>NC_080848.1:6009749-8541874 GCF_030435755.1 Ochotona princeps | reverse complement strand
CCTAGCCTTTCCCGGCCCCGCCCCAGCCCAGCCCAGGCTCCGCCCGCCCCAGCCCCGCCCCTCACACCGCCCACTCTGCCCTGCTCCCGGAAGCGAGCCGCTTGCAGGGCGGGGCCCCTGCTGCCGACCGCCATTGGCCCCGAGCCCATGTGGATGGGGCAGGTGCCGCCCCCCTGACCAATCCGCGACGCCTAGGGGCGGACCTTTCCCGGCTGGTCCCGGCCTGCCATTGGGCGACGGCGCGTGACGCGCGGGCTGCAGGCCACGTGGTGGTGTTTTCATCGCCAGGGGAGGAAGGCCCGGGAAGTGGCGCCGGCACAGCCGGGACCGGGTCGGCTGGCTCCGGGCCGGGCTCGGCGTCGCGGTCGCCGCCCTGGTGCGCTCGTTCGTGCCCCACCCAAAGCCCTGTCAGGTGTCTCCCTCTGCCCGCGAACCTCCCCGCGCTAAGTCGACGGCGTCGGACGCCAAAAGCCGTGCCCTGGGGCCGAGTCCTCAAGCTGCTTTGAGGAAACGTTCCTGAAGTGAGACGGCCGCGGCTGGCCGGGCGTCCTGGGGCCTCGCGGCGGGGACCCGGAGACTCACGGAGCCCAGGACTCACGCTGGTGTAGGGAAACAGCGAATGACCCTGCCAGCCTTCAGCTGGGCAGGGCCGGCCCACCTGGGGCGACGGGAAGGGGTGACGCGTGTTCTTTCAAAGCGTGTCGTGAAGGGGTGCTCTCCCAGTGCGCCTCGGCGCAGTGTTTGGGTGGCAAAAATTTTGGATCCTTAGACCTAAGGAGTAAGTGAACAGAAAACACTGTTACTCTCAAGCTTTTTCTGGTTAGATTTCAGGCGGGTCGGGGTGTTTCCGAAAGGCAAATGTAACAGGTTTTGTTTTTTTTTTTCTCATTCTTGTTCTTTCCACTGATGTGAAAAAAATAATAATATATATATATACACAGGCGAGCTGGTGCGGGCACGCTGTGGGTGGCTGCGGTGTTGTGTAAGCTCTCTGGGCAAGTGCAAAGCACTGTTGAGTGCTTTCACTGAGTCATCTTTGGAACCTTTCAAATTCCGGCCCAGCCGGTGCTGCCTTTTTGTCTCGCTGTGCCATTTAGAAAGCCTAGAGCCTGGCTTGCTTAGGGACTGGCTTGTGGGGAGAATGGCAGACAGGGCCTGGAAGCTGTTAGGAACGGCTTGTTAGGCAGAGGTTGACAGCGGACGCTAACTTCTCAGCAGGCGTGTTTCGTAGTAATAGTAATAATAATAAGAAGAAAGCAGTGTCCTGGACAGACAAACTCGACCAGGGAGAGTAGGACCAGCTCAGAGCGGGGACTAGAAGCCTCCAGGGGGAGTGGTATGAAGGTCTGACTGGGAGAAAGTCGGGTGTGATGGCAGCAAAGCCTGAAGATGAAGACAGACCCAAGTTAGTGACGTGGTGCTGCATGATAGAGAAGATGAGACACAAGTAGTTTTAACGTTTCTAGAATGTACATTTAAGAATAGAAAAAGATGGGCCCATTCATTTTAGTGACTTTTTTTTTTTAGTTTTATGTCAAAAATGTTACTTCAGGAGCAGGCTCTGGGCATGGTGGTTAAGATCCACTTGCTATTCCTGAATCCTGTCCTGGGGGCCATTCCCGGGTTTGATTCCTACCTCATACTCCTGACTCCAGCTCCTGCGGCCCTGGGATGGTTTAGGAGTCTGGGTCTTTTCCACCCCTCCGGGATTGAGCTCTGGGTTTCTGGTCCTGGCTGCAGTGAGCATTTAGGGAATGAACCAGGAGATGGGGCCTCTGTTTTTCTGCCTTTCAAATAAATTATATATGTAATTTCACATAGCTTACACATAGCCCAATTACATTACAAATAAGTTGAATTAATTTATTGAAGTTATTTGAAACAATGTTACAATCTTAAGTTCACATCTAGTCACATATTTTAAAAATATATTTATTTAAAAAGCAGAGTTACAGGAAAAAAAAAAAAGCAGTGTTACAAAGAGAGAGGTCGATCTTCCACCTGCTGGTTCACTCTCCAAATAGTCACAATGGCCAGATCTGGGCCCATCCCAAGTCGGGAGCTTCTCGGGGGGCTTCCACGTGGGTGCAGGGGCCCAAGAACTTGAGCCGTCTTCTACTGCTTTCCCAGGCCATAGGCTGGGAGTCACACCGACCCTGTATGGGCCGTGGGCACCATAGATAGCAGCTGTATTGGCTGTGCCACGGCGCCGACCCTCCAGGAGTTCCCATTACTGATGGTGACAGCTCACTGGGGTTTTGAAGTAATAAATGGCAGGATATGGTGATTGATGGAGAAGGGAGAGAGGCAGAGAAGGAAAAGGAAGAGTTAGAGGAAACCCAGAAACCAGATACTGAGTAAGTACTAAGGGCTGTGTGTTCCTTTCAGACACGTTGCCATGGCAGCAGACCCGCAAGCTTGCTGGGCCCAGAGTGCAGGACCGGAGAAGGCTGGTCGGCTGCCAACCCCTGCCCTGCCTGGGCGTGGCCCCCTTACATCTCTGGTGGATTCAGGTTCACGTGGAAGATGTCATCCCAGGGCTGCCTCGTCAGGCTTTGATTTTCCAAGGTCAGTACATAAACCTGTATTTTGCTACAAAGCACACTTACATAATTAGAATAGTATTAATTTAAAAATCAATGATTATTTAAAAAAGATAACCCCATGGGCCAAAGTCAGTCCTCCTGCTGTCTGGCATGGGCTTGTGGGACCAGGGGTGGAAGTGGCTGTTTGGAGGGGCCCCACCCTCGGGGTGCTCCCAGAAGCCCATTAAGGTCCGGAGCCAAGGACAGGGTTATAAATCAATTCAGGGGGGCTGGATTCCTGTAATGCCAGCTTGGCTTTTCTTTTTTTCTTCCAAATCCCAGCTTTAGGCTCTGTAGGAGAGGGCACTGCTGACTTGAATGCCAGGCTCTCAGCCTGCCCCTGCAGCAGCAGGTTCACAGCCCGTCAGCTAGGGCGTCGGAGGGGGAGGGGCAGGGAAGTGCCACACTTGGCCAGAACAAAATTTTGGCTTTTCCTCTATCTTTTAGTGGAAACTCTTAAATATCTGTCTTTTCCCTGGGGAAAAAAAAGATGCGGGGAGGGGTGACATTCTCTCCAGGATTTCCAGGGAAGCAGGCAGAGGAAGGGAGGATACAGCTGGTCTGTGGGGATGACACGGCCGCCGCTGGGCTCATGGGAAAACTTGCCTTCTGGGTAGCCATCAGGTTGTCATTTAAAAATGCTGATGAGGGCACGCACGGGGCATTAGCAGAGGAAGTGGGAAGTGCGACGTCCTGAGTGATACAACCTTCCTGTCACCCGACATGGCTGGCCGGGACAGCCGGCTGTCTATAATTAGAGTAACTACTAGGTGAACAAATGCCGCTCCTGCTTGCTTCTTTTTATAAAATCGGGTCTATTCCTGTAAGACCAAGTCACAGGAAATAATCCCCTTTCTCTTTCTGACCGCTCTCAACACGCACAGCCTGAGCTGAGCCGACAGGTGAGACAAGGTGAAGGGGAGTGGGTGTGGGATGGATGGTGGACGGGGTGGGGGGTGCGGGAAGGGTCAGGGCCCAGAATGGAGAGGTTAGCTCGCAGACTCTGCCCACCAGTTCCAGGGTTGGAAGGTGAGGGGCGGGGGGTTGGACTCAAGGCAAGAGAGGACTCCATGGGATTGGCACCCAGGAAGGCATCGGCCAGGGGGCTGACTCACAGCAGGTCCAGCTGGGCCCCTAGACACAGTCTGTGTGGGCTAACATGGATGCCGGGGTGTGCCCCTCCCCATTCTTTTCTGGATTTATTGATTAAAGGGGGAGGGGCAGACAGCAAGCCCACCAAGCATCTTGATATTCTGGCTTCATGTGGCGTTCCACCGAAGAGGCAACAGGTGACTTCTGTGTTCTTCCTGCTACTCTGCCTGTTTTTGGCTCCACATTAATGATCACAAAGCACCAAGGCAAATCATACATTCTCAGTTAAAACGTGCTGAAGGGCGGGTGTTGCCCAGAGGTTAAAGCACTGCTTGGAATAGCCTTATTCAGTGTCAGAGTGCCTACTTCCCGGCCTCGTGTGCCTGGCGTCTGGCTTCAGCCTCACGCAGCCCTGGCCGTTGTGGGCTTTGAGTAAGTGAACCAGTAGGTTCCAGTAGGTGAAAGACTTTGGATTATTTTCTCTTTTTTTCTCGTCCTACCTTCCAAATGAACTTATAAAAGAATTTTAAAGAGATGTAAGAACTGCTTGCTGATCCACTGATGCTCAGTATGTTCCACCTGTTGTACTCTGAGCTAAGAATCTGTTACCTGGGACAGTGTGGGAAGGTTTAATCATGAACTTTTTCTTCACTGGGACACTTAAAAACATTGTGTTTACGTATTTACTTGGGAAGGTAGAGAGAGGGAGATAAACAAAGAAAGCCCTTCTGTTCAGTGGCTCGTCTTTCCTCCAAAGCCTCTCGCAGCAGGGTTGGGTGGGCCTGGAGCTGCACCTGCGTCTCCCGAGTGGGTGGTGATGACCTAAGTGCTTGAGTCATCTGCTCCCTCCAAGGGTGCACATTAGAAGGAAGCTGACTGGCAGGTGCAGTGGTCTGGATTTGACCCCAAGCACTAAGAGGAGAGGATGAGAGTATGCCAATATGCCACTATCTGCCTCTTACAGGGAACTCTTAAAGGTGTGTGTGTGTGTGCGCAGGTGTGTATGCATTTAAAAGGCAAAGCTTGAGAGAAAGAAAACTTCCACCTGCTAGGTCTCTCCCCAAATGGCTGCAACAGCCACGAGCTGGGCCAGGCCCAAGTCTAGAGCCAGAAGCCAGTTATTCATTCCATCCTCATTAGGGACCATGCACTTGAGCCATCATCCACTGCCTTCTTAGGTCCATTCACAGGAAGCTGGACTGGAAACAGAGGAGCTGAACTTGAACTGGCATTCTGTTATGGGATGATAGACTCATCGTTAGCAGGTTAACCCACCATGCTTGTTGCAACCCTGGTCCTAGTAGGATATCTTCAGTTCAATCAGTGAAGAGTAGACATTGAGAGAATGGTTAGGCTGCTGCCTGGGACCCTCACGTCCAGATCAGCAAGCCTGGGGTTGAGGCCGAGCTGTCTGCCTGAGTGCAGCTTCCTCCCTGGGAGGTGATGGCTACAGGCAAGAGGCCTGTCCTGCGCCCCCGTCCTCTGGCTCTGGCCAGGCCCAGCCCCGGCTGTTACAGGCACCTGTGGAGCAATCCAGTAGACAGGAGGTTTATATCACACACAAATAAATATAGAATAGCCAAAGGAGGGATGTGAACGAGAGAGCTTATTACACTGCCTTGCTTTGTAGAGTGTGACTACAGGTGACACCTGAAACAGAAAACAAAGCTTTAGGGAAAGCCTGGCTTGGAGCCTCACATTTTCTCATGTCATCATCCATCTGGTCTAGGAGTTTCATTTTTTCCCTAGTGTAAACCAAGGTTGGGGGCAAGTAGGCTTGCTACCCAGGGCAGTTTGTGAGGGAGCCGTCGGTCACATTCCTGCTGGTTCCCAGGTGGCCGCTATGGACGCTGCCCAGGCTGGGGCTCAGGGATGTATTCGATGGGACTGTGCCAGAAAAGCCAAAGGCCACGTGCCAGGGGAGAGTGGGAACACCTGTAGCCCTACAAAGGGGCCCATACCTTGCTTACATTTGCAGAGAAGGCTACAGGAAATAATGCTAAGCATCCTCTGTTCCCAGGAAAAGTGTTAGTCGGCGTTCGTGAGTGGGCATGGGCAGGCTGGTAAGGGCTGCTGTGCTCAAGAAGCTTCTGGCTAACCTGGAGGGAGCTGGTGTAGGGGAAGTGCAAAAATTCCTCCTGGAAAAAGGTGGTTTCAAAGGGAATCAAGCCTGGAGGAGATGCTAGAAGTCCCGGATGCTTGTGGAACAGTGCCATCTAGTGGCCAGTAGCAGTTAGTTCTGGGCTGGTTGACTGGCTTTTGAAAGATACAGGTTTGAGTGATATGTCCTTCCCAAATTTCTCTCTCTCCCTCTCTTCCTCTCTCCCTCCCTCTCTCACTCTCTCCCTCTCCCTCTCTTCCCCCCTCCCCACTTAATGCAAACCCTACAGTACTTGACTTACCGGCAAGTAGCATTCGGTTCACTTGACCACCAGAAACATGATACCATGGCAACCTGCTAACCTAGTGGCTGGTGTATGACTAATGGGGAGGGGATGTCCAGTATAAATGTGCTGGCCAGAGGGACAGAGTGGGACATCGTGAGATTTCATGACATTACTCAGAACAGGAACAGTTTGAAACTTATGAATCACTGATTTTTGGAATTTATCATTTGTTGTTTTTGGACAGAGGAGGACTTTTGGTGCAGTGGTTAAAAGACTGCTTAGGATGCCTTCATCTGTCATCCAGGCACCTGGTTTAGCTACCTAGCCCTGCCCAGTGACAGCCTACCGCTAATGCACGCCGTGGGAGGCAGCTGGCAACGGCTCAAGCACTTGCACCCTCTGCCTTTCAGTTTTGTCCGGGCTCAGCCATGGCCATGGCAGGAACCAGTGCACAGAAACTGTCTCCTTTTTTCTCTCTGTGCCTCTCTGCCAGTCAAATAAATTGCGAAGTTATGTATTCTTGAACCCTTGTTGATCACGGGCAACTGAAACGACAGAAACTGATGGAAGGTGGCTGGGAGACCCACTGTCCTCTTCAGCACGTGAGACTCCAGAAAGCCCAGCATCCTGCATGTGTGCTCCCTTGTTGAATGTTCTCCGGCTTGTTAGAGGTAGGTCGCTGTCCTGTGGGAGCACCCACTAACCTCACGTGGGACCCGCGGCAGTGAAAATCATGCTTGATAGTAGACTACCACGTTACCATCACAGACAAGGCTGTGCAAGACAGAACAACAAGATTTAGCTCAAGGCCAGCCCACAGCTACGGTGCCTGAAGCTGAATGACGAATTCTCCTGTGGAGGTCTTCCCCAGGCCCTCTCTGTTCCTACTGCATCCTGACAAAGATTTCTGAGATACTGGTTTGTTGCCACTCGGCTTCATGTCCCCGCCAGCCCTGCCTGACGTGATTTTTATATCACCTGCTTTCCGCTTTAAGAACCACTAAACAGGAACCTTGCAAGAATCCTCTCCCACCACCCGCGGATAACTAGCCCATGGCTCAGTGGTGTGTGCACACTCTCATGCTGCGGCGAGTTGATAAGAACCAATGCTGGCAAGGTCCAGTCCTGCTTCCAAGGTCAAGGCCGACGGAAAGCTGGAGGGAATGATGAGTTCCTGTTCCCCAGTTCTGTGAGGCTAGAGGCTGCGACTGTGCTTTCCAACGTCTTTTCTACCAATTAGAAAACCATCCATGGTTTTATTTATTTTCATTTTGATTGAAAGGTAGAGAGATGGAGAGAGCTTCCACATCCTGGTTCACTTGTCAAAAGGCCTATAGTAGCCAGCGCTGGACCGTCAGCTGCTTCTCCCCAGGGGCGCATCAGCAGGAATCTGGAAGAGAAGCCGAGCAGCCAAGACTCACACCAGGCACCCTGGGGATGCAATGCAGGTGTCCCGAGCAGAGACGTAACTGTCATACCAAACGCCTGTCCTGTCAAAGCAGTTTAAAGACAACAAGTGTGGGTTATTTTCGTGAGTTGCCCTTATCTGTCTGGTCCCTTAGACTGCGGCCATTTGGGGGCTGAACATTCATACTGTGGGCTGTTTTGGCTTGACTGGGGATGAATGCTCTTCTCTCTCACCAAGGACATCCTCAGGTTTACTCAGGCGATCCACAGCTGTCTAAAGAAAGACCAGGTTGGTTCTAGAAAGAAACAAAATGCATTTGCTCAGCTTACGTAAGTTGTACCGAAAGGGTAAGCAACCGCGCTCCACAAGAAAACCAGACTTGTCTGTTAGGAAGCTTATTGTAACAGTATGAGTACAGGATGTGGGGAGAGGAGGTAGGCAAAGATCCTTGGGCAGCTGGCAGTGGCCAAGGGGAGGAGGTAGGAGCCAAAATATTTAGACAGTGGACCTGGCACGGTAACCATTGGCTGAAGTCTTTGCCTTGCATATCCCAGAATCCTATATGGGCCCGGTTGCTCCACTTCCCATCCAGCTCCCTGCTTGTGGCTTGGGAAAGCAGTCCAGGACAGCCCAAAGCCTTGGACCCTGCACCCACATGGGAGACTCAGAGGAAGCTCCTGGCTCCTGCCTTCAGATGGGCTTAACTCTGGCTGTTGCGGCCACTTGGGGCGTGAATCAGCAGATGGAAGCCCTTTCTCTCTGTCTTTCGTTCTCTGTGTAAATATACCTTTCCAATAAAAGTAAATAAATCTTAATGAAAGTATTTAAACAGATCTGTGTTTAGGGTGGTTGTTAGCAAGCCTTGGATTTTCTTAGGCCTCTCTGGATTCTTTATGTAAATGGAGTTGTGCCATCAGCTACATTTAACTGGCTCTTTTTACCTCCTTCTATGGGACAGTGAACTCCCTTCAAAGCTTTGGCTAGTAAGAACTGGGAGTCCCTGGAAGTGCCTAGGGCGTGCAGGGACCTGCCCTTTAGGGTACACCTACTTGCCAGTGATGCCTCAGTACCGCCATCTGTTGGTGGACACTGTAACAGCACTAAAAGTTTTCCTCCGATAGACTTTGCATTTTCACAGACCCATGGGGTGGGCATTTGGCCTGGTGCCTAGGATGCTGATTAGCAGGCTTGTGGGGGCACTGTCATTCACACTGGAATGTCTGGATTGTGTCCATGGTTCCAGCACCTGACTGCAGCTTCCTCCTCATGCAACCCTGCAAGGTAATGGTGATGACTCAAGAAATTGGGTTCCCGCTGTGGGAGCACTGACTTGAGTCCCTGGACACATGCTGCCACCACCGCCCCCACACCAGGCTGCGCCTCCATGGGCATCTGGGGCACGAGCCAAAAAATCTCCAAAACTAAGTGTGCATATTTTTAAAAAATGAATTTTTATGTTTTATACCACGTGGTGAATCACAATGAGCATTTTTTTTCTAAAAAAAAAAGTGTTTATTTTTATTGGAAAGGCACATTTACAGAGAGAAGGAGAGACAGAAAAATCTTCCATCTGCTGGTTCACTCCCCACTTAACCACAACAACTGAAGCTAAACCAATCTCAAGCCAGGAGCCTCTTCTGAGTCTCCCACACAGGTGCAGGGTTTCAAGCCTCTGGGCCAGCCTCTGCTGCTTTCCCCGGGCCCTGGGCAGGGAGCTGAATGGGAAGTGGAGCAGCCAGGATATGAACTGTTGCCCGTATGGGATCCTGACACTTGCAGGGGCAGGATTAGTCAATTGAGCCATCACACCAGCCACACAATGAGTCATTCTTGTGGAGGTGCAATGCCCGTATGATTAGCCAGTAACAGCGCAGGTGCAGTGTTGTGCCAGTATCAGTTCTGTTTCATGCCTACACAATTCTATCCTTATTCCCTCCAAGCAGCTATCATGCGGGCCTCCTCCCTCAGCCCCTGGCAGCCATCCGCGGCTCCCTGTGTCTGCAGCCATGCTCACTCTGGAGCTCAGTGCATCCACACAGTGTTTCGCGAGCTTCATCCACACTGAAGCATGTATCCATGTGTTAGTTCTCAGTGACTGGATAGTATTGCGCTTGATGTATCTGCCACCACTGTGTTCATTCATCATTTGACCTTTTGGCTCTGTGAATGAGGATGTACACATACCTATTTGGGGGCCTGTTGTGGGGCCTCTGGGGAATTCTGTGGAGCCTTAGGAGTGATGTGGCTGGGTCATATGATCATTCCAGGTCTAACTTTTGAGGAGCAACAAACCCAATTTCCACAGAGTCTCTGCATGGGCTCTAACTTCTCTACATCCTTGCCAACAGTCCTTATTTCCTCCTTTTATCTTATGAGTTCTGAAGCCGACACGCCCCGCTCCGGCCAGATCCTCCCCGTCACCCTGGTTTGCTCCCTGGTGATACTGTCTGAGCTGTGCTTTAGCCTAGGGGTCCGCATTACGCAGCTTTCCCATCAGAGGGAAGGCCAAGCACACAGCTAATACAGAAAGATAAGCAGCTTTGGAGACCAGATCCGAGATCCCTTTGACTGTGAGGTCTCTGCGTAATATCAAAGAGGGCATGTCCAGGCAAGGTCAGGCTTGGCCTTGAGACATCTAGGAGTGGGAGGGGCCGGGGGAGGAGGAAGACAGTGATGAAAGCGTCGAGAGGAGGCAGGCTGGGTTGGGAACTGTGTCAGTTGGTGAGGAACTGGAACAAAATGTCCTGGTTTGATGTTTTGAGTATTCCTTTAATTTTAGGAACACTATCAGGAAGGTGCCGGCTCGTGAGCCGAGCTGCTCGCACCAGCTCCAAATCGCGCATTGCTGACGAGTGAGAGAATCTTAGTTATAAATGGAAATGCAAACCAGCAGGAGCTCACTGGCCAAAGCTCAACACACCAGTTTATTTTGGTACCTAAGAGGGCTACTATCTCCTGTTTCCTCATTGATTACAAGCATGCCATGGGATAAAAAAACCAGCACGCCTTCCAGAAACACAGCAGTGCTTTTCATTGACGCATATCTCAGTGGGTGCCCTGAGGCCAGGGACATAAAACAGGAATAACTGCATTTTTCTGCATACTTTTTATGCATTGATGGGTATAGTATAGAGACCCTGGAAGGCCCTGTCTGCCTCTGACACACATCCTGGGAACATCCGCGCACACTCCTGCCGGGGCTCTTGTTGGCGGCCCTCTCCTGGGCTGTGGAAAGCATCTTGCATCAGGAACTCCCAGGAGAAGTGACGAGAGTCATTTTACGAAAGAGATTTCTCACTTAGCAAAGCAGGAGCAGCTTACTCCTCATCACTGTGTACACTGACCCATGTGACGGTCAGCTCATCATGGTAGACACTGACCCGTGTGGGGGTCAGCTCTTACTTGTCTGTCTTCTAGTTGGCCCGTCCATAAACCATTAACAATTTAGCCTCATTGTCTTTTATAAATGAACCAAGGAATCAAAGAATGAATTTTTTTTGCCCCCCATGATGGGTAAATTTAAGTAATAATAATAATAATCCAAGTGTGGGAGTTGGCGTTTAGCCTGATGGCTAGGAAACATGACTCCCACTTCAGGGGGCCCTTGGTTCAATTCCCAGCTCTGGCTCCCAACTTCAGTTTCCTGTTAGTGAAGAATTAAGTATGATAGGTCAAGTCATTCAGTTCCTGCCGCTCACGTGGGAGACCTGGATTTGATTCCCAGTCCTGGTCTAACCCTGGTGGCTGGGACTGCAGGCCTTTGCAGAGTGGGCCTGTGGATGGGGGCTCAGTACTACACACTTGTGGCCCCGTCTCCCCTACTCAACTAAGTGTTTTAAAAGCCAAAACATTCTTTGTTCTGAGTTTCCCAGCCACACTTCATAGTGAGAAGACTGCAGAACACCTCAGGGTCCACCCTTCAGGGCTGCCCTGATGACTCACTGTAGTGTCCCTGCAGAAGCAATGCTTTCTGAATCCACCTTCCACTGCTGTCACCGACAGCCTTGGGAGTGAGTAATCAGCGAGCAGTAGGGGCTTGGACTGTTCAGCTCAGGGCTCTGGGCAGAGGGCATCACATGGAGAGGCAGGGCTCTCTTCCACCTTACAGGCGGTCCTGAGGACCCACCCCTGTGGTCTCATCTAGTCCTAACCACCTGCACTAAGATGAACTTACATCTCCTTCCACTGTCCGTGAACCTTTTCAGATACCTTGGTAGGCAGCTGTATGGTTTAAGTGGCTTCAGTATGGGTCTTGGACAGTTTCCCAGTGGAGAGCATGAAGTGAGATCCATCAGCCTCTTCCTGAGGCTCAGGCTTTGGCGAGGGAGGGAGTCAGCTGTCGCGGTGGCTGCTTTTGAAAAGCTGAAATGTGCTTCCTCATGAATGGAGGATGCCGCCGGAGTTATTTCCTGCCTTGGACTGTGGTGCAGTGTGGGGTGCGCGGCCAGGGTGACCTGGGCAGCCATACCCTGCTTCCCCGGTCCCCAGGGGCCTGCTGATCTCCGGATGCTGTTGTCACACACAGAGAGAAGCGGCAGTAGGAGGGAGCTTGCCCGGTCAGCTGAGCCTGAGCTCAGCTGGCTCCTGGTGGAGCTTCTTGGCTGCTTATCAAGAAGACATTGCACTGCCCCAACATGCAAGTCAGACTTCCTTACTTCTCTGTTGGCTTAAGTGAATGGGACATGTCTGAAATGGCTTGGTGTGCTAATTCCTAATCCCCAAGTTGGAGCTGTTTCTGCAGTAAAAGAGTGGCTTTGAATCCCCAAATCAATGAATATCTCTAATACAATTTTAATGTTCAAATGGCTGTTTGCGTTCCTTGCTAACAGCAGAGAGCTAATTTATATGTGTATGTGTTTTACAAATTCTCAGTTCCTATGTTTCAGTTAGCAAACTGAGCTCATGTGACAACTGATATTTGAATTTATCATTCTCATTTTATTTTGTGCTTTTTTTTTTAAAGATTTATTTTAGGGCCCAGCGTGGTGGCCTAGTGTACCAGGATGCCACATGGGTGCTGGTTCTAATCCCGGCGGCCCCACTTCCCATCCAGCTCCCAGCTTGTGGCCTAGGAAAGCAGTCAAGGATGGCCCAAAGCCTTGGGACCCTGCACCCGCATGGGAGACCCAGAGGAGGTTCCTGGCTCCTGGCTTTGGGTCTGCGCAGCACCAGCCATTGTGGCCACTTGGGGAGTGAAGCATCATATGGAAGAGCTTCCTCTCCTTCTCTCCTTCACTTTGTAAATCTGAATTTTCAATAAGAATAAGAAATAAATCTTAAAAAAGTAGAGCAGCCAGGACATGAACCAGCTTCCATATGGGATCGCAGCACATGAAAGGCGAGTACTTTAGCTACTAGGCTACTGCACACTGCCCACAAGTGATTAATTTTTTTTTAAAGATTTATTTATTTTATTACAGAGTCAGATATACAGAGAGGAGGAGAGACAGAGAGGAAGATCTTCTATCTGATGATTCACTCCCCAAGTGACCGCAACAGCCGGTGCTGCGCCGGTCCAAAGCTGGGAACCTGGAACCTCTTCCGGGTCTCCCACGCGGGTGCAGGGTCCCAAAGCTTGGGCCATCCTCAACTGCTTTCCCAGACCACAAGCAGGGAGCTGGACGGGAAGTGGAGCTGCCGGGATTAGAACCGGCGCCCATATGGGATCCCGGGGCTTTCAAGGTGAGGACTTTAGCAGCCAGGCCACGCCGCCGGGCCCAAGTGATCAATTTTTAAAAATCTTTATTTTAGTTTATTTGAAGGGAATAATTTGGCCTGTTGCACTGCCAAATTCCTACAAAAACTGTGACTGGGCCAGCTCGAACTGGGAGCCAGAGACTCTTTGGGTCTCCCAGTGTGGGTGACAGGGACCCAAGTGCCTTAACTGTCACCTGCTGCCTCGAAGAGCTGTAATATAGGAAGCTGAACTGCAAGTGGAGGAGCTAGGGTTGGAGCCGGGCACTCTGAGAGGGCTGTGGGTCCCCAGCAAGTTCACTGCTAAGCCACGTACTGTCCCCAGTTGATCAGGCTTTGAAATATAGCTTGTTATGGTGTCTATACTGGAAACCTTTTTTTTTTTTTTTGAAGATTTATTTCTTTTTATTGGAAAGGCAGATATATAGAGAGGAGGAGGAGAGAGGAAGATCCTCCCTCCAATGGTTCATTCCCCAAGTGGCCGCAATGGCTGGAGCTGAGCCAATCCGAAGCCAGGAACCAAGAGCTTATTCCGAGTCTCCCATGCAGGTGCAGGGTCCCAAGGTTTTGTGTCGTCTTCGACTGCTTTCCCAGGCCACCAGCAGGGAGCTAGATGGGAAGCAGGGCTGCTGGGACCAGAACCGGCGCCCATATGGGATCCCAGCGCATTTAAGGAAAGGACTTTAGGTGCTACGCTATCTCGCTGGGCCCTATACTGCAAATCTTTGTCCAACCCAAAGACAACAAAAATATTCTCCCATGCTTTCTTCTACACCTCCTTTAGTTTAGGTTTCACATTGAGGTTTGTAATCTGGTTCGAGCTTACTTTTGTATGTGGTTGTGATGTGAGGATTCAGTTTGGTGTTTAGATCATCAGATTGTTCCTGTAGTATTTGCTGAAAAAAATGAGTCTATTCCACCGCACTGCTTTTATATAGCAATTCAAAATTGGCTGTCGATATGTGTTTCTTGCCTCTTGTTTTATTGCTCTGGTTGTCAAATCTATGCTATTATTGAATTTTGTAATAATTCTTCAAATTAGGTATCATTAGCCCTAAGTATTCTTTTTTTTAAAGATTTATTCATTTCCATTGGAAAGTCAGATTTACAGAGATAAGAAGAGACAGAGAGAAAGCTCTTCCATCCACTGGTTTACTCCCCAAGTGGCCACAATGGCCAAACCTGGGTCAATCTGAAGCCAGGAGCCAGGAGCCTCTTCTGGGTCTCCCACGCGGGTGCAGGGTCCCAAGGCTTTGGACTGTCCTCCACTGCTTTCCCAGGCCACAAGCTGGGAGCTGGATGGGAAGTAGAACAGCTGTACATGAACCACCACCTATATGGGATCCCAGTGCGTGCAAGGTGAGGATCCAGCCACTAAGCTACCGTGCCAGGCCCCTGAATGTTCTTTTTTAGAGTTGTTTTAGCTATTTAGGTCTTGTAAGGTTTCTTATGATGTTAGCATAAGCTTGTCAGTATCTACAAAAGGATGCAGGCATTTAAAATTCTTTTTTATTTGTTGACTTATTTGAAATGGAAAGAGAGAGAGAGAGAGAGAGAGAGAGAGAGAGAGAGAGAGAGAGAGAGAAAAGCTTCCATGAACTGATTCACTTCTTAGTCCAAAGCCAAGAGCCTAGGACTCGATCCAGGTCTCACTGCGTGGCAAGGACCCACATGCCGCTGTCACTCGGGAAGCAGACAGCAGAAGCAGAGCTGGGACTTGAACCCTGATTTTGCACAGTAGAGTGCATCTGCAAGGCCCAGGCATACCTTTACCGAGACTGCAGGGAGTCGGTGGAGTAGTGTGGGGGTGCCTTAGTCCACCTGCTGCTGTCAGAGTACCACCAGTGGCTGGATTCTAAGCAACAGAGATATGGTTGATTTGTGATGCTGGCAGCATGCAAGGCCAGGACGGAGAGGCTATATCTGGAGGTGGCCTTGGGGCTGTCCTAACATGGCAGCAGGCCAACAGGCACAGAGCCTGCTTTTATCATGAAGCTGCTCCCCAGCAGCCAAAACATCACCCCAGAGAACAGTCAGTTCAGGAGGATGGAGTTCCTGGCACCCGATCACCTCTTAAAGACCCCGCCTCCCATGACAGGAAGTCATATCTCAAGGTCAGTTTTGGAAGGGACTTTCACAGCACAACAGGGGAGAATTGACATCAATATTACTCTTTTGGTCCCCACGCATGTTGTATCTGCCCACTGGTGTAGGTTTTTTATTTAATTTTTTGACATATTTAAAAAATTTTTTGTTTGAAAGAGTCAGAGAGAGAAGAGGAGAGACAGAAAGAGATCTTCCCTTTGCTGGTTCACACCCCCAAATGAATGCAATGGCCAGTGCTGAACCAATTTGATGCCAGGAGCCAGGAGCTTCTTTCAGGCTTCCCATGTGTGTATAGTGGCCCAAGGACTTGAGCCATTCTCCACTGCTTTCCCAGGCCATCAGCAGAAAGCTGGAAGGGAAGTGGAGCTGCTGGGAAATGAACCAGCACCAATATGAGATGATGCTGTGACTGCAGGAGGAGACGGAGGCTTAATCTACTAAGCCATGGCATCAGCCCCAGTTTACATCTTGTAAAATATCTCCCAGTGGGCCTGGCATAATGGCCTACTGGTTAAGGTCCTCGCCTCGAATTGCCAGGATCCCATATGGCGCCACTCTAATCTCTGCAGCCCCACTTCCCATCCAGTTTCCTGCTTGTGGCCTGGGAAAACAGTTGAGAATGGTCCAAAGCCTTGCAACCCTGCACCTGCATGGGAGACCCGAAAGAGATTTCTGACTCCTGGCTTCAGATTGGCGCAGCTCCAGCCGTTGCAGCCACTTGGGGAATGAATCATATGGAAGATCTTCCTTTCTGTCTCTCCTTTTCTCTGTATATCTGACTTTGCAATAAAGATAAAATAAATCTTAAAAAAAAAATCTCCCAGCAATGTGTTACAGCATTTAATGGACTGATCTCTCTTATCTTTGGCCAGCTTAATCTCTGATTGCTGTATATTTTTTGATTGTATTGGAAATAGTCATTTTAAGTTTTAATTGACAATTAGGCTTTGCATTTGACTTTGTGTCCTCTAAGTTTGCTAAACTCCTTGATTGTGATGCCTCTGTGTGTGTGTGTGTGTGTGTGTGTGTGTGTGTGTGTATTCTGTGGCGTTGTCTATAATTTTACCTCCTTCTTTCTAATAGGGTGCTTTCTACCTCTTGCTTTTGGTTCTTGGATGAACTAGACTTTCTACAATGATGTTGAATATCCTGACTTGATCTTAATCATAGATGGAAAGCATTGAGCAAGGTGTTGATTGTTGGTTTTGTTTATAGATGCCCTTTCCATTCCAAGGCACATGATTTTAGGCCAGTTTTAGAATTTTATTCAACTCAGCTGAAAAACAAGACAATATGATGATGTGGACAGCAAGTGTAGGTGAAGTCTCAGATGCTGGGGACGACTCAAACTGAGAAAACGTCTCCGGATTTGTCATGAAAATAAGTGGAATGATTCACAGGGCACTGTTAAATTTAACTCTCCCAGGCAAAGTTATATTTGCTGTGTTCACTTCAAAATAAATGTATGTTCCGCCACAAGAGCAGAGAACTAGCAAATTAGCAGTCTAGTTGGTGTGAGAGGCTTGCACTTGTGTAGACAATGAGGACGGATCTGCTTTGCCCAGGACTCCAAGAGAACCCTGAGCGCCTAAGACTTGCTGGATTCAAGGGCAAACCATGACTGCCCTTCAGTTGAACAGATTATCTTGCCCACCAACATTACTTGGGAAAAAAATGCTGAAAAATAGTACTGTATGCATGTACTCATGCCACTGTTCATCTCGGAGTTAGCGTCTTTTCGCTTCCACTCATACTTGAAGGCTAAGTGACTTCTAAGTCACATAGTGTTGTGCAAGAATCTTATCTTGGTCCTCAGAGTTATCCCATGTCCTTGGATTGTGCCATGTGAAATCAGTTGTAGGTTTGTTTAGCAAAGAGGGCAAGTTAAAAAGAAGGCATCATTTACTTGTAGTGAGTAAAGGACTCCAAAGACATTTTTCTTTTAGTGCCACTTGTTATTTTGACCCATTGATCTTCAACTGTGAAAAAAGGACCTTGGCGGAGGGAGGATGGGGCTAGGCACGATAGCCTAGTGGCTAAATCCTCGGCTTACATGTGCCAGGATCCTATATGGGTGGTGGTTCATATCCAGGCTGCTCCACTTCCAATCCAGCTCCCTGCTTGTGGCCTGGGAAAGTAGTGGAGGACAGCCCAGAGCCTTGGGACCTTGCGCCCATTTGGGAGACCCAGAAGAGGCTCCTGGCTCCTGGCTGCTTCAGGTCGGCTCAGCTTTGGCCATTGTGGTCTCCTGGGGAGTGAATCAGCAGATGGAAGATCTTTCTGTCTCTCCTTCTCTCTGTGTATCTACCTTTCCAATTCAAAACAAAACAAACAAATCAAAGCAAAACTGTGTACTGAAAGGCAGAGATCTAGGCTGGGCCAGCTAAAGCTTCTTGCAGGTCTCCCACGTGGATGGCAGGAGCCCAAACGCTCCGACCATCTCTGTTGCTTTCCAAGATGCATGAGACAGACACTGGCTTGGAAGAAGAGTGGCTAGGACACACAAACTGGCACCCACATGGCATGCTGGTGTCGGCTTAACCCACTGCACAACCCTGGCCCAGAAGGAGAGTGTTTTGAATTCTTCCACATTCATCCCTGTTTTGTGACATGGCTTTAACACTGAAGCAGAGTTCACTTTTCATCCCAAGATTTGGGAGTTGAGGGTTTGTGGTTTGTGGCGAGAAGAGGGAGCAGCACTCCAATTTTTGATGCAAAGACTGAAGAGCTAAGATTTTTCCCATTGGATATATATATATATATATATATATATATATATATATATGTGTGTGTGTATATATATATATATATAAAATTTTTTAAAGATTTGTATTTTTTTATTGGAAAGTCAGATATACAGAGAAGAGGAGAGACAGAGAGGAAGATTCATTCCCTAAGCAGCTGAAATGGCTGGAACTATACCGATCTGAAGCCAGGACCTCTTCCGGGTCTCCCCAATGCCAGCTAGTAAAAACTGTTTCTAAGGTCTTACACACATGGCATTGGAGTTTCAAGTCTAGATGTACCCAGGAAAGTTCTGTTGTTACCCAAATCCAAAAGTTGGTCAGGTGCATGTAAGGTCTAGGACCATCTATCTCTTCACGTGGGGTACTGGAAGAGACATCATAAAGGAGGTGTGACACTCTGGGAGACATCCATTGACTCCCATTACCTGGCTGGACAGAGAGGAGGGCTGGCCTGAAAAGGAGGCTGGTGTGGAACAGATGGTGTCTCTGGATGAAATAAACAGCTTTACCTGTGATGTTACTGACCCTAGGCCATCCCTCCATAGCAACGGATGCTTTGGGAGCTGGGCAGAGTGAAGGGCTTTCTAGCTTGTGGCCCACCGTAGTTCTGACATAGGAATACTTTGACTCTCAGGACAGGCTGCTATTGGTGGGTTTGAAGCAAGGAACCTTCCAAAAGTGCAAACTGGTGGGCTATAGGGCAGTGGGACTTATCTAACACCAGGGACCTCCTTCCTGAGGAGTGCTCCGCCTACGTGACCTGCCAGGTGTCCTGCTGGTTGCCACGTAGACTGTCAGGCCTGGAGTTCACACAGCCCCAAGCCAAGCAAGTAAGGCAGAAATTACAAAAGCAAAAAACATCTAGGTTCTTTTATGCCAGGACTCAATCAGCATTACAAGTGGTAGCTTAACTTGCTGTACCACAGCATGATCCTGGGCAAGAAGCTTTGACACTCCTTCTGTTGGCACACTGGGTTGAATTCCTTTCCCTCTGAATTTGGCTGGCCCTAAGCAGCTTGTTGGATCAAAAGCATTCTAGAATGCTTCTAGAACTTTAAGGCTATGTCCTAAAACAAAAACAAACAAAAAACAATGCAGCTTCAGCCCAGTTCTCTTGATATGTTCTTTCTGAGAGCCCCAGGGCCAGCGGGATACTTCCGCTACTGACTGTCATACAGTGAATGCCTTGAGGAAGAGTCCCCACTGACCCCAGTGCTCCTGTCCTCCTGAGTGCAGCAACACTGAAGTGAAGTTGCTCGAGATGCTTCAGAGCAGCCCAGCCTCCCACTGAACACACTCGGTGACCTCAGCCAGTGCTGCTGGGATGGAGGCCTCACCGTGCCAGCTCTGCCGGAACTCCTGATACGCAACCACGAGACGGCATGTGACTGTTCTCTTAGGCACTGAGTTATTAGGTGGTTATCTTGGTTTTCTGTTGCTGTAACAAAATAGCTGAGTTTGGGTAATTTTAATCTTTTAAAAAAATTATTTTTATTTGAAAGGCAGATTTACAGAGAGGAGAGACAGACGGAGAGAAATCTTCCATGCACTGGTTCACTGCTCAATTGATTGCAACTGCTGGAGCTGAGCTGAGCTGAAGTCAGGAGCCAGGAGCCTCTTCCCAGTCTCCCATGGGGGGCGTGTAGAGACCTAAGGGCTTGAGCCACCCTTCCCAGGCCATAATCAGGGAACTGGATCAGAAGTAGAGCAGCCAGGATTAGAATTGGCACCCGTATGAGATGCTGATGGTCACAGGTGGAAGATTAACTTGCTGAGCCACCATACTTGCCTCTTATTTTAAAATTGAGTTTTGTTTATTTTGGAAGTTCGAGTTATGGATCAGGAGAGAGTGAGAGGCTCCGGGGGCTGAGAAGTCCAAGGGCGTGGTGCCAGTGTCAGCTTGGTGGCTGGTGAGGGCCTCATGCTGCTTCTCAGCTTGGCTGAGGGAACCACATGAGGAACAGAACAGGCCTGCCACCTGCAACCAGCCGTTCATCCATGACTGGTTAACCCATTCCCAAGGCCCCACCTCTGAATCCGTACACGAGCAACCGACCCTAGGGTTGGCTGTTGCAGGTGGCAAGTACTCTCTGGGCTGCCGTTGAGGCGAGGAAGGCTCCTCTGCAGGCTCGCAGCCCTGGCCTGGCCTCCCTCCTGCTCACCCTGCCTCTCCTGCTGGACTTGCCTGTTCTCTCGGGTTCCTCAGGAATTCTTATTTCTCAAGATTTATTTATTTTTATTGCAAAGTCAGATATACAGAGAGGAGGTGAGACAAAGAAGAAGATCTTCCATCCATTGATTCACTCCCCATGTGACCACAACAGACAGAGCTGCACTGATCTGAAACCAGGAGCCCAGAACCTCCTCTGGGTCTCCCATGTGGGTGCAGGGTCCCAAGGCTTTGGGCCATCCTTGACTGCTTTCCCAGGCCACAAGCAGGGAGCTGGATGGGGAGTGGGGCTGCTGGGATTAGAACTGGCGCCCTTATGGGATCCCGGCGCGTTCAAGGCGAGGACTTTAACTGCTAGGCTATTTCACTAGGCCCAGGAATTCATAAACCAGCGCTGATCTTCTCCCTCTGGGTTATGTATATGCTGGCCTCCCTGCCTCATTTCTTCCAGTAGCCCGCACTGCCCTTCTCATTTCTCCTGTTACTCCCCTGTCCTCTCCTCCCTCCCAAAGCACCAGAACCTCCAGCTCCCTGGCAACTGCTCATCTTGCACAGCCTCGTTCTGCCAGTGCTTCTGGAAAATTGACATCTTCCCTCCCCCATCACGTGGGCCCACCTCTCCCTGTGCCAGTGCTGTCACTGGTGTGCCCACTCCAGTTACCTCCCTGTGTATTGCTTCTCCTGATCTGGGTATCATTTCCTTGCACTGTTGTAACAAATCGACGTGAACTTAGTGCTTTCGAGTGACAGGAGTTGGTCAGCTGGAGTTCTGGAGACCAGAAGTCCTAAAGCGACTAATGATGAAGGTGTGCAAGGCTGTGTTCCTTTCTTTTTCTTTTTGAAGATTTATTTTTTTGTTGGAAAGACGGATATACAGAGAGGAGGAGGAGAGAGAGAGAAGAAGATCTTCCCTCTAATGGTTCACTCCCCAAGTGGCCACAACGGTTGGAGCTGAGCCAATCCGAAGCCAGGAGCCAAGAGCTTATTCCAGGTCTCCCACGCAGGTGCAGGGTCCCAAGGCTTTGGGCCGACCTTGGCTGCTTTACTAGGCCATCAGCAGGGAGCTGGATGGGAAGCAGGGCCGCTGGGACCAGAACCGGCGCCCATATGGGATCCCAGTGCATTCAAGGCAAGGACTTTAACCGCTAGGCTATGGAGCCAGGCCCGGCTGTGTTCCCTTCTGAAGTCTGTCAGAGAGAACCCTTGTTGTTCTTGTCTTTTATAACTTGTATAAGTGGTCTGTACTTCTTGACTCATGGTCCCTTCCTCCATTGTCAGAGCCAGTGATGGCTCACCCAGGCTCTTCCCAGCCCCCAGATGAAGCACCACTGAGACATTGGGTCTTAATGTTATTTTTAAAAAAGATTTGCTGATTTTAAAATCAAAGTGGCAGAAAGGGAGAGGGAGAGAGACAGAAGGAAAGGAGAGAAAGAGGGAGAGAGAGATATTTGATCTACTGATTCATTGCCTGAATGCCCATCACAGCTAGGGCTGGGCCAAGCCGTAGCCAGGAGCCTGGAGTTTAATCTGGGTGTTCCACAAGAGTGGCAAGGCCCCAGGCACTGGAACTATTGGCTACTGCCTCTCAGGGTCTGTGTTAACAGAAAGCCAGACTTGAAAGTGGAGGCAAAGACCCGGCGTGGTAGCCTAGTGGCTAAAGACCTCACCTTGCAGACACCAGGATCCCATATGTGTTCAAGGTAAGGATTTTAGCCGCTACACTATTGCGCCATGCCCAGTACTGCTTATTATTAAAGCTTGCCATTTTTGCCATTATTAACATAAATGCATAATGAATCTTCTCTCTCTTTTTTTTTTTTAAAGATTTTTTTTTTTTGTTCACTCCCCAAGTGGTTGGAATGGCTGGAGCTGAGCTGATTCAAACCCAGGAATCAGGAGCTTCTTGCGGGTCTCCCATGTGGGTGCTGGGTTCCAAGGCTTTGGGTGGTCGTCTGTTCCTTTCAGACACCGGTCATGGTGCTGCGTGGGAAGTAGAGTAGCCAGGGCGGGAACCGGCACCCACATAAGATCCCAGGCATGCAAAGTGAGGATTTAGTTACTAGGCTATCACATCAGGCCCTGAATTTTTTTTTTCAAGGTAGGAAAAGCATATGATTTTTGTCAGTGTAGGGCTGTCATTTTTCCTACATCTTCCTTTTTGGTTACATTTATTTTATTTGAAAGGAGAAGTTGGAGAGAAAGAGAGAGAAAGGTTCCATCTGCAGCTTTACTCTTCCAGTGGCCACCACAGATGGGGAGGGGTGAGGATGAAGTTAGGAGCTTCTTCCTGATCTCCAACGTGTCACAGGGACCCAAACATGCGGCCCATTATCTGCTACTTTCGCAGGCACATTAGCAGGGAGTGCATAGGAAATGGAGTAGCTGGAACTCAACCCAGAGCCCACACGGGATGCCGACGTTGCAGGCAGTGGCTTCACCCACTATACCACAGTCCTGGCTTCCCTCTCATTGCGTTAGCTTGCAAAGCAGCATGTCTGCTCATGCTTAGTTCTATCATTCTTGCATTTGCCAGTGAGAAAAGTAGGAAGACGTGTCTTTCAGATATTTGCTGGAATTGGGTAACATCCGAAACCACAAGTCCGGGTCCCTTAGGAAGCACAGATAATGAGAACACTCCACAACAGCTGGTGGTAGTGGCAAAAATCTTGTTGGAAATCTGTGATGTGCAGAGATATGTTTGAAGAAATGTGAATTTGGTTAAAAATTGACTATTTTCATTTTTTACAAATTTCTTTATTTTTATTGCAAAGTCAGATATACAGAGAGGAAGATCTTCCGTCCAATGATTGACTCCCCAAGTGACCATAACGGCCAGAGCTGCGCTGATCCGAAGCCAGGAGCCTCTTCTGGGTCTCCCACACGCATGCAGGGTCCCAAGGCTTTGGGCTGTCCTTGACTGCTTTCCCAGACCACAGGCAGGGAGCTGAAGGGAAGCGAGGTCACCAGGACCAAAACTGGTGCCCAGATGGGATCCCAGTGCATTCAAGGTGAGGACTTCAGCCGCTAGGCCATGGTGCCAGGCCCGAATATTTTCATTTTGTCTTAAAGGAGGGAAGGAAGAGATAGAGATAGATAGATAGAGAGAGAGAGAGAGAGAGAGAGAGAGAGAGAGAGAACAATCTCCTGTATCCCCTGGCTTACTCCTCAATGTTTGCAATAGCTGGGGCTGGGCAATCCTGAAGCCAGGAGCCAGTGACTCCATCTGGGTCTCCCCCACGAGCACCAGGAACCCAAGAACTGGTGTCTTCAACCGCTGCTTGCCAGGGTGCACATCACCAAGAGGCTGGGAGCAGAAGCAGAGCTGGGCCTCCATGACAGGCATTCTGAACTGGGATGTAGGCATTGCAAGCAGTGTCTGCTCTACTGCACCAAATGCCCACCCCACCAACGGAAAAACCAGCCTAAGAAACACTATGAAGTATGTTTCCAAAGTATTCCTGCGTTTTATGCTCTAGCTCTCTTCTTCTTCTTTTTAAGATGTATTTTTATTTGAAAGGCAGAGCTACAGAGATATCACACACACACACACACAGAGAGAGAGAGAGAGAGAGAGAGAGAGAGAGAGAGAAACAGGGATCTTCCATTTGCCAGTTCACTACTCTCCATGAGGATATAATAGCCAGAGCTGAGCCTGTTGGAAATCAAGAGCCAGGACTCTGGGTTTCCCATGTGGATAAAGGGGCCCAGGGACTTGGGCCATTCTCTGTTGCTTTCCCAGTTTGCAAGCAGGGAGCTGGATGGGAAGTAGAACATCTGGGACTTGAACTGATGTATATATGGGACACAGGTGCCACAGACAAAGGTTTAGCCTACTATGCCATGGTGATGATCCCTGTAGCTGTTTTCTCCAAATTTTGCTCCTGCTGATAACATGTACTGTTGACATTTTCTTTCTTTAAATATTTTTGGAGGCCATTATTTTATGAATATTCTAATAGCAATCATGGAATTTTGTTTTAGAGGAACATTTACTTGCAATCCTGCTACCCTCAAAATTTATTGGGCCCAGTGTGATAGCCTAGTGGCTAAATCCTCGCCTTACATGTGCCAGGATCCTAGATGGGTGCTGGTTCATATCCCGGCTGCTCCACTTCCCATCCAGCTCCCTGCATGTAGCATGGAAAGCAGTCGAGGATGGCCCAGAGGCATGGGACTGCCTGGGAGACCTGGAAGAAGCTCCTGGCTCCCGGCTTCTGATCGGTTTAGCTCTGGCTGTGGGGCCACTTGGAGAGTGAGCCAGGGGACAGAAGATCTTTCCTCTCTGTTTTCTCCTTCTCTCTCGTGAAATCTGACTTTCCAATAAAATCTTAAAAAAAAAAAAACAACCAACTTATTTTATTGAGCCTGGCAAGGACCCAGGCCAAAGTAGAGGCCAACAGATCTTGGCATGGCGGGCACAGGGCCTCAGGGGAAGGGAAAGCAGGAAGAAACTCAGGGGAACAGGTGTCATTTCTGAGATGTAACTGACAAGTCCGGATTCTCACAGTGGCGTAAGGGTAGTGGAACATTCACACCCTTTGGAGAGCATGGATCCTGCCGGGGCTGGTCCAAACAGCTGTGTTGGGGAACGCTTCCCAGCCGGGCTCAGCTCTCCACCGCCTGTTTCCCTTTTTGTCTCACAAAGCCCCAGCATATGAGGAGTTGGCAGCACTAGCCAGGCTGCACGCAGCTGACACAGGAAACGGCTCAGTGGCTGAATGAGCGCCCGCGTGTCCCTGAATGGGAACATGCAGTGGCCAGGTCTTAGCAAGGAAGCACTTGCTCAAAGTCACCAGCTCAGAGTCACAACTGCCCTGAGCAGGCAACGGCTAAGGTTAGGGCACAGAGCCACTCAGTCCCAGCGTGCAGCTGGGGAGCTCATTAGGAGGCAGGGGAAGTGGCAAGCAGAGTTAGTACCTGATGCATCTGGTCTGAACGGAGGAGGAAAGGTGCCAAGAGAGACTCACTGGCGACCACAGGCTGGGTCTAGCTCATGTGGCGTTGGGCGTCACTTCTCTGTAACATGCTCTTTCTGTAACAATTATAGGAATACCCACGACATAGAGATGTCATGAGGATTAGGCTAATTATTATGTGTGCAACACTTAGGACAGTGCCCGGGCACAGTGTGCACTGAGTACGTGTTTGCTGTTACCATCTCCATTAACGACTTTGAACACAGCCCCATTTGTCCCTTTCCGTCAGAGGCTCATGGAGATTAAATCAATTACCGGAGATGGCCGGAAACCAAACCCAGATTGATCTGTGATGTTTGCTGCCCAGAACCTGACAGGGCCTGCCCAAGGCTATCAGATTCCCTGCCCAGGGTGCCAGCTTAGTATGGTATTTGTCAGTCCAGTCTCTGTACCCGTGAAGGAGAAATCCTACGTGACCGAGGTTTTGTCTTTAGTCCACCATGCAGCTCTCATCTCTGGAGAAAGGCCGGGCTTCAGGAAGAGCAGCCACTAAGCCCGGGCAGGTCCCTCTGCAGACTAAGTCTCCCATGGCCGTGGCTTCCTCTGTGGGAAGCCGTAGGATGACCACGCTGAATAGAAGCTGTGGTCTGACCAGCAGGTCGCTGGCGCTCAGGCTGGGGGATTTCCTCGAGCAGGGAGTGGGCAGGGCAGCTCCACTAGGAAAAAAAAATACAAACCTTAAGCTGATACCTCCCAAACATTCTCATTTTATCCCGGAATCAATATTTTGGGTGAGATGTGCTGCGTTTGGTACTGTTGGATGCAACAGTACCCGGGGAGCAATGTGATGCAACTAAACGCGCCCGGCCCCTAGGTCTGCATTTCCGTATTCATTTAGCAACTTGATGTGTCTGTCTAAAAACAGTGTCTCCTGCGCTGTGTTTCTTTATCCAGAGGCAGATGCTGTGATGGGGGTAAAAATGGCTGAAGCAGCCAAGTCGTTTTTCCTCGGGAATCCCTCCTTCGCGCGTGCAGCCTCGCCCCGCTCGCCCGGGGGTCCTGAGTCTGCCAACGCCCCCAACCCCACTCCCAGTGCGAGCCCGGGTCTCGGCCCTCAAGGGACGGGGTGGCCTCCTCTGACGACAGCACCCCTGAGGGGCCAGGGCTCAGATTTCCTGGACTGGATGGCGGCCCCCCAGGCCGGAGCCCCGCTCGGCCAGGCCCCGTTTGGCCAGGCGTGCGCACCCCGGGCATCCGCCCTAGCTGGGCATCCGCCGGGCAGCTGCTGCAGATCCGCCACCGGGGCAGGCCAGCCGCGGCCACCCCGCCCCCTCTGCTCCCTGCAGGGGCCGCAGGGCGGAGTCGCCCACCTGTCATCCGAGACGCCCCACGTGGGCGGCGCGGAGGGGGAGAAGGGAGGGAGAAAAGGCCCAGGCGTGCGGGGAGGTTGGAGTGAGAGTGGGAGGAGAGCAGCAGAGGCGAGCGGAGGGGAAGGAGAGAGGGCGCTGGACAAAGTCCGCGGAGAGAAGCCCAGAATCCGGAGGATCCGAGACACCTAGAGGGACAGGTAAGGATGGACAGGTGAACAGGTGAACAGGAAAAACCCAGGCCCGAACAGGTGGGAGGGAAGCAGCAAGAGTGAAGCAAAGGCTACGGATCAAAGTCGAGGAAAGATGGCAGGCCGACGGCAAGGAGGGGCGAGGGTCCCCTGGAGGAGGGCGGAGAGGAGGAGGAACTGGGCCGCTGCGCCTTTAAGGTTGCCAAGGCGACGGCTCTGGCCAGAGCGAGGCCCATTGACGTCAGCAGCCGGGCCCCGATTGGCTGCGGCCGGGCCGTTTCCGGTGGATCCGCCGCCGTGCCGTTACCGCCGAGTGGAGCCCGGGGGGGAAGCAGTCGGTGAGGGAACCCCGCACGCCGCCGCCCGGTCCTCGCAGCCTCGCGTCCGTCGCCCGCCGGTCCGCAGGTGAGGGCTGTCGCTGCAGGCCCCGGCCCCGGTCGCCCGAGCGCGCGCCGGACCGACCCAAGATGGCGTCTCGGGGAGCGCCCTGCGGGGGGACGGCCGCACCGCCCGGCCGGCGGGGCAGCGACCCCCGGGGGGACGGCCTCGCGGCGGGGCCCCGGACGCCCGTGAGCTCCGGCCGCCGCGGCGCTGCCCGGGCCGCTCGCCCCCGCCCCGCGGCCTCCTGCGCGCCCTCGCCCACTCGGTGAAGGACGGCAGCCCCGACGCGAGCCGGGCCCTCCGGTCCCCGAGGCGGGCGGGTCCGGTCCCCGCCGCCCGGTCCTCGCGGCCCTCCCGGCCTTCCCGGCCTTCCCGGAGGGCGGCGGGCGGCCTCGCCTCCCTCGGGCCCCGCGCGCGACCGGCCGAGCCCCACGAGCCCGCGCCGCGAGCTGGGGGCGCCCGCGGACACCTGCCGGCCTCGGGGGGCGCCGGTTGAACGTCCGCCTGGGATTAACGGCCTCGACATGGCTTTTTGGGAAATCTTTGTCACGAGTGAACTCAGACAAGGAAGAACTTGGTTAAGTGGAGACATCGTAGTGAACGTTGTCGTGTTCATGGAGCGCGGGGGAGAGGCTGTCGTTGGCTCCCTTAGGAACAGGGAGTTCATTCGGGTATATTTGCTTACAAGTGTTCACGCCGCGAAATTCGGGTGTTGAGGGGATCACACGGTGACTTCGTTAACCGTGGAGCGTTTTGGTGCCTACGTCCTAGAGCGTGCTGTGCGTTGGTTTTTTTTTCTGAGAACGTCGATTTGCTTGAAAGCAACGAAGGGCCCAGTTCGTTGAATCAGTGTGCTGGAAGTCTTCCGGTGTGACCGCTGGTTTTCAGGCCCAAAGGTCTGGCGGCCTCCACGGTGTGGGAGGCCCCGCTGTACCGAGGTGGGCTTACAGTACATCCAGAGCCGGACTTGGGAGAACGGCTAGTAGAAATCTAAAAAACTGGTGTTAAAAAAGTGTGAATTTCTGGAATCATAGCATGATTCTTTTTCCATGGCTGCTAATTTATGGGCCTGTCCTGGAGCCCCAAACTTTTTCATGGTTTGTTAGCCCCTTGTTACTGACATTTATCAGGGAAGCTATCAGAGTGAGTCACAGTGTACCCTGTTAGTATTTTTGTTTTAGTTCGCATGTTCATCTCAGTAGTTTTGTGTGTGTTGTAATTGGAAGAGCCTGATTGGCATTGAATTCAGTTGCAGAGTCGGGGCACAGCCGTGTATGTCTGCTTGATTGCATAGTAAGAGGAGCTGGAAGGGGAAGGGTCTGAACCTGTTGGATTGCAGGAGTCTAACTCTAGAGTGAGCTTAGCTGCTGATTGTTATTTGCTTACATCCGTGTGGTTTGAGTGTTCTCAAAGCCATGAATTGTAACTTCCTTATTGAGCCCTCTTGTAGGCTGGTTTCAGTATTCGCTTTCCACGTGAGTAAGCGCTCTGGACAATGTTCTATTGACATCTTCCAGTTTGCTTTGTGGAAGGCTTCTGGTGTGGGGGGCATAGAGGGTGCCCCCCAAATTTTCCCTTCTGGTTCAGGACTGCACTGTGGTGAAAGATGGTAGAGTGGAAAGGCTACTGCCTTTGTGATTAGCCTGTGATTACACTGACAGTGTCCCCTCTCGTCCTTTGTGTGACCGCAGGACGCTGCCCTGGGTCTGGAGTTACCGCCGCCAGGTGTTCTCCCCCGGGCTCCCTCGCTTACTGCCCTCAGAGTTTCCTTTTATGCCCTTGCTCTGTCCTGTTTACCGTTTACGCACTTCCTGGGTCATGAGGACTGAGTGGGACTCGCGGAGGACCAGACTCCCCACAGCCCGCCTCTGCGGGGATCCTGCCACCTGTTGCCTGTGGCAGGAACTAGAGGGAGCAGTCATTTGGAAGGATGCGAATTCTATACATACTTTACTCCTAACTTCCCACCTCCCTGGTTACAACACCACAGTGCCCATGACCCAGTTGCTGGTGCCTGTGGTACCCCAGCGGGCAGGCGGGCATCTGTGCTTGATAAATAATGGGCGTTAGCGTGTGTGCGTTTCCCCGCAGAGCATCATGGCGTCTGGGAGCACTGCCGCCAGCGAGGAGGAGCGCAGCCTCCGCGAGTGTGAGCTCTATGTGCAGAAGCACAACATCCAGGCCCTGCTCAAGGACTCGATCGTGCAGCTGTGCACGGCCCGGCCCGAGAGGCCCATGGCCTTCCTCAGGGAGTACTTCGAGAGGCTGGAGAAGGTAAGCAGGCAGCCGCGCTGTCGGGCAAGGCAGAGCTGCCGTGAGACTCTATTACTCGATATCGGAGCAGAAGGAATTTTTGGCCAAATAAGAAGTCCAAAACAGAAATTCAAAGAGGAAATGTTAAGCTGTTTGTAATACTTTGAAAATTTGCGACCTGTAGGGTTTATCAGAACATTAATGGTTTACTTTGGCTAACAAAAGGCTTCCAAAGCTGTTTCAATTGGTACATGAAACTGACTCCTGCAGTCAGAAATATTAGGTCAGAAGTTAAAGGCAGTTTGTGCTTTTCTTCAACAAAGCAAAAAAGCTTAATAAAATTTATGATCTTTTAAAGTCAGTGTAACGTAGCACTGGACTGTAGTTTGAAGCTGATAACACTAGAAATTCTGTACTGTACATGGGTTAACTGTAGAGATCCTGTAATTGTTGTGTCAGCATCTCCCTCAGGTTGCGTTTGGTCAAGACGTGTCTGTTCCCCTTGGAGCCCTGGCCATTCCTCTGGGTGGCCGCCGGCAGGCCCTGCCCTCCACGCAGCAGTACCGCACCGAGGGCAGGGCTGTCATCTGTTTGTCTCAGGAAATGGTCTGTTAGGCAGTCTGCATCACTGAATGTCTGGAGTTGTTTGTTTGATTTCCTTCTGTAAGTCAGTGGGATAAATTTATAGGTTTTCTTGTGCAAATTAAAGTTTTAAGATAGTTCATAATTCGAACCATTTGATATATTTGGAATATGGTCATGAAATACCTAATTGTATTATAGAAATATCTGCATTATTGGGGTGTTCTTGAAACACTGTGTTATCTCTTCACGGCTCTAACAGAGTGCCTGAGGCAGGTTGCTTGTAAAGGGGTTTTGTTGGTTGTGATTCAGGAGGCGTGAGGTCTGGGAGCCGTGTCCTGCAGTCCAGATGTCACGTGGCAGGAGACGGGTCCCCGCCCTGTGTGATTCTTCCCACTCGTGAAGCCACAGGGTTCAACCAGGAGGCTCTACGCTAAGGACTTGCTTTCATCTAACCACTTGCCAAAGCCCCCACTTCACCATAGTGGGACTGTCTGCTAATAACTGTTAGCATAAAACTGTGGGTATCAAACTCCTATATGAGTTTTGGAGGACAGATGTTTAAATCATAGCAATTATTTATTAAATTTGATATTTAATGGTGCCATAGTTAGAATTTTTTTGTAACATTTTTTATTGGAAAATGCAGATTTACAGAGAGAAGGACAGACAGATAAGATCTTTCGTCTGCTTGTTTTATCCCGCAGATAGCCACAATGGCCAGAACTGAGCCAACCTGAAGCCAGGAGCCAGGAGCTTCTTCTGGGTCTCCCACATGGGTGCAAGGTCCCAAAGCCTCGGGTTGTCCTCTGCTGTTTTCCCAGGCCATAAGCAGGGAGCTGGATGGGAAGTGGAGAGCAGCTGGGACATGAACCGGCACTCATATAGACTGCCCAGCGCATGTAAAGCAAGGACTTTAGCCACTAGGCTATTGCACTGGGCCCCATAGTTAGAATTTTTAAAAAGGAAAAATCAGTCCTTATAAACGGCCTTGCTATTTTGAAATTGTTGCAGAAATTGTGGCGTTGTCTGGTTTCAGCAGTTTTCAAATGAAGTACCCTGGAGGCAGGCCATGGGTGTTCTCTGTTTTGAAATCAAGTGTGTTCCTGGAGATCTAGTTTTGAAATGGGTCACTCACTGTAAGGTGATCCGTTGTCTTTGGACATCAATAGAGACCCGTCAAATGAGCGGATTAAGTTGGAGAGACATTAGGCGTGCATCTTTTTTTAGGGAGTGTTGGATGTGTGGTACTACTCTCAAAATCAGTGCTTAACCACAGTGCTGTTTTAAAAGCCTGACCTAAGGAAAAGCAGTAATTCTCAGAGTAAATGCTTTGCAGGTGGTGTTTGTATGGTCGGTGTGTGTTAAGCTCGTCTGTTACAACAACGTGACACGCTTTTCCCTGTAATCCGGGGGTCTGCATTGACTTCCGTACAGACCTTCAGCTGGGCTTGAACGGGAATACCTGGGCTTGGAACAGGTCATTGTTTTATGTATGAAAGGGTAATTTGTGTGTCTGAAAATAACGCAGTCAAGTTCTTATGCCTCAGCTAAGGGGCTCTGTTTGTGACACTCAGACTGTTCTGTAAGGATAATGAACCCCAAAACTCGTGGTTGGCCTGTGGAAGATTTTGTAATTTTAGTTCAGCCCCTCATCTGACGTTGGAGTCTGTGTTTTAGCTCTTGGACTGTGGTAGATCATGAATGATGACCTTTGTGCAGGCCTGTGTCACACGCCTTGCTTACGCTCATACTCCTTGTTTCAGATGTCTGAGGTGGGTGATTTAGCCCTGTGTTACAGACGTAGCAGCTAAAGCTAAGAGAAGCGACCCTGGACCATAGTGTACTGGTTTAGCCTTTGCTTGAGTAACTTGTAACTCTCAAATGTCAGTGGCTTGTTGCAAAAGACTGTATATGTTGGCCATTGGCAGCTTTTCTGGGCTTTGTCTCATCATTTTGTGTCCATGGATCTGGTTCTGGTCTGAGCATTAACAGCTATCTTGTAAGTGATCGGTGCTGTCTTCAGGCAAAGAGAACAGAAAGTCAAAGACAAGAATGGCCTGCTCTGATGTGACGCATCTGACATTGGGTGGTCTGTGGCCAGGCCTCAAGTCAGAGGGTGGTGGGCGGGTCATCTTCCCTGCAGGGAAGGATGTCGAGGGCAGAGAGGGACCAAATGATTGGGAGACATTGAGGACATAAGTGCTGGGGACAGAATCCGAGAACACGGTTGGCCTGTAAGTAGCCGAGGATTGTTTAGATTTTCAGATGCAGCAGAGCTGAAGTGGGAAGCGCCCGGCACAGAGTTAGAAAACGGGTGATTTCAGGACTGGCTCTGAGTCATCCGGGTTAGGTTCCCTTCACATAGTAACATTGCTGTTGGAAAGGACCTGTTTGCATCCATAAGGCGATGTCAGAATGCTTTTGTTTACTTTCAGAATTATCTGGAAAATTTTGCAGAATATGATCTTGAGTGTTACACAAATTTCGTAACAGTGATAAACTTTGGAGGTCAAGGGTGGGTTTTCATTTATATTCAAACTTGAAGCATAGGGAAGACCTGAGTTTTAAAATTATGTGTTAATATAGAAAAAACCTTATTGGTTATTGGAACTGCCAGAGAGAAAATGAAGTGAGTTTTTTGAAAACCATGTTTTTAAAAAATAATTACACATGGCTTAAAATATAATAAAAGATGAACAGCAAAAGCTCTCCTTCCCGTCAGTGCAGTTAGCGCCCCAGAGGTCGCAGGTGGGCGACTGTGGACGGCGTGATGCCTGGAGAGCGTGCTGCTTCCCTCCGAGGACAGCAAGGTGCTGCGTTGGCTTCACTGTTCCCAGCGTTTGGCTAAAACCAGTGGCACAGCAGAGGTGGTGTTTCACTCCTGAGCAGATGGTAGAATAAATTCTTAGAAATGGTACTAGTTTACTGGGTTAAATAAATATTTGTAATTAAATCTATATAAAAATCATGTTATTTTTGTTTCTGTTACAAAGTAAAAATTAGAAAATGCAGAAAAATGAGAGAGATACTCCCTTGCTAGATGAAGAAAAGGACGTGAAGCGTGCGCGTGCTGGTGGGCCCGGATGCCGTTGGCACCTTCGCGGTCGTCATTCTGGACGAAAGGCGACATGTTATTGCATTGATCCTCATGCCAAAAAAGCAGGATCAGTTTAATTTCTTTTAACACATTTTTCTTTTCAAAATTTTTCCTAAAATCATTTAATGCTGAATGAATCTGAAAAATGGGTTAGGAAACTATAGTGGAGAAGTGAAAAGCAAAAGGTGATACATTCTTATATTTCTGTTTTTACTTCTAGCGTAAGAAGTCTTTTTAGGCCTGAGAATTTTAAGATCATAGATTTAAAAAAAATTTTTTTTTTCAATATGAACTGGTTCAATAAGAAGTAGCTTCTTTTTTTAAAAAAAAGATTTATTTATTTTTATTGGAAAGTCAGATATACAGAGAGGAGGAGAGACAGAGGAAGATCTTCCATCCAATGATTCACTCCCCAAGTGACTGCAATGACCGATGCTGCGCCGATCCGAAGCCAGGAGCCAGGAACTTCCTCCAGGTCTCCCATGTGGGTGCAGGGTGCCAAGGCTTTGGGCCATCCTCGACTGCTTTCCCAAGCCACAAGCAGGGAGCTGGATGGGAAGTGGGGCTGCTGGGATTAGAACCAGCACCCATATAAGATCCCGGTGGGTTCAAGGTGAGTACTTTAGCTGCCAGGCCACGCCTGCCTGGCCCTCTTTTTTCTTTTTAAAGATTTCTTTATTTGAAAGAGTTACAGAGAAAGAGGGAGAGCCAGAGATCTCTGGTTGGGATATTTTGCTCCTCAATTGGCCACTTTGGGCTGAGCCGGGCTGAAGCCAGAAGCCCAGAACTTCCTCTGCTGCTCTCCCGTGTGTGGCAGGGGCTCAAGAATTTGGGCCATCTTCAACCACTTTCCCTGGCACATCAGCAGGGCACTGTATCAGAGCTGTGGTGTCCAGGACTTGAACCTGTGCTGACATGGTAAGTTAGCATTGCACGTAGCAGCTCAACTTGCTGCACCACAGCTGGCATCAGGAAGAAGCTTTGTTTTTTTTTTTAAACATTTACTTATTTGAAAGGTAGAGTTAGAGGGAGAGAGAGATTGATCTTTCATCTTTTGATTTACTGCCATAGCGCTTGGCCTGATCAGGAGCCCGGAGCCCATGTGTGTGCAAGGACTCGAGGGCTTGGGCCCGCCTCACTGGCTTCCCCTGGGCGGGAGCGTGGAGCTTATTTGGAAGTGGAGCAGCTGACGCTTGAGTTGGTGTGCATAGGGGATGTTGGTGCTAGTGGTACTTTACCCACTATGCCACAGCACCAGCTCCCAAGAAGTAGTTTAAAAAACAGGCTTGGTTGTTTTGTGTAAGAATAAACCCTGATATTAAACAAATTTTCTGGGTGTGGCAGTTAATTAGATTTGATTTTACTTAAATTCTGTGAATTTCTTGTTTAGTATTTGTGTCTGAGGCCTGGGTTAGAATGTGAATCCCACAGCCACAGGAACTGAGTTAGTGACGTTACTCACACATCCCTGCTGTCCTTGCCCTGCCTGAGTTATCCCTGGGTCACGCGGGGGCTCCTGCTGTCTGCGCTAGCATGTGGAAAGCTCCTTCCTGGGGCTTCGTTCCTGTCGGGCCAGGGCCACTGTCCTGTTTTAAAGGCTTTGGCTCGTTGATGAAGGGTGATGAACTGTCATCTGAGAGTATTCCTTTCCAAACTTTACTTTTTTCCTCCTCATTTGGATTTTTGTTCTCCCCCTAATGTGCATTGGAAGAGTTTGAGAAGACTGAGGTAGACTCATTGGAACGTGCAATACTGACTTGACTTGCCGTGGTTGTAGGAGGAGGCCAAGCAGATTCAGAATCTGCAGAAAGCCGGCACCCGCACAGACTCCAGGGAAGATGAAATCTCTCCTCCTCCCCCCAACCCGGTGGTGAAGGGGCGGCGGCGGCGGGGGGCCATCAGCGCTGAAGTCTACACGGAGGAGGACGCAGCGTCGTACGTCAGAAAGGTAGCTGATGTCTGAAATGAGGGGATGCTGTGTACTGGCGCGGGAGTCGTCTGCCAGTGGGTGACTGGATGCCTCTGACCCGCGGGGCAGGCTGTTCTCGGTCCTGGAGCTCAGGCCTTGTAGTCTGTTGTCAGAGGACGTCACTAGGATCAACAGCAGGTCTACCCTGTGGCAGCTGCAGGCAGAGCCCCTTTCGAACTGTCCCGTTGTGGCTTTTAGACCTTTGTCCTGTATTCCGGTGAGCTTGGTTTTCCTCAGTCCACTCTGTGTCAGAGTTAGCGTGAGGAGCCTTAAGGGAGAACTCCATCATCCTGGCACTTAGAGCTACCACAGTCTCAAAAAGGACTCACTAGTTCAAAATGCTTAGTTTTGCAGTAAAATAATGACCCGGTCAAAGTGTTTTTGGTTTCTAGTTGTTAGTTGGGAACTAATTACCATTCTTTTTTTTGTTTAAAGATTTATTTAGTTTTATTGGAAAGTCAAATATACAGAGAGGAGGAGAGACAGAGAGGAAGATCTTCGACCTGTTGATTCACTCCCTAAGTGACCACAATAGTCGAAGCTGCGCCGATCCAAAGCCTGGAGCCAGGATCCTCTTCTGGGTCTCCCACATGGGTGCAGGGTCCCAATGCTTTGGACTGTCCTCGATTGCTTTCCCATGGAGCTGGATGGGAAGTGGGGCTGCTGGGATTAGAACTGGACCCATATGGGATTCGGTGCATGTAAGGCGAGGACTTAAGCTGCTAGGCTACTGCGTTTGGCCCCCCCCAGTTACCAGTCTTTAAATTCGGGCTGACTGTAGGTGCGGAGATTAATTAGTCAATATTTAATGGACCTTTGCAGATCAAAGGATATTGTAAGTGTGTTATAGTGAAAATATTTAGTCAAAGCAGATCTGTTTAAAAAGAATAATGTGACTTGGCATTTAATGGAAATACAGGTTCTTGGAGTAAACATGAAATGTTTTTGGTTTACAGAATTGCCGTTTGACCTTCAATTCTGTTCTAGGTTATACCGAAAGATTATAAGACAATGGCTGCTTTGGCCAAAGCCATCGAAAAGAATGTGCTCTTCTCGCATCTGGATGACAACGAGAGAAGGTAGGTATGGGTTCTTCTCGCACGGTTTTTCTAGCAAGGCTGTGGTCCTGCTACTCGCACCGTTGCCTTTTCTTCCCCTTGTTTGTTGAAAGGCAGAGTTACAGGGAAGTGGGGAAACTTGAGCTTTCATCTGGTGGTGTACTCCCCCAATGGCTGCACCAGCTGGTGGCGGCCAGGAGCTTCTGCTGAGTCTCCTACCTGGGCTGTTTGCTGCTGCTTTCCATGGCCAGTATCAGGGACCTGGAGAGGAAGTGGAACAGCTGGGACTTTAATCATTGTCTCAGGGAGTGGCTTGACCTGTTATGCCACAGGGCCAGCCCATTGTGAATTTGAAGGCTCTTAATGACTTTTCTCTTGTCTTGCAGTGATATTTTTGATGCCATGTTTCCAGTCTCCTTTATTGCTGGAGAGACTGTCATCCAGCAAGGTACGGGCAAGCATTGTGCTTACGGGAGAGCAAGATCTCCTGGGAGCTTCCTCTGGTTTTGTTGTTTTGAAGTTTGTTGGCCTCTTTGAGTGTAACGTTTCCTCCTGTTAACATCACTGAGGGTGAACCAGATATCTGCATTCCTCATCACGCAGCCCGTCTGTCAAGTTCTGGCTTCTGTGAAGGCTGACCTTTCCGCACACAGACACTGACATGGGTTTGATCTTTTGGGTATCAGTCCTCTTTTATTCTTCTTGACATTTCCATAGGTCTTGTATATAAACAGTATGTTTTGCAATTTTGTGATACTCTTTTACTTTAAACTTTTTCTAGTGTTGTAGAGGCCATAGCAGTTAGTAACTCTGTGTACAGTGTAAGGCTTTTTTGTAAGATTTACTTTATTTGAAAGACATATTTACAGAGAGAAGGAGAGACAGAGAGAAAGATCTTCCATCTGCTGGTTTACTCACCAAATGGCCATCCAGCTGAGCCGAGCTGGATCCAGGAGCTGCGTCCACATCTCCCGTGTGGGTGCAGGGTCCCCAGGACTTGGGCTGTGCTTCGCTGCTTTCCCAGGCCAGAGTAGGGAGCTGGATGGGCAGCGAAGCAGCCAGGACTTGGAAACAGTTGGCACTCTGAGTTGAGTTAAGATGGCTTGACCACTTGGGTCACAGAACCAACCCCTGGCTTTTTTTCTTCCTAGAGATATTCTTCACTGAGATGCCTAAAACACTGATCAGTTTTCTTTTCTGGCTTTTAAAATATGTTATATTTTGTTTTCTGGGAAGTTTGTGTAAGTTTATAGCACTGTTCTCGCAACAGTAATATAAAATGAGTATTTGTACTGATTTGAGGATTTGACTTAGTTCCGTTTGAAATATGCTTCTAACATTTTTTTACTTTCCTTTAGGTGATGAAGGGGATAACTTCTATGTGATTGATCAAGGAGAGATGGATGTAAGATTTAATAGTGGCAAAAATACATAGATAATCTTTAAAAATATATAAATAATAAAAATGTGTAGCACAGTGCACAAAGCATAGAATTTTTTTTTTGAAGATTTGTTTTTATTGGAAAGTCAGATACACAAAGAAGAGGAGAGACAGAGAGGAAAGTCTTCCGTCCGTTGATTCACTCCCCAAGCGGCCACAATGGCTGGAGCTGAGCCGATTTGAAGCCAGGAGCCCAGAGCCTTTTCCAGGTCTCCCATGCTGGTGCAGGGTCCCAAGGCTTTGGGCCGTCCTCGACTGCTTTCCCAGGCCACAAGCAGGGAGCTGGATGGGAAGTGGAGCAGCTGGGATTAGAACCAGCACCCATATGGGATCCTGGTGCATGCAAGGCAAAAACTTCAGCTGCTAGGCTGCAGTGCCAGGCTCCGAAGCACAGTATTTTTGAATATGTAGTATTAGTATTATATTACCTGTTACCTTATCTAGTGATAATTAGACCAGGTAGACCATAGGCACCCTTCTTTCACCTAACTCAACTCTTAGAAGTCAGCTGTTTTGCCCTGCTGTGTACCAAGAACGTGTGTGTGTATGTGTGTGTGTATGTTGCATTTTCAAAGCAAAGTCTAGGATTCTGATCCTGTTAAAGAGATTTAAGGATTTTTGATTCTTAAATGTTTATGTATGTGGAATAAAAGCACCTTGCTGACAGCAGTCATTTGCTTTTAGGTCTATGTCAACAACGAATGGGCAACCAGTGTTGGGGAAGGAGGGAGCTTTGGGGAACTCGCTTTGATTTATGGGACACCTAGAGCAGCCACCGTCAAAGCCAAGACTAACGTGAAGTTGTGGGGCATTGACCGGGACAGCTATAGGAGGATCCTGATGGTAAGATCCGTTCTGGTCTGTGGAACTAATATTTGACTGTCACTAAATGAAAATGAGAATATTCCTTGCTTTTTTAATTAAAAGATTTGTTTATTCTTATTTAAAAGATTTTAGAGAGAGAGAGAGATCTCCCATTCCCCAAATGACCACAGTAGCCAGAGCTGGACTGTCTGAAGCTGGTGGCCAGCAGTTTCTTCTGGGTTTCCCACATTGGTGCAGAGGTCCAAGGTCTTAGGGCCATCTTTGCCTTCCCAGGCGCATTAGTAGGGAGCTTGATTGAAGTGGTACAGCCAGGATTCCTGAACTGGTGCCCATATTGTATGTTGACATTGCAGGAGGAGGCTTGACCTACTATGCCATGGTACCAGCCCCTATTTCTTGCTTTTGATGGTGGAATATTTTGCATTACGTTCAGGTCAGCATTATTCATCGTGTCATTTTAGTAAAAGACGAAAGATTTATACGATCTGAAGAGAAACCAGAGTATATCATCGTGTCATTTTAGACAGTTATATTTTGGCTAGAAATAACATGGCAAACAAAATGTGTGCATGTAGAGAGCCATTCATGTTTAGAAGCTGAAAGAAGCATCTTTCCTGACTTTACCCCTTAGGGAGAGCCTTGTAAGTGTAGAGTGTTACTTAGGCCTTTGAAGTGGCAGATGGCCTCAACTGTGAAAGTGGATTGGCAGCATGGCGCGTGTCCTCTTGTTAGATGAAGAAGTAAAAGAATGAAACAATTGAAATGTTCTTAATTTAATTTGACTGTGGATATTTAAGTCCCATCTAATGACATTGGGCACTTTGAAGAGTTTTCTTAAATTTATGCAGTGGCCATTTTAAAGGACAGTTTTGAGTGCCCTGTGTTCTTTTCTTTTGTATTTGAAATGTATGTGTGCGTGCATGTATGTACATTTTGAAGTCTTCTGTACATCTATCCCAAATATAAATAAATTTGAAGAATGGGTGGGTAAATGGATGGAGGTCTTTCAAATTCACAGAAAATGTTGTTTTGGTAAAGCTGCATAGATTTCACAATTTTTTGCACTTTTAATTCTGTTGTTCCATGAATTTTTGAAGTTTCCTGTATACCTAGTCATCCTCTGGGCTGCATGAGGAATTGGTTCTAGGTCCCGTCCCTACACTCTGCTGTCAGATACCACAGTCGTCAGGTATCAAGTCCCACGTAGGGCGATGCAGCATTTGCTTGTCAACTGCATTCTCCTGTAGATTCCCGAGCATCACCGTCTTAGTGTAGGTATAGGGTTACTTACACACAGTCAGTGTGAAGAACATGTGGGTAGTTAGGTTGTAGTGTTGAGGGAATAATGACAAAAAGTATGTTTCAGAGAAGATCTTAAAAATATCTTACTATTTTTGAACCACAGATGTGGGACTGCAGATAGGGAAGGCCAGCGGTGTTTACATCCTTGTTTACACATGTGGGTGTGTATGATTTGTTGGAAGGGGTGTTGGGTGCTAAGGCAGTTTGAAAGCAAGGGAAAGTGGTTCTAAGAGAACAGCTTGTCCTTGTTGGTTTCCTCCCAGGTGCATTTAACAGTTTGTGGGTGAGACAGCTTAGCTAGGTTTGGGACCTTGCGGTGCTTGTTGGGGAGGGGGTTGTACAAGCAGCTGTAGTGTTCTTCCTGTCGGTGGGGATTGGTGCTGCAGGGGAGGATTCTAGCGCAGTCACATTTACTGCTTGGTGGTATTTTGGAGAATTGATCATTTGCTTGATAACTTCAGCAGTTGCTCGTATAACTTCACTTTGGTGATACACCGATTGCATGCTACAGGCAAGGTGCTAAGAACTTTTACAGAGCTGACCTCACTGTCTTCAGCAAGAAGACAAGTAGTCAGAAATGAGGAAGCAGAGGAAGCAGCAGCCAGCTTTGGCTTGTCTACTTTTAAATAGATTTGAAACTTGATCTGGATTACTCTGCGGCATTACCTGGCACTGCACGTTTTGGAGCTATGAGTTGTGTTATCTGTCACTTGCAGGGAAGTACACTGAGAAAGCGGAAGATGTATGAAGAGTTCCTTAGCAAAGTATCCATTTTAGGTGAGTTTTGGAAAATTGAATGCAAAATTTTTACATCGAAATGTTAACAGTGAGAACCTGTGGTGTTTTATAGAAATTCTAGTTACTCATGTTTTTGTTTATTCACAGTGCTGAAAAACTAATGGAATTTTTATTTGACAGCATTAGGACGTTTTTAAGTTAAAATGATTTTAAGAGAATAATTTATGGTGATTTGGAAGGCAGGTTTACAGAGAAGGAGCGTTCATTGTCTTCCCAGCTGCTTGTTCACTCCCTAAATGGCTTCAACAGCCAAAGCGGGCCATTCTGAAGCCAGGTGTCTGGAGCTGCTTCCAGGTCTCCCTTTTAGGTGCAGAGTCCCAAGCACTTGGGCCATCTGCTGCTGCTTTTCCAGGCACATTAGCAAGAAGCTGGATGGGAAGTGGAGCAGCCAGTGCCCATATGGACGCCAGCACTGCAGGCTGAGTGAGGCTGAAGCTACTACACCACGGCGCCAACACCTAAAAACAGTTGAGAAGTGTTAGCTTTGCTAGAATATGACATAGCTCAAAGTAGAAATGATTGGTTTAAGGAAAAGCTTTTTGAGAATGTAGGTGCTTTTCATTCTTCCTGGAGAGAAGGAGAGACTGAAGGTATCCTTCCTGACCAGATGTTCACAGTTGTTCTCTGTGTGACTCTGTCCTTGATGTTTTATGGTTGTGCATCCTGATTCTGGGAAGTGTCTGCAAGCTTCCTTTGAACAGTGACCCCTGTGTTGAAATTCCCAGTGAAAGGCAGATTCATAGGATCTAGTCTGTGACTCTGTTACTAAACACTTGGATTGACTGAGCCTGTGCATGAGAAGCAGCAATGATGGCTTCGTAAGGTAACAGTCTTCTGCCATTGCTTTGTTACAATGAGTTAATTTGGCCTTTGCTAGTAAAAGTAATTTTCTAGCTTTATGTAGTTCCAAAAATAAATTGAGCTAAGGATTTAAGCAGGTAAGTTCCTTCTGTAATCTATGGAAGAGACAGGCAGTGATCTGTTACTTGTAGGCTTGATTGCATGGGCCATTTTTGCCACTGGGTACAATTGTTAAGCTGGCTGGTGGACCAATGGGGTAAGGGTGTAAGGGCCGTCTGCAGGTCCCGGGAGGATGCTGCTGAGACTAGAAGTAGTAGAAGACAGGTGCCGTGCTGCGTCTGAGACACGTGTGCATGTCCATGAGCGTGGCCGTTAGCATGAATCCCTGCATGGTTTTGGTTGCGACATTGTTAGCACTAAGCAGTAGAGTCATTCTCCTGATTGTTGTCTTTCAGAATCCCTGGACAAATGGGAACGTCTCACTGTAGCTGATGCCCTGGAGCCTGTCCAGTTTGAAGATGGGGAGAAGATCGTAGTGCAGGGAGAACCGGGAGATGAGTTCTTCATTATCTTAGAAGTAATGACTCTGCATTTAATTCTTTTGAAAAGTGTACTTTAGAGGGGAGAAGAGGGCTAATTCTGATGTGTAGTTTTAGTCTTAAAGATTATCTGAAGTTTTATTTTAAAATTAAATCTTTTACTTTGAAATGCATGTGCTCGGTTTTGTGCTAGGCCTCTCTACCTTTTAAATGAGTTGAATCAGAATTCTAGATGTGCATGTCTGGTGAAAGCTAATGGCTTCAATTCTGAAAGTCACTTTTTTTATCCTCACAAGCCTTGGGACTGTACAACAGCTCCTCTGGTCTGCCAAGCAGATCCAAGTCGTAGATTTCTGTGGGTATGACTTTCTCATTGCTGATTGACTGTTTAACTTCAGAGGTTGGAAGTCCCTTAAAGTGGTAAATAAATTAGCCTTTGTGGCTCTGCTGTTTCTCTTGCAGAGGGGCCGGAGGACAGTAGGTAAATGAATGGGTGTGGTAGTCCTCAAAAATGTTATTTATGGAGCAGGCAGTCAGCTTGACTTTGCCTGTTTGCAGCTTGCCAGCCTGCGTTGAACCTCATTAATGCTAGCTCAGCGCAGACTGTTTGCAGGGGAATGCTTGCTCCGTCCCGGTCAGGGCTGCTGTAGTGACTGGTGTTCAGTCATCCTTTATCTAGGGACATGGGTGAATGAGATAGCCACTGAACCCGTCCTCATTGTGGAGAGTAACTGAACTGCACAGGAGATTTAAATTGCCACCCCGCGTTTGAAAGTACCCCCTTAATCAGCTTTTCTGGTGGTGTTTTTTTAGGGGTCAGCTGCCGTGCTACAGCGCCGGTCAGAAAATGAAGAATTTGTTGAAGTGGGAAGATTGGGGCCTTCTGACTATTTTGGTATGTGTGGATTTTCTCACAATAAATATATAATTTCTGAAAAGATTTATTTTATCGGAAAGTCAGGTTTACAGAGGGGGAGAGACAGGAAGATCTTCCTTCCGCTGGTTCACTCCCCAACTGGTCGCAGTGGCTGGAGCTGAGCCAGTCTGAAACTCGGAGCCTGGAGCCTCTTCTGGGTCTCCCACGTGAGCGGGTGCAGGGTCCCAAGGCTTTGGGCTGTCCTTGACTGCTTTCCCAGGCCCCAAGCAGAGAGTTGGATGGGAAGTGGAGCAGCTGCGATATGAACTGGCATCCATATGGGATCCTGGGCACGTGCAAGGCCAGGACTTCAGCCACTAGGCTACTGTGCCGGGCCCAAATACAAAAGTTTCTTTAAGTTACTTCTCACTGAGATAACTACTGTCTTTCATAAGTTTGTCTTTCCCCCCAAATTTTATGTTTTAATTATAGCTGTTTTGGCTTTCAGAGCTAAGTCCAGTTTTGACCCCCTACTCAGTTTGTTATTAATTCTCATATTTCTTACAGATTAGTTGGTTTTATGTTTTCTGTGGGAGTGGTGTGGCCTGTGTTACTAGAGATATACCTACTTGGTATCCCTCTGGCTTTGTGGCCCTCTCTGAGCTGTGGCCCCTGTGTTCCCCAGTCTTGGTCCCTGTGGCCTCCAGCCAGCTCCTGACGGCCCTGTCCCTTCCCCAGGTGAAATCGCACTTCTCATGAATCGTCCTCGCGCTGCCACCGTGGTCGCCCGTGGGCCCTTGAAGTGTGTGAAGCTGGACCGACCGAGGTTTGAACGTGTTCTCGGCCCATGCTCAGATATCCTCAAGCGAAACATCCAGCAGTACAACAGTTTTGTGTCACTGTCTGTCTGAGATTTGCCTCCTGTCCCCCCCTTCTCCTCCCCAAGCCGAGCTTTCTCTTGCAGACTGCTTTCTCCCTGTTGGCAGCGCCAAGTGGCCACTGGCATTGCAGCTTCTTGTCTCTTTATATTAAAGTTGCTGTTACCGCACCATTTTTCATTTGGGGCATTACCTGAATGCTCAGATACAAATAAATAGAAAGACTTCTCTTGGAGATTTTGCTGTTCCTGCTTCTCTCTGTGCAATGTTCGTAGTATTCAACCTGGGCCGTGAGTGCCATGCTTTTTTGGTGAGGGGAGATCCCAGCACCAATTGAATTATCTTAGAGTAATAACGTCACAGTGCAAGTTTTTTTTGTTAAGTGACATAATTTTCCAGTTGTAAGCATACTTAGACTGTGGCCACATGTGCTGTATTTCTTTATAGAATAAATGATTTCTCATTAAATGCTAAGGATTAAGAAAAATGGTTATAGAAAAATCTTAGTATAGTAGAAAAGAGGTTTGACTGAAGTTAAAGTAGCTTAAGGACAGAGAAATGCCCATCTGGCTAATTATGAGATGGGTGTGATCAGTCAGGCTTCCCACTTTTAGCCAGGTTTTGTGTTTGCCGAGCTCCTTTGCCTGGTTTTGTTTGTACCTTGTTACTGTTTCCTCTCCAGTTCTGAAAGCTTTTTCAGTGTGGCTGTCTATGCCTGCCTTTCAGAAAGCAAACCGAATCATCGACTGCTGATACAAGGTTGTGATTTAACTACAGCTGCCTCACTCAGAAATTCTGATCAGACACTGATTTACCTAGCTGGTGCCAAAATGCTGACCATCAGATGCTGAGTTGGGAGAAGGAACTTGAGGTCTACACCTAGGGTTGTTAGCTTAGAACTTCTCATTAAATTATGACCTTCAATTCACTCCCTTGAGTGTTTAGTTAAATTCTGATTCCAGGAGATGGAATCGGTTCAAAGTGGAAGCAGATGAACAAACATCCCAACAAAGATGGAGGTGATGTTGCTAACGGGAGAAGCCAGGTGACAAAGTTCAGTGTCAGGAACTTCCCCCATTCAGTTTTCTGGGCCACAAAATTTGGAAAGACTTTTTTACTTGTTCTAACCTCTTGTCTCTGTGTCAGAATTTCTGGGGCGCTGGGGCGTGGTAGAGCGTGTCTGTGCCGTGTCACGTTGGTCTTCAGGGCCGTCCTCGCAAAGTCTGAGGTTGACTTGTCTGGTTGATTCCTTTTTTCTTTTTTTTTTTAAGCTAGAGTTTTGAGTCTTAACTGTGTTTCAGTATTTTTCAACCTTATGTGTTACATTATTCCAATGATACTTAACACTGTATTTTTTGTTATTGTTATTTTTTGAAACAAAAGTTCAGCAGTTCCATAAATAATAGGCACTTTGTTTTCTTTGAGCTTTATGTAGACTGTAAAGGGTTACATTAGGGAAGACTGCAAACTTGCTCTGGTTAGTAACCCCTCCCCCACTCTCTCCTAGGTGGTTTGAATTGGTCATAGTTTTTATTTTATTTTTTTCCCTGTAGAGTCAGAAAGCTTTTAGAGTGCTACTAAGTGCAGAGTAAAATCTGGGAAAAAAGGTTTTATTTGCATTTCAGTTTGAGATAGAAAGCCACTGTGTTACAGAATTTTTAATTTCCAAGGTAATCTACATTGAGGATTTTCTGATTTGTACTTTGTGTTTAGCTGTCTTTTTATATTTGAAAATTAAAATCAAGTTCTGTTCTTATTCACTTAAAGCTCAATTTGATATTTGTTTAAATGCCAAAAATGTACTTAAATGAGTTATTTAGAATGCCATATAATTGCACAGTTTCATATATGTATATGATCATGTCCATGTATATTTAATAGATACATATACTGCTTTCTAAATGAGTTTAACTCAGAAATCATTTGGCTTGCTGTTTACTCCTTTTTGTAGTTTTAAGCTAAGATGTTTAATGATAAGTCTAATTTGAAAATGATCACATTTAAAGCTTTATCTTTGTGCAGTCGAAGTCTATGTGAGACCTCCCTGTTGGCATACTTTGATATTCAGGGTTTAGAAGTCATTGTTCTGGGCTTGGTAAGTGAATTACAAGATCTCCTGCTCTGGAAAGTATCGATGGCCAAAGGACCATTTTGTAATGTTTCCTGGTTACCAGTCTGATTATACTGTGTGCTAATATGCTCTTCTGTTATAGATTTCCTAATGGTAGGTCACATAATAAAAAGGTTAAATGGTTTAAATTCTTGAACGAATCAGTTTTTCTTCCTAATCTTCTTTTCATCACCTGTCTCCCTCTAACGGTTCTCGTAACGGTGAGAATGAAAAGTGAAGTCCAGGATCATTGCTTTGAAAGAGTACTTGGCGTTGTTGTTGCTTTCAGTTCAGTTGATCGAAGAATGAATCATGTAGCAGATTTATCTACTGAGTCGTGGAGGGAAAGATACAAATGAAAACTAAAAGGTAAAATCTGGTTTTATTTTTATGTGTAGATACACTGAGTAGTAAATTTTATTAGAAAATTAAGTTTGTAAGATAGCATCAAAAATGACAAAATTGGGGTAAAATAAGCTTTTATTGGTCTCACCAAGCGTAATATCCATAATTTTTTAAGCAGTTGGCAATCAAGCTTTGATTAATATCTTAGTCCATAATTTTTTGTCTTATCAATGGAGAATTTAATCCACTGGTATTTAATTAACAGTATATTTGATTAAGTGTACCTTTAAAAAAAAAGGTTGTATGTATTTTTTCTGCATGTTTAACATTCTGTTAGTTAATGATACCAACAAGGGACAGGTTAGAAGATGATAGAGAATAGAAAAGAAATAAACAAGAGACCTGTTGTTCCTGGAGTATAAACAAAGGTTGTACACAAGAATCAGATTCTAGCCTCACTCTTGTACCTATAGGTTACATTTTTTGTGCTGTGTGTGTTGTAAGAGGACAACTGATTGGAGGACAGTGGATTAAATATACAAAACAGAGGCTTCCAGGCAGGGATGTGGAAACAATTGATACGGGTTCAGTAGCTAGGCTTAGGGGAACTCCCGTAGTTTCAAGTCAACTTCCACTCTTTGTTGAGATGTAAATATCTCAATCCCACCTCCCTTGTGCCTACAGGACAGTCTAAAAAGTCTGAGGTTGTTAATAAACCTAGGCTATTGACAGTAGTCCACACGTGTTGTTACTGTTATTGGCTCTGTGCGCCAAGTCCATCGTTGCTGGATAGTGAACGGTGTGTTATCACAGATTATAGAAAAAATATATTTGTTTTACTAGACTTGACTTATTTCGCTAAGCATAATGATTTCCAGTTGTGCCCACTTAGTTGCAAAAGACAAGACCTCATTCATTTTTCTGGCTGAGTGGTATTCCACCGAGTAAATGTGCCAGATTTTCTTTATCCAGTCATCCATCGATGGGAAAACATGGTTGATTCCATTTCTTTGCTATTATGAATTGAGCTGCTATAAACATAGGGGTAGGAAGTAGACTGTGATGTGCTGATTTCATTCTGTTTGGATGAATTTCTAGGAGTTGGGATGCCTGGCTGCTATGGAATGTATTTTTAGATGTCTGTGGGATCTCCATGCTGTCTCCCGTAATGGTTTCACTGCTTTACAATCTCACTCAGCGGTGGATTAGAATGCATTTCTGCCACATCCTCACCGGTATTTGTTGTTGGTTTTCTTTTTTTTTTTTTTTTTAAAGATTTATTTATTTTTCGTTACAAAGTCAGATATACAGAGAGGAGGAGAGACAGAGAGGAAGATCTTCTATCCAATGATTCACTCCCCAGGTGAGCCGCAACGGCCAGTACTGCGCCGATCCAAAGCCAGGAGCTAGGAACCTCCTCCAGGTCTCCCACACAGGTGCAGGGTCCCAAAGCATTGGGCCATCCTCGACTGCTTTCCCAGGCCACAAGCAGGGAGCTGGATGGGAAGTGGAGCAGCCGGGGTTAGAACTGGTGCTCATATGGGATCCCGGCATGTTCAAGGCGAGGACTTTAGCCGCTAGGCCACGCTGCCGGGCCCTGTTGTTTTCATGATAGCCATTCTTACTGGGGTGAGATGAAACCTCATTGTGGTTTTAATTTGATTTCTCTGGTGGTTAGAGATTCTGTGCATTTTTCTTAAATCTGTTGGCCATTTGAATTTTATCCTTTGGAAAAAAACTTCACATCCTTTTCCCATTTCTTAACTGTTTGTTTTGAGGTTGAGTCTCTTCACTTCTTTACAATCCTGGATATTAGTCTTCTGTATAGACTGTGAATATTTTCTCCCCTGCTGTTGACTGCCTCTTTTGTTGGTAGTTTCCATTGCGGTGCAGAAATGTCTTAGTTTGATGTAATCCCGTTTGTTTCTGTTTGGATTTTCTGTGCTGTCGCAGTCTTTTCCAAGAAGTCTTTGCTTACGCCTGTGTCTTGAAGAGTGTCTTCGATATCTCCATTTTGTGCTGTTAGGATGTGGGGCTAGATCCTTGATCTATTTAGAACTGATATTTGTAAAACATGTGAGGCAGGGGTCTTGTTTTATAGTCAACAGGTAGATCCAGTATTCCCAGCCCTAACCTATTCACTGGTTCACTCCCCATGGAGCTGCAGTGGCTGGAGCTGAGCTGGTCAGGAGCCAGGAGCTTCTTGGTCCCTCATGTGGGTGCAGGGTCCCAAGGTCCTCCACTCCCAGGCCACAGCAGGGAGCTGGATGGGAAGTAGAGCAGCTGGGACACGAACTTGCGCCCACATGGGACCCTGGTGCATCCAAGGCGAAGATTTCAGCCATTGGGCCATCATTCAGGGCTCATTAAGAATGGCTTAGATATTGAAATTTTAAGAGTGGAATGACGTAATGTCAGTTTTGAAAATATTGCTCTTGTCTCCAACCTGCAAGTCATGGCTGTAGTTTTGTTGTACTCTGGCAGTGTTTCTGTAGGTGAGCTAAGAGAATGTCGAGGAGCAATGGCTTGTTGACCATTTGGCTTGTCCCCAAAGCCATGTGTCCTAAGCTGCCAGCGCAGGAGAAGTCTTCAGTCTCTCCCTTAGCTAGAGGATGTCAGTGTAGAAAACTGAGATCGTTGTACAAAGACAGCTAACACTGGTTTTGTTACGTAACTTTTTTTTTTTTTAAAGATTTATTTATTTTTATTGGAAAGGCGGATATACATAGAGGAGGAGAGACAGAGAGGAAGGTCTTCCATTCGATGATTCACTCCCCAAGTGAGCCGCAACGGCCAGTGCTGCGCCGATCCAAAGCCAGGAACCTGGAACCTCCTCCAGGTCTCCCACACGGGTGCAGAGTCCCAAGGCTTTGGGCCGTCCTCAACTGCTTTCCCAGGCCACAAGCAGGGAGCTGGATGGGAAGTGGAGCAGCCGGGATTAGAACCCGCGTTCATATGGGATCCCGGCATGTTCAAGGCGAGGACTTTAGCCACTAGGCCACGCTGCTGGGCCCTGTTACGTAACTTCTGAGCTCTGACTTCATCATAGCTCTGCCTCAAAACCATAGGAGTAATTTAATTTTGTTCTGTGAAAAGCTCCGTGTTGCTCAAGTAACTTCGTTGTTTAAAAATCTGTAGCTGTGTCGTCACCGCTTCGCCGCGCCCCGCCCTTTGTCAGTCCTTGGCAGGCGAGAGCAGGGAAGGGGAGACCTGAGGCCTACAGTGCCTTACAGTGAGTGCATGTCCTTGCGGAGGCTGGTCTCAGTGCCACTTCCCCCCGTTTTGTGCTGTCAGTGATGTTGCTATTTAAAAGGCCTCGGTTATACTGCCGAAGTGCTGACTGTCCGTAGCACGCGTGAGAAGGTGGTGACGTGTTGAAGGTGAGAAACGTACATGTTAGTTTCATCCAGGCCTGAGTTACGCCGTCAGTTTATTACTGATCATGCATCTCAGTGATTTAAGGTATCTATGCAGGGATGTAAAGCAAGGTGATGTATTGATTGGTTGATGGAAATGTGACTCTGGGCCCCCAGGCCTTCATGAACCTTCCATCTTGTATTTTCCCTGTACATTGTACTCCAATGTTTGCTAATTTTGTGTCTGTGACTTTTAAGAATGTGTAATTACCGCATGCAAAGGAATTAATGGTATTTTTCAGTCTTCAGACTGAATTGGCTTCCTGACGCTATGGGAGGCCGATGGACTTTGCCAGACCGTGTCCCCGCGTACGTACTGCACATTTCCCTTTCATTTTCAGTTTGCTGTCAGTAGTCACATGAAACATTTTCATGTAGAGTTGTTTTAAAAATAATTTATTTTGAAAATGCGCCCTGGCATCACAGCCAGCTGTTTTACGTGCTGTGCCACAACGGTGATCCCAAGAAAAATTACATTTTTTTTATCAGAAAGGAGGAGAGACAGGAAAATCTGCCTCATCCACTGGTTCACTCCTCCAAATGGCTGCAAGGCTGGAGCTGAGCCAATCCAAAGCCAGGAGCCAGGAACCTCCTCTGGGTCTCCCATGTGGGTACAGGGTCCCAAGGCTTTGGGCCGTCCTCTACTGCTTTCCCAGGCCACAAGCAGGGAGCTGGATGGGAGGGAAGTGGAGCAGCTGTGACACAAACCAGTGCCCATCTGGGATCCTGATGCATTCAAGACAAGGATTGAGCCACTAAGCTATTGCTCTGGGCCCGGGCAGCAAGGTGTAATGGAGTAGGGCCCCTCTCCAGACAGTCTCAGCTGGAATGCCTAGTTTACTTTCACACTGGGTTTTCTAAGGGAGGGAGGGAGGCTGAGAGCACCTGTCGAGTTACCAGGGGTGCGCACAGGGTTTTGTAGTGTGAAATTTGGGGCTGCTTCTGAAGCATGATTAGATTCCTTTCTTTTCTTTTTTTTTTTTTAAAGATTTATTTTATTTTTATTACAAAGTCAGATATACTGAGAGGAGGAGGGATAGAGAGGAAGTGGAGCTGCCGGGATTAGAACCAGTGGCCATATGGGATCAAGGCGAGGACCTTAGCCACTAGGCCACGCCGCCAAGCCCTTAGATTCCTTTCTAAAGAAACTTGCCCTGAGGCCCCTCATGCACACATAGGCTAGATTTCTAACTTCCTAACATGACTAAAGCACCTTGCACAGGTAAACAGTCAGTGGTGGTGGTGTTATCCCAGAGACACTGTGTTCCAGGACTGTGTACCAGGACTGGGGGGAGCAGAGTAGGTGAGAAGTATGTATTTATTAAAAATATATATATATATTGGTTTGTTTGAAAATGTATGTTCCCCAGAATGGGCCAAGCTGAAACCAGGAGCCAGGAGCTCCATCCAGGACTCCTCCCGGAGTGCGCATCAGCAGGAAGCTTGATTGGAAGCGGTAGTGGGCCCTGATCCCCGTCCTTAGAGGATTCACCTTGCCTTGTCCCAGTAGCTGTCCTGAATACTGTGGGGATGCCTTGGGTGACTTTTCTAGCCCTTGTCCTCATCCAGCTTTCTCTAGTCCCATCTCACCGTGGTTATTAAAGAGAAGCTGGTCTGATGAAATCAGGGGGTTTTGCTGGTTTGTTAGTCACTCCAGTGAAGGAGCAGGTTGGTGTCATTTGTGTCATGCTGTGAAGGAAGTTTTAAATGGTAACAAGTCAGGAGGAGGAAGATGGAGGAGACGGGCAGGTGTCCACGTGATGTCCTTTTATTTGATTAGATGCAGTTAAAACCTCTCCTGGGAATTGAACTCTCCAAGTTTGACCCGTATCCAGACCTCCAAGTTGTTTAGGAGACAGCCTGCACCCTTGATGAAATGAAGGATTTCTGGGAAAGGTGGAGCCCTGGCAAGTTGCTGTGGAAGTAGTGCACCAAGGAGCGAAGGTCAAGTTCAGTGCTCCCACGTGCTGTTTCAGACCATGCCCTACCTCCTTCCTGAGTTTGTGACTTGAGTCCCAGCATTGAGAGATAACTTCCTCAAGGAAGTGCACCCTGGGGGCCACCACTGGCTTCAGGTGGATTTCTGAAATTTGGCTTCAGCCCTTAGCTTGCCAAATTTGCCTGGCCAGAGCCTCAGGCTGATTGTTCGGCTGGGCTGTCGGCTATGACATTCTGCTCTCCATGGGCCTCGACACACTGCTCCACTGTCTTTAGGATGGTTTGGAGTCTGCGGTCCAGGGCGAGCAGGTGGGGTTCTGTGAGGATGGGGGCAAGCTGGTCGTCTAGCAGCGACTCTCGCATGACGTCACTGAGTCTGTAGTCGGCCTGGGCAAGCAGCTGCAGGTGCAGAAGTGTTTTCCTCTTTATCCTGAGAAGACAAAGGCAGCGCCAAATAAGCAAATGTAAAGGACAGAATTCCCTGCAGCTGCATGAGGCTCGTGCCACTTCTCAAGGCCATTCACCTGGGAGTCAGGGAGGGGAGGGAATGGATAGGTGACATCCAGTGTTGAGCAGTTCTTTGCTGTCATTAGGCAGGACCCTCCCTGCTGGGCCATTTGTAACAGTGACAGGGTCATCTGGTGGTGCCGGGTGTTTTCCCGGACATGGCTAAGGGAATCAAAGCTGAAGTGACACCAGTCTTTCAAAAAGATAATCAGGCGGACAGGAAGTATTTCTGGTAGGTGAGCGGATGAGGCTGTCTGCTATCTCAGAAGCCCTGGGTACCACCAGCCTCTGTGTCAGGTGCTCAGATTACGGGGATGCAAACAGGGTGGCCCCGATCACCACTACAAGACTTCTGGTTTCTGCTCAGGTATGTCAGCAGCTGAGTGGTCTGGCTTCTGTCTGACACAGCACTATTGCTCATCCAGCTTAGGAGCGAGGGAGGAGAGACTGTTTCAGGGAATTCAAGGTGTTGGTGAAGACTGTCCGTCCTTGGCCTTCCAGCCTCCTGTTGGAAGGAAACCCAGTGCTCCTGCCGAGTGGGAAGTACCTGTTTGTAACTAGCTGTGAATAGTGCATGTGGGCAGGCTGACAGCTTGATCACCTGGTCAAGACGCTGGAAAGACAGGGAGGAGGAGGGCCCATGTCCTCCAGAGTAGTGGCTAGGCAAAGGCCTTAGTGCCATCTGAATGGCTTCTGGGGCTTTAATTAGGACCAGGCAGTCACACTGCTGAGCTCATTAAGGCTGGGCAGAGCAGAAGTCTGCTTTACTAAGGTCTGCCTTACAAGGTCAGGGCTTGTCTGGCCCTGCAGGAGCGGGTAAGGTTCTGAGCAGGTTCAAGAGAAAAGGTAGTGATTGAGGGCTTAAAAGATGACATCCTAATTTGTCCCACTCTGGAGGAGGGTAGATGCCACCTGCAGAGCGCTGAGTCATAAGCGAAAAGGTTCCTTCCCATCAAACCACCACCAGGCACGTCCAGACTGGTGAAAACTGCCTGCAGGCGTCCAAGTTTGTCTGCCAAGCAGGCTGGAGGCCACAGCTGCCCCTGCCCTGTTACCTGCGCGCTGGACACTCACATGCAGCACTGGGAGAGAGGCGCGAGGATGGACAGCTCATCGTGGGAGTGTCGGCCAAACCTGAGGGGAGAGATGTGCGTCTGCGTGGTGCCAGGCAGCATCATTCATGTGCCTTTGTTATTGCTGCTTCTCTGCCACAGCTCTTTGTTTTTGAATCCGTGATTGGGGTAAAATGCCAGGGACTAAGAGATTGTGGCAGCTGCTTCTCCAGCCCACCTCTGTAGGGTCATAAAAACCTTTCCAAAGAGGCAAACGGCAGCCTCGCAGGGCCAGCTGTGAGCCTCTGGAAGTGTGCGCTGGGGAACCAAAACATACAGACGGCTTCCACCTGCCTCACTTGCGGGAAGTCAGGTGGCACTCAGCAATGATGAGGACAAAAAGGCAAGAAGGAGGCAACACAAACGGGAGGGCCATAGGCCTCGGTTCTGTCCCCCCTTAGGGTGTGGCTGGTGCCAACAGTGTTGGTTGCTGGGCGGCACTCACCCTCTGGCATTGTCAAGGTGAATAAGGAAGCCATCGTCCCCGAATTTGGTGAACATCTCATAATGGTGGCGATCCATATTGCCTGTGGAAGCGGGGCAGGGCATGAGAGCCTGGGCCAGCATGCAGGTCCTCCCACCCTCCCGAGCCCTTTCTGGGGAGGGAGGGAGGGAGGGAGGCTAAACGAGCAGTTCCATGACAGGAGTCAGAGCCTTAACCACAGGCTGCCTGTGCCCCAGGGATGATAGCTAAGCAGCCAACCCTGAAGGAGTGCTCTGTGATCTGAGGCGTTCGGCTCCTGGCCAGGGATTCTAACAGGCAGAAGTGTGTCTTGGTTCTCTTGGACACTGAGTGTGGAGGGCAGTGGAGGCGTGTGCTGGCCACCTTTGCCTCCGTAACTGCTCCTCTCCCAAGGCTGGCTTGGGCTTGGCCGCTCAGGTCTGCAAGCCTAAATCTCCATTCTCCTGGTCCCTGTCAGTCAGATGAATGATTTCGTCTCACTCAAGCTTTGTGGCAGGCGAGGGTGTTTGCCTTATAAATGTTGACCCCTAACGATTGCCTCTGGTTCCCCAAAACAGGGCCCTTGTGGGAGTTGTAGGCTGTCCTCATAAGCCAGTTTGTGACTTTGCACTCAAGTCAAGGAGAGTCCCAGGCCAAGAGGGGAGCCAACTTCCACCAGGTGCCCCGAGCACCAGGACCTACCTATCAGGAAGTCGAAGATGGCCATGTCGATGATGTTGAGCAGCCGCCTGCTGCCGTTGTAGGGGTAGATCTGCTTCACTGTGTCACAGTAGCGAGGGTTGAGCTCCCACCTGGGGTGAAAGAAGTCCTGGGCTGGGAACGCCAAGACAACAAGGAGTCGGAGGCCCATCCCTGCATCCCCACCCCCCTGAACATGCCTCGACTCGGGACAGTCTCTGAGCATGCTGGATCATTTGGGAGGACCCTGGGCAGGGTCACATGGATGGCTGTAAAATCCATGTGGGGAGAAGTTTCTGGAATTCTCAGTTTGTTGGCATTGACCTGATGGCTTGGGTACCATGTGCCAGAGGGGAGGCCACAGGATGGTGGGAGGAATGCACCACAGTCCCCGTCCCAGGACATCCTCCACTGATGTTTCTAGTTCGTGTTCTTCGGAGGGAATGGCTCTTCCTGGACCCTCACAAAACCCTTTAGCATCTGTCACTTTCTCCCGAAGTTCTTCCTTGCTTATTATTCTTACCACTTGCCGGTTTGTCCAATCACCTTTACTAAGGACCTGCGATGGGTCCTAAAGTGGGCCAGGCCCTGGGGCTGAGCAAGGGGTCTTGCTCAGGGGAGCCAGTGACCTGACCCACAGGCTCTTCCTCTGAGGGGACTGTGTATTCGTGGTCTGCTGCTTTGGCTGCCGTTACAGACCGCTGAGCTGCTTTAGGAGGCAGCCTGTATCTATGTCCTGATTCATCAGCACTTTGTGTGAACTAAACAAAGAGATTCAATCCAGGCTACTTCGTTCCAGCATCAGTATGAAAGGAGGCCATGGGAGAACTGCCCCAAGAAGCACACGCTGCTGGCTGGAGGTTGGGAGAGGGGACGGGAGCGGAATAAGGGCAAAAAGGCATGGGGGGTGTGCCATCTTTCTGTCCCAGGAGATCCACTGGGGATGGGGGTTGGGCAGAGGCAGCAGGCGGGAGCATTGCCTTTTCCAGGGGTGGGCTGCTGAGTGCTGCTCAGCTGAGCCTCCTGCCACCAGTTTTCAAATATGTCCATATGACAGGGAGGCAAAAGTACATTGAGGCAGCTTCCGGGGTCCCAAGGCCAGGCCAGCTACAGTTCTTGGGTCTAGGGACCATGGCCACTCTCAAGGACTGCACTCGCAGGGCCGTGGGCACAGTATCGTGGCCAGGGGACCAACTCACTCCTCTTTTCCTGCCAGCGTGTAGGAGCGGATCCAGGGGTTGGGTACAGACAGCCTGGGGGCCAGGTTGAGGGACGGCAGGAAGGCAGAGAGGGAGCCCTCCAGCAGGTGCGGGTTGCCACAGACGGCGTACTCGGTCTTGCACATGTACGGACACTTGGCGAAGAAGCACACGTTGCTGGCTGGAGGGTGCGAGAGGAGATGGGAGAGGCATGAGAGGGAGATCGGGCTTGGAGGTGCGCCATCTTCCTGCCCTGAGAAATCCCGAACTCAACACCTTGGGAAAAGGCAGAGGAGGGAACATTGCCTTTTCCAGAAGTGGGGCTAGTTGGGTGCTGCCAGCCAACTCTCACGTGGAACAGAGAAAGGTTGGGACCTGGCGCTCTGCCTCCTGGCCATACAATGAAAACATTCTTCATTGCTCTGGGTGGGCTGATGCCTGAGTGCACAGAGGCCAGCTCTGTAGGTTTGGTCCCCCAACAGGCTGGTCAGCTCTCGCAGCCTTACCCCATCCACAGTTCCTCTGGTGTGATCTTCAGGCATACCAGGCTGGGAGTGTGTGATGTCTGCATCTGCCCATCCAGCAGTGCACCTGCTCCTGGCAGTGGTTAGACCACTGCTGCACGTACCTGACATTGGCCATGTGGCCTCACCAGGTCCTCCCTGCCCGGGACTGTTACCTGGAGAGACGAAGAATACACTCTGCAGAATCTCATTCTTGGTCACCTCTAGTATTTCCTTGGTGACATTGACCAGCCTCCCCACAGTTGGTGGTACTCGCCGGAAGTCCAGGATCCTGAAAGAGAGGGACCCTTGTTGGCATTTTGGGGCACAGTCAGAGAGTGGGATGGGGGGGGAGGAGAGGACCCTCACCGAGGCTGAAGCACACTGGCAACTGGCTGGCATTCCTGGCTGCCCAGCAGGATGGCCCTGATAGAGATTTCCTGCACTGTGTGGGACCAGGAGTGCCCAGGGCAGGCCTAGGACTAGCAAGGTGGAGGAGGAATCCTTCCCCCATTAAGCCTCCTGGGCTTCTCACCACCCACGATGTGGGGTAGGTCCACACTCCTTTGCGTTGAGGTGCGTGGGGATCCTGTTCACGCATAGGCGCTGATTGAATGGGTCTAGGTTGAGGCCGAGACCCTCCGTTTCTGGAAAGCTTACAGTCTGCACTTGGAGCAGCTGAGACTGAGCATGTGGGAGGTGCTAATTTGTTGAGGGATGTGGTTTCACCTGCTAATCAACTCACCTGAAGACCCCTTGCACCAATGGGAGCAGGTGCCTTCTCATTATCAGATCAGGCAATGCCAAGCCCAAGCTGGCACCCTGAGCGGCAGGGCAGGGTTAGTATTCTTCATAAAATAATGGTTCTTATTACATTGAGATGCTATGGTTGAGTTCCATGGGATGGGATGGGAAGATTGGGTTAGGAGGACCACACTGGAGTAGGAAGAGGATGGCAAGTGAGGGGCAGGTGTTTGGCACTGTGGTGAAGATGCATCCCATGTCGGAGTTCCCAGGTTCAAGTCCTTGCTCAGCTTCCAATTCCAGCTTCCTACTGACATACACCCTGGGAGGCAACAGCTGATTTCTTAAGTGCTTGGGTCCTTGCCATCCATGTGGGAGGCCTGGATGGAGTTTTCAGGCTCTTGCCCTGCACCTTACCCAGCTTTGGCTGTTGAGAGCATCTGGGGAGTGAGCCAGTGGATCTGTGATATTTACACACTCTAGCGTATGCGCACTCGGTCTCTCTCAAAACAATAAACTTAGGGATTTTTAAAAAGTGGGAAGCCAGAAGGAGCAGATGCCAGGGAGCTTCCTCCTGGACGGCTGTCCAGCACGCCTCCCCGGTGCCGGTGCTTTGAGTGGACGTCCTCCCCGTGGGGCCGGACCCTACCTGTCTAGGTGGAACGCTGCAATCTCGGCGTTGTGTCTCTGAAAGTCAATGAAATAGAAGAAGTCTGCGGGCGTCTCTTCATCTCGCTGCTGTCTGGAAGGAAGAAGGAGTCAGCACCTGGACTCAGACCTCAGCTGCGAGCCCAAGACCAGAGCTGTTGGGCCTGGTGGGGTGGTGCTGACATTGTTCGCATCCACAGCAGTGCCGCAGCCCACGCCCAGAGCGCTGCTTGGCTCCCCGGGCTCTCGGCCAGCCCAGTGTCCGCTGTTGGGGTGACAGTGGAAATCCAGCTGTTGCGAGGGCAGAAGCACACACAGAGGCTCTGCCCATGTGGACAGGAGAGACTGCTTAGCAGGACCAGAACTCAGGCAGACCGATGCCCAAGGCCCGACAAGAGTAGGGCGTGAGCCTGCCGGGATTGCATCATGGCAAAGTGCCCTGGGGATGCGATTCCCTGTGACCGAGGCTTAGGGAACAGCTGAGCTCTGGATCTTAGCATGACTTGGGCATACAACATGGGACCGTCTGTGCAGGGTCAGCTGGGTGGCAAGAGTGGGCCCAGCCAGAGAGGGTTGCCAGAGGCTACAGTAGCAGATGCTGATTTATGTGCAGGCTCAACTCGAATGGCTTCCTGGAAAGCGCCAGCCTGCCCAGGTGTGCACGGGGTCGTCTCTGTATGTGTGTGTGTGTGCGCACACACATGCGTGCATACTTCAGGACGGTGTTTCCTGATCACTGTCATGGGCTGACTTGGGTTGCCTTTTGTCTTGACAAACACACAAGAATACGGATCTGGACTAATTTTATAACCCACCACGTGGGATGGTTAGGAGGATTTACAAAAACAACTCCAAGTGTAAATAAACATCACGTGGCAGAAACCTGTCGGTAAATAGCACTGGCCGTTGAGGTGCGGATGCACACTTTGCCGGAAAACACAGGCTGGTCCCGGAAACCACAGTGAGGTGCCTGCCCAAAGCACAGGTTCTATTTTCAGAGCCGCAGCCACGTGGAGAGCGCAGCCTGCCTCACTCGGGCCTCCCCCTTAGAGCGTTGCTGCGTGCCCCTGAGCCTGAACCACCAGACATGTCCCCCATCTCGCTCTGAGTCCCGCGTTCCATCCACAGGGATATGACACATCATGTTCAAGGAAGATGCAGTGAGAAATGATAGTTGGGGGCAAGAAAAGTTTGAAATCCATAAAAGGGCTCAGCAAAAAGTGCACAAGCAATGCATGCTGTGACACAAAGCTCCTGCGTATGAAATGCAACATTTCTTTGCACCCAAATCAACTTTTGCCTTCTCCTTTTCACGAACTTTCTGGAGTTCCTTTGAATATACTCTTTCAGACCTCTCTTAGGGCTTTCAAAACCCATCATTTCCTCATTTTGCAAGGCACGTGATAGAAGAGATTTTAAATTGGAAAAATTTCTGCTTCACTTCCATGCTTCTACTTTGGGAAATGATTACTTCCGCCTCCTCGTGTATTGCATTTAAAGAGTAACCTGTAATTAAGCTCACAAGGTATATTTCCCAAAGATAGGTTTCTATGTTACCCTCTTTAGACAAGGAGGAAAAAAGTGCTGTCCACTTTAAGTTACAGATAAGAAAACAAGCATGTCAGGAAAAGCATGATTTTTCAAGAAGCACATTTTACGGTGACATCATCTTGATCTGGAACTACATTTGAGAAAACGGGAGATTCAACCCTGTGATGGCCCAAGAAGTGGACAAGTGACGTCACTCACAGCTCTGGCTGCTGGTGGCCCTGCAGCTGTCCCCGAGGAAGTGGCTGGTGGCGGGAACAACCAGGCCTAGAGGTGATGGACTTGACTTTCCAATAATTGAAATACCCACAATTCCCGTGGCCTTGCCTTTCCTGGCACTGCCAAACAAAACAGCAGCTCTTCCATGCAGCACCGTTCTCAACAACAGGGACTGTGGATGTGCCTGGCACTCGACTCGGGCACCCGGGCAGTCGTGTTGAATCTGCAGACTCCTCAGCATTGCCAGGCTTCTGAGCTTGGCGCTCTCTGCATCCACATTCTCTACACAGTCTCTCTATAACCAGCGCTCCCTTAGGCGCACGCTGCACTCCTGAATGAAAACTTAGGCTGCTGTCTGCTGGGTCCTGCCGCCTGCTGCCGAACCTCCCCTGCACTCCGCATAGCTCCCGCTGGACAGCACCACGAGGGAGTAGGGGTTGGTTTTAGTCCTCTTTACGCCTGAACAGAAAATACCGGGTCTCTGGAAACTGCCCAGATGGTCTTGTTTTGTTTCTCAGAGGATGACGGCCCCTCTTAGCCCCTCTGTCTTGTTTGGGGAAGACGCGGGGACCCACAGTGACTTTGCTGGGTGCTGGCTTTAGGACCTGCTGGAGCTGCTAGTAAAACAGGTGGCTGGTGGTGATGGAGCGGTGGGGAGGAGTGGAGACTTTGAAATTAACTCAAGACTTGATGTGGACATGGTATCCAAGGTCAAAAATGTTTTAGCATGTGAAGTATGAGAGTTGGTGGTGGGGAAGCTGCGTGTGTAAATCTGTATGTCACTTAATTTTTGATGAGATTTTTGAGAATCAACAACCATAAGCACACATTTGATTGTCTCAGTGTTCATCTTTGGGAGGTTATGTATTTAAATTGATCAAGAAACTGATTCGTACATCAGAAAAATGGGCCAGGGGAGGGACTGATTGCAGGGCCACCGGGGTACCTTGTGCGGGTGGAACGTGGCCAGCAGGATTATTGAAGGTTGCCCCGGCGAATCCAACGTGCAGCCCGTCCCCTCCAACTCTTTCTTCAGCAAGTGCTTTTGCCAGAGTAGTTCAGGGGCTACGGCACTATTCGGGGTCCTTTTGGTCGGCCCCGCCACCTGCCATGGGTGGGCAGGAAGTTGGACTCTGAGTGGTCCCAAGTGAAGACTCACCCCAAGGTGGCCCCGGTGGGCGTGGTGGTGAGGAAGGCGCTCTTACCTCATGGGTTTGAACATGGCCTTCCCAAAGTCCGAGAACCGCAGCACCAGCTTGAGGTGGACCCCACTGGGTTTCACAACTGTGAGGAGGTAGAGGGGCACGTTAGCCTCCATAAGCCCAGCTAACTCCCTTCCTTTCTCCTCTCCCAACTTATGTTGCTTGAATGAACATGTAATACTTACACATGTTATTGGGGTACAATTTCTTTATGGCTTCCCATTTTTGTCATTGTGTGTGAGAGAAAAGTGAGAGAGAGAGAGGGGTTTGGACACAGAGATGGAGGAAGATTCTGCGTCAGCCAGGCTACTCCCCAAATGCCCACAACATCTGGGACTGGGCCGGACCAAAGCCAGGAGCCGGGAACTCCACCCAGGTCTCCCCATGTATGGCAGGGAGCCATGTCCCGAAGCCAGCCACACTGGGTACACATGAACAGGAAGCTGGAATCAGAGTGGATTCCCTTCTCAAAGCCTGCGGGGTCAAGGCCGTGGGGTCAGACCAAGGAGTGTGTGGCCAGGGGTTCAAGATAGTATTCTCTTCTGCCAGTATCCAGGCAAATGGTGCAAGTTTCCCCAGAAAGATGCTTAACGAAAACCCCCAGGAACATTGTGTTTTCACTGTACCCTTGGAAGACCCTGGTTATGGCTTTGCAGACTAGCTTATCTTGCCAGCCAAGCGCACCTGGGCTGGGACCTTGGGTGTGGTGAGTACTGCCTCCTGACATCTTGGCAGAGGGTGGGGAAGGCATTTAGCCCAGCGCTTGGGACACACACAGCACATGGATTAGGTATCCAGCGTTGGTCTTCCAGCTCCCTGCTAATGCCCATCCTGAGAGGCACCAGTGAGGGTTCAAGTATCGGGTCCCTTTGGGGAGGTCTGGACTGAGCTCCCATCTCTTGGTTTTGCCTAGCTGTTGTGGCTCTCTCTGCTTCTCATATAAATAAATAACACACATATATATATATAAAAGAGAACTATTTTCATCTGGGTCACCTCACTGGCCTCATCCTGCTCTGTCCCTTAGCAAGTCCTGCCTTGCTTTGTGTTCTGTGGCATAGTACATAGCAGGTGTTTAGCGAAAGGAAAAGGGATGCAGGGCCCTCTAGACTTTTATCTTTCACACCTCTGATACATCGTGTCACTTGCAGAAACGTTTCCCATGTCCAACAAAACAGAGGTAAACAAATGGAGGCTAATTGTGGCTACAGGTGGCCTGCTGGGGGGTCTCAGTGTCCAGGGCCACCTGTAACCGGTTCACAGTGTCCCCAGCAGGGAACTTGGCTACACTCGCCTTCCTTTTTGATTCTATTAATCATTTGTCCCTGAGGGATTCAAGCTGCATTAGAACTGTACAGTATTTAAAAACCACAGATGCCTGGGCCTCACCTGGGGAGGTGATGCTAATAAAAGCTTCCCCGGTGTTCCTGGCCTTGCAGAACTACTGTCTTGTACACAATTGTTTCTTCAATTTGAAATGGCACTCACTACTTCATGTTAAAATCCAGATTGTTGAGTCAGAAAATCAGTGTGGAGATTGGATTTACCCATTTCTAAGAAGTTCCTTGGGGTGCCCGGACCAGCAGCTTCTGCTGATGGGGTGTGTTAGTGTGCCCTATACATGTCTTTGCTTTTTGTACTGCTGCTGGGTGGGGTGGAGGTGGGGGGTTGGGAGAAGGGCTCAGAGGAGGAAGCGTGAAATCCCAGAGATTAGGCAGAATAGAGCAGTTCTTTTCCATCTTCAATTCCTGGCCAGGACCCCACTGGGAACTAATGCTGTGATGGTGAGGTGCTGGAAGCAGGTGAGGGTGAGGACACTTACTTTGGGTGCAGTCACAGGCCCCCAGCAAGGCTTTCTCATCCTGACTGTAATCTGTGAAGGAGGAGAGAGGCAATGAGTTCTCCCAGCCCTGGCCGTAGGGGAGCCAACCACACCGGCACCCTCAATTTTCACTCACTAGGGTGGGCGACTGGAATGTCACCTGGGCCTTTAACCCTTTGCTAGCAGCTCTCCTGTAGCCCAAGGTGGGTGCAGCCTCCCACTCAGCTCCAACCCGGGGCCCACACTCCAGTCCTTGGGTGGACTTTGCAACAGGTCTAGGAGACCAAGAATGGGAGACCAATTCCAGTTTCTTCCTTGCTAAGAATTTGCTGTGTCAGCGCACACACTCATACCACTTCCGGGCACAGATGTGGAGACTTGAGTCCCAGCCTCCTCCCTGGCTCCTTCAGCAAGTTATCTCCTATCTCTGAATCTCAGCTTTTCCATCTGTGAAATGGCAACCATAGCATCATGGTGCCTGTGGTCCTGTGTGAGACAGGACACGCCTCCCGGCTCAAAAAGAAACTCAACGATGAACAGTAGGAGTCGCCCTTCTCCAAGGGAGCAGAACCCCTCCAGTGCTTCTGGTAATGAAATCTTGATGAGGTTAGAGTTACAAGATCTCTTTCAAAGGGAATAGAGCCACAATCCTCCATCCTCCCTCTGGCCCAACGCGGTCCAGCCAGCCTCTTTTGGGAAAGCTCAGCCTCCCTTGCCTGACTCCAGGAACCAACCGCACCGGCGCTGATGGTGGGGAAGTGCCTCATGTCGTGTAGGAGGTCGCTGACCACACGACTGGATGGAGAGTAGAGCCCGCGGCTGTTGATGCCCAGGTGGAATTGGACCCAGCTGGCCTCGAGTCGCAGCTGCAGCGGGGGCTCGGACGAGGTGAGGTTCATCTGCTCCCTGTATATCTTGTGTCGTCTGAAAGAGCCCGGGAGTTTGTTTTTGTTAGTTTTTCCCTTTTTTTAATTGGAGGAAGCAGTAGCAGACACCTGCTGGAGTGCCTCCTCTGCCTTCCACACACTCCTTTCACTCAGTGCTGGTATGTGCCAGGCTTTAAGCTGTGTTTGGGGTACCGTGGGGGAGGGAAGCAGTCCTGCCTGCCTTCTCCCTCCCGCGTCCTCCCAGCAAAGAGGCACATGCAATCCATCCGCAACTCGCACGCTCTGGGAAGGAAAGAGGCAGGTTGGGCCTTGTTCGATCTGTGCCACAGCCTCCGCGTGCACTCCCCTGCCCCAAATCTGCATCCTTGGTATTGTGTCTATTAATATTTCATGTGTTGAGGAGTTGCGAAGTAATAGGTGAGAATGGAAAGAATGGAGAATAGGGACCTCAGTGGGCTTGAAGCTGAATTGGTGCGTCATCGAGGAAACGAACAATTCATCAGCCACCCTGCTCCGAAGCCAAAAGCCAAGATCGAAATCAAAATGCAAAAACACGGCCCTGCCATTTTGCAACATTGCATCTAGGTTGGGAGACAGGTGGCATGTCTCTGAAATAATTAGAGCAAAATATAAGGCCGCTGTAAATCAACTGCCAGGCATGTGGTTCACATGGCAACGCCTGAGGACTGGAGAAGGGAAGGATGCTGGATGATGAAGTAGACACAGGACTGTGGACGGGGGAAGCAGCAACTGCACTGCTCCCTAAAGGATCATCGTGTTTGAACCAAAGGATGGGGCAGGTGCTGCTGGACCCTGGACGAACTGAAGAGACGGGCTGAGGAACACCCCGTTACGGTCAGATCTGGAGAGCAGGTATCCTTCCAGCTTGGGACTGAGTTAAAGGAACTGTAGCCTGCCTCATTTGCCCTTGAAGATCAATAGCCGCTCCATCAATCCAGCCACCTGCTATCCCCGCCTGGACAAAGGAGCCATTTTTGTTAAACTACTTCAAACCCAGCATTATATGAAAATCAAGAGAAAGGCCAAATTGTTGACCGGATCTGTAGCCTCCAACCAGCCTTTCCTTACTCTGAGTGCTTATTTTCACTTAAAAACAAAACCAATGCAGGCCAGACTCTGGTTCCCAAGGCTGCTCCGGAGCTAAGGATGCTGAGCTAAGGAAGTGGGCAGTTCCCCTGGGAGTCTGCTGGGAAGAGTGGGAAGTCATTAGCTAAGTCAGTCACCCTGAACCGGGTCAGTTCAGCAAACCAGTTAGGCAGGATCAGGAGGAACCACTACACTAGCCAGGCAGGGTTTGGGGAGGAGGTGGAGTTTTCTGAAGTGGGGCTGAGAGCTAATGGATTCCAGCTACAACCGCAGCTGGGGACACAGCATCCAAAGCCAAAAGCAAATGTGGCAAATGGATGCAACTTCTGGACGGGAGCAGACCGCTGCTTAGCTCAATCACAGTGACTGTTAGGGGCGGCGAGGGAACCCGTGGCTCTGGGGTGCTCTTCTGGGCGCCCTTCCCGTTTTTTGCTGTCATAGTCTGGGGAGCCTCTCTCATCAACTTCTCTGGCTTGCCCTCTGCTTCCTCAGGGGCGGCCAGCAGGGGCACGGCTACCGTGGGCATGGACAGGCAGCTATGGTGGGCATATTGACACCACAGGAATGAGCAAATATTACAAACCCGAGCTTTTCCCCCTGCCTTGGGAGGGCTGATTTCCACCACATCACTGGCCTGTTCTTTGATGATCGCTGTGTACTTGTAGGTATAAAAAGGTTTTCTCTCTTGCTTGTTATGCATAAGGGGGAAAAAAATCTAAGACAGTAGCTCATTGTGACAACAGTAAAAATCATGCTATTTTAAATGGATGTATAAAATGTATTTGTGTCTGTAGTGGCATTATCAGCTAAGAAAATGCTGATTTTTTTTTTTTTTTTTGGTTAAAGCAGAGTTTGTTTCTCAAGACAAAAGCAAAACAGAATGCTGATGGCTGCCGCTTCCATCGATACAAATAAAACCTGAGCTGTCTAAGCCACGTGAGTTTGAGGGTGGATCATGCTGCTTTCTGCTTGCGTTTGCTTCACAAATTGTTTTCTAAAACGAACGGCACCTCTTTTAGACAAGCTGCTTTCGTTGTTGATTTCCACCATTATTTTTCTTGTTGATAAACTTTAGTTTTTAAGGCGTTGATTTGACAGGCAGACAGACCCAGAGAAAGAGGGGAGAGAAACTTGTTTCTATCCGTTGGTTCACTCAGCAAAACTCAACAGCAGCCGCAGCTGGGCTAGTGACACTGGTCTCCCACGTGGGTGGTGAGAGCCCAGTTACTTGAGCCATTCAAGGGTCTTTATGAGCAAGCAACTAGAGTTGGCAACTTGTAAGGGATTCCAAAAGCAGGATCTCTGCTCTGGGGCCTGAGTGTCTGTCCAGCATCTTAACCGCTGGGCCAAATGCTGCCTCACCTGCGTCTCCCACATGCGTTCTATAAAATCCACCCCGGCATGGAATCTAATTATCTTGTCAGTAGGTTTTGATGACTTTTCCAATTTGACACCTGGAAGACTCATTTTTAAAGACCACGTAATTTTCCCGTGCATGGAAATCACAGAATTAACGGGTGACAACCTGAATGATCTAAATGTTTGCTTCCCTACCTTCCTATGAAGAAATCTTTGGGAAGCCCTTCAGCAAAGACCTCACGAGTGAGGCTGGTTCACTCCCCAAGTGCCTGCAACAGGCAGGAGCTGGGCACTCAATGCTGAGGCTTGAGACACCTGCAGAGCTCGCTTGGGCCTCCAGCGCAGGAGGACATTGTGAGAAGATGGCTGTCTACGAACGGGAGACAAGTGCTCCGCAGACACCAAGCCTGCTGGCGGTGCTCCCATCATGGACCACCCGGCCTCCAGGCAGCAGAACACAAAGCTCTGCTCTTTCGTAAGCTGTCCAGTCTTACGGTAGTCTGTTGTAGCAGCCCGAATGCACTAAGACCTGGTGAAATTCTCCGTTGAGGTCTTTTGTCCTGACAAATGTTATTATGATGTTTCATGGTATGGGGGTGTTTCCTAAATGTGGGAGTGCATTTGTGGGATAGAGTCCTTTGAGGGCTGTGGGTGGGCTGATGTTGCAGATACTACAACCGCTCTCTGCTGAGCCTGGCCTCTTGCCCTCCAGGCACTGGTATGAGGCCATGTTCCTGCACTCTTGTTCTCCACAGTACTCACGTTTGATCTTATTCAGTCTAATTGTGCGAACAGTGTGGTTTTTTAAAATTTATTTTTTATCATTTTTATTTTCCATAAAGGTTTATTTATTTTTATTGGAAAGGCATATTTCCAGAGAGAAGGAGAAAACAGAGAAAAGATTTTCCATCCAGTGGTTCACTCCCTAAGTGGCTGTGGTAAGTAGAGCTGAGCTGATTCAAAGCCAGGAGCTTCTTCCGGATCTCCCACGTGGGTACAGAGTCCCAAGGCTTTGGGCCATCCTTATCTGCTTTTCCAGGCCACAAGCAGGGAGCTGGATGAAAAGTGGAGCAGCTGGGACACGAACCAGAGTACATATGGGATCCCAGTGCAAGCAAGGTGATGACTTTAGCCACTAGGCTACTGTGCTGGGCCCCCACTGTATTTTGCTTTAAACAAAATCCTTTCAAATATTTTATTTGAAATGCAGAGGAAGGGACAGTGGGGGAGAGAGACATTTTCCACATGCTGGTTTGCTCTCAAACGTCTGTTATAGCAGGGACTGAACCAGGCCCGGGAGAGGTTGAAGCTGGGAGCCTAGAACTCAGTCACTTACACTGTGTGGTATATAGACTCAGGTATTTGAACCATGGCTTGCTGCCCACCCAAAGTGTGCCATAGCAGGAAGAACTAGGACACAGGCACCCCAATACAGAATGTCTGCATCTTAACTGATGTACCAAGTGCCCACTCTATTCATTTAAAAGACAAAGATACAGAGACAGTCGGAGCTCTCCCTCTGCTGGTTCACTCCCCAAACGCATGCAACAGGCAGGAGCTGGGAACTCAGTGCCCAGGTAGTCGAGCCCTGTATGCTTGGTACCACCTGCTGTACCCCAGGTTGTATGCCAGCAGAAAGCTGCAATCAGGAATGGAATGATGACTTGAATGCAGGTACTGCAGTCTGTGATATGTGAGAGAACCAGGCTGGCTCTTAACTGGTAGGCAAATGCCTGCAACTTGGTATATTTGAAGTTACATGTCTATTCTTGTTCAAATGTGTTTGCATCTCTTGCCCGTGTTAGTACTGGGTGGTTAGTCCTTCTCCCATCGCTTTTCTACGTTGAAGAAATGACTCAATTTCTGTATGACTTGTGAATAACTTGCCCCAGTTTGTTGTGAATCTTTTGGTGATTTTTTTTTTCCTCATGCAAAAAATGTTTATTTGTATAAGTTTGAAATATTGCATCTTTTCCTTGTGGCTTTGACTTCTTAGAAAGAGTTGTCTCATTTTGAAATTACAAGGATATAAAAAGAAACCAAAGCACGGTGGCTTCATTTTTTTCTTCCATTTAAATAACTGCTAAATCTGAGCTTTGCCTAGGTTAAAGGTCTCAACGTGAGCTTGTCCTTTTTTCTCCCAGATGACCAGCCAGTTCTTTGCATGTCATTCATTAAACAATCCATCTGTTAATCTTATGGGTGTGAAGTATTATCCTATGACAAACTTCCATTTATATTTGGCTCTGTTTCTTTTCTTAACCTTTTATTTATTTACTTAATTTCTTTGAAAAAGTACAGTGACAGAGAACAGGATCTCATATTTACTAACCCACTGCCCAAATGGCAGCAGAATTGATGCCTGACTCCAGGTACTTAGACATGGGACCGGAATCCCGACTGGTATCCCGACCGGTGTGTCAGCTGCTGTGCCAAACGCCTACTCTGGAATCTAGTTTTAAAAAAGATTTATTGATTTGGGTCTAGTTCTGGCATCTGCTTTTTGTTGCTTGTTCTCTCTGACCCATTCTTCAGTATGATACTGTTTGGAATTCTTCAGCTTTTTCTTTTTAAAATCTATTTGAAAGGCAAAGTTATGGAGACAGAGGGAGAGACAGAGTGAGATCTGCCTTCTGTTGGTTCACTCCCCAGATGGCTTCAGCGGACAGGGCTAAGCCAGGAACTTTAAACTTCCTTCAGGTCTCTCACATTGGTCCAGGATCCAACCGTTTGGGCCATCCTCTGCTGCTTTTTCAGGCATATTAGCAGGGAACCAGATCAGAAGTGGAGCAGCCACATCTTGAGCCAGGATCCATACAGAATGCCTGTGTTGCAGGTGGAGCTTAATGCTGGCCCCTTTTTAGATTTCTTTATAAAATAGTTTAACAGCTAGTAGGACTAGTTCCACTTATTGCTCTCTTAAAAGTTTTAATTAACTAATTAATTGGCTTTAAGGGGTGAAAAAGAGAAAAGGAGAGAGGCAAAGATTTTCCATCCTTGGGGTCTGGCGGCATGGCCTAGTGGCTGAAGTCCTCGCCTTGAATGCGCCGGGATCCCGTATGGGAGCCAGTTCTAATCCCGGCTGCTCCACTTCCCATCCAGCTCCCTGCTTGTGGCCTGGAAAGCAGGAGAGGACGGCCCAAAGCCTTGGGACACTGCACCCACGTGGGAGACCTGGAGGAAGTTCCTGGCTCCTGGCTTTGGATCAGCACAGTACTGGCCATTGCGATCACTTGGGGAGTGAATCATCGGATGGAAGATCTTCCTTTCTATCTCTCCTCCTCTCTGTATATATATGACTTTCCAATAAAAATAAAAATAAAAATAAATCTTAAAAAAAAGAAAAGATTTTCCATCCTTGGTTCACTACTCAAATGCTGGTAACAGTCAGGGCTAGACCAGGTTGAAGCCAGAAGCTAGGAACTCAGTCAGGGTCTCCCACAGGAAAGACAGAACCCCAAGTACTCGGACCATTCACCTGCTGCCTTTTAGGAAGCTGGTTTGGAAGCTAGGGTGCAAGTCAGGCACTGACTTACAAATTCGGTGATGGCAGGCCTGGCTTGGGGTGGGATGCATCTGACCCGTGGTCCTCATAAGGCCAGTGAAAACCTGGGTCTGGTGCTGCACAAAGCAACTGCAGGTGGGACTTGAGATGCAATACATCTAGAGCAGACTAGCTTTTAAGTTGATAATCTTCTATGGCTCACAAATGATGTTAGAAATACCCAAATGGCCCTTGGCAGAAGAAATGTCTCCCCACCCTGTTGAGAAGTAGCCTTCATATTTTACTTTAAACATTTCCTCTTTACTTTATACACTGTGTCTCCTTGACCTGGCACGACCACCTAGGTGGTTTGTGACTTAACAACTGTAAATTGCAATTCTCCCATCCCTTTGGCTCCAGGGGTTAGTTCAGGCATTTGCCAATGCCCCAAGTGGTCCCAATCCGAGGATTTCTAGAAACTTCTCAGGGACTACCTGAGAAGAGCAATTCTCTTTTCCTGGGACTCTCAGCTCCAAGAAACCCATAAATGTGGGGCTGCTGGCTGCCAGCAAGCTCAACGTGAAGAAAGCAGAGGACTGGAAACAACCCAGCACATGTGCCCAGTGGCATCCTTTAGTGTCTGGATGCCGGACTTCTCAGATATCTGAACAAAACACACTCTCTCCCTCTTGCTGTCAGGACTGGCTGGCTGTCAGGTGCCTTGGATCATGGATTCTACAAGCCGGTGTCAGCGCCTGTGTTACACAGCCCGTACCATGGGGAAGGGAGCCTGCCATCTTTCTGAGACCCACAGCGTCCAGGCAAAAGTGAAAAATCATTCCCCATGTCCATAATTATTAAGGATGTTGATTCTTTTTTTTAACTTATTATTTTATTTTGATAATCTTTACATAGTTGATCAGGGCACAAAGGGTCAAGGGCTACAGGAAAGTGGGTAAGATCATTATGTGCACATTCTCTCTAGGGACTTGGATTCGTAAACAAGCAGCACCACTTCCCCAGAATCAGACGAGATTGGGCGCGTTCAGGGTGGCATGGCCGTGGACAACTTCCCCAGAATCCAAATGACAGGTCCCCTTCCTAAGAGTCTTTGTTGTCAGTGTTTAATTAAACCCTTGTTTCATCTCCACACTGAACTAGAATCACTGGTCTCTCTCTCTATCTCTCTCTTCCTTTCTCCCTCCCTCCCTCCCTCCCTCCCTCCCTCCCTCTCTCTCCTCCGCTCCCTCTCTCCCCCCCCCCCCCCACTACATCTTTGTCTTGGGAACCTTCCCGAGATTCAGTCTTGATGCTGGTCCTCCCCCACACAGCTCCTCCAGGGACCATCTCAAGTACTCCCAGCTCCAGCAAGCGCCTTCTGTTTATCTTCCCCCAATCAAGAAGAAACATCCCAAAGGCAGGCACAAGGTGTGGCTGTGACGACAGTGATGACAGACACACAGCTTGACCTCTGCTGGAATGAGGTGAGCGTGTCACAGAGTGCACAGTGATTGGACAAGACCCAATCGGGAGTACAATCAGGAGAAAGTCCATGGAGTTTGTGTTACAGAGACCTGCCTGGGCCTCTTCCCAGTGGGGTGACCTTGGCTTTTAGCTCTGTGCACCAGACCTGTGGTCTTAGCCACACGGAGGGCAAAGCAATGACCTTCGAGATGCTTTAAGCCCTATGAGCCTCAGTTTACCCAGCATGGAGAATGAGGATCCTTGCAATGACCTCATTAAAGGCCATGAGAACTCAGTGCAGGGGGTTAAGGCACTGCTGGGGACACTCACATCCCATATCCAAGTGCCTGGGTTCAAGTCCCCATTCTGCGTTTGAACCTGGCTTCCTGGGAGACAGACAATAGGTAGTGATTCCAGTGTCGAAGTCCCTGCCACCCACCTGGAGGCCCCGCTGGAGTCACAGGCTCCTGGCTTTGGCCAGGCCCCGCTGTTCTCAGCATTAGGGAAGTGAGCCAGTGGGTGGATCTCTCTCTGTCTCTTTGTTGGTCTACCCTTCAAATACATAAAATAAATATTTAAAAACAATTTAACTGCAGTAGTATCCAGCTAAAGATTAGACCTCCAAGAATGGTTGCTCTTTTTATTTCATTTTATTTCAGAGGTCAAGAGAGGAGAGAGAGTGCAAGAGAGAGAATCTTACGGTGTGCTGGTTCATACCTCAAATGCCCTAGGCCAAGGCAATGCCAGGAGCCAGGAACTCAACCCACATCTCCCACGTGTGTGGCAGGGACCTTATCCCTTGGTTGTTATTTTTAGCTGTTATTTTTACTGTTTGTGAGGCTAGAGCTCGGGTGGATGAGTTTTCAAAAGCACTGGTCTCCTGGATAATTCGAAACAGTCATCATTGCAAGCCAGAGAAGAATGCTGTGGAACATTCCAGAAACAAGGAAAGATATCTGTGTCACACTGCTGCTTTAGCGCCATCTGCTTGCTTTGGCAGGTCTGCATGGTTACAGATCAGTCACAGGCCTTGGGACCTTGCTGTAGCTTGTCCCTATGGTCTTTGGGTGTGCATAGCAAGCAGAGACCAAGTGATGTAGGCATTAGAGAGAGATCCTTGGGCGGGTCTGACTGGGGCGTGGGAGCAGGAGTCTGCTGAGTAAGGAGAGGTACAGGGCCTGCAGCGGGCACTCAGATGGGCTAAGTGGGGGGCCTGGGTCCTCTTCTGCTTCCTGGAATTCAGGGAGCAGAGTGTGTGGAGGGTGTCAGTCCATGCCTGGTCCCTTGTGGGATCCCAAAGGGTGGAGTTGCTAGGGGGAACAGCATGAACTTGCCAAGTGCTGTGAGTGCCTCGGGCGAGGAGCGGAGACAGCTGTGACTCAGACGGAAGGTTCCGGAAGGATCCAGAGCCTTTTTAGAGGTTTGGCCTGGCTCCCAACACTCCCAGTCTTTGACCCATGGCTTCAGGTCTGAAAACTCCCTTGCTGTCTGCATTTCCTTGTTTTAGCGAAATAGAAAGGACAGAATAAGACTTCCCACTTAGTTTTAGGGCAGAGATGTGTTTGTTATATTTGTGTGTTCCTGGGAAGTTGGGGTCAGGCCCTTGTGGAATAATTTTGGTATTAGACAAAACAAAGAGAGACACGATATTCTCTGATGGCTGTGAATGTGGGGTGGCTGGCATAGGATTGGAAGGGAAGTTGGTAACTGTGTGTTCTCCAAAACCACAGAGCTCACCGTTCATTCCAGAGTTTTCCCAGCTGCAAAGCATGGATAAACCTTGCTTTCTTTTCCTTCTCAATCATTCCCGAATTCAGTAGCTCTTCCTTTCCAATTTTCCTTTTTCTTTCTGATGTTTGTGCCTGAGCTTGACACTCTTACCAAGACATTGGATTATACTCTTAACTGACAGGCGTGACCTGGCTCTTTGACTCTCTTCATTCCAGGTTCATTGTCAAGTTGACCATCCCATGCAGAGCTCCAAGACTGTGTGTCCGTCTAACAAAGTCCTCAGGAGGTTCTCATGGATCAGGAACTCCAGTCCGGATTTTGTTCGTGTTCCCTGAGATGGCCTCTTTGACTCCATAGTGTCCTGTCAGCATTTCCCTTGCACCCCAGTTCCGTGCTTAATGTTCCCACACTTCCCTCCCTGTATCCTGTTGCTCCTTCACCTCAAAATTTCCTTTGTCCCCATTTGCATTTCCAGTAACCCATCCTGGCCGCCAGGGCTGACCTCCCCTGGAAGTTCCTCTTTGAACATTTTCCCATCCTTCCTCCAGGTCCAGCATAGCTCCAGTTTCTTCCATTGATCTGGCCATAGTCCCAGTTACAATAATTTAGGCACTTGTCTCATTCCTCCTGACAAACGGTAGGCAAAGGAATGTCTTGTTCATCTTTGTACCTCTAGCAAAACTTAACATTTCAGCATGAATATAGAATATATTTATAGTCCTCAAATGCTAAATGTTAACAGTTGGGGTTGGTCTAGGTCAGGACCAGGCGTTGGAAATGTCAGCCAGGCTCCCACATGGGTGGCAGGGACCCAATTACTTGAGCCATTGTCTGCTGCCTTCTGGGGTATGCATTAATGGGAAGCTTCGGTTGGAAGTTGGGTAGTTGTGGCACAGTTAGCTAAGCTGCTACTTGGGCTGCCTGAATCCTGACCTGAGTACCTGGGAGAGAGTCCCGCCTTTGCTTCCAGTCTTGTGTTCTGCTGAGGAGCACCCTGGGAGGCGGCCACTGATGGTTCAAGTACTTGGATCCTGGCAACCCATGTGGGATACCTGGTGGAGTGCTTGGCTCCTCGTTTTGGCTAAGTTCAGCCCTAGCTGTTGGCAGGTGTTTGGAAAGTGGCCCAGGAGGTGGAAGAGCTCTCTCTCTGTTATTATGTATTCCAAATAAATAAATCTTAAAGAACTTAAGAGATCCAAGCTGTCCAATAGAGAACATGGGCATTTTAAAAAAAGATTTATTCATTTTTATTGGAAAGTCAGATATACAGAGAGAAGAGACAGAGAGGAAGATCCTCCACCTCCTGATTCACTCCCCAAGTGGTTGCAATGGCTGGAGCTGAGCCGATCTGAAGCCAGGAGCTTCGTCTGGGACTCCCCTGGGGTACAGGGTTCCAAGGCTTTTTGCTGTGCACTACAGCTGTTCCAGGCCACAAGCAGGGAGCTGGGTGGGAAGTGGACACAAACCAGCACCCATATGGAATCCTGGCATGCTCAAGATGAGGACTTTAGTTGCAAGGCCACCGTGCCTGGCCCCAGAACACAGGCATTTTTGATCAATGGAATACTTACATTTACTACAGAAAAAAACAGGGAGCACTCAATGAATACCAGCGCTAGCAACTGCTGTGGTTTGATAATATTTCTGAGTGTTAAAGTGCGAGTGTGTTGCAGAGCTCATATGTTGGAACCTTAATTCCTCAGTGTAGCAGAGTTGGGAGGTGGAGTCCAGCAGGTGGGGGGCATTTTGGCATGGGGGTGGATTCCCCCAGAAGGAATTAATGCTTTTCTTGTTGGAACAATTTAGCTATTCTGAAAATTTAACTCTGTTTTCTTATTAAGTATTTACTTGTTTTTATTGGAAAGTCAGATATACAAAGAGGAGGAGAGACAGAGAGGAAGGTCTTTCATCCACTGATTCACTCCCCAAGTGGCAGCAAATGACTGGAGCTGCGCCTAGCTGAAACCAGAAGTCAGGAGCCTCCTCCAGGTCTTCCATGCTGGTGCAGGGTCCCAAGGCCTTGGGCCATCCTCGACTGCTTTCCCAGGCCACAAGCAGGGAGCTGGATGGGAAGCGGGGCTGCCGGAATTAGAACCAGTCAGTGCCCACAGGGGATCCTGGCACGTGCAAAGGCGAGGACTTTAGCTGCAAAGCTACCACACCGGGTCCTTAACTCTGTTTTCTATGCACTGATTCCCTTTCTGCATCCTACTAATGTCCATAATAGCTGGTGATGTTGGGCCAGCCAGAAGCCAGAAGCCCTGGATCCCAAATGAATCTCCTCTCTTGAGTGGCGAGAACCCAAGTGTTTGAGCCATCACCTGCTGCCTTCCAAGGTGCACATTAGCAGGAAGCTGGAATCGGAAACAGGGCTGGGACTTGAACCCAGGCACTGCTATAGGATGTTGGCATTGAAAAGGGCATATTAACTCTTGTGCCAAACACTTGCCCGTGGTCTTTCAAAAATTTTTTTTTCTAAGACTTTATTTTTATTTGCAAGGCAGATACACACACACACTTGAGAGACAGAGAGAGAAAGAGAAAGAGAGAGAGAGATTGGTCCTCTATCTGCTGGTTCACTCCCCAAATGGCCACAATGGCTAGAGCTAGGCTGGTCTGAAGCCAGGAGCCTGGAGCTTCTTCCGAATCTCTCACTTGGGTGCAGGGGCCCAAAGACTTGGCCCGTTTTCTGCTGTTTTCCCAGGTGTATTACAGGGAGCTGGATTGAAAGTGGGGCAGTTGGGACTTGAATGGGTATCCATATGGGATCTTGGCTCTGTAAGTGGTGGCTTAGTTTCCTATACCAGGGCACCTGCCCGGGTCTTTGAAATTTGAAGGAATACTCCCACATCTCTGGCTTCTTTGTCTCTGTCTCGCATTCTGTCTTCCTTGACCCACCGCAGGACGCCAGCAATCCTGAGGTTCACGCTTGCTCTGCTCCTCCTCCCCGTAGCCTCACTTCTAACTGATCCCATTTATCAAGTGTATGCCCAAGGTTCACAACTCAATACCTTTGTGATGCAGATCCATATTTCCAGCTGCTTATTTCTCTGAAGGACAAGGTAGTAAATATTCTAGCCTTTGTGTGCCCTACAGACTATCTTTTTTGCCACTGTGGCTGAAAAAACCAGCTTTAGGCAATGTGCAGACGAATGAGCAAGGCTGTTCCCACATAGCTTGACTTAAGAAGCAGATGTTTCACAGCTGGCCAACACCTGTTTGAAGAGCACTTGCATCCAGCATGTTGAAAACCGAACTCATAATCTGCCCTTCACACTTGGGCCTCAGCTGTGGTTTCCACCTGGTGAAAGTCACTTGGCCTTGCTGGTTGGCACGGGTACTTTATCAGGGAAACTGATAAGAAAGAGGGTGAAGCCGACAGTGGGAGAAGTCAGATGAAGTGGACTTCGGGGGAAGCGTCAGCCTTAGCAAGACAGACTCTTGAGCTTTCTACACCTAAATTTTTTAAAAAAATTATTTATACTGACAGTGCACGAAAGAATTTTTCATCTGCTGCTTCACTTCCTAAGTGGTTGCAACAAGCAACAGCCAGGGCTAAGTCAGGTTAAAGCCAGGACACATCTGGCTTAAAATTCAGAACCTAGGAACCAGCACAATGGCTCAACGGACTGATTCTCTGTCTGCAGGGGTCACCATCCCATATGGGTGCTTATTCATGTCCTGGCTGCTCTGCTCCCCATCCGGTTCTCTGCATATGGCCCGCGATGGAAGCAGAGGATGGCCCCAAGCCTTGTAACCTGAAAGATGCGCCTGGTTTTGAATGAGCTCAGCTCTAGCCATTGTGGTCACGTGGGAGTAAATGAGCAGATGGAAGATCTCTCTTTCTCTGTAAATTTTCCTTTCCAATAAGGATAAATAAATCTCCAAAAAATAGTTCAGAGCCTCAGGCATGCCAGTGTAGTAGCTCCACGGGATCCCTGCTACCCTTTTCGACAGTGTTGGTTATAGAACACTCCCGTCGCTGAGGACTCATTGCTCTAGACCCATGCGCTCCCATTCCAGCCACCAAGGCAATGCTCCACCCACCCGGCCTTTCCTCCGCCCCTTGTCCTTTCCATCCTTCCTGTCTACCTGCTCAAGGTCCAGCTCCTTGGAAGTCTGCAGTGGGCCCTGGACGGGTAGATGGGCCGCATCTTCCTGTTTCTATGTCCCATCATGTGATGCATCTGTCTCTCACACAAGTTTGCATTTGCTTCTGTTTATCCATCAGGTGAAGTATTTCCACGTTATCTTAACACTAGGTCCTCAGGACTGGTACACAAGAGATGCTCAGTGAATACTTGTTAGGTTGAGCCTGGCACTATGGCTTAGTGGGCCAGATCTTCAACTCGCAGGCTCCAGGATCCCATGTGGGTGCTGCCAATTTGTGTCCTGGCTATCCTACATCCCATCCAGCTCCCTGCTTGTGGCCTGGGAAAGCAGCAGAGGATTGGCCAAAGCCTTGGGACCCTGCACCCGCATGGGAGTCCTGCACGAAGCTCCTGTCTCCTGGCTTCAGATTGTGTCAGCTCCAGCCATTGTGGTCACTTGGGTAGTGAACCAGTGGATGGAAGATCTGTCTCTCCATACACCTTCTCTCTGTAAATCTGCCTTTTCAATCAAAATAGATAACTCTTTAAAAAAAATACTTGTCTGGTAAAGGAAAGTGTTCTCGACATGAGAAGCGCCTCTGTTTTTTCTGGAAAGGCAGCTAGTGGGGCCCCCGGGCACAGCACAAGAGACACTGGTTTTGATTTTGAGATGTCTGCTCTCATGTTAGGATTTCCATAAATCTTCAAAATAGTCAAGATATGGAATCCACCTAGATGTCCATTGATCAATGAATTGACAAAGAAGATATGGGACACACATACGCAAACTGGGATGTTGGCATCAGAGGACACATGATTAAATGAACTAACTCGGGCTCAGAAAGTTGAAGCTGATCTCAAAGAAGTGGAGAATAGAGAAGTGGCTACCCACACTTGGGAAGGGAGGGAGGGACAGAGATGGTTAGTGGGCACAGAGGTGTGGTTGGATAAGAGGAATGACATCCAACATTGTATACCACAGTAGTATACAGGGTATGCTGTGATTGACAAGAGAATGTCCTGAGTACAAAGCAACAATAAATATTTAGGGGACAAGATACCAATTACTCCCATCTGATCATTATTACATTGCACACATGTATTGTTTGTCACAGTGCACTCCATAAACTGGTACAGTTCCTACCTCTGTTAAGATGAAAATGTGGTCAAAACAGTTCCAGAAATCCTCCTTCCCATCCACCCTTCTTTATAGTTGGGTCATCTCTTCACTGCCCTGCTTTCCCAAAGTCAGTGTGGACAGAGTGACAATGGGAGATAGCACCTGTCCTTTGTGTGGGGACACGGGTGTGGGAACGGAGCTCCCTCTGGGATCTGGCCAAAGTCTCTTCCAAAAGCAACACGGCCGAGTCATGTTCAATTGCATGCCATAGAAGTTATGTTTTCCAAAAATCCCTGGTTACTAAGCTGTCAGGAGCATTGCCTCCCTCTGTTGTGAGGGTTCACCTGGGTTCCATGGGGTGGAATCCCATGATAATCCACTACTTCTTGTTTAATTGCTTGGACCCTGAGCCATTTCCTGGGGCAACTCATTCATGTCAGTTCTAGGAGGTGCTGTGCTGGGTAGGGAGGAGCGCTGGGCTCCTTGCTGCCCATCACCTGGGTTAGGATGGGTGGCCTTTACAGACCCATGGAGCTCTTGCTGCTTGGAATCCTACACAACAGGAGGAGAGTGGGAATGGAGCTAGCAGGCACTCAGGCCAAACTCTCTTTATTGGAAACTCAGCTTATTGGTCACTGTGCCTCTGCAGCAGGAGAGACATGGAGAAGTGGGGAGAGATGCAAAGCTGTGTCTTTTCTTCTCAACCAAGCCCTGAGCTTCCTGTGAGGACCTGCCTTGGGTTTCTTTAGCATCCTCTTCAGTGTTTGGCAAAATGCTCAGCATATCATAAATGCTCTACAAACGACCCACTCTTACATGCATGGACACATTTTCTGCTGCAAAAGCCCTATCACACTCCAAAATGCTACTCTCCTGGCACAGAGCACTTTCTCTAGAATTATATCGCTGGAGCTCATCAAGTTGGTCTTATTCATTTTAAGAATTTCTCATGAGTTGGGCACTGTGGTATAGTGGGTTAAGATGAGGCCTGCAGCACTGGCATCCCAGATAGGCCTTTTTTGAGACCTGGTCATTCCAATTATAAGTTAGCTTCCTGCTCATGTACTTGGACTTCAGCATCCATATGGGAGACCAGCAAAAAGCTCCTGGTTCCTGGCTTCAGCCTGGTCTAGCCCTGGCCATTGCAGCCATTGGGGAGTGAAGCAGTATATGGAAGACCTTGCTGTCTCTGCTCATCTCTTTCTCTGTAACACTACCTTTCAAATAAATAATTTAAAAAAATTCAGAATCAAGGCCTGGCATGATAGCCTAGTGGCTAAAGTTCTTGCCTCACATGCGCTGGGATCCCATATGGGCGCCAGTTCTAATCCCAGCATCGCTGCTTTCCATCCAGCTCCCTGCTTGTGGCCTGGGAAAGCAGACAAGGACAGCCCAAAGCCTTGGGACCCTGCACCCACGTGGGAGACCCGGAAGAAGTTCCTGGCTCCAGGCTTTGTATAGGCTCAGCTCCAGTCATTGTGGCTGCTTGGGGAGTGAACCATCAGACCTGCTGCTTATACAGTTTGGAGAAAGGCATCTTTAGTTAAGAAATGTACACAATTGTGAACACTAAGTCAATGTAAGACTGGAATGAGGAAAATACAACAAGTTACTGGTGGTTTGAAGACTCAGTGGCTTTTGCTCTGAGATCTCATACGTGTGTGGAAAAACCTGTTTGCAGCCTGACTCCTTTCTTTGCCTGGTTTCCAACTCTGCAGCTCCCAGCGCCCCCATAGGGGACATGATGGACACTGGGCTGAGGCCTGATCCAAGTCACAACCCAGAAATAACCCCTCAACACCTGGCACGTCACGTCCAGGCACCATCTTTTAGAGAAGGACAGGGCCCTTACCTAACAGGCCTTCCTGACTCTGCTAGCTGGCTCTATCTCTGAGAAGGTTAAGTGTCACACTGAGCGCAAGGGGTTGGGCTGAGAAGCACACAGGCTTTTGAGATGGATTTTCTGGCAGTCACTGTTTCAGGGGGCTTTATTCCCAGGACTGCAGGCATTGGGTGAGTCCCTGCTGGCTCCCCGTATTCATTGCAGAATTGCGTAGAGTGACTTACTATCTTCCAAATGCATCTTCCTCAGGACTGGTTGACTCCCAACCCAGAAAGCCGTGGGTTGTCAGGTTGAAGACTGCTGATGTGTCCTCCCCACTCCATCCGTGGACTTAAATAGCACATTGCCCTTTTTAGCTGCTGGTGTTCATCCTGCTTCTCACCCATTTATCTCAGTTCTCCTGAGCCCAAAGAAGTCCAGCAAGAGCTCCGAGCCATGCTGGTGAGCTGGGGCTTCAGTCACCAACCAGACCTCAGACAAGGATGCCATGCCTCCGCTCTGCATTTTGTGTTCTAAGACAGAAGTGCACCTGCTTTTGGCGTTTCCTTTAGCTCACGGTCAACAGTTTTAGGGGCAGGAGATGGGTGGAAGCAATGCTGAGTCACTGTTTGGGATGAATCAGCAAATCAGCTTGAGTTGGGAAGACAGGAAAATCTCTGATCTTGAGTCCTGGCTCTGTCACTTGTTTCTGTGGGGCCTGAGCAAGATGACTGACTTCTCTGTGTCTCTGCCCATGTAAAAAGTAGACATAATAAACCCACCTACCTTATTAGTGAGCATTAAATGAGCTAATGGCGGTTTGGGTGAGTTATGAACAATATGATTGTTAGACCTCCACGTGCAGGGTGTGCATACGCCCCTTGTGGGAAAGAAGGGCTCTGAAAGATGTGCAGCCTCCTAGTGACCTGGGCTCTGCTTACCGGGATGAAGTCTTGTTTTACATCTTCTGGGATGGGCTGACCAAAGGGACCTCTGAATGGTATGTCACCTGTTCAAGGGGACTGGCAGAGATGAGGAAGGCTCCTAAAGTGCAGAGATAACCCTAGATTATCTGGGCTCACCCTGAAAATAAGCTCGCCATCATTCTCAGAGAAGACAGAAAGAAGAGGAAGAGATTGGTGTGAAGTGACCAGAAGCCAAGAGATGCCAGGAGTCACCAAAGCTGGAATGGACAAGAAACAGAGTCTCCTCTAGGACTTGCGGGGAAGCATGGCCTTGAAGCACTCTTAGGTTTGGACTTCTGGCCACTAGAAATGTCAGAGGATACATTTCTGCTGTTTAAAACCACCCAGGTTGTGGCCATTTGTTACGGTGGCACAATGAATACAAGGTACAGCAGATGGAGCCATGGGACACTGCCAAGCATTGCATTGGTCCTTGGATATTGCTGTTCTTGAGAGCCACATCAAAAGGGGTTTCCTAAGAGCCACCTCTTCAATGCCTAGGGGCTGTCCTTGTGAGAACTGGGTGGTTAGGAGTGAAAAGAGACGATTGTTTCTCTCATGCCAAATCCTGAAACTCATCTACAGATTGAATCTGTTAACAGACCTGGTCAACCAATGAAACAAGTTCTCCTTAGAACACAAAAGCCCAGAGAGGGGCAACACCTAAGTGGTTGGCCAGATGCACAGTCACATGGCTTTGCCCTTCTACTCTGCCTCTCTAGCTGGTGCCCATCCCTTCCTCTTGACTTTCACCTTACACACACACACACACACACACCCTGGTAAGAGTCAACACTGATGGAACTTTGTTCCATACCAACACTTTGACTGAAGTACTTGGTGTACATAGCTTGTTACTCATTAGACAATCCAATGAGGTAAGTCTGCTGTTAGCCCCCTTTCCACACGAGGAAACTGCAGCTGGAGCAATGATTAGAATCTGGCCAATTGACTTCAGGTCATGTTTGCCATCATTGCTTCTTCCAATGCTGATTGCGTCCTGGTCTTTTGCCACCTCAGACTCCTCCCTTTGAAGTTCTGAGCCCTTCCTGACTGTCCCATCTTTCTTTCCATGCAGAGGATTCTGCAGGCCCATCATGCTGTATGGAGACTCAGGCTAGGTGGGGAGGTCCTCTCTGAGGACACTTTCCAGACACTTGGTGGAGGAATCCCAATAAATGGTAGTTACATGCAGTGGAGGACTAAGGTCGAGTGACTTGCCTGATATAGAAAATCATGATAAATTAGGAATGCTACTCCTTGTGTCCTAAGATGTGTCTTTCTCACACACACACACACACTTTTCATGGTTTTACTCATTTGACTCAGACCATGTTGGTTTTGGATGACCTCACAGTTCTGAGTCTAGAGGACTCCAGATTGAGTGAGATGACTACAGTAAGCTAGGAGAGACATTTCATGAGATAGGCCTATGACTCTTACGAAAAACTACATCTCCACCTTCACAACTTTCAGGCTGATCATCAAACTCGTGGGTGGATTGGATGCCCTGGAGAAGGAAAGTTGGATCTCTCACCTAATTGATCTCCTGGCCCAAGTCAGGGCAACAGTGGACACCTTCTAGTTGGGATTCTAGTCTTGAGCACAGAGCTAAGCACCAAGGTGGTTATTAAGCATCCCTGGCTCCACACAAATAACATTTGGAAAGAGCTGCATTAGGGACTCCTCTGGGAGGGGGCCAGTGTAGTCCAGTCTTGGAGAAGTGCCACGGTCATTTCCACAGAACATTTATGAACCCAGTTCCTCATAGTGTCCATGTTAACACCCTGGATTTGTGTCACATACAGTGCATGTTTGGGAAACATGAACCTTGGAGTAAGGAGTATTTCAGCCTGATGGGATGTGATGCTCCCTAGCTCAAGGGCACCACAGTCTTAGGTTCTTCCTCTCCATGGGCTCCCAGCTCCCAGCGGAGACCTGTGCTTCTCAACTAGCGGTGATTTCACCCGCAGGGGCAGTGTCTGGACATTTTTACTCATTGGCGTTGGTAGAAGGAGTGTTAAGGAAGGCTGCAAATATTCTACCTAGCCAAGGACACCCCTGCACAACAGAAGAGTATCTGGTCTCCAGTGTATGAAATGCTAAGTTTGCAAACCCCGGGCTAGGGCCATAGAACTGTGAGCAAATGTAGCACTTAATCCTCTGATGATGGTCTGCAAAGTCCTCTGCCTGATTTTGGACCTGGTGCGACTTAATAGTTTTCAAAGCATAAAAGCCTTCTTCAAAGCCCCTACACTCCTGGCATGCCTTCTGCACAGCAACATTTAGAATGTTACTATATTTACTAAAAGCAAATTTGAGTCAGCAAGCATTTGGTGGTCAAACATACACATAACTTGCAGAAGATGCAATATTGATATACTTAAATGTCACACTTTTGGTTGCTTTCATCCTCAGACTGTGCAACCTTGAAATAAAGAAATCTGTGTTTCATACACACACATACACACACTGTTGGCAGAGGACCCTGACACTGGATGAACCCACATCCTCTTCTCTTTTGTTTGTGAGCGCAGAAAGTTGTTAAAAATCCATACCCTGAGTCTCCTAGTGAGCAATTTACAGAATCCATTTATTTTTCAGAGTGGCAGGGTGGTTTGCCCTACTGCTAATTCCACAGGCTTGGGCATTTGAAGGAGACAAGCGTTTAATCACAGGGGTATCTGAATGTCGAAGGTTACAAGAATGATTAGACTTTGGGGCATGTATTTTCCTGGTTTATTGACAAATTTCCTTGTGGCTCTCCAGATGAAATTCTTTCAAGTTTTTGACCTATGAGCTTGTGCTCATTTCTAGGGTATTAATTTTCCACCTGATTTACAAACAGAGGTGGATTGTGATTTGGGCCCATTTCCTCCTCTGCTTGAGCAGTGACCCATGTGGTAAGATAATTGATTGAGATACTAATGTGGTTTCTGTGCTTCCAGAAGCTTACCTCCCCTGTTCTAGGAGGGCAGCACAGGGGGTCTTTGTGCCTCCTTGTCTTAGAGGGCAGCTGTGACTGAGGCGTACGTGGATTCAGGACTAAGTGGAAGTTTCATCACTTTCACAGGCTTCCATTATGCCTTCCTTGGAGTGCAAGAGGAAGCACAAAATTTTGGGGAAGCAGGAAGAACTTCCAAGACTGGGAAAGGAATGTTGACCAAGTTCCTGTGTCTGGCCTGTTTCCTGGAGGTGATCCAAGGTGGTGGGCAATTGCTGGCTGGTACCTGGAAGCACTTGTTTGGAGCATCACAAAGCCTGTCTCAGCAAACAGTGACATGCTGGAGTTTGACACAGACGCGACCATGCCAATCCCCTGCATGGTGTCACCGATGGAACATGGAGAGGTATACCTCACAGGTTGTGCCAAAGGCTAAGGAGTTTGGGGGAAAGGGGATGACTAATGGTGAATTTCCAACCAGTCTAATAGGAAAGGGGGCCTAGAGTTTCATTTGATCTGATTTTCAAATAGTAATGCTGCCTTTCTTTCATGCCAGAGTTTGTGGAGCAACATCCATCTGCCCTCATTTACCTGCTGTGTTAGAGTAGGCTGAGTTCTGCCGGGGTAACCATTGAATCTGAAACCTCACTGGTTTAATACAAAAGGCTAAATTTCTCCTACATTCTGTGTATCTAAGCAAGGTCAGCTGGAAGTCGGCTACACAGCTTAATGGATGCACCAAGGATCCAACATGTGAACTCCAGAGACAGCAGGGCAACAAGAGGGGTGAAGTAGGTTTAGTACTGGCTGGTATACGCTTTCACAGGAAGTGACGGTCACTTCAACTGACAGCCCATTCGCTACAGCTAGTACCATGCCCCATGCAAAAGAGCTGGGCCACCCATGAGAACGTGTGCATATCATTGAACAATAAATACCTCTATCACAGTATCACAGTCTCTTGCTACTCACTGAACGTGGAATGTGTCTTTTTGCTTAATACTATCACTCATTTGCATTTAGATAGTGCTGAGTCCGATGATTCTCTGGGATTTCATTCATAAATGAGAAGTGTTATTCTAGTCCGCTCTAACCCTGTGAATTAGGGACGTGAATGACTACAAGGGAGAAGTGACAACACTGCAAGTACAGGTGGAAGACGATAAGTCAGGCTTTTTACCTGAGTCTATGATGCTTTGCCACGGTAGCCACAGGGAAAGCCATGTCCTGGCGGGGATTTAACCTGAACTAGCGTGGAGCTTCTTTAGAGTCTGTGGTGGTGAAGGTGGCAGTGGTAGGTAAACACTGAATCTGAGTATCTGTTGGCTGTTGAGAAAGCAAAGACCTTATCAAGGTTTTAGCCAGATTTTGCCTGGTCCTTGATGTTCCAACACAAACTCCTCCCCTCCTGGTTAAAACTTAATTGCTTCTACTTCTTGGAGCTGGTTTCAGGCACTATAGCAACGAATCACTTGTTTTCATTCCCTGCTAACTGGCCCACCCCCCACCGCACCCTTTGACCTCTCAGAGCCATGGGCTGGCTGTGCGGTTGAGTAATCTCATCCAGTATGTAGGACGTGGGACCAGCACATCACAGATGTCTCCAGGATTGGAAAACATGTGGACTTCCATCCCAGTGAGCCAACATGAGCTACAAGAGCAACCAGTGAGGCAAAAAATGGGTGCATTGCTCTGAATTAATGGATTTTATGGAAAGTGGCTAGCACACAGAGTGCTTGCACTGTTTGAAGCACTTTGCAGTTTTCATTTTTTAAAAAGATTATTTTATTGTAAAGACATTAGAGAGAAAGATCTTCCACCTGCTGGTTCACTCCCCAAACGGCTGCAGTGGCCGGAGCTGGGTTGATCTGAAGCCAGCAGCCCAGAGTTTCTTCCTGGCCTCCCATGTGGGTACAGGATCCCAAGGACTTGAACTTTTTCCCACTACTTTCCCAGGCTGTAAGCAGGGAGCTGGATAGTAAGTAGGGAAGTTGGGACCTAAACTGGTGCCCATGTGAGATGCTGGCCATCGCATCAACCCCTCATGAAGTGTCTTACCAATCACTGCTATTTCCTCCTTTCTAAAGGTAGAGAGGCAGGTAGAAATGGCACATGCAACTTGCCCGAGGTGGCATTCCTAGGAAGTGGCAGCATTATAATGAGACCCAAGCATGACAGATTCCTCCAACACTGACATCCCCCCTAATTACAGAAGCTAAAAAAATCTGGGATAAATTAAAAAAATGCATATGTATGGTATATAAGGAGTTGGACCATTTAAAATATTCTACATTTTTAGATACTTATTTACTTGGAAGGCAGAACAAATAGGAGAAAGAGAGAGAGAAGGAGGGACAAAGTGAAGACGTTCCATCTGCTGGTTCATGCCTCAAATGACTGTAACAACCAATACTGGGCGAGGCTGAGACCAGAAAGCAGCAACTTCATCCCAGTCCACCACATGGCTGTCAGGGGCCCAGTTACTTGGGCCATTAGCTGCTGCCTTTCTAGAAGCTTCAGCAGCAAGCTGGGTTGAATGTAGAATAGGTGGGACTGGAACAGTTGCTCCAGTGTGGGGCATTACAAGTAGCAGCTTGGCCCACTGTGACACAACACCAGCCCTAAATTTCTATTTTTATTCTATTTGGAAAGCAGAGAGGCCAAGACAGCCAGAGAGATACTGCATCTGCAGGTTCATTCTCCAAATGCCCATGAAGTAGCTGTGGTCTGGGCCACACCAAGGGCAGGAGTTGGGAACTCAATCCAAAATTCCTTGTGGGTGGTAGGACCAAAGCATCTGAGTCATTCACTGTTGCCTTCCAGGGTGCACATTAGCAGGACGCTGGAATTGAAAGTGGAGTCAGGAGTCTAACCCATGAACTCTAGTATGGTTTGTGGGTATCAACTGCTGCGCCAAATGTCAGGAAGGAGTTGGAGCATTTCTTACGCTTTTGATGCAGATGGCCAATTACCTTCCACAAAGGCCATAGCAATCTGTTGCTTCACACAATGTGTTGAAAATAGTCCTCCCAAGCTCATTGCTGGGCCTTCTGGGGAATTGCCCAAGAGCACTGGCCACCGACCTTCCTGAGCGGACATCTCATCTCAGATGTGTGTCCCAGATAGGAAACAAGGTCAAACTCGGGGCTAGATTTTGGTTGTGGAGTGAAAAGTCAGTCTCTGGTGCTGTCCAACCTTCCTGTCCAACCTTCCTTCCTCACTTGAAAATGTGGACAAACACTGTTCCTATTGATGAGACGGTTGTTAGGGTTCAGTGGCACCACACAGAAGCTGATCGGCACTATGCTGCACAAAGAGCCGAGTAGGTCAGCCGCCATCCCTGTTGTCAGCGCACACCAAAGGCAGTGTTTGAAGGAAAAGGTCTCCACTGAGCAGAGATGAGCCTGTTTAGGTGGCTTCACACAGGCTTTGCTCTGAAAGAAGAAAAGGGTGTGTGTGTGTGTGTGTGTGTGTGTGTGTCTGTGTGTCTGTGTGATGGGATAAGGCTTCTCCATCAGGCCGTCTCACTGCAGTCGGATTCCAGTCCACGCCTTCTTCCCATTTGCAAGCACCAGGTGTCTGTCTCGCATCCAAGTGATGCAGGAGAGACCGATATGTGTATTTTCTTCTCTGCAGAAGCTACAGACATGGCTAAATCAGGCGAGGGTGATGACTTGCCTGAAATCCTCGTTGCTTTCTCTAGCAATGGGAGACTGCAAAAATTGTGTCTCCATCACTATCAACCTGAGCATTGAAAATATACGAAAAAGGGGATTATTGCTGAGAGCCGAATAACCTCTGAGGAGTGTTAAAGAATAATCAAGCAGGGGTCCTTCTCTCATGGGTGGCTCAAATGCCAAAGGAACCAGGCACCTGCTCAGAGTATTATATGCCTGAGTGGGCTCCGTCCTTCCGGCAGCCTCCACTTTACAGACCAGGAAAGGAGCCTCAGATCTCCCAGAGCAGAGCTAGGACTGAAGCTCAGAGTGGTTGGTGTAACGACAACATCTCATAAGTATACCCTTCGATTCATTAATTTCCCACACATTGATGAAAGGGCTACTGTCTGGGCTCTCAGTGCCAAGGAAACATGCTTCCTTCCTTCTTGTGGCTGCTGAAGGAAATGACATTGAATTTGGTGGCTTCAAACAATGGACGGGTACGACTTCACAGTTCTGTAGTCCATGAACTTGAAATCAAGGAGTCAGCAGAACTTGCCCTTCTGGGAAGGTTGGAAAAGCCAATCCTTGGTCCCACCAGTCTCCGCTGGCCGTCATGGCTCCTTGGCTCCAGCCGCCAGTCTCTAGGTCACACTGCCTCCTGTTTCTGGTCTCCCCACACCTCCCTCCAATCAGAGCATTTGCCGTGATAAGACAAGGTGACCGCCTGCTCGCATGATTCCCGATTACATCCACAAAGACCTTTGTTTTCCCTGGAGAAGGTAGCAGAGCTTCATGGGACTCACACATGCAGGTGTCTTTTTGATCAGCTCAACACAATCCTTCAAGAGCTTTTAACTCATGGGAGGTTTTTTTACACTGAACAAATCAATAAACTGCAAGGTATTAAGTCATGATGGGAGCCTCAGTGAAATGACTTGGTGCTTGGTGAAGGGCAGCAATCTAATGTCCCTTTGAGTGGGTAGGACATGAGATCCTAGGATTTCTGTTTGCAAGGAAGACGTGGAGGACACAAAGAAGTCGGCTGATCCTCTCCCAGGAGCGTCCAACCGCTCTGTTCCATCGGCTTGTTAATGGATACCTTAACAAGTAAATTATACTTTTGGATGAGTCTGACCCACCATCCCCTGCCTGGAGAGGGAGGGAAAAGCATTTTCCTATAAAGTAGATAAAATGGCTTTTAGATCACAAATTACAGGTGTCTTTGATAGGCGACTGGCTCTGTGGTTGCCAGGAAGCAGGGCAGCAGGTCGGTGACTATGGCCGCAGATCACCATTTTTGGCTGACTTCCCCAGTTTTTAAATGATTACAGTTAATAACATAACTGAATATCATCTCATTCAGTAGCTGGGTTTTAGCAGTGTTTTGCATTACATTTAACCTGCAGGCCACTGAAGAGTTACAATGCCCAAATGCCCACATTTTAGGTGGTTGCTGAATGGATGACTTTCACTTAGCTCCAATCGACTGGACCAATCACACTGCCCCAAAGATGGTAGCCACTCTCCACAGCAAAAGACTTGTCCATCATAGACCCATTGTAGGCTAAGCTTTCACCTGCAGCATAGGCATCTCTCATGGGCACCGATTCATGTCCTGGCTGCTCCACCTGCAATCCAGCTCTCTGCTAAAGGTCTGGGAAAGCAGCAGTGGATGGCTCAAATCCTTGGATCCCTACATAGAAGGCCTGGAAAAAATTCCCAGCTCCTGATTTTGGATCAGCTCAACTCCAACCATTGTGCGTATTTGGACAGTGAACCAGCAGATGTAAGATCTTTCTCTCTTGCCTCTCTGTAACTCTGCCTTTCAAGTAAGATAGAATGAATCTTTAAAAAGCAGCAGCACTGCCTTCCCCTTGAATGGAGTCTGGTGGATTTGAGTTCACCTGTTTCTCCTTGACCTTCATCAAGAGCCTGTGTTTTCCATCTTTGAGTTCAGCTGCTTATCAAGTCTTTCTCTGAAAAGCTGCACATGTGATGTTGCTTGGAGTTTTATCCTAAATGTCCCACCTCTCAGTGCTGATCTGAAAGCCTGCTAAAAATGAAAGAATGCCTGAAGGAAGCACCTGCTGCCTGGGGTGCTGGGATTTCAAGGCATTCACTCCTGTCCTGGGATGAGACATGGCAGTGGGCCTCCATAGCCTGCTGGTTTGTGTCATTAAAGGAGAAAATTTTTGGCAGCCTGGGGCCTGTGTGGATATCATTGCATGAACTCGCTCTGGTGTACCATACCACCTGTTTATGCTGAGGGATGCACATGGAGCCACCACTGGGCCATCCCCCTCTGCAGGCAGGGGCAGACACCACCCTCTTTCTGCCAGGAATGACTGTACCCTCCCTGGGCCACTGGCTAGTTTTCACCTTATGGAGAAGCTGGCAGCCAACCCCAGCAGAGCCCCTTTTGTCAGGGCGGGCTAGGTGTGCGGGGAAAGCACCCGAGGAGATCCTCACTCTTGCTCCCATGGGGCTTGGGTCTGCTTGTTTATCCCTTTTGATTCACTTTTCTCAACTATTTTATGTTAATTTGATGGTTACCATAATCATGTTATCATTTATCAAAGAGCTTTAAAAATCCTTTAAAAATTAAAATAAATGGCACCTATGTAATCTTTTAGTTGCAATGGAACATGATGTAATGGGCTTAAGGGTGCTCCCTCAAATGCTACCGAATGGAGAGAACCTATGGAGGGACTTTTTTGTAACACAAAATGTTGTCAATGGTGCCAAATTCCATGAGCAGTATCCTTTCAGGAGAGACAGACACACACAATCAGGAAGCAGAGATGAGGTGTCTGCGGAGGCAGACACTGGAGTGTAGGCGCCAGAAGCCAAGAGCTGCCATCAGGCACTGACCATCAAAAGAGGCCAAGGACGGCTTCTTCCTAGGGCTTCTGGAAGGAGGGCTGTCCTGCTGATCTGCTGACCCCGAGGCTGCCTTCCTCCTAAGAGCTACTTCTCTTGTTTAGAGCCACTTAGCAAGGGCACCCAATTGGTGACTGCAGCCCAAGGAATCGGAGACAAAGGCAATGCCAGAATTTCCTTCCCAACTTCTCTCAGGAAACATTAAGAGCTCTGAGAGCCTGAAGGCTGCCTGATGTTTAACTTTGTAGAGCATGACATCTCAGATGCCCAGCCATGGTCATGCAGGTGACAGAGGACTCCCTGGCAGGGTCCAGACTAACGAGGCAGAAACGCTGGCGGTCCAGAGTCCATCCTTGAAGATGTCTATGATTTTCTGATAACAGACTGTGATAGAAGATCTATTCTCAGTCTCTCACCACGACCTAATAATAACACTATTATAGCAACAGTCCCAGACTTACAATGGTTTAACTAACGATGCTTTGACTCCATTGTGAAAGTGATTTGCTTTCAGCAAACGCAGTGCTTGGAATTTTGAACTGTCATCCTCTCCTGGGCTAGCCATGTACACTGTGAGATCCTTTCCTGCTGTTCCAAGTGGCAGTGAGCTACAGCTGCCGCTCAGCCACAGCTGCACTACCTTAAAGTATACTCCTGCCAAGCAAAAACTTCATTCTTAACTGACAGGGCCCGTGAAGAACTTTCCAGAACCTTGCTAGTTGAGGATGCACATTTGGAAAACCGATTGTCTTGGGTGTCACTTGTACTGACACAGAGGAGGACATTCTGGCTGAAGTCATGTAAAGCCAGACTCCTTCATTCATCTCAGAAGGAAAATTTGGGCCCTGGGAAGTAAAGTGCCTTTCTCAGGATGAATGCACAGCCGTCTTGATTCTTAGCCGAGTTCTCGTTCTCAAAGCAGAGACTGGAGTTGATGAAAGACTAGGTTCCTGTTGATTTCTTTTGAGGGAGCTCAAGAAAGAAAATGCCCAATGAATTGAAGATTCTGTTGCTTGAGAGGATTTTTTTAAAAAAAATATTTCTTTCAAAAGCTGAGTGACACAGAGAGAGAGTGAAGGAGGGAGAGACAGAGAATCTCTGGTTCCCTCCTCCCCAAATGCACACGATAGGCTGGGCCAGGTGAGGCGAGAGCAGGACCGCCACTGGGGTCTTCCATGGGGGTATCAGGGACTCAAGTACTTCAGCCACCACCTGGTGCTTCCCGGAGCATCCGCAGGAAGCAAGATGAGAACTGGAGTAGCTGGGGCCAGGCAGTCGGGATGCCGGCATCCTAGTTAGAGCTCAATCCACTGAGACGTGATGACTGTCTGCCTTGGGGGCGGGGGAGGATTTTAACGGTTGTTATGCAAACTGCACACGTGGGGATTCGTTAGTGACCTACTTTGTTAAAGAGCGGTGTCTACAGGGGTCCCTGCAGTGGACACTAAGTTGAGAGGCATTCCAACATCACTCTGGTCACCACAACTCCTCCACTTCCCTTGCAGCTTGCGCCCCAGCCCTGTTTTGGATTTGGGGGAACTGTTCTTTCCAATAGCCGAGTCAAAAAGCTGTTTCGAATGACTGTCTCTAGTGCCAGTGATTGGTTGAGGGGTGGGGATCGGCTTCAAGCTAGGCCAGTCACAGTTCTCGGAAGCCTGACTGTATTCTCAGATCTGGCCAATGAACTCCTTGACCACGACCTTGGTTTTCAGAAATCAGAGAGGCCACCACCCTCCTCTTGCAGAGCTGTCAGCATGTGGCTCATGGGAAGGGATGAAGACCCGCAGGTGAGCTTCAGAGAGGGAGGGTCAGAGAGAATCTAAAGCTGTTTTTAGTTGTGAAAGGTCATCTCCTCCTGCCCTTATTGAGATTTGTCATGTAAAACCAGTGTCCTGATGAATGTGAGGGAATACTTTGCAAATATAATGAAGCACTCCCCTGGGGAAGCACGTATACACACCAAGTGCAAGTTTTATGTGAAGGTTAAGGGCAACATGGACCTCCTAACCTGAACTCCATGATATCAAACCCCAGCTTAAAAAGCCCTACAGTGAAACATTGCTTAACAACGGTTTTAAGCTGGAGCTTGTATATCTGATTTTCTCTAGTATCCCCGAGTGCTCAGGGCAATTCAGGAAGCCAAACTGAGTAGCTACTTGCGATGGGTAAATGTTAATTCTGGGTCAAGAGATGTGAGTCGAGCTATGGCAGCAGCCAGAGCTGCTTCCCCTAAGCAGTCAGAAGCCCGAGTATATTGAAATGGAATTAGAGGATAAGTTTATTTTGGTCCAAAAATCTAGAAATCTGTGCCTAGTTCTTTTTTCATGGTATGTGCTTCTATGAACTTTCTGAAGATACGCTGTATGTGTGAAGTTCACTTTGCGCACCAAAACAAATTACCTTCTAAGTTCATTTTCCATGAGCTTTTTGAAGTGCCCTCATCTAAAAATCCCACCTTAGTAACTGAATATGAAGCCTGTGGGCCACTTGAGTGAGCCAGAAGAGACAATCTGTCTCTCCCTATAGGTTCTGTTTTGATTAGCATCGTCAACAATATTTACTTATGATGTAGGGAGCTTGACCCAGAGGTTGACAACGGAAGGCGAATTTGCTACCTGAGACCTGGACTTGGTTTTCCAGGGTTGAACAGCTCTGTTTTTCTTGTGTGGGCATCACTTCTATCCCCCAACTGTAACTCCAGGTGCTTAAATCCCATCTCTTTGTAGGCCACCTTGCTTTTTAAGCTCTAGCATCTCGGAGCAAACACTGTTTACTCTGTTACCAGCTCTCACATCGGAGGCACCAGAGTTTTCCACTCTGTTCCACTTCCTGGTGCTGCCCAAATTTATTATCTGTTTTATTACTAATGGAATCCAATGAAACAGGCCTGTTTCTGGGACTTCACTTTGCCTTTTGCTCAAGCCAGATTCTCCTGGCTCTGCCCGGTGCTTTGGCCTCCAACACCAGCCTCTGGGGATGGAAAGTGTTGGATGCTAGCATCTCCTAAACACTCACACTCAGTTTAGTGCTGATTTCACGTTTCAACTGTGGGACATTCTGCCAAGTCACAGGGCAGCAAAACAGCCACTTTTTTCTTTCTTTTTTTTTTCCATACTGTGGTTTTCATTAGACACATATGTACATGTCTGCCTATAATAACAGGTCTAACTTATACCCTAGTAACTTCTACTCCATGATGGCCACAGCTATTTAGAATGGTATCCCCACTCGGCTTTCAGCCATGCGTAAGCTACTTCAGCAAAATCTAGAGGCTCTCTACAGCCTCCAGCTTAACGGATAATCAAAGGGAAAATGCAGGTGAGCACCTGCCAAGCGCCGGTGTGCAGGCTGCCTTGGCTCAGCCAAGGTCTCTGCGTTTCCCATTTTTCCTTTGACACAGGACTTGTTGGCTGCTCTGCCTCTGACGGCACAAGAAGCTGCAGAATTCCTCTTCTTGGCAAATGACAGTTTCTCAACTTTCCATCCTGGCTTTGTGTGTGTGTGTGCATGTGTTTGAAATTGATTTTTTTTAAAGGCTACTGCAATAAGAAGAGCATCCCAGATGTAAATTTCAGATTGTCTCAGCTGGGTGATTTTGTTTGCACTAGACTATTACAGGCTGGAGTAGAGAAGTTATAGGTGAGGTGATTTTAAAGTTGAGATTGCTTTTGGTGGAGGCCTTTTTCATGAGAGACAATGGGCTGTTCACTGGCAGCCCCCAGTCTCAGTGTCATCTGTACCTAGTTATGGCTTCTGTGGATATTTGCTCTGCTTCTATCTGAAGGAAAGCCATGCAACAGATGTAGCAAGGTGACCACATGAAGCTGGGGCACTTTGCTTCTCTTTAAGATTTATCTATTGTAATTGGAAAAACAGATCAGATTTTACAGAGAGAAGGAGAGACAAAGATCTTTCATCCACTGGGTCACTCCCCAGATGGCTTCAATGGCTGGAGCGGAGCCAAACCAAAGCCAGAAATCAGGAACCAGGAGCTTCTTTGGGGTCTCCCATGCGGGTGTAGGGTCCCAAGGCTTTGGGCCATCCTGGATGGGAAATGGAGCAGCCAGGACATGAACTGGCTCCCATATGGGATGCTGGCATTTGCAAGGTGAGGATTTAGCTATTGAGCCATCACGCCAGGCCCATCTGGGGGCTTTTCATGATGAGGTTAGATGGCCATTCTTTCTCTCACATGCAACTCTATAGACAGTGGCCATGAGATGTTAGCTGGACAGAGAGGATGGTGATGAAAAATACAGTACATGTCAGACAATACACACAGTCAACGGGAGGCCAGCACGGGCAGGAGCAGGGTCAGGAGAATTGACAGAGTACAGGCAAGGCCTGGAAGTACACAGGGTGGTGTGGCAGGTAGTTCAGAATGGAGATTCTGGAGCCAGCCCCTCTGTTGCAAGCCTTGCTGTGCTTTGCCACCTGCTGAACTTTGGCGAAGCTGTATAGCCTTCTCTGTCTCAGTTTCCTCTACTACACAGAGCAGGCATCAGTGCCAAATTCACTTTGTATTACTGTGCAGCCAGTCACCACTAACTCAGCAGCTGGAAACATGGTCTCGCTGCACAGTGCCCAGGAAGTTAACGTGAAGGTGTTGGGTAGGATGGATTCTCATTAGGAGCTTCTGGGATGGGGAGAGCCAGTCTTGCTGATTCTTGCTCATTCTTGCTGGTGACAGGATTCAGTCCTTTGTGCTCATACAACTGAGGTCCTTGTTTTCTGGCTGGCTGTCAGCTGGGACCAATCCCAGCTCTTCTCTCATTCCCGTACCATCTCTTTCATCTTCAAATTAGCCGGCAGTGGGACACCAACTCTTTATCGTATTTGGACTCTCTGGTTTCTTCTTCCACCAGCTGGCAAAGTTCTCTGCTTTAAGGGCTAATGTGATGTTCAGCTCACTGGGCAATCTCCTCGTCCCAGGAGCAGCCCCTGTGGGATTTCAATCACATTGGAAAAGCTCCTTTTCAGTAGAATCCACAGCATCATTTGACTTCAGAGTTAGGATAGAGATGCGTGTGTGTGGAACTGGATGTCTGGGAGGCCCTCCTGGAATTCTTGTTTACCACATGCATCTATTTCTGTAGAAGTGGTGAGGCCTAAATTAATCAGTGTAGGTAAAGTAGCTGGCACATACAACTGCGTTTCAGGTAGGAGGATTCACTTGTGAAAATGTAGCCACTGTATTCCTAGCATTGATGAGAACTTGGTTGGGGACAATAGGGAGAATATTCAGGTTGGAAATGATGGAGCTACTTGGAAACAGGACCTGCCTCTCCTCATTGGGTGAACAAGGCTGGTTTTGTCTCTGGTTTAGAAGTTTGCTGGGTAATGGCAATGGGGGGACCAGGTTTTAGGATGAGGGAATAGGAACCTGAAATGGCCTGCTTGGAGCTTTTGATTCTAAGAAAGGGTGATGGTGGTGGTAGGGGGGAGGATTCCTTTAGCTGTAAATCCAAGAATTCAGAAATTACTGAAAAAAAGTGTTTCCAAAACCAACCAAGTAAGAGTATGATTGGGAGGAAGGGGGATATGGAAGTTAGGGTCTCCGCTCTCTGCTTGCCCCCACATAGACCAGGTTTGCAGTCTATCTTCATACAGCAGGATGCTATCTCCTTTCCTTTTAGTCTGGCAGAACCAGACAAGGAGTCAAGGTCATGTTGGTTCTGGGAGGAAGGCATGTGGGCACCAGCCCCAAGTAGGAATCTGGACTTCTTTCTATGCTGTGACTAAACTGCTCCCAAGAAGTCTACAATCTTGGAAATGGCATCATGGCACTGGAGGTTAATTACTGCCTATGATGCCAGCATCCCCTATGAGCTCAGGTTCAAGTTCTGGCTGCTATACTCCTGATGCAGCTTCCTGCTAATGCACCTGGGAAAGCAGCAGAAGATGGCCCGTACTGGCCCAAAGTGACCCCCTCAATGGGAAACCCAGGTGGAGTTCCTGGCTTCAGCCTGGCCTAGCCCCAACCACTGTGGCCATTTGGTGGGGTGGATATTGGATGGAAGATTTCCCTTACACCCTCTCTCTCTGCAATTCTGTCTTTTAAATTAATAAATACATTATTTGAAAAAAGAGATATCTACATTCTAAATGATACAGGGGCAGGTAAGAGATGAGCAGAAAAGAGATAATAAGATGGAGGCAAAGAGAGAAGAGATGACGAAGAGATGACGAAGAGATGCTCTTGTTCATTCCATTGACGTCACAGGGTGAGGGTGAACTTTCAAAAACTCCCAGATAAGACAGTTCCGATTTCTGGCTGACTTCTTTGTCATCTCTCGTGGCTTTTTTTCCTCTCACTCCTTTATCTGTCCCAGTGCCTGCATCTGCTCAAAGCATCCCCAGAAAAACTTTATCCAGTATACTCCCCTTGAACAACTGTCATGTTTTGAAAAGCTGCCTGGCTTCTGAGCTGTGATTTTTAAAGCGAGACTCAGAGCTAGGCTTGCTTTCAGTGACACGAAACAGGTAGGGGGAGAGGGAGAAGATAGAACTTCCGATGGGGAGTGGTGTGGGTGCATGTGCGTGCACACACACACACACACACACACACGTGCGCAGTTTTGTCTTTGCAGCACCATGTAACCTCAAGAACCCAGAGAGAACCCCCAGAGAGAGAAACGCAGAGTAGGGAGCTCAGCTTTGTGTCGCAGCTGTAGGGCTTTTGACCTTGTCTGACCTTGTCTGTTAGACAGCAACCCACCGGGCAGAAGGCCAGGACAGGCAGATTAGCAATGACATCAGAGGACAGATGTTATCCGCCTTGGGCCCTCTTCGGGCCAGAGAAATGGCAGCTCTGTGTCTAACAGTGTGAAGATGGCCTTGGCTTGAGGCATCACTGTGCTCCAGGTAAGCCTGGCTGACGTCACTGCAGTAGCCCCGTTCTGGCTTGTGGGTGGATGGCCTGCCTGGAAGAGTGAGTGAAACATTTCCCTTAGGTCCCGTGCGCTCTCTTCTTCACTATTCAAGACAGGTGCCCAAGGTGTCACCGCGTCTGATGGAGCCCGGCGTTGGCTGACTCTGAGCGGCGGCTGACTACCTGACAGGAACACTTTCCCTGATTACATTTTAAACTTGGGTTGTGCCACTCTTGGTCATATTCCAAAGGAGAAAAGACAGACAGGAAGGGAAGGAAGCAGAGCAGATTAAGGAGCTTTGCCAGAAACTTCAGGGTCGGGTAGCACATGGATAGTTCACCCCACAGACCATGTGGCTTCCACATTTCAACATCATGGAATATTGACATCTAATTAAGCAAATCTTGATAGAAAACCAGAAACATTCAAAGCAGCCTGCAAGCTCTCTCTTCTAGTGTGTGAAAACAAAAATGAATCTGCCCATTACCTCTGGGTAATGAAGTTGAGTTGGTAGAAAGACCAGAGCTGGTATTAATGGTCTTTTTTGGACCAGGGTTGAGGCATGCTGATTTAGCTGATTCTGGAACCTGCGCCTCTCCGGTGCGTGTACTGATGCACTTCCTTTGGGGTAGCAGTTAATGGTAGGTAATTACTGGTATGGAAGCTTCCACATACGCACAATCATTAATTTTAAAACCCTGGTAGACTTGTGGCTACCAATAAGGAGGGCATGTCCATGCACGAGCAAAACAATTAGCCAGGTTGTCCTTCGTTTCTAATTAGTTGATGTCCACTGTAATGATCCGAATGCCATGCAGCCTGGGGGCCTTGCTCGGCCTGCACGTGTGGCGGGTGCTCAGGTTTTCTCAGCACACCCACGGGTGCCTCTTATCACCAAGGCATGCAGTTCCTCACCAGGGATCTCTGTAAAAGCACACTGGTTAATGACTTTTCTAAGTTCCGCATTTAATTCTGACCCAAGCAAGACCACCACCTCTGGTTGGCATCTGTATCGCAGCTGGGGAGAGATGAGCTCTTGCTGGTGGAGGGGAACTCTTTTTAACCTCTGAGGTCTGGTTCAATGTTGGGAAGTGCAGCTGACCCTCATACTAGATGAGCCCACACACTTCACATGGAAACTGTCACTTTCAACCAATCACACGCAACTACTCTGACCCCTGAGAACAGTCAGGTCACCGACTTCCACTGACCGGCTATTTAATATAATTCAGATTAGTGCATGCGTTTGTAGGTTTTCCTTCCTCCCTCCCTCCCTCCATCCCTTTTTATTTATTTATTTTTTGGACAGATAATGGTGTAGAAATCAAACTTAAAACTGATGTAGGACAGGTTGGAGAGAAAAAAGCTATCTTACTCCTCTATCAAAACATTCCCCTGGACTTTCCTCCAGGAACAAAGGGACATAGAGAAGTTTAAGGCTGTAGAAACGTGACTAAGTGGACAGCAATCTGCATTGGCAAGAACAGGTGACTTTTCCCATAATCCCTCACTCTCAAGCCCACAACAGATGTTTAGCTAATTGTCCTGAAGGCCCAGATCCCCTAGTTCTCTGCCGCAGCTGCCCATGTGACGGATGAGATAAAGGGATTGCTGAAAACGACAGTGTCTGAAAAGCAATCCGAAGCTGCCTTTTATGGCACACAATTAGCAATGAAATTGACAATCACTTTCTTTCTCCTATAAAACCAGCAGCCATAGAGTTGCAATTAAAAATTGCCACTGTGATTTTAGCCCATGGCTGGACTTCCACCTCTTTTTATGTTCTGGAGGTTTTTTTTTTTCCCCTCCCTCATTCTAGGCACTACGGAAAAATGAGCAAACAGTCACATTGGGCGAGCTTTGAGTTTCAGCAGATTTACGGCCTGTTTCTCTTCCAGAGGGACCATAAAACCACCAGGCATCTCATTTTGAAATCTCTTACATTAAGCAGTGAGATGGGTGTGGCGTAAAAGGGAACTTGCATGGGGGTAGTAGAGCAATTCCATGCTTCCAGAGTCCAACCTCCTATGCAGGCTCCCATCTTCGCCAACGTCCCCCCGCCTCATGCCAACCTTATATAGATATCCTTGTTAATTTTATCCTAAGTATGTTCAATATCCACCCCCCTTCCACATTTTGCTTTGGGGGAGTTTTTAAGCATTCCCAAGCAGGTGTTTTAAGTCTCTGCAGCAACACCAAAGTTCAGGTCCAAGTCAGCTCAAACCATCAGGATAGCAAAAGTTGTACCAGAGGGGCAGTGAGTGGCATGTCTAAGGATCGGCCGCCGGCTTCCTTGCTCCGGCCAACTCGTGTTAACTGTGGACACCAGCGAGGGATAAAGAAAGGGTCAGGGCTGGGATATGGGGGCAGCAGGGAATAGCAGGTCTTCTGTAAAGTGCCCAGGTTTGTTCTAACAGCATTAAAGGGTGAAGCAGCGCTGCCACTACTGTGTTGGGCAACTTCCTCCTGGAAAACCAAAGTCCAGCAGCGGCTTTCCACATCACGACAAAGAAAACGGGTGTGGGGATGAGCCAGGGGCCAGGAACGGAACTAAGCCGAGCACAGCCAGCCGCTCTGGAAAAGGGGTTCAGCGCATTTCTTCGTGGGAACTTTTTCTCGCGCTGGGATCCTATTCGGGGCTGCACTCCTGAGGTCCGCCAGGGCTGGCTGGGGGCCTGTCGGGGATCACCCGGTTAAACCCACCTCTAGGCTTCAGGTGCGCGGGCAGCCGCCGCAGGCCAGGGTCGCGCGCGGGCGGTGGGAGTCTCGGGCGGCGCGCGCGAGCCCCCGGGCCTCCGGGGCGCGGTCCTCACCTGTTCCAGCGGGCCACCTTCCTCCGGTAATACCGCAGCGCCTCCTGGCTGGCCACCAGCAAGTCTTCGGGCCCCAGGAGAGAGGGCTCCTCCGGGACGTTGTACAGAGGGTGGGCGAAAAGGGCCTGCAGTTTGGAGTCCGAGAAGCCGCGGCCGCCGCCCTCGGGCTCAGCCTTGGGCCCGGCTTGGGAAAAGTTGTGCGCGCCCTTGCCAGGGTCCGAGGAGGCTGCGGCCGAATCCCCCGGCGGGAAGGAGGCGCGGCTGGCGGCGCACGGGCAGACGGGCGGGTGTTCTCGCGACCGCAGCTGACGCTGCACCTGGGGCCAGAGGTGGAAGTAGAGGTCGGCCGAGAGCAGAGCGCCCAGCAGCAGCAGAGTCAGCAGGCGGTCCCGGCGCAGCCCCGGCATGGCCCAGCCCGGGCGGGCGCGGGGCAGCCAGGCGCGCGGGCCGAGGTCGGCGCCGGAGGCGAGCGGGCGGTCTCCGGGGACCCGGGTGGGCGCTGGGGCGCAGGCACTGGAGTCACCTGGAGTCCCCGTGGGTCAATCGGGTTCAGCAGGACCGGAATGCTCACCTAGTGGTAAAGCCTTCCTTTTGAGAGTGTCACCCCTGAACTTGGGCACCCGGTGTTGGCGGGCGTCGCTCGCTTCTCCGCGCCTAGAGGCGACGAGGCGACCAGGTCTCCCGGGTGCTCGTGTCTCGCGCCTTTTCTCCTCCGTGCCCTCTCGCCTGATCGGGTCCCTGCCGCAGGTGAAGGGCTAGGGGCGCAGGGGCTGGCTGTCAACACCCGGGTGGCGGCGCGGCGAGGGGCACGAGCGAAGGCGAGGAGGAGCGCAGAGAGCGGGCCGCGGCGCTCGCTCGCCCCCGGGAACAGGGGAGCGGCTGCGGAGTCTGGGGCGTCTCTCCCGCGGATGCTGCTGCTCGGCGCTGCAGCGGCTGCGCCCGCGGCTCCTTCTGCGGGCGGCGGGGACGACCGTGCCCCAGGCTGGCACAGACGGCGCAAGTGGGGAGTTGGCAAACCGGGGGGCGCCTCCTGGCGAGCTTGTGTGCGCGCCGGCACTCCTGGAGACAGAGGTAACGCGCCCTCCCCGCCCCCTCACCCCCCGCTGGCCTGGTGCCCGCACCTCCGCCCACTCTCAGCTGGCACCTGCCTCTGGCGCAGCTTGCCGGCCAAGTCCCGCTCTGCCCCTCCACCTTCTCACTCCGCCCGCCTCTCCAGTTCTCTTCCCTTCGCGCCCAGGCCACTTTCCCCGCTGGGGACTCACCCGGGAGGACTCCTGGGAGAGGTGACATTTTTACGTTTTAGAAGAAAGACATTGCAGTTCCCTAAAAGCTTTCTCCTGTGAGCTTTGCTGTGTGTGTGTGTGTGTGTGTGTGTGTGTGTACACGCGCACGCCTGCCCGTCCTTTCTTTAAAACCTCAGGGTAGCGTTAAATCTGCAACAACCGCGCGTCACGTTCCTAGCGCGTAGTAGGTGCACAGGAAACAATGACCCGGTGAGTGAGAAACTTGACCTTTGTAAAAATGGCACCAGTTTTACCCTAGAAACTTGGTGATTTCCTGTTTGGAAGGGGCTGCATTCCAACTCCGCCTGTACTCTAAAAAGAGGAAATGTTTCTTGCGTTGGAGGAGGGAGGGGTGCCTCTGGCCCCACCCTGACCTCTTGCATTTTGCTTAGTGTGAAAGGAGTCCACCCCATGAATCACTGGCCAGACACATGGAGGCCTTCTCAGCGTCATGGGTGAGGTCATCGCCTTCCCCTCCTGCCTTCCTGGGGAGAGGCCGGGAGCCAGGACTTCTGGCTCCCCCATTTGCTAGCCTGGTCCTAGAGCGAAGTGGCCTGCCCTGCTGGCTGTTCAGGAACGGGTGGCTGCCCAGGAGCTGCTTGGCTAGGCTGCAAAGCTTCCCCTGTTAATCCTCTCTTTAACCACCTCCCTTGTCTGGCTTGGCTGGACTCACTTGTTTCCTTCCTTTAAGAAAAAAAAAAAAAAAAAAGAATTGTTTATTTATTTGAAAGGCAGTCACAGCAGAAGATGCTCCTGAAAACCCCACAGTGGGGCTCATGGCCTCTGGATGAAGCCATTCCCCAGGACATGGCTCTGCTGGTAGGTTTTTCCCTCCGTGTCTGCATCGCCCCCGTCCTTCACCTGTGCCTCCCGCCTCTGAAGTCCACAGTCCTCCCTGCAGTTTCTCAAGTGCGTCACGCTCTCCTCCCTGGCTGTGCCTTTGATGAAAGCTCTCTTCCCTCTCATCGCTGGTGAACATACGTGTCTAGCCAGGCTTTGTCCATGTGTCTCATCTTCTCTCATGCTCGTGTGTACACAGGGTCCTGTGATCTCTTGTTTACCCCTAACTTCTCATATATCCCCTTATTGACTGTGTTGTATGAAGTTGCTAGTGTTGTAGGTTAAAGGATGTTCCTTCTTCCAAATATGCTGAAATCCTCATCTTGAATATCCCAGAAGGAGACCTGATTTGGAAGTAGAGTCAATGCAGGTACAACTCGGTAAGGTGAGACCATACTGGGGTAGGATGCACCCCCTACCCAATATGCCTGGCATCCTTATGGGCAGGGGGAACTTGGATACTTGGAACGTGCACACAGGGAGTGGGAGAAGCCATGAAGATGAAGAGAGAGATTGGTGCCCTCGCTACAAGCAGAGATTGCTGGAAGTTGCCGGAAAGTAGCAAAAAGCCAGCAGCAGCTTTTCTCCTCTACGACCTCAGCCAAGACCTTGGTCTTGGGTTTGTTGCTTCTGGAACTGTGAGTCAGTTGGTGCCTGTTGTTGCGTTGTGCTTAGCTACAGCAGCCGTTGCAACTGAGTACAGCATGTACGCTTGTTCTCGGTGGAACACCACTTCCTGAGTGTTCAGGGCGATCATTGCTCCTGTGTGTTCCTCGAGCTCTGGGCAGAGCTCTCTGAGTAAGGGTGGAGCAGTGGGCCATCCCAGCATGATCCCACACAGCGCCTAGTAAACAGTTGGGGCCTAATTGCTGGTCAAAAGAAAAGGACATAGTTTGGACCCTGTAGGAGACACAGAAGAGGTATATGACACATTCCTTCCTGCCCTGAGATGTGTTAGGATTGTACCCACAGCCGATGAAGCAAAAGCGGGGGCCCACGCAGTGCATGGATTAGCATGAGGAGGAGCAAGCACACACAAACTACACACATGCTCTCTGCCTCTAGGAATCAACCAGGAAGACAAGAATCCCATTTCAGCAAAAGAGTTCCTCACTCTGCAGTGGTTATGTTCAATTTCACTTTGTCCACCTTGTCGAAAGCACAGCTGGCCATTTTCCTGTGTGGCTGGTTTTGCACACAAGATTATAACTGCACCAGGACAAGTCTTTTTCCTTTGCCTTCACAGGCTCTCATCCATGGCAGGGCATATAGATAAGAACCGACAAATTCCTCTAGAGCAATCATGGATTTTGTGGATCTGTCTGTACAGACTCACTTATGGAGGTGAGAAGTGGTTTGCAGAAGATAAGTTCAATGACAGTATTGGTTTGTAAGACCTGGCCCTGAATAGTGTTAGCTATTATGCTTAGAGTATCTACAGGATCCGCAGTGACCTAGTGAAAGAGCAGTAGATAAGAAACTTATAAGAACGTATCTGTGCTAACTAGGGGCATCTATGTCCCCTCGTGTTTTTTATGACACTGTAGATGTGTGTGATGGCAATTGCAGCTTAGGCTGCTGGCTGTCCCCTTCCATCAGCAAGAGAGGAGAGAGGCAAGTGTGTAATGAAAGCCTAGAAACGTGATGCTCACTTGCTGTTGTACTCTGTGCCTTACTTTGAAGTGGGAAGTGTAGAATTTTCTACGCATGAACAAAACATCACGCTCCCTAGGCCAAATTCTCAAAGTACAACCTGTGGGTTGGAATTGCCTGGTGTGCTTATAAGCATGCAAATCCCAGGCTATACCCTAGATTTGGTGAATCACAGTGTTGGGAAGAGCATTTTCATTAAGCTGGTTTGGAGCAGCCCGTGAGATTCTGACACATTGAAGTTTGGGAGCCACTCGTGGAGGGGGCAGCGTGAATGGGTAGAAGGTCCTAGATGTAATGACACATGGTCCAGCAGAGAATCATTGACCAGCACTGACCTGAGCTATAGAGTCACAAGGCAGTTAGAGAGAGGATGTGTGCCCGCGCAGGCGCAAGCCATCACCACTGCTGGGAAATGGAAAGAACTCCAGCATCCATTCATTATCAATGCGGGATATTTAGTGTTATTCTGATACAAAAATCATGATTCTGCTTATTTCTAAGTTTCCTCAGGAAACAAAATGATCTTCTCTGGACCTTAATTTCCACATGTGAAACAGGACGCACTGGAGTGTAGAATCTCTCAAGTTGCTTTAGTTCTAAAAATGGATAATTTTACCTTTCTTTTGCCAATGAGGCCTATAACATTTTGCACATTTTTTTTGGCACAGTGTTATTCCCAATATTGACAACAAAATTGAAAAAGTAAGTCAGGATATTGGTGACACAGGGCAAAGTATGTAATGTCTCTGGCTTTCCTCATATGTAAATGAGTACTTTTGAGTTAGACCATTTCAAAGTTCTCAGAATTAGTTGCCTTCAGGAATGCGGATAAAAGATCCAGCAAAAGCGTTTTCCAGGTGAAAGACAAATGCTCTCACAGGGAAACTGAAACATCAGGAATGAAGGACAGAGATAATATCTGGGTAAATTTAACAAGTTGTTTGAGTTCTTTAAAATGTGTATGGACATTGAGAGCAAAAATCATATCCGTACCGAATGGAGTTAAAAAACACATAGATCTAATACATACAACCACGACCACACAGAGGTTTGGAGATAAAGATGTGATGTGTTGGTTAGGCCTCTACATTCCACTTGAGGTGGTGAACTATTAGTTCAAAATATGAAGAAATATTAAATTCATATAATGTAATCCTTAGAGCAATCACTAAAAGATACAGTAAAAACCTGAAAAAAGATACATTACCAATACATTACCATGAAGAACTAAAGATATTCAAATCATGTGAAAGAAATCCGGCAAGGTGAAAGAGGAACTCACGCACAGGAATCAGAATTACAAAACTATGACGTTGAATGAAGACACACCAATAATACGTGCAACGTAAATGGTCTGCATACACCAGCTAAAAGACACAGATTGTCAGAACGGGCTTAATCAAAAACCAGCAGCACTCAGTGTTATATTGCCTACAAGAAACCCGAAGAGTATATGACCTCAGATACGTTAAAAGTAGGATAGAAAATGTTAATCAAGAAAATCTAGGACAATTATGTTACTATCAGACAAGTAGACTTTGAAGCAAGGAAAGCATGACAAATAAATAAGATGTTACATAATGATAAAGGGGACAATTTCTTTGGGGAGATACAATCTTGAACAAATATGTATAATAATAGACCTTTAAAGTGCACGCCAGTAGGGCTACAAAAGTTGAAATGATGTACCCAACAATGTTAGCTGAAGACTTCAAAGTTCCTTTTGCCTGTAATTAATAGGACAAGTTCTAGAAAGTCAGTGATCACACAGGAAAACGGAATATCTGTGCCTGCCAATTAGATCTAATTATTATTTACAAGGCACTCCTTTCGAGAGCAGTATGACACACCTTTTTCATTGTTCATAGGCTGTATCCTGGGTGATAACACAAATATTGCAAATTTGAAAAGAATCAAGTTTTCTAGCCATAGTATAACTAGAGTAGAAATCAGTTGCAGAAAGATAGTTGGTAAATCCCGAAACACTTGAAAAGATGAAGATGTGTGTATCATATGACCTATTTTAAATTTTACAAATGAATTGAGAACATCAATGGCCCCAAACCTGTCTCTTGAGGTTTTAGGACAGCTTTATAATAATTGCCAAATTTGAAAGTAATGCAGATGTCTCCTGTAGGGCAGATAAACTGTTGCGTATCTGACAACGTGGCTCTGCTTGGCAGTGAGACAGGACAGAATACTGAGGTCTTCAACAGCAAGGACTGCACCTAGGAGCTGTTACACGCTGAGAATCCAATAGCAAAAGGTTCCCTATTGTGATACTGGATGTGTACGAGACTTGAGAAACAGCAAAACTCTGGTTACAGAGCCTGCATCTTTGGGAGCTGTTCAGGTGACAGGACTTCTCCATATCTTAGGATATGTCAGTGGCCATAGCATCTATACCTATGTTAAATATGACAGAAATGTGCTCTCAACAGCAAGGTCAACTTTATTGGCTGTATTATTCAACTAAGTGTATTTTAAAGACAAAACAAAAATTTAAACAGGTTGTATGTTTCCATCCGAAAATATTTTCCTTGTAGTTTGGCTAGTAATGGCGAAGAAGTTATTGTCTGTCCACAGAAGAATAAGTCAATAAATTGTGGTATGATCAATCATACAATGGAAAGCAGTAGTCAACATAAAAAGTACAACTGTATTTCTCAACACAGATACATCTTCAAGTTGTAAGAACATATGAATATGTGTGTGTGTGTGTGTGTAGCAATAGGATACCATTTAGATAATCTTTAAAATACCCCAAATAACTCTTGGTATTGTTTATAGGGGATTCCACATGGCGTAATGGTACAAAAACTTGCACGAGAATGGTGGATGCTGCTTCAGTTGGGTTACTGTAGTTGGTAATGTCTGGAGTCCCGGATGAAGATACTGGCAGATAAGCTGCCTGGTAAGGGCCCTCTTCCTTCACTCTCTGCTTAAAAGATATATTTATCGTTTATTTTTATTGGAAAGGCAAGTTACAGAGAGAGAAGGGGAGACAGACATAGAGATCTTCCATCTGTTGGTTCACTCCCCAGATGGCTGCAACAGCCAGAGCTGAACTGTACAAAGCCAGGAGTCAGGAGCCTCTTGGATCTCCTACGAAGGTGCAGGGTCCCACAGTTCCTGGGCCACTTTCTGCTGCTTTCCCAGGCCACACGCAGGGAGCTGGGTTGGAAGTGGAGCAGTCAGGACATGAACCAAAAGCTATGTGGGACTCCAATGTTACAGGTGGAGGCTCACCATGCTACCCCAATGTGCCAGTCCCAGGATGCTTCCTGATGTATATTCATGGCATGGTGAGAAAGAGAGAGAGAACAGGTTTTAAAGGTGAACATACCGTTCCTCAGAACACCTCCCTCATGCCTTAATAACTTCTCCAGGGCCCCTCCAAATAGCATCACATGGAGTATTCAGCTCTCCACACATGAACTTGGGAACTTGGTCCACAGCAAACACCAAACTCCGAACAGTGATTACTTAGGTCATTCTCTCCCTGTCTCTCGAATTAACAAACACTAAAAGTAAAATCTCTGATTTCTTTTTAAAAGGCAATGTTTATTGGAGTACTAAGAGTATACATGAGAGCAGTTTAGACAGGAATTAGCCATGTGTGCGGTCTTAGGTTGGGAAGGAGTGCTCACACTCGTGTGTCTGCCTCCAGATCACGAGGTCCTTCGGAGCAGCATCCTGGGTCACACCACGTGAGCACTCCATGCCAGACTGAGCCCCGGCAGAAGTGTTTGCTCTAGTTTTGTTTTCACTGCCTTGACACGGCAGCAATTCTCAGAAGGTGGGGATTTTGGGGTCTTGGGAAAAATCATGTCTTCAGGTCTTGTAGCTGTTACCTTAGCAACTCCTAATCCGTTATACGAATTTTACAGTTAGTACGAGAGACAAACATTCAACAATGTAACACAAATAAATACCCTGTTCTGGCTCAAAGTTCAGTCCAAGAACATTCGACATGGCTAAAATAAACAGAAATGACTCCAAATATCTCTCCCTTTCACTGTCTCCCACAAACCCACCACGCCATGTTCGTTCACTTCCACACCGGTGTGCCCCCTGCTCTGCTCCCACCAGCCTTGTTCTTCTCCTCATTTCCCAGATGATCCGGCCTCGTAGAGGTCTTTTAGCTCCTGAGTAATTAAAGAAACTTCCTTTCCTGGCAGATTTGCCAGTTTCTTCATACCATATTTTCACTCCGTCAGGTCAAGAATCGTACAGTTGTCCATCACTGTTAGAAGGAGTACAGTGACATCAACTGAACTCTCTTCATGATGAGAAGTGTGACCGGTGATGCGTCGTTTTAGGGCAGAGAGATGACTGTAGTCTGAGCTCAACTACGCATGCCTGCCTCCCCTCGTGGGGTTAGACTAAGCCCCGCATGTCACAGCTGTGTTCACCTGGTAGCCAGGAAAAGGCAAATGAACCTGATGGCTTCTGAACTGCCCAGATTCTTTCCAGATGTGGTGGAGCATTTGTTAGGAAGTCAAAATCGGTAGAAGCCATTCTTGCAGCTAATCGCTCAGCTCTGCTAAGGAAGCTGGCTTGGTCATCTTGTGCTGAGGCCGGGGCGGGTGTTGGGCATCGCAGTGAAATCAGCACATGGGACCTGGGTTTGAGTCCTGCCTCTACTTCTGCTTCCAGCTGCCTCCTGATGCCCAGCTGGGAGGGAGCAGGTGACAGCTGGAGCAGCTGACTCCTGCCCCGCGTGTGAAATATCCAGTCCAGGTAGCTCTTCCTTGCCTTAGCTGTGTTCTGACGCAGCTGCGCAGGCATTTGGAGAGTGGACCAGTGGATGGAAGACCTCTCTTTTCTCTCTGCTTTTCAAATAAATACAAACATTTAAAAAATACCCCAAGGTTGGGTTGGTTATACATACAAGAGGTTTGTTTTGGCTCATGGTTCTAGCCACGACTGGCAGCCACATCCTGCCAGCTCCATGCATTGCAGGGGAACAGGGGAGGTGACAGTGTCAGGGAGAGAGATCACTCCGGGAGAGCTGGTCCCAGACAGGGAGCTGAGAGAGCCGACCTCTCCGCACATAGGCATGTGTTCTCATGGCAGCAAATGTGTGTCCAGGCTGAGGGAGGACCCCTCCAGACTCCAGCTGCCTCTCAAAGGCCTCCGTGCTGTCCCGCTGGGGACATAGACCTCAACTGGAGTGTTGGGGTGCCAGGGCGGTACACCCCAAGTGGGCCAGAGCAGCAGCAGTGCTGACAGCAGTTGGGTATAGTCCAGGAGGGGTGACCCAGCACTTTGCTTTAATATTGGATTCATTTTCAATTAAAAAAATAACGCACAACTGTTTTCTTTGTAAAACACTTGAGCAAGATTGTGTTTGGCAAAGGTCTTCCTCTCCCGTTCACAGTCACCCTCCCTAGAAATAACCTTTGTGGGTTTTTGTGTGACTCCTTCCAATGCAACATAGACTCAAATAGCTTGTCCTCTACTGGTAATCAGAAAATGCACATTAAAAGAGCTCACAAAGGATCCTTTCTTTCTAATCATGTTTTCATTGTGAAAAATGCTTCTGGAATTGGCTAAGGCTTTGGAAAGAAATTTTAAGTTAGAATAACTACTCTGGAAATTGTTTTGTTTGTGTAAGGGAGTATAGACATTCTATCAGTCAGTGCCCAGTTGGGAGACTGACAACATACCAAGTATTAGGAAAAGAAATATTTAATAAAAAAATGTTCTTAAGCAAACGTGATATGTCATTTGTTACCTCTAAGGAAGTGGCCGCTGTGAAAAGGTTACTGCACGTAAGGTGAGGGCATTGGACAAGAATGGAACTGGAATTGAAAAGTTTAACCCACCTCCAACCCCAGGCTGAACTTAATGCTTTGTTTTTTTTTTTGGTTGTTGTTGTCCATCTAGCCAGTGGTGGTGAAGAAGCTTTCCTGAAAATGAATCTATTTGATCTGTAGAGGCTCCCACAAGATGGTGAGGCAGGTAGCCAATGTTGCTACGTGAATAGCCATGGGGTATGTGAGCCTATGGCTAGAACTAGTGGACCCTGGGGTATTAGGCTCCCATGCTGGATTGGGACCCCAAGGGAAGTCATTCTACCGGGATTGCAGTGAGCCTCTAGCGCCCTCTGTATACAAATGCTGCCATTGCACTGGTTGATAAAGGAGACTTGTTCATTAGCCAGTCCAGGGCCAGCATCGCCAAGCAGGGGAGGGGAAGGTAGATTTGGGACAGAGAGATCATAAATCGACAACTGGATTAAACAGTGACTTTTGGAATCCATTTCTAAGAAGTTTTAAGGGAACTATTACAGCTACATATGAACATTTAGATAAAGACTAGGGGTGGGCATTTCGCCTACAGTTAAAATGCCATTGAAGACAACTGCACCCTGTTTCAGAGCATCCAGGTCTGTATCCATCGTGCAGATGTGGACCCTGATAGGCAGTGGTGATGGCTCAAGCAGCCTGGTTCCCACCGCCCACGTGGGAGACCTGGATTGGATTCTCGGCTTCTGAATTTGACCTGGCCAAGCTTTGATCATTCGTGGAGTGGAGTAATGGATGGAAACTCCCTCCCTATGTCTACCTATTTTTCTCTGTCCCTCAAATAAATAAATCAAGACATATGTAAATAAAAAGAAGAGTTATTGCAGCATAGAAAAAGGCGGTAATAAACCCAGTGTTCAAAAACTGAGATCTGGGGCGGTGTTGTGGTTTTCAACGGCTGCCTACTATATCAGTTTGAGTTCCAACTGCTCTACTTCCAGTCAGACTCCTTGCTGATGTGTCTGGGAAAGCCCTGGAAAATGAGATTGTGGGGCCCTTGACTCCCTCTGTGGGAAATCTGTATGGAGTTCCAGGCTCCTGGCTTCAGCTCGGTTCATCCCTGGCTATTGTGGCCATTTGGGGAGTGAGCCAGCAAATGGAAAGTTCTCTCTCTTCCACATAAATTCTTGTTTTTTAAAATTGAGGTAAGTAGTGGATTATCTAAAAGATAAAGTCACATTTATTTATTACTTGAAAAGATATGTATGTTATCAGATGGAAAAGTTGAGTTAATACGCTATTATGATTCTTTTATAACATATTTCTATAGTACAAGTCCTTTTATGTATTACTAGAAAAAAAACTTGAAAAGTTTGATGACTTATTCTCCGGTTTTTGCAATGATGATTACTGAGCAAGTCTTTCCCTGCTTAGCGCTGCTCAAGTAAATTGCTACAAACTTGAGCCAAGTAACAGCAATGTGTTCTCACAGTTCTGGGAGCCAGAGGTCTGGAATTGTGGTCAGTGCCTCTGAAGGGAGAACCCCTTCCTGTCTCTGCTATCTTCAAGGTTGCAGGTGTTCCTGGCTTGTGGGCACATCACGCTAACCTGCCCCACAACCTTCCCTGGCCTCTTCTGTTGTGGATTTTTTCTCTCATCAGAACACTTGTCATTGAATGTAGGGTCTAACAGATAACCCAGGATTAGCTCCTTTTGAGATCCCCCAAATAATCACAAGTGTCTTAACAAAGATCCTTTGTCCAGTAAGTCCCATTGGTAGGTTCTGGGTGGACATGTTTTTTGCCTACATGGCTATTCATAGGCATGTACCCATGTGTTACAGCGATTTCCTTGTGGGAGTAACATTTATGGATAATATGAATTTTCATTTTTCTTGTTGTTCTGCTTACCAGTACTTCAGTGATTTTTGTGCAAAGATCTTCAGATTCTATTTGAAGTTGAAGGAAGGTAAGAAGGTCTTTGGTGTATGAGAAATGAAGAACTATGTTGAAGAAGTTCTGATTTTGTTATCCCATGCAAACCGAATGACTCACAGCTGACAGCAAGATGCAGAGGAGCTGGCACACAGACATTGCAGTGGGCCTTCCAGTGAGCTGTGGGAAGTCGGGGTCTGTGCAGTGCTGGGGTGCCACATGGGGCAGCAGACCCAGTCTGGAACCTCCCTGCCTTGCTGGCTCTCACTCAGATCTCCCCCTCGCCCTGTGACTCATGGATAAATTCCTAGAAGACGTTGCACCATTAAAATAGCAAGGTCTGTGACGTCAAAAGATCCGAGGATAAAAGGCATGGTAAAAACTGGATGTCTTATTTCCTGCATCGAAAGAGGCAATATTTCCAAAGTGAAAGAAAAAAACAACGTAGGGATTAGGGCATAATTTTTTTTTTAAATTTCTTTTAAACCTGTAAATGTTTTATTTCTAAATAGCTGTGTTCTAAAGCTTTTTTTTTTTTTTTATGGTCGTTTGTCTTAAAACTGGCTGAGTATCAAGCGTTGGGTTCAAGGTTTTGAGTGTCATCTAACTAGAAGATAATTGTTTAAAAATTAGGTTAATTCAAAATAATAGCCACTTATTAATTAAAAAAAGGAAAGCATGTGCTATGACCTTTGAAATCTGATAGGCAGATTTTACAGAGTGAGAAGAAAGCTAGAAAGAGAAGGTCTTCCATCCCCTGGTTCACTCCCCAAGTGGTTGCAACAGCCAGAGCTGAGTTGATTTGAAGCCAGGAGCTGCCTCTTTCGGGTCTTCCACGTAGATGTTGGGTCCTAAGGACTTGGGCTAGCTTCCTCTGCTTTCCCAGAGGAAAATCAGAGAGCTGGATCTTAAGTGGAACATCCTGGACACCAACTGGTGCCCATATGGGATGCATGCACCACAGCATGGAGGATTAGCTTGCTGCACTGGTGAGCTGGTTCCTCGGTTGCCATTTATTAACAGTGATGTTAACATGTTAAAATGTCAGTGAAATGAACAAATACCCAAAGTAACAGCATAATGACCAATTTTAGAAACTGGAATAGAGGTTGGCAAATCTTATCTGTTAAGGGCAAGGTCGTAAATAATTTACGCTTGATAGGCCAGCTGTTTTCTGTAGCAGTGACTGACTCTGCCCTTTTTAGAACAAAAACAGCCATGCAGAGTACGTCAGCTAATGAACTTGGCTATGTTCCACTAAAACTTCGTTTACAAAAACAGGTTGTAAGTTGAGATTTAGTCATAGGTTGGAAATTTTCTGACCCTTGAAAGAGAACATGAGAGTTGCAAATGTGACCCAAAGAGAGTATCTACTTAATGTTTTTCTTATCATAAGGAAATGTCAACCTATTGGCATGTATAAGTGCTTTTCTTGGGAGATTAACATGAGCTAAGTGATGACTGATATGAAAGGAAGAAAGAAATAAATGATTGGGTTCCCAGAAACTGGAATCTTATTTTTAAAAATTCTCTATTTTCATTGGAAAGAGATGCAATTTATGTAGAGAAAGAGAGAGAGAAAAGATTTTCCACCCACTGGCCCACTCCCCGAGTGGCCACAATGGCCAGAGCTAAGCTGATCTGAAGCCAAGAGCCAGGAGCTTCCTCCAGGTCCCCAATGTGTGTGCAGGGTCCCAAGGCTTTGGGCCATCCTTGACTGCTTTCCCAGGCCACAGTCAGGGAGCTGGATGGGAAGTACAGCAGCCAGGACATGAACCAGCATTCATCTGGGATCCCAGTGGGTGCAAGGCGAGGATTTTATCCACTAGACTAGCATGCTGGGCCTAAGAAACCAGAATCTTTGCTGCGAATTCTAGTGACAGTACTTCTGACCATTATTTTCTGGACCTGTATTTAATTCCCAATTTATCCATTTGCTTTACCAAATGGAGCTATGAGTGGAATGATTGTGGTTTAAACCATACCATGGCTAAATCTTGATAGTAGTCAATGGTGGTACACACAGGACTTGGATGAATTCCTTTATTGATGATGTTAAATATTAATTTATATATTTGAAAGACATGCCATTTATTTGGAAGATTGTCAGAGGGGGGGAGAAAGAGAGCAAGAGCGAGAGAGATCTTTCGTCCCTTGGATTCTTCCTCAAATGCATGTAACAGCTAAGGCTGAAGCCAGGAGTGAGGAATTGCATCTGGGTCTTCCCACGTAGATGGCAGGGACCCAAGTACTTGAGCCCCTGTTTGCTGTTTTCCAGGAACATTAGCAGGAAGCTGGACTGGGAGTTTGGAGCAGCTGGGAGTTGAACTGGCAGTCGCCTGTAGGACACAAGTGTCATTCCAGGTTGTGGCTTAATCCATTTCATCACAATATCTGTCTCACTTATATTATTAATTCCTCCTTATTCATATTTCTACATAATATTAAATTGTAAAATGACACTTAAGAGAAAAGAGCTATGAAATACACGATAATTTGGAGATACTATTGATGGAACAGTGTTTTTGAAAACAAAATCAAGTGTATTCACTGGAAAACTAATTGTTTTGAGTAAGAACACCTGTATTTTGTTGCTGAGGTTAGTTGAAGAAATTGCTAACATACTGCCTTTTCATTTTGTATTGAAATGATTTAGTGCTTGAACAAACCAAACAATGCATGTTAACTGCTATAATCTTACAATATCCTTAGTGCCTGGTGGGTTCTTAGGCAAAAGGATGCTGAGGCTCTGTTAGTGCAGAATATTTCTGGCCAGAGCCAGCTGTCTGACTGGGACATAGCCCAGCAGGGAAGTCCAAAGCCAAAACAGTGCCCATCTAAGAGTTCTGTGTGGAGTGGATATTTTGTGCTATTCTTTGTTTACTCATAGCAGTACCACCATAAGAAGGATAATGGTACTGGGGCTAACATTAAGGAGGCCAGGGGCTAACATTAAGGAGGCCTGGTCTTATTAACTGGGTGGACCATGTTGGAGCAAATAGCTGCAGGCTGCCAAGCAATCGCACTCCTAGCAACTGACCTGGGCATCCTTTCCAGAATCTCAGTCTTTGGAGGTGAGAATCTGAGTGGTCCAACTCCAGCTCTCTTGAGTCCCTTTTACTGCCTGTCTGATTCTGTCAAATCTCGTTACCTGTTTCATCGTTCTCAGCCCTTTGCATTGAAGTTCCCCCAAATCTGTGCTTTTTCCTCCAGCCTCCTCCTATAGACTTTCACTGGAAGATACATTTGTATCCTGTTATTGTCTTTAATGTCACGGGTTTTCCTATAAATTGATAACTTGAGGGGCCTTTACATTGGCATAACAGGTTAAGCCTGCACCTGCAGAGCTAGCATCCGATATAGGCATTGGTTCAAATCCTGGCTACTCCGATTCTGATCTAGCTCCTTGTTAATGAGCTGGGAAAGCAGCAGAGGATGGCTCAAATGCTTGGACCTTTGCACCCATGTGGGAGATCTGGAAGACGCTCCTGCCTCCTGGCTTTGGACTGGCTCAGCTCTGGCATTTGTGGACATTTGGGGAGTGAACCAGTGGATGTCTCTCCTCCGGTGTAATTCTACCTTTTAGATAAAAATAAGTAAACAAGAAAAACTGATAACTTGATGTGCCAGTTTGGACTATACTTTGCTACACACAACACAAACACAAATTATTGTTTCAGTGTGGAATAAATCTGAAGGTGCTTACTCCAGGCCTGATACGGGGTTCCACAGTTATGGCAAATCCTGGATCTTTTAGTCTTTCTGCTTTATCATTCTATGGTATGGCTTCAAGCTTCAAGGTCACTTCAGCATCAAAATGACTTTTGGAGCTCTGGGTACCATATGCTTAATTTTAGCAGAGAGAAAAGGAAGCATGAAAAAAGCAAATAGTTCAGTTTCCATTTGAGTTATGCTAGTTTAAGTGGTTTCCTTAGAAATCCCATACAACATTCTTGCTTCCATCATCAACAAAAGATAGTCCCATGGCTACACTTAGCTGCATGTTCTTCTCTGTGTGTCTTTCATATTCCCAAGCTTGTGTTTCTAGAACTTCCTTCTGAACGTTTGAAGCATATAGTTCCCTGGTTACTAGAAAGTTCCACCTGAATGTTTCATGGGTTGCTCGATTTGGACATGTGCTCCAGCTCTGGATTGAGCCACAACAATTACTACGCTTCCTTTTCTAGAATAATATTGTTAGCTTTTTGGCTGACCCAAATGTGTCATCTTACGCTTTTCTTCCCTGCACTCTCCACCATCAACCTGTCTTGTAATCCTGTGAACTCTGTCCTAACTGTTTTTTTTTTTTTCCCAGTACATCTTTTTCCCCCATTACCAGGTCGTCTTTGCTCAAGCACTCATTATTGTTCTACTAGAGGGATTTTATATTACTTTGCTCATCTCACTCATGCACCTTCTGGTACATCTCTCATGCTGTTGCTCAAGCTGTTTTTTTTTTTTTGCAAAATGCAAATGTGATCATGTAACTCCACTGCTGAAAATCTTACACTATTTGCACGCTACAGGCTTGACTGTCTAGGAGGCACCTTTCAGGATCTGATGATGGCTGCTCCTTTGCAAAATACCTAAGCAAGGCTCACACCGAAATCTTAAATTCGGTCTCATTTGCTTGTACTGTGCCCCATCACATTTGAGTTCATGGAATTCAAGTTCTTTTCACAGAGATCTAAGGGCTTCTTTAACTTTGTGGTGATGACTCGTTGACTTTAGGAGGACACTGTTGGGTTTGGATTTGAACATGTGGCATTCATCTCATGGTATGAGATCTACATAGAAACAATCAGTGCTTGGGGAGTTTGTTTGTAAATGAGAATGTTGGTTACATCAGCATAGACGTCATAACATATCTTATAAAAAGGGATGAAGTACAGAGGTTAGAATTTGTCAATGAGTTTGGCCACAAGTGACAGAAACATAGCCAACAGCTGCCTACTTGTAATAGACTTGTTATCACTCAGGCACCCAGGTAATTGCAATGCTAGCTTGGCATTGCAAGAGAGGTCAGAGGTCAGAGAACAGTACTGATTCTTATACTCTTCTGGGCTGTCTTTCATGGTGGCAAGATGACACAGCTCAAAACTGCATAGTTTTATGTGACAGTATCCCCCCAAAAGGGAGTGTAATATAAAGCTTTCTTCTCATGTACCTTTGCAGGTCTTCTTACTATCGATCAGAAACAAGCCAGATATCTATCCTCATATTCATCACTGTCAAAGAGAAACAGTTTCGCACGACTGGGACGAAACACCCTTGTTCGGCTGGTAGGATGGACGTTGAGAATAGCAACTACCAGTGCTTGCCGCAGAGTTCATTAGGACCCAAGGCTGAAACATAGTTTTGAATGAAAGGTGAGCAGGAGGCCAAAGGTTGACATGATCAGCCATGTCAGCTATAGCAAAGAAGAGAGGGGACTGAATTAAAACTGACTAGTGTGATAATGAAGACAGGTGCAGTCTGCAAGAAATTGTTTCAGTAGAGTGGCCGCACTGGAAGCAGCAGGCCAGCCCAGTGATGTGGAAATGTAGGTAGCGCATGAGGAATGATGTTTGGAACTTTTCCAAACCGAAGGGAAGGATGTAAAACTAGAAGGCAGGCAAAAGTGAGCCACAGATGAAATGAGAAGTGACAGATTTTTCCAACAGGGAAGAGATGACAATGCTAAAGGCAGGTGGGAAGGAGCCAGTGTGGAAAAGAGGAAAATTGGAAGGGGTGTGGAGAAAAGTGGTTTTCCTGGATGCTATAGATGACGCAAAAGAGACACTGGAGAGAGTGACAAGCTGGCAGTTATGTTGAAATGATAATGAAAAAATACAAAGGCTCAAAATGGCTCTTAGAGATGTTGAAAGTCTCAGGAATTTACTGAGAAATAAAAGCAGAGTGGAAGCAGAGGGAAGAAGAGGTTAGAAATCATAGGTTATGGCCTTGATAGAATACTTGGAACACCAAGAATAGGAAAAAATTTTTACAAGTTTAGAATAGAAACTAAAAAAAGTAAAAAAAACACATAACTCTTGGGAAATTAAATTTGATGACCAAAAGGGAAAGGAAACCAGAAACCTATAAATTTCCTTGAAAGGGAAAGGTTTATAGCTAAAGAGAAATTTGACATTGAAAAATCTGTTTTTGGTTTTCTCCCAACCCCCTACTGTTTGTGAAATAACAAATGAGGTTTCTCTAGCTTCAAATGTTCCACTTTCCTCTGCTAAAAGATGCCACGTTACTGTCACACTGTTTATAAAGAAAGGCTTTGTTTGTTCCATCTTACTTAGGGTGAGCAAATGGAAAATAAGTCTATGGCGCAGAATTCCAGTCTTTTAAACCAAGACACATAGGGTACAAGTACTATGTATGACTGGTCGGGTCAGGATTTAAGATGAACTAAAACCTCTATTTCCCCCCGCCCCATGTATCTTAATTGGAAAGAGCAGAAAGCTAGACATGAAAATCAAGCTAAGAGGTTTGACAATATGAGCTTTGTAACTCACAGAGCGCTCTCTCTGTTTGGGGGTATGGCTTAGATCTGGTCCACTGACTTGTCTACACTCCCTTGAGTTCAATTTATATGCCTCCCCCAAACCGGAGGCTTCCTTTGCAGTACTGATCCTGTTCTATTAAGTTTTCTGTATGGCCAGAAGTCACTGAGCATACAGGTGGCTTTTGCTTCAGGGACAGACTAGGGGATGCTAAGTTGAACAAACTCAGACCTTTTTACTTCCCACCTCCCCGCCGCCTCAAACTCATGAATCAGAAACAGTCCCTCCCCTTTCCCTGCAGTGGCGTCACAGAGGAATGTAGAGAAAGTTCTGAAGGATAACTCTAATTTAAGCCCTGCCCGCGGAGTGCTCCTTTCCAAATAAGTTAACGCTTTAGGCACAGAGACACAAAAGAATATGAAAATGAATAGTATGTCTGAGGATCCAAACATCTTATGTAGCACCAGAGAGAAGAAATTAACGGCTCCTGGATAGAAATAACAAAACAGAGATAACAAATGAAGTTCTGGAGAAGGCAGTGGATCTGGGATATCCACGGCCAAGGGGCTGTTAGAGGACGTTGCCACACAAAGGAGCAATCAGCAGCAAGCTTGTGGATCTGTTGGCGCCAATAGGTTGGAAATACTTGTGTGTGTGTGTTTTCCAATAGAGTATAAACAAGTGAGCACTTGTGTGATGAGCTCCTCCTACAGACTGGAGACAGCAGCAAATATGTCTCACCTTGTCCTTGTCCTCTTATTCACCTTAGAATTGATCCAAACTCTCCCAACTGTGAGTAACAGATCTTCAACCCTCTTCTAAATGACCTCCCAGAGAGAATCAGCCAATGCGTGGACCCAGGAGCCAGCCTAGTTCCTGTATTCAGCACTTTGTATCACTTCTGCACACTCCCTTCTCTGTTTTATGTATAGTGCCTGAAAACCTAGTGGTCCCAAGAGCACCAACGCCACATGCAAGAGTGTGACCCTAGATATTGCTTAGTCTATTTTGTACTAACTGTGTCTCTTGAACTCACACAGTTTTTTTCTTGTGTGCAGAATTTGACTTGTAGAGTCTTCATTCCAACTGGAGCTCCAAGGTGAGGGATGTGTGTGTGTACACAGATAGTGTTAAACTCCCCTTCATGCATTTTCCATCATTTATTTTGATCCATTCTCAGCATTTTCTATTTCAGATTTTTTCCTGTCTCTGAGCTTGCATTCATGTGTCATGCCATCTCCTCTCTCTTCTGCTAGGACCCTCCCCGACACATGGAAGGAGACGGATAGTGGTGTGTATGGGTTAGTGGTTGTTTGCACCTGCAGCAGGAAGCTCTGAGTGCCTCGTTACCTGAGCAGGTGCAAAAACATGTGATGATTGTTCTGCAAGGTCAGATAAGACTGCGCAAGCGTTCAGGGCACAGCTTCTGATCTTTCTTGATTCAAAGAGTCCTTCGTGATTTAATAATTCCTTTACAATACCTCCAGGCCAAAAAAAGATTTAAGATATCTGTTTATGAAATAGTTAACTAAAAAATATTAATAAATATTCATGTCTCAACAAACTAGGAGCTGTTCAAAAAAAATACACATACGTAGAAAGGAAATGTATTTTAATTCTATTTTTTACAAACTATGATTAGTTGCTCCTGATACATCTGTGTCTAGTGGGCTGTGTGTGAGTTCTCTGTCCTGGACATTGGGTCAGCATTGTCATCCTTATTTGTTTTCCACATTTTCTTTCAGGTAATGCTTGCTGTTTTTTTTTTTTTTTTTTTAAGCCTCAGCAACTGCCCCAGATCCTCCTCTGCCAAAATGAGACTGTCAGATACCTCTGGGTAGGAATTCTTGGTGCCAAACAGATGTCAAAAAATCATTGGGCTTTCCTGGAAATTTTAAAGCCATCCCAGATGTTTCCTGTGAGTCCACTGCAGGGCACCTTGCTAGGTTTAGACAACAGGGAGCTCAAGGAAGCCCTTTGGGGAGGATGAGTGTGACAGGACATTCCCAGTGGGAAGGGAAAGTTGAGAACAGGATTCCGTTAAGTGCCGTCCAGGCAGGGAGCTAGCTGGCCGTTCTGGGAAGTCTTGCTCCCAAAGGCATGTGGCATGTTTGAGTCATCTATTTGCTTTTTCTAGAGGTACTTATTATCTCATTTTGTAACTATGTATCTATTTCTATTGGTACCAATGCAGGCTACATTTTTCATACTTAGATACATCATAAGCAAAATATTATAAAAGAGAGTATTTAAAAAAAGTAGAAAGTGGAATGAAAACATAAATTTACTCGGGTGCAGAAGCAATTGAAATCCACATGGAGACTTTTCACATGCACATTTTCCTGGAACTTCCTGTCTAGGATGCAAATATTTCAGTCATTTTGTTTGCGCCAAATAAGCCTTTTAATTCACTTTTCACACGTTTTTGAATAGCCTTGTATATTCTATATATATGTATAATAAGCTTGCTTTTCCCCCTCCCTTCCTCCCACCTACTTTCCTGCCTTCTTTTCTCCTTTTTTTCCCTCTCTCGTTCTTTCTTTGTCTGTCTGCCCTCTTATCCGAACGTGCACAGCTGTGGTTGCTCCTCTGTGGGAGGTGAAAGGCAGCTCACTGCTCCTGAGGCCCAGCGCCTGCCCAGCTCAGGCTAGGAAACCTGGATTCGCAGCAGACCCATTTGGCATGGTTTTTGAATTTCTTTCTATTTGGCAGGATGGGAGCAGGGACAGAGAAAACAGATGGTTTGGCTTTATCCAGGGTCAGGAATTGGTAAAGTGGATGTGGTAGAAGGTCAAGGGGGTTGGAGGTGTGAAGATTTCAACTGTGCCATGATTCTCACGGGGGCTCTAGGGAGAGAGATGCCCCTGCTGGGGAGGCCTTTGCGCCACTCTCTGAGCACTCTGCTGTCCATGACTGCCCAGGGTCACCTACAGACCCGAGGAAGGCTACAGCAGCCCTTTCTGACTTCCGTCAGGATTGGGACACGTGGCCAGGCTGGGAGCAGCAGACATGTCCAGTTGTCACTTCCTAAGGGATCACACGGGTGGATCTTCCTGTGAGCTGTGACAAGATGAGAAATAGGTTTTTCATGTTCTTGTTAGTTTTGGCTCAAAGTAGCAAAAACATGACTATGCTTACTTGTTGCTGCTTTCTTTCCTTTTCGTCTGTATACTTGGGTACTTACAGATCGTGTGATGGCAGGCAGCTGCCAAAGGGGCTCCCAGCACGTCCCAGCTGTGAGTCCCAGCTGTACTGCTGGGTCTGGTTTTCTGCAAATGTGCACCCTTGGGGGTCAGCAGTGGGGGCTCAAGCAATCCTCTTCTGCCCGTTGCATGGGAGACATAGGCTGGGACCAGCAGGCATGCGGAGAGTGATCCAGCTCTGTCTGTCTCTCAGTCTTTTGGCCTTTGAAATCAATCAGATAAAATTAAGAAAAGAAAAAGAAAAAGAAAAAGGATTCTCCTTGACCTCTGCCCTGAGGCTTTCAGGTCCATGGGAAATAAAGTGAATTAATCTCACGGTGTTGGTGACTTGTCACACAGCAGTGGTTGACACACGCGGATGTCATGAATTCTAAGATGTGTTATTTGTGAGACATCCACTGTTTCATGTATACTGAGTAGGCAATGCTCCAGCCCACATCATCTAGCATAGAATGGATGGCATACTGTGGGTTATAGGACATAACCTAATGTCAGAGTGCTAATGTATGGAAAAATGTATGTCTTGGGATGAGTGACACTGTGGTAGCTGGGGTCATCATATCTGCATCTTATTTAGTGCCCTTTTTTCCTGGATACACTAATATGGAGTAGTCCCACTAGTATCAGATGATTTTTCCCATCTTTATTTGAATGATAATCCAAACCACACAGGGGAAACTTTCAAATGGTATATATGCATGTATTTATTGCTAGTGGTATGAATGTATTTCCAGTAACAGGTTATGCATATTCTAGGATATTCCTGCCATCCCTTCCTCTCCCCTCCTCTCCCCTTCTCTTCCTTCCTTCCCTTTTTCCATCCGAGATTTATTTATCTGAAGGGCGGAGTATAGAGAAAGAAAAGGAGAGAGAGGGAGATTTTCTCTCTCCTGGTTCACTCCCTAAATGGCTGCAATGGCTAGGGCTGAGCTAGTTTAAAGTCAGGAACTAGGAGCTTCTCTGGGTCTTTCATGTGGGTGGCAGGAGCCCAAGCACTTGAGTCATCTTCTGATGCTTTCCCAGTACCTCATCAGGGAACGGCTTAAGAAGGAGAGTGGTTGGGACTTGAACTGCTGCCCATGGGATGTAGGCATCACAGACAGTGGCTTTACCTACTAAGCCACAATGTTGATCCCCTGCTGTTTCTTTTAACCTAGTTGGGAACGATTGACAGACAACGTACATGTGCGTATGGAAAGACGTCACTCCTGCACACGCGTGTGCTCACTCCTGCAGTGTGAATGTAGATATGCATCTACATGTATGAATGGGTCTCTGTCACTCCCATATGTGTGAACATTGATATGATGTGTGGTCATTCCTGGACGTGTGCACATAGGAATGTATGCAGAGTGCATGCGTGTGCTTAGTCTTGCACGCAGGCACACACGTGCGTGTTTCTCTATCTGCTGTTTCCCGTTTGTCTGGAGCGGGAACTCCTGATCCTGTTGCATGGCTGTTCCGCTCCTCCTTTCTGCACACGTCTCCCTCCCCACCGCTCCCCAGGCACATCCCTCACATAGTTTCCATCCCCTTATCTCTGTTATCATTCAGGGAAGGAAACGGAGATGAACTTCATTTTGAAGCTAACCTGCAGAAATTTGTTATTTAGGGCATTCTCTCTTTGTAAGACTATTTTGCAATCTGATGAGCAAATTTTTATTTTATGGATAATGTTTCTTATCTTTCCAAAGGCAGTATTTGGCATTTTAAAAAAAGATGGCATGTTCTATATTTCTCCTGCACTGTTCCCTCACTCCCTTACTTCCATCCTCTCTCCTCTCTTTTCCCCTGTTTTGTTTAGTTAATCCAAGTTCTGGGCTCATCAAGAACTCAGGCCAAAAAAGCAAGGCAGATGGGAAGGCATCTTTCTTCTTCCTTAGAGCTTCCACAGCACAACACACATGATGTATTTTAGGCAATAGTTGTATGACCAACCAAGCAACCTGAAAGCATTCATTTAGAATATTCCTTGCAGCAGACAATCTTGTGCAGCAATGAAATACATGGGCTTTCAAATCAGACTGTTTGAACCTGAATATTTTTGCAGGGTCATTAGCGGGCAGTACAATCTTGGGAGCTTTTGAGATTTCTCTAATTCAGGGGCCAGCATGGTGATATAACTAACAAACCTCTTTTGCTGGTGCCAGCATCCCATATGGATGCCAGTTCTAGTCCTGTTGTTCCACTTTCCACCCCAGCCCCTTGCCTGGGAAAGCAGCCAAGAATGGCCTGAATCCTTGGGAAGCTCCAGGCTCCCAGCTGTGGACTGGCTCAGCTCTGGTTGTTGCCAGCCATTTCATGAGTGAACCAACAGGTAGAAGATATTTCTCTCTCTCTCTCCCTCCTTCTCTGTAACTCTGACTTTCTAAGTAAAATAATAATAATAATAAAACATTCTCTCATTCTAATTTTCTTCACCTGCAAAATGAGGACAAAAATGACATCAACTTCATAGTATGAAATTTAAAGAAAGAAATCGTACAAAGCGCTTAGTTTAAAGCCCGGGACATAGTAACAGTTTATTAAATCTTATCTGATACTGTTGCTATTTACTGTTCCTGTGTAGTGCCTACATGCCAGCCCGTGGAACAGATGCGAGCATCTGCAATACTTCCTGAAGCTCTACAATTTGTTGTGTGCTGTGTGAATGTCTCAGTAGATCCTGTGTCAGGTCGATACCTAGATGGCCTGGTTTTGATTTCAATTCACCTAGGCCTCTGTTAGAGAACTTAGAACATTTTTTTAAAATCTTATTGAGCCTCAGCATCTGTACAACACCGTGAGCACGGTGCTTAGTGCCTAGTCCACATTCACTAAATACCTGTTACGGCGGTATGATGATGGTGGTACGATGATTGTACTGACCTGAGACGCAGTGCAAAGGAGGGCCCATGCGCTCTGGTTTCACAGACTGAGGAACCTGAAGTTGTGTTAGGAACTTAGAAAAACGGTTTTATTGCCTAAATTTCTTCTGTAAAAATAATAACTATTTCAGGGCAATTGAGGTATTTTAATAGGATACTCTATCTTGTTAATTATAAGATTGATACTTTCAGTATTGTGGCAGGTCTGAGAGGGTACATCTCACACTGTTAGCCATCTAACTATACTTTTTTTTGAATGAAAAGATTTATTTATATATTGGAAAGTCAGATTTACAGAAAGAAGGAGAGACAAAGATCTTCCATCTGTTGGCTCACCCCAAAAGTGGCCGCACCGGGCACGGCTGAGCTGATCCGAAGCCAGGAGCCATGAGTTTCTTCAGGGTCTCCCATGTGGGTACAGGGTCTGAAGACTTTGGGCCACTCTCTACTGCTTTCCCAGGCTACAAGCAGGGAGCTGGAAGGGAAGTGGAGCAACCAGGATACGAACTGGCACCCATATGGGATCCAGGTGTGTGCAAGGTGAGGCCTTTTGGCCACTAGGCTACCGCGCTGGGCCCTAGGCATGCATTTAATATTTGTGAAGCATGAATTCAACCTGGAGAAATGAACAGGTTCCATGTTTTTACGTTTGTTTGGCAAACTCATGACTGAGTGGTTCATGGAGTCTAAGAAAGATGTTTCTAAATAGGGGAAGTGCTGTGCTATTCGTTTTTTCCCCCTGAGATACAGCCAAGCAATGCAATTGAAGGCAGGAGAAATTGTGAAATTCAACAGAACAGATAAAAGAAATTGCAAAGTAATGAGAAGCTGTTGCGATTGATTGTGGTAAGATCAAGAAATGCCAACATCAGAATTTTCTGGGTGAGTGTCAGCGTGATGAAATGAAATCCTAGAAGAGAATCATCAACAACATGGAGAGTGATTTTATTTAGAAAAATGTGGACATTGGCAACTTGCACTGGAAAAGCAATTTAGAACTTCTAGATGCTGCACATTTTTATTTATTTTTTGTTTCCTTCCTCGTTAAGGCACAAGAGCGATTCATCACACACACCACATGTAAGTCTAAGGCAGCTCCTCAAGTAGGAAAGGAGAGTTCAATGCGACAGGAAACATTGTTTTGTAATTTAACTGGCAGAATTTTAGTTACTTTTTAGAGGTATAGAAAATAATATCTTCTTCAGTTGATAGTATGGGGCCATCAGCCTTGTGGGGTAGTGGGTAAAGCCTGTGGCACTGGCATCCTGCATGGGCACCGATTCATGTCCCAGCTGTTGCACTACTGACCCAGCTCCCTGCTAAAGGCGTGGGAAAGCAGCAGAGGATGATTCAAATGTCTGGGGTTCTGCCACTCGTGTTGGAGACCTGGATGCAGTGCCTGCTTCAACACCGGCCAGCCCTGTCCACAGTTTTCATCCAGGGAATGAACCAGACAATGGAAGATCTCTCTCCTGCTCTCTCTGTCTCTCGTTTTCTCTCTCTCTAACTCTGCCTTTCTTAGATTTCATGAAAAACAGCACTTTGCGCTGTGGACCTTCTTTACCTGTTCTACTTCCATTTTTTTAATCAATCAGATTTGTATAAACTTAAGAAACGGTGTAGTTGTGGCAGTCAGTTCAGGGGAGACCAAGAGCTCCGCCTTTTGGTTCTTATGCCTTTCCGTGACTCCCTCCACTTGGGGCGGGGATGCCTTGCGTAGGCCCAAGGCTGTGGCAGGTAGAACATGACTGGGTTACATCCATCCATCTTAGTCTGTAGCTCCATCTGACTGGGGAACACCAGCTAACTTAGGGCACTCAAGCATCCCTAAGCAGGTGGTACCCACGATGAGGGACAGTCCTCGTGTCAGCAGCTGTTGAGGGCTTGAGGCCACCAGACTAGTCATGGGAGTAGGCCAGGACTTTTAAAAAATTATTCATTTACCCTCATTCTGTTTAAAAGGCAGACACACACCTTTGATGAATTTTTAAACATGTGTTTGCACCAAACTAAATTTTTCATTCCTTTTCCTATCAACTTGGTGAAATAGATTCATATAGCATACTAAAATTGCATGGGGATAAACACATTTTTCAGAAAGAACAGCACAACTGGAAAGTTGGCTGAAGATAATGTAAGTGATTTGTCAAGGGACAATCTCTAACATTCAAGAAACGCACAGATATAAAATTCAAAAGTTATTCATCTGGAAGAAATAAATTATAACAATCACTCACCCGCTGGATTAGTTAAAATGAAAGAAACTTTATATGTTTTATGTTGGTCAAGAGTAGAGCGAGAAATACAAATAAATGGTTTAATATTTCTTTCATAAAATACTTAAAAAAAAAGACTTATTTGAAAGAATTTCACAAGCACAAAAATTTTCCACTGACTGTTTCACTCCCCAGATGACCATGGCAGCCAGGTCTGGATTAAAGCCCAGAGCCAGGAACTCCATCCTGACCTCCCATGTGGGCAGCAGGGATGCAAATCCTTGAGTCGTCATCACTTGCTTTGCAGGTGCATCACGAGTGAGCTGGGTTGGAAGCAGAGTAGCTGGGACTTCAAGGTCACACTAACATGGGGTGCCACTGTCCCAGGTGGGAGCTTCATGCATTGCACCAAAGCACCCACACTGACAAGATGTTAAAATGAAAAAAACCCTCCAGGTACGTGGCCTTTAGAGGTCCAGTAGCAGGAATGATATGAAAGATGGCAGCTTTCGGTCCCACCCTTGGGCTTTCCTGGAGCTAACTGTGATCACCTCTTTTGGCTGTTGCTTTCACTTATTGCTTCCATATTTGAAGACAGCAGAAATTCTTCCTTAATTTTTGGTTTTATATGTTACTCATTAACATATAAAATATTTATTTATTTTTATTGGAAAGGGAGACTTACAGAGAGGAGAGACGGAGAGGAAGCTGTTCCATTTGCTGGTTCACTCTCCAAGTGGCCGCAACCACTACAGCCAAGCTGATCTGAAGCTAGGAGCCAGGAGCTTCCTCCAAGTCTCCCAGGCTGGTGCAGGGTCCCAAGGCTTTGGGCCGTCCTCGACTGCTTTCCCAGGCCACAAGCAGGGAGCTGGATAGGAAGTGGAGCTGCCCAGGACATGAACTGGTGCTTGTATGGGATCCTGTTAGGTGCAAGACAAGGGTTAACCACTGAGCCACCGTGCAGGGTCTACTCATTGACTTTTTACTTTACAAGAAGAAACTTGACTTCTGTCCACGTTTGTCCTCCAATCGTCCCGCAGCTAGAGTAGCAAAGGAATTTCACTTTTTTGGTAAAATTATGCCCCATGTGGTCTTTGGGGACATGCATATGCTGAAAGAGATTTGATTTAAAATTAAATTTACCCGGGCATGTTGAGTTTATATTGGTTTCATTGGACGTCCTGGCTCAATGCAGGTGCTGAGATGAGGACGTGGGGGTGGGCAGCTTGGACAAGATGGTAGAGAGAGAGAAGCGAGGGAGAAAGAGTTAGAGACAGGAAAGGGCGTGGCTTACAAGGTCACCTTTGTGTGGGCTGCACCTGTGGGTGGCTTGCCCTCCATCCTCCTGAGTGCCTCTTGAGAGACTGTGAAGAAGCCCCTGGATTGTCCCACCAGAGGATTGGTGGGGGTAAGTTCATTGTCTTGTTTCTCCACTGGCTGGGGCCGCCCTGGCCCTTGGGAGCCTTCCTGTGAACGGCTTGTGCCAGGACGCTTGTGGATTAACATTGCGCATGCACGCTCTAACAGCTATCCCAGTACGATTCCGCAATGAACTGTAACTGCATTTCTTACACCCCTTCTTCGTTTTGCTGGGCTGAACAAATGCTTCCACTGCTATTTGATGAAGTTCCATTGTACTAATTACTAATTCATCCCGAAGCTTCCCGAGTGAATCGATGATCTCCTGGGAGTACGTTCCAACAGCTCAGTTTCCTGTTTTTTTCCTTGGAGGCTCCTCCAGGCTCCTCCAGATCTGATCTGCACGTGTTGCCTTCTATGTCTGCACACGACTTGCTGTTATCTCTGGAAAAAAACCCCTTTGCTTTGATGAATCCTGCTTCTCACCGCCTCAAGCTTCTTGTTTCTGAAGAGCCCTCCCTTCCTTCCTTCCTTCCTTCCTTCCTTCTTCCTTCCTTCCTTCCTTCCTTCCTTCCTTCCTTCTCTCTTTCTATTTGTTTATTTCAAAGGCAGGGTAGGGTGGAGCTGTATCTTCCATCCACTAATGCACTGCCCAAATGACCATGATGGCCGCATGAATCATCACTGGCTAGTAGGACATCAGACAGTTTTTACTTACTTTCTTTTGCATGGATTTTATTAGGCTCAGAGGCCACTGAGAGAGAGATTTTTAGTTCAGGCAAATGGTTTCATTAGTCAGGAGAGTCTAAGGAACCAGTCCTTGTGGGAGACAGCTCGGGACCCCTTCCACATGGCAGGGTGACCACGGGAGGGGAATGGCCCCCCAGGGTGCACAGCATTGGGCTTTTATACACCTTAGGTGTGGGGGATGGAAGAAGGCAGCAGCTGCTCTGCACATGTGTGAGATGTGTAGTACTCAGTACTCACTGTGGTGGGTGCTGACCTTTTGCACAGAGAGTAGGTTAGGGTGATTTGGCATTCCAAACATTCCTGGATGGGAGTGTTGGCTTGCCTTGGCGAAGTGGAGGAGTCATTTCTGCTCTGCTCAACCTAACAGATTTATTTTTTTTTTTCAGACAAAAATAAGCGTAACTTTGAATTATTCTTTTCCTTTGAACTTTCTGCACTTTCCTCGTGCTGTTGGCATATTCTGTTTCTGAATATCTTCCCTTATTTCCTGATTCAACTTTGTGTTTCTTCTCCTGCAGGGTTACTTGAGTATGATTTCTGGGCAGAGTGGAGATAGAGATGTTTAATCTGCTTTATTTAACCAGGAGGCTTAACCTTTGGTATGGTTATCACAATTATTCCATCAAGTCCTTACAAAAGGCCATTTTCACCATTTTAGAGATTGGGAAAGAGAGGCTTGGGGAGGGTCTGACCCGCATGACCCCAATAGTGGAAGGGTCAGGATTAGGAACCTCCTCTGTGATGCTCTGTTCTGTGAGTCCTTTGCTAATTATATTGGTTGCAAATGTTTTTTGCTATTTTCTCATTTTTGTGTCTGTTACATCTCACTATTCATATACAATATTACTTGTTTTAAATGGATTTTTAAAATAAATAATCACAGAGACCCAAGAAATAATAGTGATGCAATAGAACAAAGTACAAGTGGCCTGAGGACCTGTCAGGAGGCGATGATTCTGTGAATATTCTTCCCAGAAACCTGTCTGCTGAATGCGGAGACGTGGTGAACTGTGAACAAGCTCACTGTGTACACGCTTTCCTCCAACCTGCGTTTCACACAGCAGTGTCCTGGGTCCCTTTCCATGACAGTAAACAGAGACCACGACCGGGAGGAAATGCCATGTGATCTGCCATACTTTGCTTTCTAATCCTCTGTAAATGGACTTTTAGTGATTTTCCAGTTTCGTCTTTTGTAAAACATTAAGCAATAAGCATCCTTATATAATTACTGCATTTGTAACTACCTATCAAAAGATACATTCACTCACATTCGGATACACAAACCCCCTTCTTTTTATTTATTTGAAAGGTGGGGAGATACACACACACACACACACACACACACACACACACACCCCACGTGGGAATGGCGGAGAAGAGAGAGATCTCTTCCATCCACTGGCTTATTCCCCAAGTCTCTGCAACAGCTGGAAACTCAACCCAGGTCTGCAACATGGGTGGCAGGAACTCGACCACTTGAACCCTCCCCTACTACCTCCCAGGGTGCACACGAACAGGAAGCTGGAATTGGAAGCAGAGCCAGGATTCAAACCCAGGCCCTCTGAGATGGAATGCTGACATCCCCAGCAGAGTCCTAACTGCTCTGTGCCGAAGGCCTCAAGCCGCTTCTGAAGGACTGCTCACCAGTGCTTCATTGTTGGGTAGGAAAATTCATCTTGCTTTACTTTTAAAAAAAAAAGTTTAGTTTTGATGATTTTTCCATAGTTGATTAGGGTAATTAGGGTCAAGGGCTACAGGAAGGTGGGTGAGATTACCATTTTCATGTTCTCTGTTGTTCCTTCTTGTACGTGGGGGAGACGATTTCACCCTCACAGGAGGATGTGCACAGGTTACACGCTGCTCCATTTTACAAAATCAGGGACTTGAGGATTCCTGGGAGAAGGGGTCCTGCAGCCAGTCCCTCTGACATTGAAGGCCAGCTCCGATCTGCAGGCTGCTTTTCCCAGCCGATAGCATGATAGACTTCTTTTTTAGGTGTCACTTTCTTCTTTTGGACTTCTCACATTCTTTTTCATTGATACATGGTCTTCAGAAGTTTATGGAAAATTGTATTCTCTTTCAATTCAACTTCCCGTGTGCTTTTTGAAATAGCCATGCATTTCCGGGATGCCACGGTTGATTGGATCAGTCGGTTCTGTGGGCATTGAGGTTGTTTCACTATTGAAGGTGACTGACAGCACAACCAGCAACTTCTTCAGGACAGACAATAGAGGCAGGCTTTCCAGGAATTACAGTTGTCCTGGAATTACAGTTTCATTTAGACCAATGTTTCTCAACATTTTTTTCCCCTGTTACTACTCTCCTCAAGAAAAAGGAAACTAAACGTGCTTCCAATCTCTCGAGTTCATTAAAATGAAAATTTCCCCTGTTGAGAGAAATGAAATACTAGCAAGTAAGGTTTTGTTGGGGGATGGGTACTCGGCCCAGTAGTTGACATGCTGCTCAAGATGCCAACGTTCCTATCACAGCATGAGAATTGGGGTCCTGGCTCTGCCCTCTGTTGCGGCTTCGTGCTACTGCAGACCCTGGGAGGCGGCAAGTGGTGGCTCAAGGAACTGCATTCCTGTCACCCGTGTAGCAGACCTGGGGTGAGTTCCTGGCCCTGGCTTTGATCCCAGTCCACCCTCACCAGATGGAAGCTCTCTCTTTGTCTCTATGTGCTTCCAGTAAATAACTTTATAAACAAGATTTTGTTGGATTGCAATATCTTGACTGTTGGATTGCAATTTCTTAGCCGCCTCTACGATGCATCTTCTCTGCTCGAAAACAATATTGCCCCGTTGAGAATGCATGGTTTAGAGAATCACAGGTTGAAACCTTTACACTGGGTGATGGGACAGAGTACACGTGGTCCTCTTGTGAGGGTTGGAAGCTGCCACAGCGAGCTCTGGGAGCCGTACTGTGTCCGCAGCTGGTGGCTTGTCTGCAGCTCTCGAAAAATATTTACTGAATTGAACTGAAGGCGATAATGCAATGTCCGCCAGCATTCTCCCACCTGCCACGAGATGGAAGCTAACGAACAATGCTGGTTTGTTCTTCTTCCTCTTACATTAGTTAATGTTGTCAAGAATGGCTAGAAGAGCACTAGATAATGCTCAGAGGCAGAAACATGGGAAAGAAAGAACTGGGCTGAAGAGGTCGCTCATGGGAGTTTGCACATTTGTTGTGTAGTAGCTTTGCACGTTTAAGGAGAATGCAGTTGGGCCCAGGAGGCTCATCCTTGGAAATATGTACTGTGACACAGAGGATAGAAGGAAAACCAAGCTGCCGCTTTTGTTACTTGAGAAAAACCTGATGATGCTCCAAGAAATCCGTCCCCCTTTGTAACGGGCAAACTGTAAAGCAAAAGCTGTGACATTAGGAGTAATTACTTCTAGCTCTGCTATGTGAATGCAGCAATCATAGTTGATGTGAAAGGAGAGAGGGACCCTGCTGTTCTCTGAATGTGGTTAAGGAAATTATGATAGACACACTGTGGTCTGCTCTCTCCTTGTCCTGCACTGGCTGTGTCCCCCAGCCATGTTGCTGGCAGTCTCTGATCTTCAGCTGAGCTGGATGGAAAGGGTTTACTCAGATGATTTGGGTGGAGAGACGGGATGTGAAAACATTCAGAACTGCAATGAGAGCTAGTATCAACCTAACAGAAGGCCAAAGAGCTTTTCTGGAGTCCTCAGTAACATTCCCACTGGTGTGTGTGCACCTCTTGTCCTCGGAGTTAATGGCTTCATTTTGATATGGATCTGAAGAACAGACAACAAACACATTGAACTACTGATTTCATGCATAGCATTTATTACTTTAGGCTTTTAAAAAAGAGACCTCATTGTGCATTAAAATAAAAAGAATTCCTAAAGATTGTACCTGGCTATCGCTAAACAAAGGAGGAAGGTGCTTATAAAATGAATTAAGTTAGGGAAGTAGTGATTTATGCCATTCCTTCCTAGAATTGGCTCTGTGGCACAGCACTTAGCGTGGAACTGTCAGAAGAAATATCAATCACATTTCTGTGTATGGAGAAGGCACAACGAGGAAAGATTTCCAAGGTGGCAGCACCCTTGTTAGAGATTCAAAACACAAAGCACTTCCTCCTAAAAATGCGTTGTTGAAGGGATTGCTGCTAACTATTTTAAATTTTTCATTTCATTCTCAAAGCCAACGCAAGGACAAAGTTCCATGTGGACACCATTTTTCCCACATCACAGCTTAGATTGAGTCCCAGACAGCACCTCCCTTAAGGCTCCAGAAGCCAGGATTTGAATGCAGGCAGACCAGCAGCAGGGTCTGATGCTGATTCCTGGAGATCAAGTGACTGCAAGAGCTCCTGGAGCATTCGGGGGGGTCTTGTTTTTCCAGGAAATTGAGACTGGCTCCCTACACTGCAATGAGCTTCCTGAGTCACTTGGAGACATTGTGTGAATGCATAGATTCATATTTGGAGGTCTGGATGGGGACCCTGAAATCTGGCATTGCTGAGCTTCCAGGGGAAGCTGCTGATCCTTGGCCCATGCCTTGAGCAGAAAGAGCAAGAGCTTAATATTGCTGCAAGTGACCTTGTTCTTTCTTCCCTTGTCCTGTGTCCAAGGCATTGAGTTTAGGGTGTGCAAGATATTGGACACAGCCTCTGGCAATGAAATAGAACATTTGGCAATCAGAGTGGACCAGATTCAACCCTCAAGTACACACACACACACACACACACACACACACACACACACACAGTCCTCTCGATTTTCAGACTAAAAGGGAAGCATGTCCGTTCTCCCTCAAAGAGAAAAACAAGCATTGGCATCAAGTCCACAGGGTACAGAGATGTAGCTCTCTCTTTTCAAGGAAACAAGGTTCCTGATACATTTGGGGAGGATTCAGTCACTGTGGCCCTTGGCTGCTGAGCTCGGTCGGGCCCTCTTGAACTTCATGTAACATCTTGATCTATTCTTCAAGCAGTGTTTCGAAACTCTTTGACGTCCCTGCTCCGGGGTGTCCATAAAGACACAAACCGTCCTTTCTTCTGTGCTGCCTTGGCAGGGAAGTGTGGCCTGTTCTTTCAGCTGCGCAGTAACCTCCTGGGCTTGTGGCTTGCAGCGCCTTCCTCTCTCGAGCCTTTCCCAGGACTGCCTTGGAGCAAGCAGTTGGCTGTGAGTGGTCTGATGTGCCTCCAGTTTTACACGTTGTTGCAGGTGTGACTCCCAGTCCAGAAGCTCAGGTGCTAAAACAAAAACAACCCAAGCAGCCTAACAAATAAAAGCCTACTCAGAATGTATTGTTGAATTAAATATGATTTCTACCTCAGGCCTCCACTTTACCAGGGTAGAAAAATTTAATCTGTTAACCTGAGATTTCTTCTTGCTCTGAAATTGTATTTAATTTTTGGGGGAAACTAGATATCCTGTGGGTTTATGTACTCTCTAATGTAATCCAATTATCTGGAGGCCGGATGTGGCATCTGTGCCCCAGTTGGATCATTCTTTGCCTACTTAAGTGTGTCACCCTAGAGGTTTCCTACTTTCTGTTCGTGTGCTTCATAAGTGGCCTTACTCTATTCAAACTGTTTTCCAAGAAATGGTCTGCCAGCTGACAGTTCTTTCCAGGACTCTAACATCATATGCTTTTTAAAACATCAGAGCCAGGAAAATATTATTTTTTTTCCTCCAATTTCTTCTTTACATACCCAGTTCCTTGCCCTTGACCATGAACCAGCAAGCAAAAAATACATATGCTGTTAAAAGTGAAGGAAGGGCAAAAAAAGCTTAATCTTTTGGATAGATTGGGGCTGACATTGTGGTGCAGGGGGGCTACGTTTTCATTTCTGATGCCATCATTTCATGTTGGGGTACTGGTTCAGGTGCTAGGTGCTCCACTTTCAATCTTGTTCCCTGGTGATGCACCTAGGGACGCAGCAGAAGTGAGTTCAAAGTGCTCGCGCCCCTGCTCCCATGTGAGAGCTGGAGTGGAGTTCCTGGCTCCTGACTTGAGCCTGGCTCAGCCCTTGCGGCCATTTGGAGAGCGAACCAGCACATGGAAGATCTCTGTCTCTTCCTCTCTTGCTGTTGCTCTACTTTTTGAATGAATAGATAGATCTTTCGTGAAAAAGAAAGCATTATTTCAAAAATATTCGGATATATCCTCTGGCTACAGAATCTAATGTCCCAAATGAATTGTGATGCAACTGTGTAGGCCTATATGTGTTTTAGCTCTTTTTCTACTCATTTTCATGACACCACAGTCTCCTGAAACTATTTCTCATATTTCTCACTCAGTCTGTGAGAGTTAGACATCCAGAGCTAAAGAGGAAGAGGCTTGCGAGCTCTGCTTGACTGTGGGTGTGAAGAGGTGGGGGGTACTGACCCCCTGTTCTATGTGAGGCACCAAATCACACCTGTGAGGTGAGAGAAACTGATGGCAGCTCATTCTAGTGGATGGTAGGGGATGCTGGTTAAGGGTAGCATCTTCCTGCGTGGTTGACCTTTGACAAGCTACTCAAACTCGATGCTTTTCCAGTGGGAATAATGGAATGTCTACATTACAGGACTGTTGTAATGGTCGAATAAGAGAGTGCATGCCAAGAGCTTAGTACAGCGAACGCCTGGCCCTTGGTGAACACGGAATAAGTGTTAACTTGAGGAGAGGGCATTTAGCTTAGTGGTGAACACACTAGTTAAGGTGCCTGTGTCCCGTATCTGAGTGCCTGAGTTTGATACCTATGGCTGTTGCAGACCGCAGAAGGCAGCTATGAAGGCTAAAGCAACTGGATTCCCGCCATCCATGCAGGAGGCATGGACTGAATTTTCTGTTTTTGGTTTCATCCTGGTTCAGCTGAGCCCTGATATTTGTAGATATTTGAAAAGTGAACCACTGGATGAGATCTCTCTCTCTCTCTCTCTGTCAAATAAATAAAAAAGATTTTTTGAAAGAATCTATGTCAACATAACATTAATGATACCAATAGAGTTGATTGAAAACTTCTGTATTTTAAGTACCTGTGTTTGCTGCTTGTTAAGGAAGATAGAAACATCCCAAGAGAGGCAAGAAAATTATTTAGCTGATCACAAGGCCAAGAAGCGGTGAAACCTCTGACATGAATCTGCCATAATTGCCTCCGTGGGCATGTTGATTGAGCGAACTTGATGCCCTGGTTTCATAGGCAGAGCTCGAAGCATAGCTGCTTGCAAAATACTGCCCAGTGCTGTGCGAAGACTAGTTAGGCTGTTCTTGTTATCACAGCTGGGATCATGCCACAACGTAGGACATGAAACCTGGCTTTGGCAGAGAAAGGAACATTTTTATTTGCATGAAATGAGGATGATCAGTCACAATGTGCGCTGGGACTGCTAGTATTCACAGCCTCGAAGCAGAATCCTATCCCTGGAGAGTTCATAAATGTGGAGCACCTCGCTGTGCCGATGCTGGGTGGAGTTTCTGGGCTCCTTCCATTCAGCAAGCTAAGCTGGGAGGTGGGGTACAAGCCTCTACAGATGGTCGAGGTCCGACTCTTGGCTGGTGACCCTGCGTCATCCAGTCGACCCTCTGAGATGTCTCCAAAGAGCTCCTCTGCTCGTCTACAGACTTCTAGTAAACGTCCCACACTCTTTGCTTCTCTTTCCTTTTTACTCAGCAAGTGTGCTCTCCAACATAGTGAAATAAGCAGCGTAGAAGTGAATCAATATTATCTGGTTTGGCAGAAGGTAGGCCTTTGGATAGCACGATAATCAACGACGTCTTTCCAAACTTACTTCTGACTTCTACAGCTCCCTCTCTTAGGAGCCTAGGAAGCATTTGGAATTTTGATTTTTTCTCCATCTGACTCATTGGGAATGAAACTTTCATTCTGTATGTTGCATAAGAATGATATGAGATATGAACGTAGCAGGGACTCTTTTTCCCCTCAAGAAAATATGTGAAGAACTTTTCATTGTGTAATAGTACTACCACTACTAGTAGTACTACATGATGAGGTTTACAAGATAGAATTATAATACTACAGGGGCCAGCACTGTGGCCTAATAGGCTAAACTTGTAGCCTTGGTTACTCCATTTATGATTTAGCTTCCTGCTTATAGCCTGGTAAAGCAGCAGAGAATGGTTCAAATCCTTGGACTCCTGCATCCACATTGGAGACCTGGAGGAGGCTCCTGGCTCCTGGTTTCATAGCAGCTCAGCTCTGCCTGCTGCAGCCATTTGGGGAGTAAATCTGTGAATGGACGATCTCTCTGTCTCTCCTTCTCTCTGTAACTTTGTCTTTCAAACAAAAGTAAAAAAAAAAATAGATCTTTTCAAAAAGAGAATTATAATGCAGTAGAAAAAGAGGTGAATCAGAATGAAAGTAAAGAAAATGTTCTAAGTTCCTTGTATTGTTCAGAAAAGACACAAAGGAATTCATGAAGGTTGTGTTTTGGTAAGTCAAGGTCGTATATTGTAATTTCTTGGCTACATTAAAGTAATGGTTCATGTGTGTGCAACTTTCATGCTAACATAGGAAAGACAGAATGAAAACATCTAAAGAAAAATAACAACAAAAGGCAATAAAGGAGCAAAGAACAAGTGGAACAATGGAAATACTTGGTAGGTGGTGGGAGCTGGTTTAGTCACTGGTGTGTTTACCGCTGCTACAGGCTGCACTGCGGCCTGGAGTTTGTGTATGTCGGGGTTCTAACCCCAATACCCAGCAATGTGACTGCATTTGGAGATGGGCCTTTAAAGAAATGATTAAGGTTAATTGTGATCATTACAGTGAGTCTTCATTACAGTGACTATGCACCCTGTAATATGAAAGATGGGGCCCCTGGGGACTCAGGGGGAAGGCATAGATTATACAGGCTATCAAGGCTGGGGAAAGAGGCCGCAGGAGACACCCACCCGCCAACACCTGAACCTCACATGTCCGGCCTCTAGAAACCTAAAAAGTGAATGAATTCCTAGTGTTTAATCCACCCAGTCTGTGGTCCTTTGTGACACAATCCCTGAAAACTCATACAGCTTTCTCAGCAGTTAGCATTTATGTCAAATTTCGGTGGACTGTATGCCTCAATGCACAGATTAGCCTATAAGATTGCAATGGAAGAAGACCCATCCATTTGTTGATTACAAGAGATAGCAAACATGTAAGAATATTCAAAGATGTTCAGAAGACAAAGTTGAAAAATATGTATACTATGAAATTTCTAACCAAAGGAAATTTAGTATAGTTGTACATAAAGTGCTGATTTTATGGCAAAAACATTAGTAGTGATGAAGGGGACAATTTGTAACACTACAAAGTTCAATTCTCCAAGGAGGTGTACAGATTCTAAATTTTCATGGATCTGATAATACAAAAACAAGCACATTAAGCAACAGTGGACTGTCGCATAGTCATTCTAGGAGATTTTATCACATTGTCTCCATAACCGATAAGTGGATCCCAAATCAACAACAGCATACACAAATAGAATAATACAACCAACACGTTTGATCTAACAGCATGGGAAACACATCATAAAAATTGTACGCTGAAATACGAAGAAAATCTCATCAAATTACAGGGTTGCAAGCTACACAGTGCTTGTTTGCTAAACACACTTGAATTAGGATAAAAATCAATAATAGCAAATGGTGCTAGGGGAAGTTGACAGTGTGCAAACATGAACTTCAACCTGTACATTTAGTTCTACACGAAAGTGAACTCAAAATAGAACTCAGATCTCCATGTTAGAACTAAAATTGTAAAAAACAAAACAAAACAAAACAAAAAAACCCAAAAAACAAAAACAACACTCTCCTGTAAAACTGGAGAAAATCTTCATGCCCTTGATAAAAACTAGGATTTCTCAAGGCAAACAAAAGGTAATAACAATTAAAAAATGAGTGTATTGGACTTCATTCAAGTTTAAAGCGTACCTAGTCAAAAGACAATGTTAAGAAAATTGAAAAAAAAAAGAAGGAAAGAAATGAAATGAAATGCAGACAAAATATTTATAGTAGATATATACGACAAATGATTTGCATCCAGAATATAATTCTTGGTTCAGTGATAAGAGGAGAGGAATGTAACAATGACAGGCTAAGGATTTGAAAGGGAGGATGAGTGGCCAGCCCAGCAGTTCCCAGGCTGGAGTTCTTGCTTGGCTCTGGTGCCTGACTCCAGCTGCCGGCTAACGCTGATTCTGCGAGGCTCCGTCACGACTCATGAACGGGTTCCTGCCTCCCCTGTGACAGACCTGGATTGAGTTTTCAGCTCTCGGCTCTAGCCTCGCCCTGGTCATTGTGGATGCTTTGTGAGTGAGCCAGCGGATAAACTCTCCCTCCCCTTCCATCTTCTGCCTCTCAAATACACCCACACACATATGTATATATTATACACACATATGCATTATATATATTATGTATACACAATGTATATATATGCATATATATATTTAGATCTCAAAGCATTATGTGTTACTTAAGGAAATATTTGAATGGATACTTCACAAAAGAGTACTGTAAGATCAAAAAGCGCAGGAAATGATGTTGAGCATTATAAATCATAAGGTAAATGCAAATTAAAGCCACTAAGAAGAGTTAAAATTTAAAAGACGAGCAGTCATGAGTTGTTGGTAGGAATTTGAACGCAGGTGTAGTGGTCAAAGCTGTGAATCTTAGTACAGTCTAGAAGAGGGTACCATTTGGGGCTAGCATTCCAACACACTCTCTGTATTCTGCTTGAGTTTACATTCATTAATGAGGTCCCGTGATGTTGTCTCAGCATGCACACCCACTTTGAGCAGAGGGATGCAGGCCGGGCCAGAACTTCAGAAGTGTCTCCTGTCTTCAACTATTTATATCACTTTAGATGCTTCTTAATTTAAGCAATAGCAATAAGGAAACAATCTTATCTTCCAACATAGAGAAATAAATAATAGCTGCAAGCCCCATTCTTCTGACTGCAGCACATAGCACAAGCTAAAGGCTTATAAATGGTTACTGATGGAGAAGAATGAATGGATTCAACCATCCAGTTAGTTCCCGTGGTAAGCAGTGCAAGTGGCCTCTGGTCAAGGTAGGCAGAAAGGAAACCATGATAAAAGTATCAGAGAGTTCTGAATCTGTGGGCAGGAGGGAGTCCTGGACTGGAAAGTGTAGGCATCAGAAAGGTTTGGTTCTCTCTCTTTAGTGTATTTTATTTATTTGAGAGGCAGAGCGATGGAAGGTAAAGAGATGTTTCATCTGCTGGTTCAGTTCCCGAATAGCTACAATGCCCAGAGCTGGGCCAGACTGGAGCCTGGAACTCCAGCCAGGTCTCCCATGCAGATGGCAGGAGCCCCCACACTTGGGCTATCACCTGCTGCCTTTGTAAGCACATTAGCAGGAAGCTGGATCAGAAGCAGAGCAACCAGGACTCAAATACCCATAGAGGATGCCAGCTCAGTCCATTGTGCCCACTGTGCCACAATGCCAGCTCTGCATTCTGGTTCTGGTGCTGCCTCTGGCACCACTGTCATGTAACACCTTGAGCTGCGGCTACTGGCTGGACCTGTAGGGCTACCCTTGCAGTACTAGCTACATTCTCACTTTCCTGAAGCCTTGCATTCCCCCCACAAGGCTTAAAACCTGGTAGGTCCTAGTGTCCAGGGGAAGGGGATGGAGCTCACTCAGCTTGGCTCATAATGAGAAGCATCACACTGTTCTTCACTGAAGATTGTAAAGGAGCAAGCAGTCATGTGGAAAATGCTGAGGATATAACGTTAAATTTCTCCATGTTATTAAATTCCTGTCGCTTTCCAGCACGGATCCAACATAGCTGAAGACTGAGCACATCCACTGCTCATGCAGCTAAGCCTCTCCTTCCCCCAGGCACCTGAGACCTCCACACCTTCCATGCTGTACCGTGTATGCTGCACGCCAACCCCCAACCCTCTGGAACTTCAAGTTCCTTTGGAAGTTTGTTCAGATGCTGCTGAGTACTCTCCCCTACCCCAGACAAAGGACAACCTCAGCCTGGGTGGTCGCAATTTCCTCGGTTGCCTTTCAACCGGACCTACTTTATCTCTGTCTGTGTCTCCTGGTTACAGTGCAATGAGAATCTGAGCTAACTCTAGTTGGAGGTCTCTCTTTAAGCAATTCAGCGGGTCCCTCTTCTCCCTTCCAACAGTAACTGTTGGAGGATATGATTGTAGGTGGTACACACTCCTTTGTCTTTTTTTCAAAAATGAAGAAAATTCAAAGGCACTAATAATGTAGCATGGCAGGACCCGCTTCCTTCACTTAGAAGGAGGGAAGATGCAATGTGTTGGTATTTGGCAGACTGGCAGAAATTAGCCACATTTTTTTAAAAAATCTGTAAATACACAGTGAAGTAAAACACGGTAAACAGCAAGTACTCTGTCTGGCCTTGGATCTGAGACTGCCTTGTCAGAACCAGAGCTTCTCAGGGCTGTAACTGGGCACAGAGAGCTAGTCCTGACCAGAAAAATGGGAACCCCAGAGCAGTGAGTGAGTGACATAGGAGATTCTCTTATTATGAAATGACTTCTCTCAGACAGTGGAGATCCACCAGGCTGTGGGCCCTGGTAATACAGGCTGCTGTTGGCTTAAACACATCCTGTCCTTATCAGGCCAGCACAGAGAAACTGGCTTGTGCGTTTGGGGAACCCAGGGATGAAAACCTGTTTGACCTTGGACAAGTTCTTCTGCAACTCCATAGCCTTTCAGTTTCCACAGTGTAAAAAAAGTCGGTCTTGATAACGATCAGCATTTTGTAATAAATGCTGTATGACTTCTTTTGTTACAAGATTCTGAACTTCCTTAAAGTAAGACTCGATAAAACAAAGGGTAATTTATGCAGAGGCTACTGGGTGTCTTATGTAACCTAAGAACAACAGGAATCGGGAAGAGGAAAGTTCAATGTCTCTTTTTTTTTCCTTCTTTCTTTGCTGTTCCTTCACGCTTCTTGGGAGAATTCCACTTTCCTACCACACAGCTTGTCTGCTTCACCTTTTATGTGGTTATGTGGGTATGTTGGGGGCACCCCAAAGTCATCATTAAAAACACCTGTTTGGGTTCTTCCCATGTTTCCCGTGTGGATATTGTGCCCTTGAACACACACCTGTTGCAGCCCGGGTTGGCTGCTCAGAAAGCCTGCCTTGGCTTCAGGGACTTGGAGGAAGCCCCAGTGCCCAGGCTGTGTGCGGCAGGGAGATGGCCTGGAAGGGGATTTGCTTCAAGGTTTGATTTATGGGCATGTCCAATGTCAACAGCTGGTGAAGAGTGGGGGTTGTGGAGGAGAGGGCATACTACTGTGTGTTTGACTTGCATGGCAGCGAGGGAAAATTGTTCAGGACAAGTATAAATGTGTAGACATGTGTTTACATGCACGATGACGATAATGAAGAGGGAGGGAGGGTAACAGGGAGAGGAAGACGTGAGAGAGAGAGGCAAAAAATCCATACAGGTCTTTTAGGTCTTTTAGCCTTATCAATCATTACTGGTAAATCTATCCTTTGAGCCAGAACAGCAATCTTGGGGATATAAACATCCTACATTTTATTTATTTTATTTTTGATGATATTTCCATAGTTGATTAGGGTGGAAAGGGTCGAGGATTAGGGAAAAGTGGGTGAGACTGTTGCTTCCACATTTTCTTTTTCTTCTTCCTGTATTTAGGGGAAGGGGGGACGTAAGGGGAGAAGCCACACCCAGCTTCCCAACTGCCGCAGCACCTGGAGATGGGGCACAGCCTCCTGAAGACATCCTAGCTTCAACACCTGTGACAAGGAGGCTGTGCCACTGTCAAGGTTAAAGGATAGTGCTTCGGTCAACAGTGAGGCTGACTTTGTCCAAGTTCCAGTTAGAAATGTTGGATCAACCATTGGAAGATGAGGGCAGAGAAGTCACATCACACAAAATGGCTTCCAGACTCCACTGCTGCAGGTCAGGTGCCATAATAAGGTCATGGGGTGTTAGGCTACATCCTCCAAAGTGCCCACCGCACAGTCTCAATGTATGTGATTACACTAGATGTATGTTTAAATGTCAGCAGCCTGGTAGGTCTAAATCAAAGGCACCCCTGTTCCCTGAGAGCTCAGACGGAGTATCCTTCTGGTCACTCTCAGCTCTTTGATGAGCCCATGGCCGAAGTGGAGTAACATGATGTGTTCTTAGATCAATGGAAGCTGTCTCCTAAAGGAGGCAATGAAGTGTTCCAGGTTCCATTTTGTTGCAAGAAACAGCATACAGTTTCCATAATTCTCCAGAGCTCAAGCTTAGCCTCCTGTGATACCTTACGAATCTTCACAGTAGTTTTGTAGAACAGCCCATGTTGTATGTGAGTTCATTAGTGCTCAGAGAGGTTAAATGGTTTGTTCCTAGTGACCTGGGTTAAGGGTACAATTTTAAAAAATGATTTATTTATTTTTATTGAAAAGGCAGATATACATGGAGGAGGAGAGGTAGAGAGGAAGATCTTCTGTTTGCTGACTCATTCCCCAAGTGGCCACAGTGGCCGGATCCAAGAGCCTGGAGCTTCTTCCAGGTCTCCCACACGGGTGCAGTGTTTCAAGGCTTTGGGCTGTCCATGACTGCTTTCCCAGGCCACAAGCAGTGAGCTAGATGGGAAGCAGGGCTGCTGGGATTAGAACCGGTGCCCATATGGGATCCTGGCAGGTGCAAGGTGAAGACTTTAGATACTAGGCTACCATGCAAGGCCCATATTTCTCACTTTTAAGGCTTCATAGTATTTGGATTTCTCCAGAAAGCAGCAAGACCTAAAGAATTTTCAAGGGTAAAGTTGGTTGATCCAGACTAGTTCTGATTACTGTACAAAACCTAATACACAAAAGGGAGATTGTCAATCCTATCAGTATTTATTGCGGAAACACAATTTATCTGATGTAGAATTGTAGAAGTAATACAGAGTGTCATCAGTGGAAGAAAGAAAATCCCCCATGGATGCCGAAGGTATAACTGGCAGCAGAATAATCAGAGTTGATGAGAGCCAGTTGCAAAACTAATTTTTTTAAAGGCTATTGATTTGAAAGAGTTGAGAGAGAGAAAGTCTTCCATCTGCTAGTTCACTCTGCAAATGGCCAACAGTAGCTGGGCCTGGACCATGCTAAAGCCAGGAACCAAGAGCTTCTTGTAGGTCTTCCATGTGGGTGCAGGGCTCAAGCACCTGGGCCATCCTCGGCTTCTTTCCCAGGGGTATAAACACGGAATTGGATTGGATTGAAGCAGCTGAGATTTGAACTGGCTCCCAGAAGGGATGCTGGTGTTCCAGGGTGTGGTGTAACCTGTTATGCCACAATGGCAGTCCCAGGAATCTGCGATTTCTAAAATCTGGGCCTTTGGTTGTCTTCTCGACTGGCCTCTCCTTTGAGATTAAGAGGACAACTGTGAGAATAAAATATCTGGTATAACAAATGGTTTTCTAGGACAAGTGAAGTTTCACTACAAGAGATGCTGCATTGAGTTCTGTTTCGCCCAAGGCCACTTTGGTTTCATCTACTTCAAGGAAACAAGCTGAAGATATAGTCGCAACCAAGCTAACCAGCAAAGCCAAATTAAGTCAGAGAGGAAAATCCAGTAACAGCAGCTTGTAAACATCTTTGAGTCGCTTGCATGGTTGGATTTTTCTTTTCTTTTTTTGAATGGATGGGGCTTAGGCCATTCCATATGTGGCTTTCTTGTCTACAAACCCTGTCAGTGGGAAGATTCTGATTATAGTGACAACCAGTTGCTGTGGTGACCCGGAATGAACCATGGCTCTTTTCCTCCACCCGATCTTCTGGAAATTACTAAAAGATAGATGCCAGAGCCCAAATCCGAGACATTGCCAGGAAATTTTTTTGTTCAGATCTGGTTACTTAGGGGCATTAAGAACATGACAGGAGTCATACCGCTTGTTTTTTTTTTAAAGATTTATTTATTTTTATTGGAAAGTCAGACATACAGAGAGAAGGAGAGACAGGGAGAAAGATCTTCCATCTGCTGGTTCACTTCTCAAATGGCCACAATACCCGGAGCTGAGCTGATGCAAAGCCAGGAGCCAGGAGCCTCTTCTGAGTCTCTTCTGGAGGTCTGTATACTTGCTTGCTTCTCCCTTGAGTTGGCTTCTCTTTATCTTCAGATTTTTGTTCAAATGTCAGCTTGCTTGACCACTCTCTCTACATTTGTCAGCTTGATTCAGTGACAGTTTCTAGGGCTTATGCAAAATCACAAGTGAATTTAGACTTCACTGTGAAGGCATTTTGTGGATGTGATTAAAGTCTGCAATCAGGGCATTGGAAGCAAGGAAGATTAGCCTGCAGAGTCTGGGTGGGTCTGGTCCATTACGGTGAAGGGCCTCAATTCAGCACTGCGTATTTTCTAAATAAAACGAGTCTCCCTGCAGACAGCTGCTTCCCTAGGCCAGGCGTGTCAGTTTTGCTATGTAGCCAGACCCCACCATTGATGGAATCCGTGCCTTACAGCAGTCTCCCCCAGCTTCTGATCCCTGGTGGATGGCATCTTCCCTCCTGCCACCTTCCAGTGGTTCATTATCACACAGTCCTGCTTATCTTCTCAAAGCACTCATTCTTCTCTAAGAATATCGTACCTACTTATTTTTTATGATTTATTTATCGGAAAGACAGGATGACAGGGAGGGAGAGAGAGGGAGATCTTCATCTGCTGGCTCACTCTGTCTTGCTCATAGACTTGAGTGTTTGCTTTCTGTCCTCTTCTGAGCAGACATAGGCTCCACGAAGGCGGAATCTGTGTCTGTGTGTTTACTCTTGTGTCTCCGGCACTGAGAACAATCCATGATCCAGAGCCCATCATCACTGTGAAGGTATTTTTTTTTATGAATGTAGGAATGAATGGAAATGGGGTAATCAAGTTCATTCCCATGTTACACAAAGTTACACTTTGGTGGCTGTAATTGAAGAGATGATTTGACAAGATTACAATGAGAGACATTCAGCTGTGTTGGAAACTAATGTAAACATCCAAAGATACAGGGTCTGTTAAATGAATTGCAATATGGTTATTTGATGTGATGCTGTAGAACTATTCAAAGTCAAAAGGTAGATCTATGTATGTGGGTAATTATGGTTATAGAAATAACCCAAGGAAATGTTATTAAGTGAAGATAGGAGGTTGTTGAATAGTGTATTTGTAAGCCTCACAAGTGTTAAAACAAGAGGAGGGGTCAGGATTGTGGTGACGTGTTGGACTGTCATTTTCAAATCCTGCATCTTATCAGAGGACCATTTGAGTCTGGGCTGTTGCAACTTCCTGGCTGTTGTATCAAGTTCAAGTGCTTGAGTCCCTGCCATCATCAGGGGAGACCTGACCAGGATGTTTGGCTTCTGGATATGGCCTGGCCCAGCTTTCCTTATTGTGGTCCTTCTGAGAATGAACCACAAGATGGAGGATCTCTCTCTGTCTCTCCCTCTCTCACTCTGTCTTTCAGATAAATCAATCTTAAAAAATAAAATAACGTTGGAGATCCTTTTAAATAGATACTTCCTAAAAATACATTTCTAACAATAAACACCAAATAGTTTGAAATATGGAACATGCTAGAATGTTCTGGCTAAGTAAAAAAAAAAAAAAGAATGCAGCATTTGAATAAACCTGGCAGATGGATTCATCATTTCCTCTTTGAATTGCTGTGTTTGTAGTTCGTGGCTGGTGTGGTAGATAAAGATAACACTTCTTTTCAACTGTCTCCCCAAAATATCACAGGAATGTAATAATTATGTAAATGATGACCTTTCTGGCTCTGCTGTAGGATCTTGTTTGGACTATTCCCATCTGGATCAATAGCTCCATCATGTTTCGTGGCTGTTTGTTCATTCATTAACTCAAGTTGTAAATTGAATTCAGTGCCTTGGGTGAATGCTGAGCACAGCCTCCTGACCCCATTTCTTCCTTTGGAGGGTGTTACAGTGGTTCCTCCTGAGCATCTCCTACTGGGAGAGCCAGGTGTCCCCCCAGCCAACTGTTGGAGGATCATGGGGCAAGCTTTTGTTATATCCTGAGAATCTGAAAAGGCTCTGTCTTGTACAATCCCAAGTGGTCTTTTCACTGGCATCCAGAGCTCAGAGGTCAACTCCCAACAACAGCATGCCATTGACCCAGAAGATGATCCCCCCTTTGAATCTGTTACTGGAGAACACCTGTGAAAAGGTGCAATGAATTTGCCCCTAAATCTCTATATGTTGAAGTCACAAACCACAGTACCTCAGAATGTGACCTTATTTGAAAGCAGTCTTTGCAGGTGTCATTGGTTAAGATGATGTTTTACTGGAGAGTAAGGATTGGTACTTAGTCCAATAGGATAGGTGAGTGTTCTAATAAAAAGGAAAAGCACCATGTGAAGATAAACTCAAAGATGGGGTTGATGTAAAGATGACACAGAGCACACATGATTGGCTACAACTGCTGGAAACGAGGAGGGATGCAGTGCAGAAAGAAGCAGACTGTTAATCTCAGATTTCAGGCCTCCAGAAGGTCAGAGCGTGAACCTTGGCTGTTCTAAGTTACTCAGCTTCCAGGACTGTATTATGGAAACCTTGGGAAATAAGTACTGTGTTGTAGTTAGGATGCACCTGCCAGGATTTTCATTGACACTGAATCCACACTGTGAAATATTAGGAAGTGGTGCCTTCCAGGGCTGACTAGGTAACGGGCGCTAAGCTTCATGAATGGGTTAGCCTGCTCACGGATGAGTGGGTTCATGACACTTGCCCGTCATGCCGTGCCATGCCAAGTGCTGTCTCAGGAACTCTGCAGGGTCCACACCAGCAAGAAGGCTCTCTCCAGATGCGGCCCCTGGACCCTGTACCTTCTGGCTTCCAGAATGCTGAGCTGGGGAGACATTGACTCAGTCTCGGGCTTTCTGTGTAGCAATAGAAATCAGACTAAGAGGAGGGCCACGTCTTATTTCTTCACAAACACTGGGCTCTTCACTTGCAGCTCATTGGACCAACAGAAGTGGCTCTGAGACCAGGTCATTGGAGAGAGCTGATCAGCACTGAGTCACAGTGAGATACAATCAACAGCAAACTTAACATTTTTCAAATTTAACATTTTATTTAAAATAAAATTTGCTAGATTTGAGAGAGAGAGAAAGAGAGAATATTTCCATTTCAATTCACTGCTCAAATGCCCACAGCAGCTGAAGCTGGTCAGAGGCTGGAACCAAAAGCTAGGAACTTAATCCAGGTCTTTTTTTTTTTTTTTAAGATTATTTATTTATTTATTTATTTACATTGTAAAGTGAGATTTACAGAGAGAAGGAGAGATAGAGAAAAAGATCTTCCACCCACTGGTTTACTTCCCAAGTGGCCACAATACCCACTGCTGAGTTGATCCAAAGCCTGAAACCAGGAATTTCCTCTGGGTCCTCACCATGGGTGCAGGGTCCCAAGCCTCGGGCTGTCCTCTACTGCTTTCCCAGGCTACAAGCAGGGAACTGGAAGGGAAGTGGAGCAGCTGGAATATGAATTGGCACCCATATGGGAACTCGGTGCATGCAAGGCAAAGACTTTAGCCACTAGGCTAATGTACTGTGCCCTCTAACTGACATTTTAACCACTAGACTGAATGCCTGCCCCTGGAAACAAACTTCTAGTCAACAACTCCTCTGTCAAATGCTGTCCTGGATGCTGAATGGCCTTGAAAGTGAGACACAACACTGTCTGTGAGGAACAGTCAGTCTGCTGGCTGGGAAAAAGCTACGAGGAACCTACATGCCTAGCTGAGAGTGCAAGGCAATTTACATAGGTGCAAATGTTACTGAATTTAAGCAAAATATAGGATGTATTATGTGGGAATGATTAGGAAAGTTTTTTTTCTTAAAATAAGAGCTAATGCTTCATCTAGGTCTTGGACTTTGGTAAGATTTTGACAAGTAGAGCCTTTTGGGAGGGAGAGGGAGAAAGAGTGGGAGAAAGCAGCCAAGTTGTATCATTGTGTATGAACTTGAACTTATGAGTTGGAGACTATAATGTGCAAATCTATTAATGAAATATTTACCACATTGAAGTTATTCTTAAGCCCCAAATTAACATGATTTGTTGTATAATTTCTAAGTTTACAGGCTGACCAGATCATGTGTTCAAATCATTGTGGATGCCTCTTTTGCTTGCTATTTCATGTCATCCCCATTTAGTCCAAAACGAATTCTTGTTTCTGGGTATTGGAAAGTCTATGGTTGCCGTGGTTATTATGTTACTAAGTTAATACTTGCAGTTTTTACAACTTGAAATATTTCATGTATTTCATAATAATATGATGCAAGCTTTTATTCTGTGCTAAGACTTGTACAGAAAATGTTCTTAAAAACCAGTGGTTTTGGAATAGAGCCTGATGTGACAAAATACTCTGTAAAGACCAATCAGTGGCTGTGTTCTACCAAAGTGGTCATTTAGAAGGACATGCCCTGCCCAGAACAGGAGCTAATGCCAAGCAAGAGAAGCAGAAAGCTTTATGCTGGGTGAGAATCACTTAAGGAAACAAGAATTCTGAACTTGGACGAAAATCCTGACGCGAGCAGGACAACTGTTGGCTCCATGTCTGTAAGGACTGTTTTTCTTGCAGCTTTATGTGTTCTGAGAACATTCACTACAAACTTACATATTCCTGTGGGATAACTGCTCCTATGACAGGCGAGTTAAAGTAATGCATTCCTTGCGTAAAATGTGACTAATTCTGGCTGAGAAAGCTTCTGAAAGGGGGAAGAAGGAGAAGCAAGAAAGCTAAGAGCTTGGTGGAGGCGCAGAGGAGAGAGGTTAAGGGGAGGAAGGGATGCTAAGAGCATGCCTGGAGAATCCCCCGTCTCCAAGAACATCACTGATGCTGAGCTTAGCCCAGTAGGCAGTTGGGAGACTGGGTAGCTGTCTTTGTTTCCTGTGGCTATAAATGAATCCCTGAGACTGAGTAGTTCAGGCAGCAAGCTTACTCCTCATAGTTTTGGGCCCAGGAAGTCCACAGTGCTGGCATCTGGTTGGCTTCTGGAAGACGTTTTGATGTATCATGTCACAGCAGAGGGTGTCCACGGTAAAACAGAGAAATCAGTGAGACAAAGTTTCTCTTCCTCTTCTTACACAGCCACTAATGCCAGCTGGGCACCATGTCTTCAGGGTCTCTTCTATGCTAATCACCTCTGATGGCTTCACCTCAAAATCCCTCAATGCATGCACTTCTAACACATTAAGGTTTTTTTGTTGTTGCAAAAATTTGTATTTTTTGAACTTTATTTTTAACATTATTTACATTGTTGAGATGGATGCATACCCATGTGGGTCTCCAACTAGGCTGGAGAGAGGATTGAGGTGTGGAAGAAGGTGGGTGGGACAAGTATTTTAATTTTTTTCTCCTGTGTCCACAGGGAGGGAAAGGGAGAGGATCACTCCTTGCTGTCAAAATACATCAGCACCCTGGGACTGGGGGGGCTGCCATTTGATGACACCTTAGAGACCCTGATGTGGGAAACAGTGTTCCAGGGGTGTTTCTTGTTTTGAAGATTTTGAGATTTCATTATCTTCATTGCACCAGGGTTGGGAAAATCTTCCTAAGGTCTGTTGACTGACCAAGTCCACCCTAGTACGGGAGCATGTTGCAAAGCTTGGTCAGCAGAGTGGCCCAACTTATTCTGCTCTCCATCCTCTGCTGGCTCAGATGAGCTGGCTCTCATGTCCTCTGTGTGCATCTGGGCATGCTGACTATGCACAGACATCAGCAATTCTGGAGGCCCAGTCCTGACGCATGTACTCCAAGGTTGGACCACATATATTGTGATTCTCCCTGTGGTTGGGGTTTGAGTCCACTGGTCTAGTTGGGGAGTTTCTAAGAAACCTTGCCTAGGGTGACCTCACACTTGATTCTTGTGTGCACCAGCAACAGCAGGGTCAGGTGCTTAACCTGGCCGGTCCTCATCCATTATGGCTCTCATGCATATCAGCAGGTATGCCAGCCTAGCCCAGTCTGGCCTGCCTCCAGATTTGCTCACCCCTAGTCCCAGCTCTCACACTCAGCAGTGGAAGCAGCAGTACAACCAGGCATGTTGCTAGCATGAGATCTTGTGTGTGCCAGCAGGTGCTGTGACCCAGTTTGAAATGACCTGCCTGCAATCTTAGCATTTGTCATCAGGTGCTATAGCCTGGCTCAGCCTGGCCCATCCCTGGTCCCGGCTCTTGCAGGTAGGTGCAATAGCTTTGCCCAGCTTGGCGCAATCCCAGCCCCCACGCGAACTGGCAGGTGTCGTGGTCCAACCTAACCTGGCCTGCACCCTGTCCTGGCTCTTGGTTGTGTCAGTGTGCTATGGATTGGCCCAGTAAAGCCTGCTCCCAGAACTGGCTCCCATAGATGCTGACAGGTGCTGCCCAGCCCAGCCTCGCCTGGCCTGCTCCCAGGCCTGGCTCTTATACTCATGATCAGGAGTTGCAGCCTAGCAGGGGAGTTCCCCAAGTACCCCTACCAGGCCCACTGCTACCTCTGGATCTCATGTGTGCTGGTGGGTGCTGTGGCCCTGCCTGACATGCCCAGCCCCTTCGCCAGTGGGTACTACAGCATAGTCCAGCCTGGCCCACCCCCAACGCAGTTCTTATGTGAACCAGGGGAGTTGCAGCCTAGCAGAGAAATCCCCGTAAATGTCCTATCAGGCCCATTCCTAGCTTTGAGACTTGTGTGTGCTGGTTCGTGTTTCAGCCTAGCTTGGCATGACCCACTTGCAGCCTCAGCAATCACTGGTGGGTGTTGCAGCTGAATCCAGGCAGGTATTGTCCATACCCTGTCCTGGCTCTTGTACATCCCAGTGGTTTCTGCAGCCCAGCCCAGCCCAGCCCAGCCTGACTTACCTCCAGACCTTGCCAAATGCTGAGAAATGCTGCATCCTTGTCTGGCCTGGCCCAGCCCTAGTCCCAGTTATTTTATTCCCCAGCAAGAGCTGTGGCCTAGCAGGCAAGCCCCCAAGCTCCCTTACCAGGCCCAGGATGTCATGTGTGCTGGCAGGTGCCACTGTGCTGCTTCCCTGGTCTACCCTCGGTCCTGGCCTTTGTGTGGGCCAGTGGGTGCTGCAGCCTGGCCTTGCCAGGCATCCTCCAGCCCAGGCTCCTGTGAGTGTCAGGTATGTTTCTGTCAGGTGAGTTCATGGTTCAGTCTGGTTCAGGCTGTCACCATCCCCAGTTCTCTGAACTCTTTGGCGTTGCAGTTTCACAGAAGTGAGCCTACAATTCCTCTGCAGAATCTGACTCCAAATCTGGTTCTTTCGAGTTCTGGTTAGTGTTGCAGGCCAGTCTGACATGGCCCACACTCTGCTCCAATACTCGTGGGCGGATACTGTGGCCTAGCCCGGCCAGGTATGCCCCACCCTTCCAGCCCCAGCTTTTTTGTGTGCCAGTGGATGGTGGGGGTTTGTGCTATTTAACCCAGTTCAGGTCTCCCATGTGGATGAATGCCTTGCCCTGACCCAAACATACCCTCTGGTTTCCTCCCTCTAAACCACTCTGTCTCAGCTCCCTCACCTACCGGTGAATGCAGTGGCTGGTCCGTGGAAGACCCCAGAAGCCATTCCTCCCATGTCAAACATGTCCTCAGACCATTTTCCCTGGAGAATCTGCAGCCCCCTCTTCTTCATACCCCCAGGACCTCAAGGTTTTTTTTTTTTTTTCCAGCCATGTAACACTTGCTCAGGTACAAGGCCAACTAGGCAGTTGCTTACAGCTGGAATTAACACACTAACTCTTGGGAGACATGTTGAAATCGTATGAGGGGCAGTGATGCTGTGCCTGAGGTCAGAGACACTTGACAAAGATGAGTACCAACTGAATGGCAGGTCAGAATCACACTGTGGGAAGTCATCAGGACATTTATGCAGCCCAGGATTCTTGAGCTATGCCTGGGCTCTGAGAGGCATTTGAAGGGTGTTCGTGGAAATTCCCTTCAGTCTCCCCAGGTTTCCGCTGCTGTCCAAGGAGCAGCTGTCTTAGGCACTTATTTCTGAGTCTTGGAATCTCAGGATTCTGGGAAATCAGGAAAAGCAGCTCTGAAATATATTGGGTTCACATAACAACAACTCTCTTCTTCCTAGTTAAGGTATTATTGCTGGCAGAGCCAAACAGCTGTTTCCTAAATCCAAATCCATTTGTTAGATTATTTTTACTGGTGGCGTAGGGTAATTGCTTCTGGAAAACATCTGTTCCACTATTGAAGAACAAAGATTTCCTTGCCCTGACGGAGTGTAATTACTTCTGGGCACCGGGGGGAAAGTTTTAGGATCATCATAAAAATTCAGCAAGGGCTGTTTGCAGCAGAATTGTGCTTCGGGTTTCCTCTGAATTAGCTGAGAGACTGCAAGAAAATTCACATTCATTATCATTTTATAGGCTGTAATAGAATAAAGCCAAAAAATTCCCAAGCATGTATGGGCTTGTTAACAAGAATGACTCTGGTGAATTCAACCCAGTGAATTCAAAGGAATTTCATTTTTGCAGAAATGAGGAGCTATGGACTCTCCTGGCAGCTCTGTCATGGTTGGGATTGCAGAGAATCCCTCAACTCCCGGTTGGCAAACAGTGACTATCAGACACACAGGTCACCTGGGATGCTTGCCTCAGGGTCTGCTTGGAGAAACCCAAGAAGACTCAGATACTCTGAGAGGCAACCTTGTTCTAGAGTCTCTTTCAAGGGAGAAGCTTCCAGAAGCATACTCCCACCTCATTGTTTCTGCTCCTATTTTTAGTATGTGGCTTACGTAGAGACCAGCTGTCCTGCTAATTATTTTATTTATAGATGAGCTGGAACCTGCTGTCTCTTTCTGTCTCATCCTATCTCCCCACCATCCACTGCCATTCTTTCTTTTGTTTTGCTTTAAAAATTTCGACTGACTTATGCAAGAGAGAGAAAGAGAGGAAAGACAGAGAGACCCACAACAGTCAGGCTGAAACCAGGAATGGGAAACTTAATCCAGGTCTTCCATGTAGGTGGCAAGAGTCTGACCAATCACTTGACTCATCATCACTTTCCCCTCAGTGTCCACCTTAGCAGCAAGTTGGAGTCAAGGGATGGAGCTAGATGTGGCATTCAAGTGCTCTGATTTGGGATGTGGGCGTCTTCACTGCCAGGCTTCATGCCTATGCTTGTACCTCTCCTTGAATGTTGGTAACCCCCGGCCTCTGCCACCCACGCTGTGTTTTTCAAGGAGGGTCCAGAGCTCTGCATTTTGGCATCCTGGATGTTCTCAGAGCTGCAATTGCTTCTGTTTACAGAGGGATTTGGATGGAGTCACTGCAAGAAGGCACTATTGAGTCCCCACACTGTGTGCAGGATACTCTGGGGGTCTGACCTCTCCAAGGAAGATTTCTACTTTGTTCTCCTTATCCCTAAGGAGCTTGGGGGGTCTTCAGCAGTTTCCCAACTCATCTGTGGGGCAAGTATACAACCAGAGTGGTGGAGTCTGCTCCGTGTCTCCTTTTGGCCACTGGTCCTTGCTTCTATCACTCCCTGTGTCCATAATGGCCTTCCTCTGGGCCAGCTCAGATTTGGATTTGGAAGAGGAGTCCTGGCCCCTGGGTGCAGGTCTGACTTCCCTCAGTGGCTGCATTGTCACCACCCAGTTGCTGTCTGTGCAGAGGGGGAGCTTAGAGATCGCTATATCCAAGTGAAGACACTGGAGATACGGGCTGATCGTGCTTTACGTTGTCTTTCCATAAGCCTTCGTTAGGCATCTTTTTTAACAAAAAGGTTTATTTATTTAAAAAAGATTTATTTATTTTTCTTTGAAAGGCATATTTACAAAGAGAAAGACAGAGATCATCTATTCACTGGTTCACTCCCCAAGTAGCTACAATGGCTGTAACTGAGTCAATCCAAAACCAGGAGCCAGGAGCTTCTTCCAGGTCTCCCACATGGGTGCAGTGTCCCAAGGCTTTGGGCCATCCTCTACTGCTTTCCCAGACCACAAGCAGGGGACTGAATGGGAAGTGGAGCAGCTGGGACATGAACCGGTATCTATATGGGATTCCCACAGATGCAAGTGATGATTTGACCACGGAGTCATTGCTCCAGGCCCACATACCATAATGCATACAACAAAGTGTGTAATGAGCGTGGGAAAAGTTGAGCATGAATCAACAATCCAGCAACACATCTGAAGTGGTGACTAGGTCTCCATGCAAGGTAGGTGAGAGAATAGAAATAAAGGCAGTCACTGCTTGGATTGTGGTAGATAGGGAAGGCCTTTCTGACGGGTGAGATTTGAGCAGACACATGAAGGAACTTGGCTAAGTTCTCAGCAGACAGAACAGCTCATACAGCAGACTGAGGCAGGACAGGGATCCCATCCTTCTCCGAGCAACAGCTGAAGGCCAGAAGAGCTTCTGCTTAGAAGGTGGGAGTCAAGGACAGAAAAGCAGGAAGGAACCCTGTTCAGAGGGCTCAGGAGGCCATGAAAAGACTTTGGAATGACCGAGAAGCCGCTGAATGTGTCTGATCACAGTAGGGGAGTAAAGCGGCCTGATTTATGTTGTAAAAGGAAGCTGCAGTCCATTGCCCAGAGAAGACCCTGGGGAGAGATGGGGCGGAAGCAGGGAAATATAAAGAAAGCTATTGAAGTAGATGCGGTGCTGAAAACTGACCTGGAAGGATAAAGTCTGTGATACATCTTTTTATAAAGTTGGGGATTTTCCCCCACAAAAGGTTAACGCTTGCTGAGTATTTGTTCTCAACATTCTTCATGTAATCACTCCTTTAAGCGGTGTTTGGTGGCTGCATTCTAAATGAAACAGAGAGGTGGGTAGGCAGAAGAGCTGGGATTTGAATAATGACGAGGAACTCCAAAGTGTCTAGCCACTGCTGTCAGTTGCTCTGCATGTGTTTCATTGAAGTAGATGCTCCAGGCTCCATGTTCCCCAAAGTCACTGAGTTGGAGGAGCTAAATAACCAACCAAAGGGCACTCAGATACGACACCAACTATACAAACTACAAAACAACAAATCGGTAAATTGGGCTGCATCAAAATGAAAGCCTGTTCTTTTGAAAGTATACCTTTAATGACCTGAAAAATATAAGCCACAGGTTGGAAAGAGTATTTGCAAAACATGTATCTGGTAGAGAATTTTATTCTAGGTATACAAAGAACTCTTAAAAATCCAACAATAAGAAAAAAACCACTCCAATTTAAAAATGGGCAAGCATCCTGAACAGACGCTATACTGTGAGAGCACACACAGATGACAAGTGCATGGAAAAATATTCACCCATCATTATTAGTCTTCAGGGAAATGGAAACTACTATTGCAAGATTCCTGTAGTAGAATGGCTAACATTAAAATGATTGACACACTAAATGTTGACAAGAATATGGTGAAAGAAATAGGATACTTGCTCCTTCCCATAACCCCAACTGTGGACATGTAAAAATGGTACCATCCTGTTGGAAAGCTTTTTTTGGCAGTTTCTTAAAACATTGAAGAACAAATTCGTAGTGTTTGTTTTCATTTTCCCACTACAGGGAATTTCTACAGAGGAAAAGGAGTGATGTGTGTGTTTAAAGACCTGTACCTGAATGTTCACTACTGCTTTCCTTGTAAGTTTCCGCCAAAATACCACAGACAACCCATAAGTCCATCAAAAGATGAGTGGAGAAAACTTATGATATGTCCATACAATAAATTGCTACTTAGCAATAACAAGGAATGGGCTCTTGATATACTAGATGAATCTCAAAATAATTACGCTGCGTGAAAGAAGCAAGATGACAGAGTACCTACTCTTTTACTGTATCCAAGTAGAGGTCTTGGAGATGCGTACTGATCTACAGTATCAGTAAGGTCAGTGGCTGTGTAGAGATGGAAATGAGAAATGCTGGGAGAGAAGACTTGAAAATGTTCACATTCTTCATTATAGCAATGTAGTTCTGAATGTATAAATTGGCGAAAACATTAAATTGTACCCTTTCCGTCTACATCGTGTAATATTAGTGTAGCTACCCCTCAGTCTTAGAGTTGAAGCTGGAAATTTTAAACAGATACATTTGATTGTATAGTGATTACGTCTCAATGTCTTTCTTTTTGTTTTGAAATGAGCTGCTGAATTTCTCACACACACTAAGGAGTGGCATAATGGAGGAGTTGAATACAGCACTGTCCTCTTGGCTCATCTGCAGTCATTGCTTCCACTGCATGGATGATTCTGGATAATTTTGGATGATTTTGGAAAAGGGAGCATCATATTTCATGCATCTCCAATGGTAGACAAAATTAATCCAAAGCTTCTGCAGGGCAGTGAGAAATCCTTATGTATGTACATATGCTGTGGTTCATCAGTTCCATAGCTAGGAAGCCATCCCAAGGAAGTGATAATAGATTTATGCCATGGCATATTCAAAAGCTTAATAAAGATTATGTTATGCAAAAATGAAAAACCAGAAACTTAATCTGTATCATATAGCTTTTAAAACCATTTTAGTAGAAGAGTATTTCCTCACATGCAAAAAAAAAAAAAAAAAAAAAACCTTCAGGGTATATTATTGTGTGACTAGAGAGATGAGCTGCAAGAACCAGTCCAGGCTGGAAGCAAACCACCTGGTGATGAAGGTATATACAATGATGCAAGTGTTGACCCTTTTTCATTGCAGCCTCTGTAACAGGTTGGTATCCTCACACTTGGCGTTAGGAACCTCCCATGTAGGCTTTGGGAGTCCTGAGTTCTTCCTGTGCAGCTGCACCCTGGCCAAGCAGTGATCTTTCAGGGTCTGGAGGTCTCACATCACCTTTAAAAATAGTGTTTCAGGGGCAGGTGCTGTGGCGTAACAGGTTAAGGCACTGCTTGGGATATCCACATCTCATATTGAAGTAGCAGATCTGGTCTCGCGTCCCCCTCCAATCCAGCTTCTTGCTAATATGCAGCCCAAGAGGCACTAAATCCTGCCTGAATGGCTTGCGTCCCTGCCACCTCCATGGGCACCTTTGTGGAGTTCTTTCCTGGCCTTATCCTGCGTCTTCCTTGGATGTTGTAGGCGTTTGAGAACTGAACCAGAGGATGGGAGATAGTGTTCTCTTTCTTCCTTCACTCCAATCTTTTACATTAATAAGAATAATCAAATCTTAATAAAGGAACATGCTTCAGGCCCAGAGAGGACCCCAGAGGAGATCAGTTTCTATCAGCTCTTCATTTTGTGCAAGAAAGAGCAGCGATCCCAGTTGGGGGAATGACTGGCCCTAGATGATACATCTGGGAGTGGCAAGGCTGGGACTAGACTTCAGCGTCTCTTCCTCTCTCACACCTGGAGTCATCTCCTTGGCGTTCTGGTCTGGGGTCTCATACTAGAGCCTGCAGAGCTGGACTCCCTGAAGACCTAGTGCATGTGTTCCACTCCAGTGCTCTGAAAATCTTTCTTGTAAAAATGAGAAGGGTTGGTGGGTTGCTGACCATCTTCTGCAGACTATAGGACAAAGGTCGAGGGAGATCCAAAAGGAACAGGGCTGGGTTGGGAGAGCCAGGAGACAGTCCAAAATTATCTCCCCCAATCTTACCAAGGTTATTAGGATTTGGACTCTTGTAAATTGAACTGCTAATTAATTTGTCTAGTGCCAATTTCTCCAACCTAGCAGTCAACTCCACATCTAATTTTAGGCAACAGCACTACTGGAATGGAAGTGTTATTGAGAGAAAAGAAGTTTGAAAGCTATAAAGGAGACCTGGGAGTATTAAAAGTCCCAAATGTTTCACATGAAGCTGGCGGTGTGATTCATCAGCCTAAGTCACAGCTCAGGACACCTGATTTCTATATCAGAGTGGTGATTTGTATCTTGCCTATTCCATTTTTGACCTAACTTCCTGTTACAGCATCCTGTGAGGCAACAGGTGATGGAACAGGTGTTTGGGCCCATGTGGGATACTCTAGAGGAATTCTGGACTTTTGGTTTTAGCTTGATCCATCTTGAGCTATTTGGGGCATTTGGAAGTGAACCAGGAAACAGAAAATTCTCCCTCTCTTCCCCCTCCCTTCTATTTCATCTGATTATCCATGTTGGGGCTCCAGCCCCCTCTTCTGTATCATCCTGCGGTACAAGAGCCACACACCTCATTTCCCTTCTGGAACTGTTTGCTTGTATGAGTTCTGGGGGCCTCGCCGGTCTGCAAGTCATTAATGTCACCAGAACATAGCACAACAGCTGGGGAATACTTTCCAAACTTCAAATGAAAAAAATGGCTTTTTCCACTCCCTTCAACAAAGAAGATGGACAGGAACGAAGCGGGTCAGCTGCACCAGATGTGTAGGTTGTCATGTTATGTAAGGCTTATTGGGGCTGTTTCCTTTCCTCCTCAGAGTTCTTGCTTGATCCCTTCACACACCATTCCTCATTGCTTTTTCCTGTCCCAGCTAGAGTGATCTTTGGGAAGGAGGTTTGGAAGCGCCAGCTGTGGTGAGCTGAGGCTTTGTGCTTTACCCCCCAAAACAATCCAGCTCCTGGTGTCACTGCAGTAAACAGAAGGGATGGAGAGGCACCTTGGGAAGCACTATGCCAATGCCCTGGCTCACTTTCCATTCAGCCATGTGTTCCAGGGATGCCAGTTGGAGCCTTGGGCACTGATAGTTTTCTGGTGTTTCTTAGGTAGCAAAATTGCCTGTGTTTCTACCTGAGAGATTTCCCTGTTCCTTCACATTTTGTATAACTATCTGCAGGTTCAAGATCAGTGCTGTCTTGGTCTTAGAACTTTCATCATTTCACTTGTAGCTCTGTTCTTCCTAGGACCCAGGCACGGACAAATGAAGCGTTGGCATCAAGTGACAGACTCCCTTGCTGTGCCGAAAGTGGACTCAGATTTCCCAATGATTGGGATCTCTTTATCTCTTTAATTTTACCCGCCCTGTCAAAACAAACAAACAAACAAAAACTAGAATAGACAGAGAACAACAAGGAAAGCTTAGAAACAGACAGGAAACGGTCAGCGGGGATGCACTTATAACTCACTGGGTGAGACACAAAGTTTAGTCACTCCTCACTGGGGTAATGAAGATTTCTCTGCACACCCCTCCTAAAACTGTTCACCTAAACTGTTGACATATGTCTTGTTAGAGTTATAGAGTTAGACTACCCGAAAAACAGCCAGGTTCAGCAAAATCATGCTTCAATGCTATAAACTGCAAAATACTAAAATTAAAATAGCCATGAGACAGCTGAATAGTGATCTATAGCCATTTTAAGGTTTATAGAAGCCGGTTATATATAAACTAATAATTGAAATGTCAATGTAGAAGTCACAGGATGTGGTTCAGAACTTGCATTCTTTTTTTTCTCTTTTAACATACTGGTTACTCAATACCATGTCAACTAATTCCATAACGTTATAAATTGTTACTGATGTAATGTCGGGGCTTTTAATTGATCGGGATGATACTCTGCCGGCTCTACCTTCAGACCAGAGATGGTCTCCCCAAGAAACCGTTGAACTTATCTGGACAATAAGATGCTGGACTTTATGCTTGGTAGATGCTTGCAATGAAAGAATTTCAACTGAATTTGAACTGTGGTAATGCAACAAGGTGGAGGAATCCACCATGGTGGGGGATGGGCGGGGGGAATCCCAGTGCCTATAAAACTGTGTCACATAATGCAATGTAATCAATAAAAAAAATTTTTACCCGCCCTACTGGCCTATGTTAATGCCTACACACACTTGACTTAACAGGGAAACACAGCTTCCGTTCAAGTTGAGATCTTAGCTGTATTTTAAAAATGCCGATTTGATTTTCTGAAACCTGTAAAAGAGTTTAGGCTCTTTTGGTTGTGGGAAAAGTTCCCCAGCATGTATAAAATCTCAGGGACAGCTACATTTACATATAAAAATTGTTTTCACATAGAGAGAGGGAGAGAAAGAGAGAGGGACATATAGAGCACTCTGTCTACAAGAGCACCTGCTAGAGCTGAAGTTGGAAGCTAAGAACTCAGGTCAAGTCTCATGATGGTGGCAGAGAGTCAATTACTTGAGACATCATCACTAGTTGCCTTGTAGGAGTTGGGGGACAGACCTGGATGTGGAACTCAAGCTCTCCAATATGGGAGGCTGTCTTCTTAACAGGCATCTTAATTGTGAGACCAAAGTCCTGTTCAAGCTACATTTGTAAAGCGATTTTATTTTCAGCCAGATGATTTGATAATGATTTTTTATTTGCCTATGCGAATGCTAGTAAGGTCTCACTTCTTCAGTATTCCTGTTAGTGTTTGATTGTAATGCTGTTGTTGTATGGAAAGTGAGTGGGTAGATCCAACCAGAAAGGAATGATCAAGTGTCCAAGTCATGAGATAACAGAAAAGAGCCAAGGAGAGAGCATCCACAGGGGGCAAGGCAAGTTTAGCGCAAGTGGGGGCATGGCCCAGCTGAGCTGGTACACTCCACGACAGACTGCTCAAATTATATCTCTTGGACTAAGATCCTCATTAAAGGCCTGCGCCTCAGAGACATCTCTGTCTACCAAGGTGCATCATTATGGAAAACTGCTCATGATAATAGTAATTGAAATGAAGTTAAAAGAACAGTCTAAATTAGAACAGATCGTCACGTTTGAGTTTCTCTGCAGAATAACCTCCACAGGGTAAAGGAATTTCACAGAAGGCATCCAAGAGTAAAATGGCCATTTCAAGGTGAACTTTACAGCCCTTATAGGCAAGGCTTAGCAACGCATCTCATGACTTGGGGGGTTCTCGTCTGTGCTTCCACATCATTTTGTTCCAGAACAGTTCTCAGCAGCAGATTGTTCTGCTTCTTGACTCGTGTTCTTCTTGACTCATGCTATGTTAGGAATTGCCACCAGGTGCTGCCTTGTCCTTCCTGGTATAGCTATTGTTGGATAGCTGCAGGACTATCAACAAAGCCCTGCACAGGAAGCTTGCGTGGAGGGTGTGACATTGCTGCTGCCTCTCACTGCACTCCTCAGCCTTCCTCCACACCCTCTGTGTTCAGCAGGGTGTCTCTAAGACAGCTTCCGGGGACACAGGGTGGGAAGAGGCGTTATTTTCTTCTGCACTTGACAGCACCCGGTGGAGGAAATGGACTATACATGTGTGGGAGTTTGGCTAACTTACAGTAAAAAATAAACATTGTTTCCTGTTTGTCTCTTATTTTCATTCCTTCTTTTATTCATATCATTTTTATTTTCATTCAAGTGGTGAGAAGTGCCTGGTCCTTCCTGCCAAAACTAACATTTTGTGCAGGCGGAGGTGTCATTTAGAGACCAGAATCTCAATACCCACAATCTTCTGAGAATTCTCATCTCTCCCTTGTCAGTGTCATTGCTTAGCACACACTGAGTATTTTAATTTGGGATAAATCATCATACTACTAAAGTGTTGAAAGTTTGGGACCTTAGGCCCAGTGCGATCGTTCAACCGGCTTATCCTCCCATCACAATTGCCAGGATCCCGTATGGGCACCGGTTTGTGTTCTGGCTGCTTCACTTCCAATCCAGCTCCCTGCTTGTGGGCTTAGGAAAGCAACAGAGGATGGTTCAAGTCCTTGGACTTCAGCACCCATATGGGAGACTCAGGGAATATCCTGACCCCTGGCTTCAGATTGGCTCAGCTCTGGCAGTTGTGGCCATTTGGGAAGTGAACCATTTTTTCTTTCTGTCTCCCTTTCTCTCTATAAACCTGCCTTCCAATAAGAATAATAAATCTTTAAAAGAAAGATTGGGGACTTGAAGCATTATAATTGTATAGATTAGCTTGAAGTAATTCCCAGTCCAGAGAATAGTTCATTTGCTCACCCAACCATCCACTCTTTCATCCTTCCACCCACCTGTCCTTCCATCCATCTGCCCATCCAAAGAAGGATGCTGAATGCTTTGTGCTGACTAGTCAAATGGTGCATAGGCCTGAAGGAATCACAAGTGTGGTGTTTCTAGGAGAGAAAAGGGAGGCTACTGAGCTGAAGCATTGCAAGCAGTGGGGAAAGAAGTCCAAAAGGAAGGAATAGGGGGTGGGAGGGTCAGGGTTGTGTATTGCCCTGTCGGCTATGGTGGAGTGATGCTGGGATAGGAAATAATGACTTGGAGACCAAGGACCAACAATTTTACTTTGCATGCTGAAGTGTGTAGCCATTGTAAATCCTCAAAAGGTGTCCTGAGGTCAGGAGAATGTACAAGAGGGGGAGCTTAGAGGAGAGACCCGGCAGGGGATAGTCATTTGGAAGTCACCAGCAAATACAAGATAGTTAGAGCTGTGAGACTACAAAGGGTCACCTAAAAGAAAAAGTGGGCATGAGAGCATTCCAGCATTTGGAGATTTGCAAGAAGAAGGAGAGCCAACAATTCCTGTTATTATTTGCAGCTCACTTCAGGGCTGGTGGTCACACAGAATGGGAGGTCAGTAGGTGGCCAGCAGGGTGTTTTTTTTAACTAAGATTTGTGAAAATCTGATTTCCTGCAGAAATCCACATTGTGAAGTTCTTTGGCTATCCAGACTATTTAGCCAAATGAATCACTTTGCGCAACACATGTATTGCATATGACGCAGGAAACAGATAAGATTCCCATAGTCCTCAAAAATGTCTTATGACCTGGGGTTCCGGAAAAATTCCCCATCAATAAGGTCAACATTCTTCAAATTCTACTCTTAGATTCTCCGCGATTCAAAAGAGTGTCCCGCCTTCTCATCTCCTAACTGGGTGATCTTGAGTGAATTGCTTTACCTCTCTAAACTTCACCCTTTAATATGTCCTATTAGAGGGCTAAGTGTGACTATCACTTACCTGATTTTGTCTCTGTGTGTGTTTGCGTGTGTGAAGGAAAGTAGTGATAGCACATGGAAATATCATATGCTTAGAACTCTGTGAATGATCGTTCCTTTTTTTAAGATTGATTTATTTATTACTGGAAAATCAGATATACAGAGAGGAGGAGAGATAGAGTGAAAGATTTTTCACCCTCTGATTCACTCCTCCAAGTGTCCACAATGGCTGGAGCTGAGCCAATCCAAACCCAGGAGCCCAGAGCTTCTTCTGAGCCTCCAACATGGGTACAGGGTCCCAAGGCTTTGGGCCATCCTTTATGGTTTTCCTAGACCACAAGCAAGTAGCTAAATGGGAAATGGAGCAGGTGGGAAATGAGCTGGCACCCATATGGGATGCTGGCATGTGCAAGGGGAGGATTTAGCCACTGAGCCATTGCGCTGGGCTCTATAAATGGTCATTCTTACAGTGGTAGTGTCTATAGTCCTTGTCTCCTCATACTGCACTGTCTGTTCCACTTTGTGCTTATTTGTACTTTGACGGACTTTCCCTTCATTTTACTTCTTCTTGCCTTTGGATTTCCTGTCTCTTGTTCTATACCCTCTATTCAACAATCAGCAAACAGTCAGCTTGGTCCAGTCAGCACTGGATCCATAAATTCTTAACTATTTTAGCTCTTCCTTCCTGTTCTTCCTTTCTCCATCCATCTATCCATCCTTCCATCCATCTGTCTACCCATCCACCCACCCATATACTTCACCTATCCATCCATCCACCCATCCATCCATCCATCCATCCATCCATCTATCCTTCCATCCATTCATCCATTTATCTATCCATTCATACATCTACTCACCCATCCACCCTTCCACTCATTCCTTAGATGCTTCTGTACTCCCACTTGACTTTATAAAATGTGGAACTAATCTCACATGGTCTTACCACATCTACTAATTCCAGGCATATCTATCAGCTTTTCCAATGAGACTGTAATTTCCTGAGTAGAAGAATAGCTGCTGTATTAAAAAGAAGACTCAATGGAGCATGGTGCAGAAGGCTAGATACCCACCCAACAGGGATGCAGAGTATTCATGTTATAACAAGGTGGGACCTGGGAAGTGATTTGCCCATGCATGCTGGGAAAGTCCTTCAGACAAAGCCTTGCTGCTATGACACACCCTGCCAGACTACTGCACTATGGCTGTTTTCAGACTGTGATTTACAAGATGGCACGGATCACACAATGCTGCCTAAGGAAAACACTTGCCAATCGCAGGGGAGGCTGCTGACATTCATTTCCGCTTCTTGGAATTTTCACTGGCTATTCACCTCCGAGGCACCATGTGTTCTTGCTGATGCCCCGGAGGCGCTGCTGTCTTTGCGTGAAAAGCCACACTTGTTTTTCCAAAGCCTGAACGCCATTTTCTTTTCATTCATCCATTTCCTTGCCAGACACATAATGAGCAGCTATGGAGGAGCAGGCATGAGTCTGTGCATGGTGAGGCTACAGCAGTGAATGATGCGTAATTATGTCTTTAGAAAATTAAACCCCTCTCAGCAGATAACAGACAACCACCATTCACTGTGATAACGTGAAGAGGAGACCACAACAGGGAGGAATTCTGCCTAGGAGCTGGCAGAAGCTTCAAGAAGATGAAGGAGATGGAAGAGTTCTCCAGGCAATCATGGCAGCGGGAATGTTCTGTGCAAAGTCAGAGAGGAGTGCCTGAGTCCAGGATACTCAAAAGTAAAGAGGCTTTGGTTTTGAAACGGCTCTATGTTTGTATGGATTGGATAGGGAGTTGTAGGAGATGAGATGTTGCGTGCCATGCCAAGGATTTTGGCTCTTATTGTATACAGGCAATGGAGAACCATTGAGAGTAGGTGACACAAATCACATTGCAGAGAATCTGACAGGGAGAAGGGTTGTTAGATACTTATAACAAGAGTCAGTGAGGGCTAAAACTAAGATAATAAAATGGATGGAGATAAGAGACATAATTCATGTGGAAGATGATTAAAATACAGGAGCGGGGGCCAGCATGGTGGCACAGCATGTTAAGCTTGGGCTTGTGGCCGCAGCCTTCCATACTGAGGTGCTGGTTTGAATCTTGGTTATTCTGCTTCTGATTTAGCTTCCTGATAATGAGCCTTGGAGGGCAGTGGAACATGGCTCAAGTCTTTGTCCCTCCACCATGCATGTGAAATATTTAGATGGAGTATCAAGCTTTAACCTGGTTCAGCCATGGCTGTTGTGGGTGTTTGGGGCTTTGAATAAGCAGATGGAAGGCCTATTTCTTGCTGTTTCTCCTTCTGTCATTTTACCTTTCAAATACATACATACATACATACATACATACATACATACATACATTTGTTAAAAAGGAAGAAGCAATAAGGGGGGAAGAGACAAAGTTCTAACTTCTTAGTGGATGGAAGTTTAGAACTCAAGGGGAGAGGGATGAAGACACAGATAGGGCTTTTACTATTATTATTATTTTAAAATCAGGGCTCTAGACATTTCTTGTCTACCCTGGCTGGGCTCACAGTTCACTTTCAGGGTTAAATGGAGATCTTACCCTTCTTGATTTTAGCATTAGGAATTTTGGGTTAAATCCCGTCTTCAAATTTACAAAAAGCTGGACTTTATGCAGGCTAACCCATAGTTGCCAGCCAGCTCTCCCATCTGAAAAAATGGGCAATACTAACACCCATTTCTGGAGGGCTTGTAATAATGTATGAAGCCATGACAGTCATTGCAAACCATGTCAGTACAGTGAGATGTTCTAGAAAAAGTAGATCCAAGCACTCCAGTAGGCCAGGCACAGATGCCACCATTTCCAAGGATGTCAGGCAGGGGATGAGGAGGCATCACTTCAGGAATTGTACCCAAGGCACCACAATTCATTGTGCTTCCTCAAGTCCTGTTTTATTATCTGAATAACTGCTGGAGGAAGGCCATGGTTCCAAGAAATAACTGGGCCCATGGTTCATGAATTCCCTTTCCTGGTATTCCAGAAAAAAATTCTGGAGAAAACCCCAAAGCCTACTGTCCACAGAGCAACCCTCAGTGATTACTGCAATTGCTCAATTACATGGTTATTCACGAAGTGCAGATTATAGCTTTACTTAGCTGGAAGCTCTAGGATTTGACCAGATGAAACTAAATTAAAAAAATGCAAACGCTGGACGTTTTCTGACCATACGGCAGCATTTAGTTCTAGTCAGCAAGAAATGCGAGCAAAACAAAAACAAAGTTCTGATATTTTTTTCTGTTTTAATTTGCTTCTCAAGGATGTGGCTCTTCAAGATCCAAGCTGGGTCATGAGCAGAAGCCTTGTGTGAAAGCACCTGGTATAAATAAAATGCAGTCCAGTTGCAATTTTTTTATGTGACTCTTTTTACAAGCTGGCTGCCAGATCTGTGCTTTGAAACTGGTCATTCAGGTTTGTAGAGAGAAGGAATGAAGGTCTCCAACTTGGGCACAACAATCCTGTCCCATCAGACTTTACACACAGCCACCCAGCTGCTCAAGAGACCTTGAAGCGGTTTTGGAAACTTTACTTCCAGCTGTGCTATTGGTTCCAACACCAGTTTTTCCTGTTTAGCCCCCATTCCTTTCTGCTCTATTGCCTTCATTTCTTCTAGCTCCTCCTTGGTCCAAGTTATCACATCTCTTGCCTGCATAACGGTATTGGTGTTCTATCTTGGAGTTCTTTTTTTTCCTAAGATTTATTTATTGATTCCAAATGGAGACTTACAGAGAATAAGTGAGAGAGGGAGAGAGGGAGGGGGGGAGGGAGGGAGGGAGGGAGAGAGATCTTCCATCTTCTCAAAAAAAAAGTGTATCATCCCCTGATAAAAGGCTAGGGTGGCTGGGGCCGGGTTAAGGCAAAACCTGGGATCTGGGACTTTATCCAGGGGCCTGTGTACTTGGGTTATCTTCCAATGGTTTGCCAGGTGCATCAGCCAGGAGCTGGATTGGAAGTGGGACAGCCAGGCCTGGATAGGAGTCTTTGCTTTCTAAATCTGGCATTGGGAGAGGTTCTGATGGACGAGCCTGGGCAACTCCTCTAGCAGGACACAGTTCCTGCAGGTAAGCGCAAGAAACAGGATAGGAAACAGCCCAGAACAGGCCATGGAAAGTTACCCACTGGCATACATTTGGCATGGGTCAGGAGCAGACCAAGCTGAATCAGTTCATGTCATCCACTGGCAAATCCGAGCACCAGAACAGTGTGGGTTGAGCCAGGTTTGGTCGCGACAAAAACCAGTGCACAATACGGAATGCCAAGGTGAGGTTGCCTGTACCGGATATGACCGCAGTGCTCAACCAGCTCACGTGAGAACCAGAAAGGGAGGGGGCAAAGCCGGCAGGAGGAATGAGGGGGGGGTTCGCTTGCTGGACAGCTACTCCCACTGGAGAGCGTGAGCTGGGATGGGGGCAGACCAAACTTAGTAGGGCTACATCACCTGTGTGCCTCATGTGGATTAAATCAAGGAAAAGCCTAGGCTGGGCTGATTATTCCTACTGGTGCAAACAAAATTAGAGTGGGTGAGGGTTGTTTGGGCTTAGCCACAGCATCAGCTGGCAGAAGCTGGCACTGGGGTCTAATTCTGTCAAGTCAAACCACAGAACTACCTGGAGAGTACAAAATCCGGGAGTGGGAGAGGCCTGGGAGGGAAATAGTAGGCTCCTACCTCTTGGGTTACCAGTCCCATGGGAGGGCACGAAAACTAGGACAGGAGCTGGGGTGGCTAGACAGACACCCAACAGCATCTGTGTGGGCTGCATAGTGGATCTGGTTAAATGGAACTAAGCTTTAATACCCATTCACATGTATGAGAGCCGAATGGGGTGTGGGACAGACTGGACTACTGCTACACATACTGGCAAATCAGGGTAGGGGGTGGGCCTGGTGGGGGTTATTGTGGGTCACTCCAACTAGTCTGCAGCTCCCACTGGTTTATGCAAGGGCCGAGTATGTGCTGGGCAGAACCAGGCTGGCCTGCAACACCCATTGGTTCCAGTGAAAGTCGGGGCTGAAAACAGAACCAACCCAGCGATTGCAATCACCAGCTGATCAGGGCGATGGACTGTGCCGGGTCCTGTACTTACTAGTACATGCAAGAATCTGGTCTGAGAACACCTCAGACAAAGTTTCTTTGGAGATCTCCCCAATCAAAATGCTGGACTCAGAACCCTAACCAAGAAGAGACAGAAGATACAACAGGACAACCAACCATCTCAGCTCTATGTTGGCAGCGAAATACGGGGCAAGCGGAGACTCTACGATGGACTGTCAATTAGTGAATTCTTTAAAGACCTCATCATGCTTGGAGTGGCAAGATTGGCAGCGATTCGTAAGTGGTGAACTATCAAAACCACTTGAACAAGAACCTCGGAGCATGCCTTACATCTAGGACCTGCGGTGGGTGGGAAACTGGGTGGGCCTTCTCCCTTAATATCCCTCTTTAAACATGAAGGAAACAATATGGAAATAATAGTCTTACCCACTTTCCTATAGCCCTTGAACCTTTTTACCCTAATTAACTATGTAAAGATTGTCAAAAATATAATTTTAAAAAAAGGAGTTTTTGCTTTCTGACAAGTGCATCCTCTCCACGTGGTGAAGAGGTCCCCTCTGTAGCTTCCTGGCTTGAGCTAGTTGTGTCCACCCAGAATCACAGATTTCCTCTCTCTCCTGCCACCTCGAAGCATTTCGGGGTCACTTGTAAGAGCCATTACTAAGGATGAAGGATTTGCGCCTGTGTCTAGTGACCCTCTCCAAGGCCACAGAGGCAAAGCAGATGGAGACGTTGAATGAACCTACTCTAGGAAATGATCATTTCCAGAATGAGACCCCCTAAAATGGAACCAGTTACAAGCTTTTAAGCTTCAGCCCTGCCTTCTCCTGGGGGCTTTCCTGCCCTGGGGGTGGTCTTGTATTCCCCAGGCCTGGATCTGGGCTCCTGACAGAACAGCACTCTTTGGCCTGGACTTTGGGTAGGAATGAGGTCTCTGCCTTTCAAAGTGGAGGGAACTTTCTTTACTTTCAGGGGGAAACTTCACAAAGAAGGGTCGAGTTCCCAGGTGTGTGTGAGGGCATTGTCTCAGGATAGAGGGCCACCTGGATTCCATTCCTCAGCTGTGTCACTATCCTCTTCCTGAAGTCACTGTAGACACAGACACACACACATTCGCATATATGCACATCGTGGTTCACGGACACACACCCATGCACACGTGTGTGCATTCATACATGGCACACGTGGGCTCACACATGCTACACGTACCTATGAACACACAGGTGTGCACATGTGCACAGACATCTGGATCTGACCTTTTACAACCCCAGCTTGGAAAATGGTAAAGAAAAACCCAAGAGCTCTCATCGGCCCTTCGGGCATACAGATACTTTTTAGGTCTTGGTTTGATGTGCCAGACGCACCTCAAGATCTCCTTAGCCCAGGACGAACATTGAGGGTCAGTCCAATCAGGAGCTTCAGCAGGTTGGGCAGAGGGGATTGAGCAGTTACGTGTTGGGCTAGCCAGTTAAAGCAACAAGCAAAGACACAAGAGATAAGCCCTTCATTACCAACAGCAGTGGGATAAGCAGAGCGGGGCTACTCATCACATGCCTGCTTGAGAAGGAACGAGGTAAATGAAGACACCATTACATCCTCTTGAAACATCAGGTTTCTTTGTCCTTAGTAAGAAGGGATTATTATAGTGGAACAATAGTGTGGATTAAGTGAAATAAATCCCTCCCAAGTAACTTGAGGTTCGGAACAAAGTAATTACTCTGGATGTGCTGCTGTTGCGACTATTATCCGCTGTCATCTCTGAGTCCTGCCTTACCCAAGGCCTGAGCAGAAGACATTTTTTAAAAAAATCTTGCTTTGTGTAATTAAGGGTTCTTGTAAAGCTGAATATAAATGCAACTGATTGTCAGCTGTGAACTAAGTTGACATCTCTTTTGAATGGCTGCGGATGTGACCCAAGTGCTGGAAATCTGGTCACGAAAAGATTTTAAGTTCTTTGTGCGTTCCATTATAATCATCTAGAGCTTTAACTCTGCTTGTGTCATGGGCGGAAAGCTATACCTTATTTCACGCACACACAGGTGGGGAAACACAGAGCATTAAACCCGTCTTGGTGCCTGTCTGCTTACCTGTATTGAGTCTCTCCTCTCTTACCAGTGGAAGCAGGCAGGAGGAAGGGCTTAGAGCTAGAATAATAGGACAGACAGAAATTTATACATGAAGAGTCAAATCATGCACAAACCATGCAGGATGGTTTCTTTATGCAGGGGGAAAATTAGCCTGCAGACAGTTAGAATGATGAGGGGACAGCATGGGTTGATGTCCACTGTAGGTCTTTCTAGGAAGGAATGTGGGTAGGGTCTTGACTTTCTGTGCTGGCAATTTGGTCTCCAAAGAGGCCTTTTATTTATGGCTTGAATTGGTGAGAAAGAAGTGGTTGGGAAAACAAGGAGAAGGACGCTTTGGGGGAGAATTCTTCCACTGCAATGGGAGGAGAGTGCAAGGTTCTGAGGGTGTGTCTCCTGGGTCCAAATCCTAGCTCTGCTACTTATTAGCTATGATCCTTCATCTTGCTGTGCCTCTGTCCCTTCCTCTGTAAAATGGGTATCAAAACCATACCTGCCATATAGTGTGGTCATTACCTGTGCCAACATGTTTAGCACAGTGCAAATATTTTACACATACTAGCCATTAATATTACTGCTACATGGATTCTTATTTGTAATGAAGAGTTTCAATGGATAAAGTCATGGACTTCAGATTTTAGAGAAATAATAAATTTTTTTAAAAAAATAATGTTTTAGTAAAAAAAAAAACCCTCCAGAAATAAGGAAACTAAAAATCATAGAGGAGAGTTTGGCTTAAGACAATTCCTCCTCCTCCTCCTCCTCTGTTTCACTCCTCCAACTCTATGTGTGTGCGTGTGTGTGTGTGTGTGTGTGTGTGTGTAACATGAGATGAAACCTCACTCTTCCAGATTTGACATGCTTTGCAAGGATGTGGTATTTGGTGCATGGTAGACCTCTTGTGACCCTGGGGAGCTAAAACGGAGGTTGCCAGCCAACTCTGGAGGTGGCAGAGTGGAAAGACGGAACAGAAGACTCTTTGATTCCTTGAAGTGTAACGTTTCCTTCTCCCATCTGCAGGCTTCTTAGAAAAGTGTTCCTTTTGGGGCCTCAGTTCTAGTTGTACATTGCAGCTCCTACTTGTTTCACCTCTCCCAAAGTGTTCACACAATAGCGTGATGTTGGCATTCTTCCAATTGTCTAAACATTGTCAAGTTCAGGAATGTCTCAGCATTTCTGAGTCCCTTGGCTCTAACCACTTTTAATGCAAAGCCTTGCAGCAAGGAATTTGGAATGCAGTTTTGAAATGTTTATCTGATGTCACCACATTTTCTTGCTTTAACTGTTGGGAGGAATGAAGACAATCGGATGTGGCTCTTTTTTTTGTAGCTGTTCTCTCCCTTTCCCAAAGCCCAGCTCCAGGAAAGATTGGAGGGAATCTTGGAGGTGAGTGTCAGTGGTGCATGAAGCGCCTGCTCCCTGCATGTGGAAAGTCATGGTCAGAACTTGAGAGAAACACTGTGTTTCCTGTGAGGTGGAGAATAATGACAAAACCATGGGGACTGTGAGCATTCTTCCAGAATACAAGATGGATGTCAGTGACTAATAATGCCAGGTACTTAGGATGTCTTGGATGGTTTCTTTAGCTATAAAATGAATGTGATGGGTCCTTTGGTGGAGGCCACAAGGATTACGTCTTTTTAAGGACTTTAACGTGGTGCCCAGCTCATAGTGAGAGCTAAGTGCTTGTGCGCTGGGAGCAACAGGTTCCACAGGCTCACGCCATTACAAGGTGTCCTCGTTAAAGCACAATGTTCTTGGTCACATTGCCTCTCTATCGGCTTCACCCCTCTTTACCTCTCAAAACGTCTGCAGACTTGGGAGGCAGACAAAAGCTCATTCCTTCATTTTCTGCGGGAGTCTGATACCCTAGGTTGAGAATCAGGGCAGTGAGTATTATCTGCCGCTGTGCCACTCACGTGAGGATCTGGATTCAGTGGACTATTGATCAAAATCTTCTTCCAGCCTTGAAATGGGAGGATAGGTGTAAAAATGCCATAGCAGACACATCACTGACTGAAAGCTGCCCTCTCTGCAGGTGGGAGCCGGTGCTGATGAGTGATAGGAAGGATCCTGTCTTCTAGCTGTCATCATGCGTCTATCAGAAAGAAATCTTTGCATCCCACTAGAAGACACCAAGGTAGAGTATCCAGTGGGCTCCCCAAAGCATGGAGTGTCCTTTAGCAATGGCCTCCCTGCCTGGGCACAGGACTGTGAGCTCTTAACTGAAGGATGCTCCTATTGGGTGCCCCAAGTTCCAACTGCTTTGACCAATGGACTCAACTAATTTTCTTTAGTTCTTGACTACCTCATCCTTACCTGGTCTCCCTTACCTGGCCTTGCCCCTTTGGACTAACAGAGCACCAAATACTTCATGTATTTCTGCTTCTCCGTTGGAACTGGTACCCCCACCCCACCCCACCCCAACTTTGCCAACGTGCGGCCAGTTTGAGAGTGAGGCCCAGCCTGGTTTCTTGACCGGGGCATCTTAGTTGCAGTTGGTTCTCCTGTTGGCACAGGAGGTTCAGCAAAAGCCGTCTCAACCTCTTGATTTTTTTTTCAACCCACAGAGGCAAGGATGTGATTGACAGCTGCTGGTGGTGGCCATGGCTGGATTCTGGCTGTAGGTGAATGAGTGTGCCCTCTCTCCTGGCTGAGACACCTGGGAGGGTAGGAGTGTCCTGAGGAGTGGGCAGCTGGAAACACTGCAGGAACCCCAGAGGAGTTAGGAAGCCAGGCCATTTCCTGCCTCCCACGCAGCAAAATAAATAAATAAATAAATAAATAAATAAATAAAAATCAAAGACGTGTGTAGATCTCTTTGTTCTAGCAGTGGTAATCAAGATGTCAGATGCGCTTGACAGAGCGATTTGGGAGTCAGGCAGACGATGGAGGAGTTGGTGAGAATCACAGGCCACGAGGGATTTCAGAGGTTTGATCATCCGCCTCTCCCGATGGAGAAACCGAGACTTGCAAGGCAGCATGAGGACTACCTTCAGGTCTCAACCATCCTCTCAAACTGAAGTTTGTCTACGTAAGTTTTGGGGTGGTGGCTTTACTCCAACGAAGGTGGTTTTCAAAGTCCACCTGAAACAGCAGAATTTGGATGACAATGACCTAGACAGGACCAGACCATCTTGCTTTCTGTGGATTGAGGTGGAGCTTTGTGGAGACTTAACATCAAAGTATACGTGAATGTCTTTTGCTGCCTGGGTCATCTTCATCCATTGCATGCATGCCTTCCCTTGCCTTATTCCTAGTTTCCTTTTTTTTATTTAAGATTTATTTTTATTTTTATTGGAAAGTCAGATATACAGAGAGGAGGAGAGACAGAGAGGAATATCTTCTATCCGATAATTCACTCCCCAAGTGACCACAACGGCAGGTGCTGTGCTGAGCTAAAGCCAGGAGACAGAATCTTCCTCCAGATCTTCCATGCGGGTGCAGGGTCCCAGGGCTTTGGGCCATCCTTGACTGCTTTCCCAGGCAACAAGCAGAGAGCTGGATGGGAAGCGGAGTTGCAGGGATTAGAACCGGCGCCCATATGGGATCCCAGCGTGTTCAAGGCGAAGACTTTAGCCACTAGGACACTGCGCCGGACCCTATTCCTAGTTTTCTTTCAGGACCCTATTGGAAAGTTGGATTTACAGAGAGAAGGAGAGATAAAGATTTTCTAATCGCTGTTTCGCTCCACAAGCAGTTGTAATGGTCAAAGCTGAGCTGATCCAAAGCCGGAAGCCAGGAGCTTCTTCTGGGTCTCCCATGCAGGTGCAGGGCCCCAAGGACTTGAGCCATCCCCTACTGCTTTCCCAGGCCCCAAGCAGGGAGCTGGAAGTGGAGTGGAGCAGCCAGGACATGAACCAGCGCCCATATAGGATCACAGTGCATGCAAGGCGAGGACTTTAGCCATTAGGCTACCACGTTGGGTCCAGAACCCTATCCTTGATTGCAATGGGGTGCCACTGTCTTCCTCCTTTTCCCTCCCCTTCCTGTCGTCAGTGTAAACTTCTCCTCCCTGAGTTAGATTCTGTACCTCAAGGGTAAGTCAGACCCTAAAGTCAAGGCCTGTGTTTTTGTGTTTGATCCTTCTGTCTCAGCTACACGGAATGCAGATGATGCTCAGCAGAAGTTTGTCTCAACAGTGAGCAGTGAAGTTCCGAAGGACATTTCTGCATTAAGACAACAGCAAGTAAGAGTAACCCCAAGCTTCTCAAAAACACCTCTTTCTTATGAATATTTATTCTATCTTAAAGTCAAATTGACAGAGAAAGATGCACAAAGAGAATAGCTTACGTTTATTGGTTCACTTCCCCAGTGCCTAACATGCCTGGGACTAGGCCAGGCCGAAACCAGAAGCCAGGAGCCAGAAACTCCATCACACTCCACTACATGGGAGGCAACATGGCCCACGCCATCTTCTGCTGCATTCCCAAGTGCATTAGCAGGGATTTGGGTCAAAAGTAGAGCAGCTGGAACTTGCTTTGTGTAAATTTAGTATGAAATCTGGCACAAAGCAAAAATGACTTGTCAGCTGCAGGGCAGGGAATTGGGGTATAAAAGCTCAGTATACCTCATCTAGTGTAGGCACAGCAGGAATTCTGGGTCTGGAGAAACAACAGGTGTCCTAGGATGGGGGAGACGTCACAGCGTCAGAAAACCGTCTAGTTCTCAGGATTTCCTCATTTGTGTTATAGTCCTCGCTGCAGTGTGCAAGGGACACACCCTCTGTAGCATTGCATTTCTCTCCCTGATTTCATCTGGTGACAGAGAAGGAGTGGGCATGAGTGGAGGAAGGTGGCCCTGCCCCTTTGGTCTGTGTCAGCCACGGCAGCTCATTTTCCGGGCTGTTGTCTTTATGAGCTGCAAAGGATGAGGGAGAGAAAGGGGAAGCTGCTTGCTGTTACAGGAGACAATGTCCACTGCTCTAACTTGAAGCAGTTTGTGGTGGATAAAACACAGCTGTCCATTTGTCTAAAAGATGCAGGATTCTGCACACTGCTTCTTCCTCACCTGGGAGAAGGAATGACTACTTTCCATCTGACCCAACAGCATTGCAAGGAGCAGCCTTGGGCAACTGGGAGGCATAGATCGTCAACCTGCAGCCAGGGATGGCAGCTCTGCCTAGGGGACTGATTGAGTCCATGTGAGGCAGCATTTTTGATGCATCTTCCTAGAAGTTCTGAGATTGTGATAAGCATAATGGGCCCTACTCCTTGCCTAGGACTTATTGCTGAGTTGTTCTGCTAAAATCATATAAATTGAGGTGATGCTTGCTGTAAGGCTTGAATGAGTAGTGAGGAGTGCTGGGGGCTTAGAAATGTTTGCTTAACTAAGTTCATTAAAGAGTCAATTGTATGACTTGAACTATGGTTATGCAGCGGGGTGGAGGAACCCACCATAGGGGGAGGGTGGGGGGGAGAATCTCAGATTCTATGTAATTACAACACAATGTAATTAATGAATAAATTTAATAAAAAAAAGCATATAAAAAAAGAGTCAATTGTATGATCTTTTCATTTTCTGACCAAGCATAGGATCAGTCTTTTATCATAGTATAGAAGTCAGCATACTACCTTCAAAGGGATCAGTAGAAAAGTATTTTAGGCTGGGGCTAATGTACTAGTGCAGAGGATTAAACCACTGTCTGCAGTGTGGGTGTTCTATATGGATGCTGTTTCAAGTCCCAGTTGCTCTGCTTCCTGTCTGGCTCCCTGCAAATGCACCTGGGAAAGCATTGGGAATGGCTCAAGTCCTTGGGCCCCTGCACTCATGTAGGAGACCCAGATGAATCTCCTGGCTGCTGGCTTCAACCTGGTCCAGTCCTGGCTTATGTGGCCATTTTGGGAGTGAATGAGTAAATGAAAGATAACTTTCTCTGCAGCTCCCTCTCTCGCTGTAACTTCTTTTTCAAATAAATAAGTAAATATTAAAAAATAGAAAAATATTTTAGGCTGTGTGGGCCACATGGCTGGTTGCTGTAGCACAAATGTGGCCATAGACAATGTATAAATGAGTAAGCATGGTGGTGTCTTAATAAATATTTATGGCCACTAAAACTTGGTTTTCATTCCATTTCCATGTACCAACACAGTATTGTTCATCTGACTTCTTTTTCAACCACTTAAAAAGGGACAATCATTCTTTATCCACAAATCATAAGAGTCAGCCGGACACATTGGTCCCCAGGGCTCCTCATTTGTGAATCCCAGATACTTAAATGCACTCCAGATTGCGAAGAGAAAAATGTTGGTTTCCAAAATAGAAATTAATGTGCTGGAGTTTTCTCTGCAATTTAAAAATCCGTGTTCGGACTCGACACTTGGCCCAGGACCCAGTCTTCAAAGAATCAAGTCTGGGCTTGCGTGGTTAATTCAACCACAAAATCTGGGGTTCTGCAGGACCTTGAGGTCTCTCAGTCCTATATTCTTTACATTACATACACCCACATTCAGACCAATGTAGAGATGCAAGGCTCCTTTCTACTAGGGGGAGAAAATAAAAGATCTTCAGGTCGCTTAAATCTCTTCCCCCTGGAACTCAGCCTGTAGGGGAGCGCAGGCATTCCTGCTGAGCGTAATCTAACCTCCTGATGTGGGAGAGAGTTCATTCTTCTCCACAATTGCCCCAAAGGGGAAAATAATGGCAAGTCTTCAGCTCTGGGTTTCCTCGGGCGTTTTCCTCTTAGGGCAGCGGTAGGTACGGTGGCTCATTTCCATTCCTTGGATGGGAGCAGCTGATGTTTCAGAGAGCCAGGAGTGGTGTTTGCTGCTGTGCCTTTTGCAGACCTCCAACAGGAATGCTTTTCTAACAGCATTTAAAAATAGAGACAGACGTGAGCTGAACATAGCAGTTTCCCCAGGATAACTGAGTCAGTATGAAAAAACAAAGACTGGTTTTTCCTGGGATCTGCCAAGGCACTGAAAGTCGAGACCATGCTGAGGCGCCAACATCTTACCAATGCTCACTGATAGTGATGGCATGGGTCCAGTGCAATGCCCACATCCCATACCGGGATACCCAGGTTCACTCCCTGGTTCCAGATAATGTGAGTAGCTGATTTTCTGCCACCCACGTGGGAGACCTGGACTGAGTTCTTGGTTCTTGGCTTTGGGTTGGCTCAGTTCCGGATATTGTAAGCATTTAAGGGGTGAGCCAGCCGGTGAGATGATGGATTCTTTCTATCTCTCTCAAGCAAAATAAATGAAAATGGTAAAACGTTCATTGGTGGGCATGCGAAAGTGGTGGACTCCGTGTAGCTGAGAGCAATACCTTGTGCATAGTGGACTTTCAGATATTTAGGAAATAAATGGTGAAGTGCATCTTGTCTGGGAAGAAATTCTGATTTTCCATTCTAGCTGAATTGCTCCTTTGGAGCACAGCTCCAAAATTCTTTTAGAGACCCAAGATGCTTAGGGGGTGGACGCAGGCAAACCAGATGCAGCTTGAACTTTCTGACACCAAGGAACACATTGCTCCTGTCTCTAACAGCTGCCATGGCATAGCATTATCTTCAAAGAAGGATCTGAATTCCTTACCAAAGCCTTTTCAGCCAATACACATGTGCTTTCTGCTGCAATGGCAACTAGTCCTGCTGCAGCAGGGAGTGTGGGTGGCACGCAAGAGAGCCCAGATGGAGTCCTGTGTTGTGGGAAGAGAGGACAGGAAGGTTAGAAGGGGCAAGGGATGAGCGGGCTGGGGCTCTGGTTTGCTCTCGGTCCTTGTATACTCCTTAGGGATGTATTTTTCTGGTGGGAAAGCAGGCGGAGAAGCAGAAGCAAATTGAGGAAGGCTGCTCTCTGCAAGTGATTAACTCCCAGAGAGGTACACGGACTCATAGGAAATTGAGAAAAAACTTAAAAAATATTGTTTATAACCTCACAGCTAGTTCCATGCTCTTGCATCTTTGCATATTAACCCCAGATTCTATGCTCTTGGAGGAGAGGTTTGGGTTACCTGGGCCCTTGAAGCCCCAGCGCGCAGCAAGGAGCAGGGCATACAGTTCCTATGTGTAGGTCACAGAGTGAACAGTGAGTGAGCAAGCAGAAACTGTACTGAGTCCTGGCAGCTGTCCTGGATATGTGGGAAATGTAACCTTTGCTCAACACTGTCCCTGTTACTTTCACCCAGAGATGGGCTCTCTCTGCCAGGGGCAGTCCAGGCCCGTGAGAGTGGCTAATCTCTCTGCTGAAGTAAATGGAAAATGGTGTTATTGTTGCTCATGTCTCTCTGGCTTATCAGGTCTTCAGCAGTTTCCTTTAGAGGGAAATTCAGCTTTCAGACCATGGGGAACTAGCAAGCTCAACTCTCAACCCTTGCCACATGCTGGAGAATCCTACAGGGTCCATGACAATCCCAGGGTGTGAGTGCATCCTACACACACCCTTGGGTGGGGTGGGACCCTAGACGAGCTTTGTGTGATTCAGCTGTGGGCGGCAAAAGCCGAGACAATGTTGGTTCCATTATGCGTTTGCCAGTGCTGGAGTCCCAGCACCCTCTGGCTGCGTCTCTGCTGTTAAGCCAGGGGCTCAGGAGGGTGGAAGGAGTCCTGTGCCTACAGTATTTTATCGGAGTCAGCGCTTTATACCGTTGCGTGTGGTTCCAAGAACACCCTGAGTTTTTACATCAAAAAGTCATTTAGATGGATTAAAAGCTCTATTGCTTTTTGCCAACTTTTGAGTTGGAAGGGAGATTATTCATGCTAGAGAAATGTCACGATTTGTTTGACAGCAAGGTTTGCATGATTATTTTCTGAATCCCTAGCTCCTAGCCTGGGGCTTGCCATGTGGAAGATGTTCAAAGACGTGAAAATGATTGGAGCAGCTGCCGCTTGCTTATGGTGCTATTCAGTATCTTGTTTCATCTTCAGAGCAACCATAGGAGACGGGTCCCCTGAGTATTTTCCCTGTGCAGGATGTGGTAGGCAGAATTCCAAGATGGCCTCAAAGTGCTGCAGTCTATTGTGCATGTTCTTTGTAACCTCTTCTCCTTTTTTTTTTTTTTAAAAAAAAAGACTTATTTATTTTTATTGGAAAGTCAGATATACAGAGATGAGGAGAGACAGAGAAATCTTCCATCCGATGATTCACTCTCCAAGTGACTGCAATGGCCGGTGCTGTGCCAATCTGAAGCTGGGAGCCAGGAGCTCTTCCAGCTCTCCCATGCAGGTGCAGGGTCCCAAGGCTTTGGGCCATCCTTGACTGCTTTCCCAGGCCACAAGCAGGGAGCTGGATGGGAAGCTGAGCCGCCAGGATTAGAACCGGCGCCTACATGGGATCCCAGCGCTTTCAAGGCAAGGACTTTAACCACTAGGCCATGGCGCCAGGCCCGTGTAACCCCTTCTTAAACTTGGGCTGGGCCTGTGTATACAATGGGGTATAATGTGTATGGATGTGTTATGGGATGACAAAAAAGAAGGAATTTGCTGATATATTTCAGGCTTCTAAACAATGGGTTTCGGAGGACTCCCAAGGGAGCTTGTGTTAGGTGGGCCTGATCTCCAGGAGTTAATTATTTACCCACCAGAATTCTAAAGCTGCAAGGAGGTTCCTTGTGTTCACAACCCAGGAGTCTGAGTAGAGGCCTCAGTAAGTTGTACCCAGTCTCATGGCCCACAGAAACTGTGACCTACGAAGCAGGTGTTGTGCCAGCCACAAATGTGTAGCTGGAACACTAACACACTGGGGAAGAAATAGGCTGCAGGGATGTTACAGGATGTGTTGGTCAAGGACTCATGTAAGGAACTAGCAGAGCTGGCAATCAAATTCTGAAATTTTGACTTCAAGCCTTTGGACTAGGACATGACAATTCATTTATATACAACGAGGCCCATTTGTACTAACTCTGTGGGTTATAGATTGGGACAAATCTAAGGTCAAGTTCAAATCCTGCTGCTATGTGGGGTGGAATTAGAGCTAAGAGTTGCCACATACTTGGGTTCGACACACAGGAATTGTCTTCCCAGATTACATTCCCATTGCCTTCCGCTCCCCCAAAACTGATGCAAGGGGGTCTACTTTAATCAGGATTGGGAGACAAAGGCCACGTTACCCAATGCTAACAGAACCCCAAAGAAGAACGAGACACAGCTGTCATCTCACACGGATGCCCTCCTGCTTCACTCCTGTCGTAAGGGCATTGTCCAGCTCTTCTGATTGGCCCTAAAATTCAGGCCTACATAATTATATAGCTATCTTTCCTTAAAGAAAGGCTGATTTTTATTTCCAGCAGCAATGTGCATTTGGTTCCGGCTGGTCTATTTGATCTGGAAATGGAGAGAGAGACGGAGCTGGGGGTGCACTGGATGTGTCCCACACCAAAGCGGCTGTACGACGACAGGTTCTGTGTGAGCTCTGCAACTGCGCACAGTGTGGTTGCGACTGAGGAATCATTGGCAGCTGTGTGGCCTTGGGGAAATCACTCAACTTTTTCAGGCTTCATTTCCTCTTCTGAGAAACACGGATGACAATGGCTCAGTCCCCAGGCCCCGTTCCTCTTTCATGAAAAAGTCCTGGTGAAGTGAATGTGTCCCAGCTAAAACTGTGTTGGTTTGCAACTGGGATAATGTGTGACTTCTCACTGAAAGTCTGTTGGTCAGGAAAGGCTGTCCTGGCAAACTACTGGTTCCCTGTGCCGAACCAGAGTACTCCTTTCTGTTTTCCCTTCATCCACGCATTCGTCTTCCCCTGAGATGTGGATGTGAGGCCCACAGGTGAGAAGCCATCTTGTGAACATGAGGTTAAGGGGGAACAGAAATCCATGAATGGCTTGGGTGTCTCACGGCATCACTGGACCAGTTGTCTGCCTGAGTCTGCTATCCTGTGGGCATCTTGTCATGGGCTGGGGGAAACCATTTTTTGTTCTGTTGGTGCTAGCTTTTGTTTTCTCTCGTCCGGGTCACATGCAATCCTGTTATAAAAAGCAGTTCACAAGACACACTCTCCATAAATTTGAAAATTCTTGGTAAATGGTGAAATCTCTGCTTGTGTAAGGAAAAACCCAGCATCTTTGTTCTGGTTTAAGGGTCCTTGTTTAGAGCTGGATTCAGTGTGAAAGGAGAAACGAACCGCTCTTCTCCAGTACACAGTCAGGAGAAGTGAATGGTGAGGTGTGGAATAAGGGTGGACCAGAGGGGAACATGATAGTTATTTTTTAATACAGGCATGCCTTACTCGTGTAATGTTGGTATCAACAAACCTGCTGTACTGCCAGTCATATTGAAGTGATAATGATGTTAAATGACTATGGTAATGACCTATTTACTATTCTAACATTCCATGGTTCTCTTAGAGCATGCTTCTACTAAACAAAGATAGCTTATATCAAGTACTATAGTATATTATGATGGACAGCACTCTTATATAGCTGGTGTTGCTATATCTCTTGATTGTGGGTCTAGGTTAGTGGGATGTATGATCAGTAATGTTTGAGTGACATCAAAATTGCCTGATGGCACTGTTCTTAGCATGTGTCCCTGTTGACAAGCAATGCATGACTGGGAGGCTGTCGGGTAGAAAGACTGAGTCCTAATGGGTGAGATGGGAACAGCGATGGACACTGCTGAGGATTAGATTCTGTTTTAGATGGGGTTTGGGTTTGCATGCTATGCTAATAGCTATAGCTGCCAAAGAGGGCTATGTAGATGGCCTTGTGGTGGGTGGGCAAAGCAAATATGGAGCCTCCATTTGCTGGGGTGAAGTCAAGTGATCCCAGAATGTATTCCCATGTTGATTTCTTCACTTCGTGAATTAACTGGTGAAATAAAGAGTGAGTTAGGACATGGTGGGAAAGGCTCTTAGTGATCAGGTTGCAGTATTTAAGATCTCTCTAGCTTGGTAATTACTTGACGCTCCCTGTGCAAGTAGTAAGCTCCACTTGCACAGGGAAACTGAAGGCACCAACCTGTAGGGTGAGCTGCACAAAACCACACATATACAGGTGGCAAGTCCCTCATTCTCTCTGTGCCTTTGCTCTATCTACCACTCTTTCTTTTTCAATCATTTGTGCTTTTGGAAGAAACCAAGCTATGCTCCAACTCTCTAGGATGGTGAGCATGTTTGGGAGGCATGTGTTGTTACCCGATATCAGCTTGAAAGATACATTTTCCTGACTTGGACAAATTGGAGCAAGCATTCCTTTTGATCTGCAATTTTCCAAATGTCCCCAGATCACTCTTAGCAGAAGCAGATTATATGTGAGGGCTGTGGTTCAGATTTTGCGCAACACATGGCTTTCCGACAGGGAGTGGTTGTGGATTCTTCAGATTTAAGTCATTCTCACTATTCTCTACACTTAGGTTCCAAAAATTGTGGTGAAAACCACTTCTTCAAGCGAGCCCAAATGTTTTAAACATCACCCTCTCTCTCCTTTCTCATGTACACATAGGTGTGTGCATACACACACACACACACACACACACACTCCCATACTCCCATACTCCCTTGCCAATCTTCACATTTTATGTCTGTGGTTCTTCCCTGTTGGAACTTCTTTCCAGACAGTACCATTGAGTGTCAGGCGAGGCAAGTGCACTTTGCTTTTGCAGACAGGTATTCCCAAAGCAAGCTGGACCATCTATCTCAAGCCTCTTCTCCTTAGCATCAGGCTTTCAAGAAGTAGCGAGAGCAAATTGGCAGCTGGATAAGACAGTCTGACGCTGGTAAAAGCATCTGTTGGAAAACTTGCTTTGTAATTTCCTGAAATTTCAGGGTCAGAAGTGGGTAAAAACCCCCCAAATGGAAGAAAACTCTAATCACTTTCAACTGGGAGGAAAATAAGAAACAGACAGGCTCGTGTTGATGTAGTCTGTGGATTCTGAACTGTAGGCTCCTGTATAAATGTTTGCAAAGCCTCACTTCCCTAGGGAGCTAGCACTGACCTTCTTCAGAGAGGAATTACTTGGTCCAAACTGGAACATGTGTGGGTGGGAGTAGAATTCAAATTCACCTTCTTGCCCCCTGCATTGCTCTGTAAGGATGGAGATGAGTTAGAGAGTGTCTGAGTCCTTGATCATCCTTCCAAGTTTTAGTCATTGATGTAGTTTCAGCACCTGGAACAGTGCCTGGTGCACGGTGGGTGCTCAACAAACACTTGTGGAATGAAAGAATGCATGCATTCATGTATCCTGGGATCTCTTGAACTTTTCTGACACTTAACTTAATCTGTATAAATGGTTGATGCTGGAAACGGAGGGCAGAAAGCAAAGGGAGCTTTGATCTGTAAGCACAACTGGAGAGAAATATACATTGGGGTAGTTGTAAGAGTGGTTATGTGGAAATCTAGGAATGCTGTGTATGAGCTCGTGGGAAGATTCATGTTTGACCATGAAGACAGCTGTAGACCACAAATTTCTCCCTGTGCCTTTTGAGCTGAGCTCTCATTCTGAACTGTCTGCAGCAAAGTTTGAGTATTGGCTTTGCTTCAAGGTGGGGCCTTTGTTCTAAAGAAAAAGTCTCTCCTCCCACTTTTGCTCTATCTCTTCCTCTTTCCTTTCTCTAACCCTATAATTCTCCTTAACTATTAGCTCCAGGCCTGGACAATAAACTGAACTTTGCATTACCTGAACTCTCTGTTAACAAACTCAAAGATCCAGTTTTCATGGGCTGGAGTGTGACTGAAGCCAAAATTTTAACCAAAAATTTTGAGAGTCAGAGAGGAAGGGAAGTGGAAGGGAGAAAGCGAGCGAGAGAGTGAGCAAGCTTCTTTCTATTGGTTTGTTTCCCAAATGCCTGCAATAGCCACTGCTAAGTCAGGCTAAAGCCATGTGTTCGTAACTCCATATAAGTCTTCTGTGTGGGTGACAGAGACCCAAGGACTTGAGCCATCATCTGCTGGCCTCCCAGGATGCATTAGCAGGAGGCTCGATCAGAAGTGCAGTAGCTGGGACTTGAATTGGAGTGCCAATACGGGATAAAGATGTTGTAACCAGTGGCATAACCTTCTATGTTTCAATGTCCACTTACCAAGTGATATCTTGAATATTACATCAAATACCTGCCCCATTTTTCTGAGCTGTCTGTGTCCAGTGTTCTGGAGGTAATTTGAAAAATTTACCTCTCCCTTGCTAGCAATTGCAATTTGTCATCTGATTAGCACTCCATGTAATAGTTCTAAATTAATAAACTTGAAGGGCTACATCTTCCAGTTAGTACAAGAGTCTTCAAAATGACTTTCGCTTCACAAATACCTCTCAGATTTCCCCCTTCTATCAGTGAGGTACACTTAAGAAGCATCAGGTAGACCTATTTGCATAAGCATTGATTCCTGTAATGGGAGGAAGCAGTGACAATGCAGAGGGAACTTTGTCCCTAGGCTTTCCTAAGCTGTCTTGGCAAAGGCTGTGTAAGCTTCTCTGTGTTCAAACCACTGGTGGGGAATCTGAGCTTTCAGAATAACAGACACAGAGGTGAGGCAGAGGCAAAAGGACCAGGTGGCTGGGGGATGAGGAAATAATTTTTCAGAGGATCAGTAAGGAGAGGTTGTGGTCTGCTCCAGCTTGCTTAGTAGCCATTCTGTCTGCCAGCTGCAAGGCTGCTGCTATGTGTACGGAGATGATTTGTTTCTCATACTCAAAAGAGCTGATGGCTGCTGTCTGCTTTAATAGGATGTGCCTGGGGCTCAGGCATGTCCCCCTTCAGTGAGTTTGGAAACTGAGCCCAAAATGGAATAGCATCAGTCTGCAGAAGCAAAGGCAATAAATTGAATCTAGAGTTGAGGACCCTTGGCTGGAAACAAACCATCCCCTGGAGATAGTTCTCCTTACTTTCTTAATAGTCAGATTCCCTCACTGAGAAGGTACAGTTGACCATCTGTGACCCAGGGCACAGCATGCAGCTTTTACGCTATGTGACATGCATGTTCACAGGAAGCAAACTCTGGCTCAACACCGGGTAACAGCTAGTTAGGAAAATGAGAGATTCTGAACCAGAATTTCAGTTATACGTAGGAGTAGCCCCAAGACTTTGTGCTTACAATGTTGGTTAAAAGCCTGTAAGTCTTTCCTATGACATGGGTACACGAGGTTCTAAACATAGGTCACTATTTCATAAACCAAAGGATGCCCACACATGCATAGAGGCTGGACTTTGCATGTCTTGGTGGCTCTGTTTTGCTGAGAAAAGGGCCTTCTTCTGTCTTCCTCTGTCTTCCATGCTCTGAGTGTTTTCTCCTTCCATAGCATCCATTAGGTGGGAGCTGGTCTCCAGGTGGCTCTTCTTCCTATCTGTTCTCTCTCTTCCTCTCGCCAGGAATTCTGCACATGAAAAAGCCCACCATCAGGTGTGATGTGCTTCAGCGGCCCTCCGGTAGGCAGCCCTGTATGTGATCAGGAGAAGAAGGAGTTGCTTTGGGATTTACTACTTCATGGAAAAATGGCTTAATCTAGACAGAAATATCACGATGCTGGAAGTTTATTCTTGTGCAAAAAGGGTAATGAAAGAAGGGTGGGGATGCTTCAAATGACAGGATAATTGTAATAGCAGGTGTTCTACAGTCTTTCCTTTTGTGGTACAGGGTCAATGTATGACAGGACAAACTGTTTTCTACTTCTTGGTCCCCATTGCAATTTATTTTGGTTGCTTGTATTTCTGAGTCCCAAACACTGTGGTCATCTCAGTTGGCATCACTCACCAGGGCCTCCTGACCCAAGCCCACTCACCCCTCTCTTGTCCTGCTGCTGCTGCACCCGTGAAACCACTCCAGTGTCCTGGAAATGCCACAGGATCCTGTAACTTGGCTAGGGTTTCTTCCTCTGGCTGGAAGGCAGGAATTTCCTCACTTTTCCCCGTGACAGTCCACCTTCGCTCATGAAGGCTGCATCTGGAACTGGTCAAGTGTCCTGCCATGGTTAGGGCTCAAAAGGCAGGATGTGACTTGGCTTTGGTGTTGTGTGGTTATCCCATCTGCAGAAGCCCTACGTGATAACTTCTTTGGTGTGTTTAATTTTCCCCCTCCCCCTCTGGAAGCTGAAGAAATCTAGTCTGAAAACCAGTAATTTAGAAGTCACAATAGATAATCAAGGATTTAACAGAGTCCCTATTGGAGCTTTAAATTAGCACTAGTCATTGAATTATCCTTACTGATATTGGAGAAAATTCTGAATTTTTTTCGTGACATCTGCATAAAAAAGATGAGTCATTTTTTTAAATGAGTTTAAAGTTGGTGCCTTAAGTTGTGGTTTCTGGGACCTGCATTCACTTTCGATGGACCTCCTGCTTTCTTTAGGACAAGAGTTGATATTCTGTACATTGTGAGTGGCTGGGAAAGTTTTGCTCTTTTTTGGCAGGGGTGGGTAGAAAAACAGAATTCCTAAGCTTCGAAAAACATCTGCTCTACGTCTGTTTGCTAGACTCCTCCAACTTTTCTAGCAAGTTGTGACATTTGAACTGACAACCCTACGGCATATTTTGGCACGTTAAGGAACTCTACACTCAAGAAATATGTTATTAGACATTTCTCTAGTCCCCATTCAAGTGCTCTACTCATTTGGAAAGTTCTTGTCTATGGAGTTGTAGCTTAGCATGACTACCTGTTGAAAGTTGTAGCTTAGCATGATTGGGAGTCCATAGGACTCAATTAAGTCGTACCTTATGAAGATGATTAGGGTCATCTGTTGGTTGCTATGGCACTGGGATATTCTGCACAAGAACAAGCTCTGATACTTAAAAATCATCCTCGTAAAATGTTACAGAGAAGAGAAGAATTTGTCAGGGGCCCCAAGACAGCCAACCAGTGGTGAATTGACCAAACTTCCATCTGTTTCCAATGAAATATGTTTATTATCTTTGCATCTTTTTCTCCAGCTCAGCTAATCACTTAGAAAATATCTTCTGTGATCTTAATGGAAAGCGTATTTTTATAAGTTATTTGGCTGCTTTCTTTCATTCAAGGCAGTGGTATTTCTCCCCTCACTTTCACTCTGAGCTTTTCTTGGAGCTGTAGAAGGGTACTTCAGAAAGTTTATGGACAAATGGAATTTAAACACAAGCTTATTGATGGAATACTTTTGAAATTATATCTAGGTGGTATCTAGGTGGTATACCAAAACAGTAATGGAAATGTAGTATGAAAAAATTGCATTGAATTTCAATATTTTTGAATTCCACATTTTCTTTAAACATTTTAGATCTGCATTATTATGTTGCAACTGTGGGTGCTATTTGATCAATATTTATTTTTTGTTTCCGGTTATGCCCCAGAATTTACTGGGCATTGGAAGTACGGCAGAAACAAAGCAGTAAATTCAACAAATAAATAAGAAAGTGATTATAGTTTGCGAAAGGTGCTAGAAAGGAAATAATCAAAGGGGACAGAGAGGAAGTGCAGTACTGTTATGGATAATCTTTAACTTGGTTGATCAGAAAAAGTCCTTTATACAACAGAATCTGGAGCTGTGAGGGTAAGAAGAAGCTGAAGAAATAAAAATGGAAAGAAACACAAATTGCTACGCCTTTGAGACAGTCAAGGACTTGGAATAAACCCTTAAATTTTTTTTATTGAAAGACAGAGATTACCCATTTGCTGACTCACTCCCCTAATGTCCACAAAACCTGGGGCTGTGTGGGACGCTGTGAGCCAGGCACTCAGTCCTAGTGACTCAAACAGGTGAACCACAGGTGTGCAGCTGCAGGAAGTTAGAAAAGAACCGGAGCTGGAACTCAGTTCTATGTACTATGAAGTATGACGTGGATCCTTGAGCGGCAGCCTAGCTGCTGTGCCAAAAGCCCACCTCAGGACTTGAGGGTATTTGAGGAAGAAAAAGCCAGTCATTGTGGTCACATGGACAGAGAGAAGGAAATTGGCATGAGAAAAGCCTGTGCCAGGCTGGGAAGTCCTTATGGTGAAGGATGTACTTGGCATCGTTTGTACTTGGAAGAATACGTGATGGAGCCTGGGACAATTAAAGTTTGGGAAATTAGAGATGACTGAAGGGCTGGCAATACATCTCATGAACCAAACAGCATATGGCAATATGCAACCATAGATTTTTTTTTCCTTTGATGCTCTTTGTCTGATCAGACTGTGTTCCTGTACTGAAAATAAACACTCTAGGAGAGTTGTCAGTGCAAGGAGTCTGAAGGCTTTGGGTACTGAGAGATACCCGGAATATTCAAAGACGAGGGTGGAATTAATAATCCAGAGACAGAGGCAAGTGCCTGTGCTTAGAGACAGCTTGATCTACTTACCTAACATTGTCCTTGTGTTCTAGGGAGTGGAGCCTAGAGTGGAGTCATTTTAAAGACTTCTTCTTTGGATGAGGCAAAAATGAAATGAGTTTCCTTTTTGCCGTACTTTGCCTAACTCTGCCTTCCTATTAGTTTTCTTTTCTTTTTTTTAAAGATTTATTTATTTTTATTACAAAGTCAGATATACAGAGAGGAAGATCTTTCGTCCGATGATTCCCCAAGTGAGGCGCAACGGCCAGTGCTGCGCCGATCTGATGCCGGGAACCTGGAACCTCCTCCAGGTCTCCCAAATGGGTGCAGGGTCACAAAGCCCTCAACTGCTTTCCCAGGCCACAAGCACGGAGCGGGATGGGAAGTGGAGCTGCCGGGATTAGAACCGGCGTCCATATGGGATCCCGGCACGTTCAAGGCGAGGACCTTAGCCGCTAGGCCATGCCCCTGGGCCCCTTCCTATTGGTTTTCAGCAGATTCTGTTTGTTTTTCCACCTGCCTACCCACTGCTGGGTACACAATGCCTGCTCCTGACTGCTCTGCCTTTCCCATTTGGTGTTTGTCCTGGAGGTGTTTGAGGAGCCGTGTGTAAAGCAAGGTGGCTTGTTTCAAGGTTATCTTGGGGCCCTGATTTGCGATAGGTCATCACAGCAGGTTTTCAGTTTGTGTGTCTAGAATACTAGTGACGCTGGAGTGGGTTCTCTGCTATTGCTATAGGAAAAGTTCAAGTTGTGGAGACAGATGAGTCCTAGCGGAGTCCTTAGCTCTGCTGTTTTCTATTTTGTAACTCGAGGCTTATGACTTAATGTCTTTGAACCTAATGTTTTCATCTCTAAAATGTGGATAATTATACATATGTAAATTGCAGGGCTGTTGGGAAGATTAAATGCTATGACATATGTAATGTTTTTCGCGTGATATTTAATTCATGCTGGTAACCACAAATAGCCTATCTTGTTATTATTATTGAACTTGCAACAGATGGTTGTCAGTTTGACAGGAAACACACTCTCCGCCTTTGGAACCTGAAAGTGAAGCTGATGAACCCTGCTGTCACGGGCAGAGGGGTGTCGGAGCCATGGGTGCAGTTTTTTCTCTTGCACTTTGGCAAAGTCTGCAGACTGGAAACTCCTGGTTGCTGAGCTCATTCAGTTTTCAAAAACGGTTTAAAAAAATTAAATTGAACAGATAGCTTTGAGAATAGGGTACTTTTTCCTTATGCCATGTAGGTGGCTTGGTTTTCCTGAAAAATCAGATCTGGTCCCATGGGATGCCTCCCCAGGGAGTGATCTCCGACTTTGACTTAGGAGGGTATGCCTTTTCCAGCTCTTTGCTTTCCCTTCCCAGCTTGCTGCCTGTCCGAGAGAAACAGATTCTTTTTTTTTTAATAGGCCTTTTTTTTTTATTAATTTCATATCATTATGTGACACATTTTTTTATGCACTGGGATTCCCCCCGCCCCTCCCCAAGCCCTCCCCCCACCACGGTGGATTGCTCCACCTTGTTGCATTTCCATAGTTCAAATTCAGTTGAGATTCTTTCATTGGAGGTTTTGACCAAGCATGAAGTCCAGCATCTTATTGTCCTGGTAAGTTCAATGGTTTCTTGGGGAGACCATCTCTGGTCTGAAGGTAGAGGCAGCAGAGTATCATCCCAATCAATTAAAAGCCCCAACATAATATTTCCAACCATTTACAACATTGTGGCATTAATTGACATGGTATTGATTAACCAATATGTTACTAGGGAAATGCAGGTTCTCAACCACAACCTGTGACTTCCTCATAGACATGAGAAACAGATTCTACCCAAAATAACCTTGGACACACTTTTAATCTTTTTAAAAATTCATTTATCTTATGATACAGTTCCATAGACTCAGAGACTTCTCTTCCTCCCTCTTCAATTCCCTTCCGCTCACTGATTTCCCCTCTACTGTTACAATATTGCAGAACTTCAAAAACAGTCATGAGTGCTTCATTTTGCTATCTAAGTGTATCCTGACACTGTAGGTATAGACAATGACAGAAAGTCCAGGATCCCTTTGTCAAAATATATTTAACAGTTTCATTGGGAAACTATTTTTGATTCAGGAATAGAGATGCATACTGCAATGTATCTTCACTTCTCGATATGAAAGTCTCTATTATACAGCTCCTCTAGATGAATTCTCATAGTCACAGTTACCCTATATGCACAATGGAGGTTACTGTAATACTTGTCACAGAAGGTTCTTTTGTGGATTATATAACACAATCAAAAAAGGGTTGCCACTGCGCTTGGGATACTGGAAGGACTCCGGGCCAACTGTGATTGTTATATCACACATCTATGAAAATGAGCATCTAATTGAAATGCATACTTCAGTGAACACTGATAGAAATTAAATTGTGGGGCCCAGCGGCGTGGCCTCGCGGCTAAAGTCCTCGGCTTGAAAGTCCCGGGATCACTTATGGGCGCCGGTTCTAATCCCGGCAGCTCCACTTCCCATCCAGCTCCCTGCTTGTGGCCTGGGAAAGCAGTTGAGGACGACCCAATGCCTTGGGACCCTGCACCCGCGTGGGAGACCCGGAAGAGGTTCCAGGTTCCAGGCATCAAATCGGCGCGCATCGGCCCATTGCGGCTCACTTGGGGAGCGAATCATCGGACGAAAGATCTTCCTCTCTGTCTCTCCTCCTCTGTGTATATCTGGCTGTAATAAAAAAATGAATAAATCTTTAAAAAAAAGAAGAAATTGCATGGAGTAGATGAACCATAGCTTTCTTATCCAATCCTCTGTTAATGGGCATTTTGGTTGCTTCCATGTTTTTGCAATTACTGATTGTGCTGCTATGAACATAGGAGTGCAAGTTGGTTTTTCATAAAACAATTGTTCTGGATATATTCCTAGGAGTGCTATTGCTGGATCATACGGTATGTTGATTTTGAGTTGTTTGAATATTCTCCATACTGATTTCCATAGAGGCTGTACCAGCCTGCAACCCCACCAGCAGTGGAGTAGGGTTCCCTTTTCCCCACAACCTCGCCAACAAGTGTTGTTGCTGCTTTTATTCATGTGGGCCAGTCTTACTGGCGTTAGGTGGTACCTCAATGATGTTTTAATTTGGATTTCCCTTATTGCCAGGGAACTTGAGCATTTTTTCATATGTTTATTTGCCATTTGGGTTTGTTCCTTTGTGAAGTGTTTGCCCATTTCCCGTGCCCATTTCTTGAGTGGCTTGTTTGTTTTGACATTTTGGTTGTTTTGTAGCTCTTTGTATATTCTGGAGATTAGCCCTCTATCACCTATGTCGTGTGCAAAGATCTTCTCCCATTCTGTGGGTTGCCTTTTTACTTTGTTGATTGTTTCTCTAGCTGTACAGAAGCTTCTTAGTTTGATGAGGTCCCAATTGTTTATTTTGGTTTAAGCAGGAGCACAGCAAGTTTCCTTTAGCTGTAATTTTTACTTTGTTCTGCCACCAGGAGGAATGTGAGCTCTAGAACAAGAGTATTATAAACAACCGTGAGCTTCATTTGATAAGCACTTTGGAGTGTCCAGGTGACTTTTGGCTTCCACCCCCTGACCTCACAGCATTGACCCCACCCCACTGGACCTATGCCTTTGAACGGTTGAGTCACATTAAAGATGCACAATGAGTGTTGTCAAACATCATTTATTTATTCAGTCATATAATGGCATTAAAGGAAATCTATTCAGAAAGGAAAATATCCATGTCTCCTTCAACCTAAAACTAAGGCATTTGTTTAAAAAAGTGTTATTTTTGCTCATGTTATTAAATTTCTGATGACAGGCTGGACAAATCCCCTTCCTGGGAAAGGCTGTGCTGCTCAAATCCTGAGCCTGTCCCTAGTGACATAGGGAGGGAGGGAAATGGAGAGAGAGAGAGAGAGAGAGAATGAATCAGGCCCAGAATGCCCACAAATAGCAGGGTTTGGACAAGGGTGAAACCAGGAGCCAGAACTCCATGCGGATTTCCAGTGTTAAGGGCAGGGATGCAGGTACTGGGCCATTAGCTTCTGCCTCTCAGGTTGCATTAGCAGGAAGCTGAATCAGAGATGGAAGTAAGACTTGAGCCTTGACACTGATTTGGAATGCAGGTGGCTTTATCCCTTGTGCCACAAGGCCTGCCCTCCTGGAGGTTTCTCTCCATCTGTGGTATTTCAGACCTTGATTCTGGGGTACCGGACTCCTTAGGAATGTTGTTGTTGTGATGTGTTTTTATTAGTTGGAGTCTGAAGAACAGATTTGAGCTCTGTTGGTCTCTGCATGTTTACCCCCTTTGTCTTCTCACACATGACATTTGAAGGCAGTATTTTCTTTGGATGGCTGGGGAATGAGCAGTGACGCAAAATGTGCTCCCCTGCTGTTGTTTGTATTGCTCAGATTTGGAGGAGGGTACTGTTCCTTTGGTAAGAGTGATCTTATTTATTTATTTGAAAAGCAGAAAGAGAGTTTCCACCTGCTAATTCACACCCTAAGCTGCTGCAACAGCCAGGTCCGGAAACTCTATCCTGGTCTTTCCTGTGGGTGGCAAGGGCCAAAGGACTCGGGCCATCTCCTGCTGCCTTCTCTAGTGCGTTCGCAGGGAGCTGGAGCAGAAGCTGAACAGCCAGCAATGGAACTAGAAGTTGGATGTGGGCCACAGATTTGCAAGCAGTGGGCTACTCTTGTATGCCCAGTGCACCACAACATTGGCTCTGGGTATAGTATTCTAAATCATTGCTTTTTCATGTGCCTCTGTTAACTTGAAACCCTGGACACATGATCTGATCTACCCACAGCTGTGCACTTGAGAGATGTTTATTGCAAAAAAAAAAAAAAAAACAAAAAACAAAAAACGGCTACTGAGGTCATCTAGACTCGGTACTGGGGACTGAGAGACCTACCTGAGCGATGATATTTTGAGATATTTGCTTGTCTGCTAAAAATCATTCCCACAAATGTTCTCCCAGTTGCTCACTGCTTGCGAGATTTTTCAGAAGGGCTTCTGCTGGTGACAACCGTGGGTCACTAGAGGAGGACTCAACATTGGGATGACTTTCAGCTGTGAGAAGGGAGAGGACACCTTGCAAATGAATTATGGGGGAAAAAATGGAGGAAAAACTGAATAAAATCTAGACATAAAAAACTGGACAAGTGGGTGAAACATAAAACCAGTTGGTTAATATCTTACGGCTTCTCCTGATTTTTCTGTCCCTGCAGTTGCACAGCCTAAAGCCCACAGCATTAGCTCCAGACATGGCCAGCTGTTTAGCCAGAGTGATCACATCAAAGGGGAAATATCCTGCTGTGGTAACCTCCTGGCATCATTTCTATCATGGTTTCCATTTTGACTCCTGAAGAATTTAAAAGCATTTAAAAATTACAAAGAATGTTTTTGGCTATTTTTTTTAGATGGGATTTTCATTTTTTATATCATGCTCAGAGAATTCAGTCTGTATGTTTTGTTGTTTTTTGATATTTTAAGATCATCTTTGTGTGGGATATAAGAAAATTCTAGAGTCAATAACAGATTTTCTATCACTTTGTGTATTTGTTCAATAAGGAAGTTTGCATGTAAACAGTGTAAACATAAAAAATACAATACACTATTTTAATATTTATATGTAATGTTATTTTAAATATGTATTTAGACACATTAGCATATATTCCTTCCTAACATATTTTCCGGGGCCACTGATTCTGTATTGTCTATCATTTTTATCTCATATAGCCAGTAGTTTGATTTATGTATCCAATGATAATACATGTGGTTAAAAGAGTCGACCAACAAAGTAGTTTGGTGAATTGGCATAATAGACTGGTAATTATTATGAGGAAAGTACATCTACATCTTCATACATATTAATTTGTGAGGTTGTCAACCAAATAAGAGATACAAGGTGATTAATTTGATGAATCCTGGGGTCAAGAAAACATTAATGCAGGTTTGAAAACAAGTGAATTTTGTTTTCCCCATCAGAATGGTCCTAAAATGTATGTTTTAAAAGCAAACCCTTATATTAGAAGCTATGGAATTAACTGGAGGAAAGAGGTTTTCTAAAGATGATAACCATTAGTTGCATAACAAGTAATGAAATTGTTTAATGATGTACTGGGACTAAAGTGATGATTAACATCAATGTGCATGCCATAGAAGGGCATGTGGTATCGCATCATCTCCCATAGCACGGAGCACACAGCAGGAAGCTAGGAAATATCCAGTGACTACTTGCTGTGGAAAGTGCTACTTAGACAGTCTATAATTTTTTTTCCCCCCCGAATAAAACACATCTGAGCTCCTGAGTGTATACTGCGGATGGAAGTGTTCCACGTGAGGACTGATTCAGCAGTGTCTCCATACACCTGGATGCCCTCTGATTTCTCACTAGTCAAAGTGCAGACGTGGTGGAGGGAAGGGAGCTCAGGACGTGCCTGAGTGTGAGTGGCCCCAGTTCTCACAGGTGTACAGCCATTTGCCCTGCTGACAGTGTGGGTCTCAGACTCCACTGTGGATCAGACCGAGAGCAGGGCTTAGTAAACACCGATTCCTAGGCGCACAGCACTCCGCTTGTGGGATGTACCAGATAATCTGAATTTCTCACAAAGTCTTAGGTGACATTGATACTCATCCACTTTCAGGACCATAGGCGTAGGCCTTTGTACAAACTCAGCTAGACAGTTGACTAGGAGTGTAAACAAAGATGGTGGTTTGGCCCTCTAGGGACTCTTAACATCAGTATTTTGATTATTTTCTCAATGTTTCATCCTTAGTCTCAAGTTAAATTTGTTTAACTACATTTTTCCTTAGTGACTACTGAGCAGTGGGGGATAGCTATCTTTGGTGATAGGACTGGAGAAGCTAAGCTCATGACATTATGTATAAAGTTCAGCTGGTTGGTCCCACAAAAATGTCCATTTCAGAGGGCTCGAACTCGTATTTGGTTGCCTCTATTTCCCCGTGTGTGAAAGACTAGAACACTGAGGACATGCTTAACAGTGTGGCTCTGCGCCTGTTGTGATGGTGTTAGCGCTTTGTCTCCAGGATTCTGGGCAAGTTGCTTAGCTTCTCTGTCAGTTTCGTCATATGCAGAGATCATGTTTCCCAGCTCAAAGTTGAGATGTAAGGTTTAGTAAACCAGTACAGCTAAAGGACTAGATGAACACAAGTTACCTGCTCAAAACAGAGTAGCTAGTATTCAGAATCTCCTTTACTTTAGTTTGAAAGACTAAGTTAGTGAATAAAAATGTCACAACATCCTAAAGGCAATTTAATTTAATTTTGAAGAATATCTGTATTTTGTCTAACAAAGCAGGCACATAAAATGTCCTTAGTTGTGAGTTATTCATAATTTCTTTTGCTCTTTAAAAATTACTTCTAACGTGAACCTGATTACTTGTGTTTGTGAAAACTTTCACTGGTGAAAAGCACTCTGAGGTTGACTCATTCCTCTGTTATCTATGAGCAGCATGAAACGAGTGCATTTTGACAGACAGACACAGGTGTGTGAGAAGGCTACAGTTGAGTCCAATCACTTGTGGGCAGTCTAAAGTGTTTGGGGAGAGGCAAGCAGACTGGTAATCTCAGCCTGTGAGAAAATCCCCCCAAGAATTCCAGAGCCTCTTCGTCCTTACAAAGGGCTTCATAATTCTCAATAATGGCTGGGCTAGTATTTCCACAGAGATTTGTTGTTAGCACACAAATTGTCCTTTGTTTGTCCTCTGGGGGATCTGGTTCACCAGAAACGATCAAACGGGTTATAGAATTAAAAATGCCTTAGCTTCCTCTTCACTTTTTTTTCTTTTCCTTTTAAAGAAAAATAACCTTTTCCCAATATTAGGGTGAACAAAGAATCTCATATCCCGGTTTTCCTGGGACATTGCTTCTCTATGTCATTGTCCCAGTTCTGGTTAGTTACCTCACTTTTCTACTGTTTCAGACTGGAAAATGAATTCTACAGAATCCCTGTCTATGTGTCTGCACCATTAGTCATGGTTGTTGGCTATGGGACAGACACTAAACAATCTGCCTTGTGTAGGGGAAATTGGAGACCATCCAGACTTGCCATCCAGACCAGGGCTTGAGATAATAATCAAGGGGGCAAGGTGGATGAGCGAATCCAGAAGTCGATCAGGATGAAGGCAGCAAAGCTGACACAAATAGGTGCACCTGCAGAGAGGGGTGTAAGTGAAGCTGCCTGAGTTCCCAACAGAATGGATATGAGGTGATGCCCAACAGGCTCCAGGCAGTACCTAGGCCAGCTTCCAACCCATTTCCCAGATTGTAAGCTGCTTGAAGTGTACATTGGGTGTTTGCAGGGACACTGGGGATTGTCACAATGGCTCATGCAAACCACAGTTCTTACTCATTTCACATGTTGACCTGATTGTGGGTGAAGTCTTGTGTTACATGGTAGTGGCAGAGCAGGTGAAAAGAGTTACAGTATTGGCTGCAGGATTTGTTTTCCTGCGCTCACCTATAATGATGAGCCCTGACCCATCTGAAAACAAAACAGAACAAAACCTTAAAAACTCATGAAACACTGGTGTTGGAACAAACTACCCACTGAAACTTCCCATCAAAAATCTCAACCTTAGGGCCTGGTGTGGTAGGCTAGTGGTTAAAGTCCTTGCCTTGCACGTCCCAGGGTCCCATGTAGGTGCCGGTTCTAATCCCAATGGCCCGCTTGCCATGCAGCTCCTGCTTGTGGTCTGGGAAAGCAGTCGAGAATGGTCCAAAACCTTGGGACCCTGCAGCTGTGTGGGAGACCTGGAAGAAGCTCTTGTCTCCTGGCTTCAGATCAGTGCAGCTCCAGCCATTGTGGCCACTTGGGGAGTGAATCAGCAGATGGAAGATCTTCCTCTCTGTCTCTCCTCTTTTCTGTATATCTGACTTTCTGATAAAAAAATATACAATATGTATATAATACACACATATATTTAAAGTCACACATATATTTATAGTCAGGAACTGGAGCTTGTTTTCCATCTCTCCAGTGGGTACAGAAACCCAAGGATGTGGGCCGACTTTCTCTGCTTTTCCAAGTACATTAGCAAGGAGCTGAATGGGAAGTGGAGCAGTCGGGAAGCAAATTGATGCCTACATCCTATGCCAGCACCACAGGTAGAGGCTTAACCTACTCCACCATGGCACCACCCTCCTCTGGTGAATATCTTCATGCTGTAAAGGCCTGGGAATATTTGGAAGCACAGCAGATGAACGCTGGGGTTTTGCGGACCTGATGGGCTCCACATACAAGAGGAAAGGGAGTTGATTTTCAGTGCATATCTTCTTTGGATTGATGACGATGTTAGATTTGCTACACACACACACACACACACACACACGCATATATAGGTGTTGTGCATACATATTAGATTCTATTTTGTGTGACATTGTATGTAATGCTTCAAAATATATTTCTGATCACCTGGGACTTAAAAGATACTTTGCCATTTTGATAATGAGATATTGAAGGCTTAGAGTTACTTGTGTAAGAAGAATGGAGATTGCTGCCAAAGTCAATGCGAACTCACCGATTCTCTATTGCATTGTTATTTATCTGAAAGGCTGAAAGAGAGAGAGATTCAGAGACAAAAATCTTCCAGCTACTGGTTCACTCTCATAATATTCACAGCAGCTTGGGCTGGTCCAGGCCAAAGGCAGGAACCTACTACCCCATTTGGTTCTCCAGTGTGATTGGCAAGGACCCAACAACTTGGGCCCGGCGGCGTGGCCTAGCGGCTAAAGTCCTCGCCTTGAAAGCCCCGGGATCACTTATGGGCGCCAGTTCTAATCCCGGCAGCTCCACTTCCCATCCAGCTCCCTGCTTGTGGCCTGGGAAAGCAGTTGAGGACAGCCCAAAGCTTTGGGACCCTGCACCCGTGTGGGAGACCCAGAAGAGGTTCCTGGTTCCCGGCTTCGGATCGGCGCGCATCGGCCCGTTGCGGCTCACTTGGGGAGTGAATCATCGGACGGAAGATCTTCCTCTCTGTCTCTCCTCCTCTGTGTATATCTGGCTGTAATAAAATGAATAAATCTTGAAAAAAAAAAAAAAGGTCCCAACAACTTGAGCTATTGTTATTGCTCTCTCCCTGAGTATGTATTAGTAGGAAGCTGAAACTGGCGTGGACACAGGATTTGAACTCAAGCAATGGCATGCAAGCATCCCAGGCAGCATTGTACACATGGCACAAAATACCTTCTTTCTCCACTCATTAGATATTGATATAGAAGAAATCAACTGAATATTTTAGAAATCACATTGATACTTGGATGTACTTCACCACTTTCTCAGTGTGTAAACTCAGACAAATTCCTTTAGTTCTCCAAATGCCACCGAATCATCCGGACATTTGGGAATCTTAGTAGCCTCATCCCTGTTACTGAAGTCTCTGTGAAAGTACTGTGCTTAAGTAAGGACCCCACGTCGCTGTTTCTGCGATTGTGTACAGAAACCAGAGAAAGTCATCGTGAAGCAAGATAAAAAGGAACGATAAAATAATGTCTTATTGCAAATAAAGGAACAGGAAAATATAAAACTTCTGAACTCCGAACAGGGTAGTGATGAGAATGGTTTGAAAATTTCTATGACCACAAAGCTGATAGCACTTTCTTATTTCAAAGATACTTCCTTGTTGGTCTATAAACTTGAGTTGGGGTGGTGGTGGAGAGCAAGGATTCAGTCACAAGGATTGGAATCTCGTGTCTGTCACCAGCTGTGTGAGCTTGAGCAAGCTACTTCATCTCTCTGGGCCTTGGTGATTCATCTGTAAAATGTGGAGAATGACAGTGCCTTGTAAGGAAAATCACAGGAGCTGGTAACCTGAGTGCTTAGTAAATTATGTATGAGTATCTGCTGGGGTGAAGATCTTTGAGTTCTAAATTTATAAGGAATATGAGGCTCTCAGAAAGGTCATGGAGCTCCCTCAAGGTCACAGTCAGTGGCAGTGCCTGGGTTTGCTTCTGCACCCATCTGACCCCAGACGTCTGGCTTACTGTACCTGCTGTTTGCCCCCGGGCCATACCACAGTTCAGATGCTGCTTGACACTGCATTTGCCTCCAGATTCATGCAAGTGATACTGTGCTGAGGATCTGGAGGTTGCTCAGCACATCTGTTTACAGGAGGCTGAGCATCAAACCCTTCAGACATGTGCAGGGGACGGGTGGAGTGGCCATTGGGAGTAGCAGTTAAGGCACCTTTACTCCATATGGGAGTGGCTGAGTTTGAGTGCTGGTGGTGTTCCTAACTCCAGGTTTCTGCTAATGCAGACCTTGGGTGACAGCAGCCGATATGGCAAGCAAATGAGTCCCTGCCGCCTCCCTATGAGACTTGGACTGAATTCCCAGCACTTAGTCTCATGGGAGCTGTCTGTTTCTGCCTCTCAAATGAATGGCATTTAAAAATTTATTTTATTTTATTTTTTTAATTGGAGAGGCAGATATATGGAGAGAAGGAGTTAGAGAAAGATCCTCCACCCACTGGTTCACTCCCCAAATGGCCATAATGGCCGGAGCTCAGTGCCAATCTGAAACCAGGAGCCAGGAGCCTCCTCGGGTTTTCTCATATGGGTGTAGGATCCCAAGGCCCTCACCCCTGCTCTATTGCCCTCCAAGGCCACAAGCAGGGAGCTGGAGGGGAAGTGGAGCAACCGGGACATGAACCAGGACATGAACTGGCACCCATATAGTATCCTGGTGAAGACAAGGCTGTTGGGGTGCCGCAGGAGCGACACTCAGCCCTTTTTGGAGGTCCTGGAAAAGAATAAGTCTGTGGGGATTTGTAGATGGGGGCAGAGAAATGTTTAAAAAATATTTTTATTTGAAGAGAAAAAGTGAGAATGACCAAGAAAGCTCTTCAATTTGTGGTTTACTCTTCAAATGTCCACTACAAGCAAGGGCTGAGCCAGGCTGAAGGCAGGAGCCTGGAACTCCAGCTGTTCTCCCAGTGTGAGTTGTAGGGCCTCAGGTGCTTGAGCCGTCCTCTGCCACCTTGCGCACTATGCATTAGCAGGAAGCCAGATCAGAGGGAGAGGACCTGGCATTCAAACCAGGAACTCTGACTTGGAATGTGGGCATCCCAGGCAGCCTAAGCCACTTGCCAATGTTTGCTCTGAGAAATATTTTTTGTGACTTTTATTGGCCATCCACTTTATCCAATGGGTGCAAAGAATCACGAGTTACAGTAAGAACTGCTCAACAGGCCTCATGTGTCCCTAGGCACTCTTGTTTAAGACCTTCTGTTGGTTAGTAGTAAAGCTTCCAATTCATGAGGCCTCTGTCGAGTCACACAGTGTTTCAGTGCCTTAGGTTCTCCCCCAGACAGATGCAGGCTTCCTCCTGTGGATTGAACACCATTATTTTGCACTATCTGAACATTTCAGTTTCACTCTCAGCTCTTCTGCAATAATGTTTTTACTCTTTCTGACTCAGAATGATCTGAGCCTGAGCCTATTCAACACGAATGAAAACGTGCCAGTCCTGGGTGATGTCAGAAGGACAAAATGAACCTAGAAGTGTATGAAAATCCATGTGTAGTCCTCTAAGAAGCATTAAGAAAAGCTTAGCTACATTCACACACAGACAAATCCTCATAAATAAAAAACAGAGGCAGCACTTAATATCCAAGAATGTTCAGTGCTTTCCAGCTTGAAGAAATTCCATTTCTGAGGATTAATGCCAATCAACCAAATGCCATGCTGTGACATTATGATGAGAAGAGTGAGATGTGGCTGATCTCTCGACTGGGATTTTAATGACGCTCTTCAATCTGGTGGCCAGTCCTCTGACTTTGCAGTGGGAATAAAATCCAGCAGGGGCCTTTCATGAACATCAGTAGGGTTTACAGTAGTATCTACAACAGATTCCTGTGCATGTTCTTACTGGATCTTTTCTACAGCGCTGCACGGGAGATGATTCTTGCTTTCACTCTGTAAGTGGGAGAAACTGTAGCCTAGAGAGATGGTGAGACTCACTGTTGTCCTCTAGTTAATTCTGAGTCCAGCCCACTGGGATATTGTCATCCCGTAGTTTCTGCTCAAAAAACTAAGGAGCTTCTGATAGGAAAGCCTGATATTCTTAAAAATAGATGAAGCTTCTTGCTAGAAATAGGAGCTTACAAATAATTTATAAAAAGGAAATTATCACATAAAATTGTTTGGAAGAGAGAAATTGTGGATTCTCCAGGAGTAACACCCGAGTAGTACTTTTCTGCTTATCTGTTATTTCCTGCCCCCTCAGGGAAAGAGGTAGACAGTTATTGACTATTTATCCTGTATTGATCTATGTAATCTATGTACCTATCATTGATCTACTTTTTTGGAAGCTGTTAGATGGAGAGATGTATGTATTTTAAGAACAGACATTTCTGTTTTCCAGGCTACATTGAGACTTTAAGTTGCATTACTTGAGAATTCTTGGGACAGTCAATGATAAGACATTAAGCCTGCTGATTTGCTTGCTCCATGAAGATGAGATTGCCAGAAGAAGTCAATAAGAATCTTTTATGTAAGATGACATTTCTTGAGATTCATGCACAAATTGTGAATGTAGATGCTTATGATGAAGACAGTCTACAAACAGGAAGGGGTTTCCTTTCTACCTAAAGTAACTTGGAAGAAAGACAACTCAGATGCTCAATCTTCCTTGTCATACGACATGTGTCTCTGAGAGGGATTTGCAGTGTATTCCTGTAGTAGTAGCAGGCCAGCTGAGTCCCCACAGACGGACAACATCTCCAGCAAACCAATGGTAGTCCAAATACCAAGAAGTGGGTCATCACCCACGGAGGAATTTTACTCCACGTGGAGCTGTCTTACCTTCCTAGTGTCTATATGTAGCCAGTGCTCTATACAGAACTCCATAGGAATGTGCTCTCCGGGTTTCCAGCAAGAACGGGTGGACTGGGTGGGCACTACCTGGTGGGCCCTACCGTCTGAGAAGAGCTCTGGAGGTACAAAGCAGAACTCAGCTCATCCCAGGTCTTCCCGCCAGCATGTGTAATGCCAGGCTCCAGCCAGGCTGCTTTCTGGGGGTTTCTTCTCTGGATCCTAATGACTAGGTGAGCCAGAGATTCAACCACTGGCCTCTGCTCTCTCAGTGATCTTGTGGTTCATTTCTGGCACCTTACCAATTCATTCTTCCCCTTCAACACATGCTGGGAGTGATTGTATTTTTCTCTTTGTGCTTGTGTTCATTACGTATTTGTTGACGTTTCAGTTATACACTCTCCTCCCAGAGCAGGGGTGGGATCTTGCTCTGCTAGTCAGTACTCAGCATGCCTGCTTTCAGGATGGTGTACCTTGTGGAGTGTGGGGTGAATGATTACTTAGCAACTGTCCCAATTTCAGGAAATGCTTTCTTTCTACTGGGAGTTTTGGCTATTCTGACCCAACTTCCGTTCACGTTTGAACAGGGCAGTTGAATTCAAGGTCATTTGTAGTTAATAATTTCCTCCGATAATTGAAACACAGGGCCCCAGGCACTTCAAATAAATAAGACAGAGTCAGTGTCTTCTCGAGGTTTTCAAGCCAGAGCTCAGCAGCATCTGCTAATGCCCTGCTGTTAATGCATTATGGTGGGTCCAATTAGTGAAGAGATGTGTCATCAGTAATTTGTCACCGATAATGAAGTATTGTGTGAACGGGATGAGTTATTTTCTTAAAAATAAATCTGAATGGATCCAGAGCTATTTTTTTATAATAATCTTTTGTAATTTTCCTAGCACTTTTTGTGAGTGGGAAATGATCACTTGCAACTTGTTTTTCCCCTGATGCACATGTCCTCCAAACCCCTATGGAACTGTGTAAGGAGTAGCTGCTTCAGTTCAGTTGAGACATAAACCAGAGAGGTGTGGACGGATGTGTGATGTGCAGCCTATCATTTCTGACTGTGCCACTCTCGCCCATGCAAAGAAGCTTGTCTGAAAGCAAGACTCTATGGTGAAATCATGATAGACAGTGTGTATTTGGGAGACAAAGAGGATAAAGTTCTTGGTTAAGATAGGTCTAAGCAGAGCCTTGATTTTGGGCACATTAACTTGTGTGGCTCTAGGTGTCAGGCAAATAAAATAATTCTCCAAAATTGTGGATGGATCTTTCCACTTCTTTTACAAATACAGCACAGTGCTCAAGGACTTAAGCCCTAGAATCAGTTAGATTGGGTTGCAAAACTGGCTCTGTCGCTTATCAGCTGTAGAACTGGGTTCACTGTGCCTCGGTTCCTTAACCGTCAAGTGGAACTAATAAAGATACTCTTCTCATTGATTTGTTTCTGAGTATGATAGAGGCTCAGTACTTGGAATGAAAGACACACTGGGAGAATGCCAGCTACTGATATGATTATGGTTATTATTTACTTGGCAGAGGGACCAGGGGTCATTTCCTGATAGCATGGGCAAACTATAAACACACTGTCAAAAGTCAATCCACACTTGTTGGGTGACCATGGGAGCCACTCGCAGGGACACATGTCACTTGCACAGCCTTCAAGGATAGTCAGTCAAATGAAACAGGACATATGGTACATTCAGAGAAGTCAATCAACAGCAAAGTTGCAGCAGCTTATGGGAAAGCACAGCCTGAGTCGAATGGACTGGCAGCAGCAGGCCTCTCCACGAATTTGGAGATGGAAAGGATGACGCGTGGCTTGCAGTGTTCTGGGTAGCGGAGCTTTAAGCCGGGGTTTAAGGCCAGGTAGAAATCAGACATCTGAAACACCTCTGATGTCTTTCTGTATTGAATCTGGTAGTGCTGGCCACTGTTTGTCCTCCCTGACTTATGTATAATTGGTAATTTAAGGTGTTTCACACATTTCTCAAGGGTGTGTGTGTGTGTGTGTGTGTGTGTGTGTGTGTGTGCTTCTTTAGTGTACCTTCCCAGGCCCCAAGGTAAGGTACTGTGTAATTGTGTATTTGAGAAATGGCTTGGACAGCATATCCAAATGCACATGGAAGAGAAGGCAGTGCATTGGAACCTCCAGAGGACCCTGGTACCATGGCAGAGGACGGAGGACAGAACAAATTGGTCAAGTATTCCAACCAAGTGTTGGTAGTGAATATCTGGGCAGATGGAGACTCTAATGTGGACCATAGCAACCAATGGATTCTGGAGAGATTTCATCGTGATTGGAGTGGTGGGATTAACAGCAATTCAGGACTATTGAACTATCAAAACTATCTCATTGTTAATCAGAAGCTTTAAAATGAGTTTCCTGAATTCTGTGTCCCCCATTTTCTCGATGTCTTCCTCAGTTAACTCTGAGATTGGCATAGGGTTTTGCTCCTTTTCAGGGGAGTCTTCAGTAATATTCATTGTGCCTTTGTCTCTTCTTTTGCTCTTGGTCCTTGTACTCTTGTACTTCTGGTTAGCAGAATCTTCTCCTTGGGGCAGGTTTCTAAGCTGTGTCACCCATAGGTCTACAGTTTGGTTTTACTTATTGCCGTTGGTACACAACTCTTTGCTTGCAGCCAATTGTGCCACTCCTTCCAGCGAGTTCCAGGTTTGGGTTCTTATGATAGATTTCACAAAGAACTTTGTAGCCCCAGTTCCTGGCTCACCACTTTCCACACCTCCTGCGATACCATGCTGAGGCTACACCATTGTCTGTACAAACTTCCTCCCACTTCCGGTTGGAGCAGGTCCCAGGATTAGGGAGACACCAGGTGTCCTATATAGGTAGGTTGTTGGTGGCACTGATCTTGTCGGAACTTGTTGGATGTTAGGTCTGGGTGCCACACGGACCTCTTTTGACCCGTATGATGCCACAGTTGGTATTCTTTCCCTGCAGGATTAGTGCAATCCACAGGCCTCAGTGAGTTCTTGCGAGCTCAGCACATGCGCAGCTCACTGTCAGTTCACTGTTGTCCCCTGCAGTCCTAAAGCTTTTGCCACAGTGTACAAAATGGCACCTGACGTGCCACTACTAGAGTTCTTGATTTGCTAGCCATCATGTCTAAGAACTACCCAGACCTGTCTTGGGTGGAACCTGTACAATACCACGTTGATGCAGGTCTCTGAGTCAGAAATGAGTTCACTCCCAGCTCAGTGTATGCTCAGTCCTTTCCCTTGCCTTTGCCTCCTTAAGCAAAATGGCACCCAATTTGCCTCTAGGGGGCTGACTGGGCTATGAAATCCACGCTGTTCTCACACTGCCTGTCTGGGATCTGCTGCTCTGTCTCTAATCCTGGTCAAATCAAACAGACCAGTAGGACGGACAGTTCTTTATCTGGGTTCACCTCCCAAGCTCCCAGTGAAAGTCCCTTCCCACCTGGTTGCTGGTGGAGTTCTGGCTGCTGGTGGAGTTCAGATCACCATTAGCTGAATGCCACTGGAATATCAATCACTGCAACACCACACCGTTTTGTCTGCTGATTTCCTGTGTCTGTCAGTCTCCAGGTACCCCTCTGCTGTTGTTCTGTCCTCTCCTATTTCCTGGAATGTGTCCTCTCTGCTCCATCCTTATTAAATGTTTCTCCGTCCATTTAAACGTGTCCTTACCCTATTCTGCCATCTTGAATCTGACTTCTTGAAAATCTGTCAACACACGTTTGTTGTACCTCTGGAACTTAGTTTAAATATCTCTGCACTCAAATGAAAAAAAAAATACAGTAATGTTTTCCCTTAGTGTTAACATTTACATATTTTTTTCCTGCACATTTTATAAACCTTTATTCCCTTTTCTATTTCCTAGCTACATGTCTTATTTCTTTTTATATCCCTCATAAGCTGCTGCCTAGCAAGTACTCAAAGAAATGCCCATCAAATGGCATAGAAAGGCACAAACAAAATTTATTCTTGTGTCATGCCTCCTTTTAGCGGCCCAAAACAGGCAATCGCCTTTCCTTGCACATAGATAACATCAGCTAGTTCCAGAACCATTGTCCCCATGTCACACCTAGCTCATGCCCATCAAATTACAAGGAGTGGCATTGGAACAAATTGATCCACCCACTATTCTATAAGTAATGCTCAGGTAAATACACAGCCTCTCAGAAGTGAATTAAGTTCTTCCGATAAAAGAATTTTAAGTATAGGAGCCACACATATCTGAAGAGACATGAATTGGTACCCCTGTCTACGTAACAAGAACTGACCCCAAGTGGGGATTTTCCCCCCAGCAGGTACCATCCAGGAGCCCACGGAAAGGATGGCTATTCTTCTGCTTTAGGTGGTAATGTTTGAGATTTTCTCTCTCACACATGCCTGCAGACCCTGATGCCACAGCAACCACTTCTTATCGAGTGACTTCCTGGAGTAAGGAAACTTCTCCCTTCTGCTGTCTCCTTTTGTCTCTGGTTGCTTGCACCGATCTGCTCAAGCTGATCCCAGAACCAACCAGCACCAAGACTAATTACAACCACAGCGAGCACCAGAGCGGACACCATGGTTCTTCCAAGTCTCTGATAAGCCACACAGAGGGTATTGCTTTGGTCTCTTGTCATCTCTGTAGCTCTGCTGCCTGTCCCTGAGCTAAACAGTAGAAAAGGCCTGGCGTGAAAGAGTATGATCCTTGTTTGAGCATGAAAGTGTCCAGACCCAGACCATCTGTGGTAGAAGTCTCCTCTGCAAGCACTTACCACTATAGTTATCTTCTTAGCCGAAGCTTTCATCTGCTAGCCTCAAACAACAGCCCCTGGAAGGCTGAATGGCTCAAAGGCTTCAAATGTGATTCCTAAATAGAAACCATTATCCAGTGGCAGAAGGGAATGCTACCGAACTGAGCAAATGTCCCAAGGAATCTTCACTGAGAAAGCAAGGAAAAGGGCTTTCAAGTCCATCGTGACCTCTCTGTGGCACAAATGCTCCTGCAATGCCACGAGCTCATCTTTTCCAGTAACTGGAAACAAATTACCTTCGTGACAAGAGCATCAAAGGACAGGTTGGGAACCACAGAGTAGGAAATTCATCCTGTTTTGCCCACCTCCACTCTTTCTCCTTAGAGATGGTTGAACCAGACATCCCGCAGGAAATGGCGCCTTCAGCACCTAAGGCACCCCTTGCAGGAACGTCTCTCCTTTGCATTTAGAATGTTCCCACTGTTCTGCCTTTGGGAAAACTGAAAAAGAAAATAATCTTTCCAATGGTTTTCTATAGGGATGAATGCTCTCAAGGACCCAAAGCTGGTGGGAGTGGGGCAAGTTGTATTTTGTTCCTTAATAGCACAGCTGAGCATCCAACTTGACCTTGCTGAGGTTTGCGGGGAGGTAGTACTTCACAGTACTGCCCCCACAGCTCTGTCCCATCTGCTGAGGTCCTGCACAGCTGTGGAGTGGCAGCATGCGCTAGCACAGCAGCCCCAGCTGTGGTGTGAGTTCCCACCAACCCCTGTGACAGCCAGGCCTGCACCATCAACCCCCTTTCTGTGCAACACTAAAATCCCTCTCCATGTTCTGCCCAAATCTCGTTTATGTATTCCTTGGACTCCCCAAATCCCGGTCCCTCCTATATGGCAGAAAACCTCAAATGCCCTGTGAATATGCAACAACTGGAAATACCCAATATGACTGCAGGCAGGGTCCCCGTAGTAAACTTTAAGTCACAATACTATTGCCGTGGCTGCCACTGCCACTGCCACCATGCAGATGACACCAAAGATTTCTGAAAACAGCACAGAAATGGATGGTTCTCAGGCCCAGCCCCAAACCCTGCCTCCTTTGAGTATCCAACTATGCCTCACCATGGACAACAGCCCCTGTTGTGGTGAGGTAGGCAGCTCGTTCAGGGTCATGAGCTTGGAAGCCACTATACCCATCACCACCTAGGTGTTCCCTTGTGCCCACCTGTGACTCTCACCTATCATCTGAGAGGGGGCGGTATTGCATTGTTGTGTAACCATGCCCCTCTTAAGCTCCTATAAAGGCTCATGATAAGGAGGGGTTTGCTCTTTTGGTCCTGTGCTTCCAACACTCTAGCACTTTGACTCTTGGTCTGGACAGATTCTGAGGACAGGTATTCCCTGAGCATGGCTGCTGTGTGTCTGTATTCCTCACCCTCTGTTTACTGGTTGGGTGGGACAGAAAAGATAGCAATGCTAAGATGCTTAGTATTTCTATTTTGTGTACTCTCAGGAGTTCCAAGAGAGGTGAGGCCGAACAGTAGTGGAATGGGGCAGAGAAGCCAGGGAAAGGTGAATGCCTGCAGCTTTGTAAGCGTGTCCAGGTTATTCATTGCATGTCTCTTAGGATAACTTATATTGCTGGGGAAGCTGGAACATAGGTCTTCAGCTTAATGAATGGACTTCAAAGTAATGACATTTGTTCCTCTTGGGGAACAATTGATTGGATTGCCATGTGGATATGTGATTTGCTATTTCTAGTGGGCCCTATTATTGCCAACCTTGGTTAATAAAGGCTCCTTAATAAACCTTAGACATGCGTGGCTCACACTCCCACAACAAACACCACTTGATATTTTCAGCTTTCTGAAAATTTGACCCATGTAGGTGGTTAATAGCAGTATCTCATGCAATTTTCTTTTGTGTCTCCTTGATGGTTAATAATGTTGAATTACTTTTCTGAATAGTCAGTTAAATAGTTTTTTGGGGAAGTACATATTCAATGTGTTTACCCTTTTCCTTAATTATGTTTTCCCTACTAATAAGCACAAAGTCTTTGTACTAGATGTGAGCCTATTATTAGATATACATTCCAAATTTCTTCTCCCTTTTTAAATTTTTGTCCTTTCTTGCTCAGCATCTTTTAAGGAACAGGTATACTTTACTTTATGAAAATTAATGTGTCATTTTCCTGTATGGTTAGTATTTATTGTGTCCTGGTTAAAAAAGCATTATCCACCTTAAGATTAGGAATCCGTATTTTCCTTTTTATAGAAGCTTTATTATTTACCTTTCGCATGCATGTGTTCATCTAGAATTGATTTTCATGTGAGAAATCAATATTGATTTATGAATATTCACCTGATCACCATTTAAGGAAAATAGCACCTTTAGTCTCCACACTACTTTGATATTTAAAAATATTTGTTTTCATCTACTTGAAAGGCAGAGAGAGAGAGATTGAGAGCTCTCCTCTAATGGTTCACTCCTAAGGTATCTGCAATACCCCTTGCCAGGGCTGTCCAAGGCGAGGAACCAGAGGAATCTGAGTCTGTCCAATGAGTAACAGGGTCCCAGGCACTTGGACTGTCACCTGCTGCCTCTCAAGGCACGTTGGCAGAGAGCTGGATCAGAAGCAGGGACGCCAGGACTCAAACCAACACTCCAATCTCCGAACTCACAACACTACCGTTTCCACTCTGTGCTGTGGTGATGGCAGCAGATCAGAGGATCTTGAGTATATGGGTCTGTTGCTGCACATTCTATTCTCTAACACTAGTATATCCTTGAATTAATAACATACTCTTTTATTTATTGTAGCTTTATGGTATTGGTCTATGTAGTAGAACACCTCCAGCTTTATTCTTCAAGATCACTTATGAAAGTGTTAGTCATTTGCTTGTCTATACATTTCAAAATAAGTTTATCAGTTTTTGCTTAAAAATGACTTACAAAGATGTGATATGATATTGTATTGAATATATGTCAATTTGCTGAGAATTACCATCTTTCAATCCATGAACTTGGTATGCCCTTTCACATATTCAGGTATCATTACTAATTAAAGTCTCTGGTAGAGACTGCAGTCTCGGCTCAACTCGGCTAGATCCTGGGTTTTAGATCCTTTATTTTACTAGTTTGGGCCCTGGGTTGTTCTTTTCACAAGTCCATTTTTTATATGATTTTAAAAAGATTTATGTATTTGAAAGGCAGAATTACAAAGCGGGAGACATAGTGATCTTCCATCTGCTGGTTCACTCCCCAAATGGCTGCAACAGCCAGGGTTGAATTAATCTGAAGTCTGGAGACAGGAGATTCCTCTGGGTCTCCTACATGGATGCAGGGGCCCAAGGACTTGAACCATCCTCCACTGCTTTCCCAGTTCATAAGCAGGGAACTGGATCAGAATTGGGGCAGCTGGAACGCAAACCAGTGCCTGTATGGGATATCAGCACCTTGAGTGGAGGCTTAGCTTATTATGCCACTACTGTCAACCCTAGTTCTAACTGCTTTTAATACTGAAATGGAAAAAGGAAGAAATGCTTTTTTTTTCTGTAAATACACAGTCCATGATCCTTGTTAGAGATCTGTATTGAGATAACCATGGCATCCATGATAATCACCTGCTATAATGTTGCAGCAAAAAGGGACCCAGTGTTTCAGAATGATAGCTGAATGCCTGCACACGCCCACTTCCTTCCACCCACACACAAGCAGGCTTTGAAACGCAGTCTATCCAGCTACTATGTTAGCAAGTATGTCTTGAGAATCTACCAAGATGTCATTATTTAAAACACTTAAATATGGGGAAACAATAAAAACTGAAAGAAATGAAGAGATACTACATGTCCAGGGTTGGAGGACTTAGAAATGGGAGGTAAGTTCTAGAACAGGGGATACTCTGAGAAGATGTGGGAAAGAAGCAGGTGTGTACACCGCACAGCTTTCAAGGTTTGCGCATGCTCAGCAAGGTTGGCATGCGGAAACAGAAGAGACAAGGGAAGGGGGTTGTAATTTAAACCAGATCATGGTGGCCCTTGTTGGCCAAGAGAAAGACCTCGGATCTTCCCCAGTTGTGCAGAGGACTCATGGGTAAATCCCAGGAGGACAGAAACGGCATCTGACAAAAGCCTGGGACGCCCATCTGAGTTGCCCGTTAGGGAATGAACCACAGGTGTCAAGTGAGAGACCTAGGTGGGGCTCAGTTGGAAATGCAAGCTGCTCCATGGCTGAGTGCTTCTTTGTCTTCTTTTGAAAGCGAGGTTTGTTTTTATTTGAAAGTCAGGTTTTTACAGAGAGACAAAAGAGCGGTCTTCCATCTGCTGTTTCTCTCAAAATGGCCACACTGGTTGGAGCTGGGCCCATCTAAAGCTGGGAACCAGGAGCTTCTTCTGGGTCTTCCACGTGGGCCCAAGGACCCTGGGCCATCCACTGCTTCCCTTGGGCCATTAGCAGGTAGCTGCATTGGAAATGGAACAGCTGGGAGTAGAACCGGTGCCCGCATCATGGAGATACAAGTGGATTAATGTGCTGTTGCACTGTACTGGCCCCAGTTGAGAGACACAAACAGGTTATCATTTGGGAGAGAACGGTGTGTCTGTGATATCAAGGACAGTCATGATACTCTGAACTGTAATTAATGGTTACAGTTATGAAAGCAAAATGCAACTCACATCAGACAAGTTCCATGTGTCTTCTCCTCTGCCCAGAGAAGACCTTTGAGTAACTTCTGATGCTCTTAGCTGAGGACACAGTTGTAGCTGGGGCCCTGGTTTCCCTGTCGTCAGAGCCCAGGCCTTACAGATTGGACCTCAATGGCTAGTGAATTCGGGTGCTGCATTTCTCGGTAGCATTACAAACAAATAAACAAGCAAGCAAACAAACAAACTTGCAGTGCTTGTTAATACCTGCAGAATTTCTTTCCACAGTGTGTTTCTATCTTTTGAGAGAAGGCAGATTCTTTCTGGTAACATTTTTTGTTTTCCATCACCATTTTAATTTGAATGAAAATGTTCATAAACTCAAGGATACTCCCAAAGCCAGTGTGTGGTCTGCAACAGGTGCACGGGTGAGCAGAACCAACGTGATGGTGGGTGGCGATGACGGAGAGTCAGAACAGAACTCTTGGATTTGGAGCGAGCTGGACTCCAGGGTCCTGGTTGCTGCAAACGAACTGGCTCCCTACCTCAAAGAGAAAAGCAAGACCACACACCAGGAAAGCTTGAGTTGAGAACAGAAGGTTACTGAGTTCTGTTTGGCACTCCTGTTCCTCCTCCCTTCTAGTAGAAGATTATACTGGCCTGAAATGAGACTAGGAACCACCGTCAAACCACAGACCATGTGTTTACTTTCAGAATTGGGTAATGCTGCGGGCCCAGGCTGCTGGAACAGGGCTGAGTATGCAGACAGCTCACTCAGCTGACACCTACGGGTGGGGACCAGAGTCAATCAACCATTCCTAACTGCCCTGCCCCACCCCACCCTGGCCTTCCCATTAGAAAGACAACACAGGAGATCACGAAATGATGGTTTTCTTCTCCTCTTCAGGGATTTTCAAACATGATTTTTTTTTTCTTTTTTTTTTTTTTTAAGATTTATTTTATTTGTGTTGCAAAGTCAGATACACATAGAGGAGAGACAGAGAAGATCTTCTATCCACTGATTCACTCCTCAAGCAGCTACAATGGCCAGAACTGAGCCGATCTGAAGCCAAGAGCCAGGAACCTCTTCTGGGTCTCCCGCTTGTGTGCAGGGTCCCAAGGCTTTGGGCCATCCTTGACTGCTTTCCCAGGCCACAAACAGGGAGCTGGATGGGAAGTGGGGCATATATGGGTGCCTATACGGAATCCCGGTGCAAGGCGAGGACCTTAGCTGCTAGGCCATTGCTCTGGGCCCTGTTTTGGTTTTTTTAAGCACTGGTGTTTCCTCAGTTTTAACCGAAGACAATTAGCTCTCCAGGGTTTCTTTGAGACGATTTGGTGAGGAAGTCTACGCAAAGCAATTCGCATGGTGCCTGGGAACACAGCAATATCTTGACCCATGGTGAACTACTACGGAAGTTTGCAATTTCTAAAAATCTTTATCAGTTAGTTAGTTAGCTGTGATTCTTTGATCTTGCACCCTTCACCCCCTTGGAAATGTCCTAAAGACTTCTATCCCTCATAAAGGGTATTTGAATACAGGTCAATGGCTAAGATATTAAGTGAAAATCTTTCTCCTAGTAGTGCAATGTTCTAATATATTTGCCTGGTAGCACTAGCGTTGAGGGCAGCAGAGGCTGGCAAGTGGCCCATCGGTACGTGGCTCTGCATCCCTGGGTGATTTTCTGAAGCATTATCCTCTAAAGGTGCAAGGCGTGTTGAGGCCTAGCAGCCAGGAATGCACTCGACTCACACAAGTTATAGTACGGAACCACACAGGCATCACTACTGGAGGCCTTGGATCTTCCATCCTTAGCAGGTTCCTGAGTGTCCACAGGACATGGCCAGCGGCATCCTCAGCCCTCCTGCTTAGAGCTTTCAAGGGAGACTGAAGGCTCCTCGCGGACAGGGGAGATGCTGTGTTGGCCACCTGCTGCAGGCTGGTGGGGGCAAGTAGCTTTGATGCGTTTTCTAGGCACCTGTGTCATCTCCCAAGCTTGACTCCTCAGTAGCTGTCACCTGCAAGGCCCAGTTCAGGTCAATCAGCTTTGTGCTACTTCATGCTTGGCTCACAAGGCAGACTGGATCAGGCTTTGCACTGAGTAACAGATCGGCACAGCCCAGTGTCCTGTGTTCTCAAGGTTCCTGGAGCTCTGTCCCTGCTCTTACAGGCGTAGAGGGGAGGACAACTCACCCTAGTTCGGTTACACAGGATAATGGTCCTGGGTACTTCCTGTAGGGATTGAGGCTTACGAGATGGAATTTTTTCCCCCTTCACTCTTGCTATAGTTTGGATGCTGAATGTCCTCCAGAGGCCCATGTGTTTAAAGTTCAGTCCCTGGTGTGGTACTATCACTGGTGGCAGAAGCTGTGACAGCTGGGGCCTAGTGGGAGAGCCTTAGGTCACGGGACCTGTGCTCTGGAAGCAGTTGCTGCAAAAGGCTGGTTACAGAAGCTTGGTCCCTCCCACTTTCCGTAGCTCCTGTCTGAGCTGAAGGCTGCTCACTCTGACACAGTCTACTGTGTTGTTAGCAGCCAGTTGCCATGTGGGCCTTACCAGGTCTGAGTTCCTACGTGAACCAGGTCCTGGAACCTCCAAAGTGTGAGTTAAATAAACACACTCTCTCTTTTTAAAAAATTCTTTGGGGCCCAGCATGATGGCTCAGTGGTTAAAGTCCTTGCCTTGCATGCACCAGGATCCCATATGGGTGCTGGTTCATATCCTGGCTGCACCACTTCCCATCCAGCTCCCTGCTTGTGGCCTGGGAAAGCAGTCGAGGACGGCCCGAAGCCTTGGGACCCTGCACCCGTGTGGGAGACCTGGAAGAGCTCCGAGCTCCTGGCTTCAGATTGGCGCAGCTATGGCCATTGCAGCCACTTGGGGAGAGGATCTTCCTGTCTGCCTCTCCTCTTCTCTGTATCAGTCTTTCTAATAAAAATAAGTCTTTAAAATTTCTTTGCTTTTCATGAGCTTGCTGTCTCAGGTATTTCGTTGTGATGATAAATAGCTCACACACACCAGCTCTTAGCCACATTGGACTCGCCCCATCAGGTGAGCTGGATCCTGCTGTTTCAACATCTTCACAGATGCCTCTCTCTGCTCCATTCTAGATTTTGAACTTGAGGAAGGAAGGTGTATTTAGCTAAGATCACTGGATACAGATGTTATGGGTCCCCTATGCGCAACACAAGTTTGCTTTTTTTTTTTTTTTTTTTTTGATTCTCTTAAATAGGAGTTTGGTTGGTTCTTATGAAAATCTGATGAACACAAGTTACATTTCCACCACAAAGGAAGCCATTCCTATCAATTCCTTGTTGGGACTTGTGATTATTTAATGAAAATCTGAGATGACTTTTCTGGGCTGGAGATGGATGGGACAAGTCTTACGGATGGTTCCAAAAGCGCAGGAGGAAATCAGTCATGGGGCACATGACTCTCGCCTCCCTGTGCAATTCTTTCTAAGCCAGTAGGTTTTCCTGCAATGACCCAGGAGACCGGTTGCACAAGAAAACCTGTGTTCTATAAGTTCATTGCTTACGAGGGCTTTGCCTCCCTCCCCAAGACTTTGCACTAAATGTGTGTCTCCTAACTCCCATGCTTATCTTTCATTCTGCTAGTACATGGATTCAACAACGCAGGGGAGTGGAGGGAGGGGAGTGGAGTGGGGGCTTTGGAAGGGACGGGAAAGTCTTGTTCTAAGTGGGAGGGGTGCCAGTCCTTCTGCTAGGGTGCTAGTCCCTTTGCTCTGTTCCACACCTCTAGGATTAAAAAAAATCGACGGGTGTGTTGGCTTTGATTCACAGAATTTAGGAAATGACCATGAACTCATGAATTCTCAGACTTATTCTGTGAACCTGGGAACCCCTTGTCAACCCAAGGGCGACTCCGGCAGACATTTGGGGGAAAAAACCAACCCTTCCTCTTTCCATCACTTTTCCTTCCAAATAAAAATTAATAGATAAACGTGGTGGTGGCTGGGGGGAAAGTCCTTAACTTCAAATCCTGGTGCCCTTCCCAAGGTTCATCAGACTTGGTCTTGTCTTGCTGCAGGCAAAGCAGAGACTGAGCAAGCGCCACCCCCAAGCCCTTCTCACCAAATGTGGCGAGGACGAAGCAAGCCCATGCCATGGAAATGTTTTGAGTTCTGTGGTCACATCCACGGCCCAGCGCCGGGTCTGGTCCTGACACCAGCGGGATTATGTGAGGGGGATCAGCCACCCAGCACAGGCAGTCTGTTGTCTCCCACTGCGGGTTGCCCAGGCTCTGGGGTCAGGGTGAGTCATGCCTGGAGCGCATGAACACGCAGCAGTCGTCAGGCACCATGGGGCTCAGATCTGCAGACACGACCGGGAGAGGCAGGGGAAGAAAGGACATCTAAGGCAGTGCGTAGAGGGCCGTTCGTTGGTGGTGCGCGGAAAGCCAGACAAAATGGAGTGCCAGCTTTCAGCAAGCGGCCTCTGAGCCTTTCCTACCAGCGGTGGCGGTTGCCTTTTCACTGTCAAGGCCCAAGAAATGCTTAGAGCAAGCGCCTTGCGCGTTTTTCCGCCCCTTTTCTGTCTTTTTCATTGCTGAGTCACGGGGCTGCCTTGAAATCTGCTGAGTGCGCAAGGCTTGGCCTGCAAATGCTGGACCGGGCTCCTTGGGGTGGAGCAGGAGCGCCATCCGGTGCTCTAGGTGAGCATTGCAAGTCCCTACTTGGATGGGCCTATTGCCCGGCACTGCAAAAGGGAAGACAGTTTGGCTTTACTCAAGCTCAGCTGACTGTAGATGCAAACTGCGTGCTGAGGGCAACACTGCTTTTGATCCAGGGTCCTGCTCATGTGCTTGGGAAAACAGTAGGGGGTGGCCTAAGTGCTTGGATCCCTGTCCCCCATGTGGGAGGCTCTGATGGAGTTCTCTTGGTTCCCTGGTTTGGTCTGGTTCAGTCCCGGAGGTTGTGGGCATTGGTGAAGTGAACCAGTGGATGGAAGATCTCTCTCTCTCTCTCTCTCTCTCTCTCTCTCTCTCTCTCTCTCTCTCTCTCTCTCCTCTCCCTTTCTCTATGTTATTCTGCTTTTCAAATAAATACATGTCTGATACAGTGCAGTATGCAGCTCCGGGATAAAAGGAGGACTTCCAATGAAACTGTTAAGTGCATTTTGACAATGGGATGCTGGGTTTTCTGCCATTGTCTTCAGCGACAATGTCACGATATATGTAAATGGCAGAATGATGGGCTTGCGACTGTTGCTGAAAGACTGTACTATTGCAATACTATGATGTGGAGCAGAAGAGGGGCGGGTAAGGGGGAAATCCCTGAGCCTGTGGAACTATATCATGAAAATTAAAAAGGCAGCGGGAATGCCCATGAACTCTTTGACCCCCCCCCCATGTTTATCCCTCATTCTGCTATTACGTAGATTCAGCATCACTACGGGTTATTTCAGGTGCAATATTATTGCTAGGTGGTTTTAACGATGATGAGAAACACAGAGACAGAAACACACAGTGCCTCCGCAGGGGTGATCATGCTGGGTCTGCATGTGTGTGCAAGTCCCCAGCCTGAACTCTGCCCTGCTGAGTCAGGTCAGCGTGAAAGGCTGACCAGAGCCTCGCCCTGGTTTAGGCACCCGTGGCCCTGGGAAGCAATGCTTCTGACACAAGTTGTGAGGGGAGCTTTGTGCCTGGGCTCTCTTCCCACGCAATGAAGTGGTTCCTCGTGTAACTTCTTCTTGGGCCTGGGAAATAAAGGGAAAGACAGCCCTGTCCTGATGGTGGGCTCTCGAAGGAGGCCCCAGCAGTCAGAATCCCTCCTTTGCAGACAGAAGGGGAGGACAGGAAGTGGCCGGGACAGAAAGGGGAGGCTGGGTTTCATCGGGCCCTTCTGGCTAGCTGGCCACAGCAGGACCATCCCAGAGGCTGTGCTGACGGAGGATGTTGAAGTGGTGCCATCGCTGCTGGCACAGCCTCCATGAGGTCTTAATTCTGTGACTTGTCTAGCCAAGCCTCCTGCTACTTCCCAAGCCTCCCATCATTATTGTGTGTGCTGGATATTTTGTCTCAAAGTGTAAAGCTAACAGAACTCCCCATTCCCAGTTGACACAATCTTACCATAGTGGTTCTCATCATCACTTTGCCTGCCTCAGGAACTCGGATCAGGTGCATCTGGTCCGTTCTGTGTTGATTTGCTCTATGAGCCATGAGCACTGGGACCGTTTGACCTTTCAAAGTTCTCTTATCCCCGATTCCCATCGTTATGGGAATGAATACCACTTACTAGATTAGAATCTAGTAAGGTTGCACAAATATTGGACAAAGGGCCGTGTTTTACAAGCTTTTTGAGCGACTCAAGGGTACAAATGTCTTACATGCGTCACTAACAGAGCCACAGATGCCATGAAGTCAAAGTTTCATGGAACATCATATTGTTCTGTTAAAGTCTGCCAGGGTAGCAGGCAGTTTGAAAAATCTTCTCAGGCACCATGCCTACGATTACAGTACGCGCCACCTTGCAGAAAACCCTTGGTTTAGGGCTGTCCATGCTTGGTTTAGGCTTGCGCTTCAGTGTCAGTTAGCAAGCAGCTGCATTTCATTAAAAAAAAGAGGATAGGAATAACAAACTTAGTGTATGTTAAAAAAAAAAAACACTAAAGCTTACGTAAGCAGCACTGTTATTTTATTGCTTAACCCTGGTTTGGCGTGGGTGGAGGACTCTGGCCCCTGGAGGCCTGTGGAATGCGTACATGCCTCCCGATGCTGTGGTTCCGAGATCTGAGTAACTTTGTCTTCCAAGCCTTTTAGGAGCTTGGTCCTAGGCATTTCTCTATTTGCAACTGCAGCTCACATCTGCTCTCTTTCCTGGCTTGGCTGCAGCGTTGCTGTCCTGCAGGCAGAGAACTCTGCGATGCCACCCCCATCCAGCTCTCCCGGTCCCCCTCTCAGACCCTCTCAGACCCTCTCCTGCCCTCTGTTGTCTGCGGAAGCTGGAAGCTGCCTCCAGACCAGAACGGTTTGTTTGTCATCACATGCCATCATGGAAAGCACCTGCTTGCCCCATCATTCTGGTTTTGGCCGAAAGTGTCCTGCGCGCTGTCCTGGGTGTGTGACCAGGATGCGATTTCTGAAATGCTTTCCCAAGGGTTCGTGTTTCTCAGTAAGTTGATTTTCTTCCTGGAGGCTTTGTGTAGCTCTCTGCTACAGGCCAAGAAGGGAACAGGAAGAGGAGGGCATGAGGGCATAAGGAGGCTCCCCTCCACCCTGACCTTTGGAAGGAAGTTGAGATCACAGTCTAAGCGGCTCTCCCTGGGGGGCCAAGGAGTTTCCATCACGGACCCCATCCTACCCTACTGTCCTCCTCCAAGGGGGTCACTTCCAGAAGACCCCACCTTCAAACAATCAGCTCAAGTCTCCAGCCTGACCCACAACCATCCTTAAAGTTACTCCGTCAACTGCTAATGTCAGATTATGGGACATAAATGTGTGGGAGCGAAATCCTGGCCAAACCGTTAAGCCCTTGCCTTACTGAGTAAGCCTTCCTCCTTGTTCAGGAACTGCAGACATGGGACCACCTCAGCTCCCACAGGACCCTCCGAACCCAGCCTCGCTGGGAGACAGAAGACTGTGCCCCTCCACTGCCGCCGCCTAGCAGCGACACTAAAATGACATGATGAGGCACACTCTTGAGGGTCTGGGAAAAGCCGGAACCGCAGCCAGACCCCTTATTGCCAAAAGCTGCTGCGTTTATACCCTTCTCTCCACGGCCTTTCCCCCCGCTGGTCTTAGCTGCCTTCCTCCCTGCTTCTTTAGCCCACTCTCCGCTACTTTTCTTCCCGTTGCTTTATTGCTTCTGTACCCCTCTCTGCCGTTTTTCCCCGTTCTTGTTTCCGTACTTTTTCTACCCGCACATCTCCTGCTCCTGCAACCCCTCTCTGCTGCCCCGTCCTTCTTCCTCCCATTCTTCTTCTGTCCGTCATTCTTTCCCCTCATCCCTCTTCTCCTTGTCCCGTACGCCTTAGCTTTTCCATCCGAAGATCCCAGCTTTTCTGCCCCTCTCTGCTGCCCCGTTCTTCTCGCCACCCGTCGTTCTTTCTGCCCATCGTTCTTTCCTCCCGTCTCTCTTTCTCCTCTTCCATCTTAGCTTTTAGCGGCTGCTTTTATACCGCTCTCCACCAATCACTTCTCCCTGTGGGTCCGCTTGGCGCTACCTGATAGGCCAGTAGCAATGACATAATCACAGCGAGGGCATCAGCCTATCCCTGTGACTTCCTGTTTACCTGCTGGCGAGACCAACCCCGCCTCCTGGCCCTGAGCCAGCCGCCATTTTGCCACGGCCTTTCCTATTCCTGTGAGCGGCTTTGGCACCCCGCTCCCCACACCCCACTGGGGCCAAGTTGCTTTCTCCCGAGGACTGGAGGGTTGAACGCCTGGCTGGGTATTATTCCATCCTAGGCCTGTTTCTGCTCCTTACTCCATGAGTGTTAGCTGGGCAAAGCAAGGGTTAGATGCAGAGAAGAACAGAATGCCATGCAGCGTGGTGGTGAGGTGGGGAGGCCGCTGCGTGGCACACTCAGCCCCCTGTTGGAACCTCCAGGATTGAGCTTCTACTGCAGCGCTCTGTCATGCACAGCCCGGGAGAGAGTGGACGATGGCGCAGGTTCCTGATGTCCACGTGGGAGACACAGGTGGAATTCCTGCCTCTCGACTTGGGCCTCACCTTTGCGATGTAAGATCTCCATCTCGCTCTCTGTTGCTCTGGGGGTCCCTGGTATGAAGGCCGGCATTTAGTGTTGAGTGGAAGGGACCGTGGACAGCATTTTTTGTTTTGTGTAATGGAGGCAGAGGAAGAGTAATGAGAGGGGACTCTGAACCCGCTCCTGTGCTCACACAGCATGCCTGAGAACCCGTTCCTAAGCTCCGAGCTTGGGGAAGAGCCAGGAACCCAGGCAGGTGTTTGTAATTCTGGATGAGATGATGCCGCATGAGTTTGATCACTAAATGTCAAACACCTTTGAAATCTGTTGTTTCTGCTTTTTCCTTCAGCCGTGTTTGCTGCTGGCTGAGAGGCTGCTTGGTGCCTCTGTTAGCATTAGTTACTGCTTCACAATTTTTTTCCTGATTGAGCCACCTTGTTTAGTGTTCCACGAATCCCTTGACTTCTAGCTGAAAAAGACGTGGCATTTCTCATGTTTGCCGCTTCTGCCAGGCCTGACTCAGCCCGTGGAGGTGAGTCTTCTCACTTCCTGGGGATTCTCACGAGCTCCCAGTTGTCAGAGACGGAAACCATGCGTTGCACACACTTCCCCTTGCACGTTAATGAGGGAGGCTTGCAGGATGCACAGAGAGGGACGCCAGTTGGGTGCCCTCCAGAACCCGGGACACCCTTTCCTGTTAGCTTAGTGGATTTGTGCTGTGATCTGCAGTGTTTGGGAACCCCGTAATCCACCCTTATGTACTCATGCTTGCTAGATTTGGCAAAGAGTTGAATCAGCTTATTATTTAGTTAGTTTAAGAAAGAAATTTAAGCAAATTTTCTATTACTTTTTAAAGACTTATTTATTTTTATTGGAAAGGCAGATCTACATACAGAGAGAAGGAGAGACAGAGAGGAAGATCTTCTATCCACTGGCTCACTCCCCAAATGGATGCAATGGCCGGGGCTGAGCCCATCAGAAGCCAGGAGCCAGGAGCTTCTTCCGGGTCTCCCACATAGGTGCAGGGTCCCAAGGCTTTGGGCCGTCCTCTACCGCTTTCTCAGACCACAAGCAGGGAGCTGGATGGGAAGTGGAGCAGCTGGGACACAAATTGGCACCCACATGGGATCCCGGCACATGCAGGGCAGGGGCTATAGCCACTGAGCCATCGCGCTGGGTCCTAGGCAAATTTTCTTGGGACTGGCTTTCTTTTCAGCCTTGAGCAACAAATCTGTGCAGAAACCATTTCCACCAACAAGATCGTCGTCAGCTGTGTTAACCTCGGAGTAGAGGAAAACCACGAACAATCCCTAAAGAACAAAACCTAAACCGAAACCAAACAAAAACTTCCCAATGTGCTTTTCTGGAGAGCTCTAGGTTCCTGAGACGCATGTGCTCGGTAGAGGGCGATATTTCCTCTTGCTGAAGATGTTTTCGCCCTTCCCAGCCCTTCTGGAAGCCCTGGGGCTGCAGCCTAGCAGGTGCAAGTCAGAAAAACCTCTGGGTGCAGTATCGGTTGCGGATGTCCACAGGAAAGGAGAAGAAATTGCCGCCACCCCTGGTTATCGCAAGAATTTCTTCCATTAGCTTTCTGGGACGTGGAGAAAGATGGGGACAGAATGGAGGCCGGGGAGAGCTGGGAAGAAGGAAACCTGCAAGAAGAAGGAGGAGGATTTTAACAGTGACAGCGGGAATTCGAAATGTCCCGAGACAAGGCAGCTGTCACCGTCTCCGTTTGGGGCCATCAGATGCCACCCTGTTCCCAGACCACAGTTCTGCACCAAGGAAGGCTTGCTGGCAGGGCATCCTGCTGACCCCGGCCTTTGCTGCCCAGTAAGCTGCTACAGCAGAAGGTTCTTAATTTTTGTTGTTGGCGTTTGTTTCTGAGGCTCGCACATTGAGGAGTAAACAGTGGCTCCCACGGCCGACAGGGACTCAGATGGACTAGTGTTGAGCAATTGCCTGGCCTGCAGTCCTGGCCAATGAGCAGCGAGGGTGCTACTGTCATCGATTAAGTGAGCACATCAGGGTGGACATTCAGCGTAGCATTCCAAGTGAAGCTACTCCTGGAGCTAAAAAACAAATGGCTTATACTCTGATGTCACTGGGAGCTAAGAATTGTCTAGAAGTGTCCTCATCTGATTCCTCTTTGCAGAGGTGTAATTTATTTCAAACCTCACTGAATATTGCTCTTTAGCAAGAACATGTGTGTCTAAATAACTCAAGACTGATTTTTTGAAACCGTCCCAGGATTTAATTTGAATACAGTTTAGGCTGTTACTTCTCAAAAGTTCCAGATTAAATGCTGGAGGAACAGATGGCTCCTGCCATGCCTCTTTCGGTTCCATGCAAAAAAAGCAAGTTGACAATTCCCCCAAGCTGCCTCGTCTGACCAGAAGATGGCGCAACCTGAAAATCTATTTCTGGTTCTTGATTAAAAACAAGGGGCTTCTGTTTTACACATTGAGGTCAAAGACTCCAAGCAAAGTTGAAAGGAGACCAAATGTTATAAAAGACCATAATTCATATCTTGAAGATTCTTGCAGTCCTTGGAGGGGTATTTCTTTGGGAAAGGTTTGGGGGGAAAAAACATAAAAAACCCGAACAAACAAAAGAAATCTCATCAGGACATTTTGGGAATTTTAGAAACAGCTTCCCACTTGTGTGTGTTTTTGTGTGTGAGAAAGATATCAAAACAAAGCACTTCTATGTCGTTGTAAATAACAATTTGGGATAGGGACTGGGAGAAGGACTTCTCATTCCTTTTCTAGAAAGAAACTGCTTTTATGATTACAGCTCCCTGACCTTTCTCGGTGCCCCCCAGGAATGGAGACTTGCTTACTTCCACAATTGAGCCATTCGACCTCTTTCTTTTCATGGAATTTGAGAACTGGAAAGGAGTTTTGGGAACATTTGGTTCAGATGTTACCCAGCAAAGAAACTGTCCTTGTCATCTACCCGGGCCTGTGGTGGAAATGCCATCTATCAGTGAATGTAACATGACAATGACATGTTCACGCCCCCTTTATTTCATCCTCAGACCGACACAGGAGGTGTTGCTTCTGCGGCTGCCTTGACACCTACCCCCGCTGGTGCTCACTGGGTAGCATTCCTCCGCAGTTCATTGGTTCCATGCGTTGGTATTTACCTGGAGCCTCATGAGTAGTGGTGTGACCCAGCCAACGTGCCTGATACTTCAGCATCCGACACCGGCACCTGTGACCTAAGGGTGAACCAGGCGCTGACAAATCAAGGAACTGGTCCAAGGAAAGACAGCTCACCAGCAATGGTGAGGGGGCGGGGCTTGTGGTAAACCTCCTTCAGGTCTCCCACAGGGGTGCGGGGTCCCAAAGCTTTGGGCTGTCCGATGATTCACTCCCCAAGCGACCACAATGGCCGGTGCTGCGCCGATCCAAAGCTGGGAGCCCGGAACCTCTTCCGGGTCTCCCACGTGGGTGCAGGGTCCCAAAGCTTTGGACTGTCCTTGACTGCTTTCCCAGGCCACAAGCAGGGAGCTGGATGGGAAGTGGAGCTGCCGGGATTAGAACCGGTGCCCATATGGGATCGCGGGGCGTTCAAGGCGAGGACTTTAGCCGCTAGACCACGCTGCCAGGCCCAGAATATTATCTATTTTTAAGCATATTTTTACATTTGCATTTTCTATTTTGATGTGAGGCGTAGGTCAGCCTTAACTTTATTAACACCATTTATCCAATAATTCATGTTCTCTTTGTTGATTTGAGGTGTCTTTGTATCCTATAGGCGCCCTCCATTCATTCTGCATAAAGAACACCTGCCTTAATCGGAGGACCACTGGCTCTCTCTGTAAGGTAAACTAGAAATTTATGTTTGGAAGCACAAACTTACACTAAGAAAATTGCTTCTGTTCCTGTGATCCATTTGTGGACGTTCGCATTACTGATGTATATTTATGTGACATTTCAAGGAGCGAGCGAGCCATACCATAATTTCAACATTTGTTGAGCATCTGTTGTTCTCTGTGTATGTTTGTTTTTATTTAAAAAATGAAGCATAATCCTCATAACCTAAATTTCATCATTTAAAAACATACATTTTCATGGGTTTTGGTATATTTCCAGTGTTACACAGCCTTTATCACTTTGTAATTCCTAGACATTTCCATCATCCCAAAGGGAAGTCTTCCACCTGTTGCTAGCCACTCTCCCCTCACGCTCTAACTCCCACCAACCTCTGGCTCTTGTAGGTTGGCCCACTCAGAACATTTCATATAAATGGACTTACACAATGCATTCATTTAAACTTTGTGGGTTTTGTTTGCTTGTTTGTTTCGTGGAGCATAATATTTCCAGGGCTTCTCCGTGCTGTTGCAGGTGCCAGTTCTTCATTCCTTCCGATGGTTGAGTTTTTCCCATTATAAGACTACAGCACAATTTGCTCATCCACTGTTAAAATCTGTTTAGCACCCCTGGGGACTGCCAGAGTCCCACAGTGCTGAACCACGCTGCATTCGGCTCAGGAGTGTGAGAGGGCTTTGCCATGTCCATCGCATCAGCAATACCTTCCAGGAGAGGGCAGGGTGGTTGTTAAGTGTTTCAGTTGTAGCCTTCCTCGTGGGTATGTGGTGATTTCACAATACAGCCTTGAATTTCATTTCCCTAATGTCTAATAATGTTGAACAAATCTCTCCACACATTTGGTGGCCCTTTGTAGATCTTGTTTAGAGCAACATCTATTCAAATTTTTGTTTATTTTAAAGTTGGGTTTTACATCCTTTTATACTGAAGCACAAAAACGTTTTTCAAAAATATTCTTGTGACATGTCTGGCTTACAATTTTTATACTCATTCTGCGGGATATATGTATATTTACTTTCTTGATAATGTCCTTTGATACTTTTACATTTTAATTAAGTTCAGATTGTCAGCTTTTCTGTATTTATACTTTTGGTGTGATATCTAAGAAGCCATTGTCTAATCCAAGGTTATTAGAATTTACCCATTTAAGTTGTGGATCTTTTATTTATCTGGTAGAGTTAGAGAGAGAGAGAGAGAGAGAGAGAGGAAGAGACATAGTGACAAGGATCTCCTATGTGCTGGTTAACTCCCCAAATGACCACAGTGGCCAGAGCTGGACTGGGCCAGACTAAAGCCAAGAACTGGGCCAGGAGCTTCATCTGGGTCTCCCACATGGATACAGGGCCCCAAGGATGTGGGCCATCCTGTGCTGTGTTTCTCAGGCCATTAGTAAGGAAGCAGTTCAGAAGCGGAACAGCCAGGACTCAAGCTGGTGCCCCATATGGGATGCCGCTGTTATACGCTGTCCCACAGTGCCAGCTCTTGGATCCGTTTTAAATAGACTTGTGTATAAACTGTGAGGGAGGGATCTAGTTTCAGTCTTAATTTTGTGGCTATTGCAGATTGTACTCTTGCCTTGTGTGTTTGTCTTGGGAAAGGACTTGGCCAATTATTGGCTTGTATACAATATCCAGACTAGGAATTTGATGACTCAAATCAAGTTTCCTGCATGTGTATCTAGAGTTCTGATTTGGATGTCAACTCTTATGGGACAGATTTCCATTCTCAAATATTGCAATACTCTCCACTTACTATGGCTGCTAAGTATCATCAGTACCTTCTAGGAGAAGTTGTTAACTGCTTCAATTCATCCTAGTGAGTATGAAGTGATTTCACAATACAGCCTTTCATTTCCCTGATGTCTAATCATCTTGAGCACCTCTTGGCACTCTGAGGCTTCAGATTATGTGCCAGTAGTTAGGGACAGCACCTGGGACAGACACGTTTTCAGGATGATGGTGATGTTGGCTGTTACAACAGCTGAGGAATTACCAGATTCTTTCCCACAGTGCCGAACCACTTGGGCTTATAGGTACCTTGTAGTTTTGAATCTAGGGACTGAAAATGGATGATGCGGATGGCAAGGTTTCCTCATGGCCCAGTTTTGGGGGAGAATAGTCTACTCTGGAGAGTGTCTCTTTTGTTTCCTGTTTGCCACAGAATCCAACTCAGGAAAATGTACTAGAGAATCCTGTTTTTGCCACAAAGAGGTTACAGAGGCTTAAGTGAAAGGCAAGAGATGTTTTCATTCTTACTCAGCAACAGAGAAGTTCTCTTTTTCTTGTACTCTACTGAAAAGTCAAGCTTCTAGGAGCTTTAATGGGGGCATTAAAAAAATAACCACCATTGCTCTCCTAGAATGGCTTAATATTAAATGTCCAAAGCGTGAAGTAGCTGAGAACTTTCTCCTGAGGAGCAGTGGGCGGGTAAGGTCCCCTTGACCCTACAGTTCAGAAGGGAAGGTGCCACACAGAGATGCTCTGGCCACATCAGGGGTTAGATACTCCCATGGGATGCTGTGTTTCACGTGAAATAAGACATGAATTGTCCTAGTCATGGTACGGGTCTAGAAAAGGATGTTGTGTCATCTCTCGGTGTGATGGAGTTACGTGTCCATGAACCAAAGACTGCCCATCTGCACCCCAATGTCACGGTCGAAGGGGGATAACTTCCCAGAGAAGGAATTGTTTGTTTCTTTACCATCAACAGAGCTCATGTTATGTTAGTGTAGCACTGTGTGGGCTTATAGGTACCTTGTAGTTTTGAATCTAGGGACTGAAAATGGGACCTCAGGGATCACCCAGGGACAGTGTCCAAGGAACTAACTTCCGATTCAGTGGCCATACTGAGAGCCCTGTGGTTTCAAGCACTGTTGAGAGATGCTGCAACAGAATGGAGGAGTTGGACTTTTTTTTTCCAACATTAACCCAAAGGAGTCCCTCTCACCATGAGAACTTGTTTCTTTGCCTCTGAAACCTTCATCTCACTCCATTTATCCTGCTCAATTATTTGTTTGCTGCAAATAGTTTAAGGACAATAGACAACTGAGTGGAATTTGTTCTGATCATGGTTTTAAGCTGGCAGCAGGGATAGGGCAGTGTAGCTCCAGGAACCTCCCGCTAGGAATCAGTGTTCATTCCTTGCTCCAGGAAGATGGGGTCCTGACATGCAGACCGGCGTGTGGGAGATGCCCCTGCCATCAGACTGTCGGAGGCTTGTGCAGCAGGGACAAGAGCCCTGTTGTTCTCTAGCTGAGGCCAAGCAGAGCAACAGCTTGGCTGCAGCTGTAAATTCTAAGGCTAGTAAGAAAATAAACAGGTTTCGAAGAGGGAGGGTGTTAGTGAAGAAATGTACTTTTAGTGGGCACAAACACAGTCCAAGCCTGTGGCACAGACTCTTCTTGTACCAAACAGAATGTCTTTCCCTGGGGAATTCTTGCAGGACTAAAGTTGCTGTTCCAGCCTGTTTGAAAAATGCAGCTCAAAATCTGCTCTTCGTTGATCATCATGTTAGCTCTTCAGTCCTACCATTAACTTGAAAAATATTCACTTATTTGAAAGGCAGAGTTTCAGAAATGGAGGGACACACACACACACACACACACACACACACGTAAAGAGAGAGTGAGTGAGGGAGAGAGAGAACTTTCACCTGTTGGTTCACTGCTCAATTTGCCACAACAACCAGAGCTTGGCCAAGCCAAAGCTAGCAGCTTCTTCCAGGTCACCCCTGTGGGTTCAGTGGCCCAAGGACTTGGACCACTTTCTGCTTCTTTCCCAGGGGGCATTAGCAGGGAGCTGGATCAAAAGTAGAGCAGCAGAGACTTAAATCAGCACTCAGATGGGATGCTGGCCCTGCAGGGGGTAGCTTAACCTACAATGCCATAGTGTTGTCTTCTTCTACTGATTTCTGACATTTGAAATAGAGGAAGAAGTATCTTTACTGTGCTGAGTAGCGAAGACTCCCTGATCTTTCACTTCCTTTTCAAAAAGGAATTGAGGAACAAGTGAGAGCCCACTGAGTAGTGAACAACAAATGTTTTACTGAGAAAGTGAAGATCCACAATCCAGACAGGCTGGGCTGTCCTCGGAGGGGAGTAGGGCCATGTCTCTAGACTGTGTCTGCCATCATGTGGATCATTGAATGAAAAGGAAAGGAAGTATATTCTCCTTCTTCAGCCTTCTTCACTTATTGGAAAGGTACAGTTACTGACAATGACTAGGAGAGACAAAGATCTTCCATCAGCTGGTTCACTCCCCAAGTAACTGTGATGGCTGGGGCTGGAACTGCATCTGAGTCTCCCACGTGGGTGCAAATATTTGGGCCACATTCCACTGCTTTTCCAGGCACCTTAGCATGCAGGTGGATTGGAAGCGGAGTAGCTGGGATCTGAACCGACTCTCCTGTGGGATGTTGGCTGTGGTTACTGGCTGTGCACTCCATGGTGGTCCCAGGGATGTGCTCTCTCACAACAGCGAGGGATACTCATGGCTCTTCCGTTAGGATGGTGTTTCCTGTGCTTTAGCACACTAATGAATTATCATGAATACATAATGAGTTCACTTTAGTCTGGTTCCTACATGGGGTGAGCTGGGTCCAAGCAAGGGTTTGTTTACTCTCAGAACAAGGGGCACTAATGCTATATTCCCTCGATCTTGAGATCAGAGAAACTGTAATCTCCAGGTGGTTCAACTGCTTTGTCTGATCATGGGAATCATTTATATAAGATATATTATGCTTAATAACTTTGAATTCTGTTCTGTAAAACCATGTGGGATTGGCTTAATGCTTATCACTTGTCTACCTTAGTCATATAAGCTTGAAACATATAGCTTGTTACATATAGGTTGAAATACCTTCTCTTGTACCTGTCTCCATTGTAACTCAAATAGATTTATTAACTTAAAATCAACGAGTAGCATCTCAAAATGAAAAACAATGGAAGCAGTTGGTGAGCAATGGTGTCTATGACAGTGTGTCTTCCAGAATGAAGTTTTGGTACCGGAAGCTTCTCATTTTCGTCAATTGCTATACATTGTTCTTCAGATGTGAAGGAATGACGAAGATGATACATTTCCCAAGATTTATCGAGTGTCAACCAGGAACCAAACATGGGCTACCGGTGGGCTTTCTAGTCAGGATCTCCTAACCCGTAGTGATTCAATTTTGAGAAGTAGAATTCTTATTGCTATTCACTACACAAGAGGAAACCAAGGCTGAGGAACTTGGGGGAACCTGTGCATGTTGCCCAGGGAGTGATCTGTGAGTGAAGTATTTGCCAGCTCCCCTGGCAACCCCCAGCAGTGGCTGCCCTTGCCTGGGTGGCAGCAAGTCCAAGTGGGACTGTGAGAGTGAGGCTCTTTCATATTGTTCTGTGGATTTTCCTGTACGCCCATAGCAGTTGCATGTGAGACAGTGACTGGGCTGGATGGGGTAGGCTAAGCTCCAACCTCAAGTCTGAAGGATGTTTAGGGAATTGGGAGGGGTTACCAATATCAGTGTCATGGCTGTTTTCGTTTGGGATCATGAATGTGAGCTGGTGGTGGCCCTGACACCATCAAACAGTTTAAAACTGAAGCCCCAGAGACCCTCAATTTTTGCTCCAGGAAGGTTAAAAAATATGTAGTAGAACCAGCCTTACCAACTCAGGGCCCACTCTTAAGGGGCAGGCAGGATGCTGCCCACAAGGGCGTGAGGGGTGAGGACCTCTGGTGCCTTGCCCTCACTGAGATCAAGAAGGAAAGAGGGCCTCCAGATAGGGTTTAGTAAAGATGGCAGGGAGTTCTGTGCTCTGTCCCTAGGGTAGGAGAGGACTGGAAAAAGCTGTGAGGGGAGTGGGAGAGGCTGCAGCCCCATGCAGTCTGTGTGAGGGATATGTGGTGCTTTTATGGGTCACATGGTAGACTATGAAGTGAGAACCACCATTGAGCTGAAGAGTCGCTGGCAGCAAGAGGCCGTGTGATGGACTGCTAAGGGCAGAAACGGGGTAGGATGCTCCATACCCTGGTAGGGCACGGAGTCTTGGAGCGGGCTCTCTGAAATTCACAAAGGCTTCATGACCAATGTTGCTGGGAGGTGCATGAGTGGTCTGCTGAGTAATGTCTCCATAACCACAATCCTTCTCTTCCCAAAAGGTCTGACTGGGAAAGGATGAAGGGACCACGGTACCGCACAGCTCTATGGTCGACAGCCTAGCTCTTAGTTCAGTACTATGTTTCAGACTGTGGATTTGAACATGCGTGGAAGGGAAAGAGAAATGATCTGAAAGTCTCATGTTCAAAAACGAGAGTGAAGTTATCAGGGTTGTGAAACAGGACGTTGGAATGTTGTATCAGACTCAATGTGTCGTCATAAGGCTCAGGTAGGGACAGATCTAATGCATCCTCATATGGACCAGCTAGACTGAGGGGAAGCCAGGACAGACTGTACTGGTTTACTTGGCAATGTCTTGGTTTTAATAAAGTATTTTATTCTGGGAACTTCCTCAGTCTTGGACAATCCTGGACAGTTGATCTCCTAAGCTGTTAGCAATCTTGGAGTGACCCTTGCCTGACAAGGTTTTTTTTTTTTTTTTTTTTTTATTCCATCTCTACTTGTTCAAAATGGACCAGAAACCTCAGCTTATATAACGCCAGCGTGTGGGACCTCGGACTCCCCACTGCACTGGGGGAATCGTAACAGAGGAGAGGAAGTGCTTCTAGGCTACTTCTTTCTGAAGTCTAAAAACAATTGCAAGAAATCATTGGCTAATACCAAACATTAAATCCACATAGAATGTCCGAGCTAGAAAAAGTGTCCAAAATGCTAAATTCCAAGCTTACCAAAGAGACCCTGGTGACAGACACAAAGCCAAAGGATTCATCTCCGTGTCATCAAGAAAGCATGTAATTTGTTGTTCTTAATATTTCTCAGATTCCAAAGAGACACTGAACAACACGTAACTGCTGTACAAGAAAGTGAGAAAGTCGTCGACTTACAACTTTCTTTTATGCTGCCTCTCACGTTTGAAGAAATGCGTTAATAGTACTTTTAGCTTGTTGGGCAGTGGAGAAGAGGGTGGTGCCAGGATGAAGGGATCGCAGGAACAAAGGCAGTGGGTACTGAAGCTTAACCTTGCAGAGTCCTGCATGAATAATGCAAACCTGGCTTCTTACACAGGGTTAGGAGGGGCTGAAAAAGCAGGGAACCAAACGTAATGGAGGGAAGTGACAGCTAATGTATAATTTTTCTGAAACTTAATTGCGAGTGCGTGGCAATTGAAGCAATCAAAATAAAAACAAGAATGAACAACGAGGAGGGGTTGGCGCTCTGCCTGTGTTACTGGCATCCCCTATGGGTACTAGTTTGTGTCCCAGCTGCTCCACTTCCCATCCAGCTCCCTGCTTGTGGCCTGGGAAAGCAGTGGAGGATGGCTCAGGTCCTTGGGCCCCTGTACCCACATGGGAGATCTGGAAGAAACTCCTGGCTTCTGGCTTTGGATTGGCTCAGCTCTAGCCATTGGGGTCGCTTGGGGGAGTGAACCAGTGGATGGAAGATCATCTTCTCTGTATTTCCTTCTCTCTCTATATATGACTTTACAATAAAACAAATCTTTAAAAAAGGGGGTGGGGATAAAAATGAGTAATTTCCATACTACTTTTCTGTGGTAAGTCATGTTAAAATACTGAAGGCTTGTCTCAATGAAATCAGCTTTTCTCCTCAAGCTCAAAATATGTGCACTTGAACAACTGTTTTTTTGTTTCTGTTTTTTTTTTCTTTGTAAAAGGCAATACACATACCCCTGTCCCAGAGCTTCTTTCTCTTTTGAGACAGAAATCCCATTTCCTGAGTTTCTCATGGAATTTTGGCTACAGAGAATATTGAACATTGCTTCTGCTTCAAAAAATAAATCAACGCACTAGTTTCCTGTTCTTTCCCTTTCATTTTCCAGTTGCTCGTGTTGACTGAATGCCTGAACTCAGGCCAGATTAGTGAACTGACATTCAAAGGAGAACCGAATGTTGAAAGTCCGCAGTGCCTCAATAGAAAGAGTTTCAGATATAAATGCTCTGCTTTTTTTCCTCCTCTTCCACTTTCTCTTCTGCTGAGAATCCATGTGAAAAATGAAACAAAGCAGAAAAGTGGAGAATCCCATTTTAAGCCATTATGTTGAGGTGATATTCCATCAGGGTCAAGGAGTGAGTGGGCTGGAATTATTTGTCTGGGAAGGTTCAGAACTTTGAAAACAAGGTTGTCATCAAGGTTGTCACTCAACACGCAATTGTTTGAAGTGTTTGAAATTGGAAACTGACCTCCAAGGAAATGGGGCACGTTGCTGTGAGACAGCTGACCGTCCAAACACAGACTGTGGCTTTCAGTACCCCCCCTCCCCCGGGACAGGCCACCTGACACTGGTCATCATGCATGAGCTTCCTGGAGTTCTTATTCAGGATGTGGGCAAAGAACTTTATTCCGTATCATTATCCCATCTGTTTATCCACATCTCTTCTTGGATGTAGGGAGTGGTCCAGGAGAGCACAGATCCTAAAGGTTGACAGAAGAGGGAGCACTTGTAGTTTCAAAAACAACAAACAAAAACCCATGGTTTTGCTTTTTATGTAATAGGGTTTTATCTGTGTTTATGTTTGGAACCAGTTCTTTTCACAGCTGTTTGTAGCACCAGATGTTCTCGCTGTGAGGTTTGGGGATAGAAGGTGCTCCGAGGCCCCAGCACATGTTGTTTCCAGCACCTCCACCACTCCCCATGGTAGTTGCACAGAACAATCCATTATGTTCTCAGTCCTGCAGCTTGGAGGTTTGTGTATCCCTCTAAACGTGGAAAATCAAACACAAGCAAGTGGGAAAGATGACAGGTGTAAGGTACAGAGAAAATCCAAGAGGACAAAAAGCTGGACATCAAGAGACTGGCAATGTTTGCACTTGGCAAAGATTATTGGCAAAGAAATGCAACACAATACAGCAGTGAAGCTCCCCTCCCCCAACACGGATTATTCACGCCTTTTGTTTTCCATTAACCAAAACATTGAGTTGGATGAATTTTAATTTTCCATCAAAACAACTCATTTTCATTTTTGTAGATCCCAGGAAGAGGGGGAAATGAGACGATGAGATCTGTGCCTCAGCTCATAGTTTATTCACTTTTCAGTTGAATCACATACAATTTCCAATGTCAGGCTAGTTTGGACTCACAGAAATGGCAATTTCACAGGGTTCAGCCTAATCCAACCGCAAATGGGGCAACAGAGGTGAGGACAGAGCGTGCAGAATGCTCACATATGTCATGCAAACCTGTCTTAACCCGTGTGGCTGGTTAAGGGTGATTCGGTCCTTTCTATTGAATTTCCTAATGAGGGTGCTGCCTTGGCCTGTGGGCCAATTCTGGCTTGTTTATATATGATCCATGAGCCAAAAGTAGTCTTTATATTTTAAAACTTCCATTAACAAAATAAAGTGGAAGAATACACACTGAAACCATACATGGCTCTCAAAACTTAAATATTTATGACCTGACACTTTACAGAAAAGTTTGCAGGCAAAACACCTTAATATCTCCTAAGAATTTATGAGTTAATATCTTTTTAAAACTCTTTTAAAAAAATGTCCTTTATTTTATTAATTACATTGCATTAGGTGACACAGTGTTATAGGCACTGAGATTTCCCCCACCCCTCCCCAAACCAATTTAATATCATCTTTAGAAACATATGTATGTAGCTTCAACTATTACTCCCATTTATGAAGTTGTGAAAGCCTAGCATGAGGATTGAACCCAGGGCCTTGCACGCTCTTCATCACTGCATAGCTTGTTCTCTCAAGATGTTGATGTAAGGGGCTCTGTGCTGTAGCATAGTAGGTTGAGCTGCCACCTGCTCCTATCTGAGTGCCAGTTGCAGTCCTGGCCACTTTTCTTTTCTTTTTTAAAGATTTATTACTATTGGAAAGCCGGATACACAGAGGAGGAGAGACAGAGAGGAAGATCCTCCATCTGATGTTTCACTCCCCAAGGGAGCTGCCGGGATTAGAACCGGCGCCCATATGGGATCCCGGCGCGTTCAAGGCGAGGACTTTAGCCACTAGGCCATGCCACCGGACCCCCACTTTGCTTTTCTTAAGGCTCCCTGATGATGTGTCTGGGAAAGCAGTGGAAGCTTGGGTTCCTGCCATCCACGTGGGAGACATGGATGGAGTTCCTGGCCTCTGGCTTCAGTTTGGCTCAGCCCTGGCTGTTTTGGCCATTTGGGAAATACACCAACAGCTGGAGGATCCCTCTTTCCCACTCTGTCACTCTGCCCCTCAGACAAAAATTAGATAAAAAGTTGATGTAAGACAGCTGTGAGAATTGCTCCCGAGAGAAACAAGTGATTCAAGTGCTTGATACTTGCTTTTGCGTCTCAACTCTTGGCAACTCTTATGTTAGAAATTTTTGGCAAATTATTTCCTGCTCTCAGCTTTCATATTCTTTTTAAATGAAATTAATTCAACTAGTTCATATCTACGTACATGCTTAGCATAAATTATCTGTGTACATACTTAGTATCCTGTCACAATTTTTCAATCAACAGTAGCATTATAATTAATATTCAGAGAAACTCTAAGTATATTTTTCATCTTTGATGCTGGGATGCTTGAAGTTTCCATCTGGAGTTTTTGGTCAATGTCCAGGGTTGGCTCACCATTTGTTTTTCCAAATAAAGTTTTATTGAGATGCGAGTAGGCTTATTGGCTGACATTCAGGCAAGAATGACAGAACTGAATAGTTAGGACAAGGCCCTGAGGGCTTGACAAAACTTGTTTCCTTTCCAGCACCTGACCTAAGTTAAGACATGAAGGGCTCTCCTAAGGTGCAGACTTTTCTTGGGGTGGGACAGAAGCTGGGTTTTGAGGCTGGGGAGGAGGCATAAGTTGTTGAGGGAGTTTTGGGTGGAAAGATGGAAATTAGTGTGTGTGTCTGAAAGGAGCCTAAGGAGAACAGAGGACAGGAACGCCACAGCCTGGGAAGCTGCCCAGTACTGTACAAAGTCCTGCCCTTAACCCAATCACGTAACAGATGAATCCCCAAGAGAAGCATCCCGGAAAAGCCTTCTCCATGCAGGCGCCAGTGGCTCTCCAGTCTGGGTAACAAAAGCTCTGGAGGAATTTCAATGATTTCCCTTCCAGGCCAGCTGTGTCCTTGAGAGGACGGTGGGGGGACAGGAAATGGCCGGAAGCATCTAGGGACCCATACACACCTCACTCTGAACACAACCTGCGGCTCTCAGATCTTAGCTGAGGTACCCATCTAGCCTGTCAGGTGGACTGATTTTTTTTTTTAAACTTTTAACATTTATTGAAAACAGGACTTTTTAAATAAATTTTATGCAAACATGGTTCTACAAATAATTTGCTGCTACCTTATTTTGGGGAATGGAAGATGCAGGGGAGATCCAGAGGCCTGGGCAAGTCCCAGTGCTCAGGATGGTAACCTAGGAGACACATGAACTTACATAGCCTTTGCTCCGCAAGCATCAGTTAAAGACAATAAAGCCTGTTTTCTACCAACACTGTCTTCAGAACTACAAAATTGGCAGGTGCCTGAGATGCAAGCTTCCAGTCAATGGGCCAGGAGCTGTTGATGAATGCACTTCCCCTTTAAACTCAGATGCCTGGATACCTCATGTACCCTCTGCTTCACGCCTGAAATTCTTTTCTTCGGGAAGATAAGAACCTCTATTCTAGACATCTCTGCTAACAGGTGAATTTATTAACATAAGTATGCCTGCATCTCGTAATGGAGTGCCTGAGTTCTGGTCCGGGCTCCACCTCAGAGTCCAGCTTCCTAGTAATTAATGCGCACCCTGGAAGGCAGCAGATGCTGGCTCAAGTATTTCAGTTATGCCCGTCTCTCCCCCCTCAACTTTAGACACTCAGAATGAATTCTGGACTCCTAGCTTTGGCCTGGCCCAGCCCTAACTGTTACAGGTAGTGAAACACCAAGTGAAAGATTTCTGTCCATTTTTTTTTTAAAATCTCTCTGCCTTTCCTATAGAGAATGAAGCTAAATGGTGAGAATTTCTAAAAAACAAACAAAAAAAACCAAAACCCAATTTATATTGATTTATTTTATATCTTGCTACTTTGTCAAACTCTTAGGAGTTCCAGTAGTCTCTGTCGAGTCCTTTGGTTCTCTTCTGTTTAGAGTCATGTCGTCTGTGAACAAGGACAGTTTGATTTCCTCGTTTTCCATTGGAATTCCGTTGACTTCCTTCTCCTGCCGTGTAACTCTGGCTAGGACTGGGCTAGGACTTCCAGAGTGTTGAACAGCAATGGTGAAAGTGGACGTCCTCGCCTGGTTCTGCATCTTAGTGGGAAACCTTCCAGCTTTTCCCTCTTCAGCATGATGCCGGCATTGGGGTTTTTCACATGTTGCTTTAATTGTGTTGTAGAACATTCCTTCTACGTCTGTGTTGCTGAGGGATTTTAGCAGGAAGTGGTGTTGAATTTTATCAAATGCTTCCTCTGCATCTATTGAAACGATAATGTGGTTTTCAGTCTTCATTTTATTGATGCAGTGTATCCCATGTATCGATATGTGTATGTTGAATCATTCCTGTGTGTTCTGTCGGACATATTATTGCATACTGTCAGCATTTTGTTGAGGATTTTTGCGTCTAGGTTCATTAGGGATATCAGTCTGTAGTCCTCTTTCTCTGTTGTTTCTCTATCTGGTTTTAGTACTAACGTGACATTGGGGTCACAGAGAGTTTGAAAGGATTGTTCCTTTTCTATTGCTTTGAATAACTTTTTGAATTTGCGTTTCTTCTGGGGTATTTTGTTTTGCTGGTTTTCAGTTTCACTCCCTGATGATCTAAGAATATGCATGGCATGATCTCAATTAGTTTAAATTTGCTGAGGCTAATGTTATGGCCCACAATAACAAAAATAGAGAGGAAGATCAATGGAACAGAATAGACACCCCGGAAGAGGACCCACACATGTACAACCAACTTCATTTCAATAAGAGAACTGAAAATAACCCGGGGAGAAAGACCAGTCTCTTCAACAAATGCTGTTGGACAATTGGATATTAGCTTGCAGAAGATAGAAACAAGACCCCCACCTTTTACATTAGACAAAATCAACTCTAAGTGAATCAAGGACATAACATACACCAAGACACCACCAAATTACTAGAAGAAAACATAGGGAACACTCTATAAGACATAGGAGCAGGCAAAAACTTTTTAGAAAAGTCACCAAAGGCACAGGCAGTCAAAGCCAAAATGAGTAAATGGGGCTACATCAGACCAAGAAGCTTCTGTACAGCAAAGGAAACAGTCAACGAAGTGGGCAGATAACCAACAGAATGGGAGGAAATCTCTTCACACTGCAAAACAGACAGGAGAACATAATATACAAGATCGACAAATATTATATGTTCTCTCTGATATAAGCTGCTCCTTAGGCAAACTAAAAAAACATAGATATAGGCAACCAAGTATATGCATATAATTTCACAGGTGAGTAGTATAGTGCAGACTAGCATACGAGGTAGTAAAGTTACCTTACAGTATATGTCTCTATCCCAAAGAAGAACTCTCTTTATGCAACATGTTACTATATCTGTGCTAGCATGAGACAGTTAAATAACAAGTTAATTTTATAATTGTTACTAAGAGACTGTATTACTATAATCATTTGAGGAATAATAGCTGAGCTGGAGATGAGGAGGAGGCAAGGGGAGGGGGAGGGAAGCCCCCATCCAAAAAACCACAAACAGACAAAAAACCATAATAAAGGCTCTTAGTGCTTCCCCATTCCCCCTGCAGCTGGGCCCTGGCTATTCTCTGTGTGTTGCTACCCTTCACCTCTATGGCATAGTTCCCCTTTTTATAGATTCTGTAAGCATAAAAATGGTGTTTTATTTATCGAAAGTTTACTTATTTGATAGGCAGAGTTACAAAGAGAAGCAGAGAGACAAAGAGAAAGAGAACTTCCATTCATTGGTTCCTTTCCCAAATAGCTGCCATGGCTGGGGCAGGCCAAGTCAAAGTCAGCAGCTTGGAACTCCATCCGGGTCTCCCATACCGGAAGCTTGGGGCAGGATCCCAAGCACTTGGGCCATCTTTCATTGTTTTTCCAGGCACATCATCAGGGAGCTGGATTAAAAATGAAGCAAGACTCAAGTTGGTTCTCATATGGGCAGCTGGTGTTGAAGGCAGTGGCCCAAACTACCATGCTATCGTGGTCCCCTCAAACTGTCTTTCCAATGGCAATTGTTTCCCGATGTGTTGGCCTTGCCATAGCTAAATACTGACAAAACCTGGTTATACACATAGAAGGGTTGAGAGGTAACTTCAGAAACAGTATGTTCAAGTCCTTGCCCCCTAGACCATGAATGCAGACTTAACTTGAAAACAGAATTTTTACAGATGTAATTAAGTTAGGGTTGTACTGAATTGGGGTGACTGATGTTACAAGACACACAGATAATCCAGGCAAGGGCTGAAGCAGAAATTGGGGCCACACAGCTCTAAGTCAAGGAACACACAGAGTTGCCAGGAGTCAGCTACAGCTGACAAGAAGCAGGAAGACAGTTCTGCCAGACCTTCCCATACAAGGCCCTGCCAACTTCTGAGCTGGGGGGGAACCCGCTGCTGCTGCGGCTTCAAGCCAGCCGGCTTGTGACAGCATGGTGTGCAAATTAATATCCTGGGGAAAATTTCAACTTCTTAGCAAGAAAGAATGATTAAATGTGTTGAAAAAGATCATTGTGTGTAGGGGCCAGCACTATGACACAGTGGATTAGGTCTTTTTCATTTATGGTGCTGACATCCACACGGATGCTGGTTCAAGTCCCAGCTCCTCCACTTCTCACCCAGCTCTCTGCTGATGTGCATGAGAGAGCAGCTGAGGATGGTCTAAGTTTTTGGACCCCTGTACACATACAGGTACGTGGATGAAGCTTCTGGCTCCTTGCTTTGGTCTGGCCCAGCCCCAACTGTTGGGACCATTTGGAGAGTGAACCAAAGGATGAAGATTTTTTTTCCCTCCCCTACCTCATAATTGTGCCTGTCAAAGAAATACATAATTTTTTTTGAAAAGGTTGTTGAGAAATTTATACCACTTGAAAAGAATATGGTGTTCAATATTTCCAGTCCTGCTCCCAGAACATCCATGAAGGTTATCCAGTCTCTCTCTCACCTTGTTTCTGATATTATGCCTGGCCTGTAGTGGATCATTTATGGAGTTGGTGTTTTGAATAACCTCTTAGAAGCACATGAGAGGGATAGGGAGAGGAAGGTATGTCTTATTTGCTGGTTCACTCCCCAAATACCCATAAGAACTTAGAGTCAAGCTTCAAAACATCCCAGAAACAATACCTGTGCCACATCTCTTGGTATAGCCTCCAATTATACTGGTTGAGAAAGGCTTCATTAGCCTTGGGTAACTCTGCTTGAGTGAACCAAAAGGAAACCTGGAAGGGGTATGTGTTATCTCCCCAGTAACTGAGGAGCCCCTCCAGCTGCTATGCTTGCTGTCCATGACAGTAACTCCCATTTAATTTTTCCAGACTATTCCATAAATAACCTGCACAGGAGAAATTATACCCTGGCCTGGCTTAGCTTAACTCATGCTGTCAGTCACTTGGAGAGTGAAATAGCAAGTAAAATTTTTCTCCTAACCTACTGGATTAATAGGTGGCCCCAATCCTCATGAACTTGAACTTCAAGTATATGGCAACAGAAAATCATTAATGTGGTTGCTATATTCTTGGATTCTAGACACCTGAGTTACCTGAAAACTTGCTACCCAACATGCAGTCTTTGAATGGCAGCTTTCCACTTGCTCTCGGATTATGGTGGACATGGACCACACCGGGACTGTGAGTGCTGAGAAGCCCATCCCCACCTGGCTGGTCACCAATCCGACTGGTAAAAATGAACGAACTTGGCAGAGTTGAATTGTGTGTGAAGATGCCACATTCAACATCTCCCCACTCTCAAGGGGTCAGTGAACTCATGGGTTGAAAAGGCTCTGGCTGTGGATGGCCACTTCTTAACTGAAACTGAAGTGGATACACCAAAAACAGATGAATTTGGCCAGAGGGCTGGGTTACATGTACTAGCGATGTCTGTGTAAACCACCCCACCCCAAATTCCTCATTCCATCTAGAAGGGTTTGGGACAACAGGCGGAATGGTCTAGCTGCTGATCAGGAGACTGGCAGTTTCTGTCACGTAGAACAGAAAAAATCTTTGTGACTCAAGCTGATGCTCCCAGCAAGAGACCTTTGGTTGAGAACACCTTTGGAATTCCCCAGCCAATAAAATCTGTGTACAACAGTTGTTAGAGATCACCCTCCAGGTGAATCAGCAAAGAGGTCACGGAAGTCCACTTCAAATGTTGGAAAGAGCTAAATCTAGGGGAGTGATTTGCAAAGACTTAGAAGTCAAGGGTGTGTGCAGTCTTTTAATTTCTGCCAATGAATCCAGGCAACACAATTCTTGGAGAATTAGTATGTAATGGACAGGGACCTCAGTCATGGGAAGGTTTTTGGGTTGACCATATCAGACCTCTATTGCCCAGCCACAATGTCTGGTGGTTCCTCAAGCAGTTGACACCAAGCCTGGCTAGACACCTGCCGTTTGCGTCCAAAGCGGTGTGTGGTCCTGCAGCAGTTGTGTCTGATAGATGCTCCTCCCTCCTGACTCTGTACCAGTAGGAGATGTAGGTCCAAGGGCACCTACTTCTGTTTGGCACTGTTGGGATTTTGCTATCTTTAATGCAAGAGAAATCCATGCTAAGGATTGGTAGCAGAATCTTCCTGCTGAACATTTGTGTACAGATTTGAATACCAACACTTCGTGGTTCCCTCCACTTCAAGATTGATTTCTGGCTCCCACTGATGTCCCAACCTTTGATCCCTGTCTCATGAGCATAGTAGACTTCATTTTCTGCCTCGGCTCTGTTCCTTGCCTTGGAAAATATTGGAGTTACCCTTAGGAGGAACGTTGGGTAGATCTGCAGCCTGCCAAGTGTGTGTGCTTTTTTTCAAGGGCCATTTCCCATCCAGTTTCTTTCTGCTTTGGTTTGTCTCCATTGCTTTAGAGAACAATTACAAACCCCCAAGTCATTGTTATCACTAGAAGGGCTGACTGAATGCAAAGTTATTTGATCATGATCGGAACAGGCACTCAGCGGTAAAGATCTGAGTTTTACACTAAACTTGGAGGAGTAAGATAAGACTTTAAAATTTGGTGTCATCATCAGAAATATCTAATTGTGTGTTTTATTTGTGGAAGTTAATATGCAGAGAGCATAAGAACTGGTGAGTGCTATATTATTTGATGTATAGTTATAAATATTGTTTCACCAAATTATACAATATATGTACATGATAATATACCCTTGCAGACCCATTTTGCGATCAGCCTAAACCATACTTTAAAAAAATTTTTTTGATGTCCTTTTTTTCAGAGGAATAGTATACATGTGTATGTATATAGTTATATGTGAATTGAGTATGGCAAAATGTTAAAAATTCTTTCATCTTAAAAGAACACATGAGGGCCCGGCGGCGTGGCCTAGCGGCTAAAGTCCTCGCCTTGAACGCCCCGGGATCCCATATGGGTGCCGGTTCTAATCCCGGCAGCTCCACTTCCCGTCTAGCTCCCTGCTTGTGGCCTGGGAAAGCAGTTGAGGATGGCCCAATGCATTGGGACCCTGCACCCGTGTGGGAGACCCAGAAGAGGTTCCAGGTTCCCAGCTTCGGATCGGCGCAGCACCGGCCGTTGCAGCTCACTTGGGGAGTAAATCATTGGAGGGAAGATCTTCCTCTCTGTCTCTCCTCCTCTCTGTATATCTGGCTGTAATAAAATGAATAAATTTAAAAAAAAAAAGAACACATGAAAAAACTCATTGTGTTTTGGGAAAAATTAGCATGATCAAGTGTTTATTGTTTCAAAGAAACAAGAGACATTGAAATGCTTTGTGATCAAATCAGCTTCAGATTTATAGAGCTGTTGTCCTTTTTAACACATGTGAGAAGCAGGAAAGCACATGGTTTATGGACTTCTGGTCACTAGCTTGTTGGAACTGTAGCCTGTCCCCACTGTGGAGCCTAAATGTGCTTGTAACACACAGTGTTGACAATTGAATGCTGCCCTCAGATCCTCTGGCGTTGTTTTTCAATACTCATTCTGCTGGAATGCATTTCCAGCCAGTGCTTGCCAAGAACCTTGGGTCAGATTCTCGGAAGATTGAGACGCTTGATGCCACCCAGGTGGTTGGAAAGAAAAGCAATATTTCACAGTTAGCATGGAACCACTGGATACTAAGCTTCTAGAACCATTCTGGAATTTGAAGTCCTTGAGGATTTTAAAAATCAGGCCAATGAAAGACGATATTCTTTGAAAAACAGAAGTTGGAAAATGGAAGAGAAGATAGAAATGTGTGCCTTATATCAATCCCCAAAATATGATGCAGAGCTGGGAAAACAACAGCTTTTGTGAAGGACTTTGGATGACATCTCAGTGATGACTTTAAGCTTCAAGGGATTTTGTTGTTGGTAAATTGTTTTCGATTGTGAAAAATTGGCAAAGAAATCTATGATCTTTCTGGGAAAGTTCTGGAGAATCTTTCTGGGAATGTTTTGAAGAGCAGTTTTTGTTGATCTAAATAGCAAGATGGGGTTGGGGGCTTTTAAAATTCTTTGTCCAGTAGGTAACATGAGTCATTGCTTAAGGGGCCAGGAAGAACACTTAGACTCTGAGCTGTGATTTCATGGGTCAATATGAAGTGTGGGTATACTGGTTTTCTAATACCTGGCATTAAGGTTTTTTTAGTTCTGGCCATCATTAACTGGGAGTTCCTGTACAAGCATTCAATGAGAATCCTATCACGTGTAGACATTTGACATGGTGGGACTGTCTTTCACTGTCAGTCAGGGAGTATTCCCTCTGCTCCACTTGAATAAAGCTCAACCAAGGCTTAAATGGAAAGGGGCATATTGAAAGCACCAGACTGTGATCTGAGGTCTAGATCAAAGACTTGTGAGATTAGCTTGTGTGACCTGACCGCTGTGAGCACTAAGGCTTTGGACCTGTGGAAAAGAGGATAAAGGCAGAAAGAGGAAGCTGGAGTTTTGCACAGGAGCCGTAGCAAGTCTGTCCTGTTGATAACGGACTGTCCCGCTCTGTATGTGTCCCCGAGAGGCACTACACGTGCCTTGTGGATGGCGCACATGATCTTAGCCACAAGGCTGCGGAGACACCTCATTGATTATCAACGCATCTCTAAAACTCAGTTGTTGAGGACGAGAGAAGGAAACATTAATTAGAAACCACGGGAAATTGAGAGAGAGAGATGAGGAGAGCCAGACACTGGTTACACACTGCTTCTCTTCAAGATTTTCCTTCTAAAGCATTTAAGGAGGGTTAGGTGAAGACCCCGAAGCAAATTCTTTTCTGTGCTTCCTCAAAAGGAATTTACAATTGAATTCATTGGGCAATAGAATGATTTTTGATGCTTGTTACTACTAGTTTTTAGGTGTGAGTAATCTGATGTATTCAAGAGTTCTTATAGTTGTGTGTTTGGCTTTGAGGCCCAAAGGAGGCTCCTGGCTCCTGCCTTCGGGTTGATTCAGCTCTGGCCATTGCGGCCACTTGGGGAATGAACCAGTGGGTGAGATTTTTCTCTCTGCATCTATTTCTTTCTGTAAATCTGCTTGTAAATCTCTGGCATGCTGCCTCGCAGCTAAATACTCACTTTCCACTTGCCTGCATCCCATATGAAGGCCATCTTCTACTGCCTTCCCAGGCCACAAGTAGGGAACTGGGTAGGAAGTGGAGCAGCTGGACACGAGCCAGCATTCATATTTAGCTACGAGGCAGCATGCCAGCTCCCCGCCGCCAGGTAGCATCGTACATGCTTCTCTCTCATTGATATGATAGACAGAAGTAAACCAAACCATCTTCCAACTATTTGTGTCTTAGTAGTAAGGTAGTGCATAAAAACCATCCCATCACCAGCAAATTCAGTCCTGACTTCTCCGTCCCTAAGTCTAATGTGCTCCTTCTGCTGTTCTGTACAGATGGTTTTCTTAATTATGTAACGACCCACCTATATAAATTAAGGAACACACTAGGTGGGTGACTCCAGTGGTCCTCCACTCTGTGGTATGTGCTGTGTTAGTCCATGATAGGGACTCAGTTGGATGAGCACTCTCTGGGCTCCCACACAGCATCATTTTGCAGCCTGCCACTTGCTGCCTGGTGTTTCTGCCCCCTCTGCTTGCATGTCTGCTGGGCTGTCTCCTGAGCAGATCTGCCTTTGATGGTGGGCTCTGGTGAATGAAATCTGGAAGCAGTTAAGTCCATGATGTGATTCTAAAGTCCTCCCTGTGTGTTCTGATATTCAGCGCCATGTCATGAACTGCTCCTCCCTTTCTCTCCACTTGGTTTTGTGGGAAACACTGGATAAAATCTTGAACCATTAGTCCAATCCAAGAAAACCCCAATTTTTTTAGCTTTCATCATGGTTTCTGGTTCATATTTCAATAATTCTTTGGGCACCAAGGGCCCTGTATGCATGTGTTGTGATATAGTCTATTGCAAACATTTCATTTAGTTTGGTGCCACCTGCTTTTTGTTTTCCAAGAATGATTTTTAATTTGTTATTTGCTTGTCTCCTTTTTTTCTGATTTAATTCTTCCCTAAAGAATTTTTTAAGAAAGTGATTGTTGATCCTTGAAAGGTCCTGGAGGTCTGAGAATATCTTTAGTGTTTGCATAAAGGTGATAGTTTAGCTGGGATAAATTTATCTCCACAGCTTTGTCTTCAACATGCTCAAAACGTTACATCATTGTTTCTTTACATCTGGTGTTCTTACTGACAGACCCTTCACACGTGATCTTTGCACTTCCTTAATCGATATCCTCCCCCTTCCACAATGTTCTCAAATTGTTTTTTGTTATTTTGATGTTCTGAAATTTCCTACCCATATGTTTACATGAGTAATTTTTTCCACATCTCTTCTATTCAGTGATTTCAAGTTTTCTAATACTGCCTCAAAAATTCATTTATTGCCTTTATATCTGTGATCATCTTAATGTCAAAAGAACACATCAATATTGCCTCCAAAGTGCAGCTAGGAACCTAATATGGCCAGGCTGTTGAAACACAAAATTATTTAGATGTTTTTAACTTCTTTTTCATATTTGACATTAATTCCCACAATTTTGCAAGCACATCCGCCTAGTCTGTTTAATATTCCATATTGGCTCTACCTTCTGTGACTTTGGGATTCATCACTCACAATTTCACCAACACTTTTCTGTAAGTCAACAAGAACTTTTGTTTTGATACTTGTGCAGTTGTGAAATCTTTCAGTTATTTTTGGGTGGAATATTGATACCATAACAGAGATCTCATACTCTGTTTTCCTCTGAACCATGTAGGTTGCTCTATAAAAATGTGTAATCTTCATTCATAACATTCTATTTTAAGCAGATCTCATACTTGGAGCTTCTTGATTTATTCAGTTGGTCATTCTTAGTAAGGATTTCACTGATTTGTTTGGAGGCAAGTACTGCCGGAGGAAAGGAGTAGCTCTCTTTTTTAAAACTTATATTTGAATTTGAAAGATACAGTTACAGAAAGAGAGAAGGAAAGAGAGAGAGAGAGAGAGAGAGAGAGAGAGAGAGAGAGAGAGAGAGAGAGAAACAGAGACAGATAGATCTTCCATCAGCTGGTTCACTCCCTAAATGGTCACAAGAGCTAGAGATAGACTGCTCTGATGCCAGAACTTTGGAGTTTCTTCTGGGTGTCCTACATAAGTTTAGGAGCCCAAGTACTTGGGACCTCCTTTGGTGTCTTCCCAGGCCACTAGTAGGGAGGGGCACCAGAAGTGGAGCTGTTGGGACTCCAACCAGTGCTTATATGGGAAAATCAACTCCATAGGAGGAGGTCCAGCCTGCTATGCCACAGTGACACCCCCAAGAGTAAACTCTTCTATAAAGTACAAACTTCATTTTTAACTTTTCTTCTTTTCCCAATTCTCTCTTCACATCCCCACCTACTACAGGAATTAATAAAGATTATACATGCACAATGCAAAATAGCTTCACTCAGTAGTCTTTGCTTTAATAAGTCATGACCTAGAGTATTTAAAGAATATGGGTTTGATAATACGAAAGACTTTCACCACAGTTTCCCGCTTGGTTGTTTATTCCCTCATGCTGCCTTCATCCTTTAATGTAACTTGCCAAATATTTTTACCTGACATCATGCAGTGTCCAACTGAAGAGGCCCTGAGTGGCCATTGACCCATGACCTCTACCTGTCTCTGGAATTTGACAGTGTTTCCTTCACTTGCGTTACTCCCTGGCTGTGGGCAAGTGTCTGTGCAGAGCAGTGAGCTGGTACCCTATAGTTCAACCATTGTCAGGAAGCAGGAACCCCTGTGTGAGTTATAAGCAGGAATGATGCAGCTAAGGGCCCCCTATGCGTCACCCACTCAGGCTCTGAGCGAGCTTGTGTGGAGAGAGGAGTGATGCATGCTTATCAGGGGTGATGCAGTTCCACAGCTGGCCACGAGGAGTGCAACAGCTGCCAAAACAAGCTGTTTAAACAATGAATGGGAAAGAGATGCTGAAAAATGAAAAGTAACAGCTGTTGGCCACACAGCATTGGTCTGACTTAAGCTCCTCCAGATATTACACTAATAAAATTCCTTTCAATGTCTCAGAGAAAAACAATCTTGAAATATACATGGCCTAAGGGACCATGATGCTCTCTCAGGGAGGGACCTAGAAAGTTTTGAAAGATTTAAAATATTTAAATAGCAATTGTGGTGAATATTTTACTATCTAAGTCTATAGATGACAAAAGAAAGCCAAAGTTTCCTTAAAAACCATACACTCACAGATCCCAGACTCAAAGCACTGAAACCAAAAGTAGTCTAATCATTGATCATGACCCTTTAGTATTCTAGAACCCAAATGATCCCAAAGTAAATCCCGGGCCAAATTCCTGATGGAGGTGATGCAATTATTATATCCCATTGGTGTGGACACAAATCAAAAGTTAAATCAACTAGAAAGCATGCAGAAATTAGTTTCCTGTTAATCAAGTTCATCTTCATGCCTTTGGAAAACCCAGCTACTAGCATTATTCTTTGTCTAATTACATAACGAAATAGACTATGTTGCCATGAATTTGAGACTATCTCATTTCTAGTCCTTTTTTAAAATATCATAATACAGAAGTGTGGACTTTGGATGATAGTGATGTTTCAAAGTAGATCCGTCAGTTGTACCAAATGTATCACTCAGGTGGGGGATTATGAAAATGGTCAAGGTGGTACATGAGAGAGCATAAGAATATAGTTATGAAAAAAATCTCTATACCTTATGGTCAGTCTTGCTGTGAACCTAAAATGTATCTAAATCACTTAAAGCAAAGCAGAGGACCCCACATAGAAAAATCTGCTCCTCTGTCTGATCTAGAAGAGTGTTTGTCAAGTCCAACGGCTTTCAAATCACACCACTGCTCCCATTATAGGAGCTGCTGTCCTGTTGAGTCCGTTAGAACACTTCTCTCCCATCTGTACACCCCTGTGGGAACTATGTTTGAAGCTTGAAGTTTGGGCTTGAGTTCCTTAAGCCTGAAGAATTCCAATAATGGAAAATTCTCTGAGGGATTCTTCTGGAATAGAAGGCAGAGGCAGACATGTGGCAGAGAGTGTGGGTCTCTGGGGATTCCCGAGCCAAGCGTACTGACTGACAAAGATGAGTCAGGTCAGGTCAATATGTTCTGGTAGGGAATGATGTTTCATGAATCACCTGTAATAAGAAGGAAAGCAATGTCCCAGAGAACTAAGTAACCTTTGGTAAAAGTCAGATCTGATCCAGCTCATAAGAAAAAGAATCAGGCCTGGGAGGAAAGAACGAAGGCAAAGCTTAATGACGTCAACAGAGAAGAACTTACTACTAATGGAGCACAAACAACCCCCTAATTTGGAGAACAGATGTGGATTTCATGTAAGGAATATCAAAAAGCTTGCAGCTTGAAGACGAACTCATCTGGTCTAATAGACCAGATGTCATTATGGTTCCAGTGTATCCCTTTAGTTCTGCTTACTCCATTTGCCACTGCCCTCTTCTCTGTGATAGCCAATAGTCCAGGACAGGAGCACTTTTGGCCCACATAGATGGGTTTCTGGAAGGTCAGCCTGGCCTGTCTAAAACTTTGCTCCATCACCTGCACTTAGGGCCATCCCGTTCCTGGGACCCAGTTCTGCTCTCACTTGTCTTTTTTTCTGAAAAATTTTATTAATAATTGTACATATTTATTGGCTACTGTATGATATTTCAGTACACATAGGTGATGTCTACTATTCATAATAAGATAACCAATATTTCCAGTCTTGACATTATTTTGTGTATTAGATGTGTGGTGTTTCTTTTATTTGTTTCAACAGTATTTATCAGGCTATTGTGAATTAGTAACACAAGTTCTTAGAACTTCTTGCTTTGATCTGACTCTAATTGGATAATAATTATCCAAATTATTTCTGTCTCCTTTTCTGCTTCTAGCCTCTAGTAGTCACTGTCCTGTGTTTGGATTGAAGTTTTTAAAGCTCTCACATGTGAGAGAGAACGTGTGGTATTCATCTTTCTGTGTCTGGCTTGTTTCAGTAACTTGATGTCCTCCAGTTCTATCAGTTTGACTGCAAGGTATAAGATTGCATTCTTTTTTTTCAATGCCAAAGCAGAATTCCATGGTTATACATATCACTTTTTCTTTATCTGTTTATTTGATGATGGATACTTGGTTGATATTGTGGCAGGAATTTGTGGGTATAATCAGTTGTGTTTGTGCCTCACGAGCAAGAAGAATTAGGAGTACAGACAAAAAAGAGTGTGTGAAGCAGAGTAGTTACTTTTTAAAAAGCAGCAGAAAGCTATCAGCAGCTCGGAGGGGTCTCTGAACGGGAGAACCATGTCTAGGGGTTTTTACAGAATGGAAAAGAAGAAGTTCTGTTGATTGTTCCAGGAGAAGCTTGGAACAGCAAAGGTTCTTATGGGTTATTTGGGCGACAGTTAAGTCTTCAGTGGAGACCTGTTAGAATCAAGAGAAAACACATGAAGCTTTCTGTCAAGATGCAGCTAATTGTCATTACCTGGCCCTATTACAACAGCATAGAAAACCACCATCAAAAGGGCCATCATCTGGCATCAGCCTCATTCACAGGAGCTTGCTGTTTGGTTTTAGTTTTCAGGTTCTCCAGAACTCATCTTCAGATGGTGAGAGATGGCCCCTGCTCCCTGTCTACCCAGCCAGAAATTTGTATCTATCCGTATTATATCATGGCTGTTTCGAACAATGCTGCTATAAATGTGATGGAGCAGTTATTGATTTTAATAATGATGATTTCATATCTTCCAGATGTATGCCCATTGCTGGATCTTGGGGCAGTTTTATTTCTAGTTTCAAAGAAGTCTCCATATTCTGTTCCATTATGGCTGTGCTAATTTACAGTCATAGCAACAGCGTCTAAGTGTTCTCTTTGCTCCATGTCCTCACTGGCATTTTCTTTTGATAATAGCTTTTCTGATAGAGATGAGGTGATATCTCTTTGTGACTTTGATTTCCGTTTATCAGTTGGCTGGTGATACTGAGCATTTTTCTTATATTTGTTAGACATTCATATTTGTTCTTTTGAGAACAGTCAAGATCCTTTGCTCTGTTGAAAGAAAGATTGAATTGTATATTTGGAAAGAAAACAGAGAGGGAGAAAAAATACACATGGAGAAAATTTTCCACCTACTGGTTGACTCCTCAAATGGTTGGAATGGCCAAACCCAGGAGCCAGAAGCTTCATTTGGGTCTTCCTCATGGATGGTAGGGATCCAAACACTTGTGCCATCCTCCGCTCCTTCTTCCAGGACATTAGCAGGCAGCTGGATTGGAAGTGGAGCAGCTGGGGCATGAATAGGTGCCCACACAGGATGCCTGTGTTGCAGCTGACAGCTTTACTGGCTGTACCACCATAATGTGTCTCTTTTGCCCATTTCTGAACTGGATTGGTTCGTTCGTTGCTGACTTTGATTTTCTGGCAAATTTTGGGTATGATTTCTTTGTTGGATAAGTACTTTATATTTTTTCCCATTCTGTCTTCATTCTATTCATTACTTCCTTTCCATGCAGAAGTTTCTGAGTCGGCTATAACCTGATATATGCATTTTTCTTTCATTTGCTCATGCACTTTCTTTAGATCGCTTTTTCAAAAGATAATTATGAAAAATCTTGAAATGGTTTGCTTTTCTTTCAACATTTATCAAAAAATTTTTAATAGTCCATCTCTGAGCCTTTCTCTTTGATCTGTAGGAACCATAGGGTCAGTCATTTTGGGTTCTTACTGATGTGACTACTGAGTTTCCAAGTCAGAATAAATGAAAAACAGACACTTAATAGGAATGTTTTTTCCCCTCTCTCCGTAATATGTATTCCAAAGTTTGTGAAATTTCTGATTCATCTCTTGACCTTGGGGATTTCACATCGTAAATCATCCAAACCATAGAATAATCCTTGTTTGAGAATGTGTTCAGTGTTTGGCTCAAACATTCAGAAACGGAGAAAATAAAAGTCAAGCTCCAAAAGGACCACTTAAGTTGAGCTTGGAATCAATAAAATCTGGGGATACTGGAAAGACTCAGTTCTGTCACTGCCGTCATTATGGAGGCGGCTCAGGACTCAAGGAACAAGGTATTTATCAACTTGTCAAAGCCAAAGAGTTATTGGAAATCTTCAGGGGGAGGACGTTTCACAAACAACCTACAAAACGGTGTAGCACTGCAACAGTGTAGGTACAACCAACTACTTCCTCAATTCTTTGGCTGACCTGTCAGGAACTATGGATTTACCCAAGGAATTGACAAATATCGTGGTCTACCATGGAAACTCTATCATGATATTAAACAGGAAAGCTTTATAAAAGAAACATTTTAGGTCTAGTGATCATTTGATTGAGGATGTTTTATTTGAGTCTGGAAAAAATATCATAAGGTGTCTGAAGAATTAAAATGTTTAAATGTATGATAGACAACAACTCATGAGTATCTAAAAGTCTGATGATCCTGAGGTAGTGACACACAACACACACACACAACACACACACACAAGCTTAGAACCTCAAATCTTGTGCTGAATCTAAGTTATTGAGTGTTCTTTCTTTTCATCTACATAGGGCCACAACTGCTCACCTTCCAGAGGTTCTCTCCTGTGGGTCTTTGTCTTAGAAGAGGTGATGTGTCTTTTATGATGAGTCATTATTTTCTATTTCCTGGAGCATGACTGCTCAAAACAGGCCATTTTCCTAACCTCCATGCAACCTTTTTAAAATACACAGAACTCTTTTGAATGCTAAGTCGAGTGATCTGCTGAATGCGCTGGTAGAAGGAGAATTTGGCTGCCTAACATGGAAGCCTAATGGACAAATTTCCTTCTTTACCTACCCATGTGAATCTGGTGGGATTACTCAGCCCCAAACAACAGGATCTTTCTTCTTGAGTCTTTGAACTTAGGAGGTATGAGGTAATGACAAAAGGACAATAAAGACAGCCTGTGTAGTGTGATGGTCAAGAGTCCAGCAGAGGTGACAGCCCTGGGACTTCAGGGCCTGTGTCCATTGCTGTTGGCATCAGCAGTCCTGTATACTAGTGGCGCTGGCGTGGTGAATATGAAGCACCTGGTCCCTGGGGTGTGACATCAGCCATAGTTCCTACTGTCCGGCTGCTTCTGTCGCATGACCACATTCTGAGATGGCGTCTGTCACTTTTCTAGTATTTCTGTGTGAACTCTTGATGTCTTACAATAAACCCTTTCACACTTCCAAGCACTATTTTATTGCGTACAAAACTGTTTCTCCAGGCTTTGGCCTATGAGGGGCATAAATTTTGAATGTGTGATAGTGGCACAAGGTCATGTATATCCACAGGCCATGATGTTAATGGTCTTCCTTCTTTCTGGAGAAAGCTGGCAAAGAGAAAAGGAGTTAAAGCCGAACAATGCAGTTTGTCATCTTGATCCAGGCGCTTTTCTAAGGAACTACACTGTTTTCATTAAACTATATCCAAGATGATGCTAGAAGGAATAGGTGTGCACTGACGTCTGTTGGTCCCTGGCTCCACCCAGGAACTCTCTAGATTCAAGTACCCTCTCCTTTTTCTTCCAGTTGGCTAATTTTCACATTATGTGCTGCTCCGAATTCCTCTTTGTGGGATGTGAGCCATGTCTTACTGTGTATCTGTAGGAGTGTATGTTTATGGTGCTGCCCTTCACCACCCTATGTGCAGTTCCTGCTCTTCTGTAGCCATTTTAGGACTTATTTTAGTTATTTGAAAAGCAGAGTGACTGAGAAACAGGGGCACAAAAGAGTGGGGGAAAAGATCTTACTTCTGTTGATTCACTACTCAAGTGGCCACAATGGCCAGGGCTGGACCAGGACAAAACCAGGGGGTTGGAATTCCAACTAGCTCTCCTGAAAGAGGGGTAGCAGGGACCTAACCACTTGGGCCATCTTGTTTAGCTTTTGTAGGCACAATGTCAGAGAGCTACATCGGAACTGGAGCAGTCAGGACTTTTGAGCTGGCATTCTGGGACAGGATGCCAGTGTTTGAAGTGGTGGCTTAACCCGCTGGATCACATTGCCAGCCTCAGTCATGTTTTACAGTAAGTAATTCTGTCCCTTGTTGCTAAATGCCCCAGCACATGAGAACCGAGGCTGTGTTGAGCAGAGGGAATGAGTGGAACCTTTGTCCGTGAGTCCTAAGATGGGGCACAAGAGATACAGAGACTATTTCCAGCTCCTGGTGCATATGTGTGATTCCCATAGTATCTTTTTTCTTTGGGGGTCATGCAGTTCGGGAAGAATTTTACTCCACCCTTTGAGCCCATAAGCCTGCCTCTTCCTCTTGCCTGGCCTGTGTATAATTTCCAGCAAGATTTCAAGTCTCCCTCAACTTTCTTATTTCCCAGGCTGCCATGGGGTGTCTCCCATGAATTTCTAGGTATGTAGACAGCTAGGCATGGGGAAGGCTTTTGTTTGTTTGCTTTTAGCTTTTGGAAGGTCTGCCGACTTCTAGATTTGCTCCATTCAGTTTTTGGCAGGCCTAATGACTGCCTTGAATTGTGTTCACTGCCTCTGATGGTGAAGCTGGGAGTCTCGGTTGCCATATCCATAGCAAGTCCCCGACCCCCACCCCCATGCAAGGCTGTGTGTGTGTGTGTGTGTGTGTGTGTGTGTGTGTGAGAGAGAGAGAGAGAGAGAGAGAGAGAGAGAGAGAAAGGGGATGTGAATACCCTTGGGCAAGAAGTCCACACATTTGCCACCTTGCCATCAGAAACCACAGTTCTTTTTCAGTAGGAAGATCTTCATCATTTGTTGTCTTCTGGGGGTTTATTTTCAGCACGTTTGAATCATTGCTTTTAACCATTTCGTCTGGTTTTACACTTGCTCATTAGAAAGGTGGCTTATCTGGCTTAAAATAGGAGGTCACCATTACGGAATTACTTTCTGACATTCTCCCTTTGTTTTGTCGAATATTCCAGAAAGATGCGCCTTTTTCACTTGCAGGTCCTCATGCAGTGATAAGTACTTTCAAGTGTTCATTCATTGTAAAATCTGGCTGGTCAGATTGAGTTAATTTTGTGGAGATAACAGTCACAGCCATTTGTAATGGTGAAAAATCATAGTGTTCTCTTTTTTTCGAACTGTTTGTGGATGATGAATTGTTTCACACGTACCAAAGTGCTAATTCTTCCACTGAATAATCCACACTATACTTCCTGTGCCTCATAATTGTAAAATTCTCCAAAGAATTCTCAGCCTATGTTTCTCAGTCATTTAAAACCCAAGATCTCTCTAAATAAGAAAAATGCTCTCACTGTGCTGTTGATGTTATGTGAAATGTGAGCTAAATGATCTTGTTTAATTTGAAGAGAATTGAATTCATCACTTTGTTATCTTTGAACTCCAAGGGATGTGGAAGTTACAGTTCAAACATACATTAGAATGTTGTTCCACATGTATCTTCATTGACAAGATACACTATTAGATACTGTAAGAGGAATATTTAGCTGACAGGACTCAAGAGCATCAAAGACCCAGACAGAGCTAACGTTTGTATGGAGGGGTAAAGAGCTCACATTCCTAGTTGATCAGATGACTTGCTAAATTGTGAACAAATGATTTGTTTATGTTTATTGGAAATGCGGTTACACAGAGAGAAGGAGAGACACACACAGAGAATTTCCAGCCACCATTTCTCTCCTCAAATGGCCACCTTGGCCAGAACTGGGCCAGTCTGAAGCCAGGAGTCAGGAACTTCTTCCGGGTATCCCATGTGGCACAGGGCTTAAGGCCTTGGTTTATCCTCTGCTGCATCCCCAGTAGAGAGCTCTGATGGAGGTGGAGCCACTAGGACCTGAACTGGTACCATGTGGAATGCCAGTGCTGCAGGGAGAGGCCTAGCATGTTACATCACTGCGCTGACCCCGACTTGTTAAATTATTACTAACTCTATAGACGCCTGTAATTTCAGTCAGAAGGTAAGAAAACAGCAACTGACTAGACCTTTATCTATTCTTGTCCTGCAATTTTGGAGCGTACAATTAAGCAGCCTGTTTTAATAACAGTAATAACAAAACCCAAATTATTTTTGAAGTTGTAAGAAGTAATGTGTCTTGAGCTTGAAAGACTTAATTTTAGAGGTGTTTCAACTTAGGGTGGGATATTTGTGCCAGTTGCATTGTGAGTTCTTCCATAGTAACCTTAAAGACCCCCATGGGTTAGCATACCCTCTTTGTTTCTTTTTGTTCCAATTTCTTGGCAAGTTCTTGTTAGGGCACAGAACAGCAGCACTGGGCTTCCTCCCTTGCTGGCTCAGACTGTCTTGGCACCACACCCCTCCTTCCAGAGTCTTTTTAAGGAAGTGGAAGCTTCAACATCTGAACCTCAGAACTTAGCTCCTCTGTAATTTCCGTGGGTTGCGTAATCGACAGGCTGCATGGAGGCTCAGAAATCCGTGTCCATGCGCAAACAGCTATTGAGACCCCTTCTTCAGGGAAAGCAAAGGAAATGATCATTTACACAGGAACCCAGCAAGTTGACAACAAGGACAACATTGTTTAGACAGCTGCAACTGAGTGCCTAGCAGCTGTGTGTGGTTTGTGTTTTGCAATGAATTGTGTAAAATCTAATACTGAATGGCCACAAACCATGGCATGCAAAAACGGAGGGAAAAGAAAATACGGACATGCTGGAAGGGAAGAATTAAGGTGGCCATTCAGAAGAATATCTTCTTCTTTTTTTTTTTTTTTAAAGATTTTATTATTATTGGAAAGCCGGATATACAGAGAGGAGAGACAGAGAGGAAGATCTTCCATCCGATGTTTCACTCCCCAAGTGAGCCGCAACGGGCCGGTGCTGAACCGATCCGAGGCCGGGACCAGGAACCTCTTCCGGGTCTCCCACGCAGGTGCAAGGTCCCAAGGCTTTGGGCCGTCCTCAACTGCTTTCCCAGGCCACAAGCAGGGAGCGGGATGGGAAGTGGAGCTGCCGGGATTAGAACCGGCACCCATATGGGATCCCGGGGCGTTCAAGGCGAGGACTTTAGCCGCTAGGCCACGCCGCCGGGCCCGAATATCTTCTTAACCTTGGAATAACCAAAATATTATTTAAACAAAATACAAAGGAAGCAACCACAAATTAAGAAATTCTGTTCTGTAAAAGCTGTCTCCAAGATAATAATAATGCAAATCACAAACTTTAGGAAGTTATTTGTTGCATATATCCATTACACATCTACTCACAGCTGATTCACATTTACAGTATTCAGGAAGTTCCACAAGTCAATAGTTTAAGGCACACAACATTAATTTTTTTTTTTTTGGCAAAAGACCTCAGCAGGTACTTAGTTTAAAAATCTAGTAAGAGTGACTCACGATATAAAATACATTTAAAATTGCTATTTGTCCTTGAAATGCCACTAAAAGCACAATGAATGTTTGTTATGTCCTTCAGAGTGTCTGTTACTAAATAAGCAACAAAACGCAAGGCTTACAATTTACACATTCCATTAATGGGATTGTGAACGTGTACCGTTGCTTTCTGTGAAGACTCAAACGTATGTACAAAAGTGAAAAGTACTGATTCTATAACCCACTCATTAGATTGGTAGGCAAAAGCAGAATAGAAACGAATACTCATTTTCATCATAATGGTTACTATTATGGGACTGGGCTACCGATGCAGAGCCCGTGAACTGTTATTCGCAGGAGTATCTCAGGAGGTGATTCTAGAAGAGACTGACATTCAGTCAACAGTCCGAGTGTAGGAGATTGTCTTCCCTCTGCAGGTGGGTATCCTCTAACCCACTGAGAGAAGAGAACAAAAAGGCGGAAGAAGCGTAAATTTGTTCTCTGCCTGGAGTGGGATAAGCGTGTCCTCCTGTCCTGAGGTGTCAGCATTCCTGATTTTTAGGCTTCTAACTCAAAATGATGCTTTTAAACTATCGACACCCTTCACTCAAAGACCTGTAACTTTGGACTGCAATTTATATCATGCCTTTTCCAGCTTGCGGATAGTAGGTTTTGGGTCATAGTAGCCTATGCACTTGCATGATCTAATCCCTTAAAATTATCTATCTATCTATCTATCTATCTATCTATCTGTCATCTATCTGTCATCTATGTGTAACTACCATCATCATTTGTCATCTGCCACCTACTTATAGTAACCGTCATCATCATCCATTACCTATCATTTCACATGGAATATCTTTCCTGTTGGTTTTGTTACTTTGGAGAACTCTAAATAACACACCCACCAAAAGTTGGAGAATAGGATGTATACAGCAGGTTTATTATGCTGGCCAGAATGGATGAATAATTTGTACCTTATTTAGATAATCAAAGGTTACACAGAAACAACAAAAATGACCATGTGTGTGGATTTCAGCATGATGTGAAGTTAAAGTGAACACAAAACAGATGTGTTGTTCAGGGACACAGAGGGTGTGGCAGGAGGTTAGCTCTGACGTCTTTTTCCATGTTGCCACTGACTGCGTTATTTCTGTGCTTAGATCAGCTCATTGCCACACTGAAGAATCGTGTCAGTATTTTAGCCCAGAAGGCACACAGGCTTTCTCTCTCAGTCACTTGCCTTGGGAGGGACTGTTCCACTAGCCAATTGTAGCCACGAAATACTCGGTTATGCTCATTTTCCAAGAACTACGTAACTAAGGAATGACTCTTGTTTAGTGCTGTAATTGAATTATAACATGAATCTAAGCATTTTTTTCAAACTCTGGATGAAAACTTCAGCTGATGTAAAAATAATTTCTGCTTTAGTAATACACCCAGGGAAGCAATCCAATTATCAATGACAAATTGCTCCACGCACCTGATGTTTCTCAAATTTTCCTTACTTAGAATGTTTTTTGTTCTCCACATGAATCTAACATTTCCTTAAAACTTGAGATGAAAATCCTTGCTACGTACAAAAGACTTCTTCAAATAATATTCAAAATGCATCTTTTTAAATTTTCTGTAGACAACATGCCGTATGACATTTGGTTATTTATTAGTCTGTTCTCTTTGAGTCTTCTGTAATTTTACTTCTCTGTAAATTGTGAACATGCCCAGAACACATATCTGCATCTTCTCTGTCCCTTGCCTCCTGGACTGAGTCATCGATTAGTGCCTGAGGCAGTTTGAGGTTGTGGGAAGAACATGGCATTTCAAATCAGATGTGATTGAGTACTGGGCAGAAAATTACCAATTGTATAATCTTGGCTAGGTTGCTTTTTCTCTGCAAATGTTAAGGGGTCAAGGAGTGTTTACAGGGTTCTTTCAAACGTTTTGGAGGGGTGGGTACTTGGCACAGCTTAGACTCAACTGGGACTTCCACATGCCGTGGGCGAGTGCACAGGGACAATCCTAGCTTTACTTTTGATTACAGCTTCTTCCTAATGGGAATTGTGGAAGGCAGAACGTGGTTAAGCCTCTGCCAAACACAGATTTTGCAGCGTTTGTGTAAAATATTACGGCAAATTTATGCATAGATTTTTAAAAAGTATTTGCATCATTATATATTTTATGATCACTTTCCCACAACTTTAAAAAGATTTATTTTACTTTTATTTGAAAGGCAGAGCAACAGAGAAGAGAGAGAGAGAGAGAGAGAGAGAGAGAGAGATCCTCCATCGACTGGTTCACTCCTCAAGCAGCTCTAACAGTCAGAGCTGAGCTGATCCAAAGCTGGGAACCAGGAACCTACTTTAGATCTCCTACATGGGTGCAGGGAATCAAGAACTTGAGCCAACCTCACTGCCTTCACTGGCTATAGTGAAGGAGATGGGTCAGAAGTGGAGCAGCTGGGACATGAACCTGTGCCCACATGGAATGCAGGTCCTGCAGGCAAAGTCTTGCCTCGCCATACCACAGTACTATCCCTCCCCTTTGACTCCCCTCAAAAAACAAAGGTTTTGTACCCCAGTATATAAAAACAGAAGAATCAGGAGAGTGACAATGTAAGCCGTATAAGGAATAGTTCTAAGTCAAACGCCACATTGGCTCGAGTGGTGAGAAGGAAAAAACATAAAATAAAATGAAACTGTACCTGGAGAGACTTCTGTAGTGTGTTCCTTCAGCAACAGGAAGGGGGTTATTCATGACTATATAGGAGGTCTGTTTTTTGATCTATAGTCTGAGCCAATAGAGTAAAGGGCAATACAAGCTTAATACAATACAATGCATACCTTAAATTCAGTGTCTAAAGTGAATGTGCACCCCTGATCTAGAACAATGGAATCTCCTCTCCTTCAGAATACAGTGAGTTTGTGACAGAGTATGTGGCAACAACGACAGCAACAACAATCACCTAAAAATGAGGACAGTGCCGCAGGAACCCCAGGGGGTCCCCTCTGCTGCTTCCTGTCAGTTGCACCTGCAGGGGAAAGTTCAGTCTTACAGTCTGTGGAGAAAGACTGTGTTCAGAGGACGACTACACCAACAGAGGTGTGAGATGACAGTGGACCCTTGTTTCAAAGTGATCAGGGAAATGTGAGTTAGAGGTAGCACTTCACCCCTGTTATAATGGCTATTATCAAAAAGAAACATAGCCTGAACTGGTGAGGTTATAGAAAAAAAAGGGATCCATTATACTGTTACTAGGAAGGAAACTTGGTTGATCCATTATGGATGATATTTTGGAGGTTGTCCAGAAAACTAACAGTAGAACTGCCATATGATCCAGTAGTCCCACTTCTGGGTAGCTACCCAAAGGAATGATGACCAGTGTATCCAGGAGATGATTGCACCCCCATGCTCACTGAAGAATTGTTTATAACACTCCAAATACAGAAGTTATCCTAAGTGTCCATCACCAGATGAATGGATTAAAAAAGAGGATTCTATACCTGGTGGAATGCTCTTCAGTCTACAAACACTGTCGTTTGTGAAAACATTGATGAATCTGAAGGAAATAAGCACTCAACCTCAATGTAATAAATAAGGCGTAGAAAGACCAGTATCATGTGATCGTATTAGTATGTTGAATCTAAAGTTTTTGGTCATGCTCACAGGAATAGAGAGAAGAAGGTTGGTTCCCAAAGGTTTGGAGGAGAGGCTTGGTGTTAAAAAAGCAGCTCTGGACCCAAGGTTACAGAGCTTCAGTGACACTGGGAGAACACACCCTAGTGGTCCACGACACACCGTTGTGATTCCAATAAATTGTAATGCAACACATTGTTTCAAATTTGTAAAAAGAGTGAATTTTAAATGTTGAAATAATGGCAAATATGTGAAGTCATACATTTTAATGAGTGTGATTAAATTTTCCCACACTATAAACCTATATCAAACATCACATCATCCATTTATTCTTTAATACATTGCATAGATTATTTTAAGCAACTATTGGATAGCACATTTTTCAGGTTGTCACCCAAGCATTGTTAAACAATAAGCTGTTAACCTTGTCCACCTACCTGCCCTGCACTTGGCTTCATGTCTCCAGTTATCACCTTAACAGATGTGCTTTTATCAGCTCTATTATGTCCTAACAATTCTAAAACCTTACCCGAAAAAAGGTATAATAATAATGATAGCAGTATTAGCAGTCTCACTTTGTGCTAAGTGTTATGCTGTGTGCTCTATGCGCCACTGTCATGATGACTGACTCAGAGCAGTTAAAAAACACTCCGAGTTTCAGTTCTTTGTCTAAAGCCACACAAACGGGAAGAGGGTCAAAGTTATGCTTAGAAACCGGCTATGTTGGATGGAGACAGAAGTCAGCAAAAACAGACTCTTACACATGCTGACCAAGATTTGGGAACGTGCTGGCACATCCTCCCTCACTTCTGTGCTGAACAGCATTGGCCATTAGGCGATCATTCACATTCATCACAAAAGTTGTGGTTCCATAGTTTAAACAGAAAGCTTGTGGATTTAGTGTTGAAAAGGACTACGTCTTTATTCAAATGAAGTTGCTTTTTGTTGGATAAGAAACAGAGTCAGCTTGCAGTCACGCGAGCAAAGCTCAGCTTAGCTTCTCTGAGTACTGAGATTTTCCGTTTATGGATGCTAAATGTTGGAGGAGGCTCTTGAGACAAAAGGAGAAGAGCTACTGGGTCCAACTTTTTCTAACACAGAAAGAGATGTTTTCAGTGGCTGTTTTCTTCTTTCTTTTGGAAAAGCATTTCTTCTCGTCTGCCTACTCCTTGCATAGACAGCTGGGAGTAATGACTGTTTTCTGTAAATGACAATTTATACCAGAACATGAGTTTTATGAGTATACTTGAATATTTTCATGTTGTACTAATTAATTAATTCATGTTATATTAATACACAAGGATATTTTCAAATGTTCATGGGCAATGGAATGAAAATCCGTACAGGTTTTTATAACACACATTTCCATGAAATTTTTGAAGTGTCTTGTACTTGAACCTCTTCTATGTTCATGCATGTATTCATATCAGAGGTCAAGCCAGCTTATCTAAGTACTTCTATTGTATTCTTACAAATTATTTTCTGGCTATTCCTGCCATAATCTATGTATTCCATTACAGTTCACTAAACAGGTATTTTGAAACCTCAGAGCTTTTGCTGAACCTACACGAAAATATAATAGAAAATAAATAGTTGCCTTGTTTTTGATTATGCTTTAAGACTTTTTTGAAAACGCATCTAATGTTAAAAGTTAGTCTAAAACTCATTATTTTAGAACGTAGCAATATTTCCTTCTAAAGTAATATATTTTCATGCTAAGGATGAGTGGTTGACTTTTAAAGCAGACTTGCAGCTCACTTTCCCATTTCTGAGCGTAATGTATTTGACGCACCAATGGAGATGATCTACTTTAAGAAACAAAAGTGAAACAGATGGAAGGAATCTGCAGGGAAGAAGCAAAGCTGAACAAAAAGCATCTTCCCACCTCCTTAACCAGGCAAATGGTAATCATTTGTCTTGGGCTTTCTGCTATGGAACATTTTGACTAGACTTTGTGTGCCAGGAATGTCTCTGTGTAACTTATGGACAATTATTCAGAATTCAAACTAATCTAATATTTTAAACATAGATGCTATGCGTGCTTTCAAAGCTAAAATTCATTACGGATTGTTAAGTAAAGAATGAAAAACCCACTACTATATCCTCTGGGGAGAAATTATCATATTATGCTGCCTGAAGAAATTACCTGAGAAATTTAAGTCTTACATGGCCAGCATTGCAAAATGTCTGTTGGATTGAAGGAAAAGTCAAAACACAGCAGGGCCGCTTTTCTACAGAAAAAGTTTTAGCTGCTAATGTGAAATCTGAGTTTATTTTCTTTCATCCATAGAATTAAACATTGCCTTTCAAACAAAAATGAGGCAGTTTGGCTTGAAGTGATCAAGTGTTGGTGTCTAAAGTTCATTTGTTTCCAAGAATTCTTTTTAAATTTTAATTTTCTTATTTTTCAATTTCATGGTGCAATTGCATAGGTTCTGGGATTTCCTTATCCCCTCCCCAAATCCTCACCTCCCAATTGATTTTCCCCATATTATTACAATGGTATAGTCCTTCATAAACAGTTATAAGTTCATCATTCTGCAATTTAAGTGTGTCCTGACATTGCTGGTACAGTCAATGCCAGATAGCCCAGCTGACAGTCTGCTGGAGTTATGCTTGAACTTGTTGGAATAAGAATGCAAGCATTACCCACAAAATGTACATAGTGATAACAGCGATGTGTGATTGCAAATCCACTGAACACTTGGGAGTGCAGAACTCTGTGGCTGGGAGGAACCAGGGGAGACAAGGAAAAGTCACACTTCAAAAATGTGATGCAAACCCTACTTCTGCTGCTCATTTGTGGGTGTGAGTGTGCGTGTGTGTGTGTGTGTGTGTGTGTGTTTACATGGTTTCTCTGCAGATGGATGATATTGGTGTAGAAGTTGCCAGTGTAGAGATATGGAGATAAATTAAGTGAATTTATATCTGGAGTTCCTCAAAGGAAGGCCCATGGGTAAGTGATCATGGAATAGAAAAGCAGTAGTAGAAACAGTGAATCACAGCTTAGCACTTTTTTATCCTTAGCAAAAGTTTTCGTTACACCTGGAAGGACAAAGGATGCGTCATAGACTTTGGTAAGTGTATTGTCAGAGTTTTCCAGAGAAAGAGAACCAGTAGGAGAGAACTATACCTATGTGCATCAGTCAACTCATAGACATTAAGATATGGTGACAGAGAGAGAGAGATTAGATGGAAGATAGCCAGACAGGTGAAAGCCAGTTAGCTAGCTAGTTAGATGTAAATAGCTGTGTGTGTGTGTGTGTGTGTGTGTATTAGGGGGGGGGCTGATTTACTTTCAAGAACTAGGTGGGAATTTTAAAATCTGTAAGGTCAGATAACAGGCTGAAAATTCTGGTAAGAGCTGTTTTGTCCCCTTGAGTCCAAGTCCTATGAAGCAGCCAGCTAATTTCTAGGTAGAAGTTTGGAGGACAATTCCTGTTTCTTAGGGAACCCTCAGTTTGTATCATGAAGACCTTCAGCAGAGTGAATGAACTCCTGCACAATGGGCTACAGCTCTGCTAAGTTGAACACAGATCTCATCTAAAAACTCTCTTCACAGAAACAAACACTGCTGTTTGACCAAACAGCTGGGTGCCATGACTCAGACAACCTCAGTGAGAGCACCTGTGCACACATTTCGTTGTTGGAGAAATGCAATATATAGCCCTGAAGGAGATATTTCAGCGTGTAACATTTCAGTTAGACAATACATTGTTACGTGGTTCCCATCAATATATTTCATAAAAGTGTAATTTGCCAGGCTTGTCTTGAAAACTATGTTCATAAAGGAAAAAAAACCTGCTCAACCAGAGTTCGTGAAAGACCTTAACCGAGAAAAACATAGATTTCTTGGTATGATTGAAAAAAAAAGCTTTTGAAGAAAGAACACTAGTTTTCTGGGAAGATTATCAGGGGCATGGCTAACAGAAATGTCTCATCAATTTTAGACACAGCAGCTAAATAGTGGCTTATGCCATTTGGCCCTTAAATCCCTATCCCTGTACTTGCTGGAAATGTCCTCCGTTTTCATTCATGTTGGCCAAGAATGGTCCACACTGCTGTCATGGAACATTGCCATGAAGATAGAGTGGGTATGTCTGTGCCTGAACCTACTATCTGTCACTGCCCCCATTTATGGGAAAAGATCCCAGAGAGAGAGAAAGAGAGAGAGAGAGAGAGAGAGAGAGAAAAGAAAAAAGAAAAGAGAAGAGAAGAGAAGAGAAGAGAAGAGAAGAGAAGAGGTGGATTTTATTTTCTAGAGCCAAAGCTTGGGTAAAGTGTGTCTGTCCTGGGGCTGCTTGGGATGGGAACACACCTTTTCATTTTCCTTTTCATTCGAGATAATATAGTTGTAAGAAAAAAGTAGACCTTTCTTGATCTGAGTTAACAAATTGTGCAAAGTATGAAAGATAGGAAAGCCTCTTCCATTTAAAAGATATAAATCTGAAAACTAGAGGCAGACACAACGAAGGGCTTCTGTAAACATTATTAGGAAAATTCTGAGAGCTAGAGAAAGTGTATGCACAATGCTTGCAAATTACTGTGCAATTAAATTTAATTCTCATTGTTCTTTAATTTATATTTCAGTCTTGTAATTGCTTTCATACTCGCATTCCCACATCAAATGCACACAAGATACTTACTTCAGCGACTCATAATCGATTCAATGGCAAACTTCCGGTTTATCAGCACGTTCACGTTTTAACTATGATAGAATAGCTGTGAAATTAAAAAAAAAATTTAATTCTTCAACAAGTCCTCTTTTAGCTGCAAAACACATCTGCAGATATTTGAAAACATTGAATTCATTATTTCGAAAACAATTCACCCACAGACGCCAGGCATTTAGTTTAAGGAACTTTGTTTACAACAGTATAATACAAGTAAAACAGAAACTAGGAGAGATGAACTTACTTTTGTGATAGCTGGAGCAAGTGACTTACAAACTTACTTTATTCCCGATTGCATTATTTCCAGGAAAGTGGCTCAGATTGCATCCTGTTCTCTACAACCCGTTTGTGTTGGGTTTGAACTGTTTGAACACAGAATTCATGTGATCATTCTGGAACAAACTCCTTGTTTCATCCACGTCCAGCTAGCTCCCACAGCCCCAAAGTGCCAGGTATTGTTCCTGAAGTGCTATCTTACAAAGGGGATTCGGTACTTCGAATGTTTGTTTTGCACACCCCAGAGGAAAGCAGAAAGTTCCAAAGTATAAAACACTATCATTAAACATTAACAAACTAAGGAGCTTAAAGAAAACATCTCTCTAAAGTAATTCTGGATTTTCTGATGAATGTGTTCACTCAGATAATTTTTACCTGTTTTTGAAATTTTTAAAAGCAAACTCTTGATTATTTTTCTATTTACGTCTTTTTATCTTCTTTCTCCATGGCTGTGGCTGGGGGTACCCTTGCCAGCCCAGCTCCCCATCCACTGCTGCTGGTGGGAGGAGGGTCCTGGGCTTATGGGCAGCCAGAGCACCAACTGGCACCAGGATCTGCCCGCTGGCTGCCTGGTGGCTAGCTCTGGGGTCTTTGGGGTATGGAATTACTGCCTAGGGACATCCATGGGTAAGGCCACTCTATGTGTAGGTGAGGAATGAATCCTGAGAGACACTCAGTGACAGGGCCACTGTACTTGCAGGCAAGCAAGGAGACAGACCTGGTGGTTTGGAGGGGAGAACCTGAAGATCTTTATGGGTCAGACTGATGCACCAGCCCACATGGAAGTCTTGGGTTGGGCTTGTTAGCATGGAGCATGGCTGACCACCACATGCCAGTGCACACGCAAGCTATGGCTGGGCACCTCTCTGTCCTGGCTGGATCCAGTACCTGACAGTGAGTATCGGATGAAAGTATGCTATTTCTAGATGCACCTGGAGTATATTGCAGTACACTGGATCCTGCAAAGGACACCTGGTACCATAACAGCGGATGGGGCACAGAACAAATCAACCAACTACCCCAGCCAAGAGTTAGTGGACAAACAGAGTCTCTAAGGTGGACTATGTCAGCCAGTGGATTCTGGAGAGATTTCATCATGATTGGAGTGGAAAGAAAAGCAGCGATACAGAACTGTTGAACTATCAAAACCACTTAAGCAGGACCGCGGAGCATGCCCCACATTGGGGACCCTGAAATGGCTGGGAGGCTGGGTGTGGCTTCTCCCCTTATCTCTCCCCACCCCCAGATATGGGAAGGATAAAAGAGAATGTCAAAAACAATGGTCTCACCCACTTTCCTCTAGCCCTTGACCCTTCACACCTTAATCAACTATGTAAAAATTATCAAAAACAAAATTTATACAATTTAAAAAATCCATAATAGTGTCCAGTGTGTGTGGTGTAGTGGGCTGAGCTTTTGGTTGGTAACACTAGTGTCTGAGATACATACTGAGATGTTGGTTCACACCCTGTTTCCTCACTTCTGATCCACCTTCTTGTTAACATGCCTGAGGAAGCCAGCAAATGATGCTATGGGCCCCTGTCATCCATGTGAAGTTCCTGCCAATGGCTTGGGAGTGTGACACGTGCCTGACTGTTGTAGCAATTTGGAGAGCTACAACAAGGAGATGGAAGATCTCATTTGTCTGCCTCTCCCTCCCGTCGAATTGCTCTTTTTTTTTTTTTAAATGTGCTTTATGAAAGAACAGAAAAAAAATGCCTTGAAGCAACATGATGGAGAAAATAAAGTAATTAATCCCCACTAAACAGTCCTCTGATTTGCAATGCCAGCATCCCATATGGGTGCTGGTTCCCGTCTTGGCTGTTCCACTCCCCATCCAGCTCCCTGCTTATGACCTGGGGAGGCAGTAGAGGATGGTCCTAACCCTTGGGCCCCTGCACCCACGTGGGGACCTGGAATAAGCTTCTGGCTCCTGGATTGGCTCAGCTCTGGCCATCGCCACACTTTGTGGAATGAACCATCAGATGAAAGATCTTCTCTGTCTCTCCTTCTCTCTACAATTTTGCCTTTCAAATAAAAATAAACAAACCTTGTCAAAAAAGAAATAATAATACCACTGGAGAAGACTGGAGTAGTATTCCCAGAGTCAAGTGCCAGGTTTTAGCTGAAACAATAATTGCCTAAGGAGAGGATTTTGCTGAGACTGACCCATACATTGGATGTAAATCTTAGGCTGCTTCTAGAATTCACTTAATCGCTTTCTTTCTGTTATTCTTTGTGAAGTTGCTGATTGAGATCTAAGTTATGTACCATATACTTCATTTATTTAATGTGTACAGTTAAAAGTTTTTATATTCAGAGAGTTGTGCATTAATTGTCACAATGCAATTTAAAAAGTTTAATTATGAACCCACAGGCCGTTGTTCTCTGTCTAGTCCTCTCCCTAACCCTGGACAAGCACCAACCTGCTTTCCATCTCTACTTTTTCTACATATGAATTGAGCCACATCCAATGTGGCTGTTTCCTTTTAGTAAAGTGTTTGCGAGGTTCCTTTTGCTTTGCTGTGTATCTGGACTTCACTCCTTAACACTGATGACCAATGTCCATTTTATAGGATTCGTCATCACTTTATAGACATTGAGGTTTTGTCCCGATCTGCAGGACACGATGCTGAAACCCTGAGGGTGGACTGGGAATGCTGGGCTGCTAGCCCCCAGGCTGCTGGCCCAAGAAACACACAGACACACGGACTTGGTGGAAAAGAGTGCCTCTCTCTTTATTTTTACTCCTCATATATATACCTTCTTCTCTAGGGGAGGAGAGGACGGGGAGGTTTCCTGGAAGTAATTATCTTCATTGAAGCAGGGAAGGAACTTATCATCTATATTGAAACAGGGGAGGAACTAATTATTTGAACAGGAACAAGGGTGGAGGTTCTATTCTGCTTGCTCTCCAGAGGATGTTTTGGCCTAATATCCTGCTTGCTGTAGCCCTGCTTGCCCAAGCAGGCTTTGCAATGCAACAGGCTGTCAGGTAGGCCAAGTCTAAGGCCCATAAGTCTCTGGCTCCTAACAGGGTTTGCCCACTTTGTTATGTTATTTATTTGCCAATGTATCAGTATCAGGAGACCGGAGACTTTGAGGCTTAGCAGGTGTCTAGGCTATGAGATTTCTGCCCTTAAAGGAATAAGGCCTTTAGGCAATGGATTACTCATTGAAAGAGTGTTGTCATAAAATGAATGTAGCTTTCTGCTACATTTTTGTTTCTCAAGCCAAATGTTTTATATATGCCATGGTGGTTCCCAGTGTGCCCTGACACAGCAAGAGGGCCCTTACCACACACCAGCGCGTTGACATCGGGCATTCCAGCCCCCGGAACTGTGAGAAGTCTGACTGGTTCCCTCCACCCCTTCTCCGTACCTGGCTATAGCCTCACACTACAGAACGGAGGTGGTGTCCTCTGTATCTCTCAGAAGAATTTGAGGGTGACTGATATTAATTGTTCGTTAAATGCCAGTGAAGCAATTTAGGCATGAATTTATTTTTTAAAATTTTAAGATGACTAGTTTAGTATATTTACTTTTCGAAAAACTATACAAGTTTTCTATCTCTCAAGTCAGTTTCTGCAGTTTTGTGATTTGATATGATTTGATATGTACTGATTCACTTTATCTAGTCTGTTTGCATACAGTCGTTAACAGTATTCACGCATAGCAACTCCCGTTTTGGTAAGGAGGTAGCAACGTCCCCTCACTCTTCCTTCTTTAGAAAGACACTGTGGTTCTCCCAGGCAGTACTGTCCTATTCACTTTTGCTGGTGTCAAGCTTCACAACATGGCAATGCTAGGATGATCACAGTTCATTGGCCTTTTTGCTCTACATGCAAGGGCTTAGTGATACCAGGCTGGCCTTCAATTTCTGACCTACCTCACAACAAACCATCAGGCATGGAATGTGTCCCTGTACTATTTTCTAAAAACACGAGAGTGAATTTCCTGCTTGCTTTGAGAAAACAAATAGATAGATTGGAAGATAAATGTATTTTTCTTTCTTTCTCCCATGGGTTGCTTTAAGATGCAACACTTACTTGCAGACACCTCATTGGTGAGTTCCATCCTATGATGCATTTTCTTTTCTTTTTATTATGCCATGCATGATACAGATCCATAAGCTCTGGAATTTTCTATTCCCTTCCACATCCCCACCCCTACTTATTTCCCCGTATCATGATAATAGTATAGACCTTCACAATCAGTCATAAGTTCATCATTCTGCTATTTAAATGTATCCTCACATTGCAGGCATGGACAACAGCAGAGTGTCCAGCCTCTAATTACGAGGATACAACAGTTTCATTGGGAGTCCATCTTTCATTTGGAAGCAGAGATTCACACTGCACTGCATTTTCACGTCTGTATGTGATAGTCTCTACTACACAGTTACTATACATCCCCTTAAACAAAATGCCATGAAACAAAATCAATAACAGAAAAACAGAAAATCTGCAATAACATAAAGCAAAAGAACGTGCTACTGAATGACCAATGTATTGCTGAAGAATTTAAAAAGAAAATCAAAGGCTTTCTTGAAGTAAATGATGCTGTTGTATGACTTATGAGTCAGTAAGGGAATTAATAAGTAAAACAAAACTTTTCTGAATGCATGAAAATAAGAACAAAAATATGAAACCTCCTGAGATGTAGCAAAAAACAGTATTGAGCGGGCTATTGGGCCTGTATTTTGGATGAAGGCTGCCTTATATCAGAAAAAAACATATAATATTTATCCTTTGGGGATTGATTTGTTTTACCAAGCGTAATGGTCTCTAGTTGGGATCATGCGTTTGCAAATGCTAGAATTTAGTTCTTTTTAATGGCTGAGTAGTATGATGTGTTTTCAAAAGATAAATACACAGAGAATAAAGTTCTCTGTGTCCTCTATGAACAAGGCACAGAATCTGGCAAGTTCTGTATTTGTAAATACACAAAGAGACAGTATGATCTCTGAGGTTTTCATGTTCAGACTCCAGGATAATTTTGTATTCTTAGCTAATATGTACTACCAGATAAGGGGTCAGAGTAGACTGGATTAAATATGAAACCCATCTATTTGTAGCCTACAGGAGACACATTTCGCAAACAAAGATCAGTAGAAATTATATCTCATGGATTTTGATTTTTCTGTTAGCTTCATCTCTTCAAAAACACTTTTTTCTCATTAAGTTCTTCAATGACTCATAGATAATACTGTAGCATCATTTTCTTTAAGAAGATTCTTTATTTTCTTTTTCATTTCTTCAGCAATACATTAGTCATTTAGTAGCATGTTATTCAACTTCATGGTGTTGTTAATTTCTCTTTTTTCTTCCTGTTGTTGATTTTGTTTTGTGGCTTTTCATTTAAGGGGATGTATAGAAGCTGTGTAATGGAGACTATCATATCTAGCAGCATGTAATTTAACTTCATGGCATTGTAAGTTTTTTATTTTTCTGCCTGTTGTTGATTTTGTATTGTGGATTTTCACTTAAGGAGATGTATAGTAACTGTGTAGTGGAGACTGTCATACCCAGATGTGAAGATACAATGTAGTATGCATCTCTACTTCTAGACAAAGATGGACTCCCAATGAAACTGTTTACTGTATCTTGACAATAGGATGCTGGACTCTGCCATTGTCCATGCCCGCAATGATGGACATATGACTATGTATGAAGAACCATACTATAGTAATGACATGGGGAACTCAGTGAGGGGGGAGGGATCTGGGGTGGGGATAAGGGAAATCCCAGGGCCTATGGACTGTACCATAAAATGATAATAATAAAAAGAAATACAATTTAAAAATAAATTACAAGAAACAAATACTATGTTAAGGTAGAATCAATTAACTCCATTTTCTCTAAAAATTAATATTATATCTTAGTTCCTACTTGGTAGATTTTAAAAGATTCAATGCTTTGATGTTCAGAGAAAGAAAACCAAGCAATCCTGGTATCATCCTAAGATAAATAAGTAGTTCTTTACTAAAAGTATAAGCCATGAGATTTTTTAAAATTTTTATTTTGAATTTTGAATTTTGTGGTACCACACATCCATGGCCGGGCTTTCGTGTCAGGCCCCTGCAACATTAGTCTCCTTGCTATTACCCTGTGGTCTCACTATAACCAAACTCAATACTGTAAAATTTGCACATGAGTTTAAAAAGCATTGTTTATCAGAAACAGATAAAATACATTCATGCTCTAAAATAGTGCCTTCAAGAGTCACAAACTTTAATAGATGCACAGAGTATTTGTGGTTTTAAGGCTCTTCCTGGGAAAGGAGCTTCCAAGTCACTGAAGGATCAAGCTCTTCATCAAAGGCATCCAGCTCCTGCTCCTTGGAGAGCTCCAGGAAAACCTGCAAGGAAGGAAGCAGATAGACGGGGATGGCACACTGCCTCCTGTGGTTCCAAACCAGCGCAACGAGTGTGCCTGAGTCTTGCACACTGGCTGTGACCCACCTGCTCCAGGGTAGACTGCGAGAGGCTGTACTCCAGGTCGAAGTTCTGTTTAACTGCAAAAAGGTGAACATAACTTAAGAGCTCATATTTTTTTTATTCTTGGAGTTTTACATCATGTTCAAAAAGTACATGCAGGTAGGTTTCAAATATAAGATATTGTAATAATGATTCTTGGGCTACATATGGGAAAGCAAATGTACCACAGGGTCACATCACAAAACAGAAACACAGTTTAGCTTTCGTAGTGTTTTGGCAGAGTTGCCAGAAGACCAAAAAACATTAGAGTTTCTGGAAGATCCATGTGAGAAGGGCCAAGAGATGGTTCTCCCTGTGCTGAAAATGACCAAATGCTCCTCTGCATATGCCCGAATTCTTCTCTGCCTTACCCTCTATGCAAGAAGCTAACTAATGGGACGTCTCGGTGTGATTTACACCAACAGCAGGCAGAGCGGAAGGGTCAGAGGAAGCATGGCAGCCTCCTCCCGGGACTCTCACTGCTTCTTTCTTTGCCTCTTTGGACTCCAGAATGATTTTAAAAAGTGCATTTCTAACCTTGGGTTATCACTCTGTGCTTTGTATACTCGTAAATAATCCCTTGGTAGATAAAAATTTCTTGAATTACTCAATATTAAGTACTGTATCTAATGAATCTGGAAATGATTGAGACTGTAAACATGTGGATACATAAGAAGAAAATAATGAACAGAAATCAAAGATCTTGAGAGCAATTATCAGGCAGCTGAGGCATCCTCTCCATGGATGGGGATGTTACTACTGGGGGCCACAGCTTCTGGACTAGCTGCTAGTCTCTAGCCATGTGAAAAAGATAGACTTCTGAATTTGAAGAAGTGAGGATGCCTTAGGACTTCCTCATGAACTGTGAAGAGGAATGTCCTGAGAGGATCACTTGGAAGTCTCTGTGAACAGCCACTTACCTGTCTCCAACTTGAAGAAAGCCTGGGACAGAGGCTGCACATCCTCAACAGGCAACTTATAGACTAAGAGGGAGGGGTATCTGTGAAGAGACGTGGGTGTCAAAGTCACAATCCCTCATGGGTACATGTCCACAAAGACCAACAGTCTGGTCAACAGTGGAAATATACCATGTCTGTAAAGTGATGGAGTCAGCCACAGTGTCAATGTGCCTTACCAACATGAAGTCAATTTACCAAAAGGATTGGGAGGCAAAGGGGTGGAAATCAGTAGTACCCAAAGCTCTAGCCTAATACCTATCTTTCTTAGTGTAAAGGGAAATAAACAAAATGTAAATGATAAAACCTTGGCTCAGTTTCTGTTCCATTACCAGTTATTTGGTTTTACCTAATCTAAGGGAGCCTCAAGTGCTGTTTCCAATAATGATAAAAATGCCAAGAAGCACCATCCACTGTGTTATGAGTGATGCCTAATAGTTGGGTTGCAGCCTGGACTTCATGCAGGAGAGGTCCATGAGTAGGGCTGGCTTCCCTCTCTGGAAAGGACCCTGGAAAGACACTGGGACATGCCTGTCAGTGTCTGACCCACTGTGGATCACCCACATTTGAGCTTTTACGAGAGGCAGCTCCAAAATCAGCATTTTGCTTTCTTCTTTTTCTTCAGGGGTAACTCTTGGAACCAAGCCCTCTTCCAGTAATTATTCATAATTACCAAAGTTAAAAAACAATGAAAATAATGTGAAGATGAAGTTTAGTTTTCCTTTATAACCATAGCAGAGTAACAAACCAAACACCAAGATAACACCAAACAGTGTCTGTATTTACCTTTCCTGACGAGCAGCCCGGGGGAAAAGCCTCAGAATTTCTTCATGCAGGTGTTCCACTTGGGTGAGGGTTTTCACTTTCATTTCCAGCAGATAATCTTTGCCAAATTTGCTTTTCAGGTGTTGGATTGAACCAATGCATCTGGAGAAAGGAGGAGAATGAACACGTACAAGTCTAATGCCAGGAGCATTTAGTTTGGGGAGCCCAAGAGAAAAGTCAGGGGAAGTCCCTCATAGAATTTGACTTTGTAGGGGGAAATGTCCTTTGCCTGGGGAATAGAAGCTGGGGCCCATGACACTCACCTCAGCCTGCCAGACACCATGATGGCCACTCGGTCACACACAGCCTCAGCCTCTGCCATGTAGTGGGTGGTCAGGAGAGCGCCTCCCTCTGTGTTTCTAAAGGTGGCTCGGATCGCCTGCCTAAAGTTGGGTCAAAGGAACGTGATAACTACAGGGCAAAAGGTACAGTGGGGATTTTAGAAGAAGTTCTCTTTGAAACATTGGAAGCAAGTAGTGAATTCAGCTTATGTAAAGAAAGGAACTTGTAGGAATGACAGAAATGGAAATAACTAAACATGGACTGAACACAGAATTACACTGGGTAAAATTTTGCTTAGATAAGTGTCAGGTGCCAGAAAGAAAGAATGCATTAAAATGTTGATAATTACAATTTATAACAAAAAAGCACAAAATAACAGATTACAGAAAAAAATTTTTAAATACCCAAAGAATATTTTAAGGACTTGGAAGGTATCTTTTTTTCCTACAGAAAAATTGAATATCAGGTGATTTTCAGATTTGAAGCTTGCTAACAGATTTCTCTGATTGAATATGTGCCATGTATACTCAGAACTTCTAAGAAGAAAACAAATTCTTTAGAATGGGTATTTTGTTGGAAGAATATCTTTCTTCAATAAAACAATGGTTGGCTATGAAATAAAAATCATTACCTTCTGCTTTACTCTTGCTACTCCTGTCAAGAGGTGATCTCTTTCTAAATAAAAGATAATTGAGAGATCAGCTGTCACAGATCAATAAATCAGAGAGATTTGCCAGACTGTGTCCTCACCACAGCTGCTGCTGCCCCTCGGGGTCCATGCCGGTTGAGGGCTCGTCCAGAAGCACCACTGATGGGCCCCCGAGGATGCTCAACAGGAAGCACAGCTGCAACAAGAGAAACAGCCCGTCATGCACCTGCCTGGAGGGTGCACGGAGTAGTGCCAGGTGCCGCCCCTACCTTTCTCTTCGCTCCCTCAGGTAAGGTCTTTATGGGAGCCTTCCGCTGGTCCTGCAGCTTGAACGCATCCAGCAACCTGAAGGGAACAGAGTGAGGCAATCCACCTTACCACGTTACCCCTGGATAATCCGTGAGATTCCGCTGGTCCTGCAGCTTGAGCCAAGTGGTCATAAATTGGAAACTACCTATGATACTTCATGAACTGTATTGTTCATCACATATTTATTTCCATTTTTTTTTCGTAGTAAGAATAATCAATAAACTTCTTTTTCTTAGGCTTAAAGTAAGAGAAACAACCACACTTATCTGGGCTTTAGACTAGTCTTCTCCCACCAGCACATCACCGTCACCTGGAAGCCCCTAGCCCGTACCGTGTCATGGTGACCGCCATCTCCCTTTTCTTCAGTCCTTTCACTGCAGCGTACACCTCCAGGTGCTCCTGCACTGTCAGGTTGGGCCAGAGTGCATTCTCCTGTGGGCAGTACCCCAGGAACCCCAGGGGCTCCCCTCTGCTGCTCCCTTTCAAAATCACCTACACAAAAGAATTTATTCTCAGAATGTGTCCAAGATAACATGTGTGTATATATATGCATATGCTTACACACTTAAGTGATATTAATTTCTTCATGTATAGCAAAAAATAATATAAAAGTAAATAAGCAATCGGCTCTGGGTACAAGAAGATGAAAACATAACAATTTAAGAGGCAAATACTTTGCATTGTTATATGCCTACATTGTGATTTCGATTTTATTACTAATTCCATCACGATAGTTGAGTTTAAGCTTATTCATTTTGTTGTCTTCTGTTCAACTCCAGATCTGGTGTTCGAAGAGACAGACACTTGCTAAGAATCCTATTGCCTTCATGATAAATAGCTATCATTTGAAGGTCTATTTCCCCAAAGATGTTAAGGGTTGGTGTTGTGGTGCTGTGGTGCTGCTGGCAGCCTACGGCAGAGTGCCAGTTTGAATCCCAGACACTCTGCTTCCCATCCAGGTCTCTATCTGGTCATGTATCAGGGCTGGCCTGTGAGTTTCTGCTGTCCAAACAGGAGAAGAGGACGGAGTTCCTGACAGCCAGTGAGGGGAGGGAATGAAGAGATGGAGGATCTCTTTCTGTCTTGCCTTCCCTCTCTGTGACTCTGACGTTTGAATAACTGAACATCAAAGAAATAAATCTTTTAAAGGAGAGGTCTATTTCAAAATATGGTAGTGATTTTCAGTAAAACATAATCCTCCCTGGATACATTTAGCAGTGCCCAGAGATACACTTGGTTGTCACAATTTGTGTGTCTATCTGAAGGGGAGGATGCTAGAGGTCAGGGAGGATGATAAATATTGTCCTATAGACAGTATAACTTCTAGCCAGCCCCAAACATCTTAATACCAAGATTGAAAAGTGTTGAATTAGGTAATAAAAGTACTGTGCCTGGCAAAGTACTCAATATATGATGAAGATGAGCAAATGTGGTATGTACTAGCCTCTGTGCTAGACAATATTAGTAGCTCCTGTATACTCACACATTATTCTGGTTTTGCTTTGAAGTTTAGGTAATTGTTAATTTCTTCATTTCTATAATCTTTGTTGTTTTTTAAAACAAGTCCTGAATCTTTAAGCACTAGCCTAGCATCTTGTGATACAAGAATATCAGTACATTTGCATAACATCTTTATGATGTTACATCAACTAGCCAAGGATATATCTGAATAATTTAAAAACTATTAAGTATATCATGACACTAGAATGTTGGACTTTATACCATTCTCTATAGCTACAATGTCAGGGTACAATTATATAGAAGAATGATGGATTTGTGACCATAGTTGAGGGACTAAAATATTGTTATAATATAGGGGAAAACAGTGGTAGGGAAGGAGTAGGAAGAGGTGGAAACGGAAACCTCTTTGCCCAAAGAGCTGTATCATGAAAAAATGAAAGAGTTTAAAAAAAGAAAATGAGAGAAAGTTTGTATCACACATATTTTCTGGAAAGACATATGGAGTTTTGTTTACTAATGACTTATTGTTCTACAGGTAATACATGACCTTCAATTACAATGCATAAACAGAGAGCAGCTGTTGAACATGAAGGCTTGCAGCTCTGTAGTCACAGACATTAATTTCTGGTTCGATGCTGTAGGAAGCCGAATAAGTTTTTGAGATACGCATGTCAACAAAGAAAAAAAAAACATCTGGCTTTGAGGAATACATATGTTCTTTTGGTGTCTCTACTTTTCACTCAATAAGGCTTAATCTATATAAGATGTATAGATAATATTGAACTAAGGATAGAAAAAACATTTAGCTAATTCTCTTCATTCAACACATAAATAATAGCGATTGAGGGTCAACAATTTAAGATTGCTGTCAGTATTCACAACTTCACTCTTGGAGTGTTAGTGATGGTATCCTGTGGTTTACTCACCCGCCCCGCAGTCGGTTTTGTGTCTCCAATGATCATCTTTATAGTTGTACTTTTACCCGCACCATTATGGCCTAATAGCCCTAGAATTTCACCTGGAAGAAACAGGCTTGCTCAGAGATGCATGAATAATTACCCCAAGAATAAAGGAAGAATGATAAAAATTGTCAAGTACTATATGAAATATGCTCTACACATTATTTCATTTGTTCTTCACACAGAAACCCAAGTGTTACATTTACCTTCAGTTTACGGATGAGGAAACGGAATTTTAAAAGGACAAATTATTTGCCCAAGGTCCTGCAGTTGCTAAGTGACTTAGCCGGAATTGGAAATAAATTTTGATTCCAAAACCTGACACACTTCCACAAAACACATTATTTGTAAGGCATGAAGAAAGGGTATCTATGCTTCAGGCAGGAAGCAGTTCTCATCAGGGCAGTCCTGTCTGTTGTGAAATTATGTTACTAAACCACACCGTCCTGCCCAGCAAAAAGACAGCCTCTTCTGCCACCCTGCTCCTTCATTTGCTTTAACAGAAAATTAGTTTACTCCTCCATAAAGAAAAGACCTTGTCATAAGAATAAGTGAATCTCATCTCAGCAGGTGCAGTCTTGGCCCGTGGGTGGCCTCGTTGCCTCTTGTTTACCAACAGCATCAGATTCAGATACTCCTGTACCCTTTGAAACATCTCAGGTTCTGGAGTCAAGATTTCTCTGCTAAGGAACAATTGTTTCTGACCTCTCTTAACACAGAAAGAGACATTTCTCGTGGCAATTGTTTTCTTCTTTCTGGAAAGGCAGTGTTTCTTTCTGCCTGCATATTCCTTCCGCAGGCAGCTGGCAGCGATGACCAGTGTCTGTCAGGACAAGCGAATGGTGACAGGGTATTAGCCTTGCTTCAGAGAGTGTCCCATATTTATCTCTGAATAAACTTTTCTCTACACAAACACATGACTCAACCAATCCTACCCCGAGAACTTCCATTTTCAGGCAATCTCTCCCACTTTATATTCCTGCACAGAAGGGGCTTGAGCACCACGGGCCTTTACTTGTGCACGTGCGCTGCCCTTTGTCAAAGAATATTAGAGACAGGCCTTGAACCAGCAGATCTGCTGAGACACGAGCACACGTTCATAAACACACACACGAGTGAAAATCACACATGCCTTAGAAGAGCTGTCCTCTCTGAAGTGTATGAAGTAAGCCTTGAGTTATAAAACTCAAAAGATTATTTAGCCTTTGTAATGTTTAGTTGCATGTTATCAAATCTGACCGTGGTTCTATGGGCATTTGACCCAGAGACTGGGCCTGGTTGGGACTGCTACACCCCATATTGGAATACTGGGGTTGGACAGTTGGCTCAGGCTCTTGACCCCAGCTTCCCACCAATGCAGTTGCCGGAAGGTAGCCCTGAAGGCCCCACATGATTGGGTTCCTGTCACCCAAATGGGAGACCCAGATTGAATTTCCTGTTCCCAGCTTCAGCCTCAGTTCAGTCACAGCTGTTATACGCAACTTGGAAGTGAACCAATGGATGGAGCTTGCTCCTCTCCCTTAGATTAGTTAACTAGCTAGTTCCCACAGTGGTGTGTGTGTGTGTGTGTGTCTCCTATGCTCTGCGGATATCATATATTTGTTGAGTCAAGTAATAAACTATATAGGTAAGGACGAAAGACCCTAACACAGTTTTCTAAATTAAACTTACACATTTGTTCACTTATGTGACAGACACAATTATCTGATGACTGTTTTTGGTAATTCCTACCTCGTCAGCATCTGGCAGGGTCACAGCATTTGCTGCTCTCATTCTTTCCAGCTGAACAGCTTCATCCTCTCCTTCAGGGTCTTCTGGGTTTGGAAGAACTTTGCTTCTTTGTGGAGAAATTCTAAAACCAAAGCAGGATAGCAATGTGAGGTTTCCTGCTTCACTCTTCCCTCACTGTTACCCATCTTGTTCTTTCCCTCATCCTCTTGCCACTGATCACTGTTCATTCCTATTTCTCACTCTTGCCACAACTAATTAGCACCTAAAACATGTGTGCCACCTTATCACTCTCATGTGCTACCATCAATATTAGATTTTAGCTTGATTCATTTTTTTTGCTCTAGACCAGGTATTCAAGGCACAATTTTGTCTTAATTTTCCTATGTGTAATATATAAAAACTTGCTTGTGTTTCTCTATTTCAAGACCTTCCAATGTCTAGCTCCAACTTTATTTTCCTTAGTGTGGTGTAAGCTTTCAGATTTATTCAGGCTGTGTCTCATATCTACAGGAAAAGGGCATTTCACTCAACATCTGTCCTGTTGTTCAGGCTATAATCCCTGGATTGGCTACCTTTATCCAACTGCTTATCTGCCTTTACCTATTATTTTAAAGAACCTACTTACCACATATTACTTTCTTTAAGTGTGTCAGTGAAATTTTATCCTGTACTGATTTTTCAGTGTCATGTATGCAAAACTGTTTTTTTTGCCCTAGACTGTAACCTCGGTAAATTACCCAAAGTTGTAATTTTGTATAATAAGCAGTCATTAAAATAATCATGTGTAGCACTTTCTATTTACTAATTTAAGAACTTATAAGTTCTATAAGCAATGAACATCAACATTAAATTGTATTTGGCATCTCTCAACCTGAACACAGGATCCATTCTCATTGATCTCTTCCTAAAGTTCTTTTCCAGGTATCGTAGAACAAACACGAAAATGAAGAAATGAAGGTATGGCTAAGAAAAAAGAAAGAATCAAAATTAGCATTACCACAACAACGCTTTCCGTGTTGCAACTGATTTAAAGAGTTTTATCTTCTATAAAACTACACTTGACAAAATATTCAAGGCTTAAAAGACAATTTATTTAATGATATATGAAATTCTCAAAGTTAGCTTCATTGGCATACAGAGAATGCATAACATAAATACAGTGATAGTCAAGTTGATGCCAATACTTCTGAAAGAACTTAAGAGTTTACATTCGGAACCAGATTATTACTGTAGCCAGTAGGAACTCAAATTGAAAAGTCATTGTGTATATTTTTAAGTTGATTCAGTTGCCCAAGATTTCCAACCCTCTTAATTTCATGCATTTCAAAGAATCTTGAACCACATAAATGTGTCTCTGTATGCAGCAACATTGAAAAATAAATGCTTTCTTACGATTAGCAATGCCAGAAATACAATCTGAGACTCTGAAGCTCCTAGGTAATCCATGGAGTCATGAGAAATCTGTAAAACGAGGAGAATCTCCTTAAATGAATCCTCATCTGTTCTTGGATTTCATTTCACTTCTGATAATTTTGTCTGCATTATGTGACCTTCTACTGTTTTTCCTTGTGCTTCAGATAAAAGTCAATTTCTGAGCATGCACTATGTCTTCTTTGCTTCCAAGATATGCCAATGAATTGTCAACCTGTGCTTCCCCACATACTGACAGTCATTCGTCTACAACACCGTGAGCCAGCACAGAGGTTCAGGGAGTGCCTGCAGGATACAAGAAGCCACCGACAAGCTTGTATCATAGCTACACTACTTTTCTTTTCTTTTCTTTTCTTTTCTTTTCTTTTCTTTTCTTTTCTTTTCTTTTCTTTTCTTTTCTTTTCTCTTCTTTTCTTTTCTTTATTTTTTTAAAGATATATTTATTTTTATTGCAAAGTCAGATATACAGAGAGGAGAGACAGAGAAAGATCTTCACTCCCCAAGTGAGCCGCAACGGCCGGTGCTGCACCGATCCGAGGCCGGGAACCAGGAACCTCTTCCGGGTCTCCGGCATGGGTGCAGGGTCCCAAAGCTTTGGGCCATTCTCGACTGCTTTCCCAGGCCACAAGCAGGGAGCTGGATGGGAAGTGGAGCTGCCGGGATTAGAACCGGTGGCCATATGGGATCCCGGGGCATTCGAGGTGAGGACTTTAGCCGCTAGGCCATGCCACCGGGCCCGGTACACTTCTTTCAAAAATACATATTTATTTGAAAGGCAAAGTTACAGAGAGGGAGGTATAGGAGTGGAGTGGGAAGAAAGGGGGAGAGAGGAAAGGGGAGAGAGACAGACAGTGACAGAGCTGCAATGTCTGGGGTTGGGTCAGCTAAAAGCCAGGGGCCAGGAGGTTCCAACAGGTCTGCTATGTTCCTATCCAGCACCCATAGATGATGCTGGCAGCACAGATGGCAGCTTTACCCACTCTGTCATGATGCTAACCCCTTCCAAAACCCTCTGCCCATCACTTCACTTTACCCACTCTGTCACGATGCTAACCCCTTCCAAAACCCTCTGCCCATCACTTCACTTTCCGTTTTCTGGTCTTTGCCCAGTAACATCCGAACATTGCATTGCTCCTCTCTCATTCGTTTGCTTTTGAGAATAATTGTGACAAAAACAAGAAGAAAGGCTTGTCATCTAGAGACTGACATGTATACATGGAAGTACATTTTCCCAACTTCCTCCAGCCTTTCAGTGAAAAAAAAAAGGGGGGGGGGTCATGTTTGTCTCTTGAGCAAATTTTTCCAAGTCCTTGTGTGTTTTTCTGCTGGGAAATTTTAAATCCTTTGCTTAGCACCACAGCCAGATACCATCTGGAAGGGATGTTTTGTTTCCACACTGGAGGATTTTTAAAGGCCCTGACATCATTCTAAATCATCTTGTTCCACTAAATGCCCCAATTTCCCATTCAATATGAACTTCAAAATCCTTGGACTCTTGCTCCCTCTGTCATCATATTTTTTTTCAGTTTTTCTACTCTTGTGTTTCTACTTCATAGTTTGGAGTTTGTATAGAATATCCTCATGTCTTTAATTTGTTTGTCCTTTTGTTTTGAAAGTATGGACCATTATTTAATGCCTCCTTATATAAAACTATTGTCCCCCTCTTTTATTTTTTTCTGAGAAAGTTCCTGGGAAAATTTGTAACCTGAACTAAATCCAATTCTGAAGAGCATTCTTCAGCTTTGCTGACTTCATTTGAAAAGTAGAATAGAGGTTGTTTGGAATTGCTTTTCATTCTTAATGGCCTATAGTGCTGAAAGAATTTTCTGGATCTTTTTTTCTACTTCAACATTCCATTTTTCCTTGAGCATGTCACTCTAAGCTGATGACTTCACTTCTTATTTCTTTAAGAAAGGAGAGTCACTCAGAGGAGAAGCCACTAAGCTACCTGCCAATATTCACGTTTTCTGGTGTGAACTTGCTAAATAGATGGAATGTTGCAGCATCTATACATTGCAATTTCTGCACTGTGTACTGTACTTGGTTATTTCCCTGTGCTTTTTTAATTATGTCTTTTTTAACATAAATTTCCCTCACAGGAAAGCACAAATCTAGCCACTTAGAATAAAAAAGAAGTACACAAAAATCTGTTTTCCTCATTCATCTCAAAGTCTGCTACTCTCTTAGTAAAACTCCTGGAAGCACTTAGCCATACAGATTGTCACCAGCTCTTCATCTCGTGATCTCTAGCACCTTCACTCTTACTAGACTTTTGGATTAATGCTTTAATTGAAATAATTTGATTACTATCACCAGTTTCTTCCATGTGATCAATTCTAACAGTACCTTCTCAGTCATCACCTTTCAAGATCTCTGAATTGGATTTCATGGTTTAATCACTACTTCCTCGCCAACAAGCTAATGTATAATGTTGAAGTATAACATCTGAGCAGAGATTGTGGCACTCCTGTTTGCCTTTGTTTCCTCCTATCCCCCAACTCTTTCTCAAACGCGTTTGATGACTTTTCTTCTTCTCAAGCGCTACATTTGGAGTTCCGTTCTTGTCTCCTTACTTTTCCTATAATCCTTACATTTCATCAAGTCAGTCTCATTCTCCACATATACTTACTTTGTAGGTTATAGTAACTAGTTCCATGGCTTTTAACATCACTGATAAACAGATTAATCTTAATTATTTGTTTTTGGTCCTAATCCCTCATACACATTAGGTTCTAGGCTTACATATCCAACTGACTAGATATTTCTCTTTGGGTGTCTATTAGTATCCAAACAGAAAATGGCCATTTCTGTAGTCTCCCAATAGGAGTCCTGTGATTGAGGATTACCGTGGCAACCATCAATTGGTATTTTCTTGGAATTACCTTTGACCCTCCTAAACCAAGGCAGGACTTCTTACTGAATGGGAACATTCTAACTTTCTTGTGGTAAGATATTTTATATGTTCAAAGCTTTCTTCAATGGCCATGCACTTAATGATCCAAGTCAGGACCAGAAGTACTTACTTCTGAGAAAATGAATAGAGACCCAATAAGCGTGAAGGGTGGTATTAATAAGGTGCTGAAAAGTAGTCCTAAAAATCTATATTCATTCAGATCTGTAGCAACGATTGAGAAGATGGTAATCTGAAATAAAAGCACAGTATAATGTTATTGCAGTGATCTGAATTACAGGATATTTTTCAAGAGGGCGACAGATCTCACCTCATCACAGTTCTCATGCTAAATTTCCATCCCTCCCTCTACGTCAATACTTTCTGCTGTTCTCCACCCTCTCCCCTCCTGTTGTTGTATACTCCGCAGGACAGAGATGCGTTCTCTCTCTCTCTCTCTCTCTCTCTCTCTCTCTCTCTCTCTCTCTCTCACACACACACACACACACACACACACACACACACAAAGTGGGTAAGATGAAGGTAGGGGGGGAGGAACAGAGACAGCGGAAAAGAGATGGCCACAACAGCTAGGTTTGAATTAGGCCAAAGACAGGATCCTGGAACTTCATCTGGGTCTCCCACATAGTTGCAGCAACCCAAGATCTTGAAGCATATTCTTCTGCCTTCTGAGGGGCATTAACAAGGAACTGAGACTCAAATGAGCCCATATTTTGGAAGCTGGTGATGCAGGTGGTAGCTTTATCTGATATGCCCCAATACCAATCCCTGCCCACCATTTTTATAGCATCACATAGAGTAGTTTCCCACTAGTGTCTGTCCCAGCTGCTCCATAAGAGAGATTTGGATGGAATTCTGAGCTGCTGTTTTTGGCCTGGCTTAGCACCTCTTGTAAACATTGCAACATGGAGAGTGAACCAGGGGATGGAAGAGACTCTCTCTCACTTTCTCTCTCCTTTGTTTTCTATACAACTCCCTTTCCTTTTTTTCCTCTCTCTTGTACAGCCTCACAGATAAGTACATGAACAGATTTATTTTAAAAGAAGAAAAAAATGATGTATTCTGCATGATTCCATTTTCATTAAGTTCCAAAGTAGCTATGCCAGTTGATGGATTCATAACTAAGAATAGTGATGTTCTATTCTCTATTCCCTAGTAATGTTCTATTCTCTGTTGGCTTTATGAAAGTGTCCACTTAAAATTTTGCTGCATTTAAAATGTATGTGTATGTTTCTGTGTAGGTTGTATCTTTCAGTTAAGATTCATTGCTAAAAGATCACGTTTGTTATTGTATAGATTAGCTTACAAGACAAGAGTAGGAACAGAGCAACCAATATAGAGCCCTGGCAATACTTCAGTTGAAGAAGATGAGCAATAAAGCTGAAACACACAAAACAAGGAAATGTTCAGTCTAAAGAATAATCATATGATTTGAATGTGGGCAGAGACAATGAGAGAGGAAGGAAGGACAATTCTATATTTTTGGTATATGGAATTAGCTGGGTGAATTTTGCAACAATAATGTAATAACCTATTAATACAAGAGGAAGAACAAGATTAAGTAGGGAGTTGTGAGGGTCCTTTTTAAATATACAAGGGAAATTATAGGTGAATATTAGAGGTAGACTCCCAGCTCAAGGGATGTCCAACTCTGGAGAACACTGAATCGGTCCTAGTTCACAGATGATACACACTCAAATATAAATACATTCCATAGATGTCTACCTTAAAGTGATTAGAATGTTCCAGAAAGAAATAGTATCTTCTCTTATATCTAGTGTAAAGATTGAAATACATCTTTTTAGATAAAAAATATTATTTAAAGTGAAAGAATGTAAATGATATGTATACTCACAATTAAGAATAAAAATGACCAAGCACCACTATTTTTTCTACCTTTGCGACAAATGAACGAAATCACATATGTCAAGAAAACAAGAGATGAGACATATCCAATACTACAGAGGATCTGAAAATACAAATATTACAATTAGATATAATAAATTCTATTTATGGAAGTATTCACATTCACCCTCTCAATATGCCATGTGATATAGCACAAATAATTTGAAGTTCTTTAGCATAGGATTAGTGTTAATGCATTCATGAAAAAGCAGTCTAATCAAACATTTTGTAGATTTGATCACTTACCTGAATTAACAAGTTTTGAATTATATATATAATATCATCTGGGTTGAAGACATAATCCATGATTTGCATTAGGAGGAGGATAAGGAAATACAAGGGAATATCCACCAGTGCCTGTCCAAACCAGTAGGCAGAAGGGTAGAGGCCTGACACCCATAGCAGGGAATACGTGTTTTGCTGATAAAGAAATAGAAGAGGACACATTGTTACAAGGTGATTTTGGGAACTGCAAATATCTAGTCTCAAAACATTCATTTTATCTTCTTTTCTAGATACTATTTCCACTCATCACATGATGATGCCACTTGCCACACGTTGGCTTTGAGGTATTGATAATTACAGGGGTCTTCAACAATTCAGGGAAAACTATGCCTGGATTCCAAACCATTTTAAAAGTATTTACTTTTCTAGAAACTTTTAAAAGTACCTTCCCACTATAAACCATGTTGTGACTTCACCATCTAAAGGGAAAATGCAACAATATAATAAGTTATTCCTCCTTTGAATAATTAAGCATTACTCAGATGAGGAGATACCATTTCTTTTTTTTTTTTTCATAGTTACACTTTGCTTTGGTGTTAGCCTTTGCAAATTTCAAAAAGATTCAACAGGAGTGCACAAATTTCCTATAAGCACTGTGGGTTGAGAGAATAACAGAACAAGGCCTCTATACCAGGGAGAGTTGAATGTATGGGGAAGACTGGAAAGAAGCTAGGCGTGGTTAGAAACAACTTCAAGATGATGGTGACATCAGGTCGAAGTGGAATGATACACCCAGGTTGAGATCACTCTTGACTTCCCAATGCATGGCAACAGTTTAGATCTTGTTCCTTTGTATCCTGATGTTATTATGGCAGGTATTTAGCAGTGGCGTGAACATGGTCTGCTTTATGTTGCTAAGGTACTGCTTTGTCATGTTGAGGGAAAATCTTAGATTGTTAGATCCACATTTAAGGAAAAAAAATAGCATATTCTTAATACTTAGCAATCTGTCATTGTGATGTTTGATTATTCATTATGTCAAGGACATAACTTGGGTGCACTCCCTGCACGTAAATTTATGACCATATGGGGCCAAAGGTGAGTTTTCTAGATAGCAGACACATTTGAGTTCTTACTCTGTAGTCACTGATGCTGCTCATTGCAAGGTAGGGAGTGAAGCAGGCTGTCACTGGTATCCAGAAGAAGGCGTTACTCAGGTACCCATATTCGTAGGATGTGTCCTAAAATCGTTCAGAACATGGTGAGCTGATTGTAACCTGGCATCTGGTTCATTTGTGCTGTCTTAACTGAATCACTCACACGATGTGACACAACCACTCAGAGCTCTGCCAGAGCTGCTGTTCATATTTGCAGTTTCTTCCGTGCATGTTTAATCTGGTAGCTTAGCAACTTTGGCATTTTAAACATGTATTTTGATTTACTACTGAAAAAACAAATGTAATCAAGAAAGATGAACTGCCTACGTTCCCATGGTTAAAAACCCAAGAGGGAAAGGATAGCATTCCACCTTGCTGACTTCCAAAGTACAGTGTTGCATATAATGCTTATATACATCCAGGCGGATTGTTGGAAGAGACCACAGAGATTGTGTGCTGCCATTGGAGGAGCTATTTTGCGACTCTCAGAAATTAGTGCCAAATCCGTTAAATGCAACATTTATGATGACTTACTTTCTTGGTTCAAAATAATGCAGAAGCAACAAATTAAAATGCAAAGACCTGGCAGAGGTGAGAATTCTTCAAAAAGTTTGTAGAAAGGGAAAACTAAAAGTCAAGTTTATTTGCGTGCAAAAAATTGAATTCAATGCAGCACTGTTTCAACAGACATATTTCCATGAACAAGAAGTAGATGTTAGAAAATGAGAATGATGGGCCCGGCGGCGTGGCCTAGTGGCTAAAGTCCTCGCCTCAAATGCCCCGGGATCCCACATGGGCGCCGGTTCTAACCCCGGCAGCTCCACTTCCCATCCAGCTACCTGCTTGTGGCCTGGGAAAGCAGTTGAGGAAGGCCCAATGCAATGGGACACTGCACCCATGCCGGAGACCCGGAAAAGGTTCCTGGTTCCCGGCCTCGGATCGGTTCAGCACCGGCCATTGTGACTCTCTTGGGGAGTGAATCATCGGACAGAAGATCTTCCTCTCTGTCTCTCCTCCTCTCTGTATATCTGGCTGTAATAAAATGAATAAATATTTAAAAAAAAAAAAGAAAATGAGAATGATGACACATGAAAGAAATGAGTACACATTTTACATAAAGACACAGAATGTAAAAAAAAAAAAAGCCAGAAAGCTCTATACAGGTTTTGAAATGAACCTCAACAATACGTAGGATCAGTTGTTTTACTAAAATACAAGTCAAGTTTGGAAGTTCGGAAGTTTTCTCTCTTCTGACTCCCATCAACAAGTCCATACCCCTCTAAGACCTCCACAATATGAAAAAGTGTTTACCTAAAGATGCAGATGTAGAGACGAGGTTCTGCAAGGTTACCAAGTGACACCAGGAACGGTGTCGCTCACTTCCTATCCTTTGCTAATGGACACTGTTGTTGACATCTTGATCTGCAGGATTTCTAGGGATGGGAAATTCACAGTAGTATCCCCACCCAGACCCTTTTATCACAATTTGGTTCACAGACAACATGCTGCTTCCGTGTGAGATCGTGCCCATCCACTGTCAGGATTTGGTAGTGCTCAGCCTGGAGGGACCCATCATACCAACTGGGCAGTGAGGTCAGGTGAGGACATGGCAAAGAGACTGCTGGGGAGCATGGCGGGCTCTGGTTGTGGGAAGTTAATGAGTGGAGTCAGATACAAGTCTGATTTCCAGTGAGACCTGTGGTTCAGAAAGGAGAGGCCAAGAACTGGCTGGGCACCTTGGGGTGGCAAATCGAAGAAAGAACTTATCTACGTAGGAACTGAACACCAGTTACAAACAATATAAAGTAAAGCTTATTTGTAAATTCTTTCTGTTGCAACAGATATTGTAAGTAAGCTAGAGATGTCTGAAGAGTAGGTGGGAGAGAGTGCAGAGGTTAGATATAAAGATTATAATATTTGAAACAAGAATCTTGAGCATCTGGGGATTTCACATTTGGTGGTTTTGAAATCTGTCCCCTGTAGACACTGACGGACGACTGTAGATATAAAATATAATTCTTTAAGAACAGATGCACGAAAAGTTCTGTGATATTATATCAACATTTCAACAATTTTCTTAAAATTTCCAATGACTCAGCAAAAGTGAGGTCACAACATACTTACTTCAAAAAACGTGCTTCTGTCAGTTTGAATGTGCTCAGAAGAATTAAACATCCCAAGGAGCGCATTGCTGATGACATCCATGAGGACCGGAAAGCAGTTCAGCCTTTTGGTATTACACGCTATCGAAAATCTGTAATCCTTCAATACAGTCAACATTTATAAATCCTCAGAAAGCAAATACAAAATTCATTGGTTACTGTGGAAAATAATTCAAATTTGTGACAATAAAGCTGAGGAAGGGAAGTACAAAGCCTCATAAGTACTGGCTTGTGTGTAAGATCTCTTTACAAATGACACACAATGTAATAAATGCAGATACAGAGAATGACGTAGTTTTCATTTATATAAAATGTATTATCTATGTTCTTAAAAATGTAGAACCTTTAAGAATACAGTTTTATAGTGATAAATAAATCAAACATATTGTATCTAACTTAACTAAAAGAGAGTGTTTCTTAAAAAAAAAAGAAGGCTTTAAAAAAGAGAGAAACCTTTTTTTTTTTTTTTTTTTTTTGGAAAGTAGAGTTGCAGAGGGAGGAGAGACAGAGAATCTTTCGTACACTGGTTTACTCTCCTAATGGCTGCAACAGCAGAAGTGGGGGCAGTCCAAAGTCAAGAGCCAGGAGTTTCTTCTAGATGTATTATCTGGGTGTAGGGGTCCAAACACTTGGGGGCATTCTCTGCTGCTTTCCCAGGTACAATGGCAGGGACCTGGATTGGAAGTGGAGTAACTGGGACTCAAACTGGTTCCCATGTGGGATACTGACACCCAAGGCAGTGGTTTCCCAGCTGTGTCACAGCACTAGCTCAGAAAGGTGTCATTTTCCTAAATATTTATTTATATTTATTTAAAAGGCAGAGTTGCAGAGAGATGGGCCAAGATAGAGAGGCCTTCCATTTGTTGGGTCACTGTTCTAATAATGGACATCGTGGCCATGCCTGTGTCAGACCAAAACCAAGATGGTACAACTCCAACTGGATCTCCCACATGGGTTGCAGAGGACTGAGCACTGGGGCCATCTTCTGCTGCTTTCCCACACACATTAGAGGAAGATGGAGTAGTAATGGAACCAGGACTTGAACCAGTCCTCATAGGCCAGCGTCATAGGCCACAACTTAACCTACTTCTTCAACAATACTGGCTCTCAGGGTGTTCTTTTTAAAAACAATTTTTTCTGAACTTACTCTATTAAGAGCGATCAAAAACTAGTTGGATCAAAAGTGGTATCTTTTTTTATTGATGACATGGAAAGCATTCCTGAAAATTAACTTGAATAAGCTAACTTCAAGCATTATGATGCTGAACAGCTATGATTTCTACTTTTAGTGTAATCATACAATATATGTACATTGTCTACCAGAGGGATCACCAACTCACACTCCCATGGATTCTGGACTGGCAACATAAATCAGTGAAGATACAATAAGAGGATGAGGATACAGCAACCTGAAGAGTAAAGGCCAAATTAAAATTGGGTATCATTTTCTGATAGTATCTTGCTATGGAATTTAGTAATAACATTTAAATAAACTATGAATGAGAGCCATTCATATAACTTCATCTGAAATTAAATAAAACAGCATTTTTGATACTGCGGGAAGTTGTAGCCCCACATCTGTTGTAAAAATGAGAACCATCCCAATCGTCTCAACATGGCTTTGTATGTCAGTTGATACGAATGATCAGACATTGCACATTCCTACCCATCTTCAGGGAACTGCAGCTGTTGGAACCCAATGTACCTTTGCGTCACCAGAGACAGTGATAGCCCCATTGTACGCTGACTCATCTGCACCATTTCTGACTCCAAAGGCATCCACTTCTAAAGCTATGTTCTGCCGCCAAAGGGAATGGATGAAGTTATCGATGCTTGATCCTGCCATGAAGATGAAGACCAGAGGATGTAATATGAAACAGAGCACTCAAAAATCTGTGTCCAGACATAAAATAAAAACTCTAAACACCATCACTCAAATCCTACCATTAAAATTGCCTAAGAATTTCCTTTTAAAGGGGGGAATTGCAGGTTTGAAGGTAAAATAGATTCTCAAATTACAAGAATGACAGGGTTCCTTTATGTAGACCTGAATATTTCCTTGTAATTTCTGCTAGCATAAAAGTATTAAATGCTGCTAATATTGTACTACCCAAGCTATTAATCTTCCTTCCTAAAAATCTGAAACATTTCTTTTCTTCCCAGAGTCCAGAAATACACTGACTTACAAAATGAAACAAGACTTCCATAAGTCAGTTAACAATCTCCTTTCTGAAAACCTCTTTGGATGTCTTGGGAATTTGTGCTAAGGTTTAAGTAAACTTTCAATCTTTTATTCTTCTGTTTTTAAAGAGACTTTCATTTGGTCCCATAAGTGTCTTCTAAAACAGGCAGAGTGTATTTTTCTTCATATTTTACGTTTCCCAGGGAATCTGAGCAAGAACATGGCCGGGTTCTACATTACCCACATATTTACCTGTTCTGTTGATGATCAGTAAACGGGTCAGAGGATCTTGCACTTGCTGTCCAGGTGAGAGGAAGTACATTTGTGGAGACAATCCCCAGGAGTAACTTCTTTGATATAATTCATAGAAGAGATGTTCCAAAAGTTGAGGGAAAAAACTAATTACAAATAGCAGAAACCTATGCAAAATAAAATATTAAAGAAATAAATAACCCATAGCAACTCTAGATTTTAAGCTTGACCAGATACTGGAGATAATTATAGAAATTAATCCTAAGAACTGATTAAACATTTGAATCATACTTCTCTCCTTCTTTCTAAAATGAAATAGTTCCTAGGTATTTGCCTTCGAGCTTCCTCTCTCCCCATTCACTGTCTGCTCCTGTCAGGGACATGTGATTTGAACTAAATGGAATCAGTAGCTTCTGGTTCCTGCTTTTAGTCAGACCTAGTCCTGGACATTGTAGCCATTTGTGTGTGTGAACCAGGGGATGGAAGACCTCTCGTCTCCCTCTTTAAAAACAAAAAAACCTTCCCAATCTCTTCAAATATTGTCCTAACAGATTGTTTTGCCTCCAGTGCTTACTGTTTCCAAACAGTTTTGTACTATTGCCCAATTTTCTTGATACGCTGATCTGTCAATGGCCTGTTTAAACTAAAAATGTAAGCCCTTACTGTTCTTTCTTATGCACATTATACATTTTAGCTGTATTTAATATATTCTGAAAATTATTTTTCTATTTCACACCATTTGCCATTATTAATAACAGCTCTTTAGATTTCTCATATATTCTCATAGTTAGTACTGCTCTTTATGAATTTATATTCTTTTTATCCTTGCCTAAATCACCTCCATTATTTTAACATCAAATCCAAATTCTCCCACAAGATTTTTTTCTCTGAAGCTTCTATTTCCACATTATGCCTTTCCTGCAGAATGTGATGGTTTACAGGATTGTTTGTTTTGTAAGTTATTTGTTAAGTACGTGCTTAATCATCCTCAGGTGCAGGGTGTCATGTTTGATTTTTTTGAGCTACATTACAAACATTTATCCATAGAGGATTCCACAGAAGTACTCTTAATTTTATTTAACTATTAGAATGGGAGAGGGACCGAGAGAGGAAGGGAACATGCACGTGTGAGAATGGCATCTTTGGATGGAGAACTGCATCTTTGGTTTACTTCCCCAAATGCTGACAACAGACTGATCCAGTGTTGAAGCAAGAACATGAGAACTCAATCATATTTCCCACTCAAGTGGAAGGAATCCATATTCCTTGATCATCACTGCAATGGCCCAAAGTTTGCGTTAGTGGAAAGACAGAGCCAAGAGCCAGCCTATGATGTGACACCAAGAGCCAGCCTATGATGTGACACCAAGAGCCGGCCTATGATGTGACACCAAGAGCCGGCCTATGATGTAACACCAAGAGCCAACCTGTGTTGTAATACCAGGTACCCTGCTGCGCAGCACAAGCTCTCACTTCTAGGCTGCACTGTCCTTCTCCTTCAAAGCAGATTCACTCGTGTTTGCAAAGCCAACTGGCTCAGAGCCTCAAGATGGTGACATAGAAATTCTGGCTGTTGCCAACCTGATGGTGGTAACACTAACTCTCACATGAATTTTTAAGACTGCTGGCCTGCTCTTTGGATTACAGACTTCTCAGCCCCCACAACAATAGGAAACAGTTTCTTACAATAAATTCCTACATTATCTACTGTAACAATAACATCTGTGTAAAATTAGAAGAATCCCAAACTTAATGTATTAATTTACATGCACACAAAGAGTCAAAAATGGCTTCCTTGTCTCAAAGACACTGTTCTGATGCTGGAATTCATTGAGAATTTTGCTTTATTCTCTTATTTTGAGTGAACAAACCCAGAAAAATTTGAAACACTCAAGTACTCACATTGCCAACAGGCTTTTTCTTTCATTCTTCAACTTTAGAAAGCGAACTTTTGCTATTGCACAGAGCTGCTGTCTCCAGAGAGCCATGCTGTTGGCTATTTTCCTGGTTTCTCTTAAGGAAGACAAAACTTGCTCCAGCTCTGTGAGGCTTCCCACGTCTTCCACGCCATCATTTGGTGATGGTTCCCAAATCCCACCATCTAAAGCAGAATTTCAGGACCTTATGAAGTTTCATTATAGTTGTGTATTATTTATATTTACTGTGATTCTCTTTTCAACCAAAGCTGTCCTTGTTAATATCTATAAAAGACACAAGTAGTCTAATCCATGTCATTACGATAACAACTTTTAAAGAATTGGAAAAGAAGAAAAAAGCATAGATGCCATAAAATAAAATCTTGTGCTTTCTGAAAGTTATCTGCCTTTAGACTCATAGGATTTGTTTTGTTCTAAGGAAATCAACAAAAAAAGTTCATAAACAAATCTGTACATTGCAAGAAGGAGACTATCTTAGTGTTTTTGAGCAAGGTAGGAGAGTTAGTACGTATGAGTCTCTCTCCTCCAGGAACATGAAAGTAGCAAGCATAAGTTATAATTAGAGAAGTTACCTTCTTGAAGAGAAGCATAAAGTTAACAACTAACTCTAGGCATCAAGAATACTAGATCACTGTATGTTAAAAATTAAATACAAGCCCCGGGCCCGGTGGCGTGGCCTAGCGGCTAAAGTCCTCGCCTCGAACGCCCTGGGATCCCATATGGGCGCCGGTTCTAATCCCAGCAGCCGCACTTCCCATCCAGCTCCCTGCTTGTGGCCTGGGAAAGCAGTTGAGGACAGCCCAAAGCTTTGGGACCCTGTACCCACGTGGGAGACCCGGAAGAGGTTCCTGGTTCCTGGCATCGGATTGGCGCGCACTGGCCCGTTGCGGCTCACTTGGGAAGTGAAACATCGGATGGAAGATCTTCCTCTCTGTCTCTCCTCCTCTCTGTATATCCGGCTTTCCAATAATAATAAAATCTTTAAAAAAAAAAATACAAGCCCCCAAAATGTATAAAGTATGCGACTTCAAAAACAGATAAAAGAAGAAAAAAGGAGAAAAAAACCCATGTGACCAATTAAAAAGCCAAAATTAATCAAAATGAAAATAGAGAGTAAAGAGTATACACAGTGCAAGGAGAATAAGCCAGAAGCAAAGAAGCGTCTTGAAGTCATCAGAAAGTAGAGACGATGCTTTCCAAGAAGCGACAGTCCTGGGGACAGCACAGCTTGAGCAGCCTGGGCTGAGTGCTGAAGAACATTGCCAGAAAAGCTATCATCGATGTGAGTTCTGCCCTTCTCTCTCTTACAGCATGTGTCCACACGTGACATTGTACAGATGCTCCATGGGAATCCGGTGTTGCACATTGCTTTCTTACAAAGAGATATATTTCCTCTCTGCTTTATTTTCCCCAAACCACCCTGAATAACAGCACCAATAAAAAGGCAAAATTTTACCATTTAAAGCATATTTTCAAGATAAAATATGACACAGAAAAGTAAAGTTCAATTTTATTTTCTCTTACTTTTCTGTTTTACCTGATTCATCAATAGCTGATTTTCCTTCTAATTTCAGGAACACTTCATTAAGAGTTGTCATGGAAACACCATAATTCTCAATGCCTTGATTACAACATTGATCAAGATCTCTATAAAGTTCTAAAAGTACACAAAAGATAGATCAAAAGATACAATTTATAACAAAATTCATAATGATTACATCTTGCAAACTATAAAATATTGGTAATAGATCAATGTATTCATAAGAAATAAAACTGCATACCAGTTGTTCTTTATTTCTAACATAATCTATATTACATGTTAGTTTCCATATCCTCTTGAGTATCAAAATCTAAATACTTTATTATTTAAAAAACTGAACAGATTTGTTCGAAAATATAATTTATTTAATGTACGCTTAAAAATTAGTTGTTTTATTTCAAGGAATATTTAGTATTAAATATTGATGTACATAGGACTATTTTTCCAAAGAACTGAAATTTGTGGTTTATGTTAGCATTGATTGTTAGGGAACTTTAATAACAAATTTTAAAAAATTAACATTTGTAGAATAAAGTGCCACAGAAACTTTTCCAATTAAAAAAAAAATAACCTAAAGGACAAAGTCTGCACGCAGTGTGTTACACTCCTCTCACTTTTTCCGTGTCTCTCTCCGTGATTCTTGTAAGAGGGTAGGACCTTAAGGAGCTTGAGCAAGTACTTTTAAGAGAAATTTTTCCTTTTAAGATGTTAGGAATGATCTTTGAGCACTTCAGGGAAAATAAAAGTTGAGTAAAAGATAAACCAGTTCAGTTGTTGGGATAAATAAAAGACTTCTATCTTAATTAAGTGTATTCATGATTTCTAAGGGGTTCTGAAATGCACCGAAGTATTGATTCTCTCTCCGTCTTTCTCTAAATTGCATAGCCGCTTTGAAACACATTGAATAGCAATCAGATACAATTGCTATGTGGTCTTTGCGATGATCTCTATTTCCATCTGAGGATATGTCTTGAAGACATTGTGTATATATATCTAGCTCTCGGCTTGTCACCAATTCTAGCATGAGTGCACCTTATCACCTTTTAACATATCTGGATTGAGAATGAATATAAATACTGCCGATCATACAATTAAGGGGGGTATTTAATGTGTCACTGGCACATCTCACGGCTGAAGGCATCTTAGACCTGGTGAAATAGTAAATTATTATTTCAAGACTAACTAGCTAAAAAAGGGGGCACAGAAGGGATTTCAGTTTAGGCCACCTGACTTTAGCGCTGGAGTTTCAATCACTACGTTCAATTATCTGCATGATTTCTTTATGGATCAGAATCACAGCAGGCTTATCAAATTAATCATGCAGTTATGACATCATTCCTTGAAGTTGACAAGGCCAGTACATTGCACAAACTGCACTTTAAAAAGAAATGCAATCTACCTCAAAACTTGTGGGAGGTTCAATAGAAAAGGTTAAAGCACTGGTCTCCCAGGATTTTGTATTTACATCAAAACTGTGACTCTAGAATGTGTGGCAGCATGCAGATCTATTTTAATTATGTTTGATAACTTAGATGATATAATTCTGTAACAATGTTTATAAAACAATCTATGTGTTGTGTGATTCCCTTGCCTGTTAGAATAATCTGCCACTGTTTGCACAGATCTTTTCCTATCCTGATCAGTCTCTCAGTCACTACTGAAATACACTTTACAAACAATCCCAATATTCATCTGATACTAGCTTGCAACTCTTGTTTTAAAGGTTTGTTATTTTATTAATTCAGAGTTACACAGAGAGAAGGAGAGACGGATCTTCCATTAATGGAGAGACAGGGGGAGACAGATCTTTCATCCACCAATCTCCATTAGATGGCCACAACTACCCCAGCTGGGCCAACCTGAAGTTTAGGAGCCAGGAGCTTCTCAAGGGTCTTCCATGTGGGTGCAGGATTCCAAGCACTTAGACCATCCTTAGTTGTTCTTCCCCGGCCTTCAGCAAGGAGCTTCATTGGAAGTGAAGCAGCAAGGATGCAGACACCCATATGGGCTATGGGATCACAGGCAGTGACATTGCATGCTATGCCACAACACCAGCCCTATTCTGGCAAATCTGAAGTAAGACACAGTGTCACTTGAAGAATATTCAAATCTGATGATTTGGTTAACGTGGGGATTATGTAAATAATGTCAGAGGCGAATACTAGAAGTGGCCTTGTGGTGATGAGCATTGAATGACTTACTGCATGGTACCAAGTACCAGCAAGCATTAAGACAAGCTGTCAGTGGCTGGCATTGTGGCACAACACGATAAGCTACTGTCTGTAGTGCCAGAATCCCCATAATGAGAATTGGTTGGACTCCTGGATGCTCCGCTCTGCTTCATCTCCCTGTTGATGTGTCTGGGAAACCACTGGAAGAAGGTCCAAGTGTTGGGCCTCTGTACTCATGTAGCAGACCCAGGGGGAGTTCTAGGTTTCTGGTTTTATGTTGTTATCATTTGGGGAATGACCAGCAGAGGCAAGATCCCTCTCTATTTGCCTCTTAAACTCTGCCTTTTAAATAAGTGAATAAATAAATATTTTTAAATTAGCCATCATTCTTATCTCCCTCATTATTTTTAGTAACACCACTCTCAGAGCATTCGATGTCTCCACATTTTGTTACCTGGAAATTTGTACGTTCTTTCCAAAGGTAAAATGTACACACGCTTTTCTTCACTCTGTGCTGCTAATTTGGCATCAGGAATGTGCCGTTTAATTAGTGTTGTTATATTTTCTGGGTCACTTATTTCATTCAGATGCAAACTGACATATAAAAGAAGCAAATTAAAGTTATATTTTATACAAGACTACTGTTATAAAAACAATCTCATAAGTAACATTATGTATTTAAAGGTTAGTTAATATTTGTGATTAAATGTATGTATAATTTATTAGAGGAAACCTGATCTAAAAATACTAATACAGTACAATCAACTTAGCAATATGGAAGAAGAACCAGTGATGTTTTAAGTTGGAAGAATTAACTCAAGAACTGCTACTTAGGAAAAAAAAAGATATTCATTTAAATGTTGGCTGGGGTGTGGTGGAGAGGAATGCACAGTTTTGTCTCTACTTTCTAAAAAACTCAACCTTGAAGTGTTATTTCACAGTAATGTGCAGGTTCTGTAAAGCAACTACAGCTTGATTATAGCAAAACAGAAATGTAGCTGACATAGTACAAGCATTAAGAACATGACCTTACTGCAAATACTAACGCAGATGCCCAAACTCAAACTACGTAACATCTCTCCGCACCTTTTCTCATCTGCGAGATGAGGTAACATCAGGCTCTCAAAAGAGCACACACACACACACACACACACACACACACACACACACACACAGAAGTGCAGATGCAGGAAGGAGGCTTAGTCTGTCAGTGAAGAGCATACTAAAGATGCCTGCCTCCTCCAGCAGAAAACCTGGGCCTCGTATTCAGCTGCGGACTCCCAAAGCCTGCGCATGCAGAACCTGAGAGACAGGGACAAAGTTTCAAGGAACCGAGTTCCCATCGCCCATGTAAAATCTGGACCAACTTCTCAGCCAGGCCAGGCTGTTTGAAGCATTTGGAGAAAGACAGCGTCTGGGTACAACCTCTTTCTTCCTCTTCCTCTCAGCTCTCTCTCCTTCCCTCTTTTTCTGCCCTTTCTTCTTCTTCTCTCGGCTTCTCATAAAAAAGCGTATGAGATAACTCAAGATCTCACACTAAGTAAGCCCTCAGTACATGTTAGCTTATTATTTTTACCATATTTTGTCTACAATTTTTCACATGAAAGTTGGTTTGCTGTTTGTTATGCAAATGTAAAATTCTTCACAAACATATTGAATTTCACAAGCCCCATGATCCGCCATGTTCATCAAATGTAGTAAGGTGATAGAGCGATGGGAGTGAGTGATAAACTAAAAAAATCTTTTCCTTGAAGCTTCTATGCTTTGAAGAATTTGTGTTGTATTCACCAAATTAAATATACATGAATGCGGTGTTTTCCCCAAGGGTTCTTGTAGTGATGATAATATAAAGTGCATGTTATAGAAGAAGTAAGGGAGAGAGGAGTTAATTCAGATGTATACTTTGCGCCTTGCCATGTGTTCATTTTTTCAATATTGTTAGTCTTAATTAAATGCTGGCATTATTATCACTATTTCTATTTTATAAATGAAGTTTATAAATGAAGCTGAGAATCAAAAAAATAAGTATGTCTCCCACAGCAACAATCTGTACTAGAACTTCCAGGTTCCAGAAAGAGAAGATGCTCATTAAGAAGAAGGCAGAAAAACTCTCAAGAGCAGAAGGACTTGGATGTGGCTAAGTAGTTGGAGAAGGTATCAGAAGAGATGTCTTCCCGCCATCAGAAACACACGGAGGAAACAGAATGGCTTGTTTTACTTGGAGGGAACCAATGCAGCTAGATTTTAATAATCAAGAGAATGGAACAAAAGATTTGATCAGGATAAGCACTTACAGCACACAACTTGGAGATCCATTTGACCCCCGGCAAGGATGTGACTTGAATGATTGTAAAAATAATAACTTAATAAGAACTATAGTAAGTACTTCAGGTCAAATCTGTAATCTTGATACAAAGAGATTGGCAGATTGTTAAAACTCTGACACGGGGTCTTCCGATTCGTCAAAGGTGAATAATAGCATTTTCTAAGGTATATGGAGGAAATTTGTACTCCATTTATGAATATCTTAGTATCTAAAATACGGAAAACATGTAATAAGGGATAACATTATTGAATAATAATAATAGTTATTTTCATGAGAAGGAGACAGGAATTGTGGAGAAAATAAAAATAAGGAAAATTAAGGGGAGCGTTTGGAATTGTCAGATGAGCAAAAAATAAATATCTTCAAAATATGAGGAGTTGGAATATTAATAAATGACTCTTCTAAAACAACTTATTATGAAAACATTTTCCCTAAATTTTAGTTAAACCTAATCCTTTTTTATGTTCTCAACACCTAGAATTTCACATACTCTGTAGTCTCCTTAAAAAGAGAGCAGGTGGGTAGCTCTAACATGGCTCTCTTCAAATGAACTTAGTCGTTGTGCAGTCCATGTTGACAATTAAAACCAGTATCACCTGCCCTCTGCGTGTTCAGCACGTTCCTACATGTTTCCGATGTGAAGGGCTGTACCTTAAATGGTAGCCAATGCCCCATTTCTTCTTCAGGAATAGAGAAGAACCCGCACATTTCAGCTTCCCGTTGGATATAAACACTTTCCTGTCTATTCAGAAAGAACCAAGAGATAAAGCGTATTAGAGAATTACTCCTTCACTACTTGTAACAGAATCCATTAATAAACACTGTATTTTAGGAGCATTAAAACGCACTAAAATAGACACATTTCAATTCTGACCCTATGTAAGCTACTTTGGCTGTCATCCAGGAATGACAATGATTCATTAAGCTAGTTATTTCTCTGGCCTATTTTGAAAAAAAAGTCACACATCTGAGAAAGAAGCCAACCAAGATTGACACTAAACACAGAATACTTATCTGAGCATGCTATAGTGTTTTTTTTTTTTTTTTTTTTTTTTTTTTTTTTTTTTTTACAAATAGAAAGCTGCTCCACAATGGGCTCAGAATACTTTTCTGTGATCCAAGTACTTTAGGATGCAAATATGCAATCCATAAAGGAAAATTTCTCCTTTGCTGGTCCATGGACGTCACCTGTGGAACCCAGCTAGGGAGCTCACTCCTTCCTGCTCCGCGTGGTGAGGAACAGTCCTTTGTGCCTCACTAAGCTACATGAAAGCAAACCAAAGTTACCAGCCAGGGTGTCAGCCTCATCCATGAACTGAGTGCTGAAGAGGATGGCTTTGCCCGATTTTCTCTCTTTTAAGAGATCCCATACTCGGTGCCTCGAGAGAGGATCCAATCCAGCAGTGGGTTCATCCAGTAGCAAAATCTGGACAGCGAGTAAGCACGTAAAATAGTTATTTCCTTTCAGGCAACATGTTGTTAAGTATTACTACGTTTTAAAGGATTTGGGGCTAATATCATTGTACTCAATATTACATTGTAAAAACTTTAATCATTTTCAAACTGGTGTAAGCTGATAAAATAATTTTATAGCCATAATCTGATCTGACCAGTAATTCCACTTTGATTTACCTCTGGATCTCCTAAAAGGGCAATCCCTAAGGTCAGCTTTCTTTTTTGTCCACCACCTAGAGTTCGAGCAAGGGTGTCTTGAAGATTTTCCATATCCAAAACCCGCAAAACTCGCTGTACCTAACCCAAAACAAGAAGTACAATTAGCCCCAAATCCAAGATCTTTAATATTAAAAAATAACCATTTTTTTTCTGTTCTGAATAAAGGCCTTTTAGCCAAATTTTTAGAAAATTAATTGCGTGGAAATAATACACTTTCAGAATTTTCTAGGTAAACAATTGTCATGCCTATGTGAAATCTAGCATATTCATATACCTCCTGCTCCACTTCATGGGACAGAATCCCTTTTATTTTAGCAAATAGCCAGAGGTTTTCCCTCAAGGTGAGGAAGTCAAATTGCACATTGGATTGTGGACACATGCCGATGAACTTGAGAGCAGTTTCCACGCCAGTCATTTCTGACGGCGTGTGACCATAGATGGTGACGGAACCTATAAGCAGAAGGTAGAACGTTACCATGAGGTCAATGTGTCATGTTTCCTTTAAGATGTTTTAAAACAGAAAATGAGGTATTTCAGTTTCTAGATCTACTTAAACATAGTTTACGTATAAAGAATACAAAATTGATTACAAGTTTAATGCTCTAGGAATGTTTGATCTAGTCATAATCCTTACTGGTAGCCAAATAATCATAAAACTATGAAACATGTAAAATGTAACAATATTTTCCTAAATATACACAATTCTGTATATCTTATTAAAACTTTACATAGACTTAAATATTTCTCTTAAACACCTGATTCAAGCAAGTAGTTATTAAAGCTAACAAAACCACACACTTTGTTGATTTTCTCCCATTCTTGTTCAGGTAATGTCATCTCACCTGAGGTTGGGACTGACAGCCCACTGAGTGTGTGCATCAGGGTGGTTTTCCCAGCTCCGCTGTGGCCGAGGAGTGCAGTGATCTGGCCCTCATAGATGTCTAACATCAGACCTGGCACGACAAAACACCACTGTGTTCAGATCTCAGGTGTTAACCTCATAGTCTGTGAAAGTTTTTAAATTTTTTACAGCGGAAATATTCTGCTTAAACATGTTCAAAATAAAATCAATCTTAAAATTCTTTTTAAGCTGCATTTCATTTGATGCATATTTTATAACTCAAGTATCACCAATGATATTTCATTTTGAAATTAGTACTTTTTTTATAAAAGCAACTTCATCATTAAAGAAGCTGCCCTTACTAAAAACAGCTTTAGGAATTTTGCATATGTATTTAAAATAAGGAATTTTATGATGTTATCATGTATCTTCTAAACTCATAAAATTCTAAGTGGCAACTTCTAAAAATTGTTGCATACGTTTTCATTTACTTGAAAAGAGACCTTTGTCTTCACAAGTCTTGATATTTGCCCCTGCCCTCTGCACCAAGTCAGCACAACAGTGAGGCACGGTCATTGAAGCAAACAGCCATGTCAAGTGCCAATTACCTTTCAACACCTCTACTTTTTCATGCTTTCCAGTATATTCTTTCTTAAGATTTTTAATTCTGAAAAAAAGAAGGAAATGTTTTGAGGGGACTGTGGAGTTGGACAGTGGGATGAAAAACCAGGTCTTTGAGGCTGCGAGGCAACACAGGGATTCTTGCTTTTAGACAGGCACTGGCACACGTCTAGAGAGCATTTCACTCTGATTATTGTGACCTGAGCAGTTACAGGTTACAGTCCAGGGGAGGGAGGGAGAGTAGCTAGCACACGGAAATATGCTGTCACAGGATTATGAAATGAGAGCAAATAACAGGAAAGCTGGAGGTGAGGCTGATGGTTAGAAGGGACTAGGTTGGAGAAAAGAAGCCGTTCATCGTAATGGGATGATTAGGGCTTTCGAGTCAAATTGTTCTAGATGAAGTCCCAGAAATGCCACTTAGCAGCTGTTTTGTAAACACACTCAAAACTTGCTGAATTCAGTTTGTCAGCAGCCAGATGGTGATGACAGTTACTATTATGTAGAGTTCCTTTGTAAAGTACATAGGATACTGCTGTAGAACCCAAAATGCATACTGCAAGGTGGTAAGAATGTGGCACAGAAAAGCAGGGCACCAAATGTTGAGAAAGAGGAGAAGCAAAGAGGAAACAGAGAATAAATTCATAGTCTGAGTTTCTTAGACAAAAATTCAAAGAGGGTATCCATCTACCCCAGCATAGAGAAGGAGAAGGAGAAAAAAAATAAGGATAAGGAGGAGAAGAAAGAATAGGAGGAGGAGGAGACCACCTGCTTCTATAAAGAATGAATCATAGTTTCAAATCCTGTGTCCTCGTAGCTACAAATCCCGTGTCCTCTGGGTAGGCTCTATCTCCACTCTCTACCCCAACCCCAGCACATTCGTCTTCCCTAAAACAAAATCTTCTCTAGTTTGAACAAGTTGCCTCCTCTTCTTTGAATACTAAATCCTAGAACCTAACACACAAGCCTTACGGAATTCAGTCTGAGTGTTTAGGTAGCAGATTCTAGATCAGGCAGAATCTACTCTAGGGTTGACTGAACAGTGACACTTCATTCTTTTGTCTTCTGTAGTAAGAAATGACTATGAGTCCATTTCACTTTAAATCCAGAATAGGATGAGCTAATGCTTCCTAGCTCTGTGAAGTGGTCTGTTGGATATAGTGCAGGCCACAGCAGTAAAACAGACAGTTACCATGTTGCACATAAAATTGTTTAGACTATCCTAATAGTCAGCTGTGTGGGACTAACTGTTTCAATGATTCCAACTAAGTCTGCAGATAAGTTTTTGAAACCATAGGGTTAATTTTACTACTTAAAATTGACAAATCTTCAAAACTTTCCTACTTGCTCACTTTGTCAATAAAAAATGCCTTTTTAACAGCATTCAGAGCTTCTATATGACTGCTGTAATCCAATTCTGGCCTCAGCTCTGGAAAGGATATAAACCTTGGCATTCCCATTTGGAACGGTTTCACAGTTCTTGAGAATAGAGCAGTAATGTGTGATTATGACAAAATACCAGTCTCTGTCATCTGCTCATGTTAATTTATGTCTCCTGTTAAAAACCAAATGCTTAGAGATGACAAGATTCATTAAAATAGACTGCTGGAAGTGGTGGGGCAGAAAGGTTTTATTGAGATTCACAACACCAAACCAGATGAATAAAGTTGAGGTTAAATATCTGGAGTCTCAGAGATTTGCAAGTCTCTGATAATCAAAACAAGAAACATTCAAAAAATGGATGCACACCATCTTGACGAGACGATACACAGAGCTCTTGCAGGAACAAAACCAAACAGCGTTACTATCCCAACTTTGATTATTTCCTACCCATCTCTCTGCACTGCGAACCTTTGCCCTTTTAAGCTTCACTTTTCTTTCTGTCCTCATCTTACTAACCAGAAGAGAAAGCAGAGAGAGAAAGAGAAAGTGAACCACAGAGAAAAAAGAGTGAAAATAACAAGGGAGATGATGACAGTCAGAGAGAGTAGTAGAACAAAGGTGAGAAAAACTGGGAAGAAGATAAACATGAGACAATCAGAGAAACAGAAATTTGAATGGTATTTATTTGATGGTTGTTGCCATATCTTAAGATATTAGTAGATGTGAAGTTGAGAGTGGGAGAAAACAGGTCTGCTAAGAATACATGTTCTCCTTCCAGTCAGAGCTGCCATCTTCCAGTAATTTGCCACCATCAGAAACACAATGGGAAAGAAGAGAGGCACCTGTTACATGTTCTCCAGGACTTTAGGAAATATGGAATTACTCCTTTGGCCACATACCTGTGCATTTACAAGAAATGCGACATTGTGGATATCAAGGGAATGGGTACAGTTCAATAAGGAATGGCAGATTACCCTGGCAAAACTGGAAGAGTCTGCAATGTTACCCATCATGCTGTTGGCAATGTTGTAAACAAACAAGGGCAAGATTCCTGCCAAGAGAATAAATGTGCATATTGACTATATTAGATAATCTAAGAGTTGAGACAGCTTCCTGAAATAAGTAAAACGAAATGATCAGAAAAGGAGGAAAGTCAGAGAGAAATAGTACTTGGATTCAGCTAAAGCCAAGCCCACTCCACTCAGAGAAGCCCACTTTGTCAGAACCAATGGGAAGGAACCTGAGCTGTTGGAACCCATCCTCTGTGAATTTGTGGCATAAAAAGTGAAAGAAAAATAAAAGACCTCTTGATGCTTAAAAAGAAAAGAAAAGGAATAGAGAATGAATGAGTGCTGCTTTTCACATGTGCCCTTGGCCCTGTGTAGGTGGGTACAACGGGATAGAGGAAATATGTGTACATCTGTGTTTTGTCAGATTGCTAGTCTCTGATTTGCTCTCTGTCTGAACCTCCATGTGATTGATTACCTGATAGCTTCTTTCCCATGGAATTCTGGAGGCACTGCTTCAAAGGAGTCATTACACGAGTGATCAGAATCTACCTCATTCTCCAGAACCATATGGTTAGGCCTTTGGTGTTGAAACCAACAAGAGGACTTCAGGAAAAACAAGGGAGAATGTTGATGTCCATATGCAGCTACATAAGCAGGAGACAATTAAATATAAGTCATCACTTCAAGGATTTTAGTCACATTAAGATCAACAGAGTCTGTTTTATAAACTTGAACTCACATTATCACTTCAAGGTATTACTGTTCAGACATGCTTTGAACATATACGTAACAGTAAGGGAAATAACTGAAAATACAACTGAAATGTTAGCATCTAAAATGAGAATCACATAGCATGGTTAATGAAATAATAACCTCATCAAAGGCAAGTATTTGGCTTTGTGGTAAAGTGACCACATTCCACATTGGGGTACCTGAGTTCCAATCCTTCTTCCAGCAAATATGGACCCCGATATGTAATAGAGGCTCAAAAAGTTGAGTCCTTTCCAGCTGTGTGAGAAGTGTGGCTGAGACCTTGGCTTTGAGTCCAGTTCAGCCCTGGTTTTGCAGGCATCTGAGGACTGAACCAGTATGTGGGAATTCTCTTTGTATTTCTGTGTATCGCCAAGTCTCAAACGAATTAATTAATTTAAAATTCATGGAGTAAGATATTTCAGGAGTAATTTAAATCTAATGTTATGAAAAAACATTACTTCAATGTGACTAGGTGTTTAAATGTGGCTTTCAGAATTTCTGGAAAAAGACATTATGTTATTTTGTGATATTGTGCTGAGAAAAAGGTGTTGGGTCATTGCATGGGCATGTTTTATCAAGCCAATAAGCAATGGATGATTCAATGCTATAAAGACTATCAGAGAACATGCAGGATCCTCTAAAGTTAGGTGTAAATTCTTAAGAATACAAGAAATAAGTAAATGCCTGCTAATGAAAGAGAAAGTGAAGGGACCATTGGTGCTAACACTCATATAAGCGTAGCTTTAGATAATTATTAACCTCATCAGAAATAGGAAGGTTAAAGGATACAGAATTCCAACAACAGTAGAAGGAATTAGAGATGAATGAGCAAGGAAGTTTTCACAACACAGCATGGATGATTAACCAAGCCTGTTTCTGATTGTGCTTCTACTTTGAGTGTGAATTGTTAGTAAGACACGCACAGACATAGAGTACACACGTGCACTAGCCCATGGTTCACTGTATAAAAACACTTCATATGAGTTTTTTCTGGCAAAATAATACTGCAGTTATATCAATACAAAGACAGTAAAATAACTATTGAGCATTTCAAACGAAACAAAACAACACAGGATTAAAAAATTGGTGCAGGTTTGAAATTTTATATGCCAATTTTGTGAGATTTTTGAAGGAAACTAGGTAAAAACAAAGCATACATTTAAGTAAAAGAAAAAAGAAATCTTACAATATGTGGTGAAAAGAGGAGGATACCATTAACAATGCATACTTTTGTAAACCAGAGGAGACGGAGAGGCATTTTCAGTCTTGTATTCCTTTACAAAAGATTATTTAGGTATTCATTAAGAGAAAGAGAGAGAGGGAGAGAGAGAGAGCGAGAGAGAGAGAGGAATTAATTGTCCACCTGCTAAATGACTACAACAACCGTGTCCAGATCAGGTTGAAGCCAGAATCCAGGACCTCCATCCACGTCTCCTACATGGGTGGAGGGGGCCGAAGGATCTGGACTGGCTTTTACTGCCGTCCTAGGCATACTATCAGGAATGCTGGACCAGAGGCCGAGCAACTAGACCTCAAATCAGTATTTCAAAATGGGATGGTGACATCGCAAGCTGCATCTTAACCCCCTGCAACACAACACTGGCCCTTCTGTTTGTAATGACTTCTGATAATAATAGCACAAGACCAGTGGCCCTGGAATAATAATTATGACTTAAGAAGTAAGTCCAGTGCCCATCAAAGAAGCTGTAGAACTTGTCATTCTATTTTCAAGTTGATAAAAAACTATGAGGATTTATGGGTAGTGAATATTATCACATGTTAGTCTATGTAGCTTATGATACTCACAGGATTCACTTTAATCTTGCAGTATGATAAATGTTATTGCTGGAACACATTTCACTAGATTTTTAATTATTAATTACATATATAATTGTTGCAGTTGGTTTTTGTTCATTTAGATTTTGCAACCTTATACAAATATCAGTTGCCTAAATATACGTTTCCCTGTAACATTTTTTGTTGCTTCTGTCAGTCTAATTCTAGTCTCAAAAGAAGAAATGAATTCCTTCTTGTTGCTTTACTGTACTCTCTCTTTCCCCTCTTTGATTTTCTCATGGAGTAGTTCTCTTGTTTATTTCACTGGACTACATTAGATTCATATAAAAGTATGATAGTAAATATCATATCAATACTACCAAATCTCAACATTCCTAGTGCTGCGAGATCTGAAAGAGCAGAGTGCCATTACTATATATCAGTTCCCTCAGAAGCCATTAGAAAGATATCTTCCTTCTTTTCATCCTCCTATTCTTGTTCTGCCTCTTCTCTAACACTATTTGATATGTACTAGGATGTGACGTCATAGGTAAAAATGTGTTTCATAAAAAGATGTTGTATGCAATATACAGTTACAATCCTGTAACTGCGTTGCAATGGCACTGCTGTTTGCTGAGGTAAATGGGAGGCATTTAAAGATGCTGAACATAAAGTATCAAGTACTAGGACTCATATCACTCTGAAATAGCATTAAAAGTGTAATTATTAATAATCTTTTATGAATCCTTTACAAATCTCAATAAGCTAATCTTCCAGCCACAAGCACCAGGATCCATACGGGCACCTGATCGGATCCCGGATGCTCTGCTTCCCATCCAGCTCCCTGCTTGTGGCCTGGGAAGGCAATTGAGGATGGCCCAAAGCCTTGGGTTCCTGCACCCATGTGGGAGACCCTGAAGAAGATCCTGGCTCCTGACCTTGGATAAGCTCATCTCTGCCCATTGCAGCCATTTGGCAGATAGAAGATCTTTCTCTCATAATTAAACTTAATTATGTAAATCAAGTTTACATAAATTTATTCCTTTATGTAAATCTGCCTTTCAAATAAAAATAAATCTTTACAGAAAGGATGTCCTGAACTTTTGTAGTACATCAAATCCTCACAAAGTGATTCTACAAACAAAATGCAGAGTATCATCAGTCTAGCTTAGAAATTTCAAATGAAATACTAGATAATTTACATTCAATACATTAGTTCAGCTATTTAATGAACATGGAACTACTGAAATTGTCTTGAATGATAATCATGTTACTACTTACTGGGCAAAATTTTGTCAAAATACAACGTCAATGCCAAATAGAGAAGACTATCAAAAATCAGCATGAAAAGATTGGCTGCTATTAGATTTGGGTGGTTTGAAGACTTCAAACTGATCTCAGAATCCACATCAAAGTCCAAATGTATAAGCTGGAAAAAAGACATTAAATTTTGAAAGGATTAATACAGAATTAAAAATGATTCATTTCTTGTTTCTGCTTCATACTGGGCTGGCAAAGATAAATAAGGCACAATTCCTGTCTTCACAGAGATTAGATCCATGGGAAGGACTTGAGAAGACAGTGGAAGCTGGCAGCTGAGTACTAAGGGAGTCTCAGTAGTGGCAAGGCTCCTAGAATGAGGTGAAAACTCAAGGGAGGTGGTTCTAATTTACAGATATTTCAAGGTTAAGAGAGAGTAAAAGGAGCGTGTGCTAGACAGGGGACTGCATTTCACACTGTAACACCAGGGAAGGGTGAAAAGTACTGCAATTGTTGGAAAGAAGAGAGAACAATGATTTAGTACTGAATAGCACTAAGACGCAATGAGTATATATGTAAGAATTCTCCATTCATCATTTAACAGCTATGATGCTATAACTAAAACTAAGCTTTTTTTGAGAAATTAAAAATAGTCGATTGAAAAAATAAAAACGAATTCCAAGTTCCTGACTTTCAAAAGCCCTTGATAATATATTAAGGCTCATATTTCTTGATCACAAAATCTGTTCATGCTCATTGGGATAAAAATATTGGAAGTAGAAGTTCAACTGTACAAACAGAACATGTCTTAAAGAACAACTAATCAAAAAGTTGTTTAAATTGGCCTATATCTTAAATGTTTATATTTGCAAAAGGGGATGGAATTCATGCACTGAGTACTAAGCATTGAAATTCTACCCCACTTTCAAAGCTTTTGTCCAGAGTGAGTTGATCAGTTTAGTGTTTACCTGGGCCATTCCAGCAGTGAAGGCAAAAGGGCTCACGAGACAGAAGGACCATTCCAGAAATTCAGGAAGATGTCTGTACAGTGCTGTGAAGCCCAGACTCCCCCAAAAGACAATAAGGAGAAAGATGACCAGGCCAGCAAGGGAAGGTTTCTTTATCAGCACACTCATCAGGAAAGCTAATGTTATCTGAAAAGAGAGAAAAGCTTTCAGCTGGTGTATAATCCTCCAACAACCGTAAGAAGCACATTAAAAGGAATTTCATGTTGCAAAGATCTATTTCATTTGTTTTCTACCTCTAAATGCCATCTCATACAAATACAGAAGGTAAAACTGGGTTGGGTACCACATGGTTGACAACATAGGGGTGTAAATGGACCAACTCACCAAAGACAGGCCGTAGAGGAGAAAGAGGGCAAGCACTACCACGGAGCCAGTCAGAACGACAACCTGTGCGGATTTTATGATGAGAGTCATCACGATGGCTGTAATACTGATGAAACCAGTATACATCAAAGCCCAGGAAAGCCTAGCACACAACAAAAACATTCAATTCAGCATACTGTTGCTCCACCACTTCTCTCATTGATTCAGCAAATGATCTGTGAAGTTCGCTGTTTACCAACAATTAAGAAAATGCAATAGATAAATTGAAATACTTTACTGCCCCAAAGCTCATATTCAATAGGGCAAAGTGGGGCAATGAACAAGTAAGCACATATAATAGATTGCTCATTGCAAATTAAGAAAGCAATAAGCTGGGTGGCATCCTGGGAGTTACTGGGAGAGGTTTCCAGAAGGAGTTCTTCATGGAAGACATCTAGGACAGTCTGTCAATTCAAAGACAGCTCCCTTCAGTGAAGTAATTGCACAAACAACATGTCCAAAGGTTAGGTACCTTTATCATCTAAACAGGCAAATTTTAAATATTTTAGGCTTTTTAGGTCATATGGTCTCTGTTGCAAGTATTCAGTGTAACTTAAAGGTAGTCACAGATAGTAGGTAAATGTTGTGGTGTTTGGTTCTAATAAAATATACTTATAGGCAATAAAATCAGAAATGTTTGTAAATATTAATGTGCCACAAATGTCAATGTTCTCTTGAATTTTGCCACACAGTTAAAAATCTAAAAACCATTTCTAATTTTCAGATTGTACAAAACCAGGCCATTAAATCAAACTATGAAACAGAAGCATAGGTTGAAATACAGACATAAAACATATATACAGAGGTATAGATGGTTATAAGCATTGAGTTTTCCTTGTGACCAACGTCAAATACATGAGAAGCAATGTCTTTAAAAGGAAATAGAATAAACTTCTAATCACACACTCCTAGGTTCAAGTCCTCTGTGCTGCGTTATATATATGTACATAGTCCTAACATGTAGGTCTCAAATGTCTTTTAACTTCAGTTTCCCCTACTGGAAAATAGTAAAAAGAACTAAATAAATTATGTAGCTTATGTATTTAATGTGGCAGCTGGTTTAGAATGGGTCCAAAATCAATAGTTAATTTCCTCATAGTGAAAGTAGAAATGCTACCAGGTTTTGGGATTCTTGTTTTTAATGTCTAATTTTTTTCTTTTGCAAAATGAAACAAGTTTATTTTCTGCAATAACTTCTGTAAATTACAAAGACAAAAAGCTAAACTACAGCACATAGCTTTTCAATATTTAACAAGAGTACAGCCCCGACACAGAAATGCTGCAGAGTATAAAACTGGAGACATTTTGTAGGATGCCTAACTAAGTGTAGCCTTTTATCTTGTTTCAGGATGCGTATTTATTACAAATGTCTAATTGTAATGATTCAAATTCACAACACATTTGGTCATTTGAATTTATCTGTGCCCTTTAACCTTTTCTTAATCTCATCTTCTCTAATTCTGCATTTAGTATGCTGAATGCTTTTGTAGAAAAGTAAACTTGATGTCTATCAACATTAAAATATGAAGTCTTCATATTCAACACTATTCTTTAAAGAATATGCAGCTTGTGCCTAGAACCACTCTAAAAATACTACCTATCTTCTTAACATTGTGTTAAATAGTGTGCCAGAGGCAAATCCAAGGTTGAAACCATTGTTTCTGATTCTAGAACTTGCGCTTTTACCACCACCTGTCTTATATGTATCACTTCATGAAACTCATTAAACCTTTGCTCATTATAAACTAGATGCTCTGTTTCCTGACTTGTATCTATTATCTTCTCAGGCCATAATATATTTCAAAAATTTACCAAGTGTAACCTAATGCAGAATGTCTCACTTTTCTTACGCACCATGTAACATACACTTAAATATATTTCTTTCTTTAGTCCTCATGATTAATGAAAAGTAGATGTTAGCAACGTATTATATTAGAGAAAACAGAGACATTAAAATTTTAAGTAAGTTAGGTGGTGCTTAATCAAAGTTGAAAAGGGAGGCAACTATGGCTTCTGAGTTAAGTTCTAAGTTCCTACTACTCTTACACTGTTGCATCCAAGGAAAGCTTATTACTTAAAGAATGCTATAGGTTCATCTTTCTTCAGTCTCATAAAAATAATGGCTCACTCAATGTGAGGGCAAAATCAACTATCAACTACTACTACCTTTATCAAAGTATCTGAAACATCATTTCCTCACATCATAACTGCCACTTTCCTGGAAGTCTAGATTCTGAGAGTCGTCATCTGTTTTATTCGAGCCATGCTTGCTGGTATATATCGGATCAGGTTTTCCTTAAGGTCAGTAATAATAATATAACAAAAAGTTTCAGTATCAAGCCTATAAATCCACTTTAACTTTTCATTCACAATGCACTACTTGATGAAAGCATTAGGTGGGAATACGGTACTTGACAACCCTAAGAGTCCACCTTGTGAAGCCGTCCTGTTTATGCTACATGATGGATTATGACTGTGATTTACCAGAATGCTGACTCTTGAAGTCCCATCATTTTCATTAATGGTTTCATATTTTGCCTTTCTTGTGTAACACTGACTGTTATATAATAGATGAATGCAGAAAAAGAAAGAATGCACACAAAAATAAAAAAGTCAGTTGCAACTCCTCCTTGAGCAACAAAAGGTAGTATCTTCATATTTACGCCAGTAACAGACATTAACTTCTCCATCACTGAATGATTTGTTGTGATCTAAAGGAAGACATAATAAACAGTGATCAATATTCTGACTCACACATAATGCCTTTTCTCTGAATTACAAGAAATCGTATATATTTCATATGTGCAAACTTCATGCTCTGGCCCCTTGACATTTCTGTAAAGCTTCAAGTTTTGTGCCGACTCCATGATTCCTACTTGTCATATTCATTGCATGAAATCCTATTCATGCTTTAAAAACAAGTTGTGATGTCATGTACAGTTAGTAGATTCTCCCTTATATTTCTCGTTTGGGTATGTCTTGCATTATTGTTTGCTTCACATGCATTTAAAATTCTGTAACTGGGATGCAGGCCATTTGGTGCAAGAGTTAGATGCCAGTTGACCTGCTGCCACTCTGTAATCAGAGTGCCTGTGTCACAATCCCCTCTCTGCCTTTAATTTTAGCTCCCTGCCCATGTGCATCACGGGAGGCAGTAGTTGGATCCTGGTCACTCACATGGAACAGTCAATGGAATTCGGAGTTCCTGACTTTGGCATGACAGCCATGCCTGTTGGGGGCATTTGGGAAATGAAACAGCAAATAGAAGGTTTCTCTGTATGTTTGAATCTCTCTATCTCTCTGACTTTCAAATAAATGGAAAAAATAGAAATTCATCATAGAATAGAAACTATTATTATGATGGTATGTCTGTATTTCTTACCCATTGTACAGTGTATATAGAAAAGGGTTTCTATAGCCTACTTTTTTTTTTAGGTTCTTAGTAACATTGCTTGAACCTAGAAGCGTTTTGGTATTATATGTGTAATCTGTTAAGCAAATAAATAATATAACAAGGCAACTTGTAACCATCCATCAAAACTGAATTTATAACGCAGTTAGGTTCATATAACTTAATACTCACTTCTATGATAGCAGCATTAATGGCAGCTTGAAAGGCCACAAAGCCTTTCTCCCAGAAAATTGAACTTTGACACATTACTTTTTCATCCATTACTTGACAATGAGCTTTAGGGGAAAAAAGAATATATTCACTATTATGTGATGGGGAAAGCTTGGTTATAGGAAAAATGAAAAGGCAAAATACTTCATAATACAGTCAAATATGATTATAGAAAAGAACTAGACTTGCTGGTATATTTAAGAATAATTCACCATGATCTTTCTATTCAAAATATAATTCTCCATATTAGTCAAGAATATTTTTGCTGGGACCAGTGCTGTGGAGCAGTGGTGTAAGCTATTGCCTATGACAACTAGCATCTCATATGAACTCTGATTCAAGTCCAGGCTGCTCCATTTTCTGATCCACTCCCAACTAATATTCCCAGGAAAGCAGCAGCAGAAGGTCCAAGGATTAGGCTCCTGCTAGTCATGTGGGAAACTCAGATAGGATTCCAGGCCCCTGGGTCCTAGCTTCTCCCCGGCACAGCCCATCATTATGGCCATTCAGGAAATGGATCATTAGATGGATTCTCCCTGTCTCCCTCTCTCTGCTTCTCTTTCAAATATATAAAAACCAAATATTTCAAAAATAATGTCTGTCGAACTTTTCTATTATTGGTGTCAAGAAGACACTTTAAAATTACTAAGCAAGGGTCCATCCTAAAAATTTGCTGAGGAATGACATAAGATAATGATACTAATTACAGTTTTAACAAAACAGGCCACTTCAGAATTTAGGTTTTGCCAAGATGTCATGGCATAGCAAGTTAAGCGTCAGTTGGATGCCTGACTCTCATTTTGGAGTTCTTGGGAAGGAGTCCCATCCCTACTTCTGATCTAGCTTCCTGCTAATGCCCACCCTGGGAGGCAGCAGAATATAACTCACGAACTTGGATTTCCTGCTGACCATTGGGACACCCAGCTGGCCTCTGATTTCACCTAGCTGTGGTGGGCATTTGCGGAGTGAAACATTCTGAGTTTTTGTCTCCCTCTCACTTTGGTCACTCTGCATTCAATTAAATCAATAAAACTGAAAGAGGTAAGCGTGGTTTAAAAAAAATTGTTATTTAATAAAAATGAATCTCTTTTGTGATCAGAAATTAAATGTGTTTGCTATGTGCTTTTGTGGCTTATTTCACTCCTTCTGTAACATTGTCTCCTTGTGGGTAAAAAAGCTGAAAAATGATGGCGTGCCTGTTGGAGTGTGTGTGTGTCTACGTATGTGGGTTTTCTCTGTCGGCAATGTTACCTGCATGGTCTCTGTGTTCTTTTATCTTGGGGATTCGATGTCCCCAGGAAAACTTCAAATGATATGAGAAGGTATCATTGAAGATGACTCTTACTGCATCTATTGAGTCATTTAAGTCCAATTCATTCATGCTTTTATCATCAGGCCACCCCATGACTGTTCTTCCTGTGGCATGGAAAGAGGAAATAAGATTTCTATATAGCAAGATAGCATGCCATATTACATTATTATTTTATGTTAACTTGATTTCTTTCCTCATGGCAATGCTGAGCCAAACTGGAGTTAAAAGTCGCGAGGTGGAATTATAATACCCTAGACAAAATCAGAAGTGAAATATTAGCAAATAATTTTATTGCAAATATATTATGCCTTTCCTAATAAACTGTTTAACGAAATGATTTAAAGAGCGATGCATTTGAAATAACAGTAACAGCAGGGTATCCATTAATTTTACTTACACATATACCTAGCTAACGTTGAATTATGAACTGTGGTTTGATAAATATTACAAGAGTGATTTATATATTATAAAGTAGGCATAAAGTGGATATCTGTTATAAAGAGTGGTTTGTAAGTCTCCTATCCAAGACCTTACCAGCTGCTTTCTTTCATGGTGAGACCCCTAGGTTTCACCGACACAGGTTGGGAGAGATAGTTACATAATTTTCTCTTTGGTCTATTCTAGAATAGCATTCCACTACACAACAACAACGTAATTACTGAGCTTAGTTTCAATTGCTATGTTCACTCTGCTTGCCTTTTCTTTCTGGTGAATATTTGTCAGCTATTAAGGGGATCTTCTTAGACTCATTAACTATCCCCTTTTTTGCTTTTTTCTCTTGTCACTTCTAAAGATATTGCTTATATTTGGGAGCGCAAGGTAACATGTTGTTACCTACTTTTTTGGTAAATATTGCCTATGCGTTTTGATACTTTGCTACCCAGTTTGTCTTTCACTTCTCACATATTTGAAGAGATTAAAAACTATGCTGTTACACCATTCAATCCTCACAAATATTCATTTAAATATCCATTGATATAACAGGGGCATCTATTATATAGCAACTGTTTTCCTAAATAGGAGACTGATACAGAAAATAAGAAAACTTCCTTAATATTGGAAAAGAATATATATATATTAATATATTAACTCTAGGTACTTGAAGTTTCAACACAGTTTATCAAGGCAATACTAAAATATATATTTTGCATATAAGGAAATCCCCATAAACTGACAGAGAACATACCTTTCATAAATGGGGCAGAAGCCACCTTTTTCATTATTTCTCGTGTAGTTTTGGATTCAGGTGCAAACAAAATCAGATAATTAGACTCATTAAAAGTGTCTACACATCCTAGATCCACTGCCGGCATTTGCGAAGAGTCATGAACTTGATGTAAATTTAAAGAAAATAGGTATGCAAATAGGACCAGAAGAAATGAGAAAAACCACTCCTAAATAACAATGAGAGGAAAATGAAGGCATTTTTAATAAAAGTGAAAATTCAAACTGTCATTTTCTTTTCCCATTTGTTTACATTTCTTCCCACTGACATTGTCTGTACCTGTAGTGTAATTATGTAGAAGTATTACAATTTACACTTTGATTATCTTTTACATTTTTGCTTAATTGCAAACTAATTCTGGATTAAACTCTTTGAACTTCTGTATCTGTATTTTAATGAGATTCAGGTGAGTTTATATATATAGGAGTTGTATTCTCTGAAGCATATACATGTAGCTACTTATGGAAGTATTTTATGAATGTAGATACTTTTTAAAAACAAGAATAGAATAATGAGATATTTTAATGTTTTATAAAAATAAGTTTTAGTGTTCAGAGCTCATGCCTATAATTCTGAGGAACAGTAGGTTTTTCCCTAACTAGTTGGATTCTTTATTTTGCAGAGGGTTAATCTTGTGACTATAAAGTAAATTTAAAGTATGCCATTGCAAAAATTGAAATAAAAGGATGGAAGGTGGAGGAAGGGTGGGAGTGAGGGAGTATTTCATATGAAACACATGAAGTTTGTTCTCTAGATAAGAAACTAAAATTTTGAATAAAATAGCATAGCCTCAAATTGGAAAAAATTATCTTGTTAAATAGCATTAGAATACATATGCACCATTAAATAATGAAGCTATAGTATTTTGTATTACTTGAAAAAATTTTTTTCCTTCTACATCTAAGATCATACATGCAGACTCTGAGCCATACCAACAAGGTGTCTCTTTTTCTTCTCCACTTTTTAAGACAGTTCTTGCCAAGAAGAGCCCATGTCTGCTGACCCACACTTCTGTGCCTCTTGCTCATTTTGATCTGTTTGTTTTAAAAAGGAAAAGGACATGAAGTCTGAAAGGTCTGACATAGAAAACATTGTGCAATCACACCAAAAATTCAAAATTATTACAGCTGCTTCCAATTGCATGCATAAAGAAGAAAGAAGGCATACGGGTGAAAGAAAAAAAGGAAAAAACAAAGAAAGGAGAAAAAAGATAAACAGACATTCAAATTTTTGTTATTTGAGAGTACTGAAAACTCACACAATATGATCAATCATGTAGTTCTCACTGAGCTATTAAGAATTATAAAGTTGTAAGGTGTCACATTTTGTTAACCCTGTGATGCTGGCCATTATTAAATTGCCTAACGGGCATAAAGAAATAATACATTGCTAGTGGAGTACAGACTTTCATATCATTTCATGCTGCATTACTTCTTAGCAATATTTTATCATCAATCAGTTCTTTTCTTGGATATGTTGGAAGGAAATTTGCACTTGAGTTTATAAGAGAGGTCTGGATAGAGCAATGTGTACAAGCATGCTCGGCGCAGTGAAAGTTAGGAGGTTAGGGGAACAAAATGCGATGGGTGAAGCCCCAAGAGTATTCCAGAAAAGTCAGGAGCAATGGACTGGGGGCTACCTCATCAACATAAGAGACATAAAATCATAACATCAATTCAAAAGAGAAAAGACAAGATGAAGAATTATGTCATTATTTACATTCATTTGCACAAATAAAAATTGTATTTTTTTTCAAACATGCAGAAAACTAACGGATCACCAGAAAATTCAATAAAGAGGTTACTTTTGGCAGTGGGAAGTAGGAAAGAAAGTTCAGTGTGAAATGTGAATTGAAAATTCAAGAAAGCAACCCAAACAAAGTGGGAGCCGTTTTTTAACCACTCGTTGTGTTTCATGAATTCAAGAACACAACGCACTCAATCCTTTGCTGACCTTCCAACACTGAAGCTCAGAAAGCGCCCCAAGACCATCATAAAATAGAAACACACACACACACACGAAACAGTAACCCTGACAGCAAAACAAAATCATGAATAAAAACCCAAAGGCAAACAGACAGAAAAATGTCACAGAAGTTTCTGAGAAGTTCATACCATCCATTAAGTCTGCATAAATTTCCCATGTAGATGATCTACTGTCACTGCCACACGGTGATGGCCTCAAATCTTGACTACAGACAAAACAAACTACAATATCCCCCTTTAAGAAATCAATGCTACGGTAAGCCTCCTAACTTAAAAGGGTAAACTATATTGCTTTAATGACTTTCTTTGAATTAATATATGTGTGAGTTAATATTTACAGATAAGTTACATATATTTACATATATGTTATTTTCATGAATGTACTTATTTGTTTCTGAGTGTTTGGATTTTTTTGTGTGGTTACTACACATCTTAATGTAAATATCAGGCAAATGTTTTTAATGGTAGCAGTGCAGAACATCTCTGTAGTTCAATTATATTGCTATGATTAGAAAATTAGTTATAGGGGGAGGGGCGTGGGGAGGGGTGGGGGGATTCCCAGAGCCTATGAAACTCACATAATGCATAATAATTAATTAAAAAAAGTAAAAAAAAAAGAAAATTAGTTATAAATAATAATAAATTGATTAGTAGAAGACAGTCATTATTTATTCAGCTAGAATTCTCATTATTCACTGCGTTATAAAGGCATACTATAACCAAATTTGTCCAAAATTCTTCTGATTTAATATCGTAAACACGTTCAATAAAAACAGTTTGCTAAGTCTCTGAGATGTAAATATTCTCAAGCCAGGTAGAAGGAATCCCAAACTTAGAAAATCATACCCTCCAACGCTTAAAATTCCTCTGGCAGTAAAACTAAAAACAAACAGAAAAGAATAAGAATAAAAACAACTTTACAAATAGCTCGTACTTACATTCCTTTCACTTTATCCAAAATGTTGTTAGATAACATGCTGTTTGTCTAAGTATGCTTTAGTCATGGGCAAATAGAAAAATCTTTTAGATGATTTGAAAAAAAATCAAAATAATCCACTAATAACTTAAGGGCTTCCACCCAAAAGTTTGGCATAACTACTTCTATTCCTATTTTGAAACATTCAAAATAACCACGATTTTAAAGGTTGACTTACTCTCAGAAAAGCGGAAGCAAAAGTCTAAAAACACAGTTCATCCCTGGGTCTTTGTTTGTCCTGGAGAGGAATTCGCGTTTCTTTCGGTCATTACTACATCATGCTTTTAATTCTGTGCTTATTGTGAATGGTTATCTTCCAGAGTGAGTTCCGAAGGGGATTATGGTCTCAATGCAGACAGGCTGCCAAAAACTCCTTGCTCACATGGTGATTCCTGTTCTGTTTGCTATTTCTTTGTCTCCCGCCAGCTCCTTAGCAGGGAGTTCATAGTTGCAGATGGTTGGCTGGACATATCCAAACATCAGGAACTAGGACTTTCCAAATAGTAAGAATTATAAAGCCAAGGAGAATGCAGTCTATCTCATTGGATTTTTTGTTATTATTAATTACGTTGCATTATGTGACACAGTTTCATAGGCTCTGGGACTCCCCCAACCACTCCCTGGGCCCTCACCCCATGGTGGATTCCTCCACCTTGTTACAGCATTACAGTTCAAATTCATTGGATTTTTCATATGAGGCCCTGATGGGACATTTGACCCTCAACACAATCTTTTAAACAAGGATAGAAACCCCAATCAGAGAAGACCAGAGCAACATGAAAAAGAATAATTTTTAAATGACAAATAGAGGCATACAAGCTGGGAAACAAAGCACCTCAGAACCTTCCATGGGTTCCTAAAAGCCACAGCTAGAAATATGACAATGTGGTGGGGTCATTTTTTCAGGATAATCAACTTTGAATTGTCACTTACACGCAAGTTGCATTGCATGCATGATAATTGTAGCACCTTTCTTAGAGCAGAAAATAGAATCTTTGAAGCAATGCATGCATAAGTGTCTACTCTTCCAAAGTCTACAGCTTTGTTATTTCTGCACAGACCCAGGTAACAAACTACTTACTCTATAATTCACCATTAATTTTCAGTATGTCCTGCTTGTCAATATTGTCAGGAGAAACATATTTACACTTAGAAGCTGCTTATTCTAGTTTTCTTTAGGGAGTCTCTTGCGTAAATAGACAACATGGCTGTTCCAAAACTTCTTGTAACAGATGAGGATTATTTTTGGCTAAAGAAGAATGGCGAAAAAATGTCAACATCTTTCGTCTGTCATCGGTGAGTCTGTTAGTCTTCTGCACAATGATTGCTTCCTGAACCCACCGAGGGTTTGGCGAACGTGTGCATCTGTGCCCCCTAACCACGACAGCTACATGTCATCTTTCTTCCCATGTCCCATTCACCCAAAGTTCACTAAGCATATGCATTATTTTGTTAACTACTTTTACGAACTCTAAAAATTCCGCAGCAAGCAAAATCTGTGGAAACAGACTGAATTCATTATTCACAATACCATGAAGCCAAAAAAAGTTTTTGATTCTTTTTGTATGGTTTCCATCCTTTGTAGAATATAAAAAATGATCACATTTAATAGTATTGCCAACAATTTGTGCACAGAAAATATTTTTGAGAAAACATGTTTCCAAAGAGAAATTTATACCTAAATTAGAGCTTAAAAGTTACAGCTGTGGTCAACGTTCAGTCTATCTTTGTCGTTTATTTGGCCTCTTCACTTACAAACTTTTGTCATCCCTGTAACAGGAAAAAAAACTCATCTTCTGGTCTTCCTTTTAAACATTTATTTGTTTATTTGAAAGAGGGACACACACACACAAATACAAACAGAGAGAGAGAGAGAGAGATCAACTTTCCATCCATGATTCGCTCTTGAAGTGACCACAAAGGTCAAAGCTGAGCCAGGCTGAAGCCAAGAACCAGAAACTTCTTCAGGGTCTCCCATGTTGACGACAGAGCTTTGAACACTTGGGCCATCTTCTGCTGCTTTTCTCAGGCCATTAGCAGAGAGACTTAGTTTGGAAGTGGAGCATATGGAACATAAATGGTGCCCATGATGGCGCCTGCTGGTATCACAGGTGCGGGCTTACCCAATACATGACAACGCCAGACCTCATGAATCTTATTTTCAACATTTTCTTGATTTTTTTTAAGTGCTTTTACTCCTCCAAACAATTTTCAGAATTATTTTGTCAATTTAAAAAAAATCCTATGGGCTTTCAAAATTGAGAAAACATTGATTTTATAACATTAACCCACCTATTTAGTGACCACATATTGTATTTATGTGGACAAGGCACACTTAAACATCAATATATGTATGTAGGCACTGTTGCAATCACCTCCATTTTATACATGGAGACCCAGAGTTTAGAAATTATTTGTACCCACTTACAGAATTGGTGAGGAGCAGAACTTCAATTAAAATCCAGGTCTGGGTTCAGCATGGTGGCCTAGCCGCTAAAGTCCTTACCTGAATGTGCCAGGATCCCACATGGGTGCTGGTTCTAATCCTAGCAGCTCCGCTTCCCATCCAACTCCCTATTTGTGGCCTGGGAAAGCAGTCGAGGATGGCTCAAAGCCCTAAGATCCTGCACCTGTTTGGGAGCCCCAGAAGAGCTCCTGGCTCCTGGCTTCAGATTGGCTCAGCTCTGGCCATTGTGGTCACTTGGGGAGTGAATCATCAGACGGAAGATCTTCCTCTCTGTCTCTCCTCCTCTCTGTATATCTGCCTTTCCAATAAAAATAAATAAATCTTAAAAAAAAACAAAACAGGCTTTCACCAAAGTGAGTTGAAATTACAACTACTACGTTGCCTAGCTTATGCATTGTTAATTTAATCATTCTACCCTCACTTTAGTTAGATCTACAGCTGCCCCTGCCTTTCAGTTCATTTATTTGCAGCAGCGTTGCCAGCAATTTATGTGCGTAATATCAGTCTCAAACATTGTTCCAGATATTCTTGCGAGTTGCTGTAGTGTGCTTGTCCTCCTGGGACCTGTGTGCGCTCTTCTCATTGCTGTGTGCAAAGGCAAAAAGATCCTTTTTGCAAAGTGGGGAGAATGAAGCATTCCAGCTTCCTGACAAGGAAAAGCGTCTGCTCGTTTCCCAGGGCCTTTCCTGTCCCTTTCACCCTTCCTCAGGCCCGGCTACGCTACACCAGTGCACCCATATAGGTTTTGCCATACACCCTTTAAAAGTTACTCTTTTATCCTCTTGGCAATACAACATGCAAATTCGTCTTTGGTACTGTGTTATACATTTTGTCTTGTAACATTCTTCGTCTGATTCATTCCTATTTGCTCTTGCATCTCTCCAGTATAATTGTACAGGATTCTGCTATCTGTCCAGGATGCCTCCTAAAACATTGCAGTTGTATTTGTCTTTTTACCTATTTTGCACATTTTTTACTTCCTTAGTGGACTCAAGGATGATGAGTCACTTCCTCCAGGCATCTCCCAGGCTGTTTAAATTAAGCTTCCCTGTGGCTTTCTATTTTTTATTTTCTCCATAGGTCATGCTTTCTCTGTTCCTTTTTTAGGTTCCCTTTTTTACTCACCTCCTATCCAGCCGGTTCTAGATTTGCATTTTGTGGTACTAGTGAGGACCTCTAAGCATTAAAGTTATATTTGAACCTGTATTACTGTGACAACATGAAATAACAGCCTGTATCTTTAGCCATCTTCCTACCCATTCCTGTATAAATTTATTTAGCATATCTGATCTAGAAACCTTAGCTCTAAATTGCCATGCGTATGACTTATCTTGAGCCTTAATATTTACCCAAGTTTCATTTTCTCATCTGTTTGAAACAGCTGATATGATCATTCTAGTATTTGATCACTTTAGTGTTTGAAATGTAAAGATTTTATCAACATGACTGACAAAAAATACCATCGTGAAAATTAAACATTCATTTCGTAGATCATTTGTAATATTAAGTTGACTTTAACGTGCTCTTTGGACATTTGTAAATTTTTTTGTAATGTAACAAATCTGCCCAAATTTCACTTCCTTAGCAGACTTCGTATATCTTTTGTTGTTTTGTCATTCCTCTTTTTTTCTGGTTTTGTTTTTAATTCTGCCCAGAAATTTCTGACATTACTCACTAAACATAGTTCACAACTAGTTTTTACTAATAAAAATGCTTACATAACTTTGGTACTCATGAATTCGAAGTGTTCTGTTGAGTTCAGTAGAATATTTTAGGATTTTCTCCTCAACCACAAGTGTATGAAGTTTCACAGCAATGTGTTTAGCTGTAGGTTTAGTTTTTATTTTCATTCTGCATGACACTTTGCGTTCACTTGAAATCCAGTAGCATGTCTCTTTGTTTAAGTGCTGGAGAATTTTCAGTTAAAATCTTTGGTAAGTATTGCTTCTCTTCCCATCCTTTTCTTCTTGCCTGGAAGTTTATTAGATTAATATGCTGCTTGTCTGTTTTGTGTCCACCTTGAAGTGGGAAAGCAGTTCATTTCCAGACTCCATGGGAATAACTTTTCCCACACAGAACTTTTATTAAGTCACTTTAGTGTCTGCCTTGGCAGCATCAGCCTGCTGTTACAAAGAGAAAGAAGGAGAGAGACATCTTCTCCAAATGGCTACACTGCTGGGATTACCCCGGCCAAAATGAGGACTCCATGTGGGACTCCCATCTGACTCCAGAGGCACCATGATGTGGGCCACGTGCACTGAAACATACATATCATTCAGGAACCGGAGCATAAGTGGTACAGCCAGGACTCCAGCTGACATCCAAATGGGATGCTGGCACTGTAGGCTGAGGCTTAACCTGTTAGTTACAACATAACTCCTTAGACATGAAGGAAGTTAAGAGGAAGATGTTAAAAATACAAAATTCAAGTAATCAAGTGCTGCTATTACTGGGAGGAGGCATGTGTAAGAAAGAATTGAATAAAGAAATAAAATGAGAGTGCAACTATTGAAAGGAAGGGTCTGTCAGCTTTTTCCTCTTTGACAAGAAACATTAAAAGGAAATTCTAATAAAAGCCGAGAGAAAATTGTTATGTAAGAGGCCAAATGTGCTAGGAAATTGAACATGGAGTTAGGAATCTTCAAATAGCTAGTAAGGAGTATGGAGAATCACCATAAACGAGTTAGGAACATGCAAGTCATTCTGAAGGTCCTGCAAACACAGGTGATGCTACTTAATGTAAAAGGAAATTCTGCAAAGTGTGTCTCTGAACTTGTATCTCAAAATGACATAGGTTTAAAAGTTATTAATCGCTAACTGAAATTATTGGTGGGTTGAGAAATGTCTCAATGGCTTAGTGCAACTAACGATGAATGACTCAAAGACTTGGAAAGAAAATGCTTAAAGTGATCAAAGAAAAATGTACTTATAGCTACTGAAGGAGCAGAGTTAGTCAAACTCAAGACATTAGCATTAACACAAGTGGCAGTGCAAAAGCAGGAGACGTATTACTGCTTTTTTACCGGTTTTCATTTATTTTACTAATATTAGGTGGTTTTCTTTAATGCTTTTTAGTATTCATCGATTTTTAATTTAGCAAAGAAAATCATTGGGTCCACACAGGTTTCTCTCTTACACAGCTTATCTGTTGACCTGAGACTCTTTGCACATAACCACACATACAATACCCTATAGTGAGAGTTATAGTAGCTGCATACAAGGCACAGATTTTGGAAAAAAAAAACTAAATATTTCTTCTATTGTGTATTTTCTGTTTTTATTGAGGCACTGCACAGAAGGTGAGTTTACATTACACTGGATGCCAACCCCCGTGCAAAACACCTCAACAGAAACCGTAGCAATTTCTCTCATACAGAAAAGGAACTCGGGGACTTCTGTACAATAATTTGGGCCATTAGCCCCAACAATGTTTTCTAAGCTTGCCCTTCTGAAGTTTGTGTTAACATGAATTTTTTCGTGTCCTTCGTGGAGAATTTTTACTATTAAACGTTTCTTGCATAAAACTCAGGTGCTGAACACTTTTGTCGAAAACTTTTTGTTTTGGGGAAATGAAAATCTCCAAATGAAAACATTCAATCATACAAAAATAAGCATATTGTTTACATTACATAATTAATACTTGCTGAACACATTCTAGGAGCCTTGTTGCAAATTTTCTAGTGTTTTTAGTGTAAAACTCAAACAAACCTGAAGAGTAAATCAGTCTAGTAGTTGCTTTTTAATTGATCCTTTGCATCAAACTAACTATAGTATAATCTCGTGATGCCTACAAATTGTCAGACTATGCTGGTGTGAATGCTCCTTCAATAAACAAATTAATGAAAGGGATGAATAAGACATAACAGAAACATAGATCAAATCAAAAAAGAATCTACATGCCAGACACGAAACGAGCAGGAAATAAAACTATTTTAAAGACTGTTTTAAAACAGTTTTAAGACAGTGAGTTTTGAGGCAGTTTGCCAAAGGCTGCTGCTAAGCCAGCTAAAATAAAATTCCTGGGTAGGGATAAAAAAAACATTCTGTACAAAACAACAACAACCCTGAGAAGATTTTCTTACCTGAAAGTAGAAGGTGCTAGGGGCCGTACATTGGTAGGCACAAACATGTAGATGGTGATTTTGATGACTCTTTGTTTGTGCCCTCCCAAAGCCCCTGTCAACAAACAAGTTCTCACACACCCAACTCGGTGTCACCCTGGATCTGGATTCTCACGCCACCCTGAATACAACTTTGAGCGTCCACTTACAGGAGCAGTCACTCTACCAAGGGACAGAGCAATAGTTAAAAGATAAAACCACAAGAGAAGAAACTGTTTTCCCAGATGCCTAAAATAAGTGCAGAAGCACAAGAAACAACAACAAGGAAGACGTTATGACTCCCCAAAAGGAAGCAATGCTTCAATATTAGAATGTGAAGACTGATGAGGTCTACTGGCTGACAAAGCTCACCTTAGTGCATCCGCAGACACAGTAACATGCTGAAAGGAGATGCCAAGACAACTGTCCAACCTCGTCTGCTTTCCATCCTCTGTCCAGGCAGTTGACATCCCGTTGGCCTTGATGAGAAGGTGGTCATGTCTGTCGTGTGCAACCGGGTATGCTGTCCACTGCATAGGCATCAACAACTGAAGAGGCCTAGTCTGATCTATGCACTTCAAGGTCAGACCGCACAGCCTCTGATTTTCCCTGTGGCTGGGTTCCTAATCCAGTGGTCTAGTCGGGGAGTCCCCCGGGAAACCTCCCTGGGGTGACCTTAGACTTGACTCTTGTATGTGCCAGCCAATGCAGGGTCAGATTCAGTCTGTGACCTTCCCAGCCAACACACATAGTGGTGGATACAGCTGTCTGGTCAGTTACACCCCAGCCCCAAATCTCATGTGAACTGATGGGTGCTGTGACCCAGCCAGCCTGTCACAGACTCAGTCCCTACACATACCAGCAGATGCCACGGCCTAATCCAGACTAAATCCAGTATCCCCCACCAGGCCTACCTCCAGCCCCAGTTATTGCACATGCCAGCATAGCCCAGCCCAGCCTGTATCCCTTCCAACTCTTGTGCATACCGCCTGGGTTCTGTAAATTAACTCAGTCTGCCTTGTGCCAGACCCGACCCTCAGATATGCCCACAGGTGCTGCTGCCTTGTCCAGACTGGCTTGCCCCCAGCCCAGCTTCTTGTGCAAGTCAATGCAGGGTCAGTTGCAGTCTGTGACCTTCCCAGTCAACACACATAGTGATGGATGCAGCTGTCTTGGACAGCCAAGCAGGGGAGTTTTCAGGCATGTTCCCAGCACCAGATCTAGCACCTGTCAGGGCTAATGCAGTCCAGCCTGACATGACTTGCATCCAGTTTCAGCACTTACCAACCAACACTGTAGCTAGCCAGCTGGCCTGCCCCAAACTGGCTCTTCACCAGTCCCAGCTCTCAAGCTCACCATTGGAAGGAACAGCCCAAAAAGGGAGTCCCCAAAGTCCCCATACCAGACCCATTGCCATCTTGCAGTTGCAGCAGGTGCTGCAGCCCCGACTGAGATGGCCTTCCCCCAATCTCAGAATTCACCAGGAGGTGCTGCAGCATAACCCAACCTGGACCACCTCCAGATTCAGCATTCATATGAACTGGCAGGTGCTGTAATCTAGCTGTGATCCATCCTGGCTCTCATGAGCACCAGCAGGTGCTGGAGCCTAGCCCAGTGTGTCCCATCTCCAGACCTAGCCTGTATGCATGCCAATAGATGCTAAACCCTTGCCAAGCCCAGTTTGCCTACAGCCCTGGCTCTTGTATTCACCAATGGGTGCTACAACCTAGCTAGAGTCCCCAGTGTTTCCCTGACAGGTTGTTCTCATTCCCAGGTCTTGTGCATGCTGGCAGGTGCTTCAACCCAGCCTGGTCTGGCCAACCCACAATTTCTGCTCTCACTGATGGGTGTTGCAGCCTAGCTTAGCCAGGTGCAGCTCACACCCTAACCTGGCTCTCCTGTATGCCAGCAGGTACTGAGGCCTGGCCCAGCCAGGCTTATCCCCAGACTGACCCACACAAATGCTGCTCAGTGCCGCAGGCTGCCTGTCCCAGCCCACCACCAGCCCTGGCTCTTCTGCTCCCCAGAGGGAGCTATAAGCTAGTAGGGGAGTTCCCCAAGCTCCCCCACAAGGGCTGCTCCAAGTCCCAGATCTCACATGTGCCAAAGCTGTCTTACTTGGCATGGTCTGCCCTCAGTCCAAGCCCTTGCTTGTGCACACAGGTGCTGCAGCTTGGCCCAGCTCAGCCTCCTCTCAGCTCCAGCTCCCAGGAGTGTTAGTGAGTTCCCATCAGGTGAGTCCTATGGTCCAGCCCAGCTCACCCCATCACCACCTGTGTTCTCCGTGTAAACTATAAACTGGTGGTTACTGCAGTCCCGCACAAGTGAGCCCCCAAGTCCCCTACAGAATCTTCCCCCAGATCCAGTTCTCTCCTGTTCTTGTGGATGCTGTGCCCAGTTTGATTAGGCCCACTCATTGCTCCAAACGTGCAGGCAGAGACCTCAGCCTAGCCCAACCAGGCATACACCCAGCCCCGGCTTTCATGTGCTCCAGTGGGTGGCAGGTGATGTGATTCAGTCCAGTCCAGGACTCCCATGTGCCAAGTGTCTGGGTCTGACCCAGACACGCCCTCTGGATTCCCCTATCTAAAACACTGCATCTCAGCACCCTCACCTACTTGTGAGTGCAATGGCCCAGTTCATAGAAGACCTCAGAAATCATTCGTTCCCACTCAAACCTCCCTCAGCTGTTCCCACTGCAATATGTACTCAAATCCCCTTCCCCTGGGAAATGTGCAGCTACCTTCTTCCCCTACCCTGCCCTGGGGCTGAGGTGGCATGTCCAGAGCTACCTGCCTTACCCACTTACCTTAGGAAGGAAGGAAGGAAGGAAGGAAGGAAGGAAGGAAGGAAGGAAGGAAGGAAGGAAGGAAGGAAGGAAGGAAGGAAGGAAGGAAGGAAGGAAGGAAAGAAAGAAAGAAAGAAAGAAAGAAAGAAAGAAAGAAGAAAGAAAGAAAGAAAGAAAGAAAGAAAGAAAGAAAGAAAGAAAGAAAGAAAGAAACTATGCTGACATACTGGTATAGTTAAAACTACAACATTAACCAGGCCCAGAATGCCCGCCAGCTATTAGCTGCTTTTCTCCCAGCAGTGTAACGCAGCCTAGGTACAAGGCAGCCTAAACAACTGGCTGTAGCTGGGGGCAGGCATTTCTCAAACGATGATGATGCTCATGTTCATTGGCCATCAGGGAAATGCAAACAAAAGCACAGTGAGGTTTTGCCTGATCCCAGTTAAAACAGCTGCCATGTGAAAATCAAAAAGCAGTAACTGCTGCTGAGGATGCAGGAGAACGGTGCCCTACCCACTCTTAGTGGGGATGTAAACTAGTAACCTATGGAAGACAGAATAGAGATTCCGTAGACATCAGAAAAGGGATCCCGGTGCTGGGAATTTATATGAAAGTAATAAAGTCATCATATGATAGAATTATGTCTACCTTCACATTTATGGAGCTCAATTCACAATAGGTAAGAAATGGAATTAACCCAGAAGCCCATCAGTAGATAACTGTAAAAACAAAATGTGGGATGAACTCATTATGGAATATTTTTCAGCTATAGAAAGAATGAATGATCACACTTTTCAAATAAGCAAGTCCCAAATACTGTGGTTTCCCTAATATGTGCTAGCTAAATACACAGACTATAGAACATGTCGTCTGTAGGTGTGAGAGTGACATTCTGGAATCTGATTACTATAAATAGGCCTGTTTATACACCTGAGGACTAGGAGGTTTTGGTCTGGTTTTATTTGGATTTTATTGTTCTTTACTATTGTTTTCTACTTCCCATATGTTTATATGTCTGCCTAAAAGAGTGTTAGACTTGTGATCGTGGAATGAAATTTAAAACGATAAAAAAGAAATGAAGGAGGAGGAATGTGAGCGGGCAATGCAGGGAGCAAGGAGGTAAGGTGGGAGGGATTCCTAAGCTCCCAGGTCTGTGCTGTGATGTGTGTGAAATGGTCCCTGTGCACACACAAATAAGGAAAAATACACCCGCAGAGAAAATCAGCACAATAAACTAAAATACAACGCTGCAACCTTGCCATAGGGTTAAAAGTAATTTAAGTTCGTGTGTAAGTTATATCATCAGCAAGTATCTATTTAATTAGAAATTTAAGTGTACCATAATTAGAACTATGTAAAAATTGCAAAAGAATCAAGCACATAGCATGCATAAGTTGTAGTTATTATTCAGTGTAATTCAAGTGGCATATTTTATCCTTTATTCAACTATTCTGATGTGTTGATGAAAGCAAAGGCACTTTTAAATTACACAGCATATTCAAAAGAAGCAGAGATACTATCTTGTCTTTAAAACCTTTTCCTGGGGCCTGGTGCGATAGCGTAGTGGTTAAAGTCCTCGCCTTGCACCCGCCAGGATCCCATATGGGTGTCGGTTCTAATCCCGGCCCTGCTTCCCATCCAGCTCCCTGCTTGTGGCCTGGGAGAGCAGTTGAGGACAGCCCAAAGCCTTGGGACCCTGCACCCGCGTGCGAGACCTGGAAGAGCTCCTGGCTCTTGGCTCAGCTCCAGCCGTTGTGCTCACTTGGGGAGTGAACCATCAGACGGAAGATCTTCCTCTCTGTCTCTCCTCCTCTCTGTATATCTGCCTTTCCAATGAAAATAAATAAATCTTTAAAAAACTCCCTGATTATTAAAAAAACCTTTCCCTGATAATATTCAGAATTTGTTTCCTGAAAAGTGTATTTACTTTTATCTGAAAGGCAGATTTACAGAAAGGAGAGCTAGAGAGAAAAAGATATCTTCCATTTGCTGGCTTTCTCCCGCAGGTGGCAGCAGCGGCCAGAGTTGAGCTGAGCTGAAGCCAGCAGCCAGGAACTTCTTCCAGGTCTCTCATGTGGGTGCGGGGTCCAAGAACTTGAGCCATCATCTGCTGCCTTGCCAGGCTATTGGCAGGGAGTTGGATCAGAAGTGGAGCAGCTGGGTCTCGAACCAGCACCCACATGGCATGCTGGCACCGCAGGAGGAAGATAAGTCTGAAAAGCCACTATGTCAGCCCCAATGTGTCTAATTTAAGTGCTTCTTCAGGAAAATAAAATATGTAAAGAAGACTCAGATGCTTTCAGTTGAGTAATAGGTACGTGTGTATACACATACACGCATCAGTAAGTATCATATGACTAAAACCTCAGAAATCAGAGAAGATAAGAGTAAGTATAACTGTGGCTTCCCTTGCTTTTCCAAAAGGTATCTTGAAACTTCTTTTTTGTGTATGTGTGTTTGTTAAAATGCAAGTCCAAGGGGCCTCCGAATGACAATACATTTCAAAAAAAATTCTGGAAAGATATGAGGAAACTAACTTGGGTTGTACCTGTTTATAAAAGAGAACCAGTAAGCCGAAGTGCCCTAAACTAAGGTCAAGTGGTCATCTAGGCAGCTTCTGGATACTGAATACCTCCCTCTCTGTGCCAGCAAGAGATGTTTTTTAAATAAAGTCATAAAAAATACATATTTTACAAGTTCTAAGTTTAAAATTTTATTTCTACAATAGTTAGTGCCCAGCTGTGCGGTGAGCACTAATATTTAGTTTTGTCTTGATCATGGAATTCATCTCAGCCGTAAGCATTAGAGGCAGAATAATCTTTTTATCCATTAATTGAATAAACACACAAAATATAACTGATCTTAATATCAAGTGATTTTTAAAGCTATCATACTGCCAATCATTACTTAAAATTCATGTTGAGAGAATTATGAAGCTTGAGGTTTTAAGGTTCATCTGAATGAGGGAGGAGTCTCCATCTCATGGTTGTATCAACTTCTTCCTCAGCACCTCCCACCTCCTGCTCCTTAGAAAGCTCTAGGAGCACCTGTAGAGAAGACACAGAACAGGGAGAAGCAAGCATCGAGTCAGTGCCGACCTTCCAAAGGAACCCAGAGAGCGCATGTTGCTTTGGTGTGAATGATACAAGGCCAAGTGGTTGACTAACCTTTTCCAACGTGCACTGAGAAAGGCTGTAGTCTTCCAAGTTAAAGTTATGTTTCACTGAAAACAAAATTAAAAAAAAATCAGCCAGGGAGTGGGAAATTGGGGGGGAGGGTATAGGGAAATCCCAGACCCTATGAAATTGTACCATAAAATTCAAAATTGAAATTTAAAAAATATCTGAAAATAAAGCACTGATAGTAGATGCTTACAATGTGCTATCAATTTTCCTTTTCAAAATCAAATAAAAATAATGCAAGTTATTGCCATGGATAGAAGAAAAAGTTGAATAAGGAAGTGATTGGTAAAAGGATGAAATCATAAAAATTAATAAGAATGCACATTCAATTAATCTTGGTAACAGAATCTTTTCATGTTATTTTTTGATAATGTGTTTTGTTGCGTAGTGCATGTGCCTTGGGTAAATGCATCATCGATTGATGATCTACTCTTACACTAGGGGATTAATCACATCCAAGCCCTTTGAAAATAATCCTATATATTCCTGTCAGCCAGTTGATTCCACTGGCCTCCTTAGTAGAAAATGTGTATGACAGTTGTTGCCAGATTTAATATGCACATGTCCACAGGTTACCGCTCATACATCGCGGGAAATCAATATGTAAAGCACCCTTAGAAGGCAACAATAAAATGATAATTGAACAGAAACCAGAAAAAGTAAGGAAGTTGCCTGGATATGTAGGAGAGGAAATTCTAGGCGGAAGGATTAGTAAATACAAAATCCCAAGTCAGGATAATACATATCTGGCTGCATTTAGGAAAAATTGGGAAGCCTGCTATGTAGGAAGGAAGGAGTGAAGTAGATATTTACTTTAGCAAACATATTAACCAGGCACAACACAAGCACTTAACCAATAAGCTCTTCTAGTTTTCCTACGGTCCGGTCCAGTGGACATGTATATGAGCCTTCGGTGTAGATAAGCAATCATGTAGGGATGAGATAATACGCAGGGATGAAGTAACATGTAGGAATGAAATAAATGTACACACTTAGGGGTAGCACTGGGATGGGGGAAGGCTAGCTCGGAAGTTTGAGTTCTTCACTACCGCACTGAGCTGAGAAAGGACACTGGGATGACTGCTGTTGGAAATTGCCCAGTTTAAAGAATAAGGAAAATGATGAAAGAAAGAATGGACCATTTCCAGTAGCAGGTAGGAGTATGTACAATGCAGGGGACAGCATTCGGTATCACTTAGTCATCTTCAAGGAGGGTCTTCGACACCAGCACAGACATAAGGGCTTAGGGTGGCAGATGAATGATGTATGACTGCATGGACCGACAATTTCTGTGTTGTGTTATTAGTGAAAAACAAGGAGCTTTGCAATAATCTGTGGGAAATGAAATTTAAAGAAGTGCTCATTTACCATGAACTTTATGGAATATAAAGCCAAGAGTATCAGCGGAGGGAGAGTTGGGAGAGGGAGGTGGAGGCACACGCAAGAACACAGGAGCATGAGAGGGTGGTGCAAGCATGGGGTGAACGGAGTGTGCCCATCCAGGTAAGTCACATTATACAAAATGCCCTTCTGTGGGCGGTGTCGCAGCTTTACAAGGCGAGCAGTCAAGCATGACAGTGTCCTTTTTACTTTACCTTTAAAAAAAGTAAAGAAGAGTGACAACAAGGGGGCGACACACACACACACAGAGCAAGTAAGAATTTCATCCGTTGACTCACTTCCCAAATGCCTACAATAGCCAGGCTTGGTCAGGTTAAAGCCAGAGGCCAGGGATTTCCATTCTGACTCCTCACGTGTGTGGCAGGATTCCAAGTCCTTGGACAATCTGCAGCAGCTTTATAGCACGCCTTAGCAGGAATCTGGACCAGAAGCAGACTAGTTGGTACTCAAACCAGTAATCTGATGTGGGAATGGCAGTGTTACATGCAGTAGTTTAACCTGTGGCACCACAATACTGGCCCACAATTATTTTTGTACAGCTTCAGTACCTGGGCTGGAAATGAACCTATGTTCAGAGCTGAGTTAACTGAAATTGAGATTAAACCTCACCGTTATCCTCCATAACTTGTGGTGTATAGGACCTATTTTTAGAGTGTTATACAATTAGATCTCATTAAATTATTCCCTAATATGAATTCTTCAAGTTTTATTTAATAGGCTCCATGTATGGCAGGTGTTTGGCACAGCGGCTGACTCTGCTTAGCACACCTGTAGCCTCTTACCAAGGTGCTGGGTTTGTGTCCTGGCTCTGCTTCCCATTACAGCTTCCTGCCAGAGCACACCTTAGGAAGGCACAGTGACGGGTCAAGTAGCTGCATCCTTGCAGGCTAGGAGATGTGAGTGATGTATCCTGGCTTTGGCCAGAGCTAGGCCCAGTCACTGTGGGTGTGAGCATGTGAGATCTGCTCCTGCCTATTCTCGTCTCTTAGCTTTTCAAATAAATCAATAAATACAATATTTAAATAAATAAATCGAGTCATTCTTACCTGTCTCTAATTTGTGAAATGCCTGAGACAGAGGGCAAACATCGGCAAGGGGAAGCTTATAGGTCAACAAGGGGTAATACCTGAGAACAGGAAAAGTTACAAAGGAGTTTCAAGGAGAGAAAATGAACACCAAAGCAAATATTGGTATCAGCAACTATTTCCTTTTTTTAAAAAAACAAGTAGCACAAATCAATATATGGTCAAAACACAAAATCAAATCATTTATCAATAGCAGGTTTTTAAAAATGATTTTGATAACTACCTGTTACAGTTCTAGAAATGATCTGGTACAATTATTTAAGGCTAAGTTTCCACACATTTTTCCTGTGTTAAAACAAATATTATGGTTCCTTTGATTAGTTCAAATGAGATTGGGAGCTAATCCCACCATGACAGTTCATCCTTGTCAACAAAAACTAATAATATGTAAACAAAGGTAAGGCAGTGGGAGAACTCAAAACTTTGAAATACTTAGCGGAGATAATGTTCACATGCGTCTTTAATTCCTCAGGAAATGTCTGCTCTAGAGCCCCTGTGTGCTACTCTGGCTTTACAGCCACATACGTGGCCTCTTCTCTCATCTCCAACCAGCAGTGTGGTACTCCTGGTGCCCGATCTCCGGTCCTGGCTTTCCTCAGATCCGCCCCTGGTGCCCATCTCAACAGCTAAGGTCTTCCCACCTGTACTACCACTGCTTCCCTTATTTGTGACATCCAGGGTCTGGCAACAGGACTAAATTACATGTCTGCTAAACGTCTTCAGAAATTATATTCTGTTTCCTGGCTGGGTTTATCCTGTTCCACTTCCCTTGACTACCTCCACACACGCTTTGAAACTGGAAAGGGAGAATTTTTGATAATCTCAACTGCCATTTAGGAGGCATCCACTTTAAGTATATCTTTTAAAATGTAAATTATTGTGTTTTGACTATTCATGTATTTCAAATTCTTATGGGAAGGCCCAAAGAGGGTGCCACGGGTCCCACTGAGGTTTCATAACTTCAGCAACTATGACATTCCTTCCTCTTCATGCTTTCAATGCAAAGTCCCAGGTGGCTAAGCAGGGGAACCCTGACTACTCAGTTTCCTGGAGACACAGCTTTCTGGATGGTTCCCAATCTCTCACATTCTGGAAGACTCAACAAATAAGTGTTTGAGGTTCTCACATTTTATACTAAAGTGAAATCATCATGAAGCTTTCACAGAGCAACAAGGGAATTACTGATGGAGTCAAGTTTGCATGTTTCCCCACAATCAAAATCTCTTTTACCTTGTTTGTTGTACAGCCTGTGGGAAAAGCTTCAAAATCTCCATGTGGAGCAAAGTCACTTGAGAGGGTTCCTTCACTTTCAATTCTAGAATGTAGCCCTTGCCAAATTTTCTCTTCAGGTGTTCGATGGAGCCAATGCATCTATGGATGAGGAGAACATGCTGGAAAATGATTATCCTCACTTTTCTTTTTTCTTAAATTTGAATTGCAGGTGAGAGATGTCACAGAGGAAGGCAAAAGGAAAAGTCCCAGCTACCGAAAGGTCCTTTCCCTTTCCACAGGAAGTTCTCATTTTGGGTGTCAAGTGAAAGCTCAGGAGAGACCACACCTCACCTCAGTCTTCCCGACACCATGACTGCCAGGCGGTCACACAGGGCCTCAGCCTCCACCAGGGAGTGCGTGGTCAGCAGGACAGCCCTTTCGCTGGTTCTTACAGCTGCCCGGATGGCTTGCCTGAAGTGAAGCAGCAAATTAGCAGCGTTTAATACAAAAGAAGTCAACAACAACAAAACAGAGAGATGGGAAGGTACATTCACAGAAGAACCTAATTTATGAATCATATTCAGATCCTAGTTTAAAAACATCAGAGATAGGTGATTACAAGAAAACTTCACAGAACTGGTGGAAAATGGAATTAAAAGACAAAATACACTGGGGCAGGTATTTGGACTAGGGAATATGAAGCTAGCTAGAACGCCCAGGTCCTAGAACACCTGGGCTTAGTCCTAGACTGAGCCTCTGATTCCAGCTCCTGCTAATGCATTCCCTGAGAGGCAGCAGTGATGGCTCAAGTATTTGGGTTCTTGATACTCAACAGGGAGATCTAGGTGAATTCCCAACCTGCAGCCCAACCCTAACCCAGCCATTGTGAACACTGAGGAATAAGCCAGTGACTGGAAATGCATATGCCTCCACCCTCCAGCTTCTCTTCCCTTTTTTAAATAAATGAAAGATAGTTTACACTGATGGTTTACTCCCCTGAATGCCCACCCCGAGCTGGTGCTGGCTAAAGCAAGAAGCAGGAGCTAAGAAATCTATGTGGATCTCCCAAGTGAGTGGAAGGGACCCAAGAATTAGAGCCATTCACCGTTGCCTTTCAGGATGTGACTTAGCCAGAGGATCGATGGGAAGTGGAGGCTGTACTAGAACCCAGGCACTTCAATATAGGATGCAGGCACCCCCAGCAGTGGCTTAACTCACAATGCCACAGTGTCCACCAGTGATTGATTTTTTGTCACCACAAAGAAAAAATTGTGTTTGTTATGTGTACTAATGGTATTGTGATTATGTTAAACAAGATTCCTTATCTTTTTGAAATACTGTCTAACATGTTTATAAACAAAGGGGTATGGTGCTTCCTGTTTCCTTCAAACTGGAGGTTAGAAAAGGAAGTGGGTGGAGTCACAGGTCAAACAAGATGAAGTTTCCATTGATAACTGTTACAACTGCGTGATAGTTCTATTAGACTCCTGATATTTGTGTTAGATTGACACTAATTTCATTATGAAGAATGTGATAAATACTGAGGGCACTCAGGCAATGTCACACTAGGAATTCTATTAAAACAGGAAAATGTGTCAGTAAAGTGTAAAAATAAAGGTTAGACTAAAAAAGTAAGACAGTTATAGGTACCTCAATAATGGAAAAGGAAGTAAGACTCAAAAAATGTTCAGAGAAATTCATGAATATGATACAGGATCTAAACACTTGTTTCGCTAATAATATGAACTGTCTCCACTGAATCAAGAACTAGTAGAAATGAGGTTTAATCATTCAAAATCAGTTTTAAGTAGCAATTTGAGGACATGAGTATGGTCATTAAATATATACTCAGAGGGATACAAGTAGCATCACAAATCATTCCTTTTTACTTAGTATTTTCTATTTTTGAGATAAAATATTTTAATTTAGATTATTCTCAGAGGCTTCAGGCATTACTAAAAAATGATTTAACAGAAAGCAAACATTATTTAAAAATTTTTAAAGTAAAAAAAATGATCTAATGAAAATATGTTCATCTTCACTCATAAATTTTAAAACAGCCACAAAATCATCAGAAGTATATTACTGTATAATTCTTTCTTGAAGCTTCTTTTATTTATTTCAAGTGAAGGATTTTTATGTATTCCACAATACAGACTCGGAGCACTACAGCACTTCCCACGCCACCCTCCTTTCCAGCCACATTCCCCATCCCTCTCCTTTTTTCTTCATAAAACCTTTACAAGAGCACTCTTTCAGTTCACAGGCTTAACATTTTATTAGGTAAAAATTTTAACAAACCGCGCAGAAAAAAGAACCCTACTATTCCTTAAGAATATACACACAGGCTGTCACAATAATCAAATTTCAAAATGTCTATCTTTTATGGATTACATTTTTTTATACTCTGTGTATTACCGCAAATCAGTGGAAAATTATGATATTTGTTTTTGGGTGACTGGCTTATTTCATTAAGCGTAATGGTTTCCAGTTGCATTCATTTTGTTCCACTAATCGTCAGGTTTATTTTTGCGCCAGTACCAGACTGGTTTGATCATAGCTGTCCTATAGTATGTGTTGAAATCTGATAATCTGATACGCTCCAGCTTTTTTTGTTGCTTAAGATTACATCAGTTATTCAGGATTTCCTCTGTTTCCACATGAATTTTAGTATCATTTTTATCTAGCTCTGATAAGAATGTCATTGGTATTAAGTTTGGTTTTGCATTGAATCTGCAAATTGTCTTTTAAGTGTGGACATTTTGATGATATTAATTCTACCAGTTCAAGAACACATCAGAGCTTTCCATTTTCTGATGTCTTCTATTTCTTTCTTTAAAGAAATTCCCTCACATTCTTGGGTTAAATTTTTTTCCAAGGTATTTCAATATTTTTTGCAGCTATTGTGGATTGGGCTTAGAAGTTCTTTCTCAGGCATAAAACTGTTTGTGTATAAACATACTATTGATTTTTTTGTGTGCTGATTTTGTATCCTACAACTTTACTAAACTCTATGTCCAATCACCTCTTAGAACAACCTTCTGGTTCCCAATAAAAGTAACTTTATACAACATTTATGCTTGTGGCTCTAAGTTACAATGCTTACCACATTTGTTGCTGCCCTGTTGGGTCCATGCCTGTGGATGGTTCATCCAGAAGAAGAACAGGTGGATCTCCCAGGATGCTAAGCACAAAGCATAGCTATAATACAGAAAAACAACCCTGTTGACGGCCACTTGAAATCCAGCAATGAAGCATCGAAAGTGCCCCAAATACTACACATACCTGTCTTGTGCTTCCGGTCGTTAACTTCTGTACTGTAACATTTAGCTGCTCACGCAGATTTAAAGCATCTACTAACCTGGTAGAGAAGAGGGTGAGAAGATTTCGTCAAGAGAGGGTTTCTGGAAAAATGCACGCACACAAAATTGTAACTACATTAGAAATGCTTGCCATAACTGCTCTCAAAACTCTAACTTGCAATGAAAAAAAAAACTGTTGATTTTAGAGCATGAAATACTTTTTACCTCACAAAAAAGCTAAGAAAAACTGGAATTCCAAATAAGAAACTTACATGTATAGTTATTCATGATTATTCATTCAATGCTTCCTTAACAATCACTTTGAAACTCTCCTTTTTTTATATGTAAAAAGATCCTTCCTTCTGAGATGCAGGAAACTAGGTCTTGTCCTGCATTGGTGTTCTACCAGCTTTGAAAACATCTCTATTTCTTTTCAAAGGACAATACGTCACTTATATTCTATCAGCACATCAGTCACAGTGGAACAAAGCCCCTGCTTCTTAGTGCAAAGTAGACACACAAATGCTCTGTACCGAGAAATAGCCCGGGCAGCATCCGCCTTCCTCAGGCCCTTCACAGCGGCATACAACTCCAGGTGTTCTTTCACAGTCAGCATGGGCCATAGCACATTCTCCTGAGGACAGTATCCCAAGAACTTGACCACGCCTTCTTCCTGGTGACTGTCGACTGAAGTGTACCCTTTCAGTTCCACCTAAAAAACATAAATGGCTTTGTCTCATAGAGAAACTTACAGATAGCTAATAGATTTGGTTAAATCATATTAAGCATCAAAGAAATATTAGAAAAATGTATATACCACTAATAGAAATAACGTGGCCTTACAGAACAGGTGGACAAAATCTAACAAGCTCAGGTATTACCTCAGAAACCATGATGAATGAGAGGTCCTTGGTTCCTGGGGGCCATCCAATCCCTGCTATAAACTCTTAGTGTTCCAATGCTCAGTAAAAATAATAAAAGTGAAAAACTAAATGCACCCAAAGGCAACAGCATATATAACCTTGTGAAGATAAAATCTACATTGGTCATGGGAATCAGTTATTTATTTTTCACTACCTCTCCAGATGTTGGCTTTGTGATCCCACACATCATTCTCATAGATGAACTTTTACCAGCGCCATTGGGTCCTAGTAATCCCAAAGTTTCACCTGAAGGAAAGAATCTGTCACTATTGGACACAAAATAGACATAAACGTGAAGCTTCAATGAAATCTGAGATTTGCTGCCCTCGATTAGTATCATTTAAAAACTTATATCATATATGCAATGCATTCGAGCAAAACAAGTCATTCATTATTATGATCAGACACTATACTAATGAAAAGTTTATAGGTTTGATGCCAATATATTTCCCCAAGATTCCTTACATTAATTAAAAATATGTCCTGCTTTCTATCGTGTTTGGCTGATGCATGGAATATACATGCAAATGTGTCACAAAGTTCATGGGAAAATAGAATTAAATGGTATTTTATGCTGCGTATTCATCCTAGTGGGCAAGTATTCATCCTAGTGCCAATTAAGACTTCTACATCCCACATGAGAGAGTCTGGATTCTATCCTTGGCTTTAGCTTTGCGTCACCACAGGGCCTGGGAGGCAGTCAGTGGTGATGGCCCAAGGGAATGACTTCTTGCCCTCTGTGGGAGCCTGGACCAAGTTCCCAGCTTGAGACTTTGATCCTTGGGCATTGTGGGAGCTAATCAGTGGTTGAGCACCCCAGATCGCTATCTCAGCATATGTCTCTGTCTCTCACATATGTTTTTTTTAATCTTAGAAAAGGCAATATATATGTTTTGCATGAACTTTAGGAAGATGACCCCTCAAAGAAATTTATAATTCTGGAAACTTAAGGATATTTTTAATTCTCAAACACGTCGAAACTTTTCCATGAACAGACCTTAATTAGCCCTGATATCCAAATTCAAAAGCATAACAGTGTGTAATCATCTCTTGATATATTTTAACAGAAATGAGAGCCTGCTTAAAACCTTTATTTTTCTGGCATTCCAATAACTGCTTGCTATTTAAAAAAAGAAGAAGAAGAAGAAGAAGAAGAAGAAGAGACTAGCATGGTAGACTAGCATCTAAATTCCTCGCCTTGCACACTCCAGGATCCCATATGGGTGTCGGTTCTAATCCCAGCAGCCCCGCTTCCCATCCAGCTCCCTGCTAGTGGCCAGGGAAAGCAGTTGATGATGGCCCAAAGCTTGGGACCCTGCACCTGTGTGGGAGACCTGGAAGAGGCTCAGTGAGTGGCTCGTGGCTCCTGGCTTCGGATTGGCTCAGCTCCAGCCATTGCGGCCACTTGAGGAGTAAATCAATAGATAGAAGATCTTCCTCTCTGTTTTTTCTCCTGTATATATATATCTCTCTGTATACCTGACTTTCCAATAAAAGTAAAATAAATCTTTTTTAAAAAAGTTGAAGAAGAAGCAGAAGAAGGAGGAGGAGGAGGAGGAAAGAAAAGAAAACTGTATCCAACTTGGCCATTCCTAATTCCTGAGCAGCATTCCTTCCATTGGCAGAAACATTCAATGGTCTCGGATTGTGCTTACACCTGAATGTGTTACTGTCTGACTGTCTTTGCTGCTTTTTCTACCTGGATGCTCACATCTCTTCATGTTCCATGGCCACCATCTTGCTAGCCAGAGCTCAGTTTAAACATTACTGCCTCAAACAGGCCCTCCCTGGCCCTGGTGAAGTGTAGACTCAAGTCATGCAGGTCATTTTACATATTCCAATGCTTCATTCAGAATTTATAAATAATATATAACGCTTTTCTCAATAAGGCATTTTACTAATAGACACACCTCCCCACCCCTCTTTCTGGGATGCAAAATTCACCAGGACAGACACATTGCATATTTTTTCATAACTTTGATTTCCAGAATCTAAACCAGCTCTTGAAACAATTTTAAAGTATGCGTTTTGAATGAATGGATGAATGAGCAAGCAAATAAAATGGTATCTATAATATAAACACTCAATGGATATTTCTAAAACTAATGGCCAAGGTAAAATGTGATTATTACACACCTTTTTTAATGCAGAAAGAGACATTTTTTACTGCTGTTTTCATCTTCCTCTTTGAACAGCAGTTTTTCTTCAGTCCTGCATATTCTTTGTGTAGACACCTGGCAAGGATGACTGGTTTCTAGGAGAGAGAGCAGCATGACTTTCCTCATAAACTTTTATAAACTTTGTGTTCTAATATTTTCCCTTTTTGATACTTTGATGCCTTCTGTTATGAACCAAAGCATATTTTGAGTTCCAAGTGGTGCATTTTGTTTGTTAAACATAATATGCAATCATTAACATAGACCGTATTTCTTGCTTCTAAATTGACTCAGAAAAAGCATGGCCTAATACAAGACAGCTTATCGTTGTGCCAGAACATAACTGGATAAGCTCATGAAAACATTGTTGCATCTGTGTTTAATTATCTCTATCTAGCGTTTCATAACACCATTGCTTAAATTCAATTTATAATGCATAGATTCATTTTAAAACCATAATTCTAACACTCCAACCCCGGTTTTCCAAAATGCATTTTTAAGCTTCCAGAAAACCCCAAACAAGTGCTTGCATTTTCAAAAATTATAAAAGTGCAGTGGTCTCCAAAACAAAAAAAAAAAAAACAAAAACAAAAACAAAAACAAAAAAAAAAAAAAAGAAAGTGGATATGACACCTAGGGAAGGGAGTGTGAAAAAAAAAAAAAAAAACGAAAGCGAGAATTTCAGACTATTCTTTACAGTTCTTGGATACGACCATAAACATCCAATTTGTTACGTGCTTTTGTACCTCGTCTAATCTTGAAGCGGTTGAGGTAGTTGCTGTTCTTATTCTTTCTGCTTGAACATCTTCATCTTCATCTCTGGGTTCTTCTGGATTTGGCCGAATACCTCTATTTTGGGGGGACATTCTATGGAAGAAAATAAAACTTTACATGTAGTTTTCTAGATGTCAAAGATCAAAACTCAGTGCTTGCGTGGCTTTAGCATTGCCACTACTTTCAATGAACTGTTCATGAAGATGAGGAGTAATGTTCCTCTTTTTCTGAGAACACACCTCCAGTAAGTTTTTCTGAAATGCCTTCAAGTCTGTTGACAAGCCCTGCTCCCTCCTTCTTTTTCTTTTTAGATTATACTCACACATGTGCATAAGCAACAAATCATCAACGTATGTGGATGACACTATTGTATGCAGAGCTAATCCAACATAACCCCCAAACAAGTAGAGAATTCTTCCAGGTTACTGAGTATAAGGGTCAATATATACAATCAGGAAGATTATACTGTGCCAGTGAGAAACAAACAGGAAAGAACGAAGAGGACAGAATAGACCAAGAAATGAAATCCTTCAGAGCAAGGAAACAAGAATTAATCCATGTAACATTTTCAATATCTTGAAAGAAAGAAAGAGAGAGAGAGAGAGAGAGAGAGAGAGAGAGAGAGAGAGAGAGAGAAACAGTAATATGTAATTCGTATTTGCCTAACAAGGATTTCAAAAAGAGTTTGATGAAACACTGTATCCACAGCAAAACTGACATCCACAGATTGCCTTATACTTACCCTCCATCCACCATTTCTTTCCGCGCTCTCTCTCTCTCTCTCTCTCTCTCTCTCTCTCTCTCCCTCCTATTTTATTCAACATGATGTCTTCCATTGCATCCTACTTATTGTTCTTTCCTCTTTTCACTGCTCCCTGTAACCCCCCTCTTAAGCACACTCAACAATTGTTGGAGCAACTTTCCTGCTCACCTTTCCTAGTCTCCCTGCTTGTGAAATGCTTTGAATTATGTTGCTAAACTAACTCCAACCTGTCTCTTCTGGTCAGATGTATAACCATCTTGGACAGCAGAATGACATATTTGAGTGATAAATTTTGAGAAACTGAAAATTTCCCTTAATGTCTTAAAACAGAACTCATTTGGGAGTCTTATTTCTTTTTTTCTTTTTTAAGATTTGTTTATTTTTATTGGAAAGGCAGATATACAGAGAGGAGGAGAGACAGAGGGGAAGATCTTTCGTCTGATGGTTCACTCTCCAAGTGAACCCAACGACTAGGGCTGAGCCAATCTGAAGCCAGGAGCCAGGAGCTCCTCCGGGTCTCCCACTTGGGTGCAGGGTCCCACGGCCTTGGGCCGTCCTCAACAGCTTTCCCAGGCCACAAGCAGGGAGCTGGATGGGAAGCAGGGCCGCTGGGATTAGAACCGGCGCCCATATGGGATCCCAGCGCATGCAAGGCGTGGACTTTAACCACTATGCTAACTTCCGGGCCCAGGAGTCTTGTTTCATAACAATAAACTACTCACTACCCATAATGGCAATTGTTGTACTGCTTATATTGTAAATGCAAACCACTATGACCACTATTGTTAAAGAGCATGAAAATATGGTGTTCAGTATGAGATTAGATTCTGTGCCAACCTGAAAACAGGATCCTTTTGCATAATTTTATTTCCACATTTCATCTCCAGGCATCTTAGAACAAAAATGAGTATCAAAGCCTGAAAGTAGGGCTACAAGCAAAGAAAAACAATTTTACTTAAGCATAATTTCACAAATATAATCTGAACATTCTAATACAGTGGGTGATGTTTTGTCTTGTGCAAAAATAACTACAGATTGTGGGCGATCTCCATCCAGACACTCATCAGTCTACACAGAGAGACGTGTCATTTTTCTGACAACTCGCATTCAGACTGTCAGTCAACTGTCTGCAAAACTCAACTGCTTCTCACCCGTTTGTGCTCATCTCACGCAGGTCCAGGTCACTCTCGCTTCTCATCGTCGTAACCACAAATTCTCTTTTAATATGCAAGTCTACTTTAGGTTTGTTTTATTGTTTCACCCAGATATTCACCACTTTTTTCTTCCTTGGCTATGGTATCTATCACTCTTTTTAGATGCCTGCAGTACCTCTTCAAGCATCATGGGAAATAACCTCGATGTGCACAAATGGATGAATGCAGAAAGACACTATGTTACATCTACTCTATGGAGCACTACATGGCCATAAGAATGAAATCCTACCATTTTCAACAAAATGGTTCCACCTGGCAACCATTATGATTACTCAAATAAGCTTATCCCAAAAGGACAAATATCACATGTTCTCCTTGATAATAAGGCAGACATTATTCAAAGTATAAAATGAATAGAAACAGGTAATCAAGTATTTTCACTTATTCTCACAGAAGAACTGTGTAATGGAGACTACCATACCAGGAAATGAAGGCATGTTGCATTCCGTGTTTCTACTTCTGAATAAGAGACTCCCAAAGAAGCATTTAAATATATCTTTACAGTATGATACTAGAGTCTCCATCTTGGCCTATGCCCATCATGCCATCACACACTTAAATAGTGAGAGTTAAATTTGCAATAGTTACTAAGGTACTATTCAACTGTGATAATTCAGGGAAAATGGTGGGAGGCAAAGACAAGAAGGGAAAAAGGGAAAGAGGAGGCGAAAATGCTATACCTTCAAAACTGTATCACAGAAAATAATACAAAATTTTTTTAGAAAATAAATAATAACCAAAAGTATATATAAGTCTGGTCCCACCACTCAGCTTAAAACTTGACAATGATTCCTCCGTCATTCAGAGTTGAGTTGAAGCCCTTGGACAGACCAAGAATGCTCTGGGTTGCCCCTTAGTCAACACCATGTAGACCATCTGTCCTACTACCCTCGTTACCGCTCACTCCACCAAAATCAGCCTTGCCCTCTGACTTACTTTGGAACAAACAAGGGTCACTCTTGTTATCTCCTACTGGAATGCTCTTTCCTAACGTTTTTTTTGACAGTGAATCTAACACAATGTTGTTATTATTTGGTTGTCTGTTTCTACCAACACATAAATTCTGTGTGGTCAGTGACATGTCTCAATTTATATCTAGATGCATAAAATGCTGGTAAATAAGATCTAAAGATAACAAATTTCTATAGCATAAATTGCTGATACAATATTTTTTCTTTTGACACTCCTGAGTTCTATTTAATACTTCACAACAATCATTTCACATTTTTTCCGTACTTTTCGTTAAACAACATCTCTCAAATGTAGAGAGAGGGCAATGAAAGGAAAACCAAAAAATAATTTAATGTTGAATTGTTGAATTCTAGACTTACACAGCCCATTTACGCATAGAAAAAGCAACTCTAGGATTTAGAATAATTTTTGAATGAAACTGCTATATCCAAGACTGAATTAAAACACTTTTAAAGCTAGGACACTTGAGATCAAGTTCAGTAGTTTTTGCAGATAGTAAAAACTAAATGAGGAGAGGTTGAAGGCACTTCTTACTATTAGGCATATTAGAAGGTCCACTGCAGTCAGGTCAAAATTTGGGTCATTAAATTTCCTGTGGTACTCATAAGCTCTCTGAAAAGACAAAAAGATATAGATTCAATAAAAATGGTAAACATTTACATAATGCAAAATTTCGCATACTGGCTACTTCTTTTATTAAGTCAACCCTCTATGTAAACTAAAGGTCCAGGTAATTTTCTATAAAGAGAAGACCCTCCCTCTGAACTCCTGCTACCTATCTCTCAACAAGCAGATAACATAGTCTGTTCAACTCTTCCCATTCTTTTTTTTGTTGACCTTAACATTTACTGTAGACCTACTAAAAGAAGAGCAGAGAGTTTGGCACTGTAACAACTTCCAGGGGTCCATAATATGCGTCTTTTTTTAAAAAAGATTTATTTATTTTTATTGCAAAGTCAGATATACAGACAGGAGGAGAGACAGAGAGGAAGATCTTCCATCCGATGATTCACTCCCCAAGTGAGCCGCAACGGCCGGTGCTGAACCGATCTGAAGCCAGGAGCCAGGAACTTTCTCCAGGTCTCCCACATGGGTGCAGGGTCCTGAGGCTTTGGGCCATCCTGGATTGCTTTCCCAGGTCACAAGCATGGAGCTGGACGGGAAGTGGAGCTGCCGGGATTAGAACCGGAGGCCATATGGGATCCTGGCTCTTTCAAGACGAGGACTTTAACCTCTAGGCCACCGCGCTGGACCCAACAATATGTGTCTTAAGTGTCCCATGCAAGTCTTTTCAAGATTCCTTCTTTTCCCAAAAATGACTACTTTCCTATCCTATTTACATTAGTTTCAACATGATAGTCTTTCTCTAGCAATCTTTTTTTTTTTGCAGAAAAGTAATGTATTCCTTCCAAATAGTATGTGACAGATCCATTTTTATATATTTCACTTTGCAGTCTATTTATATTTTAGGTTAAAGCAATAGGGTGAATTTCCAGTAAAAAAAAAAATCCAGGCCTTTATTAGTCTATTAGTCTCTGGAATGCTATTTTTGCAGGTGAGAGATTTCTAACTATTCGTGAGTATTACGAACAATTAACAAAACCCTCTGCCCTTCCATCTAGGATGACTCAGGATCCCACAGAAGTATGGTCGATTAGATATCCTGCCTTGGCATCCCCGTTCACTTGCAATCACGGAAGCAGCTGCCTTTCTTTCATGCCTTTCCTGTGTCTATGCTTTGGTTCCCCTCTATAGAACACGGCCGGCTCCTATCCCACTCCGAGTGGAGCACATTGGCAGGCCTGTTATGTTCTCCCTTGCCTTTCTCCGTCGTAAACGTGAAATTCTTTGTCTTGGCTGCATTGAGGTAGGTCTGCCGCTTTCAATCTCTGTGAAAGGAAGGGGGGGGGGCTACCTTCTTCATCAGGTGTCCCTAATACTAGCAAAGCAATTAATGCAGAGTGGTGTTTAATGTATGTGTTTGAACGATTAAATGGCATTCCTCATGTGCTTGTTCTCATCAGGGGTAATAAATACTCGCTAAATAAAACATCTTTTTTTCTTAACATGACGTCAAATTTGAATAACATTTGACATAGCAATGCTTTTCTTAAACAACTCTATGGAGTTCAATTTTATGCCATGGAATGCAACCATTTTAAGTGTATAATTCAAGGATGTTATTATGTTTGCAGAGCTGTACAAGACGTAAGAATTCAACTTTACCAATTTTAATCATCGGAAAGAGATCCCTTGTGCCCTTTTGCTATCATTTTCCATTCTCATCAATCCATTTTCTATCTTTGTAAGTCTGAGGAAACTATTTTAACAGACTACATAGCCACTGTTGGTAATATAGTTGGAAATGTTACTTACATCATTCAAAAACAATAAAAATCCACCCATTGTAGATGAAGGAACCAGTATCATGTTGATAATAATGACGGTTAGGTCCAAGTGACAAAACACACTGATGCTGAGTGTAATGTTAAAGACCTACAAGTCAATTTCAAAACACCACATCAGTCTACAGATGATCGGAAAAAGAGTTAAGTTCTAAGTGCTCTTATCATGCATACCATGATTTTTCCATGTGTAGATAAGCCCACATGGCCATCACGAAGAGAAGACCCTGGGAGATGCTTTTATCAAGGAAAATATTCATGATTTTAGCTTCCCATTAGAATATTATAAATAGTTAAAATGATCGTAGATTAATGTGAAAAGTAAACTGGTCAGGTTTTCCAATAGTGCATTATTACATTCAATACAAGGAGGCAGCAAGACTGTGGAACAGGGTTAGGATATGTTAAAATGGACAGATTAACAGGGGAGAATCAGAGAGTGCACACTCTGGGTTTAGGAGTAGGCAGGTTGATGGCAGAGATGGGTGAGGACCTGAGGAACTGGGCAAGCAGCACAGACACCCCAGCGGCCATCAGAGCTCCACTGATGTACACGTGTGGAGGGAAGCTCACCGGAAAACTATGAGGTGAATCTGGCCACTGAAATGCAGTACGCTGATTTGTAACCAAAGCAGAACGGCAGAGCCCTCGCAGATGGGTGCGGGAGTGCGGGTGGTATTCTCAAGCTCTCCCCTCACACTCCTCTACATACACACAGCCACTGGTGGCACACTGGATGCCATTTTGAGCTCAGTGACAAAGCTCCCGGGGGATTGGGGTGAGTTGTACAGGTACTAATGCACTAAGTCCAGGGAGAACTCGCTTCTGACACAACGCTTGTCTCTGGTCCCACCATAATATTACCGACTTGGCACTTCACTTGGTATCCCATTTTGGTTCCATCCAAAGAAGGGTTTGGGTTTCTCCATAGCCCTAAGACCCAGTTGAAAGACACAGCGATCGTCTCCCTAATCCTGGGTACTACTTGAACAATGAAAAATAGAAAAGTACCCTGGCTATGGAGGTTGGGGCAGAAGTGCAGCTGGAGACCAGACACTGAAACTTTCAGGCACGAGTGGCGTAAGTGACACAGAGAACTAAGCACTGAATGGGAACAGCCAAGTCCATCTGTAGACCCATGGACAACACAGCTTCAAAATTGGGAGGTTTGGAATATTTTGGATCTTGGGATTGTGGCTACTTAACCTATATTATTAATTTTTCTCACTGTTTAGACAAAAATGACTACATATAACACTACATTGCATGTTTAAAAATAAGTATCTATGGTATGTATTTGTTACTTACAATGTAAAAGCAAAATGACCAAAAGCCACTGTGTTTTTTCTTGTTGCGAAAAATAAATGATATCACGTATGTTAAGAAGACAAGAGAGGCTCCATAACCAAATGAAAACACAACCTGAAAATATAAAATAATGCCATAATCAATATGAAATATCTCAGAGAAGAATTAAGCTCCAAATATTAAATAATATTCTATTGTGCATTCAATTTTCAAACATTTTTGTTTTGGTTTATCATACAATAAAAATGAAAACAACTGAATTATAAAATAATACGGTTAATAATTATGTTACTTACCACAGCAAACACAATCCGACTTGAAATATAAACGTGATCCATGTTTACAATGTAGAAAATTAGAAACGTTGAAAGTATAATGAAAGTGAGGAGATTAATGTCCAGCAGAGCCTGACCACACCAGTAAGCAGAAGGGTGGAGACCAGAGACCCAGAGCTGGGACTTAGCTTTCCTCTGACGAAAAAACACAGCACAAACATTGGAGAACATTTTTCAATAAATTAAAGCTCATAACCTAATGTTTCTAACAACAATTACACATACAGTGTTTAGGAACCAGTTCGAAAGGTGGCCTATTACAATGCTGACTGCTTTATTTTACAGATTTGCAATGGTTTTTTAATTCTCTAAAAATGAGCAGAAAAGCATGCTTCATAATGATGACGTCACACCGGTCTTCAAAAGAAATGTTATTTTGTGACCTGGCAGACAGAATACACTTTCCATTTTAAAAATATTTCCTCAGTTATTGGCTCAGGATAGTAACAGGTTATTTATCTAAATATGATTTGTTTTGTGTGAACAATGATTATATCCAGATACAAATAATACAATACTCCAACTTTCAGAATGGAAATGGATTTCAATATGCTTGCAATGGGGGAATCTCAACTGAACTTGAACTGTGGTTATGCAACAAGGTGGAGGAATCCACCATGGTGGAAGGGTTTGGGGAGGGGTGGGGAGAACCCAAGTACCTATGAAACTGTCACATAATACAATGTAATTAATGAAGTAAAAATAATAAATAATAAAAAAATAAAAATAAAATTAAAAAAAAAAAGAAAGGAAAAAAATGGGTGCCTCACTCTTCGATTACCACTCCCACTGGAGGGCACGAAAACCAGGAAAGGGATTAGGGTAACTAGACAGAAGGGCACCCAACAGCATGTATGTGGGCTAGATAGTCGGGCTGGTTGGGTTGAACTAGGCTTCAATGCCCACTGACATGTATGAGAGCTGAATGGGATGTGGGACGGACTGGACTAGTCTGCTGCACATGATGGCAAGCATGGGAACCAGGATATGGGGCGGGCCTCATGGGAGTTACTGTGGGTCGCCCCGACTAGGCTGCTGCTTCCACTGGTTTATGTGAAAAAAAAAAAAAAAAGAAAAAGAAAGGGATTTCAAGTCTCAAGTTTCGTTTTCAGTATCGATGTCAATGACTTCCTCCTTGGAGTTAGGATCTAATGTGGTTAGAAGCATGATAATATTTCTCTTTATAGTTTAGACTAATTAAGTCTCTGAAAAATCACTGTAGTTTTCCTGTAACACTGAAGTAAGCAGAAGGTACTTCTAGATTTCTGGCTTGCTGAAAAATGTTTAACCATGTCACTTTAACATATACTTGAGTGTTTTCCTCAAAGGAAAATATTTTGAATGCACAGTATTAAAACATAATTACTGATATTCCTTGAGTTTCTTTTCATTCAGCCCTCCTCCCATGACTCTTTTCTCTTACTTTATAATCGCTGACACTGCTCATGGCAATGTAAGGAGAAATGCTGCATGCCAAGAAAAGTAAGAATGTGGAGCCTTCTGGCAGCCCAGTCCAAAACATTAAATAGCTCTGCAAATATAAAAGGTACGAGTCAATTTTAAACTGATAAATTAAAAATATATTTAAAGAACAAGTTATCATAAAATATTATTTTTGGAATATTAAAATATAAATGTAGATCATAAACATCTATGGGAGAGAAAATACTTTCTGATCATGTAATAAACATAAATCTTCAGTTATTGAACAGCAAAGTCAAATACAATTCAGGACCTATTTGTGGGTATATCCAAAATAATTTAAATCAGGGTCTTGGAGTTATATCTATACACTTATTTTGACAGCAGTCTTACCACAGTCAAGAGATGGGAGAACATTAAACTCTATTGGTGGAATATAAACGAACGAAATGTACCATATAGTCATACGATGGAATATTGTTCCGATTTCAAAAACAAGAATCTTATCAACAGCTGTGAACATCTGGAGAACGTTATGCCAAGTGAAGTAAACTTGTCATCAAAAGAGAAATTATGTCTATATGAACTATGCCTGAAATATCCAGAGTCATAAACAGAGCATAAGCCAGGGCCAGGGGAGTTGTAATACTGGGGGAGGGGCTTCAGTTTCATAAGTTGAAACACTTCTAGAGATCTGTTTTTACAATAATGTGAATATGTTTAATGATACTGAACTGTACACCTGAAAAGACAAGTTTTGGCTAATTTTATGATATGTGTTTCATCATGACAAAAAATAATTCAGACATTTTCAGCCTTGATTCACAGGTCATCAGGCTCATGTGACATGTCTTTATCAGCAAACCTAGTGATGGAAATAGGAGGACTTGCTTGTACTTTCAGCCCTACTGATGGAATGAAGCCAAAACTAAACTGAACACCTTTGACATAAGATAGATTTCCTTTTGTACTGTTTCATTCTATTCCTTCTGACCCTCTTCCAATCTTCTGGCATCCAACAGTTGAAACTTTGAGTGATGCTGTTGGTAGCAACTGAGAACCATAACTACTTTAAGTGCTTAGAGAAAAAAGTAGCCACAGATTGGTTAAGCGGGTGATGCTCGTGCGCCAAGGACTGAGTCAGAAGACATTGTCACTTCCGGGTTGACACGCCAAACAAAGGGCTGGAGAATTTACCCTGCTTTGCTAATGGCTTCCTATTGTCTCAAGTCAGAATTCCGAAAATGCAACCTGTGTGTGTCGGATGCTGTGGCCACAGAGAGTGACTGTGGACAAAGGGATGAATTGGGCAGCGTAGTTAGCTGCAGAAATGCCAATCCTCTTTCATGCCAGTCTATGCACTACCTATCTACACAGCAGTGTCCATTGACAAGTTAGATTTACAAAATTCTAAAGCCCGATAACAAGCTCTCTCAGTGTCCCATTCAGTGTCCTCAACTCCTACCGCCGTGCCTGCTCCTGCTCCTGGATGAGATTCCTTTACAGGTCAATACATATGCATACATTTTAGGACATGGTTTAAAGTGAAAAATTACTGATTAGTATTCTACCGCTAAGTATTCTCTGATAATAATTCTGCAAGCAAATCATATTTTGTTTGATATAACCTGTTTGAAATGTTGGGACACAAAATAATAATTTTCAGAATTAACAATTATGGATTTTTAAGAGAAGGAAGACATAAATTACTTGTCAAATTATTCGTTGTTTACAATAAGGAAACCCAATACTTACATGAGGGTATAGACCTCTCTCAATTCGAATAGATTGTGTGTGATTAAACATCCGAAGTAGCCCGTTGCTGATAATATTCATAAGGATTGGAAAACAGTGCACTCTCTTGGTATTGCACACAACTGAAAATCTATAATCCTTCAAACGAACCAATAAAATCAAATGTTAATTCTAGATACTCAAGGAACAAAAGTAACATGTTGAAGTTTAAGATACTAGCAATGTCACACGTTAGCTTTGGAATCACCTTAACGTGCCTTTCTGAGCTTTAACTTCCTCTTCTGGGAAAGATGATATTAAATGGGTAGCTAGATGGTTTAATTGAGATGTTACATACATATTAGGATCCAGTAAGGTGGATAGTAAGAATTCAGCATCGATTCAGTGTTACTGATTTTATATCTTTTTGTACTTATTTTCTGACCAGGGATTTTCTTCTTTGCAAAGGAGATACTGCCAGTCTTACAGTAAGCAAGCAAAGAAACCTGGGTCTCCTGAATAACAGATAAGCTAGGAGTTCATAAAATACTGCTGCCAAAGAAGCCTTTTTCACACTTTAAAAATAATGCTTAATGTAGTTCAAGCTTATAAAAATGTTTATTTATTCATCAAGATTCAATATTTAAATATTTCCAATAGTCCAACCATAAATATGTTAGAAAGGAATTATAAAAATAATAATTTGCTATGAAAACAAATATGCAAAGGGGCTATAAAACAGAATATTTTTCCACCTTTGCCACAAAGTGAACACAATTAATATGGAATACATAGTATTAATATATAGAATAATACACATTCTATATAATGAACACATAGAATATATCCTACATATAATAAATAATATGTGGAGTTAATATGATGTGTAATAGAATTAATTTCAATAGAACTGAGTTCAATGATACACCTTGAAATAATTCTGCTTTCATTTCCTTTATAGCATGAAATAAATAGGGAGCTTGGGTTAATTTGGCCCCTTACTTTCACAATACAAATAAGACTCAAGGCTTCTAGGGCCGGTGTTGATGTTGTGGCACTAGCATCATAGGTGCCAATTTGAGTCTCAGCTGCTGCACTTCCAATCCAGCTCCCTGCCAATGCCATTGGAAGGTAGTAGAGTATGGCCCAAGTTGTTGAGCCTCCTTACCCACGTGGGAGACCTGGAAGAAGCTCCTGGCTTTTGGCTTTGCATTAGCCCATCTCCACCTGCTCTGGCCATTTGTGGAGTGAATCAGCTGATGGAAGATCTTTCTCTCTGTCTCTACTACTCTTTCTATAACTCTCTTTCAAATAAAAATAAATAGATCCTTAAAAAAGACTTAAGAATTCTATTTGTGATTAGGTTGTATGATCATTGGTCTTGTTTTTAACAGAAATGTATAAAGACAGACTGAGAATATTTTTCATCTCTCTTATTTTGTGTGTACCTTATAGCATTTAATGTATTTCTTGATTTGTAAAACATCATCTGGGTAGTTAGCTATTGAGTAACTGTTCTTAAATTCATGTTTATGTTGTTGATAACTATAAGGTGTAATATTTTATGGAGCTTGGACGATGCAATTTTATTTTGTTCCCTCTCAATGTAAAAGAAAAAAAATGACCTATTTAAAACAAAGTAAATGGGTCCAGTATTAACTCTGGTGGCACAAGTTAAGCCACCCCCTGCAACAATGACATACAAAATCAGAACATGGATTCAGGTCCCAGCTAATCTGTTTTTGATCCAGCTCCCTGACACAACATCCTGAAAGGACAGCAGATGGTGGCTCCCATCCCTGAGGGGGAGACGTGGGTGGAGTTGTAAGCTCTTAGATTTGGCTTACTCCAACCCCAGATGTTGTCACCATTACAGGAAATGAACCAGCAGATGGATTTTTTTTCTGTCCCTCTCTTACGCTTTGTCTTTCACATAACTAACTAAATAAATCTTTAACAAAGTTCACATACAAATTATTTCATAAAAATTTATTTAAATATCACAATTTATTCGATAATGATCCAAGATAATTTTCTGTGTCAAGTTGTCTAAATTTAGATGACTTTCTTAAGATTTTAAAACAGTTAATATAAAGTGCATTCTCATTTTTTTTCTTTTGGTCAGAAAAACAAAACTGAAGAGGCAAAACAAACCTTTTGTTTACCAGAAACTATGATAGCTCCATTGTATGAGAGTTCAGAAGTGCCATTTCTGTTTTCAAAATCATCTACTTCTAAAAGTATGTTTTGATGCTTGAGTGACTGTATAAAATCTTCAATATTTGATTCTAGTATGAAGTCAATGAGAAGACAGGAAAATATGTTAGATAATAACAATAAACCCTATGGCTGGTATAAAGTAAACATTTATAGCATATTTTGTTAAGGTATAATTCTTTGGACAGCAAAAATAGTTAACATTGGCCAATGAAAGCGAAATAACTATCACTTTTAGAAAATCTTCCACTATTTAAAATGTGTGTGTTCACTGGAGATACTCAGAATCGACTCCATGATTAGACGAAACCCCAAATAAGTTAGAATTTCCTCCCAGGTAGGAAGGGACATGCACAGAAAACATAAGCTTTGCCTATGACCTGGGGAATCCACAGAGCATACAGCATTTCCACAATCAAGAGACAGGGAAATACAACAGGCCAGCCCTCAGTCTCCAAGGCAAATGGGACGTTCGTAACAAAGAAAATAGAAGCCAAAAGACAAGAAGTCCCAATGTTAAATCTCAAAATATCTGACAACTGAACACAGGGAAGAAGAGAAGTGGTAGGTTGTGCGTCGTCATCAGAGCTGGCTGGCGAGGAGAAGAGAGAAGGAGACAGTCTTATTAGGTAAAGAAACAGCTCTGGATCTTGAAAATCAAATGTGTAACTAGCATTGCTGTCAGTGCTGGGGTGGCAGGGCAAATATGCCTTCCAAAAATCCAGTGGAAAATAAGAATGAGAAACTGAAATGAGAAAGGAGCGTCTTTGTCTAAAGGAGAGACCTCCACACCCCGAATTACAAATACGTGTGATGATTGAAATGGGTAAGGAACACGTGAATGGAAACTTACTGCGAAAATGTAAAAAAAAAAAAATAGAAACACAATAGATTTGTCTTCAAAGTTAAACAGTTCAATGACACATCATTTGAGATAATAAAATAAGGCATTTTCTTGAATCCTGGTGGTATTTCTATGGAAAGTATTAGTGGATATCCATGCCATGGTTACATGCCAATCAGTATATACTGTATTTGTGGCACAGATTAGACTCATGTTACCTGGAAATCTCAAAGTAGAGTGGGCCAGACAGTACAGAAGTTTGATTTCCTAAGGATAGCTATTTTGTGAGAGAGGTAAATGGGCAGCTTTATTTTATCATAATGTGGGTTAACCCTGGATTCTTCATAGGTTTCCTCACCAAACCCATAATTCCCAAGATCAGAGAAAATACACATTGCTCTTTTTTAGTTGTTTTTGATAAATCAAGCTTACATGTATGTTTTTTAATTTTATGATTTTCTTTACTTCCCCGCACATGTACAGCTCAACAATAGAAATAACTTTTTTGTGTATTTAAATTATTTTGTTGTTGTTCACCTGTGTTATTGATGATCAACAAGCTGGTACGAGGGTCTTGGGGAAGTTGGCCGGGCGAGAGGAAATACAAGTCAGTTTTAAGTTCCCAATCGGTCTTGGTGTTTGTTATAGCTAAAACGATCATTTCCACAATCAAGGGGAACACTGCAATTCCCAATATCAAAAGTCTAAACAACAAAGAAAATTATCACAGGACTCTGTAGCAATTCCATTTATTGAGTCTGACAGCCATAATTATGCATTGAGTATCAAACCTGTAGTATGCCAGTCACGATTCTAGCTGCTAAAATTCTACAAGTTTTATCTCTGTGTGCTATGGTATTATTACATTAGTATCAATTTAATAATTAATGAAAAAAGGTAGAGCCTACTTAGCACCATTGTATAGCTATTTCCACTGTTAGTGAAGTTAATGCTGCATTTGTCCATTCCCAGGCAGAAATCCTGGCTACCACATTCTAGATCTAATTTCTCTCCTGGTTTGAAGCTCTTTTGAAATTCACTATGTGACAAAAATATAATACTTTGATACTCACAGGGTCAAAAACAGTTTCCTTCCACGTTTGAACTTTAAGAAATGGAGCCATGCAATTGCACAGATCTGCATCCTCCAGAGGCCCATGCCACTCACGGTCTTCTGCATTTCAGGAAAACAAGAGGAAGCTGCTCCCATGTCATTCAGGCTTTCTGAGTCTTTTATTTTCTGCGGTTGTTCAAAATCTACACACACACATAAACACATGTGTTACTTTTTCTGGGGAAACTATAAATCACATTGCATAAGAGATTAACATTGAAACCCAGCAGACATATCCATACAGAGATACAAATGGCTGAATAATCCAGAAAAACATCCTCAACATTGTTTTATTTTTAAGTTAATGCAAATAACAAACACCATGAAATATCCCTTTACACTCAGTGTAATGTATATTATGGAAAGAAAGCTGGTTGGCGATGCTGAGGAATCTAAATTCATCTTGTCTTGCTTGTGGAAATATGAAGTTCATACCTTCTTGTGGTATCAGTTTCGTTTTTTGTTTTGAAATATTACTAAATTTGTTTTACAATGGTTTTATTTTGACAAGTTACAGGATTTTATTTTATTTTTGTTTTTGCCTGTGGTTTTTCTTTTAATATTTACAATGACGTACTTTCAATTTACTTTCTAATCACAAGCTCAATCATCTAACAAAGAAGAATCCAACAAGCAGTAAGTGCAAAAATTTTTGTTTCTCAAGAGTATAGCAAGGGCTGTAGACAATAATCACATCTCAAAATAAAATTTTCTCATCTATAATACACTTTTTGCATTGTTAGCAAAAATCAGGAGAAACATGCAGTTTTATTGTTATAAATCGATGCAAAAGAATTATTTAAGCAACAATTTTTAAATAAGGAAAATGTTTTAAAATGTTGGTGACTATAATGCTGAAAAAAGTAGGTTGTAGTATCTAAACTCAGTGAGGAAATATGCCAAATTTACATCAAAAGAAGATTTTGTTCTGCACGTACTTCAAAGAGGCATGAAAGTTCCATATGCAGCAACAATATTCTGAAAGATTTCAAGGACTCTCCATTACCATATTCAATAATTAACACTTAAATGACAGGTATTAAGTTGTATAGAGGAAGTATCAACAATTTATGTGGGACAGGTATGACCAGAATTGTATGTGAATCTCACATATATTTCTTAAAAGTGGCATGATTTTCAATAAAGGTTACATTTCTCTGAGATCTGATTTCTATCATTTGTAAAGTGCTGTAGGATACCTGCTGGGAAGGTTCACATGAGTAGAAACATGAGACATTAAGGAGACACTGATCCAGGTGTCTGCCATGTGAGACACTCCACGTCAAAGCATGGAGGAGTCCCCACCGAGACCTGTCCGCATAAGGACCTCAGCAGAATTTTGAATATTGACAAACTTAGAAAACATTTTTTATAAGACATATCTGCTCAGACCTCATGCCTCAAATTAGATGTTTTAGAGCCGTGATGAATGTTAGAAGCTGTGAGCCTCCAGGGATAAGAGAAAACTGCTGAACTAAGAAGGCAATTTCAAAGAGTTTGTTAGACTCCAAAAACGGACCTGTGTCCATTCCCATTAATGATGTTGGGAAACAGTTACTGCCTATCCCAATGAACAAGTCAAAATTAGTTTGAGGGTCTGGCATTGTGGCATAGTAGGTCAAATGACCACCTGTAACGCTGCCATTGCATAATGATGCCAGTTCAAGTCCTGGTTGTGCCCCTTGGGACATGGCTCCCTACTAGTGCTCTGAGAAAAGCAACAGAAGATTGTTCAAGTGCTTGGGCCCCTGTGGCCCATGTGTAGACCTGGAAGAAGTTCCTAGAGCCTGGCTTTGGCCAGATCCAGTGCCGGCTGTTGGGAGTTCTCTGAGGAGTAAACCAGCCGAAGGAAGAGCTCTTCATCTCTCTCTCTCTCTCTCTCTCTCTCTCTCTCTCTCTGTAACTATGGCCTTCAAGTGAAAGAAATAATTTTTTCTAAACTGGGAATGAATAATATTTTTAGTGTAAATCATGTATAGAAATCATGAAAACTAAACTGGCAATGATCATTTTTGGACCAGCAATTATACAGATGTTTTTACCTTGTCTAACAGTGGATCTTCCTTCCAGTTTCATGAAGACTTCGCTCAGACTTGGCATGGAAATATCATAACCTGCTACACCTTTGCCTAAGCACTTTTCCAGATCACCAAACAGATCTAAGGCAACAGAAAGGAATAAATACATTTGAAATATGACATCAAAAATGGAACCTAGTAAATCAGCATTGTATCAATACAATGATGGTTATTCAAGAAAACCTATACTTTCTGAATATCACAGTAATCAAAGAACTTCATTTCACTGACAGCACAGCAGCCTGGTCAGCACCAATTTTCATCTGTGTCTGTCTCCAGGGTACACTCTGTTTCACTATATCCAGAGGGCTCATCTACCATCTGGAAAATGTGAGTATACATCCTATCATCTCATACCCTGTTTAATGCCTTTAAATGGTCTCTAAATATGTTTAAAATAAAAATCAAAGGGAATACCAGTTTCCAAAACTCTGCAGGAGCCAGTCTCCACCTATCCACACAACGCCACTCATCCTCTTTCGCTACTTGGCTCCCTCCTTCTCTGTCCCATAGGTATCTTATTTTTTTCTCTACTTGGAATGTTTTTGACACTTTTCTTATCATTACCTTCCCTGATTACTCTGTATCAATCACCATTCTAACTCATTCGGCCTTTATTATTTTATTGTATAACCACAGTACATTGTTTATGTGTTTGGTTTTCCCCACCCAGTGGTTTACAAAACCCATGAAGTTAGGGATATATATATATATATATATATACACACATACACATATATACTTTATCCACAGTAAACCCACTTATTAAAAACTTCTGCTCAAGGTTCTTTTTTTTTGTTTTCAAGAGTATTTAAGCTCTTATTCAAAGTGAATCAGAAGGATCAGAAAGCTAACGTTCCTAGAAACATCTACAAAGACTGAGAGGAGTAAGTAACCCAACTTCCTCTCTCCTCTGGTGACGTAAAGCGGATCCCATTTAGCTGTTCTTTTATTTTCCTCCAGTAACATGACACCTCAACGGCTCTTGGAAATAATCTGTCCAATCAAGCAACCGTCTCTGACTTTCTCCGCTTCTATCGCTCGTGTTTTCATTCCTTGCTGGTGCTTCTGGGATTGACTGCCAAATGAATGAATTACACTCAAGTCTTAGCCTCCAGTTCTGCTTCTTATGCAACCCAACATTAGAAAAAAAGTACAAATCCATTAAAAAATTAATATTTTAATAATGTGAGCATTTACCTCCAAGTTTCATTCCATTATAATCATATTTCATTTACCTGGAAGTTTATTTGTCTTTTCCAAGGGCAAAGTATATACCAGCTTTTCTTTGTTTTCGGTTTTCAATTTTGCATCAGGAATGTGATGATTAATGAGCAATATTATTTGTTCAGGATCACATATTTCATTTTTTTGCAAACTAATATTTCAAAGAAAACACAAATAATTTCTATTTTTCCACTGCTACCACGAAAGAAAAGCTTTTATTAAACATTCATTCTTTGAGTACTACCTTATTGAGCTTTATGAAGCAAACAAAATTAGCAATAATAAAAACATATAGATTTGTAAGTTTTATGATACTTACATAGACAATGTATAAATTTAGAATAACTAAGAGTACATAAGCAATGTGCATTACAATTTTGTACCAAGTATGAAGATGAACAGAGATGTAAGAAAATTTACAGTAGAGACTTCTTCAAATAATTGCTAAACTAGAACAGGTAACTGTCAGAAATGGACTATAAATAGGGACATTTCATCCTCATCTACGTTTATTCAGCCACAGCTTTTAGCTTAGATATGTACGTTCTTACTATACAGAGTACTCACTACTCTGTGTTACCTGATTTATCCCTAGCTGCATCGGCTTTTGAATTCATTTGCCTTTGTTCTCCACTAAAAAAGGAAAATAGAGTAGGAAGGAGGTACAGGTTTAAGCTGCACAGAATTGCTGCCTAGAAAAGTGGTACATGAAGTAATCTGTGAACAGTCATTTTATAATGTTGAAATTTCACCCCATGTCAACATCAGGAATGATTCAAGGAGGTCAGGAAGTAGGAAGAGTATTGGAGAAACACCTGTGAACTCAGGACAGCAGAGACGATGCAAAAGCCCACTTCTGCTTTCGGTTCACCAGTGTTGCAAATAATATATTTTACAGATTGAAGATTATATATAGGATATCTTATAATATACATAAATATATATCTTTACCCAAAGTCTTTACCTTAAGTGATATCCAAGACCCCATTTTCTCTTCAAAAACACAGAAGAACCTGAACACTTTAATTCCCCGTTTGACATGATCATTTTTCTATCTAAGTAAAAGAAGCAAGTGAGAAAAGATTATTAGGAGTAGTTTCTTCTCCCCAGAAAACAAGGATGAGGAACTAACAATTAGCACTTCAAAGACATCATCCATGGGGCATAGCTAGGTGCACTGAACATTTCAAATTCTGAAACATATTCAAAGTGATAAAGCTGGGCCTGACCAGTAGTGTAGTGGCTAAATCCCCGCCTTGTATCTGCTGGAATCATGTATGGGTGCTGGCTCATGTTCTGGCTGCTTCACTTCCCATCCAGCACCCTGCCTGTGGCCTGGGAAAGCAGTACAGGATGACTGAAAGCCTTGGGACCCTGCACCCACATGGAAGACCCAGACAAAGCTCTGGCCGTTGTGGCTGCTTGGAGAGTGAACCAGCAGATGCAGTATCTTTCTCTCTGTCTCTCCCCTGTGTAGATCTGCCTTTCCAATTAAAAAATAAAATAAAATAAATCCCCTTTTAAAAAGTGATATGCTTAAAATGAACTCATGAGCATCAACATTTATTTTAGCAATCTTCGGGACTTGCTAAAAATTAATCACAAAAGTGTGTTCTCTGCTTTGGTTGCTAGAATGAGTGGTTGTTTTTCAACGAAATGTCTACTAGCCATGATCTTCCTGTTTAAAATGTAATGACCACTATTTTAAAATAAATCATTTTTAGTAGCAGTCCCATGTGACCAGTAAGGGATTCTATGGTGGGGGTTGACTTCTGGCATATCAGACTGCTATGGAATGTAGACATTACTGATATGATGGCACTAGGAATACTGATCTGGTTATTGTCATTTTTTTTTTCATTTTAACACTGAGATAAACCAAGCAATTACCAGCCAGGAGGTCAGCCTCTTCCATGAGGTGGGTACTGAAGAGGATCACACGGTCTGCTCTGCGCTCCCTCAGGAGGCTCCACACTCGATGTCTTGAGTAAGGATCCAGTCCAGCAGTTGGCTCATCTAAGAGCAACACCTGCAGAGGATGGAGACACAGAAACCGTACCTCGCGAATGTTGACCAGTTCCACACGAAAGCATTGGAACCAATCAAACTGGAGAAAATAATTGTATTTACATAACCATCTGTCTTTAACACACTCATAATGCACAGTTTAAATATAGTAAGCTTTGTCTTTTTTTAAAAGACTACTTTGTTTACACAAGGTGAACACATTTCACGTATTTCTCAATATAGTAGTTATATTTTTCATCCTGCCTACCGTCTTCCTATGTTTCCCAGCTACCCTTCTTTGTCATTTTTTAGAAATGTTTATAATGGCATACTTTCAGTTCATGTCACAAATACAGGCTTAATAATCTGTAAGATAAAGAATTCAACAACTATCATGAAGAAAAAAAAAATCCCCATTGATCCTCAGGATTACAAAGGTTGCCAAACGTAATCAAATTTTAAAATGCAATTTTCATTTTGGATTATATTTTTGTGTTCTGCATATTTGTTATTACGCATTAGGGAAAACATGCTTTGGGGTTTTTTTGGGGGGGGGCAGGCAGAAGAGGGACCAGCTTATTTCACAAAGCACAGTGATTTCTAGTTGCATCCATTTTGTTGCAAAAGACAGGACGTCATCGTTTTGCGGTAGAATCGTATTCCATGGGGTACACAGAAGCACATTTTGTCTATCCAGTCACGGGTGGGTAGACAGCTCAAATGATTTCATGTCTTAATGGATCGAGCCATTACCAACACGGACATACAGATAACGCTCTAGTACGCTGATTTCATCTTGTTTGGTTAAATTCCCAGCAGTGGGGTGGCTGGATCTACCTGGTAGATGTATTTTCAGGTTTCTGAGGAATCTCTTTACGTCCTCCATCACCGTTTTACTAGTTCATACTCCCACCAATAGATTAGGGCATCTGCTTTCCCCACATCCTTGCCAACATACACTGTTTTCAGATTTATGAATGGTGGCCTCTCACTGGAGTGATACATTCCCTCACCGTGGCCTTTCTTTGCATTTCCTTGGTGGCTAATTATGCTGAGCATCTTTACATATGTCTGTTGGCCATTTGCATTTCATCTTTCGAAAACATTTATGTACTTTGCTCATATCTTAACTGGATTGTTTGCTTTATTATTGTCGAGTTTCTGGAGCCCTTTATAGATTCCAGATCTTAATCCTTTATAGCTGTAGAGCTTGCAAATATTTTCTGCCATTTTGTTGGTTGCCTCTTCACTTCATTGAGGGTTTTCTTGGCAGTGCAGGAACTTCTTAGGTTACAGAAACCAATTTGTCTATTTTTGTTTCAACCACCTGAGCTTTTGGGCTCTTTTCCCAGAAGTTTCTGCCTATGCCAATGTCTTGCATTGTTCCCCACAATGCTTTCCTCTGATTATTTGATGGTGTCAGGCCTTAACTTTGGATCTTTGAGTTTATCTTTGCTTAATGTGTAAGTTGCTTCTGCATGTGTTGAAGAGTTTGATGTTTTAAGGATTTTCAATTTTCTTTTCTCCTTCTACATAATCTCACTTACTTGAGGATCTCCTAAAATGGCAATGCCAAGAGTCAGGCTTCTTTTCTGTCCTTCACTCAAATGTTTAGCAAGGTTATCTTGAACGTCTTGCATGTCCAGTTCCAATAAAATTTGTCGCACCTGTATGAGAAAATACGCAAAGCTTAAAATCCAAAATGACTCATATTATGTAATTTTATCTTTCAGGAAAGCAATAGAGTTATTTATAGGAAGGGTCCTCTTTCCTAGATTTTATTCTGAACAGGGGATTCTGTGGTGATGATTTTAAACATGGTTGGTTACACAGAGAATCCAAGCCTGCCCATCTACCTCTTGTTCCACCTCCTGTGGGTGAATCCCTTTTATGTGAGCAAACAGGCTGAGGTTTTCCTTCACCGTGAGCATGTCAAAGTGAACACTGAATTGAGGGCAAATACCAGTTTTCTTCCTTACTTCCTCCAGGTCTTGCTTTTCAGAGAGATTTTTATTATATATGGTAACTGATCCTAAGGGGAAAAAATAATTCAGTGATGATGAAATAATAGGTTAAGGTCTTATTCAAGAAATACTGCTATATATTCACAGATGTCTAAGATGATTATATTTCTTATTATTAATACTATTCTTTTTAAAAATTATTTATTTGTTTATCTGAAAGGCAGAGCAAAAGTTACAAAGGGCAGGGGAGAGGAAGAAGGAGCAAGAAAAGAAGGGAGAGGGACAGAAAAGAAAGGAAGGAAGAATTTTCCATCCACTGGTTCACTCCCTCTTTCTCTCCTCTTCCTGCCCCGTATAACTTAGCAAGAGGCATGCATACGACTCTATTTTCCAATATCTTGTCTTATTACTCACCTCGTGTCGGAACAGATAACCCATTAAGGATGTTCAGCAATGACGATTTGCCAGATCCACTGTGACCCAGAACTGCAGTTATTTGACCCTCGTATATGTCAAAGAACAAGCCTAGTTGTAGAATAAAATATTCATGTATAAACAGGAGACAATTAGACAAGAGGACCTTAATATAGAACAAGATAATTAAGTTGGGTAGCACACGTCTCAATAACTTCAGTCCTTTAAACTACATTGTATTCAATATTTTCCCAATTGTCAAAGTAATAAATTAGAGAACTGAAATATTACCAACAGAATGATATAAATGGAATACACAGAATAAATGACAAAATATGTTACTGGTTAAGGATATAGGGACTAATGAAAAGGAATAATAATCTTACATGGAACAAATATATAAAATATTGTTTGTTCATCTGAATAAACAAAGTGAAATCACATTTTCATATTATGATACCATTATTTGGAAATTCACAGACTCATACAATATCTGGAATTTGTATGATATTAACACTGCACAACAGATACTCAAACACAATTATATAAAAGCAATAAATTCTAGTGTTCTGCAGTACAGAGGGGTTAATATAGTTTAAAATACACATAAATTTTATATGCAAATGGAAGACAGGAGTTTGAAGTCTCCATATGTAAGTTAACAACCAGACAGGGTAATGTTAATTACCATGAACTGATCAGTACTTGATATGTTCTCACTGAAATATCACACTCTACCCCATGAACATGTTCAGATGTTGAGTGCCAATCAAAAACATTTGTAGTATTTAGGAGATGGAAATGTTAACTTATCTGATTTAATCTTCACCTATTCACTACACTAATATTAAGTGATCACATTGTAGCCCATAAATATGAGCAATTGAAATAATAAATGAATAAATTCAATACAATTATTTCCTTGACAGTCTAGTTTTTAAAATTCATAATTGTGATTAATTTTAATGTTATCAAGTTAAATCGCTTGTATTGTACTTTTTCATTGTTTATGCTTTCAAATTTTTCATATTTAAAACTTTCATGTTTTTTGTGACAATGAAATATTTTTCTTTACCTTTTAATGCTTCCACTTTTCCAGATTTTCCATTATATTCCTTTTGAACATTTCTGAGTCTGAAATAATAAAAGGAGTGCTTACTTAACCAACACAACAGCTAAAATAGCACAGATAATAAATACTTGTTACGATGACGGCTGCCAATGAATCACTTCATAAAGGTAAGCTTAACCAGTCTATCCAGAATGACAAAGATTTTAATTAATCACTTACTCTAAAACAGTAATTTAAGATATTAAATATGACAACAGATTTTATTGCAGTCTTTGTACAGTAGGATGCTCACTGAAGCAGCAACTTATATTTTAATTTTTAAAAGAATTTCCATTTAGCAGTATTTTGTTTTCTCAGATTTTAGAGGTGAATACAGCCCTTTGCTTTTGGGGAAGACATTGTGCCTGTGTTCTGAAAATGCTGGAACTTAGAGATATGCACAAATTGTCCCAAAATACCGCAGCGTCATGACTCAGAGGGAGCCAGGTGTGAATAAAACACAGATACTTTTGCAAAACCAGGGCTGTGATTTTGGCTACTATTCTGTAGCATTCTTACACACTCTGACACATGAAGCTTAAATACTGCTAGGGAAAGGGAAAGAACCCCTGCCTATCAAGTACAGACTACTTGGGAAAATGAATACCTTTCATACCTTTTATATACATATGAAATCAAATACACACATTGAGATTAACTGGGAGAAGAAGTGCTACTATAAGAAAGTTTTACTATGAAGAAAGTTGAACTCAGACTCATGGCTTCGGAGGTCACTGGTCAGTTTTAGGTGACCTTGCATCCATAGAACCAGTCTTGGCCGTGACTGAGTCTGTATGTTGGGCACCTAGCTTAGTTTTCTACTTTAATGTGGATCTGGGGCAAGTTGCTCCATGATGAAGCTGAAAGACATTTTAGACTTTGCATGCATAGTTTGTCAGTGGCACCAGGCCTCCACGTTAGTTAGCAATCCAGATCAAGAGACAGGAATGTCCAGCCACGATTGCATCAACTGGTTAGTGGTGAGGGGAGAGATTACAGGGGAAGGAATGGAACAGTTCACTTTTTTCTCCTTGCCTGCTAGCCAGTAGAAGAGCAAAGAAAAAAACTGAACCTTTCTACATGTCAGATTATCCATAAGATTGGATCTGAAAAACATAATTTGAGTAGTAATATTTTATTTCCATACATCCTACTTACAAAAAGGGGTTGATAATACTGGACTTAAGTTTTGGAAGATTACTCTTCTAGAGTTTTTTGGTATGCTGCCATGTTAGAAAACTTAATAAAGATGGGGTGAGGACTAGATGGGTGAAACTCAGGTACATGAATCACACTTATGCTTTTAGTCATGCAGTTCTCTTTCTAGCCAAGATTCTAATTTATTAATCTTTTGCGTCCTGATATCTGTTAGGTTTTACAAACAGGGAATCTGGAGCCAGACTGTCTGAATTCCAATCCCAGCTCCCCATTGCTTAGTTTTGTGACATTGGCTGGGATGTCTATTCTTTCAAGACATCACTGGTCTCGTTTGTAAAACGTAGCACATGAAAGTGCCTGTCTGTAACTTTTGTGTCAGCACTAAGCGCTTGCATTAAGTCTGACACATTGTAAGTGCTACTCAACTATCTGTTAAAAAAATAAATGGTTAATATTTAAAGATCTGATTCTTGAACTTTGTTACAAACTCTACTGGAAAACCAACAATGCTATTTAAAAATCAAAGATTCCTGGATCTTATCTTACACCTGCTGATTTACAACCAGTAGAAGAACTAAGGTCTGAACACAGATTTGTAAAGTAATCTTCGTACGATTCAGTTATGTACTGATTCCATAATAACTCTACAAAACAGAAGTTACTTCAGCTTCAAAGATGCTGCTGACACTTCAAGAAGCCTATTTATTTTCTATGATTACAAGAGCAGCATTAGGAGCTAAACTCTCTGGCTGCAAGTTTCTTAAATATTCTACTATACCATACAAGAACAAACTACGACATGAGATTAAAAGGACAAGTACAAAATAGAGGTGGGAGACAAGAGATTGTCATGGAAACAGACAAATGGAACATTAAAAGATAACGTTAGATGGGGGTAACCGAAGAACATTTTCCTTTCAAGCAGCAGTGGAAAAAAAAAAAAAACTGGTGATGGTAGCAGTGAAACAGTTCAGTTATGTCAACAAAGCCAGTTTTTTCCCCTTTAACAGGTTTACCCCATGCTGTTGGTTAATAATTCCACAGCCTTGCACTCACACTCAAATAGAACTGCCAATGTGACTACCTGATGGCTTCTCTGCCTTGGAACTCAGCAGCGACGGGCTCAAAACAATCATCAGATGGATGCTCAGGATCTGTTTCTTTCTCAGTGACCTTGTTATCAATCCTTCGGTGTTGGAAATGAGATGACGACTTCAGGCAAAATAATGGAGAACAATGTTGGTCATTTCCATCTAACCAAGAGGCAACAGAGCAACAGATAAGCAGTAGCCATACAAGGAGTAAAGAGGTATTGCTCAGAATAACACAAAATGTCTCGAATGTTTAAACATCATAAAACTCTAATTGCTATCAGTAAGAAAAAACTTAATCATAAACAATGAAAACTGAAATAATTAACACATTGCAAAAGTTAAAAATGTAATAGAGCTTCCAACAAGGTTTTAATGAAACAAGATCTAGAAAATATTGAAAAGAATGAATAAGTGAGAAAATGAAAATAATTAAATGATACATAAAAATAATTACATCTAAATTGGTAGACCTAAACAGTTAGATCATAGGACTACAATGTAAAATAATACTGAAACACATATATTCACCAGCAAGTACATAAATGAAAAATGCATGGAAAAAATATATCAATTCAGGACAAGAAATGGCCAAAATTTTTATTTCTCCATATTTTAAAAATTAGTACATGTTATTAAAAACCTTCAAATACAAAGCAAAAATGCTAGAAATGTAGGAACACATAAACACACTTATATATAAATATTCATTAAATATATTTTATATTACATATAAATTGCATATTAGTACGTATTTACATAGAAACATATTCTAAAGTACTAAGATGAGAAATATTCAAAGTAAGAGGATGTATAATTTTATAAAGAAAAAAGGAACACTGAGTCCAATATCTATGAAGGAAGTAGACGTGTAAGTAATTTCTGGCTGTTTGCAAGAAAAAGAACACATAAGTAATCAACACACTGTCGTTGCAAAAAATTTTTAAACTCTTGAAAATAATACTGAACAAATATTTACTAGAAAGCAGCTTCATAGAACAATGTTTCAACCATTATAGGAAATAATTTATTTTAGCTTATTTTAATACAAATTCCAAATAGTACTCACCTGAATACTTTTCAGAACATTTGAAAATCAACATTATTTAATCATGTTATAGTCTATATTGTAATTAATATTATCAATAATTATCAAACATTTGGAATCATTAGTTTATATGCAAATTCCTTCAAATCCTTAAAAGTATGAAGCAGACACGAATAATTTATTTAGTGAAGATAAAAGTGCTTACTCCTCACTTATTAACGAAAAATCCAGTTCTACTTACAGGGTAAGATTTTGTCCAAGTATAATGCCAATAACGAGTAGATAAGACCATCAAAAGCCAATAGGAAAAAAGTTGCTATCATTTTATATGAATCTCCTGAAGGATCAGGAAAAATTACACCATTCATGTTAAATTCTAGTTGGACAATCTAAAAATCAAACAAAATAGTTAAATAAACTTATAGAATGATTTCAACTGAAGCTAAAAGAAAGATAAATACTTGTGTATAGAAAAACCAAGAAAAAATATTTCATAGAAATATATCTGAGAATTGGAAATCTGATAAAGTTTTTTTAACTATTTAAATTTTCCAAGTTAATATTTATTAAAATATCTTAAATTATTTAGTATTCTTTCGTTTTCACATCAGTTAATTTTTCTACAATGTGGTGGTAACTTTTTCAAGTTTAACTTTGGAATAAAAAGAATCCCTTAGGATAAAAGATCTTAGTTTGAAAATGGAATTGATTCTGACAGATCACAAAATATCAAGTTCTTTTGAATGTTGATGAACCCATTAACCATACTCTTACCTGACTTATTCCAGCAGTGAAGGCAAAGGGGCTACAAATACTCAAAATCCACTCCACAGATGTTGGAAGCTGTTTATAATACACAGTGAATCCCACACAGCCCCAAAAGAAGGTAAGGAGGAACTCCACTAAATTGGTGAGGGCAGCTTTCTTCAACAATACACTCATCAGGAATGTTAACGCCACCTGCAAGAGAGAAGTTGTTTCTGTGTCATACAGATCTGGATCATCACTGACAGTACACAAACGGCAGGTGTTTGCTATAACATAAATACACATAGTTGTTACTGAATTACTCGTGCAAGTGTTAAATTATAATTATTCTGCCCTCCTCTCAGCTACCTTTTAAAGAGGATCCTTCGCCCCATTCAAATGCTAGACCTTTTCTTCTGGAGGAATGAGTGTGAAAATCTCTGAACAAAGAGGAGAGGACAGGGTGGGAATGCAGACTTGGAAAACTGAATGAACTTACCCTGATGTCCTAAGAACGTATATCCACAAACCCTCTGCACAAAACATCCAGAAAGATGAAACAAACTCAAGGCCATTGTTCAGAGAAGGAAAGGGGGGGTGCATCAGAAGAAAGCAGAATATTAACAAGAGCACTTGTGAGTGGCCAGCACCTGGTAGATCCCCTTTGAGGAAGATGACAGGTGTGTCCCTCAATATCAATGTTAATAATCTAAGGAAGTCTTTGATAGTTTCAACCCAAGAAAAATTTTCTTTTTAATAAGCTAATTCGTTAATCCAGACCCTTATGCCAAAGACAGGTCCAATTTTACTTGGGCTGACTCATTTTCTCATGTCCACATATATTTTCTCAATAAACATACACAAAACATACACAAAAAAACAAACATACACAAAAAAATACACAGGCACATGTGAGTGTAGGGACATTGTGGGTTATTAATAATTGTTACATATAGCAATTATCTAAAGCCAAGAAAAATGGTAATAAAGAAATGAACTTACCAAAGATAAGCCGTATAAGAAGAAGAGTGTGAATATGACTACAAAGCCAGTCATGACTATTATTTGGGTGGATGTTATAATAATTGCAATGAAAATGGAACCAAGAAAGATGAAGGCAGCATAAACCAAACCCCAGGAGAGCCTAAAAAGACAAACGTTATTTAACTTGAGCATGAAATACATAAAATATACAAGCCACCTAATGAATAACAATAACATAATTATTATTCTGTATCTGTCACCTAGATTAAAAACTTAGTATGAATACTATGGTACAGATTCACTTCACACCTCTTTCCTGATGACAGTTCTTTTGTCTGTTCAGGTGAGCACTTTTCAAATATGCTGCTTATAATTCTGAAGTGTTTTGAATGCCTTAACCACAGATAACCATGGAAATGATAATAGATACTGGTATAGACATCAAGTAATAAGATAAAATGCCACAACTGACTCTCTACAATAGCAATGGTAACCTACACGGTACACCAAGGCTTACGTCACCTCTATGTCCATGGACTATACAAACAGTATGATCATCGTGTGCCATGAATATTCTTCTGCAACTTGCTTTTATTAACATTAGCAATGTATAAACACACTGTTGTATAGTTTTTCACTGCAGAGTTTTTCAGCTCATGGACATTTAGGTAGTTTCTAAATTTTCCACTACAGTGCTGCTAAGAATGTGCTTGTCTTTTTGGGGGGGGGTGGGGTGGGGGGGGAAGTATATGAGATGTGCCACAAGTGAAAATTCTAAAGAAAGCAAACATTTTGTATTTGCAGCTTTCTTATATATTATCAAAGTATTATAGTTGTATACCTGGAACGAAGCAAGTGCTGCTGACCAATCCAGTAATTCTGCAAGCATCGGGGGCAGATGACAAATTTGACAGTTCATGAGAAACTTAGCAAGCAGCACTTTTCAATTTCCTCAGTAGCAGAAAATTGAAATTTCATAGCTCTACTGAGTCGGCTGCATTCTCCCTGTTCACATTTATGATTGTTTGTCTAAATTTACCAAAAAGCTACAGTATGTCTTACATGTTCTTATACTGCCTTAGATAGTACCAACATTTCAATCTTTATGAAATAGTTACTACCAAACAGTATCCATCTTAGAGAAGCCTAAAGAGCACTTTAGTCCAAGCTTCTCATTTCATATGTAAAGCTGTATTGCTTCTGCCAATTAATGGGTGTAGCTAAGGTCACAAAACAAATCAGTCGCTAAGCAAAGATAAAGCTCTACCTGCTCTCACTGTCTAGGGCTCTTCCCACTACTTAAAATTTCTGATTAAATTAGAATTGAATGGCTGAAGAACATAACGAAAGTATTAAAACCAGGACCTTGTGTCAATATAACCTAGTAAAATATTTTTATGATCAGCTTATTGGTTGTATGATTTGTTTGTAAATTTCATGTCGCTGCCATGCGTCAGCATCATTTAGAAACATCAATTTTTTTTGAAAAAGCATGCTGTGTTCTGAACAATTCACTTCCAATTCTGAAAGGGAACTACTTTAGGTCAAAATGGGAAAATCAGCATACAGAACCATGAATGAGAGACTTAAAATGTTACTCAGAAAAAGGGACCAGTCTAAGGGGCAAGCTGGGAGAAAATGTTAATAAACTTTGAAAAACCCATTTACTTTTACTGTTCTTTTGCTAAAAGCAAAACAATTTATATATCACACTTTACTGAGTGTATTGTGGGATGGCTGTATGACACACTGGTTCAGTTGTGTTTGGGATGGTTGCACCTCAGATTATACTAGTGCTTGGGATCAAGTTACACCTCCAATTCCAATCCATCTTCTTGCCAATATGCAGGAATGTGGGTCCCTGTCACCTGTGTGGGAAGTCTAGATTGAACTCCAGGCTCTTGTCTTCTAACTGGCCCACTTATATACATATTAAATATACATACTGGTTATATACACACTAAAATCACTTTCCTTGTAAATAAATTCACATATTGATGCCCAATCGTTTTAATTGAGCTATTTAGTTTTTTTTTTTTTTTCGGAGAGACTGAGAGCAAGTAAGCGTTCTTTTGCTAGTTCATTCCCTCAGATGGCTGCCACAGCCCGCTGGGGTTGGACCGGGCTTGGACCTGGAGCCAGGGACTCCATCAGGTCTGACACATGGGTGACTGGGATCCAGAGAGAAACCGTCCCTGCTTCCCCCGTTCTGTGCTAGCATGAAGCTGGAATGGGAAGACCGCGCTGGAATCCAACACAGGCCCTCTGGTCTGGAACGTGAGGGTCCAAGCGGTGTCCTCACTGCTAGGCTGGATGCCTGCCGCATCTTCTTCAGTTTAACACAGAATTTAATCATGTCTTTCTGGTTCTAGTTACCCAGGCATCCAGTCCCACAAGACACATCCTGGACTGAAAGAAAGCCTGTTTTGCAGGGTCTCCATCTCTCTTCCCTTCTAACAAACGGCACGAGTGTCTGTAAGCACACCCTTTTGTATTTTCCAAAGTTTCCATGCAAAAAATATTCCTCTCCTCCCTTCTTAAAGGCATATTTTCTTGTTTTCTATTTCATAGTTAATATTTATAGAAAAACAAATGTCTCCTAGGTCGCAGTTTTAGTTCAGAGAGCATGTGGCTTGCAAAGGATTTACCAGCCAATAATTCCTCATTCAGTTTTGGTAGTTCTGATCCACAAGATGTTTTTGGGAAGCAGAGAATGTACAGCGCACTCTGCGTGATTTGACATCCAAAAAGGTTATGTCTCTTTTGGGGCAAGAGAAACAGGTTGCTTTTTCCTTTCTTCCTTTTCCTGTGGGTTTTGTCATTATTGAAAGCATTGCACAAGTCCCTGCTGGGCCTCTGAGAAATTTACCACTTGGATGATTTACATTCCTGTCTACCAAACTCATTTACTTGTTATTGGCTAACTTTTTGCATTTCTGGGATATTTCCTTTTGTGATGTAAATACATAGATTTTCAAATGTGTACATAAAGAATATGAGTGGGTATATATATACACACACACAAATTATGATGAAATGGGAGAGATAGACATTGAGCATAAAGCAGTTGTTTCTCTTAAGACTTCACAATAGGTCAGCCTATATGCTGTGTTTTGGGCACTTTCTAAAGACTATCTCATTTCATTCCAACATACAGTATTTAGTTGCTCCAAATATATGTACTTGGTGACCAAAACTCTAAACACTAATTCGCAGCTTTTAAAGATGATACAAAAAAATCTTCATAAAGTTCATGGCAATGTTCATTAAGAGTGAAATATCTGATTTTCATTTTTTTTTATCAAATTAAAATTATTTCTCTTTTCCCATGAGCTTTTGAAGCCCCTCGTGCTTTTTAAATATGGGAGATTGGGGGGAAATCTGCAGGAGGCATTTACTCTGGGCACCTAGGTGGCAACTTTTAGCTTTGACATTCACCATTTCTGTGACATTGAATAAGACTCTCTTTGACTTCCATTTATCTTGTTTGCAAAAGTACTCTCCTAAAGGGTTAGCTTGAAAACATTCAAGACACAGGAAAAGTGCTCAGCACATTATAATCACACCGTATTTTTCATGCCCAAATTTAAGAAAGACTAAATAAAAATGCTAAAACAAAAGAAGTAAACAGTGTATCAGGTTTAAAACCACGATGTTCAGAACTAATAACGTGTTCCCTGCTTGCTGATTTTCCTGTTTTCTGGTTTGCACGACTTGATTCCTTGACTCACCAGAAGGCTGAATCTTGAAGACCCATCATTTTCATCAAACCTTTGTACTTTTTTCTCTCTCTTGTAACGTTGATTGTTAGAAAATATATAAATGGGGAAAAATACAGCAAGCTGAAGAAAATAAACAACTCATTTTGAAAAACATCTTTAGAAATGAAAGGTAATGTCTTCATATTTATGGCAGTAACTGACATCAACTCATCTACCACAGGGTGATCCGTTGTGATCTGAAAGGGTTGAAACAAACATGATAATTATTTAAAGGGTGAGAACCGGGGGAAATCTGAACAAGTTCTATGATTTGCATTCATTTCGGTTTCCTGATTTTAATATTGTACTGTGGTTATTCAGGATGTTATCAATGGGAAAAACTGAGTAGAAGGTACCCAGAATTCCCTCCCTGCATGCTGTTTTTGTAACTTTCATGAACAATGCTTCATTTGTCTAAATATTTGATTCATTATACAAATGTGAAAGTCTGAGTAGTTATCATTACTATGGTTTGCTATATACCCTCTGAAATTCGTGCTGAAACACAGTCCCCGTTGTGGTAAGATTACAAGCGGGGCCCTCTGGGAAGTGTTGATGTGATGGTATTAGGGAATTCTAGAAGGGCTGCAGGGAACTAGCTGAGATCTTGTTTGCTCCTCCATCTTCATGTATGCCTATGCCACATGTGACATCGGAGGGGAACTGGTCTCCACCACACTCTCAATTACAGAGAACTCCATACTCCATCCCACCCTCCAGAACTGAGAAACACGATTTCATTCTTTGCAAATAACCCAGTTTCTGATATTTTGTGATAGCAGCACAAGCAGACTAAGATAATCATCTTTCATTAAAAGCTTGATGTTTGTCAAGTTAGCTCATCTTAATTACTAGACCTTGCCTACTTACTTCTATAATAGCAGCATTCAAGACAGTTTGCAAAGTCACAAATCCTCTAGTCCAATAAGTGATCAAGGAGCATGAAGTCTCTGAATACCCATTCCAGCAATGACCTGTGAACACACACAAACATAACAGCATGAAAGCCATGGGAGAATAGGAATCAGAACCCAAGAGAAACAATCTAGAGGCTATTCTACCAGTTGTAACTTTGGGCCATGTAGAAATAGGAAGCAGAGGTCAAACCACTGTTGGGGATGCCCACATCCCATCTAGGAATGTCAGTTTGAGTGCTGGTAGCTCTGCTTCCCATCTGGCTTCCTGTCAGTCACCTTGGGTTGCAAAAGATGATGGCTCAAGTGCTTGGGCCCTTGCCCCCAAGTCAGGAGACAAATGGGGCCTGCGGCTACTGGCTTCAGTCTGGCCCAGCTCCAGATCTTGTGGGTATTTGGTGAGCCCCACAATGGATAAAATATTTCTGTTTCTTTTTCTTTTCTTTCACATGTGTGTGTTTGTAAGGATAACCACATCTTAAACATAGATGAGAATAAACATTACAAAATGGATGTTCTCCATAAGGTAGTCTTATCCATGCAGACCAGAACAGGTGTAGAAAATCTTAGAAAATACATAGGAGATGAAAGCAAAACCTTTGCTGTGCCCATCCTGGACTCCATTCTGTGCCTCGAAATTCCCAGCATCCCAGTTCCAGAGCATCTTTAGGCTCAAATGCATGTGGGTTTTTGATTTCTTTACAAAAGGTTTACCAGGCCACCATACATGAAATATCTGAAATAACCCTTGTAGTCTCCATCCCCAAACTTTATTTCAATTTGCTGATTATACTGTTTACAACCTTCCTTGCTCCTGCCTGAAATGATTTCTGCAGGCAGGATCTATATTTTCTTCATTTTAACCACAAGACAACTGACAGTGTAGCTAGCACACTGTGGTGAGCTGATAAAACCGAAGAATGAATTCTATTGTTCACATCAATTTTACTTATCCAAGTGACTATCTCTTCATGAAGGTATTTCATTGTGTTTTCCCTGCCTGATTTTTTGCAATCCATTCTTTGGGGCTATCCCAGAAACACCACCTTAAATTTGGAAAACTAATCACATCTTTTCCCTGATCAGAGTACCTCCGTAGCTATACCTTGGTCTAGAATTGTCAGATGCTACAGGATCTATCCTTGAGAATTCCACATCCATCTCTTTTTTAAAAGATTTATTTATTTTTATTGAAAGGCGGATATACAGAGAAGAGGAGAGACAGAGAGGAAGATCTTCCATTCGATGGTTCACTCCCCAAGTGACCGCAACAGCTGGAGCTGAGCCAATCCCATATCCATCTCTTATCATGTTCCTTTTCATAGTCTTTGTTTCCCAATCTACCAATATCCCGTTTCACTTCAGGAACTTCACAAATACCTTTCTTTAATACTATGCCCATATCATCTTATTCCTGTGGATATTTTAAAAATCCCTGCTTTTGAAATACATATTTTACTTGAAAGAAAAATGGGGAAGGAGGAAGGTATGGAGAGGGAGAAAGAGATTGTTTAACTTATCATTTAACTTCTCAAATGGTCCAAGTTCAGGTCCAAGCTGGACCAGGCCAAAGGCAGGAGTAGAAAAGTCTATCTTTGTCTTCCACATGGGTGGCAGAGGTTTAAGCATCTGGGGCATCTTCTGCTTTCTTCCCAGAGACATTGTTAGAAAGTTGGATCGAAATCAGATAAGTCAGGACTCAGATTAATGCTCTCACATTTGATGCCAACATCCCAAGTGATCATTTAAACCCCTTTGCCACATGATGGCCTCTTCTTGTGATCTTAAACATCACTCTGCCGGGTAGGACTGATCTAATCTCAGTTGATCAGAATCCTCTGGTCCAAGCACCATTTCTTGCACTTGTCATAAACTGTTCACTGAATTTCCTTCCTGATGAAAAGCAATCTTACCTGACTCCTTTTTGACTTCTGCGTACTGATTCCTCCTGTATCATTAAAGCATTCGTTGGTGAGCTCAGTGGATATGTAATGAAATATTCTACGCTGTTTTGAGGGTCATCGTCTAATGGAAATGTATGCTTGACCTCAGAACAATTTCATCAAGAAAATGCTGTTCCCTGTCTTCTCACGTGCTACTGAAAGTATCTCTGCTGTTCCCCCTACCTGCTCCTTAGGAAGATATGAAAATATGCCATTGTAAGAACTTATACGAAAAATTACCTGAAAAATCTTCTTCTTTCACAAATGGAACATGATATCCATTAAAAAATTTTAACTTGTAAGAGAAGGTGTCATTAAAGACAATTCCCACAGCATTTGGGATGTTTTCTTGAAGCAAAGTATCCATATGTTTTTCATTTAGTGCCTCAGCGACGCTTACTCCTATGAATTAAAGGTAAGCACATAGTAGTGACATGACTAATGTGATGTCCAACTGTGTCATTGTATGTTCTTATCAGACTTAAACAAGCCTTTCATCTGAACTAGAAATCTTAACTATTGCATTCCTATGTTAAAGCATACACTCACTAACACCTATATTCCCACCATACAGAAATCTGTAAATTTGGAAGTATAAATAATCTTACAGCTATGTTCCAGGAGAAACACGGTCCCACATTGGTTATTCAGTGGCATGTTTTTTTGACTCCATGGTGCTGTAAATTTTTTTCTTTTAACTTCATACCTGCTGTTGGCTTTATTTTGTGACTTCTCATTTCAGGGTATACAGTGATGCTATAACAGAGACTACCATATCCAGATGTGAAGATACAATGCAGTGTGTACCTGTGCTTCCAAATCAAAGAAACTGCTGGATACATCTAGACAGTGGGATGCTGGACTGTATGACAGGGTCTGTATCAGCATTGTCGGGACACACTGAAATAACAGACTAATGGACTTATGACTGCTTATGAAGGACTATACCATTGTAATAATTTGGGGAAAATCAGTAGAGGGATGGGTAGTTAGGGAGGGGTGGGGGAAATCCCAGGCCCTATGGAATTGTGCTATAAAATTCAAAAAATTCAAAAAATAATAAACCTTAAGAAAAAAAAAAAGAAAGAAACACGGTCCCTACTAAACTGGAACCGCTTAAAGCTTTAATTTACAAGCCTAGTTTAATGAAAACAAGAAAAATACCAGGCAAGTTTTTTTTATCCTCTTGATACTTAACTTGATAGCATAATGTGTTATTATAACTTCAAGTTAACCTGTATGCATCTTACAACAAAGATATAACTAATATTAAGTCTTCTTACCATTAGTGTACCTACCTTTCAAATAGGGAGAAAACTCCGTTTGATTTATGATCTGCTGTGTCATATTAGAGACTGGAGTATAAAAAATCTTTAGAGAAGAGCTATTAAATTTATCGACCCTTCCAAGATTCTGAGGAGGTATTTCAGGAACCCGATTATTTTCTTTGAAATATGAAAATACACCCATATACAGTCCAATCAGTATTGCAACACCCAATTCCTATAACACAGAAGAAAGGAATGACTTAGATCATATTCACTTTATGAATTAACATCAAGACCTGTTGAAGATAAATTCTAAACTTGATAAACAGTCAGCTCTCCACTATTCAGAACAAGCAGAATGCGTAGGAGGATGAATACTGAGGTTTAGTTACTAATATCATTCTCCCCTTCTAGAGTTACATTGATTAGCGTATGAGCTACCGCGGAAGCCGGCATCCGGATTACAAAAGTATTGTAGATAGTGAAATAGCAATGTTTTCTGTCAATTTTCATACCCTTGTATTAAAAGCAAAGGAAAATGAAACAGGACTAAATGGTAGAGTATCTAGTGGTTTGCAATTCTAAATAAATTCTTCCTTGCTGGCATGACACTTCACTGTATTCATAGCCACTCCATTGGATGTGGGTAGAAATGATAGTCACCACTCCAAGGTGTGGATCATGGGCCCCAGTATAAGCTTTAATATTCGGTCTGTGGCTCTCTTCTCCTGAACTTCTGACTGGCTTTAGAGGGTCCAGCGAAGGTCTCCAAAGCCTAGGGAAATGCAGGATCCCCAGATTAAGAAATTAGAATGACCATGATTTCTCTACCCATCCAATCCACTTCACGTTCACGACTGCCCTTCATACTGCAAAAAGAATTAAAAATAAACTTTTGCAATGTCACACCACTACAATTTGAGATTGTCACTTGTAACCAGCCCAAATGTCTAACATAAACTGATGATCAGTGTGGTTACATGGTCACAATCCTTGAATCTTTGTGAAGAAAATTCATGGTCTTACAAATCCACAAGATAATAATTACTTAACTGATGTCTTGACTTTAAAAGTATGATGTGTAGTAGCAGTGTAAGAGTGATTCTGGGACTGATGCTCAACTACCTGATCCTCCACCTCCAAGTGAGGCATCCCGTATGGGCACTGGTTAGTGTCCTTCCTGCTCCAGTTCTGATCCAGTTCCCTGCTTATGGCCTAGAAAAAGTAAGCGGGATGGCCCAAGTCTTTTGAATCCTGTACCTGTGTGAGAGACCAGGAAGAAGCTCCTGACTCCTGGCTTTGGATCGGACTGGCTCAGCTCTGGCTACTGTGGCCATTTGGGGAGTGAACCAGCAGATGGAAGATCTTTGTCTCTCCTCTCTGTAAATCTGCCCTTTACAAGCAGAATAAATACATCTTCACAAAAAAGAGTGCTTCTAATTCACCATATAATTAATTTCATAATTTTGGTCTTTGCAATTCCATTTGATTGTTGTAACTGTCTTGTTCTCAATTACAACTATGGATAAACTCAGATTCATAAGTTTAATATTCTGATTAAAACATCACATAAGAGAGTCACTAGGTAAGAAAAGCAGAGTCCCCATTTTGGAAAGAGATGAATGTCCATACCAATAAACTTTCTCTTCTTACTCTCCATTTGTTTAAAACAATTTTTTGTAGAAGTGCTCGTGTTTGATGATAAACACTTCTCTGTTTTGGTGTCATTTAGTCTGTTGATGAAATGCATGAGGAAAAATAGAGAAACATGTTGATACATAAACCAGAAAAAAGTATTCTTGAGCAAAACATTTACTTGATTTATAATATTATTACAATAACTAATGATTCCAAAGTTCACCTCAAATATATTCACTTTAAGTCATTTGAGGGGGTGTGGATGACAATGAAGGAACAGAGTGGTTATTATCACAATATTACAATAACAGATTGCTACAATTATAAAGCTATTGCTAGAGTTCAAACACATAACTTTTATGCTTCATATTAGAATTTAATGATGTAAATAGAAAATTAAACCATCCTACTACTAGTCATTTCTTATGCTTTATATTCAAATAGGAATCCAAAAGCTAGCTGAGTGAACATCAAAATGCTGATTACTCAAGCTCATTTGCATTGTACATTACTTTCACTAGAAATATCCCCAGTTTTCTCAAAGTGTTTAACTCCAAATGGAACCAAGCAATTTTTGTGAAACAGTGAAGTTGCAGCATAACAACCCAGACTCGAGCTACTTAAAGTTTGATTTTGACACAGTATCTCTGTCTCTTTAATTTTCTGAATTCAGAAGTTTTTGCTGTCTGAATGACCTAAAAACAAACCAAAATAAGCTTCTAAAGTTTGAGAAAAAAAAAAAACAAATAAATTGCATGGGAAAGTAGTTTTGTTTGCAACTCAATTTTTTAAAGACTCGTTTCGAAATCAAATTTTTTCCAATTATATATTCAAATATCCAGGCCATTCTCCTTTGGCTAGTGCAGGAGTTAATGCAACTCTTTTCTTGCATTCTATTGTTATTTCTTCAAAACAAAAGGTAGTTAAGAATAGAAAACATTTGTTATTGTCTCCAGCAAAAAATAAATATTTACAAACATCTGAAAATAGATTGATTTCAGCCACATCCACCCATATATTCAGCATAGCACAAAACCACTTTACTTACTGTCAGGGAAGTTAGAAGAAGCACTCTGGAAGCACAGTCAATTCACAGTTCTCTTTCCAGCCAGTGCACCCACTGAAACTGTATTGCAGTTTCTTCATTTATTCCTTAAATGGGCGCCTATTCCCTGACTTAGGCTGGTTTCTGACAAGGGGTGTGGTCAGAGCAAGCCGCACATGATGAAACTTGTTTTGTTGTCTGTGTCTTTTTTTCCTAAGCCAATTATTCTGCAGGGAAACAACTGCTCCGTGGTTGGTTGGGAGTAAAACAAATCCTATGTCTGTTCACTTAGCCTTTCAATTCCAGGGATAAGGGGGAAAATGGTAAACAAGAAACATGGACTTAGTCTGTAACACGTGAGACCAAGATGGAAAAAGAAGAGGAAAAACAATTACAAACCGAGAAAGAGTTCACTCTGTATGAAAAACTTTTCCTTTTTTTCACTGTGTCTACACACAAGTGGAAATTGCACATCTAATTCAGAAGAAGTAGTAAGAACTGCTGGCTCTGACGTTGTTTTTTGTCACTAATAAAACTAAGCATTTCATAGTCTGCCTTGAATAAACTCCCAGAATGGACAAATGAAGAAATAGCAGGAAATCCCTTTCTCACATCTTGTCCATTGTGGATGCAGCATTTTTTTTCATAAATAAACAAAAGTGAGTTGACTGCCAAGGAGAAAAAAATAATATGAACTTTTGTGAATGAAGATTAGAAAAAAAAAGTGGAAATGTATTCAATAATCATTGCGTAGTCTTTCTCTCCGTGGAGTTGCGACCATTTTTTGGAGCTGCCACAGTAAATGGCTAAACAGGAAATCAAAGTCCATGAATTGGGAAAGCTCAAATATTTGACATGGCTCCCATTCCAAAGACGTTAATATTCATGAAGCCGAGAGATGTCTTGGAGTGAAAACGGATAGTTTTAAAGCAACAGCAGTTAAACCTACAAAAGTGTGAACCTACATCTACCTGTGTATTTACACATATATGTATGGACCAACATGTGTATGCACATACCAATATGCGTTTCCTTTGCAGCTAGTGCTATTAATTTTTGTGCTACTCTAAATTATGCAAAATCACATCAAGTTATGCTTTGTTTATTTCATTCCCTTTTCTTACTAGAATTTTAAAAATGTTTTTGAGATAAAAAGATCTTAAGTTATGTCAGTCAATGGCTTTTTAAATTTATTTTTAAAGACTCTTTTGTTGGAAAGGCACATACACAGAGAGGAAGATCTTCCATCTGATGGTTCACTTCCCAAGTGGCCACAATAGCCGATCCAAAGCTGGGATTAGAACTGGAACCCATATAGGATCCTGACGCGCTCAAGGCAAGGACTTTAGCCACTAGGCTACCACACTGGGCCCAGTCAAAGACTTTTTAATGCTCTACTACATAGAGTTCAACAAATCAAAATATAGTGAAATATTGCATTCATCTAGCTGGAAACTGGCAAGAACTGAGGTTGAAAGGTAACCAGCGCTTCAAATGCTGGGGAACTGGTCTCACAAATTTTAAATTTTCATCAATGGTAGAATAAAATTTCAGTTTCTTTTAAATCACCTGGAATATACTTTATATTTCTATTAGTTTAATTATTTTTTTTTTTTACTAAAGTTGTGTACCCTATTTTTGGAATAATTTTCACTTTTCCTTTCTTGGAAATGCACTAAAATTGATAGCGACAATTATGATAGCTCTTAGATTAACCATAGTTAGCAGCTTCACCCTTTAGCATTGTTTTCCTTGTCTATGTTTTGTATTGGTCTTTCGTTTCGTTTTAGGGAGAGTATTTTCCTCAACTAAACATGATTTCCACATAAATGGTGATACAGTGATGGACTGCCCAACCTCCAGCTTGGACAATGATATAAAAAAGTATATTTCAAAATGTAAGTTCAGGCCTGGTGCGATAGCTAGTAACTAAATCCTCCCCTTGAATTGGGTGTCAGTTCTAATCCCAGCTGCTCCACTTCCCATCCCGCTCCCTGCCCGTGGCCTGGGAAAGCAGTAGAGGACGGCCCAAAGCCTTGGGACCCTGCACCCACGTAGGAGACCCAAAAGAAACTCCTGGCTTCTGGCTCCTGGCTTCTGATCTGCTCTGCTCTGGCCGTTGCCGGCACTTGGGGAGTAAATGAGTAGATGGAATATCTTTCTCGCTGTATTTCTGCATTTTCAATAATAAAAATTCATACTAATAATAAAATATTAATCTCATATATAAGTTCAGATCTGTGAGTGTTTGGAATGTGCATACAAATTGTGTTTAATGAAAAAGCTCCCATCCAAAGCCAGGTAACAGGAGTTTTTCCCAGGTCTTCCACAAGGGGGCATAGTCCCAAAAACCTGAGCTCTTCTTCACTGTCTCCCCAGGTCATTAAGTTGGGAGCTTTCTGGGAGAAGTGGAGAAACCAGGACGCAAACTGGCACCCAAATGAGATGCTTGCACTGCAGCCAGAGGCCAAGCCTACTGCACCCGATGCCTCTCTGATACTATGTTCTTTTTTTTTTTTTTTTTTTTTTAAGATTTGTTAAGTTACTTGAAAGTCAGAGCAGTTCTGGCTGCCGATTCACTCCCCAGATGACCGTGAAAGCCAGGGCCAGGCCAAGACAAAGCCGGCAGACAAGAGCTTTACCCAGGTCCTCCGTGTCGATAGCAGGGACTCAAACACTCACACCACCTTTTGCTGCTTTTTCTGGGTCATTAGCAGGAAGCAGGTGGGACACAAAGAGATACTCATTAGGGTAACTGAGATGCACAGGTTTTTCTTGATAGAATGCTGACGCCATAAATTCTATTTTCAATAGTGAACGTGCCTTATATCAGAATTTTCTAAATTATGTTTCTTAAAATTGTAAGAATTAAGTCATTTTAACCATTGTAAGATTATAATTAAGTCACATTGTGTTTCCAACATGATATAGCCATCACAACCATCTCATTCCAGCATTTTTCAACACCTGAAACAAGATTTCTGAACCCATTCAGTAAAAAAGCCTTTTTCTCCTTCTCCATATCCTTTTGTGAAGACTAGAGCATCTTTGCCTATTCTAGATATTTCATGTAAATATAATCATACATTTGCTCTTCTGTGTCTGGTTTACTGCAAACGTAGTAGTTACATTCACAGAGGGACAGATACACACCCAAATTAAACGGATTGATACACTGACCATTGCTTGGTATAAATATCTATTTATTTTATTGCAACTTTTTTTTTTTTTACTCAGCCATCGCCATTCAGCTAGGTCTTACGTATTTGCTTCTACATTTATCCAATCTGCTAACATTACATTTTGAAGGCATGAAGAAGCGATCACTCCAGGTGATGACAGAGCTATCAAACCTATCCTATCCCTGTTGCTTCTGAGTCTACCCTCAGAGGGTCTCCTGTACGGTGGTCCTACTGTTCCTTTTGAAACAAGGCACACTTCACAAAGTTGGTTATGCGCCTGGTCTGTTTTTCAAAGTGTTTTATACGTCAGTTTTAGGCTCATTCAGGAAGGATTTTGAAATCACCTGATCAATAAAAATTCCAACGCTTTATTTATTTATTTATTTATTTGCTTACTGGTTGGTTGGTTGGTGTTTTTCAGTCAAAAACTAGGGCAGGTTTCTGGGCTGTCAGCAACTTGTCTTAAGGGCTTCTTTCCCAGTCTGAGCAGCCTTTGAAGCTAGCTTTTTGTAGTGTTGTGGTTTTCAAGTCCTCATTTTTCATCAACTTTAGCTTTTCATCTTGTAGGTATCAAAAGCGCAGTTTCCAACCATATAGCTTTAAGTAAAAGTTCACCATGGAGTTGGGCTATTGCAACACAAGCTGAGTTTACTATGTCAAAAGTATTTTTTTTCATTTTACCTAGAAATTAATCTATTTATAAAGGTAGGAGAGCCTCGTTTAACTTAGTGTCATGTTGAAAGAATTGAACTCTCGATGGGTTAAATTTGTCCTGCAAATGACAAATATGCTTCTACCCAGCTCCTCTCTGGGAGGGTCCACGCGAGGCTCCATGTGAGTCTGACCATAACCTGGGTTGCAAACCTAAGACCACAGCACATTCCACTTATGGCGATTTGTTGTGGACATCTTTGTTTTGCTAGAGATCAACACAGCCATATGCTTTGTCTCTCCAGAAATTAAACTGGGAAACACACAGAAGGCTGACAGAGTCCACAGACAGGCACAGACAGACACAATGAATTACAGGGTAACTCGGGGGTAGCAGTTAGCTCTAAGAGCAGAACATATAGATTGGGAAAGAGACACATGAAAAAGCAAATGATACAGTGAGTGCCGAGGGGGAAGAAGGGACTATTGATGGTGAGAAGTCAAGTCAATTCTAGCATGGGTGGAGTGTCGCCCTGTAGTACCACAATCTCTCGCCATGGACATCCTTGTGGCTGACTTGGAGCTACCATAGCTTTCAAGTCTTCCAGTTCTTTTTCTTTAATTTGCCTGGGATTATAATTCACCCCTCATTATCTGAGGTAGCACATTTTAGTCTGTTCTTGCAACTGGAGAAACTACTGAACACAGCAGTTTGACCAGGAATAAACATGCAAGAAATAGGATATCTCAAAGAATGTGGAGATTTTGCAATTAGTTAAGACATAATGGCTGGAGGACATCCAGGATGTTTTCTATATGTTAAGCTCTTTCTTTTCTTGGCATCTGGTCACATGATCAAAAAGGGAAGCTATGGACAATTACTGCAAAGAAACTGTTTTAAGGGTGTGAGCAACCCAACTGCAACGTAGCTATATGATTCTTATTTGTAGTAGTAGGAAATTTACTGAGTGAAATCCTGGAATACCTTATTCTCAAAAGCAGCTAAAGAAATCTGCTAGATAAAGTTCTTTTATCTGACAGCATTGCATACGCCAACAGTACCTGTTTAGAAACAGCTGAGTCACATGCAGTTCTCATTAGTGCAGGCTTCGATACGCCTCCAGGCCTAAACAGCTGCTTCAGAAAAAAAAATTACACAACTTTACAGCATCTTTTTTTGGTCAAAGCAAACTATTTAGCAGGAATGAACACAGTAGTGGAAAAGTGGGAGGTATTCCTATTTCCCAATCTCCTCTTTTTGATCAACTGTGATAATCCATCACAAAATATGAAGCAAAAACACTAAAACTAGCACCTTTTTCTCTGGCTGTGTCAATATAACCTAAAATAAGAGATTCCTTTTTAAAAAGTCCTTAGGAGAGTATAGGCTACAAATAACAGAAGCCGGTCTCAATTGCAAGTTATCAAGCAAGCAAAGCTTAGAGTATTCATTTTTTGGTTAAACAAAATCAGTATTTCTTAACATGAGTGCTACTAATGTTTTGTCTTATATACTTTCTTTGGTCATGTGGAATGGGTTATCTGATGTTTACCAGGATAACAATCTCCACCAACCAGATACAAGTAGCATTCCTGGTTGACAACAGAAATATTTCCATATACTCTGAAAACTCCCTTGGAAGAGGTACAACATTTCCCATTAAGAACCACTAACCTAAAGTAATCCCATAAGTAGGGTAAGTTGGGGATTTAAAACATGTTCTCATGTGATAAATGCATAGGTGTTAATTATGCAGTAATCACACACAAACTTTTCTAAGATAATTAGAGTATTTCGGATAGAACTAAAGTTCTCTTTGATCATCTGAACTATCCCTAAAGTAACTACTTTTTTCATATTGACATCACATATACAACAGGCGCTCACAGAAACACACAAACAATCCTTACCAACCCTGCTGTTCAGTTATTGATTGGAATCATCACACCTAGTCCTGGAAAGAGACGGGTTGAAAGGAATTGTCTCTTCTATTCATTCTTACTTTCAAAACAGAGAATGAAATGTTGAATCCTAAATTAAGTAAGAATGGTGGTTTACTTCCTCCATAGTCTTAAGTTTAGAGAATAAGAAACATTGTAATATTAGGAACACTCGTCTAAATATTTTGTTTTTTTTTTTAACACAAAAGCAGCATTTTTAATAGTTACTTTTTCCTGTTGTTGTAAAGCACCTTTTTTCCCCTATATCCCTTCCATGAACAGTTTGCCATTATGACATACTTCTAAAAGCATGACAAAGCATGATTTTCCCATTAAATGTTAGATATTAAATGAATTCATGTTTAACCTTCCATTTCCTAGGCTGTGAACATACCCAGATTTTGTTTCAGACTAAAGAGAATAAGCCCATCTTTTAAATAAAATCTCTAAATATATGTTCATGAATATTTTTCAACTACTCGTAGACTTAAGTCCTAATAAAATATACTTCCTTTGCATTATGATGAACACCTACTCTTGTCCATAGTTATTTCAATCCTACATCATCCTTTCTTGATTTTCATGCAATATAAATAAATTTGGTATACTTCACTGTTATTAATATTATAACCTCAGTATTATATGAAATTTCAACTCTCAAAAAAGATATGTTTCGTTACAGTTGGCAAAAATCTTTGAGATTTTTTGTTTTTTTAAGTAGGAATCTGGTAAGCTAAGACTCACGTAAAACTGGAGAAAATTGGAAGAATGAGGACAGGGTAGATATTATACCAGACAGTCATTTGAATATGATCAACAAATGGAAGTGATATAGAAACAAAAGAAAGTTCTCAACATAAAATACAACCTCTCCTCAACCGTAAAGGATGATTTGTGCAATAGTATGTTAATGTTCTATTCACCTGTCCTCAGCACTTGTCATTTAGTAATGAGCACATCTGCTATTTTCAGTACAGCTTTAGCGTCATCATCTTCTGGCTTTTCTGAATTTTTCTTCTTGGAGAGACTCAACAGATACAATAAAACATAAAAATTCAATTCCAGTTTACAGCGGCTATCAATAAAATAAATATTATTAAAAGCAATGGACTATCTTTTTGCTCAAAGCTAATAAGATGTCTTACTTCTTACTTCTAAGATTCCCTATGAAGATATTCTGGGTAACTAAGTGTTTGGGGATCCTCCTCGACCATTTTTCCTCTTCAAAAACTTTTCTGTCATCCATCAACTTGAAATGCTGCTTTGCTGCTTAGATTCTCTCAAATATATGTAGTCTGTCAGGATTCCGCTATTCCTGTATATAATAAAAATAATGTCAATTTTCTTTTCTTTCTATGCTATGTATTTACACTAAACACAAATTTGTTAGCATGCTGTCCACTTACCATGCATTGGAGAAAACAGACTTTCCTGCTTGACTACTCACAGCAATGAAAAAGAAAAAGACTCACTTTCTTTTTTATGACCATTTGTTTTGTCTTTGCAAATTCTATGTTAACTTAAGCATTATGCCTTTTTTGAAAGGAACTTAACATTAGATTCTCACGCTCAGAGCAAATGCATGATCATGACTACAACAGAATTCTCACGTAAATATGATATTGATATGAAGAGAACAGATCCAGTGGATTTCTGAGCTACAGCTCTGGTATAATACACGCCACTCCCTCCCCCGTTCTCCCTCTCACTTCTTGCCTTCCTTTCTCTTCCTTAATTTTTTGAGATCACGCATTTTTTCACATATTTTTAAATATTATTTTGTGATGCAGATCCATAGGCTCTGGGATCTTCCCTCTTCCCACTGATTTCCCCTATATTATTACAATAGCATAGCCCTTCACAATCAGTCATAAGTCCATCATTCTGCTATTTAAATGTATGCGCACTGCAGGTACGGACAATGGCAGAGTGTCCAGCATCCTATTTTCAAGATACATTCAACAGTTTCATTGGGAATCCAGCTTTGATTTGAAAGTAGATATGCACACTGTATTGTATCTGAATATAATAATCTTAGTTACAGTTACTATACATTCCCTTAATTGGAAAGCCATAAAACAAAATCAACAACAGGAAGGAAAACGGAGAATTTACAATAACATGAAGCTAAGTAGCATGATACTACTGAATGACCAATGTATTGCTGAAGAAAAGAAAAAGGAAATTTAAAAAAAAACCTTCTTAAAATAATGTTGCTGTGTGAGCCACAAGTCACTAAAGATATTAATGAGAAAAGAAAAACTTTTGTGAGGAAATGAAAATAAAAACAAAAATACCAATACCCATGAGATGTAGCAAAAAACAGTATTGAAAGAGCTACTGATCTTGTATTTTACATGAAGGTTACCATAGAACAGAGAATATATGATATTTGTCCTTTCAGGATTGATTTATCTCACTGAGCCTACAGGTCTTTAGTTGGCACCATTTGGTTGCAAATGGTAGGATTTCATTCTTCTAATGGTTGAGTGAAGTACTCAATGAAGTGGATGTGCCACAGCTTCTGGATTGTTATTGTAGATTGTGCTGCTGTAAATATAGGATTACAGATCCCTTTCTCATACACAGATTTCAATTCCTCTGAATATAGTCCCAGAAATGGGAAAGCTGGGTCATAGGTCAGGTCAATTTTCAGTTCTCTCACCACTCCATATTGACTTCCCTAGTGGTTGTACTAGCCTACACTCACACCAACAGGGAAGGCGGGTGACTTTCTCCCCACATTTGAGTCAGCCCAGTGTGATTTTTGTTAGTATTTCCAACAGCTAGGAAGCCTGAGCATTTTTTCATATGTATATAGCCATGTGAATCTGTTCTTTTGAAAAATGTTCATTTCCATCACCCATTTCTTCAGGGTTGTTTGTTTTGCTGTCACTGAGTTTCTGAGCTCTTTGCAAACCCTAGATACTAGTCCCCCTACCAGTTGCACAGTGTGCAAAGATTCTCTCCCTTTCTGTGGGTTGCTTCTTCACTTTGTTGATTGAAGCTTTCTAGTTTGATGCAGTCCCATTTGTTTATTTTGGCTTTGACTGCCTGTGCTTTTGGTGACTTTTCTAAGTCTTTCCTAATTCTTACTTCTTGGAGAATGCATCCTATGTTTTACTCTAACAGTTTAATGGTTTAAGTGTGTATTGACAAAGACTGCATGATTCCACTACATGAGACGTCAAAGGAGCCGAATGCATAGTTAGGCGGAGTCTGTGCTTAACAGGTTTACATTTTACATTAAATATCTTTAAAAGATTTTTTATGTATTAAGAAGTCAGAGGAAAGAGAGATCATTTCCCATCTACTGCTCTATTCTTCAGTGGCCACAGAGATGATGTGAGCCGGGTCAAAATAAGGAGACTGGAATTCCATCCAGATCTCACTTGTGTGGGTAGAGGGTGCAACTACTTGGGCCTTCTTCCATTGTCTGCCCAAATGCATTAGCAGAAACTGGATCAAGGGTAATATAGCCAGGACTGAAATCAGCATCCCGATATTGCAAGCTGTGGATTGACCCACAGTGCTGCAAGGCTGGCTTCTTATTCTATATTGGAACATAAAGATTCGCCCCCCACCACCACGGTGGGCTATTGTTTACCGCTTCTCCCAGGTAATTGGCAGGGAGCAGGAAGATAAGTAGAGCAGCCAGGACATGAATCACTTCCCTTATTGCATGCCAGTTTAGCAGGTGGTGGGTTTACTGGCCCCATGCCACAGTGCTATCTCTTAGTATGCTTCTCTTTAAAGAGGAGGAAACTTTACTGGATTGAGTTACAAAATTTCTGACTCTTTAAAATCATGCATTTACTAGAATCAATAAACATGATTAGAAAGTGCAATGTTTATGCAAAAAATGTATAAATCTTGTTTGTATGAAGTGATGGAATTAGAATTACTATAGTCAAAATTAATCATAATTTTTCAAGCCTCTCCCTTTATCTTATTAATACACTGCTACAAACTCAGAGTTTGATCATTGTTTCATGAAGATAAAATATTTTTGGAGCTAAATTTATGGATCCTGAATCTCTGGGTTACATTGTCATTTGTTCTAATTGTCTATTTTCAAGTTGATGAATTACAAATAACTTCTCTAAGTCCTTAATAGTACCTGTCCTTAAGTCACACTTACACTCAGGTATTTGTCTGCCTACCCACCTAACTACAGAATATAATTAGTGGAAAGCGAATACATCCTGTAGAAATAATGTAAAGACCTCTTGAAAACAAATCTTTTTTTTTTTTTTTTAAGATTTTTATTGGAAAGGCGGATATACAGAGAGGAGGAGAGACAGAAAGATCTTCCGTCTGATGATTCACTCCCCAAGTGGCCGCAACAGCTAGAGATGAGCCAATCCGAAGCCAGGAGCCTCTTCCGGGTCTCCCACGCGGGTGCAGGGTCCCAAGGCCTTGGGCCGTCCTCTACTGCTTTCCCAGGTCACAGGCTGAGAGCTGGATGGGAAGCCGGGCTGCTGGGACTAGAACCGGCGCCCAAATGAGATAACAGCGCGTGCAAGGCGAGGACCTTAACCACTACGCCATCACGCCGGGCCCAAAAACAAATCTTTTAAAAACTCAAAAATAAAAGTTTCTGACAAACTTGAGACACTTTGACAATTTTTAAAAAGTAACTTTCATGTGCACTGTTTAAATGCCTTATATACATGGAAGTGACACTTTATTCCGAATTTTTAAAAAATACATGTTATTAATTGAGGTAAAATGCTGTCTTAGCTGATGTACACCTCTCAGGCGTTTGTGGCTTTAAGGGAGTTGAAGCCAATGCTATAAAAGTTGTTTTTTTTTTTTTTTAACCTCTGTTCTCAAAGGTCTGTTTTGAAAATCTTAACATTACTTAAGGTAAACCCATGAGTCATATCTCAGTAATGTGTACAATAGCATGTTTCTACTTACTTGCCTTTAAAAATGTAAAGCAGGAATAAAACAGTCCCCAGTTTCTTTTCAGTCAGCAATCTATCCACCAGCAGCCTATACTTTGAATGGCACGCCCTGGCACATTTATCCGGTGTTTTAGGCAACTCCTGAGTAAACAAAGTCAAAATACATTAGTCCTTCTTAGAATCCCAAAGAGAAAAATATCCTTCAATGTATAGGCTCCCTTTGTGAAATAAGTATGTAAGATACGTAGTAGCACAGATAACAGCAATGTTACTAAATCATACATTTGTAAAGTGACCCTTCTTTGTTTTCAGTTTGAGGATCCAGGGATAGCCGCTTAGCATCACAACCATAGTTACTAAAGTTCGTTAAAATAAGTACTTATGTGATGTACAAATTACAATGTTCACAGAACAGGTCATTCATTTTTTCCTTATGTTTGGATGAACTATAGAAAGTCAAAAATACTCAAATAATCACCAACTTGAAAAAGTACAAAAGTGAAGAAAAATCTTCATTTAATGTGTGCAGAAATCTTGGAATAGCTCCATAAGCAAGCCACAAAAATGTCAAAAAGCAAAATGAAACCACACAGCAAAGTAGTGGATCTCAAAGCTTTCACATTCCCAAGAAGTAAAATCTCACAAAATCTTAAAAAGATATTCAAAGAACAGTCTTACCACTAGGTTGGTTATATACATTTCTGGCTCTACACATGCTTATAATCAGACAAAAATATTATACAATTGAGCTGGAAAATTAAGTCATTCCTTAGGACCATTATAGTAAATAATTTAAACACACATTGATGAGAAAATAATATTAACAAGATCAATAAACATCCTTGACACGGACTACCTGCTTTGTCTTAATTACCTTATGGAAAGTGAAAAGTAAAAAATGAGTTTTGACTTACCATCAAGAAAATGAGGAAAAGACACTTAGAAGCATTTTTGAGTCACTGTTCTGTTTGTATCCTGGAGAGCAGCAAAGATCCTCTACTTACAAATCAAAGATGGATCCCAATGAACTGTTAAATGTATGTGGACAATAGGATGTTGGACTCTGCTATTGTCCATGCCTACAATGTTGGGATACACTTAAACAGCAGATTGATGGACTTAGGACTGATTGTGAAGGGCTATGCTACTGTTATGATATGGGGGAAACAGGGGTGGAGGTGCATCTCAGGGATTTGGGGAGAGGAGGAAGGGATATCCCAGAACTCTGGAGACAACATAGAATATTTGAAAAGTGACTGAGACAGCTACACTAGTAGAGAACTGAGGGTTATACATTTATCAAAACATCTATCAGCCTTTAAAAAGGCATCAATGGCTACACAAATCTATGAATTATACTGCTTCAATTTTCCCTCAACGTGACATTACCACAAAGGAAGTTACAGAGGAAGGGAATACCATTTCACTTTTAGAATTGTATTATTTGAGAGACAAGGACATCTCCTGTACTCTGATTCCCTCTCGATACGCCCTGCAATTGCTGAAGCCCAGGAGTGAGGAACTCGAGCAGTCTTTCACACAGACGCCAGGAGCCCGACTCCGGAGCCACCATCACTGCCTATAGGATTTCACAGAAGGGTGGAGTCCGGATGAGTATCGAATGCAAATACTGCGATATTGATGAGGGCCTCTTAACTGATGGCTTAAATGTCAACCCCTGGTTCAGCTTTTCTGTCAACCTGATGCTCAAAATTTAATGTAGAGGGCCCAGCGCCATAGCCTAGTGGCTAAAGTCCTAGTCTTGCATGCACTGGGATCCCATATGGGTGCTGGTTCATATTCCAGCTGTTCCACTTCCCTTCTAGTCCCCTGCCTGTGTCCTGGGAAAGCAGTCAAGGACAGCCCAAAGCCTTGGGACCCTACACCTATGTGGGAGACCTGGAGAAGTTCCTGGCTTTGGATAAGTTCATCTGCAGCCATTGTGGCCACCTGGGGAGTGAACCAGGGGATACAAGATGTTTCTCTCTGACTCTCCTTCTCTCTGTATATCTGATTTGCCAATAAAAATAAATAAATCAGTAAAAAATTTAAGGTAGACTAATACCATTTGGGAATTCCTGTTTCCCTAACTTCTCATGAATATTTCCCACTTAAGAATTAATATTTTGGGGCCTAGTGCAGTAGCCTAGTGGCTAAAGTCCTTGCCTTGAACGTACCAGGATCCTATATGGGTGTCAGTACTAGTCCCGGCAGCCCCGCTTCCCATCCAGCTCCCTGCCTGTGGACTGGGAAAGCAGTTGAGGATGGCCCAAGGCCTTGGGACCTTGCACCTGTGTGGGAGACCTGGAAGAGGCTCCTGGCTCCTGGTTTTGGATTGGCATAGCTCCGGCTGTTGCAGCCTCTTGGGGAGTGAATCATCAGACAGAAGATCTTCCTCTCTGTCTCTGCTTCTCTCTGTATATCTAACTTTCCAATAAAAATAAAATGAATCTTTAAAAAAATTAATATTTTGAAAATTGTTACAATTGATTTTACATGTATAATTTCACTTGAGTTTCCAACCTTTTTTATGGATTTTTTTTCTGTTCCTTAGTATGATGAAACTCCATTTATTTTTATCACTTTCGTGTACTTCAATACAATGCATACATTTTACCCTAAAGGCTTTCTATTTCTTCTGCAAAGTTTATTATTGCAAGGATTGAATTTATACTATTAACTCAATGGAATCCATTTTTAACATATTTTCAATTAATTTTTCATTTTTAAAGGCATGCTATTTTGCATGTTAGTTTAAATTTTTCTGTAATTATGTTTTAAAATTTATAAACAATGAATTCTCCAGCAATGATTTTGATTTCTATTTCCAAACAAGTCTTCCAACTGATTCTGTCAAAGTGAATAAACCTCTAGAAACTAATATTTAGAAATGCTTATTCTAGTTTTAAAATGCTAAGTTTGGGAGTAATTTGTTATTCAGCAGTAGAAAATTAAATGCAAGTAACTATCTTCCAATATATTAGAGGCCCCTTACACCCAGAATGCTACATTCCTTACCTTTATATGTCCAGCTCTTCAACTAGTGCTTGGCCCAAGGCAGGAATTTAAAAACAAAACCAGATGTTGAACTCATCAATCACAGGTTGAACTGCTTGTAAGTACAAGGTGCTTTAACAGGTTCACTGAAAATGTACACTAATTGAAAAGCTGAAATGCAGAGAGATAGTGATCTTCCATCCACTCGGTTCACTTCCAGCACCCACAGCAATCTAGCCTGGACCAGGCCACAGCCAGGAATCCAGAACCCAATTAAAGTCTTCCACAGGGATGATAGGGACCCTAGTCCTTACACCATCCTTTGCCACCTCCCAGGGTATGACTTAGCAAGCAGCTGTGTAGAAAGAGCTGGGACAGGAAGTAGGCATTCCAATAGGGGATGTGCATGACCCAAGTGGTATTTAAACACCTGTAACAAATGCCTCCTCTCACCTCGCCCCCAGGGACCTCCCCTCTAACTGTCATTCAATTCAATTTTCCACACTTTTTGAAGCTCAGGGTATGTAGCTAAATACAGTTCATTCTGGGAGCATCTCGATCTACCACATACTTTCACAGTATTGTTCACAACCCTTCTCGGAATTTAAACTTATTTACCACAATAAAACAACTTTTAAACTATAGGTCCTTTACAAATTTGCTATTTCTACTCTTATGTCTAATTTCAAAGAACCTCAAGGTATGAAGGATTCCAAAGTCATTTCATCAAGAACTGTTTCCTGCCTGAGACCATCTGCTACTTTCGTTCAAATCCTCCAGCCCTAACTCTAATCAGACCTTGTCAAAGCCGTCAGTGCTGACACCCACTTATGGCTCAAAGTCATTGCCTGAGCTAATGTTGATTCTCATTTTCCACACGTTTTGCAACACATCCCCTTTGACCGATTATCTTCAGTCGACTTGGCAGAATGACAAGACAAATAGTACTCATTCAGCTTCATCCAGCCACGCCTGCTGACACATACCCTGAAATGTGCACGGAGGTGCATGCGCGCCTAGAGAGGCCTCCTTCTCAATCACACTGCTCCTCTGTGGTATACTGAATACGCTGTGTGTGCCGTATGGCACGACCTCAAATAACAGAACAGGCTAAGAAACATTCTCTCTGAGAGATGTAGCAGTCAAGAATATATGCCATGAAGTCATAATACTTGGATTCAAATTCTCACTCTGCCAACAGGGACATGGTATCACTGGGTAAGTCATTTAATCTCACTGGTCTCAGATTTTCCAGGTACAAAGAACAGGCTGGGGGAAAAAAGCCCAATCGGTTAGTGGTGCTGTAATGATTCAATGTGAACCACCAGGGTTTTCAGACATAGATCGCCTGAGTCACCAGGAAGATGTGCTGACACGGTTCATCATAACAGTTGTGATCATGTGGTTTCTGATTGGTGACTGCTGCCTATAACTTATACTGCTCCCAGTTCTATCACCACCACTGCTCTTTGATGCTAGGATTGTGCACATTATCCTCCGATTACACAACAGCCCTAAGTCACTTTAGAATGTTGGTGTGTCCCAACTAGCACATGACTTGTTTTGAATTTAGTCTTTGCCTAGGTCTCTCAGTCTCATACACTACATCCACTCAAGCATGTCGGATTTTCTAAGAATTTTCACTTTTGTCCATCACAGATCATGCTTTCTCAGCATTTTATGTGACAACCTATTGGCCACTGCTTTCTTAATGCTTTTAGAAACCATTTCATTGGTGCATTGCCATCATCTTCCAAGGTTCTTGGAGGGCATTAAAAACTGTGCATGCTAGAAGAGTGCTCTGGGATAAATACTTGGCTAACTTTATGTTTGGCACTGATGGATCAACAGACACTCAGAATCGAGTTCCTTGTGCAAGGGCCTGGCTTCTCTGTGCAGCTGTGCTGAGATCCTAGGAAAAGCTTATGACTTAACCCTTGCTATTGCCTCCACGTTCAGAAAGTTGGAGTAGGTCATAGGACGAAGGCTGTATTAGTTGACTAATGCTACCCCACTAAATTGGAAGCTGAGTTCTGCTTTCTGGTAGTTTTCTCAGAGAAGTAAATTCTTTATTTCTGAAAGGAAATGTAGATGATTCATTACGGGATCTACTAGAACCGTGACAATGAGTCATTCCATGGATTTGAAGTAGTTGGAGTGGCTAATTCAGTTACCAGCCCAGTTCTTCCTTCTGTTGCTACAGTGAAGTACAGTTTCTTCAGTGACTAGTTCCAAATGGGGAAATTTAGGTGGCCTTGTACCTGCAGTTTATTTGTTTCTGTGGAACTCAGCTGCCTGCTATATTTCTCCACCTTACCAATCCTTCAAGTGATAGCTTTCTTTGCAGAAACTGTCTTCCTCCTTCCTGTCAATGTTTTCTCAAGATAGCCATCTGGTGGAGTGCACTCTACCATTTCCTTCTTTTAAGTTCCTCATGGCTAACGCTTCTTTGTTAGCTGATTTACTTACATAGTTCTCAAGATATCACTGTGGTTAGGATCCTGGCCTTCTGGTGGTGGACCCTGAGTCACATGATCTGTGTTTTCCTACTTCTAGAACTTCACTGAACGCTTTATTCCACTCACTAACACCTAATGACTCGCAGACATGAATGAGTTCTGAAACAAACACTACTTCCAAGATCGACTCCTTTTGCTACCGGACACCTCCACCTAGATGTCTAACGAGTATCACCCATGTAACAAGTTCAAATATGAATTCCTGATCTTTCTTCCAGATCTTCCAGTGTTGAATATCATCTTAGGTAATATTGAAATATGAGGTCAAAGAGACAACACAATTTATGTAATAATCTGGAATCCCTGACTTCCTGCCCCATCCCCTATCTAAATCCTCCATCTACCTTCAAAGCAATTGCAATCCGAACATTATTATCACTCCCTTCATTCAACTTATCTTATCTTATCAAAAGTGGTCTTAACAGGTGTTAGTTACATTTTGTTTTCAACACTGCAGTAACATTCTTACTCCTCCAAATATATCAAATGATGTTTTAATGACTTCTGATCTCCTTCAAAGTCTAAGAAACGTCTATAAGGGCCTGTCTGATGCCCCTCCGACCCCATTCTTAACTGGTGTCCTTGGTCAGTCAACAAGGCTTAAGCCTCATTGGCCCTATACTCTCCCAGGGCCTCTTTATTTGCTGTTGTCTCTTCCTAGAATGCTCCTTCTCATGTTTATTCTCTCAGTGTAGCTTCCCCTTCTGAAGGAGGGGTTCTTATATGATACCATTATGTTTTCATCTAAAACATCTGAAACTCCCAACTCTAGATTCTTCAATCTCCATTTTTTACCCATTATCTAATGCATTATATGGTTTGTTTAGGTAAGGTGTTTCATTCCAGTAAAACCTCAGTGAAGGCCAATATTTCTATCTAAGTAATGTCTACCTCTAGTGCTGTAAACAGCGCTTCCTAACAAATACATAACATTTGTGAATGCATGAAGATAATGCAAGGTGATCCTCGCACTTTAAGGGCTTTGGTCACTGTTGTGGATGGGTATTAAGGAACACCTAGTGCTCCAGGTACGATGACACTGAACTTAAGGTATCTTACAAATTTGTAAAGCCTCGCTAAAAATAATCTTAGTCAATTACAAAATTGATTTCACACACAATATGTGAATATTTAAAGGTAGTCAAGAGAAAACAAGCAGGAACTTCCTAATAATTATAATTTCACCCAATCACATAACTTATACAACCGTCAATACAGAAGCATGTTAATTAATATCTTAGCATTTCTCCTATAAGGATATGACAAACCTATATTCACGAGTAACAGTTGGGGGTATATGTCATGGCACAGTAAGTTAAGGCTTTGCTTCGGATGCCCATATCCATTCTGGAGTCTTGTGAATCCTGGCCGCTCTGCTCTCCTAATCCAGCTTCCTGCCAAAGCACCACAGAGGCAGGAGACAATGGGTTGGGTGCTTCAATTCCCGCCTCCCAAGAAGATGTGGCTGGAGCTCCTGGCGCTGGATTTAACCTGGCCTACCCTTGCTGGCTGCTGCAGAGATCTGACAAGTCAACCAGTGAATGCAAGACTGTTCTCTCTCTGTGTCACTCTATCAAAGAGATCAATATAGCTTTTGAAAAGTTAGGTAAGGTGTTCCAAAACAATCATGATGTCATCTCGTTAGTAAAATGAACACAACACTGTGGTTCATGACACTTACAAAAATGACAAAATAGAAAGGAAATAAACTCATGCAGGTGAGGGATTCAGTTACCTAGTCTTTGAGATGGTTACACTGTTGTTATAACACAGAGACTGCAAAGTTCTATTATCATGAGCTTAGACAAAATGCAACAAGACAGCTTACCTGATATATTGCTTTAGGGGAAAAATCCAGGGTGCAAAACCCTGAAACTTGTATAATAGTCTGAGCTAAAAGCTGAATATAAGACAAGGTCAACCTTAACAGTTGCCAGCTTAGTCTTAGGAAGTAGAGAACAGTTCTATGCTCATTTTTAGTATACTTAATAGGTTGCACTTCATTCGTTTCCATCATTAATCCTAATTACTGACAATCTACTTAGTCCTCTCTTGCTCTCAAGTTTTCAAAGGGTTACTTTTTTTTTGCACCACATAGTGTTTTACTAGCAAATGTGGAAAGTTTAGAAGGTGTCATTTGTATGCATAATGAAAAAATTACTTTGAATTCTTTTACTGGACTGCTTTTATAATAGGAATCCTGCATTCTTGGAAGTATGGTAGCAAGTTTTGCATCTAGCTAGTTTTGTATATGCTACTTTTCAAAATCATTTACTACTGATTTTCATTTTATTTGAAAGACAGCCAGCCAGACTAAGTGTTCCATCTGCTGATTTTTACTGCTGCCCAAAGGTCAGCAGCCGCCAGGGCTGGGCTATAGCAAAGCCAAGAACCTGGAATTCAATCTGGGTGTCCTGCTTGGCAGGCAGGAACCCAAGTAACATGATCTATCACCTTGCCACCTCCTGAGTGAGCAATGGGAACCTGCATCAAAAGAGGAATCGCCAGACCCCAAAATACACACCCCATACAGGCTAGGGGTATTCTAACAAGTTATTTAACTGCCCCTGTTTGTCCACTTTTAAGACGCTTTAAATTAAAAGATATTTAATTTTTTGAAACTTAAGAGTTACAGAGAGAGGGAAAGACAGAGAGAAGTTTTCCATCTGCTGGGTCATTCCCCAAATGGCTGCAACAGTCAGCAGATCGCCCACACGACCTCAGGGACCCAAGCCCTTGGGCCCACCTTCTGCTACTTTCCTAGGCACATTCTCAGGGTGCTGGACCCAAAGTGGAGTAGCCAGGCCTTGAACACATACCCATAGATGCCAGACAGCACGGAGGCAGTGCCCAAACCCTCTGCTTCACAATGTGAACCTCTAACTTCCTGATAACTTCAATCACTTAACGTTAAAAAAGAAATTTAAGGGCCTGGCACTGTAGTTTCGTGGCTAAAGTCCTTGCCTTGAACGTGCCAGGATCCCATATGGGTACCGATTCTAATCCTGGCAGACCTGCTTGTGGCCTGGGAAAGCAGTCAAGGACGATTCAAAGCCTTGGGACCCTGCACCTGCGTGGGAGACCTAGAAGAAGCTCCTGGCTCCTGGCTTCAGATCGTGGCATCTCCAGCCATTGTGGCCGCTTGGGGAGTGAATCATCAGATGGAAGATCTTCTTCTCTGTCTCTCCTCCACTCTCTATATATCTGACTTTGCAATAAAAATAAATAAATCTTAAAAAGAAAGTCAAGAGCTGACTTCTAGCTGACTCACTTCTTGACAGCGTAGAATGCTGGCGGTGGTGATGACTGAACTCGCTGGGCCCCTGCTCCCCAGGCGGAAGCCCTGGCTGGCACTGCAGGCCCTGCCCTTGACCTGACCTGGATCCCAGCCATGACGAGCACTCGGAGAGTCCATCAGTAGATGGAATTCTCTCTTCCTTTGTGCGTCAAATGAGTGTATAAAATAAAACGCAAAAGAGAATTTATCTGATTTGCAAGAGTTATTCAGGTGCTCGAAAAGAATATGTTCACTGCATTTAAAGTATGCTATAGGAGGAAAGGTCAATTTATTTTGAAAAATTTAAAAGGAAATTAACAAATATGCAGAGTTAAATATCTGGAGATAATTTATTAAAATGTAATAAAGTATAAATAAAAATGTTTCATATTTTCATGAAATACATTGGAGAGAGGATAAATAAACCTAGTTTAAAATGTGAACATGAATTAACACAGTAACTGCCAGTGTTCCTTCTACACTTGAAAACTCTGATACTGAAAAAATTATTAATCACTTCCGAGCTGTTATCGTTTCAATATTAACATGAGACATTACTTAATTACCAACACTGAGTAACACAGAACTCATTTCAGCATACAAAATTGCCTTAAATGTTCAGCTCTCAAGGATCATCATTCGTAACAATCACTCATTTTTGTTAAACGCTGTCATTGCGAAGTACATATAATACATTAGGATTTAAGAGCGTAAACTTTTACTTGATAAGAACAGTAGATATAAAAAATTCTTAACCTGAGAATAAATTCTTTCTTTATAATACACTATTTCAGGAAAGAGAAGGAAAAAAATACATTTAAGCAACTGTGAATATACATTTGGAAAACATATGTATTTTAGAAATCAGTGCCTATGTTACATGAAAAAAAGGCACAATAGTTTAACAAACTCAGAGCACAATCAGAATGAAAAGTTTAGTGACCAACAGAAAAGCAATAAAAAAAACACCACCTACTGACGGAAGAACTCACTGTGCAATCAAACTGTTAGTTGCACTAGCAAAGCAGCTGCCACACTGCAGTTAGTTCAGCGATGACCAGTCTCCCTCACTGGCCTGCAGGCTGTTTACAGGGTCAGAGCTGACAGTCATCCTTCCAGCCAGTAACTCACCACTGCAAATAGCCATTAACAAGTCTGTTGAATTAAATTATTCTTTAAATGTTTAGTAAGAACCAAAACATTCACATTATCTTTACAATTTATTTCATCCCCCAAATATACTCATTTTGTATATGTCAAAACTAAACAAAACTTCTCAAAAATGATTATAAAAGATATTCATATGTAACAATAGTAACATGAGTAAAATAAGTTAACACAATAAACAATATAGTTATGGTTGATCAGAATAATCGCAACTTCTGCTCTGAGGGAAAATAATTTGCTTTGCATTTATCACATATTTACAAGTTTAAACTGAAAGCGATCAAAATTCTATTCAAAAGCAGGTAATGCTCTATGCTAATAATGCTTTAAAATAATCTCTTAGGATGGTCAGATTCTTAAAAAATAAGTGAAAAGCGAGACTTTTTCAATGACTGCCTTTGTGCATTAGATAGTTTTGTTTGATACGTGGAATATAGTATTGAAGGTCACACCCAGTTACAAAAATGTATGAAAAGAAAGGCCTTGTGCATAAATATAGATATACATTAATATTAGATATTAAAAATATCTCTAAATTTATGGTATCACTTAGCAATGACTTGCTTAAAAATACAACACACTATTTATTAATCTATGTGCAAAGTCAAAGACTTTCCTCTAAGTATGTCTTGATTATCACTAGCTAGACACATGCACGTGGAAAGGAATCCAAAGTTAGTGTGGTGTCGTAAGAGGAATTACTGCCAAGCAACTCACAAAGACAGACATCTCCACTGCGGGCTATAAAATACAGACAGAAACTTGCAAGGTTGGATTTTTTTCCATAAGGCATTTTAAGAGAACTGTTCAAACAGTATGTTTGAAAATGTGCATAGTGGTTGCCATAGCAATGAGCAACGTGTCTGTCATTTTCCTGGAACTTAGAAAGGAACTATTTTAAGTCAGCTTCAGCTTAAAACCACAGTTGTCTTATTACACAACAAAACTACAATTCCATTGTTACATACATTAACAAATTTGTAACTTCATTAAAGCGCTTGGCCATTTCAGATAACTGGTTATCCAAATCGTATTGTTTTTATGTCTCGAATGCAATAAACACACTCTTGATACTTTTTTGTAATGCTAATACGTTCATGAATGTGGCTGAAATATAATGTCAACTAGTAGTATATATGCCATATATTATAGCTATGTTCCATACATGGATGCTGCAAGGAAGCATTTGTAAGACAGTTTTAATGATGCCTTACTTATTTGGATTCTCAATAAAGATAATTATATATGCTCCATTTAAAATCTTTAACTGAACCCTCAGGAAGGAGTTTAAATATAGTCCATCATCTTCCAGAGTTAATATGCAGTAAGTTACGAAATAAATCTTTATACTGACTTACTTTAAAACTATATGGACACAGGGATTATTATTCAATCGATTACTTTTCCAAGGAATAATAAATGAGCCATTTAAAAGAAAGACAACACAACTTGTATTTCCCAAGAAAAATGAGGTTGAAGATAGTTAAATTTTTCCCCCATATAGATGTCTTTCATTCTAGTCATACAAACTATTAAATGCTAATATTCTAGGAAATCCATCCTAGAATTGGAATTATCAGACACATCAATTTTTCCATAACAAAATAAATTAAATTTAAAATACCTAATTATCTGCATCTAACATTAGCTACAATCTAAAAATCTCATTTGTGGTGACTGATGACTGCCACCTGGTGGACGGCACTTCTCTAACCTCTAAGACTAATGATTTAATTCTGGTTTTTAAGGCTGGTGATTCCATTCAAAGTTTTCTCTAGATAATGAAAAGAAGAAGCAAGAATCTTATGCATTGCTTTATCTCTTTTATATGTATCATTTGTGTATTACTTCTTATTCAGATTAAGATATTACAAACTTTTAAAAAATAAGTATTCAAATAAAATTATTCAGCCACTCTTCCTTTAAATTCAGAAGCCCTGCTTCTGTACCATCAAACGATGACACACAGACCACAGTCCAATATGCCTCACACATGAGCATGTACATTCAGTTAATTATATGAAGTCTTTATTGAAAGAGAACAAAACACACAACCACAAAAGCTGAACTGAAGGAACGTAGAAATGTCCCGAGTGCTTTCACGGTTCTCTAATTACCATTTATAAAACAAAGTTTTAAAATAATTTTGGAATAAAACGAAGAACAAATAAATAAATTTGATAAGCTGACTGAAAAACACAAGTTCAAAATATGACTCTGTCTTCCTGTGTTCTTCCCCACCAAAGTGTGCTGTTTAAAGTCCCACAGCTATTATCTTCTTCCTGTTGTTCTTTAGTGAGTTCTACAAAAACCTGGATGAAAAGAAATCAATTAATAAGTTAATCTCAGTCTGGATTATCCCAAGGAACCTCAAACTTCATCAGAAAGGTCTAAGCCTATATTTAATTAAATTGTCAACTGTACAACTGAGGCAGGATATTCACATTTATAAACCAATGAGTCACCTTTATGCATGACACGTAAAAATGAAGGTTATTTTCATGAGAGTCTTTAATTTCTGCTTTAATGTATTAAGTAGCATTATCATAATTAATAAATGTTTAAATAACAGGATTTCAGATATTCCAATAAATACTCTCCTGACTTGCTTTCCTTATCCAAACTGATTTACTGAGCTATTCAAACTGGCAAACAGAAATTATCTTGACTAAGTTATTGCACATTGTGCATTCCAGAAACATATATAAACACTATTTGTCAACTAAAAACAACAGATGATTAAGCAAAACTTCCAAGCAATTAAGCAATCGATAACCTAAAGTAACACAAAGCTTATGGTTAGTCTATAATAATTTGTCTCTGGTTCAAAATCTCTTTACAATATAAACTTAACTCATGTTAGATACTTTCTTCTACAAAATCATCTTTAAAATTTCAACTTTATAGTACCTGTTCAAGTGTTGCTTGAGAAAAGCTATATTCTTCAATGGCAAAAGTATGTTTAGCTATCAAAATACAAAACAAAATTACTTATTACTATTGTTAGAGAACAAGACTGCTTAACTGCTGATGTAGCTAACAATGTCTATTTGAAACTCCCCAATGAAGTGATTCGGTGTGAAGTTTCTTCTTTTCTTCTGTCCTCTTCGCCATGCCCACATCTGCCAGCCTGAGAACCTGTGCGCACCTGTCTGCCCTTCACCATGCCCACACCTGCCAGCCTGAGAACCTGTGCACACCTGTCTGCCCTTCGTCATGCCCACACCTGCCAGCCTGAGAACCTGTGCGCACCTGTCTGCCCTTCGCCATGCCCACACCTGCCAGCCTGAGAACCTGTGCGCACCTGTCTGCCCTTCGCCATGCCCACACCTGCCAGCCTGAGAACCTGTGCGCACCTGTCTGCCCTTCGCCATGCCCACACCTGCCAGCCTGAGAACCTGTGCACACCTGTCTGCTCCCTTCTGCTCTTCGTGTATCGTCTTCCTCGTTACTGGTTTTCACTTTTTCCTCTGGCTCTCCCCTCTTTGTTCCCCACAAATCTCCCTGAATCCTCCTTCTTTTATTACCTGTGCTTTATCCCTCAACAAAACCAGTGTGGCTTATTGTCATGTCTGCTTGCAGTATAATCTGATAATGAATTTCTGTGCGTATTACATTCACCTCTTTAATTATCCTTAAAGAACGCCTATGTTCCTTGAAATCACAAACAGCCATGAAACTTTGCCTACGTCAATGCATTTAATAGGCACACAAACAGCAGAAAAAAATAAAGGAGAGAGAAAAAAATCAACATATAAATCCATTGCTGTGAGAGGGCGATGTGTAGTATCAGGAAATTTTTTGTATTCAGTGTTCACAGAACAAAAATATTTTAAAAATTAGTTACTTTAAAAAGTACTAATTTTGATAAATCTTACATATTAACACAGTCTCCCCATAATTTATAAATGTGAAAACATTTTTATATGAACACTGGCCCCATCAAAGAACTTATCCCTTTCCGCTGCCACCATGTACTTATGCGACCCATCACTTCTTTTTAAAATGCCAACACCCCGTAAGCTTCTTTAGAAGCCCGAGAGTGTCTATTCTAGTGCAGGATGAACGCTCTTTTTATTGTTACTACCTCTTGGCCTGACACCAAGCAAGGATTCGGGAAGCTCCATGTTTCTCCTGCAGGAGCGACTGCTAAGAGGCAACCAGGCTGACCTTTGATGGCTGTGGCAAAATCAGCTGCGATGCGGTCCACTGCAGATCAGGAGAGGCTTACACCTCTACACCATAATTCCAGTGGTTTGCAAAACACATTCAGAACTAGTATTTATCCACAGTTTTAATAAAATCAGTAAAAGTATTTTATTTCCCATAGTTCCCACAAACTGAGCTCATAATTCTAAACTTTTAAAATGCATTTTCTTCGTAATTTGAGGACTACCTCTGCAATGCTTTCCCATTACCACGTACCTTCTTCCAGCTTGGAAAAAGACTGTGCGAGAGACTGAACATCTTCCTTAGGGATTTTAAAAGCCAAAATAGAAGAAAAACTGAAAACAAAGGTAAAACATAAAAAAATTTAAAATTACTACTACTTTGCTCTTAAGTTAAAAACTTCAGAATCCCTAAATTCTAATGATGTAATTTTTTTTATTTATTTGGATAACAATGTATTTAAAATGGTAAGTTGTATACACAGTAAGATGATTTCTATTACTGCCACTGGATGAGAAAAAAAGTTTAAAATACAAACAAACATGGAGACATCTAAGAGTATGGTAGACACAAAACTCCATGGTTAGGCTCATTGGTACATCAGTAACAGTGGTAATACAGCAGCCCAATGGAAGGCACATGTACTTATACAGAAACACCAGCACCGTCCAGGGATGGAAAAGGACTTTCTTGTCCTTAAAAACCTGTTATGAATATTATTCTGGAAAGAATATAACTACTTTTTTTTGTTTACCTTTCCTGACGGCTTGCATTTGGGAAAATATACAGAATTTGTCTTTGAAGGCGGTCTATTTCTAGGTCTTCTATCCAGTCCTTTAATTTAATTTCCAAAAAGTAGCCTCTTCCGAATTTACTCTTTAGATGTTGTACTGTTCCAATGCATCTGAATTAATTTTTAAAAGAAAGATCAAACACAAAATGGCATGACAATTCCAAAGACTGATTTCTCACTTCAATCTATAGCAAATATTAACAAACATGTGGGGTATTTACAATATATTTGTATTTAGAAAATAATGCAAAGGTAACACAGCGTCTGCACAGTTGCCTCATGCAGTTGACCTAACACGAAGGCACTACTCTGGCACGCTAGCCAACACCGAGTGACCTGCCTGGTCTGCCACGATCCACTCAACTTCAGAACCAGGTGCATTTCCACAGGTGCGCTCGTGCCCAGGGTCTGCCCCACTGGCACTTGGCTGCCACGTCTCCTTGTTTTCCAGCAGCACCTCAGCCCCCTTCTCTTCTGTGACTTGCACAGTCCTGAGAAGCACCTGTCGGCTGCTCTGGCACACCACTCCTTAGTCACGGTCCGCTGATGCTTTCTGCATTATACTAGGGGGACAACTTTGAAGCGAGTCCCACATGACTAAACTACCCTTTTCAGAGCTGCACAGGAAAGGGACGTAAGATACCCACATAATTTTTATTCAGTTAAGGTATTATTTTGCCAGCTTCTCCACTGTAAAGCTGTCACTTGCCCCTTCTCCTATTTTATGCGTTAGAACTAGTACAGGGAAGGTTAAACTTAGGGTGCGAGATAGAAAAGTTTCCCGTCTTAGAACCGTTCTGCAAAGAATACTTGTCTCTTTTCTTACATTCAATCATTAATTTATCTAAATATGAATGCATATTTTATACTTTGTGCTATAACCTGATACAAGCCTAGCAAGTTTAAAAATAACAATATTTTGCATGAAATAACATTTCAAGTTACTGAATAACTAAGGTGATTTCAGATGCAAAGTAGCTTGTTGTATTTTAGAATAAAAAGAACAGTTTCAAATGATTGTATAAAAAGTAACTGACACAAAAGTTCAAATGAGGAAACACTTTTTAACACTTGGATGAACACAGAGTAAGCTTCTCAAATGACAACATTCAAAATTTCCTTGCTGCTGTCATTTCTTGAACACTCTTATTTGGCTCTGGTACCTTAGCTGCCCCGACACCATGATAGCCACTCGGTCACAGACAGCTTCTGCCTCTTCCATGTAATGAGTGGTCAGAATAGCAGCTCGTTTTTTGTTTTTAAATGCAGTTCGAATTGCTCGCCTGAAAAAAAAAAGGAAATTTTAAAAAGGAATGTATCTGTAAATGATAATATTGTTTTAAAACACTTAATTACTTAATTTGGCTAATCAAAACTAACCAAATAGCAACTGTTATATCATTTTTTGCAAATTTGTTTTCATTAGTTTTTCAAGCTTGTCCAAGGACAAGAAACTTTGATTTCAACTGTTTATAAGAGTTAAAAGGCTAACTAATGAATCATAAAAATTAATGTCTCTTTAAGTTGTCAGAAAAATAGAATTGAAGAGAAAGCAGGAGTAACCATGGTTGGATAAAACACACTGTCAGTCAAAGACAGTAAAAAGAAACAAGATTATTATGCAGTGATAGAGTTTAATACAGCAAGAGGAAATAGCTGTTAACAACAGAAATAGCTGCTAACAACTGCCTCTGCGCATGCAAATACATAAAGCAAATCTTAACAGGCCTAAACAGAGACGGAGTCCAACATGACAAAAGCAGGGAAGTCCACATCCCTCTTCTTGAAATGAAGAGATCAGGTTGCCAGACAGAAAACCAACAAAGAGGGTGGAATTGTGGCACAGCACGTTAAGCTGCTGCCTGTCATGCCATCATCTGAATACCAGTTCAAGCCCCTGCAACTCCACTTCCAATCCAGCTCCTTGTTAATGTGCCTGGGAAGGCAGCAAATGATCGAAGTAACTGGACCCCTGCCAACGATGTGGGAGACCTGCGTGGAATCCTTGGTCCATGGCTTTTATCTGCCCCAACCCTAGCTACTGTGGGCATTTTGGAAGTAAACCAGTGCATGAATGGTCTGTTTTTCCCTCTCTCATAACTGCGCTGTTCAAATAAATAGATCTTAAAAACAACAAAAAGCCAGTCTGGCGCAGTAGCCTAGCAGCTAAAGTCCTTGCCTTGCACATGCTGGAATTCCATATGGGTGCCAGTTCTAGTCCCAGAGGCCCTGCTTCCTATCTAACTCACTGCTTGTGGCCTGGGAAAGCAGTTGAGGATGGCCCAAAGCCTTGGGACCCTGCACCTGTGTGGGAGACCCAGAAGAGGCTCCTGGCTCCTGGTTTTGGACTGGCTCAGCTCCGGCCATTGCAGCCACTTGGGGAGTGAATCAGCAGACAGAAGATATTTGTCTCTCCTTCCCTCTGTATAACTGACTTTCCAATAAAAAAAAAGTCTCCTATCAAAAACCAACCAACCAAACAAACAAAAAAACTAGGACCCGATGAACCCACTGATAAATTTTACTAGAAACTTAAAAAAAAAAATCAACACCAGAATTTTTACAAAGAAGTAGAAAAAATACTACTAAATTTTGTATAAGTTCATAAAAGACTCCATACAGTCAAAGCCATGAACAAAACAGGAGGCATTACCAAAACTGACTTTAATATACATTACAAAACAATAGTAATTAGAGCAACATGCTACTGGTATAAAAACAGATGCATAGGCCAATGGAATAGAACAGAGAGCCTGGAAGTAAATCCATGTAACTAAAGCCAACTCAGCTTTGACAAAGGTGCTTTAACATGCACTGGAGAAAGGACAGTTTTTAAAACCAAGGATGCTGAGAAAACAAGAGCCTCTGCCTAGACAAGAATGCACTAGATGCCTATTCCTCACCAGGGACAAAAATCGACCAAGACGGAGCTTGAAAATGACTTGAAACTTTGTAACTACTGGAAGGAAACATGGGGCAAATGCTTCAGGGCACTGAAAGAGGTAAGGATTGACTTGGGTCACATAGTAACAAAGTAAAAATAGTAAACAAAGGCAAAAACAGAGGATTGACCAAACTAAAGAGAGTCCACATGGTAAAAGAAATAATAAGTACAGAGAAGAGACAACCTACAGAACAGGGAAAACATGATATGACAAGTAGTTAGTGTCCACAATATACACAAAACCCAAACAGCTCAACAGCAGATCACTCAGGGCATCCAACTGCAACTGGGTGACACGGGGCGAGTGCAGCAGCTCCTGCGGCGCTGGCATCCCAGTCGGGGCTGATTCTGGTCCCAGCTGCTCCACTTCGGATTCAGCTCCCTGCTCATGGCTGAGAGAGCTGCAGTGGAGGACTGCCCTGGCTCCCATGTGCTAACCCTGCAGGAAGCCTCTGGCCACTGCAGCCACTGGAACCAGCGCATGAATGATCTCTCTCTTCCCCTGCCTTTCTCGAGAGCACTCATTTTCAAGTAAAAATAAATAAACCTTTAGAAAATGGGCAATGTACCTAAACACATATTTCTCAAAGAAAATATACTAATACCCAACAAACACATGAAAAAACACTCAATATTGCTGTCAGGGAAATGCAAATCAAAATCAGAAGGTTATATCACCTTCTATTGGTATAGTAAGATCAATTGTTCTCAAAATGACAAAAGATAACCACACATGTTAACATGATGTGGAAAAAAAGGAACCACTGAAGACTGCTGGTGGGAAAGTAAGCTAAGACAGCCACTGTGGAAAACTGTGACCGCCCCTCAAGAAACTAGAATAGAATGACCGTACGCTCCAGAAAGCATGCTACTGGGTGTGTACTCAGCCAGTCGAAGAAACAGCTGCACTGCCCTGAGCATTTTAGCACTAGACATAATACACAGAAACAGCTCAAGCATCCATCCTCAGACGAATGGACAGGGAGAAGGTGGTATCCAACAGAGTAAAATACTACTCAGCCATAAAGAGTGAACTCTCATAGGTACTGCAAGTCGCTAAGAGCAACTGGCCAAGCACAAATAGATAAGACCCACTGAACCGCAGCCTAGAAAAGGGGAACTCCTCTAAGCTAAGGGTATACAGTGCTTGCCAGACACTGGGGAAAGAGGGAGAGACTGGTGAAAGTCCATTAATGAGTACTAAGTTATGGCTAGGTAGATAAGAAGTTCTAGGGTTCTGATGCATAGCAGGATGACTGTGAACTTAATAAACTGTATATTCATCTCTAAAAAAGGAGTGGTAAACTTCCCTGGGGCGAGTCGGGTATTTATAATATCATTCGTGAGTCATACAAAATTGCCAACTTAAAAATTACCCTACTATAGATTTTTCTGAAGATTCCCTAATTTTATCATTTTTCTTAATTTTTACTTATTTAGGTTTTAGCAGTCAACATGGTTCACAGTCACAAATCTGAGGATATGAGATTCCCTGCCTCACTTTTGTTCTTTTTTCCTTTACTTCCTTCCTGTCCTTTTGTCTGTCTTCCTCTGTTTGTGAAGTGACACATATTCACTTTTCAATACAGAAAAGAGCTTAATGCTCCACCAAGTAAAAAGTTTAAAAAGTAAAAAGTAAAGGACTGTACTTTGGCAGTGACAAAGACAAGGGCTCTAAACCATAAACAGACGGGAGGATGACCATTCTCACCTACACACAGTGAATCTTACTGTGAAAAAATCACTAAGCTATAGCAATGTAACATCCATGGCCATAACTGACAAACTATAGCGGCAGCAAACCTGATACATACAAGCAATTTTTAATTTGATTTTTAAATTTTACATCCCACATATAAGGGAGAATATGCAGTGTTCATCTTTTTGTATTTGGCTTATTTTCCTTAATCTTGCTTGTGGTTGCCTTAAATGATTTCACAGGCCTGATATGGCCCATAGGCCAGATGTTCGCCATCTCTGCAAAATGAAAAACAGCTAGCAGACAGGATTTCAGATGGTTTCAACATAAACAAAGCTACATGTTTGATTATAAAGATAGTTAACCTGACTAGAAGACTACATGGTGTGTGTGTGTGTGTGTCTCTCTCTCTTCTATACATGTATAAACATCCTATGATATCCCATAAATAAGTATAATCTTTACATGTCTATAAAATAATTCAGCTAGATTTTAAAAAAATTAAAATGAAAAATAATTACAGTATCACAAGCAAACTTTAATATTCATATGAAGTAAACCTTACACTTGTTAGACACAGAAATTGAAGCTCCAAGAATTGCTCGATTACGTGATATCTTAAATTACTAGAAAGAGTTCCAACATAAATTTAAGAAAACATTATTATGAGAAAGATAATTATATACGGTAACTGAAAAGTTTATAACTAGGCAAGTAACGGAATTCTTTACTACTATTCACACCTTCCTGTTATGAAATATACTTTATAAAATATTATAAACACTTCATGAAAATACAAGTTTGAAGAAATCTTTGGAAACAAAATTATCTAAGAATTAATTATTATATCGTTTTGTTCAGATTCCAAATCAAGATGTGCATAACTAATACTCAGAGCCTATGGAACTGCGTCATAAAAAAAACAAAGAAATAAAAAAACCAACTCAATTTAAATAAACCTCCTTTATTGTAAAACTATGCTTGCTGCAGATGTTTTCAGTCTCACACTCACCACATGTGCTGCTTGGCTTTCGGGTCCATACCTGTAGACGGCTCATCTAGCAAAGTAACCAGAGGGTTCCCCAACATACTCAGGGCAAAACACAACTGGATGGAAAGAAAAACAACGGAAGTGGACAAAAATATTTCACTATAAGGAACCCCATCACGAGAGTAAGTGATATCGAACAATCAATACAATAGAGATGCATTTGTCAGAAATGTAAATACCTTTCGTTTGATGCCTGCAGGTAGTTTCTTAACGGTTTTCTGAAGATGTTCTTTTAAATCAAGTGCATTTGTTATTCTGCAAAATGGACAGCACAAAATGAATGTACCCTGACATATGTATATATATATATATATGACATATGTATATGTGTCATATGTATACATATGACATATATATATATAAACTGCATATAATCACTGTCACGGTTTATTCTAGAACAGTTACTCAGTTAAGCTTTAGTATAAATAGGTGGGAAAATGGCAATCATTTTCTACACATTATGTATTTTTATTTGTAATGCATATTTTTTACAGCAAGAAGGAGAGACAGAGGTCTTCCATCCTCTGGTTTACTTCCCAAATGGCTACAGCCATCAGAGCCGAGCTGATCCAAAGCTGAGACCAGGGGCTTCTTCCCTGTCTCCCCCAGAGGCTGCAGGGTCTCAAGACCTTGGGCCATCTTCAGCTTTTCCTTACTACAGGCAGAGAGATGAATCAGAAATCCAGCAGCTAGGACATAACTGGCACCCACTTTGGATGCCAGAACTTGCAGGCAGAGATTTAGTTAGCCTTAACTTGCCATTTAAACTATTTAAACAATTAGTATCTTCATTAAATGATTTACTGCAACTTTTGTATCATTTAATAATGTATGTTTTCTGTAAGTATAAATAGAAAAATGCCTTTTATTTTCACAACTGTTGGAATTTTGGAAGTAACTATCTGTAGTTGCCCACACTGTGGCTCAGCAAGTGAAGGTATGCTGCCTGGGATGTTGGCATTCCATGTGGGTGCTAGGTCATGTCCCGGTTGCCCAGCTTCAGATCCAGCACCCTGGGCATGTCATGTGGGCACTGGGTCATGTCCCGCCTGCCCAGCTTCAGATCCAGCACCCTGGGCATGTCATGTGGGCACTGGGTCATGTCCCGGCTGCCCAGCTTCAGATCCAGCTCCCCGCTCACGGCCTGGGGAAAACGGCAGAAGACGGTCTAAGTTCTTGGGCCCTTGTACTCATGTGGCGGACCCAAAAGAAGCTCCAACTTGTCCCAGTTCTGGTCATTATGGCCACCTGTGGAGTGAACCAGTGGATGGGAGATCTGTCTCCCCCTCTCTTACTCTTACTAGAAATACTAATAAGTAAATCATTAAGAAAAATATTCACAAAAACAATGGCCACTTTGTATGAAAATTATGATCTCAGAAATGCTTGTCATGAAAAATTTAATACATGAGCTATAAAAACCTTCCTCCAAGTATTAAAATGGGTCTAAAGAAAATTGTATTACCGACTTATAACTTCTTTCATGTCACTTGAACTCATTCCCTTCACTGCTCCATAAATTTCAAAGTGTTCTTGCAAAGTAATATCTGTCCACAGAGGGTTTACCTGAGGACAGTAACCCATACACTTATTGGAATCATCATCCTCGGCTGCATCTGAAGCATAATCTCCTAGAAATACCTACAAAGACAAAAGCCGATCGATTGACACTGTCAAGAGAAACTGGATTAACTCAAACCCTGTCCGGCAACCTCACTGGGATCAAGTGAAATTTTAATTCCGCGTGATAACGCAAGGTCATGGCTGAGTCAAGCGTTCAGTGACAAAACTGGAAAAATTCATTTTAGTAGAGTGAATGGGTAGGAGAGAAAAACCCCAACTTAGGCTAGAAGAATTTCACTACAAACTTGCCTCACTACACAGCAATGTTTGAAATGAGAGATACTTGAATTTCTGGGAGATAAGGCACAGTACACACAGGAAACAGCTCAGGCGATAACCCGAATAAAGGGAGCCCAGCAGAGCAGAGTCATTGTGGCTGACTGTGAAGTAAGCATGGAGAGAGAAAAGGAAACACAATCAGGGCAGTGCTGTGGAGTCTCCACCGAGTGAGGGGGACACGCACATCGCAATCCCGACACGGGACAAGGCTAGCTCCCAGAGCCCCAGAAGTGGGGAGACAAGCCACCTCTGCATGTGATAGTGACAAAAGCAGAAATACTATACACATACACACGTCTGCACGGATGCATGAGAATTTCATCGTGTGTATCATTGCCACAAACAAAAAGATAACTTGATCAAGCTATATTAACAACATTTTTCAAATGTGGAAAATTTGACCATGAAAATCCTAAGTTGTCATTAACTTACTTTAATTTAAAATATAAATCATAGTCAGCATATTCCATACCCTCATATGGCATACCTGGCCTGAAGTTGGCTCAGTATCACCAACCAAAATATTAATAACGGTGCTTTTGCCTGCGCCATTGGGCCCCAGCAGGCCCAAAATCTCTCCTAAAGAAAACAAAAGGAAAGAAAGAATTACATTGAAATCCAAACTAAAACCACGAATGACTCTTCTAGAAAATCTCTTATGAAAAAATTATAAAATGACAACCTTTTTTCACAGAGAAAGAGATGTATTTAGTTGCTACTTTCTTAACTTTTCTTGAATGAAGAAAATCTTTCTTATCTTCATATTCTTTATGTAAATTGCTGACCATAATTGCTGGTTTCTAATTAGGGTGATAAAATTTTGAGAGTGTTGTTAACAGGTACCTGAGATTTCATGACAGGATCTTCCACATATTCACAGCATAAAAATATGTGTTTATTAATTAGATGATAATTGTACAAATAAATTTCCATTGTGACTGAAATCTTGGTTTACCCAAAGGATACAAAATTATCCTCCACGGAAGTTTTGTGTTCAGAGTGACTCATGCAAAGGGACATGGTTTAAGTTGCATTTACCTCTTCACAACACTGACAACTCATCAGCTCTTTGACTTTTAGTCTTTCAGCTCTGACATCTTCATCTTCGTCCTCATTGTTGGGTGGTTCTGGAAACTTCTTGGTCTTTGATTTGGTTGAAAGATTTCTAAATATTCAGAAGTAGATTCTCTAATAATTAAAACTGTAAGGAATGTAGGCACTACATAGAAAAAAAACTTGAAAAATATCCTGACATGATACCTGGCATTATCTTTGAAAGGTGGAATTTTCATAGATGGATATCATTTAAATGATATTATCTAACTTCATGTATTCAGCAATATCATTCATGACCAGTATACGTCAAGCACTAATTCCATGGAAAGTTAAGGAGGAACAAACATGGAGTATCTGTCAAAGAATTTACAGCCAGGGTACCAGGGAAACTGCCCAGAAAGAGCAGATGGAAAGGACAGAAGCCAGAGTTCACAGGAAACTCCTTTTTAAGGGCAGGTAGAGGGAGAAGGGTCAATAAAGACATTTTTAACAGAAGTAAAGAGGCAGACAGAGATAACATTACAGAAAGTAAAGGGACAACAGAAAAAGGAGAAATTAAAGGCTACAATTTAATGAACACAGCCTACTAGGTAAAATAAAAAGCAGAAAGATAATATTTAAAATGTGTAAAAGATTTTTATAGGCATTTCTCAAAAGAAGATATAAAAACAATGAGCACATGCTCAACATCATGAATTCTTAGAGAAACAGAAATCAAAATCACACTGACACACCACTTTACACATATTAGAGTTGTTAAAACAAAGAAACAGGCATTGACAACGTTGCGAAATGAACAAATCTCCCATATGTTCCTAAGTGGAAGAAGAAACCTTCCCATCATTTTGAAAATAGTATGGCAATTCTGCAAGAGGTTAAAAAATACAGAATTAAGACCTCGAAATCCTATTTAAGCATTCACTGAAGAAATGTGAAAGCCATGTGTCCAAACAACTGCAGAAAATGCTCTCAGCAAACACACACACCAAAAGATAAACATAAACCCCACAGAACTCACTGCTGACAACATGTGATACGGATATGCACAAACACAGCATGACTAAAAAGCCCAGAGGTAATGAAGTGCTACCAAACAGTGCAACGGGATGAAGCTTTTTAAAATTACGCTAAGTGTAAAATCGCATGCTAGATATTAATTAATTTCCCAATCTTGATATCATTATAAGTGCTCTCTGGTGAGTATACTGATTTTGCAAAACTGACGTAATTTCTTAACTCTGACGACAAGTAAGTAAATGCATGTCTTTCCAAACTACCCGAGAAAACAATTACTGTTTTTTCGGCTTAATTTTTTCAAAACATATTTCTACATTTTCCCTTTCTTTAAATTATATTACAATGTATTGTGTGAATATGTAAGACACTTAATTTCAGTAAGCACAATGGGAAGCACATAAATACATACACTACATATATATTTATTTTTATTCACTGTTTACAGAAAGGTACATTTTGCAAAAGTTAATATTCAAAAGAGGAAAAAAAAGTTACACGAAGTTAAAAAACTTCAGACAAAAAAAGGCTACATATTTGTATAATTCCAGTTAGAGGAAATGTTGTAGAAGAGGCGTATCTGACAAAGACAGAAGGTACAGGAGAGGTTAGCTAGTGCCAGAAGCATGGGAAAAAGACAGGAAAATGACGGTTGGTGAAAATGAAGTTCTTTTTCTGGAGTGCTGGCATGTGCTAAAGTTTTTATGGCGATGGCTATGTAACTGTTGAATAGATAAAAAATATCAAGGATTTTTTTTAAAAAGTCAACTGACCTGAAAAATGGATCCTTTCTCATGGTTCTGCCTCCATATTTTTTCTCATAGTACTGCAGGAGGAAAATCCACAGAGCACACTGCAGGTAAGGCTGAAAAAGAACATGCCACAGCTCATGTCTTGTGCTTTGCTAGCAGAACCAAGAACCTGTGCGGCAGGTGCCCTGCCACCCCCTAAGGCATGAGCACAATGTTTCTATGCTTCTCATATGAACAATTCATAGGATTAAGTTAAAACATTATTATGATGCCATTTTAAAATAAATCCTGATATGAATCTAGGTAGAATTATTTTAGTAGAATAACTTTTCATAGGTTTATTCCAGCTGCATGACAGTCATGTTATCAATGCAAATATCTAGCATTAGCACACTTGACATTTTATATTCCTTCTTTTTTATGTAACAGGATAAAAACTAAACAGCTGAAACCACTCAAAATGCTAAGACACAAAAGCATTTATCATCATGTCTCACCGATACAACAGCCACCAGAAGCTTATCCCATGGGTTGAAGGGATTCTCACTTTTAGGCATATTCTTCCAAGAAACCTGAGGCAAAAATCTGTTTCAATGTATATGCGGTGACATACTAAAACACTCATATTAAAAATGAAAAACCATGTATTTTGTGCAGCAACCATACCTTTGAATAGACTAGCAATCCACATTAAACTATGTTTTTTATTTCAATTAAAAATACCTACTTCAAAATATCTTCTGTGAGAGAATGTATAAATTACTAAACATAAGCAAGAATTTAATAAAGCTAAGGGAGGAATAGTTATGGAGCAAAATTATCTAGTAATCAGTAATCTCAAATTAAAAATGTATAATTTATTTTTCCCTAATATAGAAATTTTTAAGTTACCTAGCATTACTTAAAACTACTATACTTTCATTTCCTTAGAAAAAAATTCTATACTTCATTTTCTCTCAGTTCTTTATAGTGTAATACATTATTTAATTCCAGAAAAACTCTAAAAACAAATGATTGAAACTATATTATCATTCTAATTGTTAATTCTGAACATCAAATAACATTTAGTACATATAATCTCACACAAAGAACACAGTAATACAGAATTTTTATTTTAAAGATGCTAGAAAAAATATGATGAACATTTCAATTTCTGGATTAAGCATATTTCTCTAAGTAACAGCAATTAATTTGGTACATTTCCATTTTTTTCAGCATAAGAACTAAGATATCAAATGTTACACAATATTAGCATATGCTTTAAAGTACTAAAACACTGAACAGATCTACCTTTATGAAAGACATCAGGCAACCTAGCAGTGGATAGATTGGAACGATTACGCTAAAGGCGTAGTGAAAAACAGCTGTAGCTGTGGATCCCATGAAGAAAGTTATTTCAGTGATTGCAACACAAGCCAGTGCTGTCTAGAGAAAAAGAATGAGAAAACAAGTGACCATGTGCTTATCAACTTCACCTCATCTTGTCAGTCGGTGTTTAAGAATTAACTGCAGGAAGCAGAGAAGATGCTGGGGGACTATCAGTGGCTGAGGCCAGCTGTTTACAGGTGGTACTCTTGTTATGCTAGCTGCGAAATGCTTCCAATACCATTCCTTCAAGGAAGAGACGACACACGGGAAAGACATGTCTGCAAGAAAGATCCTACCACAGTTCTGAATCTGATATCGACAAAAGGCAGTTCATGACTTTAATAAGCCATTATGATAAGCTGAAATAATACAACATTTGACTTACCACAGAATAGATAAATGACCAAAATTCTTTGGTATTTAAAATTTTCTTAAAGGTGAAAGAAGCAACATAAGTGAACAAAATGACTGATGGAACATACCCGATTAGGCAAAAAACCTGTAAACCAGAAATGTGTATTTTAATGCAAAATTAGGAGTAGATGGCAATATATGATGTAAAAACAGCACAGTCATAGTAAGATGTTAAGGAATAATTAGTCTTAAAATTTATTCCTGCAATGAATTGTTTTAAAAACTAAGCTGTGCTTATTTGAGAAATTATTATCCACATATCTAATAATTAAAGAAGATCAGGCTTTTAATTTGCTGTTAGTACAGCCTTGAATAAGTCATTTAAGCTGAATATCACTAAGAGTTTTCAGACCAAACAAAATGTTCCCTCATTATTTTATTTTATTGTTAAAAGCAAGTATATCTGGTTATAACTTTATATGTCTCAATCTATTAGTTACTACTTTAATAATATGGCATTACAGATATTTTGCAATGTTTAAAGATATTTCCCATTGCTAAAATATTTATCTTCCTGTATCTGAAGGGCAGAATTTCAGAGAGGTGGGAGGAAGCAACAGACCGAGAGGGATATCCACTGGTTCACTCTGCAGATGCTCCAACAACCTGCACTAAAACCAGGTAGAAGCCAGCAGCCAGGAACTCAGTCTGGATTTCCCACATAAGCGGTGGGGAACCCCAGCAACTGACCTTCCACCTTCCAGAGTACATTAGCAGGGAGCCAGATCAGGGCAGAGCAGAGGGGACTCCGATCAGTACCCCAGTATGGGATGTGGGCATCCCAAGGAGTGGCTTAACTCTGTGCCACAAGGTTACCCAAACATTTGTTATTTTACGTGGCAGAAGCTTACATGCGGGCTTGGCGCAATAACCTAATGGTTAAAGTCCTCACCTTGAACATGCCAGGATCCCATATGGGTGCCGGTTCTAATCCCGACAGCTCCACTTCCCATCCAGCTCCCTGCTTGTGGCCTGGGAAAGCAGTCAAGGACAGCCCAAAGCTTTGGGACCCTGCACCTGTGTGGGAGACCTGGAAGAGGTTCCAGGTTCCCAGCTTCGGATCAGCACAGCACCGGTCGTTGCAGTCACTTGGGGGGTGAATCATCGGACAGAAGATCTTCCTCTCTGTCTCTCCTCTTTGTATATCTGACTTTGTAATAAAAAAAATTAATAAATCTTAAAAAAAAATTGCTTGTAATAGGGGCTGCAGCTGTGGTACAAGCCAAGCTTCTGCCTGCAGAGCTGACATTTCATATGGGCACTGGTTGCAGTCCCAACTGCTCCACTTTCGATCCAGCTCCCTGCTAACGCGCTTGGGAAAGCAGCAGGTGATGGTCCCAATACTTGGGCCCCTGAGCCCACTGAGCAGGCCTGGAAGAAGCTCTGGTTACTGCCTTCACCCTGGCCCGGCCCAGCCCAGCCCTGTGGCCATTTAGGGAGTGAGCCAGCAGACTGATTCTCTTTCTCTCTCTCTGTCTTTCAAGCAAATAAAACAAATTCAAAATTTAAAAGGGCACATAACAACAAATAATGAATTGATGGAGAGTATTCTACACAATAATTAAGTCAATTAAAGTTCATTTTCTTTGAAAAATTTAATAGCCAAATTATTTAACTAGTCAACTGTCAAGTTTATAGTTTTAAAAACCAGCATTTTATCCATAAATAACCAAAGTACTAGTGATTCTAACTTACCACAGCCAGGAACTTTGCAGCATAAAAATATAATCCATGGTGAAATGCAAATAAGCTTCCTAGCATCAAAGTAAGAACAATAAAAAATAAGGGTATATCAATAATAGCTTGTCCAATCCAATATGCAGATGGCAAGAGACCTGAAAGTTTAAGCTGAGTATAAGCTTTGATCTAAAAAAGAAAGAAAAATACTTAGATAATAATTTTAGGCATTTTAAAAAATTAAAAAATGAGTATCTCACGTATAACCCTTATTTCCACAACAATGCAAGAAAGGTTATATTCTAGGCCTATAGTTTAAAAAAGTCATCTTCACACTTAGATTCCACTAGCCCTTAATTTGAGTATTTCTAAAAAATATTGCACTTTCAACCAAAGTTTTTAAAAATCAGAATACAGTATGAGTGCTGATAAGAAGCAAAAAACTAGAGTAAAATTTAGGTGTTGTGGAGTTGCAGAAGCACAAATAGGAAAGAATCAAAATACTACAACTTCTCAAAGTCTGTGGAAATACTTGTAGATAGCAAAATAATTGTCATTTTTAAAAAATAATTAACCTTTCACAAAATACTATAAATTGCCAAAATCCTTTTGCTTTATACAGAGTTTTCTGTTTGTGATACTGCATATTCAGATACTATATTTCGAAGTACCTTAGGTATGCTGACGCAATACACACATCTAAGATGCTATTTCTTCCAAGAGTAAATAGTATTTTCATGTATCGTAACGAGTAAATAGCATTTTCACATATCTTAGCATCAAACTGAAACAACTGTGTCTTCCCAGTCTTGTAATCTCATCATTTAGTTTAAAAACTTAACATCTTTCACAAATCTAAACACTTAACAATCTTATTCAGTTGATTTTTATTTTTTTAACAATTATAGCATAATATGAAACAGCTGGCCATACAGTAAGATGAGGTGAACATGAAATACAGAGTTTATGTAAGGAGAAAATAGAAAGAAAAACGAGCAAATTTTGTAAGAACATCAGACATGTAAATTCCACAAAAGCTATAAAAACACAAACCCACTCAAATACAATTATTTAAAATAAGTCAAGCTTTTTTCACTTACGCAGTGCTGATGGTAATGTAAAATGGTCTCTTTGCACTGGATAATAACTAGCCAATTTCTAATAAGACTAAAAACGACTGTCTTATGACCTGCTAACTGCATCCTTGGACATTTGGTCCAGAGGAAGGAAAACTTATTTTCATACAAAAAACTTACATGCAAATGTTCATATAAACTTTACTCATACAGGTGAGAATTGCAAACAATACAGATGTTGTGTTCTTCACAGACAAACAGCTTATGAATGTACTTAGTGAAAAAAGGGAATGGGCTATTACCACATACAAATTGGGTAAGTTTCCAGGGAATTACTCAGAGTTAAAAAATGACTAAATCTGTGATTTTTGTACACACACACACACACTCCTAAAATACCAAAATTGCAAAAATATCAGAATTGATTAGTTACTGCTAGAAGTTAGGAATAGCAGCAGGATGGAGTGGCTGTGTAGAAAAAGACAACAGCGGGGGGCTTTGTGTAGGTGAAATTGTTCAATGTCTTCACTGCATCAATGTTAATACTTTTGTAACATTAATGTTTCTGTGATATGCTCTTATGAAGATACAACAGTTAAAGAGTATGTGGGATCTCTGTAAGAATCGCAATTATCTCAAAATAAGTTTGATTTGAAAATATTTGACACAAAAAAGAAAGCAAATTATTCTAACTTTTACCTTTGAGTAACAGCGCTTTTAAATTTCCTTACACTTTTTATAATGCTTTTTATTTTATTTGTAACTTTCTATATTTTATAAACTGCTACAATAAATACCACGAAGGTACTTCAAAAAATGAAAAAGATAATGTTGTTCCATGAACTATCTGAAGATGATTCATATATTCATAAAACAATACTTAAACATAATTTAGAGGTATTTCCTGAGACTCAAACTGAACAAAGTTAACAATAAGATTTTTATAAAAAATAAATTTATTTTTAGTAATAATAAAATAAAACATTATGAGCTTAAAGTCATGATTCACTGTGCTCTATAATTTAATTTAGATAAACCTGATTCTAAGGAAAACAGGTCATAGATAAAGTGAATAATTTTTTTATTAGAGGGTTAGGATAAAATTTTAGCAGACTAGAAGGGATTTCAGCAGCCAACATTGTTCCCAAGGACACTCTTCCTGAAGCACAGCAAAAGAGAAAGGTGCAGAAGAGGCCGTGGAGCCGGCGCCTTCCCTAGTGAAGGACGCACGCCCAAAGCACCTTCCTTAGCAACTTTTCTGTGCCCTAGCAATGACGATAAATTTTCACTCATGTTTTTTAATTGAACAAAATTAATGCCTTGAACATTCAACATGCTCTTTTAAAGATTAAAGCGGAGAGGCAGGTTAGAGAGTCAGGTAACAACATGATGATAGTTTCCAATGCGCCATTAAAGCAAGCTGAGTCTACTTGGGCAAATTTATATGAACTCTTTAATTTTCTGATCCATAAAGTATGTGATAGAAACTTAACTACTCACAACATTGTAAGAACTAGAGTATGTAATTTTTAAACAATGGAACAAGTATCTGGTATTAAATTTTAGCTATCAGTATTATTACGGTCAATGCATAAACGCATTTCCATTTACTTCTGAAATAATTTTAAAATAGTATTTCAATAACAAACTACACTGAAATTTTAAAACATGATCATTCATTACCTTGTGATTCTCTGCGTTATCCATGGCAAAATACGGTGGCATCGCAGTAACAATGACTCCCAGCAAAGCTGCTTGAGAATACAGCTCAGCTTTAAACACGATGTCAGTGATTTCCTGAAAGACAGCCACACACCCAGAAATGCAGCTGAGAATCAAGTGACACCACCTTGGAGAATCCTAAAGAGTACTGTAGTTCACTGAAGGCTTACACTACCACAGCTATTCCAGGCACGGCCTGCAGAAGAATGGGAATCAGCACGGTGGCGGACTACAGTCCCAATCCTACTCCTAATTACAGCTCTGTGAATCAGAGAAAATAACTACGCTTCCACTTTCTTGTCCTATAACAGAATACTCTGGCATATAAATAAAGCTTCAGCATTAAAAAAAAAAAAAAGAAGTGTGAACAACAATTAGTATGACTACAAATATCAAGGAATGATTCTGGGAGGCCGGCATTATGACAGCAGATAAAGCTGCCACCTGTAATGCCAGCATTCCATATGGGAATCAGTTCATGTTCCTACTGCTCTACTTCCAGTCCAGTTCCCCGCTAATGGCCTGGGTTAAGCAGCAGAGGATGGTCCAAGTGTTTGGGCCCCTGCCACCTACGTAGGAGACCTGAGGAACTTCTGGCTAGGCCACTGTAGACAGTCCTAACTGGATGTGTGGATTATAGGCCAGCTGGAATCTTTGGCCCTCTTTTTCTCCACTGAGAAAAGCTGTATTCAAAGCTCAGATCCCTATGGAACCAGAGACAACTTCTTCCAAATTAACACTTCATAGAACTAGTACTACAGGATCAATGTCCACAGCCAATTTAGGATCCATGTATGCTCAACTAATGCTTAAAAAATACATATTTATTTATTTGGAAGGCAGGGTTAAAGTGAGAGGAAGCAGCAGAGATTGTCCATCAGCTGGTTTGCTCCCCAAATGGCTGCAATGGTCAGGGCTGGGCCCAGTCAAAGCCAGGAGCTTCCTCTGGGTCTTCCACATTGGGTACAGGGTCCAAGTACTTGGGCTTTCCTCTACTGTTCTCCCAGGTGCATTAGCAGACGGATCAGAAGTGGAGCAGTCAGGACTTGAACCTACATCCCTATGGGAAGCTGGTACTGCAGGTGTTGTCTTTACCCACTGTAACACAGCGCTGGTCCAAGTCAATTAACTTAGCAAGACAGTGCAGTGAATGGCTGATACAACAAGCTAAGATCATCCACGAACAAGAACACAATCTTATCACCTACCACAACAGGCCCATTTGCCTACCCTTGCTCTGCAAGAAGGCATACAGCCCAGACAGCAATGATACCCTGCACTGGAGCACAACTCTGACTAGCAGAAACCCTAGGTCCAACACCCCCACCATGAGGTGATGTGAGGCGGAATGCACCATTGCCAGGTGACTCTGGGCTTCTACATTTTTTTTTTAAATTTATTTAGGCATTTCCCTCAATCCTGTCCTAAAACATTGTAAACCTGTTCTAGTGTCTCCGGAATCGGTCTCACTGTTCCCGGCACATAGTAGAAGGTTCACATATAACTCATGACTATACAAGGCATGTGATAAAAGAAGTATAGGTTAAATTACGGTTGCATTAAATCATAGAAATAGATGTAGAAAACAATATAAAGAGCTAAATATAAGACTATATTCATATCTATGAATGGCATGTTTTGAAAAGTCCCATCTCTTTCCTCTTGCAAAAACATCCATGGTTGGTAACAGAAAATGTAAGTTATAAGAACTTCTGTAACAGTTACAGACAAAGATACAGATTTCTAGTAACATCATCAAAATGTGTGAAAATTATGGAATTTCTACAGTATCTTTCAGGTTTTCTTAAAGATGAACAAGTCTGACAAGATATTAACCTTTGCAACACTTGAGTACTAGATGCATGTTTATATTCTGTAGGCTTAAAATAGTTCACAATTTTAAACAATCATATGGGATAGCCTGCAACTTCAATGTTCTTAGTATTATCTATGTGGTGGGATCGCACAAGTATTTTCTGTCCAGAAATCTCTCCAGATTCATATATCTAAAATACTTAATAAGTATCAAGCAAATGTTATCGGAACAACAATACTCAAAATGCCAACTATTTCTATTGCCCCGGAAACCAACCAAAAACTTTTTCCTGTATTGTCAGAACTTGTAAACGATAGCACTGTGCACCACAGCATCTAAAAGTGTGAGATCCTCTGCCTCTCCTTACCTCTCAAATGCAGGAGTAACCAAGCTACACCACTTAGTTTAACTTTTCCCTGTTTATGTCGTTACTGTTGCTGCATTAACTCAGTTACTCACCATCTATCGTCAGGAGGACTGTTTATGAAAATAATCTCTAAGCCAGAAAAAAGAGTATCTGCTGTGATTTCTTTCTGTCCTCTCCTAGTCTTCAATTTTCCTTCTAGAAATCCCTGTCCAGCTTGGTGAGAGCAGCTTTTCAAAGTGCAGCCCTGTCTATACTGTGAGTCTTTTGTCCCCCTGTGCACGTACGACACGAGTTAACATGGTTTTCATTGTAAGCAGGACTTTTCAGTACAGATCACAAAGCCATGCTCTGTCTACAAACGACAAAGAGAAGCTACTGCACTTACAGCTATTACACTTTCAGGCTTTTCTCCCTTTTGTTACTGCAAAAGATATTTTGCTTCTATTCACTAGAAACTTCACAGATCTAATTTTTTTCCTATTTTTAACCTCATTTTTAGGTCCCATCAGCATGTAAATGAACACAGAAATGGAGGCACAATGGAAAAATGAGAGAGAGCACCTTCAGCTGTGGTTCTGCTCCCACTTCCTACAAACGACACAGATAAAACAGCTGCATGCTGATTCTGTTTTCTTATCTTACAATCATATCTCAACCTCCTATCATCCAGAAATTTCTAATCTCCCCACTCTGTAGCCAAAGTCACTAAATGCTTAAGTAACAATGCTTCCATCAAAACGCTGAAGTATAGGGTTCAGAGAACTTCTGAGCTGACAAATATTTTCAAGGAGCCAGGAAAGTAGTGCAGTCCACCTCCACAAGGAGTTCATGTGCTCAGGGTCCTTCCCTCTGCATGTAACTCCAAGTCAAGACACGGAAAGTGCCTCCCCAAATTCTGTGATCTGTGCTAGCATTATACCTGGGGAGGTGGTATCAGGGGACCCCGATTTTTGGCTTGCTAGTGAGACACATCCCTTACAACCTGGGCTTGCTGGTCACACCGCAGGCTGGAGACCGCCATCCGCAGTGGGTGCAGTCTTGGGAGACTGAGCTGTGAGCTGTGAGCTGACAGTATTTCCAGCATAGTATAAGAATTTAGTTATGTCTGTTTCTTGTTTCCTAGTGTCTCGCTCACTCATATGCCCCAAGCATTAATACAATTCGTGGTTATTTTATGTACTTTTAAAGTGTATACTAATGAATAAGTAAATATGAAGAGAGCAGGTAAGGGGTTACTGGAGATGATCTGATGCATAATCTTTGAATATGTAATAGTAACATCAGTGATGAAGCAGCTGATCAGATCAAGGACAACATTTTTCTTTTCCCCACCGCCAACCCCATGGAGCTGGACCTCGCTCTCAGGCACAGGCATCCAAATCCCCTATAACCTCACCCAGCCCTGAGGAAAGTCATAGGGGCCTGCCAGTTCCGGCTGCACAGCCAGGGGCCCCTGAAACTGCCTCATAGCAGTGCAAGAGATAGTGGCACAGGACTGAGGCCAAGCCACCCAGCGGCTCTCCAACTGCCCGCAAGGGTCATCAGCAGGTCCTTCTTGGTGTCCTGTAATGGTCCATATCTACCAGGGTGAAGGCAGGGAGTGTCACTCTCCTGGTGCTGTCTATGTTGGGGGACTCTGCTTGGCTGCCCTCTTCACGTCCTCTGAGCCTCCTGCTGGGGCGCACCTGGGGGTCGCTCTCTCTGCTGGGGCCTGGGATCTGGGGCACATCACCAGTGCCGGCTCCCACCAGGGGAACCATCTTGGCTTGGGGGTGGGGTGCTTCACCCTCACTCACCCTAGAACGGGGCACGAGGTGCGCAGGTGGACCTGTGGCAGGCAGGGCACACCGTAACAGCGAACGGGTAAACAGAACTGAGTGTTCTAGGTATACATTCCATACAATGGCATGCTCTTTGTAGGTAAAGGATGGGTGAGTTTTTAAAATAGAATGCGAAATTCGAGAAGGCTGACAAAAAAGAACATAGATTATTTCATTTATATTTATTGTTTATAACAAAGAAACCCACAAACAGAAAGTAGTGATTGACTAGAACTAGTGCTAGGAATGAGATCTGATTACTTCTGGTTATGTGAGTTTTCTTAGACTACGGTGATGGTCGCACAACTCTATGAATATAATTTTAAAATGTCACATGTTCATCTGGAAACACAAAAAACCACGGACAGCTAAAACCATCCTGAAGAATAGGAAGTTAGCAGGGGGAATCACAGTTCCGGACCTCTGGACATACTATAGGGCAGTGGTTATCAAAACAGCGTGGTACTGGCACAAAGATAGAGAGGAAGATCAATGGAGCAGAATAGAAACACCAGAAGGGAACCCAAACAGGTACAGCCAAATAATCTTTGACAAAAAGACAAACGACAATCCAGGCAAATGGGAAGGTCTGTTCAATAAATGCTGTTGGGACAACTGGTTAATAGCCTGCAGAAACAAAAAGATAGATCCACATCTCTCACCATACACTAAGATCAGATCTAAATGGATAACAGATCTAAACCTACATCCAGAAACCTTCAAACTTTTGGAAGAAAATGTTGGAAACGCACTGCAACACTTAGGGGTAGGCCCTCACTTCCTAAAAAAAACTCCAAAAGCAGTAGAAATCGAGACCAAAATAAACAATTGGGACCTCATCAAACTAAGAAGCTTCTGTACAGCTAGAGAAACAATCAACAAAGTAAAAAGGCAACCCACAGAATGGGAGAAGATCTTCGCACACGACATAGGTGATAGAGGGCTAATCTCCAGAATATACAAAGAGCTACAAAACAACCAAAATGTCAAAACAAACAAGCCACTCAAGAAATGGGCACGGGAAATGGGCAAACACTTCACAAAGGAACAAACCCAAATGGCAAATAAACATATGAAAAAATGCTCAAGTTCCCTGGCAATAAGGCAAATCCAAATTAAAACATCAATGAGGTACCACCTAACGCCAGTAAGACTGGCCCACACGAATAAAAGCACCAACAACACTTGTTGGCGAGGTTGCGGGGAAAAGGGAACCCTACTCCACTGCTGGTGGGGCTGCAGGCTGGTACAGCCTCTATGGAAATCAGTATGGAGAATATTCAAACAACTCAAATTCAACATACCGTATGATCCAGCGATAGCACTCCTAGGAATATATCCAGAAAAATTGTTTTATGAGAAACCAACATGCACTCCTATGTTCATAGCAGCACAATCAGTAATTGCAAAAACATGGAAGCAGCCAAAATGCCCATCAACAGAGGATTGGATAAGAAAGCTATGGTTCATCTACTCCATGGAATACTACTCAGCTATTAAAAAAAACAAAATGCAGTTCTTTGTGGCCAAATGGGCCAAACTGGAAACCATAATGCTAAGGGAAATGAGCCAATCCCAAAAGGTTAAATACCACATGTTTGCCTTAATTTAAGATGATATGATGTTATGTATGACATGTTATGTTATGAATGTTATATGTTGTGTATAAACTAAAATTGAAATGCAAGTGAGGTGGTCACAGAAGGTGGCTAGGAACTCGCATTTACTTTTAACATATTGGTTACTCATTACTATGTCAATTAATTCCATAATGATGTAAATTTTTGCTGATGGTATGTTGGAGCTTTCAATTGACTGGGATGATACTCTGCTGGCTCTGTCTTCAGACCAGAAAGGGTATACCTAAGAAGCCGTTGAACTTGACTGGACAATAAGATGCTGGACTCTATGTTTGGTATACGCTTGCAATGGGGGAATCTCAACTGAACTTGAGCTGTGGTTATGCAACAAGGTGGAGGAATCCACCATGGTGGGAGGGTTTGGAGAGGGGTGGGGAGAATCCAAGTATCTATGTAACTGTGTCACATAATACAATGTAATTAATGAATTAAAAATAATAAATAATAAAAAAAAATGTCACATGTGCACATGTTCATTGGATCAATTCAGTGATGTTTGAACTACATTTTAATAAAGCTGGTAGAAAGTATGACAATATAAAATAGTACTTAGAGATATTTATTCCATGTGTTTTTAAGCACATGAAAAAGAAAGGATTGGAAAGAAATGCTGAATGTTCTTCTGGAGATGTAAGTTAATTTTGATTTATAATCCAACAATCCTATCACAAGGAAAAACTGTCTAAATGACTTTTGAAGCTTTTGTAATATCCCAGTATACAGGCTTTATATAAACAACATTCATTTTCATATTATCTTTATTTTTCTTCAATGATTTATATGAAAAATATTCATGCTTTACAAAAATTTTAACAATAACAAAACAAGACGAACCTAATATTGACACAAACTAGTACTGAGGACTCAGTGCCAGAAATGATGAATTTGAACAAATCTTGCCATTATGTGGGTGAATTTCTACATTACTGTTATTATTGCTTAGCTTTTAACTATCATTAGGTGTATATATATATATATATATATATGCACATATATGTATATTCATGTTTATGAAAAATGTACAAAATCTTGGCTTACTTGAAAGAAAGGGGTACTCCAGATGTGGATGGTTTCAGTGACATTTAGATGATACAGGTAGTAGTTACTAATGATATTCATCAATACTGGTAAAGAATAAACCATAGTACTATTGAAAACAGCTGTAAAAATATGGTCCTGTAATAAAAAAGTGAATCATTATACATTGTATATAAATATAATGGACACTTAAGTACTGTATATATAAAGATTATCTCAGACTAAAATTCTCACTAACTGTACAGAAAACTCCCTTCAACAAATTATAAAAATTATACTCAATTATAGATAGAAACTTGATTGTGACTGTGTAGATAATCTGAAACTTGAATATATGTATATATACAATTAAATTTTTATAGTCTTTCATATACTGGCTGATCATTCTTCAGGGCATGAAAAGTATCTTACGATATCTTTATGACAAACACAACTAGCTATTTGCAAAAGCAGAGTGTAGTTTCTACGAAAGAGGTCAAAGCACTGAATGATCACCCTCTCGTGGTCTTGGAGGGAGTTTTCAGTCACACCCATTGCTCTTACCCTTTCTGAATGCGCCACATTTAAAGCCGCGCTGTGTGGAGCAGCTGACACATAGTCACTGTCGTTAAACATCGTCACCATGATGTCCCGGTAAGCGAAAAAACTGATAAGATCATTGATATCTGAGTCTAGTAGAGGAAAATAATCAGACACCAAAGCATCAATTAAAATGGGAACAGGTGCAGGTATTTTTTAAAAGATTTATTTATTTTTATTGGAAAGGTGGATATACAGAGAGGAGGAGAGACAGAGAGGAAGTTCTTCCATCTGATGGTTCACTCCCCAAGTGAGCACAACGGCTGGATCTGAGCCAATCAGAAGCCAGGAGCCAGGCAGGAGTCAAGAGTTTCTTCCGGGTCTCCCACGCGGGTGCAGGGTCCCAATGCATTGGGCCGTCCTCGACTGCTTTCCCAGGCCACAGGCAGGGAGCTGGATGGGAAGTGGAGCTGCCGGGATTAGAACCGGCGCCCATATGGGATCCCGGGGCATTCAAGGTGAGGACCTTGACCTACACTATTGCACTGGGTCCCAGGTGTAGGTTTTTAAAAATACTAGAAAAGCCATTCAATTTTGAGAAAATTATTTTATCTTCATGAACCAATATCTAATCAGAAATACTAGCTGTGGTATTTATAAATACTAGTTGACTGGATGCATAGCTGAGCTATTAACACTGTCAGCAAATTACCTAGATGTCCTCGGCCTTAGTTCCCTGCTTTGTCAAGAGGGCATAAAAGCTTATTCAACAAATCATTAAATGCAAAAACCTGACACGGTAATCATACAAATTGCACCTGCTACTGCTACAGCTACTACTAACATTAAAAAAATTACGTACAGGGCCCGGCCCGATAGCCTAGTGGTTAAAGTCCTTGCTTTGCATGCACCAGGATCCCATATGGACACCAGTTCTAATCCTGGCTGCCTCACTTCCCATCCAGCTCCCTGCCTGTGGCCTGGGAAAGCAGTCAAGGACGACCCAAAACTTTGGGACCCTGCACCCACGTGGGAGACCCGGAAGAGGATCTGGGCTCCTGGCTTCAGATTGGCTCAGCTCCAGCCTTTGTGGCCACTTGGGGAGTGAACCATCAGATGGAAGATCTTCCTCTCTGTCTCTCCTCTTCTGTATATCCGCTTTTCCAAAAAAATAAATAAATCTTTTTTAAAAAAATTACATATAATCCTCAGGTAAAGTTTAGCTAAACAATGAAATTTAAAACTTCCCCAGTAATCTTAGGCAACACATAATTTGCTTAATTCAAAAAAAGATACAGATAGCTTAGAGTGTGGTAATATTATTTTCTGGAGAAATTTTACATGCCTGCAAAGATTTTTAAGAAACTCAAACTAGGGGCCCGGCGGCATGGCGTAGCGGCTAAAGTCCTCGCCTTGAACGTCCCGGGATCCCATATGGGCGCCAGTTCTAATCCCGACAGCTCCACTTCCCATCCAGCTCCCTGCCTGTGGCCTAGGAAAGCAGTCGAGGACGGCCCAATGCATTGGGACGCTGCAACCGCGTGGGAGACCTGGAAGAGGTTTCTGGTTCCCGGCATCGGATTGGCGCGCACTGGCCCGTTGCGGCTCACTTGGGGAGTGAATCATCGGACGGAAGATCTTCCTCTCTGTCTCTCCTCCTCTCTGTATATCTGACTTTGTAATAAATAAATAAATCTTTAAAAAAAAAAAAAAAGAAACTCAAACTAGGCTAAGACATTCACACATATAATCTAGACTCTATCCATATTCTCAAAATTGCCTAAAGCCAAGGTAAACATTTCTGAATTCTGTCTGGGTTTTAAATCTATACCTACATGTCAGATGAACTGAGGTACTTCCCCTTATATCACCATAAAACCAGGACTTAAAAACAGATGAAACTGGGCCCGGCGGCGTGGCCTAGCGGCTTAAGTCCTTGCCTCGAATGCCCCGGGATCCCATATGGGCGCCGTTTCTAATCCCGACAGCTCCACTTCCCATCCAGCTCCCTGCCTGTGGCCTGGGAAAGCAGTCGAGGATGGCCCAAAGCTTTGGGACCCTGCACCTGCGTGGGAGGCCCGGAAGAGGTTCCTGGTTCCCAGCATCGGATCGGCACAGCACCGGCCGTTGCGGCTCACTTGGGGAGTGAAACATCGGATGGAAGAACTTCCTCTCTGTCTCTCCTCCTCTCTGTATATCCGGCTTTCCAATAAAAATGATGAATAAATCTTTGAAAAAAAAAAAAACAAATGAAACTTTAAGAGAAATAAAAATCAAATAAAGCAAAATTATCAGTCACAGAGTAAGTATGGTATGGCAGAAGAGATTCCAGATCAGACTTCAGCATTACAAAGAACAGTGGTCTTACAGATACAGCGACATGACATTTACTCTCAGTCAAGGTAACGTCTTGACTGATGGTCCATCCGGGCATGTTCTGTGACTGAAGCATATACAACATTTCCCAAGAGATGGAAAAGATACACCTTATATATACACATACACACATATCCAACCATATGTATACATACATGTATATGTGTATCTACACATAGAATTCAGTTCTTCATACAAAAAAGTTTTTTATTTTGGACCAGTAATAGGGACTAGGAAATTATGGGATATACTCATAGAAGACAACTCTCAGAATACCTAAGAATAATGAACAAGATAACTGAAAATACTAGAACTTCCACATTATCAGTGAGAATAAACTCAAAGTAGAATTTCTTCGATGCACATAGAAATACAAACATTATCACAAGGTAAGTCTCCATGTAGTAAATGTATTTTAGCATCTTAAAACATGTATCAAAACCAAAAAACAAAAATTGTAAATAAAGGAAAAATTCAAAACATAACGTTTTTTATCCTAGAGAATTTTCTATCACTCAGCACATATTCTTAGAATGAATAGAGGCTAATACACTAAACACTGATTTATAATAAAATAATTCTTTACCCCCCACTATGGTAACACTGGGGAAAAATAAAAAAAAACTTTTCAGTTCATTGTGATTCATGTAGGAAATGGTTAAACTAAGAATATTCTTTGATTATAAAAAAGAACATATAAATTTCATGTTTTGAATGTAGATGCATTTCTGCAAAACTGAACAAATAACGTTTGGAAGCAATTCAACCTTTGTTTTGCTCTAAACTTGCCAGTTAGTCCTGATACTCTCTTCAATTATTAGGACTAAGAATCACCTTTGCAGATGGCAAATATTATAGGAACAATTCATCATACATTAATAAAACTGTGTATTAGGTTTAATATTTTGAATTTCGGAATACTGCATCAGTTTCTGCACTCAGTTTTACACAATCCTTACATGTAATAATTTTGTAGGTAAGAATGTCAGTAGCAAATAGAAAAATATAATTTTACTATATTAAATAACAGATATTTAGATTTAAAGCCTGTTTTTTAATTAGTTTTAACTAATTCTTCAGCTGGTCCTGAAAGGATTCTTTTTAAAAATCTATATATTTAACTGCATAAATGCCATACACTGTAACTTTCTAAACAGGGCATTTAAGCTCTTAAATTTCTTTTGTGCACTGTGAACTCTGAGATAAAACATTCAGCTGAGGATGTTTTTAATTCTAACAAAAGAAGACAATTTTACAATTCTAAGTTGCATAGAGTATTTTTTTACCTTCCATTTAAGTTTGAGCCAAAATTTTACTTCTATATTATTTAGCAGCAGAAAGGCAAATATTTCACTTCGTTTACATATATTTCTAAAATCCCAGTGTCCGGCCTCTGTCTAGCCTCAACTCAAGCCAGAAGCAACACACACTCACAAACCTTCACACACGCTCACCAGTGGAATTTTGAAGAAGCAGACTTGTTTTGTACTTATGAGGTTTCTCTCCAGGTTTTAGAAAATATAACTCTGGAACAAGTTTGACGGGAACCACAGCATTTTTTAAAGAGTTATGCACCAAAAACATAAAAATCTGAATAGCAAAAAAAATTAAAAGCAGGAGTAACCTGGAATGGAAAAAAAAAATCTTGTCAAGGAACATTCATATATAAACCTAATAAAGGCCTTCTTTTACACCACTGCAACTTTAAGCTGAAGACAGCTGACGGGTAATCACTGAGAAAAGCAGCCACTGAGAAGTGATAATCTTTTACCAAACATGATCTCACAACAGTATTACAGAGAAAGCCAATAACGAATGACAAAATCAAGTTCTAAAAGCACAGTTCAGATTAAAGTTATTCTTTACTTTTTTGGGGGGGGTGTGTAAGCAAGTAGTTCTAACTGTTAAGGAATCAGACATTATGTGCCACAAACTTGTTACCTCTACTGCCAAAGGAGCTATTTCCCGCTATGCCTCTGTTTCAATAACATATTTCCATTAACTCATAAAAATACTTTAGATACAGGAAAGAAAACAAAATTTCAGTTAAACTGAGTGACTGATGTCTTGCACTTCATCTGAATCGCAATTTAATCACACTGAGTGTTGTTAACTCAACGTGAGGTAAGACACTGTACACTACAACAGCGTCTATCAAGACAGTCTTGGATGTGATGAGGAATGTCGTAACAAATGGCTGGACAGCTCAGAGTATTCTATTTCTACCTGACAATTCATAACTTTCAGATACAAAATTCAAAACAAATCATTTCTAAGATTCATCAGGTGGTGATGAATTCTTTTTTGCTTGCCCCAGGACCTTGTGTTTCACTTTTGTTTACGAAGGAGAGCTTCAGTATTCTGGGCTGAAAGATTTTTTTTTTCTTTCAGAATCTGGATTCTCTTCCTTCCTTCCTGGCTGGTCGCTAAGCCTTCTGTTGAAATACTCGCTATCCATCTATGAGAGTTCCTTTCCAAGCAACTTGGTGTCCTTTTCTTAAAATTGTGGATTTCTCTCTTTTGTGTTGCGCTAGTGACAGACTGACCATACTGTTGTGTTGAGGTTCTTTTTTGATCACATCCATGCCTATGAGCTTCCTGCATTTCAATACTCATCTTTTTCCAAATTGGAGTTTTCTGCTATTAGTGCATTCAATAGATTTTCCACACTATTTTCCCCCCTATTTCTTCAGGAACACCCAAAATGTGAGTATTGGTTTTTTTAATGGTATCCCATGGATTATGAATACTGCACTTGTCTTTTTGACTTTTTCCCCCTTCTTTCTCATATAATTACAATGTTTTAACAGACCTGTTCTCAAAGTCAGATGTTTCCTTCTGCTTCAACAGTTTGTTCAGGTTTTCTACCATGCTTTTTATCTGACATACTGACTTCTTCGTCTGGTTCATCTTCAGTATCTATGGCTTTGCTGAATTTCCATTCACATTATGCACTGATTTCCCGGTTAAACTCTTTTGTTCTTACAGCTCTTTGAGTAACTTTGCAATTATTCCTCTGAATTCTTTTTTAAATATTTCATCAATCTTTCTTTCTTCATGGTCAGAAATTAATGTAAATGGCATTATTTTAAAGGCATAATACTATCTGTTTACTAATGTTTCTGGAGTCCCTACACTGATTTTTGCACATCTGGCAGATCACTATATTTCAATATTTTTCTATCACTAATGCTGACAGGAATCAGTCAAGAATCAATTAGATACTTGGTTCTCATCTTTTTATACTAAATACTTTGGTTGAAAAAACAAGTCAGCATATTTCAAATGTTCATTTCTGATTATTAAATTCTATTTCTTCACTCATTTGGATCTAATTAGTTGGCAGTACAGAATGCAGCTAGTTAATGTTTACAAATAATTCTTGTATTTTAAGAGAACCTGAGAGAGGCTAAAACTAAATTGAGGAAATGTCACACCAATCCTGAATCTGTCAGGCATACAGCCTACAGGATGTTACCATTTATTGATTTGATAAGTAGAGTTTAAAAGCATTTACACAACTTAGGATACACCAAATATTTAAAAGTTAAATAAAATTGAAGACTTATGACAGTAATTCAAAAGTGACACAATTTTGTTACATCCTAATTTTACAGGTAAAACAATCCATCTGGAATAGATAACTTCATGCCAGCATAGTCATACTTACACTGATCTCACCGATTTACTTTCACGTTTCAGAGTGAGTAAATGAAACTTTGCTATTGTATACACCTGCTGTTTCCAAAGGCTCATGCTGCTCACCAGAGAAGCCTTGGTTTCAGAAAGAATAAGTAAGCTCTCTTCCATTTCATCAAAAAATTTTGAATCCATTTCTTCGTCTGGTTGCTGTTGAGTAAATACGCTATAATCTATTCATAAAAAAATATAAAAATGTAATTTTGGTATATTCCATTAAGAAATGAAGTTCTTTATAAAGCATGCAAATTTAGAAAAACTTATTTTATTAATTTAAAAAACAGAAGTATAGAGAAGGAGGGAGAGTGAGGGAAGAGACAGAGAAGAATTCTCTGCCATATGTTGATTCGCTCCCCAAATGGCTCCAACAGCCAGTCCAGGCGAGGCTGTTCCCCGCGCAGACAGCAAAGCTTCAAGCACTTGGGACACCTTTTAATGTTCTCCCAAGTGCATTCATACGGAACTGGATCAGAAGCAGAGCAGTTAGGACTTGAACAAGTTCCATATGGGATGCCAGAATCACAGGCGGTGATGTCTGAACTTGCTGTGTCACGAACAATGACTCCACATGTGCAAATCAGAATATGCTAATGGTGACATGTAACAAATGGAACAAATGTTCGTACCTATTAAAGCTCACTGTATCCCACCTTCTGACCCACAAACATCAGGCATAAGGGCACCACACACACACACACACACACACACACACACACAAACTTTACCAAAACATGTTTTTAATATTTTTAGCAGACCCCTATCCAGAATACTTACAAACTGCAAATAATTCAAATACTGACAAGTGAATGCATAAACGGTTGTAAAATTCACAATCATCATACATTGTGATAGATATACTGAATAGTATAAAATGATAAACATGAACAAACTACTATAAAGCTAACTGTGTAACAACACAGTTGAATCTCACATAATCCTGAGTAAAGGAAGTTAAATGCAAGCGAGTCACAATGTATGATCCCACAAGTTGAAAGGCAGTCTGAATATATGCCTATATTTAAGATCTAGTTATCTCTGCAGACACCCAGTATTTAAAGTGTTCATATGATTTCTTTCTGATTATAACCTAACAGTATGTCCTTATCAGACATCTGGCTTCACCATTTTTCAGAGTTTCTTCCTGGCTTGAATTTTCTATTGAATTTAACTTTAGATTCATTTTTCAGCCAAAATTTGCTCTTTATCTTGATTTTGTCTTTAGAAGGATTTAAGAGCCAATTCCCTTTCAGTATCTTTTCCTAGCACTCCTGAAACTGCACATCAGCAACGATAATGTTCATTTGGAACAAAATTCATTTGGAATTTTTCCTTTAACAGAAGACACAATAAGCTTATTAATGTAGGCCCATTCTTCATCATTTTTTATTTCTATGCCTTTCAACTTTTTCTAAAAGAAACAGTTATAACTGCTCTTTCCCGGTCAGTCATCTTGCCTGCTTCTCCTTTTTTCACCCTAACAGCCTGTCCCTGTGCTGTTATCTGTCATCCCTCTGTGTGTGATTTCATTCCATTCTATAACAACAGCTGCATTTTCAGCCCTAACTTAGCACCACCTGCATTTCAGACAGTACCCATGTGTCTCAAGCTAAGTTTGTACTTGACCTCCTTCTTTCCATAAACTTATTCCTCTTCCCCTCTCAGGAAAAGGCCATCCCATTTCTAATTCTTAAGCCAAAATTTTAGGAAATATTGATTTTCCCTTTTCCAAGCCATTAACAATCTATCAGCAAGGCATCACCATTACAACCAACATAGTTCAAAATTTGCTTTCACTTATATTCACTACCATCCTACTTCAAGTGGAATTAGCTTCTTTAATTTACATAATTTATTTCGTAACTTCCATTACTTTTGCTGAATGTCTCAACTGTTTATTTACTTACCAGTTTATTTCTTCTTTCTTCCCTGAAATAATGTACGTTTCACATGTTTATACAATTATTTGTCTTGCTTACCATCTATCTGATTTATTCTATAAAGCATTTTTAGTTTTGTTTTTACCTGCTTGGTCAATTTCTGCTTCAACTTCTAGCTTTAAGAATACATCTTCCAAAGTAGTCATGGAGACACCATAAGAAATGACACCCAAATTTGAATGAGTGTCTAGTGCAGAAAACAAACCTAAAATTAAAAAAGATATATATATATATAGGAATGGTATATACTAAAGTTCTGTATCACGAATTACTCTAAAATATTCTTTAAAAATCAAATAGAACCGAATTCACTCTGCTATGGGGGCGTTGTTTTAGTGCAGTGAGTTAACCACTGTCTGAAATCCAGGCATCCAAAACTGGTCTGATTTCAGTCCTAGCTGTTCCACTTGCAATCCATTCATTGCCAATGTGTCTGGGCAATCAGCAGATGATGTCATGTTTGCTTGTGCCCCTGCCACCAGCATGGGCGACTCAGAAGAAGCTCCTGGCTGCGGCCAGCTAGGCAGTGCACCAACAGATGGGGGGTGTCACTCTCCTACCATTTCTCCCCCACCCCTACATTCTCTCTCTCTTCCCATAACTCTGCTGCTAATAAATAACTAAATCCTCACCAATAAATGTACTTTGTTACTAGGTTCTAAAGTTCTTTTGGTAACAAACACTTGAGATCTTCTTTTTTTTTTACTACCCAAATGGCCATAATGCTGAGTTGGGCCAGACAAGTGCCAGGAGTCAGAGGCTTCTTCTAGGTCTCCCGCTTGGATGGCAGGGGCCCAGATGCTACAGCCATTTCCATGCTTTCCTGGTTGCATTAGCAGGCAGCCAGAGAGAAGAGGAGCAGCCAGAACTCCGAATGATGCCCGTAAGGTATCAAAGGTGGTGATTTAACCCACTGCATTGTAATGCTGGTGGCTTATTACTCTTTCCATTGCTCCAGACTCCAAGGAAAATTTTTATCTGGATATATTGATTAGGTACTAATTACACTATAAGTTAAAATTAAGAATTATTTTATTGCACTTGAAATTAAATGGAGAATGTTAAAACTGAACAAATATAATCAAAAACAAAAACAAAAAAATCATCCAAATGTAGTTTCATTTTAAAATAACAAGAGTAAACATTTTACATGCTAATACAATTTTATTTTTAAAAATATTATTCAAAACAAAATCAATGAGAAGGGGATATTTTAAAAATCTCTTTTTCTTAATTGAGGATCAATTGATTCTCTAATAAGTGTTTCTATTGTAATAACACGTCATGTACTATTAGGAACACGATATGAAAAAACTGAGAATCAGGAAGATAAATAATGTACTGGTAAATTAGTTCATTCTGACCTCATGAATTCCTTAAGGAAGCATTAGGGCCTATGGCCTTCAATTCCCTAAAACTCACTTTGAAATCCGGTGAAATAGTTTGACAACTTATGATAGAAAAAGGAGCAATAAAGCATCATGGTGAAGAACATGAAGAATGAGTCGGCCTGGGTTTAAAACACGGAACCACTATCAATTTCTACCTGTGTTACTTTGGACAACTTCCTAAAACCTTTGTATATTTCAGTGTCTGCACGAACAAATGTAAGCTGTTAAATCATTTATCTCACAGATGTATCTGTTGAAATATTAAGATAATTAAGAAAACTAACAATTTTAAAGGTATAGACCAGCATCACGCATAAAATAAGCCTTATATAAATGCCATTAAAGCATAAGGACTGAATATATGTTGACAAAATGGTAAGATGCACCAAGTTGTTACATACCCAGCTCATGAGTTTTTAAGAAATGAAATCATTAGTCTACCATAGTACATTTTTTTCTGATTATGAGGTAAACGCTATGGGAATTTTGCACAACATACCTACATCAGTAATACCTTTTTTGGCTATAAACTCCCACATGAAAGGAGACCGAGTTTGAGTTTCCCATTGAAAACTGAGAAACAATACATCAGTTAAGTCAAATGGTTGTCACATAGTTAATTATGAAATCATGAAACTAAAAAACTTGAGAACATACATGAACAACACTATACGTACACACACAAAATGGGGTCTTTCTAAAGTTCATGAAAATATGTACAGTGAAAGAAACTACACAAATTTCAAATTTCTTTTGCAAAAAACAAAATCTCATATTTTAACTACATTCTTTCACAAACTTTTTGCAGCATTCTCATAGAAAAGCATTACTCTCAGAAGGCCAAGAAGCAAATCTGGAACAATCTCTTCTATTTATTGACTTTTGAAAGCATGGTACACCTCTCTTTTTATGCATTTATATTTGTAATATATTAGTTTCTCGCATGCTATTCATAAGAAAAGTCAGCTGCCAATATTTCTGGTTTCTAAAACAAAATGAAGTGTAAATAAAATATCAACCCCGAATAAGCAAAAAGGAAATCAAGTAAGCCTATTCCCAATGATGGATCCCTATTCAACCAACCAACCGAAAGTAATACCTGAAAATTTGTCCATGTCCTTGAAAGGTAAGCTATACACAACTTGTTGGTCATTCTGTTGTAATAAAGTAGCTCCGGGTGTGTGCTGCTTAACCAGTGAGGAAAGGGATTCTGTGGCACAGAATCTATCTATATACATGCTAGAGAAAACCAAAGAATCGTAGTTTTTGTATTATTACTCAGCAAGCAACCAAAAGTAAATTCTGAATTCTTTAAATTGAGTGTCATAAAATACAGTCAAAGAATTCTATGGCAAACCACAAAAAATAATAACAGTAGATCAAGAATGTAAAGAAAAAATAGGTCAATGAAGAATGGATTATACCTCAGTCGGTAGCCAATTCCCCATTTGCTTTTGAGGAAAATGGAAGAACCAACACATTTCAACATTCCTTGTGATATAACAGCTTTCCGATCTGTAAATAGGGATTTACATTTCAATGTCTAGGTTAGTAACAGAATGAAGAATTGCCATTTGTTTTGTGGATTACAATGTATGAGAAACACCTACGTGTTATCTCAGTAATCTTCAGCACCACCTTATTAGGAAGGTAACAGATTACCATCACATAGTTTTCAAATGAGAATACTGAAGAAGAAAAATCACTCACATGCTTCATACACTATTAAATAACAAACCCAGAATCTATACTCAAACAATATGACTTTAGGATTCACTTTCTTTATTTTACTTCAAACATTTCTTCGCATAATGCTTGATAAACTGAAAATGACTTAGTTCATTTTATAACCAAAAGTGCAAAGATGCAACTGAAATAACAATAAAGTGCTTGTTGTTTTTCAAATACAGTATTAAGGGATGAATAATTTGTCATTTATTAGATTGTAACTTTTTTAAAGACATCATTCGAATTTCAAACTTTTTAATTTTACCATTTACTCACAATCATGTATCAATGTAAACTTCTATTCTTTCATTATGTATATGAGCATAAAAGAGTTCACAGAGCAGGTCTGAAACAGTTATTCTGAAAAAGACTTGATTGCAAGGTAGGGTCCATTTTGACATTTTGGGAAAATCCCCAAAATCTTCAAAAAAGGTAAGAATGACTCATGTCTGTACAAAACTAGAAAAGTGTTTTATGCTAACCATCGGCTTTTTTTCCAGGAGTCTGGATGGTGCACACGTGCATGGCAGAAGGCACCTATGTAACCAGTGTCCAGTAAGAGCACTGGGCCTCTAACTCACTTCCATGGCAAGCCACGGCTCGCTGCTGAAGAAATCAAGTGCATGTTTTTTATTCCTCAAGATGTAGAATTTTATGTCCACTGCTGTTTTAACTCATGACAAAAATTTTCAAAAATAAAGCAAAAATCTCACCAGCTAGAATGTCTGCTTCATCCATGAAATGAGTACTCAACACCGTCACCCGATTGGCTTTTCTGTATTTTAGAAGATTCCAAACAATGTGACGGGAGCAGGGATCCATTCCCGCTGTGGGTTCATCTAGCAGCAATATCTATGAAGAACGGCGAGGAAGGACGCGAAAGCCTCAGAAAAACGGTAACCTTTAACTTTTATTTGTGAACACTCAAAAATTCAGTGGCTCTGTTTTTCACTTTTATTTGAACTCACATAAATTTTAAAACTTATGAGCTTGGGATAGGAATAGTTTTCTTGGTTTAATATTAAAAGACTAAAGTCTATAACATCTAAGCCATAATTACATAAACAAAAAAAACTAAGCATATTGCCATTAAGAGTTAAATATGGAGCTATAATAACTGCTTTTTAGAGAGAAACATATCCCATATTAGTTCAAGGAAAGCAATCTAATTTTAAACCATTTTTAATTAAAAAATCATGCTGGTGGGTGTTGAGAGGAAGATTAATTAATATGAGGTTAGACTACAAAATCACCCCCAAGCTGTGGCAGGAACTGAGCTGTGGCAGGAGGTTCTGGAATGCTGGCACACACACTGTGCAGCCTTGAAGCTCAATGGAAGGCAGCGCATCAGCTGCTCCTCCTCACGCAGCACAGCCAGGAACACACAGCAACACACACAAAACCAAAGCACGACACTGACAGACTGAGGGATTCCTTTTACTTTCCAACTTCTATGAGGGGCTGTTCTAGATATACGAAAAACTATAAAGAATAGAAGAGCACTGTTTTATTCAAGAAGTCGCAATTCAAATTTAACAAATATGAATTTGAGCCATATTTCCTTCAGACCTTTTCATAATTTTTTCGATTATTCTTTTTATTTGAGCGACAAAGGTGCTCTTCCACCTGCTGGCTCACTCTCCCCCGCCCTGCATCAGGCAGGGAGGCAACAGGCTGAAGGCAGGCAGGTGCTGCATTCCACCCGATCTCCTCTCGTGCCACTGGCCTGGGTACAACCGAGCAAGCGTGTAACCAGACTGGAAGCAGAGGAACTGCGACTCACACCAGGCTCCCGGATGCGGACAAGGTGTTGAGTGCCGCACTGACTTCCTGCCTCAGATCTTTTAAAAACATAAACCACTGCAGACACAATGTAAATCCATACCTTTAATTATCCAACAGTATAAAGATGCTATGCTTTCCACAGACATATAACAGAATATTTCATGTAGGTTTAAACTTTCTACACTGCATCATATCTTTCTATAATATTTTGCATTCAACAGTGAGCCCATTAGTGAATTAATATTTATTTACCTTTGGATTCCCAAGAACAGCAATTCCTAAAGACAGCTTTCTTTTTTGACCACCACTTAATTTTTTAGCTTGGTTATCTTTTATAGCCTGCATGTCTAAATCTAGTAAAACTTTCTGCACCTGTAAAAGTAAAATTTCAACAATGAAATTTAAAAAAATATCACACCATTTATGTGGGTTTTTTTTTTTTTTTGAGTTTTAAAGTACTAGGTGTTCTAATACATGGCTTTCAGTAATCATAATGTAAAATGTTCCACTGGCATAAAACTATTTTGACATTTATTCAAACACAGCTTGAAAACACATGTTAACACTCCTTTTAAGGTTCCATTTTACTCTGGTACTTTCTTGGGTAGAACTGGAATACAGAGTGACCAGAGTGAAATCCCTCAGTGTGCGGGGAGTGAGGTGTGGCAGCAGCAGACGAGGCAGTAAGGTAGAGGAACAGGAGGGAGAGAAGGAGCGAGGGGTGAGGAGCCTGAAGACGAAACAAGGGCTACCTTATGTGGACCAACAACACATTCAGTCCCAATTCTATTCCTTTGTAATAATCTTCTGTTTGTAGGATCAGAAAAGGTCTTAGAGTACATTTGTAATGTATGCTTGCTATAAATGCTATTTAACTTATAGGGAATAAAAGTAAAGGTTGCTATATGAATAACATACTTCTTGTATTATATTGTTGGCTGGTATTCCTTTGATTGAAGCCAAAATGGATAAATTTTCTTCTACAGTCAAAACATCAAAATGTATATCTAACTGTGGACAAATGCCTATCATTTTTCTTGCTTCAAACATTTCATCTATTTCTGAAACTCTGTGTCCATATATGGATGCAATTCCTAAAAGAAAATACATATTTAAGTTTGTATTAAATATGGTAAGTATTACAATGTATATGCTTTAATGTATTCCAGTAATTTACTTATTGTAATATCAGGCTGATAAGGCAATAATTAATTTAAATGTGGAAGACACAGTATACTCTCATTTACCTATTACTGTTAAAGTGCTTCCCACCTAAATTTCAACTTCATTTTCCTTCATTTCTAGGCCATAATATATTGTAAACATAAACATCTATAGTCATATTACTTACACTTACATTCCAGTAACAATTTCTCATTTTTTCCAGATATTACATTTTAATGGAGATATCAAATATTCAAGTTTTATCATAGCCAGCTGTGCAGTCTCAGGAACATTGCAGCATCTCTAAATTCCAGCTTTTTATAAAAAATACTACTGACTAGCTGACATAGAGTGATAATGGGGAATCCTATCAAAAACCATGATTTCTAACACAAACGTTAAGGGACTTAATAACATCAATGAGTGATACAACATAAGCGACAAAACCAAGCTAGTTATAAAAATTAAGCTACATTTAAAAGTTTGAAATGCAGATTCAATGTCATGTGGCCTTTTCATAAATTAAACTATTTACTCTGACACTAGATTCAGCTGCTGTGGGGACATATAGTTGCTGCACTGAATTGTCACCCATGGAATAATTACAGATCAAAGTGCACATCTGAGGTACTGTTTTTAAAATTTTATTTTAGTCAGTGGTATTCATATTTACCAGTTTATTTTCAAAATATTGCTCTGTACTTAAAATTCTGATTCTCTCAAAAAGAAATATTCTATATACAATTTAATTTCTACTTGGTAACCAATTTGCTCTTAATTGAAAAAGAATAAGCAAACACCCATACATATACAACATATATGTATGTTGACATATACACATGCACAAATATGTGATCAAAATAGGTACAAAAGTGGAGTAATTTATATTCTATTAAAAAATCCAAATATGTCAAAAGAAAAATAAAACACTTTCACAGATACTGAAATTGTTCCCAAGTCACAGAAAAAAATCATTCAGCATACATTTAAGGAAAAACAATTATTACATATTGTGATACCTTGATTAAAACCATCAAAAATTTTTTTTACTTAAGTCAGCAAATTCTTACCTTCAGAAGGTGGACACAGTCCACAAAGAATATTCATCAATGTACTTTTTCCTGTTCCACTGTGACCAAGTAATGCAGTAATCTGGCCCTCATATATGTCAAAGGACAAATCTAGTTAAGGGAAAAATAAACTTCAGGTGTAATTTTTTTTGGTATTTCTCTCCAGTCACATAATTCATAATACTTACATAATCTTACGGGAATACATGCCAAGATACAAAGCTGTCCGCACATTTTTAGCGCTTCAATGTTAAAAACAGTGTAAAAGAGAAATCAAAATTTTTTTTGTTCATACTGTAAGATTTAAATATTTGGGGATTTTCTTTGTGCTGACTGTGACTTCCAAGAGAATTAAAAGAAAAAGCAGAGATGGTCTCTCTCAAGGACTGTTAGAAAAGGGTGAAGATAGAGCAGAAACGCGTCAACTGCATGACAGGTGAGAGCGAGGACCAGGGAGGGAACAGGCCTCCACGGAGCTCCTTCGGAAGAGGAGCTTACCAGTGGTCTGCAAGACTGAGCCTCCTGACACATGCTGCACCCAGCAGCCGAAGGAATGTAAGGGCAAGAACTTAGTGTCAGTCACCAAGGAGGGCTTGGAACTCAGCAAATGATGAGGATCAGAAAAAGGAAACAGGAAGGAGAAAAAAGTTTGAAAAGGTGATTACTGTCCACGGCCATCCCACCCTGAACGCGCCCAATCTCGTCTGAAAAGGTGATTATTTCAGACTAGCGCTTTCTCCAGGCTGCACTGCCACAGCACATGTGGCTGAACAGCAAACATGGAAAGGATCAGGGGAACTCAGGCCCTCAGGGAAAACTCAAGAATGGATTACATTGCAAAACAAAGCAGAATACACCCAGAGAGAAGCCCTGACTATTCCGTTAAGGAGGCCTTGATACAAAAGGCAGAGCCTGGGGCCCGGCGGCATGGCCTAGCGGCTAAAGTCCTTGCCTTGAACGCCCCGGGATCCCATATGGGTGCCGGTTCTAATCCCGACAGCTCCACTTCCCATCCAGCTCCCTGCTTGTGGCCTGGGAAAGCAGTCCAGGACGACCCAAAGCTTTGGGACCCTGTACCCGCATGGGAGACCCGGAAGAGGTTCCTGGTTCCTGGCTTCGGATCGGCGCACACCGGCTGTTGCGGCTCACTTGGGGAGTGAATCATCAGATGGAAGATCTTCCTCTCTGTCTCTCCTCCTCTCTGTATATCTGACTTTGTAATGAAATAAATAAATCTTTAAAAAAAAAAAAAAAGGCAGAGCATGACAACAATGACAGGTCTGTGAGAAATCTGGTTAGCCTGCTTTATGAGCTGCACTCCTTCATTCCAACATCAGTCTGGAAGGTTCTCAGGTACACACTAACAGAATCTACAAGATGATCAAACGGGCTCTGGGAGTTGATGAGGATGGCCCGGGGATGACACTGCTGCTGTCCCACCCCGGAGAGTGAGGACATGGCGTGCAGGGAACAAGTAGACTAAGCCGTACCCAACAGATGACTTGGACCCGTGCACAGTACTTCACCTTCAATCCCTCTGGTAGTAAGTTTTTAAGGACTTTTTTCATGATGTTTATTAATGTTTAAAAGCCTTACATGTCAAGGCCACTTAGGACAATGGCAAGCCAAAACCACACAGCATGTGAAAAGACACAGAGTAAGGAGCTCAGAACGTAAGAAACCCAAAGCAAGACTACAAACATGCTTGTGTTTATCTCAGGAGAGTAAAAATGCACATTCACACACATGTGAACACACAGGCAGTTTGCTGAAACAGTTTAGGAAAGCAACATTTCAAGGTATAATCATTAACTCCTAGAAAATTAAAAAATAGAGACTGATTCCATTCACATCAAGTTCTATAATCCAGGCAAATACGACTCATTATCCAACATCTTCACTATGTAGGAAAAAAGGGAAAGTAATAAACCAACAAAAATATGATATACATGGTATCTTCAAAAACTTCATAAATAACACATATTATGAAAAATGTACGTATGTATTTCAAAACCGAACTTTTCAACTCCATTTTTCCCTGACCACTTTAAAGTATGCTCCTCTTACAAATCCTTGGATATGGTCAAACATACTGAAGGAAAAAGGGACCTATGAGCCATTCAGAGACGTAACCATGATGTTCAAGAAACTAAATGTATTTTCACAGCAATCCTGTCCTCACTTGCCTGGTCGGCACAGTGGTTTTTAAGTTTCTCCCGCAGCCCAGGTCACATCCACCTAAGCTTACAACCTGTCATTCTGAATACGTCGAGGAGCACACCCACCTTGTCTCTCTCCCCTGTGACCCGGACGTCTGTAACTCAGGAGCAGCTCGCTGTGCCCTCTCCAGAGACCAGAGGCTACCAGCGAAGGATAATGCACACGGCAGGTTTTCCCTCTCAATGTTGCTGGGTTTTGAACACATTTACTCTCAACACCCAGTTAGCTCCAATTCTGCTCGCCATGGATTATCCACCAGGAATGGCAATAGATGATCTAGTCTAGCCCATAGATTACCCAATCCCTTTGCTATGAAATGAGAAAAAGGGCAATTCTATCATATGCTGGGTCATTCAAGTAAATGCCCAGCAGCTCTTTTGTGAGATACTGTTTTACTTCTATACTGATCCACACAGACAGGTTGTTTGCAGTCAATAAGACATCAATAAAAACTCAGCTCAACAGGTAGTCACCACCAGGTGACCTTATTTTTCTTGTAGAGACTACATAGGTCAGAAGCAAGGCACGTTTTTCATGATGGAGCTCTGATACAAGGAAGACAGGTTAGTCAGGACTAACTTATTTATGGGACAAATGCTGTCTGTGATACTAAGATACACAATATTGTAATTCTTTGGATTACAAGGATATAGTCATCAAGACAAATAAATTTACTTTCAAGAAATCAGTGAAGAAACCAGCTCATATGCTATGGAATACGACCTTTCACCCTTCCTGTACAAAGCAGACTAAAAACACCAGTATGTGTACGTACACTCTGCTGGCTCTGCAGAACACTGACTAACACGTAAGCATCCTACAAACCCCAGGACAGTTCTCCATAACAAACAATTCTCTGACCCCAAATCCCAGTGTTAGGAAAGAAGAATTTTTCAAAAATAACTAAGTTATATACATATATGTAATAGCAAAATGAAAAAGGACATACACTCATCAAAGTGGTTGAATATTTTGCATCTTAATTCAGTCACTTTTTCCTTTATAACTTTACTACCACTTCTCATAAATGAAAATCACATATCTATAAGCTAGACAGAAAATTTCCCATCACTTATACAACTTTCCCATTTGTATTTTGCTGATGGTATGTTGGAGCTTTCAATTGACTGGGATGATACTCTGCTGGCTCTGTCTTCAGACCAGAGAGGGTATACCTAAGAAGCCGTTGAACTTGACGGGACAATAAGATACTGGACTCTATGTTTGGTATACGCTTGCAATGGGGAAATCTCAACTGAACTTGAGCTGTGGTTATGCAACAAGGTGGAGGAATCCACCATGGTGGGAGGGTTTGGGGAGGGGTGGGGAGAACCCAAGTATCTATGTAACTGTGTCACATGATACAATGTAATTACTGAAGTTAAATAATAAATAATTAAAAAAAAAAAAAGATAAGGAAAGCTACTTACTTCTCAAAGCTTCCACATTTTGACCTTTTTTCCTGTATGTCTTCTGAATACCACTAATTCTGAAAAACAGTTTTCTATTTTAAGTGCTCAGAGCAGTTTATTACAAGTGTGTATTTGTTTATTCCGACTAAGAATTTTAAGACAAATAATAAAGGCCCCTCCTATTAAAACAATGTCAATGAAAGTTGATATTGGTTGTAAAATTATTTTAAAGCTACAAGAGAAATGTACAATAGCCATTTCCATTAAAAGTGCCATTCATTCATTTTTCATGTCAAGATTCTAAAAAAACCAGAGAATCCCAATTCAACTTATTAATTTTTTTGCACCACTGACGAGTCAAATACTTCTTAGCTGAAATGCTAAAAATTAGATGTCATTATACACTAGCACAAATTTAAATCTACAAATTGTCTATATGTGTAAAGTGATATTTTCCCCTTCCATTTAAATTTTCTTTATAATTTTTAGAAGAAAATTAATTAAACTCTGCATTTTACCCGAGAAGATAGACCACTGGTCTTCTGCTCACATCTAAGGAATTTTGAATGTCTCTTGCTGTAATGTGTTTTTCCTGAATTTATAAAACATATTTTACTTCATTTTAAATTGTTTTTACTTATTTTCTTCCACATTTTCAAAAGATTTTGTGTTGGCTGATCTAGCCAAGAACAGTAATGAGTTTCTTTAGTTCTTAAAAATTAAAGTGTATCACAAGGCCTACACAATTAACAGAATGTAACATGTTGTATAAAACAAAGTGGCATAATTCGAATTGAGGAATACTGTTTCATTCTACTCACTGAGAAAAGCTCTGAACAGCTTAATTACATAAGCAACACATTTTATTAGTTTTACAAATTTCCACTGAAACATAAAATTTCAAACCTGTGTTCTTACTCAAAAAGGTTGAAAAGAATTTAAGAAAAGCAACTCATTAATACTAAATTTCAAAATCATGAATCATTTATCAAATCTTAGACACCACACTAATAAACACTTAAAGGTACTTAAAAATGTTTATTGCAAAGTGGAATTAAAAGACAAGTTTACTTTGATTCCAAGAATTTTTGATACCCATACCTTGATTTTTTTTCTTCATATTTCTCATTTTTCAGGAACTTTTTAAAGAACTTTCACATTTAAAAGGAGGGTTTAAATGTACAAGGGTCTAGAGATCGTGCCATGGTGTAACAAGCTAAGCTTCTGCCTAAAGTGCCAACATCTTACACGGGTGCCAGGTTCAGGTCCCAGCTACCCCACTTACATCCCATGGCCTGGGAAAGCACTGGAAGATGGCCCAAATCCTTGGACCCTTGGATGCACATAAGAGAAGCATTTCCTGGCTCTGGCTTCAGACCAGCTCAGCTCCGGCCGTTTTGGCCATTTGAGGAGTAAACCAGAGGATGGAAGATCTCTCTGTCTCTCTCCTCTCTCTCAAATAAAGAAAAATATCAATCTTAAAAAAAAAATCACTTATGCATCTATTAAAAAAGGGGGGGCCTACGGCAATTTTTATAACTAAACTGTAAAAGACTGAATCATACCTTATGGCTTCTTTTCCTACAAATTCTGAAGAAACAGGCTCAACAATTTCACTGAAGCTAATACTTCCATTAATATTGCCCTCTGATAACTCTTTATAATTTCTTTTACTCTTTGACCAATATGATGGCTTCAGAAAATAGAAAGATGACCTCCGTAAGCCAAATTCTCCTGAAAAGCAATAATTTTAATTACAACAGATTGCTTCAAAAAATTGGTTTTAAAATCATAGGTGCAGGAAATTAACTGCTAATCTAATTTCAATTAAAACTGAAAATCCACACAGTGCTAGCAGTTACCTTACAAGACAGGTTTACAACATAGACAAAAGTAATGAGGAACTCAACAAGAAAGGGCAAGGAGAAGGTTGAAATTTAGTATTACTATTCAGTCCCCAGGAGCTAGTCGGAGATAACATATGGGAGAGGCTAGAAGGATTTATAAAACTGCATCATAGCTTTGATTCCTAAACTAATAAAATATTTCAATTTAAAAAGATTATCGCAGGAATGGATCAAATTAAGAAGTTCAGCAACAGACTTAAAGCTTTCAAAACAAACTACTCTTTTTTCACACAATCTTCTTAGGTTCACTAGTTGTTAAGGCATAAGGAACAAAATATATTTATTTAAAACCAAATTAAAAGATTTAGCAATGAGTACAACTTCTCAGGGGAAATAAAAGATATGTTGACATATTTGCTAAAAAAAAAAAAAAAAAAAAAAAAGCCTTAAATTTTTCCTAAAGTAAAACGCAGCAGGTGCTGACATACCTGGAATGACTTGGTCAAGATACACAGCCAACAGGACATAGACTATACTATCAAGTGCTAGCGTGATGATAGTAATAATCAGAGGATATGGACCTTCCGTTAAATTGTAAAATAAAGCACCTTCGCTGAAATCTTCCAAATGCATAACCTGAAATATAAAAACACCAACATTTTTACGTAAAACAATAAAAGCAAAAGTTAACACTACCTATTATTACTCATTATAAATCCAGATGCCAGTCACCAAAACTGGCTTTTTAGCAGGTTATAATCTACAAAATAGTAGCATTAGTTTATAAAGAACAATAAGGATTTCACCAAAACATAAACTAACAATGCTTTTGGATCACATTCTTTAATAACAAGCTTCTTAGACTGCAGTATGTCTACTCCTGGGTATTTCATTCTAATGTTATGCCTATCAAATGAAGCAAAACTAAAGTGCAATACCAACAGAAGTTAATGCAAAGATGGAAATCATGGTCCACATAAAAACCAAAAATATCGAGCATCAGAAAGTAAATTTATGGATAGAATTTTTCCTATTTTAAAAAAGGAGATGTTTTGACTGAACATTGAAATTACTAAAGTGGAACATATATGTGATGAGGCAGCAATGTACTAAAGATTAAGAGCTGATTTGTGTCCCAGTCTTGCAATTTAGGTGGATAACCTCTTACTATTCCACTGTGATTTCATTATCCTCATTTGTGAAATGAAAAAGGTAAATTAAGTAACACTGAGAGGTCCTGCCACTCTCAACAAAAACCTACGGATCCATAACTTGGCCTTCGTCAAATAAGAGGGACCCACTGGATACTCAAATGTACAATAACTCTGAGCTGTCAACTTACTTAAAATCTGTTAAACTCAAAATTCATAAACCACCCTGCTTCAGTTATTAATCAGGCTATCCTAAAAAACACACTTATTAACTATTTATACTAACTACATTTGATTTACACATAAACTAAATTTATGTCCTATTGTACAAAGCAGCATCTTAAAATATTTTCTAACTTAGAAATTTGTCTAACAGTGTATGGGCTAATAAAAATCAAATTTATAAACGTAAGTACTATGTAAATGAATGATAACCCCATGAAATCCAGACCAACAAAATATTCTTGGCCTACTTATGTCACAACTATACTCACAATAAATCTATTTTGCTCCATCCACAATTTCCTGGCACTTTATAAAATGGCAGCAATGTAACCAGGCAATAAAGCAATCTGGAATGACGCTTAAAACCACCAGCTTCTAACAAAGTTATTGCCATTAAGAAAAAGTATTGAAAAAAATTAGCAAATGGTGAAGAACCTACAAGTGGAATATCTAACTGAAAAAATTTACAATTGAAAACTTCAAGAAAAATGGTTCTAAAATGTAGTCCAACACTCAAATACATTTCTTTCTCATACTGAAATTTTAAAACAAAATTTTTTTAGAATTAAATAAAGTGCTCTTGGTAGTGTTAGAAGCTGCACAAGGGCCTGACATGCTAGCCTAGTGGCTAAAGTCCTCGCCTTGCATGTGGCAAGGTCCAGTATGGGTGGTGGTTTGTTTCCCGGCAGCCCCACTTCCCATCCAGCTGCCTGCTTGTGACCTGGGAAAGCAGTTGAGGATGACCCAAAGCTTTGGGACCCTGCACGTGCGTGGGAGACCCAGAAGAAGCTCCTGGGTCCTGGCTTCAGAAGGGCTCAGCTCTGGTTATGGCAGCCACTTGGAGACTGAACTAGTGGATGAAAGATCTTCCTCTCTGTCTCTCCTTCTCTCTGTATATCTGACTTTCCAATTAAAAAAAAATCACTAAATCTTTAAAAGGAAGAAGCTACATGCAACTAGAAATACTTCATAAATGCAGGACTGATGTGTTACCTACCTGTGCAATACCAATCAGAAAACTACACTGACAGAAGGGACTGAAAAGCCAGACCAGGGATTTGGGAAAGCTTTCTACAAAGATGATACAAAGTCCAATAAATCCAAAAGCTACAGTGACGAAAAATTCAACTATTCCAACATGTTTTGACTTTTTAAAAAGAGGTGTCAGCATCAAAGCAAAAAACACCTATAAAATAAAAATATTAAGGTTAATGCATTATTCACATGCACTTGCATAGAAACAAATTTTCCTTGTGAAGCAAATTATTTTCATTGGTAAATACACTCATTAAAATATAACTGTCATTTCTTAACGTTATATTTTCATACAAATAGTGATACTTAAACATCTAAAGCCTTAAAAACTGAGTGACAGCATTTTGTGTCAGATTAACCATAAATTCCCATGTGCTTCTGCAGTTAGATGTGCAGATGTGTGAATAACAAATGTGTAAACATAATGTGATAACAGACAACACAGGCTTTTTAAAAATCAGGTAATTATATGATAATTATATACAGAAGTCTTTCAGTTATTTTTTAGAAGATTTATCCAATTTTATTTGAAAGGCAGATTTTTTTAGAGGAGGAAAGACAGCTGTTTCACTCCACAAACTCCCACAGCCACTGGAATTGAGCCAACTGGAAGCCCAGAGCCTCCTTCAGACAGTGCACATGGGTCAGTGGCCCAACGTCCCGAGCCATCCTCCACTGCTTTCCCAAGCTGTAAGCCAGCAGCCAGATGAGCACTACGCTGCAGCAGTTTAAGCTGCTGCCTGGGACGCCAGCATCTCCTACACTGAGGCACACATTCAGGTCCCAGCTGCTCCTCTCCCCATTCAGCTCGCTGCTAATACACCTGGGAAAACAGCCGAGATGGCCAAGGACTTTGTCCCTGGGACCATTTTCGGAATTTTGAGATCTCTTTCTCTAGTTCTCTCTATATATAACTTTGCCTTTCAAATAAAAATAAATCTTCAAAAAAATCCAGCATTCAGCCAATATGCCAAATATTGAGAATGCCCAAAATATTCATATGCAAATAACTACCTTTAAAAATAATCAACCTTTAGCATTAACTAATTTGGAACATTCAGAATTTCATGAGGATTAAAAAAAGCCTGGCAGTGAACAATGTACATTACATACAATCACATAAACATTATTATAAACAGACTCAAGGAGGTTGTATGCATTATAACAAACCAATGTAAACGTAAGGCTGTTCTGTAACACTTCTAAAAAATCTGGAAACATATTGCTACATCATTTACTGAGTTATTCATCAGGAATGTAGCCATCATCTGTCTTTCATGATAAACTGATCATAACTAAACCAAAGAAACCACTTTATTCTCCTACCAGACATTCTGACAGTTACTTATGCCTATTTCAATGTAAAATACTTACAGATGCTAATCCATAAAGGAAAAAAAGGAGAAATATCACAATGCTGCTGCTCTGAGGAAATAACGAAGAAGCTGTTGCAATGACTGCCATAAGAAGGGACATAAGAAAAATCAAACTTGTATACAGAAGAACCCAGGAAAGCCTAAAATGCAAATACAAATAAATATATGGTCAAATACATATTTTTCTTTTAAAGATTTATTTATTTTTATTGCAAAGTCAGATATACAGAGAGAAGGAGAGACAGAGAGAAAGATCTTCCATCTGATGATTCACTCCCCAAGTGACTGCAACGGCCTACTGAGTTGATCTGAAGCCAGGACCCAGGAGCTTCTTCTGGGTCTCCCATGCAGGTGCAGGGTCCCAAGGCTTTGGACCATCCTCAACTGCTTTCCCAGGCCACAAGCAGGGAGCTGGATGGGAAGTGGAGCTGCCGGGATTAGAACCAGCGCCCATATGGGATCCCGGGGCGTTCAAGGCGAGGACTTTAGCCACTAGCCCATCACGCTGGGCCAAATACATATATTTTAATAAGTTTAATAAAATTCCAGAAACTGAGACAGCTCAATTCATTGGGTTCCTGGTCTGAGTTCTTCCACCTAGCTTTAGCCGACCCAGTTCCACGTGCCACAGGCACTGAGTGAGTGAACTGGCACATGGAGAACTCACACTCACATATTCTTGTTCTCTATCCCTCTGGCTCTCTCTATAGCTTCAGTTTCAGCCCAGCTTTTTCTCGAAAAAAAAAAAAAAAGCTTCTATATAATTATCATTTGTAAAAATATGCTGATATTTAGAGTTAACTAGTGTATACATGGCTTTTCTCATGCTTCTTTAAAAATAATCTGTGTACTGTTAGTGTTAATTGACCCAATTAACTACAACTTTTCAAGAAAAAACATTTCATATGCTATATATGCTACTTTAATCACTGTAACTACAACAGGAAATCACATATAATCCTGTGGTAGGGTATCAGGGGAGGACTGATACAGGTAATTGATTACCAAAATCTCTTATTATCTTCTGTACACTATAATATATAATGCAATGCAAGGACCACGCCGCATGGACACAAAAACAATGTAAAATAAAACTTAAACATGCACTGTCAATACAAGCTTTCACCTTTCTATACCCTTACCTTATGACATAGCAAACACAGTAGAAGCTTAAAAAGTTTCAAATGTCAAAAAAGGCAATTGTAAGAAAGCAGGCTCAAAACCCTAAAATTACAATTCTGAACAGCTGTATAATATAAATTATACCAAAAACAAACTTAGTAACATACCAAAAGGCAGTGTCATGAAGTCCCATTATCTTCAAAAATTCTTTGAGCTTTTTTTCTTTCTCTGCGACAATATGAATTGCCAAAAAGTACCCAAAAGGTGAAAATGCTATAACCAGGTATATTAAGATCACTCCTCGAGGAAAAGTATCTATTTCCACAACAGCACTTTCGCCCATAATTACAGCTTTAGTTGACTCCAGCTCCCTCCAAAGAGAAATGTTGGTCTTCAACTGTGATTAGAAAATATAGACACATTAAATTAATTTAGTTATTATTTCATTCCCTAACATATAACCCCAAATTTAGTCAATAATCCAGTAAAAGTAAAATTCTCAAGAAGTTACTTATGTAACATAAAGTGAGTGACCTCAAATAAAAATATGTACAAAAGCTACATATGTTAAATAGGGTAGAATATTTCTTTTAATTCACTCTGGAAGAATATCACAAAATTTAAAGTCTGAAGTTGGTAAGTACACAAATTTTGATTATATAATTTCTCAAAGAAAATACAATTTCTCAATTACCCTTAGCAGACAATTGCATACATATTAATAAAATATATATAACCTTAAAATTAAGGAATAATTTTAAGGATTTAGGAATAATTATTTGTGTCATTATCCCATTGACTGTTTTTAAAGTGTTCTTTTAAATAGCATGTCTTACTGCTTTACGATTTGTACATGCAGCAAAAACAGAACTACAAAACTATGTCACATGGTATTTCCAACATCCAACTGAATATGAAATGAGCTCATGCCTGCTGATCCATTACGATCCACTGTGGAGAGAATGAGAGAGACCAATCTTCCTTCCACTTATTAACTCCTCAAATGACTGCAATGGCCAGGGCTGGGCCAGGACAAAGCCAGGAGGAACTCTTCAGGTCTCCCATGAGGATGGTAGGACTCAAGAGGTTGGCTAGCTTCTGCTTCTCCAGGCACATTAGCAGGGAGCTAGATCAAGAATGCTGCAGTGGAGCTCGAACTGGTGCTCACACGGGATGTTGGCAGTAGACAGCGGCTTCACCCGTGCACCACAATACCAGCTCCCAAATTTAAGTTTAAAAACAAGTTTTATGGGTAATGTTTCTGCTAACATGCAAGCACTGCAGCAGACTGAAAGCGTGTTTTTATAACCTAACTTAAACACTATACAGTCTGAAGGTCAGCAAAACGTACTAAAGGACATATCTTGGAGTTAAAAAAAATACTTTGAATTCCTCTTTTGCTATTAATTAATGGGCTTGGAAAGCTACTCAATGCCCTTATACTTCAGTATTAACTATAAAATGGAGATAATAGCTCTAATTTCCTATAGCTTCTAGTTATTAAAATGGTTAATACAGGAAATCACTTAGTATTTGAAAAAAGTGATACATGCTAAAAAATTAGATGGACTAGCATGAGCAACACAGTAAAAAACATTGATCTTTAAGTTATTTTAATTACAGGGAAAAAGATGGGAAATAATCTTTCATAAACATTTTGTCAAAAAGATATAAGTACACAGATTGCTGAGACTCATGCTTAAACTCATCAAATGACTGTGCATTCCAAAAAATATTAAATCCAAAATAAAATAAAATATCTAACCTAATGGTTCAGACGCCTGCATCCTACACCGGAGTGCCTGGGTTCAATGTCCAGCCCGACCCCGACTTCCAACCAGTGCACGCTCTCACAGGCAGAGATCACAGCTCCTATGCCTGGGTTCCTGCCATCCATGCACAAGATCTGAGTTTTGTTCCAGGCTGCTGCCTGTCTGCCGCCTGTCCTCCCTCTGCCCACTGCCTGTCCTCCGCCTGTCCGCTGCCTGTCCGCTGCCTGTCCACTGCCTCTCCTCCGCTGCATGTCCACTGCCTGTCCTCCGCCTGTCTGCTGCCTGTCCGCTGCCTGTCCACTGCCTCTCCTCCGCTGCATGTCCACTGCCTGTCCTCCGCCTGTCCACTGCCTGTCCGCCGCCTGTCCACTGCCTGTCTTCCGCCTGCCCACTGCCTGTCCACTGCCTGTCCGCCACCTGTCTGCTCCCTGTCTGCTGCCTGTCTGCTGCCTGTCCACCCCGTCTGCTGCCTGTCCGCCGCCTGTCTGTCGCCTGTCTGCCACTTGTCTGCCACCTATTCATTGCCTGTCCTCTGCCTGTCCGCTGCCTGTCCACTGCCTCTCCTCCGCTGCATGTCCACTGCCTGTCCTCCGCTTGTCTGCTGCCTGTCCGCTGCATGTACACTGCCTGTCCTCCGCCTGTCCACTGCCTCTCCTCCGCCTGTCCGCTGCCTGTCTGCCGCCTGTCCACTGCTTGTCCGCTGCCTGTCCACTGCCTCTCCTCTGCTGCATGTCCACTGCCTGTCCTCCGCCTGTCCACTGCCTCTCCTCCGCTGCATGTCCACTGCCTGTCCTCCGCCTGTCCACTGCCTCTCCTCCGCCTGTCCGCTGCCTGTCTGCCGCCTGTCCACTGCTTGTCCTCCGCCTGTCCACTGCCTGTCCGCCGCCTGTCCACTGCCTGTCTTCCGCCTGCCCACTGCCTGTCCACTGCCTGTCCGCCACCTGTCTGCTCCCTGTCTGCTGCCTGTCTGCTGCCTGTCTGCTGCCTGTCCACCCTGTCTGCTGCCTGTCCGCCGCCTGTCTGTCGCCTGTCTGCCACTTGTCTGCCACCTATTCATTGCCTGTCCGCCGCCTGTCCGCTGCATGCGTTTGAGAACTGAACCGAAGGATGGCACCTCTTGGTCTTTACATCTCTCAAATCAAAAAATCTATTAAATCAGAAAATATGGACTCCCCAGTTTTTTTTTCTTCAAAGGTATTGCAATAGCTACATACTTTACACATTTGACAGCCATCAAATTAAAACCTACTCTAAAGAATTAGGAAATATTACAATAGGATTCCTTCTTTATCAAATGTACCTGAATAATAGCAGCATCTATGGATGCCTGTAGAACTGTGAACCCCGAGGACCAGTACTGAGCTGCCTCACAGGACTTGGAACAGCCAGCTATTGGGGAGAAGACACGAAGCGTAAGACGTTACACTGCAAGCAAGTCCTTTCTTGTAACAGCAAAAGATACAAAATCACCAGGTGTTCATTCAAAATGGTGAAACAGAGCAATTAGTTGTGTTAGCATACTGAATGGCATATAAACAAAAATGGAGAAGCAATTGTAAAAATTGCCAGTTAAGATAATTTTTAAGGCAAGTTGTTCTAAAACGATTTGGCTTCAAAGTGCCTGATAGTGCAAGAATCAGTCTAGCTAAAAAAACATAAACAAGAACTCCTATAAAGGCTTTCTGGAACCAAATTACAAATTCAGTGCTTGACACAATGATTCTAACATTTCTGAATAAATACTTGTGGCTGATAATATCTCAATAGTTTAAACACTAAAAGTTGTTTCCCATATTTCAAATACCAAACTAAAGATATACAGATAAAGATATTAAAACCTTAACATTTTTATCATGTTGTAATTGAAAAATAACAGGAAATAAAAGAGTTATAAAGTCATAAAATGTTAGATATAATTTTGTTTTATGCTAATATAATTGATATGTTAAAATCAGCAACACACAATATGTTGGTGTGTAATACAGATAAATATATATATATATACATATTTTATGCCACACTTGACAATCTTTTTATCTGAACAAATAATCATAGTTGAAAATGCCAATGCTGACTCTGATCAAGTTTTTTTCATTTGAGAGGCCAAGATACGCAAGATCTCTTCTGGAGAGGCCAAGGTATGCGTGGAGGCTGAGTTTTACTTAGTTAGGGCTACTCACCTCTCGAGTCCATATAAACAGAAGACACTGGGATCATATCAGGGAAAAACCGGAGTTCGTAGGACATGAAGTCTTTGAAAACCACGCCTATGAAGTTGCTGGACTTAGAAAGACTGGATTCTACCATTTCTTTTTCATTTGTATATTCTTCAATAGTAATGACTGTAAAATAATACAATATAGTTAATTCACCAAGTAAAATAGCTTAATACAGCAAATCAATTTTATAATTACATTTGATGAATGGACCATTTTATAAACATCTTGTTTACTCTCTAAGAAAATGTTGAAGAACAAATGAAATAGTGCAGTTACACAGATTCTACATAGCTGCCACTGAATCACATGAACTACATGTCAGTGTGATACGTCTGTACTAAATTTCAATGCAGAGTGCTTCTGATGTCATGCTTACTCTTTCCAACCCACTCACTACTGCTTTATTTTCAGAAAGAGCCTTACATTTAAGATAACAGGCAGCAATGAACTTAAAAATTAAGTAGCAATTGATTTATATTTTTAAATAAAATAACTCCTTAACAAATGGATACACTATTTTACAATGTTTTTCCTTATGAAGAGAATTACTTAATATTTTTCAGAAAATAAGTTATGTCTAAATAACTACGATTAAATTCTTTGAACGTAAAGTGCCACTGAAATTCAGTATTGCTTATGCCTTTTCTAGAAGGTATATGGGGAAAGTACCCTGATTGTTCTCAAACATCACATCAAATTAATATTAAAATGTGTTATTAGACTTATGTTAAACTTGTGATTATAAATTCAAAGTATGTCAATTAATCTTTGACAGGAGAACTGAAAATAATTCAGGGGGAAAAAAGGTTGGTCTATTTGACATATGCTGTTGGGACAATTGAATACCAGCTTGCAGAAGTTAGATGCAAGACCCTCACCTGTCCCCTTATTCAAAAATCAGCTCTAAATGGATCAAAGACATAAATCTGCACCCAGAAACCATCAAATTATTAGGAAAAAAACAAAAATATAGGAAGCATTCTGCAAGATTAAGCATTGGTATAGATTTCTTAGAAAAGTCACCAAAAGCACAGGTACTCAAAGCCAAAACCAACCAATGGGACTACATCAAACTAAGAAGCTCCTGTACAGCAAAATAAATTATCAATAAAGTAAAGAAACAATCAATAGAATGGAAAAAAAATCTTTGCAGACTAAACAACAGAGAGGGGACTAACATCCAGGATTTACAAAGAGCTTCAGAAACTCAACAACAGCAAAGAACCCTGTGAAGAAATGGGTGAAGAATATGAACAGGCATTTTTCAAAAGAAAAAGTTCAAATGGCTAACAGACATGTGAAAAAATCCTTAGGATCCCTAGCTATCCGGGGAATAAATATCAAAACTACACTGAGGTTCTATCTAACTCCAGTGAGACTGAGACTGGCTTGCATTCAGAACTCTACTAACACCTGTTGGCAGGGATGTGTGGTAAAAGTAACCTTACTCCACTGGTGGGAGTGTAGGCTCATAGCAATCACTATGGAGGTCAGAAGCTGAGTGTTGAGACAACTGAAAACTCATCTACCATATCACCCAGCTATTCCACTCCTAGCAAAATCTACATATCAGAAAGTGACCTTGGGCCCGGCGGCGTGGCCTAGCGGCTAAAGTCCTCGCCTTGAACGCCCCGGGATCCCATATGGGCGCCGGTTCTAATCCCGGCAGCTCCACTTCCCATCCAGCTCCCTGCTTGTGGCCTGGGAAAGCAGCCGAGGACTGCCCAAAGCTTTGGGACCCTGCACCTGCGTGGGAGACCCGGAAGAGGTTCCTGGTTCCCGACTTCAGAATGGCGCGCACCGGCCCGTTGCGGCTCACTTGGGGAGTGAAACATCGGGATGGAAGATCTTCCACTCTGTCTCTACTCCTCTCTGTATATCCGGCTTTCCAGTAATAATAAATCTTTAAAAAAAAAAAAAAGAAAGTGACCTGCAATCCTATAGTTACAGCAGCATAATCTACAATAGCAAATACATGGAAACAACCCAGATGCCTGCCAAAATAGAACTGGATAAAGAAACTGTGATAAATCAACTCTATACAATACTATTCAGCCATTCCAATGAATGAATTTCTGCCATTGCAACAAAATGGCCCCAACTGGAGACCTTTATGCTCAGGGAAATAAGCCAGTTATAAAGTACAGATATTATGTTTTCTCTGATGTAAGGCAGCATTCATACAGACATTCTCAAAGTACATACATACATACATTCTCAAAGATGAACTGTATAATGGAAGTAAAAATACGTTGCAGTATATATCTCTACTCTTGAATAAAAATAGGACTCCAGATAAAGATGTTAACTATACCTTGACAATATGATATACCACTGCCCACACCTATAATACCATGATGTACTTAAATAGCAGGATGTTGAACTTGTGACAACTGCTGAAGGACTATACTGTTGTAACAATATGAGGGAAAATAGCTGGGGGAGGGGAATGATAAGGGATGTAAGGGAGGTGGTGGGAGGGGGAATCCCTAAACCTACAAACCTGCATCATGGAAAATAATAATAACAAAAAAGAAACATAAAGCAGCAGAATTCAATTAATTTTATATCATTACAAAACCATACTTTGGTGGAGGGACACATTTCTAAGAACTAGGAATGCTATTTACTTAGTAAAGCAAGGTGGTAAATAATGAAAAGGCTTCACATTATGCAAAGAATACATATTCCAGTTCACAATACCATCGAGAAGATGATCAGCAGACACTTTCTGCATGATGCTGCTTGTGATATTAGTCACTGGAGTATATCCAAGAATTCGGTTAGAGAGGATAGACTTGTCCATGGGATTAAGTTCTCTATCGGGCATCTCTTCATACTTCTTATTTGGATGCAATATGCTAATTAATATTAACCAAAATAAAAAAAACAGTGGAAAAAGAATTTCCTATAATAAAAGAAAGAAATTCATTACAAAGTATAACAATGGCACCAAAAATCACCAATATTTTTATACAAATATGTATTTATTACTAAGAAAAAAACATGAAGCATTTGACTGATCTTTGTTTTGTACAAAAAGTAAAAGCAATTCTATCCCAATTACTGTGTTGAATCTCTCATTAAACACAATAGGCAAACAGTAAGTGATTTTTCCTGTACATTTAGTTTTATTCAAATAGTTTAAACTTGAGCCATAAAAAACCAGGGACATGAATACTTAAATATCATAGATTACTCATGTAAAATACAATAAAGTTATTTATAATTTTATTTAAGGTAACTAGCCAAACATAATTGTAAGAGAACATCATGAAAATGTTTTGTTTAGATTCTGATTTATAAATTGCACTTTAACAACATCTAAATTTATACCAAACTATACTCAGCTATAGCAGAAGAAAAAAGTATTATTTCTTCCAGCTATTCAGTTATTCTGCTAATCTGAGAAGATGAAAAATGTATTTTCATCCTGTGAGATTATTAGTAGCTGCTTAGTTACAGTTCTTAGTTTCATTTACCTTTAAAAGTAATGTTTGATGTTGTGACATAATGACATGATTAACTGTGACAAAATTCTAGTATTCTTGGGCAACTCAATCCATAGACCACAGAATGAGAGATTTGGGCAAACAAAGTTATCTGTGGAATGTTAGTTCATACAACCTGGGAAATGCATGCCTACATGTTTAAAATTAAGCACTGATGCTAGAAATCAACTAAACCGCGTCATCATTCATAAAATGCTTTAACATTTAGAGACATTACTATATTATTGTAAAATACAGTGGACAACAGGCAAGGGAGAAAAGAGGAGGAAAGGAAGCGAAAGGGGGAACCCTATACCTACAAAATTATATAACAGAAAATAAGAGTTTAAAAGCTGATGACACTAAGTAATTCAGTTATTTTTCTATGGTTGACAAAACACAAGTTCTTACTTTACAAATGAATTAAAGGGAACAAAGGAAATACTACAAACTCATTAATATTAATCGTCTCTTAAGGACAAAATATACCAACGCAAAAGAGAGTGAAATCAAGCATAAGGAAAAATGTAAATTACCTGAACACTACTTTTTTTAGTCCTGCATTTAACTAGGTAATTCTTCAGCAGCAGCGTTCTGGTCTGTCTCCAAACTCCCACCTCCCTAATTGCAGTGGCCATGCTTTTGGATCAACCTAAAAATGGGCGGATGGAAAAACAAACCAACCTGAAATCACACAATAAAGCAATGAACTGCATGTCAGTCTGCAGAGATGCTTCAGTCCCACATAAATTAAGACATTAAAAAAAACACCTTCCAGCACGTCTCTCCAATCTGGATAGAATGCATAAAGGAACACTTTCAGGATTCTAAACACACAAACACACACACACACAGACCCCAGCATGATAGCAAGGGTCAGGCAGTGGGAGGGAGGAGGGAGACTAGAATTTGAAATACCACCAAACCTGCAATGAGGTCATCATTTTTTCTCCTTTGGTATCTCTGGCTTCAGCAATAGCAAAAGCAAGTCTTAATGCTCAAGGAGAATGTAGAAATGCCAAAACTGTTTTCTGTGCTTTTCAGTGTGCCCATCCCCAAACGATCCCATGGTGGCAGCACCAGGCTAAGAGAAGTCTACTGAGGGCACGACTGAACACTGGAACCTTCCTCTCCAACAGGAATTAGGGTTCCAAGAGATATGGCCAACCCCAACTGTTTTTCCTCTCTGCTCCTTGCACTGGACCCTGAATGTGGTGCTTGCACTTGTAAAAGTGTCCCAAATTTCTGGCTAGAGGATGGAAAAAACAGCCACAAGGAAAGAAAATGTAGCAGGAGCATAAACAAAGAGGAGGCCAGGAAAGCATGAAAGAGTTGGTTATCAATTCCTAGACTCTTATATGGATTCAATGCCATTTTTGCTAACACGACTTAACTTACCAGCCTTAACCACCAACCTTATCAGACTTAATCTACCAGACTTACTTAAACTATTAGTCAGGCCATAGCCAAGGTGCAGACTAGTCCCTGCATGGAACATACAGGACAGATCAAAACACACTGAAATTACAAACCACAGTTCAAACAATGTGGGTGGAAACTTAGGGTCTGACTGTGTAACCAGACCAAATGCATCCTTCTTCACCCTTTTTATGTTCTGATTAACAAAAGCAAACTACTGAGCAAACCTGTGACTAAAGTGTCCACGTAAAGAAATACTGTTTGCTTATAATAAATTCCAAAAACTGGCTTTGAAAGTCAAATATAGTTGCAAAGCAACGTGGTCCTTCCTGTTCAGCATGATGAGACATTTAAATCTGTTGTAACAAATTGCAGAGATACAAAGGGCAGGATGCCCACAGGCGCCAACGTATGTGGGCTTCATCTTGATTAAGGAAGAAAAACCAATATCTCCTAACAATACTTTGTCTCTTTCAGATCTCAGCTAAATATTTCCTGACTGCTCAGTGTTACCGACATCCATTAGTCCTTCCTCATGATAAAGTTGAGCCATGAAGCAAGTTTCCTGTCCAGGATAAGAGACCAGCTCCAGCTCCTGGGTCAGTGTCCCACCCTCCTTGAACACCCTCGCTGAGCTAGAAGATGTCCCCGAGATGCTGATCTGCTCCTTCCTCATCCACTGCGAGAACAGCCTTCCTCTTCCTTTACCCTCAAACCTTGCCCTCACCATTTGGTTCAACACTAGGTCCAGGGACACAAGTTTTCATGATAAATAATAAGACATTATCTGCAAGAAAATAATGAGTTAAAGGAGAGTGGATTTCACAAAAGAAAACTGTAGAGAAACAGAAATACAAACTGCTACGGAAAACAGTTCACCATTCCTTGAAAATTAAATAGAACTAGCATATTACCACACAATTTCATTCCTTCGTATATAACAAAATAACTAAAACCAGGGACTCAAACAAGTATATGTTCAAATAGATTCACAAGAAAACTACTTATAATAGCTAAGAGGCAGAAAAGGCTCAAACACCCATCAACAGGTGGATGCACAAACTACATGCCGTATGAGGCCACTTCAAACATTCACAGACAAAATGGAATTAAACACAGTGAGTTTGCCATAAACTTTCTGAGTACTCCTGTTTAAGCGCAATTGGTATTAATCAGCCATCAAAACTAAGGATGCACTGATTAAGATCTGCATGAACCTCCAACACATTATACTAAGTGTAAGAGATTAGACACAAAAGGTCAAAAACAACCGATTCCATTTATGTAACTCCTAAGGTAAAGTAACCAATAGAGACAGATCACAGATAGCTGGTTGCCAACAGCTAGGGGAAACAGAGAACAAGGAGAAACTACCTGTTTAACAGGTAACACTTGGGTTGGAATACTGAAAAACAAATTCCATCTGAACAAACGGTTTAACAGGTAAAACTGTACGACCTAGTTCACTGCTAGTCACAGGCTGAATAAACCTCTTCTGGAGTATGTTTATCCTTTGAAGACCCTCAGAACCCTTCCCGCCTGTGGACCACTCCTGGAGCTCTCCCAGTTCTTCAGAGGGGTTTCATTAGAGGACTCCAAGCAAACTGGCCAGCAACTCTTCGCAATCTCAGTGGCCTCTAGTCAAGTATGTACAGCTTGGAGGCTGAGGAGCTCCCGAAACCAAGAGCTAGGACACACTGCAAAAAATACTACAAATTTCCAAACTGGAGAAGTCAAGAGTAGAAAACACACTAAAAAACAAATGCTCCAACAGTAAAGACTTGATAATCATCTTTATTTAGGCAAGCATGTGGGAAGCAGGCAGCAGGGAAGAGGGACAAAAAAGGAAAAAAAGAAAGCCACACCACCCATTTGGGGGTTTGCTACAAAACAAACACAGAAACACCAATCAAAATAGCAAAAACATTTTCAAGTGAACTGCCAAAGTACATTGTTGTAATGGACACCACTAAATTATTCACTCAAATTGAATACACAATGCTTAAACTCTTGGTTTTATGAAAAACGACTCCCGGCAAAGACAGTGAAGGGAGACTCGCCAGTGGCCTTTTTTGTAATATATCAATGTGCACACACACTCCACGTCTTCTAAAGTAAAACTTTTATTCCTCATACACATACAAATCACTCCTCTACCACTAATGTTGCGCTGTGCGAGTTAAATTTTCTCCTAGCAGGAATTTACACATTGACACCAAAAGTCACGGGAAGTGAGTTATTTAAAAAGCAGGTTCTTGCAGTCTTGCTCCCAAATTTCCTCCCTGTCCTTTGCTTAAGTGTGTTAAATTCCCTATTATTTCAAATTATTTTCATTTTGACTTAAGTCATCCGGAACACATTTCATTTATTTCATGACACGACATAATAATAACCCTACATAATACAATAAAATAACCCCAATAAATGTAAATATATTTCTGCATGTAGGGACTCAATTTTGAAAACCTATGTTTATTTTTGTGAAAGTAGAATTAACATACAATCTTAGAAATCAAGTCATTGTGACATTTAGGATCATCCATGCAGGGATGTTGTGGGGTGCGAGAGAGGTCACGCCATTCCTTAGGAAGCACTAAGGAGTCTTTACTTGCCAAGCTTGGCTTTGGCAGCGCCCATTACCCTAGGAACCACCAACGTGCTTGGAGTCCCACCTTCCTAATTACTAGTTGTAGGTACTAGGTAACCATTCATCTGATGATAACAGAAATTAGCAAATGAAAACTCACAGTGGTAATCCAGTCTGAATCCTGCGAGTAAGAAATGGTCATTACTGTGAAATCTGTCCGTTAAACTGAAGACCTATGTTCCTGCTTCCCCAGCAATATAAAATATCTTACGAGCTATGCAATGAACAACCTGCACACCCTTACAAAACTGCAGACATTCACCCTCTCCTGGCTTCTCTGTCCAATCCCGTCACTGCTAGGCCTCACCTCTCCCGGAAGTCTTGAGAGCACACAAATTAGAAATACAAAGCATCTTCGCATTCACATCTTTGCTGACTCGCCCAAGCAGTGAACAGAGGGTGAGGAATACAGACATGTGAGCTGTACTCAGCAGCTACCTGTCCTCGGAGTCTGCCTGTGGGAAGCCAGGAGCGAGCAGGTACTCAGTGTGGGACTCACGTGTGGGTGCCACACACAGAACCACTCGGGCATCTCGGCGTCTCGCTCGGTGGGCAGTAGGGGTTAGGAGTGAGAAGGCCAAGGTGAAAGCTGCACACTGAGCCGAGGTTCTCAGAGGAGGGGGTCGGGCCTCAGCAGCCATATATATACCCACTCCGAAATGTAAAGCATTCACTACGTGGATCTTTACAGAAAAATGCTGCCAACTCCAGCTACCGGGTAAAAGGCAGTGAAGTAGAGGAACCGAGAAAGGCAGCAAGGTCATTTCACATTCACTGAAGGATTTTTCTGAGCTGGAAACACGTTACACACGAACCCGGCCACCCCAATTTCTGCACTCACATGCGGTGCCCTACATTCCCTGTACTGCAGTTTTCACACCCACCCAGGTGGAGCTGTTGAATTCCCTAGCAATCCTATATTTCACTAGCTCCCTTACTCTTCCAATCTACAAACACTGAAGCTTTCATTTGTAGCTTCAAGTCCTTCTTCAATGAGAAAATTGAAGCAAATACAAAATTCTTCAAACTTCTCACTATTTCTTACATAAACCTACCTACATCTGTGTCCAAGACAATGATTTACATTTCAGTAATGTGCCAGTTCAGTCCGAACTCAAGACTCTGGTTTTACAAGAACGTTTAACTAGGACAATTTAAATGGAATCTGGTATTATCTGTACTTTATTTTTAAAGATTTATTTTGTTTTTATTGGACAGTCAGTTATACAGACAGGAAACTATTCTGTCCAATGATTTCGCTCCCCAAACGGCCGCAATGGGCGAAGCGGGGCCACCGGGATTAGAACCAGTGCCCATATGGGATCCCGGCGCATGCAAGGCAAAGGCTTTAGCCACCGGGCTACTGCGCCAGGCTGGGCCCTATTATCTCTGCTTTTCTTAAGGAATTTCTGTTTTGCTTCGTTTTTTGCAAGAAAAAGTTAAGTTGGCCTCATAACTTAAAATTCCTGCTCTGGCTATATTGTTGGCCTGTCAAATAATAAAAGCACTGTGAAATCAGCCTTTTACCAGGGGGGTGCATTTTTTTATTCTTTTCTTCTCTATGTTATAACATGGTGCAATTAAAAAAAAAACCAAAAGATTCATTGTCAACACAATGTAACCTATATTTTACAGCAGTGCTGGTTTTTGCTGAAAGAGAAAACAGATGCAATAGCAAGTGTCTGTTATCTGGTAACTTTCATTACATATCACAAGTTCTAGAAGCTGGTGCTTGCAACTATTGTTGATACAACTAATTCACAAAATAGCAAAAACTGCGGTTTAACAGAGTATGGGAAAACTTTCACACACAAGCCCTCTTTCAACCCAAGGGCAAGGTTTTTCCATCGCATTCCTCATGGCACTGTGGGCACAGGCTATCTGGGCAGCAGTGAACATGGAACGCATTCATCAATTTCTCTTCTCTACGGGAGATGTCCCTACACTTGACCCCCGTCTGAGCGAGCATACACTGACACAGCGCATCTTCAAGGACTAACACAAATACTCCAAAAGGCCTAATAATGCCCTCTCCACCAAGACAAAAAACCACTCAATATTAATAAACAGAAAATACAGCGGAGAAGGCACTGGAATTAGAATCCTAAGCATCCCGGGCTTGAAGGACCAGCCCATCTCAGAAATGCCCTAACTTCCACAAAATCGCAGCAGGTGCCCGCAAGCACTCCTTCCAGAATGTCCTCGTGGACCCAAACGCGATTTCTACATCCTTCCACATAGGCATCCTAAAAGGTAGAACGCCAGGGGCAAACCTCGCAGCCACCACCACACACACACACACACACACACACACACACACACCCTCCCAGCCCACTTGGCAGCCCGCAGCTTTTTCCTCGTGTGTGAGGAATTGGGGCGATATTTCCTCGCCGCAAAATCGTGTCATGAGATCTGCGGAGCAGCCCTAGCACCTCAACTCCCTTCCACACGCTGCGAAAGGATCTGCACGAAATCCCCCAGGGGAAGCTAGCGCTCACAAGCCCGTGGTTGGCAGGGAGATCGACCTCAACAACATTCTTCCCTGTGTCCCCACAGATCTGCGGAGGACCCAAGGGCCGCCCGCTGCCCCCAGGCCGGCACCCCACGGCACCCACACAGCACCGGAGCCGGCCACCCACAACGCGCCTCCCAGGCTTCCCCTCGGCGCTGCTGGCCTCCTCTCGGGGCGCGCCGCACCTCACAACCCGGTCCTCCACAGCCGCAGCGCGGACGCCGCCGGTTGCACGACCCTCCACTCCCCGCCCTGAGGCGACGTCCCCTCAGGCTGCCCCTGTCCTTGAGGCCCTCCTCACCTCAGGGCCCGGGCCGCAGCGCCGTCAGGTCTTGTGGAGACCCGACAGGCTTCAGAGATCCGCACCGTGTGTGCGTGTGTCTGTGCGTGTGAGGTGAGAGGCCGCGCGCGTCTCCGCCGCACCGCCTCACACGCCCCTCGCGCCCCGGAACAGGCCGGGCCCGCAGCGCCACCGCCGGGCGCCGCCTCCCGCCCGCCGCACCTGAGGGGCGGGGCTCCTGAAGGCCGGGGCGGGGCGTCGCGTGGGGCGGGACGCCTAGAGGGCGGGGCGAGCGAGGGCGCCCGGGAGGGAGGGAGGGAAGGCGCCCTGGGGGCGGGGCGTCGTTGGGGCACCCTGGAGAGATGGCGCCTCTGAGGGCGGGGCGTCGGGGCGGGGCGGGGCGCCTAAAGGGCGGGGCGAGCGAGGGCGCCCGGAAGGGTGGGAAGGCGCCCTAGGGGCGGGGCGTCGCGAGGGCGGGGCGAGCGGGGGCGCGCCAGGCCGGGCCTGCAGGTAGGTCCTCCAGAGGGAAAAGCGCCGGGGACCTGCCTTCTCTGTGGAGAGCTCACCAAGGAGACACAAACAAGTGTCTGGAAGTCACGGGCATGGAGCCGAGTGGTTGCCCTGCCGCCCCCTCATGGGTGGCCTGGTCCCCGGCCCGCTTAACCCGCCTTCTTAGTCACATCTAGGTTTAAGACAATCTTTCTCCTCTGTCCCCATGTGCTCCCCTCCTGCGTGACATCCATGGTAGGTGCTGTGTCCTCCTGGCCAGCCCGCCTGCTTGGTCGCCCACTGGACGCCGACTGAGGACGGCGGACACGAGAGGACGCTTTTCGGTCCTGGCTTGTGCTGAAATTCTGCCGGTAGGGCAGATCCAGAATTTTCCAGGCAGCTCGTGCCATCTGTGGGAGTTTGTGCATGTCGCACCTGTTGTTGCTGTGTTGAGTAGCATTTGCCCAAGTGAACTAAATGGGGATCAAAAGTTACTGGATTTCTTTGGGAAAGAAAAACTCGCAAGAATAGTATCCCTGATCTGCCTTTCTGGATTTCTGTATGGCCACATCTCCTGGCAGTTACAGTTTTTAAAAGCATACTTTAAAAATTCTGTGGATCCCGGGTACATTATTTTTGCCTTCACTCTCTTTTTTTTTCTGCCTCTTAAACATAAGCCAAATCTCCACAACATTCACTCTGCTAAATTTTGAGGAGGAAAAGAAAAAAAAAGTGGGCCTATTAATAAACATAGATTATAACTAAGTAGGTGAAAAGATTGCTAATCTGTATTTTCCTGTCAATTCTCCAGCGATACTGCTTTCAGGAATCCTTAGTCTGTTGTGAAGTCACTCGCTTCTGCGTTTCCTTCTCCTTGTGCTGTTGACATATTTTGTGCTGTCGGCAATCCTTGAAATACTTTAAAGTGACATGACCAAACTGGTTCCTCTCTCAAGCCTCTCCTTGACCCAAGCAGCACCGTCACCGTCTCTCAGCTGCGTAAGAGCTGCCTTCTTGTTCACGTGCTGGATTTCAGTACCTTCTCTTAGACTACGTGTCGGCTGAAAATAGGACAGCATCTTAGATCGATTGGAGTTTCCAAGTCTTCCGTAGTAAAGTGCGCGGAAAATGTTATTGACAGCGCTACTGATGAAAAGGCACATGTACAAGAAAGAATATGGGAACATCAGTTTCCCAGCAGTGATAATACAGCTGTGGGACTTCTAGAAAATACTAAGTGAGACCTTTCAATGAAAAGCTGACGACTTGAAAGACACAGATACCTTTACCCAGACTGGACTTGCACAACGTAAACATGTAACAAATCATCACCTGCGTACCCATGTGTCCGTTTAAAATGATTTCAATAAACAATTAGGTTGACACAAATCAGCACACGAACTCTGGCATATTTTATTGTCCTTTGGACAGCAGGCTTGTCTCTTAAAAACAATTTCATCCAATAGTCTAACCAGCTGCCAAAAGCCAGGACTAAGTAGTGGAAGGAAAGATGGTTCAGAGCTTCTGGATGGCGGGAATGAAAACAAGTAGTACTGCTCCGTTGTCATGGCGGCAGCCCAAATCCCCACAACTAATTAATAGATTTTTTTTTTGTACAAATAAGTCACAAAGGGAATATGTAGATCACAGAAGCTGTAGATTGAAAAATGTAACAAGTTCCCAAGCTGTACAAAATTAACAATGAGACAGAATTGTGACAGCACTTAGGAAGAGAAAGAGAACAAGCCGTGTTAGCCCAGATACCAACTTACAAGCTAACCACCTGCTGGTGATTAACAGACTGTAACTGTGTTATTTCTTAAATTGCAAGCCTCAAAGTCTTATCTAATGGATGTACTATGAAACTGTGGCTAAACTTCAGAGCCACATCACCAAATTGTTCCAACATATTTTGCTAATATCAACTGAAAACATTATTTTGCATGATTATCAATGCATGGAAAGCTATATACAATATTTAAAGTTGTATATTGAACATTATTTGTTATCATTTGTTTTAAAATATTTGACTTGCATACAAGCTAAAACAGGTAGTGATGTAGTTTCCAAATTCAGGCTTTGAGTTAGGTGGCATTTCAAAGAATTTCAAAGTGGTACCTTTGTCTATAACGAGGCATGATAAAACATGCAGGCTTTGTTGACAAGGTAGAAAGGGGCCTGGACAGCTTTACCTAAAGAATTCCTATCTGCCACAGCAAATATGCCTCAATTTGTTATTTAAAAACTCAATTAAATGACTTATTAAAAATTAGTGCTGGTTCAGAGGGAAAGAGTTGGAAAAAAAGACAGTATAATTAGCTTGATTTTTACTTAACCATTAGTAAAAGGAATTAAAAGTTGTTATTCTTTGTGTCTTTCCATACAGAAAATTTAGTCAAAGACTGATATTTGAAGAATGTATTATCAAAATTGATACTTAAAACTCAATTAAATATTTCCCAAGCAGCTGATGTTCCTGTTTAGTAAGAACCCCAGCTTTCCAGGTGCAACTAAAAAAAGGTGAAGAAATCAAGTTATTCTAAAACAAAAAATTAATAAAGCATCAAGCCAGGAGAGATCATGTTTGCTTCACTGTTGCATTAGGTGGTGCAAATGATAAAATGCTATAGAGCCATCATTGAGAAACAGTTACTTGGTAACATCAGAAGAAAGATGGGAAGAATGGACATTTAGAATGGAGAGCACAGAGGCTCATGTTGTAGCACAGTGGAAACAGGCAGCATCTGGGACAGCGGCCTTCATTCTAGCTCCCTGACGGTGGTCTGGAAAAGCCGAGGATGGCCCAACGGTTTGGGTCTTCGTCCTCAACATGGGAGACCCAGAGGAAGCTCCTGACCTTGCTCTGGCACAGCCCTAGCCCCTGCGGCCATCTGGGCAGCAGACTAGTGGACAGATCTTCATCCTCGTTCCCTCCTTCTCTTCCTCTCTCTCTCTCCCTCTCTGGAATTCTTTCAAACAAACAAATAAGTCTTTAAGAAGAAAAAAAAAAAGAATGGAGGATAAATCAGAGGGTACAGATAAGAAAGAAATAAGCCTGCATATGTTTTTGTAAGCAGTTAGCAATGTACGTGGAAGAATTGATACAAGTTAAAAACTTACTCATGTTCTCTTTCCCTCTTCAGAATAGAAAATGCACCTTAAGTTGGTAAAGGTGAAACCACACAAAAAGGGAGCTGGAACTCGATCCCGGTGAGGAGGTGGTAAGACAATCCCTATCTGTTTCAAATAAGTTCATGTTTCCAGGCACAAATTACATCCCACAGATGTTACAGGTAACCGAAGACCCATTTCTAGTAAGTCCTTAATACTGTAAAGAATTTAAAAGATGATGGTTCCCCTGCTTTAGAAAGAATGACATGCAAGTTGATAGCTAAAGCTGGAAACTTTAGAACGGAGAGATGCAATTCCAGAGCATATCACTAAACATTTTGAACAGTTTGATGCCACTCTGAACCACAGTAGCTCAAATAAATTGTACCGAACTTTTATAGTCATGGTACAAGTTACTTTCACTAAAACACTAAATACAATTTTTTATCATATGATTGTGAATGATATAGTATTGCTATTATAATTAGGTAAATTGAATGTTATGTGGATAACTGCATCCAGATCATCCAGATTTTCGTTCATATTTATCACAAATGATGTAGTTTAAAACATGAAAATCATTCTGGTCGAATTAGTGGATGAAGAAAAAAACATGATATGGAAAATAATACTGAAGACAAAAAAAATCAAAATTGTTTAAATATTTCTGACCTCTGAAGTGAAATCTAAAAGATCAAATTCAACAGAAATTTATGAAATTTTCTATATTCAAGTTGAGATGTAAAACAGAATAGATTTCCGGTCAGCCAGGTAAAAGGCATTCCAGAAGCCTGCTTTACCTTCAGACCTTCACGTCAGCGGGACTTTCTCTGGACAACGTTCCCTGACCCTCCAAATTTGTAGAAGGTGAATCACTAAGAACCTAGGTCTCCCTTCCCCCTCCCCATGGTTCCTCCCTTCCCCTCAGTTCTCCCCTCCACTTTTACAATGGGTGCATCTATAATTTTAATCCTACGTATCCAAATAAGGCAATGGTCACAGGTTCCAGGGGTTGGTATGTGGATTTCATTCAGCAGTCATTATTCTGTCCATCCTAGGAGAACCATTGGTTCTAAGAAAATTGTGGAAAGAAAGAGGCAAGTTAGGACCCTATTTTCAAATGTGACTTATTTATAACTGATATTGATCCTGGCAGACACTAAAGCTTCCCTACAACCATACATTACTTTGTTGCTTCTTTTTATATCCTTTCTGTTTTTCCAAGCTTCACTAGACAGTCTCAACCGATTTTTCATGCATGTTGCAGCCTAAGCTTCCCCACGAATACCATGCAACAAAAAGTAGGATATTGGAGCTGAGTAAAAGTTACCCTGGTCCCTGCCAAAGCCAAATGCACACTCCATGTAAGAATGGCTGGAATGCAGAGTCTGCACAGAAGGTCAACATCTGCCATGCTGATGCATCCGCCACCACAGAGGTTCCTCAAGACCAACCCTTGGAGACTCCATATTCCATACTGTCCCCAGTCTTCAGGAAAACGAGGACCGGTGCCTCCCGCATCCTGACCTGAACGCATTGGTGGATCTGGATCTGGGCGCCCTTCCTCTCCAACTGGGGGACTTGGTTCTCATTTCAGCTCGGGTGGGCCAGACCTCACACGGTCTCTCCCACCTCAAACCTTTCCAAGCTTCTACCTCGTTTCAGTGGGAGGTCCAAGTGGGGAGCTGCCACACTAACCTTTAAACACCAAGATGCCTCCCCTTGCCTCCGATCCTACCCATAATTCTCCTCTCCTCCCATTAACTAAGCGGACTCACAATTCAGACAGCAACTCCGGTCTCCATATCAAGGGATACCCACTCATGTTATGGCTTATTCCAATGCTCACGCCACTGGTAATTATAGGTCTCTTATTAACTATTGCCCCTTGTTTCCTAAGGTTCATTCAGGAGAAAATCTATGAAGCCTCACGGATCACCTTCAAGCGAATGCTGCTCCACCCTACACCCCGCTGCCCATCTAGCCTCTTCTGGACCTCTCCCAAGGACAATGCTTTTCTTCAGCAGTAAGTGGCTAGATCAGCTTTGTTGCTCTCTTTTTCATTACCAAGAGGCCAGAGTGATGGTTGCCCTGGTTACTGGAGGAGGTCAGAGCTTGCTTCCAGCCCAGGATGAAGCTCTGACCTCAGACTACAACCCAGAAGGCAATGTGGATTTCTGGCACGAGCCTTAGGCAGTGGGGCCACTGCTGCATCAATGATGGTCACAAGCCAATATTCCCCACCAAATAGTGGCCGAAGCGACACCCTGGCCTTTCTTTCTGTTCTCTTTTAGCCCCTTCTCCACTTCTGTCTTACTGCTGCAAGAGAGAAAGGCCCGTGAACTGGAGTTTCTTTGAATAAAGGTCATCTATATTTTTCCATGCTTGGCTGGTTTGTTCCTACACGGGTGGTCGGCAAATCTATCACCCATGATCATATATGTCTCACGATGAGCCTCTGGAATCATGTTTGCGGATTCATGAACTAGTACTGTGACATAACTGACTTCTGTGGCACAGTGAGTTATGCTGCACCCTGAAACGCCGGTATACTACATCAGAGTGCCCGCGGCAGTCCTTACTGCTACACTTCTCATACACCTTCACAGTATTGTGTGTCAGTACTGTGAAAAGAAAAAAAAGGGGGGCGGGGGGAAAGAAGGCTGGTCTCCCCCTGTGTGTCTTTCTGCTTTTCCTCTCTCTTGTCACTCTCCTTCCAAATAAATAAATAAATAAATACATTTTTGAAAAAAAAAAAGTTGATTTCTTTACTTATATGGTTTAAAGGAATTTATGAGATAGACATATCACCATAAGAAAATTCAGCTGTTCACCACAAAATTAGTGCTCCATAGTGTTTCACATCTCTTCTGTGTACACTTCGATTCAATCTGTGTGACAACGACTATTGTGGGCTAACGAATTAATTAACACTCGTTAAGCGGAGCACTCAGGAATTGGGCCTGCGGCTATAGCACCTGGTCTAATCAGACTCACTGGCACCTTAGTGGCGCCCTAATGGGCTGGGGGGGCAAGAGTATATATAGGGGTAATAAAGAGGCTTGAGAGAGACTTCTTCTCCCGCCATCACTGGTCTCCCTGTGTGGGTGCTTGACCCCCGGACCTTCGGCTGACCCCCGGACCGTTGCCGGCTCTGCTGGCCGCGACAAACGACAACTACGTACTATTGTTTTTCCTTCCTTCAAATAAGCACCATGAAAACATAAAGCACCAGAGACTACAAACAAGTGAACAGCATATTGGGAATTGATATACAATGAAGAAAATCTATTTACATATATAACATCTAAATATATAAAATTAATATATAGTATAAACATACAGATTTTATATCTAAATTATAGATATATTATAAATATATTAGATATTATTTATACATGATATATTGTTATACACATGTATATACACATATGTATATAAAGTTCTTTTCTACTAATACTTTCCTTGAAGATATTTATTTTTTCATTTAAACTACACCAAGGCTCAATTCCAATATTTGTACCTTCCACATTTCTCTTTACTGATCTTCCCATTCCTTATAAGAATTTGTGAAATGCCTGTTGGAGGGAAGGTACTGTCCCGGCATTGTGGATGGAGCAGTGAGGGGTGTAGCACAGTGGAGACGGAATGAGGGTTAGACAATGAGGGAAGGGACATTGACGTGTGACCACTCCCATCATGGCACTAGGTTCTTAGTGATTCACCTTCTACAGAATTGGAGGGTCAGGGAATGTTGTCCAGAGAAAGTCACGCTTCTGTGAAGATCTGAAGGTGAAGCAGGTGCTAGGCAAAGGGAGAGAGAACATTCTAGAATATTTCTACTTTCAGTTATGTCAGCCTTCCACCCATTTATTAGTGGTATTCTCATACCCAACGATGGGCAAATTCAGACAGACCTCACTTGAAGGTTCACACCCCCAATCATTTGATGGTAAGTTCTTGATGTAAAATTCTCAAGTGTTTCATATTTAATGAGGCTTTTATCCACAATCCATTTTTTGTTTGGGCTTGTGTTCTCTCAATAATGAGGCAATGTTATTGCTTTACCCTACATCATTTTCCCATCCAGTTACAGCACAGTCCTGTGTTAATAGCTAGTAATAAAGGAAATGTCAACCGAAAAGGAATAAGCAAGTACCTATTTTTGCTATTGTTTCATTCTTGTGGTTCCATTTTTTTGCCACTAGATGGTACTTGTATGCCTGAGGGACAAAAATGCTGAATCAGTTTACCCTCTGGGAAATACCTGGAACTAACCAATCAGAAATCAGGACACTAAGATAAAGAAACTGCCCAACTTAAATGTTAGATGATCCTAACTCCTAAATCTATCCTTAAAAATAACACCAAATCATCTTTTCTTTTTGAATAAATATGACAGGAAGAAACGTAAAATTAAATTACCTTTGAATTCCTGCCATCTTGTATCTATTTCACCCCCAACCCCATCAAGGCTTTATTTTTTTTTCCTTTAATATTCATTTATTCATTAATTACATTGCATTACATGACACAATTTCATAGGTACTGGGATCCCCCCCCCTTCACCCCAAACCCTTCCCCCATCATGAATTCCTTCACCTTGATGCATAACCACAGCTCAAGTTCCGTTGAGATTCCCTAATTAAAAGTTTACACCATACAGAGTCCAGCATCCCACTTGTCCAGTTCAGGTTCAACGCCCTCTTAGGGAGGCCCTCTCAAGTTTGAAGGCAGAGCCAGCAGAGCGTCACCTCGATCAATTAGAAGCTCCAACATATCATCAGCAACAGTCCAGGTACGATGAGGCTGGTGCAGAGTCCACTGATTGACATAGTCCGTCTTAGGGTTTCCCCTTGTCCAGTTTTCCGCTGCAAGCATAAAGCTGAGGTGGTTGATTCATCTTCTCCATTTTCCATCTTTTTTTGATTAATGCTTTGATTCCTCCATTTTGTTCAGGGGAATCCCCCTAAAAAAAACTTTGAGGCATTCCCAGTCCAGGCTCCTACATGTACTACTAGCAAGCACAGTGCTCGCCACCGTCCATCACTCCGATCAGCTGATGGTTTTATCCCCTGGGTTGGCTCTCTTCTGAGCCCCGACCTCTATTGGAACCAATGAGTATCGCATCTCTCCCCGGCTCTGCCCATCACACTCTCGTCCCTCACCTAAACCAGTGGGAGGAGTGCTGGTCGGGTGTTGCATTCCCTACTGGCACAGGCCATTTCACCTTGGCATTCTGTGTTTTGTACTGTTTTTTTTTTTTTTTTTTTTTTTTTTTTTTTTATCGCAACCAAACCCGGCCAGGCCCCCACACAGTTTCAGCACTTGGGCTTGCATCAAGGCTTTATTTTAATTTGTTATTTTCACTTTCTAGTGATGATGTAGTTTTAATATTCTAACCTGGAAAAATTGGACTCTTCTCTATTGGAGACCATTCTCCTATCTGTCCAGTTCTTTGTTGAAACTAATGCTTTCCCTGTTATTGGAATAGCCTCCTTCCTTCCCAAACACTCTCTCCCATGTTGTTTTTAGTAATTGTAATAATTCTTCAAAGCACCTTTCAAGTAACAACTCCACCATAAAGTGTTTTTCTACTATCACTTCCAGAATGGCCTCTTACAATTCCACTTACATATTTTTTTTTAAGATTTATTTAGTTTTATTGGAAAGTCAGATGTACAGAGAGAAGTTGAGTCATTTGTTAACACGCTACGTTTGTAACATGCAGTATTCTGAAGAGCTGTATGTGCCTGTAATACTTGGACTTTCTGCTCAAGATTATTTAGAAAGGAGTCCTTTTTTAAAAAAAATATTTATTTATTTTTACTGGAAAGGCAGATATACAGAGAATAGGAGAGACAGAAAGATCCTCCATCTGATGGTTCACTCCCCAAGTGACCACAACGGCTGGAGCTGAGCCAATCCGAAGCCAGGAGCCAGGAGCTTCTTCTGGGTCTCCCATGTGGGTGCAGGGTTCCAAGGCTTTGGGCTGTCCTCAACTGCTTTCCCAGGCCACAAGCAGGGAGCTGGATGGGAAGTGGAGCTGCCGGGATTAGAACCGGCAACCACATGGTATCCTGGTGTGTGCAAGGCAAGGACTTTAACCGCTACGCTATAGCGCTGGGCCCAGAGACTTTCTATTTGCTGCATTTATATAATGCTTGTCTCTGGAGTGTATAAACTTAATCATTGGCATGTTCTAAAACATTTAGCACAAGTGTTTATTGAGTTGATGTTAATGTTAGCATTTGTAAGAAGACTGAGATGGTCATTCTTGATGATATGCTCTGTGTAATTTGAATGCAAGCCATCAGAAGACGTGTGCTACTCATTTGTCTTTCTGAGTCATAAACACAATCAATGCATGAGAATCTCACCTTCAAATATTCAGAATCAATGGTAAACTAAGAAGTTTAGAGGCAGTGGATGTGATGCAGCAAGCTAAGCCAGTGACTTATTTCCTCTCTCTTCCATTCTTTCCTTCTCTCTGTCTCTCTTGCTCTAAGTATAAATAAAATTTCCAAATAGAAAGCTGATTCATAATTGCACAGAGCAAAGGCTTCGAGTACCACATATGGAAATATTCAAAGACGCAGTAGTAAGTGCTGTGAGTTGATCAAAAGTTGTGGTCCTAAAGCCAGTTAAATTTAGTAAAACAACCTGAACAAAACTACAAATGAAAATCCACAAAGGGGGCCAACATGTTGGCTCAACTGGTTAGTCCTCCCCCTGCAAGAGCCAGACCCCACGTGCACGCTGGCTCGTGTCCTGGCTGATTCGCTTGTCATGCAGCTCCCTCCTTGCAGTCTGGGAGAACGGTGGAGGACAGTCCAAAGCCCTAGGACTCGGCACCCACATGGGAGAGCTGGAGAAAGCTCCTTGCTCCTGGCTTTGGATCGGCTCTGCTCTGGTCATTTTAGGGAGTGCACCAGTGGATGGAAGATCTCTCTCTGTCTCTTTTTCTCTCTCCTTTCCAATAAAAATCAATAAATGTTTAAAAAATCCATAAGATGATTTTTTCCAAAGGAAAATAAAAAGCAACTGAAAATATAAGGTGAAATACTTTCTAAGGAACAGGACTTTATTGGCTAATAATAACAAATATATGATTCTGACAAGTATGTGTTTCAAATTCATAAATTCTGGTATTGTTGTATATGTTGAAGATAAAATGATTAATTGGACATATAAACTCTCTCTTGGCAGAGGGTTTTTAATTCTATTGGAAAATTTAAAAAGACAGACAAATTAAACAGATGGACTAGTACAGAATAGGAAATGACTAATAAACTGGAAAATAAACCTGGGGAGCTATCAGTACACACAGAAGATAAAAGAATGGAGAGCAGAATAGTGAAGTTTTACAATGTATTTACAGATACAATAATAAGATTTAACATATGAGTTCCCCAAACAAGAAAAACAAAGAATGGAAGAAAAGGCTCTATTACAAGAAAAAATATCAGAGTCTCCCTCAGAAATAAACGAAGGCCAAACATGGAACTACAGTAATAATTGAAGATTAAACAATAAAATAAAAAGAAGAGCAAAGCAATAAGGAAACAAAAAATTACAGAAGGCTATGGAAACTCCTCTCATCAAAACTGTCATCTATGCATTAATACTTAAATGATACTCATGACCAATATAATTAAAATACTGTGATATGAAGGAAGAGGAGATCGGAATTGCAGTACATTCTGTTTTTCGAGGGGAGGCTACATTTATTCACCACATTGAGATATTAAAAAACCACATTCGCATATTCAACATTCTAAGTGGATCCACCTTGCATGTGGACTTGCGGCAGTGTTGAAGCATGTTAAACGCTGGTGGATGGGAAAAAATGAAGGAAGGAGAGAGGGGGGGAGGGAGGATAGAAGGAAGGAACAAATGAATGGAGGATGGAAGGGAGAGAAGGAGGGAGAAGGAATAGAACATAAGATACATAGAAATATTACCTAAGGTGAGCTCATGTATACGGAATACATGGACAGGAAGAAATGAAAGAACTGGGTGAACACTGATTATGAAATTTCATATTCATGAGAACCCAGTTTGGCCCCTTGAGATCTCTGTATGAGATGGTTATCTAATAGCCACGGATGTTCAGCAAAGTATCAGTGATGTGTTGACAATCATAGGCAGACAAACCCATCCCGAGTCTTTCTGGCAGAGAAAACACCAATTGGCTGAAAGAACTTTTCCGTCTTTTCGGCTCACTTTTCAACTCTGGTCTTCAAAAACCACAATGCTAGTGGGAAAACCTGCTGCAGAATAGTAGAGAGGACTCACAACCATTCTGTGTTTCAGAATTTAGGCAATTCGATCCTTCTGTACCAACCGCACCCTTTGCTGGGTATGTCGTTATCCTCCAGTTCCTTCCTCCTGCCTCTTGCTACATGATTTGATCCACTACAGAGTATCACTTCAGTATCACGTCTCTGGTAGTGGACCTGGAGGATACAGTGGTACTTATCCAACTGACGTGTCACTAAGAGGTACATATTAATCATCTCTAAGCAAAAAATATGAAATCCAGAATGCTAAAAATCTGAAAATTCTTTTGATCACTGGCATGAGAACATCATTGGGCAATTCTACAACCGACCTATGTGATAAGTTACAGTCCAAAATAGTGCACAAAACTGTATCTTGGGAAAGAGACACAATGTGGGTAAATTCACTTAGGAAGATAAACTTACAGAACAGATTTTAGAGTGCAGGTCTGCAGAATCTGTGATGGAAGCCATGCCATGTATGCAATCCCGAGAGGGGGTGTGGGCACAAAGGAACCAGGTTGTCGGGAAGCAAGGCTGCATGGGAAATATAGATACAATCCATATGATATTTGTGCAGTGAGTCCAGATCTGCCCCTTTTACTTTTTTTTAATACTATCACATCAGATTGAGGGTTGACTCAGAAGGGCTTTTGCTAAGTTGGAAACTAGTTTAAAAATAAAAGTAAGATTACATTGGTGCTGCTTATTTTTAGTTGCTAAATATTTATAAGTCAGCCCAATATTACGTTGGCGTATTTTTGTGTGATTTTTCCAGAAAAACAGTCCATCCAGTCAGATAGGTGGTTTTCTAAGTAGGACTGTCTTTTGCATATGGGTTTTTTTTTTTTAAGTGTTCTTATCGAAGTTTTTATTTTCCAAACCAATTTTTATTTTTGTAGTTTGGTGGCAGTGCTGCTGTTAAAATGGCTTACATGCATTCTCTTAAAAACCAGGGAAAAGGGGAAGTGTGTGAATAAAAGAGCACTCTCCATCTGCTTTGATGGACATGATTCAGTGCAGACGGTGACAGACCAACCGATCCAACCTGGACATGAGTTCAAAAACAACTGATATTTATTTCTTCCTCATGTAACAATTCCAAAGGGATCCAGAGCTTGCAAAGGGTACAGAGGCACGACTGTCCCTCTCGGGACCTGCCCAGGCCCTGGAGCAACATTCCTCCCATACGCCTCTTCTTTGGTGTGAGAGCTGGGCAACTCCTTCTGATCTCAGGGAAAAGTGCTTCTTAGCTTTGCAGCCACTTCTCAGCAAAAGCTTCCGATTATGGAAGGGAGACCACAAACTCTCAATGACAGTAAACCCTTTTCTCTCTCTTACAGATATAAAACAGTCTACCCGCCCCCCAAATATCCACACCTGCAACCTTACAGGGGTTGTTTTATTGACAATATTTATTTCACCTCATTATTATCGCCTTCCCCCTAAAAGTCAGAAATGTATATTCCACTCCCCCATGCACAGTTTTGCATTTTATCACAGTTTTCTAATGTGTTAACACAGATGAGTGCAATGTATTCCTGATAATTATTTTAAACTTTGTTTGAATTTCTGCTCACCTCCAATTCTTCCTTTGATTCTGACTAAGCTAACAAGTTGTTTATATGTTTTGTTAATATGTTTAATGAAGAAGATGGGATTTTATTTTTGAATTCTATCATTTTTCCACATTGAAGTTTTAGATTGCCGTCGTGCGCCTCAAAACAACATTTTGCTCAAGGATGAGCTAAGTGCACAATAGTGGTTCTGTAAGAATTCACTGTTTGGTGATGTCAGCATTATAATTTGCATAAGTATATGATGTTTGCACAGTGACAAAAATCACCTTACGACACAGTTTTCAGAGTGCATCCTTGTTGTTAGATGATACGTGGATGTATTAAACTTCGTGTTTGTGTTCAAATACAGTTTTATTTGCAATAGTATAGGAGTAATGCATGAGGATGCTTCAGTAGGTTCATGATAACTGTCTAATATAAGAAAAATAGGCATGAATTGCAAAATGTTTTTGCTGCAAACTGAAATCTTTTCATTCAATTTCCCACTAATTTGTTGAGGTACCCTCATATTATACAATCTCTCGCATGTTTAAAAAAAACCATTCCTTTGCCCTGATGTATGGATCGTTATTCCTCAGGATGTGGGATTCTTGGGTAACATTCGTCCACCTTCATGCACTGGTTTTCTTTTCTGAACTATTAAAGTTGCCTCTATCGTAAATTTCTCTCTTAAGTATTTGTGTTTGATATTTTCTAGGACTAGGCTCGTGGCTGAAGTCCTCCCCTTACATGTGTTGGGATCTCATATGGATGCCAGAATTAAAATTTGTAGCTGGAAAACAGGAGGTGAGTGCATGAACATGAGAACTGCTTTTGGAAGCAATGAGTGGAGCTGTGTTTAAATCAAACCCTATTTATGGACAATGATATTTGAACATTGCAGAATGCTCATGTGCCATGAAGTATTCCTTCTTTTTAAGCACTGAAAATGTAAATAACATTCTGAGGCAATGCTGGGCTGGATTTGGCTTCTAGGCTGTTGTTTGTCTACTCCTCTGTTACATGCTGAAGAAAACAAGGAAGGAATAAAGGACCTGCTGAAGGGATGTTTATAAAATGGTGAAATCTTGAGTCAAATGCAAACTCCAAATGGCCATATGCTAAAGATTTTAGTTGGCTCTTTAAATAATGAAGTCATCACTAGGATGTTACAACTGGTTGAAAGACGGCAAAGCAGGCACATATCCTCCTGTAAATCAAAAATGCTGCAGGACTTGGCTGATGGTTGCACAACTGGGCAAGTTTCACAGCACAACAACCAATTGTACTTGTTTGGACAACATTCATTAGCAGGCCCAGCGGGGTAGCATAGCAGCTTGCTTCGCATGTGCCAGGATCCCATATCGACACCAGTTCTAATCCCAGCAGCCCCGCTTCCCATCCAGCTCCCTGCTTGTCGTATGGGAAAGCAGTCGAGGACAGCCCAAAGCCTTGGGACCCTGCACCTGCGTGCACCTATGAGCGTCCCCAAAGAAGCTCCTGGCTCCTGGCTTCAGACTGGCTCAGCTCCAGTCATTGTGGCTGCTTGGGGAGTGAACATCAGAAGGAAGATCTTCCTCTCTGTCTCACCTCCTCTCTGTATATCTGCCTTTCCAATTAAAATAGGTAAATTGTTTTAAAAATTCACTTGTGTTTCTAAGGACAAGAATCATGTGCCTTACCCTTACATTTTTTTACGATTTGCAAAGTTGTGAAACAGCTTCGAGGCAATGTGAGGCTCAGGATCCTCCATTATTAGCTACATTATTGAAATTCACACGACTTTATAGGCTTCTCGGTTATATCCGGCATGATGACACCTTAAGTGTACGTTTGTTTTAAAAATAGCAAATGTTTTTCTTAGTACTTTTTCAAGAGAACACTGTAGAATCGTGGTGAAATAAATAAACGTCTCTTAGACTCCGTCGCTTTATCCATGATACGGTGATAACTGTTTCATAGAACTATTGCTAAAATGAAACGAGGTGATACACACAAGTGGCACAGCACAGAGTAACAACAAAACATTGCTATTGTTTTCTTTTAGGTTAGGAGTTTGATAATCTTTACTTTGTCTTAAGATTTGCCAAGGTACATACCCTTTTGGGACATTCAAGATAAAGATGTGGGTAACTATTTTTCGAATGCATTTGTGTTCCATTAGGCAAAGTTTGTTCTGGCGGGAAAATAAAACAAATTCAACTCTCTGGTTACTGACTGAAGTTCACGGACATGCAGTTGCCACAGGTTGCGCAGGGTATCTTTTGATGCCATTTGCCAGAGGGCAGACATTTCCAGCAGAAGGAGGAGGAGAAGCACCATCCCGTCTTTGCAAGATTCAGAATGTTCTTTGAGTCATACGCAAGCCTTCTCTGAAAGTCTCCTTGGGAACTGCGTGAATAGTATTTTCTAGCATGCGTTTAATTTTAGTGAATTCTCATAGATACACAAGAAATAATTTTTTCCTGCAAAATCCTAATACATATAAACATAATTTTCCTATAACACATTTCTTACACTACAATGCATACAGGAAGAATTAAACTTCAAATTGCTGATTTCATTTTAAGTGAATTATATACTTACTTACATCACTTCTGCTTCAACGTGCATTAGATGTTTTAAAAATTAGACTTTGAGAAGTTAGAAATCTGCCCTAAACTGAACAAAAAGGCATTGTGGAGGCAACTTTCTTTCAGAATCACAGGGGTACTTTTTCTTAAGTAACTTTTTTTTTATTATTTGTAAGCTGGAATTTTTATTCCATATACTACTCATTCATCACTGTATTCAAATTATCATCCCGATTTCTCCATTTAATGGTTTGCGGAGGCTTTTTTCTATTTATGGTAGATGAATATCAACAAAGACGCTAAAATGTAACACTAAGATGTACATTAAACGTCCATATAGGAAACTTTCCTGGGCTGAGGACATTTCTGGGCGGATTTCCCGCCAGACAAAAGGCTATTATGGGGCCCGGCGGCGTGGCCTAGCAGCTAAAGTCCTCGCCGTGAACGCCCCAGGATCCCATATGGGTGCTGGTTCTAATCCCTGCAGCGCCACTTCCCATCCAGCTCCCTGCTTGTGGCCTGGGAAAGCAGTGGAGGACGGCCCAATGCATTGGGACCCAGCACTCTCATGGGAGACCCGGAAGAGGTTCCTGGTTCCTGGCTTCGGATCGGCGTACACCGGCCGTTGCGGCTCACTTGGGGAGTGAATCATCGGACGGAAGATCTTCCTCTCTGTCTCTCCTCCTCTCTGTATATCTGGCTTTGTAATAAAATAAATAAATCTTTTTAAAAAAAGTCTATTATGATTAACTTCTGAAATATGCTTTGACATAGCTTTGCCCCATTGGTCAGCACAGCTGAACTTGAGTTTCTGCTGTGTTCTATTATCTGCTCTGTGGCACCTCGTCCACAGAAACCCTGTCTACTTTAAGAGGACCCGGTGAACTGTCCTTGAAATGATAAAATGGAGAAAACAGCTGGAGAATGTTATGAGGCAAGGCAGACTGACGTGAGAGATATTTTCATCTCTGAGCACTCGGTGCCAGCTCAGGACAGCGTTAGGAAAACAGCATGATGTGCTGTAAAGTAATACTGAACGGAACAGGTGAGTCAAGAACGAAGTAAGAATGGAAAAGTGAGTCAGACACAAAGTCACAACGTCATGAATTTGTCCTCAAGATAACTGTGTGTGACATTAGCATGCAAAGTTCTTAGGCTAGTTAAGCGGGAAAGCAACTTACGTTACAAATGCATGCATTTCATGGAAAGCACACTACGTTGTCTTAGGTGTGCAATTAGATGGACATGCAATTGGTTCTTAATCCTACTGTATTTCCTAAGACATTTATTACTGCTCCAAGCCCTGCAGTTGTGATGTGAACTCCTAATGGTCTTATGCCCAGAGACAGTCACATGGGAAGTTAGGTCTCCATATCTGAATTTTCGGTGCAACACATCCCAATGTACAGCAATGATCATACCCCTTTACTCAGTTACCAACATCTACTGTCTGTCCTGTGAGCACGGTATAAGGTGGGAATAATTGGAATCTAGTGCTAAATGGACATTCATGCATATGTATGCTGTCCTTTGCTTATAACATAAAGAAGAAAACAACATTAAGAGTATGAATAATGGAGTGTACTGTGGTACAAAAGAAAAAAACGGCAGTTGAAGCTTTTGAAGTTCCTGTTGACCATAGGGAATGGTTTGTTATATTCTTGAATGCAGAATAAAACATTATTGATATACATGCTATGGCATCAAGTATGTGAATAAACAGACAATGCTATAGAGAAGCATTAAAGAATATAACAATATTAGCAATGATTATGACTGAGTAGTAGGATTAGAAATAAACATTTTCTAAGTTTTCCATAATTAGCACACAGCATGTTAATAACAAAGTTATTTTTCAAGATGAATAAACGTATAAATGTCAGGTTTCACAGGGTTTGTGTCAGAGGTATCAAAACTCAGATGCTTATAATTTCTCCATAATATTTATCTTTATGCAATCCTCATTTTCCATGAATATTTAATCAAATCAATGCACCCCAAATTGATGATTTCAGTAGTTTATTATTAGATTCAAGGTTAGCATCCCCAGTTTAGTCTATTTCACGTTTTTCCTTCCAAATAGAGATTTTAAGATCCAGGTTACAGTCACGTGGCAATTTGGGGGTGTGGTGGTAATGTAGTATACAAACAGGTTTTTAAAGTTTGTGGAAAATGAAATGAAAAGATACATGTACTGTGGTGCAAAAATTTTGAAATTTTTGCATTTTTCACATTTATTTTCTATGTACTATTTGAATATTCTTTGAAGATTTCAGATCTGTCTTCCACTTTCATAGGCTGAGGTGTACATTGTCACTTTTTGTCCTTAAATATACACCCTTGTACCCTCTCTTGAATCTTGCTCATCAAATGTAGGACTTCAAGTTCATGATTCATTCTGTGATGTTTTCATTCCTATAGGTCTGCTGACTCTCCTTCATTTGCCTTCATGATGTCTTTCCCTGAGAATAGGAAACTTCAGAACGCTTCCCCCATGTGTGTGCACGCCAGATACTGGCTGGCAGCACCCTGGGGGCCTCTCTGTTCAGACACTCCATGACACCGGTACTCTTTGATGTCCCTGAATTTTGTTGGGTAAGGCAGCTGCTGTGAATGACTGGGCCCCAATCATCTTCCAAATAGTAGTCACCAACTGCCTGGCCCTAATGAAAGAAAGGATTCCATGCCCTACTGAGGAGCTGAAGAGACCACAGCTGTCCTCTTTGTCCAGAGGAGGATACACCAGGATGGCTGTATGCAAGACAGGAAACAGACCCTCACCAGACACAGTGGTTCTTGAAGTCTTGATCTTTTACCTTTCAGTCATGAGCACTGTGAGAAGTAAACGCCTGGTTGATTTAATTAGGCAGTCTATGAACTTTTGTTACTGAGCCAACTAAAAAAACTCTATGGTATATATGGTCAAAACCAGCTTTCCGATTTAATGACACTCTTTCTTTTCCCACAAACCTAAAAGTTTCAACCTATTACTCAAATGGTGGTGTCTGAAGTTCAGTGCTAACGGGAGTAAGACCAATCAGAGTCACACATCCAATGAGATTTTACATTTCTGCTTCCTACATGTCTGTTTTCTCCACATGCAAAACGTACCTGGAAAGAAAATCTGATTATGTTGGAAGAGCTGTTGCCTTTGCCAGCACAAATAATTTTTAAGCCAAGTGTGTATTAGCACAAAGAAAGTCAAGCTTTATTCCAAAGGGAAGTTGCAACACCCCTTCTCTCTAGTTCATCAGGCATGGGCCAGCCTTTCAGTCAAGTAATAGTTAAACAATCTCACCCTAGTACCCCTGATAACAGATCAACTGTTACACAGAAGATAAGCTTTCTCAAAATCAGAGTAGGACGGTTTCCAAACAGTACAAGGGGCATAACTAAAGAATATCGAGCTATATGACTCAGTCTACCCAGGAGCCTTTCCATCTTTTCCACTACATGAAGTTACGGCATGCGTTTATTGTCCTGTTGGCAATGCCAGGGGAGTGAGTCCCCAGGACTCTCACACTTGTTAAAGCCTTTAAATGCTAAGCAAAGTTATTTTAATGTCCTGTATTTAGAGCTCTGCAACCCAGGTAAGAGAAAAACAACTCTTAACTCAAAGTGGTTTTATACATGAATAAAATCTGAACATGATTTAATTTTAATTGACATCTTATAGAAGTCAGGTTCACTAACTGCTGGATTACATGGCAGGCACATCCTTAGTTTATCAAGTCAGTATTCCTATCTCTTTGATAATCTGCGTTTAAGGCAAGGGAATACTGCCCTTGGTTAAGAAAACATCAGGCAATGAGCATGTCTTCTCAGAAAACATCTCCTTGCATATATGTATAGGGGGAGAATCAAAGAAACAGTAATTAACTCAGTAGCTTTTGGGTAGAGGGTATATTGGCAATTTTTAAAATGGTGATAATTGTGTAAGTAATGTGAGCTCATCATATATTCCCCAATGGGACAAAGACGAAGTTACAGACAGCAACTCAGCCTCTGGTCTTACTTTGCACTGTAACTTTTGGAATTTCCTTAATTGTTTCAGAGGGGCAATCACTAAGTATAATATACTTAAAGATAACTTAAGCACAAAAATTACATTTTAAGTTTCTGTTTATTTTAGTAAGACTCTAGGAGAAAACCCCAATTTTTCTTTTCTAGTCTTGGACGTGTCAACAGCCAGCTTTCTGATTTGAGGCGAATTAGATAACCTTGAGTTTTGTTCATATATAAAGGTGAGGTTTTATCTGAAATATTTGACCAAGCCCTAATACCCTATGATGATTTTCTTTATTTAAAGGTTATTTTGTTTTCTAAAAGTTAAGACTTGTACGCAATGAGTTTTTATTTTTATATATTGAAGGAAAAGCTTTCAAAGGGACAGAGTACTGAATGTTCTGTCCAGAACAACATTTTGGGTCATTTCTGCTTTTCATCGTCTTTGGTCATTTTAAGATCCCATAAGATATAAAACATTGATGCTAAGGAAATGATGCTTGCAAATTTATGCAAATTGTTCCTACTGAATTGCCGTGGATCATGCCTCTGGATAGCAACTTGTTCTGAATCAGTTACAAATACCTATTGGTTTCCTCACCAATTAATAAGTTATATAAGATCTTGAATGTGCTGCTGATGCTTCAAAACCATGATATTCATCTTTAAAAAAATTATACTTTAGGAGGGTGTGTTCAGGTTAGCTAGCTTATTGGCTAAATTCTCACCTTGCATTCATCAGGATCCCATACCGGAGCCAGTTCATGTCCTGGCTGCTCCACACCCATCCAGCTCTCTGCTTGAGGCCTGATAAAGCAGTCAAAGATGGCCCAAAGCCTTGGGGCCCTGCACCCACATGGGAGCCCCGGAAGAGGTTCCTGGCTCCTGGCTTCAGTTTGGCTCAGCTCCAGTCATGGCGGCTGCTGGGGCAGTGCACCAATGAATGGAAGATCTTTCTCTCTGTCTTTTCTTCTCTCTGTATTTCTGCCTTTCCAATAAAAATAAATAAATAAACAAATAAAATATATGATTTATTTATTTGCTTACTTATTTATTTTCATATAAATAAAGTGTCCCACTTGGAACACCCCATCCCATTTCAGCTCCTGAGTCCAGCTCCCCACTAATGAGGTGATCTCTCAGTAGTTGAGTTTCTGCCACCCACGGCAGAGCTAGAATGAGTTCTGTCGTTGGTGTGGTGCGGGCCTCCATGTTGCAGGCATTTGGGAAGAGGATACCTAGACAGCATATGGTTATAATTAGGACTCAGTTTTAGTCTACCAATCAGGTTATTTTTCTTCTAGCTAATCACTATCTTATCCCAGTTAACTAGTAAAACATTAAGAAAACATACAGAGTTGAGCAGAGATAAAGAGAGCTAAGATTACAACAGACATGAAAATGGACTTACGTATTGTTTAAAATATTTCACAATATGTTTTTATCTCAAACTAAGTGTTTTTGGAAACCATGAGGGGGCTCACAGAGATTTGTGAATCTCTGAAGTGCCTGAGGTGCAGGGACTCAACGGAATCAGGAAAAAAAAGAAGTACATATATGGCAGAGTTTGAATGGAACCATCCCCTCAGTGCTCATGGTTGTCATTTTACAGAAAGCAACCACTTGCTGAAGAGTATTAATGATGTGGCTCTTGTCACCATGGGGTGGAAATAAGCAGAAATGGCAAGCAGACGAGATTTAAAAAGTAAGTAAAATAGGACCAGTGGTGGGTTGGCTAAAGTCCTCACCTTGAATGCGCCAGGATCCCATATGGGTGCTGGTTCATATCCCGGTGACCCCGCTTCCCGTCCAGCTCCCTGCCTGTGGCCTGGGAAAGCAGCCGAGGACGGCCCAAGGCCTCGGGATCCTGCAGCCACGTGGGAGGCCCCGAGGAAGCTCCTGGCTCCCTGCTTCAGATCGACTCAGCTTTGGTCGTTCCAGTTGCTTGGGGAGTGAATCAGTGGATGGAGGATCTTCTTCTCTGTCTCTCCTCCTCCCTGTGTATCTGACTTTGGAAGAGAAATAAATAAATCTTTAAAAAAGTAAGTAAAATAAATGTTCAATTGTCCTGTTTTTTTTAAAAACTTTATATTCTATCTCACCATGAAAATAGGCTTTTCAGTAAAAAAAAAGATAGGGATTTTGAATGTATGTGAATATTTCTATTTCATCGTACTGAAGCCTGAGCTCTCTCAGATTAACAGTCCAGGCTGAAGAAATACGAACTACTTCTGACAATGATTTGTTTCGCACTCGGGCAGGCTTCCAGGGAGCAAGACCATCTTGCCTCAACTGTGTTGAATCAGTTGCTATAGAAGATTAAGTAAGAAGGAAAGTTGAGTGTGGAACAGAAACACGCTTTAACTCTCTGAGAATTTCTTCCCTCACTGCCATGATGACAAAAATAATCAAAATCCAACCATCGTACATTAAATACTGTCAGGGACTGTTTGAAACAGAAAATTATTTAGTTTCGTAATTCCCACCTTGCAAGACAGTAGCGACCAGAGCAGGAGAGGCAGAGAGGAAGTAAGATGAGCAAGCTAATGATATTGCATATTAAAAAGTGACACGTGTTTTAAGAAAAAGGAACGCAAGAGGGAAAGGGCTGGGAGCTGCACTGCTATGCAGCAGGGTCGCCCCAGGGTCTTAGAAAAGATCACTCTGAAGTCATATTTAAGCAAAAACAAAAGAGAATTCTACACTGAGATCTTGGGGTGGAGTACTGCGCAAGGGAGGATGTTCCAGGTAGCTGCACCTGAAGCAATAAACACCTGATCTTCAAGAATAACAGGAGGGTCACTAAGCTTCAGAAGAATGGCCAAGGACAAGAGCAGTGGACAAGCACAGGGAGGGCTTGGCGTACAGAGGCAGGGACATTCTCCTGGCCCCATGAGGCGGTAGAAGATGGTTGAGCCACTGGAGAATTTTAAACAACAAAGTGCTATCATTTCGCTCAAATTTTTAAAATAGCACACACCATAAAAGCCGCCAGCAACTTTAATTAATGAATGAAAAGGCTAGCGAGCAAACAGAAAAACTTACAGAAAGAAATCTAAATCCCACTCCTGACTTTCCAGCCTTCATTTCTACTGTCAAAAGCTCTATTAAAAAAAATCCTCCAGATTTAGAAACGCATGTATTTTATTTCTAAGTTTAGGATATGTACAAAGTGTTGTGTGTTGCATTTGAGGGGTGAGACAGAGAAAAATGAGCCATGGGCTTCACTCTGATGGGTGAAAAAATAGATTGCTTGTAGTGTACAGAGGATTCAAGAAGTCTGTATGAAATCCAGACAGAAGCACGCCTGTCCTCACAGTAGCTTGGCAGCTGTAAAAATCCCCTGGATGGAAAAGGAACTGCAGCATGAATCAGGTGGAGAGCAGCCACGAAGGAGCACATGGGTCTGGAGCAGAATCCAAACGGACAGCATCCCGCTGAGAAAACCATCACAAGGGCCAAGATATGATCACACAACTACACACACACACACACACACACACAACAGCAGGTGACAGAATCACTATAGCGGAATTTCAGTGAACTCATAGACACGCCACAAAGAAAATTAAGCAATAAATAAAGCTAAGAGATCCAGAATATAGAGCAAATCCATAAAATTTCTTCCTCTGACACAAGAAACCCATCATACGGCATAGAAGATGTATTTTTACATATAACACAAGAGAATATCCTATAAATAAAGAAGTATCTCTGAGTTTAAACGAGCCTACTTTCTTCTCGGGAAAGTCTGATAGAAAATGCTCAAACCCTCATGCTAGAGGAAATTGTCAGGCACGCCAGCTAGAAAAGGCAACTGCCTTCAGGAGGGAAGACACGAGCTGGCCTTTGGCTTCTCTGGAGCAGCGTTCAAGGTCCAACGACAATGAAACAGCGACTGCAAACACGCTGTGCCAAGTGGGGCCCGCAGGCTGGCAGCAAGAGCATTAGCAGCAAGCAGACTCTTGGGCACAGTGACCAACCTAGGGACCTACATTTTCAACAAACCTTCAGATGTTTTCAAAGCACAGTGAGATCTGAGATTTACTGATCGACAAAGTTCGTACAGAAAGAAGGCATTGCCAGGAATATGTTATGTGGCAATGACCATGTCCCTCTATTTACAGGTTGTATTCTCAAGCAACAAATTACTTAGAAATCAGTGCTTCTGAATTCTCAATCATGATATTCAGATATCTCAACAAAGGGTTTGAATGTCTCAAAAAAAAAAAACAAAACACCCAAAAAACAAAAAACAAGGTTTGGGACCAGAGAATCAATAGGTCAAAGTTCACTGCTAACTTTTCATCCAACTGAACAAACAGCAAAACAGCCATGAGAAGCAGAGCCAAGGGATATGCCTGTACTAACCTGAATGGTGCAACAACGACATAACTTATGACAGAGAAAATGAGAGGAGGAATACTACAGACCTTCGTGGAACGGAGTCCACAAATATTATGTGAAATTGAAGGATGTGGTGCTTTTCTAAAACGCTTGATTCAGCACCTTCTTGTTTGTAATGTTTACACTTGCGTCTTTAAAAAAAAATTAACCACACAGACATAGTTCAGGAAACAAACTGTCCTGTGATGAAGAGATGTGTTAAGTTCAACACTCTTCGCTTTCACCTCCTCCTATGTTCTACTAAATTCAAGGAATGTTTTCTTTACAATAATTTTACTACCTACAAGGGCATTTTATCACTCATCTTCATCCATTCGTATGCACATCAGTGGTGTCGAACTTTATTTCTAAACAATGTAATTGATTAAAAAAATTGTCCATACTGTGGGATACTGTGCGACGGTTCCATACATGTACACGATGTGCAGTGTGCAAACCGGAGTAGCTAGCATTCCCATCTCATGTATGTATCATTTCTTTGCACTGGAAATCTGAGTATCTTCCTTTTGGTTCTCAAGAAAGCATATAATATATTGCTGTATAGTTATCTAATCGTGCTGTGGAATAATAGAACTTATTCTTTCTTTCTGGTTGTGCTTTGATTAGATGGTAGGATATTTGGACAGCATGTGCATTTACATATTCATGACCCAGGATGGGCATCTGATTTAGCAGTTGCGAGCACCTGGTTTAAGTCTAAACTATTCAGCTCCTGAGCCCAGCTTCCCGCTACTGCACATGCTGGGACATAGCAGGTGGCTCAGGTACCTATATCCCTGCACCCCCATGGAAGACTCAGGCTTCTGGCCATTGCTTGACTTGTAAACTAGGAGATGAAAGCTCTCTTCTTCTTCTTTCTCTCTGCTTTTCAAATAAGATAAAAATAAGTAAATAATTTTTTAAAAGTGTTTATGTTTTTACACTTTTTCCTTGTCTAGGTTACTTTAAAAGGGAGTATATAATTATAAAAAAAAAAACAGTAAAACAAACACAACAGAATGTAAATAGCGGGTCTGGCGGTGTGGCCTAGCGGCTAAAGTCCTCGCCTTGAGGGCCCTGGGATCCCATATGGGTGCCGGTTCTAATCCCGGCAGCGCCACTTCCCATCCAGCTCCCTGCTTGTGGCCTGGGAAAGCAGTCCAGGACGGCCCAATGCATTGGGACCCTGCACCCACGTGGGAGACCCAGAAGAGGTTCCTGGTTCCCGGCTTCGGATCGGCGTGCACCGGCCCACTGCGGCTCACTTGGGGAGTGAATCATTGGATGGAAGATCTTCCTCTCTGTCTCTCCTCCTCTTTGTATATCTGGCTTTGTAATAAAAATTGAATAAATCTTTTTTTTACAAAAAAGAATGTAAATAGCAGTGAATCATAGTGAAAATAAAGGTGGTTGTTTTATTCTTTGGATTTTTACGTGGTTTTCATTTCAAAAATTTTTAGTTAGAACTGGGGCTAGGGTTGTGGAACAGTGCTTAAGGCTCCTGCTGTCAAGCCCACAATCCCATTTGGCTGCCACTTGTTATCTAAGTGTCCTCCTTCCTATACAGTCCCTGCTGTGCACCTGGGAAAACAATAGAAGATGACCCATGGACATGAGCCTTGCCAAAGAAGAGGGAGACCTAGCTGGAGTTGCAGGCATCTGGTTTGGGTCTGACCAGGCCTCCATGTTGTTGCCATTTGGTATTTGGGGAATGAAGCAGTGGCAGCTCTCTCTTTCTGTCTCACTGCAACTCTGTCTCTCAAACAAATAAATAAACGAGTCATATTTTAAAATCTAGTTAGGATTTATGCCATAGAATCCGACCTTTTTTTGGCCTTGGTGCCAAATTGACACATCTGAAGTCGGGAGCCTGCTTCGAGTTTCTCACATGCTGCGGTGGTTCAAGGCCTTGCGTCATCCTCCTCCGCTTTCTCATGCCAGAGAGCTCGATGGGAACTGGCCAGAGGGGACCCGGGCCAGTGCCCACATGGCTACTGGTGTTACAGGCAGACGGTTCATTTGTTATTCCACCACACCAAGCCCTTGCCAATTCTTTATCCTTGGGCTTTGGTTCCATGGACCAGAGTCATGACGGAAACCGCTCTTAAGCTAAAGGGCTCTAGAAGGGACACTCCCTTGGAGTGGGTGCCATGGTGTAGGAAGTAGGCTGTTTCTGCCCATGGTGCTGGCATCCATATGAGTGCTGTTTCAAGTCCTCGCTGCTCCACTTCCCTATCCAGCTCTCTGATAATGGCCTGGGAAAGCAGTAGAGGATGGCTCAAGTCCTTGGGACCCTGCACCCATGTGGAAGGTCGAGAAGAAGTCCCTGGCTCCTGCCTAACTCAGCTCCAGTTGTTGTGGCCATTTGGGAGAATGAACCAGTAGATACCACTCTCTCTGTCTCTCTTTTTCCTTCTCTCTTTAACTCTGTTTTTCAAATAAAAACAAATCTTTATTTTAAAAAAGAAACCCTTGGGCCCAGCCCAGTAGCCTACTGGATAACGTCCTCACCTTGGACGTGCCGGGATCCCACATGGGTACCGGTTCATATCTCGGCAGCCTTGCTTCCCATCCAGCTCCCTGCTGTGGCCTGGGAAAGCAGTCGAGGACAGCCCAAGGCCTTGGGACCCTGCACCCAAGTGGGAGACCTGGAAGAACTCCTGGCTCCTTGCTTTGGATCAGCTCAGCTCCGGCTATTGCGACTGCTTGGGGAGTGAATTAGCAGACGGAAGATCTTTCTCTCTGTTACTCCTCTTCTCTGTATATCTGAATTTCCAACAAAAATAAAGAATCTAAAAAAAAAAAAAAAAAGAAATCCTTCCATCCGTTATTTGGGCTTCTTAAGAGATATAATCTCTGGGTGAAGACAAACTACCACTCCCCTGCCACCCTTCTCCCCTGCCCTCGCATTTCAGCTTCAGTTTCTTTAACCTGCAGCCTGCCTTGGCGTGGAAGAAAATTAAATGAGACTAAAGTATCTGTCCTTGACAAAAAACATAGGGCCACAGACCAGCTGATCTCTTCCTGGCTACACAGCTGACATGCGCCAGGAAATCCCAAGGCTTTAACTTGGTGTGAGGTGGTCTCCAACTTGTGGTCAGCCTTTTTCAAAGCACAGAAAACTTCTAAAGTATTTCAAGAACTATGGTCAATGTTCCATCCATAACAGCTGAGACATAAGGTAAATAAACAACATGAATGAGAGCCAGAGGAAATAAGAGCCACCAACTACAGTGCCATAAATTATACCAGCTACAAATCATCAAATAAATATCCAGAAGGACAAAAGGAATACACGACAGAGAAATAAATGACAAAAATGTGGACATGTTTGAAAGTAGCAGGAATGAGGAGCGACTAGGCAGATTTGAAAAATAAACCAACAGAATGTCTCACCATGGAAAACATAAGAGCTGAAATGAAAAGCTTAATGGATGTGTTAGAAAACATAAAATAATGCTAAAGAATAGTTCATGGGAAGATTCAAGTAATTAGAATTTCAACACAGAGAGGGAAAACACAAAAGAGAGCTAGACAGATGTGCACACACGCACACAAGCCTGGCCTGTCGTAGCAAGAAAGGAGAAAAGAAACAGAGGAAGTGGTTCCTAGCTGAGAGAATTCCAGGAATAACGAAAAACTGATAGTATTGAGGACACTTCTTGTTCCTATTGTTCTACTTAGAAGGAAAGGCTCAATGGAGAACAAGCACAGCAGAAAAGTCTGGAAAAGATGCCCTTTCCCATCGGCTTCACACAGGATGCCGAGTTTGAATTGCACATTGCAGGACGAGGGGCCGCAGAACACGGCGTCATGTTGCCACCTGCGTTACGTTCGCACTGCAGCAACTGTGCAGCTAATAGAGTGGCACAGCGTAGAAGAGGGTGCACCCCACATTGCCTTGCTTCACTACCCCCACTTGCTCAACGCTGTGCAACCCTTGAGGGTTCACACATCTTTTCTTTTCTTTTTTTTTTTTTTTTAATATTCATTTATTCATTAATTACATTGCATTACATGACACAATTTCATAGGTACTGGGATTCCCCCCCTTCACCCCAAACCCTTCCCCCATCATGAATTCCTTCACCTTGATGCATAACCACAGCTCAAGTTCCGTTGAGATTCCCTAATTAAAAGTTTACACCATACAGAGTCCAGCATCCCACTTGTCCAGTTCAAGTTCAACGGCCTCTTAGGGAGGCCCTCTCAGGTTCACGTCATCCACTGGCAAGCCCAAGTGCTGAAACTGTGGGGCCTGGCCGGGTTTGGTTGCGATAAAAAAAAAAAACAGTACAAAACACAAAATGCCAAGGTGAAATGGCCTGTGCCAGTAGGGAATGCAACACCCGACCAGCACTCCTCCCACTGGTTTAGGTGAGGGACGAGAGTGTGATGGGCAGAGCCGGGGAGAGATGCGATACTCATTGGTTCCAATAGAGGTCGGGGCTCAGAAGAGAGCCAACCCAGGGGTTAAAACCATCAGCTGATCGGAGTGATGGACGGTGGCGAGCACTGTGCTTGCTAGTAGTACATGTAGGAGCCTGGACTGGGAATGCCTCAAAGTTTTTTTTAGGGGGATTCCCCTGAACAAAATGGAGGAATCAAAGCATTAATCAAAAAAAGATGGAAAATGGAGTAGATGAATCAACCACCTCAGCTTTATGCTTGCAGCGGAAAACTGGACAAGGGGAAACCCTAAGACGGACTATGTCAATCAGTGGACTCTGCACCAGCCTCATCATACCTGGACTGTTGCTGATGATGTGTTGGAGCTTCTAATTGATCGAGGTGACGCTCTGCTGGCTCTGCCTACAAACCACACATCTTTTCTATTCCACTACACTTCAATCATGGTTTCTTTCTTCTCTCATCTAAGCATCTCTCTTGACTATGCCTATTTCTCTCCATGCTTGTATCCTTGACTAACTCACAACCTCTGAGAAGGCAAGAACCATATCACACTCTCTTCTGCACTGTCAGGCTTTCCCTTAATGCAGAGAAGAAATCAGTGTTCAATAAACCCATCACTGCAGTCACTCTGTAAGTAGCTACTGAGTCCCTGCTGTGTGCTTGCTAAACGCTGCTATCAGCACAGTGTGTGACAGAAAGCACAAGAGAGCAGAACCCTGTGTTCAGAAAGCTTGTGTAATAATTCAGAGACACACAATCAATAAACAAGAAAGCAAGTCAAAACGGGCCAAATGTCAGGTAGTGAAGAGGCCTTGGAAAAGGAAAAATAGAGGTTACAACAGAAAATGCAACTGTACATGGAGCGGTCCGAGAAAGCTGCAGCGTGAAGTGGATTTTAACAAAGACTTCGGTACTGTATGACTGGCTGGGATCTGGGAGAGGATGTGGGAAGAAGGAACTCGCGCACTAGGAGTTTTCTGGGTTTTTGAGACAAGGCAGAGAGGTCATTGAGGCTAAACGAGTCCTGCAAGGATCTTCTGCGGACATTGCACTGACTTAGGCATTTTGTTTCTTCCTTGCTTCCTTTGTTTCTTTTTTCTTTTTTCCTCCTTCCCTTCCTCCCTTCTTTCTTTCCTTCCTTTCTCTTTTTTAAAAAGATTTAGTTATTTGTATTGGAAAAGCAGAATTACAGAGAGAAGGAGAGACAGAGAGAAAAATCTTCTACCCGCTGGTTCATCCCCAACTGGCCACAACGACCAGAGCTGAGACAATCCAAAGTCAGGAGCCAGGAGCTTCTTGAGGGTCTTTCACACAGGTGCAGGGTCCCAAGGCTTTGGGCTACCCTCCACTGCTTTCCCAGGCCACAAACAGGGAGCTGGATGGGAAGTGAAGCAGCTGCGACATGAACTAGTGCCCATACAGAATCCCTGCGCATGCAAGGTGAGGACTTTAGCCCCTAGGCTACCATGCCAAGCCATTCTTGGGTCATTTTTACATGTACAGCACACAGTGTTAACTCTACACACACTGTTGTACCATAGATCTCTAGAAGTTGTCACCTTGCAAAAGCAGAAGTCTACACTCACTAAACAACAACTTACTTTTTTTCCCTACTTCTAGCCCCTGGGAATTACCAATCCACTTCATGTTTCTAAGAGTTTGATTACCTAGTGGAAGTGGAATCACACAATATTTGCCATCTTGTGACTGGCTAATTTCACTTAGTTACATGTTCTCACGGTTCACCCATACTGTAACATTTGAGAATGCTTCCTTCTTCAAGGCTGAATAATATTCCATGGCTTGCACATTCTCCTGGTGCATTCAGTTAGATTGTTTGCAACTCTTGGCTGCTGTGAATAACATAACAGTGGACATATGTCTGCCAATATCTCCTGTTTAACCCTTTTTAGCATATACACAGAAGGCAGGTGGCTGGCTCTTTGAAGAAGCCTCCATGCTATTTTCCAGAAAGATAAACCCTTTTACTTTCTCACCTACCATAAACAAGAGATCTAAATGATTTACATCACTGTTAATACTTCTCTCCTATTTTTTTTCCCAATAGAAGTCATTTTGGTGGGCATGTGGTAACACCTTGTTGTGGTTTTGTTCAGTTCAGCTATAACAACATTGATACTGGTGACCTCTTCCATTTCCAAAGTACATCAAAGAGGAAACTAGAACGCAACTTTAAGGACAGTGATTGCCAGGATTGCCTACCCATTTAAATGATGATCTGCCCAAGGCAGATAGGTAAAGCTCCAAAGATGAATGAGATCATCAAGTAAGATGCCCAAGATTCTCTGTCATTCTTCTCCATTTTCTCTGCAAAGATGAATGAATAAACTGACATAGATACATCTACACACATAATTAGATAAGCAAAAGCATCATCAAAATCAATGGCAGAGGCCCGGCGGCGTGGCCTAGTGGCTAAAGTCCTCACCTTGAACGCGCCGGGATCCTACATGGGCGCCGGTTCTAATCCCGGCAGCTCCACTTCCCATCCAGCTCCCTGCCTGTGGCCTGGGAAAGCAGTCGAGGACGGCCAATGCTTTGGGATCTTGTAGCCGTGTGGGAGACCCGGAAGAGATTCCTGGCTCCTGGCTCCGGATTGGCACAGCACTGGCCGTTGTGGCTCACTTGGGGAATGAATCATCAGACGGAAGATCTTCCTCTCTGTATCTTCTCCTCTCTGTATATCTGACTTTGTAACAAAAATAAACAAATCTTTAAAAACAAAAACAAACCAAAATCAGTGGCAGGACTCAACAAGCTGGTGGTCAGATGTCTGCCTCCATTCTTTTTCCATCTTTCTTGGCCACCTGTGAAGTTAAAATGATCACTTCACAATAGTTGACTTCCAAGCACTCATTTAGTCTTGGTATATGTCCTTAAATGTTCTTTTCTGCTTATTTCCTGCTGCAGCCAATCTCTGTCATTGCACAGGACAGCTCCAACAGTTGACTATACTGGAAAGAGCTCGCTGGGCTCTTGGCAGCTGGAATCTGACAGTGGCATGCAAACTATTAACTAATAAAGCAAATGACTGAAAACTTGAGAGCCAGCTCTAAGCTTTCTGCAGTCAGGATTAATAGACGAGGGTGTATGGAATCAAGGTCTTTCTGTCTCTGTATTCGTACAAGACAGTGACGTGCTGTAGTCAGATGGGCAGCAGGAGCCGTCTGCTTCTGCTGAAAGTGAGAAGATTTCACGATTTTCTGTAAGAAATTCTGCCAAGGTGTAGTTTGATACGGTCCCTATCCTTGCTTTAGTTTCTATGCGGGCACTTACATTCATTACATAACATGGCACCGGACAAGGGGAGAGTGCTTCCACATACAGCACTCTGCCCTGTGTGCGGAATGTGTTAGAAACAAGTTCATGCAGGACTGTGTCCCCAAAGAAGGGGGAACTTCAGGGGAAGTTCCTGGAGAAAATCATCCAAAAAAAAAAAAAAAAAAAGCCTGTCGATTCAAGTTAGAGTTCATGAAAGGAAGCAAAGCCACAGAGCGCTGGTGCTCGCGGCAATGCTCACAGTACTGCATGTGATGATTCGTCAGAGAGCTGTGAAGGTTTTCAGCACGGACACAGCTTCTACGTATGTGGAGAGGGAACTAGCTCTCCAGCCTGACAACTAAACAGCAAACAACACCATGGAAACAGGCCAGGGCAAAGCAGAGGCAGCCAAGAGCCAGGGCCACTTCTGAACTCTGCAAGCTGCCTTGCTCCTGCGTGCCTGAGCAGCGTGGGATGATCAGGGCAGAATGGCAGAAAGGGGTTCAGATGGAAGGCATTCTACTCTGCACTCTGCACGTCTTCTCAAAGTGAAACAAAACAAGCAAAAAGCCTGCCAGAAGGATTACTATATTGTCCCCAGGTGACCCTTTCCTCACTTCCATTTGATGGAAACAGGTGGCGTATTTCAGTTACACACAAATTCATGTTTTGAATCTAAAACCTAGACCAAAGATCATGAACAGGTCCATTGGATACCAGTTTCTTTCTTTCTTTCTTTTTTTTCTTCAAGAATGAGAAATACTGCTGTTCAGAAGAGGATGTCCAAATCCTTTCAGCCCTCCATCTTCCGCAAGACAGCAGCCACATCCACACTCAGAAGCTCAGAATAAATTTAATAGACACGGTGGGTCTACTTCTGAGACTCATCAGGGCGACTCAGTAAATTGAGCTCATTTCATTAAATAAATGTGACAACATAAAAATAGTTTTTCATTTGTAAATTTCAAGAGTGCTCACAATCTTCGGGGAAATTGGTCTTTGTTCTTTGAGTATTACTTGCCATAAATTGCCTGTTCCAAGGAACACAGAAATAGAACTAAGAGTGTGTGCATATAGCATCTTGAAAAATGATTTCCTATCGGTTGTTCGTCTGCTTCCAAAGCATTATGCAGAACTGATTGAAGAGAGAGCTAGAATATCATCCAGTACGGAGCAGAATCATGGCTCTGCCTCTCATTTCTTTCATGACTTATTTTTAAAGTGCTGTTTTTAAGACACCAGGCACAATTTCTTTTTTGGAAGGTGCACTGATGGATATTACTCAACTATTGCTGCAAAACTTTCTGACTTTGAAAAAAAAATCTCAGCTATCGCACAGACGAAATGTTAAAAATATTTTCTTTTCGGGCCCAGCGGCATGGCCTAGTGGCTAAAGTCCTCGCCTTGAAAGCCCTGGGATCCCATATGGGCACCAGTTCTAATCCCGGCAGCTCCACTTCCCATCCAGCTCCCTGCTTGTGGCCTGGGAAAGCAGTCCAGGACGGCCCAATGCATTGGGACCCTGCACCCGCGTCGGAGACCCGGAAGAGGTTCCAGGTTCCCAGCATCGGCTCGGCGCGCATCCGCCCGTTGCGGCTCACTTGGGGAGTGAATCATCGGACGGAAGATCTTCCTCTCTGTCTCTCCTTCTCTCTGTATATCTGGCTGTAATAAAATGAATAAATCTTTAAAAAAAATATTTTCTTTTCTTCGCATTTGGTCTACTCAAACTAGAAATGATGGCAAATTCTCTAAAATAATTTATCCAGATTCAGTAAAAAGTGAAGTGTATGCACGGTTTGCGAGCTCAACAATTTAGACTTCATAGTAACTAGAGAACAGAATGGCCAAAAACAAGTGGAATACAGTTTGGAGAACACAAGGAAGTTCAGTATAATGATGCTCTCTCGAAATCCTCCAGATACTTGCAGAACGATTTCTGTACCTTAACATCTCTTTTCATTCATAAAGAAACACTCATTGTCTATTTGTAAACTCATTATGATGAAAAGTAAATTATTTCAGCTAATAAAAACTATAATTTTTTTCATTCTGGTTTTTTCCTCTCACCACAGCCTAAATACAAGAAATCCATTCGGATTATTTTGGACAGGTGCTACACAATTATTTTTAACATTAATTAAATTAATTAACATTTAGTAAGCATTTCTCCAGAAAGAAAAATACTCCCAAGAAATGCTTAATGCCTCCACTAATTATTATCCGATAATCAAGCCACTGGTAATTTAAAAAATATGCCTACTATACCTGTTAAAATTGAGTTAATTTTCTAATTAACAAGTTAATTAGTAAAAAGGTACAACTACTAGCAAAGAAATATGTATACTGAAAATTAAATGAAAGGGGTTATACTATTTAGGTCCAAAAACTTAAATAATTAGAATCAATCAAAATAATGTTATTTCAAAGAAGTACAATTTTTTCAATAAGAAAACTTGCGCCATACCTTCATCATTGAAACTCTTGCCAAGGCTAATTAATCGCCACCACGCCCCCTGCTGTTCAGTGTATTAATCTATGACATGACGCGGCCAAAGGCGTACCTACACAAGCCCAGCTCCTAGCTACTCAGCCGTCCTTTAAATCCACTCCATGCTGTGGTACCCAACTGCTTTCCCCAGATGACCTTCAGTCTTGCTTAACAAGCATCCAACCATGTTTTGATGTGTTGTAGTAAAAAAAATTTCCTTTCTGCATTCCAGTGGATTCAGCATTTCTATTTAAATTTCCCCAAGTTGGTGGTAATATTTCTTTAACTTCAGAGCTTTCTTATCTCTAGTCTTAAATTAGTTTTTTGTTTTTTATCACTTGGGGGGACTATGTTTTTACATTCTGATGTTCTCCTGAATCAACTACTACATCTATGTACTCAAGAAAGGAGACAAGCTTAGAGGTTTTCAGCAACTGCACACTCAGTATTTAACAGCCTTTGAGCACACACCTGCCAGGCATTCTTCTCACCAGTTTAAAAATATTCATTCACCTAATCTTTTCAATTGTCTCCTAGGGAGGGTACCATTATCACCTTTTTACAGGTGAGAAACTGAAGCCGAGAAAAGTGATTGGCTTAGCTGGAAGTCACAGAACAGCTATTTGGGAGTTTGGGAGACCAACCAACATGGTCTGGCCCCAGAACCTGTGATTTTTCTCACAATGCTGGATGGGTAAGCCATTACCAAAGCACACCTAGGATAATGAAAAGCTGGAAGAACATCGCAGCAAGCCAACCTGGCCATGGAAGTATTGCTGGAGTTGAGCTGATTCATCTTTTATTACATAGGACTGCAGTTAAATTTTGAGGGCAAATATTCTTGGTATTTGACTTTCCTATCTCTACTAAGCTTTTCGGTTTGATGTTAAAGTAAAAATTATATCAAATACACTCCAAATTACCTGAAATTCCTCTCCCCCCCATCAGTATCTGGCCATCCATATTTGCTTAATTCACATGAGATCTTTGCATGTAAAACAGTGTCACATGAGATATCATCGTTCTGAATTTTTCTACCAAACCTCTTTTTTCTTCCAACCTTTACATGTTTCCACAGAACATCTGCCTTTTGGGAATATTCATAATAGTTGCCTCTTCTGATGACATAAAACTTGAATAAGCCTGGTAGATATTAAAGTACTTAGGTGCATTTTTTTTCTCAATGAAAGTGAATGGTTGAGAAACAAACAAACCCCCAAAACCCTGGAAGGGGCCTTAAAAATAGAGTTTTCATGTGACAGCTCATGATTTCTTCTAAAAGTGTCCTGAAAAGATGAATTCTGAAGCACAATATGAAGCACATCACGTAGAACAGCACTTGAACAGCAGTAAGAGTCGATAGACCACATGTTTTAGAGTCACGCTCGTCCATTGGCTATTGGTTATATCAAAACTTGAAATAAATAAAAATCAGTGCAGAATTGAGTAATTAGATGCCTGGGTGGAGAAGTTACTAATAGGTGGGACCATCTAATAGTTCAATCTTGTTCTAATTATATTCTGAAAACTTTTATTTATCTGACACTTAAATATAGGAGAATAATTGTTAATGACTTTAATTTTGCCTGTGTATTATTCTGAGGTCAAATCATATAAAACTATGTTGGTACAGTGATATAGCAGGCTACATCTTTCTAAGCGCTGGTTTCCCATACTGGCACCAGTTCTTGTCCCAGCTGTTCTACTTCTGATCCAGCTCTCTGCCTGTGGTATGGAGAGCAGTGGAGGATGGCCCAAGGACTTGGGACCTTATACCCACATGGTAGACCAAGAAAAAGCTCCTGGCTCCCAGTTTTGGATTTGCGCAGTTTTGGCTGTTGTGGCCATTTGGGGAGTGAACCAGTAGCTGGAAGACTTTTGTCTGTAAAAAATTGTCTCTAAAGTAAATACAAATAGAGCCCAGTGTGGTAGCCTAGTGGCCAAAGTTCTCGCCTTGCATGTACTGGGATCCCATATGGGTGCTGGTTTGTGTCCTGGCTGCTCCACTTCCCGTCCAGCTTCCTACCTGTGGCCTGGGAAAGCAGTGAAGGATGGCGCAAAGCCTTGGGACCCTGTGCCCACATGGCAGACCCAGAAGAAACTCCTGGCTCCTGGCTTTGGATCAGCTCAACTCTGGCCGTTGTGGCCACTTGGGGAGTGAATTTCAGCAGATGGAAGATCTTTCTCTTCTCTGTAAATCTCATTTCCCAAAAAAACTTTTTAAAAGTCAATAAATAAATAAATACAGCTTTCAACAAATTATGATAATGTATATTTTTGGCTAGCACGCTAAGACAGTGCCTTAGGCCTAACCAAAGTCGAGCCTGAATCAGTACTACTACTGCTGAGTAAAAAAAGAGGAATTTACAGCTCCAGGGATAAATAAATAAAGCAACATGTTTTACATTGGGGTGCTATTTTTTTCACAATTTGTGATTAAAATGACTTTAGCATAAAAAGTACTTAACCATCATAAGCAAAGTGTACTTGTTGTCTAATACTTTCACTATCTTTATCCAAATCTATGAAGAAAGCATAAAACTTGGGTCCCAAATTAGCAGTCCCCTGCTTCCTTTCTAGATTGTATAAGAATCAAACATAGATTACAGACCTATAAGAGTTACCCTAAGTTTAACCTGCTTTACCACCTCATTAAGATGGGGTAAGAATGAATAACATGATAGTCAGACATCTTTTAAAGACATGTTATATGCAATACTTCAGGTGACTATGAAAAGAACTTCCCATTACATAAAAGTAATGAGGTATTAAAAATTAAAACCAAACATTGTTTTTTAATAAACGATTATCTGAATATTAAAAATCATCTCAATGTTCACTGTAAACCTGTAAGACGAGCTTCTAAATCATGGCACTCATGGGAACAGGTTTCAAAAATGACATCCTAACTGTGACATTTTTCTTTGAGATTTTCACCACCATTTCAACATTCATTCACAGCGGCAGATGGTGGTGGTCTCGTGCCCCACAGAGTCTTCTTCTATACAATAGCATCTGATTTGGCAACATGCCTTCCAATGTTTAATACATGCCTGGTGGTATTTATTTATGAAACAGAAACAAAGGCTAAGTAAGGGACCCATGAAATAGAAATCTCCAGTTGTCTCGCAAATATGCAGCGTCTATAGATGCTCCTCATTTGCTAAGTGTTTGTCCGAGAGGGAGGGTTGCTGGGAAGGGCTCCACGGCGGACTGCAAAGAATTCCAGTGGCAGGAATAAACATCTCTGCTGCTCTAGCCCCTGCATGGTGGGAGACGGAATCCTGAGCAAGCCTTGGGCACTGCACCGTGGAGAGCCTGGCCTTCACTTGCATGATGGTGTGAGACAGACAGCAGTTCTGGAAAGCTATGAGACAGAGGTTCTGAAATAGCTACACTCTAACACCTGATGTTGTAATCACTGGGAGGAACAACTCAGTTACACAGAAACAAAGAAGACTTCAAAAGATTCAGCACTAAAGTATATTTGAGAAACGACTAGGCATACATCTCAAAAAAAATGTTTTATACCCAAACAAACATATTTTAATTCATTTTTCCATGAGCATATTTTTTTAGTATCTTCACATATTGACTTTAAAAATGTACAGGACCAGGCCCTGCGTGGTAGCCTGGCAGGTTAAGTCCTTGCCTTGAACGCGCCAGGATCCCATATGGGAGCCAGTTTTAATCCCGGCGGCCCCGCTTCCCATCCAGCTCCCTGCTTGTGGCCTGGGAAGGCAGTCGAGGAAAATCCAAAGCCTTGGGACCCTGTGCCCACATGGCTGACCCGGAAGAAGCTCCTGGCTTCAGATCAGCTCAGCTCTGGCCGTCGTGGCCACTTGGGGAGTGAATTTCAGCAGATGGACGATCTTCCTCTCTGTCTCTCCTCTCTGGATATCTGACTTTCCAATAAAAAGAAATAAATCTTTAAAAATATATATAGGACCCATTTTTCTGCTTCAGTCTGCAAAGGTAATTATTAATCTGCCTAATATAAAAGACAGTAAATGCGAAAAATTTTCATCGTATTCCATTTATCTGCCATGTGTTATCAATATAGTCCCCATGGACAGTGGTCCAAATGGGATAATTTTCAAATATTGTTGACTAATGATGCCTATAAAAGTGCAGTTTTGAGAACTTAATTTTCTGTGATAGCTAACTTGTATATGTCACTGGCCTACCGGATTCCCCAGCATACTGGATAGCTTTTTTTTCCGGAAGTGCAGTAGGCCCATTTGACCAGACTCACTCAGGTCTGTGACTGAAGCCCAGAACCATCTATTCAGATCAATGTAAACACATCGGGCAGGTCGAAGGGCATAGCACTTCATCCCCGATCTACGTCATCCTCCAATAGTACAGCATTTATTGAATTGCCACCGTGCATTGGCCGAAGAGCAAAGTATAAAGGAGATGTTCAGGTTTTTGTGGGTTTGGTTGCACATGAACTGAGCCTGTCTCATTACCAATGAAGCAAAATGTGACCAGATTTCTCCTAACCTTAAAAAAAACCCAAACACCACACTTCTGAGGCACTGATGAAAAGTTATTTAGCCCCAAGAATAGACAGCTTAAAGCAAGGAATGACAGCTCAGAAGATCAGTTCTTCTGTTTCCAGCTGAGTTGGTTTGAAATGACATACTTTCATCTTGTGAAAGGTAAAGCAACCCATTTCATATATTTCTGTAAGGATGAAATGATACAGCATATGTATAAAGGGAACATAAACCATAAGATAGTCCCAAAATACTATTAATGCTCTCCACAAGATTTCAAGCTGCTGACACCTATAATCACACCGTTCATTTTTGTAAAGTATATACCTGTATAACTGTAGGGATTAATCCAAGTGTCACTGCTTTTTAAAATGGAGATGACAAATGGGGCTATTTGTCTCACTCTTGCTTGTTTTCTTGTATTCCTTAGAAAAAATGGCAAATTCCAAACACAGATCCTTTCTTGGTGCAGTTATTTACTTGAAAGGAGGAGTTCCAGAGAAAGAAGGAGAGACATGGGGAGGCAGTTTCCATTTGCTGTTGTACCTCTGAAATGGCTACAATGGCTGGCTCTGTATCAGGCTGCAGCCAGGAGCCTGGAGCTTCTTCTGGGTCTCCCATGTGGCTGCAGCAGCCCGACCATTTGGGTCATGACCTTCTGCTTTCCCGGCTGCATTAACAGGGTACTGGATTGGAAACGGAACAGCTGGGAATCAAACCAGTGTCCATATAGGATGCCTGCACCACAGGCAACGGCTTAATCTATAACACAACAGTGCTGCCCCATCTAGCTGATGAATCTCAAAATAAATTTCATATTTTGATCATTTCCAAGTGTGAGATACTAGTATTTCAATATATTAGGACTTGAACTTCCTGAAAGATACATAGACAAAGTGAAAAAGATGGAAAATCATAGATACTCAATGAAAACTATGGGATCATTTTGTTTTCAGTTTCAGGATTTAGTACTTTAATGATGGATGCTCAATTTAATTAATATATGCAGAAATATTTATAACAGGCTTGTTATGCATTCACTGCTCTGTTTAATAGGATCTCCAGGGGACTATGAAAGCATATTCAGGAACTTTCCAGTTGAATTGTGGAGTTATGATTTTGGTAATAGAAACAATCCATAGGGGGTAGCCACGATAATTGGGTACTTTTGGAAATCCATTGACCAGTAGCTGGGGTTTACACACATCCATAGTCAGGATCAATTTGTAAGGCAGGGCTCTACATATTTATTCTGTAAAGGGCTAGATAATAAATATCTTAGATTTTAGAAGCCAGACACTGCAAATATTCACCTCTGTTTTAGTACAAGTGTAGGAATTCAGACAAAAACTATACATGAAGAATGGGCATGGCTGTGTTTCAATAAAACTTTATTATCAGGGCCTGGTGCAGTAACCTAGCGGCTAACGTCCTCGCCTTGCACGCTCCAGGATCCCACGTGGACTCCGGTTCTAATCCTGGCTGCTCCACTTCCCATCCAGCTCCCTGCTTGTGGCCTGGGAGAGCAGTCGAGGACGGCCTAAAGCCTTGTAACCCTGCACCCGCGTGGGAGACCCGGAAGAGGCTCCTGGCTTTATTATGGGCTCAGCTGTGTCTCTCCTCTTCTCTGTATATTTGACTTTCCAAATAAAAATAAATAAATCTTAAAAAAATAAACTTTATTACCAGTAGCAGTCAGCAAGCTGGATTTGGAGCAAGGGCAATGATTTGACATCCTTCCCTCTTTAAATATTTCTGCCTTTCCCTGTAATTTAATAAACATGCAGTATTCCTTCCTCATGGAACCAGGGCATGCAACCCATCACCTTAACCCTTCTGTAACACATTACCTTTGACCATTGAAACGGCAGCCACAATGAGAACCTTGATGGCTTTAAGGTTGCAAACGGAGCAGCAGAGCGAATAGGAGGCTTTGGAGTTATCCTCTCTGGAAGAAGTTGCAAAATGGGATATCAGGTCTGATTGGCCAATGCGAACTCCTTTCCACCACCCTGAATAATACAAGCTAGTCATTAATTAAATATGGAGCTGATTAGGTGTGTGACAAAAGAGTTCTAAGTTTAAGTGTAACTTGAAACTCGCGTTTAAGTGGAGAATACAACCCTTTATTTGTGTCTCTGGAGCGCTGCGGCTCCTTTGCATTCGGAAAGCCAGACCGGATAGATCAGGGCCCCCCCAAAAGGATAACAGAGAGAAATTTCCAGCATATATGTATGCATCTATAGACGTGTATGACATTAGGTCGGTAAGTGTGTACACATATTTTACATACATGCATAGGTACACACATATATGATTATACATATAAATAGAGGGAGACAGGAAGTGAGGGGGGACGTACAAACAGACATTTATTAGAATACTGGAAGGAAAAACAAAAGTTCAATATCTCTTTTTCTATTGACCGGACAGGACTTGAAAAGGTTTCGATGCCCTCAATGACTTAATGTATTGAAGCAGAGTGATCCACTGCTTGCTAGCGCTCTGAAAACCCATACACAGTAGATGGACGCCTTGTCACCGCTGAATGTCACCCTGTAATAATTCCTACTCCTAATTCTCCAGATTTTCTAGAACTCACTTCTTTCTTTCAGTCCGTTGAGTCTAACATGCCTCATTTTCCCCCCCAAGATTTTATTTTTTAATTGAAAAGTCAGATTTACAGAGAGAAGAAGAGACAGAGAGAAAGATCTTCTTTTCACTGGTTCACTCCCCAAGTAGCTACAACAGCCAGCTGAACTGAAGCCAGGAGCCAGGAGCTTCTTGCGGGCTCCCGCACAGGTACAGGGTCCCAAGGCTTTGGGTCATCCTTTACTGTTATCCTAAGCCACAAACAGGGAGCAGGCAGGGAAGTGGAGCAGCCAGGATATGAACTGGCACCCACATGGGATCTTGGTGCATGCCACGCAAGGACTTTAGCCACTAGGCTACCACACTGGGCCCTAACATGCCTTTTAATACTGGAGAAACAGTTTGAAATAGCATCACACTGGAACATTGTGTGTTTCTTTAACTCTGAAGAAATACACACATATTTATATTTATTATGTATATGTATACACACATGTGCACACACACACTCATATATGTATAGAAAGAGAGAGAGAGAGAGAGAATTTAAGCCCATAAAGATTTAGGATGGTCTGCTGGCTTTTTCATCCGATTCATCAGACATTGTTCTTTAACTGTAAAGGCTTATTGACAGTTAATTTGAAAAATCTGGAACCTTAAGAGGAGTCTTAAGATATTAACTCAAAATGTTTAAATTCAGTCTCACAATTACAAAAAATATATATTCTTTCAAGAAAATTCATATGCTGACATTTCTTAATTATTTGATTAACTGAGAGAGAAAGGGACAGAGCAGACTATCAAGCAATTCAGGTATTTCCCTGCAGGTGACAACAAGTGTCAGGGACTCAGTTACTCGCGACATCTGTTGTCCCCAGGACCCATAGTGGCAGAAAGCGGGGGTCAAGAGCTGGAATTGAGAACCAAACATTGCTACTGTAGTTCCGCACACAGTTACCATAACTGACATCTGCATCGGTAGCTCAAAAGAACAATGCTAAGAAAAGCTAACAGAAACAACCTGTCTTAAATGAATTCCTTCAGTAGGTGACACATCTATGCATACATCAAACAAGCCTGGGTTGACTCAGCACATACTCTGTGCATGATGTGGTCTAGACCAGGGGCCACACAATGGTGATGAAACTCTCCATGCCCGCGCTTTAGAGTCAGAGTCCACCACAGGTAAGTACGGAGCAGGCTGGGAGCACATCCATAGGTCAGCTCTGTACTCCAGGCTCACTGCTGTGAGAGGTTCCCAGGCAGATGGCCCCACAGCAGACCTCATGTGAGCAGCGCTTCAAGGGGCTGATGCTCCTTGAGGGCACCGAGGCGTGTGGTCAGGGTTGGGATCTTCACGGAACAGATACCTTTGAACCTTGGATGAAAAAGGACAAAATTTAGAAAATGAAGTGAGGGCCATAAATAAAGGTCAAAGTCAGAAAACAACCAAACAAAAACCCAGCAGGAGTTAGCCTATGGAAGCAGCTGACCTGTGATGGCATAACTCATAGGAAAAATAAACCTGTTTGAATTAGATTGCTTAAACTTAGGGAGCAAAACCCAAACAGCTACAGCTCTGTCATTTTGGGGAAGGCGCTGAAAGCTATGCCTTGTCTCTAATTGGGTTTCTAAAATTTCTGTTAGCAATCATGGTTCATTATAATGCATTCATATCCTAAAAAATGCACTTTACATAGTTTGCAACCGCAATTCATCATTCTCTCCCATAAACACGTTCCTCACAGGGTTCTCCCAATGGGCTTGACTCAGTATACCGTACCTATGCATACACCGTGATCCCCTTGAATCTAGAAAGGTACATATACATACACATGAAATTTTGGCTCTAAGTCCAGCAGCTGGCTTTCCCTTGTTCCTGATTTTCTGAAGACACTTTTGGAAAACATTAATAAAATCAAGTACACGCTAGGGTTGCTGCCTGGGAAACAATGTAGCTAATGGTAACCCAGCCGCTTATTTCCTGCCTCAGCTCCTACCGGACTGTGCTTTCAATGATTATCATTGGCTGCCTGACCAGGAACTCTTCTCCTTACTAAACTTAAAAATGTTTAGCTCATGTAAAATTTTTTTCTCCCTTAAAAAATATCCGTTTCTTCCTGAAAATCATGAGTATTTATTTTTTTTTTAATTGGCAAGGCAGATTTACAGAGAGGAGAGACAAAAAGAAAGATCTTCCATCCACTGGCTCACTCCTCTAGTGACCACACCAGGCAGAGCTGGGACAAGAACCAGTGTCCCTATGGGTTCCTGGCACTTAAAGGTGGAGGATTAGCCAACTGAGCCACACAGCACACCAGGTCCAGTCATTAGTGGTTTTAATCTAACATGTCAGCTGGGTTTAGAGCTGCAAAATGCTAGATGTAAATGGGGCTTTATTCTGGCTGTCTTTATTTTACAGGGGGACCAAACACTGCTGAGAAAGGTGAAGTGACTTGGTAGAGGGCACACAGCTATCTGTCCATGCAGCCAGCTTTCCTCCTGTCTAAAGAATGTTTCTTAGCAAATCTTATTAGGTGTAAATAAGCTTAAGAATGGAGTATGTAGTAATCTTGTAAGGTGCACAGCACAGTTTTCTGAACTTGCCAATATTGACTGCTATACCAGATACTTCAGGGTTTGGTAGGGGACTTCCAGTGTGATCCCCAGTGTCCCTGCCCCCAACCCATCAAATGACAGCCTCAGGGCCACACAGTATCTCCAGATGCTGCCCATTGTCTCTAGGAGCGGAAACTGTCCCCCAGCAGAGAGAACACCAGTGCCAGCAGGTAGGATGTAACAGGTGCGGCTCTTACTGAGCGAAGAGCACACCATCTCTGCCCCATGTCCTCAGCCCTGCCTGTGCTTCTATGGCATTTCTTCAGAAGCCAGTCTGACTTTGCCTATGGGCCGGGCCTCCTTCCAGGAATCTCACACTTGGAATCTGACAGCTCAAGGCTCTCCCCAGTGCCCTAATTTCACTGATGGGGCTCTTTTATTGGAATCTGTTGCTCCAAGCTAGCCAAGGTGACAGGTCTTTTCTCCAGTCTTTCTCATTACTTCAGCATTCACTGAAGCACAAGATATGCAAGAAATTGTTCTAGGCACTAGGGATGCACAGATAATAGGGAATGTGTCTAGTTCCCAGCCGTTTAGCTTCCTAGAGAAGATACAGATGAACATCTGTGGCCCTGTGATGAGTGTTAAGAGAATTTGGAATGTAGAGGGTGTTAGAGAATTAGGGAATATGCCTAATTCATACCAGGGGTGCTGAGGGTGATACATCACGAAACATGGCACAAAGGAACTGCCAAGGAAGCCCAGTCTTTAAGGAGAAATTAGAACAAGTCAGGCAGAAGATGGAAAAGGGTGGCCAGGGAGAGGCAACAGTGTATACAAAAGCCATCAGGAAAAACCCTGGCTTCTGCTAGCTTCAGTTCCAACACAGGAGGAGAAATGGAGCTGTGGAGTGGGCACAGAGCAGGTCCTGTGGAGCCGATAGCCATGACAAGACGGTCGAAATGAATCCTGATGATAATGTGAAACGGAGAGGAGAACACACCGGACTAACATTTCATAAGTATCTGAACCACAGAAAATTAACAGATTCATAGCAAAAGCACAGATCAGCTCGAGAAAGACAACTGACGTGGCTGTTCAGAGAGGAGGCGTGTCAGAATTCCCACTTACTTTCTTACTTCCACCACCCTGGGAGGGGTGCCCCTCTTGGACCAGTGGCACCACCACAGGAGGGGTGCCCCTCTTGGACCGATGGCACCACGGTGGTAGGAGGAGGTGTGGAGGAAGGTAGAAGGAGGGACTGTTTTAGAACAAAGCAAAAGAAGAACGTTTTCCCCTCCGTTAGCTAATATTCACAGAGATCTCAACTTTTCTGTAACTCAAATTTTGTATTTGAAATTCTGAATATCTTTTTTTTTCCCCAGAAGGACAAGTGATACATTTTGCAATTAAAAAAAAAAAAAGAATCAATGAATGTCTGGATTTAAAGAGTTGGTTCCATACATGTGTGTGCTGGGTACATACATTAACTGTTACACGTGCATCGTTTCACTGGTCAGCTGTGAACTACGTACACACCCTTGCAGGGACAGAAGGAGTAAGACGCGCCTAAGCACTGATTACAACTCTTCCAGACAGAGCAGGGATTCTGAAGCTACTGAAGGGCAATGCAACTGACCACATAAAACAGAAATTGAAGCAAGCTCTAGGTGGCTGGAAGTTCAGGCCCCGCTTAGTAAGCTCAGTAGGTCTTCGTGGAGTTTGGTAGCTCTCTGAGAATTAGAACACAGCAGATGTTTCATCCTGTTTAGGAGAGAAAGCTGTCTGCGATGGACTGCTTCTCCATGGGGATGTCTCCTGGTTAAATGGTCCTGGGGTGGGGGAGAAGATACTGGCTCAAGGAGACTGTGGAGCTTGTGTTGACAAGAAAGGGAAGGGATGTTACAGGTTAGCTCCAAAGGGCAGTGAAAGGAAGAGTTTGGCAGTGCCTGCACCTGTGCCCCTTAGGGGAGCCATAAGCACAATCGCTTCAGGGGGAAAAGCCAACAGGAATGTGAGATTGCCTTGCTTAATTCTCAGTAATGTCTGTAAGGGAGATCAGCTTAGTGCACTGCACACTGGTCCTCAGTTCACCTCCTGCACTTTGTTTTCAGTGTTGATTTGTGGACTTCCAGTCGAAACAGGGTGGCCTTCATGCTTCTGATTTATCTGTTATTTAGATGGCCCTGATTTTCCTATAATTCTTTCTAAAATTCCAACAGTCTTCATCAAACGGTGTGGAATCGTTTGAATTGTTTTTTCCAAGGGCCTGCTCTGCCTTTCAGCAGTGACAGGCCTATCTCTAGCCTCTCCCAGTTCTAGCTCAACTTGATTGCCCAGGGCATATTTACTTTCTTAAAACAATGCTTTGATTCGGCCACACCCCTCCTCAAAACCCTTTCACCACCACCTTGAGTATGCAAGGAATAAAGTCCAAACGCCTGTAGGCCTTTAAGACCCTGTAGAATCGACACCCACCCATCTGGGCTTCCCCCCACCACGCCTGCGAGGAAGGGCACTGAATGGATCGCCCTTGTCTCCACCGCCAGCGCCGCCAGGCCCTCTTTGCCTTCCAGTGGCCTGACACCCTCAATCCTTCCCTCTCAACCTGAAAAAGAACATTTCTAGATCTGGTTTATTCAGTGACACCTCCAGTTCATCTCAGTCCATGCCCTCCAGTCCTTGCACATAATTATTGTAGACATGGGGGTCCTCCAACAACCTGGTGGAGAATGGAATTAAAAGGCTTTTTGGCTCCCAACATTTTTTGAAATCCACACTTCTGAGGGAACTGCAAACAGCTCTCAGGGTGCATATGACAGAAAAAAAAGAAAAGCAATGCAATGATTAAAAAAAAATTGCAACTACATAAACTTATCTTTTAATTCTATTTTTTTTTTTTCTTTCCAAGAACTTTTTAGAAGAACTCTCTTTCCGTGGTCTCTTGTGAAGGATCAATGATTTTCCCGCCAGGACACTGCTGTCCCTTTTACTCCTGAGCAGCCCAGAGAAAATGGATCATCCAAGGCCTTAGGAAGGGCCTGGGCACAGGCACTCAACAACCATCCTTGCTTTTACTTCATCTATTCAAGATATGTGACTGGGCTCGGCGGCGTGGCCTAGTGGCTAAAGTCCTCGCCTTGAACGCCCCAGGATCCCATATGGGCGCTGGTTCTAATCCCGGCAGCTCCACTTCCCATCCAGCTCCCTGCTTGTGGCCTGGGAAAGCAGCCGAGGACGGCCCAAAGCCTTGGGACCCTGCACCCGCGTCGGAGACCCGGAAGAGGTTCCAGGTTCCCGGCTTCGGATCGGTTCAGCACCGGCCGTTGCGGCTCACTTGGGGAGTGAATCATCGGACGGAAGATCTTCCTCTCTGTCTCTCCTCCTCTCTGTATATCTGACTTTGTAATAAAATAAGTAAATCTTAAAAAAAAAAGATATGTGACATAATTTACTCCAGGTTACAGTTCACTTTCTCCCCTAGGCCAGAGGCTCTCTGTCCCATCTTTGGTCCAAAAAAAAAAAAAAAAAAAAAAGTGTCTAAACATCTTTGCTTGTCACGTCTGCTGGTTTCTTGGATGACATATAAAAAGCAAAACTTCCCCTGAAACCCTGTAAGGTATGAGCACTGGCCTGCCTCCTCGTCCCGCACCTATCCTGGGTCGACTTTTCAGGGTCCTTGAAACTAACTGCTCTATGGATCGTTTCTTACTCCAGAAAACTTTCTTCCCTGCCACGCCAAATCACTGACAAATTCTCTGAGCGAGGGGAAAAAAAAAGTTGTCAAAGAATGGAGCAGGGAGCCTACAAGCAGGAATGGCTGTGCAGGTTCTGGAGCGGCAGAATCACGACTCAGCACCCAGACTGTGCAGGCCAGCCAAATGCTCTTTCTTTAACCTAATACTCTTTAGCTGTTTCAGGGGCTTTTGGGGAGCAAAAAATCCCCCCTTCCCTTGACTTTGCAATTTTCCGTCCGTCACTTACTAGTGCGTGTGTGTCTGACTTGTCTACCTGGTGCAGTCTTTGTTGAACCCAGTGAGCTCGCTCAGCGACCCGGACGACCACGTTTCCTTAAACCGGAGCCCCATGGACTCCGCGTGGGGACTACACTACCCAGAGGCCCTCGCGTCCTTCGCAGGAAGGACGTCTGCGCACTAAGATACTCAGTTCCAAGTTTGGAGCTTTTAGCTGCCAGCCCTGGCCCATCATGTAGCTGCAGCACAGCCTTCCCTAACGTTGCAACTGGAGGAAAAATCACTTTCCTGTCTGTTTTGCAAGGTGTGCATTTCCATCTCGATTCCCTGAAAGCCCAGCTGCTGCATCGGTAAAGAGAAACTCCACTTGCATGAAGATTGCACGCCTGCAGCTTGCATCTTTGTTGCAAAACTAGCTACAGAAGAGAAGCAAGGCAAAGTCTTTTGTGCTCCCCTCCCCCATCAAAGGAAAGGGGAAAATGTCTCAGTCGAAAGGTAAGGGTGTATTTGCATTACTTGCAAAAATGCAAAGGGTTGTGCATGCATTTATGAATGCACGGATGCAATGTTCGCCTGGCGATTGCATTTTTAAGTTTGAGGTTTTCCACAGCTCAGTTGCATTTCCTGTTTAGTATGTGCCTTTTTTTTTTTTTTTTTTTTTTTTTGCAGACACAGAGTTCCTGTAAGGCAGGGCTTGCAGTTCAGCTGTGCATTGACGTTATTTGCATTCTTCTGCTGGGATTACTGAGCTCTTTCTGCCTTTTGCACAGTCAGGAAAGAGAGCACGTTGGTAGCGTCTAAATGTGCAATGCTTTATGTAATTGTAAAATTCTTTAGTATGCACGCATATTATAAGCAATTTCGTGTGCAACAGGAATACGAACTTTTCAAAAGTCTGTAGATAAAGATGAAAGGTAAAAGTTGAGCTGAACTCCTGGGAAATAAATGTAATCTTATATTCCTTGGGGGAAATGAATGTCAGTATTTAGCTAAATTTCTATTGATATCGCTTTGAGCAGGAGGCAACTTCTGATTTCTAAAGGAAGTAAGGTGAAGTGTGAATAACACCGTATTACAATGAAGCAGATTAGAAGTCCTGCTCTCCGGAGATTCTGTGCTTCACACCGATTGCCTTTGGCGCATTGTATTTAGACACAGCAGTGAGACCTAAATAAATGTTTTGTGTCTGCCCACTTGGTAGATGCTTTGCATGTCGAGGGAGGAAATATCCAGGGGGGGAAACTACTTTTCAGCACAACAGTAACATGACGTGATTGCACTGTTTCATTGACGAGCATAATGAGATCCGTCAAGCGTATATTTGAACATATTTAATCACTTATAATAGGTCGGAAGATCAGGGTTATTGTCGCTTTCTTTACGGTAATTTCTTTTGCATATATATATATATATATATATATATATATATATATATATTGCAAAGTTGTATTTTGCAGGCTTAATGTCATCCTGGGGAGGAAATTAAAAAACATTTTTTTTCCCCTGACAGGACATCAGAGAGCTGAGCTTATGCTGTAAGCTGTCTATAAGGCTCCTAAGTCACTTGTTTAAGAACAATTCCTGCTTTACATATTAAAAGCAAATGCCAAGTGAGAATGTATGGAGTGAGAAGAGTTAGGTTCTAATGAGTTAGGCCACCTGGGGCTCTATTTGAGTAAGATTTGGTGAAATTAAAGTGTCTAAATAAGCTTTTCCACACTTTTTTTTTTGGACGTTGTGGCATTGCTTTTTAATTCTTCCGGAAGGAGGTCTTCTATCCCAACAGTCCCCGAAAAATAGGATAGTTTCTCAGGAGTTCACAGTGGGGCTCTGCTTTCCTTTGGAAGGGGAAAATGAAAAATGTAGTGAAGAGGGACAGAAAACTTCCAAAAATTGGCATTGTGGAAAACCTAAAGGTTCTTAACTGTACAGAGAGATGGTATTTTAGACGAGGCAGCCTGGGGTCTAGTGGAAGCAAGGGATGGCGTCTAGTTCGTGTCTGGTGGATATCCTCTAACTCCTCAGTTCAGTTCCATACAGGTGTCAGTATTATGTCTTGTATCTGCATTAGTCTTTTGAAAGTTCCCTCCTGCATTTTCTTCTATGTTCACTTGTAAATTTATATGTTTGTGAATATATGTATGCAGGCACGTGTACAGAATTTAGGGGTACCTAAACTATTCGAGATGAAACCCTTTCCTGCAGGAAATTTATTAGTATCTGATTGCCGAAAGGGAACCTGTGAGCAAACTTCTAGGCTGCAAGATAATAGGGCAGATATGGAAGAGAAACAGCAGTGTCACAGTTCAGGAGTGGAAGTGATTCTAACAATTGGAGAATTAGAAAGGTTTCCAGAAAGAGACGTTGCTTAGCATGATCTTAATGATCTTATCTTTGGATCTGGGCATCTGAACTAAACCTGATTCCTTTTTTGCATGTTTTGGGGCTTATCCCCCAAAGTAGCTCCCAATGAGTAAAATACATGTTTGAGTTTGAAGTTCCAGGAGCTACACGAGCATGGCTCTCTTCCCTTTTGGGGTGACCATATTGGATGAAGTGCTGGTGGACCTCAAATCAAGTCCCATTTACCCAGAGGCACTTCCTTAAGTGGAGCCCTTTTGGAACACGCATCTGATCTGATGATGAGATTTTTGTCCTAAAGGAAAATTTGGTAACAAAGAAGTGGATATCACTTCAGAAGCAACCGGGGTGTCTTGGCCAGGACTCTGTGGAATTGTCCTGATTCAGCCATGCTATCCTGAAACGGCCCAACACATTTTTTGTTTTTAATAGTACGAAACTTCTTTTTCCATATAGCAGCCAAACAAAATTGTAGGAAAAGTGAAAGGTAGGCACAACCTAATAGTACTGAAAAATTTAACAACATGTTCAATTCAAGGACCTTTGCAAACTTTTTGGATCACTATAATTTGGTGTTACAGACATCTAATTTAAGGCACAGAAGACGCGAAGAATGACAGACTCCCTGGGACTTGGAAGGATTGGATAACTTCTTTCCAGTCTTACAAACAGTGAGATTCTGAGAAAGAAGTTCTTAAAAAGAAATTGTATTTTCCACAGTTTCAACTCTAGGTGGTATATGCTTTTCAGCTTTGTTTATATTAGCCGTCTGGAGTTGAGCTGACATTTTTCAAGTATTAAAACAGTAGAATGCCTTTTGAGGAAATCTGAAATGTAAGTTAACAGGAAGGGCACCCAGAAAGTGCCGGAATTCCTGCACATTACAGGAAGACAAGCTACAGGAAAAATGTGTCATCTACACTAGCCAGGAGAGAACAGCTATTGTTATCTGCCATAATGATCTTTTGAGGGAAGGAGGGAGGAGGGAGCAAGAAGGAGTAATATTTTCCAGTTTACCTGAAAATATACAAAAAGTCTGACATTGTGAGAATATTCTTCTCACTTCTCGTAGGCTCCTTTAAAAATGGATTTATTTCAGTTTCATATAGTAATTAGTCAATCTGGTAAGGAATACCTCTAAGACATGATTCAGAAGCAAATAGCAGAGTGGTAGCAGAGGGCTTAACTCTACTGAATCTTTTGCCTCTGGAATTCTTCCCACTCTGGGAAATGAAATGTGTCAGTTTCTCATTCTGTGTGAATTTTTTTGTGAGGTTGTAGCAGACGGAGTTGTCATGCTTGGCCTGTAATCTGAGCCAGAGTGTTTTATCACCCCGTACATCTCAGGACGTAAAATCAGAATAGGTGCCCTGGGTTGCCTCAACTTGTTTCCTATAAGCGTGGCAGTCGGTGTGGAAAGCAAGATATTAGCAGAAGGGGGCTTCAGAGGGTCTTTAGGTGGTAACTGTACTGCTGGAGCAAGGGGTTGACATTCTTATCCTTTTGTTTTTCATGGATTAATATGAACTATTCTCTGGTATCTTAACAGTCTTAAAGATCTGCGAGAAATATTTTTAAAATAAAAAAAGGGTATAAATAATACTTGCTTGTTAGGGAAGCCTTTGAGAGCAAAGGAGAACAAGAACTTCTAATTACTGAAGTATATAGTTTGGCCTATATCTTTTGGTGAGCTTTTCTTCCATTTTATAAGTATATATATAACTATATATAACTATATATATATATAACTATATATATATATATAATCCAAATGTATATTTGTTACTTTTATCTTACTTACCAATATGCCACAGACCATTTGCAAGTTGATATATTTTACAGTTATAATATCCAATTCCATTATTTTTATTTGAGCAGAATCTTAATGCTTTTCAATTTTCAGTAGTATGACTGTTGCCATGATGATCTTCCTGGTTCACTGGTTCTTGTGCCTATGATGACCTTAGACTAGATTCCAGGCAGTGAAACTACGGATGATGGACGCCCATTCGCTTCTTTACATTTTGGACAATATTTTCAAAAATTATTACTACAAAATGAAATACACTCATTGAAAAATTCAAATCAGAGAAATTCAGAATGAGCACATAAAGCTCAAATTACTGCTTAGTTCATTTTGGGGCTGTGCATTCGTACCTACACACGCACACGTCTTGTGGTGTAGACACGGTATGTGTGATCCCTGCAACCTGCCTTTTGATGCTCTACCATGGCTCTGAGACATCTTCCCACAGTGACATGCGCATGCTTACTTTGTTTCACAGTTACATGTGTTCATTTGTAACAGCCTAGCCACTTTTATTTTAACCCAGTCTCCCCTTCGATTTTTACATTGTTGCCAGTGACTTTTTACAGCAATAAATAACACTGCAAGAAAGAATTTGAACGTATACTTTTGCACATTTGTCCCAATTATTTCTTTATAATTATTCCTGGAAGTGGAAGTCCTGGGCCAAAGGGCAGGCCTGGTTATGCTGCCAAATTGCCTCCAGAGAAGTAACACTGAATTTTATTCCTGCTAACAATATTTGGAATTCCCATTTTCTCATTTCAATCAGTAGAATAAACATTGCCAAATAAACTACTCTCCAGAAAAGTCATGCTTATCTGCATCCTGGGTATATTAATTAAAAAAAAAAACTTTGACAACCTGATAAAACATTTTAAGTTTGCTGTGACTTCTGTTTATTAATGTCAAGTCTAATTTTTCACTCTTCTTTTGACACTTCTGCTTTGGGTTCTTGAATTTCTTTTATGTTCTCATAAGTATATATTTAAATTTTAATCTGGAGTTTGAATTATAGTTAAAGTAAAAACAGATATTGACAAGATTGTGTAAGATAAGTCAGGAAAGATCATATAGGAAAGCTAGATTCCATACATCTAAATAATTTAATTCTTTGATGACATCTAGTTTCCATTTTCACCAAAATGTAATCTTAAAAACACATTTTGTTTATGCTGTATATAACTATTCAGAACCACATGAGAATGATTAGAAAATGCAATGCTTAGAGTAAAATCCAAATTTTGGACATAGTTTAACTCTGGACTTTCCTGAATTTTCTGTTACTCTCTTCAGGCAAAATCACTTTTACGTGAGTAAATAATTTGCATGGGTCCTGGTTGAATTATATGCATTGTATGACTGGATAGCTTACTTCTTGTTTGTTTGCTTCCTGTGTAATACCTAATTGCAAAAGGCACTTGACTTAAATTTTCTAGATTTGTGTGACGAATTAAGGCAGGGGCCAGTGTGGTTGCATATTGGGTTGATCCTCTACCTGCAGTGCCAACATCCCGTAGGGACATTGCAGTTCAAGTCCTGGCTGCTCCGATTCCCTACCCAGCCTCCTGCCTTTGGCTTTGGCAAGCAGCAGAGGATGGCTCCAGTTCTTGGGTCCCAGTACTCAAGCGGGAGACCCAGAGGAAACCTCTGGTGTTGGATCGGTTGGGCTCTGGCCTGTTGTGTCCTTGTGGGGAGTGAACCAGCAGTTGCAAGATCTCTGTCACTCCCATCTATTTCTCTCCCTGATTTTCAAGTTAAATAAATAAATCTTATAATAAATAATAATAATTTAAATAATAAATAAAACATTTAAGGCAGGGGAAAGTTGTGATGACATCACGCATTTTCCAGGTCAGTCCAACAAAACATACTCTATAACACAGCTGTAGTAAATTTGCCTCTTTGTGCCTCCTGATGGTAAGTCACGGAACTGGAAGGAGGGGAGTTAGGAAGTCCAGTCTCCTTGTTTTACAAGCCAGCTCACCGAGGCTTTGGAGTGAGTCGCCAGACGGCGGGGCAGCCACAGGTACTCTTCGGTCTCCTGTTTCTTTTCCAAGAGTTCTCACTAAGCCACACCAACCCCAGGAATCCTAGACCTGACATCTTTTTTTTCCTTAAGAACCTTTTTATATTTCACATTTGTGTTTTGTTGGTTTTTGTGGGGAGCAGGCTATAAGGGGCCTGATGGTACAATCAGCAGGGAGCAGTTTTTTTTTTTTTTTTGCTTAAGAAATGGTGCTAGAGGAATCATGGCAGTAAGATTTCTTACCAGTTTTCTGCCAAAGAATATTTTGTTTTCCAAATACCCTCCTTTTGCCTTCCAGTGCTACATGGTGCTGCTGCAAGTTTTAGCCACAGTGAGTGCTGCTTGTTTTCTTTGAAACACCTTGTTTCAAAGCTCCTGCTCGGTAGTAGCTAAATTTTTACACGTGGGGGATTTTGAATAGTGCCTGGGGGAAAGTGCAATTAATAAGCACATTTATTTTGTTGCAGAGCATTCTGAAGCTCATGCATAGGCAAAATGTTTGAAAAGTTTGTGGCAAAGATAAATTCTGAAAAACCGCCCATGGATTTCATTTTTGTTTTGTTTTGTTTTTGCACCCAAATAAAGCTGATCTTTCCAATTCCCTTTTCTAAGAACTTTTCAAAGTGGGCTCCTATATCTTTGAATTTCAAGTTTTATTATTTATTTAGTTATTTGCATCATGCTTATAAATGGATGCTCAACAATGACAGTGGAAATACTTTTATGAGTAGGGACAGCTTTCATTCTTTGATTTTTCTACGAGGAGTGAAGTAATGAAATTATAATGTAGTTTTCTTTCTATGCTCTTTTTTTTTGCATTAATATCCTCATTATATGTTTGTGTAATTATTTTAAAATTTCAAGAGTACCGTGAGGGTCCGGAGTAGAGTCTAGTGGTTAAGGTCCTCGCCTTGCACGCGCTAGGATCCCATATGGGCAACGGTTTGTGTTCTGGCGGTTTCGGTTCCCAGGACTCTGTGCTTCTGGCGTGGGAAAGCAGTGGAGGACAACCCAGGGCCCTACACCCGCTGGGAGATTTGGAGGAAGATCCTGGTTCCTGGTTTTGGATTGGCTCTGCTCTGGCCATTGTGACCACTTGGGTTGTGAATAAGTGAATGGAAGATCTTCCTCTCTGTCTCTCCTCCTCTATGCATATCTGCCTTTCCAATAAAAATAAATAAATCTTTAAAAAAAGAGTAGCACGAAAAACAGGTTCTTATGGATAAAGAAGTACTATTTCTCCTACTTAGACCCCTTCAGTGGTTTTTAAAGCTACAAGTCCTTCAATAGGTTTCAAGTGTGCAGAATTAAGATGCTGTGTGCAAAGAATCCAAGCAGGGGAGGGTTGACTCTGATGTCTGTGTCCTGCTCCGGTGCCCCAGGCTGGTTTTTAAGTCTTTGGAGCTGCTGAGGGCTGTCAGGGGCAATGAGAAAGTTCTAAGCAATCCTTGACCCTCGTAAGATGTGCGAACTACACAAGCATGGCCCCGCAGGAGAGGATCCAACACTTCCTCCAGACCTGTGGCTGCTGCCCTTCACCTTCCTGCTGGGTCTGCACAGAGCCTTCTCCTTTGCTGAGCTGGTCCATGTAGTAAGGTACCTCGTGCAGGTACCTTTCATATTGTAGAGGGTATTTCACACCAGAGAAGTGTGTCCCAAATGAGCATAATCCAGTCAGCTCAGCTCTGGTTGAAGCATTAAACAGGTGCTTGTGGGGGTTCCCCCTCCATGGATTTTCCAGTCTAAGCTGCATATTTCTCCTTCACTCATTTCTTTGAGATCAGCCTTCTCCGTACAAGCTGTCAACCCCAGATCTCTATCCTGGGCACAATCTCTCACCTCCACTGCCATCACATCACCATCATCATCATCATGTCACGACACTGCCACTTTTCTTGCATTATGCTTTCAAATATTCCATGTGCCTTATGGTGGTGGTGGTGGTGGGAGCAGATACTGTCATTATCCTTAATTTACAGATGATGAAAATAATCATTGATCAGTTGGCCTACTACTGGACAGCCAGCAAGTGGTAGATCCAGAAGCCAAGCCCTGCCAATGTGGCCAAAGCGTGCCCAGCACACCCTAGCTCAAGGCCAAGATACAGTACCGTCTTTTGTAAGTCACAAGCTGAACTGGTTTCTCCATTTTAAAATAATTGGAGATCAATTCAGTATCCACAAAAAAACCAACATTTTAACAGACACAGTCATGATTATTCCCCTCTGTGCTTCCCATGGCTACTCTTTTGTTTTATGTGATGCAGTTGGGTGACAGACACTGAGTAGGTGGATCCTGCAAAAAGTTAATAGAAAAATGGAATTAAATCAGGTTTTGGGGGGCTCAGAATAATTTGAAATCCTCGCAGCCTTCCATGTCCCATAAAAACCAAAGCTATTTGTTATCTATTCTTTCCCAGAAAAAGTTTGTGACCTTGTCCTTTGGGAGGTTACTCATTCTAGTGCGGGCAGTCTCCATGCTGGGGCTCTCAGGATACGTCTTCAACTTGATTTAGAAGTTGTTAACCTGGATGACTACTGGCCTGCAACTCAGCGATCGCTTTGGCCAGGCCACAGGAAATGTCTGAGTGGTGTTTCTCTTACCATAGGAGAATTTCAGGTCATTGCTCATTTCCGCTAAACTGAGTTATCCGCCTCCTTTAAACCATCCGGGGGTCCTCCCCCTTGGCTGGGCACTTCCTGTTTGCTTCATTTTTTCTTTGCTTCTGTCTCTTCCAATGAGAAAGTGCTTAATAACTCTCTTTTTTGGGGGTGTGGGGAGGAGTGTCTCCTAATCTGCTGCTTCTTGATCTCATGTTACTTTTGGAACGTAAATGAGCCACAACAGAACTTAATGGGAGTGCTGTTACCTGGTTTGGTTGGCCATCATCATGACCCCCTTCAGAGGGGGTGCCATCATTGCTTCTTTTAAACAAGTTTTCATTTGTTTATCCTCACAGTATTTGGAAGGTAGAAGTCAGGAAGCCAGAGAACTTGTCATCAATTGCTTCACTCCCTCGTGCCAGCAGCACAGAGGCCAAGCAGAAGGCAGGACATGGGGGCGTATCCGGGATCCCCCAAGTGGATGTCAGGGATCCATCTGCTTGACCATAACCTACGGCCTCTTAGTAGGCATGTTAGCAGGAAACTGGAACTGGGACTGGAGGAGAGTCTAAAACTCAGGCAGCTCCATATGGGGCACAGGCACTGGACGCTGTGACAAATCGCTGCACCACATGCCACCTCCCACAGTTTCTTTGTGTGAAGACTGAAGTGTTTCTCCAAGGTTAGACTGCCTCTGTCTTATCCACACATGTTCCAGTTTTCATCCCCTACAAATGTTAGAGTTATTTTCTTGTATTGACCCTGCAATCCCAGATGGACAACTCTTTGAGAGTCTGAATATACTTTTGTGTGACGTTACCTAAGTAATGGGTATTGTGTGGGTTTCTGAGGGAAGGTTGTGACACTGTGCTGAGGATGAACGGAGGTGGAAGTCCTGTGAAGACAGCTGCTTTGGTGGGACAAACCCAGATCTGTTTACCGTGTCAGCACGAGGTAAATTGAAGCCACCTACAAGGAAGTGCTAATTCATCGCCATTGGGTATTCTGCTTGGTAACAGAGGTGAAGCACACTTTTCATTCACTGGGGCTCCGTGAGATGGTGGCAATTTTCTAGATGAGCAGATTCAGGCCAGAGAGTTGAAGAACTGGCTTCATGTATCAGGCAGATGGTGGCAGAGCGGGAACTTGAGTTGAGGTCTGTCTGACTCCAGAAGTTGAACTTCTGTCTGTACTGCTAGAGCAATGAAGCCAAAATATGATGTTAAATACATGGTTGGAGATAGAAAGCATGAAGAGATTCCACAGCAATTTAGTTAAGTTTTGGCCTATTGGGAACATGAGCGATAACAAACAGGGGTTGACTTGCGTCTAGCTCTGTAGATTCCTTGTGACCTGTCCCTTTAAATGTCTGCAGACCACAGAGAGTACTGTGTGTGACTCATTTTGACTCTTAAGGTTGAATTCCAGGTACAACCCGCCCATTGGCTGAAGGAAGCTGATTACAGTTGGTGTGCTGATAACTACTCTTCTGTATCTATAGGAAGTTTCTCCTAAATCATCGGTATCAAATACTGATTCCACTTCCTGTCTTGTAGGTTGTATTATTTAGGAACTAAGCAAACTCACACCTCGTGTGTTACGTTCCCTGTCTAACTTGAATTCTTTTATAAGAGCAATAAAAACATGGCCAATGTGGCAGTGTCCGTAAGGCCAAAATAGCGAGTGCTCTTTGAGTTTTGTGATTTCCTTTCTTCCTGGTTGTTTCTATGTAAATATTACAAGTGCAGTTTCCTTGAAAATGATGAATGAATTCATGTTTATGCTGTTTTCCTGCTATACTGGACAATGGTAGAGGAAATCAGACTTGTGTGTTTTTTGTTGTTATTGTTTTTTTTTTTTTTTCATGGTGGTGGGTATGGGAGTAAGTAGGAATGGATTTTCATTTAAACCAACGGAGTTTTTCTGGGGTTTCTCTGTAGCCCAGACAGATCAGCCATAGCTGTACTTCAGTTGTCTCCAATGATCTCATGCTGAAGCCTCGAGTTATCTGTTCCCTTTATTTGTTTCCCCTGCTCCAGTGGCATTTGGGATGGGATGAGTTACAGATAAGAGTGAGATTGGGGTAGGCATTTAGAACAGCAGTTAATATTCCCCCAGTCTACCGTGGTGTGTCCAGGCTCAGGTCCCAAGGCTATTTCTGATTCCAACTTTGTTAACATGCACACTAAGAAGCCGCAGGTTCAAGTGTTTGGAGGCCCTGCCACTCACATGATTGAGTCATTGGCTCTTGGCCTCAGGTGATCCTAGCCATCGCTCTTGCATGGAGTTTGAATGTCAACTGAAAAAAAAAAAAAAAAAAAAAAGGAGGCACCCCAGCGTGGCTAAATCCTCATGTTGCATGTGCTGGCATCCCATATGGGCATTGGTTCATGTCCTGGCTGCTCCAGTTCTTGTTCAGTTCCATCCTTGTGGTCTGGGAAAACAGTAGAGAATAGCCAAAAGCCTTAGGACCCTGCACTGGTGTGGGAGACCCAGAGGAATCTCCTGGCTCCTGGCTTCAAATTGGCTCAGCTCTGGCTATTGCAGCCTCTGGTGAGTGAATCAGTGGATGGAAGATCTTTCTCTTTGTCTCTCCTTTATTCTGTTAAATCTGCCTTTAAAAGTGAACTAGCAGTTGGAATATCACTATCTGTTTCAGTCTTTTTAAATAAACCAAGTAAACAGTTACACACTTAAAAAAAGAAGGCTAGAATCTGAACAGCCAGCGAGACTAATATGTTTAAAAATTAATAATTATGCAGACATGGCCTTTCTGTGAGATTTTAAAACCTTGCAAAGTAGTCTCACCATTTTCTTCACCCCTTGCTGCACCCACACCAGTTTGCCATTCTGACAAAAAAAAGTCTTAATGACTCTAAGTATAATTAGAGGAAGAAGTTGCATGAAAGGATTTGTACAGACCAATTCACCAAATGCATTTTTAATCAACTGTTGTGTTTCAGATGTTGTGCCAGGAGGAAATAGATGTGTTTGACTCCTTTCTCTGATTTGGTAGCTATGAGACCTTAAAAAATCTTCACCTCCAGCTTCTGTTTTCTTCCCTTTGGCATGGAGGAACTAACACTCATTCATGGAGTTGTTCTGTTGATTCAGCAAGGTCATGCATGACCAGTGTTTGATACTCATTTATTCAACAAATACTAAGTGTGTTTCAGTGTTTGAGGCACTGTGTGGTGGTAGTCCACGGAGAAACAGACAGTTGCTTACCTCTGCCTGACCCTCAAGTCATTGAGGAGCTTACAGTCCGCTAGGAGGAAGGAAGAGCAGAGAAGTGTGTAGAACATCAACGAGACTCCAAGGAAAGGCATTGGATGTGAAGTCCTGTACTGCTGACCACTGGCCTCGAGCCAGCAGTGTGCCACTGGGCCCTGAGCAGAAGGGAGGTTTGGAAAAAGACTATCCAGTGGCAACAAAAGAAACTTTCAGTACTCAGAGTCAGTTAATAATGTTACAACAGTTTCTTAGAAGAATGAAAGAGAAAATACCCCAGCAAAATATCTGGGCCTTAAATTAAGACCTTATTTGTGTTTTCTAAGAAATTCCTGTTCTTACTAAGATAAATGCTCTGTTATAGCTTCCCGTAACAGGCAATTGGAATATATCAGCTGGTAAACTTTTAGGTGTTTTTTGTATCACGGAAACTCCAGGAACTCTAGAGGTTAATAGTTAAACAAGTTTATCATATCAACCAGGTTTATAGACACACTGTAATTATATAAGCAAGCTGTTGGTTCAATAATCAACGTTTAGCTAGGTCAGAGAATATTTTCCAGAGCATGGCCACAGCTGTAATTTTCATTTTTTATAACTTGCTAACATGCCAACCTGCCTTTGCCATTTCTTAGTGTTTTTTTTCTCTCCTCTAGAAATATCTGACGTCAGTTTCAGAAGAGGAAAACTGTACAATATGAACTCTCATTTTACCTAGCTCAGGAATGGAGCTCTGGAAGGTTCTTTGTGTTGCCAAACTCACTCTCTTAAGAATATGATTGGATACCAGTGAGGAAACTCACACTTGTTTCTGGAATTTTAATTTCAGAAAGATGTAGTGAAAGGTACATCGCTAATTAATGGATGGATTTTTTTTCCTTGTATTATCTTGGGTTCAAAGCCAGAGGGACCCTGTGTGTAAGGGGGTAGTCCAAGCTGTGCAAGCCACCGAACCGTTCTGCTCCTCAATGAACTGATAAAGTAGGAAAGCGATGCAGGTTTGATTCTGGAAGTGGCTGAAAAATACAATTTAAAATTTGTATTGTATTAGGGTAAGATTAACTTCTTCCATCAAAAATTTTAATCTTTCTCATTAGGTGAGCTAACGTCAAGACAACTAATCGGGTGTTGACTGGGGAGTGGGAAGTGGAGGACTTGGCGTTTCATGGATGGGTTTAAATAGCATTCTTGACCAACTATATATGTTACATGCATCCCAACCTTGTTCTAGATAACACAAACACGAATAGGATCTCATTTCTGCCCTCCAGAAGCACGCAGTCTGGTGTATTTGTTTGCTAGGATTGCTGTAACAGAGTAAGACGGATTGTGTGCTTTAAGTAGCAGGAACTAATGTCTTCTAGTTTGGAGGTGGGAAGTCCAAGATAAAGAAGCTGTTAGGGTTGGCTCCCCCTGCGGACTCTGAAGAACAACGTGTTTCCTTTTTCTCCTCTGCTATCTGCTGGCTTGATTCTCTTCAGTGTACTCCGGAGTTTTCATTTATTCAGCTCAAGAGTAGAATTCTATAAGGTTCTTTGTTTTACCAAACTCAAGTTCGGTATTGGCAAAGAAATGATCATAATTTCAGAAATGTATACTTGAAAAGTGAAATGTGTCGAGCACAGTTCTTGGTGTTCCTTCCTTTCTAGACACGTCCCCTGCATCTTCTCTGTCAGGTTTATACAGCATCTCCGGGTCTGTGTCTGACTTCCCCCCCTTCCATAAAGAAGCTGGATGTTGAGGCTGGGAGCCCATCCTACTCCAGCATGGCGTCATCTTAATTCATTATATATGCCACCACTGTCTTTTCAAGGAAGCGCCACATTTTGAGGTGTTGGTGGTTAGGACTTCAATGTTTTAATTTGGAGGAGAGACATTGTCTGACTCAGTGATGAAGCCAAATTGCTTGCAAGGTTTGGAACCAGAGGCAGTGAAGATTCTGAAGAGGGTGAAGTGCGTGTCAACCTGGGAAGTGAGGGAAGCCTGTAGGTAGAAGCAGGACGTGCAGATAGTACAAACGCGCTTGAAATGTGCTACGCAGGGGAAAAAGAAAGTAAAACAGGAGACTTGGAGCAGATGACCTGCTTTTCCTCTTGATTCCCTTTCATTAATAAGTGACTAGATGTTTCAAAACTGGATGGTTTTAAATTAGAAAACATATACATGCATATACATGAGCCACAAAGCTTCATTAACATTTAGTGGCGATGAAAACTATAACTCAGGCTCAGTGGTTGTCCCTGTAGAGATTTTGTTGTATAGCAATGGAGACAGGCCTAGTGGTTGGGGAAGGCAGCTTTCTTTATTTGTAACAAGTGGTTCCAGGGCCAATGGGACAAGACTTACTAGGGAATGAAGGGAAGAATCAAGGATCTGTTGCCAGGTGCACTTCTTTTTAGGAAAAGCCTGTAAGTGGTAAAAATTGTAATATCAAGTCCCACCTTATTAACAAAAGTAATTTATAATTATTCTTCATATATCTTAAAAGTAGTACTCAGCTTTATTTTCTTGGTGAGATCTGGGTCTGTTCAGTGTTAAATGATGCTTAAAAATACCAGAAAGTCAGGCCCGGCATGGAGGTCTACCCGCTAAAGTCCTCGCCTTGAACACGCCAGGATCCCATATGGGTGCCAGTTCTAATCCCAGCAGCACTGCTTCCCATCCAGCTCCCTGCTTGTGGCCTGGGAAGGTAGTCGAAGATGGCCCAAAGCCTTGGGACCCTGCACCCACGTGGGAGACCTGGAGGAGATTCCAAGCTCCTCGCTTCGAATTCGTGCAGTTCCGGCCATTGCAGTCATTTGTGGAGTGAGTCATTGGTGGGAAGATCTTCCTTTCTGTCTGTCCTCCTCTCTGCGTATTTGACTTTGCAATAACAATAAATAAAAATCTTTTAAAAAGAAATACCAGAAGTCACTTCAGTAAGAGGGGACAAAATGGAGAGCCACTGTTGGGGTAAGATTAGTGGGAGGGAATTTTTCTGGCTTAGAACAGGTGTCACATTGTCATGACAAGGTGTTGATGGTGGCAGTGTTGGGGTCAAGTGAGAAGCTCAGAGAAAGTCCCAGGAAGGGGAGGCAGATCCCTTAAAGATGCGGGGGCATGATCTTGGCACAATTGCTCCAAACAGTTAAAGAACAAGTGGGCAGCAGAAGCTGGGCTGAAAGTCAAGAATCCGATGTGTCACGATGGAGGAGAGGAAAGAGAATAAGCAGATGGGTCAGTTGGAAAGAAGAGCTCAAAGAGTGAAGGGTTCAAGAAGAAACTGAACAGCAGAATCTAGGCCATCCAATAAGTTTCTGTTCCCGGTTAGCCGTGCCTGTACGCAGTGACTGCTCACCTCACTTATTGAAATGTTAGAAGCAATTTTTGTTCATCAGGCTACTGTGTGTGCATAAGCATTCATAGAAAAGCTATGGTACAGAGTACTCACAAACAAACAAACAAACAAAAAACAAAGATAGAAAATAGTTCAAAATGAGCCCAGACTTTCCTTCCATAGTGAGTACCTGCTCATGGCTCTCTAAGTGGAAGATGGAGTTGTGGTTAAAGCTGTGATGTCAGGCCACTAGGTTTATGACAGAAACTACCAGTTTTTCTCTCAGGCCCGAAGGTGCCATGGTGTGATGTGAAACAGGAGCCCAGGATCTGAGGCATTTTGGTGCCAGGCCAAATTGTGTACAAGTAATGCAGGTGCTAGAGGAAGGGCTATGCAGCTGTTTCAATGTGATAATGTGTCACTGGGATGTGGAGGGATTGAGTCTTTGGGGTAGCATGTAATTAATATCAAGACTCTGCACAATTTCCATAGTGTTTGATCCATATTTCTACTCATGGGGCTCTGCCATTTTCAAAAAGATTTATATATCTTATTTGAAAGATAGATTTACAGAGAAGGAGAGACAGAGAGAAAGAAAATCTTCCATCTGCTGGTTCACTCCCCAAATGGCCACAATGGCTGCAGTTGAGTGGATCCAAAACCAAGAAGCAGGAGCTTCTGCATTTCCCACACGAAACCCCAAGAAATAGATCTTATTATGTCCCCCTTATGGAGACAGTTAGAACTCAGGTCAGTAATACTTCCCAGATTACACACTTAGTAGTTACAAAGCCAGGGATTTGACTGAAATTCATTTAAATTCTGAAATTTGTATGTATTGTATCAGAGCCATATCAAAATCAAAATAGTGGAAAATCAAAATACCTATATTAAATAATAGAAAGGAAGTTGTTTAGGTTATCAGATATCCACTTGATGTAACTGATGGTGAAGACAGGATTGTAATGTGAATGAAAAGACACTCATGGCCCAGGAAGCGTGGGTATAAACACATCGACAGTGTGATTTCAAGTCAGGTCAAGCATCTGTGCAAACATCTGGTTGTTGCTTTACCGCAAGTAAGGTGGTCTTCAGAGGAGCACAGTTGGGCATGGTCGGAGCTAAGTAATGTATTCTCGGACCTTCTCGTGCTTTCCTCTGGCCCTTCTGTAAACCCCTCACTGCATGTTCCTCTGAGCGCTTTCTCAGTTCACTACTTTCCTCTGTAGACCAGGCTTTTTTGTTTAAACTGGCCACCAGATGCATGGTGTAGCGGAACTCACACATTCTTTGTCCTTTGGACTTCGTAGTTTCAGAAAAATTTTTTTTCAGTATTGCTTTTAAAATTTATTCCTATTGATTGTTATTATTATTTACCATTTTTTGACTACTTATAGTCTCCCTAGTGAGATAAAAGTCGCTCCTTCTATACAAAAAGACAACAAAAGGGAGAAAATCTAATGCTTAGTGGCTGCTGGAGTTTCAAGATTTAGAGCTGAGCACTCATGCCGGTGCGTGTGAGGGCCTGTGCTGCGACCCCCTGAACATGCAGAGGTTCTATAGGTTCAGCTTCTCTGATTTGGGGGCCGCAGGTGGACAGAGTCAGCAGCCTGGAAGGAAATGTATTTCAAGAGAGCTGAAAGCATGAGCTGTGGTGGTTAGGGGTCAATGATGCTTTGGCAGTGTTCTGACCTGTGGTGTCTTGCATCATTGTTTTATGACAAGGAGAGGCAGAGATGGGGAGATATTTTTCACCTGCTGGTTCACTCTTCAAACACTTGCCCAACCAGAGCTATCCCAGGCTGACACAAGGAGCAGAGATGTGAGTGTTAGAAACCCAAGTGGCTGGGCCATATTTGCTGCCTCCAAGCTACATTATTACCAGGCAGCTGGTTTGGAAGCATGGAACATCCGGTACTAAAGCCATCCTTCGGATATGGGATGTTGGTATCGCAAGCTCTGCCGTGAGTTGTTGTGTCACAGTTTCCGCCCGCATCATCATTTCGGTAAAACTTCATTATAAAGTTGCTTACTGTTGATAATAAGAACATTTTATTAGTAAAGAAGAAACATGTTGTATTTGCTTGTACTTTCTGTGAGTGGAAGAGGCTCAGACCGTACACACTTTCATTTCTCCTGCTGCCAGTGGCCTTTCTCAGGAGGCTCCTGGAACAGAAAAAGGCAAACTTGTATTCTCTAATGACTAAGTGATGAATACAACATGAATTATCCAGCGACGCGACAGTTGTCCAAGTAAATGTTATACAGAATTTGGGAAACAGATATGTATGACTGCAGAAGACAGTGCTTCCGGTGGGGAAAACCTCAGGAATCATCCAGGCTGAGCAGCTCGTTCTATAGATGGAGCACCATTATCAAGAAAGATGAAGCCACTAGAAGATCGTGTTTAGCTAAGTATGGATGAAAAATCTGAAATCCTAGAACGGGGGTTCTTTTTAGCACCTCAGGTGCTAAGTCAACCTTTGGTCCTCTGGGTAGTCTTACAGACTTCCTGTAAGCACAGAAACTAATCCCTGAGGCTTTATTTAAGAAGCAGCAACAGGCATGGCAGAAATGAGGACTTTTGTTTATTTAATTGATTAAATGATTCAATGAGGCTATTCACTCTTCGATGTAGTCGTTCATCCATTTATTCATTTTCTGGACTTCAAAGGGATAGTATTATTTTATATCACAGGCAGGGAGACAGAAGCACACACATGCACACATACATGAAAACACACATATGTGCACACGTGGAGTGAGAGGGTGTGCACTCCCACATCCTGATCCACTTCCTAAATGCTGACAATGACCAGAGCTGAGCTGGACGGGGCAATGGAGCCAGGTACTCCATTGTGGGTGCTCCAGGACAGGAGAAAGACATCCCGACTGGAGGCATACCCACTCAGCCAAGGATTGCCTCAGTCCCTGCGGTTTTATTAACTGCTTCTCTGTGTGGTTATTGCTCTGCATCGGGGAATGCATAGATCATTCTGCTGGGAACAGATACATCTGCTGGTATTTGTGGTTTAGTGACAGCTCGAAGGACAACTAGTTAATTGAGACAATCTTCAAAGGTAAATGGGAGGACGGCACGTTGGTAGTGGGTCATCAAAACAGACTCAGCCTTGGTTTATGGAGCAGGAAATCCTATAACTCTTTGTGTTAGGAATGTAAGGGTCACCTAGCAGAGCAGTGAAGGGATGACGTCAGAGGCATGGGCAGGTGCCAGGAAAGGAAATCTTTGCATTTCAGGGCACATTCATTACCTGACTCAAATATAGTATAAAATACTATGAGGAAATTTTTTTTAAACAGCAGATAGATTAGCATGGTTTTTATATTTTAGACTCAACTCTTCATCCATATCCCTTAGCAACAAGTTCTTATTAATATTCTGAGCTTGACAAGGGATGGAATTTGAAGCCAAATTGGCCTAGAGCTTTTTTTTTTAAAACAAGTCTCTGGCTAACTATATTGAAAAAAGAAGGAAGAAAAAACTATACTTGTGTTGGTAGGAAAGGGGCTCATTGGTATTGAACATAGTTTTCTTTAACTACCTCTTGATGACTCAGCCCGTAATGACATTTTGTTGGCGTTTCACCAACTTGCACTTGCCTCTGTTTAACAGGGCATGACTTGAGGTCTGACGATACAGTTTTCATCCACTTGGGCATGTCCCTCACCCTGCTTTTTTGTTTTTTAGCTAGCTGACTCCGCTATCCTGCCTGCCAAGGACTGGGGAGCTTGCTGGCTCTTCCCATTCGCCTCGTCTATGAGGTCATGCTAGTACTGCTCACATTTGAGTGCCTGCCATGCTGGAGGTTTTCCAGAGTCAAAAACAGCCTCTGTCGCAGAGCTTGAGCCCTTCTGCACCTCTGCAAGTCTGTCCTCTTTCCTGCAAGAGGGGAGCACTCCAGGCTTTGACCGAGTCTTGCCCAAGTGTGGAGGGAGCATTTGGGTGAATTGGAAATGTCAAACAAAACCCAAAGATGTGTTTTTTTTTTTTCAAATTTCATAAACACTTAATATTTTTTTGTGTGGTGTTTTGCATTTTTTAAATATGAAATTTTGGAAGTCTGTATCTACAGTCTTGCCCAGTTCTTAGCAACAAACTTAGCAACAAGTCAGAGAAAAAAAAATTAAATAGATTATGTTGGATTTTTAACTGGACCTGTGCTTTCATCCATATCATCTAACCTTCTTAGGCCTCAGTTCCCCCTTCTATTGTTTTAAAGAAATGTTTGATTTGAATAAAAATACATTAGGGCCAAAACATGTGACACTACAGAGACGTAGTACAAATGCATAAGCCAAAATTCAGAAGTGTGATAAAGGCTGAAATATGTCCCATATTTCATCTTTCTTCCACCTCATCGCAAAGACATCATCCATGCTTTTCTAGTTTTTGGAAGAAATGGAAAGAAATGATCTACTTAAAGCACACGCTGGTAGTAACCTTGATTTACTTGTTTTCCAAAAGCCTTCACACCTTTACACTGTGCTGAGAATTAAAGATGAACAATAGATAGAAGAATGTCCTTTGTGTCAGTTTCCCATGCAAGACAGGAAGTCTTGACAATTGCCTCAGCTTTATGTGTTGGTTTAGATTTGATGTTTCTGAAAGTTAAAAAAAATCTAAAATATATTTCAGTTATTTGCAATGGGTTTACAAGGGTAAGTAGATCGCTGGCAGCAACATTAGGTCGTTAGACTGCAAACAACACTTTAAAAGAAGTGACAGCTGTCACAGCTCTCTGTCCTCAGTGGGGATTTGGCTTTGGAAAGATTACAAGTTTGCAAATTAACAGTTCTCATCTAAATTCCATTCTTTTTCCTGGAGCTTCTGCTCCCGTAACCCCACCCCTGGCAAGAGCTCAGCGCTTTGACTCTGTTGCTTCAAAGAATTGTACTTCCTTTTTCTCATACCTGGGTATGGTAATTGCCGGGCGGAGTTGCAAGGGAAATCAATGAGTAAATGCTGTATTTTTTGTTTTGTGACTGTGATTTTTTGGTAAACATTCAGCATATATATTTTTAAAATGAGTGAATGGGTTTTTCCTCTGGTTATTTGCACATTGGAACGAATTTTAAGAAACACTCGTAAATTTCAATTTTGTCTGTGGAGCCAGGCTCAGTGCCTGGCATGCAGTAGGAAGAATTGAATTACTTTTATCCTTGTCCAGGGTTAGCCTTATGCAAACTTGTAAAATAAATGAAGGGTGTCTTTTCGGTAAATTCAGTCTCCTTTTCCAGTTTCTTGTTTCATTTCTCACAGGAGAACATCTTTCCACATTTGCCAAATCCCCATAAGCTCTCTTTGTCTATCATTGTGGTGACATACAATATAAAGTTCACTATTTTCATCATTTTGTAAAGTATTCAAGTCAGTGACTTTTAGTGTATTCACAAGATTGTGCAACCCCTACCATGTCTAATTACAAAACATTTTCCTCACCCCAAAAAGAAACCCTGCACTTGTTAAGAAGACATTTCTATTTCCTCTACTTTATTCCCTGGAAACCACTTAACCTACACTCTGCCTTTAAAATGTTGCTTATTATGCATATTACCTGTACATGGACTTAGACAATATATTGCCTTTGGCTTCTGCCTTCTTGTGTTTAGTGACAAGTTCTCATAACCAGTAACATTGCTTCATTTTGTATAGCCAAATGATCTTCCTTTGTATTGATCTGTCATATTTTTCCTCGGTATGTTTTCTTTCAAAATCTAGAATCTAGACAACTACTGAAAAATGAAATAGTAAAGCATATTTTTGTGTAGCTCATAGAATTAATTTGAGAACTCATTCAGGAGAACTTGTGCTATTTGGAGAAAGATAAATAGCTTAAAAGAAAGAAATACAGGAATGGGAAAGATTTTCTAAGAACATAGAAGATTTTCTTAGAGCCACTGAATCATATATTCGAGAACCACTGCCTTCTTGAAAAGCTAGATCTGTAATAGTTGAAGGACTGGAAAAAGCATCGAACCGAGCAGATGGACACAGAGGTTTGACCCTGGTTTAGTTGTTCGTTAACTGTGTTGCTTGGCTCTAGTGTTTCAGTTTGTCCTTTTGGTTGCTTTGAGTTTGGCTTTGTATCAAACCTTTTGCAAAGTGTATTTACAAGTAACATCTCACTTAATTCCCCTGCAACTTAAATAGTATCTCTATTTTGCAAATGAAGAATCTGTGAATAAGAAGGTGCAGAAGTCTACATACCCTGGTTGAAGTTTCACTTTTAGTGTTTTGTGAGGGAGAGGCTCAGCTCGTGTCTGACTATCTTTAGCCTGAGCTCATAACCACTGTATGGTAGATGTTGGCAATCTATGGCTCTGTGTGTGTGTGCTTTTTTTTTTTTAAAGCCCACAAACTGAAATGGTTGATGCATTTTTAAATGCTGTTCTTTCAAAAAAGCAAAAGAAGGCTATTTCGTGACATGTGAAAATTATATGGAGCTCAAATTTCAGCTTCTATAAATAAAGTTTTATTGGAATGCAGCCATGCTCATTTGCTATGTATTATCTCTGTGCTGTGGAGACAGAGTTGAGCTATTGGAAGAGAAGTTGTATGGGTGACAAAACCCTAAATATTTACTGTCTGTCCCTTGATAGAATAGACTTGCTGAATGGGCATCCATAAAATAAAGGCAGAGAAAGAAATTACTGCTCAAATCTCATTCAACTTTCGCGTTCTGAAAATTGTAGAGAAACATCTTAGATCTTCTGAGGTTCCTATGGGGTATGTGCCTTCCCTCCCTAGCAAGCTTGAGGCCATCTAACACAGACTCCATACTTCCTAGCCCAGTGTACCTTACTATCCTGGCCTTCTTTCTTCTGCGTCTCCCTTCCTCTGCTCTGGTTAATAGCACATTACCATTTATTGGATGTTTTGATCACAGCCCTCAGTGTGCTTAGGAACAAGGTTTAGATGTGATTTACACAAGATAAGGTTTATTATTTCCACTTCTGGGATGAGAGTGTTGAAACATGAGAAAGTCAGGCTGTTTTTGTAGGATATATCAACAAATAAATTGTTAAGAGTCCCAATCTCAATCTTTCTGATCTAAGGGACCTTACTGCTCTTGTTTGATGTTATCGCAGCACTCTGCATCTAAAGCTAGTTCCCCAACACCTAATCTCCATGCAAAGTCTTCATCAACTTCCTCTTATTTTACCGAAAATCTTTTCCTTCTGTATTAAATTTTCATCCTGAGAACATTCCTTTGGGTCATCTCCTTTGGGTAAAATAGCTCCATTTTACTAAGAATTAAAATATCATTTCATGAGCCATCACAATTCACACATCAGACATTGTGCTAAATAATGTGTAGGTGTTGTCTCATTTACTTCTTATGATAAACTTGTAAGATAAGTATTATTTTTTACTGTTTTAAAAGAGGTACATCTATCTGCTGTAGTGCTGGTAGGCAAGCTAGAGAATAAGTTTAAGCTCCATTGGAAGGTGAATGCATACAGAAAACATAGTATATGTACATGAAAATGAATGGAATCCCAGCATTTATGACCATATGGCCGAATCTACAAGGTATTCTTGCATTAAGTGAAATAAGTCATGAATAGACAATTATCGTGTGTTCTCACTCGTAGGAAGAAGCTAAAATTGTTGATCTCATGGAAGTAGAGCATGATAGTTACAAAAAAGTAAGAAGTATTGGGGTTGGAGAATGGAGGTGGTTAACAGGGTGGGATGTGTGGTTGGATAGGAGGAATAACAAGTGTATTTCTCAAAGCAATTAAAAATAAGGATCTTGGTTGTTCCTAACACAAAGAAGTGATATATTTTGAGAGGTTAGACATGCTTTTTACTCTGACATGATCATTACATGTCATGCATATGTGTTGAAATATCACAATAAGTATGTATAGTTATTATGTGCCAATTAAAAAAATTTAAAAAGTTATTTCCATAAAAGGTAAAAGGTAAAGGATTAGAAACGGTAGGGATTTATCCAAGGCCATACAGCTAGAGATGTGAATCCTCTGCGATTTAAGTATTTCCATTGTACCTGGTCTTCCTACACTGTACAGTTTCTGTCCTCTGGAGCTCTAGGGCGGTCTTTTTCATTTGGTTCATTGTCAACACAACCTGGTCTCTACCATGTCTCATGTCCAGTCACTAAGGACACTGCTTGTAGTTATTTAATTCATCATTTTTGCTCTACTAGCTATTCCTTAAGGACAGGTCTGTTGGTTATGAATTCTTAGTTTTCTATGATTTGAGAATGTATGGTTCCATCTGCATCCCTGAGACATTGTTTTCCTGTTCATAGAATTGTAGATTCACAGATTTCTTTCCATGCTTGAAAAATGTTGTGCCGGGCCCGGCGGCGTGGCCTAGTGGCTAAAGTTCTCGCCTTGAACACCCCGGGATCCCATATGGGCACTGGTTCTAGTCCTGGCAACTCCACTTCCCATCCAGCTCTCTGCTTGTGGCCTGGGAGGGCAGTCGAGGACGGCCCAAAGCTTTGGGACCCTGCACCCGCGTGGGAGACCTGGAAGAGGCTCCTGGTTCCCGGCTTCGGATCGGCGCAGCACCTGCCGTTGCGGCTCACTTGGGGAGTGATTCATCGGATGGAAGATCTTCCTCTCTGTCTCTCCTTCTCTGTGTATATCCGGCTTTCCAATAATAATAAATAAATCTTAAAAAAAAAAATAGATAGCTTACATTGTATATTCAGCAACAGCATGCAGATTTGAAAAAAAAAAAGAAAAATGTTGTGCCACTTTTTTGTAGCTTCCCTTGTTTCTGATCAGAAATCTATTATCACAAAGTTGATTTCTCCTATAGATAATGTATTGTTTCTTTTTAATTGCCCTCAAGGTTGTTTTCTTTGTTTGCAGAATGTCTCACTATGATGAACTTTGGCATGAATTCCCATGAATTAATCAAACTGTAGACTGTGATAATGTAAGACGCTATAGAGATTATGGAGTCCCTTCCTTTTGGCCCAGTTAAATGGCTTTACTAAGATTATCCAATCGGTTTTGGCATCAGTCTCTATACTCTACCACATGTCCTAGAAATATTCACTGAATTATATATGTTTTCACACATTAATTCATAAAATGGATATATATAGTGTGTTCTGAGACAGTTGTTGAAGAAAAGGAAGATAAAGATCAGTTTCAGGGATGTGTGCTTGAGAACCAGTGGCTCTTTAAAATTTCTGCCTTAGACACCAGACTTGCCTTCTTTTTTTTTCTTTCAAGATTTATTTTATTTTCATTACAAAGTCAGATATACAGAGAGGAGGAGAGACAGAGAGGAAGATCTTCCGTCCAGCCGTGCTGTGCTGATCCGAAGCCGGGAGCCAGGAACTTCTTCCGGGTCTCCCACATGGGTGCAGGGTCCCAAGGATTTGGGCCCTCTTTGACTGCTATCCCAGGCCACAAGCAAGGAGCTGGATGGGAAGTGGAGCTGTCGGGATTAGAACCAGCGCCCATATGGGATCCCGGCATGTTAAAGGTGAGGACTTTAGCCGCTAGGCCACGACGCCGGGCCCCTGACTTGTCTTCTTAACCTATGGCAATGGGTCCTGTTAGGACTTTGTTTTGTCCCAGGAGCTCACAACTGGGGTGAAGAATCATGGCAAAGTAGAGATTTTAGTAAGATCCCGAGAAATGAATAATTTACTGGAAATGATTAGAGAATTTTCACAGTGGAAGTGATATTTGAACTGAGTTTTGAAGAGTAGAATTTCACCTGACTTACGAATATGTTTCAGTGTGAGGGTGGATCCTGGGAAGGCAGAGGAGACATGAGTATGTCCTATTTGTGTTATAAGTTCACTGGTACAGGGGATGTGCCAGGTGTGTATTATTAGGACCTAGGAGGAGGGGAGAAGAGGCAGAGAGAAAGAAAGGACACAGACTTCCTGTCTGTAAGTTCACTCTCCAAATGGCTGTAATGGCCAGTGTTGGGCCAGGCCAAAGCCACGCTCCAGAAATTCCATCCAGGTACAGGTCAGTGGAAAGAGCCATCATTCACTGCTTTCCAAAGTGTATTAGTAGGGAACTGAATTGAAAGTAGAGCAGCTGGCCCTTGAAGAGGCGTTCCTATGGGTTGCCATATTGCAGGACGCAGCTTAGCCCGTTACACCACAATGTCAGCCCCTGGTGCTTCTGCTTTTACCATCCTGTTCTACCTGCCTTCTACTTCTGAGTAGAGTGGGTTGCAAAAATAACTTCAGATAATCTGTATCTTCTGGATTTGCTTTCATTTACCATTAAACTACAATTTGGTTACTTTCAAAGTCTGAGTCACCTCTGATCACTGTTATGTGACACAAATAGTGAATTGGGAAGGTTAAGAATTGAAATAAACGTTGTGGCCCGTAATCTGGAAGTTTCTAGAATGTTATGCTGGTGCTGGTTGATTTGCTTGACTTGAGGATGATTTATGGGTTCATGAGACAGAAATTGATTCCTAGTATTTCTGGAAAGAACCCACTGGGAAAATTTGAGGTAGCTTATACCAGAGAACCAGAGAACTAGAATCAGAGGTAATGATGCTGAACAAAGTCTCAAAATATGTTAAAGAAGGGGCTTGGTACAGATAGCACTGCTACCACCAGTGGATATAGATACCCAGTTATGCCACTGCTACTTGACATAGTATGTGGTCATCGTAAGAACTGCCTCCCCTACAGCCCGACCACATGCTCACATTGGGATACCACTCTCATTGTCAAGAGCCTGCATGTGAGCATATGCTGTGCTATCATGTTTGCATCCATGTTTGGCTGATTCTGGGATTTTAGAATGTGCTCTTGTTGCAAAGGATGCTGACAAAGCAAGCGCCCAGCACTTTCTGGATTCTGTAGTGGGAGGTGGGTTCTGCTTCAAAGGTAGAGGACTGTCCAAATATAGAAGCAGACTAAGAAACATGACAGATGTCCGCCATGATCTGCAAGCTGGCTGTCGTGTGAATACCGCAATTTCTTTCATTGACGCTTGCAGTAAATGCAAAGGATATTTGCATTGTGAGAAGATTTTTCCCAATGCTCTGAATTAGAGGAAGGAAACTTGACTCTGGCAAACTCAGCGGTGGAGAGTGAACTCCTGGGTCTTAGATTACTTACTGACCTCAAAAGCAAAAGGGCTGGCTCAGCCTCAGCTAGGGCTGTCAGAGAGCTAATTCTGGTTCACATAACAAAAGTGAAATTTCAAATGTGAACGGCACTGACCTAATTTGTATGAGCTTTCAGAAATCATAGATGCAACCCTAGCTCAGTGTGATTGCACACATACTATGTTAAAAGCTTCATGAAGACGAATGAGTAATTTTCTCATTTTGAACACAGGGGATGGTAGCTTCTTTGGGGGTTACATAACTCCCAGGTGGTCAACCCAAGACTAGGGTTCTGCTTCTCCAGGTCTGGTTACACCATATGTCTTTGTAAGAACTCCCTTTCCTTTTGAGTAACAGATGAGTTATTTCTAATGCGTTCAGCAAAAGCATCCTGGAATGAGCTCGAACTTTAGTAATGGTGACTGAATTGATAGACACACACATACTGACTTCCTTTCTCGTAAGCGGTTGCTTGATTGAGGATTGTGATGTGTCCCTCTTCTCTGACTTGAAAGTCTTGTCAAGGTCTTTACTTCTTATGGTGAGAAATTTGTGCTTTGAACATTAGTTTCAAATGCATCAGCTTTAGTAGGGACAGATGTTTGGAATGGTGGTTAAGACCCATATCCAAGTAACTGGGTTTGAATTCTTGTTCTGTTTCTGATTTCAGCTTGCTCTTACTGTGCACCCTGGAAGGCAGACAGTGACAGTTCAAGTCCGCAGGTTCCTACCATTCACATGGAGAGCCATACCGAGTTCCTAGTTCCTGGTTTAAGTCTGAGAGGACCTGTTGGGGAGTGGACCAGCAGACTGGAGATCTTTATCAGTCTCTCTGCTTTCAAAAGGATAAAAACTTCCAAAGATGTCACATTGCAGAATAAACAAAATAGGGACACGCACACCTAAGGAGTTAAAAGTTTAAGCAAGAAAATGTTCATTTATTTTTTTTTTATCCTGTAACAAAGGTATTTTGAGTATGTAGCAGGTTGTCTTACCAGATGCTGTTTCCTTTAGCATTGAATTAGTTTGTATTGCTTTTGTCTCTTCTGGAGATGAACAGAAACTGGCGAGGTGGTGGTGGGATGGTGGCTCTATTGCTTGGTTTAAGAATATCAAATATGTACAATCTAGCCAATAAATGCCAGTTTACTATCAAGAAATAGACTCTAGCATTGCTCTAGGGACAGTGAGCACTCCAGAGCTACTGCTAGGATTTACATGAATGAACAAGCTTTTTGAGTAGTGTACAGAAAGCCTGACCTACGGAGTGTGGGCAGATGGAACTGCTGGGTTGTGAACTGGGTTACACAGGTTACCTCTGTAGTAGCAGGACTGAGTAAAATCATGTTCTGTGCCAATGTTGTACCAAATCAGTTCCTCCACCAATGTTGATAGGTTTTATTATGTGCTATTTGCTCATGTATAAGAGTTAGCTCATTACTCTTATTAGGAGGATGTTGTTTCTTTCTCTTACAGATAAAAAGGAACCAAGGCTCAGGTTTGATGAGTAATTTTTGGCGCACTGGTGGAGGTGGTTAACAGCAGACTTGGGTCATGGCACTCTAGAGACACAGCCTCACTGCCTGTTTATTCCTTGCTTTTTGGCATCCTGTTAGTAGCCCACAGGCACTAATACACACACATGAGTGCCTCCTCCACTGTTCCATAATTGCTTCATTTTGGGGATTGGGTGCTTGAAATACAATTACTAGACTTTACAATGGATTCTCTGAAAGATGTTGAATTATGTTATGCTGTGAAGTAGTCATTGATGTGATACTTGCAGCAGGTTTGATGATGTGAATGATTTATATAACTTCATACTTATTTGTAATCTTTGTTTCCTATATAAAAAAGAGCTTTTAAAAAGTTCATGGGGAATGTAAAGTAGATTCAGCAATTTGTTTCTTTTTTTTTTGGATGAAACACACTTATCTTTTTAAAAAGATTTATTTTATTTTTTTGAAAGGCAGCATTAGAGAGAGAGACAGAGAGAGAGAGAAAGAAGGAAAGAGAAAGAATCTTCCATTTATCAATTCACCTTCCAACTCCCATAATAGCTATGGTTGGGCCAGGCCAAAAGCCAGGAGCTTAAAATTCTATCTGGGTCTACGAAATGGATGACAGAGACCCAAGTACTGTGGTTATGGTCCACTGCCATCCCAAGTATGTTAGTATGAAGCTGGATTAGAAGCCGAGAAGTTGGGTGTGAACTAACCCTTGCAGGTGGGATTTGGGCATTTGTAACAGCAGCTTAACTAACTGCACCATAATACTCATTGCAACTCTGTTTTCCATACGATTCAAATCGACATTGCCTTTTTTTCCTTATCACTTAGATGCAGTCTAACTTTTGATTTAAGAAACATGACCGTTTTTGAAAGCCTGCAGTGCCTAGAGAGCGCTTGGAGGTGTCTAGGATGCAAGCCCTTCTTTTTCTAGCGCACAGTTCACGCGTCTGTGATCTCCCTATTGTGCCTTACCACATCGACTGCCATCAGAGTGCCTGCTGATCATTACCAAGGCCCCACTCTCAACTTGTCCCTGGCCACGGTGCTCTCCATTCTCCATTGTGTATTTGTTCCTTTAGCCACCCCCAGGTATGGAGATGGTGCTGCTCTTCTGGCCAGTGGGCTGCTTGTTTGCAGGACGGGGCGTCCTCCTGGTGCCTTAGCTTTCCTTGGCTCTTTGCAGCCTTGCCCGGAGGATGTGTTTACATCGCTGGACATAGAGGTGCTTCCTTTCCTTTTTCACCGCTCATTTCCTCTGTCCCTAGGGTTCATTACTTTCCCACATGTTGAACTTGCTCAAAGAAGGTCTTGTTTGCAAATGAAGCATTAGTACTTGCTGTAGGACTGGCTGGGGTAGCTGGAAGTTGCAGGTGATCAACCATGTGTGGGGTACCAAGGCCAAGGGCAAAGGCTGGCACCGTTTGAAAGGAGCACCACTAATCCTTGAGTGACATTGACCAACCATTACAAGAAGCCTGTTTTCCTCCTTTTCTTAGGATTATGAAGGATATGGAATTCTTGAATCCGGATTACCTGGTTCAAAAACTACTCATCTACTTCCTAGCCATATAGACTATATATAGTGTATATATGTATGGTTTATATACATAAAAAGTCCGGAATAAGGATGATGCATAGCAAGCAGTTGCTATATAAGAATGAAGTTTTGTTTATTTTTGTGGAGGTTTGAGATGTGTATTTTTGTTTTTGATCTTAGAGCAAGACTGGCAGTGATATCTCTGACCGTTCTGGATTGTTGCTCGTCGTTTCTGTCCTTATTTTGAAGTAGCAGACTTGGAGTCAGTATATTCTTCACGGAATTTAACACTGTGGCACAGTCAACTCCTGGCTGGATTCCGAGTCTGAGACGTGAATATAAGGGTTCTTTAGCAAGTTCATGGAAAGTGCATATTGCCTTTCACATGCATCATTCCAAGCATATTCTCTTTCCTTTTGTTTCATTAACTTCTTGAAGTGCCCTTGCATTCGCAGTGGTTGGCACCCAAGTTGCATAGCCAGGATGCAACCCAGAACTCCATCCATGTTCTCTCTTGGAGTCTGCCAAAGTTGCTGCTGTCTCCATGAGGGCCATTCTGTTTGATTTAGACACTTCTGGGTTTGCAATGAAGCACTAGGAACTATGTGCTGTGTATCTTCACTAATGTTTTTCTTCTCTGCCACATTTTGCAAAGAAGAATATGGATTTAAATTGGCTATGCAAACTTGGGAGAACATATCCTTATAGCATTTTTAAGGATCATATCTCGCAATTAACATGAACTCAAAACTAAGGCCATGTTTTTATTTTATTTAAAAGCACATGTTGGAAGCACCCAGGTGCCAAGCACTAAAACTTGAGGTGAAACTCTACCCTCAGAATGCCCTCAACCTATATGGTAGATTTTGTAAACCCATTTGTGTCATAAAGTATCACAGGGGTTTGTGATGCAAAGCATTTGCGGTACATGTGGATGTCAGAGAAAAGGGATTCTCTTTATCTTTTCAGTGAAATAGGATGGAGGCCAATCTTGAAAGTTTGTGGGGAGAGAGATTTTATTCAAGCTGAATTCAAAGCATTGAGTAGGTTGGCATGAGTCAGACAGGGAAAGCAAGCGAATTCCAGACAGAGAATATCCTGAGTAAGGGCACGGGAACACAAAGCGTCCAGGAAGTCTGAGAACTGTAAGAATTTGTCCTGAATGAAATGAATTAGTGGTGAAGAGACTCACAACAGTTAACAATGGTTGGGGCTCTCAGTTGCATGATGCAACTGGCGCGGGTCTGACTGTTTAGGGTATTAAATAACACGGCCTTTTCAGACTGGTTATTAAGCATGATATCCACACTGATAGAAACAATCACATCTTAGGAAACAATGAATACTACCTTTTGTGTTTGACCCCTACTCCCTAAAGTGCTGTCTTCCCAGCACACCACTGATTGTGAAACTATTGCATCCTGCTCCCAAAGTCTCTTTGTGGCTTCCCAGTGTAGGCGATGGGAGCCCATGTTCATGGTAAGTGAGCAGTGTACTCTGACCTGTCCTCCAGGAAACAGGCCCGGAGGGTGGGGTCTGTTTTGAAGAGAGGAATTGGGAGAGAATTTTTGGGACCAGCATTTGAGGGGCTGCCAAAGAAGCAGGTATGGGTACAAGAAGTGCAGCTGTAGCAAGGCTTTCCTAATCACAAGGAAATGTATCTGAAATGGCCCATCAGAGTGGCCCTATTCAGAGGCCTGGAGGCCAGACCTTTCTAATTCTGTAGTGAGCAGTCAGTGGATAGAGGCTGCCTCTGTGGGAGGGTTTGAAACCCTGGCAAAGTGGCTGTTTTCTAGTGAAGTAATTGCCTAGGGAAGGCTCAGCAAGCAGGAAAGAGAACCTTCCCAGCCATCTGAGGATAGTTCTGGGTGATGCAACCCTGCAGCTAATGCACTGATTGGAGGGTACACGAGATCCATGGGAGCTATGAGGCCAGGAGACTTATTGAGGGTGTATTGTGATGGTCCATGTTAAAGGCAACTACAGCAGCAGCAGTGGGGCTAGATCTTATATGAACTACTTCTCCAACAACAGTGATTCTCATAGGAGGATGGAGAGTTGCTCTCAAGGCATATTTGGAAGTTTTTGGAAAACAAAAGCATTCTTGATTGTCAAAACTGGTGGTGGGGTAGAAGGATGCTACTAGCACCTAGTATGCCAAGGCCAAGGATGCTGGCAAAACTGTGTTGCACACAGGACAATCCCACAACAAAACACGATCAGGTCCAAGGTATCTGTAGAGAAGAGTTTGGGAGATTCTGCTCTCAGGGAAAGGAAGTGTGAGATATTTTCCTTCACTTCTCTTGCTCTAAACATGGCTCTCTGGGTATTGAACACATGATTCAGTCTCAGAGAGCAAAAGTGGAGCTGGTACTTCAGATCTGGAGAGAGCAGAACTTTAATCTTGTAAGGCGATATGTGTCGAGTTGTTTGCAAAGCCCCACATGTCCCATAGGAAAACTGCAATCCAGATCAAATTCCAGGTAGCAATAGATTCTCATGTCCTTCCCTCCTACCATTGCTTCACAGACTAATGTGGAGTTTTATATACATTGAACAACTATAGAGACAGAAGAAGAAGAAGAAAACAAGCAAATAACAATAGGGTGGAACTGTTAGAATAACCTCTGGATTTTGCTAGCACAGGAACAGTAGAACTACAGGGATGGTTCCTTGCTCTGGAGGTGGGCCTTTTGGTACAATGGAGTGGACCTTCCACTAAGATTATGATATCCCATATCCTTAGTGCCGATTTGAGTCCTGGCTATTCTACTTCTTCCTCAGTGCATAAGCAGTGTATGGTGGCTCAAGTACTTGGGTTCATACCATCCTGACTGGGGAATTTTCTGGCTTTAGCCTGGCTCAGCCCTGTATATTATGGACATTTGTGGAATGAACCACCTGATGGTAGATTTCTTTTTTAAAAAAAGATTTATTATAAAGTCAGATATACAGAGAGGAGGAGAGACAGAGAGGAAGATCTTCCATCCGATGATTCACTCCCCAAGTAAATGCAATGGCTGGTGCTGTGCCAATCCGGAGCCAGGAGCTAGGAACTTCCTCCAGGTCTCCCACGTGGGTGCAGGGTCCCAAGGCTTTGGGCCGTCCTTGACTGCTTTCCCAGGCCACAAGCAGGGAGCTGGATGAGAAGCAGAGCTGCTGGGATTAGAACCAGCGCCCTTACGGGATCCCGGTGCGCTCAAGGCAAGGACTTTAGCCACTAGGCCACAGCACCGGGCTGTGAAAGTTTGTGTTCTTATATTGAGTTGAAATCTGGTTGTTGTATAGAGTGACAGCCTCAGTCAGATGCTTGGAGATGGCCGGGTTAGAGTTGATGAGGTGACAGCAAGCAGGCTGTCAGGACCAAATGACTCCTGGAAACACTGTGACTGTCCCTTGCTGGAACAGACAAGGCGGGGCAGTGGCGGTTGGTGGGAACACAACTACAGATCTCCTGGCCTGGTGCTAGTGGAGGAAAATAAAGGGAAATGTCATTCTTGGTGCTGGAAACTGTATAATGCAGCAGTGGTCTAATAAGTCTTTGTACAAGAAGCCAAATAGTCAAAATTTTACATGTAGCCCGTATGGTCTCAGTTACAAATCTGCTGTTGTAATGTGAGAGCAGACAGATGATACACAAATCAAGGGCTGTGCTCCGATAATACTTTATGCAAAGAGGCAGGGTGGTAGTGTTTGCTAATTCCTGGACTGGTGTCTTGAAAAGCAGAATTCATTCTCAGCTTGATGTTAATGCACTGTTTAAAGCAAGCATGGCTGTAGGGACATATGATCCACTGTAACATGAGCAAGGGACTGAAACACATTCATTTTCTTTCCTGTATTTTTGTGTCTTTCTCCTGGTCACCTCTCTCATTTTAAATAATTTGGAAAGCATACCTATATCTAGGCATGTAATATGTATATGTATGTTTACATATCTGAACTGTTTATTGATCGATAATAATTATTTTCTAGTATTTTTGGAAGTGACACATATTGGGGGAAACCTGTTCTGGTCCTTTCTCTTAGCTTTTTTTCACATGCTTTATTTTTCTCTTGAATGTAGGTCTTCGGTAGATTTCATTCTCTTTGCCATAAACTGTCGGGGCAGTTCTCAGCTTTGATTATGTACTAGAGTCACCTGGGGAACTCTGAGAATGCCCAAAACCCAGGCTGTGTTCGTACTCAGAACCCAGGGGACAGGTCCAGGCATCCCTGTGTTTCATTGCTGTCCTGGAGGATTCCCAAGCACTAACAAGGTTGAGAATGGATTCCGTGGACTTAAAGAAGAAGGAAAATATATCCTCTTCTGAGGACTTGATTGGCTGAAATCAAGAGACAAAATTTCCTGTGGCCCTTAGGTTAAAGGCATGCAATTGGAATTCATCAGATTTTAAGGGTTGTATCTAGATAAGTAATTTCTGACGACATAGTCAAAGGTGCTTTGTCGTGGTTTGGAAGAGGCGATAGAAGCAGTATCAGGAAGCTGTGACAGTGTGGTTGTTGCCTGTATTTCCAGCCAGAAGTGCCTTTTCGGTGTGTGCAGCAACAACCTCTAAGCCTTGAGGACACTCCCAGGCTTCAGTGATGATGTCATTCCTCACAGTCGCCAGTCTCACTGGAGTTAACTGATCAAGGCAGATGTTCTGGCGGTGACGAGAGGGAATAACCTTCTGGTGTTGTCATGAGCGCATATGTACTTGATGATATTTCTTAAAGAGAACCTAATTGACTAAACTAAATGTGATTTTTATTGACTGTAGGAATATAGAACAATTAAAAGGTACACTCAAGGAACTTTTATAGAGATGTTTTGAATTAGTTTGATGGTATAGATATGAGGTTACAACTGTCTTATTAGGATGCACTTTTTCAAAAGAGATTAGCTGGCGTTTTGCTCACAAATTTGATGCAAAGCTCTGGTCTTAGAACCTTGAACCGCTCTACTCAGGCCTTTACTGGGCTGAATTTTATTTTTCAAAAATTAACTTATTTGAAAGGCAGAGTGACAGGGGGAGGGAGAATGAGAGCGAGAGCGAGAGACAGAGAGGAGACTATTTCATTCCCCAAATGGTTGCACAATGGGGCTGGGCCAAAGCAGACCAGGTGCCAGGAACTCCACCCAGGCCTCTGGCAGGAACTCAAATACTTGCTCATCATCTGCTGTTTCCCAGATACATTAGCCAGGAGCTGGATCAGAAGTGGAGTAGCCAAGACTCGAACTGGCACTCCTCTGTGAAATGTGAGCACCCTAAATAGCAGCTTAGCCACCTGCCCCCCAACACTTCCCCATAGCCTAAATTGGGAAGATTGAGTGCTTCATTTGCTAAGCCATGGTTGCAGAGGCATGGGCTGCGGAGAGGAGACCAGGATCCAGGAGTAGAGAAGGACGAAATGGTCTGAAGTGTTTTGTGGGTGGGAGTAAAGACTTTTGGAACGTTTCAGGTTCCACGAGAGCAGAGGTGGGAGAGTTGTTTTGTTCAGTGGAGAACGATGGAAAGATAGTGGTCCACTGTGTCACAACTGGATATTCAATGGGCAATTGTAACAACAGGGCTTCTTTGCCTCTTCTAGGAAGATTTACAGATATGCACCTGTCCAGGGTGGGTCACTTAGTAGTTTGGCCAGAGCCTGGCTTTGGGAGGTATCCCTGGGATCCCTGATTCCTTTAGCTTTTTCTTTCTGCTAACAGGATGATTACCATTGACCTAAACATTATGATGTAATAAGACAGCCTCAAAAAGCAGGAAGAGAAGGGGACATTTCTCACCCTGGGTCTCATTATTATTTGAATCAGGAAGGAAAAACCTTTCCAGGAGCTCCCAGCAGACTTCCTCTGGACTCTGAAACCCACTGCCAAAAGTTCTGCTGGTTGTTCCCTTTTAACCTGTGTTGGCAAAGGGGTGGGGAAGGGGCCACTGTGGTTGGCAAAAACTGGGGGTGAGCAGGTTTTCTGTCAAGGACAAAATTAGGAGTATTTCAGGCTTTGCAAGCCACTGTTGCAAAATCTTGTTTGCTCTTTTTCTGTTGTTGTTTGGTTTTTGTTTTCTTTAACCCTATAACATGTAAAACCGTTATTAGCTCCATGATCTTATGCCAAGTCTTAGTCCTGGCATAAAGCAGTTAATTGTGTTTCCTCTCCTGAGGCTGCAGGGATCTAATATTCCTGCTCAAACTTCCACCCATTTTCCAAGCGAAACTGGGGTGTTGTTAACAAGTTGAGTGAGAGTCAACTGCATTTGCCTCAATATGCAATTTGTAAAGTTGTTGTAATAATTGTTCAATGGGTAACTTAAACAAAGCAATGAATCGCAGTCCTGGGCACACCATAATCTATAAATAGCAACTATCTATATTATTATTTAGTTCTGCTTTTCTTTTTTGCATTTCTGTATCACTCCTGGGGCATTCTGTCAAGTGTTTGCATGTAACTCTGCTTTTTAGACAATACTGAACATTGCTTTATGACTTGCATTTGGTTCAATTTCTCGCCATTGTGGGAAAATCAGACCTGGTAATTTTTATGTTTATCCACTGATTAAAAAAATATGAAATTATTTGTCCATGGATCATTTGAAGAGGAAAAATCAGAATGCAAATTTAGAGGACTTAAATATTATATTAAAAATACCAATGGAATTAAATGATTTCTTTTTTGGAATGGAGATATTATTTGTTAGCCAGATGAGATAAGGTAAAATGCAAAGTCAAGAGCTCAGTGTCTGGACACATGGGAATGTTATAATTTGATCATGGAAATGTCTTGCTCGAATCAGCAGGGAGTCTAGTTCCACAATGGAGAAATGGGAGCTCCACCACTAAGGAATTCCACCACGTGGTACATACGGTCTCCTCAGTTGCCCTGATGAGGGCGAGAGAGAGATGGGAGCTTATCTCCTGGGCTCCTAACTTCCACATCCTGGAGGTGATATATTTCACGGCCACTCATATTTCGATGTCTATGTCCAAGCATTTGGGTGAACCTAGCTGCAAGGAAGACTGTGAAATATGAGGCAGCATTGGAGTATTGGATGAGTAGTACTGTCGTTTTCGTAAGTTAGCCGGTTTACTTACAAGTAAACCAGAAGGAAGAATATAAGTAAACCAGGGTAATGATGATGAGTTAAGCTTGTAATAATCGAAGTTCTTATACTTGTCTCCTTTTCCATGCCTTTTCATTCTCTTTTCAATAGTTTAGAATCTTATCAGTAGTCTCTAAAGTCAGAGTGGGTTAGCAAGAAAATGATGGAAGTAAAAAGGTGGATTGTAATTAGATTTCTACAGTATGAAAGTTCAGGTGGGTTTATTGTCATAATATCAAAATGTTTTTTTCGGCTCTGTGAGCCATTTCCTAACCCAGTACGTCTGAGCTTCGGGTGTGGTGGTCCCATAGAGTGCATCAAGCCATATCGAAGCATGGTTCTGGTTGCCACACAGAGTCAGGAGCAGAATCAAGTGGGCAGAGGCTGGGGATGCTGGGAAACTTCCTGTGTTCTGTGTGACGCATTCTCTGACAATGAAGTGTCACCAGGACCTAGTGTCAGCGGTGCTGAAAATGTTCTTTTACTTACTAGCTTCCAAATCTTCATACATCTGGGCAGATGTTTCTTCCATGTTTACATGACCTTGACTTATTCCAGCGTTTATGGAAAATATATATGTAGAACTATTACCCTCAAAGTTATACCCTGTAGCCAGTTGATACTTTAAGAGAATCTTGCAAGTGTTAATAGTTTTTCTCATGGATTGAACAGAATCTCCAAGGGCAACTTTTACATTATTTCAGTATTTTACAATTTAGAAACATATGTTTAAGAGGGACGGTGAGAGAACACAACAAGAAAACGCACAAATGCTGGTTTACTCCCCAAATGCAAATGCCCTCAATGGCTGCGGCTGAAACAACCCAGACAACTCAATCTACTTTTCCCGTGAGAGAGCCATTACCACCTGCCGCCCAGGATGCACGCTATCAGAAAGCTACGATCAGAAAATGGAACCAGGACTTGAATCCAGGTACTTCCAAGTGGTATGTGAGCTTCCAAACAAGCATCTTAACCATTTGGTCAAATGGCCACCCCTCGATATGCCTCTGTCCTTCCACATGTTTACACATCCATTAAGTTCTCAACTATTTTGTATTGATTTTGCACGTGACCATTGTCCACGTATCATGCTCAACTAGCTACATACGCAATTTATACAAGGATGTGGTGACCATACACCAAATGCGTGAGATTGATTCATGTGGATAAGTCAGGAGACAGAATAATTATAGCCATCGAGGGCAGGATGTTGGCATGAGGGTGATAACTCAGAGACAAAGTTGGTTGATACGTTTCAGCCCAAAGACTGTTATTTTCTGGTTTATTTTTTTGCTACTAGATAAATCATTTGTATCTATACAAACTTTAACACAAATTAATATGTAATTTTGCTGGTGCTGATTTACTGATCAATAGTAAATACAAGTCATGCAATTAGACGTTGCTCTGGTCCAGCACCCTTATGCATCACCAAAGGGACACGTGGAAACAAGTGATTGGCGCCAGGCACAGTTTCTCATTCGGAAGGTCTGTGCTGGTGAGACGTGGTGTTTCTAACAAGGTTCTTGGTGATTCTGAGACTTGACAATTTGAGTACCATACTCCGGTAACCACTGAAATAGTATGTCAGTTAAAGATGTAATTGATTTTCTGTTGCATTTTAAGATTTGCAAGTATTTCCTTAACAATCATGCACGATATTTCCTGACTGTGAAACAAAACAGATAGAAAAGGAATGAAGCTAGGGGAAACTATCCTAAGTGGTCAAAACCTTGAATATCTTAGTGACTGAACTCAAGGAACTATTTTTACTCAGGTGTGATAAAGATGGGTAAATCTTGGACCACCCTTCTTTAGTGAGGCCAAGTGGCACACATGGGGTTTAAAGTGTCCGTGGTGTGAGATGAGAGAGCTGCAGTGTGTAGCATGGGTTCTTACTCACCTCCTAGCCCGGAAGTGATTCTTCTCACTTCCTGTGTCCTGTTGGCCAGAGCTTACTACAAAAGAGGTCAAGAAGTTTTAGAAAACTCACAGACGGTCAGAGAGCATGCTGCAGAACACGTTGGCAATGATCATATGATGATAATTCTTGTACTATATTTGTGTCTTTATATTGCACTGTAGATTTCTACAAGCATAATTAATAGATACAGGCTATTATCAAAGAAAAGGTGAAGTTGAATTAAACAAGATTCTTATACTTGAAACTCCTGTTAATGATGAAAAGAGTTATGTTTAGGGAAAAATACTAGTTACATAGACAAACATAGCACCAGGTAAAACAGATAAAGAGAGGGAACTGTATGTTGCTAAACCTAAAATCTGCGAATATGTGTTGGCAGCAGAAAGTCAAGGTAATTAGGCAGAATCTCTATGTGTGGTGATCCCCACATGGTTCGACTCACAGCATTTTTTAAATCAGCACATCGTTTAATTAGGCAAATTAAACTGTTTTCTCCCAAGACTAAAGGTGATACACAGTGTATTTCTTCCGAAGACTGTGCTTTGATCATTAATGAAGTTGCCTTTCCCTGTTAATCATTTTGTGTTAGTGTATCTTTGAACTAGCACAAAAACATTTTAAAACTCACAGTTGCCAAAGAAACCAGTGACTAACAGATGTGGTAAAACCTGAAGAGTGTAAAGATACTGAAACTTCAACATTTCTGTTGCTGCTGGGAAAAAATATCATCAAGCTTTTGAAAAAGGAAGAAAAATCTTTGCATCCATTGTCACTCTTTAAAGACACCTATACTGTCACCATAACTATTTCCTTGAAATTTAATTTTATTGAAATTTACATAAAATGATTGATTTTGCTCAAATAAAAATATTTGTGAACAAATGGTAAAAATAGTGAAATAAAAAATAAAATAGTATACAATTAAAAATGTGTGGTGGCAACTTTTCAATCTTGGGATGCAGCAAAGCTTAGGTTTGGAGTAGGTCAGGATTCTCTCTTGTGCCATCTCAGTTCCCTTAACGATAGTGTTGAACCTCCTGCATCACCAAACATTTACTAAGGATGTACTCCAGCAGGCATAAGTTAAGCGACATCTAAGGATTTTTCCATTTGCAACTTGTTATCGTTTCATCTTATGAACTCTATAGTTTTCTAACTCTCTCTTTACTTGTCTATAAAATTATCTTCTAGAAATGTGGTGAGTATTAAATGGACATAGATACCAAGTTCCACAAAAGGAGGTGGACTAATGGTTCCTCTAATTGTCTTTATTTAATACTCTCTAATATGTGTTAGGAAACTTGCTGGCATCTCTGGTGTCTAATGAGCAGCCCTACAGATCTTCCCATAACTCAATGGATTCCTGAGTTGCTGAAATTTCTACTGAAATTCCAGAATGTCAGAAAAAACTGGAAGGAGTTGGTCACTCTCTTTAGTGTTCCTTCTTGGGACCTAATTGAGGCTGCCCTGTGGAAGTTTTCTGTTACTTGAATTTCTTTTGCGGCAAAAATATTACCTGTGTTTAGGCTTGTCCCTTTGCTTTTACTATTGGGAAGAAACTTGGATAGAGATGCCTTGGAATTGTGTTGTCTTATTTTAAAGAAGGGCTTCTGAGAAATCCCAGCGATATTCTAGGATGGGACTTGTTTTGAAGGATGCAACTTGGGGGTTTAGCGGATGGATGAAGTCTCCTTAGTGGTGCCTCTAATTACTTTTGAGCACCAAGAGAAACATTAAAAAAGGACTCCCATCACTGGGTACCATCACCCTGTTTTCCCTCTCATCCCGCATACTTATCCTCCAATGTGGAGAAGCACAATATTGCCAAATTGTGGCAATGTTTAACTGGAAATCTGAAGTGCTTAAGGCCTCACTGCTGGAAATAATGGTAGCTAGACCTTCAGATTAGCAGCCTGACAGTATCAGAGAGTTTGTAGGAAATGCAAATTTCCAGTGCTTCCCCAGACCTGCTTCATTAGAATCCATAGTTGGCCATGAGTTGATCTCAAGTTGTGGTCCTATGGCTGCCTGCAACACAATCACCTTTGAATGCAAAGACTTAAAAAGAAAACTATTACAACTCCCTCTCCTTTTTCCTTCCTTCTTAAAATGCACAATCACTGGCTTGCCCTTTAGTTCTGCTCAGCATTTCAGGGGCTTGATTAAGCTACTTCCTCTTAAACAAATACCCACAGGAGATTCACATAATCCTGGGAACCTATCTGAGGGAAAATGGGACTCTTGTGTTGTCTCTGATTTCGCTTGAATTTTGAACTGAAGAGGTGACCTCAAAATTAGTGCAAGCCTGTTGAGATCCATACTCATTAACCTTCTACTTTCCCACTTCTGCTCCAAAACTCTTCACAAAGGTCACTAGGGACTTCCTTATTTCCACACTCGCTGGCCATTTGGATCACTTTAAAGCAAACCTCTTAGAGGTTGGCAATTTTGTAAGAAAAAAAAGTCACGTGTTTTGGTTCTAAGTTCCTTTGTTGGTGTGCAGTGTTGAGCGTGAATTTGTGTTTTGAAGCCAAGGAGAAATTGGACGTGATTCTGCTTGTTCTTGCCAACCCCCAGGTTAGGAAAGTTGTCAGTTACCAAAGTTTTTAGTGCTGAAAAAACACTTTTTATAAATTCAGATTTACTACATTGTTTTCTAGTATGAAGCTAATTATTTTAATTTTAATTCTTTTAATCCCTGAGTTCCTTCAGGTAAATTTTTGCTTGTATTTTTCTCATGATATTACATATTATTTAGTTGAGTCTAAACAGACTATTGCTTTGCTTTATTGAATTTGCTGCATTCATGGTGGTTACATAATTTATTATCTTTACATTAGGAAACACTTGACCACATATTTAACACTTTATTGAAGGGGAAGCCCTCAAATTGAAAGAAAATTGAGTAAGAATTGCACAGAATACAAATACAGGACATTGCTCTAAAAATCTTCTTCCTTGCTTTTCTCCTCTTGCTTCTTTACTTTTCAATGAACATAAACCAGTAGGTCTATCAGACTGTGTAGGAAGAACCATGAGACACTCACGAGGAAGTCTGATCATTGAATCAATCTAACAGGTCGTGGGTGTCCAATGGCTGGGGGAGGAAGATGATGAAGATGGTGTAAGTGGAGACTAGAATGGGACACTGCTTTTAGTAGGATGGGACAGTGCCTGAATTGGATATTTTTGATTAACTTTGTAATTATTTAAAAGCAAAGAGATGGAGACAAAAATCTTCCATAGACTTGTTAATTCCCCAGCTCTCTACAACAGGCAGGTGTGTGGGGTTGAGAGGGAAGGCAGAGGCCAGGAACCCTGGAGTTAAATCTGTGTCTCATGCCTGGGTGACGTTGATCCTGCTGCTTGAACTCTCACAGCTGCCTCCCAGAGTGTGCATTAATAGGAAGATGAAATTGGAAGTCGAGCTGAGATGCAAACCCAACCATGCTGGTATAGGGCACAGGGTTCCCAGGTGGCATGTTAATCATCTATGTTAAATGCCCATCCCTGCTTTTTTTAATTGTTTAAAAATTTTAATTTATTTATCTTGGAGATAGACAACCAGAGCTCCTGTCCACACTGTTTCACTTTCCCAAATACCTGCTTAGTGGCCCCTGCGTGCCTGGAGCTTGGAATTCAATTCAGGTTTCCCACATGAGTGGCAGCAACCACATCGCTTGAGCCATCAATGCTGGTTCCCAGGGCTTGCATGAGCAGGAAGCTGCAGTGAGCAGCAGAGCTTAGCATGGTATCTAGGCACCCTATTGCGGGGGGATATGGGCAACAGAAGTGGCACCTCATCCAGTAGACCAATTCTTAGTCCCTTGAAATGAATGTTGAAAGGTGCTTTCGAAGGGTAGAGGCAGGGGAATGCCAGGCACCAGGGCTGCTGGAGGGTCAGGACTTTGGGGTGTGAGGTTAAATGATGCAACTGGAGAAGAACTGAGAGATGAGATGGGTGAGCAGGAAGAGTGGACATTTGCATTTTAATTGCAAAGAATCATGACCTCAGCTCTGGCAGCTGAAATGACTATGGGTTGGAAAGGTACAATATTGAAAGGTGGCAGACCATTAAGAAGCCCAGTGCGCATGCTTGGCTAAGATTGGTAGACTGGGGTTCAGCCTTGAGAAGTCACCTTGAGACTAGGTTTCCACAGGAGGACAAGCCGAAGCTGGAATCCTGGGGGAGGTGATTCTCTGATGGGGAGGAAGAGCTGCTTATATAAAATAGCAGGAAAACTTGTTTGACAAAACTACTGTTTCCAAGCAGTTGTAAGAAAGTCCCATGGACAGTCATGTGACTGGTGGTTCCTTATTCCTTCACCACTCAGAATGAATCTACTGCCTTTGACATGACAGCACATGAGATGGTTGGAAGAAAGTCTTGTTGCTTTTCTTTAATCTTACCTTGTGGCTTGTACTCTGCCACTTTTCTCTTGCCCCTGGAGTGTATGTGACACAAAGTCTAAATCAATGACCAGCCCTTCCCCCCTTGGCCAGCGGCACGTGCTCCAAACAGAACAGTAAGAAGGAGGGCAGTGAACTTGCTGTGGGCTTTATTCCTGTCTTCTTTTGCAGAGCTGTCCTCCTTCTAATTTTTACATCAAATTCTGTGCCAGTTGTTGGGTCAATGAGCCACGGGGGTTAGAAGAGATAGCCCAGGGATTGTTGAATAGTCTGGCAATGTATTTTTTTGACTGTTTATGGTAATCAACAGGGTCATTTTTCATTCTGGCCTGAGCTGGTTTGAGAAAACTAGCTGCTGAGAGAGCCGTGGGGCTCCGCTTCCCTGTGGGGCTAGCTCTAAGACACCCATAGGGAGCTGTGAGTTAGCATCCTGAAGCCTCCCATTGCCCTGAGAGGTCATCTGAGGCTTCTCCCTCCTTGTCCCAAGTCTAACTGTGATAGTGAGAGAGACAGGCACCACTGCCAGCTTTACCCACTTAATAGTCAGGAAGGAGCCCAGGCCAGCAAGATTCCATTTTAAATCATTGGTCACACATCACGCACACACACACACGCACACACACAGCAGCTGTGTGCCTCTTTTCATAACTTTGTCTCCATAGCTGGCAGCAAGACTGCTTTTCTTTGCAGAAAACGCCATGTCAGTTTCAGTGAGATTGAACGTGTAGACATCTGCAAGGAGGCAGTTTGGAAAGGAAGGTGAAATTAGTGAGGTTTCCATTTCACATTTGGAATGAATTACACACATTTGGGATTGTAACATGCAAACATAAATGCCGGCTTTTCCATCCCAGGCCCTCCTGGCACACTGGAGAACCTTTCCTTGGCAGGTTTTTGATACAGCACGGGGGGTGAGGGTAGGGTTGGTGGTACTAGCCAGGGACGACAGGGCTACTCCACGTTAGTTAGCTTGTGGCAGGTCGGCCTCAGTGTCCTCTGGTCACTTGATTACGATGGCAATGACAGTCCCTCCATAGCAGGACAGCAGAGCTCAGTGTGCTGTTGGCTGCTGCAAGATTTCTATTGAGCCATTTACTTGTCTAAGCCATGACCAACATGGTTTCTTCCAGGGAATTCTAGATGAGCAATCTAAAGAACATTAGATTGGAGTGCCAGTTCTGCTGTAGTCTAGTTTCGTGGTTTGATTAATTTTCTAACCCTGCTGCGCTACGGTTTAGTCTTCCTCATGTGAGGTATTGATTGTGAAAATATGTATTATGTATGCATTTTATATACTTTTATGTATAGGGTCCCAGTTTTTTGCATCAACGTATCTTTTAATTGTATTTTCCTGTGACTTTTGAAAGACCCTCAGGGATCTGTATGCCACGAGATTGTTGCCCTACGTACGTGATCTTGTGTTCCTGACAGTGTGTGGTTCTTTTTGACACACTCTGAGCTCTCAGACCTTTCCTGCTCCTAGATTGCCTTTTTCTAATGTATTTGCCTGCAAGAAATCACGTTTTTGGTACTTAGATCAAATGTGCTCTTGTATATAGAATTCTCTACAAAATTCCTTACCCTTCAGCAATCTTTGGACTTGGTGGAACATGCACCAATGGAATTATGTGGCGTCTTGGATTTGCTTCAAAGAAGTCTAGTGGGGGGTATAGCTGAAACGAGACTGGGTAAGCATTGATAATTATTTAATAATTATTTAATTATTTAAGAAGAGCCATCGGTACATGGGGATTATTACCTTGCTTTCTTAGGGATTTATTATAACAGAAGGCTGGGTAACAATCAGAAGCTTTGTTACCCAAGCCAGAGGTGATGTCTCTTGCTCATGCCTGATGCTTCTTTGTGCATCTGCTTCCTGTTATACATATTGATGACCAAGTCCAGCTCAATCATGCCATCCTGACAGCCATGCATCCTGATTGGCCCTTTGTTCTGTTTACCCTCTGAGTTACCGTTTACTTCAGATTTTAATTTTCAATTATTTAAGCGAAGTATCATTATCAATAGTGGAATTCAGACAAGCCAACTGCCACATTTTTATTTCTAGTCTCTGACATGATCGCTATTGGTATATTTGGCTGTGAGTGATTACACTGAATTTTTTATTTTGCTGCTTTATTTATTCTGGTTATGTGTTGGGGGTGATCTTCTGCTGTTTGACTTCCCATAATTGGTCTTTGGGACAGGTGGAAGCTGGGAGCTGGGAACTCAACCTGGGTCTCCAACATGGGTGTCAGGAAACTAAGGACTTAAGCTATTATCTTTTATGCCCAAGGAGCACATTTAGGAGTATGCTGGAACTGAGAATAGAGTTGGACTTAAATCTTTGCACACTGAAGCTATTAACTGTTCCACAAGCCCTCGTCTCTGGATTTTGTTTCAAGGAAGGGCGTGTCTGAAGGAGAACTGGCCATGGCTATTCCTACATGTTCTGTACCTTTCATAAAGTGCTTCCTGTCTGAAAAATCAATACAGTCAAGGCTGGTGAACTCATTTTCCCTCCTGATTGGTGATGGAAGTTATTTAACCTGCTGACCACGAGGTGCACCCAGCCATGTGGGCTGTATTCCAAGCTGTGCTCAGTGAAATGTACTGTGAAAGGCTTCATCACAAGGTGTCCTGGTCTGGCACATGGCCACCATAATTAGTAGTCAAGAAGACAGACTCTGAAATTAGACTGATTGTTCCTCAGCTCGGGAGCAGAAAAGCTGACCATCCCCTCTGGGCTTTCTCTACTGGGTTCTCAGCTTCCTATCTATAAGATGCAGTTAGTAGTAGTTGGTTATACACTTTTATGGAGAACAAGTTATTCTATGTATGGTGTTTGGAAGAATGGTGAACACTCAACAATTGCTTTTTCTTATTTCTACCAGGCATCAACTTGTCCAGGCTGCTGGATTGTGTGCTTATTTAACAGGGGAAATATATTATCTATTTTTACAGATTTTCACAGACCCTGTTGCATAATGACTCCCAAATAATATTTGTTGATTGACTGACTGAATGAATGATAAATAGTTGTTTTAATGCTTGAACTGGTTGGAGTGTATTGGATTGCATTCTGTATATGTGAGATTGGGCCATGTCCATGCAAGAATTCCAGACTCAGCCCATGCCTGTGAGCAACCCCATTGTCCAACTCAAGCACAACGTCTTCAATACAGCGATATTACTGTATTCTATAGGTCAATACGTTACTGTATGCTTTATTTAGAGTCTTTATGTTCTTTGTGTTTTCTAGCAAAATGATCCGATTTGGACTTGTAAGTCTTAGCATGGGCGAACTTTTCTTCCTAAAGCCAGTCATTCAGCAAGCCTCTGCTAAGGAACTTTCTGTATCCTGGGCATTTGGTAGAAAGAAGAAAGGCTGCTTCCAGACCCTCCTTTGTTGCTGCTTTTGTCAGTTGCTGAGTGACAGGATAGGGGACTCGAGGAAGAATTTGCCAATCCTGTTAGAACTTCTTGCTGCTCCTCATCCTCCCAGCCTTTTCCTCTCAGACATTTTTAGGCCTCTTTTCCATTACTGTCTCTTCTCCCTTATTTCCTTAAGTGAAGGCATTTTATACAGAAATGAAAAATGTGAAAAACAGCACTGTCTTGTTACTTCTATGGCAGCCTCAGCTCTGCCAGTGGTTGGAACACCTCAGCTCTGTTCCTTGGCTGATTTCTTTGTAAGATTATTTTCTCAAGACATCTCTGCCACACCTCTTCCAGAAGTTTGAGACTTGGAAATGCCTGGTATCTGCTGTCAAAGGAAAAACTGAACTGTCTGCTCCTGCTAGCATCCCCAGCTGAAATCTCAGAGCCTGGTCTCTTAGACATGTGTTGTACTTGAAGAGGTGAATTTAAAGTGTTATTGACAGAACTGATTACACGGCAGCCCCATTTTCCTCATCTGTAAATGGTAAAATCACTTCCACTCACTTAAGGCCTTTTCAGCTTCAAAGATTTATGTTTCACTTATTCTATCAGTTAAGCTGGTTTTGAATGCACTGGGAGTAGGAAACGAAATAGTTCGAATTAGAAAATGATATACTTTGCATTTTGAGTGATAAGGCAGAGAGAGGGAGAGACAGATAGATGTCTTCCATATGCTGATTGACTTCCCAAGTGCCTCCATGCCGGAGGTGGACCAGACCCGAGTTAGGACCTCAGTATTCCATCTGGAGCTTCTACGTGGGTGGCAGAGACCCAAGAACTAGAGCCATGGTCTGCCGCCCCTCAGGGTGTACATTAGCGGGAAGCTGGATCAAAAGCAGCATAGCCAGGACTTAAGCTGCGTATATTTCCATACACACACTTTTCCCGAACCCCACCAACTCAGGGTTTCCAACTATCAATTTTACAAGTGAGATTCTGATACACCATCTGTTTGTTAAGGTGGATGCTAGACTGGCTCTGTTGCAAGGAGAGTGCTCACAAAGCAAGAAAGTGCATCCTAATGTTTACGTGGATTATGGTAAGAATAAGTTAAGAATGACTCATGAGCTAGTAATGTTACTGGGCCCCATTCTACCCTTCTGGCTAGTTCTTCAGGGGTAGCTACATGTTGCTCAACTAATTATTTCTTCATGCATGCATACCAAGCAGGAATAGAGGAGTCTCAACAAAGTTACTTCAAAAGGTTTGTGGAAAATGGAATAAAAAGATAAGGTTGTTTCAGTACAAAAAGTTTTTGAAGCCCATATGTATTAGAGGTCTTCAGAAAGTCTTTGGAAAATGTGTATCATGGGACATCTGTGCATATATTCCAAAAAGTTTTTATGCTAAATAAAAATAGACTTTTGAAGTCCTTTTTCATTTAACGTAGAGAAGATAGGCTTAGTAGAGTTAACATATAGGATGAATTTAGACAGAAGAAAACTAAAAGATGTTAGAATCTTTGTTTTGACACTATTTCATGGAGAAAGCCTGAGTTGATGTTGTATCTAATACTTGAGGATATTTGCTTGTTCTTCTGCGCAGGGATCATGCCTTACGGTGCTCACGGGCTGCAGTTCGTTAGTAAGTGAGCCGTCTGTAGCCAGGGAGGTCTGAGATCACCAAGAGGGGAAAAGTGGGAGGAGACTGAGTTGCATAGAACTCTGAAATGCCATTATAGTGCATTTCCTTTCATTGTGTGTTTACTGGCTCTTTTAGAGGGTTCTGCTGCTACTTGCTTAGGGAACAATGCCTTTTCCCCCCTTAATTTGAAAGTATTTGTTTATTTTCTTTGAGAGAGAGAGATCTAATCTAGTGGTTGGATAACTGAAGTCCCCGGATGTGGGACCTCAGTGTAGGTCTCCCATGTGAATGGTAACAATCCAACTGCTTGAGCCATCACCTGCCACATTGCAGAGTGTCCGTCAGTGAAAGCTGGAGACAGTAGTGGAGCTGGGACTTGAACCCAAGCACTTTGATAAGGGTTGTGGGTGTCCCAAGCAATGTCTCAACCCTCCACACGATGCCTGCCCCAACAATGGCTTTAGAATTGTACTTTCTGGTGAGACAGTTGGGAACAAACTATAACAATGATGCTGTGTACATATTTGTCTATAATAACACCTCCCAAATCTTGGCTTCCCAACCAATTCCAACCTTGAAGCTCAAGACTGATAGCTTTCTCAACTTGGTCGGCTCATTAGCCCTATCTTACTTCAACCCAAGCTCATACCTTACCGTCTTTCCAGATTTGTATTTCCTTTGGTTTTATTCTTGGTTGGTACCTGCTGTTTCCCTAGAAACACATTTTGTGTGATGCTATGATTCTGCTCTCTGTCTTCATTGTTACTGATTGAGTCCAGTTGCCTCCTTCTCTCACTGGACCTTTATCATTACTTCTCAACTTGTTCTCATGCCTTTAGTCTCCCCCCTCCCTTTTAACTACTCTTCACATTCCACCAATGATTACAAAGTTATTAATTCAGACTTCAGCCCCCATTTACAGCCAATCACCTTCTTCTCAGTGTGGAGGTTTCTGCTCTCAGACAGCTTATTTTCTAGTGTTGAGGATCAACAACACTGTGAATCTTCATGGACTAGGTTGTATTACAGAGGCAGCAAGGGTTTGACATGGAAAGTAAAAACGTAGACAGGCTTTGGGTGAGATCTTAAGGAATTAAAGTGGCGAAAAGTAGAAGAATCAATTTCATGGAAAGTAAAGGGTTTGTGCAATGTCTCTGTATGTGTCAGAACTTGTTGGTTTCAATGAACTGAAAATTAGGACAATTAAACCCACAGCAATTGACAGTAGACATGTAAGGTGGAATCAGAGAAGTGGGAAGAATAATATCAAACAAGGAGTGCATTTTACTCCAAGCTTAATGAGAAACCACTACATGAGGATAAATTGATTTCATTTACATTTTACTATAGCTTTTGCTCTACTGACCATAGGTTTGAGAAAGAAAAAACAGACAGTGTGCAGACCAGGTAGGAAAACATTTTGGAAATCCTCTTAAGAGGTGCTAATGATGTGAGCTAGTGTGTTAATAATATTGATGGGAAAGAGTGGAAAGACTTTGAGATAGTGTTTTGAGGTAGAATCTTGGAAAATCCTATTCAATTAGAGTAAGTTAACACATGAAGGCAGGGATTCAGGATGGCTGGTTTGACTAAGTGAATAGAAAGGAAAAGATTTTGACCTAAAGGGTTGGATTTTGTATGTACTAACTTGTCTATGAGAGATCAGGTAGTATTGAGAAGGAGGTGCTTAAAAGGTGGTCTATGTCATAGATTTACCATGGAGTGACAAAGTTGGAATTGGTGACTATATCAGTGTGAGAGAAAAATGCCTGACTAACTCAACTTGAGGGGTTAAGCGTAGAGAAAACCAATAGAGGAGACAAAGGGGCAGCCAGGAAGCAAAGAGAAAAACTGGAAGGAAGAACTGACTTGGAAGTCAGGAGAGTAGACCGTGTAAGGAGAGAATGGTTGAATGTGGCATAAGTTCCAGAGAGGTTATATTCATTTTACATTGCTGCAGTATCGAACTACTGTGACTCTAAAATGATGTCTTCTTGTTTATTGTCTTACAGTCCTGTATGTTAGAAGTTCTGACTGTTAGACGTTCTCAACAGGCTGTAAGACAAAGGTTTTGGTAGCCTTGGATTCCTTCTTCACACAGTGATGAGGACAGTGGGTCTCCAATTCCTTGTTGAAGCCTGAGGTCCTAGTTTACTTGCTAGCTTTACCTTTCATGCTTTGTTCAATTTTTAAAACCTGTCAGGGGAGGTCAGTTTTTCTCACATTATGTCTTTCTCTCATCAGCTCTTCCATTTACAAGGGTTCAGACAATTGCATTGGGTCCACTAAAATTCTAGGGATCTCTCGAGATCCCTATCGTAAATCATACCTAGAAAATTCTTCATGCCCTGTGCATATTCATAGGTTCTTGAGGCTGAGGCCTGAGGTGTCTCTGAAGGTGGATGAACATCATTGTATCTGCCACAGAGATTGAGTCAAACGAGAAAAGTATTGATAGAGGTGTTGGTGACCTTGGGAAGAGCTGTATGGTGCCGTGGCCAGGGGGGCACTGTCATGCAAGTGAGGATGTAGAAACAATATGGTGTAGGCAACCCTCCCGAGGGTTGGGGTTATATCCGGAGAGGCAAATTCGAACACAGCTGTTTGCTGGTACAATTCAACCATACAAGAGTAGCATGGTATGATGCCAGGGAGTGTCGGAGAGGGGAGGAGGCACTGGCATCTTTGTTCAGGGAAGATGAATGCTTTGTTCATCAGAGAAGGGACAAAGTTCTGGAATAAGCTATGCAAATACTGAAAATATTTCTAGGACATCAGTGGATGGGTCCAGAGCCTAGTGGAGGAGTTGGCTTTTGATGGAAGGGTGTGTGTGTGTGTGTGTGTGTGTGTGTGTGTGTGTGTGGAGGATGGAGGGAGAAGATAGCCGCCTTATGACAGTGTGATGGAAGATAAACGAGTTCCCATCTTGTGTTTTTTCTTCCTACAGTGAAGTGTGACACAGAGCATCAGCTAAGAATCGTGACTACACATATCTTTGGCTTTTCCCCAGCCCTGCCCACTTAGTTCTCATTTCCTGATGATCTCTGTGTTGGATTTTATATCACAGCCTCGCAATTCCTAGCATACAGTCATCTGGGCATTCCACACCTCTCACTTCTGACTTTGTGTTTGCTGGTGCCCTTTCCTGGGATACCGTCCTTCCTCCAACCTTCCCCTTTATCACCCTCTCCTCCCCTCTCCACTGCTATCCCCTTACCATTGGATACTTCTTCCCCCGGAGTAACCCGTGAAACCTCCCAGCTGGTTAACTGCTTGGGTTTGCTAAGAGTGCTCTGCTTGTATTTCTTTTACTTCATTATTTTCTGCTTTTTTTTTAATTGTTTAATTTAAACGCAGTTCCATAGGCTTAGGGGTTTTACTTCCACCATCCCCAGTTCCCTCCTTTCTACCAATTTCCTATCTATTATTACGATAGGATGGTCCTCAGCAACAGTCATAAGTCCATCATTATACTCTATAAGTGTATCCTGAAATTGTAGATACAGACAAGTCCAGCGTCCTATTGTCAAGGTATATTTAACAGTTTCATCGGGAGTCCATCTTGTATTCGGGAATAAAGATGCATATTGTAATGTATTTTCACTTCTTGATATGCTAACTATTACACAGTTCCCCGTCTTCTCTAGATGAATATAAGTATGTGTATGTTTACATATATATGTGTGTATATATATATACAAAATATGTAATTTTGCATGAAGTTTGCCTGATATCAAAAAGAACATATGCTATTTGTTCTTTTGCAATTAGCTTAGTTCACTAAGAATGATAATTTCTAGCTGGGTCTGTTTTGTTGCAAATGTAGGATTTCATCTTTTTAATGGCTGAGTAGGATTCCATAGAAACTACAATTTCTTTAGCTATTCCTCTTTCAAAGGGCATCTGGGTTGTTTCTATATCTTCACTATTACAGATTGTGTTTCTGTAAATATAGGATCACAGGTCACTTTCTCATATGCTAATTTCATCCCCTTTGGATATATATTCCCAGGAGTGAGATAGTTGGGTTATACAGAAGATCAATTTTGAGGTATCATAGCACCCTCCATACCGCTAATTTCATTATTTGTTCTGTGTCTGCAACCTGTACCAAAATGCGTGTTTGTTGAGGGCAGAGGCTGGGCGTCTTTCTTCCTGGTGTCTGTGGCACTTGGTTTACACACGCGAAATGCTCAGTCCATGTTGAATATACTGATCTCATCAATTCTGCTGGGCGGGGACTGCTCCACTTCCCTGCCTCCACTCTTGTCTTGGGGTGATCATTCATTTACTCTCCAAAGTGTCCTATTTTGAATGATTCTTTTATAGGGTCACCCTGTGGCTGAAGCAGTTATGTAATATCTCATTGGTCCCTAACAGCAGTTGTTTGCCTGGGAAAAGCTTAAGAGCTCCACCTGGGGGTTGATGTTTTTGAGCGTGCCACCCTGCTCTTCACTCTGTGTCATGGATGGCCGTGGTGGAGTCATTTGTGATAGGGAATCGTCCAAGGAGCTCTGCAGGATTAAAGCTCTGGCCAAGTTGATCTCTTTCTATTAACACAGCTGTTGCAGATGGTGACAAAATGTCTAGGGCCCTGAGCAGTGTGCACCTGGGGCCCATGGGAAACAACCCCAAGACACGCTCAAATCCACAGGCTGCCTTGACATTTGCTCCTTTGGCTCTTAAGCCGCCAGTCTATTTCCTCCGTGTGGCAGTTTGCACTTCTGTTTCTTTTATTCTTGCAGATACTCTTTTTTTGCCTTCAGAAGGATGCGTGTTTAAAAAGCAGCTTGTCTAATTCGCACAGAATTTAGTGGCTCTTGATTACCCTAGGAATCTGAAAAGTAGGTCTCTAAGAACAAGTACCCAGAGGACCCAAGTTGAGATAGATGGTTGCGTTTTGGCTAAGGCCTAAGAGGCGTCTGCTGCCTGTCCGAGCAGCAGAAATGTGTGTGAAAAAAGCATATGCATTTGCTGCATTGATGCTTAGGTTCTTGGAAACCAGACAGGGTTAATTTAGAAGAAAAGGGTGATGACATTTCTCACGTCACAGGCATCCTGGGAATATGATGAAGTGGGGGGCTCTTCTCCCCACGCGTGCGTGTGTCCACCAAAGGAATAGTTTCCACAGAATTTCAGGTGTTTGATGTGCCTATCCCATTGCGTGCTGCCTGCCTCCTGTTTTCTGTGCTTTGCGGATTTCTCGTATGCTGATTAGAAACTCTTTTCGCCTCTTGCAGCTCACTCTCGTCTTTGTCACTGTGTGCCTGGAGAGGGAGGTCCCAACCCCAGCTCCGGGGGTGACTGCTGGTGGGGGTGGGGATGATGAGTGATTTAAATCAATTGTGTTGGTTCTGTGGCCTCTGCCAGAGATGGGCCCGAGCAATGAACATTTGATTCAGTACAATCCTGCTGCTGAGTTTTGGGCAGAAGCTGTATCATTTTTGAAATGAGAATGATGCAGTACTATGAATGAAGGAGTGAAACTCCTACATGTATTATTGGATTGGACACATCAGAGAAGGTAAACACACACACACACACACACACACACACACCCTGTGAGATGGACTAGACTTGGCATATGAGTATAAAGTTATGATTTCTAAATATGCATGTGGATGTATGCTTGTATGCAGGTACATATATATATACATGTAGTTATAAATGTGTGAATGCATGCGTGTATGCAGATGTATTCATATACTCCCTAGCTATGATTGGTGAAAGAATCAAGAAAAATTGGTACTCCAATAGCAATGAACACACCCGATACCCAGAACCTGACTAACAGAAAATGATTCTCCTTGTAGAAGTTGTAGAGTTTGGGCATGTATTGTGGTGATATTGGAATACCAGACTCTTTCTCAAAAGTTATTTCTCTGAGCCATCAATAGGTCATCCTACACTTCCGTTAGTCTGGTTGACTTTTTAGGGGAAAGAGAACTAGTGGAAGTATGCCCATCAGTGAGTTGATTCCCTTAATATCTTCAATGATCTTTGGGAAGGGATCTCAAGTCAGGAGCTGAGAGCTCAGCTGGGGACCTTCTACATTGGACAGCATGACTTCAATTACTTAAACCATTACCAGTTCCTCCAAGAGTTGGCATTCATAGGAGGCTGGAGTCAGGCGCCCAAGTTAGGGGTTGGGCCTGGGTTCTCTGATGTGGGATGCTAGCATCTAAACTGGCCTTATAATTATGAGGCCAAATAGCATCTGAGCCAGCTACTTTTGAGTAATACTATATATATGTATATGTATCTATCATATGTGTTTTATTTGTTTACATATGTATCTAGATAATAAAATTATACATTGGGCCTGGCTTTGGTGGTCCAATTTATAATTTTTCAACTTTATCTATGATGGTGCCAAAGTGGTATTCTGTAGAAACTGTGCTTCCAATTTTGAGTGTTTACACTTTCACACTAGCGATACATAACACTCTGTTCATATTCTGGACTGTGGCATTGTGCGTCAGTTCCCCATCAGCCCACAATCATAAGGGAAATGATTGTTGCCCCAGAGTATTGCTAAGTGATGGTACTTGGTACATAAAATATATTAAATCAATTTTTAACTCATGAATTTGCAGGGATCAGAACCCCACCGCAAGTGGAGGAGCATCTGCAATGGATTCCATTCTCGTTGTTACATCTCCTTTGACATGAGTCTGTCCTTGGGTATGAAGCAGTGTTGTGTGGGATACCATGCACAGAGATTAGACATTCTTATGTCCTTGAAGCTTGCACAACACTTACACACAGAGAAGGCAAGCCTGTTTGGAGGAGGTGTCAATTGTACTAAGCAAGAATTTTTCCCTCTTCCCTTCAGGGTAAAAGTGATCTGTTATCATTGCCCTTTCACCAAGGGTCTGGCTGATCTTCTAGAGGAGGCAAGGTGATCAGCATCTCTCTCTGCGTTTAGCTGACATTCAGCAGTGACAATCGCTAGGTCATTGGTAACGGGAATCCTTAGTACTGGGATTATGCACAGCCTCCTACTCTGCTACCTGAGACACCACATTTGTACGGCCCTTGTGACTGAGCCCTGGTGACTGAGGAGAGGAAACTGGCCGACTTCCATAGGAGAATCATGTGTTCCACCAAGCAATATTGGGTTTGCTGATTCATATGGCTTGAGTTACGAGGCATATTGCACTAGTCTAGACTGCGTTGTACCATTCTACATACTAACATGAAATGCAGAGCTTGAAAGAAAGGCTTATTTATGAGGGACATTTTTTTTTTAAACTAATGTGATCCCAAGTAGTAGAGGGAAAAAGAATATACTGATCACTGCTTGGTACACATGGTGTTTGATCCCATTAGATCTTCTAAGAGCCTCCTGAAATGTATCTCAGAATTTTATGCTTAGGAGGCCAAAGGGTTTCCTTGTGTCTTGATCACCGATATTTATTGATGCTTTACCTCCCATGTTGTGCATGTAAACAGGCCTAGGAGCTTCCAATGGTTCTTTGAGGATTTGTAGAATAGGGAACCAGAGAAAAAGAAGATGACTCAGCTGAACATGAGACACTGTCAAATTGCATCTCTTTGAAAGCTGGTCAAAACCTATGGTGAAATGGAAAACCACATATAGGGCTATAGGCAAGCAAAGATAGGTTAGAAATGTCACCTGTGTCATACTCACGAACACACTGCACTACCAGTAGCAAGGGGAGTGCTGGTCTTGAACAAGACACACCTGGTTTTACTCTTATCTACTTGTAATACTTTGGTTTATTTACCTGCCCATTCTAAAGTCCACTTTCTCATCTGCACACTGAGTATAGCAACTCATTATGCAACCGAGAGGGGTAACAGAGGTGATTTTAGTAGCTTAGGCCAAATGCAAATGGTAGTGTCCCAATTCCCAACCACAGAAAGCAGCAAGAGGTACAGATAACTTTCTTGTATTATAGGATAAGAGGGATAGGGACAATAGGATAAAGAGGATAGTGGATAGAGGTAAGTGGTGAGAGATGAGTTCATAGGAAAAAGATAGTAGAGCAAAATTTAAGAAGAGCTCTTAATAGGCAGAGAACAGTGTGTGCTTGTTGTAGGGAGAAGGAATAGATATGTATATTCTGGGTAGTAGGACCAGCGTGGCTAGAAGCTTAGAGTCCAAAGCAACATTTATGACATCCAGGCTGTCTCTCAGGGATGAAAGATACAAAAGCTCATGTAAGCTTTCATATGCTAATGGAGGGCTTTGAATTATACTTGGTGTACAGTTTGGAAGGTTGTGTGGGCAAGCTTGCGCAAAGGTTGGGAGTTCAACCTAAGTGGCCATATCTTTTTCTTACCTATATGGCTGCCCCCAGCTCGTACAGCCTGTGTAGGAAGCTCGTTTCTTTCTGCAACTTTGAGAATATCACTCTGCAATGTAACCATTAAGAGTATAAGGAACACCCCTGGGGATGGGGGGGCAAGAAAAGGGGGCACACTTTCATTTCTCATTTTCATGGCATAGCCCAGTGCTGTTGCATCATGGATATTGAGTAAATATTTGAGGAAAGGATGAATGAATGAAAGCACTTCATGTTTGTCTCTTCTAGTTCCCTTTTGGATGGCACTGTGAGCTCATGTGGTCCCTTGGGGGAAGCAGTTGCCTTCTTTGTGCCAGTGCTGGCTGGGAAGGAGCTGCTGGTTGGCTTTCTGGATCCTGCAGATGCAGTGTCTCTGAACTTGTGAGGGTCAAGGCTCTGGATGAGTTTTGATCTTAGCCATGTTGAATAGATGTTTCTCCATTTATCTTCCTGGGTCAGACCAAGCTGTGTTTCAGCCTCTGCTTTAAGTTTTTCAGTTCATTGAGAAATTGTGCGGTGTTATAAATACTCAGGAGGACTCATGACTTGGCCAGGGACTATGGCTTCTGCCAGAAGATATGGGACAGGATGCATTATACAATGAAATAAACTATAATAGCCACGGATATTTATTTTTAAAATAACGTAATAACCTGTTTAACCCAAGTAGCACTGAATGTGACAGGATTTAATATATTGAAGCCTTATGTACCAGAGTTTTGACATAGCATCAGAATACTCAGGGGAACTAATCCAAGGAAAAGTACTTTTGCTTTCTATGATATCTCTGTGGCCACACCATTCTTTGGTTGTTTTTCCCTAATAGAGAGGATTTGGAGAAACAATCTGACATCCCCAGATTGAATCTTGTGTAAAAATTTAGGAAAACAGTATGCACGTGTAATCATTAAACAGCCCAGGATCTGATGTCCTCGGGAGCAAAGCAATCTAAAATTCAGCATCATATCCTAAAATTGTGTGTCTCCACTCTCGGCTGCTTCACGTTCTCTCCCTTGCACTCCTCAGCACGTGAGACGCCGCAGCAGCCCTAACCACAGCCACCTCCTCACCCCTCCTCTTCTTCACAGGACATTCCGTTCTCCCCACCAGCCAGAACCTGTTTGCAACTTGGCATGCAGGGAGCATGACTCTTTGCATAGTATTACCCCCTGGGACGGTGTGTGTTTCAGTTTTTCATACAGCAAAGCTTCTGGTCGGATAGCTTGTGGCTGTGGAGACAACTGGGGAGAAGCCGGCACTGCCTTAACTCCAGGGATTGTAGTCCTTGGCAGAGGAGGAGGAAGCTGTCTTGGCGTCTGTCACTGGAGCCACTGGATAGGCTGGAAAAAGTTCATTTCTTTCTTCCTCTTTTTTAGATCCAGAACAAGGGACCACAACACCAGCCAGGAATTTAGAGATTGGGAGGGGTGACAAAGGCTGGCATGGACTTAAGGAGCCTTCTAAAGGAAGTCTACCCTTCTGGAGTGGTTAAGCAAGCAAGCGTGCTTGTTGGGAAAGCAAAATCCTATGAAAACAACCTGAGTTCAAGAGTGTATGATTAAAAAAAGTAAAAAAAAATAGTGTTTCCTTTCTCATTGAACAAGGAAAACTGTATGGTTAATTTGGAGAAGTGGTCCTTCCAGCTTGGGCTTTGAATTCAAACGAAAATTGGTCATGGTGACGTTAATGCTGGAGAAAAAGCACCTACACCTTCTGAATGTGCAAACTGATAGTGCTAGTTCATTTTTACTCTCTTCAAAAAAAAGGTCTTGTTTACAGATATGATCAAACACATGTAACTGGAAGTTCACCATCTCAGCCAAAGGCCAGTCCAGCCAGTGGCAGTAAGGACATTCATGTTGTTGTGAGTCTGTCTTCAAACTCTTCATTTGATACTCCTGGAATTCTGTACTCATCAAAGTCCCCTCGCCTGCTTTGGGCGGCTAGCAGTATTTCCTGTCTCTAAATGTGACGACTCTTGGTATCTTGTATAACGGAGTCATCCACCTTTCTGTCATTGGCGTATTTCACCAAGGGAGCTGTTTCCCTGGTTCATCCGTGCTCATCCAGGCAGCATGTGCTGGAGTTCCTTTTGTTTCCAAGACTGAATCGTATCCTGTTGTATGTAGAACACCCAGAATGGGTTCACACATCAATGCTTCCACTTTTTGGTTTTTATGAATCATGCTGCTGTGAACATGTGTGCAAAAGTAGATTTTTTTGAAGCCTTTGTGTTTCTTTGCTAGGACCATTGGGACTGAGTACCCTAGCCAATGAAATCCAACAATGAAAATTCCATAGGTTGGAAGGTGGTATCAGGATTAGTTTCTTCTGAGATCACTTTGTTCGAATGATTTATAAAATTTTTATTTATTGGGAAGTCAGAGTTACAGAAACAGAGGGAGACAGAAAGATCTTCCATCTGTTCACTCACCCCCCAAATGTCCACAGTAGCCAGCACTGGCACAAGCTGAAACCGAGAGCTGGGAGCATCTGCCAAGCAGCTGAGTCATTTTCCACTGGCCTTTTCCTGGTCCATTAGCAAGGAACTGGGTTGGAAGTGGAAGTGGAAGTGGGACATGAACCAGCACCCACAGGGGATGTCTGAATGACAGGCAGTAGCTTTACTCACTATGCCCCAGCCCTGGTCCCTCCACTGAGGTCTCTTGTGCATGTCTGTATTCTCCATGTAAGTTCATGTAGCTGCTCACTCTATCATGTATATATCCATCTTCTCTTATAAGGAGACAGCAACTATCTTGGATTAGTCCCTCTCCTATAGACCATAAATATGGTATTTTTTATGTTTTGGGAATTAGAGCTTTAATATACAAATTTTATGGAGATGCGTTTTGGCCCAGGACATTCTGTTTTCAATTGTTTTGGCTATAGCTCCAGGACTGGAATTGCTAGACCCTATAACAACCCAACTTTTACATTTTTTAGAAAGCAGTTTATTTGTGTAAGACGATGATGAGATCTAAAGGCATGTAAAGGGCTTCACGTAAGGTTTGTCTCAGAAAATAATTCAGTTAAATGTGTAGACTGTAAAGTTAACTAGTCGGATCCTTGATTTTTAGACAAAAAAATTGAGTCCAGGAAATTTTAAATGACTCAAGTCTCCAGGATTCCAGTTAGGTCAAACTTGGAAAATACCCCTGGGTTCTTATAGTAACAGGCGTCTATGTGATCACATATTACTTCTCCCTAACTTTTTTAGAAAACTCTGCTATTTGCTGCCTTCTGTGTTCTTTCACTATGTTTTCTAGTTTTTAAGCTTTATTTTCTTAATACGTAACATTTTCACATGACCCAAATGAAAAAAACATCTACAAATGTTTGTAGTAGAACAGCTTTCTCTTCCTTTTGTGTTCCAGCATCCTGGCAACTGATTAGTGTCCCTGTTTCCAATAATACTTTATGCATATACAAGCAAAAAAGTACATTTTAAATTCAAATGGCATATGTCGTCTTTTATATTTTCATTTTTTTTCACTTCAGATATTTTGGAGAACTTCTCGTATTCTGCAGTATCTTATTCAGCCACATAGAAGCCCATTGTGTGAATTCCTGTAATTCATTTACCCAATGCCCTGTTGTTGGACAGCTGATGATATTGACAGTAGTGGCATGAATACGAACAACAATATTTCTAGGACAATAGGACTCTTTAGTTCTAAAGGACTCTAAAGTTACAGGAATGTTTTCATCAAATTGCCCTTCGAATAATTTTCAATGGGGAGCACCGATTGCATCAGAATGGACTTGCTTTATTGATCTAACGGTAACTATTTGAGGGCGTAGGAGAAGAATGCTGTTGCCAATTTTGTTCAATACTATACCACCCGGGCCTATTCAATGTGAGAGAAGTAAAGCAAGGAAATGAAACAGGTGCATTGGGAAGGAAGAAGGGAAACAATTTCTGAGCACCAACTCTGTGGCATAGTAAGTTAAGCCTCCATTCGCAGTGCCTGTATCCCATTTGGGTGCCAGCTTGAGTCCTTTAAATCTTTTTTTCATCAAAATTTCTTGTGGCTTCTTGCATATATTAGCTAATCCTAAAATCCACAGGTTCATTCAAGGAACACAGAGTGACAAATACAAACTTGAAAAAAAAAAGATCTGGGGATTACATTTCCTCAAAGCTACAGTAATTAAAACAGTATGATACTGATATAAAGGTAGATGTGTATTGATGGAATAGAGTTGAGAGTCCAGCTTCTCACAGTTACAGTCAGTGGACTTTAAACAAAGAGCCAGGACAATTCAAGAGGAAAAGGAATAGTCTTTCTGAGAAATGCTGTTTGGACGATTGGATATATATATATGCAAAGGATGATAGTTCTAATCATTTTGTATGCAGTTTGTACGCAGTATGAGGTACCTCATACTATAAACAAAAGCTACGTACCAATAAAATGAAATAGCAAAATGCAAAAAGTTGAAACAATAAAATCCTTATGAGAAAACATTGATGTAAATTTCATGACCTCAGGTAACTCAGTGGTTTCTTAGATTATGAAAGAAACTGACAAAAACATCAATTGTATTTCCTCAAACTTAAAAACTTTTGTGTGTCAAAATACATTGAGAAGGTGAAAAGGCAAACAGCATGATGGAAAAAATACTTATAAATCACATATCCGATAAAGGAATTGCATCTAGAATAAGGAATATTTACAGCTCTAAAATAAAAGAGAACCAAATGAACAAGTGAGAGTTTAAATAGGGATTTTACCCACAAAGATATTCATGTAGCTAAGAAACATAAGGCGTTCGTGTCAGTAATCATTAACTGTCAAGGAAATACAAGTCAAAAATCCTATGAGATACATACACTTGACATCCACTAGGATGTCTATGATAGCAAAAGTTAAGAAAAAAAGTATTATCAAGTGTTAGCCAGGGTGTGGAGAAACTGGATTCCTATACACATCCTAAACAAATCTGGTAGGAATGTAGAAAGACTTACTTGTTTTGAGAAATAGTTTGACAGTTTCATGAATGATTACACTTGGAGTTCCCATTGAAACCAGAAATTTCATTTCTAGGTGTATATTCATTCCAAGGCAATGAAAATTATCTATCTGCAAAATACTGGCTGTACATGAATGCCTAAGCAGCAAGATTCATGAAAGACAAAAGGAGAACACATTGCCAATGTCCGTCCATCGATGAATGCACATTGTTAACCATGGAAAAAGGAAGGACTAATGCAGGCCGTGTTATAGATGAACCTTTCTTCTCTGTGACACGAACCACTCACAAACATGCATGTTGTGTGATTCTGTTACACCGAGTGTCAAGAATTGACAAATCTAGAGAGAAAGAAAGTTGACTTGTGGTTTTCTTGGGGCCAGTGGAGAGGTAATGTTGGAAGTAAATGGATAGAGTAACTTCTAGAGAGTATTTTTAAATTTGTTTTATGAGTGATAAGAATGTTGTACAACTTACTGTGATGATCATTGTATTATACCAATTTAAATTGGTGATTTCTGTGATAACTATTTGAATAGGTGAATTATGTTTCAGTAAAGTGTTTAATGAGAATTTTGGTGCAGAGGTAGTATTATGAATCATATTGTAGACTACGAGTTTTATGACTGAGGTCATTTATGGATTCAAATTCTTTAGCAGTATACCATCTAAATTTTTAGAAGAATAAAAGAGTCACATTCTCACGCTTGGCCTTTGAGGTGCATGCATTGTTCTTGAGCTGGGAGCCATTTCTGAGTCATTTGTTTCCAGGTTTTATGATGAGGATCTTTGGAATGGAGGAGGCTTCTGGAAAACCATGAAGTTTTTGATCATATCTGCTTTCGGTCTTACACAGTTGCTTGTTGGTCTCTCACGTTTCTCATAGGACACTGGCTACTGCCTCAGAGGGTTGAACACCATCAGAATGCAGGGAAAAATTTCATGTCAAACCCTAGAAATTCCAGTTCCACTGTTTCTTGACTTTGTGTTTTGTGGAGCGCCGTGGGAAATCTTGGCAGAACACCCAGTTATACATCGATAATGAGTGCCTCTCTCAACTTCCCTTCACGTAGAATTGTCTCTTTGGTCATTCCTGTTGCTCTTTGCTCGCTTGGGGTAAGAAGAAGTCCTGGACTGTTTTCCTCTGTGGCTCCCCCCCTCCACTGTGTCAGTCCCACAACGTTTGTGGATCACTGCTCCATCCATACATTTGTGTACCTCTGTGCCCTCTTTTGGCCCTTTACTCAACTACTTTTCCTGGCTTGCTGTTGCTGTAATTTCACACCACTTTCTGAAAAGTAACAACCAAATCTACAAAATTCAAAATGTTCCTTAGATCATTGTTTTTTGCTAATACAATATGCTCTCTTGTTTCTCAGAGGTAATGTTTTTAAGAAGGCTATGGCTTTTTTTTGTTCATTTTCCTTTAGGTGAACTTTGAGAAATATAAAAAATATGGCATGTTTGAGAGCCAGGCACACACACACACACACACACACTCACACATACACACACGGAGAGAAAAATGCACACACACATATAAGTACACACACCTTTCTCTATATATAATAAAATACTTTCTAAGTATGTAAAATAATATATTAAAATACATAGAGAGAGTTGGATAGGTTATAGAAATAGAGATCTCACACCCATTGGTTTACTAGAGAGACACTGAAGTTTGAAGCTGGGAAGCCAATGTAGGGTTTTGAGTTGATGCTGGGACCCCAACTGCTTGAGCCATCACTGTTACTTCCCAAGCTGTATTGGCAAGAATTTGTAGTCATGAGCTGGAAGTCAGTAAAAGAACCATATACTCCAATGTGAAACATGAGTATCTTAAACCACTGGTACAGACACTTGCTCAGTTTATACAGACTTTATAAAATTATTTGAAAGAGTGGCAGAAAAGGGAGGGACAGAGAGAACTCTTTCATCCAGTGGTTCATTCTCCAAATGCTTGCAACATCCATGGGAGGCCAGGCAGAAGCATGAAACCAAGAAGTCCATCTGACTCTCCCACATGGGTGGCAAGAACTTACTTGGGTCATGGTCTGCTGCTTTCCTGGGGCCCTTAGTAGGAAGCTGTTCTGGAAGTGGAGCAGCGAGATGTCCAAAGAGCACTCTGATGTGGCGTGTTGACTTTGCAAGTGGCGGCTTAACCTTCACACCACAAAACTGACCCCTAGTTGATTAAGAGACTGAGGTGACAGAATGAGGAGACTTGTGCCAGTAAGTCTAGGATGTTTTCTTATGAGGAGTATTCTGCATATGAGAAATGAGTTTGCCACATGGAAGAAAGCCGATTTTCGAAATAGTTTTCCCAGACATTGTGTTAGAAGCCCAGCAACCACAAGCAGACACATTCTGGCTACAGAGATGGATTCATTGCGTTATTTGGTGTAAGACCTAGCTTATTTTTTAAGGCATGTTTAGAATGAGAGAAACTATTGGTTTTAGTCCTAAGAGGTAGAAATTTGTCCTGTACAGAGAATTTCCCCAAGAGCATTACTAACATGTATTTAGTTTTGTGTATGCATTTTTTTAATGGTTTGGATTCTGGCATGACATTAAATTTAAGAATCTCAGTGACCTTAACCATTTAGTCTAGTCTACTGGAGAGTCCTTGTCCAGGATGGGAGAAGCATCTGCTGACACTGTTGTCATCAGGTTAACGGGATCAACCAATCTATGAATACACTAAGAGTTCCATACACAATGCAAGCATCAATAAGACACAGCATCTTGCACACGGTGATCTCAGCAACAACTTTTCAAATAGTCACTTGATTATTAGGTTTTCTTGCTAAAGTAATTACTATCAGGTAGCGAAAAAGCTTTTCAGTTTCATCATAAGCCTTCTTAGAAAAGTGTTGTTAGCTCGTAAACGCACCAAGCTGGTGTCTACAAGCAGAAAACTTTATGATTTTATCTAAACCTCTACAGGGTTACTCTCAAACAGGAGAGCACCATTTCGTGAGAAAATAGCTTCACTGCATGAATGTTTTCCATTTAGCATCAGGGAAATGAAGATCCAGGAAGCTTAAAACATCATGGGCAATGATAATGGCAATATAGATTTCTGGTTGATGAACCTACAGGGTGCCACATCATCTCCTGGTAAGCAGCTTTATAACCTGCCCGTGTTATCTAGAGAAGCCCAGGCATATGAGCAGAAAGCCAGCACAATGGATTCCATCCAAGACTTTTTCCTTTGGATCCCAGAATTTATATATAGCCCTGACACAGTTCAGCAACAATCCTTCCACCAGCTAGTGGAAATAGACCTGTGATGAAGCGTAATTTTAGCTGAAGGTCTAACTGCAATTGTCCTATATGGGACAACTGCTGCTTGTACCCATAGAAGCTTTATTTGGACATAGTCCTTGAAATAACCTGAACCTCCACTGTAGTTGTAGTGGTCCTTAAATCAGATACTTCATAAGAAATTCTAAAATCTGCTTTACATGAAACAAGAAGTCAGTAAGTTCTAGTTGTTATTTTTTTTCCTTCTAAGTGTTAGCTGTTATGAAGAAAGTACATCTTGCCACAAGAGCAGTGAAGCTGAAGGGTTAAGTTCAGCCTTTCTTTATCCGGCATGTATGTATAAAACGTCGCTGTACGTTTTGCTTAGGCCTTTTAACCCTGTAAAGGAAGATATTGATATTTTCATTCTAGAGATAAGATTTATTTATAGAATTGATATCCCAAGTTCTCAAGCTAATTGATCCGTTCCCACTACTTTTTGAAATGTTGACTAACTTTTCAAATTGCCATGTACCATTTTTGGGAGGTTTTTGTAATATATGTATATATATATTTAAAAATGATTTTTTTTGAAAGAGAGAGGGATGCAGGGAGAAGGGGAAGAGAGAGAGAATTTCCCAAATGCTCATTCTCTACCCAAAAGTCTGTAACAGCCAAAATTGGACCAGGCCAATGCCAGGTGCCAGGAGTTCAGCTGGTATCTACTGGAGACTTTTAAATCACCTGACACAGATATGAGAGGGTAATTCCTTCACTCTTTTATCCTGCTTCTAATAACCGAGCTTGTGAGAATTTTGTTAGTGATATTTAATTAAAATTAGCCCAATAAAAACTGAAAAATTAAAAAAAATATAAATTTAATATATCCAGAAATCAGTACAAGTTTTCATGTTGTATTTTTTGCAACCTTTAGAAGCAGCGTGGGGATCATGTGTATTAGATACCTTGGAGTATATTTACATCATACTTTCATCTCACATTTCTGAGATTGCATGGGTAGATGGAGCATTGTTCTGGGGTAATAGATAATTTGAATACGTTTTCTCAGGTTTAAGCTTGGCTATTACCTGATATTACATGTTTAAAAAGTGACAGACTGGAACAGTTTCAGACTTACTGCCCAAGACTAAAGAATTCCACTTCACACATGAGTTATGACATTGTTTGAGCAATATTTGTCATTGATAGTGATGATGGTTTGTTCAGGAGTAAAATCTAAGACATCCAGTTCTACAGGGCTGTGTGATGTTCCCTTTAAGGGTTGTGCGAGATCTGAAATAATACTGAAATATGAAGACCTTCGGAAAAGGCAAAACTACTTTGAAAATAAGGATTTTTTTTTTTTGGTAGATTAGTGTTCCCTTTTCAGAAAACATCACAGTTGAAACTGGTTTCCTTGAAGTCATTGCTTAGTCTTTGCTTTTTGATTGACTGTAGTGAACCTCCAGCTGGAAGTGCACCACGACTTAGTGACAGGTGCAGAGTTTAGAGAGCAGGAGTCAAGAGCCACTTTGTGAAATGCGACTTTCAGAACTCGCCACTTGTCTGCAGTGATGAGTTGATGCTGTGGAAATAGCCGGAAAGGGAAGGACGTGGTTGGAATTTTTCAGACTTGGGGGTTGGGGTTTTAGCGTAAAGAATATTGTCATTTTTCATATTGTTTTGGTAATTGCTTCTTTACCCTTTTGTTTCATGGTGGTAGGGAGCATGAAGACTTTCAAAATACCCCACAGGCCTGGGGCTAGGGCTATATTTATTCCTCATCATTTTTCCTCCCAGATGGCCAGACATCGGAAAGAACTGGGAGAAGGGCGGCATTCTTTCCCTTCCTCCAGCAAAGACGAGCAGGATTGGCAGGTGGTGTTGGGACAACTTTGTCACGACTGAGGAAGCGGAAAGACTATCTTTGACGAAAAGGCAGAGAATGAAGGAACGCCAGGATGTACACTTTGTGTAATGTGAAAAAAAATCCACCCTAATGTGTATGTCTAGTACGCATATAGAAAGGGAGATAGCCTCTCTTTGTTTTCAACAACAATGTAAAAATGGACAAATGATGTGAACGAGTTGTTTTTAACAGGCCATTAATAGGGATCTGTATTGGAGGTGGAGCAGCCAGGGCATCAACTGGCGCACGTTTAGGATGCTGGCCTTAGTGTCTCAGCCAGCAGATTTATCCACCATGTCAAAACGCTGGCCCCTGATCTAGATATATATATTTTTAAAGATTTGTTTTTATTGGAAAGGCAGATACACAGAGAGGAGGAAATAGAGTAAGATCTCCCGTCCAATGATTCACTCCCCAAGAGGCCGCAACGGCTGGAGCTGAGCCAATCTGAAGCCAGGAGCCTGGAGCTTTTTCCAAATCTCCCACGTGGGTGCAGGATCCCAAAGCTTTGGGCTGTCCTTGACTGCTCTCCCAGGGCACAGGCAGGGAGCTGAGTGGGAAGTGGGGCTGCCGGCATTAGAACCAGCACTCATATGGGATCTCGGCGCGTGCAAGATGAGGACTTCAATCACTACACTATCGCACTGAGCCTTTTCCTGATCTAGATTTCCTTCACAAACAATTTCATGAGACTAGAGGAAAGGGATCTGAGAGAAAGGAAGCATGAAGGGAAGGGAGATTTCATAATAAAAAGGTACCTCCCCCCGCAAAAGCAACCAAGAAGCACATCAGCTCCTCCGAAGGCATGGATTCGTTCTGACATTGACTCAAACACAGAGTAATTCAAAATTTTGAGGTATTTATGAGACAATTAGACCTTTGGACACTAAGCAGATATTAAGAAAATATTTGATCATCTGTAATGATGATATTATGATTAGATTTTTCTTTATAAATTTTTGGTCAAATATTCATGAATGAAACTATTTGATGTCTGGGAATGTTGGCATGACGTAAATGCAGCCAAACTGGTCATGAGTGCCCGCTCATCCTCCAAGTGTCTCGTGCGGGTGCAGGGTCCCAAGGCTTTGGTGCCCCTACATTGCCCTCCCAGGCCACAAGACAGGAGCTGCATGGGAAGTGAAGTAGCCAGGACACGAACTGGCACCAATGTGGGATTCCTGGGCATGGAAAGGTGAGGATTCAGCCACCAGGCTGTCAGGCTTGACCCCACTCTTTTTTTTATTTGTCTCTACCTTATGTAGTTCTGAAACAAATTCCTGAATCACGTTTTATTTGTAAATGTCTTTTTTCACCTCTTAAAAAAAGCTCTCTCTAAATCAGAATTTGGTATTTCTATCAGTTTGTTTGACCAAGATTTAAAACACAGTTTAAAATATTTTTTAGCTTAAATAGGGAACACATTTTATGTATTTCATATGTATGGTTCTAAGAGCATGATGCTACTTCACTCTTTTCCCTCCTGACTCCCACCCTGCCTTCTTCTTGTCTTATTTCTATTTTAATTTTTACAATGACATACTTTCAATTGTTCTTATAATAGCAAGCTTAATTCTCCAGTACATAAAGAATTCAAAAAGTAGAATGTAGAAAAACCACTATCCTTCAAGAGTAAAAACAGGGCTAGAAACAAGAATCAGAACTCAAAAATGTGAATTTAATTTCTATACATTCCATGTTTTAAACATAATGGCGTCCAGTTTCATAAAACACTGTGGTTGCAGCAAAACTGGCAAGAACAGGTGTTACTTCTTTTCCCTTTTCAAAAATGTTACCACATATAAAGAACATGTGGTACTTGTCATTCTTTGATTTATTTCACTCAACATGATGTCCTCCAGTTTCCACTATTTCTCCGCAAAAGAATTTCATTCATTTTTATAGGCAATTAGTATTCCATTACATTATCATATTTATAAATTCACCTGGTGTAATACACCTTTTTTTATTCCTAGTATTGTGATGAGTGCTGCTTTTTTTTTTCTCATGACCACGTTAGCTATTCAGGGTCCTTTGTGAACAGTGTGCAGTTTTGAAAAGCTCCGATACATCACTGCACTTCTTTGCAACCTGCTGACATATTTTTATTCTAAGGCAATGTTTTTGTAACAGTGTCATGAGTGTAGCTTTCTTGATACCGACAAATGAATGAAGCGATACAATGAGGTAGGAGATAAGTACAGACGGAGGATTTGCTGTTGAACCACTGCTCACCTCCTATTCCAACTTAGCCCGGGTCAAGTAGAGGGTGTTGGCTGGGCTTTGTTTTGAGGTCTTTTCAAGAACACGTACCTAGAATTGAGTTGTTAAGAAATTTTTATTTATTTGAAAGAGAGAGGCATAGAGAGAGAGTTCCCTTCTGTTACTTCACTGTACAAATCACTTCAACAGCCAAGATCTGGCCAGACTGAAATTAGGAGCCTGGCATTCAATCCAGTTTTTCCATGTGGGTAATAAGAAGGGAGCCAAGTGCGTAAGCTGCACTAATTCTGTCCCCTGATGGGCATTAGCAGGCAGCTGGAATAGGAAGCTTAGTTGGAACTCAAACCCAGCACCCTGATGGTAGACCCAGGATTCCCAAAGGACTTTTTTTTTTAAAAGATCTATTTTTACTGTACAGTCAGATATACATAGAGGAGACAGAGAGGGAGATCTTCCGTCTGCTATTTCACTCCCCAAGTGGCCGCAATGGCTTGAACTGAGACAATCTGAAGCCAGGAGTCTGGAGACTCTTCTGGGTCTCCCACACTGGTGCAGGGTCCCAAGGCTTTGAGCCGTGTTTGAAGCTTTCCCAGGCTACAAGCAGGGAGCTGGATGAGAAGCGGGAGACTGCCGGGATTAGAACCGGCGCTCATATCGGATTTCAGTGCATATGAGGTGAGGACTTTAAGTGCTACGCTATCATGCCAGGCCCTCCCGAAATGATTGTTTAACCTTTCTACCAGACACCCGCCCTAGCACTGAATTATTAACACGACAGGATATTAAGCTCCACTGGGTCTTAAGGAAACAACTTTAATTGCATGAACCTGTTAGAAAAACCCTCCTGAAGGTCTTCCTTGAAACTAGAACTGTTTCTGATTGGTTGCCGGTCCATCCCTGTACACACCGGCCTATTCCCTTTGACAGGAATGAATTCTTTGCCTCCTTCACTGATTCTTCATTCTCGCCTTACTTTCTCACAACGTTTTTGCCTTGACTGCCTTGCTTCTGTTCTTTCTGTTCCCATCTGTCTCCTTCAGCTCTTTAGTTGACGGTCACTCTCAGATCCACATTCTTCTTGCACCCCATCACTCTCTAAAGCTACATTTGCTTGTTTGGAATCTGCCACTGGTTCCTCCCACATTGGATGCTTAACATACCTGAGCTGGAATTCAGGGTGGGCCCTGTGGACAGTGTTCACTCTGATTAGTCTGGCTTTGTTCTGTCACTCAGTTTCATCCAGGCGTGCAATGCCGGATGATGATGACGAAGGCAGGAACGACTTGGACAGGCATCCCTCAAACTACTGGCTTCTGTTCTCTGTACTTATCTACTAACTTGCCAGAGCCTTGTAGATTTTGCCTCTGAAAAGATTAAGCAGCTTACTGGTTTGCCAGATGGCTATGATCTCTGCTTGTCGTTTCATGTGTCGATTGTTTACTCTGTATGTGGGTAAGATATCAGCTGTGACTTTTAAGGATTTGCATTCTTAGTCAAAGGGGTGGGTGAACAATTGGCTCCGTGAACCAATGCTGGAAGGGGGAGCTTTAGAGACAGGCCTGGAGTGCTGTAGGAGCACAGGAGTCATTTGTTAGTTGTGCTCTGGGTTTCCTGAAGGTGGGGCTGGATCGGAATGGTGAAAGAGAGCAAGGGAGACAGGGATTAAGAAGCGGAGCAGCCAGGACTAGAACCAGCGCCCACATGAGGTGCTGGTGCTGCAAGTTGAAAGTTAGCGTGCTGTGCCACCACATCGGCCTCTGGAATTTAATGCTTCTTGGCCAGAAACTACTTGTTTATTTTGGGGAAAGTGACAAGAACTTAGCCAGGAGCTGGGGTGGGGGTAGGAGTAAGTTACCTTCTCATCTGAAAATGAGAAAATGGTGAAAGAAGGGAAAATCTTTCCATAGATATGCAGTAGATACAGGGTCTTATTTATTTGTAGTGTTTGCAAGAAAACGAGGCTGCAGTGTTGCCCTCAGAGAGCCTGAGTGTGTGGAGCTAAAGTGGGCAGAAGGAATGGAAAACAGTTCAAGGTGGATAAGATGTTAGGAACATAGGGTTTTAACATAAATATAGGAGCAGGAAAAGAGGGAGATTTTGAACAAATAAGATGCCCATAGAGGGACATTCTATTTAGCTCACAAGCATGGAAGGAGAGAAGAATGTTTATGGGGCATCTGTTTATATTTATGAGCTAGACAGTGTTTGTCTTCTTCACACACCATGTACCATTGTCTCAGTGATGTGGGGAGATGGCTTATCATCCTGTTTGCATGTATGGAAACTGAATTTACAGTAAGAAGTTCTCTCAAGATCACGTTGTTAATAAATGTCCCAGCCAGTATTTAATGTGTGTCTTATCAGCCTGTGTTCTTTTCACTCTGTTCTGAGTTTCCTTTTTCTCTCTCTCTTTTTTGAAGGGCTCAGTGTGAATGCTCCAAACAGTCAAAAACCAAACAACAAATACACAGTAACCGACTAGTTGTGACATGTGGGGGCGTTGGCAAAAAATAAATCATGGCTGTGGGGCAATAGACAGTGAAGAAATAAGCAGTAAGCAATTTCCAAAATGAACTAAATTGTTACAAATGGTGAGAACAGAAAGGAATAAAATAGATGGGGGAAAATGGAGCCAGTGTGGGATGCTGGAATGTGACAGCGGGGGGGGGAGCTGTGTGGACAGGGATCCTCAAGGGGTTCTTAGGGTGATCGGGGGCATGTTGCAAAGGAGCTGAATTTGGAAGGTTCCATGCTCTTCACAGGAAGAGGGGACAACATGAGGACCAGTGAGCTCCCAGGAACTTCCTTCTGCCCTCTTGATCTCCAAATGGATGCACGTTTTCACGGGAGGTTTTTTTTTTTTTTTTTTTTTTTTAGCTTTTATTCTCTAAAATTTACATAATACCCAAAATATGCTGGAATCCCGTTGGCTTGAATCGTAGCGGCATACAACATCTAGGGGTTTGGAAAGATGCAAGGGTACCTGTCCTTTTTCAAGGTTATTTATTTATTATCTATTTGTTAATTTGACTCATTTGGAAGGCAGGGAGATCTTCTCTGCTGACTCACTCTGCAAATAGCTTCAACAGTTGGGTCCGGGCCAGGCCAAGGTTGTGCTCTTGGACTCCCATGTGGTGTTAAGGTCCCAGCTACTCGAGTCATCACCTGTTGCATCTTGGGGTTCACAGTAGCAGCCAGCTGAAATCCAGTGAATAGCCAGGACTTGAACTCAGTGCTCCAATATGAGATGTTGAGTGTGCCATCTACTGGTTCAAATGCCAGCACTTCTCTGCTACGTGCAGCTATTGCAAAGCCCGTCCTCCCCCTGAACTCCGGTTCTCTGCCCTGTTCTGTTAGTCACTTCATATATAAGCATTGCAACCGAATAGCATCTAAGGACACTTCTCTGTCAAGTTTATTGCCAGCTCCGTTGGAACTGAAACCTAGTTGCGAGTTGTAGGCAGAGGGCAGCCAAGGCCTCCAGGTTGCTGGTTACTTGGCTAGAATCCCCATTCATATTAGGAAGCAGATTTTTAGAATAAATTTGGCACTGGAAGCACTGCCATCCTTTTGTGAAGCTGCATCAATAAGTGTAAACCCCCTAATCATGCTCTTCAACCCTCGGCCAAGCTGACAAATATTTAGGCATTGGAATATTCTCGGATACCACCTTCTGTTGACTGTGTGGGATTCTTGTGCTGTTTGGGTTGGCACTGGAACACGATCTTCTGTTTTATGCAATCAAGCACATCAGAGCAGCTCTTTATGCTCAGCCTCTCCAAGTGGGTGCTGAGCAAGATCTCTTGTGTACCTTGTCATTTTCAGTATGATCCAAGTTTAGTGAATATTTCTATGGCCTGGTAAATATTTTCTAGCTGTTGGCATGGGCAGTTTCGCTTTATTACTTTCTTCCCCTCCTATGCCATTTGCTCCAGGCTAGGATTTTAATGACCCTGCTTTGGTTTAAGATGAATTTTGAAAAATATATGTGTATGCTGGGACTACAATATTTTCAGAGAAAACAGGCGTGGGTGTGACAGGGTGATGTAATTAAAGTGCTGCACGCACCCAATAAGACCGATGCATTTATCCGATTGTGGCAAGCAGAGAGGAAGGCTTGTTGAGATTCGCAGATACACAGAATTCTCTTTGTAAGAAGCTTTGCTGCGAGCATGTGGCGTAATAAGCCTATTTTCCGATCTTTAGTCACTTTTGCTTTAAGGCATCAAGAGGAAAGGACTATTTCCCGTGGCTTGCTGCTTGACTTTATTATTCCTGTTACTCCCTGCTGTTAATTTTGCGTGTGTGTGTTCAATGTTAGCATCAGGTGTTGGCAGCCTTCTTAGGGGAGATAGATTGCTTTGAAATAAACACAGCTGGAAACAGACCAGATATTGTTTTTCTTTCTTTCTTTTCTGAAATGGAACAGACATTTCTAGAAGGACTGAAGAGTTTGGTAATGGCTACAAAAACTTTATAGATTTATTCTTGCGACTCTTGTTAATGATTAATGCCATGTGTGGGTGTCCAGAGGAACCCACTCTCCTTCTTCCTTCCAAAAGCTGCATTTTCCTGGGAACAATGAACTTGCTGGGGTTTACTGCCATCTGAACTTGAGGAGGGGGTGGAGTTGGCTCAGTTCTGTTTCTTCCAGCTGAACTGTGGTTTAGGAGTTAAGAATGACTTCTGTGGGGTTTCCTCGCGTTAGCTCTGCTTGCAGACTTGAAAATCTCCAAGTCGCTGCTACTCGTCTCTTCCTGTTCTATGCTTCCCAAGAAAGGCAAGTAAGTGAATTATGGCATGTTGATGTGTGTGCACATGTGTAATTTTTTTTGTTTCATTTAATATCCTTGTTAAAGTAAAGCAGAATATTTGCTAACTATGATCAACTCGGTGTTGTGTCTCTTTGCACTGTTTCTTGTTGCTGTAAGAAGTTGATATGCTCTGAAATACTTGATTTCAAAGAAAACTTTGAGGATGATGCGAATCTCCACCTTCCACATAGTCAAGTGTTTAGTCTGGATAGGAGAGTCTGGTAATATCACTCGGCAGGCAGCAAGGTCAGGGTCACAATGATGTCGAGGTAGGATGAGGGGTTGGTGGGCATGAAAAGTAAAGTGGGGCAGAGGACCAGGGGTGTTCTCCATCCTTGGAAGAGTTCACTGTTGCTCTGATCATTGATTCCTCTGGTATGTCGTAAGTTCTGTCTCACTGGCTTATATGTGTATGGCTTGCTGAGTTACGGCACAGTAAGTGCTATTAGGAATTGCTGCTAATTCGTGGCTATCTTGAAGTTTTCCAAAGCAGATTTTCTCCTCAAATAGCTATTTCCTTCTCTGACTTTTAAGTTATAAATGAAAAAAAGAGAGAGAAATACAGGAATTTAAAGAGTGAGTTCTACTTTTGATTTGCTTCAGTGGCCAGTGGACACCTTTTTTTATAGGTAAAACATATATTCTAAAGGATTGTATCTGTTAGGATTCCCTGACTTGCCTGTTCCCAGTAGTGGGATATATGTGTGGTCATCTGAAAAGGTTGAGTCTCAGTCTCATTTGGTCCTCACTGGACTGTCCATCTAATTTAAAATCGCATACGCTGTCTCTTTGACTGATGGCTATGGATGGGACTTGTTGGAATTTGGCCATATGTCATTTTAATTCTAACAACTGGATCCAACACCTGCCATGGCTCCCTGAATATAATAAGCCCTTGTGTTTTTGAATTCATACTATGTATTTCTATTCACTGTATGTGTTTTCCACCCACTAGGACTTAGTATCACGTGTTGTATAGCCACCTGGGTAGAAAAGTGAGACATGAGTTTTGGATCTTGTAAATGCACAGATAAGCTGGAAAGAGGAAAGACTGGAGAGACCTATTTTAGAGAAGGTGGTCTTAAAAGACTTTCCCATGTTTTGACAGCCAAACATATTTTCTTCTCACTTTATACAATTTTACAAAAGTTATCTAAATTTTGATCTTTAAAAGCAGGGAAAGAGAAAAAAAATACCTTAATTAGCCTCGGATAATAAGGGCAGTGTTGTTCCTGATTGTCCTTTTAAAAATGGGACTGTATAGATTGTTTCTCTCTATAACTGTTGGAACTGCTTATGGTCTCCATTGTCATGTACGTTATCTGACTGAATGTCTCACATTGGTCCAGGCAGCAGGTATTGATGTTGTATTACAGTGATGCTTTTATTGAGCCCATTGACAGTCAGATGAGATTCAAAGTGGCAGTTACTCCTACCATTCCTACCAGGCTTCCCTCACTCCACTTTTCCAAAAAAAAAAGGGAAGTTCTACTGCCTCTCCCATGTGCTTCCCATTGTGAGAGAGTGGAAGGAGTTCCCATCTTGCGTGTCAGGAGATTTGGACTGCTGCTGGACTGGTTCATTGCCTGCCTTGTTGGTTACTGAGTTACTCAAGTCTTAGGCATCATTTCCTGGAGAGGAGGTTACTCTTCTAGATTTCTTGAGTTTCTTTGTGGCTTCAGGGTCTGAAAGCAGTGTTAACTGCCCTGCAGTGCTCACTTGCAGTGCGGAGAAAGTGGTGAGAAAGTGGGTGGGACTCTGTTCTCTAGGCGGCTTTCTTTTACCCCTGCAGGTGGCAAAGGGATGCAGAATCTCCAGATGTGAGGCAAATCACACATCCTTATAGGACTCTGCTTTCTGATCTGGGTCCTCAGCTGGTGACTCTCAGTCTAGTTCTTTCTGACTCCAACCAAAGTCCTTGAGCCAAACTTGCTTGTGGTTCCAGCCCTGGGAAGAACAACATCAAATTCCCTTTCCATTTCGTTCCACAAAGAGTGATAACTTCCTTACAGGAGCCCATCTGTTCTCAAAATCTTTTTTGGAACAAGGCAAATGTAAATGAGTATTATTGTAGCCCTCAACTTGTGGCAGGTGTTTGAGTAATGGGCAGGGTGGAAGAGTGGAGAAAAATTTTTTTAAAAATTTCTATTTCCTTTTTTAACTCCAGCAGCTGTTCACAGACTGATTTGGAAAAGGGTGGGATACTAATGTAAAGGTGGTTGTATTCTTCTGACATTCCAAAGAAAACAAAAGGCATCACCCTAATTCTGTAAAAGAAAAATGAAATGTATTGGAATGACCCAAGAGAGAAAGCAGATTGTTGGAGGAGAGAGAAAGTTGACATGATTCCGACGTTTCCAGCCTGGATAGGTGAAATGCATCCTCCAGGACGACCTGTCACGATCTGAGTCTTGTTTCCGCTTGCTTTGGTTTCATCACCCACAGACTCCCTAGGAAGGAAGTGCTGTTCTACACGGTAGATGAGAGCTTAGTACTCAGGGCACTCATCTCCTTCTGTCACAGTCTCTGTGTTTCCTCCCTTGTTGGGTGTGATTTAGACCGTAACTTTTTGCTATTTCCTTTCCAACAGGCAAAAAACGAAACCCTGGCCTTAAAATTCCGAAAGAAGCATTTGAACAACCTCAGACCAGTTCCACGTAAGTTGGCAAAATCATTATCTTCATTCAAACACTTGTACTTTGTGTCCAATCCAGTGGGGGGGTGGTGAGGTCAATTTTAAATTAGATACCAAGGCTGCAGCTTTGGAAATGATATTGTCAAGAAGAACATCTTCTCACTGTGAGTGGAACAGAAATAATTACACTCTGTCAGTCAAACTGCATCGAATGAGTAGTTTTGAACTCAATGTTTGTGCTTATCGAGCATGTAAGAATTGAGAGTCACTCCATAATGATGTAAATTTTTGCTGATGGTATGTTGGAGCTTTCAATTGACTGGGATAATACTCTGCTAGCTCTGTCTTCAGACCAGAGAGGGTATACCTAAGAAGCCATTGAACTTGACTGGACAATAAGATGCTGGACTCTATGTTTGGTATATGCTTGCAATGGGGGAATCTCAACTGAACTTGAGCTGTGGTTAGGCAACAAGGTGGAGGAATCCACCATGGTGGGAGGGTTTGGGGAGGGGTGGGAGAACCCAAGTATCTATGTAACTGTGTCACATAATACAATGTAATTAATGAAGTTAAATAATAATAATAAAAAAAAAAGAATTGAGAGTCACAGGCATTTGGTAGACAGAGTCTTGTGTCAATTCACAAAGGTTCTTTCTTGCCTCTTCCCTAGATCTGAGCAAACAAGAGATTCTATGAGAGCTACTACTATAAAACTTAGGTTGAAGTGGAAAGTTGGTATTTGGCTTTGACCCATATCCTGACACTTGAGATGAGGTGAAGGAATACTACTTTATTGGCTGCGGGTTTTTGTTTGTTTATCTGTTTTTGTTTTTGGGCTTTTCACATGCCTGAGTGAGCTCAAGGTTTAGTGAGGCAGCACACCCTCTCTGCTGGCCTCCTTGTTTATCTCTCTCTTTCCTGGGCACCAGGTGCCTCCTACCATCTGCGTGGGAGGAGCACAAACTCCCAGCAAACAAGTTGCAGTAGAAACGCCAGAGACAGAGAACAAGCAAAGGGGAGGCATCCCTAAAGGAATTTTGGGGTTGCAATATGTTTATTTATATCTACGAAAATGACTTCCCCTGTAGAAGTTTTTCTCCTTAACTTTGATTGATCTTTTTTTTTTTTTTTTTTTTTTTTTTTTTTTTTTTTTTCCAATTTGGTAGAAACGGGAGCGGGGGTGGAGGGGCCGAAAACGAGAAGGGACACATCTCCTGCCATAGTGGCAGGATGGGGAGCTACCAGGGCAGGGGAAGGGGCACACGTGGAGGCTGGGACGGGCAGAAGAGAGGGGGAACTTTGATCCATCTTATCAGAAGGTCTATGCTCTGTTGTTGGGATTTGATTATGACAATGACGATATCACAATGCAAGAAACTTTTCCCTGAGGAGCCTCCAGGGACAGAATTGAACAGAGGGCTACACTTCAAACTCTGGACCAAAGCTTCAGGGGCTAAACTCAGGTTAGGAGGATCCTCATGAGAACAGCTGTGAGAAGCACTTCCTATACCTAAAACAAGATTGCCTTTTTTTTTTTCTGTTTCTTTTATTTGATCACTCAGGGAAATTGGTGGTTTCCATGACCTGTGGTTTTGAGAATGTGTGATTAGAATTTTTTTTTTCTTACGAGTTACTCAAGAACTTAGAGTCAAATAGATGGGCTACCCTTCCTACCCATTGGGTACTGCAGGGAATAACTATAGATTCATGGGAAGCTACAAAGAAGTGCAGAGGGCAGTAAGCTTGCTTCAGCCTGTAACAAATCCCCACTCCCTCCACGCTAACCTCTTGCTTTTTACTATTTCATATATGAAAATCAAGAAAGTAGCATTAGTACAAACGATGGAACTTATTCAATGTCACTGGCAAAGTTCATAACTCATTTGAGAGAGAGAGAGAGAGAGAGAGAGAGAGAGAGAGCGTGTGTCTTGCAGTTTCTCACACGTGCAAATGCCTTAGCACTCCCATAAATGAAGATATTCAACTATTTGAATGTTAGGAGATTCTTTCAGGTTATCTTGTAGTCAAACCTATGTCTTTTTCCCCATTTTCATCCCCAATTCTTAATCAGCGCTAAGCATTTTGTTACATCATGATTGTTTTGTAAATGAAAGCATGCATCTCTTGTTGAGGATTTTTAAAAAGTTGACATACTCTTCTTGAGGTTCATTCAAGTTATTATGCATAGTGATCAATTCTTACTATTCGTTTCTATGTCCTTGTGTACTTCAGACAAAGGGTTTAAGCGTTTGAAGGAGAATATGGGTGGGTTTTTGGTGTTTTAGTTCTTTTGAATAAAGCTACTATGAACATTTGATTTGTAAGCTCCTGCCTAAAAGTAAGTTTCCATTTCTCCATTAATACACTTGAAATTGTAATTGCCAAGTTTATATGACAAGCCCTTCTTTAGCTTTGAAGGAGCTGTCACGTCATTTACTGGAGCGATTCACCATTTTGTATTCTCACCAATCATGTTTGAAAGCTCCCATTTCTCAGCCTTTGCTGTTACCACTGTTTTTCATGTTGATGTGTCGTAATCCCATCACTACAGTTTAGATTTGCATTTTTTCTGGAAGCTAATGATGCAGAACAGAAAGTAGGTGTTTATTTTCCATTTGTGTATTTAATTTGGGAAAATGTCCATGCATTCTGTTTTGCCTGTTGTCTAATTGCACTGTTTATTGTTGACTTTTGAGAGATATTTATGTACTTTATACACAAAGACTTTTTCAAACATATACTAAAGGTTTGTAGTTTGTCTTTTTGTCCTAGCACAGTCTTTTGGAGAACAAGGCTTTTAACGTGTGGAAGTTAAATACTTTTCTATTTTACATGGAGTTTCTTATTTGGAGCTATTTATGGAACAAGCGATGAAATTTAGGATGAGTTTTACATTTATTTATTTTTGGTGATGCATTTCCAATTATTTCAACATCATTTATTGAAAAGACTACTCCTTATCTACTGAAATTCATTTGCACCTTGTCCTAGTATCAATCTGGATAACTTTTTTTTCATCTATTCCTCGGTTCTCTGTTCTGCATCATTGACCTGTATGTTTGTCCTTTTGCCAAACTCAGACTGTTTTGATCATTAGAACTATATATATATGTATATATATGTATATACATATATATATATATACTAAGTCATAACATCAAGAAAAGCAATTCCTACTCTCTCCTTTTTGTTTTTTCAAAGTCACATTAGTTTTTTTGGAGCATTATTCTCTTTTCATTTAAGGTTTAAAATAGGCTTGTCTGTGTTGATGAGTTTAGTAGGAATTGTGTCTAACCTACAGATTCATTTTGGGAGAATTGATATATATATAGAATACTTAAATCATTAACATGTATTGAGGTTTCAATTCTTTAGATTTATATTATATATGTTTAGTATTTAGGTTTTCTTTAATTAATTTCTAACACTTTACAATTTCCACATATTATGCTTTGGAAATATTTATGCCTAAATATTTCATTTTCTTGGACACAAATATCAGTGGTGTTCAGTGCTTGGTTTTGGTTTCAGCTTGTTCATAGTGAACATACAGAAATGATTTGATTCTTTAGTATTGATTTTGACTTTCCTAAACTCATTTGTTGTAGAAAAAATTTTGTTAGATTCCATGGTGGTTTCTATGTAGACAGCCAATCTATCTGCAAGTAGAGAATTTTGTTTCTTCTTTTCAAATTTGCATTTTTGTTGTTGTTGTTGGTTGAAGTGGCAAGAATGTCTACCACTTGTCTTCTGGTTCACTTGTCAAATTCTGGCAACAGCTAACTCTGGACAGGACCCAGGGGCACAGTCTGGGTCTCCCACATGAGTGGCAGAGACGCACCTATTTGAGCCATCACCTGCTGCCTTCCAGGGTGCACATTACCAGGAAGCAGGAACCCAAAGTGGAGCCAGAAATTAAATCCAGGTACTCCGCACTGAGGTATGACACTCTACAGTTGCTCTCAGCCCAAGGGCCGAGAAACAATAAGATGTTAGCATTCTAAGTAGTGCACCAAATATCCAGCCTAAATGTCCACCTCTGGGTTAAGTGATGAGGCAGGAAACCTTGCTTTGTTTCCCTTCTAACAGGAATAAACACATTCAGTCTTTCACTATGAAGTATGATGTTCAGCGTGGAGGTTTTGCACATGCTGTTTATGGGACTAAAGATGTCCCCTTGCGGTCATAGAGTTTACTGGCAGCTTCGAGTGGAGTTGGATTTTGCTTAGAATCTTCTTTTCATCAATTGATGTGATCAGCAGATTCTCTTCTTTGCCTTATCGACATGGTGTATTACACAGATTGTTTTTTAAATATTGAAGTTGGCTTACATACACAGAACAAATGCCAGTTACTTGGAATTTTTTTTTTCACATTGGGGAAACTTTGTTTACTGGCATTTTGTTGAGGATTTTTTTCTGCATCAAAATTAATGGGAGATTTTAAAAAAAGGTTTATTTATTTTTATAACAAAGTCAGATATACAGAGAGGAGGAGAGACAGAGAGGAAGATCTTCTGTCCAATGATTCACTCCCCAAGCAATGTGATGACTGAAGCTGAGCCAATCCGAAGCCAAGAGCCAGGAGCCTCTTCCGGGTCTCCTATGCAGGTGCAGGGTCCCAAGGCTTTCAATCGTCCTTGACTGCTTTCCCAGGCCACAAGCAGGGAGCTGGATGGGAAGCAGGTCTGCCAGGATTAGAATCGGTGCCCATATGGGATCCTGGCACGTTCAAGGCGAGGACTTTAGCCGCTAGGCCACCGCGCCAGGAAATGTTTGACTTTACTATTTTACTGTTTACTCAATCCAATTTTTCTTTTTTTTTTTCCTAGTATCATAGCCATACTGGTCTTATATACATGAGTTGCTAGGTGTTACTTCTCCTGTTTTCTGACACACGTCATATAAAATTGGTGGCATTTATTCTTTGCGTGCTTGCTAACATTTTCTAGTGAGAGACCTGAATATGTGTTTGCAAAATTTTAATTATAAATTCAGCATTCAACATAGCTAAAGGACGATTCGGATTACATATTTCATCTTAGTTAATTTTTGGTAGTGTGTATTTTTAGAAGAGCTGGTCCAGTTATGCTTTTAAACACATTTTAATTAATATAATGGAACAGATTTTAAGCATTCCACGGGTACAGTTCTAATAAGACAATCTTGCTTCCCTTTCTCCCCCTCCCACATATCTGCTTCAGGTTTTGCTAAGACATAACTTTAATCCACTCTATATTTACAGGCTTAATTTGCCACAAATCATAACTTTGAAAAAGTCAAAAGTAGAAAGACCCCAGTTCCATAGGCATATAAAGAATGGCGGAACATGACAATCATGTCACAAAAGGACTATTTCATCCCGTGATATTTTATATTCTATCTTAACTGTCACGCATAGAGAAAACATGTTATTTGTATTTCTCAGACTTTTTTTAAAAAAATTAATATATAAGTTGCATCCATTTTGTTACAAACAACAGGATTTTATTCTTTTTTATGGCTGAGTAGTGTTTTATAGTGTATACATAGCACATTTTTTTTTTTTTATTGTTTTTTGATACAATTTGTTTGGCGATGGGCTCTCCCCTCTCCCTTCTCCCCCCCCCCCCAAATTCTCTCTCCTCACCTCTGTTCTCCCCTCTGGGTTCATAATGTGTGTCCATTGTGAATTTTCCCAAGTCCATCATGCTTCCACTGGAGTGTCTCCCATCCATGTAGGAGAATAACTTCATTGTAATGAGAAGGTTAATTCTTGTATTCTGGGGCCCTAATGTAGGTACAGTGAGGATTAGGCCTTCGTTGTTTATGGGCTGTAGCAATATCAGTTATATGTGGACACTGATTCTCTGAGGTGGCCATAAACAATCCACCTCTTGCGTAGCACGTTGTCTTTATCCATTCCTCACTTGATGGACATCTGCATGGATTCTACATCCTTGTCATTCTGAATTGAGCTGCAAGAGTCATGAGGGTACAAATGATTTTTTCATTTGCTGATTTCATTTCATTTGGGCAGATCCCCAGGGGCAGAATGGCTGGGTCGTATCTGGTAGGTCTATTTTCAGATCTTTGAGGAATCTCTATAATGTCTTCCAAAAAAATGGCTTTAGTAGTTGCAAATGAAAACCTCAACTAGGTTTCACCTTATCATATTTGAAAGGTTATCTTCCAAAGCCTTACAACTGTAAATGCTGGTGAGGATGTCGGCGGGGCGGGGGAAGGAAGATATCCGAATCCACTGTTGATGGGAAGTTGTCACATTTCTCAGAGTGAAGCTGTTGTAGTATTTCCTAATCACCCTTTCAGAAGCCAAAGCATGTTGTGTGTTCTCCTGTTCTCTGCCTCCCCTTGGTAATTTGTACCTACTCTAATTATCTGTGATAATTTTGCTTGAGGTTTGTCAATACCTTTCTTTTATTGTTTTCCTGTTTTCACTTTCATTGCATTCTAGTGTTATTTTCTTTTTTCTGTATTCTTATATTAACCATCCAACTGTTGTGTATTTCTTCCCTTGAAATTTCTGATTGTTTTACCTTTGACTAGTTTATGCCATTTTCTACATTTTATGATTTTTTTGGAGGCCTCCATAACTTCTTCCTTGGTATAAGCCAATGAATACAAATCTATGTAAGGGTGAAAGTCATTTCTATTTTGTCTTTCCCTCGTGTGGTAGAGTATTCTTCAATATGCTTTCCTGTTCCACTCTAAAGTCCACAGCAGCATTGAGCCACTTGAGTTCTTGGTCTTATTTTTATTATTTTAATAACAAGGCTTCAATTTGTACTCCTAAAGAAGTAGTTTCCACATTAGGTGTTTTTTTTGGCAATGCTTTGAGGCTGGCTTGATGATTGTTACTATTCGTACGCTGCCTCCTTCTGCAGTGCTACACAAAAATAAACAGCACGAGACAGAGCTCCATTCTCCCTGGCTCCGTGTGGGTGGTCCCTCTGCTGGAGCTCTTCTTCTGAGTCGCCCCTGCCAATGTGTCTCAGATTTCGGGGCTGTCTCCTCATTTGATTGATTGCCACTAATTCTAAATCAATTCTGTGCTCTTCAATATCAAGTCTTTTCACCCTCCTAAGAAAATCAGGAGGCAGGTTTTTTTTCTTTCTTCCTTTTTATTATTACTCTCAGTTGACAAGTGAAGAAAAGCAGAACTGTGCAAGGGTCGGGTGCTTTGTTTCAAGCTGTTAAGCATTGTTTAGTGGGCAGGAGGCCAGGCTGTGGAGCCACGATGCCCAAGTTTGTATTTGATATCCAGACTTCACTCTTTGAACAACTTCGGCAAGACTCTTCACTGGACTAAGCTTTAGTTTTTCCATTTTAAAAAACTAGAATAAACAATGATGTGTTTGTTATGAGAACTAAATGTCATAATCCATATTAGATGTCTAGAATAGTGCCTGGCCCATTGTAACTGCCCAACGCAAGCTAACTCCCAGTTATTATTAGAACACAAGTTTTAAGCGGAAGAGCTGGGCCGTAAACTTAGGGGTCTTTGGCTCTCAGTTATATTTTCTTAGCCAAATATTAGACAAGCAGACACTGTAACCAAACAGCTCAGACTAGTTAAGTAAGAGGCTGTACTCTTTGTTTCTATAGTAAACCCGTCATCGTGGGACAGCTCTGGTTTGTAATCTTTGAGTAAACTTACATTACTTAATTGAATTCAATGTTAATTCTCTGCATTAAAAGAGGCATAATAATACATTCAAGAGGTATGAAAATTAAAGAAGCTATTTCATTTAAAACATTTAACACAGTCTCTAATCCAAGCAGCTTTATAGTGAGAACATTGAATAATCATTGTAGCAACAATTACAGAGTGATATTTGTATAGGATTTTAAGAAAATAATTATCATAATAGATCAAACATTTTTGTTCAATACCTTTGGTCTTCTAGGAAAATATTCTTGTAATAAACTTGTTTTTTCCCCTCCAAAATTACAATATTAAACAAGTTGACAGAGAGCATTCAACTGCTGCATGAAACTCCTGCCGAGTGTCAGTGTTCCAGGTGGACTGATGTGTCCAGCCCGGGACAGAGAGGACACAAGCTCAGCCAATCCAGTGCCGGCTGTCAGTCTTGGTCTCACCTATTGATGTTTCTGGCAGACTGTATGAAGCCAAAGGCCCAAAGATCAGATGGATTGATTCTTTTTCATAAGACAAGCTCGAGGCCTAGGGAACAGGTTCCTGGATTTGGACAGAGGTCTGAGGAGAAGTGAAGCATTAAGTCCATATCCATCATGGCACTCTCTCTCCTTTCCCCTCCTCAAATACAGCCTGCAATGCAGGTGAGTTGAGTTTTATTTCCCGCTCTGTTGATGACTGTACAGCTTCAAATATCACAGAACTTTCAGATTTCAATTCTCTTAACCTGGAGAATAGCATTTTGCCTTATGATTAGGTCAAGGTGCAATATAAACACAGAGCCAGGATCTACAAACTTTTTTTTATTATGTTAAAGGCCGTGTAGTAAACACTTTAGGATACTTAGGCCACAGCAGCTTCTATTGGATAGTCTTTGCCATTTATTATAGCCATTTGCCTTGGAACAGTCATTCTTAACTGGACTAGTGGTTTCCACCTGCCATGTTCTGTTTTAAAATACAACAACAGGAGACCTGCAAGAGGTCTTATTTAGTATCGTCATAGATTGGCAAGAAAACAAAGCTAGCTGTCAACAATAAGTGATCTTTTTGTGGCCTCATACTTTTTAAAAGGCAGAGCGCTGAATAATTACAAAGGATTTTTTTATTGTTCACATTAGACACATGTTTCAAGTCATTTCTGTCTTTATTTCAAAGCACCCTTGCAAGCAATACAAACAAATAAATTGTGAAAGGTGGAGAAACAGTGAATTTCTAGAAATTTGATTCTTCTGGGAAATTTTCTGAAGAAAGATTCAGTGCTCACAAGCACAAATGGGTCAGAAACACAAATGGCACCGAAACGTCACCACCATTTGTGTGTGTGTGTGTGTATTTGTGTGTTTTGTTGTGTGGTTTTTTTTGGTCTTTTCCTTTTAGTTTGAATAGAAGGACTTCAAGTATTCTGTATCAAGGGAAGTTGGAGATAAGGGAAGACTTGTACTGAAAAATCTAAGATCTGTGTTTGTATCTGTGGAGATTTTCTTAGTTCTTCCTTATCAGCTTCGTGTATGTTTAGTATCAGTAACGAAGATAGAATCATAACACTTCAGTGCTGGGAAACATGGTCATTGCCAAAAGATTCTTTTCGCTTTGTTTTTTCTTCCTCCTAATTTTGCTTTTTTTTCTAAAAACAGCGTGGCTGGCATTGTGCTCCACGGAGACTGGGGTTTCAACCTGCTTGGTTACCATGTGCAATTGCTGCACTAGAATTCTTTTGTCTTTGATTGTTGGTTGGTTGGCTTGATTATCTAGGCATGCTACCTTGGTCATGATACCTGTAATGCACTTAATTCGAGAAAATGCTTTTCCTAGGATCCCAAACAGGGGCCCAACCACGGGTAAACATCCGTCTCCTGTGTAGCCTGGGAATGGCAGAGACAGGCTTCAACTGACACAAACAAATACGCGAAAACATATTCTGGCAACACAAACTCTTGTGAGTTTGACTGCTGAAGTGTGCACACTGCCATCAGCATCACCAGCCAACTTTGGAAAGTTGGTCCGAATTCTGAGCTGGGAATCAGGGCCTCGGGCCGCTGGGACTCCAGGCAGCTCGCTTCACCATGCTTTTTTTTTTTTTGTCCACCTGTGAAGCAAATGGTTAGATATGGAATTCTAAGTTTTGATCATTTTTAAAGTGAAAGAATCATCAGACATTTAGAAAAATTGTGGAAGGAGGGATGAAGTAATTGGATGAAAACAAAAGCATGAGGCTGACTAGTATAGTAGAATTACCATCTCACTCTATACCAGATGGCTGCTATTAATTGGATATTTACTATATGCCAAGCATTCTGCTAAGTGTTTTATCTGGCACATCGAATTTAACGCTCGTTCCTACTCTGTGAGGTGCTAATGCAATATAGTCACATCCCCGTATTAAGGAAGAAAAGGAAGCTGGAGGAGATTAAGTGATGCACATTATTTTTCCTCCTGTACTTTCACGTCCTTTTGTCACTTTCTCTCGTTTCCTCCTTCCTCTGAAGGAAGAGCCGCTCCCGTTGCATAAGGCTGTGGAAAGACACCTGACAACACATCTCAGGTTGCTTCTCTTTTCCTTTTATCTTTTTAGGCCACCTCGAGATTTAGACTCCAAGGCTTGCATTTCTATTGGAAATCAGGTGAGAAAAGGCATGCGTTTCAACTGCATGCTTTGTTTTCTGACTGAACCATAAAGGTTACAAAGTTACTTTCTGTAATGTGCTGTCAGGGAATGAGTGGAAAAAGTTTGAGTTTAAAAGAATTCCAGATGTTTCCAGTAGAAAGAAACAGCATTTCAAAGGTAGACCGGTTATCCTGCTATCATGGTTACACCCTGTATCCGTGTTGAAAGATCGCGCCTTGTCCCATTGATGTACAATTATCGTGTCATCTATACATTGTTTTGAGGATTAAACATGACTAAAAATCTAGAGAGTAAAGTGTGGTTGAGTAAAATATGGTTGAGTGATGAATTGTAATCCGGCTATTGAGATTCTGATGGGAGGAGTTTGAAGAGAGGTGTTTTGATTGGGTGGGCATTTCTCAAAGTGCAGCTGTTGACTTATTTGCTATCAGCCAGTCATGGATGATAAACATGATTAACATAGTGTTGGTCAACAACCTGCAGAGTAGGTGGCTCTAAGTGAGCCGTTCAAAAGCTGAGTTGGATGGAGTTGAGTCTCTGTGTTGCTTGTGGCAAGCAGGGAGCCTATTGTGGAGTCTTTGCAACTCCTAGTTCGTCTTGTAACATCGCCTTGAAAGCAGCTGCTTCGACAACCTGACACAACGCGGGAAAGTTTCAGTCCCGGAAAGAATCCTTATCACACTGTGAGAAACCAGGTAGTGGACAACACAGGCTGTGCCTACTGTTTGTATCTCTTCCCTGTTTGGCTGTTATTTTCTTTCTCTTGCAGAACTTTGAGGTTAAGGCAGATGACCTGGAACCTATAATGGAACTGGGACGAGGTGCGTACGGGGTGGTGGAGAAGATGCGGCACGTGCCCAGCGGGCAGATCATGGCGGTGAAGGTAGAGTTGATGTTTCCCCAAATGTTTTCCATCTGCAGTGTATGCATTTGTCCATCTCAACTGTGAACCAGCCCCTTCCACCAAAGACTGAAGCAGGAATGCTAGCCTGGCGTTACCTGCCTTCGCCCCACGTCTGACCACTCGGGTTTGATTTTGGCTCCGGCTCCTGAATGCATCTTCCTGCCGGTGCAGACCCAGGGAGACCCAGGGAACCAGTAGTAATGGCTCAAGTAACTGGTTTTCTTCCCCCCATCTTAGGCCTGGATTGTGTCTTAGTTCTCTGCTTCAGCCTCAGTCGGTTGGAATGTGAACCCATGGGTGAGAACTCTCCCTGCTTCTGATATAAGATAAAGAAAAACTGAGAGAAAGAAAAAGGCTGGTGGCTTTGACTCAGTGTTAGCAATGGTCCAGTGGCTCAGGCCCTTTTGCTCTTGGAGAATGAAGATTTCTCCCTCTTTTCTTGTAGATTTTTCAGTTGGTTCATCTACTGATCCTTTGCTAAGTAGGCAAAAAGAAAAAAAAAAGTGAAGACTTAGTGATATGATCTCTTTCCTGTCACTTTATGACATAATCACATTTCTAGAAGGCAATGTGTGTTGGTGTGACTGGTTTTGTTCTCTCAGAAGCCCTGCGATAGGCACAAACAGCGCTTCCACTTCTGTTTGCTTGCTCCTTTCCCCTCTCGCTGCACTGATTTTCTTATAATAGGTATTTATTCCAATTCTAGTTATCCACTCTTTCCATGGGCTTCAAATCTAAGTATTCAGCTGGATGTGGGTTGAAAATGTTTGGGAAAAAATGCTTGTATTAAACATGAGTGGATTTCCTTCTTGTCGTTTCTCTCTCGACAATACAGTAGAATAACCATCTGTATGGCATTTACACTGCAGTAGATATTTTAAATGTTCAGATTTAAAGCCAATGGGAACATTTGTGTAGGTGATGTGTAATTACAGTGTCATTTCATATAGAGAACTTTCATGTCCTTGGGTTTTGCTATAGGAGAGGGAGGGTCCTTGAACCAATCTTTTAGAGATACCAAGGGACAAGTATGGTTGTCTCAAAGTTAGATACAGGTTTCCAAAGTTAGGTACAGAGGAACCCATAGAGTACTCACATAAACTGGTTCATTCACAAATGCCCACAAAAAACTCATGGCTGAATTCAGGAGCTGATAATTCAATCCAGGTCTCCCATGGATGTGGCAGAGATCCAATTATTTGACCCATCGCCACTAACTTCTAAAGTCTGCCTTCATGGGAAGCTGAATCAGATGTTGGAACTCAATGACAGAACCAGGTACTTCAACCTGGAATGAAGGTGTCTGATCTGGCATTTTAATTGTCAGACATTTTGCCCCTTTCTTGTTTTTCCTCTTACAAATAGCTGATTGCTTAGAGTTGAGATTCAAAACGCCGAGTTGTTTTGTGAATTTTTGGACTGTTCTTATTACAGAACTCTTTAAGGTCCCTGCCTCATTGGTGGATGTCCTCCCGGTAATAACCATAAGTTTTGTATGCATTCCCATTCAGCGGATCCGGGCCACAGTAAACAGCCAGGAGCAAAAAAGGCTGTTGATGGATCTGGATATATCCATGAGGACAGTGGATTGTCCCTTTACCGTCACCTTTTACGGCGCACTCTTTCGGGAGGTAGGTGATTTTTCAACACTAAGTCCAGGGAGACTAGCAACTTGCAAAGCAGTTTATCGGAACAGATGCGTCCCACACACAATCATGGCATCGTATCTTACTGATCTTATTGGTCCTGTGTGGAGGATTTTCCACCTGTCCAGCAATGCTATCCCCATGTATTCAGCTGGCTTGAACTGATGGGATTCCCAAATGTGCTCAGTTATTTTGAAGTTGCTGAAACTCTTTTTTTTTCTCCTAAAACTCAAGCAAATGATAATTCTGAAGAACAGGTGTTGCTATTTCTTCTTTTCCCCCCTTTCTATTTTCTGTAACCATCTGTGAATTCTTGATCTTCAGGGTGATGTCTGGATCTGCATGGAACTCATGGACACATCACTAGATAAATTCTACAAGCAAGTCATTGATAAAGGCCAAACAATTCCAGAGGACATCTTAGGGAAAATAGCTGTTTCTGTGAGTACACCATGAACAAAAACATGAGCACTCTGGGACATGTGTCTGTATGTCTTCAATATAAAATACTGCCTGGACCATGGCTATGATCCAGTGTATCCCTACTGAATGCTTTTATTGGGGGATAGATACAAAAGCATCTTACCTCTTGAGCGCCATGTAGGAGAAATTGCTTCCACACACTGGTTTTTGTCATCTCTACATTAAATGACTGTGAATAGTGCATTCACCTGCTAGGGTTGCATTTCTGTTTATATTCTGAAATTCCTCTATTTCACTTTTTGTTTGTAGATTTTTGATTAAAAAAAACCCTGACAGCAAAAGGAAGAAAAATTAATACAAAGAATGGCTGCTACCTGAATGGGTATTCATGCTCAGGAGGGCAGAGAAGAAAAATAATTTGTGAGGACAAATGGGCACAAGACAGATGGCAAGAGGCATCCTCTCTGCTCTGGGATGTGGTCCTCTGTGGAGTCTAATGTGTGCATTATTCTAGATAGGACACCACTATTTGAGAAAATACCTCACCCTGTCTCCTTCAACCAGGGATAAAAAGCCTGGATACACTGTTGTGTTATTCGATATCTTTCTGATTTGGGATAAATACATTTATCTGTGTTTCTCTTGCAGATTGTAAAAGCGTTAGAACACTTACACAGTAAGCTCTCCGTCATTCATCGAGGTAAGGACTGTGGCGTTCTCTGGGCTGTTCCTTTGCTAAAGTTCTTTTCTATAACCTGCCGTCCCTTTTTCTGTCTTTGAGGATGGATGTGGAAGTGAGTCAGGCAAAAGGACCAAGGGCGTCCCCTGAGACTGGATAGCCACCCAGATACATAGCTGAAAACAAAGGAAGGCATGTGCTGTACATAGTGGAGTATAAAGTACAGTTGCCAAGCAGTGCGGTGAGATTGTATTATTCATCTAGTTTAGGAAATATATAAAAATTCATCTTATATTGATCATTATGTGGGGCCTAGTTAAGAAAACAGTCAACAGTTCAATCAGAATTCTGCATTTTAACAAGGTCGCCTGGTGACTCTTGTGCTCAGAAAGTATCAAAGTCTCTGGTGTGAAACAGAACCATTTCAGATAGCCAGAAGGCCACATAAACTATTTCACTTTCCTCTCTCCCACCTTCACTTTCTCCCTTACGGTTGTACTTTCATCTCTTCATTTGCTCATTCATTTTTCTATCTTCCATCCATCCATTTATTCATCTCTTTAGTTCTTATAATCTCCTTTAAAGCATCTTAAGATCTAGCAGTTGCCTTAAAAGGAATCTGAGGACAGAATATATCTTTATGAACATTCTACCGAGTTGTCTTGGCAGAGGAAAAAAAATAAAGATATAAAAGCAACACAGAAAAGAATAAATCACCCTACAAATATGAAATTATCAGATATGCAAGTATAGGTAGAATGTAGACAGGAGTTGTTTGTCACTGGAAGACTAAAGCCAGTGAAAGCCTTGGAAATGTACACCTAGTCGGGTCTTTGAGAAAATTCTTGCAAAGTAATGAGTTTAGTCAAGCTTTGTGGGTTGGGTAGAACTTTTTAAAAATCTTTTTTGAGGCTGGAAATAATGTAAAATGTCTTGCCCAGAGTCCCTATTTTTGTTGTTTTATTTTTATTAATTGTTGTCCTTAAAAACGGGAGAAAATAGAAAGATGAGGAGAACTGTGGAGAGGAATACATATTGAAACAAGATTGTGGATTGCTCACAAATGTGAAACTGAGTTTTCAGGGTCTATTTCAGGATCAAGAACTACTGTTTTATCCTGCGTAATGTATGCAAGATATTAAAAATAATGAAATGAAATTTAATATGTATCATTCAGTTTCTGGAAAAAATATAAAGGACAATTTTTAAGGCGTTTAGATTTACTGTCCGTTTCTGTTTCCATGTCCCCTGTGAGACATGACATACATGGAAAAAAAAGTCCTATATTTTCTAATTCCATTTCCAGAGATAATGGTATTGCGTTTTTCTGCAGCGTGTGAATGGGTAGGCCATGCCTCTCGTCTGAAGAACTCACCTAGAACATACCTGATAATATCCCGTATAAACTGTCGCATGTTTCTGAACCATCTCTCGCAGAACTAATTGCTTTGATCACTGTATTAAAATCTACCTTTCACTGTTTGATCTGCTATTTCTTCATTATATGTAAAGGTACTTCAAAAAAAATCATGGAGTTAAAAGACACAATTATTTTACTACACCTTTTTTTTTTCTTTTAAATTAGTGATTATAACATGTTTTCCATGAACTGAAGAATCTCTTCATGCATAGATTTCAGTTTCTTCTGTAATCTCTAATTTCAGTTTCCAAGAACTTTGGAAATACCTTGCATGTAACGGATCATTTTGAACTGGGCATTAGGTTCAGTAATAATTTTTTAAGTTCATGCTACATAGATGGGGAGCAATGAAAGTGAAAAATGCATAGAACCTTTTTTCCTGGTTTTTATTCCGTAATCCCAAAGACATCTACTAAAAGCAAGTTGAAAGCAGTAAGTAGCAGTTAAATATGTTTCTAGATTGACAGTTACTTTGATGCTGCACACCTTAGGGCAAAGACGGTATTGGACAAGTGAAGATTTCAGGCCACCTGCTGGTAGGGAGATGAATTTTCCGAACATGCTGGAAACATGGCATTCTTGCTGTTCTTACTTTCAGATGTCAAGCCTTCTAATGTGCTCATTAATGCCTTGGGCCAAGTGAAGATGTGTGACTTTGGAATCAGTGGCTACCTGGTGGATTCTGTTGCTAAAACAATCGATGCAGGTTGCAAACCGTACATGGCTGTAAGTATAGCAGCTGAATATAATATCAAAATAATTTTTGCCGGCAAAACTTCCTGGCACCTGCCAGGAAGTGGGAAATGAGTGATGGCCTTGGAGAAAAAAACTGGAAATATCCGTAAGATTCGAGAAACAGTCTGCATCTTCTTTATTCCAAAAAAAGGTTTTCTCTCTGAAATCCTTAGATATTTGCTGCAAACATTGCTGTAGTCCTCTTGGATGTGTTTAACGAAATACCTGTAAACTCCATGGTAATAAACAGCAAAAGTGTGTTTCTCGTCCTTTTGGAGGCTTGGAAGTTCAGGATCAAGGTGCTTCTAGATTCAGGGTCTGTTTTTCCTGGCTCGCAAGCATTGCCTTCAAGCTGTGCCCTTGTATGAAGGAAGAGCCTCTTTGCTGAGAACAAGGAGTCCATTCTTGAGGGTGCCACTCCGTGACTCTGTCACTGCTCAAAGATTTTGCCTCCTAGAAGCAAATTGGGATTAGTGTTAACGAATGAATTTTGGAGGAGGAAGGTACAGCATTCAGACAATAGCATTCTACATTTGTTTTTTTTTTTTAAAAAAAAAAACAGAAGCAGTGCGTTATTTGAAACAAACAACAACTAATCCACACAGCCCATAAAATTTTCACTGACTTGGAGGTGAGCACCTCCTGGTTTGTTGAGGACAGAATAATTAAGCACAATTTAAGTTACCCAAAAGAAGGCAGTTGGGGTCATGATAAGAGAACTTCCCGATTGTGTGCATTTGTTGCGATAAGCAGAGAAGACTCTGGGGTTCTCTTTCACTGATGGTATAAACTGGTTGGACATGTACTCCTCTTTGGGATCCAAAAGCTTCCTCTCCATGTTTTGATAAAAGCTAGTTGGGTTTATGTTCCCCAGATAGCAACCTTGTCATTCTCAATGACTCAACTGCTTTTTTTTTTTTTTTTAAACAAGGATGAGTCTACTTGTCCCATGGGGTTTTATATCACATGCTCTATTTATTCTTAAGGCAAAACTGAAATTGGTTGGGTAGGGAAGCTGACCCACTACTGTCTGAGAAAATACTAACATAGATGGAAATTTCATTGGAAATGTGGTTAGTTGTTGTATTTATGGAGTCTTCTTGGCTAGGCTGTCATGTTCATGACAGCTTAGCACACTCATTGGGCAGGGGTGCTAACCCCACCCCTAGAAACTTCATTGAGTTCAAAGAGTCGTCTTAGCTATCTTTCCAGTTTCTCACTTGTCTCTCTCCTTTCCAGCCTGAAAGAATAAACCCAGAGCTCAACCAGAAGGGGTACAGTGTGAAGTCTGACATTTGGAGTTTGGGCATCACCATGGTAGTGTATGACAATCGCCGTGGGCTGCGAGGTTCTGGGGATGTGGCTGCAGTTGGGTGGACCTTGGGACCAGGCTGCCATGTCCTGAGTGCTGGTCTCCAGCTTTCGTGTCTGTCTGAGATGACAAGAGACTTTAAGAGATGATCATTTGTAGCGTCTTATAGAAGAAGTATTGAGCTGGGATTGTGCAAACCACGCTTTCTCTTTTTTCCACCTCTTGGTTGTAGACTCTTGAGTAAATGATGTAGTCATGTGCATTTTCTGTCCTCATCTGGAAAGTGGGAGTGTTTGACAAGACTCCAGTTAGGGTTTAAAACGTAAATTGTTCTTGCCAAAGCACACAGCTGAAGCTACACAAAGATCCCCGAAGGGCTTTGTTATCCAGGCCGTGGGTCTGCTTCCCAGGACATTTTTATTTTAGCTTTCATTACTGAATAGATCAGGTATATTCTAAAGACTTGATCAGGTATATTCTAAAGGCCAGCACCAAGGCATAGTGGGTTAAGCTTCAGCCTGCAGCACACCTACCCATATGGATGTCATTTCGAGTCCCAGCCGTTCCACTTCTGATCCAGCTCCCTGCTCATGCACTTGGGGAACCAGCAGAGGACAGCCCAAGGCCTGGCAACCCTACAGCCACAGGGGAGAGCTGCAAGCTCTTGGGTCCTGGATTCAATCTGACCCAGTCTGGGCCGTTGCGGCCGTTTGGGAAATGAAGCAGTCCATGAGTTTCTTTCTTTTCCTGCCTCTCCTCTCTGTATGTAATGCTGCATTTCAAATAAATAAGCAAGTCTTAAAAAAAAAAAGACTTGAAAGCAACAGCTCCATTTCTTTAAGCACGACCCTGCATGTGTATGAACAGTTCCTTATTTATACCTCAGTGTTCATCAATTTTCAGTGTAACACCTGTGCCTGGAATTCTCCACTGTGCTCCTGGCTTCTTCTCTGTGAGTCATTGTACATTCCTGCTCTGCAAACACATGATCCCCTTGCAGAAAGCGGTCTTTGCTCAAGTCCAGAAAAGGCTCAGTCATTGGGTCCTAGATTCCTTTTTTTTTTTTTTGGCTTTTTCACGAATGGACCTGCAGATGGCAGCAGATGTCCAGCCCTGTCCAGACCTCAGGGTGTGAACTGGAATTGTCTTAGATTCTCTTAGAATTTCTGTGAACCGTCACAGTTGAGTTTAGTAAATAATATGTTTTACCTAATTGTATTTTTTTTTTTTTTGATTCTTTTTGTTTACTTGATAGACACAGAGAGAGAATGAGCATCCACATGTTTGCAACACAGGGACTGGGGTCAGGCTGAAGCCAGGGGCCAGGAACTCCATCTAGATTTCTCATGTGGGTGCCATGGACCAAAATTCTTAGACTTTCACCTGCTGCCTCACAGGGTACACACCAGCTGGACTGGAAGTAGAGCAGGACTGGAACCCAGGCACTGCTTAGCCTGCTATGCCACAACACCCATCCAATGTTAGATGAGTTTTAAGTTTAAACTGCTTTCTGTAGTTAGGCATTATTATTTTAACAATCCCTGACATTAGGAATTTGAGGGAAAATAATCAAGAAGAGTTCTTCTTGCCCAATTAAATGGCAGCTTGAGAGAGATTTTTATTTCACTCTGGCTTGCCTGGATTGAAATGTGCTGTTTCCCTAAGGCAGCTGCATTCATGCCGTGGTCTTCTTGTGTCCTCTCCTAGATTGAGTTGGCCATCCTCCGGTTTCCCTACGATTCTTGGGGGACTCCCTTCCAGCAGCTCAAGCAGGTGGTAGAGGAACCATCGCCACAGCTCCCAGCAGAGAAGTTCTCAGCAGAGTTTGTTGATTTTACCTCACAGTGGTAAGACAGCCTCCTCGCCAAGTGCTGGTGTTAACAGAGTCCTCCAGCAGGTGTTACGCATCCTGCGCATATTCATCCCAGCAGTGTTTGTGGAATACCGCCTTTGGAGAGACAAGGATGGCATGGTCACAGGCCTTGCCCTCCTTGAGCTCACAGTTCAGTAGGGGAATTTCCTACATTGATAATTGTCCTGCGATACGGCAAGTCCATGGATGGAGATATGCGTATGGGATTGGGGAATCTCAGATGGATAAAGCAGATGCGCCTTGCACGGTGTCACAAAAACAAAAACAAAAACAAAAACAAAAAACTCCCTTCTAGGGATTATAAGCGAGTCAGTGTCGACTAGTACAGAAATAAAAAAGACGACGGAACCCATTAGAAGCCTAGGAATTGGCAGTGGCTTCAAAGAATCACTTTAAATGTGAAGGTACTGAGTCTTGGGTAGAGTGACTTAGGAAGTATTGTGGAAGGCGCCAACTGTTTTCATTGCCTGTGTCATCCAGGAAAGTTAAGAGGGAGGAGAGTTGCTCACACATTTGAGTACTTTCCATCTGCCTGGCATCCCCAAGAGTCTAGCCCAACGTCATAAACACAACCTTTGCAGATACTAGGGCACAGATGTCATCCAAATGAGTCAACATGGTTTATCTGGGCATCCCTTGGACTTGGAGGGGAGCAGTTCTTACCACACCTGGCTTAGAAAGGGCCCCCAATTCTGAATGCTTTTGATTTACAGAAGAACAGAGTAACTGCTTCATCATGGTATTGTTAACTTGGCCTCTATGCCCTTTGGGGGAAGTGTTCCAATTAGAGCTTCCCTGGGAAGCACAAGAATTCAAGGCAACTCTCTCTAATTTTGTGGGACTAACATCTTTTGGACAGTGTTAATTCTAGGTCTCTTCTCTTCTTTACTACTTTCCTCCTAATACTATGTGAGGCTGGTCTATAGTTGTTTGATTTTGGTCTTGGTTTTAGCTGAATGGACAGACAGGAGCCGGGACACTAAATTCTTTTTTTTTTTTTTTTTTTTTTTTTTACTTTTCAGTAATATTTTTGATTACTTTTGATTTTTTTCAGTTATAGTCATTCTAGAATGAAGCATTTTTTCTTTTTTTTATTAATTATTTTGCATTATGTGACAGTTTCATAGGCTCTGGGAATCCCTCCACCCCTCCCCACGCCACTCCCCCCTGGTGGATTCCTCCACCTTGATGCAGTATTACAGTTCAAATTCAATCAAGATTCTTTCCTTGCAAACGTATACCAGGCATAGAGTCCAGCTACTTATTGTCCAGATGGGTTGAACAGTTTCTTGGGGAGACCATTTCTGGTCCGAAGTTAGAGCTGGTAGAACGAGACACTAAATTCTAACACACTAGCCGAGTGTCTGTAAAATATGTGTCCTCTGGGCTCCTGGGGTGTGTCCTTCATTCTGTTTTCCTTGAGTGAGTATACATTTGCCAGGTTGAAATGGGATCGGTGTTTTGCTTTCTGGATTCCACAACTTGGTTTGTCTGTTTTGTTTCATTGTTTGGCCTTATCCACAAACGTTTAAAGGTCACATAGGAAAAGACATGAGTCATCTTGAATAGTTCAGACCAAGAATTCTCAGGAGAGCTCGTCACGGGGAAGGGTTTTCTCTAGGGAAGTTTCTTCAGTGTGTGCTTCCTGTCTTTCTCCCAATTGTCTTCTTCTTGCAAGAGTCGTTTGTTAAGATGAAACCAGTGTAAGAAATTTATGAAATTGGAGAGTGCTTTGCAATCACTGGTTTGGTATGATGATTCTCAGCTCCCCCTATAAAATTTGAGAGTTTTTGAAACTCCTATTCTGTAGGCCACACCCACAGAGATTTGGACTTAATTGCTCTTAGAAGGAGCTGTTATATCAACACTCACTTCTAGTCTGCACTCTAATGTACCCCAGGAGAACCACAGCCTTGACGTAAGATCTGCGAGATCTGTTATCCAATGCTAGACGACGTCTTATCATCTGTAATTATTTTTCTTTCCCTGAAATGTTTTTTCTCTTATCTAGAATTTTCCCTGAAGAATCAGAACATTAAAAGTCTTTACAGATATTTGCAAAATGACAACTTTGAGAGAGAAATGTTTTCCAGTGTTATGTGTGTATATATATACACAAGTGGCCATTCTGGATACCAGCATTAGTTTCTGTGGTGACCACACTGCATCTCCTATCCCTCCCAAAACCCGGTAGTGTCCTCATGGCCACCTCTCTGAGGTCTGCCACCCTTTTCCATCATTTTTAGTTCCAGTTGACATTTAGTAGCAGTTCTTGTAGTGCATTAATTTAGCAGTCTTGAGTTGTGGGTGTGAGCCAGCTTTCCTGGAACTCCTCTGTTGATACTGTCAACACAGTGTCATTTTATTTGCATTCAAAATATCAATTTGTTTCATTGGAGGGGCTTATTAAAAATAATTGTAATAGGGCTCGGCAGCGTGGCCTAGTGGCTAAGGTCCTCGCCTTGATCCCATATGGCCGCTGGTTCTGGTCCCGGTGGCTCCACTTCCTCTCTATCTCTCCTCCTCTCAGTATATCTGACTTTGTAATAAAAATAAAAATAAAAATAAAAATAAATCTTTAAAAAAATTGTAATAGAAATAGAAGCAAAATTTAAATCAATTCCACTTAGGAATTGTCCAAGGCTACTTTTTTTTTCTCAGAGTTGCTGTTATAGTTCTGGTTGAATCTGATACTTAGGAGTATCAATTTTTGTAAAGTGATGAGTCTTTTGGGGGGGTTATAGAAATTGGGAAACAGAATGGGAAAATTAATTCTGAGTTTTATGAGCATTTTTAAACTTATCCTCAAACGGGTTTTATGAAGATGCAGGGACCTCTATTTTAGATCCCGGATTAACCCTTATCTTCCCCTCCATAAATCACTAATATATTTTTTTATATTTCCTAAGGATGAACATTAAATTAGTTTGAATTAGCTGAGTTAAAACAGTTGTCTAATGCCTTGAAAAAGTACTTTTTTAGGCTTATGATTGGATTAGATCTTTACAGAAGCAATGTTATTTCACCCCAAAACAGCCTCATTATTTCACTACCTAAAATGTTATTGCTAATCAGTTTAACTTCAATATGAAGCTGACTGGAAGGAATGAAGAACTGGTTGCTGGAGAGCCCCTTTGTTCTTGATGAGGGCAAGGATCTGGTCCATGACTGCAGGCTATTTGCGTGTTATTAACACCTGTGCTGTAGGGACCCATTGGCCTAGAGGACTGTATTTTGACTGATTGCTATGTACCTCATATATGTATCAAATAATCAGGCTATGGTCTTTCAAGACTGCTCAACATTCCCCAACTCCATGTGATAAGTACAGAAAGGGACAGACAGAATTGCAAAGTGAAACATTGAAACTCACTTTTTATTTTAAGGAAAGGGGAAGATTCACAGCAGAACTTTGTTCATTTATGTATTTTTGTTTATTTGAAATGCACAGGCAGAACTCGTCAGTTGGTTCGCGCCCCAGTTAGGGCTGAGCCAGGCTGAAGCCGGAACTGGAAACTCATACTGTCTGGTCTGCAGGAGCCAGGGATCCAGGGACTTAAATGTTTACCATTTCCTTTCCGAGTGTGTATTGGCAGTAAGCTGAAAGTGGATGCGGAACTGGGGTTCAAACCCAGCCACGCTGATAATGGGATGCGGGAATCCTAAACTGCATCTTAACTGTTAGGCCAAATGCACGCTCTTGATCTCACATTTCAAGATAAATCATGTATGATTTTTTGGTTGTTTGTTTATCTCGTACATCCTTATTTGGACTGACTATAGGAAAAAGGCGCATGACTCACAACTAAGGTAGTGTGTGAAAGCATTTGCTCTCATGGGATGTACCCTACCCAGCTATGCAGTGATGTCACAAAACTGTGCAATACATCACGCACCTGCCTCCAGGCTCCAACCTGGCAGCCACTGTTCCCAGCAGTTAAAGACATCATCGTCTACCCAAAGTTGGATGTGGAGTCCCAGGCTGGTCCACTTCTTTGTGGTAACATCAGAATAATGTCTTGAAGAAAAAAAAAGTTGAGGCATTTATTCTTCACGAACCTGTCAAACACAGTTCTGACAAGCCCTTCCTTTCTAGACTTCTTCTGAGATAGAACTGCTGAGTGAGATCTCCTTTGATTAATCACACATGGTCTCCTTGTTATAGCGGTTTTAAAGAGTTCCTGTGACGGGGAGTGCTGGCTTATAGACCTAGTCCTGGCTCATAATCAGGGATTCTAAGAGAAGAGATTATTATTCCACTCCCGCAGAAAGCTTAACAACAACACCAAAAAATCAGCAGGCTTATATATGAAGGTACTTTCAAATGTTTGTGGACAAATGAATCTAAAAGAGAAATTTATTTCGGTGCAAAAAGGTTTGAAGTTGCACGCATAGTTCTTTCATTGTATGCATTTCTATGAACATCTCCAAGTTCCTTCCTCCCCTTTAGGATTAGCTCCTCCGGTAGGCTCCCTGATGGAAGTCGCAGGAATGCCACTGCACACTGGCAAGGTAGCTGGACCTCTTTATTGCTCTTCCTCCACGCCGATGGAAGAGATTCAGTGCCAGCTGAGAGCCTGTTTCCATTTTGGAATGTGTTGGAAACCCATCCAGGTGCCAATACTATTAGACTCGGAGTAACTGATGTAAAATTGAGATGATCAAATACTTTCTCCTACTTGTTCAGGAAGGACAGCGTCCAGCCCTAGATGTTTATTTAGCTGATGAGAAATGTATGGCTTTAGAGATACAACATGTTTTTATTCTGTGGATGCAGCAAATAGCTCTTCTTGGAAACGATCAGGGGAACTGAAATGGGCAGAGATTCTCTGGTCAGCACAAACTTCAAGCTGGCAATTCTCCAGACAGCATGAAGCTGTTTTTCAGTGTCAGCTATGGTCAGAAGCGTGTGTTGTGGCATTGGAAGAGGAATTAGGGCAGTTAGCTAATTGCACGCTTGAAAATGACAAGCCACTTGAAAATTCAAAAGTCTGACTCAAACCCAAAAAGAAATTGGTGTAGCTTTGAACTCCACAGTTATTTTAGACTGAATTTCAAACGCTTCCTATTAGACTTGGAAAATTTGTCTTTTCCTCTAACCTTATCCTGGGTACTTTGCTATTCTTAGCCCATGTTTAGAAGCATTCTTGGATTTAAAAGAGGGAGAAAAATAAGTTTTATCAGTTATATCAGTTCACTAAGCAGCCTGCCTTGGCTGTCTGGTTTCCTGCAGCACTCTACACTAGGACGTAGGTTGAATATTGCGCTTTCTGATCAGGGGTCGTAAGTTGAGAAATAGCTTATTCTCCAGCAGTCTCATAGATTTCAGGAATCATCCACACGTTTAGGATGGGTCCATGAGGAATGCTTTCCGCACTTTTCTTATGCGAAGATTTTAAAAGTAAACTTTCTGGAGAGATTTTTGTAACCTGCCTCTGGAAGTAAGACGATAAGACCTCCTGTTTTTTTTTTTTTTTTTTTTTTAATCACTTTTACTTAAGAAATGAAAGCATTTAGTTCTTCCACCTGGTGGGGATTCTTATTTCATTATCTTCTAAATAGAAGGTAAAAAATTTGCATTGTCACACAGATCTCTAATTGGTAAAAAAAAAAAAGTCATCACTTTAACATTTCAGAAACAAATGTCTTCTTATCTATTATTTCTTTGGTTATGTTGTTGACTAGTTCAAGTTGAGTATGGGAGAGTGGGCCATAGTCCCCCACAAGTGGTTCCAATTTTGTGCAGAAATTGGATCTAGATTGTGACACTCAACATTCATCACTTGGATATTGAGTGTGGCTATGATGTTGACTTTGTTATTAATTTAGCAAGTTAAATTTTGCAAATTAGCTATTTGTTTCACTAGTCTTTTTTTTTTTTTTAAATAGGGCTCTATATGCATATCAGCAGTACTCCTTGGGTCATATTTCTGCTTCAACTTCTTTCTCTTGAACTTAGAACTACTTTGAACTTAGAACTATTTTGCTTCCTGGGGTGTGGGGTGGAAGAGTGGGAGGCAGGAGCTGGGAGAGCAAATGCCCTGGACCCAGGGGCCAGCTGAGTGAATGCCATCTCAGAGGAGCAGCCAGGAGGCAGTCCCATGGAGGCACACCCTAATTCACATGACCCAGGGCTTCTTAGCCTCTGCACTGGTAATATTCTGGATTGTTCTTCATTGTGGGCACAGCCCTGGGCATTGTCGTGTGTTTAGCAACATGCCTGAGAAGTGACCACCTAGATCGCTACCAGGTGTTGCCGCATGCCCCCTCCAGTTGAGAACCACCTTTGTGAGGTTGTAGATGCACTGGAGGAACCTCTCCCTCAGGCCCACATTTGCATGTGCAGCGTCCTTGACAGTTGCTAATTCATTCCTCTTTCTCAGGTGCTCTTGTTTTTATCCTCAGTTGAGATGACACTTCCTCTCAGAGGTTGTCGGTCACTGTGGTCACTAGGTCCGAGGGTGGCACTTGCTTCTCACATCCCACCCGCAGCCTGTCTCAGGGTCCCTGGCTTTCAGTCACAGCGTTGCCTGGAATCAAAGTGTAGGCTGTTTGTAAGTTGTTTGGGTTCAGAAACTACAGTCCTCTTCTATTTCTTTCTTTCTTCACCTTTCATTTTGCTTTGTTTTCAACCACAGTTGCTCCAAGTGTTTCAACGACTTCACTCTCAGGGTTCTGTGCCTTCCCCTTACCCCGCCAATTTTGTTAACTTACATGGGTAACAGAGCTCATACCATCCATATGGGGGGGGGGGTCTCATTTTGTTTCAAAATGATCCATAAGCATGAATCCCAGCAACCTAACGATCTGTCATGTTTTGGTTCCTTCAACTCCAAGCAAGATTTTCTTCCATTTCAATGCCAGGCAAAAATCCTTTCCATTCATGTAGGATCTTGTGTGCTGGTGGGGCCAGCAGGTTGGCTTGCAGATCATAGCTTTCAAAATCATCATTTCCTCCATTCTGTAACTTGGGCTTGTAACTCCAAATAAACTATTCCTTTTTTGTTTCCATTTTATGGCCAGGGGTGGATAGAGGATAGGAGTGGGAGGAGACAAGGGGTGATGTATTTGCCCCTTCAACCTGCTGTTCTGTTCCTTTGGCTTCGGGGATCCACTGTTATTAAATAGCTGGGTATGTCGGAAGCTGTGTGATCAGAAGTCACTGATGACAAGATGTGACGACAATACTTAAGAAGAGTTGCAACATTGCTGAATGAGTGTGCTTTCTGTTTCATCAGCCAAGAGACAGGAACAAGTAGATAGAGTCACCTTAGAAATGTTATGGGCTGCTTGCTTCTGTTTCAGGCAAATTTGATAAAGAACAATGAAAGCAAAGTATACATTCAGGAGAATCAGAAGCACAGGCGATTAGGTAAATGCAGACAGCGAAAAAGTAATAAGTGTGATGTAAGAAACACCTACCAATTTCTTTGTCAATCAAGCTGGAATTAGAAGCTGCCTTGAAGGAAAACATTTATATGTTTTGAAGTACACAATACTTCAAAAAATTCTTGTGGGGAATGGAAGTGGAAGATAAGATGATTTTGGTGCAAAAAGTTTTGAAATCCACGTGTGTTTTTTTTTTTCATAGCGTTTTGTTTTTCTATTAACTTTTGGAAGACTCCTCATATGTATGTAGCTCAAAATTTTGTGACAAGATAAGCTTACCTGTTAACTTCATTTTCCAACAAACATTTTAAAACCTCTGCTGATCATGACAGTAGATCAGAAAAGTTAGTCTCAGTGTCACTGGTTGCAATTATTAAAAGGAAAATAAACACACACACACACCCCTATATTTCTCATTAAGATGCTCCCAGTAAGATAAAGCAATTTTAATGTGTAAAAAAAAAGTCAAAATAAGGGGCTTGTAATTTCAATATATTTTAATAACCGATTATTGCAGTTTCTTAAAACCTAGACTATCAAGTGAAATGTCATTGCTAGATTTTAATGGGCTTAATTTTTTCCTTTAGCTTGAAGAAGAATTCCAAAGAACGACCTACGTATCCAGAGCTTATGGTAAGTATTGCTAGCAGCATAGATGAATTTTTACTATTACCTGGTAAAGGTAGCGCGACTAACATGTGAATTATAACCAAGTAATCAGATCGGGAGAGTTGACTCACTGAGGCACTGCTGACGGAAATGGAACTCAAGAAAGATGGGTTAAGAGTTGTTCATTCATGGCACACAATTTTTTAATACAGCTACAGTGTATCACTGTTTCTAGCACCCTTTTTCAGTCTCACAATGCAGTCATAACATATGATATGTATTTTAAGTGTCAAAGATATTAGGAATAAGAAATTACTAAAATAAATTAAGAAAGCACGGGTTAGGAGATTTCAGTAATAAAAATAACTTAAGTGCTCTGTTTCCCGGTTTTCACAAAATATAGACTTTTATATTAAGTGATGATGGCTAAGGAAGGAAGATATATTTTGTTTTCTTTGTAAGAGAAAGCATTATTAATTTGAATTACAATACTTCTGTGTTTGCAGTTCATTGCTGTTTTCTATCTAAGGAAATAGGAATATAAATAAAGTCTAGTATTGTTGCTTTAAATTTTTTTTAATGTGCTATAATTCAATTCTAAGCTAACTCAAGATGATTTTGATTGGACCTTAACTTAGTGATGCTTTGCTCAACCTTTGAATGTATTTTTGAACACTGGGGAAAAGATTATAAAATTCAGGCATTTGGCTGTTATTTGAATCCTTATCTAGATTTGTTTTCAATGATCAAGGTTTTCACTGGAGCGGGGTAGCAGTTCCATCGATACATGGTTCTGGAAGCACAGCTATTCCTCTAGCATTAAATATGTGCTGCTATCCCTTCTCACCTGCAAGCAGTCTTGCTTTCAACCTGAACTTGGGACATATCTTTCAAGTACAGGCTCCTGGTGTCTTAGAACCAGGGGGTGGTACTGTGGATGAGACCTGGGAAAAGACACCTGAGAGAGATGAAGTCTGCGTGAGTTACGGAAAGCTGGTCAGGGGTGTGTGTGTGAGTCACAGCGAGGCACGTGAGTTGTCAGTTCTGGTGGTGAAGCTTTGATTTGAGTGTAGTTTATTCTCCAAGTGGATGATGTGAAGATCTGGTCAACTCCTTAGGCTTTCTGTTGCCCTCTCTTAAAAAGGCAGTCTCCACTGCGTGGAGCTGAGGTCCACACTTCTAGAAGGAAACAAGTGGAAAAAGATCTTAGCATTCTGTGTCTGATTTGAGGATTTCTTTGTTTCTTAAGCAGCCAGCAGAAGTTTTGTTGATTCTAGCTAACCTTTGTTAGCATATTTATGCAATCCTTAGGGCATTTCAAAATTAATTTCCCATAATATGAAATAGACTTAAAATGGTATCCATAGGATCCTGTGTAATCTGTAATTCTCAATTACCTTTATTTATTTGAAAGACAGATACACAGCAAGAAAGCTCACTAGATAAATCCAACAGCAGGTGGGACTAGGTCAAGCAAAACCAGGAATCTAGACTTTATCTGGGTTGCCCATTTGGTGGCAACCACTTAAGCCCTCAACTGCTGCCTTCAGAAACACTAGAAACAAACTAGCCAGAACCAGAACCAGGTATCCTGAAATGGGATATGGATTTCCCAAACACAAGCAGTTGCTTAAGCCAGGATACTCCAACATCTACCCTATGTGGAATCCTATCGTTAAATTGCCTTGTTGCTTTTTTAAAATTCATGCAGGATAAAAAAAATATTTTCTATATAGAAAGAGGTATCACAAACTTTTTATAAAATGACATAGTATGAAAAAAAACATGCAAACATTTAAAAATGACCAAAAATAAGCTTATTTTTTAACACTACTTTTCCATGGACTTTTTGAAGTTCCCTTGTATTTCCGGCTGTTTAGAATACAGAACTTGTTTGTGTCCAAATGATCTCTCATGCAGAAATCTCACGATTGCGTTGTAACACACTGGAGGCAAACACAGGTCTAAATCCTCAGTGATGTTGGATTCCACCTCTCTAATCGCTTCCAGCCGTGTAATATTTTATAGCCTACATATTCATTTATGATCATGTGGACTCTCCCTTTGTCCTCCTTTTTCTGCTGAAATTAGTCTTTGTGGTACTGGACAGAAACTCGCCTTTTAAGAACATAACAATTCCTTGTTTTTCTGTGGAATTGAGGTTTTTCAATGGAAAAATCTGGGTCCAAATTCCATGATTTTCAAATTGGGAAAGCACATGCAGAGAATCTATTGTTTACATTTTAAGAGTTGGTGAAGAGATTGGGAGGAAAACGCATCCTCTCTGTGTGTGAAGGGCTGTATCATCAATGCATCAACCAAGACAAGTACCTCCCACACATAGGGCAGACTGTGGTGTGTGCCTCCCAAGGTGCTGTGGCTGATTGCTCTTTCAAATGTCTCTGAGCACTTCCTGTAGCTGGTATTTATGGTTGTTGTCAGCTATTTTCCCTTCTGTGAATGACTAGGTAGTAAGGATTGTAGACTCATGAATTATTACTCGAATCTGTAGGTGTAACATGAATATGTAAAGGGAAAAGTGAGTGTGATGCTATTCCAAGTCAACATTAAAAAAAGCAGGGAGTGGGCTGGATTTGGCTCATGGACTATATTTTGCTAACCCCTATCTTAGATAATAACCACCAGAAATGATATATCCCTCTAGTGATTCTGCATGGAGAGGATTATCTACTCCAAATACCTTGGAAAGTTCCAGATGGAACTGCAGTGGGAGGCAAGGATATTTGAACACATAGAAAACTATAGTGTTGAGCATGAAAGATTGTGCATGGGTTATAGGAAGCTTTGCCTCCTTACTCCGGCAGAGTGCTCCTGGTTCATCCTGTCTTCTGCAAGCACCGCAGTGAACCCAAGTGGTGCACACTCCTTTCTTCTCGTACCTGTCTTTTCTTTTGGAAAACAGCCTGGGACCATGGTCTGTGAATTTTCATGACACCTCCTGGTTTCTGTGTGTGCTATTCTTAATCCCTTACACATCGAAGGAGCTGGGTTCCCTCCCTACCCGCTTCAGCCTCAAACCCACAGAGGACCAGTCACTCTTTCCGTTTTGACATGCCTTCCCCTGCCCTCCTGGCTCTCACAGCATTTTCCCAGCTTAGGAATAAACTGAAAGCTAAGGAATTTTTTTTGTTTGTTTGTTTTTAATGCAAGACTTCAGGTCAGGTGATTAAATTCATTCATAGACTCCTGAGCTAATAGTAGCAGAACAAGAGGCAAGGTGGGGCTGGCAGGCTTTGAAAACTATCAGCAAGGTAATCTGAGGTTTTGCGTGTCCTGTTTTGATAGTAAAAAGATTTTGAATACATGAAAGGGTCCTCAAATGTCAAGAGGATGTGGGAAAGCTAACAAGTCTGCTGGTGAAGCACTTGGTAAGTGTGCTGTGTAAGTGGTTAGCAATTGGAAGTGGTGCTGCGCTTTAGTTGTCTGGGAGCTCAGGGTGAAGGACCTTGCATCTAAAGCTCCAGTTGACACGGTGGGTGTCAGGCTGGGAGCCAGCTCCCAACCTGTGTTCTCAGATGGACAAAAGCAGAAAACCTCTTTTCCATGTTCTGAGTCACAGCACTTAACCATGGCCACCTACCTCTTGTGGTAGAGCGGGTAGGGCGAGGGGTGGAGGGGGATGTATCTCTTTGTCCTTCTTCCAATTGCATTGTTTCCTGAAAATTCCATGGCTGGGCATTTGGTTCCCCACAGGGCTGACTCACTCAGCCTTCTGCTGTCAGGTTTAAAACAAGTGCAATTAGACAACCTACATCTAAGCAATATGATGGTTGTAAACTCAAATGCCTAAAGTCAGGGGAAACAGAATGAGTCACGCACATGTCTACATGCAAGAATGTTCCTATTTGGCTGCTCAGCTGGCATTGAAAATAGAAACTCCCACCAGATATAGGGAACATGAGTGTGACAGGTGGTGGCTCTGGGCACTAGGTTCTACTGTCATCCTAGGATTGTTTGGTTGTTTCTCTTATTGTGGAATGTGTGGATGATGACCTACCGTGTCCCTTTTTGATTAGAGGTAGAAAGTTGCATTGTGACAGCCAGGCACATAGTGTAAAAACAAAAGTGAGCAACTTGAGAAGGTTGTTCTGGTGAAGAGAAAATGAGCATCCTTCAGGACTTTTTTTAATGTGTGACCTTTTGCAACATGCTTTGTCCCTTCTCCAAGCAAAGTAAGACAATATTTCTTTAATGCTGTTGACATAGTTGAGAGGGTCACATGCCCATGTGGGCCTCTGAGAGAAGGTCGAGGTATGGAGGAAGGTCGGTGGGACAGATGTTTCAATTTTTTTCCCTACTGTGTCCTCAGGGAGGGGGGTGCATGTCTTGATATTAAACTACATCAGCACCTGGGGATAGGGGATGGTCACTTGATGACCTTTTGGTGACCCCCCTGTGGAGGAAGAGAGTCCTGAGGGTGTTACTTGGACATTTGTTGGTAATTCTAAGACATTGCACCAGGGTTGAGAAAACTTTTCCAGGGTTAGGATCAATGTCTGATCAAGTTCACCTTGGTGTATTCACAGACCCCCAGGAACATGCTGCAAAGCTTGGTCAGGAGAATTGTCCAACCTGTTCTACTTGCCACCTTCTGAAGGGGCAATCGAGGTCCCCTGCTGTTCTACATGAGATGGCTATCTTGTCCCCCATGTGCATCTGGGCTTGCTGACCACTGCACAAGCATTAGCTTGTGAGGAGGTCTAGTCCTGACCAAGGTTGACTACACATACTCCCTGTGGCTGGGCTTTGAGTCACTGGTCTGGTTGGTGATTTCTCCAAGAAAACTCTCCTGGGTGACCTCAGACCTTACTCTTGTGTGTACCAGCTAGTGCAAGGTCAGGTTCGCTCTGTTATCTGCTCTAGCCAACAGTGTGCATGAATTTAAGAAGAATAAGAGTCCAAATTAGCCCTGATTGGGAAATATAATATCTACCAAACATATCTGTTAAATTTCTAATCTCAGATATTATCGATGACAATTGCTAATTCTTATTTTTTCTCTTTTTTCCCTCCTAGCAACATCCATTCTTCACTGTACATGAATCCAAAGCAACAGATGTGGCATCTTTTGTAAAACTGATTCTTGGAGACTAAAAAGCAATGGACTTCATCGGTTGACCCTACTGTGGATTGGTGGGTTTACAGGGTGAAGAAGTTCACTACAGTGCCAATAGGAAGTCATCTTTGAGATCACTTAACCCTGCCTCTCCGAGGGTGTTCGCTTCCTGTTTTCTTTTCTTTCCCCCCTCCTAAGGGGGCCTTGGAATCTATAGTGTAGAATGAACTGTCTAGCTGGATGACCTATGATAAAGGCTTAGGACTTAAAAAGATGATTAAATATTTAATGATGTGTCATATGAGTCCTGAAGCTTCTCAGACTTCTCTTGTTTTTTTTTTAATATATATATAAAATGAATGCATTGGCCCTGGCATAAAGGTGCTACCATAGTGATGAAATTGTAAGTAGATGTGTTGTGTGTCCCACTTATTATTTTAATATTTATGTTTAAGCGGTTGGTTTGCAAAGATTCCATTTTATGCAAGAAGGGAAATAACAAAAGATAAAGTTGGGTTAGCAATATTTATAGGGCTTTTATTTTTTAAGTTCAATCATGTCTGTGATCCAGAAGGGATTATTTAATATGCATCTTTAAGACTATTATAAAGATATCAAAAAAAACCCCTCTTCTTGTGAAGTCTGTGTGCAGCTGTCATGGCTGTTGCTACGTTGCCAGCTACTGCACAGTCCTGGGGAATCACTACATCTTTTAGGTAAAGTGGCAAGATGGCCAAGTCAGTCCTGCTCTTCCCTCAACTTTGGAAAACACAGAAGTTACTTTGACCACAGCACCAATAGGGGGCAGGGGAGAATGGTGGATATTTCTGGTATGATATTAATGGAAAGTGATTTGTGCTGTGATATTATATCTTCCGTATTTAGCCATATGCTTGTGTGTGTGTGTGTGTGTGTGTGTGTGTGTGTGTGTGTGTTTGGTATATCCCAAGTCCTGCCTGATGGCTTCCATGAACATCTGTGTGTAGTTAGGAGGACATTAGCCTGTCCAGAGGGGAGATGGGTCAAACCACCCAGAGAACGTGTGCCTTCAGCTTTTATCTCTTCTGCAATGTTTATGCCCCCCAAGATTGCCTTTTAGCTAATGTGCTCTTTTTCTTTATTTGTTTTTTTTTTTTCAGTGAAAAAGCCTTACTAATAATGGAAGGGCTGCCATAGAACAAAATGAAAAGCCTTTAGTGGTTCTTTGATAAGATGTAGAGCTAATGGGGAACGGGGCAGGAGGGAGTTGAATGAGTTTCTGGGACTAGAAGACCACTTTACAGCAGGTGGGGTGAAGTGCACACCAGTCTTCTTCTGTGTGCACCAGCACACTTCATTGTAGGAAGTTTTCACTCTCCTGGACTCCTAACAGGTCAGCTGGCAAGAACAGCTGTATGTCATTGCCACAGGTCCTCCGTTAGAGTCTCTGGGCTCCTTTAAAATCAAGGAGTGAAGTGATTGACACGGAAAGCACAGAGTAGCATCCATAACCAGAAAGTATGGCTTTTGGACATTATGTGTATACAGGCTTCTCTCTAACTATAAAATCAGAAGGTTTGTATTAAAAAAGAAATAAGGGGAAAAAGGCTTCTTTATTTCTTTAGAGAGGAGGGTTCGATTGAATTTTCTTTTCCTTTCCCTTGCACACTTAGAGTAGTTGGTGTTTTTTCGTCGTGGTTTGCACCTTTTGCTCATGCAGTTGCACTGGGCACTGCACTGCGCGCAGTCCTTTGTGTGCAGTTCCAAGGGGTGTGAGCTGTGTGCTTGATAAACATCAGCTGTATCTGCTCAGAAGCTACCTCTGACTTCATTTCTTTTCTAGTGGGAAAAGGAGTGTTATCCAAGCGTTTGTGGCCATTTCTCATTCACCTTCCTGAGAGAGAGAGAGAGAGAGAGAGAGAGAGAGAGAGAGAAGTCATGACTATATTCTTCATTCTGGTCAACCATCTTCTAAACTAGAAATAATAGATGTATAGAAACAATAAGCTGGTAGAATATCATCACAGTCAATTAAGAGTCCCAATATAACATCAACAGCAATTTGCAATATTATGGAATTGACATGGTTTTGCATAACCAGTATGTTAAAAAAAAAAAAAGCAAGTCCTAACCGCAACCTATGATTAACTCATTGACATTTCAATTTTAGTTTATATACAGGACCGGCTGCTATATACCTTAAAATGGCTATAAGGTACCATTCAGCTGTCTCGTGTCTATTTCATTTTAGTATTTAGCCATTTGTTGTGTTGAAGTATAATTTTGCTGATCTTGGCAGATTTTAGGATAATCTAGACTGGCTTGCAACTCTAACAAGACATTTGTCGACATTTAAGGTGCAGAACATTTTTTTTTTGGGGGGGGTGTGCAGGAAAATCCTCAACACCATGGTGAGGAGTAACTAATCTTTGTGTCCCACCCAGCGAGGCATGAGCCAATCCACGCCAGCTCTTTCCTGTCAGATTTCAAGCTCTACTTTCTGTTGTTTGTCTATTTATTTTAGGTTTTTTTAGTTTGTATGATTGTTTGTTTGCTCTGAGGGGTTTTCGAAGCGATCCCTATGGTCATTGCGAGGGAGGGCGGGGGTCCAGAGGTGGAGCCAGGCTCAGACCAGAGAAAGCTCTCCTCCCTGGTCCCGAAGGACATTTATTGTTCTTCTGTTTCTGCGAACTGCTCAGGGCTTCTGGTTGTCTTTCCGATGACGTTGGTTTCTGCACGGTAGTGTTTGGACTTCTTCCATCCCCAGTGGAAGCTCCGGTTGGAGGTGGGTGACCTCAGAGTACTCGGCCTCCGAGGGCATCCAATTCCCTGTGGCCTCCTTGGCAGTTGGGATGTAGTCCTTGTTGCTCATATTAATAGTTTGTGGTGAAGGTCTGGGAGTCTTCATGGTTGGGATCCAAGCTTCCTCCTTACCACCTGCTCCCCTCTGGAGTGCCCCCCTGCTCCACGCACATGACCTCCTGTTAAGAGGTTGTCAGGATCGCACCCGATTCCCCCCTCATGCATTGGTATAGTAGTTTTACTGTTGTTTAGTGCCGCTTTGAGTCTGTTGTCTATGAATTACCAAATTTGATCTTGATAGGCTCTATTGTGCTTTTTTCTCACTCTTTTTATGGTCCAAAGATGAAGTTTTACCACATTTGCGTGAAACTCCATATCATAGGGCTCTGGAGATGATTTCAGATGACTGTTCCCTCCCCTTCCCCAAAATGTGTGCATTTTTAAGCCAAATTGACTTTCCTGAAATAATCTTAGTCTTTCAAGATGACACCCTGAAGGAGAAATAACTTACATAGATGTGTATATAGTTGTTGGTAAACAATCTGAAGCTTCCAGTTTAACTCATGGCGGCAGCTGTGAGCTGTGACTGAAGACTTTGATGTGGAGGCGTAATCCATTATTGGAAAGACTGTGTTTGGCCACACTGATGTTCGTCCAGAACGAATTGGTTAAAGAAGCCATCTGAAATTGAAAAAAGTATGTGTGAGTTTAGCTTAAGAATGTTTGTGTGTTAAGTTCTTGTGTATCCTTCAAGCTTGCAAGCATTGCAGCTACCAGAGCTCAACATTTGCTGTCCACTGTGCCATCCATTGTCTTAGTAATTTTTTTTTGTGGTGCCCTCAGCCAAATAGCTTATTAAGTAGTTACGGCCAACCAGCTTAACAGTAGGAGTGTGCCCTAGGTCCTAAATAAAGATGAGTCTATGTTTCTCTTAAAAATCCGTAAGACGCTGCTTTGTGAGTTTTCTGTGGTGCCTCAGGACCTCTCCTACGGAGTTTAGGCACCCTAGACACAGGCGAGGCTCTGTGGATGCCGTGCACAGCTGGCATTCTTGGTCAACCTTTCCTTGTACGATTCCATTCTTTGCTAGGTTATTACTGTTTTTGCATGTTTCTGGCAATTCAATTTTTAATTAAGATCCTGTCCTCTGCTGTGTATTAGTCCTGCAAGGGAAGACGTCATTGTCTGGAAAACGAAATACTCAACAGCCAGAGGGTGCCACTAGGACCAAGATTCTCCCTGGTGTCTCCAAATGGCCTTGATTTCCTCTACTCCCCCAGAAGGCAGAAATGGGCTACTTTTTTTTTTTTTTTACACATGAGCATTGAAAATGTCCTTGTTGACCAGGGACCTCAGTCGCTTTGCTTAGGGAAGCTGTTTTGTCTATCAAAACACTGAAAGTACAAAAACAGATACCGGGTCCCTAACTTCCCACTCAGCACTTTGGTTTTTTTGGCTCTATAACTCCTTCTGATCTTGAAGCTAAACTTCACATAGTCATAAGATTTATTGGAGTTGGTGGTCAGATGTGGTAAAAGTGAATTAAATTTCTATTTTGCTGAAATTTTGCCTGTCTAACTTCAAAAGGGGTGTGTTGGCTCAAAGGAAACTTTCACTTTGAATTCACGGGTGAAAAAGTATTTGAAGAAAAGCCATCTTCTGTCATTGCTGTTACTTTTCAAATGCAGGTACAATTTCATTGAAGAACCTGAAAATTGGTCTAATTAACACAGAAACATGCCAGAGCAGAATCCAGAAAGAGGAAACCCCGTAACCAGAAGGAAGAGATTTCATTGTAGAAGTTTCATACTCCCCTTGCTTGGGCATGGGGTGGGGGGCACTGACAGTTCCGATGCACTTTGGCTGCCTTGGCTTTGACTGGGATATTCGGGATTCCTCTGAGCATCTGATGAAAGCCAGCTCCTTTTCCCTGGGAGGATTTCTGTCATAGGAAACACATCACTTCAGGAATATTCTCTGTTGGGGAGAGGGGTACAGATTTCAGTTTATGGATGCCAGGGAATCAATAATTGATTTCTAGAATGTAGACTCTGAATTCTAGACCAAGGCAGGAAAGCTTGTTCTGTTAAGGGCTAACTAGTGAGTCTTTATTTTTGCCTTTGTGTTCTATACAGTCTTGTGTGTAACCACTCGGCTCCCGTGTTGTTGCATTCAAGCAGTCATCAGCAATATATAAGTAAGCGTAGTAGCTGTATTCCTCAGGTAACAATGAAGCTACTGAGTAATTTTCTTCAGAATAAAATGAGTTTCTACTTCTTCCACATCTATGCAATCATCAAGATAACATTTCAGTTTGGAAGTTATAGGCATGCTTCTTGGATGTTCATCGTATCCTTGGTGCTTAGTCTCTGAGCATTTTTTTTTCTGCGTGGTGTGATTCCCATGCAAGCTGAATCAGGAGCCTGGGCACAAATCATTTTGTTTCTCTATCCCCTGAGCCATACTAGGTTTTTGAATTGAGAAGATCAAAGTAACCTCAGAGTTAGAATTCTTAGCACCTTCAGTTCACTCACCTGGTTTCTTTCTCTCTTTTGAAAAAGGAAGCATAGTTTTTAGCAAAATGCTTTTTCTCAGGTGGCTTTGCAGCTGGTGTTCTCATCGTACACAGAGGACTCAGGCCTGCTCCCTGGTATTTGCTCCTGGACTTGGGGCAAGGGATCTCTACATGTTTAAGGGGGCTGCACAAAATGCCTCACTTTTGACATGATCTGCTTGCGTTTCTAGTCTCGGCTGGGTTTCCGGGTTCCAGAGTTTCTAGCAGAAGCCCCACCTTCCCTCTGGATCCAGCACAGCTGTATGAGTGGCGAGTGCTTCTGCCTCTAGGTGTGACCTCTTGGCTGCCCACTGTGAGCCCTACAAAGGACTGGCAGTCACGGCTTGAGCTCTCTCGCTTCTTTCCGCCTACAGCAGTAGGTGGCATCTTAGAGCTGGAGTCTCCCTCTTGTTTAGAAAAATATACCTTTTCTTGCTCGCATCATCAGGCAAACAAATTTAGAATGAGGTTTGGAAATTCCTTACAAGAGTGCATTTCAGTATTTCATCTGGCAGTTTGCCTACAGGAGTGTTTTCTCTTCACCCCAGGAAGCATATCCCGACCCCAGAAAGCATATCCCGACTCCAGAGGCTTCAAAATGAAATTCTTCCAGTGGAAGCCCACTGCTGTCTAGCCATCACTTACCACCTTTCCTGGTACCTGCAAGAAAAAGTGTCATTTTCTCAGCTTAGGGTGTTGCGGCTGACATCTATGGAAATATTGCACAATACCAAGTTTTCTGATGAGCTAGTTTGGAATTAAGACTTTAATTGGGGGTCAATATTTTCAGTTCCCTCCCCAAACTCCTTTTTAAATGAAAAATTCCCTACAAGCCTCTTTGCTGTTGGAAGTGAAGAGAACTCTAACTAGAAACATTGAGCAAGGCTGAAGGAATTTGTACTACAGGCTTGGCTTTTGTTTTTAAGAAACCAACATCTCCTTGTAACATAAACATGCGTTGATAGAATTTAAGAGTATCCTGCCTAATTTGTTGGCACTCAGTATTCTAACATCACTCATTTTGTCATTTGAACTTGGGCAGTTTGCCTTTCGTTTTTGGAAGTTCAAAGTTAGGTTTTGGGATATAGGCATGTTATTTCCTTTTGAAAGCTGTCAAAAGGAAGAGATTTCGTGTGTGTGTGTGTGTGTGTGTGTGTGTGTGTGTGTATACAGTTAATTTTGACTGCACCGTGATTTTCCCCAGTTTACACATTTGTATTTCTGAGATTTTTGGGTCTAAGGATGGGGCTAAAGGTTTTAAGGGGTGGTGATTGAACTCAGGGAAGGTGTGGGCAAGTATGGTCACCTACTTGAGTTTTCATCTGAAAAGCAGAATTTCCTAAGGATTCTCTGGGGTCTGAAGTTTAGGCCATCAGCAGTGTTTTCTGGTTCCTCTTCTTGCGTTTGCTAGTTACTGATCCTCAGACAGTCATATATAAGCTGGGCAGACTGAGTTGCTTTTCTGGAAAGGAACTGATCCAGCCCTTTTCATGTATCGATAATCAAAAGCAACAGTTTTGCACCAGCCTGCTGAAGTGAATTCTGTTGTTTGCAGTTCTTGGAAATGGAAAGGAGAGCTAAGAAGTCTTTTACCAAACTCCCATACAAAACATGAGACCTTGTAATAAGAACTTCTATGTGACCTTCAGAGAAGAGCTGAGTTGGGCATCATATTCCCTAAAGCATTGTGGTCAGGAATGAGTAATTAACATCATTTGGTCACTGCCAACATTTGTGCTGGAGTCTGCAGGATATTTCAATAGAGTAAACCAGACCATTCTCTTGTCACTGGACTTTGGAATTGAAGGGCTGAACAGCAAAGAGAAACTGCTATTTGGGGGGGCGGGAGGAAAGAAAAATGCATGGAGTGATTACACAAAATTAGGAATTTTTTTGGAGAAGAAGCAGTGATAACACATGCTTTAACTTATTCACAATATTATTGTATTTATAAAGGCAATGTGCTTCTAAGTGCAAAGCCATTAAAAAACACAGTTCTTAATTTCTTTCATTTTTTAAAAATTTGCTTCGCAGTCTTGAACAGTAAGAACATTTGAAGAATGGTATTCATTTGGATATCAGAAAAATATCCTTGGTTTGTGTAGTGTTGTTTGTCCTACAGTGTTACAGTCGGAAACTGATGGCACCCACCAGAGTAACTGGTTTGAGGGGGTGGTCAGAGAAACAGAGCCCCAATGGTCGGAGTGTCTGAGTGACCATAGCGCATCCTTCAGCTACCTTCTGGGTAGAGTTAGAGATGAAACTTGAGCCTCTCACATTTAGCTCTCAGGACAGATTTAAGCAAAGTGAGCACCACAGAAGTGTGTTGGATGAGCACACATTTCATGGTGCAGAGAGTTCTGAGTGTTTCTAGAAATACGCTGCAGATCTTCATGAGGAGGGCTACAAGTTGCAATTTTAAGATAAAATGCTCAATGCTATTGATTATTCAGAAGAAGTTTTTTTTTAATTATTATTCTGATCTCAAGTCATCTGTTTTTCATGTGATACCTGCAGAGATAAGAAGGAAGGGTGGCCTGGCTTCCAGAACACACTCAAGTGCACCATGAGGGGCTCTTGTCAGGAACTGAAGTGGAACAGAGTTTAATAAAGGTCACGATTGCGTCTCTGGGCCCCCATTAACTTAAAATTAACACATTGGGTCTCCATTATTTTTCCTTTTAACTGGAAGTCCCAGTGGCTATTACAAGCTTGGGAATTTTGAAATGACTTCTTGAAGACTCAAAAGAGTTCCCAAATATGGGAAATTTTACAGATAGCCACATCTGTGAATCTCTGGCCTTTTGCCTTACACAGGGATATGGGCTGCAATAAGAGACAGCCATTCAGTTTCACTTTTAAGCACTGAGCATTTCAAAGAAAACACGCAAAATCAATATGTGATGGCCACGCAATAAACCCTTAAGTGGTTATTTTTCTAAATTGTTTGAAAAGGGTATGATCCTCTTTTATTCTCCCAGTCATGAGGAGTGGTGTGATTGGAATCTTGATGGATAGTGGGATTGGATTATTAGTATTTTGGTTTTGGCACAAACAAGCATTCTAGCTGAGATTCAAGCCAACAGCACTCCCCACTGCTGGGTTTTGATAAGCTGTTATCAATGGGTAACGAGACCTTAGCGCTAGACACCGAAAAGCACAAAAGTGTATCTGTCATGAACTAAACACAGAAGAATACTTAGATACCAACCGAATAATCTCAGGTCCCTTGTATATACAAAGAAAGAATTGGTGGTGAATTTGACAGCAGATGTTTGCCATTGAAAGAAACTTAGCAACTTGAGTTTCACAACAGCCAGGTTAGAACCCTATGCTCAATTTTTGCCAAAAAGTAACAGTGGGCAACACTTTGTCATATTTTCAGCCAATGTCTGTATAAAAGTCATTTGAGATGGATTGATGAAAATGTTTGTATAACTTCTGTCTTTTATTACCTCCGTGTTTGATTTAATGTTTTGTCTCAGACTTATTTTCTGAGTGCGGTGATTTTCTGTAACAGCTGAAGTGATGTTTTAAGAGAATAATAGGTATTTTTAGAGGAAAACTGTTGTCTGTGTAATTAACAAATAGAACATATTTTCTATTAGACAAAATTATCATATGGGATAATTTGAAAATGTTAGGGAAGTAGTTTCAAATTATTTATGAATAGTGTTCTGTATATTTTGTGAAAATTTCAATAAGACACTAGATGGAACATTTCTATGGTATTGAAATTTACCAAAAAAAAGTTTTATTAAGATAGATGAATTTCCCTGGCTTCATTGTGCTTTGAAGTCAAAGCTGAAAGTGCTATTTCCATTTATTATTCTGATGTCTGGAAAAAAAGATTCTTGCGCTCTGTGAATTTTATGACACCACATTTTATTTGCATTTGTGATTGTCGCCCCATGTGGCAGTCTAAATTTGTGTTTTGAATCCATATTTATCACAAAGAGAGTTGCAGGGTAAGTAGAATGCTAGAATGAAGTGATTCCATTTGTCAGGCTTCTGCTACCTCTTCTTGGCACGGAAAATATTCCAAAAGAGAATGAGAGAGATTGTGAACCCTTATGCTTGCAAAGTCATTTCCAGCATTTGAAGGCAGTGTCTGCAGAGAGTTGGTCTGTTGCATTTTGTGGATTCTCCTGCGGACTCCTTTTTCCTGCCTGCCTGTGCAGCACACTGTTAGCCATCCCCTATTGGAAGCCCACCTCTCTGCGTGGATTATGGCTATCTTTGTTTTATGACTGAGGTAAGCAGAACTGTGGAGCGTGGAATTCATTAGGAGTTTTTCAAATAAGGATTTCTGAAGGCTGTGGGTGGGATATTTCCATGCCTTTGAGGTGAGTGGTGAATTTAAATTCTGGCTCTGGGAAATCATTTGCTTGTAAGCTGCAGAAAGAAGGAAGCAGCTGTGATGTATGCATTTTCTTACGTGGAAACCACGGGGGAGCTTTGTGAAGCTGAAGACACTGTTCATCATTAATGGGAAAAGCAAAGCTATGAGTGTCGGATGGTAAATAAAAAGTACTCTGGATTGCATTTTAAAACACCTGCTTTGTGGGACTGTATGTCTTTGTGATCGATGCTCATGGACTTCGGTATCCTCATACACTTTCATTTCAGCTTAGCTCTTTTTTGTTATCACAGTTGATTGTGGGTTTTTTATTTTTCCTTTGAAACTATTGCTTACCATCAGTGGCATGTTATCTCAAACTCCTGCAATGAAGAAGCTAGCTAACATGCAGGACTTGGGGTAGATAAAAGATTAGGCTATAATAGAGTTCTCAGAAATATGCTGAATTGAAGGATCAAAGTTGTGTGTGCTTTTAACATTTGCAGAAACCACCTGTCCCAGTTAGTGAGAGATTCATCTTTTTATGAAAATATCATTGGTGAGGTGAACTTAGCAGACTGGATGGCTGCTATCCATCCACAAATAAGGAATTATGGTTGCCAAAGTGGGTGTAATTTTCCCTTCTAAGGATGTAAGTTATTATAGAGTGCAATTGCTTTTCTCAATATTTTTGAAAAAGTCATGTTATCATTTTCCTCCTTCTTTCTGGTCCAAGAGCCTATGAAGAGAAGAGTGCATTTCTGATGTGCTGTGACATATTTCTTTGAATCCATGTTTTCAACAAAGAAAATGACTGAGATGTTGAACAAAGTGGTTGTTACATCGTTCATGTGGTTACTGTCCTGGCTCTCCTCTCATCACCTCCAAAGGAACGTGAAATCGGGAGATTCAAACTTACACCGCTCTGTTGAGGAGTGTTGACTTTGATTTCCTATCTCAGGATATTCGTCGGTTTCACGCTGCTGCTGAGAAGGGAAGGAACCAACTGCAGACACTCAACTGGCTTCCAGATGTTTGTGTGTGTGTACATAGAACTTCACACTGTGTGTGTTGTGCGCAATGTGTTGTCAATCTATGAACTGACTCAAATGACACTTTCAAGATAGACATGACAGTGATGATGGAAAAAAAAAAACTCAAACACCCCACCACCTCTTTTTGCTAAAGTGCTTGCTGTGAGTTGCAAAGCTAGGGCAAGCAGCAGAGCAGTTGGGATCCAGGTGCCCTTGGCAGAAATGATGTGTTGATCTCATAAGCAAATGTACAACCAATAAAACGATGTTTTAAAAGTGCAGTGAGTCTGTATATTAATTGGATGCTTCATATGTCCTAGGAATGTTACTTTTGTGTGCAAAACACCTTGCAGCTAGAACTTGATCCAAACTGTTTTTTCTTCTCCCATCACTATCACAGACTTCCAAAACAGAACAGAACAAACCTTAATCACACAACAAGGTCACAGCCCTAAGAACTTAGAGATTCTTTTCATCTGTGGTATGCTTCAGATGTGACATCCTTACAGGAAACCTGGGTTCAAGGTGAAGGCCAGGATTTCATTGTTGAGTTCAGATGGAGCGAATGAAAAGATGAAGACCAACTTTTTTTTGGCTCCCATGTGTTCCTGATCCTTTGCTATGAGACCAGCTAGTTATCTGAGTTCCCCCCCCGATTCTATAGGTGTCGTATTATAGGCTCAGGCAGTGCCGTGGTACAGATGATCTGAGGAAGAAAGAAAATGCTGATTGAGGTATGGTTGAGTCTGCTGAGTTCTCCGATTTGTCTTGAATTCACCTTAATCTGTTCAGGGAAGAATTTCTGGACCTTCCCACTGGTAGTTTCAGTGGAGCCCCAATCATCCCAGGAGATGCAGGTTTACTCACCTTTGTCTTGTTTTTTACTGAGCAAGTTGATGCAACTGAATCAGGAGTTGACTTCTTTAAAAACACCTGCTTTGGGCCAGACGTGGTAGCCTACTGGCTAAAGTAATCGCCTTTATGCACTGGGCCAGTGGGTACCGATTTGTATCCCAGCTGTTGCACTCTCCTTCCAGCTCTCTGTCTGTGTCCTGGGAAAGTAGTCAAGGATGGCCCAAAGCCCTGGGACCCTGAACCTGCATGGGAGATCTAGAAGAATCTCCTGGCTTCAGATCAGATCAGCTCCGACTGTTGCGGCCACTTGGGGAGTGAACCAGCAAATGAAAGATCTTTCTGTCTCTCTTTCTCTCTGTAAAACTGACTTTTCAATAAAAAAACAAGTCTTTTTTTTAAAAAAAAAAACACCTGATTTACATCATTTCAGGGATTGGGATCCCTCGCAAAGGAGGCATTGCACATACGTTACCCACAGGACTTGTCAGGAGCAGTGGACTCTGTGCTACAGACCTTGAGGTGCCCCATGAACTGTGGACAGATCATCCTGGTTCTTCACCTTTAGAGTAAAGGTCTTTCAACATTAGGACTCAGGTTTCTACACATGGTGAATGTGTATGGGGAGGGAAGGCATAAGCAAACATGGTTACGATAATATCGTGTAAATGTTTTCTTGTCCATTTCTCTGCAGCCATTCTCTGTCTTCACACTTTAAGACCACACCAGGTCTTATAAAACCTTTTATTTCAAGGGTTTGGTGATTGCTATCCTTGCTCTTCTGATGCTGACACTAATTTGCGTCATTGAAGGGACTCTTGCTTATTCTACCGTTTCTAGGAAACTGTTGGTTAAGGTGGAAAATTGAGAAAAGTGAAAAGCACTGTGGTTCATGACAAACACTTGGGGAGTGTTTCATGGTGTGTTTTGGCTATCTTCTTGACCTTAGGACAATCATTTATTGTTATTTCAACGATCCTATAGGTTGATTGGGTTCAGCTTGTCAGCTTTGCTTGGCATTGGTTATGCATGGCTTTCAGGTGGTGGCTGGGTGAGTCATGGGACTTTTTCAGATTTTGTGGCTGCACAGAAGTGACTGCTGTATGCCCAGGCTTTAGGGCACAGGACAGCAAGTTGAGATTTTGACATGTCAGAGAACAGCTAGGAGTTGTTTGTGGGTTTACATCTCGTTTTTATAGTTGTGGTAAGAAATACACAGGAAACAACCACTTGCCCTGATGCTGGTGGGCTACCAGCCCTTGTGTCCATGGTGGTGGTCACACACACGGCATGTACTAGTGATCTGTAAGGCGAGGAAAGAAGGTGTGACTTAGTTACACAGCCTACCATCTGCTGTCAGAGCTCACAGGGTGCCTTAGGGAGGAGACAGCGTTTGAAATGAAGACCTCCTTGGTTAGCCCAATACAGTCAGACTACACCAGTAAACACTGGAAGTTGGTCATATTCTCACTTTCCTAAATCGGTGGTCAACAGGCAGTTGAACTAATGTATTGAAATTAAGGCTGGGAATTAATTGCCATTTCATTATCACCCATACTTTCATTTAAGAAGGCAGTTTGATAAAAAAAAAAGTTATCCTGTGGAAGGCAAGTGAGCCATCTTTGCCTTGGCTGGCATTAAACTTTCATAGGAGAGAATTAAATATTGATATGAATGACTCACAGAACCTCTGTCTCTGCTTCTCTACCGAACCAGATGGTCTTGGTTCATAAATACTTGCTGAGTAGGTGTTTACCCTTGAAATGGAAATGGCTTTGTTTTGTATTTTTAAAACTGATAGATTCTGTGCAAACTTTGAGAATACATGCAAGAGAAGAAACATTTTGCACAATTCTGTGTTAATTGTTCATCTAAAAACTATCATTTGGGGGTCAGTGCTCAGCTTAGTGGTTAAGATGGCAGTTAAGATGCCCATATCCCTCACCAGAGTCCTGGCATTTGAGTCCCGACTCTTCTCCTGACTCGAGCTTCCTGCCAGGGTACACTCTGGGAAGCAGGGGTGATTGCTCCAACGTGTGGGTCTCTGTCACCCACCCCAGGGACCATGACTGAGTTCCTGGCTTCTGGCTTTGGCCTGGTTCGTGTATGGACGTTGGAACAATGAACCAAAGATACAGACTCTCCCACTCTGCCTTGCCCTGACGTATCCCTCCATCGCTGAGCCTCTGCCTCTTTCTCACTTTGTTTCATTGCCTTGCAAAAGAAAAAAAAAATCTCCAACCCTTTGTTTAAAACACACAGTTACACTGATGCTCGTGGGATAACTTAAAAGAATTCTGTCATTTTTATTTGCCTTTATTTCCAAGTTGTATCATGGGCATTTTATCCCTATGAATACAGACAGCATTATCAGCTTATTGATTACCCAACATTGCAATTTATACATTGATGTTTGTCTCTCTGCTAATAGAAGTTTTGATTCCTTTTTTGGTTATTTTTATGAATATCTTTATTCTTACAACTTGACACACTAGTCTATTTTGGAAAAGTATGAAGTATCTGGAATTTTCTCAACCACTTTGCTGATTGTACATCAGTATTAGCTTTTTTTTTTTTTTTCCATCTCTACACAGCTCTCTTTTTCTATTCTATCTTATTCTGTTCTTTTCACTCCTCTCCAAGCCCTCGTTTTGTTTATGTATTTATCTATTATTATTTATTTTTATTGCAAAGTCAAATATACGGGGGAGGGGAAGACAGAGGAAGATTTTTCGTCATTGATTCACTCCCCAAGTGGCCACAACAGTCAGAGCTGAGCCAATCCAAAGCCAGGACCCTGGAGCCTCATCTGGGTCCTCCACATGGACACAGGGTCCCAAGGTCTTGGCCCATGCTCTACTGCTTTCCCAGTCCACAAGCAGGGAGCTGGATGGGAAGTGGGCTGCCAGGATTAGAACCGGTGCTCACATGGGATCCCGGCATGGTTAAGGTAAGGACCCTAGTTGCTAGGCTGCCATGCCAGGCCCAGGTAAGACACCGGACTTGTCTAGAAATCAACTTGATTTGGGAATAAGCAGAGCTGGAACCTGTTACACAGTGATGTCCTGATGATCTCAGAGGTACATTCTCTAAATCAAATGGAACATCAGGAGTATTTTTTTTTCCGGAAATATCCACAGGAGAAGAAATTCTTCAGAAGTCCTTGAAAGCAAAGGCCCGAGCATAGGAACAGGGAAATAGGATTTGTCTCTAAACAGTGAAAGATTGCCTTTTTTCTTTTCTTTTAGATGAGATGCCACTTGTTGACACTGTTCTATTTATGTAACAGGCAGCTATCGTAACCTGTCAATTAAAAACATTAGTACAGGCCAGAGATTATGATACAAGGAAACAACAAGAGCAGCATTTGCAGTTGGTAGGATGAACACCTTCCACATGTAGACCATGTAGGTTTGGATGAAGATGCTGCCTTAGAGATACAGGCCACTGTGTAGGCTCATCACGAAGGAAAGCCAGTAACCATCACACTCAGCGTCAATACAAAATTACTGTGTGCACTCTTCCCAAATTCAGTGATTTCCTGGTCGGGTCTGACATTCCACGTTCCCCGCCGTGGGTTCTTGGCTTTCCTTGCGTGTGGTTGCTCTGTCCTGCAAGGAGGGATTGGGGGGGCAGCCTGGGCAACTATGGCCACTAGCCGAAAGAACTGTCGTCTGGGCTCAGAGCAGTCCGTACTCCTGTGATCCAGCATGACCCCACATTCTGGGAGACAAAGAATTGTTCTCAGACGTGAAGTTGCTAAACCACTTGACCTTTTCAACAACTGCAGAGCTGTTTATCAGAAGCTGCCATCTCTCTTTGGTTTCTCCAATTTGGCAGCCGGGAAAGTCCAGCCGGTGACATTGCGTGCTTTTGAAAACTGCTGAACAATTCACAGCTTCCACCATCAAATGGCTAAATTAATAGTCAGATAGTGATCGCTGGATGGGTCATCCTTTCCTCGACTTGATTGGCTTTTGGGACTTGTTCACTGGAATCAAATGACTCATTGTTGGAGACAAACATAAATACCAATTTTCCAGAGTGTCCAAGTCTCTAAACTTTTAACTTATAAAGAAGAATAGATTAGGTTGATTTCCGTCCACAAGCCAAAGGCGAGTGGTCATGTCTTTTTCGTCAATAAGAAAGAATACATAGAATAACAATGAATGACATACCTTTGTGGGATAACCAGAAATGAAATAAAAAAAGGTAGAGAATTATTTCAAAATAGTGAAGTTCATCTTAAGGAATTGACTAAGAAGTGGAGCCTGTGTTGGTAATTTAGTTGTTGTTTTTCAACAATTTTGTTGTTGCTGTTGAATTCTTGCTGCATGCCAGACATTGTAGTGGGCGCTAAATGCAAGGCGAGGAACTAAGAAGGCCCAATTGTCATAGAGTTTACAAAGCATTTTAGAGGAACAGGAGAGAAAAAAGCTATAAAACTAAATATTCAGGCCAATGTCAGGTCATTCTAACTGCCATTTAGCAAAGCAAACAAGGAAGTGGGTTTAGGAGTCAGGGATGGAGAAGGGGGATGATATTTTTCTTCAAAAATGTATTGACACAAGATTACACATTTGTGGGTTTTAGGATGCTATTTGACACACGTATATGGCTTATACATGGTCACTTCAGAATAATTAACATTTCCATTTTCTGAAGTATTGTCATTGCCCTGAGAACCTTCAAACGAGTTTTGAATACCCCCAGTTCAAGGAGAAGGCAGCGGCAATTCATTCTTGGGGAGTTCATCAGCTGAGGGTGTTCTGCTAAAATCCTTCTTGGGATAACTTTATCCTGGATCTGAGGGCCTGGCTTGAGTCTAGGCTCTGCTTCCAATCCAGCTTCCTGCTAATGTGCACCTTGGGAAAGCAGCAGAGAACAACTCAGATAGCTGTGTTCCTGCCACCTGCATCATAACGCCACACTGAGGTCTGGGCTCCTGGCTCTGGCCTGGCATGTGCTTTGGTGCTCTGGATTGTTGTGAATATTTGGGGAATGAAGTAGGAGATGGGATCTCCTTTTCTCTTGCCTCTCAAATAAAATGAAAAATAAGCAGCTATTTTTGAAAAGATCTCTGTCAAGACAAATTCTATCCCTATTCAAAAATGCAATCATACATGCCTGGGAAAAAAATACCAATATCTCCCCTCACTTGTGATTTCACTTACCTGGCTAGGCTTCATTCACCTATGGTCAACTCAGCCAAGAACATTCTATGGGAAAATGTTAGAAGTAGAAAACTTGTGGCTATTGAAGAGCACGTCATTTTGAGTAGCATGATGAAATCTCATGTCCTCTCACGCCATCCTGCTTGGGGTTGTGACGTCTTTCCTCACCAGGTATACCTCCTGCCCATTAGTTGCATGGAAGCTCTCTCTGAGATCTGCTTGACGTCACTGTGGTGTCAACTCTTTGGCTCAAGCAATTCTTGTTCTATGAAATAATGGCCCCGAAGAGCAAGAGCCATGATGCTGGGATTCAGCAATGTCAAGCAGAAGCCACCGTCAGTGTGAAAGCACTTCACACCACATGAAGAAGGATCAGTACAGCGCGTAGGATATGTGGGGGGCGGGGTATGTTCACACAACGTTGAATAACGTACATTGTTACAATTGTCCCATGTCGATTTTGTTTACTGTTAATCTTGCTGTTCCTAATTTAGAAATTACACCTTATTGTGAAGACACATTTATGAGAAAATATGGGGTTGTCTCTAGGGTTGGTACTCTCTGAGTTTTCAAGCATCCCCGGCGGGGGGTAGGTCTTGGGATTCTCCTCTCCATGTTTAAGGGGAATATACCTTGTTCAGTAGGCTTCTTGTAACTGATACAGTGGTTCCCAGGAAATGCAACATTTGTAACATCAGACTGGAAGATCTGGAGCCAGAGTTGGGGTTGTGGGGGAAGGGGCAGCAGTAGTAGGGAAAGGGGGTGGGACATGGGGTGGTCAGTAATCCAAATATAGAATCCTGACCCAATGAACACAGGGAGCAATTTCTTGGTTATAGTCTCCAATTTAGTGAATGGATATTTCCGGTGGTCACAGTAAGGTGTGGAAAATGTCCTGTTAATGTATTTTTGCCTAGGAATAGAGGGTCATTGAAATCTGAAGGACAGCAAACACAGACTGGATGTGTGTGGGGCAGGAGGAGGGGAAAAGTGCGCAGATGTGGTTCTGGAAAGTCCACCCAAACTCTCCACTTCCTCTCTTGTTTATCCATAAAAGGACTTTCTGGTATTCTCTTCTGGAAACTTCAGAAGCAGATGGAAATGTTTTCAGATGTATAATGCACATGGGCCCGTGACATGAATTTCCATTTTCCTTGCAGGAGTGAGCCCTGTGCATAGGACTGAGCACCTTTGGATGCCAGCAAACACTCGAAGGGGAAATGATATTGTTTGCTGTAGTTCTAGCCAGTTTAGAAGGATCTCTGTGTGAACAATGAACAGTGCTAAGAGCTCTGGGTCTCTCTCTTATATTCCAACATCATCACTTATTTCAAGCAGTTGATAATCCTAACAATTCAGCCAACTTGGCAAGTTTCTTCTGTTTCCCACAATGAAACAATGTCTTTTTTAGGCAAAAAAAGAAAAAAAAAATGAACTTTTTGAACATGGGAACACTGTTTCAATGAAATTTTTAGCAGTAGCTGAGTCCATTTCAGATGATGAAATGAGATTTTTAATTTTGATCAGATATCGAGGAGACAGTACATTTAGAAAAATCCCCTATTATTTGCATGTGACATTTCATGAACCTCTATGACTGCCTAAACTTCACAACATGCCAAATTCACACGCACCATCCAAAACGTCACCCTTGGACTCTCAGCTCGGCACATCCCATCACCATACAACAGTAACTAAATTGTGACTCTTGCCATCACCCACCAGTGTGATGAGCCTCATGCTGAATGGGCCACTCTGGACCAAGGTGACATGTCTGCTTGGGAACCAAGGATGAGCTTCCAAGATTAAATGCAAAATTACATGTGTAAGGAGAGGAGTCAGGGCAGGAACATTTTACAAGCAGTTAAATGAAAGAAGTAAAATTGGCTAGGAATTGGGGTGGTGATGGGTTGAGATAGGTGTGACCCTGGAATCCACCAACACTAATGGCCACTGAGTCTGGGAATAGGCTGGGCAGATCCAGGCTGTAGCACCCACATGTGCATCCTAAAACAGGGTATAGGATGGGCCGACCTACAACATTCACCAGCTCATACAAAGGCCAAGATGGAGGGGCAGGCTATGCCAGGCAAGGGCCTAGTACTCACTGGCATGTGTGAGATCTGGTTCTGAAAGTGGGCTGAGTGGGATAACTCGAGAAACTACCTTCGTGGGTTATAGCTGTCACTGGTGAGCATGTGATCCAGGCTTGGGGGTTGGACAAGATTGGCAAGGTAGTTCTAGCTGTTGGCAAATGTGTGGAATGGTTTTGGAAGGGGGTGGATTGGGCAGGATTGAGCAAACCTTAGTTCACCTGCGAGTGCAAAAACCAGGTTGGAGCGCAAGTCATGCCGGGCTAGGCTGTTAAACCTACCGATTTGCATGAGCCAGAGTTGGGAGCAGACTAAGCAGGTTCAGGTTCCTGCACCCACCAGTGAGAGTTGGGACTGGGGGCAGGCTGGGTCATGCCAGGCTACAGCATGCAAAGGCAAAGACCAAGAAAAGGGAGGGGCTATGCCAAGTTGGGTCAGAGCAACTACTGGCAGGTGCAAGATCTGTGACTGGAAACAGTCCTGGTTGGGAAACTAGGGGGACGCCCTGTCTGGGTTGTGGGTCTCACTGGTGAGTGTGAGGGCCAGTGTCGGGGCTGCTATCTGGTCTGGACATGGCTGTAGTATTCTTTGGTACAAGTGTGGACTGAGTCTGGAGTGTGCCAGACTGGGCGAGACTGTAGCACCCACTGGTGCTCGTGAGAACTGGAAAAGAAGAAGGCAGATCAGGAAAGGCCACTGTTCCTATTAGGACAGGAGGGTTGACTGTTCCTACTGGTGGATGCATAAGCCAGAGTGGGTGTGGGTAGGTTGGGCTTTGCCACAGCATCAGCTGGCAGATGCTGGCACAGGGGACAAATTCTATCAAGTCAAACTTGCACCTGCAGAGTGAAAGATCCAGGAGTGGGCACAGTAGGGAAACAGTGGGCACCTCCCTTTTGGGTTGCCACTCCAACTTGTGAGCATGAGAACCAGGACTGAGGCAGGCATGGCTAGATAGAATGACACCCACTGGCATGTGTGTGGGGTGGATAGTGGGGCTGGTTGGGTTGAACAAAATTTCAATGCCCATTGACACGTCTGAGAGCTGAATGGGATGTGGGACAGACAGGACCAGTCTGCTGTATACACTGGCAAACACAGGAACCAGGGCAGGGGTCAGGCCTGGTGGGGTATTGTGAGTCATTTAAACTAGGCTATAGCTCCCACTGGTTAGTGGGAGGGTTGAGTATGTGGTGAGCAAGATCAGGATGGGCTCCAACACCCTTTGATTTGTGTAAAACACGGGGCTGGAGGCAGAACTGACCCAGCAATTGCATGTGCATAAGCTGATTGAGGCGATGGACAGTGCCGGGCCCTGTACTGGCAGGCACACACAAAAATCAGGTCTGGGATCATCTCAGATGAAGTTTCTTTGGGGATTCCCCCAACTGAACTGCTGAACTCAGAACTCCAACCATGGAGAGAATTGCAGGTTCCACGGTTTGACCGTGGAATGCATGTGTCAGAGCTGGGCCTCCTCAGTGGCTCAGCTGGAGCAGTGGACAGCCCATCCAGAAACACATGGAGGATATGGTAGTACATTGGAGCCTACAGAGGACACCTTGGTACCATGATACAGGACAGAACAAATTGATCAACTACCCCAGCCAAATGTTGGCAGTGAAAACCTGGGCAAACGGAAACTCTAAGGTAGGTTATGTCAGCCTGTGGATTCTGGAGAGATTTCATGTGATTGGAGTGGCACAATCAGCAACAATACAGAACTGTTGAACTATCAAAACCTCATGAGCAGGACCCTCGGAGTATGCCCCACATCAGGGACCCTGGAGTGGTGTCCGGTGGCTGTCCTCCATCCCAGGGTGCAGAGGTGTTTGGGAGGCTGGGTATGGCTTCTCCCCTTGTCTCCCCACTTCCCCCAGACACAGGAAGGAAAAAGAGAATGTGGAAATGGTGATCTCACCCACCTTCCTGTAGCCCTTGACCCTTATCACCCTAATCAACTATGTAAAAATCATCATAAATAAAAATATTTTTGGTAAGAAAAGTTTATCAGTGCAAAAATGTTGAATTTCATGAGTAACTTTTTATAATGTGCATTTTAATTCAACTTTTGAGGAGTTCTTGTATTCCTTCAATGCACACTTCATATGAAGATTTATTGCACCTTAACAAATACATGTGATAATGTTTTGCTGGCCCAAAGGCAGTTTAATCTCAAAATTGGAGTTCCCTATCTTGTAGAGGAGAAGAAAATTTGGCAAAACATGTTGAAATATTTGATCGCTACTATTTTGAAGAAAACAATGCTACTTCTTTAAGCTATCTGTTCTTATTTGGCTGAGAAGAATTCTGTATTAGGTGTGCAGTTTGTGGATGGAGTGGATATCAACGAACACAGAAAATGTTGGGCAGAAGTTGTAAGTATTAGCTACCTCGCTCTGAAACTATACAGCAAGAATTTCTTTCATACTGTTGTGTTTTGACCCATTCAAGCACTTGGTGGTGGTGTTGGGGTGGAGGGGCATATTTCCTTTCCTGGTGAGTCTCCCAGCATTTCTCCAAACATGAGAAACAATGTTAAACGTCGTGCAGGAATGCTCCTGAGAAGGCTCCTACCCATTGCAGTTGAGAAGTTAGACATCGCTGTATCAGACTTCGAACCACACCCTCCTTACATTCTGGTGTATGCGGATATCCTAAATCGATGACAACGGTGTGTACAAAGAATGCATACCTGCTCCTCTGAATTAGGGGATTCCTGATTGGACAATTCTGTTGTAGTCCTTGAAAAGCGAGAAGTCTAACATAGGCCACAAGAGGGCAGCAGAACACATTGAATTCGCCTCCCGGCTGGACGGGAGAGTTTTTTTGCCTATGGGCTCCAGCAGAATAATAAAGACTTGCTGAAGCTCCCAGGTCGAGCCATTCTCAAGCGCTGGTATTTCTAGCATATGAGCAGTGAGTCAGGGCGGGTGGGTGGAATCCACTTCCTAGGACAACTTAGTATATGCAACACGAGCTTTCTAAGTTTTTGTTTGTTGGTTGGTTGGTTGGTTTGTTTTACAAAGGGCTTCAGGGATGGCTAAAACCCAACAGCTACTCCTTCACCTCTCAGGGGAGCACAAAATTAATTCTTCCTCTTTCTTGCACTGAGATTCCCCTACATCTCAGGGACAAAGAACGACAGAGTAAACGGGCAATTCTGCTTAACTGTTGAATATAGAGGCTGTCACTGGAATACAGTAGCAGTCTCAATGTGTGTGACGCACGCATTATCAAATACCTCAGCTGGGAAAATTTCCAGACATGCAGGAGCGTCCAGGGGAATGATCAAACTTGGAGTTTATTGCCGGGCTTGCTGGACGTGAACTTGCACAGCCTTGGGCTACACTGTTTGTCTCTAGGGGTCGTCATTTCTTCACTGGTATGATGAGGGTAATGCAGTATGTTGCTTTTGAGATGAAGAAAAACAATGCATGCTGTCTGCTTAGCTCTGTGTCTGGCCTATGGTAAGAACTCAGTGAATTTGGGGGCTGCAAAATGAGTGTAACTGACGTGGTGGAGCTGAGCGTTGAATTCTTGGTGATTCATTCTTTCAACCAATGTGAGATGTGGGTTTTTGATTCTCTCCCATTTCTATAGATGATGCTAGTTGAATTTCAAAAAGGTGGCATGCCTGGTTACTAGGAATCAAGTGGAGAGGCTGAGGCTTGAACCCAGGAACCCATCTGCACTGTTACTGTAACTCCCGAAGTTGTCGGAATCACTAATCAGTACTTGGCCTAGGCCAACCCGGGGCACAGATGTGACGTTCTTCTCCAGATCCAATCAGAGCAGCAGGGGCTGTGGGAAAGGAGAAGGGAGACTTCCTTGCAAGCCTGGAGGAAGCAGGTGTTACCCAAGCGTTCCGGACCCAAAGCAATTTCAGCTGGAAAAAAAAAATCCATTCATGGCAGCCTGACTTTAACCTCATGACCACATCCATTTGTGTGTCTCCTCTTTCATCTGCTGCCATCCTTGTCTCCTGGAACAAGGGGCTGTTGTTGGGGTTTGTTTACTTAGCTATGGTGATGTGGCGTGTGAACGCATGTGTGCGCCTCTGGCGTCATCGCATGCCCTGGTGTTTTTTTAAAGTCTTTTTTAAGGGAAGAATTGATAAATGCATAGAATTTGCTCCATCTGGTCTCTCTCAAGATGTACCCATTGCCTTCATGGCAAAGGAAGCTGGGCCTCATTTCTGCTTTTAGTTGGAGTAGACCCTGGCAGACCTAAAGAAGTATGTTACTCACTGTGTGCATGGAGTGTGCTTCAGAAATAGTATAACTAGCAATGAAAGAAGAGTTCGATGTTCATCGTTTTAGACGAGGAATTTCTTTCATAAGAGAAATGAATGGCACAGAGTCACAAAGCAAGCCCCGCCAACTTCCATGGGGTGTGCACTCTCACTGCCTTTAGGTTAATGTTGAAGAAAGACACAAGGAAATTTATTTTCACAAATGGGCAAGACGTTGAATGCATGTCTTGATGGATGGGCATTCTCCTTTCCCAGCTTTCCTCTGTAATGCTTTGAACACTGCAAAGGAGAATGGAATCTTATCAGGGCGGCGACTCAGTGTCTGGCCGCTGTGCCCCAGCTCCAGGCGAATGCACCTGTAAAGGCAGACAAGGCGGTCAAGGCTAGCCTGAGTGCTCGGGCCCCTGCCACCAACCTTGGAGGCTAGGACCAAGTTCTCAACCTCTGACTTCAGGGCATCTGGGGGAGTGCCTTTCAGATGCCTAAGAACTTGGGGTGAGTTGGGGGTGTGAATGGGGGTTAAAGGCCTCTGGCTTACTGAAGGTTATTCTTCCATTCTTGGGGTTATTCTAGAGCTGAGTGTGTGGGCACCCCCTCAGAAGCTCTGTGACCGTCTTTGGGTCTCATACCTGCTGATGAAGTGACTCTGAGATGTCATTAAAAGCTCGGCTGACTTCTGGTCTGTTGTGGTTTTTTAAGCACTTGGGAAGGACTCCCACACCAATCGTGGGGGTAACTGCATATACAGTGCTTGATGTAAACTTTTCTCGACTCACTCTCCATGAAGAATGCCGTTTCCTTGGTCCCACTGTAGTTCAGGTTGAAAAGTACAATTGGATGATTGCTAAATTTTTGGAAGAGAAATTCTTAGGTTGGGCTTCAGCATGGGAACTTATTTTTCGCAAACAAGTAAGTGTAGCTAGATAACATTATGCATTGAACCAGATGTGGCTCTGTACTGTATGGTTCCTCCCAAAAGCTGCTAGAATTTTCTGGGGAGAAATTACAGCTAAAAAGGAGCCAGAAAGATAGTCATTCATTTTTTTTTTTTTTTTGGTCTTCCCTCTCCTCCCCGACTCCTCCATCCCCCCTTCCTTTTTTCTTTGTCCTTTCTTTCTTCCTCTCCTCCTCCTTCTTTAAGCAATGATGTCATTTAAAACATTGCTACAGGTAATTTAGAACATATATTTACTTTCCCTTTTTGGAAGTGACCTAAAAGGAAAATACGTAAAGGAAGAAAACGACAGGTTAGAATAGCTCATCGTTGTCTACTGTGAGAACTTCGGTTTGGAGTCACAGTGGCATTCTATGAAGGTTGCTGGGGACTCTGTGTTCACTGTTAGGGTGCTGTTATGTGCTGTTTTGGAAAATAAAAAGGTTGTTTAATCGCATGGGTGTTAACAGAATTATCCCTTCACTCCATGGAGTGGCCGAGGAACTACGTTACTCCAGAGATGGCCCTCTGGGGATGTGCGGTGACTGCCAGGCAATCCAGAAGATCCCGTGTGTAAATGAGGGTCCACATGGCGCCTGACTCCTTGCTCAAGCAGCAGACATGTGTGTATGCAGATTCTGCATCTTCAAGCTGCCTACCTTCCCTCAGGATGGGTGGGAGCAGCCCTGTCAGGTTAGCCAACGAAGCCAGGCAGGGCAGCAGAACCTGGATGGCCACCCACGAGACACCCATCCCTTCATCCAAGACGTCAGGCGTATCTTCACAAACGTGGAAACAAGACATCAGTCATGACCCGAACCCAAAAATCGTTTCTCTGTTTCTCTGGGTTCCAGCTTCTCAACCTAATTTTGAATAACTCATCATAAAAATATAGCATTTTCAGATAGCAGATAGACACAAGCAAGAATAAGTTGGGAATTGTCTATAACCCAAGTAAGCAGAGAAAACATTTGGGCATCTTAAAATGTAGCCTTTCAATATTTGTGTGTATCTTTTATTCCTGCACACAACCAACACACACCAATATAAACCTACGAAGGTGGAGATGTGTTTACTTTTGTTCCTTTTAATGATTAGACTCCTCCTTTATAAGTATATAATTGTTCAGTGTACCTGAAGTAATGTAACTGATCATTATTGGAAATACGAGGTGTTTTGCAATTTTTCCTTCTTATTCATTGTCTTTTAAAAAGATTGTTCCTGCAGCCAAATTTTTGTACTTTAAATGCTTACTTGGGATACATTTCTAAAGGAGGGAGTTCTGTGATAAAGATTAAGAAGAATTTTAAGAGTCTTTTCCTATTAAAAATGCCAAGATGCCAAAAGTTCTTACTCCTATTCTCTCATCAGAGTTTGAACTGCCTTGGTTCTAATCCCTGAAGTTAAAGTAAATATTTGAAGATTTGTGTGAAAGGCAGAGTTACAGCAAGAGGGATACAGGCACAGAAGCATTTGCTGATTCTCTCCTCTTCAGCCAGGGCTGGGTTCTGCAGAAGCCAAGAGCCAGGAACTCCATCTGGTTCTCCGACATGATTGACAGGGACCCATACGCTGGGCCATCTCATGTTGTTTTCCCAGGTGTATTAGCTGGGAGCTGGTTTGGAAGTGGAGCTACTGGGATTTAACCTGTGCTCACAGGGATGCTGGTGTCCTGCAGGCAGTGGCTTGCCCTCAGCCAGTAAAGGTGGATTTTTTTTTTTTTTTAAAGAAGGCACCTTAATTTTGCTATAATAGATAATCAGACCTTATTTCACACAGCAAGATCTTTCTCAGGAATTCACTTGTTATCAAAAGACTTGAAGTCCCATCGGAGAAAGAATCCTACAAAAAGGCTATGCCAATGGCGTTGTTCGTTCACTTAGCAGAAAGGTCATGTCTTTCTTGCTTTATTCAAAGGGGCGGAAGCTGGCTAGCTTCCAGGTGGGATATCGTGATTGGAAGTCAACTCTGACACTCAGCTTTGCTCCTTCCTTGCTGTTCTTTGGGTCTAAGTTCCTTCAAGAGACGTGTATTGTCTGCACATGCTGGCTTGCACATACACAATACTCTAGCTGGAATCTACCTTGCTCATCCACGGGGAGGGGGGAGGAAAGAGGTTGAGAAACACGGAAGTTCTTCCTGGTAAGTCTGTATGAAAGGCTAGTGTTTGTCTCATGAACAGCTGTTCCACTAATTATTTTTGTTACTAACAATGAGTGATGATATATTCTTTAAGCCCTAGTGCCTGCCAACACCACATTTAGTGCTGTACAATATGCTTAGGTTAAAGTTCCTGCTGGACCTTCTCTAATAATCTTGAAAAGAATCTTTTGCAAAACTCTTTATCGTTGAGGAGCTGTTTTTACATGAAGCAGCCAGCGCATGGCTTCCGTGGCAATTCACACTTATACCTGAAGATGTCTTCTGATTCAGCTTTATGATTTAAATCCTTCTTTATGAAATGCTAATGACAGGCTCAACTCTTTTTCTCCTAACTTTTAATGGGATGCAATAAAAGAGGTTAAAGCTGCTTTGACACATTTAAATAAACAGACAGATATAAAACTCAAATGGCAGGCAAGATACGATTTCCCTCTGTGCCTTGTGTCTCCCCTAAGTCAACATGAAAACGTCCTGTAGGTCCTGGATTAGAAAAATCCCCAAACAGCTTTCACGCATGGCTGGAAGTGTAAGGCTTGGCATCCTGGCTCCGATCCAGTGCAAAGGGGAATTTCAAGAGCTGATTCACATATTTGTAATTTTCCAGTTTTGTGCACACACTTCCTATCCTGGCCATGTGTGCTCTCTGGGAGCAGCCAGCAAATTGCTCACGTAGAAGCTTTTTACTATCTCAAAACCATCAAGTGTTACGGGAGGTTTTTGCATCGAGAGTTAAGGGAGATCATTAATGTTGCAGCTACAGTGCAGTCATTTGGCACAGTTCTCGACTTGTATTTGTCAGCTTGCTTGGGACGATTGTGAGTGTTTCATGATGCCCTTCCACTCTGGGGAAGCCCAGTGAACTGGAGAAAATAAAAATATATACTATTTTGCTTTGTTGCTGCTTTCAATCCTGGTTCGCAAACTGTGATGCCCTCTTTTTCGAGATTTATTTTATTTTTATTGGAAAGGCAGATTTTTTTTTAACAGGGAGAAGGAGAAATAAAGATCTTCCATCTGCTGGTTCACTCCCCAAATGATTGCAATGGCCAGAGCTGAGCAGATCAGAAGCCAGGAGCCCGGAGCTTCTTCTGTGTCTTCCATGCTGGTGCAGGATCCCAAGGCTTTGGACCATCCTGCATGCTTTCCTAGGCCACTAGTAGGGAGCTGCGTGGGTGGTGGAGTAGCAGGGACATGAGTCCATATGGAATCCTGGCTCTTACAAGGGGAGAATTAGCCAGTGGAGCTATCATGTCAGGCTGTGCTATGCCCTCTTAGATGTTTTGGAAGTCTACAGATTGATTAATTACAGAAGGAAGATGACTTCATTGTGGGGGAACCTTCCCAAGAACCTGCGTGGAGCGAAGGAAACAGAGAAGATCCTTGTACAACCAGCAATCCCACTGATGGAAACGGGTGGGTCTCACAAGCATTGGAAGGTTGTGGGTTGGAAACAGAAAGCTGAAGGGAGAGCTCTTCCACCCTGCCATACGTGTATATGTGGTATGTTCCATGTGAGCTGCGTGGCCCATCGTGGGTGCTGGGCAGATTGCTCAATCCAAGACTCAACCCTGGTCCTTCATCACTGAACACGGCAGCTGTGACTGGCAGGAACTCTTGCAGGAGGAAGGCGAGTGACCCAGGAGGCCTCTACACACAAATGGCATTTGTATTTCTCCTTGTAAAATTTTGAAGCTACACCCCAAGCCTTTGGGGATGGCCTATCCTGCATCCTGACACCCTTGTGGGATATTTATGATCCTGGCTCTCTGTAAGGAACTGTGCCCACACACATGAACTGGAACTCGCTTGTGGCCTATCAAGGATCTCTTAAAGCTCTTTACAAACCAGTATAGATCATGTTTCTTTGAAATGGTGGTGTCATATTCTACACTTTGAATACATTCCCTGTGTATGAAGTTGCCACAAAAAGTTCATGGGGAAGTTTGTGTAAGTTTGACTCGATACAGACATAATACATTCGCATCTCATTCTTTCATAGTATGCATTTTTCATGAACTTAATGCAGCAGGTATGTGCATGGGCTTTGACTTTTTTGTGTGTGGGTCAAAAGTAGCTTATTTTAAAAAATTTTTAGATTTATTTATTTTTATTGGAAAGTCTGATATACAGAGAGGAAAAGAGACCAAGAGGAAGATCTTCCGTCCACTGATTCATGTCCCCAAGCGGCTGCAACAGCTGCAGCCTCACCCATCTGAAGCCAGGAGCCTCTTCTGGATCTCCCACGTGGGTGCAGGGTCCCAAGGCTTTGGGCTGTCCTCGACTGCTTTCCCAGGCCACGGTCAGGAAGCTGGAAGGGAAGCAGGGCCGCCGGGATTAGAACCGTGCTTAAATGGGATCCTGGTGTGTGCAAGAGGGAACTTTAAAAAATGAACTTTTTTTATTACTGTGCTGGGCCCCAAAAAAGCTTATTTTTTAAAGTTCATTTTACATGTACTTTTTGACATGCCATCATAAATCATTGCCTGTCAATGGCCATTTAATTTTTCTGATGTTCCTTTTCAGATAAGAACTGTACTGTGTATTCCAGGTGTTTGCTGTTGTTTCCTGATTAGCAGGGAAGAGAGACATGGTTCTCCAGGAATAGGTAAGGTCAGTTACGTGGCCAATAGGGTTGGGGCTACCAAGTACATTTTATAGATCTGCCTTTGCACGAGTGAATGTAGGAGACAGAACTTGTTCTTTAGTTAGCCTGGGAGGCAAGTGGCTTCATTGCAGTCCACAAGGAAATGTGTGTAATCAATCGGGGAAGACTTGTATTCACTCCCTTGGATAGTTAGATTTTATTTGTTTTTTTTCCCCCTTTTTTATTTAAGAATGAGGGGGCGGGGAATAAGCTCTAGACTTCAGTGAGAACCTTCTGTTATTATCCAGTTATCACTTCTCAGCTTTGAATAAATTCATAGAAACATTTGTTAAGATTTTGACATTAGCTTATGGCAAAGTTTTTCTGTTTTTCTGACTTTACTCTTGGTATCGATTTCTAACTTTAATGATTGTATCTTGTGACTGAGGCCTGACTTGTAGCAGTTCCAGCATGTATACCTTCTCCACGGCATGTGTGTGCATGAGTCACATAGTAGGTGTGTGTTGTCTCTGGCACACATTTAGCATCTTCTTTAGGTGTGCACCACCCAGAGGATGTGCATTTGTCTACCAGGTGTGTACATTATCCGGAGAATGTGCCAGTCATACACCTCTGTGCGCATTGCTGTATGTGTGTGCTGTCCGCCATACGTGTGTGTGCATTGCAAAAGAATTCTTGATTGCCTTCAAAGGGAATCATGTTACCCCTAAAAGAGAAAAATCATCATCTTTTAATTAAAAATTTTAATTTTATCTGAAAGGCAAAGGGGAAGAGACAGAGGAAGAAAAAAAAGGAGCGAGAAAGATCTCCCATCTGCTGATGGACTCTGTAAAGGCGTGCAACAGCTGGGTGTGTGCTAACCCAAAAGGCAGGAGCCGGAGCTCAACGTGGGTGTCCTAGACGGGAGGCAGAGTGCAAGCGTGTGCGCTTCACGCGCTGCTTCCGAGGTCTGTGTTAGCAGGGAACTCGTGTGGAAGCAGGGCTGGGACGTGAGTCCAGGGCTCCAGGTGGGGGTGCATGATTCCCAGGAGCAATTCAACCACTGTGCCAATTGCTTGCCCTCTGAAATCCTCTTCTGGAGAATAATGTGATCACAACACCCCTGACAAATAGAAAACGGATACTTACTACAGTGATTCAGGAAATATACCTAACTTATTCTGAAGTTGGCAGTCCCAACTTTTGAAGTTGCTTCAGAAGTTTGTGGAAAATGGAACTGAAAAATAAGTTTATATTGGTGTGTAGGATTTTCCATCATGTACATTTTTTTCATGAACTTTTTGTAGGCTCCTATATTTCTGGCTAACAGGCAGTGGAAGGTAATAGAGTAGTGTTAATAGGATGACCCATGTATGCGAGTATTTTATTTAAGGTTCTAAGTCTTTTGTTTCATGAGATAAATAGTTGGCATTTTATAAATAAAGAAGAATATTCTTTAATGATTTAAGGTAACTAATATTTGAAATAGAAAACAATAATAATAATAATATAACACAATGTTTTTGGGTATTGAGAACAAGGAATGCAGCGAAAAATTGATCTGTAAGGGCAGAGTTGATCTTCCGTGGTCTAGCGTACTTGAGAACTTCCTATTGAAACATCATACTGGAATAATTAACTTTGAATTTCGAGACATGTCATGGAGACAACTTGGGCTTTTTTGGGAATTTTGAGGATTGTTTATGGTGCCTCCCCCCCTTTTTTTTTGATCTAGAGAAGAACACGTTTCTTGAAGTGTTGTTCTAGAATGGGTCTTTTGGGAAGAGACGAGTTTTGATTATACTCTAACTTCCCAAATCCTGCTTGAAATCCTAGTGCTTTGAAGAGCACTCGTATTTATTCTCAAACAAGTAGGGACTTGGTACTTATTCCGTGGGAAAGCGGTATGGCATTTCCAGTTACTCGGGCATAGGAAATAGAGCATGCTTCCTTCTGCGGAGTTGGACTCCACACTGTATGAAAGAATTGGCCTCTTCTGGGTGCTTTTTGATTTTGGGGGGAGCAAGGGACACACGAATTGGTGTGATTTACCTTTTACTCACAAGAAGAAAGCAGGGAATTCTGCAGGTCGTGAACTAATGGGCAAATGTATTGTTTCCTGTTGAGGATATACAAATAAATTATCAGAAATTTCTGAGCTGTGTATTCCCCACCACCCTCTTCTCTGGAAGAATTTTCCTTTTATCTCTGCCTAAAAGTCCCAAGTCAGTAGCAGTCAGAATTGTGTCCTGTCTTCCCAGAAACAGCTGTGCATCTGGAGCTGTGGCCTTGGGGCTGTTTGAAATTGACTTCTTGCCCATTCTTCTCGTCTGTGACCTGGACCCCTCTGCAGATCAGCTTTTTGTTTTGTTCCTGAGTCTGCTACTGGTCTCTCCAAGTTTGGTGTGTTTCCATTTGTACAAGTTCAGGCTCCCTGTATCTTGGACTGAACCCCGGTCAACTCTGGGGTCTGCCTCTAATTTGGTTTCTACGCTAGTTCTGCCTCAACAGTTCGTGTTCCTCTTGGCTCTGGGGTGTACCTGCCACCATCACACCCAGCTGTTCTCAAGGAGAGACTGTGAGCGTGGACACGTACACATTATCCCTTAAGGGATACTGGTTCTGATCCTCAGGGCAGCTGTAACGTCACTTGTGGTCATTGCAAAGTAGTTAGGATCACATCCTGCAATTAAATAACTGATTCCATTTCACTTGCTTCCCACCAGTGTAACTTTGAAGAGGATTTTAGCATTTATGTATAAAACACGACTATAACAATGTCTACAATATCAACATATTATATATCAGAAAGTGATAGCTGTTATATTTAAAACGGGTTATTTTTATCTGAAAGGCATATTTTATATGGAGGCATAAAGAGAAATACAGAGAGAGAGAGGTCTTCCATCTGTGGGTTCACTCCCCAAATGGCTGGAATGGAGCCAATCTGAAGCCTGGAGCGTCCCTCACCATCCCCAAGATGACATATTCAGGGGGGCCCAATGACTTGAGTATCCTCCACTGCTTTCCCGGTCATATGCATTGGCTAGATCAGAAGTAGAGCATCCAGGACACAAACAGATGCCCATATGGGATGCTGGTGCTGTGTTAAAGCATTATCTGGCTATGCCACTATGCCAGACCCAGACAGTCATTACTTTTACCACAATCATTGCTTGGTCTTATTGTTTTCTGTTTTAATAACTCAAAAGTTATGCCACAATCTCTTCTTCATCCTAAGTCACTGTGCCTGATTATGTCTTGCACTGTCCATGACACGGACATGCATGGAATAGTTTCCCTGAAGGAACTTGAAGTGTGTTAACTTGTTAAAACACAAGTGAGGCCATGGTGAGGTCACGTGACAACTAGTGCAATAGAGGCAACAAGTCCAGTGGAGGAAGAGGGAAGAAATGGGAGATCTGAGGGCCTCGAATACTGGAGAGGGGGTTAGCAAGCAGAGGGCAACAGGGCTTCACAAGGTGCAAGTGTTGTTGCACACAACAAGAGAAAAGCAAGAAACTGTGCAAAGGTAAGAGAATATATTTTAAAAAATGGACTTTCAACATTGTCTAACTCGGGAACCTTCAGAGATGTATAAGTGGAGAGTAGGAATAATCTAAAATGCCAAGGCTGATGAGTTTTGACTTCATGGCAAGTAAAGGATATAGAGCAGGCTAGCGTAATAATAAAGTCACTTTGAAGGGAAGCGGGGTTGTAACTGTGTGTGAAATCTACTGGAGCTGGAGCAGATTTGGGAACAGTGAGAAGAGCTGTCTTTGTCTAGAGGTCAGAATTGATGGGTAATCAGAATTAAGACAAGGTATCGGAATTATCTTAGCTGCTGATTAAACACAGAGAATTCATTGACCATTGCAGACAATGCAGGGAGAGAAACTGGAAACTCACTGGGGTCTGAGAGCCTGTGAAAGCACAGGTCAGTAGTATAGAGAGGCAAGCAAGGGGCGCTATGAGGAAAGGCGAACAGTCTTGTTTTGTACGTGCAGTTTTGGTGTCTTGTGCCAGTGGGCCATCCAGATGAGGGTCCCTGGCACGGCTGGAACGGCCTGGGGAGGTATTTCTCAGATCTCTTGGTGACAAAACTTGTGATGAAGTTCATGTAATTAGACTGTTTCGCGTAGCTCCTACATTCAGTACTACTTTTTTGCATTATAATCTTTAGCATCAAATACCAGGTTTCTGCTTTAGAAGTTTTGCGGTGCTACAGGTAGAGAAGTAGTGTGTGTGTGTGTTTATTATAGCAGCTTAGGTTATAAGGGCATAGACAATCCTGTAACTTATCTGACCTCAGTTTCCTCACTTGTAACAGATGATTAATAATAACCGCTTCATCTATCTTTGGATAATTGTATGTCTAAATTAATATGTTGTTCAAAGCACAATTGAAGTGCTATATAAATAAGATAAATCATTCATATATTCATCATCAAAGTCCATACCGGATGTCTTTAGTGTGACTTTTAAACCCATATTCCTAGTGCTTCCTATAAAATAGGAAAGCACGGAATGAGACCTGTCTCCTCTCTTCTCATTGGCAAGTTTGTGAATCATAGATTTGCTTTATCTAAAGTGACAAAAGTAAAGAGAAAGAAAGCCTGACTGCATAAACACATCTATTTCTATTTTAAACTCCAAATGCATCACTCAAACCGCAAAACCCCAAATCAAATTTAGCTCCTTCGGAGCCCGTGCCCAGCCCTTGGGCTCCCCCTGAGCTGAATGCTGGGAAAGTGTCTGGGCTCCAAGCCCAGACTCCCTCAATGGCCTTTCCTCTCCCCTCCCCACGCCTTCCCTCCAGCACACCTGTTTGCCCAGATCCTTCCTCACAGAGCCAAGCGTTTTGATAATGGTCACAGCCATCTGTGACGTAGTTTTAGCCCTACGCACATCCTCGCCTTGTTGCTGCTTTCAGGGTCCCAAACTGGATTGATTCACTCCACAGGACATTATTTTTAGCCTTTATCTCTCAGCGGTTTTGTTTTCTTTCCGCCACCTTTTGACCTGAGTGCTGGAAATAAAGTCCGCCTTCCATAAAGCCGAGAAAGTTGTCGGTCATTTCCTTCCTGCTCGCACGAAAGGCCGGCCCGCTAGAGGCTGGGGGGATGCGCGATGCCATCCGCTTCATCCTGAAAACACTGGGCTCCTCTTCCGTGCCCACTAAGCAGCGCTCACCGCTGAGAGGCAACCATTCTTAGAGGATCCTCAAGGTGTTAGAGGGGGAATGACATGCCGTAAAACTCTACTTTTCCTTTCCTTTTGATCAAGGTTGATGAATGCCAACATCGGCGTAGCCTGCCTGCTTCCCTTTGTTTGAAATAATTAAAAGAAACAAAGAGAGAAGTTATTGCCGTTGGCATGAAAACGGGTGAAACTGTAGGTAGTTCCATTAGACAGTTCCATTATGAAATAAAAGGTGGGAATGCGTTTCTGAAATTGTGAAGTGCTAGGGGTATCGATGGGCTTGGGAGGTACTGTTTGCTTTTCTTGATTCTGAAATGAACCTTTTTATTTATATAGAACAGGGAGCAACATCATTGCTACCTGTACATTTTTTTGATGATTTGAAATATTTCCGAAAGCCATTTTATGGTTACAGTAGGGGAAAATATACAAAGACAAGAAGCAAAAATACATATACATTCAGTATCTTCTAAACTGGAATCTGTCCTAATGTAATTATTGGCTTATTGACGAACTTTTGGGGGGACTACTCAGAATTTCTGCCACTAATTTTCACGTACTTCATCTTTTCCTCATTATCTTTCAGATGAGATTCTAAATATGAAGTTATTAGTCCATCCTAAATATTTACGTTTTTAAGACAGATGAGAAATTATATGTATTTATGATGTATGTGAAGTTTTTATTTGTACACATTGTGAATGGTTAAGCCAAGCTAATAAACATGCACATGACTTCACATGTCTCACTGTGAAACCATTTCATACCTGCTTTGTGGGCAATTTTCAAGTTTAAAATCCATTTTAGGGCCCGGCGGCATGGCCTAGCGGCTGAAGTCCTCGCCTTGAAAGCCCCAGGATCCCATATGGGCGCTGGTTCTAATCCCGGCAGCTTCACTTCCCATCCAGCTCCCTGCTTGTGGCCTGGGAAAGCAGTCGAGGAAGGCCCAATGCATTGGAACTGTGCCACCCGCGTGGGAGACCCGGAAGAGTTTCCAGGTTCCAGGTTCCCGGCTTCGGATTGGCGTGCATCGGCCCGTTGCGGCTCACTTGGGGAGTGAATCATCGGACGGAAGATCTTTCTCTCTGTCTCTCCTCCTCTCTGTATATCTGGCTGTAATAAAATGAATAAATCTTTAAAAAAAAACCACAAAATCCATTTTAACATCTGAAGTAAGCATCCATCCTTCCAGAAATGACTGTACCATTTTATAATTTCTCCAAAATTATATGCAGTTTTCCACGTCCTCAAACCTTTGGCCGTAGAATATTTTATTTGTCTTCTTTTTAAAGAAAGGAGATGTTTATTTGACTGGAAAGGCTGGGTGAGAGACAGAGAGAAAGAGAGAGAGCTAGGGAAAGAATTGGATGATATTTGCCATCCACTGGCTCACTGGCTGGGCCAGGCTGAAGGCAGGCAGCTGGAAGTCTCCTGGGTCTTCCACTCATGCAGTTGTACTATCGCTTGCAGTCTCCCAGGGTACATTCACGGGCTGCTGAGCCAGAAGCAGAAGAGCCAGGATTTAGACAGACACTCGGGCACAGCTTGTAGGTATTTCAAGCAGTTACCTCATTCTCTACCTACAATGCCTACCCTTGACTGCCTTTGAGTCTTTGAACTTCTTGTCCATCATTTTTCCATGCCTTTCTTATCTATTATTTCCTATCTTTGTCTTTTACCCTTTTCCCATTTTTTCATCCTGTGAAGTTGTATTCTGTTGTGACAAACAAGATTCTTTCTTCTTCATTGCACGTTCCTCTCGTGCAGGCAAGTATCACTGCAGCTTGTCACTTGTCTCTCAGTGTTTTAATGACTTTTTGCTGCCATGCATGATTTTTTGGTCTTTCCTAGACATGTTTCCTCTGTGGTTGCTGCCTTTGCACTGGACAGTTTTCCCTGAGGTTGTTTCTGGGCATGCCTTGGAGCTAGGTGAAGCACATTAACCCTGCCTTCTGTTTCGGGCAGACTGAGTCACAGAGGTGAGGTTACTAGGCCAGGTCTGTGAGTCGGAATGATGTGCCTTACTCCCAGTGTTGTTCCGTGAGAGAAGGTGGGTTAGAGGTGAAGGGCTCAACAGTGGACTTATTTCCTTTTTTTCTCTGCTCTCAATATAAACTGAGTAATGGTTAAGTTAGATTCTCCGGAGAAGACAATGATGGGGTTGGGAAAGTGTAACCTTCTTGCTTCCAAAGTATGTGCTCTCCAGAGGTGTAGCTCCTGTGACATCACACAGTGCTGGGGACTGTACATCTGCTTTATTTTATTTTATTTTATTTGAAAACTAGTATGAGCACAATCTATTTTATAGTTCTATTGCTTGTGTCCATAGCTTAAAAAGTTACTATATGAAATACTAAGCTTTGTAAGATAACCTTTTTTGGGAGATTTACTTATTTTTATTGGAAAGGTAAATCAGATTTACAGAGAGAAGGAGAGACCGAAAGATTCTCCAGTTGCTGGTTCACGCCCCAAATGGCTGCAACTGGAGCTGAACTGATTTGAAGCCAAGAGCCAGGAGCATTCTCTGGGTCTCCCATGTGGGTGCAGGGTCTCAAAGTTTTGAGCCATCCTCTACTGTTTTCCCAGGCCACAAGCAGGTTGCTAGGTGGGAAGTGGGGCATCTGGGACATGAACTGGTGCCCCGTGCTTGCAAAGTGAGGATTAACCCGTTGAACCATTGCATAGAGCCTGTTTGAGCCAATTCATTAACTTCTCAAACTCTACCTCCACCCTCTTTGTCCTATTGCTCTGGAAAACACTGATGAGCACACTATATGAATAGTAAATTCTAAAAAGATAAGACTACAATTGTAAGACAAGAACATGTGAATGAGCTTGGTATGCACTGAAGGTGTAGGTCACATGAATCAGTCAGGAATTAGATGTATGAAGAGAAGGTCAGAATGCAGGAAAACTGCTAGGCACTCTACTAGAGATTCTTTATAAATAAGGACTTATTTTCACCACAGTCATTACCACTTGATACCCTCAATACCCAAGGGAATTTACACTTTATACTCCAGGGAAACAAGACTCAAAAGAGGTCAATCACTTGTCAAAATCATGCATCTATATCATCTATATTTATGAATCTATATCCGTATCTATGTCTGTCTATATCTACACACCTTTGTAGATTTCCTGAAGATTCTTTGAAAGCACATGTCAAGCCAATAGTGTTCAATAAGCTTCTATTTCATGGCTTGAAGATGGAGTTGGGGAAAAAGACGGGATGTGCAGGAGTGAAATAGTCCTGTTGGCCAGAAGTAGGTCACTGTTCTGTTGAATGCCAACACAGCCTTCATGCCATCTCCTTTTCCTCCCTTTTTCAGCTAATAACTATACTTACGTCTGGGTCCTGTTAGTTAAGCAGTTCCAACCTATTGTTAACACACGTGGGTATTTTCAGGGCTTTCAGGGTCACGATAATGTTGATGATTTCCTTGAGGGAAGACACGCTTAGCCAATGCTGTGTCGCATTACACATCCTATGTTTTAGTGCTCTTGTTTACCCTACATCCTTGGAGATGTGATTGCTGTGCTAAAACTGACCAACCTGAGGCTTGGAGAAATAATGTAATTCACCTCAGATCACACATCATAAAAACCAACAAATAGGAAATGTGCTACAACGTTTTCCCTCCTTGCAGGGTATCCATGTTTTCTTAATTTTTTTTTTTACTTTTCAGTATCTCTTCCCTTTGGCTGTTTCACACCACGGCCTTTCCCATCTGCTACACTACACATTCTAATTAACATATCACAAATACCACATCCGTCTAGTGTGCATGATACGAGCGCGGGAGGAGAATGACTGACTGCCTTGGGAATGTGAGTTTTGACTGAAATGAAATGTCTAATGCTGAGGTTCCAAGGAATCTGTTTTCTGCTTCCATAGGGAAAGCTTCCTGGCCGCCTTTGAATCATATAAGCAGGACTTTTGTTTATAAAGGCTTAACATCTTAAAACCACCATCTCCCCTAAAGCTGTAGTTTATAAACCACAAAAGCACTTGACTTTCAGGATAAAGCTTGTTTAGCTTCCTTTGCTTCTATACAAGAATCAGTTCCAGTAAAGCGTTCCTGTCCGTTATTCCAGCTTTTCTCAGGTATTGATTGATTTTCCATTGATTTGCATCTTTGAAGAATCATCCCAGAATTGTCCTCCCTCGGTATCCATTATGTATGGTGGATGATATATTTGTTTGGGGATCATTGACTAATTCTAATGTTTACCTGAATTCAACACTTCCATCTGTATGATTGAGGATTTTCAGACAAGGGTGAGAAAATGCTCAGGTCGGTACATGCTTGCTTGCAGCCTTCAGATACAGGATATTGTTTTAAATAGACTTTTAATTGCGTGTATTTTTTTAGTTCTGATAAGTTTCTAGGTGACCTTGGTGCATATGAACAGAATGGCCAAGAAGTTGTTTTTTCCCCCTGGCTTGTGGATGTCAGAGTTCTTCCTTTCACACCTTGGAATGCCAGAAATGCCAGAAACTTTTTTCTCTTTGAGTTTTTTTTTCTTTTGTCGTATTATTATGTGACAGCAATACTCTGTTTACTGGTTACTGAGTAGTTTTCCAAACTCCGTTGTAGTAGAAAAAAATGCTGACCAACCCTGCCCCCTCTTCCACTCCTGTCATTGTCAACAAGAACAAGGAAAGCAACACTTGAAATCATTTTATGTCTTGAAGAAAATTTTGCATAACTTTTCCAGAGGCCAGAGACTTAATACCAAACTGCATTGCGATATTTGTCAGGGTTTCTTTGTTTGATGTTTAGAAATAGAAAGGAATGCCTTACAAATTTGGCCATGGAATAGCCTTTGGCATGTGTACAATTCCATGTTCTATTAAATAGCAGCCTTTTGTTGTTGCTGTTGTTGTTGCTTGATTTTAAAGTTTTTTTCTTGTTTGTTTGAAATGCAGAGACAAAGGGAAGGGAGAGAGGGAGAGACAAACTTCTATCACTGTCCTAGACTGGGTTAGTCTAAAGCCAGCAGCCCGTAGTGCCATCAGGGTCTCCCATACTTATGGCAGAGGTCCAAGCACCTGGACCATGTATCAGTGCTTTCCCAGGCACATTAGCAGGGAGCTGGATAGGAAGTGGAATAACCAGGAATTGAATCAGTGCTCCTACGGGATATTAGCATTCCAGCTGCTAGTTTTACCAGCTGGGCCACCAAGCCAGCTCGTAAATAGCCTTAATGAAGGTTATGGGGCCTTAGTAAATAAAATCCAAGAGAAACTTGGTGGTGGGGATTCCTTTTTTGAAAGATTTATTTCTTTTTATTGGAAAAAGATTTGCGGAGACAAGGACAGAAAGATCTTCCATCTGCTGTCTTATTCCCCAGAAACCACAATTTCTGGAGCTAAGCCAATCTGAAGCCAGGAGCCAGGAACTAGGGTCCCAAGCCCATGGACCATCCTCTACTGCTTTCCCATGCTGTAAGCCAGAAGCCGGATGGGAGTTGGAGCAGTTGGGACACAAACAGGAGCCCATATGGGATGGGCTAAGTTTGCCAGGTAAGGATTTAGCCATTGAGCCATTGCACTGGGACCAGTGGGGATTTTTAATGCTTATGAAATATCAATATTTGTTTGCTTTCATTTCTACCTGATTCCCATGGGTTGGAACTGTTGACCAGTTATGGTAAGATGTCTGCTACTTCCATGTCTGGTCAGGAAAATGTGTTTTTAAATATTCAGTTCTGTCTTCCTGCATTGCAAAGGTCCTGGAGCTTAGCTGGTGAATTGATGTCATTGTACGGTGGAGGAACCATGGATAAGATTTTCTGCAAGCTAATTCTTCATTGGATATGACACAGCAAGTAATGAGCATTTGCTGTGTCTGCCTGCCATATTTTGGAGTTTTCCTGTTATCTCAGCTGAGAGTTGGCTGGCCAGTCATCCTTTAATTAAAGAATTCACTTTGCTGGATGTTAAATGTTTGTCCACATTTGGCGATGATTCCATGCATGGCCCTGGAAATGTTCTAGATGTAAAGATTCTATTTTTTAAGGTCTCATCATTCTTGTCCTGGTAATTTGGACATCTCTCGGGAAATGTTTCAGTTGCAATGTTTGGCAGCTGTTGTATTACGTGAATATGACCGTGATGTTTGAAGTGCTCAGAAAAGTCCAAGAGTGTGACAATTGGGAAGGATAAGATGGAGGCGCCTTACCCTTCAGAGTCAAGCATTTTATACACATAGTGTAACAGAGGGGACATTTATGACAATCATGCTTTGGGAGCACCACTTAGGCTGTAGGACAGTGGGCATCAATCTTGTTCAATTGCTCTTTTTTCTCTAGAGGAAATTTTGTCCATGTTGTCTATTTTGTAAATCCTATGTATAGTTGTTTACTGTCTGTCATATGTATATCTCTCAAATCATCCCATATGTCTACATGGTGTTATTCCAGAGGCACATTGCCCCAGAATTACTTTCCTCAACTTCTTGTTACACTGTCCTAAGTACCATTCCTTTAACAAATAGCTAGTAAACCAACTAACTGATAAATTATTTTATTCCTTTACTTGCCAAATATGAACCGAGAACCAGTTTGCATGCATATTTTACTTCTATTTTAACTCTTTTTTCAAAACCACTTAAAAACTAAGGAAAATTTGTAAAAATACTCTAGGGTTCCCATACATATTCTTTATCAGTTTTCCCAAATATTGAAATTTATCACACTGATTGATTGTGCTCTTTCTTTGAACTTTTAGGGAGTTGAAAACATGAAGTCTTTTGTCCTGAAATGCTTCAACATGCTTCCTAAAAATAAGACCTTTCATATGTACTTTAGGAATGATTAATAAATTAGAAAATTGATGTGCATCTAATCCAGTTGTATACTCTGGAGGTTTTTGAAGTCTTTGTAAATAAAGAACCCTTTTTTGATGTTATATGTATACTTTTATTTTTATCTACAACTCCTGACTTATAACTCCCTCACCAGTTCAGGTCACACAAACTAGGCTTTGTATGAATCATGGAAATACCCCGTATTCCTAAAGAAGAAATGATGCATATAGAGAAGGGACTAGCCATGTTGAGTCTTGACATCCAGTCCACCAATGGTGATGCCCATGCAGTGGAGCCTCCATAAAAACCAAGCAGGATGGAGTGCTGAGAGCCACATTAGAGTGGAACAGGAGATTTCTAAATGGTGGTGAACTCGGAGACAGTATGGCTGCCCTATGCAATCCTTCATCTGTGTCGCTTGTGATATCTGGTATCATTCCATGATAAATGTGCTTCCTGGAGTGCTGGGGCTGCTCCAACAAATTTCTGCAACCCAAAGAGGGGATTGTGCAAACCCCCACTTATAGCCATTTAGAAGGATAGATGAAACTGGCACTGAAAGTCGGCAAAAGCAGGGCTGAATGGTCACCCTGTGGGTCTGATGCTACTTGCAGGCAGGCAGGACGAGTTAGATTTGTGGACACTTGACTGGTGCTGAGTTGAGACCTGACTGTTTGCTGGGTGGGAAAAGCCTTCTTTCCACTTGCCATCAAAGGCGATCTGTGTTGTGTCTATAGCATGAGACACTGAGTGTTGTTTTTTCCTTCCGTGTACAGAGAAGCCATGCATGCTATATGTTTTTTTCAAGAATTGTCTAGGACTGATCTCAAGGTAGAGCTGAACAGATGTGACAGAGATCAAATGACTCAAAATTCAGGAAATAGGCACTTTTTGATGTTCAAGCCAAAAGGTTTATAATCCTCATTCTAATAGAGCTTAGCAAGTTTCATCATTTGTCTGTGAGGTACTTTCTTATAAAAGAAAATTACATTTATAATTTTATTTAGCTCATGTAGTTGAAAGGCAGAGTTACAGAACATGGGGGAATGGAAACCACCAGTTGTGTATTTAACATCTCTCAGTAGCTGTTGCTTGGCATGGTCTCTAGAAGCGACCTAACTGGAGTAAACCTCCAAGTGCAGAATGCTAGGTTCTATGTGAGGCATGCTTTGGAGTAGAGTTCTAACACCCTTCAAATATTGCATGCAGTCTCATTGGAAAGCATGAGTCTTTTTCTTTTTTGATTAGAATTTCAGGAGTAGTGAGGCCCACCTCGGTCTGGGCTGTGGCACCCACCATCACACGAGACAATCGGATCTGGAGGTAGATTCTCTAGGGGTCTGTGTGGGCTCACCTTTGTGGGACTGCAGTACCTGCCAGTTTCCATGGAGAGCTGGGAGCTGTGACAGACTGATCTAGGCTGGACCACAGAATTCTCCTGATAGAAACCCATCTGATGCTCATGGGAGCTGGGGGCAGGGAGGAGGTTGAGAAGGGCCAGCTATAAGCACCTGTGTGCACAAGCAAGGGCTGGGACTGAGGGCAGACCATGCCAAGCAGGGCTGCTGCCCCAGCTGGCATGCTGGAGATCCAGAGCAGGCCTGGTAAAGGAACTTAGGGAACTCCTGTGCTAGTCCTCAGCTCCTGTTGGGGAGCACGGGAGTTGGAGCTGGGGGCAGGCCAGGTCGGGCAAGATTGCAACACTCATCTGTACTTGTATGTCTCAGGTCTGGGAACAGGCCAGGCTGGACCAGGCCTCAGCACCCACTGGCATACATGAGAAACAGGGCAGGGTGGGGGCTGCGCCTGGTTGAACTTGACTGCAACACCCACTATCAAGAGCTGAGACTGTGGGTGGGCCATGCCAGGCTAGACTGAAGCATCTGCCAGTATGTGCAAGACCTAGTGCTAGGAACATGCCTGGCAGGGTAACTCTGGGAATTTCCCTGCTAGGTTGCAGCTCCCACTAGTGAATATGGGAACTGGGGCTGTGGGAAGACCAGGCGGGGCAAGGTTGCAGAACTCCTTTATATGAATGTGGGCTTGGTCTGGGGGTAGGCTGGACTCGGCTAGGCTCCAGCACCTGATGGTTCTTGTGAGAGTCAGGATGGGCATGGGACAGGCTGGGTTAGGTGACAGCACCCTCCAGGTCACATGAAGCCAGGTCTGGGGGTACACCATACTGGGTTGGTCTGTAGTACCCATCAGTGAAAGCTGGAACGAGTATTGGCCAGTCAGGCTGGCCACAGTAACCACTGGTGAGTGCCAGGACCAGGGGCCAACCATGTTGGTTTGGGCTGTAGCACCCATCAAAATACACGATATCTGGTGCTGGGAGTGGGCCTGGTAGGGAAACCTGGGGATCTCCCCAGCTAGGCTGCAGTTCCTGCTGGTGAGCATGAGAGCTGGGGCTGGGAGCAGGCCAGACCAAGGTGGGCTACAGCACACATTTGCATATGTGTGGGCCAGGGCTAGGATCAGGCTGGGCAGGGTCAATCCACAACTCACACTGGGATGAGTGAGAGCTGGGATGGGGTGCGGATGAGGTTGTGTTGGACCACAATTCCTGCCAATTCACATGAGGGTTGGGGCTAGAAGTGGGCCAGGCTGAGCTATATTGCTACACTTTCTGGTGAGACTGAAGGCAGGCTGGGCTGAGCCAGGCTGCAGTACCTGCTGCCAAATACCCTGATGGGGGATCAGACCATCTTAGACTACGTCATTATACCTATTGGCATGTGCAAGATGTGGGGCTGGGAGCAACCCTGATAGGGAACCTCCAGGATTCCCCTGCTGGGTAGCTGCTTCCACAGTTAAGTGTGTGACGTAGGGGTTGGGGTAAGGCTGAAGCAAAGGCTGGCATGTGCATACACTAGAGCTGGGGATGCGGGCCTAGTGGGAATTATTGGGCGTTGCCCCAACTAGACCGCAGCACCTGCCAGTATATGTGAAGGCCAGGCCTGTGGCAGGCTGGCTGGGCTAGGCTCTGCAGCACCCATCAGTTCACAGGAGATATGGGGTTGGGCAGAACTGATCAGCAGCATACATACCCTTATGTGTGTGTTGGTTGGTGCCAGTGACAGACCAAACGTGACCTTGTACTTGCTGGTTCACAGGAATTAAGTCTGAGATGATCCCAGATGAGGTTTCCTGGGGGGCTCACCACCTAGACTGATGGATTTCTATCCTAGCCACAGGGAAAAAAGAAATCACAGGGTGTGTGTTCTAATCTTGGAGTGCATGCATTGGAACTGGGCCTCCTCAGTTGCTGATGCCTGTGTGTGTGGGACATGTTGGCCAGCTCATCTGGGGCCATCAACTGCCTTATCAGAGGATGCAAACTAAAACAGGTTAGACCACTCTCCTGGCTGAGATTTGCAGCATGTTCTTGGGTCTATGGATGCATTAGAGTGGACTTTGCAAACCAATAGACCCTGGGAAGATTTTCTTAACCATGGAGCAATGAAACCAACGATTTCTCAGAGCTGCCAAAAACACATGGGTAATACCCTCAGAACACTCTTGCCCACACCAGGGTCTCTAAGGCATCATCAAATGGCCATCCTCCATCCTTGGGGGTTGATGTAGTTTGACAGCAAGAAGTGGTCCCCTCTCCTTTTCCCCCATATGGGGGGAAACGTGATTTCCCTTAGGAATTCAGCAAAAAGGGTTTTACCTGAATCTAGAAAATCCGATTGAAAGCGGAAGCAAGTCTTTGTGTTTTCCAAATTCCCATTTGCTGAAATCGGTTCAAACTGATCACAATAACGTTATTTTAAGACATCGTCTCTCATCCGACCTTACCCCTCTACTACCACATTTCTTATTCTCTAGTTTGCCAGGGAAAATGACTAATCACATTGCAATTTGCAATCTGCCCTTGTGATTCGTGATTTGTCCTTGAAGTAGCTGAGCTGGCTGGCGTAGAATGGGACTGTTTTGGGATGTGGAGAACCGCTGCTTGAGATTGCCTGCGCCTGAAAGGAAGTGGTGAGTAGTGAAGAGGAAGTAGCTGTGACTGGCTTAGGGGAAGTGTCTCGGGTAATATTTTCCCTATTCCCAAGTTGACTTTTTACTTTTACCGTCAATAACTGATAACTCAGAGGATACAAATTTAACAATTCATTTCCTTCAGTAAATGGCTTAAGGAGACACGTTGTTTGTTGCCAGGCATTGGAGTGTGTAGCTGGGCTTTGGTACGACTTCAGATGGTCAGCCTTTGCTCTGAGTCTGTTTGCCGAAAAGCTGTCTCAGTCTGGAAGGTAGAATTGGGCAGAAGCTCATCTTCTTTGTAGCTCTCTGTGGATCAGGAAGCTTGGGAATAAAACTAATATGATTCTTTTCTTTTTTTCTTTCTAAATTAAATATAAGGCTTTTTTTTGAAGGGCAGAGTTATAGAGTGGTGGCTTTCCACTTGCTGATTTACTCCTAAAATGTTCACCACAGCTAGGTTTTGGCCAGGCTGGAACCAGGAACAAGGAACTCACTCCAGATCTCTCATGCGGCAGGCAAGGACCCACTGGAGCCATGGATTGCTACCACCCAGGAACTATGTTAGTATGTTAGAAGGGGAGCCGAGGCTCCTACCTAGGCAATCTAACCTTGTATGCAGGTATCCCAAGTTGTGTCTTAAAACCTGCTTCACATGCCACCCCCCCTCAGGATTGCAATTTTTGGATTAGTTCCTGAGTTGTCACTGAGTCTTGGAGTAAAATTGATGTGTGATTTCTCAGTTTGATCATCCAAGAAGGTATCAACATTTTCCTCTTACAAGGGGATTCAAGCAGTTTTCCCCCCTCTCTGGATTGCTAAGCACAAGTTGTTCTTGCAAGTGACATGAGCACCAGATATGTGTGATGCGATGTAGCAGTCACATAGAGAGCATCACACACTCATTGCTTTTCTCTTTTCTAGTGTTGCAGTGTGTGGCAGACTTCTCTTAGATCTGCAAGCTCCATCTCCTGTCATGTTTTTTTTCCCTCTCTCCTTCACCAAGAACTCTGCCTCTTCTCTGTGACTGGTCAAATGTAGATTGCGATGAACTTGATTTACATAGAAACTGCAAAACAGGTGGAAGATAACCTTTGACAAGCCCTCTCCCATGCCTTAGCAGTCAGTGCCACACAGGGGCTGCAGGAAGCTGCTTCCAGCAGGCTGAGACCCCTGTGGGACATGATAACACTGGGAGAGACACCTGGGAACAGTGGCACTTCATCAAGGAAGAAAACAGGATTTAAAATATAAACAACATCCTCAAAACACCAGTAAGGGCTCAGCTCACTCCTGGGTTTGTTTGATTCTATTCTTCTAAGAGTCTCATGAGAATCTTTATTGAAACAGGAAGATGGTCCAGAGATAAAACAAAGTTGCAAGATTTCCGGCAGACATCATCAAAAAGGGTTTTGTGTTGTTGCGGTTGATCTTTTATTTTTAAGCACATGAGTATGATCAAACTTGTCATATCAACAAGGCTGAACTTGTTTTCGGCTGAGCAGAAATTTACATACCTCACAACTGACACTATGTTAGGGGAAATGATGCAAATGGGAACAAAACAAAAAGAAGAAAGGGTTTTGATGATCTTGTCTTTCCAGAAGTACCTCTTCCGAAGCAGATGTTATGTGGCTAGGAACTCGCATTTACTTTTAACATATCGGTTACTCATTACTATGTCAATTAATTCCATAATGATGTAAATTTTTGCTGATGGTATGTTGGAGCTTTTAATTGACTGGGATGATACTCTGCTGGCTCTGTCTTCAGACCAGAAAGGGTATACCTAAGAAACCGTTGAACTCGACTGGACAATAAGATGCTGGACTCTATGTTTGGTATACGCTTGAAATGGGGGAATCTCAACTGAACTTGAGCTGTGGTTATGCAACAAGGTAGAGGAATCCACCATGGTGGGAGGGTTTGGGGAGGGGTGGGGAGAACCCAAGTACCTATGAAACTGTGTCACATAATACAATGTAATTAATGAATTAAAAATAATAAATAATTAAAAAAAACAAAAAACAAACAAACAAAAAAGAAATGCCATATTAATGCGAAAGATGCCATTAAGTATTCGCCACTCTAGCATGGGAGATGGATGTACAGGGAAAGCAGGCGGCTCTCGCAGAGTCTCAACAGCAGCTGATGGGCCAAATGCTGGAACCTAGACAGAATATTTCAGAACCAGCTCATCTGCCACTCACAGATTTAGCCTATCCGTACTACTTTTCATTAGTTAAAGTTTGGTTATTTTAGTTGTAAGTCATTTGGAACATCTTCACTGACACATTATACATTAAAACAATTCTTTTAAAAATCTGAGAGAGTGGGAGAGACAGAGTTCTTTTATCTGTTAATTTACTTCCCAAATGGCCACAAGGGCCAGGATCTGGCCAGGCCAAAGCCAGCAGCCAGCAGCTTTTTCCGAATCTCTCATGTGTGTTGTCCAGGTACCTGGACAATTTTTTTTTTTTTTACTGCTTTCCCAGGCCGTTAGCATGGAACTATCCTGGATGTGGAACACCTGAGATGAGAACAAGTACCCATACAGGATGCCAGCATTGCTGGTGGCGGCTCAGCCTGCTACGTCACAATGCAAGTCCCACCCTTTTTACTTTTTTAGGTAATGTATAAGTGTACTTTAAAACTTTTGTGGAGAAATGTTTCTTGAGTGCAAAAATTTTGAGATCCATGTATCCACAGGGTCTTATTTTTTAAGTCAAAGGTATTCACGTTATTTTTAAAAGTGTGCAATGCATAGATCTCAATTTGTTGCATCCAAATAAACTTATCTTTGATGCCATTTTTCTATGAACTGTTGAAGTCTCTTATATTATATCCAAACTATTGCTCAAAGCTGGTGAAGTGGAAAAGTAATGATCAGTACGTTAATGTTGTTGACGCAAAGTATCAGCGTATAGATTCAAAACTGTAATGAAATTTTATGCCAAAGGCGTTCTTTTTTTTTTTTTTAATCTTTCTGATGACAGTCAATGCCACTACATAGAAGCTTAAGAATTGGACTAAGAAATGTTTGGCTATAAATTATCAAGGGACTCTTATTGTTTACTGTCAGGAAAAAATTAGGTTACAGATAAATTGGGAAAGTAAATGACAAATTTCAGGTAAACATTTTTGCCTCTGAAAGGACATAACAACCATGAGTTCTACAAGAAGAACCAGTAAGGTGGGTGTCCCTGTGGGGTATTGTTGTCCCAAAGCACAGCCCTCTTTTTGGATTCAACTGTTTCTTTGGTTTGATTGCTATAGATGCTTCTGCAAAGTCACAAAATCTTCGAAGAGGAAGACATTCTAAAACAGATCTGTCCTGTCGTCTTGGAAAAGCTGCTATTTCTAACATTTAGCTCATATCACTGAATGATGAATTGGACAAAACAGCTCCAGATTGTCTAGCTGGTGATAAATTTAATCTTGTGATAGCTATCTTCATGTTATTCATTTATTCATTTGGGTAGAAAATATTTGTTGAACTCAAACTAGGTAAAAGGCATTACTTTAAGACCAAATACAGCAAAACCCACTGTCCTCAAGATCTAATATTCTAGCATGTTACCAAAGCACTCACTAATTACAGATAAAAAATGACAACTGATACAACCTGACAAAGATAAAAAAGCAGTTCCTTTATTAAATGTTACCAGAGGGTAACAATATGTCTCATTCGCTGTATATATTAACCCCTAATTCTTACCGCAAATTACCTGACTTATATTCTACAAGAATGAATAATTGTGATTCAGTCAAACACAATTACGGTTCAATTTCAAAGGTGAAAAAAGCCAGACACTTCCTAAATTGACTCTTTCCTCAGCACTGCACAGGTAAAGGTGTCAGAGCTGTGATTCTAACTCAGGGCCCCATAATTCCAAGTCCATATTCACAACAACTGTAGCCTACTGAATCAGAATGGCAGAACATACAATTGAATATGACCTATATGAGCTTAAAAGAAAGTTGGAAGTCATTGATGAATTACCCTGAGTTTTAATATAAAAGGCCGGTTCCCATTGACTTAACTTTATTGTCATCTTCTTCTTCAAGTGACATTTTCATTTAGTCCTTGCAATGATATCTAGGTATCATGAAAGGACCTGAAGGAAGAGCTTTCTCATAAACAATTCACTCCAGTGAATCATTTCTTCTTATGATCAACACGAATTAATTTAAATACTGAACTTCCAGAGAGGGTTTTGTGCGAAGTTTCCTTAACATTCTGATCTTTTCCAATGCACATAAGTAAATTGACCGGGTCTATCTACAAGAGGTTCCGTGTTACTTTCATGCATAATACCACCAATCCTTGCAAAGAGTTAAGGAGCTGTGGCTTCCTGCAGGAAATCTGTCACTGAGTCCAGGACCTGGAACGGAAACATTAAGTGTATCGTGGGAGAAAAGGAAAGCAAAGTGCTAAAGTTGTTACTCTGGGTAGAGGATATTGGAGCATCCTGCAAAAAACTTCCTGTTTAGCCAGGAGACTAGAAAACAAGATGAAAAACATCCAACTTCAATGACTATTGTGTAAATATATTTTTATACTTTCATTATCTTGGGCATGCTTTACTCACAAGAACTTGAGTTTCCCAAGTTAGTCATTGAATCCCATCCAGCCCCCTGTCTTCCCTGTTTTGGCTGCTGTGACAAATCTCTGTGTCACTCTAGTGTTAGGTGATCTCTGGGCCCCTGCTGCTCCAGCACGGCTTCCTCTGCCCCTGTTGCCCAGAATGTGTTTACTTCTGCTTGTACTGAATACTTTCTGAATCAGAGAAGGCATTTAAAGAAAAATGTTGGATTCAGCTGTATTGCTTTCTCTACAGTCAGGCTCTTGCTGCCTTTTCCACTGCTGAATTTGAGGTATGAGTGACTTGATAAGAGACATTGATGATTAAAGGAAACTAAGTTGCTCTCTGCTTTCCATTCCCAAACTCTTTCAGAAGGTAGAATGAGATGACATTCAAGGAGAAAAAAGTGGAATTTCAAATTCTTCGACCAATAGGTCAGGTGCTTAAGCTGATCATTTAGGAGTACCCAACTACGTTGCTGAGTTTTGATTTCTGACTCTGGCTTCTTACCAGTTTGGACTCAGGAAAGCAGTGGCGATGGCTGAAATAGATGGGATCCCACCACCGGCATGGGAGAACCGTGTTGAACTTCCGGTTCCCAGCTTCACCCTGGCTCAGTCCTAAACATTGTAGGAGGGAGCTGGCAGATGGAAATTTGTCTGTCTCTTTCTTTTCCTGTGTCTTCACTCCACTTCTCACATAAATGCCTTTAAAAAAAAGTTCAATCATTTGGGAAAGTTCCTGACTTTTGGCCAAACTTATCCCAAAAGATGTTATGCTGTGTAGTGTTAAATGTGAGGTCCTCATGAAGCTCTCACATATTAGCATTTAGTTCTGTTTTCCATGAATGTTCTGAAGTTCCCTTCTGTTATCTCACTCTGATATTTTTTAACTCTCAGAGCTATACCAGTGCTCAGAGAGGTCTGGTTACAGCTGTATACTCTCTGCCTCATTTTAAGAAAATTATTTATTTTAAAGATTTACAGACTGAGAAGCAGATACAGATGGACAGAGAGAGAGAAAGAGAGAGAGAGAGAGAGAGAGAGAGAGAGAGAGAGAATTTTCTATCAACCAGTTCTCTGTCCAAATGACCACAGAAGTCTGAATTGAGTCATTCAGGAGCCAGGGGCATCTTCCAGTCTCTCACATAGGTATAGGGGCCTAAACACTTACAGTCCTCCCTGCTTTTTCAGGCTATTAAGCAAGAAACCTAATAGGAAGCGGAGCACACAGGACTCAATCAGAACCCACATGGAATGCCAATCGGAATGCCAGCTTCACAGATACCAGCTTTGCCACCATGCTATAGGACCAGTCACAATGCTCTTAAATGCCTTGGTGCACTTAAGAGCAGGATACTGCTACTAAAGGGCTGTCTTATTGTAATAATATGGGGGAAATGATGATGGATGGGGGGATGGTGGGAGGAAAAAACAGGAATGTATCGTGGAAAACTGTTTAAAAAAAACTTGAAAAAAGAGTTTTATATTCTTCTTTTTTTTTTTTTTCCTTTTTTTTTTTTTTATTCTTTTTTTCTTTTCGTTTGTTTTTGTTTTCTTTTTTTTTCTTTTTTTTTTATTTTTTTCTTATTTTTTTTTTTCTTCTTTTTTATTCTTCTTTTACAATACTGATTATACTTTCATTATGTTTTCTGCTTCAGACTGGGTGTTTAGCCTAGAAGTAAAAAAAAAAAAAATGTGGTGTGGGATGCCGGCATTTCAGAATTGAGAGTTTGGGTTTGAGTCCTGCTTCCCATCCAGTTCCCTTCTGGTATGTACCCTGGGAGGCAGCCAGAAGAGGCTCACGTATTTGGGGCTCTGCAAGGAAACCAACTGATGGCCGCTCTTTGTGCCTGGTTATCTTGTGGCCCCTCTCTTCCTTTATAGACAGATAGCTTCTAAAGGTTATGGTTCTTGGTGTGCTTTCAACGTCACTGCTGACTGGATTTCCTCCATCATGGCAATAGTTGGGGCCCGGCAGACTGTTTCGTGCAGTTTCGTGTCCGAGTCGCTCACAGCTGAGGAATGACTGCTCATCTTCACGGAACCTCTGTGAGCCGGGTATCGCCAGCCCCAATGTTCCAGAGGAACAAGGAAGCCAAGAATGGAGGGACTATGCCAAGTTCCTACCTCATTAGTAAATGTTAAAAATGATGCATGAATTCAGATCCCATTCTCCTAACCATTGTGCATTTTCCCTCTTAATGAATTCTCATAGTGATTTCGTGCAAAATGTATTGAAGATATTTGCTATCACATTTCTGTCTACAGATCTATAGAGTTTTACCAAAAAAAACTTGAAAATCTCTTTTCAAAAAATTTAAAAGTTCATATACTTTGATAATAACTCAATTTTCAGAGCCATGTTCTACAAAAATGAACAAAAGATGAAGAAAAAAATTTATGCAGAAATTTATATGCGATATAAAATAATTCACAAAGGCTGGAATATAAACTAAGAATGATATAGCTTTTTGAAACTTGTTATTGAGACATGAGCTCAAGCACAAAATACATACAGTCCTTCAAATAATGTTTATAAAGTATATTCAATAGAATAAAAAATCAGGTTAAAGCATGCCAATGTGAAGATAAATATGTTTGAAGTTTTAACACATAAATACCAGGTTACTTTACCCACATTTTTTCATAAACATCTCTAAAATCATAAATACATGTGCAACCAGGACTGGCTACATCATTGTAGGCCTATGTGCAAAATGACAAGTTGGAACTCCGTGGACAAAATTTATTAAGAATTTAAGATGGAGACAGGAGAATTTTAAATAAAAAATGAGGCCCTTTGGAGTGAGGAGTCCTGTGTGACTGCTCAGGTTGTATGGTTACAAAGACAGCCTTGTATGCCCACTTTGAAAATAAGTTCAAGGAAATATGTTCAGCTGTTTCTTTTTTTTTTTTTAAGATTTATTTTATTCTTATTGGAAAGGCAGATATACGGAGAGGAGGAGAGACAGAGAGGCAGGTCTCTGTCCGATGATTCACTCCCCAAGTGACTGCATTGGCCGGTGCTGTGCCAATCCAAAGCCAGGAGCCAGGAACCTCCTCCAGGTCTCCCACGGAGATGCGGAGTCCAAGGCTTTGGGCCATCCTCGATTGCTTCCCCAGGCCACAAGCAGGGAGCTGGGTGGCAGTGGAACTGCCGGGATTAGAACCGGCACCCACCTGGGATCCCGGCACGTTCAGGGCAAGGACTTCAGCTGCTAGGCCATGCCTCTGGGCCTTTACCTAGCTTTTTTTCAAGGTCTGTATTGCTTGCTATGTTTAAGAGTGCAAATCTATAAATCCCACAAAGCTTTAGAATCTAGCCTTAGTCTTCATCGTTACGAAGAAAATATGACTCTTTGCTACAGACTACCCCAAAATACTTCTTCTCATAGATTTGGCTGTTTCATCAATAACTGCTTAATAATAAGTTTACTTTTTAGAAAAAATTGATGGAAGTTGATGAAGTTGTCATTATTGTCCTTGTGCTTTTCATTTTCCCTCATTTTCTTCCTTTAGCTACTTTGTATGTTGCAATGCATTACCATTTATGAGAAAAACTAATTGTTCAAATGTAATTGACTATGTGCAAAATCCCATATGGGGCAGTTTACATACGGGTTTGATTGTGGCCTCTGGGATTTCCTTACTGGACGCTCCATTTGGCAATAGTATGAAATGGTGAGACTTCAACAGGTGGGAACTAGTGTGAGGTTGTTAGGGACGTGCCCTTCAAAGGATTGGAGTTCTTCCCTTCAGGCCCCAGTCCCGCTCTGGCTTCCATGTCTGGCCACGTGACCTGCCCTTACATGCCCTCCCACCGTGACACATTCCTCTGCGAGATTCTCACCATAGCCTGATGCACGGACCTGCCTGCTATTCAAGTTTTTATTCCCCCAAACTATGTGTTGAGTAAGACTCCTGTTTGCATAAACCAAGCATGGAAATAGATGAATAGCCCACACAAAGTAAATTACAGAATATTCTTGACTCTTTTCTTGAGCAGTCCGAAAAAAGAAGAGCATGTTAATGATGGAATTTATGTGTTTGTATCTAAGGTTAAAGTATTACTAAGAAATAAATCTGGTATTAGAATCCAGGTGAGATAAGTCAATCTCCAAATCAGGCCACGATTCCTTCCATTTCCGTCCGAGCCTGTACAATTTCTCAGGTCAAGAATGAGGACCATTCCTCTCACACTTGAAGTAAGGAAAGGCCTTAGAACTTGCTTTGACCAACAGAATGAAATAGGTGTGACTGTCTGGGACTTTAAAGTCTGGGCCTTAAGAGACCTGATAGCTTGTGCTTCCTAGCCACTATGCCGTAAGGAAATCCAGGCTGGACACTGCGTGCTTGGAGACTACAAAGAGAGATTGGAAATACACAGGTAACGTGCAAACCTCACCAGCTATTGGATATGGCAGCTCTATAAACCAAAAAACACAAAGTATTGTAATGTATGCTAGCACAGACATAAGTAAGACAAAGCAAAAACAATACTATAAAATCCAGAATAAAAAGTAACCTTGGTGTGTGTGTGTGTGTGTGTGTGTGTAGAGGATAGTTTTATAAAAGACTGGCAACAGCTGACTTGCATGTTTAAGGGTCTGTGGGTTTCCCTAAACAGAAAAGAACATCTCTAGAAAATCCATAGAGATGCAACTGCTTAAAACATCTTTAGGAAATTAAGAGTAGTTTTCATGTCTTTAGTTTTTTTTTTTAATTAAAAACATTTTTTAATTTTTATTTTTAGAGTTTCAAGCCACAAGGTATGAACATTTTTACAATGTAATGTCTGTGCCAGCAGGTGTGAAGGCTGGATAGGAGGGAGAGTTTCCCGCAAACATCAGTGGGAAGGATTTATTCTTTTAAATATGATGTCCTCTACACGGATTTCTTATTTTTTTGGAGGGGGACAATATTTGAATTGTTAATTTCCTGAGGCTCATGCAATAAATCGTCACACACTGCAAGGCATAAAGCACAATCTACTCTGTTACACTTCTGGAGGCTGGGAGTCTGGAAGGAAGGTGTTGCCAGATGTTATACTTCTGGAGGCTGGGAGTCTGGAAGGAAGGTGTTGCCAGAATGGTGCTTCTATTGGTGGTGTTACGACACAATCTCTCAACTTCTGGTGGCTTCAGGCGTTTGGTGTTTTGCAGCAGCTTCACTTCCGCTTTCATGTGGCCTCATTTGTGTCTTTTCCTGTTCCTGTAAACATATTGTCACTGGAATTAGCACTACTCTAATCCAGGATGGTCAGATTATGGGGACTTTTGTTTAATTATATCTGCAAAGACCCTCTTTCCCAAATATGTAGTCACTTATTAGGTTCTGGAGAGATATAAATTCAGATGGGACTCACAAATCAGTCCACTACAGATAGTAAAGAAAAATCTCCCTTTGCCAACGATTCACATTTAAGGATGGATTTATTTATGATTTTTTTTTTAGGGAGTCAGGGCCTGCACCTAAACCTTGCAGGGTATTTCCAACATTTTCTTCCAAAAGTTTGAAAGTTTCTGGATGTAAGTTTAGGTCTTTTATCCATTTAGATTTGATCTTAGTGTATGGTGAAAGATGTGGGTCTAACTTCTTGTTTCTGCAGGCTATCAACCAGTTGTCCCAACAGCAGTTGTTAAGAGACCTTCCAATTTCCCTGGATTGTTGTCTGTTTTTTTGTCAAAGATTATTTGGCTGAACCTATGTGGGTTCCCTTCTGCTGCTTGTGTTCTACTCCACTGATCCTCCTCTCTGTCTTTGTTTTAATAACCACCACCCTATAGTATGTCCAGAGGTCTGGAATTGTAATCCCCCCATTAGATTCCTATTCTTCATGATGTTTCTAGCTATTCGTGTTTTTTTGTGTTTCCAGATGAACCTTTGTATCATTTTTTCCAGTTTTATAAAGAATGTTTTGGGTAGTTTGATTGGGATTGTGTTGAATGTATATATTACTTTTGGTAGTATGGACATTTTGATGATACTGATTTTACCCATCCAGGAACATTGTATGTTTCTCCATTTTTTGAAGTCTTCTTCAATTTCTTTTTTAAGTTTTTTGTAGTTTTCTTCAAAGAGGCCTTCTACATTTTTAGTTAGGTTTATCCCTAGATACTTCATTTTCTTCTCTGTTATTTGAACAGTACCCTGCTGGTTAGATCTTTTTCTATCTTGGGGCTTTTTGTTCATTTATTTTGTACCCTGCCATGCCACCAAACTCTCGTATAAGTTCTAGCAGTCTCTGTATTGAGTCTTTTGGTTCTTCTACGTATAGGATCATGCCATCTGTGAATAATGATGGCTTGACTTCTTTGTTTCCCATTTGAGTTCCTTTGATTTTGTTTTCTTGTCCTATGGCCTCTGCGAGTACTGCTAGGACTATGTTGAGTAGCAGTGGTGATGGTGGACATCCTTGGCTTGTTCTAGATCTCAGTTTTCACATTGGACTTTCATCTTTACACTTTTTCTCAGCAAAAAGTGGAGTTTGAAATTTTTGATAGACTCCAGTTATTTTTGTGTTATACCTTAGGTTTATAATCTTAAAGGCTTTTAAGGATCCATTGAGTACATCGCATGATAAAATTTTACCTCCTAAGAGAACACACTGCATTTTGATAGATTTAAGACACTTATTCAATGGAATGGAGAGAGTGTTTAGGCTTGTGGGAACTGTTTCTTTATTCTTCTAGTTGTCACCAGTGGGAACTATAGTAATTTTGGGTGTTTCCTTTACAAAGTCTGTATCTGCAGCAGGCAGCAGTGAGTCTATCTTATTAAAGTCTTCTCATGAATATGGAACAGCATCTAATTTCTTGGTTTTTCTAATCACCATCACCATCTGGAAAATTCCCTCACTGAACAAGTAACTGTTAATGATATTGTCCTGGCTTCCAGAACAAAACAGAAAGACAGGCCTTCCAGAAAATCCAAGTCTGTGATTTGCTTGCCGGCTCTATTTCTCTATGCGGATTCTCTTTGTGTGTTTCAAACACTCACTGACTCTAGAGTCTATCAGATCAAGATTCCCAACAGTTGGTTTCAGCAATAAAGAATGAGCCTGGCCCGCAAGTCCACGTCGCTCACTTACATGGTAACAGTCAGCCATCACAAGCATGGCTGCTTTGGATAAGCTCTTTGTTATCTTTTAAGAAGCTAAGAATTATAATTGCCATGCAAACATAACATCATAAAGACAAAGCACCTTATGAGGGAGGGCCAAGCACCTGTGAATTTTCTCCTAGCCTTCCTCACTTTCCTCATGGTTTGGCCATCAGCTGTTTTCGTGATCTAGGTATGAAGTGGAGATTCTTCACTCTCATACATTCTGTGGGTGAAACCTGTGAATTAAACTGATCCAAGACAGATTTACGGAAGAAAATTATGTTGTAGTTATTTACTCTATTTACATGCACGTGAGTTTCACAGAAGAGAAGAACTCAAAGGAGCAGTTGAACTTGAGGCTTTATACACGGTGTAACAAAGAGCTGCAAGTGTTAGAGAGTGATGACGCAGAAGAGGGTGATTTCTGTCTCCCAGGCATGGTAAACTGTGAGGAGGTAAGTATGTTGGGACAACTAACAATAGACAAAAAATTCTTTAGGAAAGCCTTTTGCATAGCGGTCCCCCTTCCCAGCAAGGGATAATGTGGCAAGCCCTCCAGTGACTGCTTCAGAATGCAAAGTAGTGCTGAAACCTTTGGATACTGCATTCTTTCCCTATTCATGCGTACACCCCCATGAAAAAGTGAAATTTAGAAATTAGGCACAGTAAGAGACAATAACCGATACCAAAATACAACAATTTCAGCAAGACATCATCAACACCGTTAGCATCATTGTTTAGTCTTGTGCTTCTGGGGACATGATTAATAAAAGGTGTTGCTTGAATACAAAGCTTGGGACACAATGACTACTGTTTTGCCCTGATAACCAACATGGCTACTAAGGGGCCAGTGGGCAGGTCTCCCATGCAGCACACATTCGCTGGATGTAGAGAGTCTTCACAGGCAGGACGGAGTAGCAGAGCATGAGATGCCATGGTGCTATTCAGATGGCACACAGCTGAAAGCTAAGGAGACATCTCCACCTGGAATTTTCCACTTCATATTTTTAGACCATGTTTGACCCTAGTCATTGAAAATACGGAAAGTGAAGCCGCAGTTAAGGGAGGAGCCGTTTTACCTCGGTGCTTTCTCTGTCTCTGATGCCAGAGGTTATTCTTTTCATTTGGACAGAGGATGAGGGAAGCGATGTTTTCCCAGTGGATGTGGGTGGGTAGCTCTTTGCCGTCTGTATTTCCTCTGCTTTCTCTAGGTGAAGATATCAAAGTAACATATTTTGAGATGGCATATTCTGATTCGCTTTTTAAAGCAGTAGTTCCTGCAGTGTTAGTGTAGCACAGACTCTCTAAAGAGTTCTACATCTGAAACACAGTGACTTAAATGTAAAGTCAGGTCTGTACGAACCGCCTGTTTGCCACGGAAAGATTTGTCATAGATGAGACCAGCAGGCAATGTGCTGAGAAACCACGTCAGTCCTACTTAAAGTTCTGCAGGTTTAGAGAGTGTGTCCTGCCGCCTGGAAGCCAATGCTCCAAATACTGTTCTGAGTTGCATTTTTGTGAGTTTGTGTGGAGCCCTTAAGGAGGACTCTTTTAAGGATTAGGAAAATCTGTGAATTGAGAAAAGGAGAAGCTAGGTGGCGCTGGCTGCCATGGGCTACACAAGATAAATCTACAATCGAAGCATGCCCCTGTGCCCAGAGCACACAAGTGCAGACCGTTCTAGGGAGGCTGGTATGAAATGCAAGGAGACTGCTTTGAAACGAAAGAGAACTAGAGGTTCTACTGCGCTTTTGGCAGACTATCCAACATCCCCCACGCTCTGAATGTGACCTATTCTGTCTGATTTGCACTCACCCATTTCCTAAAGGAACCCCTGGTCCTTTGCTTTCTTAAGACTCTCTTGGGTCTTTTTGGTCTTGCGGTCACCACTGACTTGGCGTTCCACAGGAAAACCAGACGTTCCAAAATAGGAATCGGAAGAGAACTTGGTTCCAGTCCCTTTTCCATGAATGCCATTTTCCATCAGCAACGTAACCTGTATATTTGGAATATTTTCCCGCTAGCACTGACTTCCACAAGCTGCAATGCCTATCAGAGAATAAAGCTGTTTAGTAGAAAGACCGAAATTATGGCTTAGAACACAGGAAGGTGGTACCAGCCTGCAAGGCCCCACGAAATAAGAGACCCAAAGTGAGCAGTGTCGGTGAGGCAAATTAATAGAAGTAGGAAGCTGTTGAATTTCTAGCCACAGCCTCTGGTCAGATCACTTTCTGTGGGGTCACTAAGCCACAACACAGGGATGATTCATTTTGTAAGCAGGTGACTACACTGCAGTCAGGATATAATAGTGCGAAATAATCTTCAACTTTATGAGAGCTTATACATGTTTTATAGACAAATATTACATCACATTTACAAATTTAATAAAATCCATTTATTGAAAATAATAGTACTACACTAAAATGAACAATTCAAGTTAATAGTTCTGACGGTCCTGGAAATATCTTTGGAGTATAGTGTACATACATTGGTAATATGATGCGTTTCTTACAGAAGACAAAGCAAGCATGCCACTGATTTATTTAGCACATCCCGGCTGATGAAAAATGTTGATGCTAATTCATACCCAGACGGAAAAGGCTTACCAGGCTGGCAGACAGGTCGTAAACTATTTTTCACTGGTCAAAGACATCCTAGATTCTTTGCTGTTGTTCTGTGGTCTTGGTGAACATTTCCACCCTCTGTGCCCCCAGGCTACCTTCTTCCTGACCATCAGTGGAGTCTGCTTGCCCGAGAATCACCCTTTTCCTTTATCCTTTTTTTTTTTTTTGATACTCCTCACTCCTGTTCAGCCAATACATACCATTACAGTCTCTTGGTTCAACCTGGCAGCAGAGTCCTGATGAAAATTTTCATGGAAGAAATTACGAGTTAAGAAGTTCAAATTTACTTCTACCATAGGAGTGGGTTTCAACCTCATCTAGGTAAAAAAGACCACCAAAAATAATGTTAAGGGAAAAATAAGTTTAAGAATGTTGAGAACATATTTATCTTACGTATGACAGTATTTTTGGCCCCTGGTGTAATGCTTGGGGTACAGTAAGTTTTCCTTAGGTGAGCTTTTTGTATCTGAGGACGTGAGACTTTCTGTCAAGATAGGTTATTAAGTAGTGAACCAATGATCTTGAGCGAATTGCATGTAGAACACTGTTAGAAGCTATAGAGGCACATTGCTTCCTGTTCCCTAACAGGTTGCCTACTAGTAAGCTTTACATTTGTAAGGAGATGTTAAACCATATTGGCTAGGACCATCTGCTTCAACACCTATTTGTATTCGATCTAGTAGGTTAGATAAATGCCTCAAGAAACCAGAAAGCCAACTCATGTTCTCAGATAAGTATGCCCAATGTCCATCAACTCTGTGTCAGCTGGGTCTTGTCCATGAAATTATCTGCTTTCAGTGCTTAAACAAAGGTGAAGACTTACAGGAATCTGTTTCTCTGTTCCCAGAACAGCACCCTTGAGTCTTTGAGGTCGTATTCATGTTGGCATCCTTGGCAGGTTCGGAGCACGAAGTCTTCCGAGTTAGGTGTCATGACTACTTTAAAATGCCAAATCCCTGTATTGTGTGTCAAGAGTATTTCACTTCTCATGGTGCAGACACAAGTTTTTGTTCTATGGCAGAGAACCACATTTATCTAAATTTCATTTTTCACTATAATAACATTCTGTGTGGATACACATCAAAACCCTCATTTCTTTTTTGTGACATTTAAGCATTCACTGGTAAATTGTGGAGCGACCAGGGCCACATAATTTACTGTTGTGAGGGGCTACTCTGTGCATGCTGGGATGTTTAACAACATCCTGAGCCTTTGCCACCAGGTGCCAGTAGAATACTGCCTGCCTACCAATGTCCCTAGCTATTGCTGAATGTTGGAGGAAGTGTTGCAACCTGTTAAGAATTACATTTATGCATTTTTTGCACCGAATCATTAAATACCATTACTCAATGGACATGATTAGCCAATGGCTTTTATCTGCCGAAGTTATTCAAAATCCCATTTGAGAAAACTGCCAGTTCTGAGGGGCAAAAATAATGGCTCAGTCCTTATCAATATTTCTTCACCAAAAACGCCTTCTTCTAGGGACATCATCCCCATTCACCTTGGATTGTTTTCTTCTTTAGTTGTTTTTGACCGACTAAGGCTGGTATTGCCAATGGAGACCAGCTGTACAACTTCTGGAGAGTTCTTTGGAGGAGGAGAATTGCCTGAGCAAGCTCACCACAGATTTTAGGGGCATGTTTTGATTGGTTATATAATCCACAGTTTCTGGCTTGCTCTGGAAGTTGCTTATCATTGCTCTTCAAGCAGATAGAAAAGATAAGATATGCCCTTGTAAATAGGCCATTTCTTTATTATTTAGGCTTGTGTGAAGGGAATAGTACATACGATAAGAAAACAGCCTTACAGATGGAGAAGAGCTTCAAGGGCAAGGCGGACATTCAGGGTTGGCTTTCAGGTAGTATAGCTAGCATAGTAGGACAGAGGCCATGCACATGCCTTCTCAGAAGTTTAGGAATCAAAAGATACCACCAGTTTCATAGGTGCCATCCTAAAGTGATTCAATTATTTTTTGAGCTCTCAAAATGCTGGCTTACTCCAAATGTCAGTCATTGCTGAAGATGAAGCTGTGAGCTAGCCATGTTTCACAAACAGGAGCCAGGAACTCAATGACTAGAGCCACCACTGTTACCTCCTAGTGTTTGCACGAACAGGAGGCTTGAGTCCAATGCTGGAGCCTGATCTTGCACCAAGGAATTCTGTTATGGGATGAGTTTTAACTGGTAGGTCAAGGTAGATTCCCATCGGTGATTCTATCAAATGTTTTAAACCTGTCTGTCTAGACTTACAGAAGTGAAGAACAGAGTTTACAGGAGCCAGGGGTTATTACGAGAAGTAACTGGAGAGTTTCTATTATGCAAGATGGTAAGAGGTGTCACATTGTACCTATAGATAGTAAACACAGGTATCTGTTAGAGGGTAGATATTACATTTTGTTCTCTTCTATCATGATGAAATTTTTAAAATAGGGAGAGTATGAAATGTCTTCAAGAAGTTCATGGAAAACACAGATTATGAGGAAACTATGGATGAAATTTCCAGTTTTCCTTTGAAACAAACGTATCTGTTAATTCTGGCTTCCATTAATTTTTTGAAGTATCCTTGTAAACATGACAAAACAAAACAAAATTAGAAAGTCAATATTTAGATGAAAGAGTTCAATTTGCCTATCACAATTTTCTGAGCAAAGGGAATGGGTGCTGGTTCATGCCCAGCTGCTCCATTTGTAATCCAGCTCACTGCTATGGCTTGGCAAAGTATCAGAAAGCGTCAAGACTTTGGGACCCTGCACCTATGTGGGAGACCTGGAAGAAACTCCTGGCTCCCAGCTTCGGATCAGCTGCTGGATCCATTTGGGGGAATGGACCAATGGATGGAAAACCTCTCTGTCTTTCTCTGATCTTTCCCTCTCTGTAAAATCTGCCTTCCATATAAAAATAAATTAGAAAAAAAAAGAATTTAAGGATGAGACACAGATACAGAGGAATAAGACTTATGTGCATGGCAAGTGAAAGTATAATCTCAAGAAGGGATGTAGGTTTGTTTGGGTATGAACCCTGTTCAGCCATGATAAGGGCCAGCCTTTTACAGAGTCTGAAAGCCTGGACTGCTCTGTCTGGGCAGAGTTTCATCTGTGCTTATAGGTGGTAATGTTTGGGACTGGATTTTAGTACTACCCATTCCCTTTGCTTTTCTGGAAATCTTGAAAGGGTCGTTATCTTGGGTGCATCATAGAAGTAGTAGAGTTAAGCATAGTAATTTTATTATAGTATTTTAATGGCTTAAAATCATGGAGATGCAACTGGCACACACCTGCTGGTGACTTATTCATTAGCATCTAGGCATCTTTTCTTGGGGTGGGGGGAGGGTGGTATTGTTCCATTGCCAGAGGTTACTATTGTTTAGTGTAAGGAGGCTTTTGCAGTGGGAAATACTCTGCTGTTTTGGCAGAATGGTCAGCTGTTTCCTGCTATCTATGCTCCTCCTACAATCGGATGCTTTCTGATTCCTATGCTGACTGAACGTCAGCTGTCTCAGTCCTCATCTCATCTACTAATTCTGCAGGTTTCTCTTGCCTTGCATTTCTCTGGCACTATTTTTCTTATTCTGCATCCTTCAGCAAGTAGATAGCCATAAGACATTAAGCATATAGAGATAAATAGGTGCAAATTTACCTTGCGGGTTCCTGGGGAGGAGATGCGACTGAAAAGAAATGAGGGGGGGGAGCACACTGACAAAGTTTATTTCCAGGGTTGTAGCTCTTCTACTCTTAGTAAAGCAACAGTTCAGCCACAACTCAGAATTAAATCGTGTCTGGAAGCAGAGAGTTCAAGAAAGCTAACAAGGCAACTTGGTCAAAGCATTATTAAAGTAGGGAATAGATAAGGAGTACCGTCTGCCCTTGGTTAACTGGCTAGACAGAGCACAGATGTTTGCCTATCATCGAGGAGAACACGAAAGCACATCCAAGGACTCACTGGGTCAAGAGTGCACTTCGGGTGAGAGGCCCTCCACCTCCTCTTTCCTGGAGTCTCTTCTCAACAGGATCCCACGGGGCTTTGCTGTCCCAGCTATGCTGTTGGATGTTTTCTAACAGATAGGCATCTGTACAGCAGTGTAGACACTGCTAGTATGCTCTCATCCACTGTGTGAGTGCCTGAGTTTGAGTTCTGGTTGTTTTTAATTCCAGCTTTCAGCTAATGTGTACTCTAGGAAGCTGCATGTGGTTGCTCAAGTACTTGAGTCACTTCCATCCATATGGGAGACCTGGATTGAGTCTCTGTCCTCTGCTTTGAACTAGCCCAGCTCTGGCTGTTGCAAGCATTTGGGGAATGAACCATCAGATGAAAGATCGTTATCTGTCTGTCTCTGTCTCTTTTTGTCTTCCAAGCAAAACAAATCAACAAACTTGTAGGGAAACAATTGGGAGAAATGTCAAATAAAAAAAAAAAGAGAGAAGGAGTTGGCATAGATTGGGCAAGCCTTCAGCCTGTGAAGCAAGTCTACCCCAAATGCAAAAGAGAAAGGAAGCTTTAAACCCTGCTGTAGTTCAACGAAATTCAACAATGTCCTTGGGAATCCTCAAGCAACCATCAGCTGTCAGAACAGTTTCTGTCTTTTGAGAATGGGTTTGCCTGGAGTTCCTGTTACGTTCAGCTGTTGGCCAGGAGTGGCCTACCGTTAGAGTACAAATGTGACATGGGATTTAAGAAATTAGCAGGCAAGGCCCTTGCTCAACCATCCTGTCTACATTTGGAGATCTGTAATGAGCATTCTCATCTTGATATGTATTACGAAATATAATATGGATACTAGACGTGCAACTATAAAATTATTACCTAAGTCTCCATAATGTGGTCTAAGTACTGTAGAAGAGGTATAAACTTCTCTGGAGATCAGAAAAAAAGAATGAGTATCACTCCCTGATAATGGCCTAGGAAGGAAGAGGAAAATGGCCCAAGTTCTCGGGCCTCTGCACCCATGTGAAATACTCAGAGGAAGCTTCTGACTCCCAGCTTTGGACCAGACCATCTCTGGCCATTGTGATTATTTGGGGAGTGAACCAGTGGATGGAAGATTCTCTTTCTCTCTGAAATTTTGGCTTCCAAGTGAAATAAATAAATCATTTAAAAAAGTTGTCCTAGACATCCCTTGGAGAGTGACCAAGATTCTGATAAGTTAACATTGGCTAAAAGGAGAGGGAATTTCTCAAGGAACAAAAAGAGAGTCTAATTTCAGAAGGAGAGTAATATATATTGTATCTGACAGGAAAAAGGAAATGTTCTAGGGAGGATGGAATATCAAGTGTAAGAGAGGAGTGAAAATAGACACCCTAATGGATACGAAAGGTAGCCATGACATTCAATTTGAAAAGTGTCTGGGAATTGTGAGTTCAAGGTGCTAAAATCATTTTCATACGATAGTTGAGTATATTTGGGAGCAGTGGCGAGAGAAGCATAGAAGAGTAGAAGTTGGTGAGTGGTGGTGGATGACTTAGAATTACAGACTACAGTGAAAGGGAAAAAAAGAAGCAGCTAAAAATAAGAGGTATAAATTACTGACGAAGAGATGTCAAGATAATGAAGTGCTAATGCTTGTCCGAGTACCTAGAGTATGAACATTTATTCTGAAGCAATCGATAATTACAGTGAGTATGTGATAAACGTTATCTCCACAGGCAGACTGTGAGTACATTGAAGGTTTATTCATCTTGGTATATCCCTGAGACCAGGCTCCAATACACTACATAATATATCCAGTAAGAACCTTTTGAATGGATGAATGAAGTGTTGGTACCACAAAATTAAAACCTGCATATGTTTGCTATATAACATTAAGCACTGTCACTCACTTTTGCCTAATGCATTTTTTAAATCTTAAAACTAATTTCGCAATGTAGGTATTATCCTGACTTTGCAGTAGGCTATGGTTTTCTAGATATAAAAACAAAAGCACAACCAACACAAGAAAAAAATAGATAGGTTTTACTTCGTTAAATTTTGTTTCAACATATGCCATCAGTGTCCTTTATGAAAAGAAACCCGCAGATCCCACAGATGGCAAGAAAAAAAAAAGACAAATAGCCTGATCTGCATTCAAGATAAGGATTTGAATAAACATTTTGCTAAAAATATACATACTGTAGACACATGAAAAGATCCTCAAGATCATTAGTTGTTAGAAAAAGGAGCTACTGTTTTACATCTACTGGGATAACTATCATTTTACACGATGAAAAAGGTGACAATGAGTTTTTGGAGGAATTGGATGTCTTATCTATCTGGTGGTGCTGAAAAATAGTATATTTGACAGCCTGGGAGTTTGCAAAAAATTAAACATATTTACCATATGATCTAGTAATTTTGTTCCTAAGTATATACCCTCTGACACATGCTTTAGTGAAGATGAATTTTGAAAACATGGTATCACTCTTCCTGTGAGCAGCCTTAGGTGATCCACCAAAATGGTTTGCTATTCACTTGGTAGTAAACCTCACAACGTTTTGTTTATGAAGAGGTTCAAATCTTTGCATTGACTTTAAGAACACCAGAGAAACTGCCCAGACCATTATGAGCATGAGTGTCTGAAGAGCCACCAAGTATCTAAAGATGTCACATTAAAGAAGTAATGTGTGCCACTCTATTATTGCAGTAAGGGAGTTGGTATGTGTGCCAGGCCAACCATTGGGGTTAGACATGGGGCCTGTGACCCAAAAGGAATGCTTAATTTCTGTTGTATATGCTTTAAAATGCAGAGTATAATGCTGGACATTGCAGTTTGGATATAGATTTCTCTGGTCATTGAACATAGTCAGGTGAACAAGGTTCCCAAGATGTGCCCCTGTAACTACAAAGCTGACGGTGGAATTAACCCATACGTGAGCTCCCCGTGCCACACTGAAATGATCCTCACTGAAAAACCAGAAAAAGAGATAGCACAGAAGAAAAAGATATTCTACAAGAAGAAACAGACACGTATGGCATGAAAATAAGTTCAGCATAAAATAAAAACAGTGAAAAGGAAACAAACAAATCACTACACGAAAGGGTAAGAACCAGACAAAAGATATGAGAGATTAAGAATGGGCAAATTGAGGGCCAGTGGTGTAGTGTAGCTCATTAAGCCTCTGCTGGCATCCTGTGTGAATGGTGATTTGAATTCTGGTTGCTCCACTTCCATTCTAGCTCCTTGGTCATTTGCCTGAGAACCAGTGGAAGATGATCCAACTTCTTGGGCCACTGCATCCATGTGGGAGACCTGAAAGAAGTTCTGGACTCCTGGATCTGAGCTAGCAAAGTCTCAGCCACTGCAACCATTTAGAGAGTAACTAGTACATGAAAGATTTCTCTCTTCCTGCCTCTCCTCTCTTTCTCTAACCCTGATTTTCAAAATAAATAAACACATCTTTAAAAAAATGTTGTTACAAAAGACTGGAAATATTTACTCTAGTAATGAGGGAACTGGGAAAAGCATGCCCATTACGGGCAATAATGCTTCATTTTAGATTGAAGGCATGTTCAGTAACAGGGATTTTCAATGCACATCTTTGTCAATACACTAAAACAGCGAGCTTTCTGATATTTTAACTGTATTTCAACTTAAGTTACTATTTTCAAGAAATTTTCCTCGCATTTAAGCCCTTCTGAATTATGTTGTCTACAAAACAACTCTCCCCAATTTAAACTCTGAGCCAATGGCACTGTCTTGCCTATATTTTAGATATTATATCCTGCTGTATGCCTACCACAAAAGTCTGTCACATCTACTACTTCTTACTGAAAAAAATTGTAGACTTCCGCTCAACAGAATGCAAAGGCCAAGAAAGAAATTCTTTGCCATTTCAATACTTTTGAGTTTTTTTTTATTAACCATTTGTTTTAAAGATGAGCAACCTAACAAATGTAATTAGAGGAGCTGTTGACATTTGTCACACATAATCTTCAAGGAAAATTTCAAGCTGTATTTCTATATGCCCTGAATTCTCGATTCTTATTTGAAAAAGTGGGAATCATTATTTCATGGACACAAGATCAGCTGTATGTACTATATATTTCTATATTTCAGATTTATTTATTTTTATTGGAAAGTCAGATATACATAGAGGAGGAGAGACAGAGAGGAAGATCTTCTGTCCAATGATTCACTCCCCAAGTGACTGCACGGTCAGTGCAGTGCCTATCTGAAGCCAGAAGTCAGTAACCTCCTTCAGGTCTCCCATGCGGGTGCAGGGTCCCAAAGCTTTGGCCTGTCCTCGACTGCTTCCCAGGCCACAAGCAGGGAGCTGAAAGGAAGTGGAGCTGCCAGAATTAGAACTGGCACCCATATGGGATCCCGGGTGTTCAGGGCAAGGACTTTAGCCGCTAAGCCATGCCGCCGGGCCCTGTGCTACATTTTAAGGCTTAAGGTAGATGATGACAAAAATTAATGATGTCCCCCATCAGAGGAAACTGCAGTATATGACAGCTTGTTTTTTGATTTGGCAATTTTCTGCTAAGCTCAAAGCAGCTGGAGAGAGTAACAAGTAACAAAATCAGACATTTAAGGAACCCACACATGGCAATATTTTTGTGTAAAATTAGTCAAAATCATTATACTTGTAGATGAAGAAATGTAGTCCAACAAGCTTGTGTCTTTTCATGAGCAATCATATTTGATCTACGTAACTGGAAGAACTAAGCAATGTACTAGATTAGTTGATTACTGGCATTGCAAGTCACAACAAAATGTAAGGATATCTACCACGTATTGGCTCTCAGAAGATTAGGATACTAATACATTGGTTTCCAATAGGCAGAATTCAATCCACATTGCAGTGTTTGTTCTTATCCAAAGAACTGAGGGGGAAATGAGCCATTACGATAATTTTCTACTAAATCCTCTTGATGGTGCTTTAAGATACAACTAAAATTTTTCGATAAAAGATGAGGGATATGTAAATCCGCTACATTTTAAGAAAGCTCAAGGTATTACACTTCAGTTGTAAAAGATCATTGAGAGAAATGATTGATTCTGTGGGAGGTACAAGATGAGACTAAAGTGCTTATACTGTAAATATACCATAACGGAAGGGTTTATTCTATGGCTAGTTGTAACTGGTGTCCATTTCAAACTGGATCCTGCAACCTTGTGATAAGATCATGTATATGAAGATAATTAAACACAGTAATACATGATGAACCATTTAGAACAAAGGAACTCATAAATGCACACCAAAATACATAAATGAGCAAGAGAGAAAGGACATCTCTTGCTAATATATCTCTCAGTAGACTACCAAGAGCTAACTGCAAAATTTGGCAAGTAAGCATTGGAGATACAAAATTGTAATTTTATGACCATTATTGTACAGATTGGATCAGATAAAAATAATAAATGGATTCTGAATCTCTTAAGTAATTTTTTATAATGTTTCCTGCTACTTTTCTGCTGTGTAAAGCAGTTTAACAAATGCAGGAATTATGCTGCAGAGGAATAATGCTGAACTCGTATTCTGCACCCTTGTGATTCCAGATATCATCATGAAGAACAGTTACACATTGTGTGCTTGCAGTTTCGACCTCTCCAGACGTCACTCTATCACCTGTCATTCCAGCTGCCAATGTAATACTTCCATATGCTAAGGTGGAACTATTGGGCAAATTAAGCAAATTTCGAAAGAGGTGCTTTCCAGCCCAAAGGGGCTACATTTATCCAAAATGCCAGTGTCAAGAGACACAAAGAAAGGCTATAGAAATGTTTCAGATGAAAAGCGATCAAAAAGGAAAGACAGAGGCCAGTGTTGTGGCATAGCAGATAAAGTTGCCCCTTGAAACGCCGGCACACATATGGGTGGCTGCTCTCGTTCTGATCCAGTTCTCTGCTAAGGGCCTGGGAATATCAGCAGAAGATGGGCCAAGTGGTTGGGCCCCTAATACCTTGTGGAGACCTGAGAGAAGCTCCCTGCATCGGCTTGGCCCATCCCTAGCCAGTGTGCCCACGTGGGAGGTGAACCAGCAGATGGATGATCTCTGTATTCCTCTCTGTCTCTTTAACTCTGCCTTTAAATTAAATAACTTATTTTTTTTTAAAAGAAAGATATGTGTTAGTGAGGTTATGGGGAGAAGAGAATCCTGGTGGTACAGTGCTGATGGGGATGAAAATTAGTCCACTGATACTATTTTGTTTCTGGAAAACAAAATAGACATTTCTCAAATCATTACAACACAACTCTCATATGATACAGGAATCACACTTTGCGGTATTTATCCAAAGGAACTGAAAATGACAGGTTGAAGCAATATTTACACCTCTGTACTTATTACAGCATCATTCACAGTTGTCATGTATAGAGTTCACTTAAAAGTGTCCATGAGTAGATGCGTGTGTAAGAGAATGTGTCTTCTATACACAATTGAATGCTGTTCCACTTCAGAAGGGAAGGAGTCTGTCATTTGTAATAATATGGATGAACCTGGTGAACAGTAGAAACAAACTTGCCAGGAACAGAAAGACAAGTACCACATGATCTTCCTCCTGTATAGATCCTAAACAATGTTAAACTCATGGAAGAAATAGAGAGCAAGACAGAATTGGAGGGTTGCTGGCGAAGGACACTACACTTTTGTTTAGACAGGAGGAACAAATGCAAGAGATCTGTTGTCCCATGTGTTAACTATGGTCAACTACAATAAAAAGGCTGAGGAGATAGGACACCAAAAGCACTGGTAAGTGTTGTGGGCTAAGGAGTTGGTTAGCACTCGCTAAGCTGAGCACTACAGGGAATGGGCTTGGGGCTGAAAGCACCTGGTCTAATCGAACTCAGCTGTATCCAATATTCTGCTAATGAGGGTGTGGGGGAAGAGTAAACCAGAAGTGGGTGCAAGGTTAAGAGAGAAGGCAATAAAAGCAGGCCCCGGAGAGAGGCCTGGGAGAGAGACTTCCACCATCTCTGGTCTCCGTGTTGGTGCCTCATCCCTAGATCCTTCGCCATGTCCTCATTACTGGCCTAGCCGGCTGAAACAGGTAAGGCCTTAGACTGGATCCTACACTGTAATTACAGGAAGCAATGTGAAGCCTGATGCCGTTGGGTCAACTGACAAAACTGTCATGCAGTTAGGTTAGAGAAGAACATTTACTGATACTAAGTTTGCTAAGTTGACAACTGTTTTTTGGTGCAAAACAATATTCTGTTGTTTGGAAATACCATTGAATGGCTCAGCAAAGAGTTTACATGGAGATGGATGTCTAGAAACAAGTAGCATTACTAACAGGGTGAATCTTAGTCAATGGTGTATGCACATTAGTATCTTTTATTTTCACAATTTCTTTCTAAATTTGATGTTATTCTCAAGTAAAAGTTGAAAATTTAATATTGACCTGGAGGGGGGCGGTGTATGTTTCCATTGGTGAGGAATTGCTTGTTTATGAAAAACGTGGAAAGCCCACCAATACTTATCAGATGTCAAGACTTAACAAATTGCAATTCAGATGGAGTTTGGGAGCATAAGTTGAGAAGGAAAGTAAAAGGCCAACTTTATTTGTGTTTAGGAGTCACACGGTTGTAAGAAAAAGAAAAGCTTATTTTAACCAAAAGGAAAATTTATTGTAAAGAATGAAGGGAATTTCATGAAATCCAACTGTGGGAAGTATTGCTGGCCCCAAGGGAACTGTAAACACACAAGTCACTTCTTTATCACTCTCTTTCTGCCTTTATTTCTTCCCTTCTTCCCTTGTCTCTTTTGTCAGCTCTAATTAGCACTACCAGGTCACCAGCTGGACTCATGGAGCAATTCCTTCAGCCAACATTAAGAGGTTGCTTCCAAGTAAGAGGACCTGGGTTGTTCAACTACTTCAAAAATTTGATTTTGTGCTACAGTTAAATAAAAGTAACAGGCAATTATTCTTCTAATAACTTAATTTGAATTTATCTGAAATTAAACATTTAAATGCAGTATAGCAGCTTCACTTAAGCACAATACAAGATAACTGATTTTGCTTAGATCACATTGGCAGAATACAGAGAATAGATTTTATAGAAATTGATCCGGGAAATATACTGACTTGTTTGAGAATAACAGTGCGAATAGAAGTAGAGAGAGAAAAAATAGATGGGAAAGATTTTTAAGGGTACAGGTGATAAGCCTTGGTGAAGACTAAAACCTTTAAGGTTGACTCCAGGTTTCAAGTGGGACCACATGATGGAGTTACAGAGATTGAAAATAACAAGAGAAAAGTAATTTGGGAGAGCAAACTCATGAATTAAAACATATCACCCTCCATCTTTTCGTTAGTTTGAGAAACCAGTAAGACATAAAAGGAGCCCCTGGGTCGCTAGCTGTGTAGGCTGATTGCAAAGTTTGTGGGATAGACTCCTCAGACTGAAAATCTCTGACTTTCCTTCTGCTGTCAGCAGTGGAAACCTCTTGAAGCTCTTGCTTTTGAAGGGCCCGTGTGTGATTCTTATAGGCCCATCTGGGTCATCTCCTTCTTGCCATATCCTCTCTCATCATGGTCACTTGTGCCACTTGCACTCCAAGGCAGGGGTTAGATAATGCAACGGGGAGGGTGATTCACTGAGAGTTGGTCTTAGAATTCTGCCTACCACCCAGGCAGAGAGCCCTGTGGCTTCTTCCATCCGAGCTCTCTATTTCCCTTTTAGACATTTTCATTGTCTGAAGGAGAAAGAGCCATATGGGTGAACAGTTCACTGGCTTGCCTATAATACAATCAGGATTCTTATAAAAACAAGCCTGATCTCTTTCCTTCTAATCCTTGCTTTCAAAACTGAAAAATCTTTCTTGATTATGCAGCAAAGGAGGTGCATTTCCTTATCTCAAGACACTATGGCCCGGAGACTCAGCTGCCTTTCTGAGAACAAGGACTACATGACAGGCCACCCAGAAAGGAGCTATGTGGATAGGAATCTGGAAACAACAGCAGCAGCAACAAAACCCCAGTGCAACGCCATGGTCGTGGCGTCGAATTCTAACCCAGCTGCTTTGTTGCCTCTCCCAGAGAGATCAACAAAGCCCGCTGTCCAGAGAGCGAGGGACTCGGAGTCCAGGATGCTGGTGATTAAGAAGGAAATAATGTTCTGGGGCTGAGCAACACGAAACACTTACTGCCCAACCTCCCAGTGAGATTCCAGCTTGCTGCTTTTTGGGTTGTATCAAGATGTCCTTTCTTTAAGAGAAAGTAGAGGGAGAGACATGAACAACGCAATTAAGAGGGCTGCCAACTTCTGAGAGTCTGGGGCCGGGATTCTGGGCTTTCAGTGTGGCGGAGCTTTCCGAAGGCCAGGGCAGTGAAATGAATGGAAAGCCTCTGACGAGCATGCTAGGAGCTGCGAAATTGCAAACAGATTTGGCATGCTTATCGGGAGCCCAACGGAATCTGAACATCGCTTGCTGTTAGAAGTCATGGGACAGCAGGCGCTTATTTCATCGGAATGGGTTTGGCATTAAACGAATCCCCATCTGCCTTCTTTTGGCTGCGTCAGACCCCTGGGGATGACTTTGTGTTGTGTCTGTGTCGTGAGCCTCTTTTGTAGTAGGCAGGAATCATGCAGCCGAATCAGTGGCTGTCTCGGAGAATAAGGCAGAAGTCTTAAAACGAAAGGGCTTCAGCACAGACAGGCCTGGTTCAAATACTTGCGCCATTTCCTATCTGGATGATCATCAGTTAACTTGTTTTTTTCTGTGTGATCCTTAAGTAGCTTCCCTGGTTCTCAGTCTCTGATCTGCAAACTGGCAAGAAGGAATGTGTATTGTCGGTTAAAAGGAGCTGACACAGAAGAACTGTTCAAGGAAGACTGGGACCCTCAGTGTGGGTAGTGTCTCAGTCTATAGTCAAAGAACTCTCGGCAGCCTACTCAGCAACTCCTCCTTCCACTTTTCTTCATGACAGTGGAGGAAGCAGTCTTCCTCTATATGGTAAAATCAGAAAACTGTTGTTTTTCTAGCAGAGGAGCATGACCAGGCACTGGTCTGGATCTGTTAGTCACCTTGTAGCTGTGAGGGACAACTTTGGTGGTCTTCTGTAGAGCGTTAAATGAGAAAGAGGAAACTCAACCATCTGTGATGCTGTATCCCTGCTGGGTCTGTTCAGAAGCCTGTGTTCTGTATGAATTAGGACCAATTCAGATAACTGAGGCAATCAGAAATCCCTTAGCTTTATTTGTCTATAAAAGGAAATATTTATTTATTTATTTATCTGCTCCCATTGTGTGTACTGTCTAGCTCGTATAGAAGATTTGCTACATGTCTTCCATTCTGGGAACCAGGTGAATCAGAGAATTACCTACACATTGAACATTGTAGAGAATGTTGATATACTGTAGATTATCTTGTAAATCTGGTTAATTAATTGTCTGATACATTGGGGTCCAAAATGCCACTCTTCCCTCTTCTGACATGGTTGCTACTGTTGCAGTTGCCATGTAAGAAGCACTCCCACATCTCCAGGGCTTCTAATATCAAGTGTAGTTTTCTTAGAGGTCTGTGACTCAGCAGTGGTTTTACAAGGCTGTAGCAATGGCTGTGCTTGATCTTACACATGCATTGAGTTCAACTCTGTATCAGATAACACTTTCTTTTGGGAACACATCACCCTATGTATGATGCTGTCATGACTAAAGGAAGATTTACAGGCAGACCAACTCATGCTGACACAGTAACACCATTTCGTTAATTAAGTCACATGGCTGAGCCCAGAGTGAAAATGATGTGCGTCTCTTTATTGTCCTCTGTAGCACAAGGTATAATTGGTGAAAAGGAATATGGACATAGATTTTTCAGGAAAGAAGGGGGTCGTGTTGGACAACAGGATTCCAGTCTACATTCTAACGAACTTTAATGTTTTAAATTGGACATTGGAGAAATTATGTTGTGGACTTTTCTTTTTCTGCCTCTTCTCCCACATTTCTTGATTCTGACAAAACTGGTCTATTTTATTAATCCCTGCTCATCCATGTGTGGGCTTACATTTCATTTCTTCTGTCCGTCACGTCCTCTTATTGAGAGAAGTCATATGCCTCTTCCACATCCCGGTCGAAAGCCTCAGATGCCCTTCCCCGCTTTCTGCGTCCTTGAGTTTGTGCACCATAGCATTTGTAAGAACTGCCTATTTGGGGCTTAGCAATTGCAATCATGAATAGATGGTTCTTTTTATCCCATCTCGTAACCATCACTTTGAAGCATACAGACGAACTTGAGCACTTGGAATTGAAATTCTTGGCTTTACTATAGGAGGATACCCACAGGCATGCAAGCCAGTAATCATTTTGACTTCCTTGAGATATAAACTCTTACTGGTAACAGGACCCCTTTTTTCATTAGCCATGGGTATTTGGAGGTCCTGAATAATTGAAATAAAGCAAAGTGCCACCCTTCTCTTACAACCCTTAAAGATTTATTTGACTAAAAGATTTCTTGTTGAATGTGTCCTTCTGTAAGTGTGAGATAAATGAATGAGGTTGACATAAGAAACAGAAAAGTCTATACTATTATGTACTTACATTCAGTTACCTGGCAACACAGGAAAAAAGGAAGGGGCAGGGTTTGGAAAATCTTAGTTCATCTCTGCTACCTGCTTGCTTAGCATAGAAATTTTTGCTTTGAAGAGGGTGTTTCCTTACGCTACTGTGAACATTCTAGAAACATTCCACTTGGTTTTGGGAAATCTCTCTTGTGTCTAATATCAACCGATCAGTATTCAGTTACTAAAAATGACCTAGATTGCAAATAGCTGCAACTGGCAAAGGAAACAGCATATGACAAAGGGAATTGAAGTCATCCCAGGGCAGCTGTCTTTGATAAGTAAGAGAACGCTGTTAAAAGCTGCAATGTTGCCTAACCCTGATGCAGTTTGTGCTAGCCAGGGTTCTCCAGACAAGCCGTTAGGATACATGTGACACATGCATATGTACATACGCACAGAGTAGTATGCCTATCTATCCCTGTGTCTATAACTATGTAAGATTTATCTTAAGAAATGGGCTCACTTGACTGCGAGGGTTGGGATGTATGAAATCTTCATTTCAGGGAAGGCTGACAGATTGGAAGTTCCCCCAGGACTTGGTGCTGTAGCCTTAAGTCTGATGGTCCCTGGAGATAGGGGGGGCAGACTTCTTTCCTCTTATGGAGACTGCAGTCTTTTAAGGCTGTCAAATAATTGGATGAGGCCTGTTCACAGTATAAAGAGTACAATGTTTACTAAGTGCCTTCATAGACACATCTAGACTGAGGTGTGACCAGGAACGAGATGCTATAGCCTGGCCACAGGAACACAGAAGGCTAGCTCTTAAACAGCTTAACCCTAGATACCAGACAATGAGTCAGGAAGCCAAGAATTAGACACCTAGAATTGGCTGAAGCTGCTTCCTAGGCAGGACACAATGTATCTGTTGGGTCTCTGCTAAGCTTGCTCTCCTGAGCTCCAGCTCCAAGTGCCTGGCTTGCAAACGTCTGTGAGATGCAGAGTTTGCCATTCTGACAGCTACTTGCAATTCCCTTTGTCTTCCATGGTTACTTTCACTGAGACTTTACTTAAAGTATATTTGCCAGTTCCATCTGCTGCTACTTTTATTTTTTCCTTTTTTAGCCATTCCGATTTTCAGGTCATTTCTGATAGTCACATTCATCTGTTTAAATGTTATCTACATTTTCAACAGGCAGGGAAATAGCCTCTACCTTTTATAAAGTCTGTGAAATGAAGGGGTCTATATTGAAGTGAATTGAATTATTTATGTCTGCTGAAGAGATGTTTTGGCTTATAAAACTGGTATTCCAAAAATGTCTCTGTTTTAAAAAAAAAGTTGAGAAGGGACCCTTCAGCTGGTTAAGATTTGGTAATAGACGATTTCAAAAACTAATCAAATTAAACAGTTTTAGAAAAGTGAGATCTGTTTATTAGATTAAATTGATAGACAGGATTTTTTTATTTAAAAAACATTTATTTAAATAGACGAGAGAGAGAGAGAGAGAGAGAGAGAGAGAGAGAGTGTTTTACCTCATTCTCATCTGCTGGTTCACTCTCCAAATGCCTCCATAAAGCAGGGACAATCAGACCAAAGTCAGTCAGGAGCCAGGAAGTATGACTCTTTAACATGGGTGTCAGGGGTTCAGACACTTTGGCCATTATTTGGTGCTTTCAAGTTGCATCAGCAAGAAACTGGATCAAACATGGGTAATGTGAACTCTAGCGTTCAGATATGTCTTATTGTGAGTAGGTTCAGCCTACTGTGCCACAGGCCAACTCCCTCTGCTATTTCTGTGCCATTTTGTGGTGATAAGTATCTGTCAAACCTGGGAGACCTGCTTGCTAGGGTGCAATGTTCCTAAAGCATTTGCAGTCATACTTTCTGATACTTTTCCATCTAGCCAGCAGTGCCAAGGTCAATTACCCAGAACACTGTTCAGTGGACCTAGAAGAGAGGACATCCTGTCAGTTTGGGCTAATATTTCTTATCTCTGTTGAATCATACATCCTCCCATCTTGGTGTATACCAGATGGAAATCCTCTAGAAAAATCTCATCAAAGATAGTAGGCTCTGGATAAACCAGGACCAAAGAAACATCTGCTGGCAAAAGACAGCCAAAAAAAAAAAAAAAAAAAAAGCTGCCATTCTGGAAGGGATAAAGAGAAAGTTGAAGGAGAAATGATTTGAAATGTGTGTATTTTGTGCCACATTATGTTTGCTCTGGTGCAAAATGGCTGGTTTACTTCCTGAGTGTTTTCCAGGGTTCTTGGTAAGACTGAGAGGCAATGTTGAGTCCTGGAAACTCCATCCAAGACCCCAAGGTGTAGAAAAGGAATCCACTGACTCGAAATAGCATCAGTAGCATCAGCACTGCAACCCAGGGTCTGCACTAACAGGAGGCGTAAGTCAGGACCAGAGGTAGGTGTCTACCAAGGCACCCCAATGGAGGAGGCAGAGATCTTAACTGCCAGTTCAAGTGCTTGCCTTAGAAGCCTACTTTCATAGTGAGTCATGGAAATCGTTTCTTGTGGAGTATCAGATGGGGGAAGAAGTGTGATCCAGAAAGGTTAAGTGACTTCCTAAATCTGCAACTGGTGGCATAATAAGAAAGGAAGCCAGTTTTGATTTGCAACCCATTATATATCTGTATTATTTTTGATACAAAACAGCACCTCTTTATGCTAAGAAGTTCAAAAGTAAACTCCTATCTTCATCTCTCAGACTCGTAGTTTCACTGGCAAGATAGAATCAAAAATTATATTTATTATCCTTTCATACATTTTATATAAATATATAAAAATACATATTCATATGTAAATCATGCATTACATGGTAAGATTACAGTGTATACAGTCACATGTAATTACATATAATTTCTTTCTCCACTCACAATCTTTTCAAATCAACACTTCTAGGTTTACTTCATTTCCTAGCATCAGTTAGAGGATATTCACTTATCCAATGTTTTTATGCCTTTAAATTTTTTTATTTAGGAAATGATGAAGATCTGCTCTGGTGAAACATTAAGTGTACAATATCATATTGGTAGGTGCTAAGTTTCAGTGTATAGTACCATATTGCTAGGTACTATGTTCTACAGCAGATCTGAAGAAGTCAGTCACTCATATAAAAAACAGAGTATCTTCTGTTTCAGCCTTTTAATGTCACAACCATGACTGACTGCCAGGTAATGGTGACCATGAAGGTCTAATATGGGTTGTCTGTGTTGAGCTAATCACCCTACTACTGTTAAAGAAAAAAGAATTGGATAACATGGGCCTAATCACGGATTGTTAAAAAATCATAGAATGAATAGCTCTGAAGGAAGTCGAGGTGGGAGGAGAGTTTATTGAGCATTGACATGTCATGTGCTGAACCAAGTGTTTATGATGTATAGACTTTGTGTATCAGTCTTAGGAAGGCTCATTTTATATGAGATAGGATTGAAGCTCAAGAAGATTCTTTTCTCCTAAGGGCATATGATAGAACTTGGATTTGAACCTGCGTCTGGTTGTACCTGCTGTCCACTAGAGAGAATGCCAAGGCCCATATTAGAGGAACTGGTGATTGGAGTGTGCTAATGGATGGGAAAAATAGGACATGATATTTGCCAGGGAAACTCACTCATGGAAATGACCTCATGCTCATGGCCGCATGTGTTCAATTAAAGAAAAATGGACATGATACATTTACCAATTTTATGAAAGCATAATTGGGGGGGGCAGGCAAAACAGAAAGTTGACTTGTTAATAACCTATTGACTCATGATGTTTTTGGAAATAAATTTATCTTAAAAATAGATTAGCAAGAAATAAAGACTAAAAGCTCTTTTGGATTCAATTCCACTTTAGCTTGATCAAGATACAGTGATGTAATTACAATAAAATTTTGTGACAAAATGATCATTATTATCAAATTCATGCAAATGAAGAAAGACAGATATGGATATAGGTATAGGAGTTGTAAGCTTTAAAATTTTTTAAGTGTTTAAACACCTTGAAATTCTTTGCAAAGTCATGCTTTATCTACCTAAGATATTGGTGTTCAGATTGCAAGACTTCTAGTGTCAGACATAAGTCCCAATGGCAATGTGTGTTCTAGTACCAAAATATGTAGCTGATCACTTATGAAGTTTTTGGAATAAATGGGGCCTAGACCTACCTAATCATTCTTAGCTACAGCACGTTCTGTTGTACCCAGCCTACATTTCTGCATCACAGTTGATTCCCATTGGATATCCTTTTATGTTGCCCTGGGCACTCTTGAAGTGTTGAGAATTTTCTCCCAACTTCAGCAACTTTCAACCAACTGGAGTGGATTAGTGTGTAATTAACCAGCTGTGGTGGGAAATTGTCTGATGTACAATTCTACAGAGGCTCCTAGAGTCCTCTAGCAGGATAATGCTCCATTTAATTTCAATGGTAAGTGGCTTAATAATGCACCTTCATTTATTTTTCTGCTGTGGCACATTTTCCCATTTTCTTGGTGTTTCGTAGCAACTTTTCCCAAACTTGCACTTGAATCCTTCTCTCATGATTTGCTTCTGGGGTATCTGACCTAGGATGAAGCATAGACTGTGCAGGGAGCACATAGCAAGAGGTGGTATGGGGTTGGTGGGGTGAGGAAGTTTCCGAGTTTTCCTTTCATCATTGTCTTTCCCCAAGGTCTTTTTTGGTGGTTCCTAAGATTTTGTTTTTCTTGGCTGGGGAAAATGAGAAGTACATTAACAGTGCTTCACTTTCATCTACTAGTGAGAAATTAAATAACAGTTGCAACAGTCAGTGATGTTGTGAGGCCATTTATTCTTACTTCTAAGGATAATTTTTTCTTGGTTGACCAGCTTTTGTTTCTGTACATACTGTTCACACATAATATCTCTTGATTGGATTAGTTAGTAGCTCAATATCAAAGACTTCTTAAAAGAAGACGCTCTTGGGTCAAGCATGGTGGTATAAACAGTTAAGCCTCTGTTTGTGGCACTGTCATCCCATTATGGGTACTGGTTCAAGTCTTGGCTGCTCCACTTCAGATCCAGCTTCCTGCTAATGCGCCTAGGGAAACAGTAGAGGACAGCCCAATTCCTTGGGCCCTTGCACCCATGTGGTAGAACCGAAACAAAATCCTCGTTTTGCACAAGCCAAACTCGCTGTTGTGGCTATTTGGGGAATAAACCAGAAGATGGAAAAATCTATCTTTCTGTCTTCTCTCTCTCTCTTTGTAACTCTATCTTTCTAGTAAACCATAAGTACCATTTTTTTCATTTTATTATTATTATTATCATTTTATGATACAGTTCCATAGAAGCCTGGTATTTCCCTTATCCCCACCCCAATTCCCTCCCCCCCAACCTAGTTCCTCTTTATCATTACTAAAGTATAGTTTTCCATACACAGTCATATGTCCATCATTGCAGGCTTGGACAATGGCAGAGAATCCAGCATCCTATTGTCAAGATAGAGTGAACAGTTTCATTGTAAGTCCATCTTTGTCTGGAAGTAGAAATGCATACTACATTGTATCCTCACATCTGGATGTTAGTCTCCATTTCACAGCTACTGTACATCCCCTCAAATGAAAAGTCATAATACAAAATCAACGATAGAAAGAAAGATAGAAATTTACAATGCCATGAAGTTAAATAATATGTTACTAGATATGACAGTCTCCATTACACAGCTGCTATACATCCACTTCAATGAAAAGCCACAAAGCAAAATCAACATCAGGGAGAAAAAAGAAATTAACAACACCATGAAGTTAAATAACATGCTACTAAATGAGACTAATGTGTAGCTGAAGAAATGAAAATCAAGAACCTTCTTGAAGAAAATGATGTTACTGTGTGATTTATGAGTCATTGAATGATTTAATCAGAAGAAAGTGTTTGAAGAGATGAAACTAACAGAAAACAACAAAACCCGTGCGATATAGTTTCCACTGGTTTTTGTTGGTGAAGTGTGTCTCTTCTAGACAATAAATAGATGGATTTTGTTTTTTAATCCACTCTACTAAACTATGACGTTTGACTGAGCTTAAGCCATTTACATTCAGAGTTTAATATGTGTGGATGGTACTTTGGTCCTGTCATTTTAGGACTGGGTTGTTCATTGGTGTAGTCTTCTGTGGTCATTTTACTGGGCTGATTTTCCCGTTTGCCTTTGGTTTTGGTAGGTGCTATTCCTCTTCTCTGTCAAGAGAACATCTTGATGTATCATTTGTAGGGCATGTTTGGAAGAGGCAAATTCTTTTAACTTTTCTTTACTGTGGAAGAATTTTATTTCATTTTCAAAGACAAAAGAAAGCTTTGCTGTATATGTTATCCTAGGCCGACAATTTTTTTCTTTTAAAATCTGGAATATGTCACTCCATTATCTTCTGGCCTGTAGAGTTTCCTGTGAGAGATCTCATGTGAGTTTAATTGGCATTCCTTTATATGTCAATTGATTTTTTTCATGTGCACATTTAAGTATCTTTTCCTTATGTTCAATTGAAGAGAGCTTGATGATCATGTGTCTTGGTGCAGATCACTTTTGATCAAACCTGTTGGGAGTTCTGTGCCCCTCCTGGATCTTGTTTCCCAATTCTTTCTCCAGATTAGGGAAATTTTCCTTTATTATTTCATTAAATATATTTGCAAACTCAGCTTCTCTTTCTGCACCTTCTGGGACTCCCATAACTCTTATATTAGGCCTCTTAATGGTGTCTTTGAATTCTTGAATACTTTTTTTGGCCTGATCCAGCTCTGTTTCCAGCTTTTTGTTTGCTTTCCCCTGATGACAGGAAATATCTTCCAATTCTGAGATTCTTTCTTCTGCTTGCTTCGTTCTATATTGGAGACTCTCCATTGTACTTTTAATTTGCTCTACTGTGTTCTTAATTTCTGATATATCAGCCTTGATTTGCTTTATTGCTTCCTTAAATTCTTTGAACTCTTGTACGTGCTTCTCATTGTTGATCAGAAGCTTTAAAATTAGTCTTATGGATTCTGTGTCCCCCATTTTCTCGATGTCTTCCTCAGTTAACACTGAGGTTGGCATAGGGTTTTGCTCCTTTGCAGAGGACTTTTCAGTAATATTCACTGTGTCTTTGTCTCTTCTTTTGCTCTTGGTCATTGTACTTCTGGTTAGCAGAATCTTCTCCTTGAGGCAGGTTTCTAAGCTGTGTCACCCACAGGTCTACAGTGTGATTTTACTTATTGCAGTTGGTACACAACTCTTTGCTTGCTGCCACTTGTGCCACAACCTCCAGCGAGTTCCAGGTCTGGGTTCTTATGTTAGATTTCCACCGTGGTCTCCACAGCCCCAACTCCTGGCTCACCACTCTCCACCTCTTGTGATACCATACTGAGGCTGCACAGTTGTCTCTGCAACCTTTCTCCCACTTCCAGGTTGGAGCAGGTCCCAGGATTAGAGAGACACCAGGTGTCCTATATAGGTAGGTTGTTCGTGGCACTGATCCTGTTGGACGTTATGTCTGGGTGCCACACGGACCTATTTTGACCCATAAGATGCCATGCCACAGTCGGTATTATTTTCCTGTGGGAGCAGTGCAATCCACGGAACTCAGTGAGTTCTCCTGAGTTCAGCACAGGCGCAGTTCACTGTTGTCCCCTGCAGTCCTAAAGCTTTGACCACAGTGTACAAAATGGCACCTGACGTACCACTACTAGAGTTCTTGATCTGCTGGCTATAGTTCTGAGGGCTTCCCAGACCTGTCTTGGGTGGAATCTGTAGAATGCCAGATTGATGTAGTTCACTGAGTCAGAAATGAGTTCACTCCCAGCTCAGTGTATGCTAAGTCCTTTTCTTTGCTTTTACCTCCTTACGCAAAATGATGCCCAATTCGGCTCTAGGGGACTGACTGGACTGTGAAATCCACCCTATTCTCGCACTGCTCATCTGTGATCTGCTACTCTGTCTCTAATCCTGGTCAAATTGAACGGACCAGCAGGACGGACAGTTCTTTGTCTGTCTTTACCTCCCAAGCTCCCAGTGAAAGTCCCTTCCCACCTGGTTGCTGGTGGAGTTCTGGCTGCTGGTGGAGTTCAGATTACTGTTTGCTGAATGCCACTGGAGTATCAGTCACTGCAACACCTCACTGTTGTGTCCGCTGCCTTCCTGTGTCTGTCAGTTTCCAGGTCCCCCCTCTGCTGTTGTTCTGTCCTTTCCCATTTCCTGGAATGTGTCCTCTCTGCTTCATCCTGATTAAATATTTCTCCATCTGTTTAAACATGTCCTTTCCCTATTACGCCATCTTGATTCTCCCCCCCCCCCCCTTTTAAGAATCATTTTATTTTTATTGGAAAGGCAGATATACAGAGAGGAGAGACAGAGAGGAAGATCTTCCGTCCGATGATTCACGCTGGAGCTGAGCCAATCCGAAGCCAGGAGCCTCTTCTGGGTCTTTCACGAGGGTGCAGGGTCCCAAGGCTTTGGGCCATTCTCGACTGCTTTCCCATGCCACAGGCAGGGAGCTGGGTGGGAAGTGAGGCCACTGGGATTAGAACCAGCTCCCAATTGGGATCCCAGGTGTACAAGACAAGGACCTTAAACACTACACCATCGCGCTGGTCCCCAGTATACCATCTTTTTTTTTAAATAAACGTTCTTTATTTCTAAATAAATAGATGTTTATTTATTTGAGTCATAAATAAATATGACCTCATGTATAAGATTGTCACTGGCTTCTGTCATTTTCTCCTGGGTCCCATTATGATATCCATCTGATAGATCAGAACAACAAGACTAAGAATAGTATCTTAACATTTTATCTATGAGCTATATGAAATCTGTTCTTGCTATATTAGTACAAGTAAAATAAGTCATACTTACACAAATACAGAGAATAACATCTGAAATATATGGAACACACAATAAATCTTAACATTTGTTTTCATTGCAGGAAAATTTCGATCCTATGTGTTGAATATTAATTTTAATCTATAAATGTGAGAAAGATCCAGGCTCACTTATTGGGCCTGGATTTAAAAGCAAATTGCAAGAAATACTAACATGCTAGTTAAAAAAATTCTGGTTTAAATTATGCCACCTTTTAAATTTAGGCAAAGGCATAATAGCACAAGTATAGGGTGTGGGAATACTGGCTAGACAGTAGTCAACCACAAATTTTATAGGAGCCAGTAATGTGATATGGTTACTCCAATGCAATGTCCACTTTCTAAGGAAGCTTCTATCCAGAAGAGGAGTGTATTCCTCCTTGCTCAAATCCAATGTGTTCATTAGAAGGATGAAACTGTAATGAGACAGATGATTTAAGTAGGAAGCTACCAGGGATGTTGAGAATGAGAGAACGTTCTGGCAGTCCTGCTCTGTGAGCAACACTTGAGGGCACTCGTGTTTATTTATCTGGGCCTGGGAAATATGGGTCTATCACAGTGAAGAGCTTAGGAATCAAACTGATATGAATTAAATTTCAACTCTTCTGCTTTGAAGATTTGTGGCCTTACACAAGATCTGCAGCAAAAGTATGTTTCTTTTACATGTCTTATAATGTCCCAGGAAAAATTCATATACAAAATAATTGGCAAATACCAGAGGTGTGGTAAAAGTTGCTTTTCATTCTTTAAAGTATTAGAACTAAGAAAACAGCTGCACATTATGCCCTTGAAGATGGATAGAACGATGTGTAATAGTTACAGAAGACATTTCAGTTCAGTTTTGGAGCTAACATACTAACAGTAAAGATGTATAACAAAATCCAAATGTCTAAAAAACCGACCATTTACTAGAACTCTTGACATTTTTAGTCATTCCTGTTCATGGCAGGCATTTTAAATGTGTAGTCAAATAATTCTAGAATTAACGAAGATTCTGGAAAATCTGGTCAGTTATCAGTTTTCTCCATGTCTGAATTTTGCAATCACCTGCTCAAGGATTCAAATCCAGTGTCTTGGAATTATATACCATTCTTCTTTCTCTTCTCTTTTCTTCATCCTGTTCCACATAGTCATGATAGCCAGCCTCGTCAATCCCAGGTTACAGATTTACTCCAAATCCAGTTACTTCTTTCCATTTATTGGGTATACAACCCAAACTGTCAAAATGTTCCTGATCTCACCATTCTTCCGTTGCCAGGGATTTTACTTTTTCATATATGAACAATACATTTAATTCTGCTGTTTAAAATAGGCCAATAGCATCTAATGGCACTGAGACTTATATGTACCTTTGAATAATCTCACCAGAAACACCATGTTGTTTCATTTTCTTCGGTCAAACTGACTGCTTCCACTGATCCTTGTCCGAATGTCATATGCAACAGGAGAACACCCTTGAATGCCCATCAAGCCACAGTGCCCTGAATTCTATAACTATCTTCTTGATTTGTTTAAAGATTTATCCACTTACGTGTTTAAAGAGGGGAAGGAAGAGAGAGTGTGAGAACTCCTCCACAGGCTCATCCACTCCCCCAAATGGTCACATGGGCTAGAACTGATTGGGCCAGAAGCCAGGAGCCTGGAATCTCCTTTAGGTCTCCCACATGAGAGCTCAGGCCCAAGTTTAAATCATCTTCCACTGCCTTCCCAGGTTCACTAACACTGACCTGGATTCGAAGTACAATAGCCAGGACATGAACTGGTGCCTATTGCTGATGCTACAGGTAGCAGCTTCACCCACCAGACCACATAGGCAGCTCCTTCTTGATGTACGTTTTTAAAACATTAGACATTTTATTCATGTACTTAAAAGAGGAAGGGAGAGAGAGAGAGGGAGAAAATGTATGGAATTTCTCTTTGCTGTTTTACCACTCAAATGACTCCAACAGCCCGCTCTGAGCCAGGCCAAACTCAGGAGATAGGAACTTCATCTTGGTTTCCCTTATGGATGGCAGAGGTCCCAGTACTTGGCCATCTTCCACTGCCTTCTCAGGTGCAATATCAGGGAGCCAGCTTAGAAATGGAGTAGTCAGGACTCAATCTGGCCTTCTGCTATGGGATGTGGATATTACAGGCAGCAACATATCCCCCTGTACAACATTGCTGGTCACACAGAACTGTGTTATGATCTTTTTGTTCACTAATTAGCATTCCAACAAATGGAGAGCTATTTAAGGGCAGGTGTTTGGCCTAGCGGCTAAGACTCCCATATTGTGCACTGGATTGCCTGGGTTTGATTCCTGGGTCTGGCTCCTGACTTACGTTTCCTACCAATGTAGACACTGGAAGGCAGCAGCAGCAGCTTGAGTAATCAAATCACTTATATGGGACAGCTGTACTGAGTTCCTAGCTGTTGGTTTTGGTTTGGCTGATCCCTAAGCCTTGTGGGGGCATTTGAGGAATGAAAAAGCAGGTGAAAACCCTGCTGCCCAAACCCTCTCACCCTGCTTCATTTCACCACCCCCAACTAAATCTCCAAAGTATTTCATGTCATGCAAAATAGCTGACCCCTTATCTCTTAAATATGTGAGCATGCTTCCTTTGGTACTCATTCTTTGCAGATATTATAGAGTAGATTCCTATCGTGGTCAGGTCCAGCTGGATGATCACTGGGAGTTTTTCCCACCTACAGATTGTGTGATCTTACCTGCAGTTTCCCTCTTCAGCAGGTGAAAATTCATTCTAACGGTGAGGACATTAGTGACTTGATGTGCATAGGAAGAAAACAATGAGAGAAGAAAAGTTGGTAAGAAGAGGTGTAAGTTTGAAAACAGATGCATAACCCTACACAAAATCAGTTATGAGTTTGCTTTTATGATTTTTTTTCAGTTGATAGACCTTAGATAAATCTTGTGGAGATGCATAGTCACCAGTAGTTTGGTTATTTAGCTCCACGCAAGCCTCCACTAAGTAAATTCTCTCAGTGGGTCTGTCTTAGCTGTTGGAATCAGTGCTTTTCTATAAAAATAAAAAAAGCAGAGATCCATGCTCTTCCATAAACTTCATCTGTTCCTCGTTTTGAGTGTATAAATATTATTTACATGTCATGGGTTTCTGACCCCTACTGGTGGAGACCAAATCGATTACCCATGAGTCGCTCAATTTGCAATCATTTAAAATTCCAGACTTGCTCTGGCAGAGTAAAAGAACAATGGAAACTTGTCCTAGTGTTTTCCCTTGGTTTATTTCTTTTTTCTCATTTTTCTTTTCATTTTCCCTTTGCTTCCCAACCAACATCTCCTTTTTCTTTTTTCACAGCCCAGGAGCTCTTAAAAGAATCTCAGATCCTCTCTCACCAGTTATCACATCTTTGCTTACCATATTACATTTCAAATCTTTCCAAGAATCCTTTACATCTGTGATATGAGGACACCTCTCTGTACCCAATGCAGGTGCTCCCAAGTTGAAGGGTGGAATAGAAGACCAAGGAACGTTAGTGTCACACAAGCATCGTGTGGTTTATCTACCAAGTGGCAATGTTTCTCACCCTCACTGCCCTCGCACTGTTCTGAGGGCAACCTGGTCTGTCTTTAATCGACTTTGACCACAGAGCAAATGTTTTAAATAAAATCTCTGCGTGAATGAGTCACTACCCTTTTGGCTTTCACATGACATACCGAGGAGTGATGGTTTACTTTGCCTGAGTAACACAATTAATATAAGAGAAACATTTTTGTTATGTGGTATCTTTAAAAAAAAATACACAAAGAAGAAAGAAGAGACATATGGGTCTGAGCAGTGAGATTTGGATGAAAAAGTTTCACTTGTCACAAGGAAATAATGAAAAAAATGCAGTCAATTTTGTTGGCAGAGAAAGGCAAAAAAAAAAAAAAGCAAGAAAAAGCGGGAAAAGACACTTTCACTGAACAGCTTAAGAGAGTCTAATAATGCCAGTTACAACAGGTTCTATTTTCTAAGAAGTTTCATTCACAAACATCATTTTTTAATGAGATGACTGTATTTGAAAGATTCTGAATTCACAGGGCTCTTGTTTGTTTGCTGGAGTCTGTATTGCAATGAAGGAATATGTTGGTATTTGCTTGTCTCAGGGAGACGGGTTTTAAATAAGACAGGTAGGTGGTGGTGGCCTTTCTCTGCTTAGGATATGTCAGATGCCCGCTACATATGCTAAGTTTCTTTGCTGCTTGCCATGTCCAAGTTAAATAGCATTAGCTGTAATTTCATTGCTTCTGCTGAACCCCAAACCAAATGTTCTATAGCTAATGAAAAGGATATGATCTACAGTAGTAAACAGTATTCTACTATCTTCATAGTATGCGATTCTATCTGAATAACAAAGATTTGGGGTTGCCTTAATACTCATTTATAAGTGAACCCTTCATAACATGTGGAATAGAGTATGTGGCAATTTAAAATGGTACCTCACAATCTAAAAAGAAAAGGAGAAAGACTTGGCGGGGGGAGGAATTGCATCTAAGAACTGCCTTGAATTTGTTCTCTTTGTTTTAATATCTCATCAACACGAAAACTGACAAGCATTATGTTGTAGCAATTATCAACAATTTGTTGTGGCCCTGAAAATCAAATGTGTTAATAAATTCCTGAAAAGAGTTAAATTTCTCAAGAACCAGGATGGTGGTATAACAGGCTAATTCCCAGCCTGTGTTGCCAGCATTCCCCTGTGGGCACTGGTTGGAGTCCTGGCTATTCCATTTTTGATCCAGCTTCCTGCTTATAAACTGGGAAAGCAACAGAGACTGGTTCAAGTCCTTAGTTCTCTGTATCCACATGGAAGACCCAAAAAGAAGCTCTAAACTTTTGGGTTTTGATTGGCTAAGTTCCAACTATTGTGGCTATTTGGGGAGTGAACCAAAAGATGGAAGATCTCTCTGACTCTCCTAATATTTCCCCAAAATTAATTTGATTACAAAATGAGATGAAATTTCCTGTTGTCTGAATCTTACCTTTATCCAAGGAAGACAATCTACTAAAAACAAAGGTATCAGAGCTAGTATCATGGAATAGAATGTGAAGCTGCCTGTATTGTGGGCATCCTATATGGGCACTGATTCAAGTTCCAGCTGTTCCACTTCCCATTCAGCTCCTTGCTAATGTGCCTGGGAAAGCAACAAAGGATGACCCAGATTCTTGGGCCTCTGCACTTATGTGGGAAACTTGGAAGAAGCTCCAGGCTTCAGACTGGCCCAACTCCAGCCATTGTGGCTATTTGGGAAGCAAACCAGTAGATTGAAGATTCCCCCCCGCCCTCCGCTGTCCTGCTCTGTCTTCTCTCTGTGTAAATTTGGCTTTCAAACTAAACTAAACAAAATAAGTGCATTAACAACAGCGCAACAATGATAAAATCAAAGATACCGTTGCCCAGCTTGGCAGCTCTTTTAAGGAAAGAGGGCTGTCTGTTGAATGGGGAGACCCAAGCAAGGTCAAGCAGAGCTGAGGCGCTCAGTCTTCCATAGGAAACAGGGTGAACACAAGCCCCGGCTCTGCAGCCATGGCCCATGGAATGCTTCCACCTTAACCAGTCATTTGCAAAGTAATTTAGGCCAAGTAATTTTTCTTATTTGAGTCTCATTTTTCACATGTCAAAAGAGTTAATCATACATTTCTCTCTACACACACGAAGGAAACTGATACTATGTTTGCAGAACACTAGCCATTTTTAGTATACACTCAATGCTCAATTCATAATTTAATCAACAGTTTATTTGTTATGAAACACCTGCTGAAGGCATAGCTGAGCAGTCTTTGTTCCCCTTTAAAAGTGCTACTTGTCAGTGACTTTTCCTTCTAGAACTCAGAGTATGGAATTCGATGCTTTTTAATAGATAGCCTTATACTTTATTCCTGAAACAGGTGCATTTGTTACTCGATGAATTTAGACGGAGACATCATATTACTTTTATGAGTTTAAATCTGACTGTCAACTTATAGCTCATTGTCTCTGTAGAGAATCGAAGCTGGCATTCTTTGGGAATAGGAAGGCAGTACCTGGTATGCCAGGCAATATGGAACTCAATCTCTCACAGCTTTTGTCTTGCCTTCTTAACTTGATCTGTTCTATTCGCTGAGACCTGCTACTTTTCTTGGAATTGGGAAGGAATAGGTGGGATGCTTTTCTTCATGGGACTCAAAGATCTGTGGAATACATGAGGATTTGGGAGACTGTAATTTATCCTCTTTCTATACCTTAATAGCTTATTTTTCCACTGTACTCTCACCTCTCTTAACCTAAGGGAAGATTATCTAAACTCTCTCTAAAATTTAGGAAAGTTAAGTCATCTTTAGACAAATTCAAGTTTTTCCCTGCAACACAGAATCCATCAGATAAAGAGACATGGAATTTTGACTATTTTCTTACTGGGAGAAGATACAGTGTAAACACATGCTTTTGTCACAGCAAATTAACTTGCCATATGTCAATGTTGAAGATGAAGAACTAAAGGGTATTTTGGAAATGCTTTATTTAATTTGCTTTGTACACATTTAAAAAAGAGTAGACACATTTCTAAGTTTTTTTAGTGGTAGGGCTGTGCTGTGACATAGCAGAGTGAATCACAGTGCCAGCATCCCATACTGATGCTGATTTGAGTCCCAGTTACTCCACTTCTGATTCAACTCCCTGCTGGTGAGCCTAGAAAAACACTGGAGGAAGGCCCAATCTTAGGTCCCATCTAGGCTACCCAGAAGTAGCTCCTGGATTCTGGCTTCAGTCTGACTTAGCCCTAGCTATTGTAGCCATTTGGGGGAGTGAATCTCTTTCTCTCTCTCTCTCTCTCTCTCTCTCTCTCTCTCTCTCTGGGCCTAATTCTGCCTTTCAGGCTTTCAAATAAATAAAATAAAATATTTGAAAAAATGGGCTGGGTGTTGTAATGGAAAGTTGAAGCTAAAAGCTCAGTATGTGACTTTGTTTTAAAGGGAGATTATTTGAAATTAATTTTAGATTTACACAGAATTGTGAAGACAGTCTGGGAGATTTCCATGGAACACATATGTAGCAGTTGGCTTTATAAATATTTTCTAATAGTATGGTGTGTTTTTCTTGACTAATGAACCCTTGGAATCTCCCGAGTGACAGAACAGGTATCTGTTTACAAGCTCATGAGAGACCAAAGGTAAGGCACTGGTGCACACACCTAGGTTAGGAGCTAACAAAGCGATCTGAAGGTTAGAATCTTAAGCCCCTTTCCCAGATTACCAGTCAGATGTCAAGTGCTGATGGCCAAGCAGATCCCCAGTGGCAAACAGTTTCTTCACTTTTGAATCTATAAGGAGATCTCCACCCAAACTCATGAGGTTGGCACTCCAAGAACTCTTAAATGAGAGGACACATGAAAGTTTTTATGTAGGCGTTGTTTCTGTGTGTGGTGGATCCGTGCGCGCCTTCTATTCTGATCTGTATAGCTCCTCCCGTTGGATGCTCCTGCATTGTGACTGTTGCGATAGCCTGATAGTCTAATAAGTAAAGTTTTTTCCTGAGTTCCCTAAAGTACTCCAGCAAATCATCAAACCTCTGATTGATAGCCACATCAGATAAAAGCTGGAGTAACCTGGGATCCAGTGACCTGTGTTTGGTGTTGGAAGTGGGATATAGACTTCTGGAATGAAAGTGGAGCTACATCCAGGTAGATGGTGTCAGAATTGTATTGTCAGACACTCAGAGGGTATCTGAAGAACTGGGGAGTTATTTGGCCCCTCCCCTGCTCCATGCATCTGATGTGGAAATGGTATGAGTATAGTGAAAACTGTTTTCTTTTCCCCTCTATTACATGTGTATATTCATCCAAACTGTGACTTATTTATATAATGGTCTCAGAGTGCCGATTGTATGAGAAGGCCTATTAATTTTACATGTTGGGGTATTGTTTGATATTAGTTATTAAAATTGTTTCAAAGTAACATTTGAGAAAAAATTTCCTATGCTTCTTTCTCAGGAATATGCATGTCAGTTCCTTCAAGATTAAGGAATTACCGTTTCTGAAATACACCTAATGTCAGGTGGCTCTTGCAACTGAAGAGAACAAATAAACAAGTTTTTTTCCAAGCTTGGAATGTACCCATAAACTGTGCATTTGAAGTTGGGAACTCAATATGACCTCTGAAGTTTTCAAGTAAAGTTTACTTACTTTTGGCAGATGACCACTTCCTGTTTTTACAAAAAGGGGAAAAAACAACCTCTGATATATCAAATGACTCTAAAAAATAATGTTTGGTTGATAGAAGTTTAAAGGATTAGATATAGATGGATTTGATTTCCTCAAAATGTGTACAAATGGTGAAATTAAGGTGAAATAAGCTCATCATAGTTTATTTTAGTTTTTTTCTTTCCCCATAAAACATCTGAAAATGGTTTAAAATGTTATAATATTCCAAAATAATGCTAGGGAAGACTACGTAGTAGGTTCTTATATTGTCTTACAAACATATTTTATACACCTAATGTTAAAAGTTTTTAGCAAAATTATGGCTCGGGATCATAGTTCGTTACCTCCAGAAATACGTTGCCAAAGGCATATAATTCCCTGGTCCTGGATATATAACTATGAATACTACGTTTTACAGACAGGTTATTCAGGCTTCTGTCGGTATTCCCCATGGATTGTAAATAAAGATATTTGGATAAAATCCAATCAATCCATTAAGTATCTAATGATGCTTGGAAGCAGATAACAACAGAAAATGTGATGGTATAAAACATTGAGGAAGTGACTCATCTTGGGATATGGTTTCTATGTTATGCTCTTCCTTCTTGATGTCTTGAGCTGAACAACAAAGACATAAAAGAAACAATCTGAGGAATGACCTCATGCGTCCACTTCAAGGGAGTGAGAAAGGTGCTCCTGTTGTCTGAACACTGTGCAGGCAGTTCCATTTTCTTTCTGTTTTCTTTTTCTGACTCTTGCCCAGAGAGCTGAGTTAGTCCTACAGAATCGTGATGGTGTCAGTGCAGGGAGATAAAACTCGGAGAGGGACCCACGTTGTGAAGCCACTGCTTGTGATGTTGGTAGCCCATGTGCGATTGTCCCTGCTGCTGTGTTTCTGATCCAGCTTCATGTTCACGCTTCTGAGAAGGCAGTCTAGGATGGCCTAAGTTCTTGGGCTGTAGCTTTCCATGAGGCAGAGCAGGTGGGTTTGTTAGTTCCTGGTTTCAGTGTGGCCCAGACTGGCAGTTCTATTTGGACTCAATCACTCTCTCTACCTCCACCCCTTTTCCTTCTCTCCTGTCTCTCTCCTTTCACTGTTGATCTGCCTTTCAAATAAACAAGGAGATAAACCGTTAAATAAATAGAACTTGGGATGTGTTGTGGTGAAACATCACTGAAAGCAGATGACTGTAAGAAAGAACCCCTCACTGTGACTGGATCCACACAGGTCTGAAGATCACCTTTGTACAGGACACCTGTGAGTCCGGCACAGGCAGACAGAGTGAAGGTTCTAATAATGGAACAAGGCTTGGAACCACTGCCCACGCTTCAGCCTAGCGCCTGGGATAGACCCAAGGCAATATAGCACAGATCACTCAACACAGAGAAGTTATACCAAACATGCACTATAAATCTAATCACTTTATTGTCTGCTAAAACACACAAATTGACATTTCCCACTGGTTTTGCAAGAGGACCTGCAGTCTACCCAGTATAATATTCAAAATGTTCAGGGTATAATCCAAAATTAAACACTATAAAAAGGCTCTGAAAAATATGACGAATTCTTAAGAGAAAAAGATAGCTTACAGATGAAATCTTTAAACAGATGCTGGAGTCTGCATCAGGAGCATCAGGCCAAATGTTGGTTAAGGAAAATGAAAGAAATGGAAATGAGTTCTTAAGTGAAAACCAGACGTGATTAAAATAAAAAGGGCAGTAACATTTTTGCAACCTTGAAGGCAGTATCTGGAGTAAAAATATTACTAGAAATATCTAATAGCATAATGAACATGATCTAGAGAATAGTCAGTGAGTCTGGGACCAGATTAATCAAAATTACTCAACATGGACAGAAGGAAAAAAAACTTAGGATATAAAATGAGCAGAGCTTCAAGGACTTACAGAATAACACAAAGAGATTTAACATTTTGTTGTAGCTTCTAAACACCAGAAAAAGACTGGTGGACGCTATATGGTGGTGCTTCCAAAAGTGCATGCAAGATATTTACAAAGAAAATTAGAAAAATACTGTAATTGCAACTAAAATGAAAACATAGCCTATCAAAGTTGTGGATTAATTTGTAGCATGGTTTAGTAACAAGTTTGTAATGACACATGCCTATGTTAGAAAAAAGTAAACCTCTCACAGCAATGGTTTGAGTTTCTGCCTTAGAATAATTAGGCAAACAAATACAAACAAAGTAAGAAAAAAAATCCCTATAATAAAACCCAAAACTAATTTTTAAATAAGATTAACAAACTGACAACAGATGCTAATTCAAAACATGAATATATACTTATATGTTTTGAATTGTAGTGTGTGTGTATATATGTATGCGTATATATATATATATATACATATATATATATACACATATGTATAATCAAAATCACTAACAAAAAAAGGAGATATCACTGACCTCTTCATGGAAATGAAAATGACCCTGATGCTTGAATGACAATGTCAAAAGGTGACACTTGATCTTGAAAAAAAAATAATGAATTTTGTTATGTTTATGACCTATAGCATGCTATTGTGAGGATATGTATGGATAGAACAGTTATGAAATGAAGCAAGCTAATGTATCATATGACATACATATGTGTGTCTGTGTGTTTGTCAAGAGCATGGAAAGCCACTGTTGTAGTGGATAAAGCAAGGGGTCCTGAGGCAAGGAGACTAGGTGACTTCTGGAAGACACGAACGTTGTTTCCTGAAGCCTCCAGAGAGCATCACTCCACTCACAGCTAATTTTGGCTGACCCAGGCACAATCCTCTAGGAATTCTCAATTCTAGAAGTATTGAATCATACGTTTGTCCTTTCTTGAGCCATTAAGTTTGTGATAATTCCTTATAGCAACAATGGGAAACTGACACTCCAACAGCATATTTTGTTCAGCATGGTATCACTTTTTGTGAAAAATGCTTTTCACAGGAAAAAAAATAGACTTGCTGAATATACATGGAAGGGAATGCAGAATTTATTAATGTGTATGATTTTTTTTTGCTTACTCCAGTTTCTACTTCTTTTAAAATAATTTTTAAGATACAGAAAGTCCTTTATTTCTATGGATTTAGTCAAAATATTTGGAAGTAATGAAGGAGTATATATATATATACCCTTTATAAAGGACAACTAATAAAGAATACCATAAAATATATTAGAATAATCCTTACAAACAAAACGTATCAGATTGGCTTAAGTAAATTAAAGAGTAATTCAGTATATCCTGATGCTTTAGACATAAAGAACAGATTACCAGGAAGACACAAATTGTTACTGACCAAGATGGGAAAAATCTGGATATACTTGTAAAAAGTAAAGCCATTGAATAAGTAAATTTAAGCTCTTCTCATGAAGAAAACTCCTGGCTCAGGTGTCCTGCTGCATGTTTGAGAAGTTATTTAAAGAAATAATACAATTCTACACAAATGTCTCTGAAAATAAAGGTTAGGATATTTGTCAACTCATTTTGAGACGTCAACTCTATCCTTGCTTCAAAACCAAACCGGGATATTTCAGAACATGAGCAATATAGACCAATATCACTCACAAGCACAAATATAAAAATGCTCAACAAAGTATCAGCATATTTCAATTAAGAAAATATTAACATGCTGAATTTAGCACTGTTTGTAAAGGATAATATGAATTACTCCAAGCAGTATATGGAAAACAAAATTTAAAAATGTTTATTTGGGTACAAGAAAAAAAATCTTTGAAATTCCTGTATAGCTTTTTGTAATATGCATTCTCAAGAGCTTTCTGAAGACCCTGCATAGGCATGGATATTAATAATTTTTTGCATCAAAATTAATGTGTTTGCGAATTTCATTTTCCCTAAACTTTTTGCAGTCATCTTGTATAAAATGCCCAAGTTGGATTACCCCAGATACATAAGGCTGGTTCAATGTTCTGAAATCAATCAATGAAATTTATCGTATCAAGATTGAACAAGGAAACGTATACAATTTGTTTAATAATATTTAACATTTGTTTGAGATAAATCTCTGGAGAGTTGAGATGGAAATTTCTTAGGCAAGATTCAGAACATCTGTAAAAACAAAGTTTATATCCTATTTAATAATGATACACTACTTTTCCTTTCAGGCTGAGCACAAGGCTAGGAGATCTACCTCCACCAGTCTTAATAAACACTGTATTGTGAATCCTGGCAGGTGCAATGATGGAACAAATCAAACACATATAGATTTGACAGGAACAAATGAAATTAGTATGGTTTGGCCTAGCAGTTACGATACATTTGGGGAGTGAAAAAGAGGATCGGTGATTTTCTCTCTTTGCTTTTCAAATAAATAAAATAGACAATTAAAAAGAATTTAAAAGAGCCCTGCTGGGGTAGCCTAGTGGCTAAAGTTCTTGCCTTCCATACACCAGGATTCCATATGGGCTCTGGTTCATGTCCTGGTCATTCCACATCCCATCCAGCTCCCTGCTTGTGGCCTTGGAAAGCAGTCGAGGATGATCCAATGCCTTGGGACTCTCCACCCGCTTGGGAGACCGGGCAGAAGCTCCTGGCTTCAGATCAGCTCAGCTCCCATTTGGGAAGTGAACCAGCAGACAGAAGATCTTCCCCTCCATCTCTTCTTCTTTCTGTAAAATCTGATTTTCCAATCAAAATAAATACATCTTAAAAAAATAAATGAAATAAAAATGACGAGGCCAGTAAAGTTGCACAATACAAAGATAATTTGCAAAAATCAGTGGTATTTCAACATACTGGCATTAGAAAATTGTGCTTCTAAATTGGAAGTTGGTGTCATTTGCAGTATTACCCAAACATTAAATATTCAGTATCCCATTTGATTATAATTTTAATTCTAATTTGTTAATTTCTTTCTCTAGGGAATTTACATTACTTTAATTATGTTTAACAACCCAAGTTTGATAAATGGTGACCTGGACCTGTCAAAGAAATGCTTGGATAAGAATTTTAACCAAACTCTTAGAGTGTGGTAAATTTAAAGATGGAAAGAGTGATGAGAGAAGCTTTCATTTGTCTGTTTTATTAAAAAAGAGACATTCAAGTACAAACATTTGAAGGTATAGATTTAAAGTCAGACATTTAAACCTAGGAATACTGTCTAAAAAATCCTATAATCAAAAATTAAATTCCAGACCCAGGGTAGACTTTTTAAGACTTCCTTGATCTACAAGTTCTTGCACATCTCTCAGGGCACAGTGCATGTGACCAAGTGTACAGTGTGTGTATAAATATGAGTGTGTGAGATTGTGTGTAGATAGCAGCAAATGGTTTTGTGTGTGCAATGAGTGAATGAGGGTGTGCAGGTCTTTGTGAATGTGTGGATATGTGTGTGTGCATTGAGTGAATGAGGGTGTGCAGGACAGGTCTGTGTGAATGCATGGATCTGTGTGTGTGCAATGAGTGAATGAGGGTGTGCAGGTCCTTGTGAGTGTGTTGATCTCTGTGTGTGCATGGCAAGGTGGGAAGAAGGCCTTATGGGTTTCTGCTTGTGTTTGCCTTTCCTCTACCATCCTGCTCCTGAGTAGCTTTACTTGTCTTATATTTGACTGGAGTTCCATTTAAATTTATTTTTTTCTGGAAATGGCTCTATGACTACATATATGCATGTCAATTTCTAACCAATTCAACTAATATGGAAGACAAAGACCATTGACAAGGATCACCAAGGCGGGCGGGCAGCAGGTAGACAGGAGATTTCTGCTCAAAAAGCTGGCAGTAGAGTGCACCTAAAGAATTTTTCCGTGACCTTATCAGGGGCAATTTGGGCTTTGAGGACAGGAACCTAACTGCAGAAGAACTAAAAGACTAGTAGAGAGTTCAGTTGTTGATAGGAAAATTACAGGGAACTGGTCGACCACGTCATTGAGGGAAGAACACATTTTGTGTTAAATTGGGCAGCGAAGGTCTGAACCATAACCATGAGAAATACGATCTGGTAAACTATGGCCTGGGAATAGCTTTGCTCTTGGAGTCTGAGATGGGGCCAAATCTAGACTGGTGGTACCCACAGGGAATGCCTTTCAAGGAGTGGTGCTGGGAACATTTCACTTCACATCACTTGAAAAATCTGTTCAAAGCATCTGTCTTCCTCTCCTTCCTTGACCCACCAGATCACAGTCTTGGGCTAGGATACCCAAATGTGGTGTTTTGTAAAGAGTGTGCCCTGGTGAATCTGATGCATCCTCCCCCGACATGTAGTTTAAAGTGCCAAACACAAGTTCTAGCTACCGAGAACTGCTTCTAGTTAGGAAGCATTCCATTTGGGGGCTGTTTCTTTATAGAAACTTGATTGAGATGAAACTGGGATACTTGTTTGCTAGGTTATCAATCATAGATAATGCCAAAGAAGTAAATCAATGTTTTCCAAACTTCTGGATGTCATTGAGAAAACATCATAACATTGTAGGTATCTCACAAAGAATATAAAACAACTTCAGATTTTCTTTTTCTCACTAAGAACAGTTTCAAGAAAGTGTCATCATGAACAGTTTTACAAAATTGAGCCAGAAAGCAGATATAACATGAACTGTGGCTTTTGTTAACGAGGGTCTATTTATTCTTTGCATAAATATGACATGATTTGCAAATAAAGTCAGCTAGCATCACATGCCGTTGTTTTCTGTATTGACATAAAGAAAACCCTTTACTAATCTCAAGGGAACCTGCTCATAGGTACAACTACACATACTAAAATGCTTTTCTGCACGCGTTCCTTGGAAACTTACTGGGTACAAGTAAGGACTGACTATTCCCCAAAGGCGATTTGGGCGGATGTCCCTTGTTTCATCTGTGAGTGACACATAGAGAAATAAAAATTTGCTTGATTGCCACCTTGACCTGAGTTTCTCAGACTTTAATATGCATATGAATCAGTTGGAGCTCTTCATCAAATACAGATTTTTATTCAGGAGATCTGATGTGTGGGCAGCATGTTGAAGTTCTGCCGAGTCTGCGGTGGTACCTGGGCTGCTCGCTGACCCCACGTGGAACAGTGAAGGATTAAAACAGAGCCAACTGTGCTGAAAGGAGGGAATGGTGAACTCTCTCAAAGCAAGTGTGAGAGTGCAACAGATGAGTGAAATATGAACTCTCTTCAAAGAACTGAGGACAGGAGCAAAAAGTGTGGCCACAATGGGGACACAATATGATCAATTTCCCAGGGTTCTGAAGGAGGATTTGGCGTCTGCATGCCTGCCAATGGAAATTTCAGCAGACAGTGTTTCTAGAGGTGGTTTGAGAAAGTAATGCCGGGTTTTGCCACCACTGAGTACCCTGGGAGCTCTCTGAATGGTTGAATGCTATCACCAAGCACTGTGGCTGAGATCTGAGTGCACAGAGGTCTTTGTCCTTAAACTGCCAAACATTGCTGTGATCTGCGAAGCCAAGATTTTCTCTGGGACAATGGGAGAGATTCGCTAGTTCTCATTCTCTCTGAATAACTGCAACGCTGGAACCACATTAACTCTCACTCCGCCATGAGACGTGGCTGCGTAGGAAGCCTGGAACCACTATGTGCATGGATACAGAAATGGAGAGAAGGGGGCTGTGGTCACACAGGGACCCCTGGTGACCTGGGGTTTGGATTACATCCCATCTGGAAAGGACCATGTAAGCAATGTTCTTCTCACACAACCATTAAATTTTGGTATTTGCCTTAAAATTATTGCAATAGTAAATGTGGCTTGACCTTGGTTGTCATTATTCCTGCTGCCAAACCCCAGCCATTCTGACTTTATTCTGGCTAGGTATGATTAATTTTTAAAAATTCATTCATTCATTCATTCATTCATTCGTGGAAAGGCAGATTAACAGAGAGAAGGAGAGACACAGAGAAAGATTTTCCATCTGCTGGTTCACTCCCTAAACCAAACCAACCGAAAATCAGGAACCAGGAATTTCTTCTGGGTCTCCTGCATGGGTGCAGGATCCCAAGGCTCTGGGCCATCCTCTACTGCTTTCTGAGGTCACAAGCAGGCAGTTGGACAGGAAGTGGAGCAGCCAGGATACAAACCAGCATCTATATGGGATCTAGGTGAGTGAACAGGAAGGGCTAGCTAATTGAGCAATGTGCTGGCTCTAGGTAGGATTAAGCCTAGGTACTTAGTTTCTGTGTTCTTTATAGTGGATTAAAGTTACATTTCTCATCTATACAATGTAAGTGCTTATCTTTGTAGTGCTTGACTATAAAAATTACTTGAGGTTTTCTTTCACAGAATATGAGCTCTTCCATATAGGCCAATATTTCAAAATTTTAAACCATGATAGGAGGTACAAAAGCTAAGGGAAGTTAATAAGATTCTATGGTTAAAGTTGCCATGATTTAGTAATTTTAATTGTGTATTTATTGACAAGTTTTAGATTTGGGAACTGTTTTTCCCTCCATTGAAAGGTGATTATTTGGGACAAAGAGACTAAGGATTAGTGATGGTCATAAGGCAGTTTCCTTCAAGAGAAATATTTTTGTAACCTTGCTCAAACTTTTCATTGGAGAATTATTGCAGAAAAGTTTCTCTGTCTCTCTTTTCCATTTTATGGCTTCTTAGTTGCTCGGTTGAAAAAAAAAAACACTTGCAAATAAAACTCCAGGTCTGTGGTGATACAGAGCAAATGTTTTATGACTGAGTGGTTTTGAAGGTTGTGAGGTTTTTCTGAGGTCATATTCCAATTTTTCTTTTTTTGGGTAGTTAAATGATCTTCTCATTTAGTCAGTGTGGGGAAATCTGGAAGTTTAAGATAAAGGATACTGTTGATAGCTTACCAACGTTGGAGCAGGAAGAGGTGTGCCTGATGTGTAAGGCATTGGACTTTCAATACATCTGAATTGACCCAGACAGATGGCTTGGGGCAGAGAAGAGGTGATCAGAAGGGACTGATTCTACCAACTTGGAACTTTGCAACAGTTTTGTGTGTCAAAGGAAAAATAGTCAAATAAACACACAGTAACTCAAACAAACAACAAAAAGCAGGAAGTATTCCCTTAGTGCACAAAATGAAAGGAAAGTGAATCAAAAAGATGAATCTGTGCAGGTACTATACATTTTTTTTTTCCCTACAGTGAAGTACAGCTTCACTGAGCATGTTGGACTGACATCCCACAGGTAGCCTCCAACCTTCCTGGGACACCTTATGGAGCCACCTTCCTTGTAGAAAGCTTCAGTAGACCCTTCTAATTTAGACCTGAAGCAGTGGCTAAGTAATTCCCATACAACCATTTAAAATCTCATTGGAAAATTATGCAAACAATGTAGACTTTGAGCTAATGAATGACACACACTTGAAAAGTCCATTCTGGTGAGCAAAGAATTCTTAATGAAATAACTTGACGACATCATTTTTGAACCCATTACTGTGAAAAGAAAAACAAGAATATCTTCACTAAGGGTACCTGTTGTAATCGCATGCATATTTAATGAATTAAGGAGTCTTTTAAACTTCTTTGGCCTTCTAAAATGGTAATTGTTTTCTGAAGATCAATTTGGCAACGTGAGGATTCAGAACATCCACACTTCATATTGTTTAAGCTGTTCTAGAGCAAATGTAGTTATGTTTTTCCTGTGCTATTCTTTCTTGGCATTTCCTTAGTGGAGTCATCAAGTATTTTCTAAAAAGAACCATAGCATTAGTATTTTAGGGTTTGAAGGTCGTGTGATCTCTAGCTTAACTACTCATCTGTTGTGCACCAACATAGCTATGAGGAACAGTTAAATGAATAATCATGGTTGTTCTGCCATACAACTTGAAGACTGTTGGGTTTCCTATAACTTTCTCATATCATGAACTATTCTTGCTCTTCTTCTTCCAACAATTTTTACCTAACTGTCATTCTGAAACAGACAACAGGCTAGGTTTGAACTTCTGGTATCAGTTTTCTGACTTGTGACTGACATTATAATGGCCCCACACCTAAGTCCTTCACTATGCTCGCCTCAATAAAGCAAGATGTGTCCTTTCGCAGCCCCAGTGGCACTCTGCATTTGCCTGCCTTTCTCTGGGCCTGGCATGTCATCTCCACTGCTGTCTTCCTCAGCCCATTTTGATCATCTGTACTCAGAGATGAGCTTTGTCTCAGTTACCTGGGATAGAGGGCATCGGACTCGAGTAAGTTTTTCTGTGAACACTGAATATCCCCTTGGTAAAGGGGGGATTTGTTCAGTTTATTGTTCCATAAAATAAAATAAAATGAAATAAACAGTAAAATCTGTACTAAAAAGATTGTTGATACAATTTGGTGTGAGTCAAGATATATGTGATTAACATGTGAAGATCACTGAGGTCTCTGTTATGACGGTTTAGGGCAGCGTTTGAGTTGAAGGGAAGGTTTATCACTCATGACAATAGGAAAGCAGGTATGGGAAAGGAAAGTCAGGCATAGAAAAGAACAACAATACATTGTGACTTTAGATTGATTATTTTCTGCTGAGTTTACTACAGGGCCTGTTGTGGTAGCCTAGTGGCTAAAGTCCTCATCTTGCACTCACTGGGATTCCATATAGGTGCCGATTCATGTCCTGGCAGCCTCGCTTCCCTTCCAGCTTTCTGCTTATGGCCTGAGAAAGCAGTAGAGGATGGCCCCAAACCTTGGGACCCTGCACCCTTGTGAGAGACCTGGAAGAAGCTCCTGGCTCTTGGCTTTGGATCGGCTCAGCTCTGGCTGTTGTGGCCCCTTGGGGAGTCAATCAATGCACAGAAGATCTTCCTCTCCATCTCCCTCTCCCTATATATCTGACTTCCCAATAAAAATTTAAAAAAAGAGAGAATTTACTACAAAGATCCAACACATGTAATAGTACTTTATGGTGTCTCTTAAAATTAGCAGTGTTTTAGAAAATTAATGTTCAAATGTCTTTGTACAACGGCAGGTGTATAAAGTCATTTGCTAGCCATGAACTCTGAAGAACCCATCTGTGTGGAACATGAGCAAATCACAATGACATCACCAGCTTGTAAGCACATGCTTCATAAATTCCTGTGTACAAAACTCACTCGTAAACATTCATTGAGGAGAAGATACCCGCGCGTGGACAGAGTTTGGCAGAGTGGCCTACGTTGCTGTGTGAGCTGCCTGTGTCCTCTCGGATTCCTTATCTGATTCCATCTCCCTCACCTTAGAGACAGCTTCTTATGAATGCAAACCCTTGGAGGGGTTGCTTGACTGTTTAAGCAAAAGGTGGAAGATCTCTCTCTGTGTCTATATCTCTTTCCAATAAAATGAAAATAAGTATCGTAATAAAAAGTAATAAAAAATATTGTTTTTTAAGACAATAAATATCCTGAGGAAACATTCTTTGTGACTTTTAATCTATACCATGACAAAAGAGTATTAGTAGTTATTTACCAGTAACTGGGCACTTCATATGTGTTAGACATTGTCAATGTGTGCTATATTTGACGTATTTTTCTCCCCTAAGTTTTGAACATGGGACAATCCAAAGTAAGTAAAAGCAAACAAACTACAGATATGATCTGCCCGCTACCCCTCTCCTCATTTTAACAGTTGACAATTCGTGGTCAGACAAGTTTTATCTATATCCCCAATTATTTCCTCTCCCATGTTCATTTGAAATGAGTCATGTTATTGTATCCATAATATTGTTGCTTGTGTCTGTCAATGATAAGAACTCAAAACTACAATGCTATTATCACACCTTAAAATAATCATCAGTAGTTTCTTTGTATCAACAAGCCTCCAATGTTTAACTTTCTAATTGTCCTATAAAGGTTAAATGTGCACTTGTGTGCATTTAGAATTGGTTTTATGACTTGCTTGTTTGGACTTGTATCAAATTAAATTTCACTTGGTTGATATGCTTCTCAGTCTGCAATGAAAACTTTAAAACAGTTGACACATAAATTTATATATAATTGTGGGGTATGGTGCTTTGTTGCATGTATATATTGCGTCATGCCTAATTAGGGTAAGTGTATTTATCTCTTCAATCACTTAGCATTTCTTCATAGTGAATACATTCAATATCCTTCTTGCTATTTTTGTAGAGAAATACACAACATTATCTGTAGCTACTTTGTGTTCAGTAGACTTCTTCCTCCTGCATAGCTACCACCTAGAATCCATCAATCAACCTTGCCACATACTTTTCTTTACTCTTCCCTACTCAGCTTCTGATAACCAATTGTGGTTTTAGCTCCTAACAAGATAATTTATTAAAACAAACTCTCTATATGAGTGACTGTATGATGCTTGTCTTTCTGTTTTTGGCTTGTTTCACTTAACACAATGACCTCCAGTCTCAGTCACACTGTTGTAAATGAAAATGTCTCATCATTTTTATGGTTGGATAATATCCCATTGTATGTATATGTATAGATCTATTCACGGGATAGACTTTTCCATTTTTCCTTACTCTGAATTTGACAGAATCACACTGCACAGAACCTTATGCTTTGAGTTTATTTGTTTCTGCATGCTTGATCATACAAAACTGACAAGCAATTGATCAAAGACAAAGCTGTGGTTGGTGTAAGTTTCTTGCAGGGAGAGGTTTATTTCCTCTCTCTCTGATTTTTCTATTTGCAGATACTTTTGCTAGAAACTTAGATCCATTTATTACAGTTTGGATATTTTTATACCCTAGTCTGGCAAGTTTTTTCATGTATCAGCCTTAATGAAGAGTACAAGTTGCATAGAAAAATCAGAATACGTGCTTCACTCCCTCCCTCTTTTTTACTTGCTTTCAAAATAATAAATGGATAAACATCCTCAAGCTGCAATCAATTGATGTATTCATTGACAGAGATCATTTTGAGCTCATGGATTACATGCATTCTCATGCATACACACATACATACACAAACACATCCTTAGATATATCCCGCTCAGCTCTGCCATCCTCTTTATTGATGTCCAAATATCTCCTGTTTGAACAGTGGGAACTTGTTAGGTAGACACCTGAGTGCTTTCCTGTAATCTTGGAGTCCTTTTCATGATAGGGCTCAAGTCTCCTCTAGGTTTTCTGCCCTACATCTTTCAACAACCATTTCCACAAGAAGCTTCACTTCTTTTCTTTGGGAAAAAAGAATATTTGGGGCATCACAATCCTTTAAGATGATGGTTGCCTCTGTGATGGCCTTCTCAGTGAGAAATGTATCTCCTTTAGTCTATAGGGTACTCAAAACATCGTGGAAACAGCAACACTGACTCTACCACTAGCGATGTGATTCTAAAAAAGGGAATGGAACTGACTTTATTAGTTGTCGTTGACCCCAGCGTACTAAAGTACTGGAATACAGAATGACCTTTCAGAATACGTAGGCCTACCACTGTGTTTTGGAACTTCATAGGCATTTTCATTTCTCTGTGTAAGACTGTGCCAGCAACTCTATAGCTATGTCTGCTTCATACACTCATCTACTTTTTAATTATCTTTGGCACTGAATCAAAAGAACTAGATTTTATATTCAAGTAAAACATTGATATAATCTCAAAGCAATTATTCAGAAAGAGGTAGATTCAAACAAAGCCAGACACTCTTCCTGTCTCTGCCTACTTTCTTCTGTATCTTACATGTAGATTCTTTTCCATGTAAAGCTTGTTATTGTTTAACATTTCTTCAACTTGCTCTATTTTTACTTAACAGTATGTCCTCAAAATTACCTACCATAGTAATACATATAGACACGTACCCTTGTCCCTCTGTAGAATTATGCACTTCATAATTATGCGTTTGTTTTGTAGGTTATGCAATCAGACTCCAAATGAGCAACTGAGTTGTTTCTTGAGCTTTCCTGCTACAAAAATCTTGCCATGCACAACCTGTTACATTTGTCCTTTTTGTCGGCTAATGGTAGCTTTTTTTTCCCCCTACAGGTCAACATTTTTGGGTGAAATTTTTCTCCATTTTCTTTTTTTTTTTTAAGATTTATTTTTATTACAAAGTCAGATATTCAGAGAGGAGGAGAGACAGAGAGGAAGATCTTCCGTCCGATGATTCACTCCCCAAGTGAGCTGCAACGGGCCGGTGCACACCGATCCGATGCCGGGAACCAGGAACCTCTTCCAGGTCTCCCACATGGGTACAGGGTCCCAAATCCTTGGGCCGTCCTCGACTGCTTTCCTAGGCCACAAACAGAGAGCTGGATGGGAAGTGGAGCTTCCAGGATTAGAACCGGCGCCCATATGGGATCCCAGGGCATTCAAGGCGAGGACTTTAGCTGCTAGGCCATGATGCCGGGCCCAGTTTTTCTCCATTTTCACTCTGTCCCAGCAACATAGAGACTGCTTGCTTCCTCACAGTTTGTGAATAGAGTACGTCTGCGAACTTTTGTCTTTTGACAGAAAAAGTAGCTCAGGGGAGCTTTGGTTTGTATTTCTTGGTGGCTGTTAAGGACCATCTGGACTGCTCTCAGATCTTTCTGTTAACTCTGCCCATTTTATTTTCTATTGAGTTATTAGTTTTTGCTTGTGTTTAGGAGGTCCTAATGAGTTAGGAATTTGACAACTATGCCACTGGTCCCTTTACTTCAGTTTACTTCTGTCAACTTTTGCAGTGTTCTTATTTTTTATGTTATGAAATTTATTTCCTTGTTACTTTGGGACTTCAGTAATGCTTAGAGAAGTTTCTCTTATTTTCAGCGTGAGAAGGAACCCATTTCTTCTAATAAAGGATTGCAATTATAGATTTAAATATCATAACCATTTGGTTTTATCATGAAGCGTAGTGTGAGAGAAGGATTTGATTTCATTATGTCCAAATGCCTTTCCAGTTAGCCAAAGCAGCTTCATAAACAGCATATCTTTCAAGATATACTATTTCCAACTCTGTCCAACTCACCACCTCGTGTTCTTCCTTTCCATAGTATTGTTTACTATTCTTCCTTACCTGTTTTTCCAAATGACCAAGTGAACCAAAATATAATTACCTAGGTACAATTAGATTAAAGTGCAATGGGTTTGCTGCAGGCATTGTTGCATAGAGAGCGAAGTTGCTTCTTGGCATCCTTGCGTTACATATTGGAGAGCTTGGATTGAGTCCTGTTTCCTCTGCTTCTGAACAGGTAATGTTTCAAGGACTTGTGTACCTACCATTCAGTGGAAGATCCAAACTGAGTTCCAAATCCAAGTATGAGAGACATGGTGCAGTACAAACTGAATCAGAATAAGAGCTAACTAGGGAGAGGGGGAAAGAGAAACTGAATTTATTATAGAGCCTTGGCAATGAACGAGAGAAGAGAGGCCAGTAGCAAGCGGAGAGTAGAGAGATTAAGTAGAGAGTTTTTTTTTTTTTTAATAAAACAGGGTTTATAACTTAGTTGAAGCAGAGAAAAATAAAATAAGAAGGATAATCATTGGTGGAAATAAGTGAAAGATTTAATTTTCTACAGAAAGGAGATCATATTGAATAAACAGTAAGACTACCTCATCATGATAATCCTACAATCAGCATACTACTCAATATACCAGCAGCTCTAGGAAGGACACAGTGTTTTCCAGTTTTCCATTTGAGGAACTTCATTCAGAAAGGTTATTTAACTCTCCCAACACAAGTAGTCGTTGTGCAAGCTGGGGGTTCCAGCATCTGTGCTCCTGTCTCTACTCTTGTCTCCCGAGATGCACAGGCATTCGCCAGATAGAGAAAGCTGGAAGACAAAAAGACAAACCGACGCGTAAAGCCATTTCCATCAGGGCCCAAGCAAGCTGCATGCTGTGGATCAAACAGGAGACTGTCATAAAAAGGGCTAGAAAGGTAAATGGGTACCAGGAATACTAAGTAAGCTGTCCAGTGTTACCTTTTACGTATTAAGTTGATAAATAGAGCGGTAAGACCTGTGCTTAGAAAAATGAAACCCGTTATCTGTGATTACTTTATAATTTACTGTCTAGTAAGGGAAATGGCCATTTTTCTTTTCAATTACTGTTTATAGCTATTTCTTGTATCCCCATGAATATCTTTTTACTTTCTACTTGTTAAACCTACTTGGTGAAGCAGTAAGCCTTTCCTTTTGTTTATGTCTGGAGTATGTTATCTCAAAAGTAAAAAAGAAAGGAAAGGTGGGGGGCAGGATAGGAGAGGGTGGGGAGCTGCAAGGGCGAAAGAGAGGGAGGGAGGAGAAGGTATTTAGTTGTTAGAATTGAATATTCATTACAATTAAAAATTTAAAATGTAAAAAGGAAAGATAAAAATGTTGGAAAACAGTAATCAGGAGGCAGGAGGACAGACCACAGCAGTATAGAGGAGAGAAGGTGAATGCCTTCATTAGAGCAAGAATCACTCCTGATGTATGATGAAACCATGTGGCCAAGTGCCTAGCAAAGCAGGTCAAAATGGCTTCTATTTCACAGACATGCTAGTAGCTAGGACAGTATGGAATAGTGCTTTGCAATCTCTCCAAGAATTTTTTTTTGCAGCTGGAATAATACATCCAAACAACTCATGAACTGAATATAAAGGTAAGCTTTCAAACCTCAAAAAAAAAAAAAAAAAAGTCACCTATCCAGTCATTGGACCTGTTGTGGGTAAATGGTGCTGTGATACAGAAAAAGGCTCAAAGGGAGACGACCATGTTTGTCTGATATAAAAGAAGAATTTCCATGAGGAATGTGAAGTGAGCAAAGCAAGATGTATTAATGTCAGAGACTGTTAACCACAGCAGTCAGTTCAAAGTGGTGTGTCTTTTCTTGTTTTAAATATCTATCTATCTATCTATCTATCTATCTATCTATCTATCTATCTATGTATTGATTTATATATTTATTTTTGGTAGGCAAAGTTAGAGAGAGACATATTCTGTTGGCTAGTTCCCAATGACTGCAATGATTGGAGCTGGGCCAGTGGTAAGTCAGTAACCAGGACCTTCTTGTCTCCCATATGGGTGTGGGGACCCAAGGAGTTGGGCCATCTTCTGCCGTGTTTCCAGGTGCATTAGCAGGGGGCTAGATGAGAAGTGGAGCAGCTGGGACTCAAATTTGTGCCCATAGGGGATGCCAGCACTGCAGGCTGAAGTGTAGTCTGTGAATCCACAGTTTTGGATCATGAAGTTGTGTCTTTATCATAATTCATCTGAGCAGAAAAAGAGCTAACAGTTAACCAGAGGGTGGGAGCAAAACTCAACAGAAGACCAGAACTGTATTCCTGTCTAGCTTGTTCAGCATAAAACACAAAACTATCAGAATGGTGTGATCTGGAACTTTCTATTCTCATGACTTAAATGGGTGGGCCTAAACTTTTGCTTAACAGCACCTTTTGGGTAGAAGCAAGCATCTTTTAGAGAGGCAGTTTTATGAAAACTCTTTCTTTTCTTATTGCTAAAGGGTTGTGACCTTTGCTACCATCTACCTATCCCATAACCATTCTACTCTAGATCTCTTCCAAAACTGCTTCTATTACTAATGAAAAACATTGGCTTTAAAGGAAGAAAGATAAAGAATTAAAGAAGAAGAGGGCTGTTTCCAAACTGATTTCTATGGATCCATTTGGTTTTTGTTTTAGGTGACATAAATATCTAGCATTGATCCGTTATATTCCCAGGGGAGAAGCCAGGGCTTCTCCTGCCTGGTGTGAGAAGGTTACGTATAACAGTCATATAAAGTATCAGTATTGACAGTACTAATGAACGATTTCAGGAGAGGTCTAGGATAGAATGATTGTGTGACAGTTAGATGGGCTAATAGGTCACTGGGGTCACGTCACTTTTAGAAGGAGTGAAAGGCTCGCTTCTGCCCAGAAGGTGCTGTTGGCAGTACAACAGTGCCATCTCTTCTCTGAGTTTCTAATTTTGTCAGTGAGAAAAGACAATTCCAGATCACACCCTTCTAATGGTTGTTAGCCCCGACACTCTTGTTGAGTGTTAGCTGCAGTCCTGCTCAGGTGAACAGTGCTTCAAAGACAATGTTTCAACCGGCTTCCCAGGGTTGTCCTCTCTTGGAACCCTCTTCCCTCTGGCTGCAATGGGAGGTTCTTGTCTTTACTAAATCTCTCTTTGCTCCCTGGCTTGTCAGCCTGGAGCTTCTTCGATCATGTGGGACAAGAATCAATGTGGCTGCCTTCCTTTGCATGAGTTTTTGGTAACAGTGATGATCCTAATGAAATCTAGATTAAACTTGTAAGTTACGCTGTTTCAGTTGAGCCAATATTGAGGAGTGGTTAAATCCAGAAAATACAAATCATTTCCAAGTGAAATTGCTATGCAAATGAAATGACCTTGATACTTCAAATGCTGGTTAAGTTAGAAACCAGGGAGAGAAAGAAAAGGTGTTCACTGTGAGTACATCTTAAAAGTAAAAAGATTGCGTGTTTGGTTAATATATTAGCACCTTCAGCTAACCAGAGAATGAATAATAATGATCCACTTACTGCTTGTTGAGAAATCATATGACTACTGAAGTGTGCAAAGAGTGCATCTGGCATTACAAATTCCACTGTTTCCTTTGGATGGAGAAGGGAAATGATTAGCTAACGTTGACAATTATCTTCAGATATTCCCCTACCCCCCTTGGAATAGGCAGCACCAATATTATCTTTGGGAATTTCCTTCTCTGGGGAGATGGGGTGAGGGTAATGGGAAGTGAAGAAACATGAGCCAACATAAACCTCATTCAAACCACTAACTTTGAAACATTTTATAATATCTAAATTTTAATTTTAATATCTAAATTTTTACGACTTGGATAAATTCAACTCTTCTATATTTCCTGTTTCACTTATTGCAAATTATAAAATTGAAAATAGGCTGGACATGGAAAATCTGTGTATGCATTAAAAAGTTTCCAGGTTTTTGAACATGTAGGTCAAATTTCTGTGCAGCCAGTGTTGTGGGTACTGGCTGCATTCCCCAGAAGCGCTGGGCCTCCTGGCATCAAAGATGGAGGGAGCTGAGCCCTGAGTTCCATTCTATCCATGATGACACTCGGGGTTCCCTTTCCTCCTCCATTCTTTCTTACGTCTTTCTTCCATATCCTTTGGTTTGCACTTTCCATCGCATTTCTTTTCCATTGTTATTTCAGTGGGGTATCGATTCAAACATCCTGCATATGGATGTTTATTTTCAGGTTTGAAGAATGCTAAGGAAAAAAAAACCTCATATGTGGTAAAATGTTCAGATTTATTGCTAGGTGGTGCAAAATGCTTAATTGATGCATTGATCAAACTTCGGTTACCTTAAGATTCATTGTTATAGACTGATCCTTGATATTCCTTAGAAACACATTTTAGAAATTAGATAAACCAGGGGTAATAAATGCGACCAGCTCTTTGCACTGGAGTTGTTTGCATAAACAAGTCGAATCAATGCATTTGTCGTAAATGGAATTTGCTGGATGTTGAGCACCTTGGAAATTATTCAAAATACTATTAGCCCAATTTTCACATTCTAAGAAACATGCAAATGGGGAAGACTACCTTTCTATATGATACTTTTTCTCTAATTTCAACCTCAGTGTAGCCCACTTGTCAAATGTTTGCTATGTTATAATTTGAGACACTGTAAATTCTAGAATGCTGTGTAATTCAGTTATGCTGGAAGTGTCTTATTGACATTGTGTTTATTTATACTGAAAACAGCACAAGCACATTATACTAACTTGAGAAGCTATCCTGAGGCTTATGTGAAAGGATGTTAAAGATATGGCAAAGTATATATATATATATATATATATATATATATATATATATATATATACACACACATATATATATGTGTGTGTGTGTGGGGGTGTATATCTATCTATCTATATATCTATATATCACTTCACCTTTGTTCTAACTAACTTCCTGCAAAATATACTGGCTTACAGCAATAATTAATTTGTCTGTTCTCAGGAATCTCTGGGTTGGCTGAGTGGCTCTTTTCATTGAGTTGGCTTCTGATCTACGATGGGCTCACTCATGGGGCTGGTGTCTTACTCGATTTCAGCTGGGGTAATGGGAGGATTTGGCTGCTGGTTTCTTCTCAACCAGCATTATTTCCAATGGAAAGAGGATGTTATTACCCAATGTCCAGGAACTTTTCACATCTTCTGTATCCTATCTGCCATTGTTATCATCCTATTGGCTACAATAGATGTATTATCAAGCCCAGAGCGGTGGTAAGAAGCAACTCCCTGGCTGCATGGATACAGAGACACAGTAATATGAACAGTTTTTATAGACAATTTGTCATAATACTTGACAAGGGGTATATATTTTATGAGTGAGTTGCTTTTGGGATGAATACTTTGACCAAAAAAAATAAAAGGGCTATCATAACATAGGGGAAAAAAGATATGTTTGGTAGGAACCAAAGAGATTCTGAGATAACATTGGAGATTTATAGATTTCACTCTCTCCTTTATGAATAAACATGTGCATCTCCTCTATATATAGATACACTGGTTTCTAAGTATATTTACACTGATCCCTAAGCATATATATTCAGAGAAATTGTATTTCTACTTTAAGCTGATTTTCTCCCATTTATTGGAAACACTACTCAACATAGGTTAAAGATACCAACTCCAGAGTTACACCTCATTTGTAGTCTCATGACACTGGGACAGGTACTTAATTCCTGATGCCTCAGCACCTTTATCTGGAAAGCCAGGGATATTAATAGACTTCATTTGGTTTGTCTGGAAGTGGATGCATGTCTGTGTATCTAGCATTTGCATCAGAACAGTGTCTGGCACAGAGCGAGCATCCGTGATTAGCCTTTCTCATAATTATTTACTAATGATTCTGAGTCATCTCATTGTAAATTGGGCTATTCATGGACTACCAAATGCGCACTAGTTATGCCTCTGTGTCTCTGTTTGATCTGCTTTTATAGAATTCAAGTTCACGCTTTAGTATTTGCTAATATTTTCATGTCACTAATACTCTTGGAACTGGAAAGGACATCTTTCTTTCCTGAAAGATCAGCTGTAGGGTAACTCTCATTTAAAGTGCTCCTGAGTGATTCTGTGATTTTCTGAGAACATGGTGCTGCTGAATTGCCTGTCATGAACTAGACAGTTGATTTGGAACTTGTAGCTGGGAACTCTTCCTAAAGCATTCAGTGTTGATGTTGTGGATGTGGAAAGGAAAGAATACATTTATTTAGTAATCCATTCAGTAAAGGCAGGAACTTTGTAACTATAAAAGGTCCTTCCCTTCTTAGGATATTGATTCTGGGATGTTTGAGAGACAAAGTTGTTGAGAAACTGTTTTCAAGTTTGCCAGGATTTAATCCATCCCCTTATCTTGGTTAGGATCCTAAAATTCAGGACCTTTCTGGGTTGATCTGTGTAATCCTTAAAAAAAAAAAAAAAAAAAAAAAAACAGCATCGGCGTGCAGGCGATTTGATGCTGTCCTGTCTTGAAATTAGGAAGAAACTAAAGTTGTGCGATGAATGACCCTTGTTGTCAGTTTGTCTTCAATTTAAGGCTGATTCTGTAACAAATGAGTTCACAATGATGACAGCAGTGCATGGAGTGCTAATAATGTGAGCAAAATTCAAGCTTCTGAGTAACATTTCAAAATGGTAAATATGACATTCAAATAAAATAAGATGAAGCAGTGACTGGTGAGTGCACACAGCCTCAATTCCACATGTCACGTTTAGGATTTTAAGGTGACCCTGTATGGCTGAAATGAAAGGAAAGACCTCAGCATCCGAGCAGTATCGCAAAACCACAAGCAGAGGCTCACCCAAAGAGATCAGCTCTTTTGAAAGAGAGCTTTCTATTTGGTTTGAAATGTCAGAGTCCATGAAACCAAGGTGGGGAATTTGGGCTCTTTCCCCTGCACTCTCCTCTTCACCCTGTCAGACTCCAGTGTTTCTCTAGGATTGATTTCATAGAGAGGTAAACTCCAGGGCAGAGGGGCTGCTTCAAAGCAAATGAGGCCCTTAATTTATCATAAAAAAAGAAGACTGGTTGTTAAGGTTTTATTGGATTACAATAAAGGCTCCTAGCACTAGGAGTCTGTGGTTTGATTCCCGGCATCACTGGGGGAGCCTGAAATCATAACCACAGATTATAGCAATGAGCTTCCAAATTTCCATATCCTAAGCAAAGATGCTGCTTTCCTGGAGCTAATGTGGAATTACATGCTCTGTGATTTTAGGATATGTATTGGAAAATTTTCTGTTTGGATATCACTTCAGGAGGGCTGTGATTCTCCAGTCACCTCTGTGGTTACAGCTTTAGCGTTCTCAAGAAAGACAAGGGAGGAAAACAACAAAAGAGCCTTGTCCTGACTCTGTCCTTTTTGTCCTCTTGAAAGTTAAATGCTTGGCTTAAGCTTTTTTGTTTCACTAAGGTCAACAAAAGTTCTTATGAGGTCACTCTAGGCTGTAGTAGTGGCTTAGGAAGATCTTCTGGTTCTAACTCTCTTGCCATACTCCTTATTATGAAGTAGTGTTTTACTGACTCAAAAGGCTCTGAAATCTGCCATCTTGCATAAATCTACTATCATGCATAAATTCTCATACATATTCATATACATCAGTACAATTATACATTTGCAAAATGTTCATGGACATTGGTTTAATGATGAGTTTGGTTGCCAAAAAAGTTTTAAAAGTCATGTACATAAGGGACATAAGGGATCTTCAAACAGCTCATGGAAACTATATTATGAAAAAGCTATGCATGGATTTAAAAAATATTTATTTATTTTTATTGTAAGGGAAGATGACATTTGTTGACAGAAGGAGAGAAAGATTTTCCATCTGTCAGTTCACTCCCCAGATGGCTGCAATGGCTGGAGCTGAACCAGTCCGAAGACAGGAGCCAAGATACAGGAGCTTCTTTCAGGTCTCCCATGAGCGTGCAGGGTCCCAAGGTTTTGGGCCAACCTCTGTTGCCATCCCAAGCCATAAGCCAGAAGCTAGATGAGAAGTAGAGCAAGCGGGATATAAACTGGCACCCATATAGGATCCCAGAAAATGTAAGGTGTGGATTTAGCCATTGAGCCATTGCACCGAGTCCTATGTATGAATTTCAAAAGATTGTGCACCAATTCCATTGTCCATGACTTTTTAAAAATACCTTTGAGTTTATGAAACTAATTAAAATATGTGTGTGTATGTGTGTATGTGTGTATGTGTGTGTGTGTGTATGTGTGTATATGTGTGTATGTGTGTATATGTGTGTATTTAGGATGAGAGGACAGACCATATTGGGCCAAATGAGAATAAAGAATGAGTAAGTGGAATCTATAGATAGATACATTTTATTTTTCTTCTTGCAGATTATATCCAGTTGAATGTATAAAGAAATGTAATATCAATTTGAGTTCCTTGCTCAGATTCATTTGTGCTTATGCAAGTGTTTAATAGAACGGGAAAAAAAATCTATGGACACTCCTGCATAGGTTCTTCATATAGCTTAAAACCCTGTGCTATATTTTCCCTTCGCAGCCTGATCCTATAGCTGTCTCAACCTAATAAGAAGGCAAGGGTTATTTTTCATAGGAGGAGAAAGGAACGTTCATTTACTTGGGAGTGAGGAGCTACTGGAGGGAGGAGCTTGTTTTCTTCTGGGTCTATTGACAGTTTCCGTTTACTTCCTGTGCTTGTAAGTTGAGCAGAGCATTTGGAGTTTCCTCTGTGTGGTTAGGATGCCTTCGCTTAGAAACACGTAAGTCATGGAAAATTCAGCCTTATGGACAGCTCACTGAGCTGGAAATCCAGAGATAGGAGCTGGGATTGGCACAGTCATGTCACCAGGAGTCTTGGCTGGGTAGATTTGTTGTTGTTGTTGTTACCCAGTATGCGTTCTTTCCCTGTAACGGAGTTGGATGTCCTTACCCATGTTCACATGACTTGTCCTGCATCTGTGGACAGAGACTGTTCCATTTCCCCTACCTTCACCCCTCAGCTGCAACCGTAAGAGTGGGGAGATATAGGCATTACACATTCACACAGAGCCAAGGGGCGGGTGGGTGCTGAGGCTGCCTTGGCAGGTCTCTGGCTCCTGCCAGGAGCACAGCAGTTCTCAGTAGTGGCTGCTGCTTTGCCCACATGGGAACTGAGGAGCCGAGGAGCCTTTTGCGGATGGCTGGGGGCCAGAAGTCCCACAACCCTTGTATGACAAAGGGAAATAAATATGTGTTGCTCTAAGCCACTAACACATTGGAGCTGTTTATTGCCACAGGAAAAGCTGACTAATTTTAGAACCCAGTGTCCTTCCATCTCTCCACTCCAGTCATTGCCAGTGAAGCTGCTCGCCCCAGCTTATTTTCCCTGTGGTCGGAGAATGGCAGCAGCAGATGTGAGCATCACCTCCAGATGTGACTGTAGCCGGAGGCAGAAAAGGAGGCCCTCTCTTTCTGTGTTTCTTTAAGAGCAGAGACATAGTCTGCAAAGACCCATGGCAGACATCCGCTGTGCCTTACTCATCATAAATGGGTCACAGGCCTGCTGGGAAACTTCAGCGTTGGCAAAGAAAAGGGTACCACTGCCCTGGATCTGTGTCGGTCAGGTTTCGTCCCTTAGCCAGAATTTTGGAATCCCAAATGAGGGTGAGAAGCGGTGGCAACAGTTGGATAGCTAAGTCAAATCAGGCCTCCATAAAGCAGGGAAAAGAGAGAGAGTGGAGAAGCAGCTGCAAGTGCCTTGGGTGACATTTTCTGCGCATTTCCTTACGCTTTCTAGACCCCTTGCTTTCTCAGTATGTATTGTCCCTGTCATATTGTTTACTTCTTCTGTTTATTGTCCTCCTGTTCATTGTCCTCCTAAAAGTGTGGAGTATACAATGGATAAAGACTTGGATTAGGTTCTAGGAATACAATTATTCAAAGTTTTAAAAATTAGTTTTCAGTTCCCCAGAGAATCAATTCTCTTGTGTGCCAAAGAAAACCGTGTTCTTGATTTTTAGGCAATTCTGAAGTCACACACACTCAATGGAGGATCTCTATCCAGTCTCAAAGACTTCATAGGTACCAGGCTTTTAAAAAAATAGATGTATTATTATTATTTTTTATGGAAAAGGGAGATGCAATTTAGAGAGAAGGAGAGAGAGAAAGAAAGCTCTTTCATCCCTTGGTTTACTCCCCAGGGGGACACAACAGCCACAGCTGAGCTGCTCTGAGGCTAAGAGGCAGGAGCTTCCTCTAGGTCTCCCATGTGGATGCAGGACCTCAAGAGTTTGGGCTACCCTCCACTGCTCTCCCAGGCCATATGTAGGGAGCTGGATGGAAAGTGAAACAGCTGGGATACAAACCCAGCACTTGCAAGATGAGCCATGAAGCTATTCTACCAGGCCCAGGTGCCAAATCTTGAAATTTAGAGTGAAGAAAGAACCACACACGTGAGACTTCATGTTTTTCTTGGCTCCTGGCTTCTTTTTTTTAAAGTAACATTTTTATTGGTTTCTATTTGATTTACTCTCTCTCTCTTGTAGTTCAGGTGTCACTCCCATAAACTGTGGCTCTAAAATTACCTTTATAAATCGCATCCAACATGCCTTTTAAGTCATTGACCTTTCTTAATGAAGAGAAGCAAGTAAAATGGTTATACTCATGGTAGTAATTGCCGCTCTTTCAAATTTATTCAACACACTTATTGCACATCAAGTATATAAAATACTGAGCAAGAGACTTATGTAAAAGCTTATACTTTCTATTAACGTTTAGGTATGGATTAAGGGTTAAATGTATTAAGAAAGACAGTCTCATTAGGTGTCTTCTTACCTCTGTGTTAAGAAGGAACGAGCAGCTGTCTTCAGTTGTAAATGGAAGTCATTCTAGATAATAGAACCGTACCTTGAGTCTTTATACTGTTCTGATGTATAATACATCAAAATTAGTTCTATTGCCATTTTTATTTTCATCATTTTGTTTTTATTATCATTATTAGAAAGGGAGAAAGAGAGAGAAAAAGTGTCACCATCCATTGGTTCATACTCAAATGTCTGCACACAGCCATAATCCAGGAATGCAACCCGTGTTTCCCATGCAGGTGGAAATAATCTAATTAGTTGACACATTACTGCTGCTTTCCAGAATCTGATGTGGTAAGTGGCTGCATTCACTTCAAGGTAAATGTCTACTCTATTTATGTGTGATTGAACGATAAATCAGTTAATTAATTAGGAGAAAGGATGAGCAGTTAATCACAAATGCTTAAAAGAAGAATGAAATATTTTTTGAAGTTCTAAGTATTTGTAAGGCAGGATTACAGAGAGAGTGAGAGCAAGAGCGAGAGAGAGACAGAGACAGACAGAGAGAGAGAGAGGCATAGAGAGAGAGATATTATTTGATTGCTGATTCATTCTCCAAATGATACCACCAAAGCTGGACTGGTTTTGAAACCAGGAACCAGCTTCAGCTCAGCTCAGCTCAGCTCTAGCTGTTGTGGCCACTTGGGGAATGAACCAGTGGATGGAAGCTCTTTCTCTCTGTGTCTCCTTTTCTCTGTGTATCTGCCTTTCAAAAGGTATATAATTAATCCTTAAAAAAATTGTCATTCCTGTATATTTTCAAGCAACTTTGACATCCGTGTTCTATGTTATATTTTGTAGCATTGGATGATTGATAGTGGCTCTTGGATGGGCCCCTCCATCCCAGCTGCACAGTTTCTGAGGTAGATTGAGAAGATTGGCTGCCTAATCTGAATATCGGAGAGGTTAATTCCCACGATCGTTGAGGACAGCATTGAGTGCAGTGATGACCTGAGCCACGTGGTTGATAATCATAGTGCTGAAAGTTTCCTCCATGCTTTTCCTACACAGAATCACTGCCAGGGGGATAGTCTCTTCTTCATGTTATTTGTTTTCTTTTAATAGGAAAAGTATTCTCAAAATGTGGGCTGTGGACCCGTGGAGGCCTCTAAGCTGCTTTCAGGGAGTTTATGAGGTCGAAGCTAGTTTCAGAATGGTACGAAGGCATTGTTTTTCCTTTGTATTGTATTGACATTAGCGCTGCTATGCACAAGCAGTGGTGGAGAACTGTGGATGCCTTAGCATGAACTGATGTCTTTTTAATATTGTCTGATGAAATGGAAAGTACACACAAAGCCCCCTGCTGTCTTCAAGGACGGTGGCTGCCTTGAGGAGACGCTCTTGCACAGTTGTTTGAGTTGTAAGCTCAACTGATTTTTTTTTTTTCCTCATGGGGCTGTTACGTAAGAAGACAACTAAGTGGGGTAGATGTTGTGATGCTGTGGGTGAAGCCACTGCCTGGCACACCAACACCCCACACAACATGCTGCTGTGAGCCTGCCTGGCATGCTGTAGAGGATAACCCGGATTTCTGGGGCCCTTGCTGCTCATGTGGAGTGATCCTAGCTCCAGGTTTTGGTCTGGCCCAGCCCTGGCTGCTATGGGCATTTGGAGAGAGAATTAATGGATGAAAGAATTCTTTTTCTCTCTCTTGCCCTCTGTTGCACTGCCTTTAAAGTAGAAATAAATACATCAATAAACTGTTTTAAAATGTCTCTGAAATTATAACCAAGGACAATTGCTAGACAAAGTGGGAGCACTTATACTTGGAGTTTTGACAGGTAGATACATTGTTGAAAATATAATGAATCTGACATTATGAACCTAAAGCAGAGAACAGAGTGGAGGGGAGGGAAGTTGGGGAAGGGGGAGGGGAGAGCCCACTGCCAACTAAATTGTATAAAAAACAATTAAATTTTTAAAAAGCCAAAAAAAGAAAATGAAGTGAATCTGTTAAAAATTAAAGAAAGCAACTGAATATATATATATTTAATGAGAATATATATATAATGAGAATATATTTAATGAGATAATTTGATATTTTTCATGTTGTATACTGATAAAAATCAACATTTAACCAATGTACATAATTTAATGAAATTTAATAAAATCATACTTTTGAAATGACGAATGTCTCATGGTACGAAGTTATATAAGGAGTAGACAAGTGTGACCTAGACTGATGGGCTTTATTGAGGCAGAATAACAAAGATCACTGATGGCTTCAAGTATCACAATGTAGAAACTTCCATCTTGGGCCCAGCATGGTAGCCTAGTGGCTAAAGTCCTCACTTTGCACATGGGTGCTGGTTTGTATACTGGTGGCCCCTCTTCCCATTCAGCTCCTTGCTTGTGGCCTGGGAAAGCAGTCCAGGACAGTCTAAAGCCTTGCGTGCCTGGGTCCACGTTAGAGACTTGAAGGAAGTTCCTGGCTCCTGGTTTCTGGCTTTGGCTTGACTCAGCTCTGGTCATTGTGGTCACTTGGCCAGTGATCAGTGGATGGCGGATCTTCCTCTCTGTCTCTCCTCCTCTCTGTAAATCTGACTTTCCAATAAAAATAAATAACCCTTTTTTTTTTTTAAGGAAGAAACTACCATCTTGGGCAGGGTCCTGCAAATATCTGAGAAAATGTATTTCTGTACTCTGATCTTTCCCCAGCTATGTATCTATGTGAGGCTCTGAATGTTTACATATGTCAGTGAGAATATTATATCACAGCCTAGTAAATGCAAATTGGTTATATGAAACAATGTTTCCAGTTCAGCTGACCACGAATGAGATTTATAAAACATAAAGCAATTGCACTCTGTGGGCTTATTTTTGAGGGTAAATGCAGTTATTATTAATGAATATTTACATATAAAATATTATTTATGATGTGGTATTACAGGATTATATCAAGAAATAACAATGTATAAATTTTTCAGTTATAATTCCTAAGTATGGTCAACAGGAGCTTTGGCTCAAAAAATATGTGTTGTTTTTTTGGCTCAAAAAACAACATATATTTTTTTTTGGCTCAAAAAACATATACAATGGCTATCTGATGAATGTATAGACCTCTTTTTGAAGGAATGGAATAGAGTATCAATCCCAAGCTGATGCTAACATTGGGAAATCTCATCACAGAGCACAATGAATCGACAAAGCATAGGAATTTACATAGTGTAATGCCATATAAAGTTATTGCTGTGGAACTACATACATGGACGATGTTGGTAGTAGAAGCACAAAGAAGGATGTGTGGTTGGCACAGTGGTTTGGACGTTTGGACCCCGTACCCAAGTTCTTGGGTTCTAGCCCCAGCTGGGCTTCCGAATCTAGCTTCTCGTTGAGGCATGCACTGGGGTGCAGCAGATGTTGACTCCAGTGCTTGAGGTCCCGTCATCCACCTGGGAGTTCAGGGCTTCGTTCCAGGCTCCTGGCAAGAGCCCAGCCCTGAGAGCTGCAGACATGTGCAAAGTCAACCAGCAGATCTCTGATTCCGTGTCCATCTTTCTCACTCAAATAAAATAAATAAAAACTTTATTTAAAAAAATGACTAATTCACCAGGATAGCAAACACTGAATTCAGGCAATGCTTAAATTATAGGAGTCAGAGAGGATATATAATTGGAAGTTGAATTGCAAGCCTAAGATTTTCAACTGTGTTGGTATCGCTTTATTTCTTAAGCTGGGAATGTTCAGCTTATTAGATTTCAATACACAGTTACACATTTTTGGCATTTTTTAATTGTTGTAAAACAGCTCTTAAAAAATAACTTTAAGTGTAGAAGTTGAGAAGAATAAGAGAATGAGAACCTGGCCTGTTAATTGCACCCTTTTCTATGCCTTTTTATAATCTGGTAAGACAAATGTGTATGTATGGTTTTCACGTACACACATAGATGTGTAAATTCACATAAGCCAGCAGGGAAAAATTTCTCATGTGTAGCACTTTTCTTGCTGTCTATGCTGAAATCTTGAAAAATACCATTTTAATTAGCCGGTGAACTGCAATTTCCACATGCAAGAGATGATTAATAGAATGTGTAAACACTGAGTCTGGAGGGGCCAGTGGTAAAGTGAAATAATTATTGTGAAGTATCTTCAAGAACAGCACTACACTTTAAAATGGATTTTTCTCAAAGGAGCTTGAGTTGCAATTAAATCCTGTGACTAGGTTTTTATCACTTCCAGGGGGAGCTGTGGTAATTCCTTAGCGAAGTGCATTTCCAGGAATGATAGCACAGTCTGTCTTGTTCTTGCACAGTAGGGCTAAAGCCATTATTTACACAACAGTGCAGAAGGCAGACACCACCAATGAATGGCAACGACACAAGAAGTCGCATTTTCCTCCTGTTGCTTTTTCTTGTGACCAGAGCCTGTCATTATTCTCCCCGACTGTTAGTGACGTCAAAGCAAAATGCCCCTTCTAAGGGAAAAGTGGAAAAGAGCTCAGAGAACGTACTGGGATTCTTCACTTGCAATTAAAGCATTCAGCTTACTGATAAGTACCAAAACTCCCCAAGAAAGAAAGATACTCAAATCAACCGGAAGACGCTGATGTTTTCTTCGGACAATTGTGAAATCATTCTGATGACAGGAATACAATTGCACAAGAAGAAACCCCTGTCTATGGCTGTTTTTTTTTTTTTTTAAGTAAAATTAAAGTCAAACCTTTGTTTCCTCCAATGTTTTCTACTAGCTCCCAAGCGTAGTGCAGTATCACTGGACTTTGGATGCTAAGTCTTATTGTAATTTTTATAAGTAGAGAGACTGTACTTCATAAAACTTGATGTTTTATTCAGCAGCCCAATAAAATGGAATCTGGATGTTTGTTGAAAAGGTATGTCCTGGGTTTCTGGCTAGCTAGTCACAAGGAAAAAAAGAGCCAGGGATTTTCAGTACAATCTGAAAGGTCAGACCTTTGTTTCTTCTCTCTTTTAGTTTTGACATTTCCTTGTTCTCACAGACTGGGAAAGCGATGGTGATAATCTGGTTCTGGTTTCCCCAGTGACACAGAAGAGACAGGATTTCAGGAGCCATCAACCCTTCATGAAATGTGTCTCAAGCTGCTGACTCTGTCTGGTGTTGTGTTTTTGTGTGTTTGGGCGGGCTGGCGAGGGGAATATTGGGAGGGTCCTATGGCTGGAGCCACTTATCCTCCTTTATGTACAATTGCCTCTAAAAAGATGAAGTCTATTAGTCATTGAGATTTCACTGTGAATTACACTAATTAGATCATTTCATTGCTTTTATCTTTTGGAATGGCCAGGATAAAAACACTTGATATTCCTTAATAGAGGAAATATTTCATTCATCTATTTGGCTTCAGACATTTTGCCAGAATTGAGATTTTGCCAGAATCGAGAAGGGGGTGGGGTATGAATAAAGGAGGAAAAATCTGGGGCAATGAAACTCTTTGGGTGGGTAGTTCAGGCAGTTACTCAGCAGCAGAAAGAGTAGGATGTTTAGGAATTTGGAAATTCAGGGTGTGACCATGTGTGTGTGTGTGTACATGTGTGTGGGGGAGCTATATTTGGGAGAGGGAGTGTTGTCATCTTTTAGTGCCTGAACCACAAGTGGTAAAAACATCTTGAATTTGCAGTGGGCAGTGTTATGCAGAGAGCTGACAAGCTCTGAGATCTAAGTTCTTCTATTGAAGAATGCTTCAACGAGAAATGGGATGAAGAAAAAAATTGAACCAAGGAATCCAAACTTCGGTACTTTGTAGCTTTTCTCAACACCCTGGTGACTACAACAGCAAATCACTGGGTAATTTAGCTACAGCTACTAACCTTGGTGTTCTCATTGTTGTCTGTGCGAGATCTAGAAATCAATGAGTCAGTTGAGAGCCAAGTTGAAGCAACAGCCAACAGCGAAAGTAGGCTATTAACTTGTCTGAAGTATCATAAATTATGCCCAAAGCAGAAGATGTGTTTATTGTAAAGCTTTACAGAAAAAAACAAAACGTGTTATTTGTCAGCAAGTGAGAATACCTGCTGATCTTATACTTCCTTTGCCCCGCCACTAACCAGTTACATGTCATTTTCTCTTCTTTACATCATTGAAAAGCCATGTTTCAAGTTGTTAGAAAAATGTTAGCAATGCTGTCAATATCTTGAGGTGGTACTATATCGCTGGTACTCTATGGAGTAAGCCCTTTCCCAGTCGAATCAAGACTTTGAACTAAACCACACAAGGGTGAAAAGGCACATGCGTATAGCATCCTCAGTTCCTCTAGTTTGTTGGGTGGCTTTGATCATTCATTGGGAGCTATTAACACATTGGGACCATTGCAGCCAGCAGATGTTTTCAATTCCACTTTCTTTTTTTTTTTTTTTTCCCTTGCCATGGCACAGGCACCTTTCCTGAGCTTGGCTGTTGAATGGTCCTTGCTGGACTTGTCAGCCTTCACACACACTGGTTGGTGATTTGTGTTGAACTATTAAGCATGAAAGAAAAGTGAAATGGTCTTTTTTTTTTTTTTTAACTTAGCTTTTGGTTCTTTTTTCCCAGAAACATCATAAGGGCCCTTCATTCTCTTTTGCACTATGAATTACTTTCCATGACTTTACCCATATGAACAGGAAAAGTCACACATTCAGGCTAACGCCCATTCTTGTACAACGCTGGGATTTCCAAATAAGCAGGGATTATTTGAAGGTAAGTTTTGAGATCACCTAAAGCTGGAAAACAAATGCAGTGATTCAGATTCTTCCCTCGGGCACAAGCTCAGTGGAAAAGACTACAAAGGTGTGAAAAGAATTTCTCATGAGCAAGCAGGGCCTGAAGAGTGTCTTGAAGGGTTGCCAGGAGCTCAGGTTTTTCTTTACACAGCAGGGTGAGGACCAAGCTTATCAACTCGAGCTTTCTATTGCTGGGGAATTCATCAAGCCTGCAGATTATAATGATCTCTCAAGAGAATTACAATGTGAACCTCTTTGATAGATGTCCAGTTATTCTGGATTACACAAAGTTTATGAGTTTCTCAGGAAATTATGTGTGACCCTTACTTTGCCAAAGTTAATTGCCCTTGAAGCGTTGGTATTGCACAGTCCATATCCGGTAGGGGTTTGATTGAAATGGCTGGGCCTGCCTGAGCTATTGTACCAATTGCGATTTGGGGTTAAGAGATTAAAGTGGCAGAAAGGTTAGAGAAAAAAAGAATTAGAAGTGTGATATACAGCTTTGCAGATTTAATTCTAGGCCTGAGCAGAGAGATGCCAACTACAGACTCATTCAGTTTAAAAGGGGATTTAGATTATCTCAAATTCCTTTTAACTCTAGGGATTTATGATTTTTGTGATAGTGATGACTAATACAAAAAGGAAAAGAGAAGTGATAGTAGGCCCCATTGGTGAGGTTGGCCTGGCAAAGGGTGGAATGGCCAGAGTGTGTTTTATTAGAGCAAAGCTTCATGTCTCAATCTCTGTCTCTCTCCCTCCAACCTCTCCCTGCAATTGGACCCTCCCTCTGTCCATCCAGCAGTGCTCATTCAGGTGTATCCCGTGCAGTACAGCTCTTTGATTTTCCTGCCTTGTTGAGTCCACTCTGCTTGGGGGGGCAAAATAGAGGTCCAGAAAGCATCACTGTTCTGATAGAAAGTTTGAGCTCCGAGAAGAGAATGCCTGACTACAAAGATAAGCTTTATGTGTTGCTAGAATATTAAGGAAATGAGTTATCCTTCCTGAGGCTCAATTTTCTTCCTTGCAATGGGGAATTATAAGGTATCCACTTCCTAGAGTTCTTTTAGCAAATACCTTTATGTTATATTGTTTATGATTTGTTGTTCCATGTGAGTAAGGATTTCTACGTATTTTGTTCACTGGCCTGCCCAGGCCGGAACATTGTGTAACACGAAGTAGATGCTTGATATTTGTTAAGTGAGGTGATACATGCAGTAGTTCAAGCAGTGGCTGGAATCCAGTAAGCCCTTGTGAAGTGTTGGCTCTTGGCATGACTTCCCTTTACAGTGAATGTTGTAATTGTATGCTTTCACCATTTAGTACGGAGCTAGCGTGCAGAAGGAAGATGTCCTGGTAGGGGAAATAATACTCCCATAGTCAACCATGAAGTTAGGGTAAAAGACTAGAAAACACCATTTCTCTATAAACAATTTTGGAATAGTGTTCCATTTGTAATTCCAACAACTCTGTCACAAGAACATGGGATTTATGAGTTTGCCTCTCTTAGGGAAGCTCAGCATGTAGAAGGTCTACTGTGTAAATGATGTTAGCTCCTCGTTCCCTTTGGTTTGTAGTATTTTATATTTGGAGTGAGTCACTTCTGTATTTTGAAGGAAAACATTAAACATGTTTGAAACCTACCAGTATCAAAATATGAATTGATTATTTCTGAATTTGTTTTGCTAGTACCTCAGAGGCAGCTGCAATGCTGAACTGGCTTGTCAAGGGAGCTCTTACTGATGGTATTTTTAATAAAATCATTCAGTGATGTGTTTTCAGGATCTGAACCAAAAGAACATTTTTCTGCAATCTGTACAAACCTGCTTGGCGTGTGCTCTTGTTTATGGAAAATCAAAATGTATATTTGTATTCTTTTGAAAGGGGTGGGTGTTGGAAGGGAGGTCACATAGGAGATTAAGACTCTAGCTTTCCACTCAGCAAGTTGAATTCTTCAAGTCTGATCTGATTGCATAATGTAAGCAGAAGTTTGAGCTCAGTCTAGACTCCAGCCCACAAGCCGACCAAAGAAAGACATTTGCTCGACTGCGAGGTGGCAGCACATTGCTCCTGCAGGATGATCTGGAATGGAAGAAGTGATGAAGGTGTCCTAATGTTTTCAGGTCATGATCTCATTCATTTCTCACAACAACAGCTTTCAGAGGCAGCTAGCACCATGAAAATGGACAGAGAAAACAGACTCACAGAGCCATCTGCCCTATACTATACAGTGCAGAAGTGGAGGAGGGAGACCCACCATACAGATAAAATATATAAGAAATTCTCATATGTTCAGAAGAGTGAGAACATTAAATTAGCCATCCTGAATCCATCCATGTATTTCCAAAATCAGCAATTTCTTTACAGTCCTACCCATCTCTGTCACCCTGACTCAAGCCCTTGATTAGGTTATTGTGAAGCAAATCCAACATAGACCATTTCAGCATGTATTTCCAAAAGAGAAACATTTATTATTAAGTGGCTAGTGAAAAACACCCTTTTTAACATTTCAATGATAATAACTATTAATACCATTCAGTGACCAACCAATGTGTGAATTCCCTTGATTTGGGAGCTAGGTTTTTTAATTTAAAGTCCTCACAAAAAGCTTGGGCTACAGATGTGTGACCATGGGTGAGCATGGGTGAGCATCTTTAGCCCACTCTGAAAAACCAGCCCTGCAGCAACAGCCTTTTGTCACAAATTATTATTTTTGTTGTTGTTGTTTTAATGCAGAGACAGAGATTAGCTAGATAGATAAGGTTAACTGTTAGATACATAGATTAACTTCCATTTGTTGGTTCACTGCCCAAATGTTGTCAGGGACTAGTGCTGAGTTAGGCTGGGGTCTCTAGGAGCTAGACACTCAACCTGAATCTCCCACATGAGTTCCAAGTACTTGAAGGACTACCCCATAGATTGTGCATTAGCAGCAGGTGGGAATAAAGAACAGCGCTGACCTTCAAATTAGGATCTCTACTATGAGATGTGGCCATATCAAACAGTTTCTTTCCCATGTACTAATATCTACCTTCCATTAATCCTTTCAGTTGAAGTTTGCTTAGAAATCAGCCTCAGTTCTTTGGAATCCCCACAAGTAAGGAACTATTATAATTCCATTCTAATGCACTTCATAGATAGAATAAATAAAGGAAAATATGAAAACAAACATAACTCAATCCATGCCCAAATCTCTCCAACAAATAATGAGTGGGGAGAGGGAAGAAAAGTAAAGCAGACAGGAAAATGAAGGAGAAGGACCGTTATTTTCCCAGAAGACATAGAAAAGCATTTTTTACTTCCAGTCCTAAAGCAGTGTTTTAACTCACGGTCATTTTGTTCTTGTCAATATGAAGAAATGATTACCTAACAGAAGAAAACATGCTCTGTGCTCAAGTTGATTAACTGAGTCTCATTGCCATTTCCAATAAAGGGTTTCAGCTGCATTAGATCAGTAGCCTTTGATTTTTTAAAAAATCAGGTATAAATCCAATTTTGCTTTTTCTTTTTCCATGGATTCCGGGAATTCATTAGTTTTGCCCTGAATTTTGTAGGAGCAAGGAACACAATTTGGACCCAACTTCTCACTCAATGCAAGCGTGGTCACAGGCTCACTTTCCAGAGGTTAGCATGTGATATGACTAGAGCCTCTACTCTGCTTTGGGAAGCCACCAAGCAAATGAACACAGGCTCTTGAATTTCTGCGAAGTGTGAGCAGTGTATGTTGCCAGCTGCAGCTGGCTTTTTAATCTAGGTGTTCTCTCAATGGACACTGTGTTTGAGCACATCACACAGGCTTATCGGGTCATATCAGGAATGCAAATGTACTTTTGGTCTGCAGGGGTAGATAAACAGGCAGGGTCAGCTATATCATCAGTTTTTGCAAAATAGAAACGCAGTGCCCCCTGCTCAAAAATCCATTAAGAATTTCAAGCTGACAAGAACAGATCTCCTCTAAGCTTGCACAGGAAGCACTTACTGAAAGCTGAACCCAGTCACGAAGGGCAAAGCAGGCAGTCAGGAAGTGACAGGTTAACTCTTCTCTGCTCTTACAGAGAAGAAAAAGAAGACAGAGAGCTAGCTGACAGTCTGACTCAGTTGGGTTCAGAATTGCAGCAGACGTGTGAAATCCCTGCTGGTCACAGGTGGTCAAGGGAAGAGCGGGCAGGAAAGCTTCACCTCTGCTGTTATTTCAGCAATTGAGTGTGACTGTTTCCTGATCGGGTGGATTGGAAAGAGACGGAGCTCCCAAAAGAGAACCAGCCTAAAGGCAAGAGAAGACTGTTATTCTCATCCTCTTTTCTCTCCTGCTTCCAGATTTCTACCAATTACTGACCCCACCCCCCAAAAAAAAACCTGTTCACAGTCCAACAACGAAAGACCCAGAGCAGATTTTTCATAGTCTTTGAGCTGATCTTGAACTTTCCAGAGGCTTGTACTTCACAGAAAAAAAAAAAAAAAAAAAAATCTAGGCGCTTCCTCCATGTTCCTGCATCTGGAAAGGGAGGCCTCTCTTTTCAAGTGTTGAGTGACATCTTAGAGCTTATTTCTTTCCAGTAAAAGTGGAAAATATCAACCAAGGTTTCAAAGGAAAGGAAATGTAATGTATTTTCTCATCAATTTTGGCATTATCTATCTAGCAGGCAGCCCTTTAATCTTCAGCGCAGTATTTTTCCATTGTATAATTCCGAGTTTGCCTTAAATCTGTCTTTCTCTTTCAACTTCTCTTTTCTAAAACACGAATGGGGTTTGCACAACTTATCTTCCTTTCTCATTTGCTTCCTTAATATTTTTGATTATCACTTGCCAGGGCTTCTCCAGAGAAATTCACAATTTTGCTTCTGCGAATAGTGAGTTTGTGAAAACTCTCGTTAGCTTTTTACAGTCACTCTGTTCCAGGACTCAGACTATCATGAAGGAATTCCCACTCTTGCCACCATTCTTCCCTCCAACAACCTGAAACCAGAGACATAGAATTAATCTGCAGGAATTAAACTTGAAGCCAATGCATTATTACATAGATCAAAAGAGAGATATGTGAAGGCAAGCCAGGAAGGAAACATTGAACTTTAGCCTGATGAAACGGGTTAGAAAAGCATATGTCAGTCAGATGGGTGAATAAAGCAAACAGAATATTGCTGAGACGAATGTTGGCAGGGGCCTTTCAAAGGCTTTCCAAGGGAACCTTAAGTAGATGCCCTTTAAGTACTTCTGGCCTATCAGCAAGACCGCCTCGTTGTTCAGATGGCTATGCTATGTCTCCTTAGAGTTGTCTAAGGAGACAGATTGTATCTTCTCTGTCTTTGTAGTCTTCTGTATTTACCAGCCATCCAGATGAATATTGAGCCACTAGTTAACAGCTCAGATTCTGGGCCTGTTCGTAAGTTAGTAAGTCGAAATGCTGCTCTTACCCACAGCATGGGTAACTTCACGAAGAGAGTCAATCTTGAGAGGAAAACTGACCCCAGGGTCACAGGTTTGGCTTGGGGATGATGGATGGATGGATGCATAGATACATCTTTTTTGTTAGTGTGAATTCACATACTTATTGTGTGCCTTTAAAAAGATTGTATTGGAAAGGCAGATTTTACAGAAAGGAGAATGAGAGCGAGGGGTGGGAGTAGATCTTTCATCTATTGGTTCACTTGCCAAGTAGCCACAATAGCCAGAGCTGAGCTAATCCGCTGCTGGGAGCCAGGAGTCTCTTCCCAGACTCCCATGTGGGTACAGGGTCCCAAGGCTTTGGGCCATCCTCTATTGCATTCACAGTCCACAATCAGGAAGCTGGATGGGAAATGGAGCAGCTGGGATGTGAACCGGTGCCCAAAGTGGGATCCTGACATGTACAAGGCAAGGAATTTAACCACTAGGCTATTGCTCCTGGCCTGTTGTGTGTCTTTTTGAAAGCTACTAGTTAGGAGTTTTGTGCGCTCATTTAGCTCCTTAGGAAATTATCTCCTTGGGTATTCCACCAAGCTTGATTTCTATTTTCTTCCTGACTGATCTTAAGACCCTGGACTTTCAGGAACAGGCAACAGGATTGCCCTCTTCCTTCTTTTAGGACTTGAATCCCTCTGTTTCCTTTTCATTTATGATTCCTAATTTAGGTTCTGGCCCCAAACAGGCCCCTAAAGACACAAATGGGAGTTTGAAACAAACAAATGTCAGGCTTTTATGTTGGATGTAATCAAACAATCAACTCACTGTGCATATAAAATTTTTTTGAAAAAATGAGCACTCATCATGACTTTTCAGTTGATTTTTTAGTGCTTTTTTTTTTAACCTCTTAGCTATTTTTAAAAAGATTTATTTTATTTTTATTGGAAAGTCAGATATACAGAGAGAAGGAAAGGCAGAGAGGAAGATCTTCTGTCTCTGGTTCACTCCAGCAGTGACTGGAAGGGCCAGAGCTGAGCCGATCTGAAGCCAGGGCCCAGGATACTCTTCTAGGTCTCCCATGCAGGTACAGGGTACCAAGGCATTGGGCCATCCTCATCTGCTTTCACAGGCTACAAGCAAGGAGCTGGATGGGAAGTGCAGCTTCCAGGATTAGAACTGGCACCCTTATGGGATCCTGGGGCGTGCAAAGGGAAGGGTTTAGCCAATAGGCTACCATGTCGGGCCCAGCACTTCTCTTTTTATAAACACTTTCTTAAAGCTACTTAAGCTTGCCCTAGGCGAGTATTTTTTTTTATTAATTGTATGCTGCAAACTGCTTTTGCCTTATATACTAGGGTTTGGCATATGTTATTTCCCTTTGTTTTTGGATAGCTTGTCTCAGTTTTGTGTGTATTCAAAGATTTCACTTTTGTTAAATTTGTCTCGATAGTAGCTGCTTCCAGTAACCTCAAGAATTTTGCCTAAGATCGCCCTTCTTGCCTCCTTAGTATGGCTTTTTTCCCCCTAGCATCTATCTCTTCAATCTCTCTTATGCTTAAGTAATGTCCTAGGAAGTTACATGAATCTTTTCAATTGCACTGCTTTTTATTTTGAGATCAATTCAGTAACAGCGAGTGGGACTTGGAGAAATCAATGAAATGAAGGCATCTGATCACTACTACTGATAAAACGCCACAACAAACTCGGACAAGGAATTTTCTTCCTCTCTAGGCTGCAGCTGGGCAGCTCAGGTAGGTCTTGCAGTTGGTACTCTGATGAAATGGAAAGGAACTTGGAAGTATCATGGCCTCGGGGAGAAAAGCTGTTATGTAATAATCCCCCCATTGCAACAGTCATCATGAAAACCCTGGGGTCCTCGGTGGAAAATCACCATGAGCCAGGTTTGGATCCACTGTGTCTGGAGCAGAGCATAGATAAGCCACATGGGGATTGAGTATTGAGTTACTGTATTCAGGAAGCCTCACCCATACACCTGTTTTCCATCCACAGCATGTGGTGACTTTGTGGAAACATTATCCCTGCTTTGGAAAATATACATTGATGTCAGGTTGGGATCCCAGGAGGCAATTGCAATTCATATTAATTCTCTGGGGTTACAAGGTTAACAGTAAGCCTTTCCATTCTTAGGTAACTTCGTGGTTTCTGCAATTAGAAAATGGACTCATGAAAATGTAGGACTTTGGTTTTGTAAAAAAAAAAAAAAAAGGAAAAAGACCTCTAAAATATTCGTTTTCATTCTTGTTCTCTACCTCATCACACCCAACTCTTGTCCCCTCATTTTTACTACTCAGCTTTTATTTTAGTTGAATTGAGTCTTTCCGTTATTACATATCTGTCCATCAGAATCTCCTGGTAGGAATGTCTAAAATATTTTTTTTAATAAATGACACAAATTTAAAGAAAAAAAAATCACCATCAAGAAGGTAAATCAAATTGACACGTTTCTTTAAGTGAAGCTAATTGCAAGGAATATTTTATGACATTTCCATGGAAAATATTACAGGACATCCCTAGAGGATTTCAGGGAAACGTTTATGGCTATTTCCTGCTCCATCAGCATTTTACAGAATCCTGTGGAAAGCAGTGGTGGTTGTTGCTGTGTTGGGTTAGTCATGGGCATCGGTCTGTTGGTTAATGGCCGAGGCCAACATACCAATATAGTTGTGCACTTTGCTGAGATGATGTTATGAACTGCTGTGACCTACAGTATCCAGAAGCTTCTAAGACTGGTTTGTAACAGGGGCTGTTGGATCAAATGCAGAGAGATATCCTAAACTTCACGTTTTTTTCAATTGAATGTGGCTCATTGAGCTGTCATCTGCTTCCTTACTAAAACCCTAAGATTTTAAAAAAATGTTTTTAAAAATCCTGCAGGGGAAAGTATTTGGCACAACGGAATCACTTGGAATTAGAATGTACTTGGGACATCTCATAGCAAAGTGGTTGGGTTTGAGTTCTGGCTGCATTCCTAATCCTAGCTTCCTACCAATGTGCACCGTGATCGGTAGCAGGTGCTGGGTTATGGTGTCCCTGATATCCAGGTGGGAGACCTGAATAGTGTTTCTGACTCCTGGCTTCAGCCTGGATTAGGTCTGGACACTGTAGGATTTGGGTAGTGAACCAGTGGAAGCTCTCTCTTTCCAATCTGTGAAATAATTAAATGCAAATTTAAACAAATATAATTCTCGTGTATTGTAGAGATGGGCTACTTTGACTCTTGTAGTTTATTGAGATGTTTTAAATGTTTTTTTAAGTGATGACAATTAGTGCTCATCTCAGCATAGATATGTCTATGAGCACGTGAAAAAACAAGGTCTCCACTTCAGAAAGCAGAGCTCTGCAGGCAGTTATGTAGTCTCAATCTATAAGACATCTTACAAAACTCAAGCTCTCTGCCACTTTCCCTTGAAACAGACATTAACACAAAGTTACAAAAACTCTCCTACTATCATTTCATGAAAATTTGAAACAAAATTTTAAAGTATCCAATCGATTGTCCGTAATTAAGATTATATAGTCCTTTTATATTACCCCTGCATAAATGGTAATTTTTCTTCATATCTACTTATTTATTTAATGAGTAAAAAGAATCCTGTGGAAAGCACATAACAAAGATTTTACATATATTGGTTCGCTCTCAAAGTGCCTACTTATCAGAGGCTTAGCTAGACAGGGCCTCAATTTGGGTTCCAAATTAGCAGAGACCCAAAAAATATTTGAATTGTCATTTACTGCCTCCCAGAATGTGCGTTAGCAGAAAGCTGGACTCAGCAGTGGACCTAAGACTTGAACCCAGGTGCTTAGTACAAAATCAAGCATTCCAAACGATGTTTTAACTGTAGTCCAAAGTTTGCACTATACTGCAAAGTCGTTACATGGTATCTGCACTGGAGAGTAATTGGTAGAATTAAGGGTAGCCATCTGTTAGGAAATTTACATTTGCCCATCCGTGTTGTTGTCGTAGACTTCACAGAGTCAAGTGAGGTGATCCAGTTTAGAAGTCAGGCAACTTGGGTGCTGTGTAAGTGCTGACACTAACTGGTTGTGGGACCACAACAACTCAGGGTTTTCTGGTTGGAAATCCTTAAAATATCACTTGTTACTAATTCCCACCTACAAAAACATGGAAGATATACGAGGCAGAAGCCATTATCCCATGTCTGCACAAGAGGTTCACAACTTTAATTCTTGAAAGGATGACAGTAGAACCCAGGAATTTAGATTTCTGAGTCTCAAAGATTCCCCACTGCTGAGACCTTATGGACTCTCAGAAGACTCTTTTGAAAGGTACTGATTTCTCAGGATGTAAAGAGACCACTGTGCCCTGAGACTGTGCGCCTGGTCATTGGACATGGCCCATGGCCCTCCCTCGCTGCTCCATGTTGTTTTCTTTGTTCACATGGTGTGAGTCTCCATGATGCCAAAATAACTAATCAGTTCAAGATACTCTTTGGAAAAAAGTAAAACCAGCCGTGTTTAGTGTCATGGAGACAAAACAACCGGTTGATTTGACTTTTCTCCATTTTCAATCAGTGGTTTTAGAGTCATGGAGAAATAGCCTGCCTGTTTTCATTTCATGAGGTGTTTTTCCATTCTCTCTCTCTTTCTCTCTCTCTCTTCCCCTCTCCAATTCCCCTCATACTTTCTCTTAGTGTATTTTATGCTTTCTCCATCCAAGGTGACAGATCATTATTGTAGGAAATTTAAAATACAAATTACAGAGACAAAAAAATTAACATGACCACTAAAGTGGTAATATATATAAAAAGGCTGTTTGACGTGGAAATATTTATTGCTTCTTTTATATCTCTGTTACCAGATTACTGAATTTCAATACATATTGCAAATGTCCTCTTCATTTCTGATCTGTTTATTGTACACTGACTGATCTCTGACTTTAGTCGAATACTCTTGAAATGTCAGTGAGCAATGCTTGTAACCTATTTCAGCTCATTGAGAATGGTGTGAGTTGGGCAAATTTGCCTTGAGTTTTGAGATAAGGATCAAATATGGGAGTAGTAGAATGCATTTTGGTATGCAACATCTAGCTGTGATATTTACTCATTCATTCAAAAAAAGTATCCATTAATTATTTACTGTGTTCCAGGCCATATTCTCGATAGTGGAGATTGGTTTTTGGAACATCAAACAGTTTGGTCTTCATGGAATTTATTAGCTACTAAGTACTGTGTGCATCAAATGAGTTATTATAGGACAGGAAGAAGAAATGCAAGTACTAAGGTGAAATCTTGTTTTTACGACTGCTGTTTTGGTGGAGTATTTTGTCCCTAAATCCCATGGATCTTGACATCTTATGTGCTGGGCCACAAAACACCAACAAAAGACAAAAACCTTTAGCTGTCTGGTTGTCATGGTATCATCACTTAACAAACATCCTCCTGCAGATAGGAAATGGTGTGAGAAGACAGTAGCATCAGGGCTACCTGAACTAGAAAGATCAAGCTTACACACACGCATACACTCTCTCACATGTACTTTTATTTACGTATCTATCAATCAATCATGTATTTATCTATAGCCAATCTATTTGCTAAGGCAGACTTTTTACAGGGATCCTATCGAAGTAGAGAATAATAAATGGCAAAGAATCGTTTGGTTGCTATCTGTCTGTCTCAGTTTCCCACGGTCACTCATTTTTGGGTTGGTGTTTGTCAGGTGCAGGAGCTATAGCTGTGTAGGTTTCTCATGGATACTGTTGTGTAGGGTTCTGTGGTATTGATCTGGGCAGCGATATGCCACAGGACTTCTCTGCAGGTATTGATTCCTCTGGGTAACTTCTTGTTAATATTAGAGTCCAAACTTTGTTTGCAAGCATCTGTTTGGCAATCTCATTGACGCTTGCTTTAGAATTTGAGGCCATTTGGGTTGTTCCAGATGGAATGAAAATCCAGTGACAGAGTCATACAGTTTAACATCATGACACTTGGTTTGTTTCAGGAGGTCCTAAGCTAGCTTCCTGCTAGGATAGATACGTGTAGCAAAGAAACTTAGAATGAAGGGTTTGTATGGCCATATTTAAGTTGTTGATATATTTTTAACATTCAAAGAATTGTTTAGGAAAACACTACAGCAGCAAGAGAAATGCTGAAACATGCATAAGAGATCTGGGGTCTGTTTCTGTCTGTATTAGTAACCATGTGGAAAGACACTGACAATTTGAGTATTTTTTTATTTGAAATATGAAGATAAGAAGTAGAGGGCTTCTGTTAATGCTCGGTGCTCTGAAATATTGTGATGTGAGGCATAACAAAGTTACTTTACAGGGAGTAGATTTGACCAAGGCATTTCTCTGGACTTCCTGTTAAATGTTTAGCCGTAATCATGGGATCAGAACCTTAGAAACACCTGCAGGATAATCTCAAATAACAAAAACAAACTCTGAATCTGGAGTTAGTAGTCTCAGAAAATTGTGTGGCCCTAGGAAAATTTTACAAGGGTAACTCAAAAAATCAGAATTCAAAGTTGAGTATATATATATATTCAAAGTTGGCCACAAACAACTTGAGTTGAGCCAATGTTAGTCCATTCTGGTTCTCCCATATGGGTGTAGGGAATTAAGGACTTGAGCCATCCTCTGCCATTTCCCCAGGCTGTAAGCAGGGACGTGAACTGGTACCTACCTACATGGGATGCTGGTGCCACAGGGGATGCCCAGCCTGTTATATTCCAGTACCAGACCGTTGTGCAACAGACTTTAAACTACATGTATACACCAGGGGGTTTCAAAAAGTTCATAAATATGCATATTCTGAAAAAATGTGCACAGATTTCAAAAACTTTGGCCCTCAGATAAATTTGATTTGCTTTTATTCCATTTTCCACAATCATCTTGAAGTATCAGAGTACCCCATTTCTTTGAGTCTCACCTTCCTCTTCTGCTTAATAGGGCCTCAGGGATCTTTCATGAAAATCCCTCAGATGTTCCATGAGCAAATCTATCACATGTGAACAAACAGCAAAGCTCAACTGACCAGTCTTCCTGCATTGTCTTTTATCCTTCTGTACATGGCTTTCCTCACTTTCTAGCATGTTCTCCAGGCAAGCCTGACCCTTCCAGTCTAATTGTTCATAACCTCCAATACACATTAGGCTTTTCTCCAAGGATTATCTGTTCTGAAATTCTTTTGATGAAAGCTTGTATTTCAGACTGAATTTGTGTGCTGGACAACTTTATTGTGGTGAAGTTGTGCTGGGACCACTAGCCTTGGCGTTCCATGGGTTCGCACTTTGAATAACACCCTGACTTTTATCTGAATGCGGTCATGAGAGAGATAGATGGGAAAATGCAGCTACCGCAGTTCTCAGTCTCACAAAATCTCCCAAGGACGATGGATCTCGGTACTCCTCAGTAGGCTTTTCCTTATGGCAGGAATGTGGAGCAGAAGTCAGCTGTATGGGCAACCCCATCAGGAAACTCCACAGCGCTCCCTGACTGAAGTGTGGAGCATATTTAGAAATTTTACAAAAGTTGGAAAGGCAGAAGAGTAGGAGAAGGGGGAACGTGGTCAAAAGGAGAGGGAATGTAAAGTAAGTGGGAAATAGGAAGGAAGGATAAGATGCCAACAAGTTTTATAAGATCCATAGTTTGGTTTTCGCAAACTTAGTAGAATCAGGATATAATGCACAGGGGGCCTCTCCAAAACCACAAACTTTCAGAAATCCAGAATATTGTATTTCTCTAAGAATCCAACATTCTGGGAATGGGGCCAAATGCTGAATCCATCACATGGGCCCATGGACTGGTTGCTTCAAAGTCATTTGAGTCTATGCAGTTGTATGCTAGGTTATGGGCTGAAGTTACGGGCTGCAGACTCAGAGAGAACGAATCAGACTCCTCTGAGATGGGATCAGAAATTTGCATTTTTTGCAAACACCCAAATGATACTAATCTGGTGTTGATTCCACTGTTCCAGAATTATAAGGTGATATTTCATTTTTTTTCTACCAAAATCAATGACTAAAATGCTCTGTATAATGGCAGTTCTTCAAGAATAAAAACACACACAAAAAAACAAAAGCATGAATAAAACCTGGGATTCAATTAAACATTAGAGACATAAATGTTCAAGATCATGTGTATGCGTGTATCATGTCATCAGGTACTTAATTATATGTTATGTAAAAATATCTTTAGTTCTGGGGTTCTCAGACTATTAGCGACCACTCACAGCAGGAAAGAAAGAGCAAACACAGCTGTAGTCCATCTTGATCCTGCCAGCAGTTATAAAGCAGTAGTTGTAAGAGGTTTTCTTTTGTGATGTCATGTGCAGACCCAGTGAGACTCCAGGTGTAGCTGGGAAGTTAGGGAAGCCAAGCCACTGGAGCAGAGGAGTTGGGCAGCAGTGAGTATTGCCTACCTTTGGTAAATGGATATATGCCTGAACCTATCTCCTCTGCACACATACCTCGTACAAGAACTCTCCTAACTGTCATGCATTCTTTTTGTGGATTTCCTTGATGTGCCATATTTCTAATTGGTTGAAATCTGGCATATCATAGCTGCAGAAAAGCTTCAAACTGTAATCTGTTGCCCTACCTGTCTTTCTGTTTATAAGCCAAATGTCCTCAACTGACAGCGACTTGGGTGACTGACACTCAATGCAAATGGCCTCTGGGATTAATGGCATGTTCAAGTGTGACTGTTTCTTTCCATTGGCTGCGTTGCACTAGATGTGCACAAAAATGGAACCGAGGCCAACCCACAGCTGCTTATAGGGTGTGGACTGTCATTTTGGTCAAATTCCTGGACTGTCATCTACCATCTATCACAAGTGTCTTTCTTCAAAGGGAGAATAGGAAAATAAACTTTGACTTTTGCAAACAAAAAGAGCAGGGAATTGGTTCAAAATGATATGAATTTTACTAATTATGCAGCTCTTTTTTGGGACAAGAGATAGAAGTCTGCCCTGTGTTTGGAAATACCAAGGAATTTAACAGTTTATATCCTGATTTAAGCAATGTACTCATATATTAGTGTATTCAGCCTATTTCTATAGAGCAGTATAGAAGACATTTAGGAAGCCCAAAGTTTCCCATTGTTGCAATTCTGTCTTTTCATGTTATATTTCCAGAATCTTTATGAGTAAAGAGAACTTTTCCCCTTTATTTTAAAGATATACTTCTTTTAAAAAATATTTTGTGCAATGACCCCTAAACACTTGCAAAGAATTGACAGTGTGGAGAATTATTGCATTTATTTTTGTATTTGTGTTCAAAGAAAAAAAATTGAGTAAAGCTTAAAAATATCCAAACAGCAGATAAACTTACTGTATGAACAATATTTTACTGTTTGGTAATTGGCGAAAACAAGCTTAACTTGGGTGCTAATTCAACTTCAGCCACCTGTGAAGTCCCTGAAAGTATCAGAAACTTTGGGTTATAGTCACACAATCTTTGTTTATATTTGTTCCACAGAGCTATTCATTTTCAAAGGTTACATAATGTGGATATCAGTACTATTTCTTCTGTGTAAGAACTCTGAGCATTAAGTCAAAACTTAATAAGAATCTGAAGTTTGACATTATTTCAAAAGAAAGAAAAGAAAAGGACAGGAAGTGGACAGATATACTGCATTCAAGGCATGGGTCATGACCCCCTGCTCATATTCCCTTTAAAATTGCTTATCTTCAATCACACTTCTGATGACTAGTGGGAGGCAAATTTGTTAGCAGCAGCAACCCATCTGCCAGCCTAAACCAAGTTGATTATTCCCTAACTTCCTGGGTTAGTTGCATGTTCCCAGATAGAGAAACCTGAGATCCAGAGATAAGTTACTTTGCTTGGGAGGAGTGATACTGTAGCTGGAGCCAGTGTTGGGACCATCTGCAAGGCCTAGATAAATAAAATTGTATGTACGCATAAAAACAGAAATCGATGTGGAGAAGGCAGACATATAAGAATAGAATACATATTGATATGAGGATGTAATGTTGCTTTAAGTTAAGGTGAATTTACTGGCTTACATTTATCTCTCTCTCTTTTCTTTTTTCTCTCAGAGTCCGGGATCTGGACAGGGCTTACTTGAATTCTCTGCTTCAGGGTTCTCGGTTATACATGACTGTAATTAAGGTATCAACTTGTACTAAGATCGCATTTGAATACTTGTCTGGCAAAACAAAAACAAAAAAGCAAAAACAAAAAATACCACATGCAAGCTCACAAAGTTGTTGGCAGGATTCCTCTTCTCTTCTGCTGTTGTCTGAGGGCGTTGGTTCTTTGGCATAGGGGTCACTCTGATGTGGTTAGGAGGTATGCAGAACAAAGGAGTCAAGGATTGTCAGTACCTGATCTGTAGTCCCCTGTGCTCTGGCAAAAACCCACCCTCCCTTCTGTGCCAACAGCAACTGTTGGTGTCTCCCCACTCCATGGCCAGCATCAGCTAGACATTCAATTCCAACAAGTTATCATGACTGACCACTTGTATCTTGCACCTGAAGCCATTGCACTTCCTAGATTTCCATAAAAGGGCATGGAAATTGGTGACACTTAGGTTTGTCCCACAGCTCATCTCCTTTGCAAAGTCTGCCTTAGCGCATCCACAGACCCAGGAACATGCTGCCAAGTTTGGCCAGAAGAGTGGCCTAGGTTGCTTGGCTTTCCATCTTCTGATGAGAATGAAGCAGTTGATGTCCCCTGCTGGCTCAGTTGAGTGGATTGTCATGTCCCCTGTGTGCAACTGGACATGTTGTCCAATCCCAATACATTCGTTCCAAGGTCAGACTACATATCCTGTGATTCTCCCTGTGGCCAGGATTTGAGTTCAGTCATCCACTCAGTGGATTCTCTTATGTGCACCACCCAGTGCTGGGTCTGGTTTGGTCTGTCTCCTGCATCAGCCAACACAAAAAACTGGTGGATGTACCTTTGTCAGTTCCACTCCAGCCCAAATCTCATGTGTACCAATGAGTGCTGTGGCCACAGTCTGGGTTCTCAAGCATCATAATGGGTGCCATGGTTTAATCAGGATAATCTCCAATGACTCCCACGAGGCTTACTCCCAGACCTGGCTTTTGTGCCTGTTAGCCTCTGCTGCAGCCTTGTCCGGCATAGCCCACATCTCATCCAGCACTTATGCACGCAAGTGGGTGTTGTGGCTTAGCTCAGCACCACCTGCCTTTTGAACTGGCCCTCACGTATGCCAACAGGTAATGCTGCCTTGTACAGCCTGGCCCAAACCCAGCCCTGGTTCCTGTGCTAACCACTGACAGGTACATTCAGCAGGGGAGTGCCCACAATTCCCTGCCGGGCATTTTTCCAGCCCTGGATCTTGTGCCTGTCAGGGAGTACTGTGATCCAGCCTGCCTTGGGTTGTACCCAGTCCCGGCACTTGCCAGCCGTGCTGTGGCCTAACTCAGCTGGCCCACATTAACTGTTTTTCTTTTAATATTTATTCATTTTTATTGTAAAGTCATACAGAGAGTAGAGACAGAGAGAAAGATCTTCTGTCTGCTAATGCTGATTTGCTCCCCAAGTGGCTGCAACTGGAGCTGAGTAGATCTGAAGGCAGGAGCCAGAGTCTCTTCCTGGTTTCCCACATGAGTGCAGGGTCCCAAGGCTTTGGGCCGTCCTTGACTACTTTTCCAGGCCATAAACAGGGAGCTGAATGGGAAGCAGGCCACTGGGATTAGAACCGGCGCCCATATGGGGTCCCAGCATGTGCAAGGTGAGGACTTTAGCCACTAAGCTATCATGCAGGCCCAACTGGGTTGTTTTTAAAATTAAAATTTTGTGTAAGAGTAGGTATCCTCATCATGATGTATTTTTGCTTAAAATAATAAAAATGAACCAAATACTCTCTTTTATGCAAATAAACTCTCTGCAAGAGTTATTTGAACATAAAACTGAGGATTACAGTAAATGTTATAGAACAGCATTCCCTATTGGAGTGCCTGATTTGAGTCTTTGCCATTCTGCTTCTGATCCAGTGAATGGACTTGGGAGGCGGTGGGTGATGGACAAGCACTTGGGTTCTAGCCACCCACCTTGGAGACCCAGCTGGAGCTCCTGCTCCTGGATTCAGCCTCCATAGCCCTGGGTGTTGGGGGTTTTTGAGCAGTGGGATGATTGCACAATCTTTCTCCCTCTCCCTTCTCTCTCTCTCCCTGTCTGTGTTCCCTATTATGTGCATGTGTCACTTACCTTTCAGGAAATAAATAAAGCTTAAAAACGTAGTAAAGAGGATCAACTATGTTTGAGGACAGACTTTTGCCTACAGAGGAATGAGGTGGATGTGGAGTTCCAGAGGCTCTGGATGGACTTGTATGTGTTATGCTTCTGCAATTTCACCTTTTCTAAATCTCTTTGATCTATCATTTGAAGTTGATCTTGGAAAAGTCCATGTTGTTGCAGGAAAGGCTATCTGTATATATTATATATCCAACAGGTGATTTTCAAAGCCATATCTACATACGTTTCTTTGCTAAACCAGGGGTGTATGATCCTAGGATACAAGTTATTTGAACTCTGCCCTCACCTCGCCTCTGTCCCCATTTCTGGGCTGTACAATGACTCTGACTGAGTGACTGGGTTTGAATGTTGCTGTGAACAAGAATCAGAAAATTTCTCTTTCCTTCTTCTCCTCCCCCTTCTACTTTTTTCCACCCTGCTAATGAAATTTGCAGACATGGAAAGGACACTGAGTTATTTATAGCAGTGGGGGGAATGAGAGTACTAATTGTGCTTAGTCTATTCCTAAGTGCATAACCTGTTTGCTATTAAATTTTACAATCTTTCAGCAATATACACATTTTTTAAAGGAGGGAACTTCATAAATCTGACATAGAGAAAATTGAAGTTAAGTATGCTAAGGGTTCAAATCTCGTAATCAAAGTCAGGTTTACGTTTTAAAAAAATATTTGTGGGATTAACCTCTATTGCAGCGCCAATCTTTTCCATTCCTGCTTCACTGTATGGATTCATTTCCCTTCTATGAGTCTGAGATGGGATGCAGCTTCGCATGGGTGAAGGGAATTTAAGCAGTGAGTGTGTGCACACTCATGTACAGGGCCAATCGGGTCAAATGGGAACTACTTAGATTGAATTCTTTGAAGCAAGTCCTGGAACGGTGAACCTGCACTCTGATATTGTGACAGTCTAATCCTGAGGGTAGTGCAAATTATCCTGTTTAGCATAAAAACCATTCTGGGAAGAATTGTCTGAGGGATTATGTATTTCCTGGAGTTTTCCCCATCTCTGATTGCCTGGGAGCCTGCTTATTAAAAATGAAATACTTGTTAAAAGGAACTAATATTAAAAACCCATAATTATTCCTGGGTGAATTTTCTATGGTAGGACTTATTTTGTGTTTGAAATTGGTTTTAGTTTGGCTGTCAAAGCTGTAGGGAATAGAGGATTACTCGAATTACTTGAAGAAAATATCACTTTATTAAAAAGTGGTAATATATTCAATTCACAACTGAAAAGCCACCAGGATGTCGGGCAGCTTCCGGGGAGTGTGCAGGGTCTCTGGCACCCAGCTCTTTTTCCTTTTTAGTTGCTGCCTAATTCCTTCTGTTTCTGAATGTTAGTAAATTATATTCACTTGTATTCTTTTTAAAAAGATTTATTTGTTCTTACTTGAAAGTTGGGATTGCAAAAAGAGGCAGAGAGAGAGAGAGAAAGAAAGAGAGAGAGAAGGAGGAGAGTGAATCTTCTACCCATTGGTTCACTCTCTGTTTGCAATGGCTGGAGCTGGGCTGGTCTGAAGCTGGAAGCCAGGAGCTTCTTTCCAGAGTTTCTGCGTGAGTGCCGGGGCCATCCTCTGCTGAATTTCCAGGTCATTAACAGGTGGGTGGCTCAGAAGTGGAGCAGCCAGGACTTAAAACTGTCACCTATATGGGATGCTGGTACCACAGTTGGAGTTAGCCTGCTGTGTCCCAATGCCGGCCCCAGTATGTCATATTTTGACCTAGCACATGCCATCATATTGGATTCATTTAGCTGCCGTGATCATTCAGTATTTTCATTAGAAATTCTTTTTAAAAAATTTATTTTAATTGGAAAGTACAGAGAGGAGGAGAGACAGAGAAGATCTTCCATCTGATGATTCACTCCCCAAGTGACCACAACAGCCGGTGCTGCACTGATTTGAAGCCAGGAGCCAGGAACTTCTTTCTGGGTCTCCCATGCGGGTGCAGGGTCCCAATGCTCTGGGCTGTCCTCAACTGTTTTCCCAGGCCACAAGCAGGGAGCTGGATGGGAAGTGGAGCTGCCGGGATTAGAACCAACGCCCGTGTGGGATCCCAGCGTGTGCAAGGAGAGGACCTTAATCGCTATGCTACTGTGCCCGGCCCTCATTAGAAATTCTTGAGCAAGAGAATTAATTTGATGAGTTTCATTTAATTTTTTTATGCCACTCCAAACCATGCTTTGGGTTACTGGTCATAATTTGGGCACTTTGTCTTACTTGTTCGGTGCTTTCAGTCACGCATGGCTTGGGTTGGAGGAAATACGATAATATGATCCACACTGGGACTCTTATTCAGTTGGTGCTATAAATAGTTGGCTGTTTTGACTTATGGCTCTCTAACGAAGGTGGAAAATATCAATCAGAACCAATACAATGGTGTGAACTTGAGCATTTGAGTGTCTGAAACTTCGTTTTTCATTTGTATAAATAAGAACTCTATTGAGGCGGTTTAGGTAGATAACTGACTGCTTCAAACTTTAGCAATTTAGAACATGTTTTATTTTTCTTATGATTTTATGGAAGTCGGCCTCATGGATTGTCATTCTTGAGTGTCTGATAGGATCACCATGTTTTCACTTACGGGGGTGGAAAATGTTTTTGGTCGTTTTATGGCCTTGTTTGGGTTTCATGGGAGTATAGGAGTTAGGATCCATGGGGGAATAGTTCATGAATACAAACCTCAGAGTACAAGCATGTATCAAACTTCCACTCCATTATTCTTGCTAATATGGTGTTGGTCAAACAAACCCCATGGCTAACGGCATCCCCAGTGTGACTGGAGATTTACCAGGTATGGATGTGAGAGACACAGTTCACTGGACTCTCCTAAATAACCATCTACAATGCAAGTTTTGTTGTCACATAAAATGACATAGTAGATTGCGAATGTTTTTTAGTGCACATAATTGGCAATAAACATTTAAAGAGTATTTGTGTTGAATAATGTATTGAACCTTTTTTGGTCAAAATAACATGGCTATAGTGCATGGTACAATTTTGTGTTTAAAAAACTATTGCATTTAATGTAAGTATTACTATTATATCACACTTTTTATAACCATATTTAAGTATTTGCTCAATAGGGACGTGGTGCAGTGTCTCAGTGGCTAAATCCTCACTTTTCACATCCAGAATGCATATGAGCACTGCTTTGAATCCTAGATGCTTTCTTCCCCATTTGGCTCCTTATCGTGTGGGAAAGCAATAAAGGATGACCCAAAACTTTGGAACCCTGCAAACGCAAGGAGACCTGGAAGAAATTTCTGGCTCTTGGCTGCAGATTGCCCCAGCTTCCAGCCATTGCAGCCAAGTCAGGAGTGAAACAACTGATGGAAGATCTTTTTATCTATGTCTCCTTATTTCTCCAAATATGCCTTTCCAAGAAAGTGAATGAATCAAAAAAGAAAAGAATTTGTTCAATACTTGAAAGGTATTGCAGGCTTCTGAAAACTACAATGATCCAAGGTATGTAGGCAAGGTGTTGGCTGACTGTTAGGGCTTGAGGTCTTCATCTACCAGCAGTCTACTTGTATTGCCCAAACTTAGCTCCCTCTCTTGAAGCCAAAAACCTAGTAACCTTCTCTCAGAATCAGCACAGGCAGCAAATAACCAATGTGACAGTTAGCTGCTTCTCAACGAAGACCTTTAGTTCACCATCATGTCATTATAATAAAATCATGACTTATATTCCTATTTTTCTCATCTATGCAGTGTCATAACACTTGAGATTTCCAAAAAGAACAATGAAATGAGTGTCATTTGAATTCTACCTTACACCTCACCCTTGATTAATAGTCAACTAATCTCATCCCCCTATTCCTCCACATGGTATAGCAAGATGGTTTGGGACCGTGGTGAGTGCATCTCACTCTGGTATAGACCTGCACTTCCTCTTGAGTGTGTGATTTCACTTTGCATAGAAATTAACCTTATTTCTTTGCTGTACTTATGTATATTTCATCTCCAGAGAAAAGAAACTTGACACAACCATCCCATAACACAACATTTTTTCCCCAAGAGCCACTATTTCCTATGTGCAAGAATTTTGTAGTGACTAAGGAACAAGTGCACATTGCTATTTCAGTGGACTCAATGAAATCAGATGAGCTGGTTAAAGGACAACATCTCAGCAAGGGGATCTTGGGAAGTGAATGTCTCAGGAAAGGAATCTTGAGAAGTTCCCAGGAAAAAGTCATTATGTTAGCCCTGGATCTCCTGATTTTGCAAAAGAAGGAATTAAAGCTTACAAAAAGAAAATAATCTCAAATCTTTGCTTGTATCTGAGTCAGAAGTTGAATCACACTCCTAAGTATTCTTGTACCAACAAGCATTTCCTAAGCGTTAAACCCTAAACTAGGCTTCGTGCATATGAGACAAAACAGAAAAACCAAGTCCCTGACTTTTTGAGGCTTACCGCCTAACATGGGATCAAGACAATAGGTAAGGAAGCAGATGGACTGTCCAAAATGGTGATACACATGACAAACAAACCCAGCTAAAAGGAATGTTAAAGAATATTGTTGGAAAGAGAAGGTAGAAAAATTCTTTTGGATGAGATGAAAATGATACTCAAGGAGGAATCAGAACCTGTAATGCAGTGACTAAGAGAAACACATTCCAGAAAGAAAAAATGGCATTTGTCAAGGTGTTGGGCCTAGAAAGATTTAGAAACACTGGAGGAAGTTAAAAACAAGCAAAAAAGGCAGCCTGTGGCTGGAGCACCAAGAATGAAGAAGTTTAGGACACGAGATGAACCAGGAGATACAAAGGTTCTGTATTATGTAGGATAGTTTAGGTCATGGAAAGAAATTTGGATTCAGATATCATAAGAAGCCAGTGAAATACTTAAGAGAATGACAAAATTCAATTTACAATTTAAAAGGCTTATTCAACAAACATTGATCAGAAGTCTGTTTATTTGCCTAGAACACAACCGAATGGTAAAGCAGCAGCAGATTAAGATGTGGCCATGGAGTAGTGTAACAGGTTGAAGTTGTGTGTAGGGAGGCAGATGTATCCATTAGTGAAAACAAAGTGTGATAATTATGTAACAGATAATTTGTGTGTTGCCCACAAAAAAAAAGTTCTGCCATAAATTTCTCCACGGCGTTACTTAATTGATAAACTTGGACGGCGGACACCATGAATGTAGTTCCCCAGCCAGCACTTAGTCACCCAAGGTAGAACAAAAGATCCAAGAAAAACTGCCATGGTCCATAAGAATATTAAACTCTCCCTAAGCAACACAGAGAATGTCATCACTGATGGTGAGCACTGGGTCTTGGAGGTGGTAGCGCTGTGAGGTTACTGTTTGTGTTGGATGCTATACAATCAGAGGAAACTATCCATCTTAAAAAAAAAAAAAACAAGGCAGAAAAGAGACGAGGAGAAACAGAAGACAGGAAATAGATTACAGTATTTGAAAACATGGAAAATTTTATGTTCCCATGGGGGCCTGGGGGTTCCCAGTTCCAATCCTTTCAAGTCTGGGCTCATTTTGTATATTAGAATGTAACAGTACCTATTGCGTCTCGCTTGGTCCCCTATACTTGAACTGGATCTTAAAAGATTTGTAGAATTTCTAGTCAAAGAACCAAAAGAAGGGTGTTCCAGAAAAACACAGTAGGTCTCTAACACCATGAAAATATATAGATGCTGAAGATGAGCCACTTCAGAGGATGCTTTCAATGAACGCTGCGTGAAATCTTGATTAGGAATGAGAAGACAACCCCGATGGCTGGAGCATAGTGAACAAACACATCCAAATCCCTACCTAGAGGACAAAGAGTTGTTGGTGGGTGTTTAACCTAGTGGTTAAGATGCTTGCAATCTCATATGAGAGAAACTTGGTTCCATTCCTGGGTTTGGCTCCTGACTCGAGCTTCTTCCAGTGATGACCCTGGGAATAAATGATGACAGCTCAAGTAGTTCAGTTGCTGCCACCCATGTGGGAGACTGGGATTGAGTTTCTAGTTTCTGTCCTTGGTCTGACCAAGTTTCACCTGTTGTGGCTTTTGGTAAGTGTACCAGTTTATGGAAGTGTTCCTTCTCCACCCTATGATTCTTAGATTCATTAATTAGTAAAAATAGTTGGTGGTGATGTGAATAGCATAATTTACATTATTTCTAAGAACTACCATAGCAATATAATATTCTCATGGACAGCTGTTAGTACCAAATATACTCTTTGACATTAACAAGATACTATGTAAGTATTTGAGGTATCACTATGATCTTTCCTTTGCTACTCCAGTGATAGGGCGCAGTGTGCAGCATAGACAGTTCATTACAAATCGAGTTTCAAGTTGTATACTTGAAACATAATCACCGAGGCATGGAGGGGGCATTTCCAATAAAAGGTCAATTTCTCTTCCATCATGAAGAATTAACTGGCTTCCATTGGATGATCCCAATCCTTTCCAAACTGGCAACAGATTCCTCCTGGAATTTGCAGATGCACATGTGACAATGTGGGAAAGCGTTGTTTTACAGCAGCATTCCTGGGGTAAATAGTAGAACTTTAAGGAGAATTGCATCAAGAAATTTGTTTCCTGCTGCGGTGTGAATAACCATGCATACAGTCAGTCAATTGGCTGGTTGCCCTACAAATCCCAAAGGAAATCATGGGCAAATTTCTGCTTTTGTTTTTACTTGGGATTTTTGGAGGAATATTAGGGAGGGTCGGAAAGAGGAAGGGTAGCGTTCTTACATATGCTTCCAAGGTTCATGGGGATTTTATAAAAGGGGTTAAACCAATTGAGGGAATGTGTGCTCTGTGCAGGGGAGCTGGTTTCTCTTTAAGATACAAGCTGCAGCTTGTGTGCCAGTTGGCATCTACAGACTGTGTTATAGGGCCAACATACACGCAGACAGCAGTCACTTAATACCTCTGATTTTGCTGTTTGCTGCCTGTGACTGCTAAGTTTGCTGGAGCTTGAAGCAACATGCGACGAGGAGGCTGCAAGCGGCCAGGAGCCAGTCTTCCATGGCCTGGGGTGAACTGACTGTACCAATCACTACACTTTGCTTCTTCAGCCAAAGTTGGCTGTTTCCCCAAATTTCTCTTTCACATATGTCATTACAGAGGCTATCGTTACTGCTCTTGTTTCTGCATTTTATGAGAACATAGATACAATAATTTCCAGCCTACTTTTGTACACAATTTTCCTAAATATGCTTCTGTCCCCAGTGTAAGCTTCAGTTGGAAATGACAACACAGGCAGGCACTGGCAGTATAACATACTTGATGGTTTTTCCTTTATGATTATTGTAAATTGTGCTTTAATACTTAGGCATGGCTCTGTAAAGGAAGAACTCTTTCTGCTATACAAACATGAAAAATCACTGGGAAAGTAAATGAAGTCCAGTTGTAGCTTATGTTAGAAATATTGATTCTGGCTACAAGGGGTCATTTGATCATTTCCCATGAAGCTGAGAAGTAAAAGTTCTTTTCTTGTTGGTAAACTGAACTCTCAATTGAACTCTGATTTCAAATAATTTATAGTTCCTTATGCATCTCTTGTCTCCTAATTGGCTCTCTGGAATTTGTCATTGCATACCCACTCCCAATCAATTCTACATATGTAGTAATTTTGGTAGTGACAAAGCCTAAAATATTCTTATTAGGATGAAGACAGCATGATTTGCATGGCCTGGTGAGTGTCCATTGGGCTCCTGTATCCTCTCTTAGAAACCCTAAATGCCTTCTTCCTAATCCAGTCACTTGATATTTCCTCTGATTCTCAAACGAGTCACGATTCTTCTTGCCACATAACTATTGTATTTGATTCTTGTCTCTCAGAATGTTCTTCCTATGGGTCTCCATAATAGTTAAGTTCTCTCTGTCTCTCTCTCTCTTTCTCTCTTTCTCTCTCTCTGTCTTAATACCCTTTTTTCAAATCTCAGATCACACTGCCCTATCTAATACTATCTAAATCTGCATGTACGTAAGTACGACCCTGCCATTTCCTCACATAATCTCTTCATAACCCATTATAATACATAGATTTCTGATTTTTATTTTTTATTTATAGTTATTTTCCCTTTTCAGTAAGAATAAGAACTTCAGATGTTTCAGGTACCCTAACATGAGTCATGGATGATTGAAAGGATGTAATGCTTGAAGGCTCTTCATACCCCTTTTTACCACTCTCGTGATTTTTGTTGCATGTTTGTTAACTTCAAGTTGATGAAAGTTCACTATTTTTCTTCTTGCTGTGGACTGTGTACACTGGCTCTGTATTTAAGGAGATGCAGAATGGAAGTGAGGTGGAAACTGCTATGTTCAGAGGTGGAGCCAGAGGAGTATATCTCTATGCATACAGAACAAGGAGGGACTCCCAGGGAAATGACTGAAAATGTCCAAACAGTTGAATGTTGGACTCTCCAACATTGCCCATGACCACATTGTTGGGCAGCACTTCAGTGGCAGCACGATGGACGTATGAATGTTCATGAAAGACACCCATTGTTAAACTGGAGGGGTAATCCTTGGGGGTGGATCTGGGGAGGGAGAGGGAAATCCCAGTGCCTGTTAAACATTCTCATTACAGAAAATAATGACAAAAAGCCACAAAAAAAAGAAGAGCTATGGGAAAAGGGCATGAGTGAAGTTATATGCGAAGGAACAAAATTTAAAATTGAGAAGAGGTAGAATTAAAGCGGGACTTTAAGGAAATAAATCAAGGTCAGTCTTCATTTTAGTTTGAAGAAGCTAAAATGGAACAGGTTCTGTAACCTGGAAGAAGGATCAGTGCATTCAAATAAAATTTATTTTCTCTGTTAGAAATTTGTTTGGTGCTTACTATGGAAAGAGTAGGTTCAGTGGCCTTGGTATCCAAAGCAGAGAGGGTTCCAACTGTGGCAAGGACTCCATTTGGTTGAGGACAAGAGCTTCTTAAGGGAGCTCTAATTGGTCTATTGGGAGAAGTGACAGCTAACAGTATGCATGGACAGAAAAGAAAAAAAAAGCAAGAAAAATGTGAAAGCATAAGGCCAAATGGAAGAAAGGAAGGGAAAGAGGAAAGTCTGGCAGGAAGGTGCTGAGACAGCACAGTTCACATATTGCAGGGTAGGGATTGCTAGGAAGGAGGGTGAAGGAGGAGAACAGATAAATCGCCTGCGATTTATTTACAATGAGGTTGTTGAGGACCCTGGAAAGAACACTGTACAAGGGGTGTTGGGGGATGGAGAGCAGAGAGCAGGATGCTGCAAAAGGGTTTCTGAGAATGTGTGGAAGTTTGAACGGTACACTTAGGTTGAAAGATCTTTAAATCTTTCAGCCATCTAAGAACGTTGCCAAAAGCAAAAACCTTTTCCTGCCATGGAATTTGGACAGATTGTTCTCCACCCCATTTTTTTTTTCTTCCTGATAACTGTTCTGAGAAAGTGCAGGGCAGTGCGATTCTGCCAGATGTGTTGATGGTCAGAAGTGAGACAGACATCTTAGGACATGAGGTTGAAGGATCCGGGGTGCTGTCCACTCACACATTTGGCAATGTGAGTGGGGGGAATCCATCCTTAGGAATGTTCCTCCTCAGCCTGACCAGCTATTATTATAGTATTATTGTTTCTCACAATCATGAAGACAAAATCTATCACAAAATATTAAACTTGTGTTTGGAGTATGAGTATGATCTAATTAATGCATTCTACCCTATCTGTACTCCATGACAGAAGTCCTGGCTTTGAAATTTCATCTCTTGAATGGCGTGGTAGCACTAGGACAGTAATTTGAGATTTAGAAGGGATGATCATACTGACAACACAAAGTTCTGGCAAGCAAGGCAGGCATTAGGTGAGTTAGATTTACTGGTAGGATTTGAACCACAGATACTGTCAATGCAGGTAAAAAGTACAGGTGCACATGAAATATTCTCAACAGCAAGGCTGAGGGTGAGATGGCCACTGGGGAAAGTTTCTCATTATGAAGTAGCATAGACAATAGTGAAGAACCCCTTAGCATGTTGAGCCTTGATGCAGTCTGTTTCCAAGATGAATTCCATTTTCTGGTCAGAGGTTGCTCTGTTTGATGGCTGTGATCATCTTACAGCCGTGGGTTACTGACAGTGCCAGCTCCCCCCAGGAGTTTCATAGACCCTGGTGTTCAGAATTTCTTCTTTTGGGAACCACACACTTGAGGAAGTCATCATGTTTAAACAGAGATCCCCAATTTTGAAATTATCTTGCTCTGGTGCTTGTTAGAGTGGTGGTGAGGGAATCCCCATGAATACCGTCCTGGGACTTTCTGGCCTTGTCTTTGGACACTGTATCCTGTAGTACATAATGACTACTGTCATCCTCTTGCACCTGGAGTGAGACAAGCATCATATACTTCTACTTTGCTGATGTAGTTCAACTCTCATCCTTAAGTGTGACTCTAAACTTGAAACAGAATTATAGTTAATGGATGAGGTTTCTCTTGACTTGAAATTTTAAATGATAGGAATCAAGAGATTGACTCATAGCATCATGGAAGGCTCATGTAAGCACAAATTTCTTTTTCTAAGATTTATTAATTTTTATTGCAAAATCAGATACACAGAGAGAAGCAGAGACAGAGAGGAAGATCTTCTGTCCAATGATTCACTCCCCAAGAGGTTGCAATGGCCAGAGCTGACCCTATCCAAAACCAGGACCCAGGAGCCTCTTCCAGGTCTTCCATGCAGGTGCAGGACCCCCAGGCTTTGGGCCATCCTCAACTGCTTTCCCAGGCCACAAGCAGGGAGCTGGATGGGAAGTGTGGGTACTGGGATTATAACTGGTATCCATATGGGATCCTGGTGTGTGCAAGGTGAGGACTTTAGCTGCTAGGCTATTGCGCCAGGCCCATAAGCAGAAATTTCTAAGCTGTGTCTGTCTGTCCTATGAATGGCCTTTTTTACTTGCTGGAAACTCAAACTGATCAGCAATGGACAGATCGTACTGAGAGTTATAAATGTTTGAAGTGGCGTGAGTAGAATTTAAGGCTATATGGAAATGGTAGTTCTGATTGAAGACGTGTGCTGCTGTTGAGTAGAGCAGATAAAGTTAAGCTCCTAGGTTCTGTCTGTGTCATTTCTATATCTGCATGCGATTATAGGCAGAGGTCAAAAACATTTCTCCTTTAAGTAGACAGAGGTAGGATCTCACTGAATTGGAAGTAAAACAGTGTCCCAAAATTTGGTATATAAGATTTTGTAGACATTAAAAATAATTCTGTAATAATATGGTGTTTTGCATACTGAGAAGAAAAGCCCAACACGTTGATCAATTGCTTACAGCATAAGTTATACACAGCTATGTTATCTCATGTTGCATGAAGGATATCATGGGCCATATATTGCTTGTTTCCTATAACGATGTTATTACACAAACTAAGAAATCCAGCTAGAAACTTGGCCAATATAATGGAGGAAGGAGGCAGAAAGTAGGAGTGAAATTTGGAACTTTCTGTTTGCAGGAACTTCACTCCTTTGTGTGCAGCACAGCTAGAAAGGAGACTTACCTTGTGGAGGACAGAACTCTCTCTTTGGTAGGTGGGAGGAGCTTGCCTATTGGTAAATGTCTTATAGAGGTCGGTAATAGGATTTTATATTCTCTTATAAGTGAAGAAGATGAGGTCTTGCAGATTGATGTACAGGTGGTCTGCTGTCTCCAGCAACTGGGAAGAAATGACTCTTAAAAATTCTTTTCTTATTGGTGATGGGAAAGAGAGAAAGAGAGAGAGAGAGAGAGAGAGAAAGAGAGAGGCTGCCAAATAACTCTCTCCAAATACCTGCATGAACTAGTGCTGAGGCTGGACCAAGCGAAAGATCGGAGTTGGGAATTCAATCCAGGTTCCATGTGGGTAGTAGGATCACAATTATTTGACCCATCACCCACATAGCGTACCTATCAGCAGGAAGCTAACACTGAAGTCATGTATCAGATCCAGACTCTTCATTATGGGGCATGATGTTTTAAAATGGCACCTTAATCAAATGCCCACCCAAGAATCTCATTTGAAGGAGCAACTTCAAACCCAGCTTGGAACAGTTGCTATGGCTTCCATCTTGAAATACAACTCAAAAACCAGCTAAATAAATGACAAGGTTGAAGGAAGTAGCGATGGAAGGCATTCTAGAATGAAGGCTCTGTGGAACTGTAGGGATCTTGCAGCTCTGAAGAGTAAGATACGTCAGGGGAGTATACTTGAAGGTATGGCAAAATAGGTAAGCTGGTAAAACACAAAAATGGTCTTTCAGCCTAGGAAGGAAGAATTACCTGTAGGAGTTGTTTGGTGATGATTGAAAAAAATGCATTTTTGTCAAAATTGCTCCTGAAAATTATGTGAAAATGGACATATTTTGGAGAAAGAATAGAGAAGATGATGAACTGAAAATTGAGACACACCTAGCTTCTGAATAACACTTTGTAGGAAGGAGGAGGCTGTGTTTTGGAAGTACTGGCTGTTAGTTGTGGTATGTGAGGAGAAAGGAGAAATCTAAGATGATCTCCAAGAGTCTGCTTTTGTGACAAACGGTGGTGGGAGGTAGTGGCACTGTGGCATAGCAAGCTAAGCCTCCTCTAGCATCCCAAATGGATGCTGGTTCAAGTCCTGTATGTTGCACTTGTGACCCAGCTCCCTGCTAATGGACCTGGGAAAGCAAAGGAAGATGATCCAAGTACGTGGGTCCCTACACCCGTGAAGAAGACCAGGAAGAAGCACCTGACGCCTGGTTTCAGCCTGGCCAGGCCGTGGCTGTTGGAACCATTTGGAGACTGAAGATTCTGTCTCTTCTTCCTGTAACCTTGCTGTTTAAACAAATAAAAAACTAAACAAATTTTAAAGAAACAGCGTGAAAGAGGAAATCAATATTCAAAATCTAAAATAGCGAGAAATATGGAGAGAGTGATGACTTGGATAAGCTGGGACAAGTCAAATTAGGGTATGTTGGGCTTTGCAATTGGAAATGTTAAGGAAACATACACGCAGGTTTAATGTATGCATAAGAGCATTGCATCAGTGATACAATTGAGGGGGTAATCAGCCTTGGTGCTGGTTCAAAGATGTTCCCCCTGAGAGAACATGTAGAACGAGAGGAGACCAGAATCCCTGAAGGTACACTGAAGGACACTAGTGTTAGTGAAGAGTTAGAGGAACAGGAGCCAGATCCTGAGATAAACTCTCAAGGGAAGTGGTAGTTAAATATGCATTTATTGTGCCATTTATTGAAGAAGAGAGCTTGCAGGGGAAGTGACCAGCATCGGTGCAAGATGCCTCAGATAAATTCAGTAAGTAGGATTTATTTTTACATCCCTGACATCAGGGTCTCTTATCTCAGAGACACAGAGTGAAAGACAGTGGAGGGACTGTCAACTCCTGACTTCAGGTAAACCCTTAAACTAGCCATGTTAAAGGGTCCTTAAACCAGTTCAAACAGAATGTCAGTTTTCTTGTTCCTTTCTCCTTAAGCGTTACAGTTGTGTTATACTATAATTCTCAGGTTTTTGGTCTCAATAATTGTTTGATACCAAGTGTTTTGTATTTATATGGATTTTCTTTCATGCAATAGACTTGGTGTTTTTCAAGGCCTAAATTTGTGAGTCTTGTTGTCCACTGAAATTCCCATCCCAAAGTTAAATAAAATATTCGCAATGATAGATAAGATTGCTTATGTCTGCTTTTGAAAAAATATGTTAGAAGGGCCTGGCATGGTAGCCTAGTGGCTAAAGTCCTCACCTTGCACATGTCGTGATCTCATATGGGTGCCAGTTCGTGTCCTGACGCCCAGCCTCCGATCCAGCTCTCTGTTTGTGGCCTGGGAAAGCTGTTGAGGACAGCCCAAAGCCTTGGGACTCTGCATTCAATGGGAGACCTGAACGAGGCTCCTGGGTCCTGGTTTTGGATTGGCTCGGCTCTGGCTGTTGAAGCTACTTGGGGAGTGAATCATCAGATGCAAGATCTTCCTCTCTGTCTCTTCTCCTCTCTGTATATCTGACTTTGCAATAAAAATGAATAAACCTTTAAAAAATGTGTTAGATATTCCTGAGAACTCATAGCTAATGTTAAGGCTCATTACCATGAATAATCAATTTATTTATTTTATCCCAAAGATGTCCATTCTTAAAGACACAGAAAAAACAATGGTTGAGAAATAGAATGATTAACGTTTTTCAAACTGCCATGCATTAGACCAATATGAAGTTTTGGCTACTTTGGCATTCCAAATGGAAGGATTAAGAGATGAGCAAGCTACTGTATGCTATCAATATAAACAAGAATTGTAAAAACATGGTTGCATAACATCGTTGTTAGAATTAACGATACGATTCACTAACCATTATATTAACTATTATTTGTTTCAGTGTTCACGCTTTTAGGGAGACCAGGTACTGCAGTAATCTTTACTGCAAATTATAGCATTGCAGTTAATAGAATCTTCACTACATAAGGTGTTGAGATGTAGAGACAGAAAAGATAAGAGCATCCTGACATTGTCCACATACTCAGCTCAGGAAAAATCTAGGCACCGAATCCTCGTTGCGTGATATTGAAGAACTTGTGTGTGACCCCTTCACTCTGTGTGACTTCATGTATTCCTTGGTATAACACTTAAGGTCAGAATCATTAGAACCATTGTTTTTTCAGATGGTGATCCAACATTCAGATAAAGACTGTGCCAGGATCACACAGCTCATAAATAGTGGAAGGAGCTTTCCAATTCAGACAGTTGATTCTCTTGTCACTATGTTTTCCTGGATTCTAGTATTATAACCTCATGAACTGTCACAGACTTAAATCGATACGAGGAAAATCAGAGAATTCAAAAGCTGGCTGAGACCCAGAAGCTCATCTTCTTATTCTCCCTGATGTCTGGCAAGACTGTAATGCTACCTGCTTGGAAACAAGCTGAATAACGTAGCATCAATATGATGATGAAATCTTCCATGTTCTTGGAAGAAAACCTAGGATTCTAGAAAAAGGAAGATATTTACAGTTATTAGTATTATCCATAAAAAAGGAAATACAGCGATCCACACATCTAGCATGTCTGATTTAAAATATCTTCCATATCTTTAAATATTTTCTATAAAATGATTAATAGAGCAGCTTTAGAGTGCGACTGCATGGCAAAACCCAGTTCATCTAAATGATTTTTGTGGTTGTCTTTGAAGTGAGCATCTTTGATTAACATCTAGGGTGATTTTCCAATAGGAAACAGCCCAGAACAGGCAATGGAAATTATCCCACTGGCATACACATGGCATGGGTTGGGGGCAGACCAGGCTAAACCTGTTCACATCACCCACTGGCAAATCTGAGCACCAAAACAGAGTGTGGGTCAAGCCAGGTTTGGTTGCAACACATACCAGTACACATTAAGGAATGCCAAGGTGAGATGATCCGTACCAGATGTGGTTGCAGCGCCCAAACAGCACATGTGAAAACCGGGGGGGAGGAGGCCAAGCTGACAGGGGAATGTGGGCTCCCCTGCTGGACAACTACTTACATTGGAAAGCGTGAGTCGGGATGGGAGCTGATCAGACTAGGCAGGGCTATAACACCTGTGGGCCTCATGTGAGCTAGATAAGGGAAGGGCCATGGTGGGCTGTCTGTTCTGACTGGTACAAGCTAAAATTAGAGAGGGTGAAGGTTAGTTGGGCTTAGCCGCAGCATTAGCTGGCAGAGGCTGGCACTGGGAGCTAATTCTGTCAAGTCAAATGCCAGAACCACCTGGAGAGTGCATAATCTGGGAGTGGGTGTGGCCTAGTAGGGAAATAGTGGGCACCTCCCTCGGAGTTACCACTCCCACTGGACAGCACAAAAACCAGGACAGGGGCTGGGGTGGCTAGACAGAAAGGCACCTGCCAGTAGGTGTATGGGCTGGATAGTAGGTTGGTTGGGTTGAACTAGGCTTCAATGCCCATTGACATGTGCGAGAGCTAAATGGGATGTGGGACAGACTGGACAAGCCTGCGGTACACACTGGCAAGCATGGGAACCAGGGTAGCGGGCAGAACTGGTGGGGGTTATGGGGAATCGCCCAACGAGGCTGCAGCTCCAACTGGTTTGCGTGAGGACCGAGTATGAAGCGGGTAGGATCGAGCTGGACTACAACACCCCTTGGTTCATGAGGAAGACAGGACTGGAAACAGAACGGACCCAGCAATCCCAATGACCAGCATGTGCATAAGCTGAGTGGTGTGACGGACGGTGTTGGACTGTGTACTAGCAAACTCATGCAAGAATCAAGTCTGGGATCATCCCAGATGAAGTTTCTTTGGAGATCCCTCCAACTGAACTGCTGATCTTAGAACCCCAACCTTGAAGAGACTGTCAGCCAGTGGATTCTGAATAGGTTTCATTGCGATTGGAACTGCGAGATCGGCAGCAATCCAGAACTGATGAACTATCAAAACTGTTTGAGCAGGACCTTCAGAGCGCGCCTCCCGTTGGGGATCTAGGGTGAGTGGGAGGTTGGTTGGGGCTTTTCCCTTTGTTTCTCCCCTGACCCCAGATGCAGGGAAAAATGATAATATTAGTGTGGAAACAATGGTATTACCCACTTACACCCTGTAGCCCTTGACCCTTTGTACTCTAATCAACTAAGTAAGATTATTAAAAAATAATTAAAAAAAAAAAGAAACAGCACTCAGTGACAAAAGAATACAAAAACAAAAACAAAAAAAGAAAAGAAAAAAGAAATAGCACCCAGTGGAAAGCCAGTGTCTCAGACCATTTCTGTTGCTGTAACAGAATACCATAGGCTGGCTAATTCATAAAGAATTACCAGAAGCCTGAGAGCAAATAAAACACCTGCTGTTTGAAAACAAACAAACAAATAAGCAAACATCTAGGGTGATTTTCTTATGTACAGCTTCATTGAATTAACTTTCTAAGGGAAAATGAAACTTAGAAATTGTTGATACATGGTACAATGTTGCTGTTAAGGAAATGTATGCTATTTGGTGTTCTTGCCAACTGACTTTGAGTCAGTCTATTTTCTATACTGTTGCCAATCCAACCAGCGAAAAACAAAAGAGGACAACAACAACAATAACAAACGTCTTTGCTGTTTTCAATGAAAATTTTGGTTATTGCTGTCATAAATTGAGCCATACTTCCTTCACATATCTAACATGTCCTAATTGCCAGAACTTGTGAACGTGTAACTTAGTTCAATAAAATACATTGCTGATGGGATTTAATGCAGAGTTTTGAGTTGAGGAGGCTATCCTGGCTCTCTCGGTGGATTCCTGTAAGAGAAAAGAAAGAGGAATCTGTTGTAGAGAAGTTGTTAAGAAAGAAGCAGAGGTCCAACAAGAAGAAGTGATGGTACTGTAGGAGCAGAGGAAAGAGCCATGAGGCAAACACTATGAGCATTTTCTAGAAGCTGGAAAAAGCATGAAACAGATCCCCAAAGGACTTCTAGAAACAACACACACCTGAGCACTCCCTTTAAATTTCCAACCTGCAGAACTATGAGTTAGTAGCTTTGTGCACTTTTTATCCCGTTTTCTTATTATTGCATTTGTTTTTTCTTGGCCCTTTGCTTGTGTTTTATAATACCAATATTATGTTTTCCTTGTGGATTTATGAAGAGTTTTTTATGTTAAAAATATTAACCATTCCTCAACCATGGGTTGTCAATATTTTCTGTTACCTCAAAATTTTATGTTTGATTTTTGTGTGTAGATATTTTTTGAATCAGATTTCATCACATAAGTTGTGGATTGTAGAATCAGAAAGCCCTGGATTTGATTTTTAGTTCTAATGTTTGACAAATTGCTTTACTTTCCAAAGCTTTCACTCCTTATTTACAAATTTGCAAAAACAATTAAATGAGATAATGATTGCAGAGAGCTATCATGTTTCATATCTGATAAGAAATACATGCTATGTATTCATTTCATTGCTACCACATTCCCTCTTATGGCTTCCATTTTGCCTTGGGTCTGTTCAGCGTCGAAACATTTCATAGAGTTAAGAATTTGTCGCCTTTTAAAATCTTTATTATCTCCATCATTAAGTACTGCCTTGTGAGTACTACTTGTCATGACAGTCAACTGCGAATCCTAGTGGCCAATGTAGACTTTATTCTTTTGCTCTCTAAGTGGTGGTTCCAAAAAATGGAAGCCAAAATAAGGCTTCTCCCTTCCTCTCTGTGACGTCTGCAGAAGTTCTGTTTGATATGAGTAAAGGCAGATGATGAGACCTCGAAAAGCTCCGGGCTTACCTAACAGCTGACTCAAGGATGATACATATAGAAAAGTCAGCTCTAGTCCAAGCTCCTGGAAAAATAAGACAACTGGGAAGTTGGACACCTGTGAGAAGAACGCACCATTTTAGAGTGCATCTATCCAGGAGCAATTGGTGTAAGCCTCCAGTGCGGTATGTTCTCATAATTTTTTTTTTTTGTAGTGCATTTGCTTTTTAGAACTGGTGGGAGTGGGTGTCAATGAATCGAATGTCTTTGAAGCACTTCAAGTACACTGAGTTTTCTTCCGTTTGATCTTGGGTCAACATCAATTTAGCAGGATTTGGGGCTGATTTTGTTTCCTTCTGAGAAGGAAAGAGCTTCAGTCCAGCATGTTGTGTTGTCTTTATCAGAGTTCTGAGGTTATCATCACAGAAAATGATGAGGTGTTTCTGAAGCTGGCAGACCATTTTGTGCAAAGATTAACTCTCCGATTACCTGCTGTGTGATCCAAGGGTGGCTGCCCATCCCCTCTCCCAGTGTCAACCTTCTCACAAGCCAGTCAGCCCAGAGAATAACGAATGGGTTCCTGCACATTTTGCTGTCTCTGATATACCAAATTTTCTATTTAGGAGTATCTGTTAAATTTTTAATTCATCAGAAATTCTGGGTAAGAGAGAGAAAAGAAAGCAAGATAACTTTTGAACAGCATAGTGCATAGTGCATACAAGGTCTCTTCAACAAATTCATTGAAAGTGCATATTATAAAAATAGAAATGGATTTTAATTTTTTTCAAAAATATAAACATTTTTAAAATTTTGTTTTCCCCCAAACTTTTTGAGATACCCTCATCCTGGGCATTTACATTGGGAATATCTTCTCTACTCATTTTCCTGGAATGTGTGATATTTTGTCCCTTAAAAACCATCATTCTGGCTGGAGGTTTGATGGATCATCTATAAAATAGAGAGCTACTGGTTCCAACCTCCTACCTGCTTCAGAGACATGCTACAAAGTTTAATGAAAAGTACTTTGACCTTTTGGGTGGGGGTGAGGGATAGAAGCAGCTGTCCACTTGTTAAACTTTTTTTTTCCATTAAGTCTCGGGATCCCCTTATGCAAACTCAGGCTACCTAATGGATGAGGATGTATAAATAGCCAGTTATAAAAGCACACCCAGGCACACTCAAACACAAAACAAACACAGATGTACAAATGAGATTATGAAATTGCTTGACAACAGTACAGCTTGTACCTGGGAATTGATAAGAGAGACTGATTTTATTTTTATAACCGTGATTATTCTATCTAGCATATATCGAAGACTTAGAGTGAGCTGGCAACATTGAAATGACAAACTTTTTCATAAAATTCTTAATACTGATCAAAGGGAAAAGCAAAATTAGGAGCAGATTGCCCCAAAGTGGGTCCACACTGTCCTTCAAACTTTTGGGAGATTTAAAAATTTATCTAGGTTGCCAGAGATCATGGGTGGCAATTCTGAAGGAAACACAGCTTTTTCTTCATGAGTAAAATATATGAACTCTTGATAGTGTATTGTCGATTTCAGGACTTGGTATAGAAACAGCCAAATTGAGGAAACTTCTGGGTCTGCATAAGTCTCTGTTTACATTTGTATCCATATTTTCTAAAGGGTAACTCAGTTCAGGGGACGTTGATCCAAGGTCCTGATCTTTAGGCTTTTAATACGACTTCCTCCTTCAGTAAGTCCGTGAATGACACCAATGAGAGGCCATGCTAATGATGACAATGAAACATTGTGATTTGAATTATCTACACTGGTGGCCTCCTCTCCCAAATTCACTAAATCGTTGCTCAACCTTTTGCTTGACTCTCACTGGCCATCTTCTGTTACCATCTGGCAGAAGCTTTCTACCCTAAATGTTCCTGTCTTGCACAATAGAAATGGCGCTCATAAGGTCTCAATCAAATTGTCATGTGAATTATTTTACATTTCATAAGGAAGATAAAAATAAACTGAATGAGGATTGGAAAAACCATTTCATATCATCAACCTCCAGCAATCTCCATCTGTAGTCATTCTAGCATGGTTTCATCCACTTTCTAACCTATCACTGAATTCTTTTCTTGATGGTGTGACTCACACCACTTCTATTGCCCAATTCTTGTTACAACTTGGGAGGTTGTTGTGGCTGGTTTGTTTTTAATATCTTGCCCAATTTTTCCATTTTTAGTTCCAGGCTGTTGCTTTTAACCACTTTCAAGTATCTCATTCTTCAAAGAATGATACAAGACTGTATACAGTCTAGTTCAAGTATTTTGTTTTTCTATCTAATTCCAGGATAGCTGCATTGTATTCACGTAAGCGCAAGTGAGAGGTTGTTGGACAATTTATTTTTAGCCTCTTAGGAATCCAGATCTAAGAAATTCACAATTACTATCATATGGATTATTATAACCATCCTGTGATGCAGACACAATTTGATGAACGAAGAAGTTGAGGACAAGACAATTTAGTCAACCATACAAAATCATTCCTTTTGTAACTGATGGAGTTAGTAACTTGAATCCAGGCCTTATTGACTACAGATTTCATTCCTGTCTGTTTCCCATTCATCTGCTTTAATGCAGTGTTTTACATATTTTTCTTTATTGGACCCAGTGTCATCGCATAGTAAGCTACTCCTCTGCCTACATTGCAAGCAACCCAGATCAGCACCTGCTCATGTCAAAGCTGCTCCACTTTCCATCCAGTTCCCTGCTTATAGCCTGGTAAAGCAGCCTAAGTCCTTGGGCCCCTGTACCCTTTTGGGAAAACCAGAAGAAACGTATGGCTCCTGATTTTGGACTGGCAAAGCTCCAGCTGTTGCAGCCATTTGGGGAGCAATCAGGTAGCTAGAAGATCCCTCTTTCTGTCTCTCCTTCTCTATGTGTAATTGCCTTTAAAATAAAAATTTAGAAAAACCCATATTATTCTCTGTCAAAAAGTCATTCTAATGATATTGACACCAATTTTAGACTCAGAAACGGTTTCATAACAATTTTACCAGAGTTTTACCTATGATGTGGTTCCATGTTGCTTGAGAGACATAAGCACCTGGGCTGTATACCAGACACATTGTCTCTATCCTGCTTCAGGGGAAGGGCACACCCTGGGAAGGCTGCAGAGGCATTCACCAAACCGTCTTGTGATGAAATGCAGCTAAAACTTTGTTCAACGGTGCAATGTCCACAGCAGCTTTAGGAAGTTCATCAAATCAAGTGTGTTTAATTCTGAGGTCCAAGAAACAAGCTTTGAATCTTTCTGTTCAAATAAGCAGTGTTTATCTCATTGAACTGTCAAAACTCAAAGATTTGGAACGTGGTTGGAAAATTATCCTTGATGAGTCTTTATCAAACATATACTTTAAGCATCTGGTTTGGTTAAGAACCACTGTTTGGACAGAACTACTGTTTATTGCCAATGTGAACTGAGAGTGGACCTATAAAACGTTGTCTCTCATTCAAACTGTACTAAAAGCCTTCGATAGCTGACTGTTTATGTGGGTGGTAATGGGAGTAAGCATAAATAGCTGTCACATTTTATGAGTGAAATTTCACGATCAGTTTAGATCATGCAGAATGACTGTAGGCCAATAACTATTACTTTCTTAGAATTATTTGTTTTCTGCAACATGTTTAATTTATTAAAAGTCAGGTTATCATTTTGGATTTTTCCTCCATCCACATGAGCCCAGTCTTCATCTAGGTAGCTTCAGATGTCATGAAACAACTTCACTGTGAGTAAGCAGGTACCGTCACTGAATTAAACATCAAAATCAATAGATCAGTAAAGTTTAAAAAGTAACCAAGATCTCAAAGCCAGGAAGTCTGCCACTACCCTTTCCTTAATTCATGACTTTCATTCTGTCAAATATATTTGCCTTATTCTGTGAGCAGCAGCAAAGTCATTAGAAAATGGATTGAAATAAAGAAATTACCCAAATGCATTTTTGAATATTTTCTGAATTTTGTTTTAGTGAACTAGAACTGACACAACCAATGTTTTCACAGTGAGAGTTCTGTCCCATTAATTTTTTGTCAAATTGACCTCAGATTCCAGTCCAGGTGGAATTGAGCTGTAAGTTTTCAGTTCCTTTAAACTGTTGAACTGATTTCTTTGTAATTGGAATTTCTAATATTCTTGAGTTTATATTATTGTTCTGTATTAGCAGGCCTAGACTTCTGTTAATACTTGTAGTAGATCGGCCAATGGGTTATGGTAGAGGGAGTTGGATCGTGTGGTGAAAGAGCTTTGGTGAATCAGTATTAAAAGTTTAATTATATGCATGCCCAAGGTAATCAATTCTCAAAGTTGTCATTTTCCAAATATTTTTCTGCGCCTGACTATTAACTATGCTTTTTGAGGTTATTTATGTTCTATTGTGTCAATGTTTTAGAAATACTATCTGATGATGGACTGCTATATGTTCGGTGACTTCAAACTGGTAGTTAGACATCTGCAATGGTTAGAGTACCGACATTTTGGGAATTGTGAGACACTCACTCTGACCATTGTGAAGCTCCTACCGGTCCACTACAAGCCAACAATAAAGAGTAGACCTAGGGCAGATACAGAATCTAAGCATTTGCACAGTTTGGGGCAAATGACCGGATGGGATAGTAGAAACATGGCAGAGGAACTCCTCACAGATTTTGAGGACTAACTAGATGAGAGAATTCTTGCAGAATACCTGACCCAACGATCTCATTTTCACAAATAAGAAAGCTGAAGCTCCATGGGATGGTAATCTTCCTAAAACTATACACCAACAAACAGCAGATAAGGCTTGACTTCCTAACCCAGGACTCGTTCAAACATATCATCATTCATTCATTTCTTATGAAACGCCTAACAGCAATAGTCAGCCCATTCTGTGCTTTGTCTATGATAGATCCAGAATACTCACTTCTTATGTGACCCACAAAGAATGTCATCAGGATGATCGAGAAAGGACCCATGTATTGATGATCTAATGTGGCACTGGCTGGATAGCATTTTTGTTGCTTAAAGCACATCTCCCTGTTCCAGTAAATGACTGATGCTTGCACATCAGGATGGGTAAACTTGGATGGGTCCAGGAATTCCAAGGGGCTACAGGAGTGTCTCTAATGATGCAGTGCTTGGGGGTGCCAGGGTATGTTAGGGAGAGGAGAAGTAGGTAAACTCTCTGTTCCATTTAATCCCTCTTTAAAAGACTGGAGGTAATTTTTCTTTTTTTTCTTTTTTTCTCCCCAAGCTGGGATATCTATGTAGCCTTAATTTAAAAGTGTTTGTTTAAAGAATGTCATTTTGGAAGGAATTACTTTTGTGGGAATACTATCTTTGAAATCAAGCTGCCCTGAAACAAAATGACTGTTATGGCCTTGGGTAAGCTTTTAAAATTGTTTTTATTTATTTATTCGAAAGGCTGAAACAGAAACAGGCATAACTACAGGATCTCTCCTAAGCTGATTAATCCACCAAATGCCCTTTACTATTGGGGCTGGGCCAGGCCAAAGCCAGAAGCTAGAAACTCAATCTGGTTCTCCCATGTGGGAGCAAGGAAACTACAATACTTGAGCAGTTGCCTGCTAACTTCCAGGGCATTAAGAAGAAGTTAAAATGAAGGTTGAGCCAGGATTTGAACTCAAACATGCCAATGTGGCACATGGCTACCCTAGCTGGCATCTTAACTGCTCTCTACTGCCCAACCCTGGCCTTGGGTAAGATGATTAGCTCTTCTGTTTTTTGAACAGTGTATAAATGCAAATGTATTTGTGAGAATCAAGAGAAACCAAGAGACAAGGTTCCTGGCACTGTGCATAAATATAACAGAAATGAAACGCCCTATCAATTGATCTTATTATGAGTTTCACTTTGCTTCCTTTTGAGTCTCCTACTTCCAATGTTGGAGTTACTAAGGTTTTGTTATACACAGGCCAGTCTGACTCCAACTGATACTGAACCAAGAAGTATTTAACAAACTATTGGAATCCCATCCTCCCCAGTATCACCTATGAGGTTTCCTTCAAGTTTCTCTTTGGGTTGACCTGGAATTTTCCCTAAGTTTTACTTCTGTCTGTTACAGTCTCTCTAGTCCATTAATAGGGTTTTTATGTTTTCTATCTCATTAGGACTTTCTACATGTCAACATCTGGTACAAACAGCTTGGCTAAAACAAAGCTGGGAATTCAAATGGTTTTTGATTTTTCCCACTACACCACTTCTGTCCTGTCCTTCTGCCGCTCTGAGTCTCTCCCTCCCATATCTGATAGCATTCAGACCTCCCTTCCTGTCTTCTTCTGGGCTTCTGAGAAGTCACAACTTACCATAAGCTGCTGAATGCGCTCACCATACACTGATGGTGGCAGCGTGTCCATGCCGGGAAATACAAGCTGAGTTCTCATTATTCTCCACCCAAACAAAAGATAACTGTTCATAAAAATTGGCAGCAGCAAGAACAAATCTGATTTATTCACATACTGAGTCAAGAATTACGGAAAATCAGTCCGTCACGTGGAGTATGGTAGGTACTAAGAAAATAATGGCAAATCGTGTGCAAATTTTAATATTTGAGGGCAATAGCATTCCTTTAAGATTGATTCTATGTGAAATTTAGAGAGGTTTATACAGCCTGGAGACCAACCACTGATGGGGAAAAGAATGAGACAGTTTAGAAAAATATTATTTTAGGCTAGAAGAGAGAAAGGGCACAGATAGATTAGCTGAGGCAGTAATGTGCAAGCGAAATAATAGAGGATATGATATGAGCAGAGAAGAAGGAAGGATTCGAAAGAATTTTGAAAGAATGGAAACTTGGACTTCTCGTGATGGGGAGGGATTGGTGCAGAGATGTGGTTAGAATTGAAGTCTGGAATCAGCACTGGCAAAGAACCTGCTCATGGAATGTGGGGAAAGATGGATGAAAGAATATGTGAGATGAAAGGAAGGGAAATTGAGTCATATTCCCCATTCCAAACAGTCACTGCTGAGGGGAATTGAGCAAACTGCAAAGCTTAAAACGGACTCATGGCTGGATACACTCAATGAGAGTGAAACTTCTTTCTTCCAGTTCCTGTTCGAAAGTATAAACAACATGCAAATTCAAATAAAAAAATTCTTCCTGTGTCATGTTGGAAAACTCTGTTTTCTTTGTTGTTGTGACTCACTTTGGGACTATTCTTACAAGAATGCTATTCGTAGGGATGGGCAGACCTGTTGGGAAGAAAACAAGAAGCTCTCTGAGATATTAACCCATTCTCGGGACCATGGCCGTTTTTTCTTATGCAAAAATATCCTTTTCCTGGGTCTCTCTCTCCCCTTTCAAGAGGAACACTACCTTCGGGTTTTCTCTCTGGAGGTGCTTTCCGCTCCCTCTCCCTTCCTTGCTCACCTGGTCCCTTCACAAATAAATTTTTCTGTCTGCAACAGATTCCTGGCTTTTTATTTCTATACTACGCTGAGGAAAGAACCCACCAGGCATGTCTGCTAACATATTTTCCCTGGCGCCCAATGTGGGGCGTGAAAAAAGAGACTTAGATGGGAGCCACGTGGCCCGATTCAACCGAGAAGACTTCACAAGGGGTCTTCAGACTCCACGTGGCCTTCAACATGCAAACTTGTATCACAACCAGACCAACTTATGCCATGGCAACTTGGATGACCTGGACCAACAATCTGTGGATCCCACCCCTTACCCAAACGATGCCCCGTTTCAGCAGGGAACAGCCAGAAGACATTGTGGCCCTTTACCCCTATGGAAGTAGTATGTGAGATTTCAAGGGGCGGGGGGTGGTCTGAGACCATCCAGGCCTGCTGAAGTCTTGGGCACACCTTCAGGTGGGCGGCACCAGCATTGCCCACCCCCAATTCCTAACTGATTAAGAGACCACCAATGGGGAACATCTTACTTGTAGGTTCCCCACCCAACAACGAGGGGTCAGGGAATGCTTAAAATCCCAAGACCCTTCCCCAGTACTTTGGTGTCTTTCTCCCTCCCCTTTCAAGATTCTCCCCACCTCCTGGCTTTCTCTCCAGAGGTTCTTTCCCCTCCCTCTCCCTTCCTGCTCACCTGGCCCATTTGCAAATAAACTTTTTTTGTCTGAAAAAAAAATCCTGTTCCTTTAAAAGAGTGAATTTGTTTGGGTTTGCAGAGAACAAAAGTTTCAGATATCACAGCATAACAGGAAAAGCAGACAAGACATTGCAGAATAGCCCTGAAAGTAATTAATGATGACTTAAAAAAGAAAAAGAACCAACTCAACTCAAGTTTTACCCAAGTGGGTGTAGAGATGGAGTTAGACCTGTAGGAGTAGGATGATGAATGGTCAGACTTGGGAAGTTCTGGCCCAGGAATAAAGGGTGGACAGTTTATAGCTTTCTTGGAGCTGGATGGTAGACAAAGAGATGAGGAAAGCAAAGATTGCTCATAGCTCAATAGAATCACAACATCAAAACCTAGTGAATAAAATAGTTTTATAGTAAAAAGTTTCTGTGTCAGGGATATCAGTGTGGCAGTTTGGGGGTACTGCCTCAAAGATGAGCTTTCCTCCATGGACTGACGGAATAGACAAAAGGGAAAACCATGAGGCAAGTTCCCTGTAAGTTTACAGATGCCGTTGAAAGATTTGTGATCATTCGTTTTTGTCTTTCTGTTCCTCCCCCCAACCTTTTTTCTTTTGGGGAGACGGTGGTCTTGCTTTTGAAGTATCTTCATGTACTTAATAAGAAAAAAAAGGAACAAATGCAGCAAATTCCATAGAGAGAAGAATCTGAGGTTATAATAATTCTTTGAGAACAAAATAATAATGATATTTCAATGATAGGAGATGGAGAGAGAGAGAAAGCAAGGGAGGGAAAGAGAGGCATTATTCACACAGAGTAGAGTGGCCATTGTGACAGTCTATCAAGTTAATCCTCTGCCAGCAGTATTGGCATTCTATGCAGGTGCTGGTGTGTGTACCAACTCCACTTCACATCCAGTTGCCTGCTTAGGACTTCAGGAGGTAGTGTGGGATGGCTCGAGTCCATGGACCACTGCACTCACGTGGGAGACCCAGATGAGGCTCAGTTCAACTCAGCTCCAGCTGGTGAGGCCATTTGGGAAACAAACCAGTGGACTATGCCGTTCCATGAGAAACTACATATGAAGAACATGAGCCAAGAGACTGAAGACCAAGATGCTATTTTAAAGGACCTCCAATCAATACTAATTTTCTTTTTTATTTTATCTCCCTGCTTCATTTTTTTTCCTGAAGCACTTTCTTAAGAAAGGAAAGCTTTATTTGAGGAAATAATACACAGTCTTTTCAATTCTTTTGGGAAGCAAAATGCAATCCAGATACACTTGGAGCATCCTAATTTCTTTATATATCTTTTAATCATATATCTTAGTAAGTCAAAATAATAAGCAAAACTGCATTTGCCAAAGCTTTATATGAGTGCAGTTATGTAGGGTTTTATCACGCATATTTAGAATGAGGTAACTTAAAAATACAGTTACATAGTATGCACAGAATAAACTTTGGAAACCCTCTGGCAAGCACGTCCATTAGTTATTGCATTACTGATTCACTGTGCGTGGCCTCAATGCCTGTTTACCGAAGACATGAAACTCATGTCGAGGACCATGGACAGAGAATGCAACAGGCCCAGACAAGAGCCTCAAATCAAAAGTCTCCAAGAAAAATAAGTTTACATTTTTGCGTTGACTATTTTTCAAATGGATAACTTCGTGATCCAACGGAACAGCACAGAGGCATTTATTTGGTAGGAGGTGAAGATGTTTCTAAGCCTAGAAGGGAGGCACCCCAGTAGTTGGAACACTGAAAATTCCTAGTGGCATTCACTGAGTTCAAAGATTGCCAAATACATAACTGGTTTTCTTCTTCCATGTATAGATGAATTACTTCCTCGAGGAAGGTAACTCTTCCTGTTTATAGTTTTATTTTTCCAACTAGACAAGAAGCTCCGCGTGTATAAGCTTTTTTTTATAATTATTTTATATTCATTCATGGCACTTAATATAATGATGGGTATGTAGTGGTTGTTAAAAGCTCTGGTTAATTGTGGCAACTAACATGTAGTGTACAAAATAAAATTAATTGAAAATTTATGTATGAATCAAAACCTGATTTAATTTCTGATTCTAGAAAGTTAGGCTTGTAAATCTGTAAGTCTTTCAAATTACTTTGACCACACAATGAAAGTAAAGTGTTTTTTTTTTTCATCAGAATTTGTTTTGCAATCTAAATTTGCTTTGAAAAAGGTTGAAATGAAAGGCATGGCAATGAATCAGCAAGTTAAGAAGGTTAACAATTAGTCATCGCTTTAATAGATGAGACAATTACACCATCTCTACCTTTTAAAAATAACCACATTTTAATTAGATTTTAATCATAAAGGTCAGAGGTAGTGTAAGTTTAGAAAATTAGAAACGAAGTCTGTGTTGGTAAAACTGCTTCATATCAGATGTGTGAAGTTGGCCAAATTTACTAAAACAGATGGCAAGAGGTTTTTGTTCCAGGAATGATCAATTACTGATTGCGTGATTTAAACGCTCTTTAATATTTTACAACTTCGGGACTAAAGTTTGTGGGTGCTGCTTCCACTTGTCCGTTCCCTAAAATATCCTGTAAGAGGCCAGTTACTTGTTGCTGCGTTAGAAAAGGACAGCAGAGTAATTTAAAAAGCTTAGTGCCTCTGTTTTGACTTTGCTGCTGTGGAACAGATGAACATCTTGCTTCCTCATGAAAATCTTAGATCATAGTGAATTACCCATTTTGACAGTACAAAACACAGTGACTTCAGATGGTAGGTGCTTCTCTAGCTACCCTTGCATAAGTAACAACTATACCAGCAGACAGACAACGAATAAAAAAAAATCACTTTAATCATGCTTGTGTTTTTGTAGGTTATGAATTGAAACAGATCTTGATTTGTTGATGTGTGCTCTGTTGTGATGGAGGTCTCAGGTGCTCTAATCACTGACAGTGGATGAATAGCCTGGGATGTTTGCATGGGCTGTTGGTTGCCTTCCTTAGTGCTTGTTTATAACAGATGTGTTGGGATGGAACGTCCAACATCCGAGATACTTGGGCTGAAGTGGTCAGAATAGGTACAGCTGAACAAGCCTGCATCGATCTCTTCCTCTCCTCTCTCCTTTCCTCCCATACTCCTCACCGTTTCCTGTTTCCCCTTCCCTTCCACCTACTCCCTTCCCCTTCCTTTCTCTTCCTCTGCCTCCTCCTCCTCCTGTCCTGGCCCCTCATCTGCCTTCTCCTCCTCCTCCTTCCCCTGACCCCCTACACATCACGTGATGCAGTGTTTATTCTTATTTGTTGTCTGGCTTCACCTGGCAGGCACTTCCTCAAAGACTCAGATGGGTTCTACAAGATTTTGATATGGCCTTAGATGCCCTCTGTTGTAACTTCGGCCTTGTTGTATTGATCAGAAAACTTACCAAGGCCGGATTCGATTGAAGAGGCTAAAAGAAATAGATTTAATGGGGAAAGGGAAGGAAGGGCTGATTGTCATTATTTAGGAAACAAATACCTCAATCATCTTTTGCTTTATTTACTCTATGCACCAGAATTTTGTAGCAGGGCACATGTTCTTAGACTAATCACCTTCTCCCCCGCCTAAGTTTCTTCTTTTTTTTCTTTTTTCCCCTGTATTCTAGTTGCCAATAGCTCCATGTGTATTTTAATTTAAAGTACCAGGCATCAAGACACTAACATTTTGTTATTAATTTTCTATTTAGATCCCAAGGTTTTATTTCATGTTGCTTACTTCAGTTCCCAAGTCACAAATAAATAAATGCTTGTTTTTTTTAGATATTCTGATCACAAAATTCAATTACGTTTTCATCTTCATTGATCATCTAGTGCTTGGTACTATTTCAGTTAGCGTTCAAAAGTTGCTAAATCAGTGGTGCAATATGTGCGAAGCTTGAATTGTTCATGTTCAGTAGTTTTCCGACTTTAAACAGACACAAGTGGAGCAACTATGACAACAAAAGCCCAGGTTATTATTAATGGCATTGGAAGAAGCTTCAAAAACTGTGAAAAAGGAACTGAAAGATAATGTGCATTTTCCATGAAGTTTTCTCTTCTTTTAAAAACCCATTTTTATGGGCCCGGCGTGATAGCCTAGTGACTAAAGTCCTCGCCTTGCACACACCGGGATCCCATATGGGTGTTGGTTCTAATCTCAGTGGCCCTGCTTCCCATCCAGCTCCCTGCTTTTTCCTGAGAAAGCAGTCGAGGACGGCCCAAAGCCTTGGGACCCTGCACCTGCATGGGAGACCTGGAAGAGATTTCTAGCTCCTAGCTTCAGATGGCGCAACTCTGACTGTTGTGGCCGCTTGGGGAGTGAATCATCGGATGGATGATCTTCCTCTCTGTCTCCCTACCTCTCTGTATATCTGACTTTGTAATAAAAATGTAAATCTTTCTTTAAAAAGCAAACCCTTTCTTAATCATGTGAAGAGAACAAATTTTACACATACAGTTTTTTAAAATGTTTTTTAAAGTCAATTTCCACTTCATTCCATTATGCCCAGTAAGACACATTGATTTGATTTGAATGTCTTTGAATGTATTATGACTTGCTCATGGCCTAGCATTTGTTCTATCCTAGGAAAGTCCCATGCACTTATGAAAGCAATTCATGTTCAACAGCTGTGGGATGAAATGTTCTGGAGGTATCAATTAGGTTCATTGGGTGAATTATCTAACTTAGTTCTGTTGTTGCTTTGTTAATTTTTTTGTCCACTTGATTTGACCACTGATAAAAGTGGAGTGTTCAATTTCCCCATTATTACTGTATTGTAGCCTATGTCTCCCATTAGATTCATTTACATTTGTTTTAAATAACCAGGTGACCTTGGGCAAAAATACATTTACTATCATCATATCTTCCTGTTGAGTTGATTTCCTTAATCATTATATAATCACCTTTTTGGGTCTCTTTTAATTATTTTGTGTTAAAACTCACTGTTTGATATTAAGCTGATCACTCCTAATCATTTTCCCTCCTTTCACTTTCAGTCTCTGTGAGGACTTCGCAAGGTTTCAAGCTTTTTGAGTTTCTAAAACACTTAACAGCAGTTGTCTCACATCGTAGCCCAGGTCTCTCTCCATAGGAAGTGCTTGTGCTCATTGTAACTACAGAGATCAATATCTATTCATGAGGTCAAGGACAATAAACAACTTGAACTAGTATTATCTTGAAAACCCTGGGAATATGCTTTCTTTTATTATAACTGAGAAAATTCCACTCAAATTGGTTTAATTGGTTCCATAGAAATTCAAAAGCTAAAATTGTGGGAAATGTGTTTCTCTGAGTAAATGTAGGGTATTCTTGCAATACAAGGTGGGAAAAAGCACTGGCTACTGTCACAATCATGTTGTGTCTTTATCTTTTTCTCTCTTCTCTCTGCCGTGTCAACATTACTCTCTCGGCAGTCCCTTGGTCACTGTTAGTTGCTGAGTTTTCAAGAAAAAGCAGTTATTTGGTAGTGAATGGCCTTTCCCAAATGTTTCCCTCATATTGTTCACATGGACCCATTGGAACACTTTGTATGCCTCAACTTATAAAAAGGCATTCTTTCCAAATATAATCCCCTTTCCTCTGGACCATCTGCATTTATTCTTTGTACAGCCAAAAGACAAAATGCTCTCACACATGTTCATTTATACAAATAGACTCCTAGTATTACTCACATCATTAAACACCAATTTCCATTTATATTCCTTTGGCATGAAAGGCAAAAATTAGAAGGAAAAAAATGAGGGAAAAGAGAAAACTGAAAATAAAGCATGTGTGGGAAGCTATCACTTCTGTGGGCTATAGATTATCTACCCATATTTTGTGTAAGTATACAGGATCATATCTGCTCTGTTGGTGCAAAGTTCAAATAGATGATTGGATCCATGCCCTACATTACTTTTCATTTTTATAAATGAAAATACTAATAATTGAGTAGATATCAGAGCAAATCCACTTTTAGACAAATGGGATGACATGATGTGCTGCTGCAATTATCCTAAGATAATTTGATGTTATATAGGTAGGCTTTTATCTTTAAAATTTGTACCTTGAATTTTTAGCTTGAGAATAATATTGAAAATTTACATAGAACAATCCATATTTAAGTGCTAAATCATTGGTCTTCTACCTAGCATAGAATCATTTCTATAGTAAAGAGTATAGAATGTAGTACCATAATTACTGATTGTTTATCACATGCTTTTTGTTTTATAACTGGGCCTAGCACCTATGAAACAAATAAAAAAATCAAAACATATTCCTGGAAAAACTAATAAACATTTTCTTGGTTTGTTTTTTTTTCCTCTGTAATGGTGAAAAAAGCAAAAGCTTACAAGCAATATAGTATATACAGTATATACTATATATGTATATATTTATAGGAATATATAGAGAGGTATACCTATATATAATATATAGGTATATACTATATATAGATAATTATATAGACATATACATATGTATATGTGTGTGTGCATATATATATTTATTAGAACTCTCAAGGGTGAAAATGCTTTGCAGTTCCCAACTATATGATCTGAAGTCTGTATCAATGGGTAACTGAAGGGATAAATATTCTCTGTTATAATTGATAAGATATATCTCATTTATTTTCAAACTGTCACAAAGACTGCGCCGAAGTTATTTTTTTCCCTTGTACCAAATATTTCTTTCTGAATATTTACTGTTGGCCCTGATTCAATGACTCAATGGCCAAATCTTCATCTTGCAAGCCCCAGGATCCCATACAGGTGGTGGTGGTTCTACTCCCAGCTGTTCCGTTTCTCACTCAGCTCCCTGGCTGTGGCCTGAGAAAGCAGTGTGGGATGGCCTCAAGCCTTGGGAAACCATATGGAAAACTTGAAAGAAGCTCCTGGCTCCTGGTTTTGGATCAGCTTAGCTCCACCCATTGAGGCCATGTGTGGAGTGAACTAGCAGTTGAAAAGTCTTTTTATTCCATCTTTTCTTCTCTCCATGAATCTGATCTGCCTTTCCAAGAAAAATAAATTCATCTTTTGAAAAATATGCCTACATAGTTGTTGTAAATTTTGGGGATTGGAGAAAGTATATATGTATATATATGTGTGGCTGGTAAGGAAATGGTGAACAGGACACTCTTAGTTATCGAACTAATATTTTAGGTCTTGCAAGGCTGAGCTCCCTAAATCTTCACTTATATTAACAACAATGACTTAATAGATTTAATTTTTGATCATTTTTGAGTGAATAAATTAAAAACTTTGCAGTACCAGAGCTATGATTTGAAGTATTACTTTTTTATGTTTCTCTTTTTAAGATTTATTTATTTTCATTGGAAAAACAGATTTATAGCAAGAAGGAGAGATAGAAGATCTTCTATCACCTAGTTCACTCCTCAAATGAATGCAACAGATGGAGCTGAGCCTGGGTCTTCCTCTGGGTCTTCCACATGGGTGCAGGGACTCTGGCCGTCCTCCACTGCTTTCCCAGACTGCAGGCAGAGAGCTGGATGGGAAGTAGAACAATCAGTACACTAACCAGCATCCATATAGGGTGCTGTGCTTGGAGGTAGAGGATTAGCCAGTGGAGCTATCATGCTGGCCCCTGAAGTACGATTTCTAACTCTAAAAGCCTTACTCATACTTCCTGCCTCTTAGCATCTTCCCTTTTGAAAAAAAAAAAAAATCACCACCACATCCTCAATCAGCCTAGTATCTCCTTTTGCCAGGAACTAGCTTCCTTCCTCTGCACCCATGGCTCTAATTCTACCTTAGAGTATTCTTCAGATCACATTGCTCTTTCTGTTGCTTTTTTCTTTTATTTTGTACACTGGGGAAGAAATGACCATGTATGTTTTGTCCTCTGCTTCAAAGCCAAGAGCCATCAAATGACTTCACTAGTGACAGTGCCACATGGTCTGGACTGCTTGACTTCTCATAGTACAGGTTGCATGCATATCTACATCTACGTCCATATCTCGTTTCCTGCACTACCAAGGTCCCATAACCAATGGAAACTTGTCTATATCTGACCTTTGCTTCTTATTCCTCATGAACTTCATAGTGGTGTTCCTGAAGCAAACATCTGTCTCATAGAATTTTTACAGTAACTAAAAGTGATATCCCGTTGTAAATGTGCAGGATAGTGTCTGATTTATGGTAAGAATAATAATAGTTGTTAGTGGCCCAGCAAGGGAGTCTCCAAAGTTCCTCTCTCAGGCCCATTCCCCCTCAGGTCTTGCGCATGCCAACAGGTGCTGCAGCTAGTCTGAGATGGCTTACCACCTGTCTTGGCATTTACCAGCAGGTGCTACAGCCTGACTCAGCCCGGCCTGCCTCCAGTAGCACTTCTCACTATTGGCTTCTCCATTCTGTCTTCATTTGGTTTGAAATATGTGCGTCAGATTCTATTATTCTCTTTCTTGGAAACATGAAATGACTTTCAGTGGCCAGATTATTTGCCTAGTTCTGCATTGATTCACTGTCTTTCTCATTTTGCAGCAATGGCCTTTTTTTCTAGTGCTTAAACCCACAAAGCTTATTCCTACCTCATGGCTTCACAATTCCTCCACACTTGACTTGAAATATTTCCCACGATTTTCGTAGGAGCCTGTTCAGTTGCCATCTTAAAGTGATCTCTGGTGATCATATTTAAAATCCCCCATCTGCCACCAACTTTTTTATAAGATTTATTTATTTTTATTGGAAATTCAGATGTACAGAGAAGAGGAGAAACAGAGAGGAAGATCTTCCATCCAATGATTCACTCCCCAAGTGGCCACAATGGCCAGTGTTGCACCAATCCAAAGCCAGGAGCCAGGAACTTCCTCCAGGTCTTCCAAGCAGGTACAGGATCCCAATGCTTTGGGCCATCCTTGACTGCTTTCCCAGGCCATAAGCAGGGAGCTGGATGGGAAGCAGGGCCACTGAGATTAGAGCCGGCGCCCATATGGGATCCTGGCGAGTTCAAGGCAAGGACCTTAACCACTATGCTGTCGTGCTGGGCCCTACCTCCAACTTTTATCTCTTTTCTTATTCTGCTTTATTTTTGTTTTAACTTTAAATTGAAACTAATCTTAGACTTGGAGAAAAGTTGTGAAAAATAATACAAGCAGTTCTTTCATTTCGCTGATCTCAAATGGCATGACCCTAGAGTAATAATCATGAACAATTAACATTTTTAAGTTAACACCTAAACAGAAGAGTTCATTTTGTTTTCACTGATTTTCTCTTTCTATTTAAGGCTCTTGTTTTATTTTTGTCATGTCACATATCATTATCTAAAGTTCTCTAGCATACTTGTTTTGTATGTTTTCTACTTTCCAACCATTATGTAAACTCTTTGTAACAGTAATGGGTTGGTCTCTTGTTTATTACTAACCTGTCTTCAGAGAATTGTCCATGGAACAAAACGGTGGACAAATGCTTCTGGACGAGAGGAATCTGTCATCTATTTGTTATCTTGCTTAAGTTTGCTTGAAAGCAAGTGAATGAGTGAGCAGGAGTTTGTCCTTCATTTGGGAATTTTGTTCTATTCAATGTTTATGATTGTCTGGTACCTGTCTACCTTGTTGAAAGATTTTCACTCCATCCATTGCTCCAATACAACTCTCTTCCTGAAATACCCTTACAGAGGGCCAGAAATGACAGGTATTTCCTTGTATTCCAAGCTGTCTTGTAACAAATAAAATTAAAACAAGAACTATGATTTTTTTTTAAAAGAGTAATTTATTTTCATTGGAAAGGAAGAGCTACATACAGGAGAGATAGAAAGGTCTTCAATCTGCTGATTGTCTTTTCTAATGACTACAACAGCCAGAGCTGAGCAGATCCAAAGCCAGTAGCCAGGAGCCTCTTCTGGGTCTCTTACATGAGTGCAGGGTTGTCGCTGTCCAGCAGCAATGAACTTGATGCACGGAGACAATAATAATACGCGTGAACTACTGACTGGTAGTCAATAGCCGGAGTTTATTAGTGGCATCAGACTTTATTTTTTTATTTTTGTTTCATTTTATGGCACAGTTTCATAGGTTCTGGGATTCCCCCAACTCCTCCCCAAGCCCTCCCCCCCATATTGAATTCCTCCATATTGTTACAGTAGTACAGTTCATACCAGTCATGATTCCTTCATTGCGGGCAAGGACCATGCAGAGAGTCCAGCATCTTATTGTCCAGATAAACTCAACAGTTTCATTGGAAAACCATCCTTGGTCTGAAAGTAGAGCTGGCAGAATATCATCCCCTCCAATGAAAAGAGTGGCATCAGACATTATAGACCAAGGGTCATATAGGATAAGGGAGAAGGTATTGAGCTTATCTACGGAACCCATCAATTGCTTCTATACCCTTGCTTGGAACTCTTGTTTTGTATATCACACCAAGTGTTCACATTTACTTGCTGTCTACTCAGTGGTTCTCATACAAATGATACCCAATCAGCTATACAAAAGGTATCCATTCAATTCTCATATAAATGATATCCAATCAGTCCCACAAATGGCATTCATCCAGTTGTTCTCATACAAATGTTATCCAATCCACTGTAATCCTGTGCTCGTTTGTCTTCTAGGGTCACAATGTCCTTCTACATAGGGTCGCAAAGCTTTGACCATCCTGCGCTGCTTTCCCAGGTCACTAGCAGGAAGTGGGATGGGAAGTGGAGCAGCTGGGACATAACTTGGTGCCCTTATGGGATGCTGATGCTGCAAAGCCAGAAAATAGCTATGGCACCAGACCTGTGACCTTGTTTAAATGTGCTGGTTAGCAAGCAGAAAAAGTGATTCAATATTTAAAGAAACATAAGGAGATTTATTTTTCCCTATTAGATGTCATTGAACTTGGTAGGTTTGCTTTGTCTGTAGAGTGAGTACTGCTTAATGCAAGTTATTCGATTTGCGATTTCCACCCCCCTCCAACAAACTCTGTGTCCTTTTTCATTTTCCTATGTTTCTAGAAGATCTTATAAGTAGTGTGGGTGTGAAGGACAGGTGACAGATGACTGGATTGAAAGGATTTCAAACAATACTGTGTTAAGACTGTTAAGTATAATACACTGGCTGGGACTGTCGTTCCCAATATTTTTCCACCAGGAGAAATTCCATTCTTGGTGCATTGCTGTCTGCGTGGGATGGCCCCTATGGAGTACGTCCTGGCCTTGTTACTCTTCCCACCTGCACTTGGTACTTCTGTCCATTTGCCTTCAAACAAAGCTCTTCCCTTCCCTTCCCCCTATTTGCTCTGTGCTTCCCAATTTGCTCGGTGAGAAAGATCATCTCATTTCCACCCAAACTTATCTAATCAGAATTACTTCTTAAATCTCAGAAAGAAAGTTATTTAAGAACTAATATTTAAATTCACAAGTTACAACTGTATTCACTTATGGGACATAAAGAGACATAAAAATGGTACTGGAGAAGTGTAGGGATCCAGAGAAGAAGAATATATACAATACTTGGGGAGTAGAGAAAGCTTTCCAAGAGCAGTGATTTCAAGAACGTTGTTACCAGCAAAGCTTGGTGAGTTCTTCCCTCTGCATAGAACTAGAACGTGGGTGAAAGACAACTTTCTTCCAAAATATGAGACGAAAAGATACAAAGGTAAATAAGCATATACTTGTATGTTTTTGTTTTGTTTTAAGATTTATTTATTTTTATTGGAAAGGGAGATCAAATTTAACAGAAAGAAGATATAGAAAGATCTCCCATCCAGTGGCTCACTCCCAAAATGTCCACAATGGCAGGAACTGAGCCCATCTGAAGCCAGGAGCTTCTTCCAGATCTCCCATGTGGGTGCAGGGTCCCAAGGCTTTGAGATATCCTCTGCTGCTTTCCCAGGCCACATGCAGGGAGCTGGATGGGAAGTGGAGCAGCTGGGATATGAGCACGTGCACTATAGGATTCCAATGCTTGAAAGCTGAAGATTTAGCCATTGAGGCATCATGTTGGGCCCAGTAATTATACACTGATGATCTCAAAAACAAAGAATGTACTGGAGATCAGAGTACCAGGAATCAATGCTCGACAGCAGGCATCTCTACTCCTGAGTATAGCATAACTGCCCCACATGTTCTTTTTCTAAAAGTGAAAGAATGCAAGCAGTTTAATGCCTGGTCTGTAGCAGATCTGAAACCCACGTGGACACATTTAGGACTTCCTGGAGTACAGCTTAGTCTACCTCAGAAGTGATTCCCTGTAGCTTGTAATCCTGCCTTCCTTGCGATCCGTCTTCACCATGGAGAATTGCCCTGAGCAGTGTTCTGAGCCTCTTGCAAGGGATAAAACATCTGTTGATGTCTCTGATCTTTTCAATCCAAAATTTGCTGAAACTAAGAGAAAAAACTCAGGCTGATGTAAGGAAAATAAGGCGTTTCGTGGTGAACTGATACCAAATGCTGTAAGACCTGCTGGCATCACAGTGTGGCAGGTTCATAAGTGAGCAAAGATGTCCAAATCCCTATTTAGGCATGTAATACAGAAAGCTCAGTTTTTCACTGCTATGTATTCCCTTTTGCTGTATCTTTCCTCAAAGTATTTTTCACCGTTGTGTGTAATGAAAAGATGTTTATCTACAAGTGTTTGAAAATGCATCCTAGTTGGTCCTAGCAAGATACTTCTATGTGTCTGCTGTCACTGCTCCTGAATTGTTCTATAACCATGGATGCTGGTTCAGTTAGCTTCTTCAGGTCAGTTGCATGCGAGTTTCACTTTGCAGTTTGGTGTTTACTTTTGCAGGGAGAGCTCTTTTGAATGACACATATATAGCAACATGGATTTTCTGCAGGAGCACAGGTTCTCTTGATAGACTATGTAATAGCAGAGACAAATCCAATAAAATTTTAGATGCCTGAAAAATGTGTAAGAGTTTCTCTTTCATTCTGCGTTTTCTTGGAGGTATAGTTTTCAGTTTGAAAATATTTGTGTTTATGTATGTTATTTTGATTTGTTTTACCAACAACTTGGGCTGTTTCCTTAAAGTTTACATTTTAAAACATTTTTTCCTAAGGTATTTTAGATCACAGTGTAATCGTGTACATAAAATATCATCACCTTTAAGAGTCCTATGTTAATATCTATTCAACATTCTTAGTCAAAATGTTGAGTAAAAGAAAAAAGCTGAAACCTTCAAATATTTTATTTTCCAGATTAATCATTCCTTGGAAAAGCTCTAGGATATGAGCAATGCATTGCAAAGCTGTAACAAATAATTTCACATGTGGTACACAAGGATGTGATAAAGAAGAGAAAAAAATAATAAAGACAAAACATGACATTAAGTGCAATTTAAAACTACTTATTTATTTATTTGGAAGGCAAAAGAGGAAAAAGAGACAGAAGGACGGGGAAAGTGTGCACAAGAGAGATGCTTCACCTATTGGCTGCGATGAGAGCCAGGTCTGGGTCACACTGAAGTGAGACAGGGAGCAAGCAGATCTAGCCTGGTCTCTTACGTGAATGACTGGGACCCAAGTACTTGGTCTATCCTTTAGTGCTTCCAAGGCACATTAACAGGGAGCTAGATTGAAGGTAGAGTAGCTTGGACTCCATCCAGCACTTCAACACAGGTTTCCAGCATTGCAAGTGCCACCACATTGTCCCTGCAATGGACAAGCCAACACTGAAACATCTTTGATTCAGTGTGATTTATATGTATCTTTTTGTGTGTGTGCTGTATTTTATGACCTCCATGAGGGAAGTGATGGCAGTGAAATCTTAAGCACAAACTGCAGGCAAAGAGAAAACAAATGGCACTAAGGATCAATCCAAGAGAAGGAATAAAACCCTTCAAATGGCTGGAATTCTGAGACTGTCTAGCTTGCTCATGACAAAACAAACGAAATCATAAAAAAAAAAAAGATGTGATTGGTAATTTATTCCCTTTTTGTAACAGATTTTTTAATTTTTATTGCAAAACCAGATATACAGAGAGGAGCAGAGACAGAGAGAAAGATCGTCTGTCTGATGATTCACTTCCTAAGTGACCGCAACGGCTGGAACTGTGCCAATCCGAAGCCAGAAGCCAGGAGCTTCTTCTGGGTCTCCCATGTGGGTTCTGGGTCCCCAAGGCTTTGGGACATCCTCGACTGCTTTCCCAGGCCACAAGCAGGGAGCTGGATGGGAAGCGGGACTGCCTGGATTAGAACCAGTGCCCATATGGGATCTCAGCTCATGCAAGGTGAGGACTTTAACTCTTAGGCCATTGCACTGGGCCCAATTTCTTTCCATTTTTATGATAAGCTAAAAACTCAGAAGGGTGGAATCAATAGTTCCTTGCTATTCTTGTGATAAAATTTGGAGTGGATAAAACTGCAGAGGAGTGGGGCTGGCACTTTTATCTTGCTAAAGGCAGCTTCTTGGAAGAAGTGTGCATTTTGGACTATCTTAAAAGAGGCTTCCCCTGGGCCCGGCGGCGTGGCCTAGCGGCTTGCCTGTTTTTCTCATGGTTTTGTCCAAAAAGTCCACTGTTATTCTATAAGCATGTATGTACAACTCAAAGTTCCAGGTGAAATATTAGCCCCCAGCGTGGCACTATTGCAGGTGGAACCTATGGGAGTTGTTCATTCCTGAGTGTGGAGCTTTCCTGAATGGGATAAATGCTAAAAGAAGTCTCTGAGGATTCCTTTCTAGGACCTTGAACCTTCCTGAAGCTTGATCTTTTCCAGAACCATGAAGGAAAAAAATAAATCTGTTTATAAATAACTTAGTTTGTGGAGTTTTGTTAAGCAGCTCGAATGGACTAGGACATCGGCTGCTAAAAAAACATAGAGCTATTTCTGCTAGAAAAATCATAATTATAGCAATCTTCAGTTAAAGTGATGTTTCTGTTTCCTTATAAATGTTGTATAGAATGTAGGCATCTTATCAATCTCCACTCAGGCCATTGAATAGAAATGGATATCCTACTAGAGCCTGTACCATGGTTTAGTTTAGTAGGCTAAGCTAATGTCTGCAATGTGGACATCCCATATGGGCACTGGTTCAGATCCCAGCTTTTGCCCTTCTGATGCAGCTCTGTACTTATAATGCCTGGCAAAGCAGTGGAGGGTGATTCCAGTCTGTGGACCCCTGCACTCCCATGGGAATACCTAGGGGAAGCTCCTTCCCGACTTCAGATTTCCTCAGCTCCAGTTATTGCAGCATTTGGAGAGTGAATCAGCAGGTGGAAGCTGTCTCTGTCCCTGCTTTTCTCCATAACTCTTTCAAATAAAAATAAAATAAATCCTTAAAAAAATATAGGTATCCTGCTTGACCAGTATAGTGACTAAGGAAAAGAAAAGGAAAAAAAAAAAAAAAAAAAGGAAGATCTGCGTAGAATTTTGGACTCATTTCTCTTTGGAACTACCTTCTCAATAATAATAATAAGCCACTCATGCTACCATTATGATTCAAAAATGCTGTCTTACAAGTAAATATTATGTTGCTGAGTTCAAATATTTCCATAAAAGTTATCCTGATATTTTGGTCTCTTTATGACAAAAGAAAAATAGGAAATGGGAAAGAGATCTAGGGTAAAATTTTAATAATATGGATTTTTCCCCCTTTCGCATAGTGAGAAAGCTACAGGAGTTGCCAGCAGCACTAACAGTCAGACCACTTTCAGAAAGCCAGTCACCTCTTAAACACTTAGAAGCAGAATTGAGTGAAAACCCATTTTCAGAAGAGTTTCCAAGGAAGTAGAAAGTTTCCACACCCTGCATCTTGTACTAAAAGAAATGGAAACTGGGCTCTGTCTGCCAAGAAGTCTTAACTGTTGTGTCACAGGCTGTTGAACATTATAATCAGTAATAAAACTGTGAACATGCTTGATGCTATATTAAAATAGATTGAAATGCTTAGCCTGATAATTTAAAAAAATTTTTTTTGCAATGCTATTAGTGTTGCCACATATCACCTAACAATAGGAAAATCAGGAGGGGAAAAAGAAATGAAATCCAAAAAATGCTGTAGAATAAGTACAGTGAAAAATATTTTAATACTCCATTTTTTTCCTCAAAATTTATTTGGAAAAATCTAAGGATTATATCCAATGAGCCAACAGCTAGCAGTAGAAAAATCAGTCTTTTTTTCTGATTATGAGCATAATACATGCTCTTATATAAATGGAAATAGTTCAGAAAGTATAGAAAATAAAAATCATTCCCAGATTTTGCAGAGATGATTACTGTTAATATTTCCAGACATAATTCCAGACAGCTATCTACATGTACTTGTGTATAAATACATGGTTTATGTATAATGTTGTACATAGGCAACTTTACATACATTGGTGCACAATTTGAATTTCATTTTGTCACAAACTTTTTTTCTTTTTTGATATGTCTATGTGAAAGTCACAGTAACAGAAAAAGAAAGAGATCTGCCTTCTGCTGGGCCAGGAGGAAGCCATGTGGGTGGCAAGGGATCCAAATATTTACACCATCTTTCCCTGCTTTGCCCAGACCATAAGCAATGGGTTGGATTGGAAGTGGAACAGCCATGACTTGAACTGGTATGGATATGGGATGCCAGCATCACAGGCAGTGACTGTTGCAGTGGCTAGAGATGTATTGCTAATATCATCATTAGACTATAAAAAATTTTTGCTAATATTAAAACTGAGCTGGACAAACCACATTTGGAATTTTCATGGTTTATATCCTCTTGTAAAACCTTCCACTAAAAACCAGTTACTGGGTCAGCAAAAGCCCACTACATTTGCGCCTTTCCTTTTATCCCCCAGCAATTTCTTTTTTTTTTTTTTAAAGATTTATTTATTTTTATTACAAAGTCAGATATACAGAGAGGAGGAGAGACAGAGAGGAAGATCTTCCGTCCGATGATTCACTCCCCAAGTGAACCGCAATGGCCGGTGCTGCGCCCATTGGAAGCCAGGAACCAGGGACCTCTTCTGTGTATCCCACGCGGGTGCAGTGTCCCAAGGCTTTGGTCCGTCCTGGACTGCTTTCCCAGACCACGAGCAGGGAGCTGGATGGGAAGTGGAGCTGCCAGGACCAGAACCGGTGCCCATATGGGATCCTGGGGTGTTCAAGGCGAGGACTTTAGCCACTAGGCCACGCTGCCAGGCCTTCAGCAATTTCTTTTTCAAAAAAATCATCATAGTCTTACTACCTTTTCCTATTGGTAAATGTGCAGGAGTGAAATGCCAGTCCATCCAATGGCTTAGAAACCCTTTGTCTATAATCAGAAGGCACCACAGCACTGTGGAGTCACGAAGCTGCACACATTGTTGAAGTGTGCTCCATTCTGTTTGTCCCACTCTCTGGCCCATGGTGACACGAAGCTGCATGCAGATCACTGGCATTACTCCATCATACTTCTGCTGCCACCACAAAGCCTCACATCCATACACTCAGGCTTGCTGCTTTCTGACACCCTCCCGCGGGGCCATGTGCCTTGTTTATGTACTGTCCATCTTTGTCCAAGCACCTTCTGCTCCCTGCTTCCACCTTGCTCCTACTGCAGGCATTGGAATCTGCACAACACTTTCCTACGTCTGCACATGCAATTGCATTTGGCCTTTAGTTCCGGTTTGCTTGCCAAGGATCTGTGTAACTGATCCACATCTAGTCTCAGTTCTCCTAGGTTCCGACATACCCTTTTTGGGTGACCCTGCTATCTCAGCGAGTTTGGGGTGCAGGACTCTTGGAACTGGGGTGGACTCGACTTTCCTCTCCTAGATTCCTCCCTCAAATGGTTCTCTCCCAGATGGCTCTCTTCCCAAATGCAAGGCTGCACAGTCTGAGGGCATTCAGCAACCCATGGTTTTCTGCTCAGTTTTCCTCCCATCACAGGTGCACCACCAACCGCTTCAGTGGCTTTTAGCCGCACGCTCCCTCTTTCCCTCTTTGGGGGACTCCTGTGGAAGTCTGGCTGCTCGGTCTTGCTTTGCGCCAATTACAACTCCATAGGATTCCTGTATGCAGGTTGGGCTGCTTTACACGCACTCTGCTCTTGGGCTGCAGGTTGAAACCGCAGGCATTTTTAGCAGAGAGCTCTCATCCATGACTGTCCACCTTCCCTCCACAGGCCTCCTGCTAACTCTGTCCACCCCACGCATTGATTCTCCTTCTCCAGCTCTGCACAAAACCCTCTTTTTCTGAAGCTGCCCTCTCCATTCGGAGCTGCATCTTCCTGACCAGCCTTCCTGAGCTGGGGGACATTGAGCTGGGAACGTGTAGCCATTAATTGTCATTAGAGCAAATTTACAAAAGAAATGTAGGCAACCATGTAGACTTCTACTGGTCAGAAAATGAAGCCCTTGTGTTTCCAAGGTAGATGAACTCAGTGATGAGTGAGACTCTAAGCTGTCTGGGAAGGCCTTTTCAAGGTTCCGACAATGTTTCCAATGTTAGAACATGTCTAAATGGCGGTAGTTTTGTAATAAAAAAAACAACTGTAAACAAGTGTGATCACAGTAAGCCTGAGAAGCATGGCAGATGATCTGCATTGTGTGAAGAAATGAATCTAATTTTAGTAATTTGAGATGATGGCGCTCTGAATGAGGTCAGGTTCTGAATGTTTTTGACAGTTAAATTTGTTTATAATTGTTTTGATGCATAAAAATGAGAATTGAATGTAAGCCTTAATGTGGTAAGTGTAGAAATATAAATTAAACTCCCTGCTTTATGCCCATCCCACTGCACTTAAGGGTTGATATAAGCTTGGGATAGAAATATTCCTATAGCATCATGTCTAATGTGGTATTCTAACCTATTGAGAGTTAATGTTTCAGAGTTTTCCCACTATTGATGCAAATAAGTTATTAAGGTAGGAAAACTCATTTTAATCATGTAAAAATGTATATCTATTAATTTTTACTTTCCCCATTGTCATTATTCCAATAGATCCATCTAATTTCATATTAATATTCCAGATTTTAAGATGTGTTTATTTCTGGATCTATGTCTCAAAATTGTCTCAACTACAAGAAATATTCCCCTGCTGACCCTTGACTAAGGCTAAGAAAGCTACATACGAATATAATCAGAACCTTTAAAAAGCTATCAATGTGGTTTCTAAGTTCCAGAAATATTGAACTGTAGGTCAAGAATGTGGTTAAAGAATCCATTTATATTTTTTAAAATATGCTTTCAATTTCATCTTGATGTTCAGCCAAGGATAGAAATCATTAAAATGGAGGAATATAGGAACTGGATCACTTTTTTGGGGATGTGCTAGCCATGAAGGTTATGCTGGGAGGTTCTTGCTGTATGAAGCCAGTTAGAATCCACATGATGATTAATGTGTCAACTTGAGTGGGTCACAGGGCAGTCTTTAATGATTGGTTTTGCCTGCATTCGTGTGGAAGCTTTTGTGGACTCATTGAAGTAGATGGCCTTTCCGAATGTGAGTGGGCGTCGACAGGGATTTGAGGGCCTGAAAGCTCAAAAGAGTGGAGGAAGAAATTTGCCCATGTCACCTAACAGATAGAGGGTACTGCATTTCATACCTTGCTCCCCTTGAACTTCATTAGGCTTTAAAGATTTATTTATTTATTTATTTATATTTTTTTAAAGATTTATTTTTATTACAAAGTCAGATATACAGAGAGAGGAGGAGAGACAGAGAGGAAGGTCTTCTGTCCGATGATTCACTCTCCAAGTGAGCCGCACTGGGCCAGTGCACGCCAATCCGATGCCGGGAACCAGGAACCTCTTCCAGGTCTCCCTCGCGGGTGCAGTGTCCCAATGCACTGGGCCGTCCTCGACTGCTTTCCCAGGCCACAAGCAGGGAGCTGGATGGGAAGTGGAGCTGCCGGGATTAGAACCAGTGCCCGTATGGGATCCTGGGGTGTTCAAGGCGAGGACTTTAGCCACTAGGCCACGCTGCCGGGCCCAAGATTTATTTATTTTTATTGCAAGATCAGATACATACAGAGAGGAGGAGAGACAGAGAGGAAGATCTTCCGTCTGATGATTCACTCCCAAAGTGACTGCAACGGCCAAAGCTGTGCCAGGAGCCCAGATTCTCTTCTGGGTTTTCCATTTGGGTGCAGGGTCCCAAGGTTTTGAGCTGTGTTCGACTACTTTCCCATACCTACACATGCATATACATACATGCATACATACATGGTATGTTCTTGGTTTCTATATGTTGCAGTACATACAATACATGTAAAACATATTCCCATGTATATCCCATTGGTTCACAAACATATTATACTCTATATAACTTTTATAAAATATGTATATTCGTTTTGTATATTATACTATAATGAGTGTACATGCATGAAGAATGTTCTAAATGTCCATGGAAAACATATATGTTGAAAAAACTATTCATGTGTTTTAAAAAGTTTTGCTACCAAAATAAGCTTATTTTTTACAGAAGGCATAACAAATTGAGAATGAATGTGCGGGTGAGAGTGAGTTGTTTTATATCTAGTCTTTTATGAGAAATCCTTAAGTGCTTGCTTCTGTATTGTGGAGTAGACTGGTGTTGCTGGAGATAATTCAACTGTATTCTCCGCAGGCTTCTCTTGACCAGACAAGCTTGTGGGAGAGACTCATCAGGTCCCACAAGTCAGTGATACCTGATTTGTATTTCTGTTTCTCTCTTGGGCTCTGCCTAGTGCTAGTATATGCTAACAACGTAATGAGTGTTCCTTGGATGACTTTAATGAGGAGGATGAAAGAATAAAGGTAGGACAGTCTTAAGCATAAATTCATCACCAGAGTCCAGAGTGTCACACAAAATTGAAATATAGGATATGGTCACTTTAGTAAGAACTTTACAACATGCTTTCCGAAAGACACATTGGTACCTGCAGAGAGAAAGAATTTGAATGAGAAAAATAGTATGAGTTACTATTGATAATTTTTTCCCTGTTGATTTGAAGCTAGAAGTCACAAACATTTATGAATGAAATATTCTAGTTGGAGTATAATATCTCTTTCTTAGGAGGATGTTATATTGTTGTGTGTTAAGCAATTACTTACAGTGCCTACACCCCATAATGGAGTACTTGTTAGAGTTTTTGCTACTTTGTTTCTGATCCTGCTTAATGCAAGTGCGTTCTGGAAGTTGGAAGATGATAGAGCACTTGCTTGCTCCCTGAAACTTTTGTGGGAGATCTGGATGGAATTCCACACCCCTGGTTTGGGTTTGGTTCAACTCCAGCTTTTGAGGGCCTTTGGGAAATGAGCCACAAAATAGAAGAGCTCGTCCTTGGACTTCCACCACATCACTATCCCTTTCAAGAAAAGAATGTCACGTGACCTCAAGTCTGTACTACATCTATGCAGAAACAGAGTTTCTGGAGTGAAGAAGTGTAAGGTCATGTAATGTATTCTCAAAGTGCAAAGAAGCGAATTTGATCATGCATTCCTTTTAATTCTGTGGCTTCTCTTCATTCTTCGCAGCCACGAGAGACAAGAGCAACTTAACTGATGAGTGTGATGGTGCTTGAGTCATGTCTCCCACCCTTGTCATCTTTAAATCAACTGATTTCCATCTATACATTTGGCTGACTTTGGTCTGCTGAACTTCCCTTAGTTTTTACAATAAGTTTAAAAGATTTTATTGTGGTAAGAGGGCTTAGCATGGGAACTAACCTATTAGCAATTCTTATTCATTTTGCTTCAGTGAAACTTTATACCTATTGCTTAATATCTGGCATTTCTTTTTCCTCCTCTCAGTTGCTGCAAATGACCAATTCACTCTGAGTTTTGATTTCAAATGTTTTAGGTTACACAGAGAAGGAGAATCTTGCAGTATGTATTCTTGTTGTGACTGCCTTGTTTCACTTAGCATAATGTCCTCTGAGTTCAACCAAACGGTTCTATCTTACAGGATTTTCTTCTTTTTAAAGCTGAATAGTACCCATTGCATGCATAGACTCTATTTTCTTGATTTTTTATCAGTGAACATTCGGATTGTAATGTGACTAGCATCATAATGAATATACGAGTGTAAATACATGTTCTAGATTGTGTTATCAGCTCTTTTTGAAATATAAAATGGAACGGAATTCCTGTTTTGCTTGGTAATGATATTTTAAATTTTTGAGAAATATCTATGCTATTTTCTACAACAGCGCTACCATTTCCCATTCCCACTGGCAATCTACAAGGGCTCCAGCTTCTCCCTATCTTTGTCAACAATTGTTGCCATTGCTTATTCATAATGGACTCACAAATGTGGGATAATATTTTATTGTTGTTATATTTTCACTTTTATACACCTGTTCACCATTCATTGCCTTTCATGCCCAGGATCCCATATGGGTATCAGTCATGTCCTGGCTGCTCCACTTCCAATCCAGCCCCTGCTTGTGGTCTGGGAAAGCAGGAAGGATGGCCCAAAGCCTTGGGACCCTGCACCCATCTGGGAGACCTGGAAGAGGCTCCTGGCTCCTGGCTCCTGGCTTCAGATCAGCTGTTGTAGTCAGTTGGGGCATGGAGGAGCAGATGGAAGGTTGTTCTCTGTCTCTCTTGCTTTCTGTAAGTCTACGTTCCAAATAAGAATTTTTAAAGAGAAGAAATAGATTCTATGGAATAAAATGATTTATTAATTTGTGTACTGATTTTATACTTCACAGGAGAAAGCTGGCAGAAATTAGCTGAGACATAGAAATTTGATCCTGAGATATATCTACATGTATTTTTTTTTGTAGATTTTGCTAGTTGGATGCCATCGGTGTGTAACCTGAGACACAACTAAGATCTTGGCAATATTCAGGCTTTAACCTTCGGTGAAGCTGAACATTCACATGTTTACAAGAGAACTCATGTTCACAGAGAAGATGAACCCCTGAAATAAGGGCTCCACATCCCCGTTCTTCATTCCCCACCTTCCTGCCGTCTTGATTTGTTTATACTCTTTTGATTATCGTCATTGGATTTTCCAAGTAATTCCCTCTGATAACTATTCCTGTTGCAACAATTATGAAGAGAACAGCAAAGTGTACACAATGTACTGCATTCTGTCTACATTCAAAACTATAATCTTGCGGCTGCTTTTGGAGACCATTTTAGAAGATTAAGATGCACTTTCTTCTGAGTTTGGCACAGGCCTAATGTTTGGATGGGAAAAGATGTTCAATTTTAGCTGAGAGTCACATTTCGCATGCTTACACTCATGCGAACTGAGTTGGAGAATCGGTAGTTGATGGGAACAGTAAAGAATTAATTCCATGATCAACTACAATTTTATGTTGTTAGGCAGACCCAATTGATATAACATCTAAAAATCTGTATGTTAGGTATATGAAAAATAATTATTTTTTCTGCTTGGTATAATTTGAAATTAGGGAATACACTTGATACGTCAGGAGAGGTGAATTAGGTCAATAGAGGTGAATTAGGTTGGTTTTAAGCGTGTAAGCAAAATTTTCCAGATAGTGACGACAAAGAAAAGGGCAAAATATTAATTTAATATTTTAAAGACTATTTGAAATGCAGGGAGAGAGAGAGGGAGAATGAACTTCTATTCAGTGTTTTCCTCCCCAAATGTATCTAACAGCCAGATTGAGAGTGAGACCAAAGACAAGAGCGCAGAACCCCATCTTGGTGTCCTTTGTGGGTCACATGAGCCCAAGTGCTTTGGCCATTATGCACTGCCTCCAAGGAACTTCGGAAGAACCTGGATGGGAAGCGTGGAACAGGCACTCTGGATAGGAAGCACCCAGCACTCCAACATGGTATGCCAGTGTCAGAAGTGACTTATTTCCCCGTGCGCACAATATCCACCGTATTCATTTTGTTTTTGAAGAAAGGTTGATTTCACAGCTGCAGAGTTCCCTCCATCTATGGTGTTTTGTGTTAATTATCTAGGAGGTAGTCCATAACCTCATGCATTGGTATAATTTGTTACTTTTGCTTCTGAGTTTCAGTTTGCCAAAGTTCCTAAGGAATCACATTAACATGAAACACCTAAAAACGGATGACCTAAGTGTGGAGACTGACTTAGTTATACTCTAAATCGGTTTTACGCTTTCTCCTGGCCTAAGAGTTATTAAAGGACCTCTAAAATGTGAAAAACATGCTTGTTGCTCATGGCAAGGCGTGTTCATTTGTAGAAACATTGAAAACTCTTGGTTTAGTTAAGATAGATGCATGTCAGGCTTCTTCAGATGGACATTTGCTGTCCTCCCTGTGACAGTCCTTTCACATACACTTTATGAAGTCATTGTTTCCAAGCAGTACCTCCTCTTACGGTCTTCAGTTTGCTCTCTCATCTGGTTCCTAATAAACTAAGCGTTACATAACATGTGGTAATGGACAGCCCATTGACTCAATGCCCAATCTGTCTCTCAGGCACTTGTTCCAAGAAGAGACACTTCAACTCAGAGATACCCAGGTCAGAAACAAGCTCACAGCATGTTTTCAATCGTTTCCTAGTGTACCCACCCATTTAGAGTAGTATAAAGGAGAGGACACACATGTGAAATGCCTTACCTGTTTGGAAGAGTAGTAAAGATATTGCCACAAAGACCTGGGCTTTCCTGCAAGGATTTGTGCAAGTTACTTGAAAGGCAATCGAGACTCTGGATTGTTCTAACTGCAAATATCTGCCCGGAAAGTGAACCCCAAAGACTTTAAATGACCCTGCGTCCTTAGAGGTCGGACATGTATGGAGCTCCTCAGATCTCTTGAAATTGTAACTGAGTAACATCTTGGAAAGGGGCCTTGTGACACTTAATTTTTTTAGCACATTTAAAAATATATATTCATATAACAGTTTTAAAATCAATCCTTTTTATAGTATCTGTCCCTGGATATACCCCCGTGCAGGCTTTCCCAGGCTTAGGAGTGTGTCACCTTGGTGGATATCCTTGTGTGGGGAGTATGAGCATTTGTGTTGCTTCCTAATAGCAGTGAATCAATTCCCTTCAAATCTCTGTAAATTCAGCTTAGTATATAGGAATTTCGACGTGGGCTAAAAAGCCAAATTCTTAAAATCCTGATTTTCTTAAAAATGTAGCCCAGTGTAAGTCTCTGAATCTTACAGGGAATTGAACATTCTGGGCAGTTTAACAAAAAATAACGAATTCTATTAAGAGCGTCACATTACGCTTTCACAAGAGTTTTTGATCTGGGATTCTTTAAGGAATTATGAAGCAATGTCAACGGATCTAGGTTAGCTGGGGAAGACATTTTTTTGTTTTTTGTTTTTTTTTTACTATTTATTTTAAAGTGGTTGAAGAACGGACTGGCTTCTTGGCCCTGAAGGGTCCCTTAGCCACCTTAAATTCAAGCTCTGATTCATTTGTAGGAAGCTGAACTTTCCCTGGGAGTCCACGAGCTTCTTAATTCTGTATAAGGAAAAATTAAAGAGGATGATTAGATTCAATCCTTATTTCATTTCATTTCCTCATTTTCTGCATTTCCTTATCTTTAGCAATCAAAATCCCATACTTCTGAATCTATTTATGCTTTGTTTCCATCTTCTTCAATGGCCGGGTATCTATTTTCCCTTCAAGAGATTTTCACAGTGTGTTTTCCAGGCCCGAGAATTGCTGAGTCTCTCTGGTGGCAGGCTGCCCACTCTATGCCCCCTGCCTCTGTGTGACGCAGCTAGGCTAAGTGGTCTGGCTCACTCTCAGAGGAATGTCACTGCATTCTTTATTCTCCTACTATACATATGGAAGGCAAATTCAGTACACGACTGACTTTTTTTCTCTGTCTCATCTACTAATAAACTTCCTGCTTTTTATGCATTGTAGGCAATGAAAGTCAAGCAGAGATTTCACTGCTATCAAGTTAATGGTTGTTTTACATGAAACACTGATTTTCAACAACCTGTTCTAGCCTCAAATCTGTTCTCTTCCTGTATATTTTATGAAGCCACTTAAAATAGTAACTACACCACATATTTAAATCTAATCAACCTTTTTAAGTAACAGTGCTCTTTTAGGGTGACTTTTTTGTTGAATAATTTATATCATGCATTGACTTCTATTTCTTATTTATTTTTCCATTTCGTGTATCAGCAAAGAAGAGCCAAATCAATGTCACCTCTTTGAAATCCCCATCACTCAATTTATTCTCTCACATCTTTAGAGTTCATATCACCAAGACTTGTGGTGACTTACTTGTATGGGCTGTTTAATTATTTAGTTTGCTTGCTTTGTTTTTCCTAACGAATGACAAGGATCTGTCTTATTAGCCTTAAATTCTGTTTTTTGTTTGTTTTTTTGTTTTTTAACGCAGAGGTAGCTTTCAATAATAACTAACATGTACTGAACTGTCTTGGAGCAAACCTTCCACTTGTAGCTCTAATCCTCATACAAACCCTAAGGAGATAGCATTGTTGGTCCCACATTCCTGATGGGTAAAAGCAGATGCTTGGGGAACCCAGGAAACTCTTCTGATATAGCCTGACAGTACCAGAGTGAGGACTGGCCTCCAGAAAACTCAACTTCCATAGTTTTCCTCTTACTCTCTGCACTGTACTCCCTCCCTGCCACACCTTGCATCACTCTAACCCCATGTCCTCCTCATTCGCTCCTTTTCATAGTGCTCATTCATTTGCAAGATTTCTGACGGGAAGGTTGATCGCAGCCCCTACTAGGGTCTGCTCTGATGTGCCTGGTTGGAACTGGGAAAGGGGAATGTCCACATGTTTCTCTGCTTCTTGAGTTCCTCAATTCTCAGGGGCATGATTTGAACAGTAATTAGTTTCTTTGAAATTGTTCTTTGGACCCTGGCAGCCATGCTGCTCGGGGCTCGGTCGCCCCATCTCCAGCAAGGCACACCCAGGTACATGGGCTGAGCGACCCCCGGGCGTCTTCCAGATTGGCCGGGATCCTTAGTTGACTGCCCTCCTTCGGGCCGGGAGGGGGGGTCCTAGGGTCCTGAGAAGCGGGTCTGGATGTTCCCAGCCAGCCACGCAGCGGCAGCGGGAGGAGGAGCTGGGGGGGGGGGTGGGGCTGAGATCCGAGCACCTCACCCCGGGCAGCCATGCTGCTCGGGGCTCGGTCGCCCCATCTCCAGCAAGGCACACCCAGGTACATGGGCTGAGCGACCCCCGGGGGGCCAGTGCGCCATTTTGTGCCAGGCTTTGCCTGCTGGCCGCCCGGCCAGGGAGTTCTGGAATTTGGGTTCTTTGATATACTGCAGCAATGGTTCCAGGCTGAACCCACAGTGCTATGGGGACGTGTATCAATCCTATAGATTCTCAATGGCAGTAAATCTTCCTCTGACGATCCTGTACTCACTTTATAGTGCAGATTGCCAATCACAAGTTCAATTAAAGGCAAAATTACGAGCTTGTCCAGCAGGATGTTCCCATTGCTTAATAGGACGATGAATTAGCAGAGGGGTTACAGTAGGCAAGACCATGATGCTGACTGGCATTCGAGTCCATACCCTGGGTTAGAATGTGTCGGGCTGTGTGGGCTAGTCCCCGTTGAAATTCTGACCCCACTGGATGGTTTAGGAGGGCCGGTGGAGACAATGCAGGAGGTATAACAGTCTATGGGGCGCGCTGAGCTGATGCAGAGCAACTACTGGTATACTTAATACTGGCTGGGAACACGCCTGGCTGTGGAGCTTGGGGGAGGCCTTGGCTGGGTGGAGTCTATCACTAAGGAATGCAGGAACTGGATGGGGGCTGAATTCTGATCGGGTCACAGTTGTAGTCCTTTGGCATAAATATGGATTGGGACTTGACGCACCGTGCCAGCTTAGACTGCAGCACAGTTTGGTGCTCTGAAGGACCAAGGCAGACGTGGGACGGACTCGGCTAGGTTTCAACCTCAACTGAGCCATGTAAGAGCTATATGTGGGTATGAATGAGCTGTGGCTGGGCTCCAACTTCCAACAGCAGGAACCAGAATGGGTTGAAGAGCGGAGCTGGCCCAAGGAACTGCTGATATGCGTGAAGCCTGACACCAGGAACGGGTCTGGTGGAGGAACCTGAAAAGTTTCTCTGACAGGACACTGACCCTACAAATAAACGCAGGAAGCAAGGAGGTTAACAACCCAGAAGAGGTGTTGGAAAGTAACCCACTTGCATACATTGGCTCAGGTTGGGGGCGGACCAGGCTGAGTTAGCTCGCGTTATCCACCGGCAAGTCTGTGCGCTGGAGCTGTGCGGGGGTCTGGCCAGGTTTGGTTGCGATTAAAAAAAAAAAAAAAAGGTATACAATACAAAATGCCAAGGCAAGGCTGCCTGTGCCGGTCAGGAATGCAGCACCCAACCAGCACACCTCCCACTGGTTTAAGTGAAGCATGAGTGTGTGATGGCCAGAACCAGGATGGGCTGCAGTACTCATTGGTTCTAGTGGAGGTCGGGGCTCAGAATAGAACCAACCCAGCAGTTGCAACCACCAGCCGATCGGGGTGATGGACTGTGGTGGGCACTGTGCTTACTAGTAGTGCATGTAGGAGCCTGGACTGGGAACACCTCCGAGTTTCTTTGGGGATTCCCCTGAACAAAATGGAGGAATCAAAACATTAACCAAGAAAAGATGGAAGATGGAGTAGATCAATCAACCACCTCAACTATATGTTTGCAGCGGAAAACTGGACAAGGGGAAACTCTAAGATGGACTATGTCAATCAGTGGACTCTGCACCAGTCTCATCGTACCTGGATTGTTGCTGATGATATGTTGGAGCTTCTAATTGATCGAGGTGATGCTCTGCTGGCTCTGCCCTCGGACCTGAGAGGGCCTCCCTAAGAGGTCGTTGAATTTGGTCAATGGGACGCTGGACTCTATGTATGGTGTATGCTTGCAATGAGGGAAACCCAGAACAACTTGAGCTGTGGCTATGCAACAGGATGGAAGAATCCACCGGGGGGGGGAGGGTTTGGGGTGAAGGGGGGAGAATCCCAGTACCTATAAATTGTGTCACGTAATACAGTGTAATTAATGGAGAAAAAATAATAAAAAAAAATTTCAAAAAAAAAATTGTTCTTTGTAGTTACCAAAATATCTCATATAAATTTTTTGAGCTTGTGCTCATGTTTTATTTCAGCTTCTAGTCGCAAGCTTGCCATACAGGAAGACGATGGGAAGTCATTCTTAACATGACTCACTCCCTCATTTTCCAATGTACCCAAGTAACAGGTTCTGGCAGGTCGTTTTCCAAACTCTCCAGTCTGCCCACTTGTTCTGAAGCCTATTTCCTTTACACTATTTCAGTGTATTTAATGTGGACAACTGTGAACTTATGAAACCCACTCATTTGTATTTTAGGCTTTTTCAAAATACCCTCTGCACTTAATTTCTAGCTAAATTAAGCTTTATTTAGTGGAATAATAACATGAATTATAACAATACACATCCATGGATTCTTATTACCATCAATAAATGCAGTATTCCTTGTGTGTCCTATGAATTTAGACACGGCCTTGGCTTTCCCGTCATTTATTCTCATGTTATTCTTACTGATCCAGGGTTCTCTGGTTGCTGGGAATGTTGCTCCAAGATAGTACCAACTTCATCCCTCTCCAGCAATTGTCCTCATATTAAAAACTATCTCCTTCTGTGGTGCCTCTTCCACATAGCTAGACCCCATTTAATGATTGCTTGAAGTAGGAAAATCAAAGCTGATACTTCTTGCTCAATTAGGACCATTCTGAAGAGCCCAGTGTTCCATTCAGAGGGTAATGAGAGTGTGAGAGAGAGGATTTTAGTTCAGGCAGATTGTATTATTAGTCAGGGGAGAGAGCTTGACAGACTGTTCCCTTGTGGGAGAGTGACTGGGACCACATGGCAGAGTGACTGTATAAGAGAGGTTGTCAACCAAGGAATACAGCAGTAGGTTTTTATACAACCTAGGCCTAGGGAATGGGCACGGGATACTCATCACAGCTGGTGCTGATCTTCTGTGTAGAGGCAAGTTCAGGGTAATTTGGTATCCAAGCACTCCTGGATGAGATGTTGGATTGACTTTCGCAGGGTGCTAGAGTCACTTCTGCTCTGTCCAACCTAACACTGCTCAAATTCAACAGTTCCCTTCCCGCTCCCTCCCAGATTTGTTGAGATGTCTCTTTCAGCATATCATAAACTCTCCCTCTCACCACAATCCTGCTTGCTTCAATCCCAGAAAACATTGCTCAATGAATTTGTTACGCAAAACTTGGAAGAGTCGCAGTATCTATTCATAGCAAACCTGACATACAACAATTGCTATTAGAAATTGCTGTAAATGAAGACTGCAATGGGGAATCAGTGAGACAGAACTGTGGATGAAACATTTTCAGCCCAGTCATTCTACATGCGAGCGGAGAGTAATAATTTTAAACAGTGTGGAGCGAGATGTCTGTTTCTGAGAGCTGTTGGTGTTTTGGATAAAGTCAATAAGGTTATCAATGGTTAATCACCAATGTAAGGCAGCGTTTGAAAGTTGTACATTCTCAACAACATCACGTAGCTATTTACTGCCCCAGTACAGAACAATTTGAGTAACACTAACATTTAATTTCAAGGATACTCAAGCCCTTGAATAGGTTGAATTCTTGATCCCAACAAGTCTACTCTACTTCACTTAGAGCTCTAATTGGGAAGCTTGTTTAAACCTGGTCTGATGCTTGTGAAATGTGTGATTTTCCAGATCTCGTTGAATGTCATGGGACTGCAGGAGTAGCGCACTTTTCACTGATACAATTCATCTGCTTTTGAAGACAAGATAAGGCAAAAATGCATCTGAATGCTTCATCATCTTTCCTGATGAGTGATAGACCAACAGGCCTGAAATACTTGTATTCTTAGCCCAGATAATGGAGTAATGGGTTGATTAAGGAAGACTGTATGTAAATGATGTTACAGGACCTAGACAGGAGAATGTTACTTGGTATCGTGTTTTGATCGTGCTGCTTCTAAGGAAATCATGTATAAAGGAAAGTATAGGATATGATACTTTCGGTAGTCACTATGACAGATGGTTCTAATGTACTACAAAGATAACTTTTTTTTTTAAAAGATTTATTATTACTATTGGAAAGCCAATATACAGAGAGGAGGAGAGACAGAGAGGAAGATCTTCCATCCGATGATTCACTCTTCAAGTGAGCCACAACGGGCCGGTGTGCGCCGATCCGAAGCCGGAAACCAGGAACCTCTTCCAGGTCTCCCACGCAGGTGCAGGGTTCCAAAGCTTTGGTCCGTCCTGGACTGCTTTCCCAGGCCACAAGGAGGGAGCTGGATGGGAAGTGGAGCTGCCGGGATTAGAACCAGTGCCCGTATGGGATCCTGGGGCTTTCAAGGCGAGGACCTTAGCCGCTAGGCCACGCCGCTGGGCCCTACAAAGATAACTTTTAAAAAATTTTTTATTATTTTGTGATACAGTTCCATAGGCTCTAGGATTTCCCTGCCACCCTCTCCAAATACCCTACCCTGCAGTGATTTAACCTATAACATTACAATGGTATAGTTCTTCATAAACAGTAAATATTTGCCTGGATTAAGGGAAACAATTTTTTTTAAGATTTATTTATTTTATTACAAAGTCAGATATACAGAGAGGAGAGACAGAGAGGAAGATCTTGCGTCCGATGATTCACTCCCCAAGTTAGCCGCAACGGCCAGTGTAAGCCGATCCGAAGCCGGGAACCTGGAACCTTTTCCGGGTCTCTAAGGGAAACAAATTTTAAAATTGCTATGGCAGATGGTGGATGAGGAGTTTGAGAAGTTCAGAGAAGTTGGCATGACTGATGAACATGCACCTCAATGGCAGACAGTGTTGCACTGGCTCAGACAGCAGTAAGTCATGTGCTAGAGAGAGGGAAGACAGCATCACTGAGGGGTGTGCACTCGTCCTCTCATGCAGCCCATGACGTGAGATGCTCCTATGAAACTGGGGTCACGGCAGCCAAAGGGAGAGTAGGCTAATAATTGAGGTCATGATTAAGCACGCTGATATTTCAGCATTAGAAGCATTAAACACCAAGTAAATAAGATCATCACAGCAAAGGGCAAGTTTGGAGTGATAGCCAGGAAGGGGATCGATGTTTTAGAAGAAGTTAGGGAGTCTGTGTGACATGGGTTCTGAAAGGACAAGGCCAATACACAGTCAACAAGAGACTACTGTCTGCACATGATCATGAGGCTGAAGAAAGCTTTTTTTGTCCAAAATCTGACCTAAGCCTGTTCACTCTGAATCCGTTGGCCAAAGGTCGGATCCTTACAGAGGCACGCTGATGCGAACCATGGCAACCTTATGTGGTGATGAACCTTAGTCCTTTTCTAAAGGAACGAATGGACTTTTTCTTGGGTAATTATTAACTCAAGTACTGGGGCTAAAGAATGGACAGGCCTAGTACTTGACACAATTCTACACTGTTTTCTTGGCTTATGAATTCAGAGCTCTGAGAGTGGAAGTGTCAAGTGGAGGTTGTTGTAACTGTATTCCTTCTACTTTCCCTCTCTGACCAAGAGGAAATGTATGCCAGATCACAGCTGTAATGTTAATATAGAAGTATTACATTCTTGGATGACACAAAAGATAATATATGAACTTATGTTAAGAGAAAAGAATGATCAATAAAACACAGTGAATGGATGGATTTCATTGGAATCTAAAACATATGCTTTATAAAGAGCATTGTGAAGAGAATAAAGCACACTGCTGATTGGGAATAATAGTTTAAGATCACATGTCAAAGTAATTGTTTATAGAATATATATAAAGAACTTTAAAAACTCAACAAAGAGAAAATTAACAACCCAATTAAAAATGAACAAAACGCTGACCACTTTTCTAAAGAAGAGATTGGGTGGCAAAAGAGAACTTGAAAAGATGCTTATCACTGTTAGTAATTAGGAAAATGCAAATTGAAACCATAAACAGTTACCATTATGATGGTCATTCAAGGTGCTCATGAAAATACAGCTATGAGAAAACAATGCATACATTTGGTGGATTTTGTGTTAAACATATTTTAATTATGTTTTGCACAAATTTTCTGAAATACTCCACTATATACCTGGTAGAAGGGTAAAGTAAAATATATATTAACAATAACAAGTATTATTCAGGATGTGGAGTAATTGGTACTTCCAGTGATTGCCTGAGGAATAAAATATGGCATGGCCATTCTGGAAAACGATTTTGTTATTTGCTACTATATTAAACATTTGTTTAACTTATGATCTAGAGAATTCTTTGTAGTAGGCAATAACCAGCTGTTTTTTTTTTTGTGATTATACTTTTTGTTATCTTTGTTGGGCACATGACCTTGATTATGACCTGAATTTTATTCATGGCCTCAAAGATTGGTTCATTGAAACCCATTTGTCTTAGTGCTACCCAATTCTTAGTTAATTAACATCACCCTTGAAGACCCCATAGATTTTCAGACTTCCAAGGTGAACAAACAATGCTGTAGACACTGTTTTCTTCTGGGTCTTTCTAATTAATAGCTAAGGCAAAGACACTAGTTCAATGACCTGAAAACGAGCTTTGAAAGATTCTGCAGTTCTTAACGCTACAAAAGTGCAGGTAATCAATAAACACATCCTCATTCTGCTGAAGATTCTGTAGTGCTAAACGCTGTGTAACCGCCTGGTGTCACTGGCTTTACTCAGACACTTGCTAGTTCTGCTTATTCATAAATAAGTCCCTCCTGATATGATGCTATCATGAAATTATGAATGCTGACATTTAAACTAGCAATGGTAGAGGCCAGTGCAGGCGACTCCTCTGCCCTGTAGGGGCTGGCATCCCATATATAGGTATTGGTTTGTATTCTGGTTTGTATTGGTTTGTATTTTGATTCAGCTCCCTGCTTATGGACTGGGAAAGCAGCAGAGGGTGGCCTAAGTCCTTGGGACCCTGCACCTGCATGGGAGACCTGGAAGGAGCTCCTGACTCCTGGCTTTGGATCAGTTCAGCTTCCTGTCATTACAGCCATTTGAGGAGTAAACCAGCTGATTGCAAACTTTCTTTTTCCTCATGTCTTTGTGAAACCTACCTTTCAAATAAAAACAAATAGATCTTTTAGCAAAGTAAATAAGATAGCAATAGCTAATATATAATTAGCAACTGTGTGTAAGCACTTTGCCTAATGCTTTGTAAGTATTAACTGTATTCAGTTTTATAGTGATTCTACAGGGAAGTAAAATTATCTACATTTTATTTCTAAGAAAACAGAGAATTTGGTTGGAATAACTGAGCCAAAGTCCTGTATTTAGTATTAAACAATGCTGGGATTTCACATGCTCTTTGCATTTTATTGGCAGGGTGCAATGCCTCTTTCGTACGAAAAAAAAAGTGGACTTACAAAATTCTAGCACAGCTTGTTTTATGTAGCAGTTAAGACACCCCTGAGGATGCCTGCTTTGCTTATTAGAGTGTCTGGATTCAATTCCCAGCGGCACTCTTAATTCCGGATTCCAGATCATGCAGGTGCACTGTGGGAGAGAGCCGGTGTTGCTCAAGCAGTTGGTCACCATCACCTGTGTGGGAGACCTTGATTCAATTCTAGGCTGCTGGATTCAGCTCTGCTCAGCTCTTATTACTGCAAACATTTGTGGATTATGCCAGTGGATATTGACTTCTTGCCTCCTGCCCCTCAATTAAATAACTAAATAAAATTTTAATAGACCGAGAAAATTTAAAAAGGCAAGGATCAGAACATGTATGTTGTCTCAAATAGTTTCTTGTGGCTCTTTGAAATAAATCTCTGTTCTCTAACCGACAAACTTACCTATATCCCTGTAACTTTGTTTTAGTTACCATAGCTTAATTTTACCGATTCTATAGAATCATATAGTATATTCCATTTTATATATGGCTCCTTTTACTTAGAATGATGCTTTTGAGGTTCATTCAGAAACATGATATATTCTTGTAAAAGTAACTTTTTCCCATTGTGTTAATATTCATAATTTGTCACCTATTCACCTGTAGAGGGACATTTGAAAGACTGCGTTTTGATGGTTATGTTTGAATCTAAACAGTGATTTATAAATCTTTGTGTAGACATAGGTTTTCAGTTTCCTAAGAGTAACATTACCTAGTGATATTGTTTAATAGAAGCTTAGCCTTACAAAGGTAGCTAAAATGTCCCCTAATGTAGTTTTACCATTTTTAACACTTGTAATACATCACAGTTTGGGTAGTTCTTTTGCCAAAAGTCAGTATTCTCTCTCTCTCTCGTTTTTTGCACTTACCGCTAAATCTTTATTGAACTTTTTACTATAATAGAAATACAGTGTTAGTAAGTAGAAAGGAGACTACAACAATACTTGGAAGGAGGGGAGGAAGCAGGGAGTAGGACGGTGGGCAGAGGGGGTAGGAATAAGGAGGGAGGGTTACTGACAGGGGCAAGGCAAGGATTTTTTTTTAATTAAATTTCCTGTCATTTCTATGACTATTGAGCATCCATTTGTCATCATTCCAGCAGAAAGTTCTCAAAAGTTGTCTCGACATCCTGTAGTTGTCAGTGTGAGTCCCTAGAGCTAACAACACCTACGGCCTCTTCGCTTTCAATCTTTCACTAGAGTTTTATCCATGTGCAGTTCGCTTTGAAATAGGCAATCTACCTGCAGTTCCCTCCAAATTTATTGGAAATCTTTAACGACAGCAAGGATAAGGGTCAATAAGTGGGCATGCGTACTGTCATTGAAATACTCTTAGTTTAGAAATTATGTATCTGTGAGGTATCCTTGTTGTTTTGATTTCCATTTCCTTCAAGGCTAATGATACAAATGACGTTTGTTGGTTAGTCCTTTAGTTTCTTTGGTAGAATGCTTGTTGCCTTTGTTTTCAGTTTCTCTCTCTCTGTTCCACCCTTCCCTCCTTCTTTCTCTCTCTCCATCTCGCTCGAGCTCGCTGAGAAAGTCACATTCTTTCTGTATATCTCTGCCTCACTCTGGCTTTCATAGAGGTCCACTAGACAGAAAAAGTGTTTAGATAAATCATTTCATTCATTTCTCTTTTCATGGAGATGAATCCATCTCTGCCAGTCGCTCAGTGTTTGGAGAACATTTACCAATTTTCTCATATTTTCTAATTTTCTATGATGGAAGGCTTAGTTCAATGCCAGTTATTCCATCATGGATATAAATAGAAGTCTAATTTAATAGAATTTTAAAATGAACATTCTAGGTTATCTTGTCTTGCTTCAATGATCTTTTAAAGAAAATTGGAAGTGAAGGGAAACAATTTATCTGAGTTAAGATATTTAAAATAGAAAGAATTGAGAAGATATTAACTATTGAGTAACTGTTTCTGCCTTTTAGTTAACAGCATTTTTTTAGATCTCATGAAAATCAAAATTGCTTTATAGTCATTTGCTTTTCTTAAATTGAAGGTGTATTTGTAGATTCCCAGTGAGTATGGAGGATTTGGCTTGGGTCAGGAAATTAAATTTCATTCCACAAAATGGTTAACATTAACTGACTGTACACAGTGTCTTGCTTACTATGATTTTTCTATTTTGTTCCTCACTTAATTTCCCCAGCAACTGGGCTCTATAACTTGCCTCATTATAAAGATAAATGAACCAAAGTTTACAGAAGTATTTAACATGCTGCAGTTTGCACAATTAAAAAGAGAGAAACGTGGAATTTTGCTTGTTTAGTCTGGTTTCAGCAACTGATTCCTTAATCATTGCAATAACCTATTTTCTTACTGAAAACAAGTATGTTCCTGAATGTAAATAGAGATGAAGTTTTACTTGGTTTTTGTCATCAATAAACTTGCAAACTTGAGGCAAGAAGACAGACATATAAACAGATATGCAAAGACCTAGAATAGACTAGGTATTGTGAATAAAGGAGGAAATTGTGGGTAAGGTGGGTCATCAAGAGAACAGGAACAAGCTGTGCAAGGATATCAAAGCGCACTGAAAATAACCTGAGGCATGGGAGAAAAGGTGGAAGAGATGACACGCAGAGGTGGGGACAGTCTAGATAATGTGGGTATCTGTGCCTAGTGGAGCAACCCTTACTAAGGCTTATTAGAGATGAGTGGAGAACGGTATCCGCTGTTACAAATGCTTGATCTGCTAACAGAAAGACAAAATAACCAAATAATCATGCACATTTTAAAACCACCGAGCAAGTTAATTGGTGTGAGAAAGTAGAAGAATAACAGTCATCCAGTGTCGAGAACTGCAGTAAGATCCCCAGGGAAATTGACCTCATATTGGGCAGAGAAGAAACAGCTGTCACATTAAATATGAATATGCTGAGACCTTTCGTTTCCCTTTGGGTTCCACGAACTGTATTGTTTTATGATCTATGAAAAATAAAGTGCTTACATTGATGGTATTGGATTTGAGGGGATTTTACTTTTTTTGTCCCCGTTGCAAACTATTCCAAGCTGCATATGTTATGTTTCTTCAATTCTTTTCAAAGTGGTAGTGTTATGTAAGTTGAGATTTTTGAATCATTCAAGGCAACTTGAAAATATTTCTGCATATTTGTAAACATAGCCCCATTTCTAGAAACCATGTTTATTTCTCAAGCTGTGGGTGGCACTATTTTTTTTTTTATTAAGGACTTCAAAGTCTTCAGTCACATTTTTTAGCCATTACACAATATGTTCTTCAAGCATGCGCAAAACATTGCACAAAGAAATTGAGCTTGATGCAGGGAAAACAGCAGCCCTAATTTAAAAGTTTGTTAACAAATATTATGATTTGTTATTTAACAGTTGACTTGATTTGGCATCTGGAGATTTTCTCAAGTGTGAGAGTATACAGCATATTGACTTGTTTGTGTCAAAAGCAGATATCTGGTTGAAATGTGGCTAGCATATTTAATCCATTCAAAAATGAGGGGAGAACACATCTTGGAGATTGATAATATTTTGCAAAATATTTACAAACACACAGTGTTTTATTGATTCTCCAGGATTTATTGAGCCTAATTCTGCCTGTAATTTTTTTTTTCAAATGATGAAAAAGTCAATATCAAAACTTACAAGTCTCAGTACTTATGCCTCTACCTGGGCAGTTGTTTTAATACCATAGTACTCTATGCAATTCTTATGAATCTTTGAGTTCACTGGACATTTAGCATCTTGTTCCCGTCATTATATTTTAACTAGTAATTTATCTCTGAACACATTTTAATGCGTATCTTTTGTGCTCTTCTCTTACCAAGATTTCCAGATTCACGGAGTGGATGAGGGTGGACTTAAGAGCTAAATTCCACAACTTTAGGACAAAGTTTCAGTAATTGGAGAGCTGTTTCAAATAAGGAAGTCTGACACACTGAGGAACGTCCTTGAATTTTATTCATTTTGAGCATTTATGCATACATATGTTTATTACCTTCCTTAGACATGGCCTCAAATGTATGTGTTGTCATAGTGTGTACAGACACTTATTGATAAGTAATTAATGATATAGACTGATTGCTTTGGATATATTATTAATTTTCATAATGTGTTTTGAAGCTTTATTTGTCTACTTATTTATTTTAAAATAAAAGAGATAAGGAGAGAAAGAGAAAGAGAGATCTTCCATTCACTGATTCTTTCCCTAAATACTTGCAGCAGACAACACGTCTGGATCAGTCTGAAGCCAAGAACCTGCAACTTCATATGGTCTCCCATGAAGGGTGGCAAGGACAAAAGCATCTGATCTTGGGCCCTCATTTGATGCCTTCCTGGGCACACTAGCAAAAATCTGTATGGAAAACAGAAGATCCTAGACTCAAACCAGCACTTCAATATGGGACGTGACTCTAATATGGGATACAACTTAACCCACTGTGCCATATACCTGCCTCTGGAATGTTGTCTTCTACAAATGGTTTCATTAGTGTCGCAGAAGTCAGTCGCAGCCCTCTCGATGGTAGGTAGAGTGAAACTAAAGATGAATGCTTGTTGAAACCTCCTTCTCTGAGTTGAACAGAAAACTTTGATGCTAGTATTATCTGAGAACTGAAGGGAGAAATTAGAAAAGACTGGAGGAATATATCCTCACATCCCATTAGGAAAGAGACTATTGAGATAAACTGGTAAAGCCTCCAACATGTGAGTAGAACTTTTTCTGTGTATTTCCCAGGTTTTACTCTTCAGGTAGCTTGATATTCTTCTGATTCCCGGAGTAGATTTCTCTACTAAGAAGACAATGTATTGAACAGCCAACAAATAGAGCCTACTTGGCAGTAAGAGGCTCATAAGTTCCTCTGTTGGGTCTTTGACACAAAGTAGTTTCATGTGAGTTTGAGCTGCATAAGCTGGGTTTTTGTTATATGCCCGATTTCCACCAGGAAAAGATAAGTAAATATTCTATCTATCTATCTATCTATCTATCTATCTATCTATCTAAAAAACCATCATGCTGGAGTAAAGAAAGGCAAGTGAAATACTGTTTCCTATGTCCCTGCTTGTCCATCATACATGAAGGCAACATGGGCCGGTTCTATAGTTAATGATCTATACCAGTAAGTAACTAATTCTGACTCCTTGTCCAAACCACTGTAGACCTCTGTGGATAGATTCACATGGTCTTCTTTCTAGACTTTCTACTGAGAATAAGTTCCATGGCTAAAAGTATATGTATTCAGTTTATACCTATTGAATACTTAGGGCATAAGAGACATGGTTCAAGCACTTAGTAGGTGTTCATTCATTTTAGTATAGCATCATGGTGCACATTACAGCCCTTTGATGGAAGGCAGGGTAAGTAAAGATTGGGAAGTATATATGTAAGAGGTTCTGCCAGTTGCTCTAAATAGTCTATTTCCTAGTGGGATGTGAGGATATATTCCTCCAGTCTGTTTTAAGTTCTCCCTTTAATTCGCAGATAACTCTCGCATCAATATAGTATTTGACATATGACATATGTTGCATGTTTAGCCTGTTGCATGGGTGAGAATACCAAGGCAGAGGGGTTTCTAAATGACTGAGTAATATCATAGAATATGTTGTAAAGATGTAGTTTACACAGAGAGCGTCTGAATTTATATTTTAAAAAAATCTCTTTTTTTTGGGTTGGGGGAGTGGGGAAGAATCACTTCACTCTGATCATAGCAGTAACATTGTAACAACATGTTCAAAGAGAGCCAACTCCTGCACAGACCCCAATTCGATACCATGTTGATGTCTACACAGGATGGGTGCCATTTTCCATGGCAATGCTGAACCAAAGAACTGCTTCAAAGCAGACAACAGGTTGACCTGCTGGTTTAACCACTTTAGTCACTACCATTTATGCTTTTATGCCAAAGTAATTTGCCCATGATTTTCAACTTGATCCTGAACTTCTTGATTACACTAGCCTATTTGAAATTTGGTACTGTCTCAGAATTTTGAGAAACTCTCACAGACTCTAACATCAGTCTGATTCTGGGCACATTGCAAACACTGCCTTCTTTCACAGCAGCAAGGCCTCCTGCTCCTGGGCTCTGCGAGGCTCCTGGTTGGTGATGTCAGGCCTTGAGGGCTCAGCTTCTCAGCAGTGATAGCATGACCCATTGCATGAGCAACAAGAGAACCCACAAACATGCCAGTTTGGGAGTTGCCTTTAGGCCATTCAGTTGGCTGTCGATAAAGCTGCAGTTGAACCTACAGCAGACAGTGGGGTAGTTCCTGCTGGTGGCTGAGCTGCTGCTGCTGGTTTCAGTGCAGCACCCATAGGAGGAGCCCACCTGGAGGGAAGGACCCTGCAGGAGGTGTGGCTTTGGCTCCCATGTGGCATCATAACTGTGATGTTCCTAGGAATCTCAAAGCATGAAAATCTGCCTAGAGTATACATTCTTAACCATCCTGTGTTATTGTACTGCACATATTGTCTGGATCATACTATTGGCAATTTATGTACGTTAATAGATACAATCCTTAAACTCTGAGAGTTTATCAACTGATTTCTAAAAGCTACAAAAACCCTGGTTTGATTTAATCTTGAGAAGATTCAAAGATAAATTTGTTCATCTAAGTTAAAGACTATGTTTCTCCTGTTGGTAGTAAAGGTAGGCTATTTAAGAATCAGCTGTGGAACTGGATGTAGAATGCATTGGCTTTAAAGTGAAGTGCATACAGGCAACTAATGCAAGTAGTGGTGACGAGTCACTGCTTTATATGAAAAGCATGAAGAAATCGGCAAAGGATTTTTGAAATACTCAAAGACTGAGGGATTTCAAGACAACGAATTCAAATATTCCAGACTGCAACCTATCAAAGCAGAATAGCATAGCATTATAGAACAGGAAGCTCAGAACTAATAGTTGGAAGCCAGGCAGGTCATTTTTGGCTCACTGAAATGAAAAGATAAAAAAAGAATCTTCCCCCAAATATATTCCCTCACAAATATATCTGTTATGCTTGTATTCAAGAGGAGATGGGTTTCTGTGAGTCAGAAATGTCTTTGAAGCAAACCCTCAAGGAAAGAAATCAAGCTAGAGAGCCTACAACATTCTCTTCTGCAGAAAAATTTCTTAATTTCATGAATCTGTAGTCTTCTTTATGAGGTAGATGGGATCGATTAAAATTTATAATGAGTTCACCTTTGATTATGAATGATTATGATGCATAGATACCTTTAACAGCTAGTTAAATTAGAAATGTGGGCCTGGTGAGGTTGCCTACTGGCTAAAGTCCTTTCCTTGCATGCCCGAGATCCCAAATGGTGCTAGTTCTAATTCTGGCAGCCCTGCTTCCCATCCAGCTCTCTGCTTGTGTCTGGGGAAAGCAGTTGGGGATGGCTCAGAGCCTTGGGACCCTGTACCTATGTGGGAGATGTGGAGGAAGTGCCTTTCTCCTGGCTTCTGATTGACTCAGCTCCAGCTGTTGTGCTCACTTAGGGAGCGAATCATTGGACAGAAGATCTTCATCTCTCTCTGTTCTCCACTCTGTTTATCTATCTTCCCAATAAACAGAAATAAATCTTTTAAAAATAAATGAACATTAAAGGTTGGCACAGTGGCTTATCATGCTAACCCCTTGTCTGTGGTGCCAGTATTCCATATGGACACCAGTTCAAGTCTTGTCTGTTCCACTTCCCATCCAGTTCCGTGTTCATGGCTTTGAAAGGCAGTGGAGGATGGGTCAAGGTTTGGGACCCTGCACGCATGCGGGAGACCCTGAAGAATTTCCTGGCTCCTGGCTTTGGATAGGTTCAGCTCTAGGCAATGCAGTCATTTGGGGAGTGAACCAATGGATAGAAACAAACTTTCTCCCCTTCTTTTCCTCTTGTAACTCTTTCAATTAAAATAAACAAATCTGAGAGAGAGAGAGAGAGAGAGAGAGAGAGAGAGAGAATGTTGGTGCTTGGAACCAAGGTGGTAGCTGAGGGAGAGGCTCCAGGAATATCACCTTGCAACAGAGACACCGAAGTGAACATTCATGCATTCACCAAGACACCTGCACAAGGATGGCAGAAGTCAGATACAGGACTTCAGTGCCTTGCTTTGTTATAAGGAAAATTCATTGAAGATCACCAGTAGGAAGAGCTGTTCACTCTCCACTTGGGAGAGAGAGATGAAACTGAATCCCAGGGCCAGATATGCTGTGGATTGAAAAAGTGGCTATAGCGGTCCAGAGGCTAACCTATTGGCTGTACTGCAACACCTGTCTCTACTATTGAGTTTAAAATGAAGTTCTCTACTGTGATGCATTGATGTTATATCTTCTGATTTCTTGCCTTCTTAAATAGGTGCTATAATTCTTAAAAAGAATGTGGGGAGCATTAAAATCTGCATTGTTTCATATTCATCAAAAATAAACTTGTATTTCCAGTAATAACACACTTTCCTTCAAGGTTTTCCATGAGACATGGAAAGGAGAAAAAAGATGGGAAAATTCTTTAGTTAATTCATCTGTAAAACTGTTTGAAAAATAAGTCATTTGGCCTATATTATTGAATGATTCCTACCAAGATAGTCTACACATTTTATTACCACAGACATTGTAACTGAAATAGATTGTAGCAATCATTTTCCCAACACTTGCATTTCAGTCAAGTTGTGGGATGCTCAGAGATGCAGTATGAATTGGGACATGCAGCACATTGCATGAAGTAAATCGTATGCCGCAGAAAGACAGTGTGGTCATATACTTTACACAAAGCTTATCCTCAAAACTAAAGATGAGTGCTTTTATTTCCATCATAAATAATTATTTTACAAATCAATGAAAAGAGGACCCAGCACGGTAGCCTAGTGGCTAAAGTCCTTGCCTTGCACGCCCAGGACCCTGCACCCACATGGGAGACCTGGACGAGGCTCCTGGCTTCTGGCTTCAGATTGGCACGGCTCTGGCCATTGCAGGTGCTTGGGGAGTAAGTGAGCAGACAGAAGATCTTCCTCTCTGTCTCTCCTCCTCTCTGTATTTCTGACTTTCTAATAAAAATAAAATAACACATTTAAAAAATCCCAGATTGATGGAAATAAAATCAAAAATCAGGCAAGTTAACATGTCTAGAATCTGGGCCAAAGGTTTTTGAAAATCATGTAAGTTTTCTGACTGCTTTGGGCTTTATGTAGAAGCATGTTTCACTTGGAGGTAGCAATGAAAGCACACTCAGATAACATATCTGTTACCTTGAAATACTGCTTTTTTATATTCCTGATGCTGGAGCAACACTAATGAGGTCATATTTGCAATGCTGTATCACTGGGAAAGAGCACCTGGCATGAAAGTGGAGAGACTGGAGGCTAGCACCATGACACAGCTGGTAAAGCCACTACCTGTGGTGCTGGCACCCCATATGGGACCTAGTTCAAGTTCTAACTGCTCCACTTCCAACTCAGCTCTCTGTTAATGTGCCTGGGAAAGCTGCAGAGATTGTCCTAGTAAGTGCACCCATATGGGAGATCTGGGAAAAGCTCTTGGCTTCTGACTGGCTATTTATTGCCAACTGGGGAGTGAACCAGTGGGTTGATTCTCTCTCTCTCTCTCTCACTCTCTCTCTAATTCATTCAAATAGGTAGACTTAAAAAAAAATTGGATAATATGAAAAGTAGTGGGAACTTGAATATTTTGAAATCTTCGTCTAAGCATCTGGAAATTTCAGTATCCTGAATGTTGGTTTCTGGCACGTTTGCTCTCTAGTTGAGGTATTTTGATTGCTTGGATGTTCCTGGTGTTGCTTTTTTTGTGTGTGTACAGTATCATTTATTTTCTCTGCATCTATGTCTATTTCTGATATTTCAGCACTAGATACTACCTAAGTTGTAATTCATTCAAGGTCTGCTCTTTCTATATCTTTGCTGATTCATTCTCTAAATATTCCCTAACCTCAACCTGATGCCATAGCCACAACTGATTTTTTTTTTCAGTGTGCAATGGGAAAATGCCTAAAAAAAGATAATCTGAGCTGTAAGTTCTTTCTGGACCTGTGGTAAACTCATTCTTCTTGTCCTGTGTTCACAAATGCCATGCTGATAGATTATTTCCAGAACCTTCAGCCCACACAGATCTGTATAGCCAGGGGTAGGAACAAAATTGACCTTGCTATCATCTGTCTGTAGCTGATGTGGGCTTACTGCCTGATTCCACATCTGTAAGAAACCAATGATACTGGCTGGGGTGGAAGACTGCTCAACAAAGCTCCACTTGGCACTGGAGCAGCTACAGATGCTCTGCCTAAGACACTGGCCTGAAACAAGGGCCATTAGAATATTCCAGAGTCCTGTGGTTCTTTGCTGTTTGCTCAAGGTTGTTAGAGAGGTATCAGCTACTCAGACCATTGTTGAATCATGCTGCAGTCTCACAGTCACCTGGCCCTGTGTGATCATGGGCTGCATCACAGCCATGCAATATGCTGGTGGTAATATAGACCCAGATAAGTTAGTCTCACCAAACTACGTGTCTATGTGGAAATCCCAGGGGCTCTGTCCTCAGGCACCTGCCCTCCAAGAGAAACTCTTTCCAAAATTGGACTTTACAAGCCTATCACTGATTCCCAGTACACAGTCCCCTGGCTGCTTTTGCTTATCCAAGCCTGGAGGAAATAGATAAAGGCAATCTTTTGGTAACCCAGTTGACTCCGAACTGGCCACTCCTGGATTCCTTTGTCCCAGATCCCTCAGAATGTCCCGCGGTGTCCTCCAGGCCTGTCAAAGGCTGGCAGTGGCAAATGCCAATGTGAGTCCAACTCCATGAAACCCAGGTCTGCCAGGCAAATCCGCAGGCTCAGGTGTGAGCACCAGTTGGACGCCAGGGGCCTTGGGGTTTCTCAGGTGCCAGTTCTCAATGTGGAGTCTTGGTTTTTAGCTATTTATTGTTCTGCTTTGTTTTCATGAGAAAAAAAGGAACGAAATGAGTTTAGGTGACAAAAATGAAATCTAGGCATCTTTTTTTTCATGGTAAATGTTTCTGTGAATTTTGTAAGGTGACACTAGACGCCTCCTATTTTGAGTTAGAGGTGAAAGGTACTGGAGTTCACAGGCACTGTTGACAAAGAATCAAAAGCAGCCTTTGAATTTGGTGTGTTTGCTTTCTAAGATGAATTTCTATCTTTATGCCTTTATCTGTACTGTTTTTTCATCTTAATTTGTTTTTACACTTGAAGTCGTATTGCTAACTGACATTATAATCAAAGGTTCAGTAGCACACTAAATAAAGAGTTTAACAAATTAAAAGGAAAAATATCATTGGCTAGTGCCATCGTGTAGCAGGCTATGCAACTTCCCGGGGGTGCCAGCATTCCATACGGACACCAGTTCAAGTCTTACGGGGGGTTTTTAATGTGACTTGGATTTCAGGAAAGCTCTCAGAAGGAAACTGAGACCTAAAGGAAGATAGGTGTTAATTGTAAAGCGAAGTAAAAGCAGTGGAATGAACCATTGGTGGTAACGAGTATTTTCAGGCAAAGAAATAGCATCTTGAATAACTTGGTGAGGATGATTCGCAGAATCGAAAGGCCAGGATGGTTTGAACTTGGCAAGTCAAAGTGCCTGGATATTTTGGTTATGGCAGTAGCAACACTAGTAGTGCAGAGATAAGGGGATTGTAGTTAGAGCAGAAGTTTACAGAGGAGTGAATGCAGAAATTACAAGAGGTTGATGTTAGTGCTACTTTCTAGGTTTGGGGTGTAATGGTGCTAACAGTGTCATGAATCCCTGAAGTAACTCTAAACTAGATAGGAATCAGGTTTGTGCATGTTTCTAAGTTACTTCTGCAAAGTCGAAATTGAAATGTCAAGTTGACGATTGTTTATGCACAGCTGGAGCTCAGGGAAATCAGGCTTTTGCATTGGAAAACCAAGCAAAAAGTAAGTGAAACTCTCTGTCTCTCCTCCTTTCTGTATATCTGACTTTCTAAAAATTTTTTTAAAGAAGTGAAGATGAAGATATCACAGAAAGATAATTGACAGTGAAGAGATATCTGACTAGATGCGGAGGAAGTAAACAAAAGAGTGCTTCCCATGGTAACCGAGGGAAAGGAGCCATACAAGATGAAGAGGAAAAAAATGTAATGAATGAAAAGCTCCATTGATAGAGTGACATGGGCATCACCGACATTTATCAAGAATGGTTTCACAGAGGCAGTTGTTCTAGCTGCTAAGGCTCTGGTTGATAATCTGTATCCCATACTGAGTGCTCAGGTTCAACATCCAGCTCCAGGTTCTGATCCCAGCTCCCTGAGACACAGTGGAGACAGCTCCTGTCATAGTCCCTACCACCATGCGATACGCTTCTATCAAATCCGTGGCTCCTGGTTTCGGCAGGTGTTTGGAGGATAAATCAGTGGATGGTATCCGTGTTTGTCTCCCTTTCTTTTTTCTCTCTACCTCATTTGCTTGTTCCTTTTAAATAAATAAGTAAAATATAACAAGAAGTGTTTCCACAAAGTGACATAAATTGGAGCCAGACAGGGATTTACTTCAGAGAAATGTTAGGGGGAATAAATGGACAGTGAGTGTACATATCTCTTTTGAGGAAGTTGGTCATAAATGTCAGAAGAGAAAGCACTGTGGCTCAAGGAAAATGTGTAGTTAAAGACATGTTTTTTCCACCTTGTTTACACAGAATGAGCAAGACTTAAGTTCTGTGGAAAGAATCCAGCTGAGATAAAGAATTTGGTCATAGGAGAGGGAAGGAAATATGTCGTATCATGGAGGGTTAGATTTTCTTGTACATGTGAATCCCTAAGGATTCCCTGTTTCCGTTTGGATTCAGCAGACCTAAGATGTGACCAAGATGTTTCTTTTCTAATGAACTTCTAAATGATGCTGATGCTGTGTCCCGGTACATTATGTCCCAAATAGAGTCTAGTAGAGAATTTAGGGGAATTGTTGGACTAGGGGGTGGATCTGGTTGAATTAGGTGATTGCATAGTTGTAGTAGATGATGTTTGTCCCATTGTATGCTTCTTTTCCATAGCATTGCTTGACAGTAGGTAAAATGAAAGAAAAAAGCAGGAGTTTCAGCTGCATGGCCAAGGAACTGAACACAGGCATGAATGGATTTGGGAAACACAGAAAGCCTAGAGTACCAAGGTATGAAGGGAATGTTGAAGTGATTGAACCGCAAACTGAAAGACAGAGAGTCCTTAATAAAGATTTTGGATGGGAAATAATTAGAGATTAAGACAAAAGCCAAGAACATGGGTGATGAGGCAAGGAGCTATAATGCTTCATTTTTACTTAATATCTTAAGAAGAAGGCTGGTGGGATTGTGTCACCATGAGGTCACTCAATGCAAAAGCTGAAAAGTAACTTTGCAGTGAGGGAACTACTCTATTTACTTAATGAATTTTGAAAGAGAAGGTAGAAAGAGACCTCTCCTATCTGTTGGTTGGTTACCCGCATTGGGTATCCTATTACAGCTGGTACTGCACCAGCTCAAAACCATGGGCCAGAAACTCAATGGTGTGCAACAATTTGAGTCATTACTTCTTGCCTTCGCATGTGCATTTTAACAGAAAGTTAGAATCACCAGGTGAATTGCAACTCAATCACAGGTGCTCCAATATGGGCTTTGGGTCTCCCACACAATGTATTAACCACCTTTCTAAATGTTCACCTCCAAAACATTTATTGAACACCCTCCAGGAGATAGTCACCAACGTGGATCCTGCAGATATCCCATGAACCTAACAGCACTTGTATCTGTTGAATTCCTATCTTTGGAGTCTTGGTTTCTAAGCATATGGTGTCTTATAAAAGATCATAGACCTGTCTTCTCCAATTCTCTTTTCCACATCGATAGACACACTAGAGAGGAGAGGATTAGACCAACTTTACCCATTAAGAGAAAATATTTGTCCCCAGGCATTTTTTAATATGAGATTTTGGTTTTAGTTCTAGTCATTGTTGAGGAAGCAAAATTAATTTGTGGGAAAAAGAGAAGAGAAAGTCACTTTACCAGCTCTGACCAAGGTCATTTTTGGTCTTTGTATTTAAAGCCGAAAGAACTTGCTTATTTACTGTTACTAATAGTTCCCTGAAGATATGGGCCTGAAAATAACAAACGATAACAATTTAACATCAGAGAAGATATGATTTCTGAGAACATAGGACTAAAAGAATTTTGTGTAATAAGATGGATGTCATTAAAGGGGAAAAGTTAAGAATTTGAATTTCTGTTGAGTACGTGCATCCACTATGTTTTTCTGACTTTAAGTGAATATTATAGAAAGAATCAATGATATAAATGACTTCATCTGAAATATATTGATTTAATTTTCAGTATAAATGCAAGAAAATACAGAGCCAGGTATCTAGCACTCACAACCTGAATTTACTCCCCAGCTGTGCCATTGTTCTATTTTCCTTTAGTGTATTTTCTGTGTGGAGTGATTCCTTTTCTGATTTTGTTTGTATTCCCCTGAGGTACTGTCAACGAAAGTGTTCACCTCTTTAGGCAGGGCCACAGGTCAGCTAACACAGAACAAAGGAACATTTCGCTTCTTTTTTTGATAAGTGTGGGTTAGGTTTTGGCATTAAGTGTGAGCCAGAAGTATAACAAGAAGGCCAGCCATTTCTGCTGTGTTTTGATGAATTGAAGGCTGTAGTCTCTACTTTTGAAATCTGACTACAGAATCATACTACACTCCCAAACACTCATATTCCTCCAAAATTTCTTGGAACTTTTTGCATGATGCCTCATCTTCACTTTCCTGGATCATTTCTAAGACTTTGATCATTTTGTATTTGGTTTTTCCTTATCAGTGAGAATTCTAGTTACAAATATGATTGGTGAAAATAAGATCAGCATGATACAGGTAGAATTGGGATATGATGATAGGTTGTAAGAGAAGCAAAGCCAGTTTAGAAAAACAGATTTTCCAATCTTGTAACTCACTCCAGAATTATGAGATAATAAATTTAGAAGTGTTCTCCAGCCACCTTCTTTTGAATTTGTGTGAGTGGATGATAAACCACAATTTTTCATGTTCAAAGGAAAAGACCACAAACAACTTTGGCCACCAAAGAGCTCAGCTCTTACAAAATATTTTGATGAGCTAAGTGTAAATGATCAGCAAACATACGGGTTGAATTTCTACCAGCATACTCAAGGGAAGCCTCCTTTTTTGTTTGTTTAATAAGAAAAATGATGCAGTTGACAAATAGGGCTTAACATGTTCTGAATCACATAGAGCCCGGTTAAATAAATTTCCCTGAATCTGAACAAAAGATTGTTTGCCCATTTCTTATTTAATTATATATTTTGACTTTGTTGGTCTTTATTTGTCTAGGTGCCCAAAGAGAAATGAGTAAACTTGATTGTGCCAATTATGAATGTAGTTATCTGTGGCAGGAACTTATTAGTAAAATTCGGCAGTTGCAGAGTTAACTCTGTATCTCACAGGGAATATGTTCTTGGAGAATGTCTCTGATGCTTTCATTTTAATGGCAAGAAAAGGGCCTGTAGTTTTGATAGATGCTTGCCTTTAAGGTTGTGCAAACCAAATTTTGATACAAGTGTGGGTTTTTTTTACCCCATTCATGTCTTCCTGTCTTCATATCCCTCTCCCTATTTCTCTCCTTGCCTCTCTCTAAGTATTTGCTCATCCTGCTTTGTTGCTCTGGCCTGCTGGATTATCAGTGCCACAGGACTTGACATTCTCGCCTAATTCCCTGCTCATCACCCACTGTCACATACCCATAAAGAGACTCCTGGAGAGGTCCACAGGGACGCCTTCCCCATTCTCTGGTGATTAGGAAGTGGCAGCAACTGAGTTGCCACGTGTCAGTCCTTGTAAGCAAGGTTTTTCTATGCTGTTGTAACTGATCTGGGTCTTGACAATTTTATGCATCTTGGGGGAAAACATGTTCTGTTTCATCTTGAAGGAAAAACTGTCCGAGAATGCCCACATTTAGTCTATGAAACCCCACACACTCCTCCTTCATTGGACTTAACTCCTTTAGAAGCCCTTATCCATGCTGCTGGAAGATTTTTTTACTTTTTTTCTTTTTGTAATCTTTAGAGTCTGCTAAGGTGTGGAACTTTCACTGCGCTCTGAACAATGCTCTCGAATAGCATGCTCAGAGTACCCATGTTTGATACGTGCCCCTGTCGCTGGGAGTAGACCCTGAACACACTTTCTGCCTTCACTGCAAAGGATGGATACTTTCATGAAAGAAAAAAATATTCTATAACTTAAATATAGATTTGGTGCTTATTTTAAGCCTGGCTAAAATAATAATAAAACTCTGTGTGACACCAAGTAATTCGTCGTTTAGAGGCATTGTATTTTAGAAAGATGCTATAAAAGCATAGCTATAGCAGTTGGTACCACGTTGTACACTTGTCGTTTCAGTGTCTCTGCTTTGAAGCTATTTTAGGTGCTAACTGTTTTTGTGAATTTATGCTGGGATCTTTTATTTCATTCGAAAGATCCTCTTTTTCTGTGTTCCCTCATGTAGCACTTATATGTACCTTTTCTTTTAAATTCAGTAGTCATTTATCACTAAAAATCACTTTCTCAGGTCAATTTTCCCTTGATTGGTTCAAAAAATCTGTATTGTAAAAATAACAATCACATATTTAGCAAAGCTATGTGAAAGCGTTTTTTAAAAAATTCAACCTACGGCTAATCTTTAACATTAACCAGTTTCTTCAAATCTTCGGACAATTTCTCTAATATGTGCCAGAGTATCTCTTAATGAAATTATTTGCATATTCATTTAGCTGGTTTTACCATGCTAAGAATAGCATGTATATTCTCAGGAAATTTGATTGCTTTTTCATTTGCCTTTAAACAAAAAGGCTCACGTGGAGCAGTTATACCTGTATTATTAAGTCTAGAAAGCCCTGGTGTATTTTTGATTATGTATTGCATGAGTTTGCAAATGCTGACAAAGCTGCAGGCTTGTTCTTGTTCCAGATACTGAATATTTTCTGTTTTATACACACACACACACACACACACACACACACACACACACACACACTTGGTTATCTGTGTCCATGAATTCTTGATTAGCCAACCAAATAAGATGCTTGCCTTTAAGGTTGTGCAAAGCAAATTTTGATACAAGTGTGGGGTTTTTTCCCCCATTCATGTCTTTGAAATATTTGAAAAAAATTATTTGAAAAAAATTACATTCTAGTGACCATAAAAAGTTTCTATTTTTGTCATTATCCTAAAGACAGTATAGTATAGTAACATTGTATTTAGTATTTATTTTCTATTTTGTAATATTTGCAGTGCAGAGATCATTTAGCAAATACAACAGCATTTATGTAGAGGATTTGCAAACCAAATACTGTTTTGTGACACCTGTATGTGTTTATTTGTAACCGACTTACCATGGATACCAAGGAATGATTGCATTTATATAAATGTGTTATTATCAATTATGTATTGGGGCACTGAGAGATTTAACTTTGTTCAATTCATTTTAAAAAAAATGATTTATATATTTATTTGAAAATCAGAGTTACAGAGAAAGAGAAATATCTTCCATTCTCTAGTTCACTCCCCAAATTTCCATAAAAGCAAGGGCTGAACCAGGCAAAAGCCAGGAACCAGGAACTTCATCCAGGCTTCCCACGTGGGTGATAGGGACTTAAGTACCAGGATTTTCCTGTTCCGTTCCCAGGCTCGTTAGTAGGGAGCTGGATTGAAAGTAGAGTTGCTGACACTTGACTCAGTGCTAGTGTGGGATGCTGGCATTCCAGGCAGTACTTAACCCACTACACCACCATGCTGGCCCCAAATGGTTTCATTCCAAATACCTTACAAATAACTTGATAGTCTTAGATGATCAAGTCTCATTAAATTATCAGAATTTTTTGTCCTTATTAGAAGGATCAGAGAAAAGTCATTTAAGAAAGGAGGAAAAGCACCAACTGCCTGCCACGGGCTTTGGTTGTTTAGTGAACTTCTGTGGTAGGAGTGGAGATTCCATAGTCCATCCTTAAGTGACAGAGGGAGGAGAGACTGCTATGCAGGGAGACTGAGCAGCTCGCTCGCACTCACCTCTTGGATCCAGGACCAGGAATTTGAGCTCAGGGAGTGCAGTTTCAGAATGGCGTTCTTACCTTCTGCTATCCTATTTCATCACCGAGTTTTATTTACTTGCATTTTCAAACCCTGTCTTTGTTGCTTGCCCTGTCAAAGAATACCCACAATGCCAGTGGAAAAATACAATGCAAAGATTAGTCTATTTTGGTGAAATTTTATTTGCAAGGTAAAGTGGAAGACTGGACAATCTGGGGGAGGAGGAGAATCTTCCATTTTCAGATTCACTTTCTGAGTGACCACACAGTCTTTGTTGAGCCAGGTCAAAGTAGCCTCCTTTGTGGGTGGCATGTGCGCAAGTACATGGCCATGTTCCACTGCCTTCACAGGTACATAGCAGGAAACTGGGCTGGAAGTTGAACAGTCAGTTTACAAACCATCGCTTCAATACTGGATGTTAGTGATAAACCACAGCTTAACTCCCTGACTGGGTGCTCATAAGCCACTTGTCCATCTGTTAGTGAGATAACCAGATTCATAATTCTAGCGCACCAGCAACAAATAAACTATGATAAATCACAGCAACATGAAAGAGAGCACCAGGATGAGCGTGCTGCTGGAAAGGTCCTCCAGGGCTGTGCAACACTTGGGTTTTCTGCAAGAAACCTCCCGTTTTGTAGCTGAGCACAGTACTCCCTGACATAAGGAATCACTGTGTCTGCATTAAATGCTGAGTATTGGCAAAACTTAGGATTTTTTCCTTACTTTTAATGAAAAATACAAATAAGAACTCTTATACGGTGTTTCCATACCCATAATGAATTTTCTTGGACACCCGCAGTGCAGATAGCTCACGGGGGAGACAACCGCAATGTTACAAAACGGAAAGTTAACTCAGAGCAAGGGACCGACTGATGGACTAATTGTTGAGGCCTAGATTGAAATTCTAGTGAAAAGGTAAAACAGGAAGGAATGAAGAAGGTCAACTGGGCTTTGCACTTTACAATCTCCAGTTGCCATAGAAACGAAAAATTCAGGAAAGTCGTTCAGGCTATCCAGGAGATTTGAAGGATACGATGTTTCTAAATGTCAAAACCGATTATCAAGCTTAACTGGAATTGGCTTTTGAGTCTGCCTGTGGTTCTCCAACACTCACCCTTTCTTCAAGTGGTGGCTGACACTTGAACCTATGAGAAATCTGCCATTCTGTGTCTCAATTGCCATCACACTCTTTTGCAAACTAAAGACCCTGTGCCTTTTGGAAGGGGTCAGAGCTTGCTGGCAAGGAAGTCTCTTTTGTAGAACGGCATGAGGCCAAATTTCTTATTAAAAATGTTCACTATTAACCTTTGTCTTTTTCCACTAGTGAACCATTTCTGGTTTTTGGGATATGGAAATAGCTGATAATTTTATTGACCTACACATTTAACTCATATTAAACAGCTGAGAGATTTAAGGGGTGTTCAGAGAGTTACAACGTCTCAGTATAATGAATGTCTTATGTTACTGGGTGTGAGCCAATATACTCTCTACCTTATAATTTTTCCCTGCCTTCTTTGCTTCGGGCCCTTTGTAAACTCCTAACAACAACTGGATTTCACTGCTGCTCCAGTGTGAGGTTTCAGAAATTCCTGGAGGCCATTCTGACTTACCCTTTCAAGTAAATCTCTCTCCTTTCATCATTCATAACTGTCTGTAGGACTTCTGTTCTTCCTGATGACCCGGAGATGTGTGCTTACCAGAAAATTGGGTGGTAATGATCATGTAGAGAATACTTGGAGAGAAGTTCAATGAGGTTTGGACACCTTTCTTAAGGTCATCCTCGGTACATCTTGTTGACTTTTCCATCCTATTGCATTGCAACTTTCAGTACTAATTAACTCCATTTGGAATTGTGAAACCTTTCTCCTCCTTCTTCTTCTTCTTGTTCATTCCTGGATATTCTTAGAAAAAGAAGCCAATAGAAAAGAGCTCTATAAAATGTTTGCTTTTCTTTTGTTTGTTTGTTGTTGTTGTTGTTGTTGTGTGTCAAGTGTCAATAGCATATGTCACTGTGACAGAAAATTCAGGGAAAATAATAATGGTGATCAAGAGATAATGATTTTTAAAAACCTAAGCATCAGAAAGCAATGAGAATAATTTCTTTTGATTTTGACCTGAGGCATCAAAATTAATCCCCTTAATGGAGAGCTCATAAATTTTGAGACATTGGAGTAAAAAACTGCATTTAAAGGGTAATTTGGTTTATGCCACATCTCATGGATCATATCTAGAATGTAAGTAGATGAGAATATCACACTTATGTGTTATTGGTGTTGACAAACAGCTTCAAATATTCTCCCTTTAGTATTTCATTCAATAAGAGTATGACCAGTGCATGCTAAGAGGAGCAAGTTTGGGCCCAGAGTGATAGTTTACTGGCTAAGGTCCTCGCCTTGAATGTGCTGAGATCCCACATGGTCACCTGTTCTAATCCTGGCAGCCCCGCTTCCCATCCAGCTCCCTGCCTGTGGCCTGGGAAAGCAGTCAAGGACAGCCCAAAGCTTTGGGACCCTGTACCCGTGTGGGAGACCTGGAGGAAGCTCCTGGCTCCTGGCTTCATATTGGCTCAGCTTCAGCTGTTGTGGTCGCTTGGGGAGTGAACCATTGGATGGAAGCTCTTCCTCTCTGTCTCTCCTCCTTTTTGCATATCTGCCTTTCCAATACAAATAAGTAAATCTTTAAAAAAGAGAGAGAAGCAAATCATTTTGAATTGTAACAATTACATTCCTAACAGTGAATTCTAATAATTTATTTTTGAGACCTAAATAAAAAATAGTAAAATAATAATACCATTAATATTATATAGTAAGTATGTCAAATACTCAGAAAACAATTTGAATATATATTCAAATTATTATATATTATATAATTTTATAATTGTATATTGTGAACATAATTTATGATATATAATATATATTCAAATTATTTTGATATATAAGTATATATATCAATTAATGACTGTGTCCACTTTATAAAGCTGATAGCATTATAGAATCATTTTAAAAATGAAAAGAGGAATTAAATCAGCCTCTTCTCCCAGCTGACTTCTCATAGGAAACCAGAAGGGTACATTTGTCATCCATCAAAAGGGAAAACTGAGCTGAGAAGGGGGAAAAGTGCCAATTTGTTTCCAATCACTACCAGTTATGGAAAGTCCAGGTTAATACACCGTTCCCAGTCCCCAATATTAAGCTGGCAAGGATTCTCTCTACTATCCTTAATTACTATTTTTGGAATGAAATATATGCCAAATATCATGTATTCAGGATATTACTCTTTAACCCTTATTTTTCACAACATGTGATTGAAGTAGAGGCTGCTACTCAACCCATTTTACATGCAAGAAAATTAAAGTACAGGTAGAGTAACTCCAAGGGCTGAATTGCTGACAAGAAAAGTCAGTTTGTATCCAGGCAGTCTTGATCCAGAGTCTATGCTGTATTGACTCTCTCACCTTTCTGCCCTAAGTGTGGTAGCTGAATCCCAAACCTCCTGGTGGAACCTCAGGGCTTTGATCAGAGTCTCTTATCATCTGAGTAAAGCAGACAAATAAATAATGCATGAGCTCAGTTACTAAGGGATCATGGAAATACTGAGTAGTACACAGAATTGAAGACAAAATTAGTAATTTTATCATGAGAATATGAGCTAATCTGGAGCTACATATGGTTCCGATTGAATTCAAACTCATGGATATTCGACAAATTTCCCTTTATTATTATTTTTTTTTGCTCTCATTGTGATGTCTATGTTGGCGAGACATTTATTACTCACTTTCTATCTTTTTTATGCCATTCCCTCCCATTTGTTCTTTCAGGCCAAACTCACGATAAAGCATTGCAGGTTCTTAGACAATGATGGGAAGAATTCTGAGCAGACTTTTGTGAATGCTTTGCTTATGGGAGGTCAGATTTTTGCTTCTGCTTCAGAGGAGGGCTTAAAACATCATTTGTTCATTGGGATACAAAGAATGACTTCAGCAACACTGAGTCATCTGAATTGGAGACTTAGCTAACACAACAGTAACAAGGCAAGCCCCTACAGCCCAAGCCTTCCGAGGTTCTGGGCTGACTCATTTTGTCCATTTGGCCATCCAATGGATGCAACACAATTTGGTGAAGTGTCCACCTGCTTTGGTGCACTGAAGTGATGCGTTGTCATAATTCACAGAATGTACAAGCCTGAGTCTGTATCAATGATACTCTGTATTGTTAATAAGTCTGTCACCTTTGTGACCGGAGTACGTTGTCTGAATGACTATGATTTTGTAAGAAGTCTGATGAAGCTTTATTTTCTTTGGAACTTTCTTGAAATGGTCAGGATCTTCATTTTGGCGTTGAGTATGAACAATCCACAGTCATTGTCACTTACTCTCTTATAGTTATATTTAAATGCACAGTTATTGATCAGTTTACACAAGCTTTCTAAATTTCTAAAAGCTCTAAAAAATTGTAAACCTGTGTTAAATTTTGTCACTTTTTGCATCAATTAATGTAAGAGCATTATTTTTTTTCTCTCAGTGTGGAATATCACATTAATTTTGGAATTAAGACACCATTAGCAATATAGGTTAAAGTCCTTTTGAAGTTGATGTATTATGCATACTGATCGGATCAGTTTACTAATACTTTCTTAAAGCTTTTTAAAAAGTTGTGTTTTTTTTTCCATGAAGACATGTGACCAAATTCTGGGGTTAAGGAGCATTTACTTTTTATGTTTTGGTGCATGGATGAGTTTGTGGAAGACTGACCTATTGGGTTCATAGAAGTTTCTAAAATGCCACAGGTGAAATCCTCTGTGTCTGGATGCTTCTTGTGGAAGGTCTCATAATTAATTAATTAATTTTATAATGCAGTTCCATAGGCTCTGCGATTCTCCCTGCTACTTGTATTTGCATACACTTTCAAGCAAAATGAGCACTCATACAAGAAGTCTGGTATTATGTAAGAGTGGTATAAACATATATTCTGAGAATAGAAAGCCTAGGTTTACATCACAGTGCCAAAACTCACCAGCTGTAGAACCTTGGGGTGATGGTAGTGCTGTTCAGCTTTGAGTGACCTTCCTTATACAATGGAGATATCCGTGTGCATGCATGTGTGTTTTGAAAGTGTATTAACACACAGTATGTGTATATCCACCATTGTATACAATATGTTGACATATATAATTGACAAGTACATGTTGACCATACTTATAAATTGATAATTAGATGATGGTATTTATGAATATGTTTAGATGTCTGTAAATATATATCTATGGATATAAATACTACCTAAGATTTTTAATTAGTGTTACTTGGATTGCTTATTAAGTGAAATTAAGAAAAAAAAAACTCACTCTCCTTCTGTAACATTAACATGGCATTTTAGGTTTAATAGGAAAGTCATAAAGCCCCAAACATGTGTTTAGATAAAAAAAAATGTCACTTTACTCTGTGTAGGGTGGCAGGCATGGAATGGTATATGACACGATGAACTTTGCCTTTAAACACTCCAAACTGCATTGTTCAGAAAGCAGCCTGCTGGGCAATTCTCTGCTTGATTGCCTCCCCCAGGCTCTGGACTGCTGTGCTTCAAGTGACAAAATATGTCTGACGTGAAAAAGTGCTGAATAAAATGATGACTCCAGTTAAAGAAAATGTTATTCCAAAGACATAACAACAAGGCAAAATCTGAAAGCTCACATGATTGTCTGCTCAGAAGTAGCTTACATAAAAGTACCAAAAAAAATCTCAGTTTGTACATGAAAGCTAGTGCTGAAATTTGTAAATGTTTTCTCTTTCAGATTTAATTCACTTGGATTATTCAGAAAATGTTTTACTTTTGTGAGGAATATTTCTTCTAAAAACATACAACATTGTCTTTAATACATATTGCTAGGAGTTCATGAATTATAATAGGATATGTAGGTTATATTACGTCAGAATTCTTACAAACTTGTAATTCTAGGAATGAGATTAATTAATTTGCTAATCTCCTAACTTCTTAATGTGTTTCATTGTCTGGCTTTGATTAAAAATTAGGAATGCAAAATAGATAAAATTATAAAAATGTGATTTTTTTAATAGATTTTGAAAAGTATGTTGCTTAATTTAAGAAACTATATTGTGACGTTTTAGGCATATGTAAAATATCTAACATTCAATACTGCAAAAGGATCTGAAAAAGAATGCTTTTTGGAGATAATTTTTTTATTTAAGTGTATTCACAGGAAATTATATAGAAGTTTATTTATAAATTGAGTCATTAAACATATGGAAGCAAGACTGGTTACTCAGCATGATTATCCTGTAACTATGCAATGAGTATATGCATATTGATTAAATGTGTACATTTGCATTTTCCTCCAGCCTATACATTTTGGAAGGCAGTGATCAAGTTTTCTTCATCTGTATCTTGACTGTTTACCATGGTGCCTGTTCCTTAGAAAATGTCTGTGTATAAAGCAAGAGTTGCGTTTTGGAGTGTTCAGGGTGGCTCTGAGATTGAATACTGGAGAAAGCAGGGAAAGATTGGGAGACTGCAAAACTAAAAGTTCTGAGAACAAAGCATCCTCTAGGAGGTGAGGGTGGGATCTTCCAAGACAGAAGAGTCTAGCAAGAGAGCTGGTGCCAGTGAAATGGAGGGGAGGAAAGAGGTGGGATGCGGAAGACTTGGCCACGCTTAAGTATTGTTGGAAAACATCAATATTGAAGAAGAGGTTGATGATGTGGAAGACACAGGAGATAATCAGGAAAACCAAGCCTATGAGAACACACACAGGATGGGATGTAGGATGGAACTGGCAGACTTTCTTTCTTCTAGAATAGAATGAACACTTCAGTTCCGGTTAGTCTGTTGACCCAGAAGGAAGTCAAGGGCTCTTGTTTGCTGACTGTCACCTCGATGAATCAGGACAATAAATTATCTGTATGGTTATCTGCAAAAAGTTTTGGCGAGTAGCAGGGGTAAAGCACTGAAAAGTTTAAGAATGTCTTATATTTTTGGAAAACTAGCATAAAGAAATTGAAGAAAATGGTTAGTCAGCAGAGGAGAGGCCTCGTGGTTAGAACTTTGCATGCCTCCTGAAGCACTGACCTAGAAAATAGTAAACTTTTTACCAAGAAGAAGAATATGATATATTTGGTTTTTTTCTTGGGAGCTGGGACAGAGACATTAAAACAAAGATGATAATGGTACTGGTAGAAGGTTTGGGCTGACTAATATTAAGCTACATAAGAAAGTGAAGACAGAAGGGCTAGAAATAAATAAAAGTTCAAAAGGTTAGAGCTTTCTTTAAAATGCATTGTTTGAGAGGCAGAAAGAGCTTCCACATCTACTGATACATTCTTCAAATACACAAAGTGGTCAGGGCCCAAGCTGGGAGATGAGAAACTCAATCCAGTTCATCAGTGTTGAGCACATCCGAACACCCAAGTCATTATCCTTGTATCCTAGGGGGAACACGAGCAGGAAGTAGAGTCAGGATTCAGAGCTAGTTTTTGAATCAAGGAAATTTGACATGGAAATGGGTGTTTTTTTAAGAAGGATCTTAAACATTAGCCTAAACACTTTTCCCAGCCTGGAGATTTTGTCACAGGCAAGCACAGGCAAAAAGATCACGTGAGTGAGGTGGCTTTAAGTGCAGGAGGCTGTGGACAGAGAAGTAAGATAACATTGTATGGAATGACACCTTGGCAACGAGGAGTTGAGTAAGCAAGGCATAGGAAGTGGAGAGTTAATGGGAGCTGGCAGTGTCCAGGAACCCAGAGGACATGGTTTGAGAGCTGTCGTCTCAGTTTTTATGGAAGTCTTCCAGTGTGACAGCTGGAGCTAGGTGAATGGGAAGACTGAAAAACCTTACCTTAAATTTCTGATGACTGAAGAGGGAGGTCTGGGGAGTTGATTGATTAGAGCAATATGGTAGAGGAGAGCCAAATGGCAGGAACTTCAAAGGAAAAGAGATTTTAACCTAAGGCTGACAAATTAATGGATTTGAGCGAGCTGGAGAGGAAAGCTATGTGCTCCTTGGGGGATTCAGGTCTCTATTACCACGGCAAGGTGGAGTAGTATAGGGTAGAAAGGTTAAAGTTGTAAGGGAGTTTATTGTGCAATTAGACCTCCCCATGGAGAATGGATTTCATTTATTTATATAAGATGTATGTTTTATGGAGAGCTTACTATTCTAGAAGCTTGACATACAGAAGTGAACAAGATAGACTAATCACAGTTTAGAGGAAAACAGACAAAATACACACACACACACACACTCCTTTTTGTGTTTCCCTAGCTCAAAGTATTACAGAGTGTGTTCTGTGTGTTTTGAAATTGCATATAATCTACATAGGTTAGGTTTGATACACTGAGCTGTTTTTTTGATATTAGAAAGAGTCATACTTCAGTTCACACTAGGTTTCTTGACAAAATTACAAGAAAGAGATGCATTTTTCTCACGAGGATGTTGGGATTTGTGAGTCTAAGATAATAAGAGGCAACTGACCTATAAACTTGATATGACAGGTGGTGACAATTTAATAAATACGTTTCTGGTAGGGCTAATGGGAGAGACTGGGGCTGAGGAGAGGTGAAGGATCCGGCCTCATTAGGAAAGGACTATAGGTGCAGGGGGAAGGGAGTGGGGCAGTGCTGCCAGTAGCACTGGGAGGTACATGATCGGTGCAGAGAATAACACAAGCAGGGACACAGAAGCAGATTTTAGAGTGGGAGTCTGTAAAGGTGTCACCTAAGGTAAGGAAGCAGAAACCATGATGGAGTGAGTTAAAAAGAAAGCTTAGATGATTACACAGGTTTTAGTCTTGAGTGTTGAAGCTGAAAGAACTTTCCAAACCTTTAAAAATCATTTGTATTTTATTTGTAATGCAGAGGAGACAGAGAGAAATCTCATGGATAGGTGTATTCTCCAAATGCCTACAACATCTGGGGACAAGGCATGCAGAAACCAGGATCCAGGAACTTAATCCAGGTCTCTTAAGTTGTAGCAAAGACCCACATAGCCACCTGACGCCTCCTATGGTATGTATTAGTGAGTTAGAAATGGAAACAGAACCAGAACTCAAACCCAAGTACTGCAACATGGAATATAGGGTGCCCTGATTGATGTCTTAAACTCTATGCCAAATACCTGCCCCATATATTCCATTACTTAAAATGCAGGAAGCCATTGCCTGAGATCCTGAGTTGAAAGAAAAAAGCCTACAAGGTGGAAGCTTGGGCTCCAAGGCTTAATGCTACAGACACTGAACAAGTCCATGTAACATTTGGCAGCCTTATCTCTGGGCTCCAAGAATCTCTGCAGAGACCTGTGGGAGAGGGGCTGTGGATGACCCACCTTGGCATATGAAATCAGCATCACTTCCATTGCTTTTCACTGTAGGTTGTTTTCACTTAGCTCTTGCACTGCAAGAGTCTACGGTCTCTCCTCTTCTCATGAGTTGGTCAATTCCCTGAGGATCTGATGGGTAGACTGTTGGGTGGCTGAATGCTTGTGGAAAGGAATCGACGAAATATAGTATGATTGGATTTGGGCAAAAGCCACTTAACAGGAAAACTGTGCTTTTGATAGGTGAGAATAGGTACCCCTGCGGTACAGCTGAGGTCAGAAAATTGGAAAGGAGATGATAACCTTAAAATGAATCGTTTTGGAGGCAGAAGGAAGTGGAGCATTGTCTGAGGCACTTCCACTAAAACAGCATCATGAAAGAATGCTAGTTTTGGCTGAAAGTGAGAGAAAGTAATGGAAGAATAGTGTTGCCCAGTGCTATCTTAATCCCCAAATGCCAGTTCTCTCCTGGGCATTCTTCTGCAGGATGTGGTAGCTCTTCTATAGCTTGCAGAGTCCTATGGATAAGTGATCAAGGTTGCTGACTCACAGACTCCGGATCTGTTCTGACTAATGCTTGTTAGACTCACCCTCTGCTTGGAGCCTGAGTTCTCACTTGGTCCCCAGCATGTCAATTCAATGTAGGCATTGTAATTTCCTACAACACAATGCTAGGTGAATGGTCTCATTGAGTCAACAAAGAATGACATAGTTCTTCAAGCCTGGGAATAAAATTTATACAATCCTTTCACTTCCTACATGATTTAAAATTGTAAAGATACACTGGTGAACAGTTTTAGAAATATGAATTTTCCCCTCTATTCTTTGGGGAGCTCTAAGTAGCTATGGTCAGTTGCCCTCCAGCCTACATGGGCAGTCCACTCTGCTCTTCTAGGAGTCCACGATTATCCCCTCAGCAACTCTCACCCTTCTCCCTGCCCAGGAATTCATTCAAGTCAGTGATCCTGAAATTGGTCAAATTCTGTAGCATTCCCTCCCATCGTAGCATTCTGGGTGATTTTGTTTGATCATCCAACTTCCGCACTCCACCAACATCTGTTCTGTTCACTCTCTTTTTTCTTCTTTCGGACTTTCCTCTTATGCGCTGATATGTCTGGGCATGGGTGCTGCACAGGCTGTGAGTTTCATTGCAATATCCTATCTCTTTTGAAGTGGTCTTTAGAAAAAACTTGTGTTTCTGATTTTTGTTGAATTTGTCAATGAAGACTAATGTGTCCATCCTGGGCTGAACTTGCCGGAGATCTCATTCCAGCTACAGCACTGCCAAGAAGCTAAGTTTAGGATTGGATTTCACCTGTATTGCTGTCTTTTAAAGCAGTGCCTTTGAAATGCATGCTTTGTATCATGAAAAGCATATTTGATTTTCCTAAAAGTTGTAATATTATGTTTGAAAACTGTACATAGTTGAAATGATGTAGCGTTGACAGGTTTTATTGGGTTGATACTATTTTATATTAAAGAGGATGCTGCTTTCAAAAACAAAAGGAGAAGGAGACTTTGTGTACGTTATGACTTGAAATGACCACATAATACCTTGGCTGTCAGAAATCAGGGCCAAGGTAAAAGTACGTTCTCTTTTATTTTCTGAAGGCTTATTTTGTTCAGTTATTTGTCAGACAGTGTGATACACAGAGGGGGTCAAACAGAAATATAGATTTTCTATCTGCTGATTTACTCGTCAAATGTTAACAAATAGCCAGTGTGGGGCAGGCTGATGACAGGAGCTGGGGGCTGCATCAGGGTTCCTCATGCGGGTGGAAAAGGCCATCATGAACTGCTTTCCCAAGTACATCAGGAAGAAGCTGGGTTAGCAATGGAGCAGTTGGAGCTCCAATCTGCCACCTGATATTGGATGCAAGCAGCCCAAGCAGCAGCTTGACCTTGTGTACCACAATGCCAGGATGACAGTGAGTTTTCTGACCGTGGGATTCAACGTTCTCTGTACTAGTCAGACAAATTCAAACTTACCTGTTCTTTAGACTCCTTTCCCCTTCTCTCTTTCCCCTCCTCTCTCCTTCTCTTCTATCTTTGCTTCTGTCATTTCTTCTTTCTTTCACTGTCTCTTCATCAGGTAGACTATTTGTATAACAACTGAAGTTTAAACCCACTTTAAACGCTCCAGTGCTTAATAGAAACTCAGCGTATTACTCTGATAGTAACAGTAGACTCGCTTTGGGGTTACTTAATCATCGTGAAGTATTTTCCAAAAGCTTTAGATTTGAAAAACCTGAACCACACTGGGCCAGTCATTTTCTTCTTTACTATTAAAACTACATGTCTTTTAAAAGAAATGTAATCCATATGTTTCTGATTCCTTTACAGTTAACTCATCAAGCAGGATTTGTTAAAACTATGATTCCCTGAATGCCTTTGGAGCCATTTCTTGGTGACTTTCAAAACCTTTTATTATCTAGAAATAGAAAGTTGCATTCTTATGAAATGTAAATGAACTTCAACCCCCAAAGGTCTGATCTGGGTCAGCACTCCGAATGCTTGGGATTACTTACAAGCAGGCTGTGCTCCATCCTTTCAGAAACAATCCAGCTCAGGGAATAGCTTCACATTTTCCAATGCAGAAAATTGGCTAATCCTTAATTAGAAAGTACTGGAAAGGAAACAAAAAATGCAAGAAAATTTTCAGAGTAAGAGTGCATATTATTAATGGAAACGGGTAAATATTTCTTATTAAATGAGAGCTACCTCAGCTAAATTAACCTTAAAATAAAATAAAATGTAACCAAATGAAGCTCTAAGGTCATTAAATGTATTCCTGTTGCTAAATCACTATTTTCATTGTATGATCCCACAGTGAATCTCAAGGTAAATTTTTTTTCTAGTACCTCCTACCAAGACACATCAGAGGATTCTCTAGGAACCAACCCTTCATGTGTTGGAGAAATAGTCTGTTTCTCAGATAATTTTCAAGAGGCTATAATTTCAAAGTGTGCCTAGGTGAAAAATATCTATAAGACTAGAATGTGTTGCAAGGGGCATTTCTGAAGGTATATATAATCTGGATGAACATTTTAAATGTCCCCCATGCTATTTTTAATGCTAACTTTTATTGAAAAAAAAAAAGAAGTTGACCTTAAAATGAACCTGAACATATAACAGGATAAACAGCAGATTTTCTTTGTCCAATTTTTTTTCTCTCACTTACATTAAGGTTGTTAAGTAAGAAATCATATCTTAATTCCAGAAATCTGGGTGATGGAGCATTAGTATGTTACTTTACTGAATGGATGGCCCATACAGATGACTGAGAGTGGACTACACTTAATTTATACCTACTGTTGACGTTTTAATGATGAGAATACATCATAGCAAAAGGGAAATTAATAATGATGACTTGCATTTTTACTCAATTGTGGAACTTGTCTACATTTGCCTGCTGTTTCATAATTCTATTCTGCCTATATATAGCATCATTTATCACCCAAATTTGACAAAATGAGGTCAGATTGCTGGAGCCTTTTAACCGTCAATGCCTGTTAACAAATAAATATTATTCTTTACCAGGATGGCAATATTTGACGGAATCATATGCTCTGGGTACTGAGAACACAATGATGAGTAACTGAACATCATGCATCCGGAAATTAAACTCTGTTGGGTAAACAGAACAATTAACCAAGAAATTGCAATCAATTGAGATAAGTGTGATCTTAGGAGGAATCCAGAATCCTAGAAAGGGAGGCAGTTGGAAGAATTATTCAAGAGGAACCTGGCAAGTAAAGCAAAACTCAGATTAGGAAGGGGTTTTAAAAGTAGGGCAAACAGTTTATGCTTTGTTCCAGCAACTGGCAGAAACCATTAAAGGGTTTTAGACAGGAAATGGCATAATTCGATTTGTAGTTCTAAAAGAAAACTCTGCTTATATGTGTAGAGATCATATAATCTAAAAAAAAAATCCAAATCAGGAAACTTTAGAGACTAAAAAGAATGTGCTTTCTAATGATGCTGGCCAACAGGAAAAATCTCTGGTTTTCCTAAATGATAATCCTATGTATAGGGGCTGCAGTGCACCGAGACTGGCACGTGCAGATTAATGTGAGTTTTACTTTCAACGAGATAGTCAATAGAGTTAGACAAATCCGATAGTTATTTTGGGAATAGAACTTGGAGTTTTGGGCACAGACTGAATACCAAAATGGGAAAAGGGGAGAGGGGGAAGTTGTGAGATTTTCCAGACATCCTGCCTGATAACCTGAAGGCATATTGGAAACTTTTACAGAGCTGGCGACTGATGGAATTGAAGAGCCATATTGATAGTTTCATTTGAGTAGCCAGTGTGATGAATTAAAGGCAGTCACTGCTGTATAACAGAGCAGGCATCAAGGTGTGCACCAGCAGGTCACCTGAGGAGGTGGTCACGTGAGGAGGTGGTCACGTGAGGAGGTGGTCATGTGAGGAGGTGGTCACCTGAGGAGGTGGTCACCTGAGGAGGTGGCCTGGAGTATGCGAGCCAGTAATCATGGCTTTCTGGTACACTCAAGGTTCAAGAAACACATTCACTGAATTTGTAACTTTATTGTTTGGCTCAAACGTTTGAAACATAGCTTTGGGTTCTCAGTTTACCCTGGAGATGTGTCTTAAGAGCTTCCCTTCCTAGACAAGATGTTGCAAAGCATGTATAAGCAGAGCACGCAGCAAGCTTTTTAAGATGCTCTCTTTAGAATGTGACCATCTGCATAAATGAAAAGATGATGTGCTTCACACACAGCGATGGTAAGGTCTGTTGCTGATGGAGATGTAGTTTGCCTAGACTGAAACCAAGCGAGAAGTTCTGTTTGAGGAGAAAAGTGAATGAAAGCTCGACACACAAAGTAAAGGTTAACTTGAACAATACTGGTCAAAAAATAAGGGTGCGTGTGTGCATGTGTGTGCGTGTGTGCATGTGTGTGTGTGTGCGTGTGTGCGTGTGTGTTAGATGGGACTCCACTTTCCATTGTGAATATAGGCTGATCTCCGTGGAGGCTACACTACTGTCCTACTTTTCTTATTGTTGCTAAGTAAGTTTGGCTCCTGAATCTTTAAGTCCATTTTGGCATTTCAGAATGGGACCTGGACACTCATCCATTTTCCCTCTGTATGTTGGATGCTTAAAATTTACATGAAATATATCCAGAGTATGATATGTGTCTTTCTAGGAGAGATACTCAGCTTGACTTAATTTTACTTTCTCTTGTTTCTTCGAAAAGCCCAGCTCTCTTTCGCTCTGCTAGCTGCACTGATGAATTTTCAGAAACCTGAAAGTTTACGAATATAAAATGCCTGCCCATGCATGGATCTTTGAATTGCAGCCACTTTAGTATGAGGGCAAAGGATATTGTTCATTATGTGTTTAAAAAACCAGGGAAATAAGTGAGGTATGGAAGGATATGACCTATTGAAGTCCTGAAATTAGCTAGGCAAAATGGAATGATGCATATGTTGTGTAACACGGAGGCAGATTGTCAGAGGTGTCGGCTGAGTGTTCAAAACCCAAGTGTGGATCCTGGTAAGACACATACAGTCAAGCAGAATGAGTAACTTCGGGCATTGCAAAGCGCTTCTCATCTTTCACATACCTAAGGAATAGATAATATTCACTTTGAGACTTAAATAGGCATGGAGTTGATCAACTGAAGAAAAATTCACCTGCATTCCAGAATTAGATTTGTTTTTTCTTGCTTTAATTAAAGGGTGCACCCTCCCCCCCCCCCCCCCGGGGAAGACTTCATCCCTGAGGGTTACTATTGCCACCTTCATCGTAGCAGAAAAAGACGAACTTCATTATAATTAATTACAGTATAATCTTACTCTTGTGTACTTGGAAATTTTGTCATGTTTGCATCCCTTTCATCAAAAGATCCTGTGGGAATTTATGCTTATAAGATTCTCAACATCTTTCTCTAGAAAATATTTTTATTGGAAAGTCAGATATACAGAAAAGAGGAGAGACAGAGAGGAAGATTAGCCATCCACTGGTTCACTCCCCAAGTGGCTGCAATGGCTAGAGGTGAGCCGATACAAAGTCAGGAGTCAGGAGCTTATTCCAGCTCTCCCATGTGGGTGCAGGGTCCCAAGGTTTTGTGCCATCCTCGACTGCTTTCCCAGGCCACAAGCAGAGAGCAGGATGGGAAGTGGAGAAGCCAAAACATTAACTGGTATCCATATGAGATCCCAACGCTTGCAAGAGGAGCATTTAGCCATTGAGCCATCATGTCAGGCCCCATTTTTCTAAAGTATGTAGTTGTGATTCATAACCCATAGATGTAAAACAAAACAGAACAAAACAAAACCCTTAAGATTGACTCAGGGCTATTTGTAAATATCCTTATCTTCAGCATTGGCATTTAGGCAACATTGGCATCTCTTATATAATCTATAACTCTCAAAATTCCAACCATATGAAAATTCTATCGATATTCTAACGGAATTATAAACCTTCACTCTATTAGTCAAAGCTTATTAAATAAATTTCATTCTTTCCATCAAAATCATTAGTATTAGATTGTTACTAGTGCTGTACGCTAGGAACAAAATATTTTTGTTTTCTTATTTATACATTTTCATATTATAAAATTAATAAAAAGAATCAATGCTTTTAAAAAGAGGACTTCAAATGATCCAGTCTTGAAAATTATCATCAGTTATTTTAAAATTGGAAGATGCTGTGCTTGGTCACTTGTCCTTGCAGAGTCACAGCCAATGAACTAGATGAAGGAAAACACCAAAAAACCAAACCAAAACAAAACAAAACAAAAACCTCTGGCTTCATACTAATGGTATTTCATTCATAAAAAGAAATTATGCCCTGTGATTTAATTGAGTGGCTCTAAGGCCATGCCAACAGAGATGAAGTGGTTGGGCTCCTATGTAAACATGACGACATCCTGAGAGGATTGTTTACTTTCTTCTAATTAAAGCGAATTTGAAATCCCATCATATTTTCAAGTGAGTTGTGACAGCAACGTGCCCTGGGGATTGCTCAGAGTCCTTCCAAAGGACAGCTCTCCTATACACGACATTCGTATCTTCCCTGAAGCTGTGAATTCATTCCAGGCCCGAAAGTGTTTAAGCCAGCTCTGAGACCTCGGTTTTTCAGGATCATTTACAAGCAAGACTTGAGGACCCAGCGGGATCCAGACCAACTGCTTGTTATGACGACAGTGGATGTTCCCAGCCTTCATGCTGCTTCTCTTTGGGCAGACAGTCTGCTTTCCCAGGCTTCTTCACGTCTGTCAGTTTTCATAATCTTGAGGCAAACCTCTAATTGATGGCCCAGTCTGGCAGCAGGATCCACACGACTAACAGAAACAATGCAATTGCCAGTGAAAATAGATCGATTGCACAGCCAAAGAGGGTACTTGTCATACACAATGAAAGGATGTTATTGACCTTTAATTTGACACAGAGGTGTAAAATCCGCAAGATCTTTGTTTTTAATTAGTGATATTTTCACCTCAAATGAGAGGGCGAAGAGCAGTTCATGGAATAAGCACATTATCTTTTAGTTTCATTTTTACAGGAAATTTTTAAAGACTCCTTGTGTTTTAAAACCAGTATCTCAGAAGCTGACACCCCTGACTTGGAGTCAAAAAAAAAAAAAAAAAAAGAGATATTGACCATTCTACGTGTCTATAGAATCTTCAGAGGATTCCCAAAATTCAATGTGACTTCATGAAGATCATACCTAATGAGCAGCACATCTCAGGAAAAAAAAACACTGGGCATTTCTAATTTCCAAAATCATAGTCACATTTTTTCTAAGCTTACCTTTTCAAGGCTCAGTTCTGTGGCTAGAAACCTTTTGGTGAGGCAAGTTGTACTCAGGGAATCTCTTTGGTAGTGCTAGGAAGGTTGAGATAAACCAGGAGTTCAAAGTCACGTGACACTTAGTTCACAGAAGTGGATGAAGGAGACCTCTAACAAATGAGTTAGGAGTGGAGTTTGAGGAACCCCTTGGTAAGTCATGAATTCTTTCCAACTAAAAGAGCAACTCAGTGATGACAGCATGAACAACACTGTTTTGACAGCCCTGGTGTTCGATTGAATTAGAGCCTCAGTGTTTCTCTGGTATGTTGGATTATAATATCTGAGAAGATTTCAAACACAAATCGTTTATGGGAGGCAGAAACTAAAATCCAACTCCAGGTTAACATGGCTGGTGATTTGTCACAGTCCTTTTTCTCTGGATTTTTGTTGTATGGATTTTAGCTTGTGCTTTGAAGCGAGTGGACTTGAATAATGACAGCAGAGGGAACTTGGGTCCGTTAGACTCGTAGTTGTTGTCATCTTTGATGTTTCTTCTGCAGAGAACAGCAGGGGAAAGGCACAACAGTGATTTTCAGAAGTGACTTTCCTCACTCAAGATAAGCAAGAACTGCCAGAGAATAAAATTGAGTCTCAAGAAAAAGATATCCCACCCCTCTCCCAAGTCCCAGCCCACCTGTTCATGCAGTCATGGAATTTCTCTTTGCCTGAAATGAGCTTTATATAGTCAAACAACCTCGTAAAATGGGGGAGGGGGGGGTTTGAAATAACAAGAAAGAGGATTTAAAGGGTCTGATTTAAAGAAATGCACCCAGATGAGTTTGGCCAATTGGGGTCAGTTAAGCCTCCCCTGACACCAGCCATTAGTAATATTTTCCATGCACTAAGTAAAACAATGGAAACTTCATCACATCTGGTGGAGTCTCCAATACCTATGCAGCGTGTAATGGTTTTCACAATCTTGATATGAAACAGCACCATGGCACTCAACGATAGATTGTTCGTGAGCAAAGAATGAGCACTTGTTCCAAAACAATGAAGAGTTGTTCGTTACTATTTTTCTGAGATGCCTCTCTCTGGTTCATGTTGCTAGATTATTTCATCTTGATCCAAAGGGAGTTTAGAGTTGTTTCCTGCCCCCTCCTTCTTCCCTCATCTCTGGAGCAATCAGCAGTGGCAGCTAGGAAAGTCATCTTATATCTCTGGTGAGGCAGCACATTTTCTCATTGATAAGTTTTGCTTGGCTGTGTGACTTTCCTTTGAAAGTAATCAAAACAACGCTGATGGAGTGATCATTCCAGGAAACATTTACTGCTTTAAGGGTCTTCTTCTTCTTCCCTTGAATTTTCTTTAAATACTTCAAAAATGTAGAAAGAGGACATGGAGCATACTTAAATTGCCTTTGTGTTGCACACTTGATGTTAATATTGAAAATGTTGCTATGAAGCTTCAAAGGACTACTAGTTAATATATAGGCCTCTTACAGGCAATAGGAGTCATGGCTTGAAGAGATCAGGGTATTTGTTTCTCTTCATCACTTTTCTATCCTGAACATTCACGAAGCCAAGTGGGGACACTGTCTGCATTTTTTCTGCAAAGTATGCATTTATTTTATAGGTAGAGTTATAGAGAAAGGGAGAGACAAAGATCATCTATCTGATATTTAACTTCCCAAACAGCTGCAATGGCCTGGGCTGGGCCAAACAGTAGCCAGGAATCTGAAGCTTCTTTTGGAGCTCCCCTACAGATGGCAGGGCCCCCAAACAGTTGGGTTAAATTCCAATAGTTTTCTCAGGCTATTAGGCAAGAGTTGGATTGGAAGTGAAGCAGTGGGGACAAGAAACAGTACCTGTAACAGGATGCTAGCATTCCGTGTGTTCGATCACAATGCAGGTGACACTTAGTTTGACTGTTGAGAATGAACCATCAAATGTATGAGTTTTCTTTATCTATCTATATCTGTCTTTCAACTAAAATGTAAATAAACAATAAATAAAAATTCTGAAAACCTGCTCAACTTCGGTACAAGTGTCATGGCTTGCTTTTCTGATGGTAGCAAACAGCCAGAGATTCTTTTTCCATTTGGTCAAGAGCCTTTAAGATTTTCATAGCCTTTCTTGTGTTACAGTAACTGCTCATCCTCCTCATTCCTTCCTGGGATAGGAGATTTTTTTTCTGTCCAGAACTTGTTCTGGTATACAGTATGCATTTGTGTAGATGTCTAAATCAGTGGGATGGAATTGTCACTGTTGATCGACAGACTCTCTCATTCCTAGATACTGCCTAATTTATTATTTTTTTTAAAGACTTACTAATTTTTACTGCAAAGCCAGATATACAGAGAGGAAGACAGACAGAGAGAAAGATCTTCCATCTGTTAATTCACTCTCCAAGTGACCTCAATGGCCAGTGCTGCGCCTATCTGAAACCGGGGGCCAGGAGCTCTTCCGGGTCTGTCACGCGAGTGCAGGGTCCCAAGGCTTTGGGCCGTCCTCGACTGCTTTCCCAGGCCACAAGCAGGGAGCTGGATGGGAAGCAGGGCTGCTGGGATTAGAACCAGTGCCCATGTGGGATCCCAGTGCGTTCAGGGTGCGGACTTTAGCCACTAGGCCACTGCACCCGGCCCAATACTGCCTAATTTAAAAATTAAGACCACACATTGTCCTTTATTAACTGGAGATGATCTCTGAGCAAGTGGCACATTGTCAAAATCAGCACTCATGAGTGATATGTGTGTGTCCATAGTTAACCATTATGTGTTCTGAATAGAGATCTGGAGATACAAGAGCAAGGTGCAAGCTAAGAAGGATTTTCTTTGGCAGATGCTCTTTTGTTCTGGTTGCTTTTGGTCACTTTTGTTACAGACATGTTCCAGAATTTGGTTCCATCTTCTGTTTTTTTATGCCAGTGTGTTTTTCGTTTGTTTGTTTGTTTGTTTGAGTTTGAGGGATTAGGGAGGGAGTGAACTCTGAAGCCAGGAGGTCGTGCCCTGCTTTGTATATCCATGAGCGTACTTGCAAGTCTTACAATCGTCAACATTCTCAGTAAAATTAAGATGTGGGAAGGCATGTCTGGAAGATCATTACGGAATTTGCTGATCAGTGAGTCTGAGCTCTGAACCACAGCATTCATGATCTGAGATTTTTTTTTTTCTCTGTGAACTCTGCTGTGTCAACTGTGGTTAAGGTAGGTTGAAGTCTATGAAAAAAAAAAAAAGGAAAGATTATTCACACTCCAGCAAACACAAACATTCTGACAAGGCATGTTTATCAAGCTTGCAGGTAGAAAGAGGTATTGTCGATACGCTGAGAGCTTATAAAATCCTGTCACTCTAGCCACTTCTTGCCCTTGTTTTCTTCTTCATTTAATTGTGCTTCTTGTGCTCGCAAGAAACTTGTATAGGATGAAAACTTTCAGAAAACCCAGACCCACACATTTATTAAGCATATAGAAATAAGCGACTTTATTTACGTACTAAGTGACTAATATAAATACAAGGTCCTTTTAATCTGGGGGCAGTTTTTTTGTGGGAGAAATATGGAGCATGTTACAATGCATACTAAGAGTAACCAAACATTCGAGGTCTGTGAAAAAGCCACAGGGAAGTGAGAGATGCCCACAATGGTTGGAGGAAGGGACAAGAACTGGTTCAAAGCTAGTGTCAAACGCACACATCTTCAGAGTAGCCTTCAGCTGTAGTCTTAGACATGCAGAAACTGACAGTTTGAGAATGATGGTTTCACGTGGGAAGAAGGTTGGAATGCATGGAGAGTGAATAGTTTGGACAAGGGCAAAAAAGGAGGTACATTTGAAGAATTCAAGTTAGTGAGGAGTGGATAATCACTTTCGGCGTATATGCTCTGATGAACTTTGGAAGTCTTCAAAGAAAGCAATGTTTTCCTAATTTTTCAATGTTTAGGTATTTGAAATGCAGAGGAAACTGAATGGTTCGTTGGAGGTGGGGACAGCGATGAGAGCTGGAGACACAGATAAATCTTCCACCTGCTGGTTTACTCTCCAAGTTGCAACAGCCAAGACTGGCTCAAGCTGAGACCAGAAACCTGGAACTCCATCTGGGTTCCCTTTGTGGGTGGCAGTGATGCAGACACTTGAGGCATTATCTTTGGAGCTCAGAATGCACGTTAGCAGACCATTGGACAGAAAGTGAAGGTGCTGATACTTGTGATAAAAGGGAGTTCCAACATGTGGTTTAACCTGCTGTGCCACAATACCCAATTTAGGAAAATCATTTTAAGCCACTCATTACATACACATCCGAGTTGCTAGCCTGGAATAGAGAGTGAAAAGCTGAAAAGATATTGCTTTCCAGATAATTCAGAAATTTAGGCATGAACGAGCCATGGTCTTAAAACACACACAGTCACCTTTCACGGATTAAAGATAAAGCCAGAACGCTAGTTTGCTATCAAACACAATGATCACCCGGGCATCTCTTGTTCTCGTGTAGCATTTCTAGGGAAAACCAGATCATCTGAACTCATGAAAAAGCCATTGTCCAAGCATCCCTCATTCTTGGGGATTATCAGAGTTTTCAATACAGGTTAAATACTTGGGAACTTGTTCATGTGGAAACTATCCTGTTACATCTTGTTAGTTCTCCTCCTGCTGAGTGCAAATGGAGTATAAATTTTACTTCCTACAGCTGCTTTGGATTTTGTTACATTTTCCAGGTTTTAAAAAAAAAATGTGCTGACATAACGTGGCTTCATCTACAGCTCTCAACTGATTTTAGGAGTCTAAACAGAAATATGATTCCTGATTGTATGTACCAGCGAAATAAAAATATTATCTCTACATCTAAGATCCACTAGGCATTTTATTTTTAGATACAGGGCACCAAAAACAGGAAAATATGTTGGGGAAAGGTCATTACGAGATAAAGAGAGCAAAGACGACTAGAGAGAGAGGAGGAGGAAATAAGCGCACTTTTGGTTTGTGCTATTTTCAATGAGATATTTGCTTTTTTAAATGGAAAAAAACTTTCCATTCACATCTGGGCTGAGATTCAGAATCAAATAGATATAATTGGAAAAGCTTACTAAATGATGGACTTATGTTACATTTCCCCCCGAACAGATCCTTTTTGTTTCATTTTACATAATGGACCAAAATCCTCTTAAATAAATATATGGAAAGCAAAAGGCTCAAGAGTCACATTTTATTGTAACAAGATGGAGCAAATAAAAACTTAAGTCTGGGCCACCAAGAGGAAAATAGCTTTTGTTGTACTGCACAATTACACGTGGTAGGCAAAGCATGTCTTCCATTTTGATTCCTCGGGTATGAGGTCGTGAGAAATAAATGACAAGCAGTTATTGGATCTCCCAACTGACAACATTCCTCAAGGTATGTTTTGTCAACCCAAGTGGAATAAATGCTTGGTGGTCTAGACGAAAGTGATCGAGGGACAACGGGACGCTCTATAATCAGTATTTTAGAGGCAAGATGCTGATGCGGAGTTTATGAAGTTAGGAGCAGGCTGAAATCTGTGCATCATGAACCAGCAACTGACACAGAACTGAAGAACTGACCCCAGGAACAGCAGCTGAGGGCTCACATTCCAAACTCCAAAGGATGAAGAAGCCAAAGGATGATCTGGCAAGCCATCCTGGGAAGTTCACTAGAGGTGGCAGAGCACAAGCTATGGGTAGTCTAGGTGTGGGGCTAGGGGTATGACAGGAGACCTGATCTCACATTAAAACTTCTACCTCATTTAAGCAATCAGAAGAAATTCAGGCCATATAATAGGGCTCAGAGGTAAGAGCCAGGAATTAGAATGGAGTGTTCAGTCCCAAGGGAAAATGAGATGTGATTTATCTAACACTGATCCAATGCATGACTCTCAGCACCATGACCCAAAAGCAGAGAGGAGTGGGGAGGGTTTTTTTTTTTTTTGAAGATTCATTTTATTTTTATTAGAAAGTCAGATTTACAGAGAGGAGGAGAGGCAGAAAGGGGGATCGTCCATCGGATGATTCACTCCCCAAGCTGCCTCAACGGTTGTAGCTGAACCAATCGGAAGTCAGGAATTTGGAGCTTTTTCTGGGTCTCCCACATGGGTGTAGTGTCTGAAGGCTTTGGGCCATCCTCGACTGCTTTCCCAGGCCACGAGCAGAGAGATGGATGGGAAGCAGGGCCACCAGGATTAGAACTGGCGCCATATGGGATCCTGGCACGTGCAAGGCGAGGACTTTAGCCGCAAGGCTACCATGCCGGGCCCAGGAGTGGGGAATTTCGTGAACTGGAGAGATGGAAGAACTTTCAGAGATTTAATTCATTTTTTTTTTTTTGCCTCGTGGCTTATATGTTGGATATTCTTACATGTTAGAAAGGAAACTAAAGGTAAAAAACCCAAAGCAGAGTCTAAATTTAGCCATTGGACTACCAGACTCTACATGTGAAAATGTTGGCTTTCTATTTTTAAAACTTTGTATGTATTTAAGACAGGGAGAGAGAGAGAGAGAGAGGAAGCCCAATTACTGACTCATTCCTTAGATAGTTGCAGAAGTGGCTGAGCCAAGATCAGATCCAGGAGTCACAATTTAACAATCCAGCTGTCCCAGATGAACAGCAGGACCCTAATCACTGGAGATTTCCCATTGTATTTCAGGATCTGAATTAGCCAGAAGCTGGAATTGGGAGTAGAATCAGGAATCAAACCTAGACACTCCAGTCTTGGATATGGGTGTCTGAGCAGCTAGGCTCAAGGCACACTCCTGTTAAATGCTTTATCGCCACATCCACCTCCTTAGAGCAAAGTAGATGTTGCTTCTGATAAAGCTGTTGCAAGGACTAGGTCCACCTGTGAGCCCATTTGGATCCACCTGAATCTGAGAGAGGCAACATTTCCCTGAGAGAGGGAAAATAAAGATGGTACTGACACCATGTCCTTTCACTCTCCTCACGCTTCTTCTTCTAGAAACTTGATTCTCGTCATGTATACATAGGCCAGGCCACAGCGATTGGCTGAACAAACTTACAGGTTTATATGGTTTCATTGTATGTGGTTTCTATGAGCAAGAGTGTAAGTGCTGATTCTTGTAGCTCTGTAATCAAGAAGACGCCCTTATTAGACCCCATTCTGGTAAGTAGGAGCAGTATCTAATTTCCTTTGGAAGCAAGGCAGTACAGGAGAAAGGGTATACCGCCATGAAAGGCAATCTTGCCTGGAACCAATGTGTTGGAGTATTGAACTTCGGGTCACACTGAGTTTTTCCCAGCAATGATATTCGAATACATAATTACTCTGCTCTTCATGTGGTATTGGTAGTGCAAAGATCAAGTGTGTGCTTTGTATTTATTTTCCAGATTTCCCATTTATTGTTCCCCAAGTGCAATGACAGGGCAAATTTTTTTTCACCGTGGTGAAAGATAGCTTCTTTTGGCTTCCAAGAAGCTTTGTGTTTTTTTTTTCCATTGATTCCTTGCTCATCCTTTCTCTAGTTGATGACTATATATGCCCCTGTGCCATCTTGTTTCTGTAGATCAATTGCCATCAGGGATTGGTAGCTCAAATATTTAATATGCAATATGGCTCAGGTACCTTACAATTTGAGTGATTTCTGGCCACAGGGCTTCAGTACCATCAGCTCTGCCAAAGGTAATAGTTCAATTGAGGGACTGTGGTGAGGAGAAGGGATTTCACAGGGTGAGGTCAGCTGGAGGTATTGGGTCAGTCACTAGCCTACCAAATGGTATAGGAGGAACATTTATATATTTCCACTAGTGCTATGCTTATATCATGTGTATTGACTGCCTGTCAGGGCTGGTATTTGTAATTTGCTGTTATAGAAGCATTGCATTTTGTAAGGACAAAGAAACTCTGATGTCTGATATAAGCCTCTTATCTCCCACATTAATTTATTCTCCCAATATTTGTTATGCATCTACTCTGTGTCAGATCTTCTATAAGATCCTACTGAGATACAGGGGAATGTAGCATTGTTGAATGCCACCAAAACATACAAAGAATAAACAGAGAGGCCTTGGAGGTTATTGGGGCAGGTGGATTGCAAGAGAGGAAAGTCACATCTCAGAAGCTGATTCATGAGTTAAGTGAATTGACAAAACAGGTAATCTTGGGAAGGAAATCCAGGCAGGTGACCCTTACATACAAAATAGGGAAGTAGTGCAGCAAGTTCAACAAATACAGATCACAGTCTGAGTCTAGAGTTAGGGGTGGGAGAATTAGGTGAGAAAGACAGACAAGAAGTTGGGATTTCAACCTGAGCATGACAGGAAACCACTGCACACTTACGGCTTGAATTACACTTTACAAGGGTCACTCTGCCTCAAGTGTTGAGAAGGTGTTTGTGGGGGTGGATGCACCAGAAAAATCATGAAAGTCAGTTGGATTTTTCTGTTTTGTTTTCACTTTTGAGATCAAGCAAGAAATAATGAGGTGGATTCATCAGAGTCCACAAAACTTGCATGGGGACAAAGTTTGTTGCTGCTGAATTACACTCTACAAGTCTGGTTCTGATTTTCCAGAGGTCATAGGGACTTGTTAGTGTTGAGCATAGGCAAGAATGGACCCAGGCTGTGGAACCCTCTTAATGGGCCTATTACTTGTTGTTTTAGCCTGTTCTCTGCTGCTATAATAGAATACTTGGGAATTGAAAATGTATGAAGAAGAGAAACAAGTTTCTTACAGTTCTGAAGATTGAATGTCCAATGTCAAGTGGCTGGTCTAATGACAACTGTCTTGTTGAACCATCTTTGTATATAGAAGGCAGCAAGTGAAAAAGAAATGGACGCTGTAGAACAGAGGATAGGGACTTAGGCTGTAAGGCCATTCTATAGTAGTCTAGTGCCCCATTTCTTAATACTGCTGTACTGGAATCTGGGGAGACCACAAACCTCACCATACTTGGCCAAACCATACCTCTTCTGCCACCATCACCATCATAACCTTTGATCTAGCAGAACTCTAATGATGGAAGATAGAAAGAAAATTAATGGGGATGTAAATACCATGAGACTTAAAGACAAGCCTAGTTCTCTTATTATTTGGGCTTGTCTATTTTTAGGAAAATTGGAATCACTGATGAGTGATGTTAAATCAAGGTGCAGATGGGAGCCACTCAGAAGAAGCAGGGATTGCCTATAAGGCAGCCCTTCCAGAAGACGTGCAGCTCAGATGATAAAACGGTAACTCCTGCTTTGATGAGGATACCAGGAGGGATTAATACTTGGCTTGCCCAGAGGCACAGCCTTCCATAGTCTCATAGGTTACCGTAACATGTTGAATTGTGAGATGTATCTCTTTCTGACCACTGTCCCTTTTGTCTCCTCAACTAACACCTTAAATAATATATAGCATTTCATAAGCACGCCACGATCATGTATCTCACAATGTTTGTTCCTAGTCTACATACTTTGAAATGAAATCAGTGGGAGGAATAAAAAAAAAAAGAGAAGTTCTCCAAGGAACATGAAGACGTCAGCTCCCTCCATATGGGTCCCAGCAGTGTCCCTCTCTCAGGTCGTGCATACCAGGAAATGACCTCAGCCAGTGCAGACCTTACGCAAGGGCCCTGCTTCAGCACTGCCCGGTAGTACCAGCTGTTGACTTTGCCGTCCATTCTCATGCCAGCTTCTTAAAATAGTCCAGTGGGAACAATCCAGAAGCTTCCCCCTCACAGCCTGCAAATCAAAGCCCTGGTCGAACAAAGGAGGGGAAATGTGGCTGCAGCCTTGCTCAAGGGCAGAGAAATCTTCCTGTTTCCTTCATGGTGGGGATGGCATTGCCAGGTGCTTTCACTCAGAAGGCCTCAGTCCAATGAGGTGAGTCCTTGACCCTGCTGGAGAGAAGCCGTTTCCCTCCGTGAGCCTTTGGTTCTGTGAGAGCCAAGAAGTACAAGCATCAACACCGTTCAAGCTGCACTCGCTAGACCTCTGTCGAAGGAAAGTTTGACCTTAATGGGAGCGCTTTGTACCCTGGGAAACATCACACCCAGTGCTTCTGTTTTGTAGTAAGTGAAGCCACTTAGAATTATTCCTTCTATTTTGTTTCTGGCAGGGGCACCTAAAAGCCAGAGCTAGCATCATTGTGATGTCCCCTTAAAGCTTGTATCATTAGAATGTGAAATAATTTTTGCACCATCATGGATGGCTTTCGAGAAGGAAGAGCTGGCACGGGATGGACATAAAAAGAAATGTGGTGATTTGGGAGCAGCATCCTAAAAGCTGGTTTATAGCTGGCTAAAAAAATCCCATAGTGTGGGCATCTTCCCATCAACAGAAACTTACTTCTCACAGGTCTGGAGACTGAAAAATTCAGATCCAGTGTTTTCAAAGTCCAGGTCTTGCGAGGGCCTGCTTCCGCACAGACACGCACAGTAACCTCCCATGGCAGAAGGGGTTTGGGCCCTTTGTTGTTCTTTCAGTGAAGAACATTATTCCCGTTGTTCTTGAAGACTTTGTTCCCACGACTCCAAGCCTCTACAGCCCAACACAACCTCTTTGTGGCATGCCTTTTGGGAAAACACATTCAGACCACATCATTCTATAACAATAATCAGCAAATAATGGCCAATGATCGAATCTTCATTCCCCACATTTCTATTTGTAGGAACAATTTTATTGGAATTTTGTTTACTATGGTTGCTCATTTATGAATTCCATTTGTCCACTTTAAATCTATATCAGCAATACAATATGTGGTCCAGAAAGCCTAAAAATGTTGGTTCTTCCCCTCCCCCCAAAAAAGTGTCTGATCCCTGGTAAATAAAGACTCCACCAGGAATGCTCCCTCTGCATGTATTTTCCATACTTTCTCTCATTCAAGGACTTACAATACTAGTTCACCAGGAGTGCTCATCTTTCCATTTAATAGCCAGGAAAAGGGAGGTCAAGCTTGCTCAAGGTCACACGAAAGGTAAATGAGACGGTTGGATGTGTAACCACTTGTCCCAGTCAACAGACTTTATTCCACTGCATGGCTAAGTCCTCACTGACATACTGACTTGAATGGAAGACTGAAATGTTCAAACTGTGACGTCAGGGGTCAGGCAGGTGAGATCTGAAGGTTGCTGTCCTAAGCTCCAGGCAGTCAAGCTGTGTATGTTGTGGCTGAACTGGAAAGTACAAGCTTAGCGTAACAGTGTTCAAACACTGACTGTTTTTTTTTTTAAGTTTCCAGGGCCAAGCAAAACATGTCAGGAAGCCTTTCTAGGCTAAGGAGTCTCTGGTTTGTGACCCCTGGCTGCAGTCTCCACCAGTTTGGGCAAGAAGAATAGTGATAGGCTCAGAATGGAAACCAGAGAGCCAACGCCTCCACCCCCACCCAGGTTACTTCTTTGGGAACATGACGGAGGACTGTGTAGAGCTATCACAGCTCCCTGAAGCACAGCTGAGCCTGGATGCTCATCCTCCTTCTGCCACTTCTTCACATAGTGGCTGGAAGAGGATTTACCTGTATGAGCTACATGGTTTCACCTTCAGACCAAGACTTACAGGGACCAGTGTTGTGGTGCATCGAGTAAAGGCACTGCCTGCCAATGCTGACACGCCTGTCTGTGCAGCTTTGTGTCCTGACTGCTCTTCTTTCGACCCAGCTTCTGTTAATGGCTTAGAAAATGTAGTGAAAGATGCCTGATGTTTTAGGGTTCCTAACATCCACATGGGAGACCCAGATGAAGCTCCTGGTCTGGCCTAGGCATGGCTGCTGTGGCCATCTTTGAAGAGAATCAGCAGATGGAAGAGTCTCTCTCCTCTCTCCTTTCTCTCTCTCTAACTCACACTTTCAGATAAACAGATAAAAATTTCTAAAGAGCAGCAAGATTTATTCCTCATTGACTGGGTTCATGGTATAGCCCAGGCACTGCACCATCTTGGAAACAGTAACTCCTACTTCCTCTTGTTAGGTACACAAATGTGTGTTTACATTTCTTACGCTTTTGTTTTCACTCATCTGTCAACACAACATGCTGGCTCTTTGTTCGATATATTTTCATGATCTGTTACTAATGTTGCAATGCGAACTTCCATTTTAGCTCACTTACGCCACTGCAATCGCCTTCTTACCTGTCTTGCATGAGAGTCTGTTCTATCTGTCAGATGAGGAGACCTTGTTTAATACAGACTTCAGGTGAGGACATTCTCTAAGAGGTCTCCTCTATGAGGAAAAGCCAACACTGTCACAATGACCCTCCAAATGCTCACGATCTGTTACCCTCTCTCCTTTATAGCCCCTTTCCTTTTCATGTTTGTGATGCTGCGGCCTGTTCTCTACCTCTTATCTAGCCACAGCAGTCTTCTTACTCTCCCTCTGGCATACTAGGGAACTTCTGGCTTCATACAACCTCTCGACTTTTTTTTCCTTTGGTTGGAACATTCTACATTCAAATAGTCCCAGGAGGACTTTTCTTCCATTCTGGTCTCACTGAATCTCTCTGGAAACACAGGATTCCAACTGTCCTCCCCACAGCCCTACTATTGCTTCTTCATTTGTCGTCTCTATTTTTTTAGACTTAATTTGTTTGAAAGTCAGACTCAAAGAAGAAGAGAGAACTTCCATCTGTTAATTCACTCCACCAGTGACTGCAATGCCTCTCATTGGGCCAGGCTAAAGCCAAGAGCTGCTTCTGAATTTCCAGTATGGGTACAGGGGCTCAGAGACTCGGACCATCCTTCACTGCTTTCCCAGGCATATGAGCAGGAGCTGGATCAGATGAGGAGCAGCCAGGATTTGAACCAGCACCACATGGGAGGCTGGCAACTATACATGGTGACTTACTCCACTACACCATGGTGGTAGTCCTTCAGTCCTTTATCTTCTTGCTTGGGTATTCTCATTGTCACTTATTTTATTATTTAATTTTTGCATTTTATTTTGTTCTTTTCAATAACAATGGCCAAATAATCATTTTGTTCATTGCTGAATTCATAGTATGTCATAAAATACCTAACTAGTTAGCTCCTTTATTCATCTCTTTCTCATTTTAATATTTTTTCCCATCTCTATCATTTAATAAATTGGATGTAATTGAAACAGAATTATTTTGGTTTCCAAGATATATAGCCAACAGTAAGATGGTAACTCCTACTCCCATTCCCACAACTGCTGTTGTGAGGTCCTCAGAAGGACCTCATATCACTATCTGGGCACTTGGTAGCAATGCTGATGTAGAATCTGCTAAATCAAATTTGAATAGGTTAGAACCTGGAAATGTTTTCTCTCATCTCATCCAGTGGTTCTAATGCAAGTTTAATATGGTATGAAGCGTCTAGATCCAAGTTTCTTAGGTAGAATGAGGAGTAGGAAAACAGCTGTAGAATGAGATTCAGAACACCTGCTCAGTGCTAGCCTTTTCTCTCGTATGAATTGAATGCATCACTTCTCAGACTGGGAACCTGTGTTCCTCTCCCTACACCCCCCACCAGGTAACAACACAAGGGGGTCACCAAGACCCTTCCTCAAATGCATGCAGCCTCCTCCTACGGGCAGCCAGCGAGTATCTTTTGGAATTGTCCTTTTCTTTGCATTCCAGGACTTTGTCTTACCATGTGTATCTCACTACTGATTTCTTTGTGTATGTTCCTAGATACCAAGGATCTGTGCTTGCTAGTTTATGTCTACTGATATTTTGCTCCTGTTAGAAAAAAAATGTCCAATATGTACTTTGTTTATCATACTGTATACACAGCTGATGCCTTATTCAACATATCATAGACCATACACAGAATGGAAATCTAAGCCTAGATAAAATAAAACAGAGGTTCTAGTCTGGATCCACACCCCATTGTCTTCACCTATCTGTAGAAATCAGAACCTGGTTTTCTCTGACTTCCTCCTAAATGGACTCATTCTTTCAGAAACAAACAACAAACAAAATGCCCTTGTTTTGTTTGAGATCTGAGCTTACCTGGTTCTAAAACCAACTTGGACACATAAATTCTTTTATGCAATATCTTCATTTTATAAAGCTATTATTGCACATCAGGGATTATGCAAAATTTGTCCAGATAGTCCCAGGAGGACTTTTCTCTTTCATTTTGGTCTCACTGAATCTCCTCAGTAAACACAGGCTTCCAATTGTGTATTTTTCTCTCCACCCAACTCCACTTGGGTGTTGAAATCTTCAATTTATAGAAGTCTTACGATTTGGATTGATGTGTAATGTCAGGGTCACTATCACATGTTTTTGATGAGGAACAAGGCATAGCTAAGTTAAACAACCTGCCCAAGTCTATTCGGTAGGAAGCAGCAACATGCAGACATTGCCAGGAGAAATTCCTGCTGCAACACACTGCTTTCTCACTCTCCCTGAGTGCATACACCTTGATTATTTCCATTCTGCTGAGTGATTGACTGACTCTGAGTTTATGCTCCTGCTTTCTGCCCACTGACACTACCCTAGGAAGCTGAGACATGGTATGGACACAGCAGAGGATTTTCAATTTATAGTCAGGCGGAGCGCTTCAGAAACTGATGTGACTAATTAAAACCACTATGGTAGCTGGAAAAAGGCACTCGGAGACACATGTGGAACCAGCCCCGAAGTGTTTATGTCACATTGCACACTGTCATGAGTGTCCCTCCCAGAGTAGCTAGACAGCTGAAAGCATGCTTGGTTTTTGTCCTAACACATTTTCTCCTTGACTCTCTCCACAGTCAACATGCACCCAGAGTTCGCACGCACTTTATCAAACACATATCCAGTTGACACAGGCTATGGAAAATCTCTCTTTCGCATTTGTTTATTTGATGCATCAACTGACAGAATGTGGTTACTTTTATAGTCTCTGAGGAGCTGAAAAGTATCTCAGAAATCTGATTTTATGAAGTTAGGTTTTCCGCCACTGAGAAATAGTTTCATGCTGAAGGTTTATTTACAAGGAATTGCTGTTTTCACTTGCTGGATTTGCTCTTAAACATTTAAAAAAGTTGTTTTTCCAACCACTAAGTGGATCTAAACATTAAGTGTTTCTGAAGTTGGTTTTCCAGCTCCTGGGTTGCTATTAACTTCTCCTGGGATGAAGCAGAAGGTTGTTGCCTTTTACTTAGCCACTCGGAAGGCAAGAGTAATATTTTGAAGAATTTTTGAGAGTGGTTCATTGTGCAATATTTATGTTTCATTCACATCGGCACAGGACAGTGTTGACACACAGTTCCGTTGTTGTTCTTGGCTGCTCGGTCCTCCTTCTCCTGCCCACAAAGTCCAGCTTTGCGCTCTCACTGATGGAAGCGTGACTAGCTCCAAGGAGGAGGCCAACCCAACAAACCATCTTCCCCAGGCAGAACTGAAAACAGAGTCTCCGGTCTGTAGACGAGATGTGTGGGCAAAGCAGAAGGGACTGGGCCTGTTACTGCCTGTGGGAAAGAGGACACTTTAGAACACGTTTTTGTCATCTTCAGGTAGAGAGAGGTAGAGGAGCCTTCCCGTGTCCCCAAGAGAAAATGGGGGAAATGACATTGCTGTGGGTTTGTGTAAAATAATTCTGTATTTCACACTTTCTCGGGATTTTCATGATCATGTACTTGCGAAGAATGTCTCACAGTGTGTTTGAAAGGCAGCTTGAGTTCACATGTTCCACTGGTAATAACAGGAGCCATAATGGGTGAGGGGATGTTCTAAGAACAGAGCTCCAGTTTCCCCAAAGCTAAACACCATGTGCTTGTCTCTGCTCTAGAAGGGAGTACTAAGGACAGATCTCTAATGAGCAAAAAACTCCCTGTCCCTTATCTACACTACTCCTCTCCCAGTCCTCCAATCACCACACTTACCGCATGCATACACAGGTTTCTCTCTTGTCATGGTGCTTCTTTCAGCCACACTCAACCCCAAATTCACAGCCAGCCCTTATTGTTAAAGCCTGCAGAATGGCTCACTCCTTGAGAAATTTTTTAATTACCATTTCTATGAATTCAGCTTGAGTTTTTAAAAATCTCTTATTTATATATATTTCTTGATTTGCAAAACAGACAGAAAGACAAGAGGAGGAGGAGAGCAGAGGAAGAGAGGAAAGGAGAGAAGAGAGGAAAAGTGATCTTGCATCTGTTGGATTTCTCTCCAAATAGCTGCAACAGTCACATTTAGCACAGGCTAAAGCCAGAAATCTGAAACTCCACTTGGGTGTTCAATGTGGGTGGCAGGAGTACTTGTACCATCATCTTCTGCTTCCCAACTGCAATAGTAGGTAGCTAGAATGGAAGAAGACATGCTGACTCAAAGTGGCACTCCAATGCGCAATGCAGGCATCCCAAGGAGGGGCCGCAATACACAATAGCACGATGATTTTATTTGTTTAAAACATTCATTTATTTTTATTAGAAAGTCAGATGTACAGAGAGGAGGAGAGACAGAGAGGATCTTCCATTCACTGAATCACTTCCCAAGTGGCCACAATGGCTGGAGCTGAGCCAATCCGAAGCCAGGAGCTGGAAGCTTCTTCCAGGTCTCCCATGTGGGAGCAGGTTCCCTAGGCTTTGGGCCATGCTCTACTGCTTTCCCAGGCCACAAGCAGAGAGCTGGATGGGAAGCAGTGCCGCTGGGACATGAATCGGCACCCATAAGGGATCCCAGAGTTTGCAAGGTGAGGACTTCAGTAGCTAGGCTATGGCCCTTTGCTCACCGCAATGATTTTTAAAAACCTGTTTATTTGACCAGGAGAGGGAGAGGAAAAGGGGGAAAAAAGAGAGAAGGAGAGAGGAAGAAAGGAGGGAGGAATGGGGTGGGGCAGACAGAGAGGAAGGAAAGGAGAGAAAGAAGAAGCAAGAGAGGGAGAGGAAAGAGAGAGCGAGCTAGAGATCTCAGCTGCTAATTGATTCCTCAAATACCTGCAACAGCCAAATGAAAGTCAGAACTCCATGTTTTCCACGCGGATGGCAGGAATCCAGTTAACCAGGCCATCAGCTGCTGCCTCCCAGCATGTGATTTAGCAGGAAGCTAGAACTGGGAGCAGAAATCAACCTACATACGCTGTTGTGAGATGGGAAGTTGGGGAGGAATTTTAATCTGAGAAATAATTGCAAAGTTAAGTCCCAAGAATTTCTTGATTTTTCCATTCTGCGTGTCTCTGAGCATGAAGAAGCAAGTGTGTGTGTGTGTGTGTGTGTGTGAGAGAGAGAGAGAGAGAGAGAGAGAGAGAGAGATGATTTTACAAATGCACCCTGCAGGATGCTCTGGAACCAAGAAGAGTTTGAAGGAAGTAGCAACTAGACCTATGTGGGTGTCAAAAGCCTAGCCTGGATTTTTCATGACTTCTTTTCTCCTGACTGTTTTATCACAGCTGAAATCAAAGTAATCAAAGTAGCCCCGTGTCAGACAGGATAGCTGGTTGTTTTGATTATAGCAATACAAACTTGCCAACTCGGTACCCCCCTCATCTATGTCGTCCCCAGTTTCAGACAATGAAGAGATTGGAGGATTTCTGACTCTCTGGCTGCCCCCCACCCTGCCCTTCACCCCTCGTCTCAAAAGCCAGCATATTCCCCTTCACCCTTCATCCCCAAAGGGATATAAATACAGAAGAGAAACCTGTGGGTAAGGACCAGTCAGGCATGTCTTTCATTCATTTGATAAAATACGTGAGGTGTGGTTTCTCGACACGCGGTTGATAAAATGCAGTGGCGGTGTTCCATGTTATTTGACTTTCCATTAGCTTTTTTTTCCCCTCAGATGAGACTGTCTTAATGGCTCACTTCTGTTTTTAATCACGGGGGCCATTTCTATGGATTTATTTTCACATTTTCCAATAGGAAACATATTCTAATCCTTTAAGGATTAAAAGTAAAGTATGGGAGGATGGGCAATATTGAGAAGAAAAGCTTCCCTGCTGGCTTAAATTATCAGGCATACATGTGCACATCTGTGTGTGTGCACACACACATATGCAAATGTTGCTTGAAGGCTCTTGTTCTCTCCCTGATATGGGAACAGAGATTCTGGCATATCTCTGCTTTCCTTAGTTCTTACTCAGCTTAAATGACCTAGTATAGGAGAATGAAGTACGTCACTTTGCTCATCTGTGGGTCTCTCATTTCTTACTGGTTAAGGATTTGAAAAAAAAAAAAAAGAAAGAAACCTCTAGGGCTTTACGCAGCAAATTGCAATTTGCAAAAAAAAAAAAAAGTAGGTTACAGTGATTAGGTTTTATATAAGGCTGAGCAGCTGAAGATGCAAAGAAGAATGCTGGGATGATTTTCAGCTTTCAGCTTTGAAAAAGCAAGTCACCTGCATAAAGCACCCAGCGTTGTAAGCCTCACGTGAGGAATCCTTAGAGAGAAGTCCCTCGTTCCATCTGCAGAGCACCGACTTGCTCTGTCCGACTTTCACCAGATAAAGGCAATCTGGGATGGTGGACACTCCTGGTCTATCTCACCGTTTCACCGGTACCTGCATTTGAATGTGCAAAGCTGTTTCTGCTTTAAATTCTCTTCTCATTCTCTCCGTTTGTCCAACAAGGACCCGAGATCTTGATGCGTGTGCTGCACATTCAGATTCTCCTTCTGACTTGTTGAGATAACTGAATTTAAAAACAATTTCTTCCTCTTATTTCAGCCTGAGTCAAGTTTCTGGAGGTTATCTCGGAGTTGTTAACATAGATTCTGAATCTTGATTGTGTCTGTAACCTCCCTTACCACTTAGGTAACTCTGCCTTTATATTAAATCCAGCACATCATTTGTAGGCTTGTCTGTATATTATTATAGTCCTTTAATGTGCTTGAGTGACCTACCTCCTGGTCTGTCCTTTCTTGGGCTCTCCACATTCTGTGAGAATCTCATTCCTTCCCTTACGATGTTGTAAACATAAACACAAATCGTTCTAGAAGCCTGGTCTAGTTTTCATTCATTTTGGAATTGGAACCGGAACTGTAGCCTTCTGAAGAGGGACCAGAACTTCAGTATATTCTTGCATTCCCTTACATAGAAATTCCTTTTTCAGTTGGGTTCCTTGGGGATACATTGAGCTAATTACTGAACAGTCATCACTATCATCCCCCAGTACTTATTCCAAATTGAACCCCAAATTTTGCACAGAAGGGCAGTAACCCGTGTTCCCATGGATGAGTCATCATGTTGCAACCCAATTGTGACAATCCTAATCCTTTTTGCCTGCTATTTATTTTCCAAGATTTTCTTATTATCTTCTAAGGACAGGTCTACTGGGGAGTGTTTGAAAAGTGTTTTGTTGGTACTAAAAGAAACAAATCTGTGGGAGTCTGTTAAATATCTCATATAACTCTCCCATGCAAAAGGTTAGAGAAGGGTTGGAGTACTCAGATGTGGAAGTTAACACTATCACAACCTGTTTTGCATTCCAGACCCCTGGATTACTAATGGTATCCTTCCAGATTAATTATTTTCATGCTTCATTCCTCAGTCTATGAAATGGAAGAGATAATAATACCACCTGTCTGACAGGGGCATGAAGGGAGTAAAATCGATTGATAACTCTTGGGAACTTATACAGTGGCCGTCAGAAATAAGACTCCGAAACATTTGTTCAATACACGATGAACATGGGCAGCTTTCAGGGTGAATTTTGATTTCACAAGAACTTGACTTTTCTTTCAATGAAGCAAAATGATGAAATCATGCGTTTGGTTATGAAGTGGTTATTCCACAATGCTTTGGACATGTAAAACTCATAATTTCTGATCCATAACTAAGGGGTATCAAGAATGATGGCTTATATGCATATTTCTGACATGAAGATTATCTACTGTTAATTAGCATGTTAGGTAATAATGACACTTTTATATTCATGAACATTTATATTAAACATGTAAGACTGCCTGAATAGTATTTGAGGGGACAGAGATCAGAAGCAGGAGAACTGGATGCTTTAAAACTTCTCAATTCTGCTGATTTGATAGTTCTTTGCTTTCTACAATGGTTTTGGGAGGCGTGGGTGACAAACCAGGAGTTTGTTAAGATTCCATTTTTGTAAAACCAATTCGAAGATTAGTAAACAAGATCTAGATGTTCATGTATAAAAAGCTATCTGGAAAGCTTTCATAGCAGCACAATCAGTAATTGCAAAAACATGGAAGCAGCCAAAATGCCCATCAGCAGAGGATTGGATAAGAAAGCTGTGGTTCATCTACTCCATGGAATACTACTCAGCTATTAAAAAAAACAAAATGCAGTTCTTTGTGGCCAAATGGACCAAACTGGAAACCATAATGCTAAGGGAAATGAGCCAATCCCAAAAGGTTAAATACCACATGTTTGCCTTAATTTAAGATGATATGATGTTATGTATAACATGTTATATGTTGTGTATAAACTAAAATTGAAATGTCAATGAGGTGGTCAGAGAAGGTGGTTAAGAACTAGCATTTATTTTTAACATTTGGCTACTCATTACTATGTTGATTAATTCCATAATGATGTAAATTTTTACTGATGGTATGTTGGAGCTTTTAATTGATTGGGATGATACTCTGCTGGCTCTGTCTTCAAACCAGAGAAGGTATACCTAAGAAGCCATTGAACTTGACTGGACAATAAGATGCTGGACTCTATGTTTGGTATATGCTTGCAATGAGGGAATCTCAACTGAACTTGAACTATGGTTATGCAACAAGGTGGAGGAATCCACCATGGTGGGAGGGTTTGGGGAGGGGTGGGAGAATCCAAGTACCTATGAAATTGTGTCACATAATACAATGTAATTAATGAATAAAAAAGTAGTAATTTTTACTTGGTATGGATTTAAGCTATTTTATTTGGTTATTCTTTGAATATCTTTGCTTTTTATTTTAAGTCAAAAATAATTGTTTTGCTTTCATACACACAGAAACATTCTGTAGGTGTTAAGATAGTAGTGATAGTAATCGCCCACTAATTTCTTTCATCTGTAGGTTGTCAAATTTGCATCTTTTATAAGCATCAGATATTTGAGCTTTTAAGGAATCTGACAGAATCTTCCTTCACCCCATCTATAACCCCATACGTTATTAGGAAGGTATTTGTATTTGCTGCCAAATATCTGCCCCAAATCATCCCATCTTGCTGACATTTTGTCAGATTAATAGACCCCGAGTGATGTGAATATGTTGATTTTACAGCAGACCTCCAGACAAAAATGGGTTGGATAAATTATATTTCTTGGGATCCTGATGTTTCCATTTAAAGGTGTCTGTAGGTACTCAGCCCTTTCTGAAACATGCCTGTTTAAAAGCCTTATGTTACAGCTTTTCTTTCATGCCTTGTGAGCAAAGCCAGGGTTATCCTGAGGGTAGGTACTTTTGCCCTCATCTTGTGGCTTGTGAATTCCTTGGCTGATCTCTGATTGTAAAGCATTCTCTTTCAATGCGAGTTCGTTTGTCCATCTAGGAAAATACTTTTCCTTTTCAGAGCATCCAGATGGATTGGTTGGTTCCTGTGTTTGTGCTGGAATGGAGATCAGAAAGCAATTTCAGTCTGCACTGGCTCTTGGACTTTCATGGTGATTTTAATGGTGAAGTTCAGAAGTGTAGTAAGAGACAGGAATACCAGAGCTGTTTACATAGTCTCTTTTTTTCCTTGAGTTTTTTAAATATGAAGAATAGTCCTCTAAACCCCAACACTTGGCAGCCATAGTCCTATGTACTGTCAGTTCTTATCTTTTTGCATGATTCTGAGAGTTAGCAAAAGTAAAGATGATATTTCAATGAGTATCAACTGTGCCAGGTACAATTCTAGACCATGCACATCTATTATCTCACTTAGACCACTTATTTTTCAGGAAAGATTGATGTGAGAGCGCATCCAGTGTACTTACAGACATAATAGGTTTCAATAGCCAACTCTGCCCTCTTAGCACCTCCAACACCATGACTAGGAATTTGAGTGTGGCATAATTATGAGATCTGGGTAGTTCACGGAATTCCTCCTCCTCATCATCACCATGTTGTAGTCTGCAATCCAAGAAGAGGACAGTAAGGATGATGAGGAAGAGGAGGGGAAACAGAAGAAGGTGATGATTATGGTTCCACACTCCTAGGGTTATGATGTGGACTGGAAGACCCAAAGTGACTAAAGCCCTTGATATTAATGAGTTCACATGTGTTCCTCTCCCCCCTTCATGTCTACATTTGCCTAAAAAAGAATTAGTATTTTAGTGTCTATGCCAAATTGACATGAGAACATGTTATTCTTGTCTCATTTATTATTATTATTATCATTTTATGATACAGTTCCATATTCCCTTATCCTCTCCCCAATTCCCTCCCCCCCAGTTCCTCTATATCATTACTAACATTTAGTTCTTCATACACAGTCATATGTCCATCATTGCGGGCTTGGACAATGGCAGAGAGTCCAGAATCCTATTGTCAAGATATAGTAAACAGTTTCATTGTAAATCCATCTTCGTCTGGAAGCAGAAATGCATACCACACTGCATCCTCACATCTGGATGTTAGTCTCCATTCCACAGCTATTGTACATTCCCTTAAATGAAAAGTCATAATACAGAATCAACAATAGAAAGAAAAATAGAAATTTACAATGCCATGAAGTTAAATGACATGTTACTAGATATGATGGTCTCCATTACACAGCTACTATACATCCCCTTAAATGAAAAGCCAGAAAACAAAATCAACATCAGGGAGAAAAAAGAAATTAACAACACCAAAAAGTTAAATAACATGCTATTAAATGACTAGTGTAGCTGAAGAATGAAAATCAAGAACCTTCTTGAAGAAAATGATGCCACTGCATGATCTACAAGTCGTTGAATAATTTAATCAGAAGAGAGTGTTTTGAAGCGATGAAACCAACACAAAACAAAGCCCATGTGATATAGTTTCTGCTGATCTTTGTTAAAGTATGTCTCCTCCAGACAATAAGCAGATGGGTTTTGTTTTTTAATCCAGTCTACTAATCTATGACGTTTTATTGAGCTTGTTTAAGCCATTTACATTCAGAGTTTAATATCTATCTATGGGTGATACTTTGGTCCCGTCATTTTAGGAATGGGTTGTTCATTGGTTTAGTCTTCTTTGGTCATTTTACTGGGCTGATTTTCCCGTTTGCCTTTGGTTTTGGTAGGTGCTCTTCCTCTTCTCTGTCAAGAGAACATCTTGAAGTATCATTTTGTAGGGCAGGTTTGGAAGAGGCAAATTCTTTTAACTTTTCTTTACTGTAGAAGAATTTTATTTCATTTTCAAAGACAAAAGAAAGCTTTGCTGGATATGTTATCCTAGGCCGACAACTTTTTTCTTTTAGAATCTGGAATATGTCACTCCATTCTCTTCTGGCCTGTAGAGTATCCTGTGAGAGATCTCCTGTGAGCTTAATTGGCATTCCTTTATATGTCAATTAATTTTTTTCATGTGTACATTTAAGGATCTTTTCTTTATGTTCAACTGAAGAGAGCTTGGTGAAGATCGCTTTCGATCAAGCCTGTTCTGTGCCCCTCCTGGATCTTGTTTCCCAATTCTTTCTCCAAATTAGGGAAATTTTCCTTTATTATTTCATTAAATACATTTGCAAACTCAACTTCTCTTTCTGCACCTTCTGGGACTCCCATAACTCTTATATTTGGCCTCTTAATGGTGTCTTTCAATTCTTGAATACTTTTTTTTGTCTGAACCAGCTCTGCTTCCAGCTTTTTGTTTGTTTCCCGCTGATGACAGGAAATATCTTCCAATTCTGAGATTCTTTCTTCTGCTTGCTTCATTCTATTTTGGAGATTCTCCATTGTACATTTAGTTTGCTTTACTGTGTTCTTAATTTCTGATGTATCAGCCTTGATTTGCTTTATTGCTTCCTTAAATTCTTTGAGCTCTTGTACGTGCTTCTCATTGTTGATCAGAAGCTTTAAAATGAGTCTTATGGATTCTGTGTCCCCCATTTTCTCAATGTCTTCCTCAGTTAACAGTGAGGTTGACATAGGGTTTTGCTCCTTTCCAGGGGTTTTTTCGGTAATATTCATTGTGCCTTTATCTCTTCTTTTGCTCTTGATCACTGTACTTCTGGTTAGCAGAGTTTGCTCCTTGGGGAAGGTTTCTAAGCTGTGTCACCCACAGGTCTACAATGTGATTTTACTTATTGCAGTTAGTACACAACTTTTTGCTTGCAGCCACTTGTGCCATAACCTCCAGTGAGTTCTAGGTCTGGGTTCTTATGTCAGATTTCCACCGTGGTCTCCACAGTCCCAGCTCCTGGCTCACCACTCTCCACCTCCTGTGATACCGTGCTGAGGCTGCACCGTTGTCTCTGCAATTTTCTCCCACTTCCAGGATTAAAGAGACACCAGGTGTCCTATGTAATTAGGTTGTTGGTGGCACTGATCTTGTTGGAACCTGTTGGACGTTATGTCTGGGTGCCACATGGACCTATTTTGACCCGTATGATGCCAAAGTCAGTATTATTTTCCTGCGGGACCAGTGCAAACCACTGACCTCAGCGAGTTCTCACGAGCTCAGCACATGTGCAGTTCACTGTTGTCTCCTGCAGTCCTAAAGCTATTGCCACAGTGTGCAAAATGGCACCTGACATACCACCACTACCTGCTGGCCGTCAGGTCTTAGGGCTACCCAGACCTGTCCCACCTGTAGAATGCCATGTTGCTGCAGTTCACTGATTCAGAAATGAGTTCACTCCCAGTTCAGCATATGCTCAGTCCTTTCCCTTGCCTTTGCCTCCTTATGCAAAATGGTGCCCAATTCAGCTCTAGCGGACTGACTGGGCTATGAAATCTATCCTGTTCTCACACTGCCCGTCTGTGATCTGCTGCTCTGTCTCTGCTCCTGGTCAAATCAAATGGACCAGCAGGATGGACAGTTCTTTGTCTGGGTTCACCTCCCAAGCTCCCAGTGAAAATCCCTTCCCACCTGGTTGCTGGTGGAGTTTCCGGCTGCTGGTGGAGTTCAGATCACTGTTTGCTGAATGCCACTGGAGTATTAGTCACTGCAACACCACACTGCTGTGCCTGCTTCTTTCCTGTGTCTGCCAGTCTCTAGGTACCCCTCTGCTGTTGTTCTGTCCTTTCCTATTTCCTGGAATGTGTCCTCTCTTCTTCATCCTGATTAAATGTTTTTCCATCCATTTAAATGTGTCCTTACCCTATTCCGCCATCTTTATTCTCCCCTTGTCTCATTTTTATATATGTCCTTGTTCATATCCCTCAGAATTGCAAGTACACAGCAAACTACAAACCTTTACCCTTGAACTTCCTCATGGCTTTCGAGTCCATCAAACACGTGCTGTTTACAGCGACATGAGCACTGCTACATTCTGGAAATGGCTATTTCAAACTGTTGCTGGGTAATTCTCATAAACAGACTTTGTTGACTAACATGATGCCAGTGACCATATTTTAACCAGTCCCGTTGAACCTGCATCAGGACTGAAGACAGAATTTTCTGGAATGATTCTGGTTCCAAGCAGCAAATGAAAAATACTTGCTATTAAGTGGCTTAGTTTTATTTTTCTCCTACATTTTAAAATTATACTTGGAGCCTGAACTTTATAATTGTAATAATGGAACAGATGTGTCAGACACTCTGCAATGAGTTTGCTGTTATTTTTCTTTTCAGTTCTCATATTTTAGTCCTAGAGTCTATTATTTGTCTTTGAAACTCTTTTGAGTTTTCAGGAGTCCTTTCCAGAAGCCAATACTGCACTGAAGAGGGAAAAGCCACTGCCTGTGACAGGCATAATCTATTGGGTCACTAATTTGTGTCCCAGCTGCTCTACTTACAATTTTCCTCTCTGCTAATGGCATGGGGAAATCAATAGAGGGCGACCCCAAATGCTTGGAGCCCCTGACGTCCATGTGGGAAAGTGGATGAAGCTCCTGGTTACTGACTACAGCTTGGCCCAGACCTGGTCACTGTGGTCATCTGAAGAGGAAGATCAGTAGAAGGAAGATTTTTCTCTTGCTTTCTCTGTTTCACACACTCCTCTTATTCCAGGGCTTTTCCTCTCTGTGTAATAACTCTGGCTTTAAAATAGATAAGTGAAACTAATGAAAAGAAGTCCCTCCCAGTGGGCAAGTTCATGGAAGAGAAAGAAGAGAGAACAGAGCATGGGCTGAGAGAGGCATTTAAATACCCTGACTCAAGAAAACAGGTGGTTACGGTTCTCTGCTCTCATAGGTCACATTTTTTCTTTAAGATTTATCTATTTTTATTGGAAAGTCAGATATACAGAAAGAAGGAGAGACAGAAAAAGAAGATATTCCATCCACTGGTTTACTCCCAAAGTGGCCACAATGGTTGGAGCTGAGCTGCTCCAAGCCAGAAGCCAGGAGCCAGGAGCCAGGAGCCAGGAACCAGGAACCAGGAACCAGGAGTCAGGAGCCAGGAGCTTCTTTCGAGTCTCCTAAGTCTCCTAAGTCTTTTACTCTTCTTTTCAGTCCAGGGTCCCAAGGCTTTGGTCCATCCTCAACTGTTTTGCAGGTCAGAAGGAGGGGGCTGGATTGGAAGCAGGGTCGCTGGGATTAGAATCGGCACCCATATGGAATCCCGGAGCTTGTAAGGAAAGGACTTTAGCTACTAGGCTACTGTGCCAGGCTCACAGATCACTTCTATTTAATTAACTAACTTATTTATTTATTTTTAATGGTATAAATTTTATTTTTGGTAATTTTTACATATTTCATTATGGGTCAAGGGTTAGAGGAAGGTGGTTGAGACCATTGTTTTGACATTGTTTGTTTTTCCTTGCTATATCTGGGGAGAAGGGAGAGATAAAGGGAGGAGCCACCCCAGGTCCCTGATGTGCGGCATGCTCCAAGGATCCTGCTCAAGAGTTTTGATAATTCAACAGGTCTGTATTGCTACCGCTCTCGCCACTCCAATTGCAATGAAATCTCTCCAGACTCCACTGGCTGAAGTAGTCCCCCTTAGAGTCTCCATTTTCCCAGTTATTCACTGCTGACTCTTTGCTGGATTGTTGATCAGTTTGTTCCAGTACCAGGTATCCTCTGCAGGCTCCAGTGTACTGACATATCCTCCATGTTCCATGGATACTGATACTGAATAATGACATCACAAACAAATGGGAAAAGATAAATTCTTGCTGGTTATGTTCAGACTGTATCAAGATTCAATGTTAGTTGTTTGCATTAGCTTTGTGCTATGGTTGAAATATGTCCCTCAAAAGTTAATGTATTGTGTATGAAGAACTATATTTTAGTAATGATATAGAAGAACTATGTGGGGGGTGGTTGGCATTGGGATAAGGAAATAACAGGAGCCTATGGAACTCTATCATAAAATGATAAAAATAATAAAAATGTAAAAAAAAAACCCAGTTAATGTATTCGAAACTTCATCCCCAAATTCCCATGTTAATGGAGGTGAAGCCTTTGGGAAATAATTGGATTAAAAGAGAGCATGAGAGTGGGGCCTCCAGATGCCAATAGCAGTTTGTAAGAAGAGGAAGGGAAAATGAAGGTAGCATTTTGGTCTCTCCCTTACCATGCTATGTCTTCTACCATGCAGTAGGAAAGTCCTTACCAGAAACCAGAACTTTGATTTTCTGTTGTCTCTGTGTCTAGAAATGTGAGAAACCAATTGCCTGGCTTTATAAATGGCAGTTTTTAGTATTTTATTATAGCAATAGAAAATTGATGCTATGTTATTTGTTTTCAACCACTACATATAAACTGTGCATTTTATCTACTTTCAATGAGAACAGATTCAGAGAAAAAAATAATTTATCTAAATTCAGGTAGCACAACAATGCCAAGGTTAAAATTATTGTCTATTAATTAAACTCTCAGTTTAAAATACATGAAAACAAGCAAAACCAGTCATAATAAAAATAGCTCTTGTCCTCTGAGGGCTACACACACACACCAAGTTCAAAGATATTCACAAGATGTGACTTCCAAAATTTCATATGCAACGACTTTGTAAAACTCTGATTTGTTAGAAATAATTGGAAAAAGAGATATCTCATATTACTACGGACAGGCTCTGATTTTCAATTTGTCATTTTTTCAGGATAATTCGAAGAAACATTGACTGGTGCCAATTTTAGGGTCATTTTTGATAATTTTATATGAGATATTTGAAAACTAATCATTTATATGCAAATCGTAGGTGCCAGGTCTTGAGAATGACTGCATTTTCAAAGGTAGATTAAATGCCTGGGACTTGTTTTAATTCTAAGAGCTTGCTTCAAAACCTTTCTTTGTAAATAACATAAAAACTAATTTAAGCCCATTCAGTCTCAATCGAATTGCTACAAATTCTGTATGAGTTGGGTCTGAATTAATAAGATTTCATGGCAACGCAGAAAGGACATACTTACTCAAAGTAGAGAAAATAAAAAAGTAATCATATCTGATGCAATTAAGGCAGGAAATACCATAACTTAACAGTCCTTTGATTTCACATGGATAAAATGGAAACTCTATCTTGTGACATTTGATGCCTCATCCTAATCAAAGCAAGGTGCTAATCTTTCCCAAGAGTAAAGACTCATCAGGTAGTTGAAATCTCTGTCCTGAATTGCAGGTTCAGAATGGGCTATCAAATCAGGGAAACTGATGGGCCCCTCCAAATGTACTGTTTACAAACCTGGTTGAACAATTCTTGAAGCTAAGATTCCATTCAGTTTTCTGTAAAATGAAGGCATATTGGAGAAATACAAAAAAATGCATATAACATTGTCCCAGCTTCTAGAACACAGTAGATACCAAAAAGCTGGTTATTATATTACTATGCTAATGTTTTTCAAGCAGTTTTTAATGCATTGGTAAAATGCAATTTTAAAAGTAACCAAAAATATGAAAACAATAGTATCTAAAAATAGCATGTAGTTCAACTGAACAATTTTGAATAATTACCATGTCCTTATTAATTAGATATTTTCTGCTTTCAGAACATAGTCTGGGAAGCTGCAGCAGGTGAGAAGAAATGGCTTGGGTTGGTCCATGGACAGCCCAGCCCATGCTGAAGTCATGCTGAGAAAGACCAGCACACCGCTTCAACTTTCAAAGAACCAACTGTGAAACTTGACAAAGAAATCCTTGAAAGAACTTCACGGCTCAGTTAAATCTGCTTGACTACTAGAAAGAAAGACCTTGCTCACATAAAAAAGACATCTGTAGTACATTTTGGTTGCAGCAACAGAAACTGGACAAGTCCCTTACTTTCCCCTTGTAGAAGTTGAACATTTTCCATGGGTTCTTGTTTGGTCTTTGAATGGGACAATAAGTAAGTTAAGCTTTCTGGCACACACAAACCCCTTAGCAGGGTAGGGTACAATTTCCACTTGCCCACGCACTTTAGCCATTTCTTCCGATGACCATTTAATGCTGTAATACTACATTAATAGAATATCATTTTCTTTCATCTTCTCTTGCCTGTTTGGAAAGAGTAATTCTGTACCAAAACAAAACAAAACAAAACAAAACAAAAACCACCCAGCCCAATATAATTTTCCAGGTTCAACCCCAAATCAAAGTACAGTAGTGAATATACGAAACACAATTCTCTTTGCTACTTCCCGACACACTGTCAAATGTTTCCCTTCGCTTTCCCTGCTATTGCTTTCAAAGGAAATTGGATAGTGTCGTGGGGCAAGGAAAAGCACAAAACATAGGAAAGGATATAATTTAGAAGGGCCCTGATTACCTGTAGTCCACAATATTTATCCTCGGTTGGATTTCTTGCCTCTGGTTGCTCTATCAAGAAGTGTTCCATTTGTGAAAGTAGAAAGCAAAGGAGGAAATATCTAAGCTATAAAATGTCAAATTGCTTTCCAAGTATGTTCCAGTTTCCAACCACATCAAGAAGGGTGTCTGAAAAGACAATCAACTTTTGTGCTAACCAAATGCATATACAATTATTTATTATTTTTTTAAAGTTTCCTAGGGAATGCACCCTCAAAAGGAACATTCAGGGTTATTCTGGGGCTATTTGCCTCCAATCCTTTAAAAACCAGCTTTGTAGCTACAGTGTACTTTTTCTTTTTTTCCTGTAAAAATTTCCTAAATCAAATAAGCCACAATTCAATTTAAGTAGCAGAGAATGCCAAGACTGGATACATTTTATCCATTTTCTGGGAATAAGATGGTCATGTCCATCCAAAGAGCCACTAGAACAGAGGTAATCAAAACCTCACTTCTTTCCCTACTAATACCACATGGGAGGAGTACAAAATCTGCGATGGAGATGGAAATCAACAGGTTTTTGCAGTTCTTTTCCTAAAACACCCACTTTCATTTCGGGACAGAAACTTCATAAACAGAAATGGCATTGTTTCTGCTGCTTCAGAAGAGTTTAAGGAGCGGGCCATCATTTTTTCACTTTAAAGACACCTCTGGTTATCTTTCTTTTTTATCAAAATTGGTCCATGCCACATGCATAAGGGGATATCAATATTACAACACTTAACATGCACAATGACTGCATCCTGGTCTCTCAGGCAAAAAGGACACTTGCCTCAGCGGTGTCCGCTGTGGTATTATTGTCATCAACTTACTGTTAGTAACATCACTCAAAGTTGCTCATTTCCTAAGGAGTCGGAAGCTGGTTTGTTCTCTTGAGCTGGGCTAATGGGCTGATCATTCAGATTCCCCTGCAAGGGGTGCTCAGAGCCACAGCTTTTGCTGGAATGAAGTCACCCATGAGAAGTCCAACCCTGAACTTGCACCAATGTTAACACTGGTGTGCGGATTGATTCTTGGATTCAGTTACAGAGGAACGTGAATGAGTCACATGACCATGTAGCTTCTCTTTGACCTTCAGCCCACCCTCCCTGAGTGCTGTGTTCACAAATTTTGTAGTTGCATTGGCAGGTATTTTAAGACTGGATGCTTTGATTTTGTGTTTGAGGCTTTCCTCTCTGCTAGTTCTTTCCCCACCACTTCCCACTCAGCTGATTCCTTTCATTGCTGCTAACTCCCCTGTCTGTAGTCCACTTGCTCTTTCTTGTGTACCAGGGGCCTTCCTATGAGAGATGACGCTCCTGGGACTCGTGTTTCCTTAGACACAACTTGTGTTTCTTAGGGAGTCAGATCTCAAAGCCACATCAGCTCCACCACCCTTTGTTCAGCTAATTCACAAGTATGTTGGCTTAGTTTTACTTGTGCTTCTCACTTTTGCATCATAAACATGATGATATTTAATATCTTTCTTTATTTTCCTGCACTGTAAGTAAACTCATTTGTGAGGATATATTTAAACAACATGGATAGTTTCTGAATCATTATAAATGTACCTTCTCTAAGTTCCATATCATAGTGCACCCTTCTATCTTTCCTTTTAAAACCATTTGATATCATTTGTTTTTTTTTAAGATGTTTGTTTTATTTCTTTGAATGGAAGAGTTCTAGAGAGAAAGGGAGAGAGAGAAAAAGAGATTTTTCCATCATCTGGTTTACTCCCCAAAGGGCCAATATGACTGGGCATGTGCCATGCCAATGACAGGAAACTGGAAGTTCTTCCAGGTCTCCCACATGAGTTCAGGGGCCCCAAAATTGTGTCACCTTCCATTTCTTATTCAGGTGAGTTCGCAGTGAATTAGACTAGAAGTGGAGCAGCCAGGTCGTGAACTAGTGCTTGTATGACATATACGTGTGGCAGGTGGCATCCTAATTAACTAAGCCACAACACTGGCCTCTCGTTTTTACTGTGAAGAATATTTGTTTTCAGTTTTGTCTCCAAATTTACTTGTTACTCTCAGGCAGTTTTAATATGTTCCTTACATATCTTACTCTTGAAGGTTGACATGTATAGAACATATGTGTTATTCTGGAATGTACAATTTCTCCAAGTTTTATACTAAGTCATGTTCTCCTATTATTACTAAGATATTTTTAAAATTTATTTTGATTTTTATTGCAAAGTCTGATTTACAGAAAAGAGGAGAGGCAGAGAGAAAGATCTTCCATCTGCTGGTTCACTCCCCAGGTGGCCGCAATGGCTAAACCTGAGTAGATCCAAAGCCAGGGGCCAAGAAATTCTTCCGGGTCTCCCATATGGGTGCAGGGCCCCAAAGCTTTGGGCTGACCTCGACTGCTTTCCCTGGCTACAAGCAGGAAGCTGGATCACCAGGATTTGAACCTGTGCCCATATGGGATCCCAGCGCGTGCAAGGCAAGGGCTTTAACCACTAGGCTACTGACCCAGGTCCATTCATACGTTTTTTAGATACAAGCCCAAATATATTTTGGATGAAGGCTTTATAAAATAAGTCTTTTCATAGATTTCTGCCCACTCTGTGCCCAATCTTTCCATTCTTTAGCAATATCAAACAAAAACAAAAACATTATTATTATTATTAGTTTTTAATTAGGGCCGATGTGACGCAATGGGTCAAGGTATGCCTTATGATGCTAGCTTCCATTTCAGAGTATCAGCCTGAGACCTGGCTGCCCTACTTCTGATCTGATCTCCTGCTAAAGTGATTGTGAAAACTGTACATGATGATCTAAGCACATGTGGGTTGTGCTATCCACATGAAAATCCAAAACGGAATTATTTCACCTGACTTAGCCCTGGCTGCTGTAGCTATTTCGAGAGTGAACCCATCACTTGGAAATCTCTCTCAACACACTTGCTCTTTCTTTCTCCTCCCCAACCCACCTACCTTTAAAATAAATGAATAAATTAATAGTTAAAGAATACTTAAATAATATTAATACTTAAATAATTCTAAATAAATACTTACATATCTATTACTTTTTATCATGGAGTGAAATGTACCAGTTATTTTCCTTATATATCATGCTTGTAGAAGCTAATCCATCTCAAATATTTTTGCTCATTTTTTTTCTAGATAATTGATGATTTCACATTTTACATTTAGGCCTACCAATTCACTTAGTATTAATTTTATTAAAAGTTCAAGTACAAAGATGCATGTGTGATTGCCTAACCCATCTTAATGCGTTGTTCAACTAACCGAGTTGCCTTGTTGCCTCCACAATGACATCACAGTCTACCTAGAAACTTGGAAAATTGATATATAAAATCCTTTACAGTCATAGCCACATGTGCGTCAGGCTAATGGATGTATTTTTTCTTGACTTTCTTAGTTTGATAATACACTCAGAGTGAGATGGATAATGAAATGGCTTACATTCCACAATGGCCTCAGTCTGGCCTTTGCAACTCTTTGGGGAATGAACCCACATATGGAAGATCTCACTCTCTCTCCCTTTCTCTCTCTTTCTCTGTCTCTCCCTCTCCCTACAAGTCTGCCATTCATATGATAAGAAATAAATGTTTAACAAAAGGATAAGTAAATGAGGTATAAAATTAATTAAGAATGGATAAAGAAACTGTGGTGCATCTACTCCAAGGAATACTATACAGCAATTAAAAATGAAATTCCACCATTTACAACAAAATGGTCCCAATTGGAAACCATTATGATCAGTGAGATAAACTGATCCCAGAAAGACAAATATCACATGTTCTCTTTGATACAATGCAACCTGCATGTAAAATACAAATAAATTGCTATATAGGTGAACAAATACATACAAATATTCTCATAGATGAATGTATAATGGAAACTAACATACTGGGAAGTGAAGATATTTTGTAGACAGTATCTCTACTGAATAAAAAGAGTCCTCCCAGTTAAAGAGAAGAACTATACTGCTGTACTAATATGGGGGAAAATGGTGGAGGAGAGAATCGGGAGGGAGAAAGGGGAGGACCAAAGGGGGCTCTCTATAGCTAAAGAAATGTATCATGGAAAATAATAAAAATAAAAAAGGTTAGGAAAATAAATAAAATCTGCCAAAAGAGGATTATGGACCAAATATATAGGTAAAAGGGAAGGTAGATATATTGAGCTTGATTGGAACAGAACCCTATATATATATACAGTGTTCTACAAATACGAACAATTTTATTTCACTTTAAAAATGAGTATATGGAATCATCAAATCATTCAAATTTAGTTTTATTGACGATTAAGGAGTGGGCTAGGCATGGCAGCCAAGCAGCTGCAGTACTTGCCTTGTATGTGTCAGGATTCCATATGAGCACAGGTTTGTCCCCCAACAGCTCTACTTCCATTCCGGCTTCCTGCTTGTGACCTAGGAAAGCAGTCGAGGATGACTCAAAACCTGTGACCCTGCACCCACGTGGGAGACTGGAAGAATCTCTTGGCCCTTGGCTTTGGATCTGTTCAACTTCAGCTGTTTTGGCCATTTGGAGAGTGAGCCAGTGGGTGGAAGATAATTCTGTCTTCTTTCTCTCCATAAATTGATCTTTTTTTCAATAAAAATAAATAAATCTTTAAACAAATCAATATAAATTGGGGCCTGATGCTATTCACCTTGCACGTGCCAATGGATCCTACATGGATGCCAATTTGTGACCCCGCTTCCTTGCTTCCCATCCAGCGCCCTGCTGTGGCCTGGGAAAGCAGTCAAGGACTGCCCAAAGCCTTAGCACCCTGCACCCAAGTGGGAGACCCAGAAGATTTCCGATTGTTGTGACTACTTGGGCAGTTAATCAGTGGAAGAAAGATGTTCCTCTCTTTTTCCTCCCTTTTGTACATCTGACTTTCCAATAAAAGTAAATAATTCTTTAAAATAAATAAATTTTAAAAATCTAAAATATTTGTACATTTTATTCTTACATTCTGTGTTGTCTAATAGAATATACATAGGCTATCTCTAATTCTCGTATTTTTCTGAATAGCCAGATTTTAAAAAAACATGATTTGAGTGACTTCATAAGCCCAGGTTGGCTTCAACATGGGCATTGCTTTAACCTAGATAACATTAAACAGTGATCTAGTCTATTTACCAGCACCTTGATTAACATGAATTCTGTGATGATTAATTTTATGTCAACTGAACTTGACATAAGCTGTTTACTCAAACATTTCGTTAGCAGTCCTATCAGGGTGTCTCATTTGAAAACATCATGTAAATTGGCAGAGTGTCTAAAGCTAATTGCTCTTCCTGAAAGGAGCGGGCTTCTTCATCAAGCCAGTGAATGAAGTCAGTAGACCAATGGGTTAGTCCCCTCCCGAGCAAGAAGAAACTTTTTGTGATAACCTTCAAATTGGGGCATCCTCTCTTGGTGATTCTCACGTTTGCATTGGTGTGGGGACGTTAGCATATGGATTTTGGACTTGTCAGTCTCCATAATGATGTGAGGCAATGTCTTCTAATTCTCTGTAATAATAAATGTTTTTTACTCACTTTGGACACCCCCTACCCTCGCCACTGCCAAACACACATACAGACATGGTCACAGACACAAACACCTCTATTGGATTGGTCCTGTTTTAGAGAACTCCTATACTAACCTAGCAGGATTCATAGTTAACATATGGAGGCAAAAATGTGATCACCAAGATCCTGTTGGTATGTAAAGCAATTTTAAAAAAAATCACTTCCATTCCTATAATCCAGTAAGAGTTCAACATCCTCCTCCAGTCTACTTGCACTGAGACTATTGCCTGGCTAAAGGAAAACGATGGCTTTTCCAGGGCTGAAGAGAGAGCGAGCCTGTGCCAGTTGTTCACCCTGCTCATTTTTGAGCTGAGGTCAGATGGTTGGCTGTTGAAAATGTTCTTTGCACTTGCATTGGCAAATATTTTATTTCCCCAAATCAGATCTACAGTCATAAATACCTGTATGTAGCTCAGCTCTTAAAATAGCTCTGCAGCATCCCACAAGCAGTGCATACTTCCTGTTGAACCAGATGGAGAAATGTGCAGAGCCCCGTGCCAGTGGAGGGAGAGAGAAATGGCCATGGCTGGAACCCATCCCTGATGCCAGAGGAGCTGGCAGAAGTCTGCATATAAAATGTAGTCTAGACCTTGTCAAGCCTTCAGCTCTTCCAGGAAACTGAGGTTCAAGGGAGGAATTTGGGTTTTTATTTTTCCTAGTGGGAAAATACTTAGATATCATTCACATGATACTGGATGATTATGTGTAAAAATAATGTTTATGTTTTTCTTCTTTGAACTCCTTGCATTGGTTTTCTGTTTGGAACACTCCATTGAATTTTACTTTCCTAAGTACATTCATTGAACAACTACTGTGCATTGCTGGCGTGCCTAGACATCTTAGGGGCTCATTCAGCATTTGCATACTTACGGAGCTTGTCTTTGTGGTTTTTCTCTGACTCTCCCAAGCTGCATCATTTTGGTCATTTGTCTAGCTCTTAGTCATTTCCTTTTCTTTTCTATGGCTTGATGATCTGTCCCTTTATCCATCTCTGGTCCAAAGTATCTTGACATAATGTGGCATATTTCCTTTACATAATAACGGGTTGGGAAGAAAGAGGTGGGTTAACTTTCCCAATAGTCAGCAACTGGAAAGCGTCACCTCTACCGATGTCAGTTGGCTCTGCTTCTCAAACTTGATTTTTTAAAAAAATGTATGGCAACAGGAAAAGGACAATGCTTTTACTTTTTTTTTTTGTAATAAATAAATTAAGAGGGATTTTTAAAAAACGAATTCCTCAGATTTTTCTCCACTTTTCATGGAGAACATCTGCTTTTCTTAGTCATAGGTTTGTAAATTTTTATTTCTCTTTCACTTGAATTTGTAACTAGTAAAGACGTAGACAGTAAGAATAATATAATTTACCTAGAAACTCATTGGACAAATAGTTCCAAAGTTCTAATGAATAATATGTCTTTGACGAATCAAGTATATTTCATATGCTCACTGGGTGCCTGAAACTGAAAAATTGAGATGATTTTAGAAACCAAACAGTGCTTAAAATTAATTGGCGATCCACATAAATGTGCCAACATTTAGCAATGGAGTCATTTTAGGACAAGAGTTGGCAGATCTTTTCTATGAAAGGCCAGATAGGAAATATTTTCTGCTCTTTTTTTGCTATATAGCTGCAATGACAAATGCATCTGTAATCCTAAAAGCAAGCACGGATAAAGCATAGATAAGTAACAGCAGATGAGATCTGATAAAACTTTATTTTAAAGACCAGATAGCTGGTCTCTTTTGGCTCTTGGCCTACTGTGTGGGGACATTAAATTTATACCAACAAAATAAAAACCATATAATACCTCTTAGAACTATCTTTTTTATAGAAACAAATGCTTACTGCAGACACTTTGGATAAATGCTGAAAAACCAAGTTACTATCTCAGATCTAGGGTTATGAATCTTAAGTATTGAAAATCTGGCAATTGAGTATTAATAAATATTCCAGGGGACTGTCTTGCACAAACATGCAGCAGGGCTCCCAAACCGAAGCTGTAAATATGTGGCTTAGGTTGTTCACAAAGCAGCAGATCTAGAAAGCAAGACAGTTTCTGAGTGGATTGGGAATTTTCATCTCTTCTGAGTTATCATTTTAAAAAATCCAAGCTACATTGGGTTGGTTAAGACTTTTTTTTTAAACCAGTCACCTTCAGATTCAGTACCTGCCGTTTATGCATTGAGGGAACCTTTGTTGGTGAAGTCAAGATCTTATCTGTGACAGGATCACTAAGGGAAAAAAATGAAAGATGGATTGGGACATGCTTAGCATCTTTTTTACTTCATAGTTGGCAGTCACTTTGTAACAGGTGTTTTGATGCTGTCATCATCTATTTTTGCTTCCCTGGTTAATGGCACCTGCTCTCCTTGAGATCCCGGTGAAAAATCCTCACATCACATGCACACGTGTGACGGTGTGGAAAGGCCAGTGGGGTATAGGTCTGGCCTGAGCCACACAGACACAGTCTACATTAACACCCTTCTTCTTTGCTCTTCAACAACAAAACTTGTTTTCAGATCAGGTGAAATTGGAGTTGGTTCTCTACTCATCCAGTCAAAGAAACAAAAGCAAAGACAGATGAGTAGGTCCATAGAACAGGACTCCGAGGAACAACCTCTTCACACGCATTTCAGAACTGAAACATTTAGGAGTGCGTGAACAGAATGCATCTTAGAGTAACAAAAATATTGACCCCTTATTTTGTGACAACGTTGTCAAGTGCCATGTGTTATTTTAGCACAGCATTATTGGTGATGAAAATGAACATTAGGGGGCTTATGGGGTCATTGAAATAGACAGCTAGTAATCACAGAATTGAGACACGTGCTCACAGAAAGCAAACAAGTAAAAAAAAATGAAGCCTACCTTTGTCAAAGTTTCTGAATTTAATATTTGCAACCCTGGAAACTAAAAAACAGGTACACTGCCTTTCCCTTCCCCCCCGATAGCGTGTTCTCCCATTGCTGGAACTGTCTTGGGTGGGACTCAGGCATGTATTGTTTAAGTAAAATTTCTCCACTGCCCTCTAACACCAGAAGAGAAAGGGATTTCTATTATGCATCAGAGTTAAGAAATATGGCTCTTCATCCTAGTTTATTAGTTAAAATTGCATGTTTTCTTCTTGTAAGCAATCCACACTCCTTGTACATGTCAATATTATTAACTACAATATCTATAAACATCTCAAATGCTACATTGAGAGCCAGCCAAATAGTAGGATATTTAAAAGCCTTGTCTTGACGTCAAGTGTGGAAGATCAAATACACTAACTGTGGCTGCTAGTAAGCGTTCCCAGTGTTTGTCTAGGTCAAAAAAAAAATTCTTGTATTTGTTTTTCTGGCATCTAAAACCGGTCAGTTCCACAAAACCACGCCTGCTTCTGATCAAAGGCTGAATGGAACTGGACCAGCTAATGCACCCAGCCTGATGGTGTCATCCATGCTGAATAAAGTGGGGGCACAAATTGGTAGTGTCGGTAAGTTAATATGGCTAAGCTCAGTTAGATAGATGGTCCAGGTAGATTTTTAGTGTTTTACTCATCTTTCTTCAGCCAACTCTAGAGGGCAAGACATATGTAATAGCAACCTGAAGAACCACCCCCTCCCCGCAAAAAAAAAAAAAAAAAAAAAAAAAAAAAAAAAGTCGAGTGGACCAAGATGTTTAGCCTCTGAAGTTCTCAGGAAGGTGAGAAGACCTGCCAATAAGCAAAGTCCTGGCGAGATGTGGCTGTGCACAGGATGTGAGATTGGAGTTAGCGTTGGCTGCAGTTGGTTTCCTTTGGTGCATTTGACACACTTTATCCATTTAACCCTGTATTGTTACCATTAAACTCCCGAGAACCAAGCCTGCCTTTCAAAGTGGTGAACTGTGTTCTTTTTTCCTTTTTAAAATTGTCATTACTATTTTCCATGATACAGTTTTGCATGTTTAGGGATTCTTACCTCTTTACCACTGTTTTCCCCTCTCACCATATAAAATAGCGTAATCCTTTGCTATTTAAGTGTGTCATGGCACGTTAGGTTTTGGCAAGGGTAGAAAATCTTGTGTGCTACTGTTAAGTTCTATTTTACTGCTTCTTTCATTGTGAGTTCTCCTTTTATTTGGGGGTAGAGATGTGTCCTGCATTGTATCCTCATTTCCCTGTATGCTAGACTCCAGGATACAGTGCATCTGTGAGAATAAATGCATACACTTGCTCACCTATAAACAATTTGTTTTAACTTTGCATGAAGGTTGCCTTATATTAGAAAGAACATATGATAGTTGTCCTTCTGGGACCAGCTTATCTCATTGAGCATAATAGTCTCTATTTGGTACTACTTTGTTGCAAATGGTACAGTAGATTTTCATTCTTTTTATTGGTTATGTAGTATTCCTTGGAATGGAGATACCAGAGTTTCTTTATCCATTCCTCTTTTGACAGAAACCTGGGTTGTTTCCATGTCTTCACTATTGTGGAAATATAGGGTTTCAGATCACGTTCTCTTATGTAGATTTCACTTCATTTGAATATATTTTCATGTGTGGAACAGCTGGGTCCTATTTTAGCACAATTTTTAGTTGTCTGAATACAGACTTTCATAGTGGATGTAGTAATCTATACTCTCACCAGCAGTGGAGTAGGGTACTTTTCCATCCCCCCTCCATTCTTGCCATTGGCTATTGTTGGTGAATTTCTCCAAAGTTCTCCTTGTTTCGCCTCATGTTTTGCGTATGTGTGTGTGTGAGTGCATGCAGTAAGACTCTTCGCCATGAGCTCTTCCTTCTTACATGTTGAAGAACCCAGTACTCCATTGCTAACCACATACACTGCGTTGCAGAGCAGATCTTGAGTTACTACACATTGCATCACTGAAAATTTGTGCTCATTGAAAAATAAACCCCCATTTCTCCCTCCCCCCAAATCCTGCCAACCATCATCTGACTCTCTGCTTCTGTGAGCTTGACTACTTTAGATGAGGAAAATCCTACCATTTTCAACAGTACAGGTGAACCTGGATAGCACTCTGCTAAATGAAAGAGACCAGTCACAAAATGACACGTAGTACATGACTCCAGGTCTTTTTAAGAGGCTGGTAACCTAGAGTGTCTTAGCCTGGCTATGACTAACATTTGGGATTGCATGGTCTTTTGCTTGAAGGAGGGAAGTGATCCTGTGCTGCGTAAAACAGTAAGCAGCTCCCTGATATTTCCACACTAGGTGCCAGTAGCACCTCTTCTAGTTTTGACCTCTCAGGTTGTATCAAGGTATTGGTAGGTGTCAATGGAAGTAATTTACTCCCTTTAAGTCCCCACTGAGAGTCACTAACAAGGTAAAAATTTATTTACAAAGAGAAAGCTTCTATCTCCTTCTTACAACTGTTTGGATCTGGAGATGAATAATTTACAGTCCAACGTGAGGGTTCAAGGAGTGCTATATTATGTCACATGCTGGTCAGAAAGTTTCAGAAAGAAAGGATAGAATTTAAGTTTAGTTTCAGAAGTGAGAGAAGTGTTATGTTTTGCAGGGCTGATGTTTCTGTGAAGTGGGGACAACATATTCACAAAAGGCATAATTTCTTTGCCTATGGCATAAACAGGATTGAGAATTAAATTAGTGGCAGGCTGTGGTGCAGAGGACAAGACAACACTCAGGATGCCTGCATATCATATCAGATTCCTTCTCTGTGAGGGCCATCCCTATTTCTGGTGTCAGCTTTCTTTGGGTGACACTCCTGGAAAGCAACAGGTGATAGCTCAAGTTCTTACCTCTCCGACTTGGATTATCTTCTTGGTTGCTTCTTTGCTCTAGCACCTTACCTCCCCAAAATAACTGGTCATCATCTTGTTCTGGAAGAAACACATTCTGGCTGTCCTTCGTGAAGTTATTGTCAGTAGGTATTTGTTTAAGAAGATGAATAAGACAACAAACATTTTGTGTAGAGGCTAGTTGCATCAGGAGGTCTGAGAGTAAGTTCTCCTAATGCTACTGTCTTTTGGAGAAAATTCTTCACTTTCCTGGGAAATGGATAGCTGTGTTATGTGATCTCAAGAGCTTCTTTTAGGGGCTGTCATTGTGGTCCAGTATGTTAAGCCATCCCTTATGATGTGGCTTTCCATAGCACCATAAACAGAGCAAAGATATATCTTTCTGCTAGTGCCCCTGGGAAAGAAGTGGAAGATGGTCCAAGTGCTTGGGTCCCTGGCAACTGTAGAGCAGACCCAGATGGAGTTCCTGGCTCCTGGCTGGGCTGGGTCATTGAGGCCATTTAGGGAGTTAAATAGCGAATGGAATGTCTCTGTCTTTGTCTCTCTCTCCTTTGCTGTCGCTTTGCCTTTCCAAAGGAGTAAAATAAATTTTCAATAAAGAGAATAGTTTCTTCTAGCTGTGAAATCTCATGGCTTCTGGCAGGGCACAGACAGTGTTGTGTAATTTTTGCTATAAAAATTCCTCAGTAACTGGAGCTGAGTGTTTTGTGCAGGGTGTAAGCTGGTCTCCCTAGGGAAGGTATGTTTCACCCAATGGAATCAGACAAATCTGGCTACAGTTATTTAACAGAACACCTGCCATAGGTAGATCTGGGATGAATAAGAGACAAAGGAAAGCTGCTAGACTATGTGACCCTTTCACTATTTATCTTAGGGGTTTGTATCTCAAAAAAAAAAAAAAAGCCTAAGATATTACACGTCTAGTACAAAGAAACTAGACTGCTAAAATGTCTGGAATCAGGCAGGAATAACCATATATTCAACCAAAAAAAGACTCTTGCACATGTAAATTAAACATTCAGGTTTATTGTTTTTTTTAGATGTTTTGGAAATAGATAATAAATAAATATGCAATATATCTTTCAAGATATTTCTTTCATGGTAAAAATAGATTGGTCCTAAAAGATATTTGGCTCACACATGAGCTACTTATTAATAACAATTCTGCAGTCTCATAGTATCAACAAAAAATGCTCAGGTGCATAATTTAATATTAGAACTTCATCTCTCCCCCCCCCCGACTGGAAGCCAAAGAAACTACTTCCACAGGAAGCCTAATTGCCACCCACATAAACCAGTCAGTAAAATTGACCACAATTTTACACCATGGGAACTTGGAAAGTTAGAATGTGAGCAGATTGCAAAAAGCGGCCCATAATCCCAGAGCAAATCCAGATGTGAAAGCAACATGTTTCAAGTTGCCTACTCATGTTGATTTAGCCAAGTTTATATAGATAATGCTGAATGTAATTTATAGTTGAGGCAGATTTTTTGGCAATGTGAAGCAAGTGTGTATGTATGTGCGAAAATTTGAAAAAAAAATAACTCGAGGTCCTTGAAATTTTTCACTGACTGAATTTTAAAAAGTATGTTTGATGTGGTTACAGTAATGTGTTCCAACACGCACGCACAGGTGTTAGGGTTCTGTGTTAGAAGTTGGTGTTGTCATGAGTAATCTAGGGAGAGCAGAGATCCAAGTCAGGGGAATGGGTTGAGAGCTCACAGGGAAATGAGTCCAGAGTTCTGATATCTTTGAAGATGGGGATAAGTGAGAGCAGACACAGTAAATACCACTGGATCTTGTATTAGAGTGAGTGTTGAAACCAAGGGCATTTAACCATGATGCCTGGCTTTGGAATGGCAATTGTAAACTGAGGTCACGATGGAAATCTTGTGAAAAGCAAAGCACGGATATTCAGAAAATGTTAGAGGGATGAAGTAAAAGAAGATCCCAAACTGCGATGTATTGGATGGATCCAGTGATCTCATTCTGGTCAGGGAGTAGAAAGGACCTCAACAAAGGGAGACCAGGGATTTGGCTGAAATCTGGTCTTGTAAGCCGGGTGGCTTCCCTCGCATAGTCATAGAGTTACCCATCATTGCTGTCTGTCAACAACAGCAACAAAAGTTCTCTGAGTTCTTGCTCTAAGTACCATAGTGGGTTCTGAGACAATAAGGATTCAATTAGAAAGATCATTATTCTTGTGAAGTATGTTTAATTTGGAAAGAGAGTCAGAGGCGTGAATGTCAAACGTCAAGGTGTTGTGAAACCCAAAGGAGTGGCCACTTGGAACAATGGGTGACAGCTTCCTAGAAGAAACTGCAGCTGACTTGAGTCTGGAAAGAGGATGACTAAGCAAGAAGAAAGAGAAAGGTACTTGGTTAAAAGTGACACAGGCAGGACCCTCCATGATGCCTCAGTGGCTAAATCCTTGCCTTGTACATCCTGGGATCCCATGAGTGTGCTGGTTCATGTCCTCGCTGCTTCAATTCCCATCCAGCACCCTGCTTGTGTCCTGGGAAAGCAGTAGAGGATGGTCCAAATCCTTAGGTCCCTGTACTCATGTGGGAGACCCAGAAAAAGCTCCTTGCTTCTGGGTTCTGATCGGTTAAACACCTCCACTCGAGAGGTGGAGCAGTGGAAGGAAGATCTTTCTGTATTTCCTTCTCTTAGTAAATCTTTCTAATAAAAATAAATCTTAAGAAAAAGAAGTGGCACAGGCAAAGGTGAAAATTGGTGTAACAGCATATGAGGTAGTTGTGTGTGTGTGTGTGTGTTAAGGAGTTGGAAGAAGTAAAATTTCTTTGGTATGTGGGATTTAAATTCTAAACAGGTAGTAACAGACATGAGTGAAACAGAAGTAGGCATAGGTATGCCTTACTAAAAAATTAGATTTTAAACTATCATAGCCTTAATAAAGGCTTTAACCAGAAACACTATTTAGATGTAATACTGAAGAATATGAGAAACAGTTTTAAATTAACAAGGCAAGAGGCAAAGTGTTAAATTTGGATGGTGGTTGTTCAACTTATCATTGGAAAATAAAAGAAGATAAAAATTAGATTAGTGTTCAGGGGTGAAATAACCAGGATCGTAATTCATTATTTATCAATGTTGAAGGACAAGACTAACTCTCCAATGACTCTGGTTTTTGGCACAGGGAATATTGGTTTTATAGACCAAAAAGGTGTATAACAGCAGGAATGGGCTATAACGTAGGACAGATAACAACTGAGCTTTTTATAAGTTTACTAAAGTGTACATCAGCCAGTTGGATACAAAAAGGTAAAATCCAATGGCAAATCTGAATATGGCCGGCAGATAGGTGAGTCGGAGGTAAATAGTTAACATTCCTTTGAGCATAGAGTATTTTCAAATCTCTGTCTGGCAGATTCTAGGGCATGGAATTCCTCACACTGGGATCCTCCAGTGAGTGTGGGGCTCCTACAATTAAGCACCTGAAAGAAGCCAAGTTGGGAAGTTACCTTAGATGCCCTTTTCTCACCTTCAGCTAAATGGGAATAGAAGTATCAACTTGATTTCTACCAATCTCACAAAAATGATTCATGCTGGCTGAAGAATATGAACTAAAGGATTTTTTGGGAGAATTATAACCTGTAATTTTATGCATGTATTTACGAATGTGCATACAATCATATATAGCTCTATCTCCTATCTGTTTTTCTCTGTCTGATATATATACATATATATATACATATATATTATGTATATATAAAATCTGTAAGATTTTTTCCAACATTCATTATACTGTCATTATAAGCATCTGTAAAGGAGAACTATTATAACATTTGTAAGAAATGTCTGAATGAAAATGAATATGATTTCAAACACTAAATTTAAAAAACCTCTCTGAAGATTATATATTTGAAAAGACTTTCTTATTCAGGCTAACAGAATAGATTGGCAAACAGTATGTTAGCAAACGATTATTAAAAACATATTTCTTGGACTTAACAAGTAAATCAGAAACTCACTGATTGAGAACCAACCTCATTCCTGGCAACGAGAAGGCAAAGAAAGATTGTGTGGGCTCATAGTATTCGACTTCTTTGGGACAATTTAAGGTCATTCTGTACTTAAGAAAGTGGGAGTGCCAATGAATGTGTGTGTTCCCTTCAAGCATAGGGAACTTAGACGCTGAGTTGGTGTAATGTGCTCTAGTTAAAAGGGCACAGGGACATTGCCTATCAACTCCCTTTAGCTTCCTTGTCAAAGCAGAGAGGTGGAACGGTCTTTGGCGCTGTAATGCTTTGATTTGTAGCTCAAATTCATCGTTTTCTATTTTAAAGCAAGTCCTTAAACATTCTAATCTTTAGTTCATCTGTGTTATAATGAGATTGTCGTAAGATTGACTTAAACGGCATATCTAGGAGATGTGGCATGATTCCTGGGTTATAATTCTTAATGTACATTCATCTCATTAATTATGATTTAATCTTAAAGGAGCATTTTTAGTTTATTATCCAGAAGTGAATATGCAGGGATGAAAGGAACAGGGCTTATAAATTTTACTTATTAAACCTGGGGCGTTGATGAGCGCTTGTGAGGGAAGAATTATGGTAGATTTAAGAAAGCTGTGATGATTGATTTATGACAATCTGATAGAGAAATAGAAATTTGCTGCTTGGCTTTTAGGTTAAGATCAAGTGAGAATAGGAAACACTTGAACATATACCACTTAAAATGGGTATATTGTTGTAAGACTAGGTAGTACGGTGGATTTAAATCATGCATTTTACATTTATGGATCATTTATAGTTTACAAATATGTTTTAGATTCTCTTATCACTGAATCCTCATCATATTCTGTAAAAAAAGAATTATTCTCACGCCATGGGTTGAGATTCAGCGGCACTAACTTACATTGCAAATCATATTGTTCAGTTTTGTTAAGAGCAACTAAACAGGATATAAAAGTGGGTATCTGATTGTTAAGTGGAAAAATGCTGAGCCTTTCATTGACTGAGTCATTTATAACTCCCTGAATTGTAGACAACGGAGAGGAACACAGAGCTACTTGTGCAAGTGAACATTACCAGGTAGACTTGCAATTGATTTCCATTTGGTAGACTGATGATTCAGATATTGCGTTTTATTTCTTGACTATATTGATCTATTTTGCAGCTAGAGGCAAACTAATTGGTGCTTGGATTTCCTTTTCAACTGATTTTTAAAAAAATATTTATTTATTTTTATTACAAAGTCGGATATACAGAGAGGAAGATCTTCCGTCCAATGATTCACTCCCCAAGTGGCCGCAACAGCCAGTGCTGTGCCGATCCGAGCCAGGAGCCAGGAGCCAGGAACTTCCTCCAGGTCTCCCACACAGGTGCAGGGTCCCAAGGCTTTGGGCCGTCCTCAACTGCTTTCCCAGGTCACAAGCAGTTAGCTGGATGGAAAGTGGAGCTGCCGGGATTAGAACTGGTGCCCATATGGGATCCCGGGGCACGTTCAAGGCGAGGACTTTAGCCACTAGGCCACCATGCCGGGCCCCTTTTCAACTGATTTTAACATTTTAGAAGTGTCCCTATTAATGAAGTAGTTAAAAATTGACATCTTTGCTCAATGTATTTCTGAAAATCACAATTTTGCTGTTTTGAAAACTGTAACAGACTGAAGTTCAGGCCCTATGTTTCTAACCCCAGGATCTTGAAACTGTGAAAAGTCAAGGAACTACATGAAACTTGTTTCTACCATCTATGAATTCCAAAAACAATCACTGAAAACATATGAATGAGACCTACTGAAGTAAAATACAATACCATTTTGAAACACAATAAAAATATTCACAGACTGGAAATAAATGAAGTGATTGTTACTTACAAATGACCTACTTGTATACTTAGGGAATTAGAACCTAAAATAAAATAATTTGCATTCAATTTTGCAGTAACAAACTATTCTGGCAAGCTCTCTCAACACAACAAACATGCTACAGATGATGCTAGCTATAATCCAGTCAAAGCAGAATATTAAGGGCTAACACCTAGACAAAATATCTACAGCAAAAGCTGTACAACACTAGTGAGAAAATATTTTTTTAAAAAATACAGGGTATGTGGAAGTCCCAATTGTTCTTAGATTCCAGTTCATCTCATACTGAACAACAGATTGAATGCAGTCATTGCTGGTGCTTCTGGAAACTAGAAAGCTGATCCCCAAATTTATTTGGAAATAGAAAGAGTCCTAAATGGTCAAACAATCTATAGGAAGACGAGTAAGTTGGGAAGACATGTATTTTCAAATACAAAGGCTTACAGTGCTCTGGTATTTGTGAAAGGTGACCCTGGCAAAGAGAACAATTTAGGAAACACACAGGGAAAAAAAACGGTGCATGTATGGTTACATGGGTATTGGATTTTGTTACATTTGGAGGTTTCAACTTCGTTGAATGAAGTGATTCCTAGAGGAATAGTGGAGTTTAACGTCTGGGTGTGTCTGTGGGAGCATTTCCAGAACAGATGGGTTTGTTTGTCAGCACATTGAGCAGCCTGATCCAACCTAATGGGAGCCCTATAAGAAAGCAGAAGACAGAAACATGTGCGCACACACACACACCACAGCACACAATGTCTCTATTACTGGCTTATCCCTTCAGTGAGTGTGTGATTTCTCCTGCTTCTGTCCTTGGCTCTTTAAGCTCTGGAGTACGGGAGTAGGAGCAGCACTGTTCCAGGGGTTTTTTAGGCTCTGGGTCTCCGACTGCAAATGACACTTTCATTCTCCAGGAGCCGAGGCTTTGAGGTCCTGAGATCCAGCCAGGTTCCTGACTTCTCTGATTGGCATGCCTGCAGATCGTCCACTGTGAAGGGCTAAGCCTCTGCAGTCATGTGATCCAGCTCACTAAGAAATCTTCCTAGAATTAGCAAGTTGGAGCCATGCATGTGAAAACACACACACACACACCCCTAATTCTGTACTTGTGGAGAACCCCAACCATCTACTGAGGCAACAGCAGATAGGTAGCCTTTGGGGCTCACACAGTTTGAGACTTCTAAGGACATAAATACATTCTTTCCTCTATTTAATGTCAGCTGTCCAAAAGAGCACACGAAAGCTATTATTGAGCAAACTCGAAGATCAATGAACAGGCTTTAGACCTTTGGATTTGAATCTGAATATATAAGAGCTAGACCTGTCAAAGCTGGATTCTGATATAAGGAACAAATTGTACATGCAACTTTAAGATTGATGAACACAGAAAACCTAGGTGAATAAATTGATGTTTTGATTACTTCCGGAGGTGAGGAATATATCATCCTGATAGGAAAGGTGCTGCCTTAAAAGAGCGAAATATTTGCTGGGAGCAACTGGAATTTCATGAAGCAAATAGTGAAAGAAATCACAGCCTCAGTCTACCCAGCTGAATGTATGAAGACAATTGTCACGCCTCTCACCTCCTACCTCAAACCATACTTGAAATTCCATTCTTGATAGGATGTAGGTAGAGATGTGGAACAAATCCCCAGAAGAAGACATAGGGAAATATTTGCGTCACCTTCAAGAAGGCAAAGATTTCTTAAATCAGACGCAAAACAAATCTACTTACAAAGGGAGAAGCACATTAATTTAAATGCCTTCAATGAAGAATCTGTTCATTCAAAGTAAACTCAAAAACATCAAATGACAAAAACTCAATGAAAAAAATGGGCAAAAATTTGAGTAACAACTAGATAAAGAGGACATACAAACGGCTATTGAAGTTGAGAAAACATTAGAGCTCATCAATTCCATTTCTGAGGTATCTGTCTGAAAGATGTACATACATATGTTCACAAAAAGGCATGTATAGTAATATTTCATAGAAGACTAGATCAATCATGTTGTGGCTTGGCCATGCAATGGGGATTGAATAGAAACTGATTTTTGTTATGCAACATGAATGATGCCTATAAACATAATGCTGGCTAAAGCAAAGCCAAACATCAATGGTTAATCTGTTATCTTACTTTCGAGAAAGGTTAACCTTTGGTAATAAGTAAAGGGAAACATCCAAGACTCATTTAATGTAAGGATCTGAGTTCCAGTTACACCTATGGAATATGCTCATTTTGTGAAAATGCAACATACTGTATTTTTCCTGTCCTTTTGTGTGAGTTTACAAGAAAAATTATAAGAAAGGGCAGGAAAAAAAGAGAGAAGGCAACAAAAAAGGTAGAAGGAGCAAAGAAAGACGACAAGGAGGATCACTTTCTGGTGATCGACAGCCGAACAGTCCCCAAAGGACACAAAAAGCTGAATGGAAAGAGTAAGGTAAATTGATTCCCTTTGCCTTCACCAAAACAAGTTAGAGAGAAAGCTAATCTGGTGTGAAGATAGCCTGTTCATCTCTCTCTCTCAGTTCTTAGACTTCTCCACTGGAGTATTGATTCTGTTTGTGTCAAATTGAGTCATTCATACCTCATTACGGAAGTATTCACAGCTGGATGCGTGATATTTCTCTTTATTTAGAGCCAAAATTAGATCGTAATTGACAGCTCGGACCCTGTTCTCTCTCTCTTTCCCATGTGCAATCAGAAAGAACAAGCATATGTTTTGAAGTTGAAACTCAGGGATGGGATGTTTGGAGTTCCTGAAGTCGTTCTTCACTCTCTGAAACCTAAATTCATCCCATTCCGTCTTGATTGCACATGTGCAGTGGAACATTTGCTGCAAGGTGACTCTAACATGAGCTTCAGCTGACATCCTTTCTGCTAGTTCCAGAAATACAAATTAGCCTGTGTTGGCAGAAGATTAGGGGCTGCTCTTCAGGCAGTGTTTCATTCTGCAGTTTTATTTTCCACTCATCTTGCCAGCAGAGTATCTTTTTCCAGAAGTTCCTCCTCTGCTCTCCAATGCCCTCCTCTCATTTAAGCTTTTTTTTAAATTCCACATCCAAGTTTATCCTCATAAAGCCTTTTGCTGTTTCTTATCTTTGTATATGTTTCACCATCTACGTCTTTCATCTCTGCATTTTATTTCTCGTTTTTAAATTCTTGGCCAGCAGTAAAAATGTTTCTAAATGAAGGGCAACTCACAGCATGAGTAAATTACTTCTTTTGTTCAATAAAATTTTGTTTCTCATGTAAAATTTCCCAAGCCCTATGAATTGGGGAGGCCAATTATAATTCACTACCAAACATTGATTATTAAATTATATTGATTATGACAGTTTTATTTTCTCTCAAGACATACGATTATCAGCAAGAAGACACAAGAGATTCAGCATTGTGGCATAGTGAAGATGCCAACGTCTGCAACTGTGTCTTGTATGAGTGTCATTTTTGAGTCCTAGACGATCCTATTCCAATCCAGCTTGCTGCTGATGCCCCTGAAAAAACAGCAGAAGATGATCCTAGGCCTTGGGTCGCTTTCTCTGCACTTATATGTTAGACCAGGTGGCATAAGCCTGGCTGCTGCAGCTATGGGACAGTAAACCACTATAGGAAAGAGTCTCTTCTCTCTCTCTCTCTCTCTCTCTCTCTCTCTCTCTCTCTGTCTCTCTCTCTCTCTCCCTTTTTCTCTTCCTCTCTGTAACTCTGCCTTTCAAATAAACATACAAGTCTTAAAAAAGAAAGTACTGAACTGTTAAAGAAGACACTACCACCTCTTTAATTGTTTTTCCTTGAAATTCAGTCTCTCCCTGCTCCTTGTCCCTTACAAAATACTGGTGTAACATCAACGTAAGTGTAATTAACCTACTGCTTAATGCATTAATACACCTAGAAGGAGCTCTCTGTGACTTTGGCAGCAGTAGACTTAGAAAAGGCCAGGGCCAGACGATTGACTCATTATGTCTATTTTGTTTTCCTAATGCTGCCATGGTGGCTCTTCATATTTCTTGTTTACAGCATTTAATCTTTGAAATTCTCTTTATTATCAGAAGTCTTGCCACTTGCACACAGGCAGGATGACTGGGTCTGTGGTTAACCTGTACTCTTTGGATGTCTCCAGGGAAGAAGGGAAAATCAGTGGTTTGAGCTCCATGGAAACTCTGGCTGGTGACCTGCAACCTAAGCAGCGGTTGAGACTTTTGTGGTGTTCACTCATGTCCCTCGAGGTGAAACATTTTGAATCCGTCTCTCCTTGTCTGGTCTTCCATGTGTTTAACTATGTCCTCTACGAAAACATATTGACGCTTGGTTCTTGGTGCAAAGTATCTTTATAAAGTTAAGTGCAACTTTGGTCAAGCCTCTCCCAAAATCTTGATTTTTATTTCCACTCTTATAGAACAAAGCATTTGTATATAAGGGAAAGCTCTCCAAACTAATATGTACAAAATTTTATTTTCATTTTATAGTTAATTGGTAGTATCACTTGAATGTATTTTAGTTGCAAAGTGAATAAAAAGATTAATTTTGACAACTGAAACGAGAGATTCTAAATTTATAGCCTATTATATGCAACGTGTGGGTTAATGTTGGTATTACACTTTTTAAACATTTATTTTATTTTTCTTGGAAAGGCAGATATATAGAGAGGAGGACAGAGAGGAAGATCTTCTGTCCATTGATTCACTCCCCAAGTGGCCGCTACAGCTAGAGTTGTGCCGATCTGAAGCCAGGAGCCCATAGCCACTTCCGTGTCTCCCAAATGGATGCAGGGTTCCAAGGCTTTGGACCGTCCTCAACTGCCTTCTCAGGCCAAAGCAGGGAGTTGGATGGGAAGTGAGGCTGCTGGGATACGACCAGCGCCTTTATGGGATCCTGGCACATGCAAGACGAGGATTTTTCCTGCCAGGCTACTGCACTGGGCCCAGTATTACTTTTCAATTTAGAATATTATATGCAACACATGGGTTAATATTGGTGTTAGTTTTAAAATTTAGACAAGTGAGTAGCTTTGAAATCCAAAGAACTATTGGAGTAAAATGTCAACTCTACTGAGATTGCTATTTTAAATGGAAAAACCATATCAGACACCATAACTCTAAGTATAAAAATGTCATTTGGATTCCATGCCATGAGAAACACACTGGTAAAGAAGTGTGTATGTGTATGTGTATGTTCTGTCTTTGAAGTATGTAAGAGAAGAAGGAGGTAGCAGAGTCAGAAGTGAAGAGAAAGCAGAACTTTTAACACCCTTACTCTGCTAGAGTGCAATATTATAAAAGTAGCCTAGGATCCTGCCTCTTCCAGAGTTGCTGTGAGCACCTTGCGTATCATTGGAGCTTCAAAACTCTGGAGAGCTGGATCAAGCAAACAAGATGACCTATACTTGACAAAGAAAACTTAGAGGCTTCAATGTCCTGTTTCTTTTCTAACTCCAAGGCGATATATTTATAAAATGGCACAATGCAGGCTGCCATTTTATCATCTTTCCACTATTTCTTATTCCAGTGCTATTCACTGCAGAAGTGTTAATCAAAAAAATTTAAATTTCCGTTTACTTTTGTCAATTACACCATCCCCTCGCATGAAAAAAATATTTTTAATCACTTGATCATTGAGTATGTTACCTGAAACCAACCATTTCAACAAAACAAAACGGAACCAAATCAACTATGAGAAAAAGAGCAAGCTGCTACCTTCTTTAGCTGAACTGATTTCAGACATAACAAGGGAAGTGGAAAAATTGGACTATCCTGACAGATAGCTTTGTCTGCCAGAACACAGGCAGATCAGGATCTAAGAAGCTTAGTTTTAAACCCCTGGAAAATGAAAGAATGAGTCCAACTGGAAATTGGGGGGGAAAAGACTTTGTAAAGTAGGACATTACAGATCTGTACAAGTGTGCAAATATGGCAGATAATCAAGAAGCTGCAATTAATCACACTCCAGGTATGTTTCCCAGCAAATCTGAAAGAAGCCCATGTGTGTTCATGACCATCGCTTTTGTCGTGATACAAGAGTACTGCCTTCTGTCAATAGCTTCTAATGGACTTGCAGTTTATGGTGATTAAAATCTACTGAAAAGCATGGGGCTGCAGGATAAACATAGACATATAAACATGCATGCTTTAAATGTCTTCACCAGTGACCAAAATGTTAAATCGATTTTATGAGAAGTTGGTTTTCCAGTCACCGAGTGCCTGTAAATGTTAAGTGTTTTTACAGGTTGTTGCTCGCCCAGCTGCTGAGCAGCTTTAAATGTTACCCCTCTCTCTGTCTCTCTCTTTCTGTTACACACGCACACATACACACGCACACACACACACACTCTCTCTCTTTCTTACTCTTCCAGCTACTAAGCCTTTCTGCATTTTTATGAAGTTTTTCCTCTTTAGCTTGCTAAATCTATTTATATTTTACTCACAAAAGCAAGTGAAAAATTGTTTTGGCATCATCTAACTCTTTATTTTTATTGAAAATCTTTAAATGACAAATAAAAATTCCATCCCCGTTTCAGTGCTTTCCAGAAAGTAGGGGCCCTAGTATAATGAATCCAAGACGAACATTATGAGTTCATCTCAGAATTTCGATACCACAAAAGTACTCTCCTTGTGGTATGCTCAATGGAAACACTGGTCTTGGGGTATTTCCATTGGAAAGATCGTGCTTGTGGTGTTTTTCAATGGAAAAACTATTACTGTGGCATTACTGAGTGCTGTAGGAAACAGTCGCTGAAGTCTTGTAATACATAGCCAAGAGAAGCGGGTGATAAATTCTCAGCAAATGAGTGAAATTAAGGAAGTGATACATGGAAAGAAAGGGTTAATAAAATGGTGCTAATGATAACACTGTACCTGAGATTTAATTTGGGATTCTCAGATAAAGCATCCGTTATCATCCAAAAAAGTTTCTTTCAGATATGCTAGAAAGTATACCTAGAGTGTTATTCATTACAGCATCTTAATTACCTTTTGTGTTTGTACACTTGCACAGATTTCTGGTGTCCTACTTTAGAAAGCTCTTTTTTTAAAAAAAAAATCCAGTTGGAATCATTCTTGTATTTTTCAAGACTACAAAAGTCATTTGAGGGGGGCATTCAGGACAGTCCTATCACAGGATCTGTTCATAAACTACAGAGAAAAATATTCGTGGGAAAAGTCATTAACTGGAAGAAATTCAAAGGAAAAGACAAGGCAGAAATTTCTTTTCTATTCAGTTATTTATGTGTCTTTACTTCTCATGCCTCACTTCAGTGGGCTCAGGGATTTCCCCTCCCCCTGCTCCTCCCACAGTTTTCCCCAATATTATTACAATAGTATAGTCTTCCAGCAACATTCACGGCATTGTAGGTATACACAATGGCACAGAGTTCAGCCTCCTGTTGTGAAGGTATGTTTCACAGTTTCCTGGGGAATCCATGTTTCATTCAGGAGTAGAGATGTATACTACACTGTGTCTTCCTTCTTGGCATGATAGTCTCTTTTATGCAGTTCTTCCAGACAAATAATTCAATTATATGCATATACATATATATATATATATATATATATATATATATATATATATTATACATACATAGCTATGTATAAATTTTAGGCAGGATCATATGGTCATAGAACAGTTTAAATTCTGAGAGTCCTTCAAAATGATGATGGAATGATGGAATTGAAAGGTATCATCTGGTACAAAGAATTTGAAATCCTTGCAGAGTATTGGCATCACATGCGTTTCCCATGAGCTTTTTACAGAACCTTCTTATGAACATCCACCTGCCTTGCCTTATCACCCATCACGCCCAGCAAGCTTTTCTGCTTTGATTGTGCACCAATGTCACAATTTCTTTTCATAATTGGTTTTCTGCTTAATATCCGCCAAGATCCTTTGTTTATCTAAATTCCTTCCAGGCTTCCAGCCAAGATCAAGGTTCAACTCATTAAATCAAACCTCTCTAAGCCCTCCAACCTTCACGGAGTTAAGTGGTTTCTACAGTAAAATGGAGGTGCAGTCTACCCTTTGGTTGTTGACAGTGTCTATTTTCTTTATGTGACCAGGAATATTGGCAGTAGGCAGGATGCCATCTATTGCTTTGGGACCCACATAGCACCGTTGAGAACCCTAAGAGGTGACTAATTAATAACCTCTTGTTTGAATTCTTGAGTGATTGTTTTATCTAGGAGAGCACCAGTCGCTTTAACAGAAGCACCCATGCATTGCACACCTTAAAACAGAAATGGTTTATTTCTTTCTCCTATCATGTTTCTCTGTGGGTATTTCTGCTGGAAGTGGTTCCTCTGCAACTGGTGACTCAAGGAACCTAGATGCTTCCCATTTGTGGCTTTAGTACATGGTTTGCAATTTTGCTCAAAGTGAGGTCTATGTGTGTGTATATATATATACACACACACACAGATACATAGATATAGATAAATATCTGTGGGATTGATCTGTTTCTGTCTGTGTCTCCCTTTCTGTCATTCTGCCTCTAGAATAGTATCAGATATGATATGAATAAGGTTGATCAAATAAAAACAAATATGTCCAAAGTTTTTCTCTCATTATAGTTCAAGGTTTGAATCATCACACAATTTTTTGAACTCACAGATGCGTGATCTTAACCTCTTTCCTGTACGCACTTTTTAAAAACTTGTGTTTGGTCACCTTTGTTCACCATCAGAGCATACAATCCCTAAGGGCTGCTTTAGCAAACTGACTTCTCTAGTTACCCTGAGCCTAATACAAGATGTGACTTCCAAAAGAAAACCACATAATTAACAAAGTTTTAAGATACACATCAAGAGTAAAAAGATTGAGTTAACTTTGCACTTCCAAAGAACACTGTCAGAAAAGTCTGATGGACTTAACATGTGTTGGCAAAAATATAGGTTATAAAGTGTATTTCCCTGTCTGTAAAGAAATTATCATAGCAACATTACCATTTTCACATGAGAGAGTAGAATGGAGATGTTGAAGATGTGGCTTAGTAAGAAAGATAAAACAATTGAATATAAATTTTTCATTCCAAATTTGTATCAATATTTAAATCTCAATAGGATAACTGTGGATTCACTGGGCAAAGGGCCTCTACTTGCTTTGAAACCAAAGGTTATCTTAGTTTCAAGTTCCAATTTTTTTTCCATCAAAGTATGTGTCTGAGTGTATTTTTCACAATTTATATTACTCTGCAACATATTTTGTTATAACTGAAGTTTGAAACTATCTAGTGAATTATTGTGTTTATAGTATAATCAGCCATATTAGTTTGACCTTTAATTCCATAACTTGATGTAAATGTTTATTTAAATTGAGATGATTTTGGATCTTTCATTGTACCTTTTTTCTCTTTACTTATTCATCAAAGAATGATTGCCATGTGTTCACAAGGTACTCAGAACTGTGACTGACGAAGAAACATAGTACCATCAACCTAGGAAGAAATAACTAAAGCTTGGGGTATATGATTCTAAGAGCCATCTAGAGTGTAGACTCCACGGGGAACTGGATTTTGTGGGATGGGGAGTGATAAATAGCTGGGCTGATCTAGCAGATATGGAGAACATTCAGGCTAGAGGCCACATGACAAGTATGAAATCATATGTTTGACTCTGCCCAGGAAACCTCAGGTAGGACTCAAAGTTCAACAAATCTATAACAAGTTAGTACTTAACTTATTTAGTTAGTCATCAAAAGGTTAATTTGTTTATTTGACAGTCTATGAGAGACAGAGAGAAGACGGAGAGAGGAGAAAGAGAAGAGAGAGAGAGAAAAGGAGAGAGAGAAAGAGAGAGGGCGGGGGGAATATTGACATTCTTTCAGTTGATTCACTGCACCAGGCCAAACCCAAGAGCCAGGTAATTTGCTTGGCTCTTTCACATGGGTAACAGGGGCCTAAGATCATCTGTTACTGCTTTATACAGGCTATTATCAGTGAGGTAGATTGAAAGAGGAGCCATTGAGACAGGAATGAAAGCTCATTTAGAATACGGACATTATGGCTGGTAATGTAGCATGCCATGCAGCAACATGAGCACAAGTATCTAATTTTTAAGTTAACAGTTCTGTATGGCCTGCAAATGATATGATAAATATCTAAAAGGTTTTGGTAGGAAGCAATTCTCCACTGTGAGGCAGTGAATTAGATTTGGTCTTCAATGATATTTTAAAATTGGCCTTCTATTCTAGAGTACTTACAAAGGAAAAACGGATAGAGGTAAAGGAATGCAACATTATGTGGAGAATGGAATTTAAGTTGAAGGATTCAGGTTGGATTCTACTATGTAGGTATTTCTCTTTGAGGAAAAGGAAGAGAAGTGGGTGTTAAAATCTTGATAGGAATCATGGCAGACCCACAAGAAGCAGCATTACAAGAGCAGGTGTAGAGGAGGACACAAACGACACATCAGTCTCTTTTCATTCGTCCTGCAGAACAGTGCCCTGAAAAATAAGTCGCAGCCTATTGTTCATCAGAATGGGAAAATCCATAAAGACAGAAAATCGGTTAGTGCTTGCCAGGAGCTAGGGTGAGGAGGGAATGAGGCATCTTGCTAAAGGGTCTGAGGTTTGCCTGTGTGGTAATGATATAGATTTTTAAATTAGATTGCAATGATAGTGGAATATGCTAAAAATCCTCTGAACTCTGAACTGTGTATTTCACAGGGGTAAAATTCCATTTCTTTGAAAAATGATGCTTCTTTGCAAAATGATGTGCTTCAATTCGTATACCCTCCTCATATTTAAAATAATTTTAACTTACTCTTGCGTTTAGACTAATTTTCTTTTCTGCTCTGTATTTTGATAAAGCATTAGACCATGTTCTACGCTTTCTGTTCTCTTGTTTGGTATTTTGGCTCTGATAACGGCCCTCTTCCAGCATCCCACTTCAGGACCTGTGGTAATTGTCACTACTGGCTAATAGGGACAAAAGCTCTATTCTAGCAGGTAAAACATAAAAACTCCTGTCTGGGGCTTTTCTTTGCCTGCCTCCAAGTCTGATAGGGCAGGGAAGTTATGCAGACAATTTTAAAGGAGTCAAGGAGACTAACTCCAATTCAGTAGCATTTCTAGATAAGTGAGAAGCTATACTTAAAGTAGTTTGACAAAAGAGTACTAATTGAAAAGAAATGAGGGACTGGAAATAGATCATGCAGAAGAATGAAAAGAAAGAGATTTCGGATAAAATGTAAAATTCAGTAGCCCCTAACAAACCAGATATTCAGTCTCAAGTGCAACACTTCCTGTCCCCTACCACTTTGGAATTTCATTGAATGGTTTTTATATCATGGCTCATGCTTTTCATGGTATTTAGAATATGGTGAACATTTGATGAATTTTACAAGAATGTTTTACCAGGATTTTAAATTTATTTTATTTTACTTTCATCGCAGCCACTGTTGCTTTCTAATTAGTGCATTAATTATTGTCTGAAATTAGCAACCTTACATTGTAAATAAAACTACTGAAGCTGAATAAAATTGGGTTAGATTGGAACATGTCTGAAAAGTTAGGATAATTGAGAGCAAGCTCTAGCTTTGGGATTTTGCACTGGCAGCGCCTAGCTCACAAAACAACCCATCAAACAAGTATATGATGCCTTCTGTTGTGTCAGTCCCTTGAGCTTGGATGGAGAGAGGTGAGGGGCCCTAGAAACTTCAGTAACCCAAAGAAGTAGAAGACTATGTGGAGCAGAACTGAAAAATAAAGGTATTTATAGAAATATGTGTTTAAAATCTACTTTCACACTATGGATTATCTGGAAGTTTCATAATCTGGAATAGAGCAGTGGATAGGCTATTGAATGTAAAGTTTAATGTTTAGAGTCAAGACTCAATGACACATGGAGAAATTGACTTTCTTTTAATAATTTATTATTTTTAAAAATAATGACTATATGGTTGATCAGGGTGGGAAGGATTGAGGTTTAGGGGAAATTGAATTCGTTGCATCCAAATTTGCTATTTCTTCTTATTGTTACTGGAGGAAGGGGAGAAACAAAGGGGGAGATCACTTATGACTTTCCCCACACCCCAGTACCCAGGGATGAGGAACCGTCACCTTGTATCAACCCAGTCTCAGTGTACATATTCCGAGGGTTCTGCCCAAGTGGTTTGGATAGTTTTGAAATGCTGCCGATAACACCGATCCAAGCATGATACAGCCCTGTCAATGTCCATTGGCTCCATCCACTGAAATTCTTTGTTTGGGGTTATTGTCCAGTTAGTTCTGTTCTTCTGCTACAGCACCTAATGTGCTGCCTTATTCTCCTTATACAACAGGACCTGTGTCCACTGTTTCACCTTTTTCATTAAGTAGGACATGTTCTTGCAGGTGAGTCCAAATAGCTGTGCCAAGTGTCCCAAGCATTGCCAAATCCCCACCCCAGGGCACAAGAATCCAACACCTACAGGTATTCAGGTCCTGGGACCCAGACCAGGAGACCCAAGCCCCGCCAGATTCCCTACACTTGGTTTCACTGAACTAACATCCACCTAAAAGGTGGCCCCAGGATTTGGGCCAGGTGACACACACCCCACCCATTCCCCTGTTCCCAGGGCTCAGGAACCCATCCCCCACCACACATGTGGACCCCACGACCTGAACCAATCTACCCTACCCCATCAGATCACCTGTCCCTGGGATTCATGTACCTGGCCCCCGTGTGGTCAAGGCTGGCATGATTCATTTCACCTGAGCTTCTGCAGTCTTATTGCTCAGCCTGACCCAGTCTAGTCTGCCCACTGGTCCCCCTCCTGTTGGTGGGTGCTGCAGCCCATCCCATCCCAGCCTGAATTCTGTCCCAGAGCTAATGTGTACTTTCATGGGAGGATAGTCCACAGATTGCTAAAACATAGTTGCTCCTGCAAAGAGGCCAATTTTCCCTTTCGACACATGCCAAAGTCATTTAATTGTTTGCTATTTGTCAGTTTTGTACAGCATTACAAGTTATATTTTCATACATTTTTGCTGAATGTCCAACTAGAATATAAACTCTGTCAATACAGGTGTAAATTTTGTTTCCTCATGTTCCTCATACTTTGCATACATATAATCAAGCAGCTCATTAAAGATGTGCAACAAATGCAAACACGATTTCCCAAAATAGGCCTTGTTAAAGCCACATGGCCAAAGTTGAGTTCTTTGCAAGCACAATCTGAGGTGGAATTTGTAGCTCAAGGATAGTGCTTAAGACCCGCTCTTGGGACCATCCTTATTGAGTAGGGGAGAAGGAAACCCATTGGGCTGCAAGTGAGCTTCCCAAGGGAGCTGCAATGCTAGACCAGCCATTTGCAATTCTCTCAAGTAAGATTGTGATGGACAGGCACTTATAGCTGCTCACTGCTTGACCTTAAGCAAGGTTATGACCTTAAGCAATCCTTAAGGAGACTCACAGCCCATAGCCCTCTGCTGGACAGCATTCTTGCAGCTTAAGAGTAACAAGTTCTTCAGTCAAGCAGGTCTGGGTGTCACAGCACAGTGTCACAGCATCAAGTAATCCCAAGTGAGTGTTATCCACATCCCGTGCTTTAAAATACTTCATTGAGCCTGAAGACAGGGCATAGAATTCAAAGTGTGCAGAATTTGTTAAGCTAGCTTGAAAATTTGATGCCAATAACTACGAAAGAAGGGAAAGGACTATTGAGCTGGGACACTTTCAGAGTAAGTGCCCAAGGTCCATGACCTAAAGAAAGGCTCATGGGAAAGAGGTCACAGTCAATCGTGACTTTTTGCTTTCTCTTTCTAACAGAGGTTCAACTGCAGTTGGGACTGACATCACATAAACAGAGGAGACAGAAGAAATAGAAGAAATGGATTTCTCGCGTTTATTTCCTAGAAGCAACAAGCTTGAGTTGAGACAAAAGTCAAGGAGTCCTGTACTGGATTTGACTGCAGCACCCAACCAGCACACGTGAGATCCAGGAAGGGAGGGACAGAGCTGGCAGGGGGATTAAGGGGCTGGTCCCCTCGCTGGACAGCTACTCCCACTGGAGAGCGTGGGCTGGGGTGAGGACAGACCAGACTAAGCAAGGCTGCAACACCTGTGAGCTGCATGTGGACTAGATCAGGGAAAAGCCAGGCTGGGCTGATTATTCCTGTGGGTGCAAGCATAAATTAGAGTGGGTGAGGGATGTTTGGGCTTGGCCGCAGCATCAGCTGGCAGAAGCTGGCACTGGGGACTAATTCTGTCAAGTCAAATCACAGAACCACCTAAAGAGTGCATAAACCGGGACTGAGAGAGACCTGGGAGGGAAAAAGTGGGTTCCCTCTTCCTGGGTCACTAGTCCCACGGGAGAGCATGAAAACTAGGACAGGGGCTGGGGTGGCTAGACAGAGAGGCACTCAACAACATTTGTGAGGGCTGGATGGTTGAGTTGGTTAGATGGAACTAAGCTTTAATACCCATTGACAAGTACAACAGCCAAATGGGATGGGGGACAGACTGGTCTACTGCTACACATACTGGCAAACCAGGGTAGGGGGTGGGCCTGATGGGGATTATTGTGGGTCGCCCCGACTAGGCTGCAGCTCCCACTGGTTGATGTAAGGGCCGAACCAGACTGGACTGCAACACCCATTGGTTCCAGTGCAACTCGGGACTGAAAACAGAACCAACCCAGCAATTGCAACCACCAGCTGATTGGGGTGATGGACTGTGCCGGGCCCTGTGCTTGCTAGAACATACAAGAAACTGATCTGGGAATACCTCAAAGTATCTTTGGAGATCTCCCCAATCGAACTGCTGGACTCAGAACTCTAACCAGGAAAGGACAGAAGACAGAACAGGTCAATCATTCATCTCAGCGATATGTTGGCAGTGAAATATGGGGCAAACGGAGACTTTATGATGGACCATATCAATCAGTGGACGACCTCATCGAGCGAAACTGGCAGCGATTCATAACTGGAGAACTATTAAAACCACTTGAGCAAATATCTCAGAGCATGCCCCACATCCGGGACTTGGGGTGGGCGGGAAATCGGGTGGGGCTTCTCCCTCAATATCCCCCTTTACCTCAGATACATGAAGGAAACAATATGGACATAAAAAGCTTACCCACTTCTCTATACCCCCTGAACCTTTTTTTTTAACCGCAATTAATTACGTAAAGATTGTCAACAACAATACAATAAAATTAAAAAAAGAAGAAGAAGAAGAAAAAAAGTCAAGGAGTTAAAAGATGAAGGCACAATGCCAGTTTCCAGCACAGCATGGGAGCTGCCCCTGCGGAGGTGAAAGAGAGTTACAGATAGTCAAGCTTAGGGAACACAAAGCAAGGCAGCCACATTCTCCCCTCCTTGTGTGTTGAAGCCAGCAGACAGAGCACCTGCTGGTGTGCAAGCCTCTGCCAAGCAGAGCCACACAGCTGCAAGACACTCAGCTGCTGGAGGCTGCAAGGAGCTCTGCCTGTCTCCAGGGCTGGAGCCCCTCCCAAGGCAAGTTCAGTTGGGTTCTTTGGCAACTGGAATTTTCGTGGACTCTACAGGGAACAGCTGACAAAAGTGAGTTTGACATGCTTGGAAATATTTAGATCTAGGATGTAAACTGCAAGGAAAATATTTACTCTGTTTGTTTTAATACCACCGAGGTTTGGATCCTAGGAATCTTCGAGAAGTACAAAGGCCTCTTGCCAAGGAACCGATTTAACAATTTAGTCGGTGACAAAAGGGCATCCTGTTTAACAAGTCTGACTGTAAACAGCATGCTTCCAGTGTGTTCTAATGTCTGTCCCAACGATTTACAGAACTGTGTTCTTTAACTGTGTTCTTTCACTTCATTGAAGGCTCCCGTTGTCATGGTGTTTGGTGAAAAACCCTTTAGTACTTTTGCCTGCAGCATAGGTATACTGCAGATTGCTCTAGAGCTATGTAGCTGTTGCCTTTTCAGTGAGTTTTAACCAAGCATTGGGGGGAAGGAAAAGGCGTTTGTAAATGGGTGATTTGTAAAGCTGCATATGTGTTGTCCATTTGTTGTATTTCAAAGGGAATCTGTTCAATGGAGCATTTTTAGGACCATATTGATTTCCTTCTAGTTGTCTATGCTTAGCCTTAGCAAAGTGAAGAAATGGTTTTTGTAATGGGGAGTTTGGGGGGAAGGTACCAATTTTGTTTGCAATATATCTGGAAGAGAACTCTTTGTATCTATGTAAGAGTGACAACACAATGTTCCCTGTAAGAGTCTTAAGAGATTATCTTGGACTCATCCCTGCCTCCAGTTAGCACACTAGGCAGAGAAAATCTTCACAATTTTCTAGCTCTCAGAAAAGATTTCATGATCTTATACTGTTTCCTGTTTCTCTGTTGGATGGGTGTTTCTCCTTGAGCTTTTTTTTAAATCCCTTTTGCTGTACTGTCCAGTCAGTTCCTCCTGTATCGTTGTCTCTAGACATAGCAAACACCAGCTGCTCCACAATCATTGGTCACAGTTGTATTTAAATTCTTTTAGCAGACGTGGAACAGGATTCCTCTTTAGAATTTTGCAACCAAAAACTGCACAGAGAGCTAATTCTCATGTCTCTGGTAATGGAGATTGTGGCTCCAAAATGGACACTGGCATTGTGTACCACCGTTTCCTGGTCACCCTCTAACACCCTATCTCCATCCATCTTTGCATAATTATTATCATCACGTAGGTGAGTCTACCAAGTCTGCCCTCTTTTGATCAAAATATTCACATCTCAGATGCTCTGGCCAATTTCCTTCTGAGTTGTAGGATGAAGTTAACCTGTCTCGTCTAACCACTTAACAGATAAACGGGTCCTTCTGAAATAATCCATTATATTTGTATTTTTTGTTAGTTTCATGTTAATCATGAGAGTGACTACCATAAGAAGCATAAAATATGAAAAAAATCATATTTTTGCTAACAAATGAACATCATGAGGCCCATTAGAAAAAATATAGATTCAGAGCCAATATTATCACACAGCTGATTAAGCTGCCACTGGTATCCCATAGGGACAACGATTTGTATCATGATTGCTGTACCTCCAATCCTGCTTCTACTAATACACCTGGAAAAGTTGAAGATGACCCAAATACTTAGGCCCTGAACCCACATGGATGTAACTAATGAGTGTCAAGGCTCCTGGCATAGCTATAGCTGTTGCAATCATTTGTGAAGTGAACCAGTAAATGAAAGGTCTCCCTGTTTCTCTTTCTCCTCTCTCTCTGTTATTCTATTTTCAAATAAATAAATAAACATTAGAAAAGAAAAACAGACCTAAATTACGGCAATCTAGAGTAGCAAGGAACCTGAATAACAGGTGCTATTGCCCAATCTGTCGTATTAGAGAAAGAAAGTGAAGCCATGGTGCAAAGGAGCTTTTCCTTAGACAATTCATTTCTGTGATGCTTCTTATGTCTTGGAGCTCAATTCCCATGTTTTGGTTGCTATTTTTCTCTCTAACCAGTGGTCTTCGGAAGTCAAAAAAGGGAAGGATATGGAATATTGGAAGGTAAACTAAGAAAACTTCATGTCCAATTTGGCCAGAGTAGTAATTCTCCCACTCTCCAGGCCACACTAAACTTCCATCGGGTGGAGATTCATGCATCAGCCATAACCTTGTTCCCTCTAAAGTTTAAATCTACCTGGATGGTATCCATCTTATGCTGTTTAGGCTTTTATGCATAATATGAACAAACAACCGAAAGTATGTTTTAATAGCATAAAGGGAAGAGATGCCTGGAGGGTTTAAAAGTGTCATTTAATTTAAGCATAAAAATGTATCAATAACTTTATATTAGTCTTCTAATGCTGTATAGTGCCTGTTCATGAGCTTAGATGCATCCATACTATGAATTTATTATATTATTGTTCTCTCCCAAATGACTGACTCAAATACAGGTGAGTCCAGGGCTGCAGTCCCTTCTGGAGGCTCTGGGAGATGATCTAGTAACTGTGCTTTCCACATTCCAGAAGCCACCTGTGTTCTTGGGCTTGCATCTTTCTTTCTCCATCTTCAAAGCCAGCAACAATATCAAGTCAAATCCCTGAAATTGCATCACCCTATTTTGTCTTCTACTCTGGGTTTCAAATTTTAAGAACCATTGTCTTTAGAGTCAGTTCATTTATAATAAGATCATTCCTCAGCACTAGGGTCTGCCTACAGGCAAACCAAATTTTATTGACAACTTAATTTCCTTCTCCTGTCTAACCTAAAAAATTCATAAACTCCAGGGATTAAGAAGTATTAATCTTGGGCCCGGCGGTGTGGCCTAGCGGCTAAAGTCCTCGCCTTGAAAGCCCCAGGATCCCATATGGGCGCCGGTTCTAATCCTGGCAGCTCCACTTCCCATCCAGCTCCCTGCTTGTGGCCTGGGAAAGCAGTGGAGGACAACCCAATGCATTGGGACCCTGCACCCGCGAGGGAGACCTGGAAGAGGGTCCAGGTTCCCGGCTTCGGATCGGCGCGCATCGGCCCATTGCGGCTCACTTGGGGAGTGAATCATCGGACGGAAGATCTTCCTCTCTGTCTCTCCTCCTCTGTGTATATCTGGCTGTAATAAAATGAATACATCTTTAAAAAAAAAAAAGAAGTATTAAGCTTGTGGGGGAAGGATTTGTGCAGACACTCTTCCTAACAGGCTTCTTTCTTACACAGATGTAATATGAATGCTGCGAATCTCAGTGGCTCAAGTGGAGAGAAGCTTGGTTCTTACTCATACCAGGTATTACTGGAAGGGTTGTCTTTTAGGTACCAATCAGCGACATAAGCTTCTTCCATCTCCTGAATGCTCCTTCCTACTTAGCTTGATAGCCTTCTCCACTCAGTTAAGGTCAAGGGAAAGGAAGCAAAGCCCTTGCCTGTGTGATCTTATGAACAGGCCTTATATTCTCTCACAGTATAGGTTAGTACTCCATCATGTAACTATTTCTAAATACAGTGGGAGTTGGAAATGTAGTATGTATATGAGCTGGAAACAGAAAGAAAATGCATTTCCTGAAGAGCTAGCCAACTTCTGTTTTTTCTTCCCTTAAATTATCAAAATGCCCGATTTACTCTACTCTCTCCAAGAGAGAGAATGCTTTTTGGAAAAGGTATTTGGGCATCCTGTGTTGCAAGATAGGCTGGACTTAGACTGACACTCCAGTGTGGGGTTCAGGCATCACAAGTGGGGTAGCTTACCATTGCTGTGCCATCTTGCTGGCCTTCATTATACCTGGCTTAAAGTCAAAGAAGTCAATTTTTAATCCATTTTTGTGATATCTTTATAGATCATTTTTCTTCTAAAATCAATAAGCCTCCTAATATTTTTTCTTTCTTTACAGTTCTATATGTGCACCACTGCATCTGCCGCTTTTCCAAGGTCATAATTCTCAAATTTTACTTTTGTTTTTGCTTCTTAATCTTACTTCTTACCACAGTGGTGCTTTGTATCTTATTTCGTTATTGTCATTCATGGCCTTATTTATTTTGTCTCAGCTACTTGAAGTTTATAAGCAGTCAGATTTACCACCCCTCTTCAAATGTTGATCTCTGCATCCATATCCACTTTGAGTTCTGCTTCAAAATCAGGGCTCTTGTGTGTTCATTTCCTTAATGTACTACAATGCTACATGAGATCAATGATACGCGCAAACTGTTTATATTGATTTCGTGTACAAGATCTGTAGGTTCAATAAGAACATGAGGTCTGATTTTACTTTATGTACATTGTACTTAATATTATAGCATTTGAGGCAAAGGAGAATGTGGACTGAAGCTTCACGTTTATTTATTTATTTATTTGAAGGTAGATATTCAGAGAGGAGGAGATACAGAGAGAAAGATCTTCCACTGCTCGCTCACTCCAAAGTGGCCACATCAGCCTGAGCTGAGCTGATCTGAAGCCAGGAGCCTGGAGCCTCTTCCAGGTCTCCCACGTGGTGTAGGATCCCAAGGGCTTGGGCCGTTCCCCACTGTTTTCCCAGGCCACAAGCAGGGAGCTGGATGGGAAGTGGAGCATCTGGAACATGAACTGGCGCCATTATTCGATCCTAATGCCTGCAAGTCAAGGACTTTAGCCACTGGGATACTGTGCTGGGCCCCGAATCTCCTTCTTTCCTGCCTCATCTATAAACTCATCCACTCCCTGTTGGCTTTAAGCCAGTGGCACAGATTTTTACATTTATTCATTTAAAACTTCTTTTTCAAAGTAGCATTTTCAAAATTAACTGGTACTAGTTATGATTACAAACAGAGCCTGGACCTTCAGAGCTTCACCACTGTCATGATTTATTCTTCACTCTTAGCATAGTGCAGAGCAACTACCCCTGGTCAGGAGTTTCTACATGTGGTCATTCCATGATTCAAGTTCTCTCACCATTGGCTTTCAAGCTTATAGCCTCTCAGATTCTTCTCCCTGCAGTGACAGCTGGGAAACGTGAGTCGGGATTAAGTTAAAGAAACTAGGCCCACAAGTGGAGAGTGTCATGTTGCGTGTGCTGTAACAGCGTATTGAAGTCACATGGCCACATCCCTCTGTAACACGCCACAGAAAATGGATTTTGAGTGTGAGATCGGTAATGAGCACATATGTGTACCCAAGGCTCTGCCTTGCACTGTACAGTGTTGTTTTGCAGTCTGTGAACCTTGTGGATATCATAATACTAACGTGTAAAGAAGAGAAAAATCTTAAAAAAGGACCAGAAGTCATTCATTTATTCAAGTATATTGCTGAGTACCCCATGCTTTGGATGCCTTGTTAGGTGCTAGGCAAATGAAAATAAATGTGAAACTTGATCATGTCAAAAAGCTCTCGTCACTCAGCATTATAAGATAGACAAAGTAGGCACACCACTAGCTAAAATAGATTTATTCTGATTCTGTCGTGAAATTTTAAATATTACACAGGAGGTGAGAAAAGACAACCGCTATATTCTAGTCTTACAGAAAAGCCAACAGCAAGAGCAAGAAAATGGTTAAAACAGTTATGCAGGATTGCCTCATTTTCTTTCATTTCTATATACATGTACAATCCCACTACATAAGGAAAATTTTAAGGGCAGGGAGTTATCAAAATACTGAACATGCTGCACTGAAAAAACAAAAACCAAAGGTGTTCAAAAAGGTCATTGGCTTGTCTAGTTCAATGTTTTTGGGAACAGATCTAAAAATCTAGAATAAAGTTTAAAATAAGAAAATCAACAAAGTCATCCCCCACCTCCATCGGTGGTTGCCATTGTTGACATAGAAGGGTAACAGGAATGGATAAGTTAAATGGTCAAAAGTTTGTTTTTGAGATGCCTGCAATATGGCACTTGGGCAACCTCCCATGTTGCTGGGTCCCTTTTGGTCTGATGAGGGCAGACATTCATTAAGACTCTCACCACCAATGGTTGGAACCCATCCATTTCATGCGAGTAGACGACCACAAGGATTCCATTCTGTATATCAGTACCAGAAGCTTGAAGCATGGAATGCTCGCAGTATGCTTTGAACCTCATAATTGTTCCTTATAATAATAATTTTTTCTTGCATTTGAACCTGTGAATTATCAAGGAAAAAGAAACACAAAGCCACTTTGGTTAAAGGATAGACTTAAAATAACAGGAATTATGGAGATGGAAAAATACCACTTTTCTTTGTTGGCCCAAGGATTTATGTTTGGGGAAAAAGTGATTCAGAGGTGATGGCCTTTCTTGGACATTAGCGAACTGTAGAGAAGTGTGTGGCTCTGACAATGAATGGTGTGTAAATTTACCAGGGAAGGGTAGGGGTAGAGAAAAGAGTCGGGATTAGGCACTTTGATGCTTAGGAAAGAGTGACCCTTTAAATTAAAAAAAAAAAAATTGGAAGGAAGATGTATTATCAAATTCACACCAGGCTTTACCAGAGAGGGGGGAAAATGTACTTTAAATTCAAATATGAATATTGATAAATGTGGTATATTCATACAGGCAAGTTTTTCCCAGCCAATTGGTTACACTCCATTCACGCTTATCAGATTCTGATTCTTGCACAAATAAATGCCAGATGGAAGAAACAAACATTTAAGTATTAGAAATCCCCTGACGAAAGAGTAAAGGAAAAAAATAGATTTCTTCCCAGTAGGAATTAAAAGTTAACATTCATAATTTCAATATTGCTTAAAATATTTCTCATGTAAAAATTGTGGATTCAAAGACAAACCACAGATTATAGCAGTAGTTGCAATAAATGGAATACAAGTTCATGGTTTTTCTTATTAACGAATGCAAATGTGCTGGAAAAAATTAATCAATGGACGTGTTGGCCTATGTTACATTTGGTTGATGAGTGAGCATCCTGAAATAGATATTCTAATGGAAATGTTCAATTACTGTAATACTGAGGAGCATTCATGAGCTTGAGGTTCTATTTCACTTATTACATTGTAATAAACACAAAAACAGAATTTTTAAACTTAGCAATAGTGTAATGAGACTAATTCCTTTTCATTGCTGATGCTATTATAATTTGGTAAAACTGTTTTGCTATGCAATTTTAGCATTTTAATTAAACAAACTGGATTCAATGAGGATGAAATTAAAAAATATTTTTTTTCTTTCATGAAGACCTGTTGAAGTTCTGTGTTGAATATTCCTTTCTTATCTCTGGACAGAAATTTACACTAAACTCATTCTAAGATAACCTGTGGAGCTGCTATACTCAAGTAGCCTAAACTCCTGACCTGGACTTACAAAATTATAATAAGCAAGGCAAACACTTTGTTATTTTCCTACTGTATTTTTCTGTTATTTTTCTGTTACTCAAGATGTTGTTTTTTTGTCCCCTCCTTGTTGATGTAGTGTCAAATAGAAGAGATTCAACTATACATATATATATACACACACATACATATATATACACACAATATACCATATATATATATATATATATATATATGTATGTATGTGTTATAAAGGATGTAGGCAGAGATGAGGGGAGGGGTGTTACACCTGCTGATTCATTCTCCAAATGCATACAACAGGTTCAGACTGGGCTGACATTATAAACCAGGAGCTCCATCCAGATTTCTCACTTAAATGGAAAGTACCCCAGTCCTTGAACATTAGCTGTGACCACCCTGCATGCACTTTAACAGGAAGCTGGATAGGAAAGAGAGGTGAGGAATGTCCTAGACACTCCTACATGGAATGAGAAATTCCAACTTAGCAGCTCAGCCCATCGCATCACAGTGCCTACCAAAGGAATAATGGATGAAAGGCTTACTTTGCAGGTGTAGTCCAGTCTCTTTGTGTTCCAAAATCTTCATCCATCATGACCCAATTTCCCTCTCCTGGCTTGAGGCTCATTTAGACAATGTGGAGAAAGAGAAGAGGGAGCTTGCATAACTGAAAATAGGTAATGGGATATAGAGGATGAGTGTGTTTTTGAAAAGTTGTTCTGCAAATCATATATAAATGACCATCTACCTCTCTATAGAAGATAGAAATAGTTGTCATATGTAAGTCTCAAAACTTGGAAATCCCAGTTAAAACTGAGGCATTAGACCCAGTGCCTAATTTGTCAGCTGGGATACAAACTGGTGCCCATATGGGATCCTAGTGCGTGCAACGTGAGGATTTTAGCTGCTAGGCTGCCACATCGGACCCCTTTGCTCTTTTTATAGTTCATTTATGTCAAATCATGAAATTCCAATAGTGAACTTCAATGTGGTGCAGTTGCTTAAGCTTCCACTTGAGGTGCTAAACTGGTAGCTCTTCTGAATTCCCTGTAGGTTAATTTCCTTTTTATTAAGGAGTTTTCTGAATTAATCAGTGCCTGATCTCCTGCTGTTTTTGATCATTCCAGTTACTTGTGTAAATAAAAGAAAATTTAAAAAATTCAATAGTGAATCCCACTACTCACTGAAGTGGATATTTTCTGTTTGTTGTTTGCCAGTATTTAAGTGTGAGGTGAAGAATTGGAGATTTTTTTTTTCTCTGTCTTTGAAACAATGCTTTCTAATTCTCTGAAGAACATAAGTAAAGAAGGCAATGATTTGGTTATGCAACCTTGACCCAATAACATAGAAGAGATATGATTAAAAGGAAGCCACATGAAAATGATGAGCTTTGTTCCTGTAATCTGTTGTGACTTTGACCAAGATGGTCACAAAACACTAGAGCTGTTGTGATCACCCATTTTCCTAGACAATTTATTGCATTACCCCAGTTGTAAGTTAATGAAACATGCCCCCGTTTATGGAGAAATGTGTGTTTTTGAAATGTAAATGTGATTGGGCCTGGTGTGATAGCCTAGCAGCTAGAGTCCTTGCCTTGAACAAGTCAGAATTCCATATGGGTGCCCTGCTTACCATCCAGCTCCCTGCTTGTGGCCTGGGAAAGCAGTCGAGGATGTCCCAAAGTCTTGGGACCCTGCACCCACGTGGGAGACCTGGAAGAAGCCCCGGGCTCCTGGCTTCAGATTGGCTCAGCTCTGGACACTGCAAATGCTTGGGGAGTGAACCTTTGGGTGGAAGATCTTCCTCTCTATCTCCTCCTTTCTGTATATCTGCCTTTGCAATAAAAATAAGTAAACCTTAAAAAAAAAGGAATGTAAGAGTGCTTTATTTTGTCTCTGATAGTTTGTTCTATGTAAAAAATTACCTAACTTGATCCTGCATTACTTGGAAATTCAGAATAGTTTTTCTTGGAAGGGAACAAACAGGAAAAAAAAGAGTTGTTTCAGAAAAGCTACTAATTCCGGGTGGATTATTTTCTAGAGAGTTTTTTTTTTTTTTTTTTACTTTAGACTTAGATAAAGAACATTTATAAGATGAATGACAAACATTATTTTCGTTAGAATTTCAGACAGTAGCTATCTGCATTGGTGGGTTTGGCTCTGATTCTTTTTAAAACATCTTAATATTCTGTCAGCATGTGCTATAATTTTATCATCAATCAAGTAAAACGTAAGTGTTAAAATTCTTAACATTTCCAGAAATGGGAAAGCACTTTCCGCATGATTCAGGATATAGACCTACCTGTTGTAGATTGGACCCAGCAAGGTGACATGTTGAGAGTCCCAAGGAACGTCAAGTGACTGAGAGCTTTGTGAACGCTGGTGAGTTAATCACCCAGAACAGTCCAGGAAGGAGTCAGAGCTGCCTTCCTGGTGGAGAGGGAAGGAAAACACTGCACTAAGACAGATGTGGACAAAGTTATCGGCAGCTTCAATTTTGGAAATTTCTGAATCTCTCCAAATATCTGTTTTTCTCATTTCTGAAATAGGGACAGTAACTAAAGAGGGAAATAAAGTGTGTATTAGAGTACGCTAAGGCCACTTTTATTCTACCTGGCATGGACGTTTGGATGAGTGACGTTTCTATTTAATATACTAATGTAATTTTAAATCTGTTTGGAAGCTACTATGGAATAATAGAAAGAACAGCAATCATTGCAAGTATAACCCAAGGCCCAGCAGTCACCTTAGCTTGTCAGATATCTGGATTCCTCATTTATGGGAGAGAGAATGTGACGATTTGGGGAGATATATTTTTTAAAACAAATTTATTTGAAAAGCCATATTAGAGAGAGAGAGGGAGGGAGGGAGGAGCGATCTTCTCTCCACTGGCTCACTCCCCAAACGCTTGCATGTTGCTGTCCTGCAGCGATGGACTTGGTGCACAGAGCCTGATTAATGACATGCGTGGCCTATGACTGATGGTCAATAGCTTAAGTTTATTAACAGCATTGACTTTTAAAAGAACGTTGTCTTCTAGGCACCCAGGGAGGAGGGGCTTGAGCCACTGACATCACAACAGCAAGGTACAGTTCCCCAAAACACAGCAGCTTGTTCCTCTAGCAGGTTTTTTTTTTATCTAAACCTGTGAACCAGGAGGTTTCCTGCTCATTCATCTCAATATCAGTTGCTCCTGGCACCTTTCAGGGGAGATTCAACTGGCTATGTCTCCCACAATAGCAAAGATTCTGAATGTCCTTTACAGTTGCAACAGTAGGAGTTGAGTCAAGTTGACGCCAGGAGCCAGGAGTTTCATCTGGGCCTCCAGTTGGGTGTGTGAGCCCAAGGACTTGGACAATCCTCTACTGCTTTCCCATGCACATTATGAAGGAGCAGGATCAGAAGCGGAGTAGCCAGGACATGAACTGGTATCCATAAATGATTTTGGCATTACAGGTGGAAACTTAACCAGCCAGGCCACAACACTGGCCCCATGAGATAAATTATTCAAAGTAAACAGATCATATTAGACATACATATAATTAGTAAAGATCTATTATGAAAAACATCATAAGTATAAAAGTTAAGTAAAACCATATGATTGCCTGCCCTGCAGAAGTGCTTTTAACACAGGATGAACAGAGACACGTTAGACAAATAGTGGAGGGCTGATGCCTTTCTGCTGTTTCCACAGTCCCCTGTACAACAGGTGTACTGATCTTGCCATTAGCACCCTTTTAGGATGCCACATCAGAACCCTCCTTACCCACAGTCCTACTGGTGTCTACTCAAGCAGTGACCACAACTGTCCGAAGCTTCTGAAGCAACCTACTCTTCCTCTGCAAGTCACTATGTCCACATCCTGATCTACTCCCATCCTCTTGACATATTTCTGCAGAAAACTGCATCTTCAGCATTGTGAGTTTCAATATCAGATTGAACATGCCGTTCTGTTTGTACAGCAATGATGGCAGATTCCCAGATCACTTAATCTGTGTGATGTTGATTGTGTTTCTAGGACCTAAAGTGTTTAGGCTGACCCACTCCTATTTCATTCTCCTGGTGCTTCTTGTGCCTACCTGAGTCCAAAGACACACTTTTGAGGGAGCTTTGCAAGATTACCTGTTGGCTGACAACTCAAGTAAAAACATGGCTTTGAATACAGTTCTTGCTAAACTGTCACTGCTCAATTAGTTACCTGTGTTGCCAAAAGTCCTTTGTGGGATGTTTGGGAAGTTTGTCCTAGTTATTTTTCAGTTTAAAATAAGTAAAGAAAGGCATTATACTGCAAATACTCCCCCCCCCACATTGAAAAAAAGAGTAATAACTGAGAGGAATTTTGCAATTAGAGGTTTCTAGCATGTCTTGACATTCGATGATGAAAACATCTCTCAGTGCTAAATTGGACGTTGCCATGAATCGTGAGCACATTTTGTTAGGTGCCATGGTTTGAAGTCTGAATGAAAAGAAATCAATCATGTCAATCATGTGCCCCATTTGGTAAGATGCATTACAATCTGTATTTCACATCATTCATACTGCAGTTGATTGTGAAATTGTTTGCTAGGAAAACAAGGAGATGGCTCATTTTATTCAATTGTTTTTTTTAAAGACAACAACCAAAGCTAAGAAATTACTGAATTTATTTAGACTGCTTGCTTTTAGTAGCTATTTTCTTTGGCTTTTCTTGCACTTAATTTTGTTGTTGCTATTGTTTTCCTTTATTTAGTTATTAATGCATTCTGATAGAATGGATTAAGTTGTCCATACATTGCTGGCATCCCATATCTATTTCAGGTCTGAGCCTTGAGTGCTCCTGTCAAGATTCCTGCTACTGCTCTTGTAAAAGTAACACATGGTGACCCAACTACTTGGGTCCCTGCCTCTTTCATTGGAGATCAGACTGGATTTCCTGGCTTCTGTCCCGGTCTAGATTTGGTCTAGTTGTGGTAACATTTGGGGAGTGAACCAACAGACTGAAGATCTCCTATCTTCCTTCCTCTCTCTTTGTGTCTCTCTCCCTCTGGGTGTGTGTTACTCTTCAATTCAAATAAATAAACAAATCTTGCCTGCATTGAGGTGCAGTGGGTTAAGTTTCTGTTTGAGGTGCTACTATTATCTAATAGTAGAGCATCAGTTTTATGGCTGATGGCTCTGCTTCTTATCAACTCCCTGCTAGTGCAACTGGAAAAGCAGCAGATAAAGAGGCAAGATTTTGGGACAAAGTGGAAGACCCAACTTGAGTTCCTGGCTCTTGGCTTAAGCTTGATCCAGGCATATTGTTGTTTTAGCCTTTTGGGAAGTGAGTCAGCTGAGGGAATACTCATTCTTCTCTTCTCTCCCCTCCCCTTCAATCCTTTCTTGCCTTCTTTCTGCTTCTTTCCTTCTTTATAGTCCAGTTTTTTAGGTAGCATATTGTTAACATTATGTTAATTTGTTTCTTTGTTTGAAAGCAAAAAGACCACAAGAGACACAGAGCCAGAGGCAGAGGTTTTCAGTCTGCTTCTTCATTCCCTAAAAGACCAGGCCTGAGCCAGGACAACGCTAGGAGCTAAGGGCTCTATTGAGGTCACACGGGTGGCAGGGCCAGAGATCCTGGGGTCATCCTTTGTTGCTTCGCCAGTTGCATCATAGGGTGCTGGCTCAGAAATGCAGTAGCTGGGGCCTAAACAGTACTCCAATTTGGGAAGCTGGTGCAGTGAGTGGCAGCTTATCCTGTTGTTTTGCAGTGCCAGATCTCCTTCCCAATTTTAATTATGGGCAAATGAATCAAATTGAGTGAAATACCAAGGGTATTGTTGATGAAGCTTAATGTTTGGGTGTTCTGAATGTGGTAAGGATGACATTGGTCCTGAGGGATTTGCATAGAGAACACTATCTGGAAACTTTGAATCTACAAAGGATACAGATGATCTGAAGTTGAAGAACATCAAGTAGGGCCTGGCACGGTAGGTCAAGTCCTTTCCTTGTTGCACTGGGATCCCACACAGGCACAGGTTCATGTCCCGGCTGATCTGCTTCCCATCCAGCTCCCTTTTAGTGGCCTCAGAAGGCTGTGGAGGTTGGCCTTGAATGATGCATTCCAAAAGGAATCTGAAAAAACTAAATTCTCCTGAATTCAGAAAACTAAAATATTGAATCTTCGATTCAAATTTTATTTTCAAATTTTCTCTCCCAAATGAAAACTTAGTTTGAGATCACAAAGAATGGAATTTACCCACATGGAGCTGTTACATTAAGTTGACATTCTTTCTGAAACCTCTCTCCATCCTCTCTCCATTATGAGGGGATTTTGATTCATCTTTTTTACAAATACATAAATAGGCCAGAGTGGCCCGGGGTGGCAGCCTAGCAGCTAAAGTCCTCGCCTTGCCACCCTATGTTGTATAGTAATGATGAAATTTTTTTTGGAAATTTCAATTAAAATGCAAGGGCATTCAGAGTTATTCAAAGGCATAGAACTTGAATATTATAAATTTCAAAACCCTGATGAATAAGATCAAAGAACGTTTAATTAGGTGGAGAAGTGAATATCATGAAAGAGAGGCTTCACTGTGGCTTAAAGACGGCAGTTCTCTTCTAACTGATCAATAGTTTCATGTAATTCATATCAAAATTGCAGAAATACCTTTCTTTTATATATAAGGAAGGTTATTCTTGTGATCTGATATTCAGGGATATCAGAAAAACCCTTGCTCAGTTTTGTGGATGGTTTCTGTGGAGGCAGAAAATTGAAAGACAGAACCACCTCCAGGTTGAGTAATTTTCTCGAAGAGCAAGGAGCCAGATTTGAGGCTGCGTGTCTTGAACCCTATCATCGATGAATAAAGGTAAAACCAAATTCCAAAGTTACTTTGTGACTAGTGCTTTTGAGACTTTTCATGTCTCTTTGATACTTTGTAGAAAGAGCTCCTGCAAATTTTGTAAGTGTAATGATATGAGAATCAGGGAGTGAATAGAATCCATGTTGTATCTTTGAAAAGGAAATTAGCATGCAATATGCAAATTTCCATATGGAAATAATAATATGTAAGCTAAGATCTTGTTGATTAGCCACTAGAACCTTACAATAGCCCTAAAAAGTCATAATTACGACTGTTTTATCAATCAGAAACAAAGAGGTTGCAGAACACATTGCAATTTATGAAATCGGTGAATGGTGAACTCAGGACCAGAATCCAAGCCTATGTATCCAGCACCACTTTGTCCTCCCAAACTGACCCTGTGATAAGAAGCTTCCCTGGCAAGAACAGCAAACAAGTGCTAAGTATTTCACATGTCTTGGCATCTATGAGTCTGTTTGTTTAGGTCAGGATAAAAATGAAATCATTCTCCCTTGCTTTGGATAATACATCCTAAAGTCATGCACGCACGCTGTAAATATAAATACTTTAGAATTCAGGAGAAATGGGTATTCTTACAAAAAGAGGGATTAGTTCTGGAGTGACTTCTGGAAGGAGTCCCTGTGTGAGGCTGTTGGGATGCTCTACAAGCGCTACAGAACTGGGACAGGTCCTAACTGGCACACACCAAGGAAAGATCCACAGGGAGCATAATAATGAGGCGCGCTGGAACAAAACGGGCTCCAGACTCCCCTTTTTGTCATCAAGAGACCTGATAAAAGACACACAGACATTCAGCAAGAGCACTCCAAGGTTGAAGCAGGGGATCAAACTATTTCCCAACCTGCTGTCATCTGAAATGCAGGTTCAAGAAAACAAGCAACCAACAATCAACCAAATTCTCTCATCTCGGGCCAAATTTTGAGCTGAACTAAAACAGAGTATTTTCTAGAAGACTATTAAATGTTTGGCAAACCTGAAACAATCTTTTATGTGTTATAAAAATTATTTTTAAGCTCTCCCGGCCTCAATGGTACTACTAGGTTTAGGTCAAGAGACAAATGTGGGGGGGAATGTGAACGGCAACCGTTCAAATCGACTCACATGAAACGCAAGGGTGGGACCGCATGAATCATTCTTTTTCTATTATTACAGGTGCCCACTTTGAAGATGTGCCTGCGAGTGCCTTTGATCTTCACTGTAGAAAAAGATCTGCTCCATTTCAAAAGAGTCTACCATGTGCACCATTCCCCATTCACTGGCTTTTGGATCAAAGCCATGATGGACCTCACAGATAGAATTCCACCGTTGGCCATTCACAAAGGGGCAAATTGTAAATACTTGCAAATATTTCTTCCAGCAGAGAACAGTTTTTTTTAATCTGTTAGCTAATATTGCCATCTGTTCTGTTTACTAATAACGCTTTGAGTCTGGGCCTTAATCACCAAGTGTTTTGCCAAAACCCTTTTCTTTTCAGCTATTTTTAGGAATAAAATAGTGACCCTGCGTAGACATGGTAAAAAATGCTTGTTCAAAGCTGGGTGTTTAGCATTTGCTGCTGATGATAGTAACACTCCTATTTGTAACTCAAAGTCTCATTTCAGAGAAGGGTGTCTTTCCAGGGCTCTGGGTTCACATTTGCGATTCATAAGACTATTTTCAGTGTAGAGGGAAGATGCTTTGCCTAAATGAAGAATAAAATGAATAAAGCCCAAGCAAGCAAAAAAAAAATGTGATTCACTGACACTATTTTTTGTTTAACTATTTAAGACTCAGTGGAGAAGGTAGTCTGATGGATCCCAGTCCATCATTAGAAATGTCGAGTCTGGAACCAAAGCTCCAACATGCCCCTTACTGATGATTATTAGCCTTGGCTCAGTTTCCTCATCTCTTATCTGAGACCAGTGACTGACTCATTTCAAGGAACAGTTGGCTTACTATTTACCGTCATTGCTTGTAAGTGTTAAAGTCTTGTAAGAGTGTTAAGTCAAATAACGACTGAACTGTAAGGACAAGTGCTAGGGACTAGAATGATGGGAATCTTATAACACATGATTGCACAGTATGATGTGGGAAAAATGAAACGCCTGTTTGTTTTGCATAACTTTTCTGTTGCTGCATGGCGTGTTACCACACATTTTAAGGCTTAAAGTAACACACACTTACTACGTCACTTGCTTTGTGATCAGGAATCCAAGAAGAACTTAACTAAGTTCTTTGGAAAGTATTTGTCTATAATCAAAATCTCAGCCAGATAAAAGGGAAGAGGATCATGTCTTTTTCCAGACTATGAATGAACCCTGAGGCTATTTCGCTAACTGAAATACATCCATACAGAAAGATGGATAGATTATCTATGCTGCAGAAACAGAGATTAGAATGATAATAGTTAGGAAAGGGAGGTGGGGAAAATGGAGGAAGCGACTGTCCAAGAGCACGACTGTGGATACAAAACAAGAAAGGTATGAGGATCTAAGGTATAGGCAGTATCATGGCAACTACTAATACAGTCAACCTTCCATATCCATGGATTGTTCATATCCATGGATGCAATCAACAGGATCAAACACATTTTTGAAGTATTTTGCATCTCTACAAGACATGCACAGACATTTCCCTGTCACTGTTCCCTAAACAATGCAATAAAGCAAATATTTGCATAGAGTGGACACAGTATTAGGGATTGTGAGTAATCTTGAGATGAGCAAAAGGGGAGTATGTGGGTAGGATAGACGCACATGCCATGCAATTTTCTGTAAGAACTCAAGCTCATGAAGATTTTGTGTTTGTAGGGATCCTGAAACTTAACACTCAAGAACTATATGATACACTTGAAAGACATTAGGTAAGTACATCCCCAATCTTCTCCTTACACACACACACACACACACACACACACACACACGGTAATGGTGTGTGTAGATAGGTTAATGAAGCCAAACCTCTATGTAGAGCCTTGGATACATATGGTAAATATCATGATGCTCTTATCTCCCAGTTTCTCAGTCTCCCTCCCTGAGGTTAAAATTTCTTTGTCCTCCTTTCATGATTGCAAATCTGCCTCTTAGTAACATTGGCACTCTGATTGAGACCGTGGTAGAGCTAGCTCTGCTCACTTAATTCCCTACAGATAATATCTTAAGGTTCAATCTTGACTTGACGGAACTCTAGGCCCCAAACGAAAATAATCATTACCAACATGTAGCCCCCCCAGACTGACTGGAGTCCATTTTGCCATCTTCATAATTCCCTAAAGGAATTGCTGCACAGGGTGGACCGCAGCACTGTAGACCAAATGGCAACTTGGACATGAGTTAAATGTACATGTCTTGGCCCAGCTTCAATCTACACGAATCTTTACTTGCAGTGTCTTGGAGTACCCAGGAATTAAACAACAGATGCCTAAAGGCTTGCTCTCTGTTTTTCAATAAGTACCTTTTTTTTTTTTAATCACTTTGATGTTAACAATTGGGTTGCTATGTCTCATGAGCAGAAAGAGTTTTGGGGAGCTGTGTAACACATACTCTCAGCAATGCTGTGACATTCTGTAACATCATCTATGTTGATTATGGTTCTGATGTCATACTTATGAATATATAAAATCATTTTGTTGTATGTCTTAACTTCATGTCATCTTTTTTGTCCATCATATTTCAATAAAATTAGGAAAAATTAATTACAACCGTAGACAGGTATTGGCCATAGCTGGGATCTCACTTAGTGACTTAAGCAAGAATGGATTCATATAAATTCACTCAGATTGTTGCAATGTCTCCTCTCTTTCTAGAAGGCTGGAGTCCCAGCTCTTTTCTGACTTTTGTCTAGAGGTTCAGCTCAAAGAGGTTATACACAGTTCCTGGCATGTGCTCTCTCTCAGCATGGCAGTCTTTGGTAAGCTTCTATTGGCAGAGCTTTATAGAATAAAATGTAACCATGGGAGTGACATCACGGTCTTTGTCAAATATTGGGCACTCATACGTGAGTGCCATCACATCACTTTTAGGTTTTTCCGTTAGTTAAGAGCAAGTCACACAGGTCCCACCCAGATGCAAGGAACCAGATGACACAAAGGTGTGAACAGCTAGAAGTCGGATTATGGGAGCTTTCTTTGAATTTTTCCTAAACATTGTTCATTTTTTTAAGACTCTGCAAGTTAAATCTACATGTGAGAACTTCCCCCTCCCCCACTCCCATTCCGTAGTTGATAGAATACAGATTCAGGCATCCATTCCTGTCATTTTCCATTTGTTTTTGGTTAAAAAAAATTTCCACTTTGGAATGTAACCCATAATGTTCAAGTAGGGTATTTCAAAATGTACGTGTTCTACTTACGAACTCAAACTACTATTGAACCTCATCACTGTCCTCTAAGACATCTTTTAGCTTCAACCAGGCTGGGAGTCACTGTGACTGCTTATACCCAATCTGTCCACCCTGTGATGAAGCTTCCGTACCATATGCCTATCACGTTCTGTCTCTTCCTATGAGCCACAAGGGTCGTCTCTGCAGCTGCTACTAAGTCCGGTGAATCCCCCGTGTACTCAATTAAGGGGAGGTCACCATTGAAAAGAGGAGGGAAGAGTGATGCTACTACTTCTAAGGCCTCATCCCTTCTCTGCAGAGTGAGCTCGGACTTGCTCTGATGGTTGTAGCTGCGCTGGATGGTTCTCCTACCACCGTTCAGTGATTGTACTTCCCTGGATGGTTCTTCTACCACCGTTCAGTGATTGTACTTCCCTGGATGGTTCTCCTACCACCGTTCAGTGACTGTACTTCTCTGGATGGTTCTCCTACCACCGTTCAGTGATTGTACTTCTCTCTCTTATGTGTTTAGTCACGGGAGTCGTGATAACATTGGCGCTGTTACTGCCGCATACTTCCCTGCTTTTGCTTTTACTTTTGTGTTCTGTTTTGTCTGCATCTTTTCCCACTACTTCACTAATACTTCTCTTATTACATCTTCCTGAAATAAATTGAGTGTGGCACATTTTTCTTGCTAGGACACTGGCAGATATATCATACAAGAAACTAAAGTTCTGTAAGTGCAAGTGTTTGTGCAAGGGTAATCCAAATATTGTTGTTGACTGAATGAGAAAAAACAATGACTCTTTGCTAGCAAACATGACCTATTCCCCATTTGATAATTCAGTGTGTCTTGGGACTCCCTGCACAGTTTGGTTGAAAAGTTGAAACGATGATTCTTATTTTCTGTTTCTGAGAGGTTTGCTCCAGAATGGGTGACAGCATTGGCGTTCTGCTTTCTCTCTTAACTGTAGCCAGACAACAGGTGGGAAAGGAAAATTAAAAATAGATGTATTTATTTACAATAGTAAATAATGTTTATTTATAAATAAAAACTAGACATGTTTATTTACAAGAGTACCTCAGTACTGACGTCTATATTTAATAAAGTTATGCTATATATCTGTGATGTATAACAGTAAGGGGCTTAATACTAATGGAGAATTGCTGTAACATTTCAAAGAAATATATTAATAATATACATTTTAATATTAGGTAAAGCTTATATCAATAAAATAGGCATTCCATCAAAGCTTACATTAATAAAATAGGCATTCCATAATTTAAAATGCATAATATTATGGAATGCTCTGCCAAGTGTGAAGGGTTTGAGTCTAAAGGACGTGTGATGGGATATCCAATATGACATGTAGCCGAAAACCATGACACAAAATGGTATTTAATAACTGCTTTGAGAGACTTGGCATGGATGGGATATAATACTATTTTTCTCCTGTTACTGTTTGCCCACTGGTGGCTGATCTATCTCACCAAGGCACCTTAAACATTTGTTTTGATCACATTGGTATGAGTTATCATAGTTTTAAATAAGAAATAAGCAGCTGCCAGACTTCTGGACTTTGGCTACATGCTGCTCGCTTATTTGTTTTGACATTGCAGTAAAAGATATTCTGGATGGAGCAAGAACTTTGGAGTATGAATCCCAGTTCTAGACATGGATTCACTTTGTTTATTCATCAGCTCAGGGTCCCCAAAACGTTTTTTCCTCCTTATACTACTTCCTGTACTACTGTAATATACTATTTTTTTTTCTACTTTTGAAACATCCGTTGAAAAACACAGGCTCTGGTGGTAACTGTCAAAGAGATACAATAGATGCAGCACTGTGTTCATGGTCCCTGGGACTGTGTTCCAACCTCATCTCTGTTACCATCTGACTATTGACAACCAATGCCTTCCCTCTCTGAGTTTCATTTTCATCCTCTGGAAGGTTATGCAAAAGCAAGACATGTGTATGCAAAGTCATTGTAACCCTTGCTTTCCAATATTCTCCATTATATTCTTTCATGTGAACATGCTCAAAGAATACCAAAACCAATTTGTTTTTCACAAAATTTATGAATTAGCCCATTCAAAAGATTTGTTGGACATTTTCTGTACTCAGGGTATGATATGATTACAGAAATGCAAAGTTGTTGAACTTTTAAGGTCATCTGTAAAGGTGATCACTAGATTTAAAACATTTTTAATCTATTAAAGAGAAAAATTGCATTCACAGAGAAAGCCTAGTTCTTCACTGTGAGTGACAAGAGACTGGGATTAGGATCCAAAGCCATGGAAAATGTGTTCATGCTTAAAAACCATGAAACGAAAGGAAATGACAGACAAAATACAGGATTTTCTCTATCTGGATCAAAACGATGATACTGGGTAGATAAATGACAAGGCTCAAGCTACATGTTGGGCAAGTGTGCCACAGACACTGACAGTTCCAGACAGTAAAAACTCAGGTTTCTATCTAATCAAAAGCCTAATCTTTTTGAGATAAAATCAAAATGCTTGATGTATTTTCAAGAAAATTAATATAATTTTCCATATGTGACATCTAAGAAAGCTTTCAATATTCTATCTCTAGGTTCTTTACATTGATTTTTCAATTTTTTTTTCATATCAAAATTACCTCATGGGCATTATTTGGATGAACTTTTTAAAAATACACATTTCTGAGGCCAATGTGTAGCACCAAAAGTTAAGTTGATGCTTACAATATTGGCATCCCATATTACAGTACCAGTTCCAGTCCTAGCTACTCTGCTTCTGATACAGCTTGCTAATGCATGCCACAAGCATGGTTCAAGACCTGAACCCTTGCCACTCAAGAGGAATTCAGGAAGGATTTCCTGTTGCCCGGCTTTTTAATTGACCTTTGAGGCCATTTGGGGAGTCAACCATCACATGGGAAGTTCCCTCTATGTGTGTGTGTGTGTATGTGTATGTATCTGCTTACCTTCCTTTCACTTTTTCTTTCTCTCTTAGCTGCTTTGCTTTTCAAGCAAATAAACAAGTGACAGACCTCTAGTAAATATGCATTCCTGGGTCTTATCTCAGACAAATCAAAATTCTGAGACTGTATAAGAACATCTGAGTCCTTAATAACAATTTCGGTTTATACTGAGGGATACAAAAAGTGGGATACAAATTTCAAAGTATAATTTTGGGTTTTGATAGATGAGCAAGTTTTACAATAATTATTGATGGAAGGAATATGTATGAAGGTTTAGTAGTCAAAGATACACAGGTTAAGGTTTTGAAAGCAAAATTTTGTTGATATGTAGGCATGGATAAGGACATAGCAAGATTCACACCATTAAAAGTACAAGTAAACTTATGCAGAACCTCAAGTAAAGTTATTAGAAGTTCAGATATCATTGGAATTTAATAAAATTGAAAAGTATTGGGGTTTTTTGGAAATGAAATTCTTCTAAAAAGCAGACGTTTAGGTAAGCTACCTTTGTAAGCATTTGAATGGCTTAGTAGATGGAGTGGCAAGAACTTAGCTAATTGGGACCCTTGTTAAAGTTTGAATTAATTAATGTGTGTAATACCACTTGGTAACACGAAATTCCTGCAAGAGAGGAGATGAACCTACTTTGTGAGAAAAAAGATAGACATTTCATTTTTGTAGATATTTTTGGAAGAAAGAAATTTGGGTGTCTGATATGATGGGGCATCTATAATAGGAACAGTAGGATCAGAAGGAGGATTGATGGTCACGTTCATTGTTATGGGTACATGCAGTATCAGCAAAACCTGAAAACCTTTAGGCCTAAAGGCTGTTGGAAATTGAAGACAGAACTAAAGGTAAAATGATAGCTGGAGGTCTAGATTAGATGTGTTTTAATTACTGATAGGAGCACATTGAAGGTGAGGAAGATAATGAGACCACACATAGTATTAGAGAACTAGAACAGGAAAAAGTGCCTGGGGACACTTTCATTGATTTGGTGGAATTTGATGACTGATGGAAGAAATGAACTTTGTTCTCAGGAAGAGTAGGACAAAATGTAACTGAAATGTATCTTCACTATTTTCTCACCTTAAACAGTGGGGAGGGATCCACTGATGGCTCAGCATGATACCAGTGGCCATATCACTTACATTTCCAGAAAACTAATGGTGAACGTTAAAATAATTTCCTGCTCTGATAGCTATCAGGATGGCAATAGACTTCATAATTTTCATAATTTCAAGGCTTTTTTTAAAAAAGATTTACTTTTATTTGAAAGACAGATTGGACAGAAAGAAGATTTTTTTTTTTTCTCCACTGGTTCATTCCCCAAATGGCTACATTGGCGAGGGCTGAACTGATCCAAAGCCAAGAGCCAGGATGCTCCTTTGGGTCTCCACAGAGGTCAGAGTCCCAAGGACTTGGGCCATCCTCTGCTGCTTTCCCAAGTCACAAGCAGGGAGCTGGATGGGAAGTGGAGTAAATGCTGACCCCAGCAGGGAGAGGGTTAGCATGCTATGCCATCGTGACGGCCTCTAGTCATTGTTAATATTGTGAACTAAGAAGTCTATAGGTCTCCTAGAATAATAAATTAAGTAGCATTTGATAACATCTAGAGAGAGAAAAGCCCACATCTGATCAAGATGATTTAATTCTGAGAGAGCTAGACGTAGGACTCTTGACTTAAAATTGTCCTTTATGCTCTCTGTCTGGTGCTGTGACCTTAAAACTACCGAATCTGCAAGAACTTTCCTACAGTGTATTTTCAGGTCCAGCCTGGAATCCCAACAGGCAAGACAAAAGCATATGAAAAGCAAACAGAAAATCAAGTTGATAGCAGTGTCTGAAAGCCCAAATTCAGATGGCTTCAGTTTTTGGTGAGGTTTTAGGGAAATCTTTTTCATTAGAATAAATTTCCTTTGACTGATTATGCCTCTGGGCATGCAAGCGTGTCCACTGCATCCATGCAGTGGAGAGTCAGTATATTTGCACATGGGGGTAAGACAGCCTTTGATAAATATAAAACCCCATCATTATCTCATTTTGGTGTATTCTGAGACTTTCCTAAACAGATGTCATGGAAAATTCATTGAAAAAGAGCATAACTTGCTACAGAAGTAACCCACAGATTTTATCTTTCCTTTTTCCTTAGAAGTTTAAAGTAAGGAGAAAACAATTTAATTAAGGCAAATCTTATAAGAAAAATAATCAAGAAAGTGATTCGTGTGGCACTAAATTGGTAGTATTAAGTGAATTGTGTTAAATACCCTAAAGATCCTGTGATCATATTTGCTATGTCAAAACTGTTTCATTTTCTTTACATTTTTGTCATTTGATCCCTTTTATATTCTTCTTTTATTAAGAAAATGTCCCTGTGAACAGAAAGGTAACTTTCAGTTTTTTTGTGTAAGTAAGGAACTGAGTTGCTTCTGAAGTATGGATGCCATATTGCCAGTGGATGTAATACGGCCAGTGTCACCAAAAAGGAGGCATTTCCAAATAATGGACTGAGTTCAGAATTATGATAAAGAGTAAAGAGACAGCCCCTGACAACTGGATAATCAATTCCTTGTCTTTGATCATCAGTTAAGTGCTATTTGAATTTGTGAATAGAATAAGGAGTAATCCTACAGGCGTATATCCTGGAAAAGGATGTAGAAAGCAATTGTAGGAATGGTAATTCGTAAGGAACGGTAAATCACCATTCAGGGCATAGCTTTAAGATATGCTCTATACATTTTCAAAATCCAAACACAGACGGCCTCATAAGTGACGTATGACTCAAATAACTCATTTTACTTTGCAATATTCTCAACACTAGCTGCTATCCACCAATTGAAATGAGTCTCCATCAGAACAGCTACTGTAATTTAACCACCACAACCTTCCACCCCCGCTTCTTCTGTAGAGATCAATCCCTCAAGCTGTCTTCGCAATATCTTCAACAAAAACCACTTTTCCCGTAAGTTCCCTGTGTGCTTGTGATGGAGTTCAAACCGTCATTCTGGAAATGAAGGTATTGACACCACTTGCTGGCAGTGAGAGCCTTATTCCTTCATCTTTCTTTTCTCCTATGATTGGAAGTTGGAGTGCTCATCTTGTATCAAGCCATAGGGAATGACAGAGTAGCAAGACTGAAGGATTTTACATCCATAGCGATTGCTTTAAGCTACCATTATGCTTTCTACTCTGAAATTAATGCTATCTTAAAATGATGTGGTGAGAATTTAAAAGGATCCCATATGTGTGTCAGGTGGCACCATTTATCAATGGAGATGAAATTAACATTATTTGATAACTCCTTGGATGTGGCATCCAAGGGCAATGTAAGTCTGAAGATAGCTTGGGTTTCTAGAACTGTTTAAGTAATGTCTCTAAGCAAAAGAGAAAAAAAAATTAATAAGTCCATTTTACATAGGGGTGGAGATACTCAATTCTCAATTGAAAAATGATTCTGGAATTCAGAGCCTATACTTCTTTGGCTATAGGGGGAAGTTGTCAGCAAATAGGGCTTAGAAAGAAGTCTAGAAAGAACTCCAATCCTCAATCCCCAAAAAAGACATTTGAATAAGATACCAAACTGAATGCTTGAGGAATGCCTCATTCGGGAGAGAATCAGTAAAACACACCAAACACTGTTGCATAGATTAAGGAAAGTAACAAGATATTTTTTGAAGTGAAAGTAGGAAACGGAATGCTTTAGTATTCAGAAAACATAGAAAACGAAGTCAGATATCTCTACAGTTGCCACAGAGATGTTCTTCTAGAGATTGTATACTTTTTTGTTCTTAACATTTAGGTGTGCTTAACATTACTGTGCTTTTTTGCATATGATGTGAAGAGAGACCCTGTTATATTTTATGTTCATCATTGCCAAACCTGATTTACTTAACCACTCTGAACCTAACACTACCTTAGGTGTGTTGAGAGTAAAATGGAATTGTGTAACACATCTAGGATATGTATGAGTCTATAGAACTTACAAAACCAAGTGAGTAATATAAACTTTGCTTCACCCCAATATGAAATACTATCTGAAATGTTTGATTTCTTGCAGATGTTACTCATTCTTCTATATTGGAAAAGCACAAAGATACATATTCTTATTGTCATGTTCACAAACCATTGAATGGGCTCTAGGGGCGGTTTTTATGTCTTTAACTTACTGGGTGAGAAAAGAGAGAGAGAGAGAGAGAGAAATCATCTTCTGGTTTACTCCCTAAACGCTCTCAAGGCCCACAACAGGATGCAACAATTCAATATGGGCCTTCCGTATGGATGGAGGGGACACGTGCACTTGTATTTTTATGTGCCGTGTCACAGGTAGAAACTTCTCTAATATTAAACGAGCGCTTGAATTGGAAGCTGAGACAAGAATCCAACCCAGGCATCCTGATGTAGAAGATCAGCATCCCAGGTAGGGTCTAGCCCACTCTAAAATCAGTCAGAGCTCTCCCAATCCCACACTGATGTCCTCAACTCAGTTCCCATTTTCAGTCTAATATTAAAACCGTGCAACCTCTCCAGTCTTAATGTATGTAATGTAACCCTTAACAACCCTTAGGACCTGTGATTGAATTCCGGCCTTCATTTCTGAGATCCTAGGGCATGCATACATAAACTTAGTGCTTCTTTATTTCCAAAACCTGGGAATTCCTTTGCTGTTCATTTGAGTTTAACCATATGATTAATCACATTATCTTGCCATGGTGAGAAGAGAGAACCCAATCATCATTTAAACCCACAGTTCCCATTACATTTTCCTGTTATTAGATTTTATTTTTCTCCAGAACATGCAGACCGTGTTTTATCTGTGCTTATTCTGTGTGGCACTATGAAATTCCATTAATGCTTAATCAAATTAGGTAGAATTAATTTAAATTTGAATAAAAGAAAATACCTTTAAATAGTAGGAGCCAGAAAAAGAGACATTCATTTAAAAAAAAGATGAATTAATCTCTTTTCAGTTTTTGCAGTTAGCAGACCTGGCCAGGGGCAGGGATAGTTGGTGGGAGAAGTTTAAGTCCTCACACGTGTATCACCTATCATGGTGAACAGCTCCATTTATGTATATTTAAAGTGCACCATGCTCATTGCTGTCCATGGAAACTCTGCCAAAATCCTGGTGGTTGCTGGTTTGTAATTTTATGGGCTTCCAGAAGATCAAACACTGTACTATTATGCTTGGCTACTGTTTCAGGTCAGCAGTTCAAAAGCAGAGAGCAGGGGGTGGGTGAAGTGGATTGGGAAAGAGTGAGCAGGCGTAATTTGGTGTAGTGCAAACAACAGGGTTCACTTACTGAGGAGGGAGCAGCCTCCGTGCATCTCAATTTCACTTTTAACAGGAAAGAAAGTAGGTTTCAAAGCTGCACCTTACAAGAATCAAATACATGATGATTGGCTGCAAGTGAGAACAAATTAATGGGTCATTCATTCCTCACCTATCCTTTGAAATTTTGCCGTGGAAGATTCTGTAGCAATAACAAAAGCAAAGAGATTAGCAAATCCAACCCTCATCCTGAATTCTTTTCGCGTAAAGATACATTTGGTTAATTTGTAGGAATAGCGATATCAAGTGCTATAATAATTTGCACTGAAAACATTTCACAGATTTTAAAGTAATCAAAACACACTGACATTTCAAGATTGTAAGCAATACAGCCTGTTTTCTCATAAAATGGAATTCTATAAGAAAAATATCTCTCCCGTGTCGTTAGCAAAATTTGCACTCTTGATATTTTTAGCAAGCAAGTTGTAACAAGAGAAATCTTATAAGGCCAAGACGAAATTGTGTTTAATGACTCCTCCAGGTTTTGTTTGTTTGTTTGTTTGTTCCCTTGCATAACACGGTGTAAGCCGGCCCCTGTGCTGATGTGCAAATTCAGTCTGTACATTTAGGCTGTTTCTCAGCTAACCCCTGCCACCTCTAAGGCCTGGCAGGTACATACACTTGGGGTTTGACCCCTCATCATTTGGAGAACAGGCTGTGGAAGCTGGCCAGGGAACACTGGAGATAAGAGCCTTAAGGAACTGGGACTGGTCGAGCAGTCTGAAGGACAGAGTTGTGGATACCAGCACGGCATCACTCTTTGACCCTGTGGAGTGGAGTAATGCTGAAGAAATGGCAGAAGGACGGTTTTACACTCTCAGGGTCTAAGTAGTTGTGCTGTTTGCCTGGGTCTGCAATGGCAGTGAGCCAGGCCAAGCACTTATTTGGAAGATGTTTTATGTCTCATTTCTGTGGGATTGATGTTCTGAAGGGGCAGGAGCATCACAGTCCAAGTCAATAATTTCAATCAAGCTGATCTTACTGAAAGTTTCTGGTGGCAGGTGGACAAAGAGGGAAGGGTTCAAGAACTTCTATTGTAAGATTCTTGAACTGTAACTGAGATTGAGGTATTTAAGGGGAAATCATTACAATATACCCAGTAGCAGCAGACAAGAAGTATGACAGTGGTTGAAGTAGAGGGAGAAGCAGAAGTCATGACACATGGGACATTTTAGGTCACCTTGAGGAGTTAATTTTTGATGAGAATTTATTCATGTGAATCCAATCTGCTACACTGTGTGTGTGTTTGCCTGTTTGAGACTCTAGTCAGTATCTCTGCCTGGGTTTGAGTCTTACCCCTATTTCATATTTCAGCTTCCAGCAAATGTGGACCTGGTAGGCAGCCTGTCACAGCTGGGGTTAGACCAAGTGCTGAAGCTGAGTCTCCCACATGGGTAACAGGGACACAACACTTGAGCAGGAGGCTGGAACTGGAAGCAAAACCAGGACTCAAGATTCCCAAACAGATTTTCTTTTTCCAAAGTGAATTCTTAAGCACTTCCCCAGATGCTCACCTCTGAACTTCATGTAAATGTGACAACTTTGAAAATGTTAAACAATGAGTGACAACAGCTAATTACAATCCCACTTTAGCTTCAGGGTTTGAGATTGAACTCTCTCTCTCTCTCTCTCTCTCTCTCTCTCTCTCTCTCTCTCACCCTCTCTGTCTTCGCTCTCTCTCTCCCACTGTCTCACCAGAAGATAACTGATGCTAATTTGTCCTATATTGGCATCTTCTCTCTGAGATTCACTTTGAGGCTCTATAATAATTGTAGGTTATCCACACACTATTGGTAGTGACTGCATGCAGCTGTGCTTGAAAGTTCTCCAAGACAGTAGGAATTTTGTCTCAATATAGAGATTTTGCATTATATCTAGGACAAATTCAATAAATTAGGATTTGATCATAGAATTTTTTAGGATAATTTTTTCCTCTAATATTGTATCCAGACATTGTGTTGCTTCTAGAGGAATATCTAGCCATTTCGCGTGCTGAGAATTTTCAACTGAGGCCGAATGGGCAAGTTTCAGTGCCCCAGAAACACAGTGCCCTTTCCTGTAAGGAAGACTACCATACAGTGCAACTTTTATTATTGTACATGTGCATCATTGTTATTACTGTTGTTTGACAGTGAGACAGAAAGACTCTGAGGTACTCCTCATCATCCACAGCTACTCTTCAGAGGGGAAATCTTGGATGGAAATTTGAAAGAGCCAGTTCTCAGCCTTGGCTCTCCCACAAGGGCTGAGTCAAGGCTTGTATGTACATAGGTTGCTTTCAGAAGTATCTCAGATACAAGAAAATGAGATGATGGCAAAGCCAATGACGATGAATAGGAACATTGTTAAGCTGGCCTGTACTGAGTTCAGTAACTCTACTACCTGTCCCCTTGGTGTTCCCTGCGGAGCCTAGTGATTGGCCCCTTCCTCAAAAAGAAATGGAGGAAATGTGTTCATGGACTTTCATCCCCCAGTGTACAAGTGTTGTCCCTCAATATTGCTTAGACCTTCCAGGGTACACGCGTGTCCGTCTCAGAAAAGTTCTTGTAATATTTCTGCTCTGTGGGTGTGAGACAGGCCCCAGGGCAGACAGTGAAGGATACACATTGCAGCTGCAGTAAGAGACTGGCAAGCAACATTAGTGTTTGCTGACTGTCCTGGGTCATCATGAAATAGAGGTTAGGTGGATCTATGACTTGGTTGAAGACGCGTGTCTTTGAGCATTGTTCCTAACAATACGTTAATAGAAACGTAGGGTTAGATAGTTCACCTCTCATAGGATTTAACATGCTTGTAAATCCAGAGATTGCTTTCCTTATTGGGGGAATAATGAATGGAGCTAAAAGCATTATTTTCTCTTTTCTAACTAATGCCAGGCTTTCCATTTTGACAGTATTTACATGTTGGGCTGAGTCTAAGATTTTGTTTGGGTGGTAAGCTATCTTGATCACCGTCCGTGTTGAGCAGCGTCTCTGGTCTCAATTTACTAGGTACTAGTAACAGCTTCCCCTCCCTCCAGTGTCTCTGGGTATCGCCCAGCTCCCTGCAGGATGAGCATTTGCCTCTGGTTGAGAAGCACTTGAATAGAACTAAAATGTTGCTGCTACCTTCTCCCCAAATCCCTACAACTGTTTTCTACACAATATGCATGAACAGTTCATGTCTTTGACTCATGCTTCCTTCCCAGTGATCTGTACCAACCATGAGTTTTCTCTGTAGCACTGTTTACTAGAGGTGCTATTAAAAGCCCCTTGACAGGGCCAGCACAACTGGATGCAATTAAGAGTAGTTAAATAAAAGGATCTCCGGGGGTGGGGGGGAGTAAAAGGAAGTACCAAAATAGTTTGTTTCAACAAGGTATGTTTAAAAATATTTTAATGTGTTTTTCTTCATGTGAACCTGTTATTTATTCAAAATGGAACACTGTGAAGAATACTTCTAAGTATTTCCTTTGGTAAGCATATTTCATAAGCCAGAAAATTAGTGAAGATAGCATGACCCTGTCCATGAACATTTTTTCATCTTGCTTATGTTATATCAAAATACATTTTAATTGAAGCCCTTTGTCACAACTCATAAACCCAAACTGATAGTTATTATCTAAAGTCTAAGTTATATTCAGACTAACATTATTTAACTCTCCCAGGATCTCATTCAGGATACATCACATTTAGTCATCATGCAATCTCAGAAACCTGGAAAATGTGAGAATCTGTAGAATCATTTTAAATTCTTGGTTCCCAGGTCAACAGGGCACCCAAGAAAGCTTAAGTTATCCTAAGTCAGAGAACTAATGATTATGAGTGAGTAACAAGAATCAAGGCTGTTGGTGTGTAGACGGTGAGAATGCTAAATAATTGGACTCTGGTTAGCTATTGCTAATGTTGAAAGGATGAACTTAATTTCCTAAGGATGCACAAAGACTTCGTAAAGCTTCAGGATCAGCCTCGCTTCTTTCTAGCCCTTCTCTCATTTGCATAGCAGTCCTGACCCCATGCTGTACTTGTGTTCCTGTATGAGCCTGGGCTGCCTTTCTTCCACATCCTAACTCTCAGGCAAGCTCACCTTACGCTGTGCAGCCTTCCCCAAATCAACTTCCCTATCTACTCTGTTCCACAGTCTCCATTTCCACGTGTTTTTCCCAGTTAGGTTTTGCATACTAGATGTATGCAAATGCTAATGACAATTTCACGTGCAGGTGAAATTGTGCAGGTGTTTTACATGGGTTGCAATGTTTAATCTTCATGACGACTCTGGAAGGTGGTTCCTCATTATGATATTTTGCAGAATTAGAAACTGAGGCACAGAATATCAGAATAACTTATTTGCTCTCCTAGCAAGTAGGTGGGAGAGTGACATTGGCTCTCAGTGTGATTTAATGGGGTCTGATGCCAGTGCCTTATTTTGTAGCTTCCCAGAAGTGTCTCCCATACCGTTTTCCTAAGGAAACCTCCCACTGTCTGCTCCACAACCGTCTCTAAGCCACTTGGAGAGATTCCTTTCCATTCAAAGCTGAATCCACAAAACACACAATTCACTGCTTCATGAGGTGAAAGAATTGACCAAGGGATTATTGAAATCATATCGTTAAATTTAAAAAGTAATGGTGATAAGCAGAGCTACTCTGACCTGTAACCTTGAACCTGGCTGTGTGGAAAGTGAAAGAATACTCATGGGAGGAGAAGAGCTAAAATTACCTTCTCATTCAAATAATAATCAAAAATACCAGTGAATTTTGAGGAGAAAAAAATCTTCAAGTTCTCCAGCTGCCTATGGCTCTGGGACTGAGGTCTAATTGCAGTAAACAGTACCCAGTCCAGGGCTCTTCCTTTGCCCACAGTGGAAAATGACAAGGTGTGGTGGAATTCACTCAGCTTTGGGAGTCGGGGATGCAATGTGCAACTGCCAGCTCTTAGGTCTGTGACCTCCAGAGTGACCCCTGATGTAGCTGGGCTCGTGTCCTCACCTGTCAAGTGCTGGGGAGAAATCCTAAGGCCAACTTTAAGGATTGCTCCAGCTCTAATATTCTGTGATTTTTAAGTGCGATTATATGAGTCCTGGAAGCCACGTTCATCCACGCAGGCTTTCTGGAAAAAAAGAAAAGGAAAAAGGAAAAGAAAAACACTTCCATAAAAGTATTTATAGCACAGCCAGTGACTATGAATCATGGCATAATTAATTCTCTTTTATGAAGTTGCCTTGTTCCCTTCGTGCAGTAATCCCCATGCCGAGCTCCACTGCGGGCCCATTGATGGAGGTGATATTGCTCTGTCTCTTCGCATTAAGTTCAACTCATCCAGGCTGATCTCTGAGCCTCTGCCGTCTCCGAAGTTCTGCAGCTGCGCGATCCTAATCCTTTGTGACTGACTGGGAGATGTGGTTGCTGAAGGGCATAGGGTGTACCTGATCTATCTTGACTCTAACAAAGCTTTGGATTAATTTCCTCCCATCAGTTTTGTCCATCAAGCTTTATTATTAAATTCTTTACAATTTAATTATGATTTGACTAGAAAATCATAGCCAGGGGTTATGCAAAATCATTGTGTGCCGATCCTGCAGATAGGGCAAATAAATTCTGCAAACGACTTCGCATCTCCATTTTGCAACTCAAATTCTTTCTGGTGCAACTTCCGGATAAGTTTTTTTTTCTTTCTTAGAATACTTTTCAGAAGAATATTTTCTCACTAAATATTTGTCTCAAATCTCAGATACAATCTGAGGATTTTTAAAAAATGAATGAATTATTTTTTGGAGAGGTTAGAGAGAGAGGAAAATAAAGTATCCATCTGTTCATTCATTCCCCAAATGTCTCTGATGGCTGGGGCTGGGTAGGACCAAAACCAGGAACTGAAAACTTAATCCTGGGCTGCCAAATGTGTGGTGGAAATCCAATTTCTTGAACCTTCACCTGCCCAGGGTGTGTATGAGCAAGAAGCTGGAGTTGGGCTCACAGTTAGGATACAAATCCAGCACTTGTTACAGGATGAAGAAGTCTGAATTGGAAACTTCACAATGGCAACCTGCCCCAAAGCAAGTTTTAAATATCATTTAGAAAGCTCCTTTCAAGAATTCATGCCAGAAAAGTTGCTATCATCTTGATTATATTCAGTGCATTAATATTTTTAATCTATTATCTGTTGAATTCCAAAAGTGAGTTAAAAGACCACATAGCTTTAGTTTCTTCTCTCTGAGTTAGGGCACTGAGGAATTTGTACGAAGCTTACGGCAGCTGATGTCATGTGGAGAATTTCTACAGACAGGTGAAAGTGAGAAAATGGATATGCCTGAGCAAGGTTAATTGCATCAGGAGTCTCCATTCATCCTCACCTCGGGCCACAGCTGGTTTTGGATAGGAGCCGTGTGAGTAAAGTGTAATGTGACTGCAGTTGAGCTCAACTTTGAGCGAGGTTGCAGACCTACCTGACTGGTTTTGTCACAGATAAAGGCCTTAGGCTGAGATTACTTGCAAGGTTTCTTAAAAATTAATTTTCAAAATAAAGATTCACAGAGTAGTCCGAATCAGTCCCTTCTGTAACTGCAAGCTGAGTCATGCCCTCAAGCCGCAGGTATCTGTGGATAATTCTGAAGCTCCTTTTTTGGGGGCATCTAACATAGCCGTGGAGATGCTGCTTATGCTGCTCAAATGCCGTGTGGAAGGGCCGGAGTTTTAGCACCAGGTCTATTCCTGATTCAAGCATCCTGCTAGTATCTGTTCCTCTTTCCTGTTCCCTGCTAATATCAGTTCACCTCTGGAAGAATTTGGTGATCATGATGGTGCCGTGACTAGCGAGGATATCTAGGACTGGGCACCCATATGGGATTCTCAGAGTTCCTAGCTCAGCCCTGGCTATTGCAGTATTTGAAGAGTGAATCTCTCTCTCTCTCTCTCTCTCTCTCTCTCTCTCTCTCTCTCTTTCTCTCTCTCTCTCAATCTCTCTCTCAATCTCTCTTTCTCTCTCCTCTCTGTCTCTCTTCATGTATCTTCTTCTCTCCATGAAACTTTCAAATAAATCAATACATTTAAAAAATATACACTTAAGTTCCTTTTTGAATACATCTTTGTTTTGTATGACACACCCGTGTTGTATCCCTTGGAGAAACCTACATAAAGTGTGTGGTCACGGGATGGTGAGTCTATCCCACAGAAATCACATTCTTCTTCTATCCTCTGACATGGTAACAGATTTTCACCTACTTTAATCAATAGATGAACATTTCGGAGTAAGTCAGAAAATAATCAGCCTGCCTTTCTAATTTCTGTCCCCAAGGAAGAACACAGTGAGCCGCACAGAACGTGTAATTCTTGGCAGAAATAACCACTTTTCTGAAAGCAGGGTTTTAGCATCCACTTGACCCCAACCTGAACATATTTAGAAGCACTCATGGATTCTCAGCTTGATCAGCCTGTCTTATTGCCTTCAGCAGACAGTAGCTAGTCTTTTAAATACCCTTGCTAGAGTTCTCTCTTTTAGTTCAATTTCCAGTTTGTGAGCAAGGGTGGTGTACTTACAACAACAACAACAAAACTCTAAGTGTCCTGTCCTGCTTTAATTGATACTGTCTTATTGGTGGAAAAGGTGGGGATCATCTGCTTTAGTGTGTGTCATATTAAATACATGTTACAAATTTACAAAAACATTTTGAAATTCCATAGAAGATGGCAATTTTACTTGAGAGAACCGGTTGTCAGAAATATTGTTTTTTTTTAACTAACCATGGCACATATTTGCTTCAACTTCAGCAAATCTAACTCTTCAACGCAGCTCAGCGTGATGCTGCGGTGCAATCTGAGAACATCAAAGGAATAAACGATACACAAAAATTGCAGAAAGATTCTAGAGGAAACACTGGATAATCAAGCAAATCTGTGCCATGCAGCTTACATAGGCATCCAGTGGCCTCTGGAACATTCTGTGATTGCTAGAAATGGACTGTCCAGTCTCAGGATAGTTCAGGCAACTTTGTTTTATGAGGTAAGTATCTGACTGCTTCTTTGGATTCTTAATATCAATAGATAATCATATTGATTTTTCGCAGTGAAATTGTTATCTCATATTTGCTTTACTCCAGTTTAAACTAAGAAAACTAACAAGAAGCAAGTGTAGGATCAAAACAGCACTTTTTAAATCTCCAAACTCTAAGAAAACGAATCCCAGATAGAACTCACTTAGGATTAAATTAACCATTCATTTCGGATTGATCTTAGCTGTTGTGCTCATTAATTCTAGCTTTTAGTCATGTATGGTTGTCTTGACTAAAGCGGGCATAATTATTGTCTGGGATATGTTGTTGGTTTCATTGGGTGTACCAGAAGCTTGGGAAAATGAGAAAACACTAGAGAGAGAAGTTGAATTTCATTTCCTTGTATCAAAAAGCAAAATGACAAAATAAGAACTCAGCAAAGTCAAGATTAAACAAAACAAAACAAATAACCCTGCCTTTTGTGGTACACGTGTGTGATTAGAGACAGAGCAGGAATGGCACGTCCATTGTGTGTGACCATGCACAGAAACAGAATCTGCTCCAATATATCCTGTTATTCTTTCAAGCTTTTATACCAATAGGTCGGTTGACAATTCTATTTATAACACCCTGCTATAAATGCTTTTCATTTTCGGTGGATTCTCTTTTAGCAAGTTAGATTTAATTATGTGGCATTTTCCATAGAAAAATAATCCCAAACACAGTCAAAAATTATATATTACAAATTAAATTACATGATTTGCTTGCAAATAGAGCATGAATATACAAGTTTCCAAGACTGTGTAACTTCACCTTTTTAATCTGTAGGTGACTGCCCAGTTGAATTATAAAATCATAGTAGGAAAGGAATGGCTAAGTTTATTTGATCCACTTCTCCTTCAAAGCAAGGTCATATATATGTATCTAAAGCCACTGAAAATGATTAAAACTTTTCCAATTTTAGGCACCTGTTTGACATAGCAGTTGAGATGTGCTTGGGATGCATGCATTGCAGGTCAGTGTGATTCGGTATGAGTTCAGCCTTTGTTGCTACTGTGGATCTCTATTAAAGTGCACCCTGGGAGGCAGCAGCAATGGCTCAAGCAGTTTGGTCCTGACACCAAGAGGAAAACCTGCATTGAGCGCCTGGTTTCAAGCTTTGGCCCAGGGAAACCTAGCTACATTCTATTTGTGGGTGTCTAACAAGTGAAGTGGTGAATACAAGCTCTGTCTTTCAAATTAAACCAATAAATTTGTGATTTAAAGATTTCACGGAATAAAAATAACTGTGCCAAATGTTTTAGTGGAAAGATTGTGGTTTTAAATTATTACTTTTCTTGTAGCTGTTCTACTTCGAGAATGCGCAATCTTACAAAATTTTTGAAATTTTTGAAACACTTAAGTACCATCCCTGCTTTCATCCTCAAATCTCTCATTAATTGTGGTTGAAAATAATTAAAACCTACAACCCACAAGGGTATCTCAAGATTTCTTTTAAAAATTGAATTAAAAGATCTATTAATTTTAGGGTAAAAAAGCCATTAAAATCCAAGAATATTTTTTTCCATTAACTTTTTGAAGACTCTCCTCACATACTTGGAATATTGTATATAAAGTGAAAAATGGCATTTAAAACTTTTGTGTTTACTTATTTTCATTTTTTTTGTAATAGAGGGATAGAGAGAATAAAATACAGAGAAAGAGCATTTTCGTATATTGCTTCAGTTTCCCAACAACCAAATTATTTGGTTCATTTTTATTTTATTTTTAAGTAAGAGAGAGGCACAGAGAGAGAAATCTTCCATCCTGGTTGATACCTTAAATGCTTGCAACAGCTGAAGCTGATTGAAACTCAATCCCAGGTCTGCCATGTGGTTGTCAGAGAGTCATCTAACAGAACCATCCATCACCTGTGGCCTCCCAGTATGTGTGTGAGCAGGAATTCAGATAGGAAGCAGTGGAGTCAGGATGCACTTTGCCAGGAGGTATTCCAAACAATGACTTAACTGCCATGCCCAATATGTACCCTGAAGGACAGTATTTTAAAGTGAATTAACCATAACTTGGAATTTCCATAAATTCAGTCTTTAGGGACAGATTCTGTCTTTGGGGATGATACTTAATGGTCTGGGAGCATTGTTGGAAAGTTGCTTAAAATATGCATAGATAATAATCCACTGTTCCTGATGGGAAAAATCACTGAATGTGAATTAAATTAGGATCTGAGTTCTTTGGGGACACAACCTTGCTCATACCATGCGTGCAATGAAATTTTGTTTGTTGGATGAAACTCTGGGAAATCTACCCAGGAAACAGGGATATCCTGGGAACAATGGGATTGAGAACTTTAACTTCTCTCTGAAATGTCTGATTAGGTTGGACCAATAACTTGCCATGTGGAATGCCCTTATTACTGTTCTAGGTTAAATAAGGATGAAGTGACTCTGGGATGAAAATTTTTAACAAAGAGTATTTGTAAGATCAGTCTAATTTACAATAGTTGCAAAGCATGGATGTGAGAGATCTTTTTTTTGGGGGGGGGATACAGTTTAGTTATCATTGGGGTCTCTCTTCTTCCTTCCCAAGTTCCCTCCCCTCCTCTCTGTAATCCCCTCCAGTCTTACAATGGATGTCTTTTGTGTATTTTCACAAGTCCATCACGCTGCTGCTGGGTTATCTCCCATCAATGTAGAATTGTGTCAGTCATGAGAGAGCTTTATGATGAAAAATACAAAACATTAGAGAAACAGAAAAAGATACCATACCATGTCCTTGGATTAGTATAATTAATATACTAAAAATGTTTGTATTACCAAAAGCAATTTACTAACTCAATATGATCTCGAGCTAACTATGGCATTTTTATAAGATCTAAAAAAAGTGATGCTGAAATTTATATGGAACCATGAGACCCTAAGTAGTTAAAATTATGTTAAATAACAAAAACAAAGTTGAAAGCATCACAATGCCAGACTTCAAGACGAACTACAAGGCTTGTGCTCAAAACAGCCTGGTACTGTCCCAAAAATAGACATACAGCTCAAGAAACAAAATGGATATCTTAGAAATTAATCCACACGTCCACAGTCAGCTCATTTTTGAGAAGCGAACTAAAATCAATCCTAGGAGAAAACACAATGTCTTCAACAAATGGTGATGGAAAAATTGGATATACCTGTTCTGAAGAATGAAACAAGGTCCCTACTTTTAGCCCCATTCAAAAATCAACTCTAGGTGAATCAATCATCTAAATTTATGACCCAATATTATCGATTACTTTGGGAAACACAGGGAACTCTAAAGCACAAAGATATAGGCAAAGACTTCTTGGTAATGACTTTAGAAGTACAGGTGATTAAAGCAAAGCTGACAAATGAGATTACATCAAGCCTACGCACTACAAAGGAAACTGTCAACAAAGAGGCAATCATTAGAACAGCAGACAATATTTGCAAGGCATGTAACTCGGAGAGTGTTAATACTCTGGATCTATAAAGAGCTCAAGCAACAACATCAACAAAACGACGATCCAGTTAAGAACTGGGCAAAAGACATGGACAGGCAATTTTCAAATATGAAATACAAATGGCCATAGACATACGAAAAATGCCCAGGTTCACTAGTCATAAGGGAAATGCAAATAAAACCACATTGAGGTCTCACCTCACCCAGTTATCAATGGCTGTCATACAAAAACCAGAAGGTAATAAATGCTGGCTAGGTTGCTCGGAAAAACTGTATTGTGATTCATTGTTGGAGGGATGTAAACTGTTATAATCATTATGAAGGGCAGTTGGAAGATTGCTGATAGATCTGAAAATAGACTTAGCGTATGACCCAGCTCTCCCACTCCTGAGAATTTATCCAAAAGAAATAAAAAACAGGGTATGAGAGAGTTATTCATATACCCATGTTTATTGCAGCTCAATTCACAAGGCTAATATAAATTATAGCACATGTACGCCATGGAATACTATGCAGCCATTAAAAATGGAATCCCGTCTTTTGCAAATAAATGCGTTCAAGGGTAACCCATTATTCTTAGTGAAATAAGACACAAAGTAAAAACAAAAATGGAATCAATAGAATTCTTGTGGAACTATATCACATATGTGACTCATTGTTTCTTTATCATTATCTCATGCACAAGCAAGAATCAACTGAATGATGCTGTTTGGTCTAAGAGCTAGCTTTGATGAAATCCTCCAAAAACCTATAAAATTCCTTCTTAAAATCCATAAAACCATTTCGTCTTAGTACAACAAATAGTTACTTATAAAAGTTATAGATTGGGTGCCATAAATCCTCCAGTTGCTAAATAACTTTCAGTCAGCTTCTAGCTTGTGTGGAGTGGTACTGAGGCATAGAAATGATCTCTTGAAATTTTGGAAATCCGAAAGAATATAACTCCTGGTGGCACAGCAAAAACAACGAAAGCACCGGGAAAGTTCCTTTCTATACAATGGAGGCAAACATTGATCTATTATATGACCTTACTTTAAAAAAAGTAAGCTTGTTCTTTATACAAACAGAAGCATAGCTTCTCTTAGTGTCATGACTTATTTTATTTGTACCAATTGAAAATTGAAAGAGCTTTTCCCTGGGAGAGATATTCAAGATTAAAAAAAAAATGTCATTTCCTCTCCATTGTGACCTCTATCTGAGTTCACCAAATAATGTAATCTAAAAGATGTAATTATATTATTTCTAGTCTTTCAGGTATTTTTGAAACAAGAAATATTCTAGCAGGAAAAAAGCTTTTTATTGCTTTTCAATGAAACTTTCTTTTCTTGAGCATCCTAAAATTTGTTCATATCTCTATTTTTATTTCCCTTCGATGCTATTTTGAAGCGTTTTGCATAGTATGTTGAAGTCAAGTAAAGATTATTGTGAGATTAGATGGAAATCTGTTTCTCTGAGTGGTTAGCTTGGTTATGGTGTTTAATTTTCTCCATCTGAGTTATGGAGTCAATATTTCTCAACAGATTTTCATCCATTTTATGTGATTTCATTGTTTCACAAGCTTATAAAGTTAATGGAATTATATATTTATTACATATGTGCTATCCATAAGACAAATCTGAATAGCAGGTGCTACGCTAAGTCTAGAGGATAGAATACTAAAAGAAGACACACTTTGCTTTCAGGAAAATTACAAGTCAGTGAAAAATAATTAGCAGATTGTAAAGGTTTCAGAGGAAAATATGTGTGCTGTGACCAGGCTCCCTGCATACATGTGAGAGATAATTGATACTGTTTTGAGGCTATAGTAGACACTGTTAATGTTAATCCACTTATTATCCCTTGCATGGTTGTCTGTCTTCTAACTGTTGGTGCCTGTATCTCTTTACCTAAACAGACTTTTTTTCTTTGTCATCTGAACAATCCATTTTTTGACTAATGACAGTCGTATAAAACCCAGCTCCCTTCATCCTCAGGTGGGATATAAGTAAGTTAATCTCCATATCATTTTCTGTACTTTTCCAAATCAAGCTCCAATAGCCCATAGTGCTTTCTGTTTTAAAAACATTCTAGCAGCTCCTTTTTTTCCTGCATCCCATTGTTACTCCCTGTGTTTCCTGGGACCACATTTCAAAAACATTGCTTTAATGCAAATTATTATCTTATGAGTTAACTGCTGTAAGAACTCCAAACTGACAGAATTATTGATAAAGTGTTTTAAAGACAAAGAAAAGCACTTGCATGTTTCTATTTATAAAATACTTCATTTTTCATCTCTTCATTCATTAAAACTGGAGTGCCACGTATATACTTGTAGTAATTGCTGAATCTGGGATTCAGAAAACAGACATAATGCCCGACTTCACAGGGGATATAATTTAGTGGCAATCTGCAAATAAAAATAAGCATGTGGGCCTATTTTTGCTATCTTCCATATGAAAAGCAACACACTGGGAGTCATTCGGGAATGACAATAAAACTTGTTCTTTATAAATGTGGGAAGCAAGACTGAAAGAAGTGAGGGTACTGTTCAAGCTGCCTGGCTAACACCTAGCTGAGAAACACAGGAGCCCAGGTTTCTGCTTTTTATCCAAGTTTTCTTCCTTCCATATCCTAGGGCCTCATACTTACTGGAAAGGCGAGAAGGGGATGAGCTGTTTCAATCTTATGATACTGATTCCATCCAGAAATGTCTGTGATAATCATGATTTTTCTGCGGTGGAACTTAACTGGGGGAAAAAAACAAGTGAGTAAGGTGGTTTTTTTTTTTTTTTTTTGCCACTTCTTAACTCACACTAATGGGAAAAGCACATTCAGAACTCTTCATATTAGTTTCTTTAAAAGAAAAAAGTTTTATTCATACACCTTCCATGGATTCAGACACAACATGTGTTACCAAATGCTGTTTTCTGCCCTATAAGTCAAGCTTTTTTTATGTTGAGACAGATGTTAATTATGATGGCAAAGCCCTGTCTTCATTAGCCATTAGCAACGGGTTGATTTGGGGTCCAAGAAATCAATTGCATCTCTTATGGTGGTCCAAATGCAAGTCCAGGGTTCTATCGTACTGTTCAATTTTTCTTTTCTTTAAGAAGAGGCCATTTATACTACTGCAAATCCTCTTGTGTCTTTTTACAGCAGGATCAAACTATTTTTAAATAATTTGTTAACTGATAAATTAAATTAATAAAGGTCTAGCTCCAGTTCTTGCTTATCGTTTTGAAACACTATGGCAACTGCCTCGTGGTATGGAGCTGTAACTTTTGATTTTTGAAACTGTAGTACCTGCAATTCATATGCAAGACTTGTGTGCTCCCCTTTAATATTTTCCTAAATGAGACAACTTTAATGTGTGCTTTATCCATCCTCATCCCAACAAATGTTATTTTTTTCTTGCTTTCTAGCATCCTTTACATTTTTGCACTTCCCTGGGCTTCTAACAATTATGAAATCCATTAACTATAATTACTAAGCTCCATTATGAGTTGATATATGCAGCGATTAATATTCACCATCTGTAATCTTCAAGCTGCATATTTGTTTATCTCCATACTTCAGCTGCCACATCTAAAGATGAAGGTAAATAATTTGATAAGGGCTTCAAAAACCTTGCCTATTTCATCTCAACTGAACAATATGTGACTTCTAAAAATATCTCAGGCGCTTTATTTGACAGGGCTTATATGAATGTGTCTATTGATTATTTTTATGAGGCTAGAAAGGAAAAGAATTTGCTTTAGAAAAACGTGGCTTTTTTAGAAAAATGTTTAAAAATTACAACCTATCATACGAGGGTACAAGAAACAGATGCTATTGTATGGTCATTGCAATCCTGGGCTCACAGCTAAGGTGCTGAAATGAATGTTATCCACAGAATATCATCATCATCACCATCCTCTGGTCCAGAGTTATTGTTGCAACAACAATGACCAAGTCAAATCTGGTTATCTTAGGGAAAATGATAAGTCATAAAGGTATACTGACCAAATTCAAGTGGAAGAACCAGGTGCAAGCAGAATCGATGAGAGAAGGGTATAGGCAAAATGGTTTCCCAGGAGACCGCAGGGCATCACTCCTCACCAGCTGACGGCACATCTCCTGGGTGACACTGCAATCCCCCGAGCCCCACTGTCTCTGAATTCATGGCCAGGACCCTGCAGTTCCCACACCCAGTGAGCAGCTTGTTCTTGCACACTGGCACTGCTTGTCTCCCCACGAAAGAACAGAGAATGCAGCATCTGATTGGCTCAACTGGGTGACATGTCCTGAGTCAGTCACAAAAATACATTGTGCTACTGATGCCCCTCCCATCCCTTTTTTCACAAAGAAAAGAAATAGATACTTATTTTTGCATATTACTACATTACTGAAGTATTTTCAAGTTTATTAAGCACAAAGATTTGTGCTTTCCATGTTCTGGTTAGCTGAGCCTCAGTTGTAGACACTGTCATTGACGGACCACAAAGGTGTGTAACAATGAACTCCTCTTGAACATAACTTTATTAAGTGAATTGAGTGCAGCATAATTAATGTGTGCATAGCAAGATGTTGTCAGACATGAAAGCTTTCTAAAGAGAGTAGTTACAGTAGTTTATTTTATGCTAAGTGAACTTGGTAGGATCAAAGGAAAAAAGAAATTTTCTTTGCAATTATTCACAATTGAAATGGGACTCAGAATAAACTGCTTGTCCACCAAATGCTGAAGTAACATCTCCCCTTCTCGCTGGTTTTGTAGCCCATTCTTTCTGGGCATTCCTTGACTGTGTGTCCATTCTCTGATAGTAACATCAGCCTTACTCTTTATGTAGATGACAGACACCATAGTAGTCCATGCTGCTTATGTCGGATACTCTTTGAAATAGCTAAACATCCTGTGATCATTTTGGTTTTTCTACTTGCCCATGAAATAGGGCTTGTTATGGAAAATTATGAAAAATGCTTATACCGTTGCAATTAAAATTTTAGAAGTTACAGTGTTACCTAATATGGGCTGAAAATATATATTGAGTGATTGAATATAATTGTGAATATAAAGGACCTTTGGAAATTACAGTAGCTTCTGAAGATGCTGAATGTGGGACCCTCGTAAGCTAAGTTCTACCAGGAAATGGAGTGGGTGTCTTGAGAGATGTGTCTGTGACACATTGTTTGAAAACAATGGAAAGAGTGGAAAAGACAGCTTTTCTTTCCATAGAAATTTACTGGTACCCTGGAAATTACTGTTGTGGCTCACTTTTGTGATATTAGATCTTCTGGATTTTAGTTGGTCAAGAATAAAAATTGTGGTGCTGAGACATATATTAATTTCCTGGAATGAGTGTGTCCTTGGCCATGGAGAGGTAAGAAATAACTGAACATTGATGTTTCCACGGAGATCATAAGTGGTAAGCTCTTTCAAAGGGGAAATTGCTCTTGCATGGAGAAATGTTCTCACCATTTTACATTTTTATTGTTCTTTCACACCTTATTTCACATAGGGAGACATTTTCTTTAATTATCGTAATCAAATGTGCAGCTCATAGGAAGTGACTCAAAGGAAAAAGGTGTCGACTCTTGTGAACTGATAACATAGACGCTGGTGACCACACAGGAAGGCCTTCAGCGTGGAAACACAATGCTAGTTTTGTGCCAGGATTCCATGGTCACTTATATGGCTCCATGTTCCCTTAGATTAACCCATTTTTCAAATAAAACTTGCAATTGGTATTGCATGTGTGAGACTTCATGGTAGTATGTGGTTTAGTGTTGTTGAAATACAAGTTTTCCCTGGATTTGAATCTGAAATGCATAAGCAGATATTTATTGCTGCTTTATTTTCCCACAGTTGTTATCATATATGGCTTTATGAGAAATGCCTGCAGATGCAGAAATGAGTGAGATTAGTTTTAAAATTTAAAATATTCACTGATTTATTTGAAAGGAATGACAGAGAGAGGGAGAGAGAGAGAGAGAGAGAGAGAGAGAGAGAGAATTAGCTCTTACGTGCCTACTCATATTCCTAAATGTTCACAATAGGTGGCAACACATCAAGTTCAAGCCAGAAGCTGTTAACCCAATCCAGGTCTCCCATGTGAGTGCCCGGAAATGAATCATTCCAGGATCTGAATTAGCAGGTAGCTGGAATCAGGAATGGAGCCAGGTCCCAGGCTCAGGCATCCTGACATGGGATGCAAACATCCTTTGGCCTATTAAGCACTATGATAAATGTTTACCTCAGATGGTTTTCTTTTAATTCCTAAAAGAGTAAGATAATAGAGATAGAATGGGGATGCAGACACAGTTAATGGACAGGTGATTTTATAATATCATAAATATGAGAATGCTTCAATATTTTCATTAAAATGCATGTTATGGAAAGCATACATATGGATTTCAAGAGAATTATCTTCTAATTTCATGTTCCATGAACATTTTGAAGCATTCTTATCTATAAGACAGTGTCTGTCCAAGTTGTTTTAGCTGGCTCTGTGATCTCCCAGTTCATGTGGTTCATAGTCACAGGTGTCAATAGTGTGGCGCGCGATGAAATCGACAGTTCTGCCTCCACTAAGGCAAAATAAATATACCAAGCCATGACATTTCAAGGCCATTATAACACTTCTAAGATAACACTTCAGGTTAAACTGTTTATCTTTGTCTCCACAAGATCCACTGGTTACTTCTCATTTATGTATGGCTGGAGGTAAATGATATGGTAACATAAACAGAGGAATTGGAATAAGACATGTGGGATCTTGGGACACAAACATATTAACTCTCACTCTCGGAGTTTTGGTTTCATAATATGCTGTTCACAACTAGGGACTTTTAATGAAGAAAAACATTTGTACTTCTCAGAGATGTAATTATTTGCTTCATACAAGTGTGAACTATTTAAATGACTAATTAATGCTTACTTATTACTCCAAATCCTCTTAAGGACTCCCCTAGCTGTGAAATACAGAACACATCTCAAAAGCTTATAACACTGGAATCAGATAAAACAGAGTTTAAGCCTTGGTTTCCTCACTTCTATATCAATGCTTAGTTAAGTTTGTTGAGTCTTGATTTTCTATTCTGTAAATGGGTATAATGACTCTCATAATTACAGCGTGAGGCATCTATTATTACATGTGGAAACGTAAGATACATTGGAAAGCCCACAAAGGTAAGAGATTATGAATAATAACCATAATTTAGTGCTGTCCACAGTAACATGTGCATAGTCGCCACACAGAGCCTATCATTATCCACGCTGGTGATTAGAAGAACGACTCTAAAATCCCAGGCCAGTTAGTAGCACTCTTTTATCACAGATTTTTGTCTTTTCTTAACCTCAATTATGTGCTTCTCGTAACACTGATCTAATTAAGTCACAAGGGAGCTTTGCCAGGTTGAAAACTCTTCCCATGAATTCAAGGCAAAATAGGCACTCAGAAAAAAAAATGTTTGCTTTAAGAAGTAGTCACAACTTCTTCATCCTCTGACTTCAGTTAAATATGTTTCTGCATGAAGGGTGTTAGCTGTGTTTGTAGCTTGCTAGATAATGTGAACTTTGGAAAATCAACTTAAGCAGAATCCTGGGTATACCGCAGGCATTGGATTATCTAAGAGTGTAGTGTCTGTCATTACTAGTAATACAATCATCTTTTGGTGTGTAAACCACTAACGAATGTTATAAGCAGAAATAAATTTGGGAAGAGGGGGTATAACACCTGGAAGATAGAGTCAAAGGGAAAATCGTCAGCTGTTGAGTTTGCATCAGACATGAACTGGTGTCAACCACTCTGGGCTCCCTTGCTTGTGTCAAAGTGTAGCTGGGGATTGGAGGAGAGGAGCAAAGATGTGCCGAGTCTTGCCGAGTTACCATGTCATGGAAAATCCCCTCATGATGTGAGGTGCCTTGACTGGCAGCACTGAGACTGATCCCATTCAGAGGATGCTCTAAGCCTCCCACTTAAAAGTTGTTACTTTTGGATGTAGTATTTCCCCTGTCCCCGGAGACGTATTTACTTTCAATAATGAACTTGTCTTTTCTTCTGCATCACACTCAGTGTGGCAATTAAGAGCAGCCACGCAGAGTAGAGCCGCCTTGAAGTTTTGCACAAACACAGCACATGACCCACCAATTAAAAACAATTTCATTCCATCACAAAGAGTGGCATTTGCCTTATCCTCTTAATTCTGTTTTGTGAAGAGGGGGAGAGAATTTTGAAAGTTTGAAGTATTCTAATTTTTCTCAAAATATTAAGGCAGAAAAACAAATGAAATACAAACTAAAAGACACAAACACAAAAGTAGCAACAAGGCATCTTACTGCCTAATTCAAAATAATAACCTAAGGAGCAGGTAACAATGGTGATCATTCTGTCAATTTTCAAGAAGAAAAAAAAAATGGCCACTAATGCCTCTTCCTTTTAATAGCTGTGCCTGTACATGAAAACGAAGTTGGAAGATATTATTGTTGATGCATGGAAAAATTAGTTTTATTTTCATGAAAACAAAATGAAACCACCCCCAATAAGAGTTGTATTGTTTTGAAATTAAACAATATCTTCTATTCTGTTTCACTGTTAGCATTATACCTATTGTTCTCAATAATTTTGTACTGCTGAGTTATAAAAGTAGTAAATCAAAACAATACTTGGTTGACGCACACTTTTTATTATCTGTCGTCTGAAAGGACTTTTTCCAAAGCAGATTCAGTAGTCATGCTTTCTATTTTTAATTTGTGCTTAAGAGTCCATTCCAGCTCTCACCCTTTGTGTGCTCTGTGTCAAGTTACTTCACTTCAGACAAGTCTGTTTCCTTTTTTCTTTTATGGAAACCTTCAGCATCTGTTCCCCATGCCGTAATAACTTGCTATGAAGTTAAGGGTTTATGGCGCTGGGGGTCAAAAGGAAACAAAAAGGAATTTTTACCAAAAAAAGAAAAACTATGGCAACTGAAATTCAAGTGAACAATGGAAAACCTTCTGGTTACTAAAACGTTTATTTTGTTTTTTTTACTGTACACCTTAGAATGAAGAATAAAATTTCCTGACATAAATGTATTAGCATGTCTATCCTTGATATTACGAGGCCCTTTTGTCTCTGCAGGGCTTGTAGTTTCTCCAAGCTTTATGTTGTCCTCCCAATATAAAGGGAGTCAGTCTGGAAAAAGAAGCACCACGTACCTCTTACATAAGAAGACGCTAACTGCGCTGAAACATTTCACCAGAGGATATATGCGTGGCCAGTAAGCACATGAGAAGATGTGCGATGTGAGTGAGCATTAGGCAAACAGAAGCTGCTGCTGCAGTGCAGTGCCACTTCACACCGAGCTAAGAAAATGGTGCTGATCATAATTATGCAGAAGGAAAAGAAGCGATATTGTACACTGCTGGTGGAAATGGAAAATGGCACAACCACTTTGGAAGGCACTTTAATTAGCAAGTAAAACAAAAACCTATCTTTAGGATTCAGAAGATCTGCCCTGGAGATCTACCCAAAAGAAATAAAAACACATGATCACCCAAAAACATGTACAGCACGTTTGCAGTAGCATTGTTTAATAATAGCCTGAAGTGGAAACAACTCAAACATTGATCAATCAGAGAAAGGATAAATAAAACTCAGTGTTTCCACCTAATGGAACACTATCCAGCACCAATTTTTTATTTGATTTAGTTTTATGACATCGTTGCATAGGCTCTGGGATTCCCCCATCCCCTCCCCAGGCCCTCTCCCATGGTGGATTCCTGCACATTGTCAGCACTAATTTTTAAAAATATACTTTGCTGGGTGAAAGTAGACAAATAGGAAAGATCACATGACAGTGACTGGAAAGCAAAAGCTGCCGTGTCTTCCATGCTACGTCCCATGGAAGAGCACCAGGTCAAGTCTCCACTTCCAATCCAGCTCCTTACTTGAGACAGTAGTGGAAGACGACTTACCTGTGTCAGCCACCCTACAGAAGACCTAGAGAGAGATCCTGGCTCCTGGCTTCAGCTTGATGCAACCCTGGCTATTACAGCCATTTAGAGAGTGAATCACAAAATAGATGATGATGGTGATGACACATGTATGTGTCACTGTCACTCTTCCTTTCAAACACATAAAGACTACATATCTTTTAAAAAGTCACATGAAAGTATCATTTCACTTACCTGATATGCCCCGAAAACAAAAATGTTCAGAGGCAGAAAATAGATTTTTTTTTGGGGGGGGGAGTGGTTTAGGTTGGGAAGACATTGGATAGAGGAAATGTTGTGTAAAGGCACGTGGGGCACCTTGCTGTGATTGAAATGTGATTTGGATTAGAGCGGCAGATGCACAGCTAAGTGCGTTGGCTACATGTCATTAAATTTCACACTTAGAGCGGGCTGAGCACTGCGCTGGGCTTCCTGTGCAGGTGTTCCAATATGTTTTCAGGATGTAAAGGGAGGGTAGTCCCCACGTAGGAGAGGGACTTTCTAGAGGTTAGCTGATGTTCTGTCTCTGTACCACCTGCTTCCACAATGAAAGCTTTATGACCAATAAAAATAGGAAATATGCCATTCCTGGAGTTCAGGTTTTATATGTTCCTGTCCCGAGGACCAAATAAAATTCAATTTAACCTTAGATTTTATATACTTCAGGTGTTCGAAACAGGGTGCAGTGTGAGTCAGGAAACTTGAAAAGCAGAGTTCTTGTCTTCAGCATCCTGAGATCAGGTGTGGGCAGAAAGAATCAAGACACCTGGTAATTAATGAAAATCCAGGGCCAGGTAAATAAGGCATAAGGCAAGCGTCACAGGAGGAACCAAGCAGTGTGTTCTGTCCTACTTAATGGAAACTTCACATCTTGGAATTCAAGTGACATGTCGATGTCAGAAGCCTTTCTCTTTCTCAATTGCTTTTGTTAGGTTTAGTCAGGCTCTCTGGTCATTCCGGATTTCAGCAGTAGCATCATGCACTTTCTTTCAATGACGTGGTGTGAGTTGCAGAACGCTGTGGAGATGAGGAGCCAAGGGCAGTCTGGAGTGGTGTTAGTCTTTTCAACAATTGACAGCTCAGTGGAGGGTGTCAGGCATGGGCATGGGCAAATAACCACAGTGGAAAAGGAGACTGCAGGAAAAGGAGCCAGAAAAGCAATGGGCGATAGTTCCTAAGAGCACAGTCACCCATCATTCCCTGGTGTTTGCGTTGAAAGGCAGCTTTTCTGGTCCTACGTCCTTCGTCCCAGGGTGACTCCACATCAGCTTTGTCTAAACTACTTGGAAGCTTCTGAGTAGGATAGGCCCATCGTAGATCTGTTGAATCAGAATTTGTACATGGAACCACGTTTTGTAGATGGCTCATGCACGTGAGATCTGAGGAAGTGCTAGACTGACTACAGATCAACGCTGCAGACATCCATAAAATGTGCATTTGCTTCTTTAAGAGTAATACTCAATGGCTTTGGTTTTATTGATTTTACCTTGCTTTTTGATTCATTTTACTGATTTGCTTTATGTAGCAAATACATATTCTCAATATTTATTACATCCAGCTTGTTTTGAAATATGGATGTGTCTGTGGAGTGGCTGAACCAAGTTCTTGATCACATGCATGACTTCACAAACTATCATTTTGTGTGAGTCAGAATACAGTTATCTACTCCCACAGTACTTTTCAAGAAGTGATATTTTGCTGTGTCCTACTGCCGTCATATTGTACAATAGGTCAAATGAACTAACTTTTCCTATCTATCTGAAATCGTGTGTGTTTTGACACATATCACTCCCCCTCCCCACCCTGCTTCATTCCCTGGTAACAACCTTTAAACGCATGAGCTGATGTTTTTAGCTCACCTCCAGAGTATGTTCTACACTTAAATTATCCAGAAAAAAATATTGGTTTCAGAAGATGAATGAGTACTTATGGGGGTCTACCAGATGGGTGGCATAATAGGTTGGGCCAGGAGGGTAATTGGAAAGTGGTGAGTGAGAGTATCTCTATATAAAAAGAGACTTTGCTTGTAGCCTGTATGAGGAAAAACAAGCACAGCTGCTTGCTGATACCAAGGAGTTTGCAAGAGAGCCACAGAGGGATGAGTGAATTATTCACAGCCTACATAAAGCTGTAGAGCTTACTTGTCTAGGCTGTAGAGAATGCTATTAGTTTGGGAAAAGCATGTTATAAGTCGTCAACAAAGAAAAATTTACAGTAACACTTTAGAAAAAGTATCTCTCGATCAGGCTGGCCAAAGGTGGAAAAAAAGTAAAAATGATGATTTTTTAAAAATGGAACCTGGCTTATTCATTTACATCTTGAAGGCACTGTTTCAACTTCAAGCTCATCTCTCCAAATGTGGAAGGCATGGTGATACCTGCCTGCTGTTGTTTTTCCCCCAGGAGTGACGTAAGATGCTAGATATAAATATCCCCCTGGTTGGGAGCTGTCCTCTGGAATGGCTCCAAGGTAATGAAGGGAGAAATACAAAAGCATTGGAATCCCCACCAGAAAGATAGAGTCGCGGAGAGATTGTGATATAGACAAATTATAACAGGCCACAGGAAACTGCGGTGGAAAACTTACAGGCGTCCACTGCAGAGGGAGATGTCGTTCATTCTGATTAGGAAGGTCATAATCTCATTTGGCGGCACATTTCCTATGATGTGGAGAGAAGTAGACTGAAGATAATGACAAGCCAATGTATCGCAGTAACTCTCCTATGGACCACTCCAAGGTCTAGAATTCCTAGAAAGGAGGATTGTTTTCTTTGAAAAGCAAGAATCTGATTTGGTGCTGCCAGAGGAAAAGATTATTTGGGAAGAGGAACTAGTTATTTATTGTTCACGTCCATGATTCTAAAGGGAGGTGACCTCAGGCCTGGGAATGGCAGACACAAACATTTTTGAACTGTCCTTGGCTTTTTGTCTTGCAAAGGCTTCTCATGCATTACTTGGTGATAACTGAGTTTGTGGAGCAGTCAGATCAACTCAACCTTTCCCACATTCCTTCAGAGTCGCAATCTATCATTGTTCCTCAGGTTTTAAAGCACAGAGGATTGTACTAAGTGTGATTCAGTGCCACGAAAAAGCAGAGGAACTTAAAACTACCAAACAGCAACACTTTTCTTGTCTTCATCTATTTCTGCTCGTCTCCTAGCAGCTCTTTAGAGACAGGTATGAACCCCAAGAAAATGAACTCTCTGTTGGCCTCCCCATCTTCTCCTTGTCCTCATTTTTATCCTCTTGTGAATGTTGACCTGTGTGTACCTATCTTTTTGTCCCTGCAAATGTACCTTTTTGATGCTAGATTCCATTCTCTTGACTGTGCTACGACCTTTGCCGGACAATGACGCGCTTCTCTCCATGTCTTTAGCCTTTCCTTCTCTCCTGGCTCCTTCCTTTCAGTTACAAACATGAACAAATGTCTGCCATTCCAAAAACAACCTTCCTTTGACTTGCACCTTTTTCCAGCTACCACCTATCACCCTCCTGCCAGCTCAAGTGACAAAGGAGATGAATGCATATTATAGAAAAGTAGAAAATAGAGTGGGCATATAAAGACAAACAAGATAAGAGGAGGTACAACCATAATATTCATAACTAGAGATAGTATTTATTTTAAACATTTGTGAATACCCAGCACATTTCTACTCGTCATGGCATTTTAAAAGCATAAATCAGATCTGTACTACTCACCCTCTTAATAATATGACTGTCAGATTTAAAATTGTTTTTATTAAGTTTATTGATCTATTTAAAGACAAAGAGAGAGGGGATGAGGGAAAAGAAGATTTCTCAACCGCTGGTTCATTCTAGATGCCCCAACCAAATGTGCCCAGGCCAAGCAGGAGCACTTAATTCCAATCAGGTCTTCCAGATGAATGTAAGGGACTTCGGGACTTGAGTCACAACCTGCTGCCTTCTACCATGAGCCTCTGCAGGAAGCTGAATGACAAATGGAGGCTGTACTTATTCCCAGGTGTTCTGAATTGACGCAGGAGTCCCAGGTTGGGGTTTTACTTGCTGTACCATAATGCCTACCCTAAAATGTTGCTTTTCTTTTTTAAAGATGCATTCAATTGTTTGAAAAGCTGAATTTTACAGAGAGAGGGACACCACACACACACACACACACACACACACACACACACACACACACGGGATGGGTGTTGGGGAGGACAAGGAGGAAGAGAGAGAGAGAGGGGGAGAGACAGAGAGTGTGGGTGCACAGCCTAAGGACGTAAGCTATCTTCCACTGTTTACCAGATCCATTAGCAGGGAGCTAGGTCAGAAGTGAAACGTCCAAGACTTGATCCTGTGCCTATATGGGATGCCGACGCCGCAGGTATCAGCTTTACCTGCTACACCATGATGGCAGTCCTTATCTGCTTCATTTTTAATGTTGGAGCTCTAGGATAATTTAAGCACATCACATTTTAAATTACAATGTCATCCTTAGCAGCTGAACAGTATACAGTGATGCAGCTGGAAAATATAATTCCTCTGCCAAGAAGATGCAATGTACCCCAGCTTAATATTTTTAACGTAGATTTGTTCCTGGAAAAATACAGACTGAATGTTAAGAACAGACAAGTCACAACTCAGAGAAGAGATACTAGAGATAATAAGAATGTAAAAAGTCATTTAGAATTCATGGTTCAGTGGTCACATTTACTAGGATTCTCATGGGCCACAGTTTGTGAGTTGAAATGACTGAACTTGTGCCCAGTCCTTTATCCACTAAACCTAGGATGCAGAAGATATAAAATCCAAAAATAATGTGGCCTGAGCATAGACAGGAATTGGAGCCTGCAGCCCCAAACTCCCAACACAACATGAGAAAGAATGACTGAGAATTGAAGTGAGTCATCCAACACATGATGACTTCTGGTCATCTGGAAGAAGGGTACAATTTACCTGAAAAGGATATGGATATCAGATGAGTCAGAAAATGCTGACTAAAGCAAAGTGAACTCGAGCTAAGAGTACAGAATGAGGCAGGTCTGTATGCATGGCAGCACCCTAGAACAGAGACCTGTTGACATCATTGTGAATACTCTATGGCTGAGAGTAAGGCTTGATGGTGAAGGTAGGGATGATGTTGGTACTTCGCGGCCTTAGGGGTCACTTAGTTGCCTTACCCTTCAGACCTTCTCTTTCCTCTCACCCTGTTTTACTGAAAAGCTGGTTTCGAAGAACAGCATTCATTGACTACCTTTATCAGGGTGGTCTGCTAGAATAGGAAGGAGTCACTACATGATAGATACTGTTCTTTGGTATTATACTCATCTAGCTGGCCCTTGTGTCTTGCACATAACTTAGACAGGACAGGTGAGTGAATAGAGTCTTCCGGAGTGATTGTTTTCTTCTTAAAAGGGTGAAAACTGAATAGAAAAAATAATGCATTCTTTTCTATATCCAAATAGTAGCTTCTAAGAAACGTGTCTGCTTTATCCAGTAAGGACATACTTTAATTTATTCACCCAGCATTCTATTTTGAGACATGTTTTGTTTCCAAAATCATGATTATTGGCAATGCACAGGCAAGCACCTTTTTCGATGCTGTCAATTGCTGGTGTTAAGTCAAATTTTCAACCTGATGCAGGTTGATTTCTGTGGTTTCTGTTATAAAAAAAACTGCTCATATGAAAATGACTAGTGAAATTTCCTCTTGTTTCTTCATTCTCTCTTATTTTTTATTTATTTTTTTATGTATCTGGGGAAAGAAAGGCGATAGCTCTTGACCCTTTGTGCTCTAATCAACTATTTAAAGACCATCAAAATAAAATAATAATAATAAAAAGATCAATTTGGAATACAGCAAAAAATTTGAATATGACTTTATTGACAAGGTGAGATTAGTAATTTTGGTCTTCCTTTTTATTTGTTATTTTCCAAATATGCTTTAATAAAAATTATAATAAAAAAAAGAAATTTCCTCTTTCTAAACCCAAGGACTCATCATGTTCTCTATGTAACTGACACCGATTCTTTATTTCATGTTAAGGCACATCCCATCCTTTTGAAATTTTTAGCTCTCACATTTATCATTGTAATTTTTCCATTTATTTCCATGACTTTTCTTTCAAAGTTTGCTTCTCTATATCCCCTTCCTCCAAGGCCCACTTGAAATATTTTCCTGATTGGCTTCCTTTTCTTCTGAGAATTCATGATTTTATATCAGCTCTGTCAATACAGTATATTTAACTGTTTCTTAAATCTGCTCATTCCTAAATTTTTACTCCCTGCCTAAGTATTTTTTTTTACCAGATTTTTCATTAAGATCATCTGTTTGGCACTCAATAAATGGATAGAAATATTTCTATTGTGATACGGTTTTTTCCTACTGACAATCTGCCATACAGATTCCATTTTTTAAAAATCTGTAATGCCTGAAATTGTAATGAGCAAGACACGAAGACAATGAACACCTGAAATAAAGTTAGCCAAAACTGAGATATGCTACATGTTGCCAATAGGCATTGAATTTGAAAAACTTAGCTCTCATGAATGTTTTTTTTTTATTTTTAAAATTTATTTACTTGAGAGATAAAGACGGGGAGAGAGGGACAACATTTGCAGATTCTCTCAAAAGCTGGAACTGGGCCAGGCCCAAAGGCAAGAGCCAGCACCGCAATCCAGGTCTGCCATGTGTGTGAGGCAGTGACCCAGCCACTTGAGCCATCACTACAGCCCACCTCCCCGCGAGGTCTGCATTGGCAGGAGGCTGGAGTCAAGAGCCAAAGCTGGGATTTAAATCCATGCATTTTGATGCGGATGCCCTAAGCGGCATTTTAACTATTAAGGCAGACATCTGCTCTCTTACTTTGTATTTTTAACGTGGCCACAGGGGAATTTAAGCTTACATATGTGACTATTATTGTAATTCTGTTGGGCAATTCCAAACATCTCTGCTGAATATACTCACAGGCTTCTCTCTCCTGTCTGGTCTTGCGGCATCCAACCAGCCCCTGTTCTGAGTCCCATTTGAGGAATCTTGTTTCTAAGCCATCCTCTCCACTGTTGCTGGATTGGCACTTCAAAGGTTAGAAATAGCTTCATTGTTTTTTCCCTGCCTGAAGGATAAACCCAGTCAACCACCTTGCGGTGTGTAGGGCTCTGTGATCTTAGGTTTCATAGCATTCTGGCTTTCTTTGTACTCCTGTCTCTCCATTCCTGTGGAATCTGGCTCCCGGGGGCTACTTCATAGCCCCACCTTCAGCCCCTGCTCTCCTGAAGAGCCCTCTTACTCTGTTCTCCCAAATTCGTCCTTTCTTCTCAAGAAGCACTTTCTTGTCCCCTTGTGAAGTTTTCCACACCTTTCCTTTCAGCGTCTGTTTCTCCAGCCCAACTTTTATTTTTTGCTTTTCCGCATCTCTGTGCCTGGATTTTCCTTGCAACTGGGACTATGATATATTTCTCTTCATAAAACCCATTGAAATTTGTGGTATACCTAGTTTACAAAAGAAAAGTATAAGAAGATGTTAAAAAGCATCAAGAAAGCGCACCACAATCTCATAAACATTTAATAATGTTCACATTGTCTTTTTAAATGGAGTTATGTCTGAAACATGACAATTGCCTAGCAAATATATTGTAGCTTCTATTTCCAAATATGGTTATGGTTTGTACCAGAATTAATATTCGTTTTCACAGCCAATTTTGACTCTCCAATTCCTAGTGGAAGCAGTTATAAAAACAAACACAGAAGTGCCTCTTCAGACAACTCTATTCTTTGATTGTACCTCTGTAAATCCAAAAGAAATGAATTAATTCTTTTTTTCGGAAAGTGACGTTGTTATATAATTTCAGCTGCAAAATCTACATTAGCTGTCGGGTTTATCGAGGCACTGGGGTATAATCTGAAAGTCTGCAGGCTTTTCTGCCTCTCCGAGGTATTGTCTAACAAAACTGACAGAAAGCTGGCCTGGAATTGGCTGTTCCTTGTGGGGTGAGCGTGGAAACCACTATCAGGTGCTAATGATTTCTGAACCAGACAAAAACAACCCAGCGAAGTGAAGGCAGATCGCTGTCCTGTCAGCTTCTTCCTCGTGATTTATTAACTGGAAGACACTGTTTATTTTCCAAGGCGGAGCAGCCAGGGATGGCCACACTCGTAACTGTAATTTGCAAAGACCCTAAGAGCAGACTGAGTAGTACAGTGACCTAATTTTCCAGGCGACGGTTACCCAATAGGTCAGTCGGCTCATTTCAGATTTTGATGCACTGTGAAAAAGTGTGATTATTTCATCAAGAAATCAGCTAAGGGGAGGGGGATTTGCCCTTTAAGGATAAAGTAGATGACATAATTATTGGCTGAAGCCTTACTGGCCTTTGGGGATTCAAGTTTCACAAATTATCACAGATGAATGTCTGTGCAGCTCTGGTTGCATAGAGGCGGAAAGATACACTCCATATTGTAGGCATTACTAGTACTGGGAAAGGGTGTGGGCGGCAGGGGGTGGGGTGTTCTGTTGGACTTGTTCACTCTCCACATGCCTAGAATAGCAAGAATGGACACTCCAAAAAGGCAGAAGCTGGGAATTTGATCAAGATTTCCTGTGTGACCCAACGCCTGCGGTCACCACCCACTGCCTCTCAGGGCATATTATTAACAGGAAGCCAAAGCAGACAGCAGAGCTAGAATTTGAATCCAGGCACTCTGGTCTATGCAGATGTCCAAAACAGTGTAACCAATAGGACAAAAGCCCCCCCTTTGCACTGTTTTTGTACCATAACTAGATTGTCATTGGCATCATTATTAAGTTAGTATCATATTAATAAGTAAATCTGACATGTCACATTTGATTTTGACATTCGATATTCTTTGTATAATTGAATTGGGCTAACAAGCTTTTTCTGTGAAGCTTTGCAGGTCCACTCTGTTCAGAGCAATAGATTCCATCCTCGCATCATGGTAGCAATCATGAGCTATTTGTAAATGGAATGATGGTCTGTGTTCCGGCAAAACTTCAACAATGTTAAAGTTTTCATCCAAGCGGAAAAAACAAAGAGAGGTCTAGTAGGCTTGAGTGTGGCCTATGGGCCATAGTTCTCTTATTCCTGGTCTATGACATAGCATAATATAATATTTTTGGATGTATCCCATAGTTTACTCAACTATTCTTTTATTAATGGGCACTTAGATTATTACAGAAATTTCCCTAATCCGGCAAAAAAAAGTTCCAGCAAATATTTCTTTGATTCCAGTGTTGTCTTTTCCAAAATTCTCCTTGGAATAGATTCCCAGAGATGGAATTTGTAAATTAAGAGCTATAAATATTTTTAAGGCTTCTTACTTTTTGCCACTTGGGAGTGTAAATTGGTGTGTCAATTCTGGAAAGAAGTTTGTAATGTCCAAGTGATCTTTTCCCAAGTTCTTGCTAGTTCTAAGTGTGATCACTTATAGAGGAAAACAAACTATATCTGCATAGATTTGCATTCTAAAACAGTGTATCACAGTGTTACATTTGTGAGTTATGAACAGTCTCAGAAATTCAACTCTTTCACGTTCTTTATCCTCTGATATTGCTCCTTTTTCAATGCTTTATTTCTATCTTGAGTCATTTATTCTTTTCTTTTTAACTTTTCCTCTCCAGTGTGATTTATTTATATTTTTAGCTGGTATATGTTTAGATGCAGAGCTTTTAACATTAGCCTGTCAATGTTCATGTGGTCATTTTGCCACTGCCTGTTCATGTGACTTGAGGCAAGTTCCTAAATGTTGTTCTTTTTCCACTTCCATACTTCTCAAGTGGAGTAAGAGGGTCTAAATCACACCACTGCTTTGAGAATTCACTCAAAAAAAATATAGTTCGTAACATCTGCTGTGACTTTCTCCAGGCATTTGTTTCCGTTTTCCACAGACAAGGTAAGGACACATTACTGGCTGAAAGTATTTGCTTTCAGCAATATCCACTGCATTCCACCACTCTCCAAACCTGGTTGTCTTTGCTGAATGTTATGATGTCTGCAGGTGCCACATTATGTACGAATTACATGACTATGTATTTATTTGCAGGTGTGCAGGGCTGCCCATACTAAGTGGTGTAATCCACCTTGTTAAATTATTCAGAATAATGAAATCATCATTAAACCAAATTATTCAGAACAATTAAAGCGCCATCCACTTGGAACTAACACTTTAAGAAAGCTTCTTGGCAGTTTGTTATTGCTACACTAACAATATCAGGTAACCTGAGATTAGATCTTCCCAGAATACAGAGCCCTACAAAAGCAGAGGTGTTAGTAGAATATGCAGGTTCATCACATCCAAGGGACTATTTTGGCACATCAATCTCTTTAATGGCCTAAGACTGATGTCTCTATTGCTGGATGTTACGTTTTACATTTGGAGGAATAGTTGCTGTTATATCCAGGAGCTAAAATATGAAAAATGAGCTGTGGGCCGATCTGATAAGTCACTGTGGACTCCAGGAAGTTTATGTGAAATTGTGAGTCAGAAAAGTGGTAGCTACAATTTATCCTTGTTGCTCCTGCAATTCCTGTTCCTCATCACCTCCTCATTGCTGCTGTTATTGTTTGTGCAACTATTCTTATTCATGAACCTCATCTGACCACCCTATTCTACCCCAAACCTGACACATGAATTCTCTGCTTCTTTTATGGGATTTCTCACTTTGTAGTAGCATCTATTTTTCTTGTACTGCTTTTTTTCTCCCCTAAACATGTAATGCCCCATAGAGTAACTTTTTATGCAACCAGAGCCTAAAAATGCTAGTAGACAAAGTAGGTGTTCAACAAACAGATAGTTGGATAAATAATACAAAATCACACTGTGGAAGAGCGTTAAGGAAAAATGATCTCTTCAAGTCTAAAGTTGTTTGAAAGTAGAATGACATGTTGTTGAGTTGGATTTTTGTGCATTTAATGACACCATAAATATTTTATCTGGACCTCCTGTGTGCCATACATTCCACTAGGTTCCATGAAGAATTTAGAGAAAAACTCAGGCATGAATTTTTATCATTGAGGTTCTCTTGAGCTATGAAGAGAGATAAACTTGTAAAAAATTTAATTATTGCAATATGGTAGAGGTCAAATGACAAGGACTGTAAGAGCCAGTTATTCAGTCAATTTTCCAAAGGAGCTACTGCTGATGAAGCCAAGTACAGAGAATTGCAGAGAAGGTTTCCAGGATTCTAAGTCGGCAATGAACATATTGAGTTTTGGGGGGGAGGTGAAGGACAGTGTGAAAACATGGTATATGATTCTGCACCAATTAGGGGAAACATGTAAAGCCCACAAGGGACTCCTAAGACAATCTAAGAAACTGAGGCTGCCTGCTCCGTTTAACAACGGTCTGCAGCCCCTGTTGGCAGAAGTGTAACCCTCAGAGTGGGTCGGGGATGAAGCTTTAGGTCACAACCAGGTTTTTCTGGGATACTTCCAGCTCCTATGAAGTTCTCAGCTGTATGGCTGGTCTTTGTGTGGGTTTGTCTGAAAGAAAGTTTGTTGAGCACTGTGTCCCTGTGTCATTGGCTTCACCTCATAGATATCTCAGTGCCCTAAGAGAGCAACTTCACTGATAACAGACTGAGATTCTGATAAAAGAAGATAATGGGTTAAGCTGGATTTGGAAAGTGTTGGAGCTGAGGTGGAAATAACAACAGAAACCTAAAGGAGAAGCTAAAGCAAGAAATTTTTGGCCTTTGCATAGGACAAAACTTTAATCTTTTTGTAGTACTAGTAAACACTTCCTTTTCTATCTATAGAGTTATATTAGTGCTATCAGCTTTGATCTAAATACCTAGTCATAAGTATGTTGCCTATCAATTGCTTTGATAGGAACCTTAATAAAGATTGTGTCTGGGACCCGGTGTGGGAGCCTAATGGCTAAAGCCCCCATCTTGCACATGCCAGGATTCCATATAGGTGCCGATTCTTATCCCTGTGGCCCCACTTCCCACCCAGCTCTCTACTTATGGCCTGGGAAAGCAGTCAAGGATGGCCCAAAGCCTTGGGACCCTGCACCCACATGGGAGAACTAGAATAAGCTCCTGGCGCCTGGCTTGGAAACAGCTTGGTTCTGGTTGTTGCGGTCACTTGGGGAGGGAATCAGCGCACAGAGAGGATCTTTCTGTCTCTCCTTCACTGTAAATCTGACTTTCCGATTAAAATAAATCAATATTTTAAAAATTTATTTCAAGTTGAGCAATATCATAATTAAAGATTATTTGGTTAAGCATACTCATTTTATAAGGAAACTAGGGTCAGAGAAACAAAATGATTGTTTTCAAGTAACACAACTGATTAAAGGTTTGCTATCAGAAATCTCTAATGATTCCTAATTCAGTGTTCCTCCCTGTTATATACACACACACACACACACACACACACACACACATATATATTTTGGTCAGGCTCAAATTTAGATCTTTTCTACTAGAAAGGTATGAGTTTCCAAGAGGAATGTAAGAGTAATATGTGGTTTGAATTCTAGGACTGCTGCCTTTTATCCGTAAGAATTTAGAGAAATCTTTTCACATTTGTGTCTCTATTGCCAGGTTTGCTGAAGGAAGATACGAGACTAGGGCTGTCAGGTTAGGGCTAGAGGCCCTGCCTGCTGCAATCATGAGCATTTGAGTCACATATGTGTTTCTGCTGAGAAGTAACTGGTATTACAGAACTGCATTTTGTATTTTATTACCAGAAATGGAAGTCTGAGTTTTAGCTAAATTTCAGACTTGATCATTTTGAATGACCCTGCTGTCCCTTGGGTAGCAAAGAAGATAATAATTATTTTCCAAAAGCTGGTGGTGGGTCAGGTGTTCAGTCTAGAGGTTGAGATCTGTATATCCTACATTACAGTGCCTGGGTTGGATCCCTAGCTCCAGTTTCCTTCTAGTTGCTACCCTTGGAAGCAGAAGGAATGTTTCCAGCAGCTGTGTTCCTGCTACCAATATAGGGAGACCCAAGTTGAGCTTTTTGTTATTGTTGTTCTGACCCTTAGCTTTGCCTCCAGCCCAACTCTTGCCCTTATGGACATGTGGGAAATGAACCAGTGGATGAGAGTGCCTGTGCTCACTCTGTCTCTCGCTCTCTCAAAAATTCTTACTCATATAGCACATCATTAAACAAGCAGCATTAGTTCACTCAATGATGGGTAAAGGGTTAAGAACAGGGTAAAATGGATTGGAAGAGTAATCGCTGGAAGTGGAGGGGATTATGAGGAATTACATCAATTAAAAGTTCGCATTCTATTGAAAGTGTCTTGGCATAATTTTCATGCTTCTTTTTTTCTTTTTAAGATACATTTATTTTTATTGGAAAGGCATCTCTACAGAGAGAAAGAGAATCCAGGATCCTCCATCTGCTGGTTCACTCCCCAAATGGCCACAACAGCCAGAGCTGAACTGATATACAGCCAAGAGCCAGGAGCCTCTTCTGGGTCTCCCACATGGATGCAGGGTCCCAAGGCTTTGGGCCGCCTTCTAGTGCTTTTCCAGATCCCAAGCAGGGAGCTGGATGGGACCTGGAGCAGCTGGGACAGGAACCAGCACCCAAATGGGATCCCAGTGCTTCCAAGGTGGGGAATTAGCCAATTGAGTCATTGCACAAGGCCTTGGTGAGTTTCTGATGAGGTATTAATCTTCAGTGATTATTGAGAACACGGATAGTGCACAATGTGCGTGTGTGTGTGTGTGTGTGTGTGTGTAGTTCGTAATGAATGGTTGTTTCATTTGAGTAGTACATACAAGTTACATGGAATTTTAAATACAGGATGCAGACATCTCAATAGGTGTCCAAATCTCTAGGGCAAATACTTGTCCCCCGCCCTTATAGTTTATTGTCTGCATTACCCACTTTGCTAAGAAAAACAACAACAACAGCAACAAAACAAACAAAAACAAACATAAAGGGAGTAAGTGAGTTAGCATCTAAGAACTCAGGATATTGTTTCCATCCTGCATCTGAGGTAAAGGGGGACATTGAGGGAGAAGCCCCACCCGGTTTCCCGCCCACCCCAAGTCCCGGATAATGGCATTGCCCACTTTCCTATCCCCCTGAACCTTTTTTTTTCCTTTTTTCTTTTTTTTTTCTTTTTCCTTTAACTGTAATTAACTATGTAAAGATTGTCAACAACAATACAATAATAAAAAAAATAAATAAAAAAAAAAAAAAAAAAAAGAACACAGGATAACACTTGTGGTCTATAGCTATTTTGTTCATTTGTTTTTGTTCCTTTTTGATAGCTTATCAGCTTCCAGGTGATGGAATCTGCGAATGTACCCATGCCTCTCGGATCACGTGATCTTTGGCTAGGGTCTATTTTTTCTACCACTGCGGAAGACCTGGCGACATTGCTGTGCTGGTGAGAACAGAGCTCTGGCAGTTAGCCTGGCTTCAACCTCCAAAAGCGCCTCTTTTCAAGGATTTTCCTACTTAAAAGCTCTGAGATCCACCGTTCTCCCTCGGTCTGAGACTGTCTTCACTGTGCCAAAGAGGCGGATTTCCTCAGCTATTAGATATACTGATGATTTCTAAGTTTTTACTGCTGGAGTTAAGAGCTCATGACCAGAAAATAAACTCTATCTTTCTCCAAGCCCTTTGACAGAGCTGTACTCACAATTCAGTCTTTAAATTTTTTTTTTGCATGTCTTCACCTAGTGCTTACTCAGCTGTGAGTTCAGCCTCAAAGTTGCAAAAGACGATTGCATTGTGCTGCCTCATTTCTCTTGCTCTTCCTGCTCCCTGAAAACCAGCTTCTTACTCGAAGCCATTTTTTTTTGTCATTAGCTATCGTATTCATGGGGGTTGATACAGGGTGTCTTTGAAACTAGATGCACAACTTGGTCCTCTTGCCACAAGTCTCTGACCTTGACAGCATTTTTCCTTCATGGGCGTTCCTGAAAAACTGAAGGTGATTGACTTTGAAAATCCAGAGTATCTCATCCTTTTCATCTGGCCACAAAAAAAAAAAAAAAAAAAAAATAGTGTTAGTTAAGACATTTCTACCTGGGCTCTAAGGAAAATTTAGTCTTCATATAAATGATATGAGTGATGCTCAAAAAGCTCATAGAAAATCTGCATTGTGAACAAATATGCATTGATTTCAAAACAAGTTCTTCCAACTTAAACTTTCCTTTGAATTCTAGCTTCCCACTAACTTTTTGACGTCCCCTGGTTAAAAACAAGTCTTGGGAAATATCTAGTCACTGTGAAGCACTATTGATTTAGTTGTGGGCCTATTTTTTTTTCTGAATACCAAAATCAATTTAATATGTCTCAAAGGCATATTAATTTTGAATAGAGTCAATAAAAACTAAAGGTCATTTTTAACAGGCTAGAAAATGAGGGCTTCCTTATATCAATGCAACTTTGCCGAAGTTTTGGAGCTGGGTGTTTGTGGCAAGGGATTCAGGAGGGAACCAAAGGCAGATGGCAGAATACAGTTGAAACCATGCCATTTAGCCTGCCACTTAGCATTCCGGTTAGCATACAGCTTTTCCTTCAATTGACTAGAGGCGAATGAGAAAGCAATCCACAGTTCATGATGCCTACTTACTTTCTTAGAAAGGAGAGTTGCAGAATAATGCTCGCTGTGATTTCTCCTCGGGAATGAAGCATTGATTCACATAAAGAACCGCCAAAGTTCCTTTATTTGTTCGCTCTCACGTTTATTTCAATGCCTGTGTGCATTCTCTCTCTCTCTCTCTCTCTCTCTCTCTCTCTCTCTCTGTTTCTTTGAAGGGCAGCAGAGATAGAGCAGGATAGGTAGGAGATGCCTAGATGATAGAGACAGGGCCTCCGAAGTTCACAGTAGATACAGAAAGAGAAACACCCAGAAAACACCAGAATGTACTATATCAAGCGTGATAATGGAGTCACAGAGTGCTAGGAAAGCAGTTTTCCTGGGAAGGAGAGTGTTGGGAGCACTGACAATGCCCTGCCCTAAGATGGCGCCTGGACCCTACTTCCTCTTGGAGACAGGTTTCAGGAAGTGCCCTGTGATTGGCCCTTTACTGCTTGCCTCAGGCGTATAAGCTGATTGGATAAGCCAGGGGCCTTGGGGGAGGGGTGAGAAGGTTCTCTGTGTAACGGAAATAACGGAAATAACTGACTTAACTGAAGGCTTCTGGGTAACGGATTTAACGGATAGGAGGGATATATAAGCCAGGGGCTTCTGCCCCAAAGGAGGAACTGAAGGTTGGAATAAAAGTGCCTCTGAAACGCTCTCCAGTATAGGGTGATTTCTTCCACGGGACGGGAGACACCGATAGGAGAGGATCGTAAGAACAATGTAATGTCTTCCAGTGAGTAAACTGACCCTAAACTGATTGTTCTGTAAGAGACACAAGCTACTTCGCCTAAATTTTGCGCACTTTCACAGTAAACATAATTGTCCTATTCCCTGTGGATAATAGCTTATTTCATGGCGGAGCACCCCGGTCGAACCTTGGAAAGGTAAGCTCAGAGAAAAACAGATGGTGTACAATGGTGACGCTCTAGATTTCCATGGCCTTCTGAGTACCGGCTGATGTCAGTCATTTCTTAGGTATGTAGGATGAGCTAGAGTCAACAAAAGTTTGAACTCTGGAAATGTTTTAACTCACAGTTTAACAAATACACTTCATTTGGTATTCATAGCATTCTATTCTTGTTACCAATGCTTGTGTGTGTGTTTTCCAATTATTTGTAGATCTGTGCCAGATTTGGTAAGTTAAGGAGAAATCACTGGGCAGAAAAAGATTTTAAAAACAAGAAGAAAACATAAGGAAACAACAGTTTCTCCAACAAGGAGTGGATTCTTTCTCTTTGTCCACTGGGCTCTTCTTCCTCTGCAGATTTGATTGTATCTGCTGATTTCTATAATCCATCTTCTTGGAAAACCATTGACCAAAGCATTGTGAAAAAAAAAAAAAAACCTAGAAGGAAAAATTGAAAGCATTTGGAGTGAAGCTAGATTGCAACTACTAAAGACACCTGGGACAACACCATGCCTTTTTCTTTCCCGTATTCTACATGCGCTTTCAAGTAACAGATAACAGATTACATGGCTTCAATTAGTTTCTAAGTGTTTCTTGTGTATATTAATGAGTTCATAAATAAGAATACTTTATATTTTGTGAGATTTATTTATTGTTTCTATTGGAAAGTCAGATATACAGAAAGCAGGAGAGACAGAGAAGACCTTCTGTCCACTGAGTCACTCCTCAAGCGGCTGTTGAGGCAAGAGCTCAGCTGATCGTAGCCAGGAGCCCGGAGCTTCTTCCAGTCTCCCATGCAGGTGCAGGGTCCCAAGGTTTTAGGCCATACTTGACTGCTTTCCCAGGCCACAAGCAGGGAGCTGGATGGGAAGCAGGCAGCTCAGACACAAATCAGCACCCAGATGGGATCCTGGCACATGCAGTGAGAACATTAGCCACTAAGTTACTGCGCTGGACCCATTGTTTTGTGTTTGTAAACCAAGTTTGAGACATGGATTTCAAAATATCATATTTAGTAGCTTCACATATCACTGAACGTAAATAATGCTTTTGACTCACTGTGTAAATGTTGAACATGTTCCTGACTGCTAAAGTGAGAGTAAGTTGCATTTGTCTCTTCCTGTCTCCCTGTGTTTTATTTCTTTTTCAGTGTTAGCTTAGTGATCTGGCAAAACCTTTAAGGTTTTCGCAAAATGGCGACTCTGTTTCTTGCTTGGAAGGGAAGTCCTGTAAGCAGGAAGTCAAGTTTTCTGTGGTGGTGGGTCTCTGTCTGCTCATATCCTTTTCAGCAAAGGTTATTCATTAAAAGGATAATTAAATTTTTATTTGGAAATAGACTCATACATCAGAAACATTCTGTTGGGCTATATATCATGATTTTTTTCCCTCACCAAACTTGGTGACACTCCCATGAGTGCAATGAAATGAAGCAGCAGGACTTGCAATATTGAATGCTAAATATTCTAGTGTGATTTAAACTTCAGAAATGATTCTGTTTCAGTGGAAATAAGTTTCTGAGTCGGTCACTGTTTCAGGCTCTTCATTGTTAAAATTAGTGAAAGTAATAAATGAAGGTAGGCAATAACTCTGAGGGATTTAGAAGTTAGATTGATCCAAGTACCTATGAAACTGTGTCACATAATACAATGTAATTAATGAATTAAAAATAATAAATAAATTAAAAAAAAAAGAAGTTAGATTGATCGTACTCCCCATCATTATAATTCTTTGGCACCCTCTCAAGTCCTTGAATTTCGCATTGATCATTAGAGCATCGGTTAACACTCTCATTAGAATAATCCCATAGAACCAGTTCATGACTTTCACTTTTCACGATCACACTGTAGTTTGAATATTCAGCACATTCAGGAACATCCCGATCATGATCAGTTTCAGAGGCTTAGAGGAACTCCAGGAAATAAACAAATTGCCCCACCTGACCTCTGGTTCGTGTGTCCGGATCAGGAGAGCTTAGTATCATCTCAGGTCAGCTTCACAAATCACTTCCTTGACAACATAAGCCTCTGCCATTAGAGTGGAAAGAAAGGTATTTCACAAAATGGTAAGAATTCAGTGAAGAAAAGTGACTCACACTGCAGTGCATCCCTCCTGGTGAAGATGAGACTGAAGAGCAAATTTGTTGTATGAGGAGTTTTCAAGCCATTCATGAGTGGAGAAGCATTATATACACAAACCTATGAAATATGTTTGTCCAAATTAATACAGTTTAGATTTCATTATCCACTGACTTTTTGAAGTTTCCTTATACACTAGCAGCTTTACTTTGAAGACAAGTCTAGCAACTAGGGCAATTAACGTTCAGTCAATATCTGGGCCATGCCAGAGGGCATTTTCCTCCTGCTAGAACACCGGAAAGGAATCAATCTTAAATCCAGAGGAAATTTCTCACATTAGAGAAACTTGCAAAGTCATTTTAGTTTTTCCCAAATGCATCTGCAAAAGAATGTGAGTGGGAATGGCGCCAATGATAAAGAGATGCTGGTACCTGTAATGAACTGTTTGTTCTTGAGGTCAGGTTGGGGCTAATACTTTTGTTTGAGGTCAGTCCCAGGTTAATACTATTCTTTGTGAAATGGGAGTGATCATTTCATGATGGCTCTCCAGGTTGTGAGGATTAAACAATATAAAGCACTTATTAAGTTGTCGAGACGTTCGCAATGGCTGTTCAGAAGATACCATCAATAGTTCCAGCTGGTGGTTTTCTTCGCCACTTTTTTCTTCTTTAACTTTCTCTTTTAACTTGATGGCAATAATAGAATCTATTTTGGAAAAAAATAAGGAAAAAATACAAATATAGACCTAGCTTGTATTCCTTTGTCGTGGGATAAGCTTTTCTTTGGAAAGTACATAGGACAAAGGAAACCTGGTTGTGTTATGAGAAGTTTCTTATGGATGACTGATTATCTAAGGTAATAAGCCAAAGAACTAGGGCAAGGCATATTACTATTTTCCTTCTTTACTAAGTTCATGGCTTGTTTCAATTTATTTATTTTATCTATTTAAAGGCAGAGTTACAGAAACAGAAAGAGAGAGAGAGAGAGAGAGGGAGAGAGAGAGAGAGAGATCTACTATGTCACTGCTCAAATGGCCACAATGGCTAGGTCTCAGACAGGCCTAACCCAGGGCAAGCCAGGAGCCATGAGCCCCCTCCTCCGAGTCTCCCATGAATGATAGCAGGGCCTCAAGCACTAGGGACATGTTCTAATGCCTTCTCAGGAGCATCGAATGGAGTTGGATCGGATGTGGAGCAGCTGGGAGGCAAATCAGTACCCGGATGAGATGCTGCTGCCTCAGACAATGGTCTTATCTGCCATGCTACTATAATTATTAGGATTAATCTGAGCAGGAGTACTCTGCTCCCCAGAGAGCAGATACCCTGACTTGCTGAAAAAGGAGATTAGAATGACCCTTTTAGTGATTGCAGTTTAGCGACTCTATCCTTCCACCCTCTGAAGCTGCCTGGATACTAACAGAAATACCAATTCCTTATATGTGCCAAGTACATGATGCTTTTTGGAGGCTTAATGTAAGACTTGATCTATCTGTGTCTACAGATAGGTGATAGATGGATGACAGACAGATGACAGTTTCATGGTTGAAGAAATTTCAGTCTGCTTTTGGCACTGGTGGTTTTGTACATAAAGCTCTTGTTGTTCATGCTTCATGAAGTTCATAACATCCTATGTGACTAGTAATAGCCTCCCTCTGTCCCCTGATCAACTCAACAAGTAACAAATAATCATGAGCAAAAATCATAATCCAGATGTCAAGATAGATGTATTTCTAGGAGATGCTTTCTCCATTTTTCAGAAGAACACACATTTCTCCACAGTCCAAAGTACCATTGTAACTATCCAATTTCACCTTTGGGATGGAGCACGCCTTAGATATAGGTTATAAATTCCACTTAGAATTATTTATATTCAAACCCAAAACACTCCAAATAACTGCATTAATAGTCCCTATCGTTTGTCACAGGATAGGATCTATGGCTGAACAGGGATTTACGTATGATTTTCAGAGCTGGATCAATTAGCATGTCACAGACCATCAATATTACTGAATATCAGATTTAAATTATACAGTCCTTTTAGGACAAACTAATTTCATTCAAATCCACTAAATTTGAAATTGTATGGTAATTTGATTCTAGGTTTAAAAACAGCAAGGGAAGAGGAAGAGGTGTCTATTTAAGGTTATAAGTTAATTCTACAAGCAAACAAATTGCAAATAAATTATACAAATGTAAGAAGAATAAATCCAAAAATATAGAATTTTTACTCTGGAAGGATCATAATACAAACGTGATCATGCATGAGTCATGTTAATTTCACATATGAAAACTGCCACTAAGGTAAGCTACATAACATTTCAAGGTCAAAGATTAGTAAGTGGCTGGATATTTGGAAGGGGACACCAATATAAACTATGATGGCCAAAAGAGGGGAGAAAACTCACGCACTATCGTGGCAAGTGTTGAAACCTGGAAGTCCAGCCAAGATGGAGCACCAACAGGTTTTAGACAGCAGCAGAGCACAAATCACTCCAGATCACAGTGTCCAAAGAAGAGAGTGCATCTACAACCTGAAGAGTAGACATATCAGTTGCCAAGGCTGAGAGGCAATGGAAAAATTAGCCATCAGCAAGAATATTTATGTCTAAATAAAGAAATGAATGATTAAAGTAGAAATTATTAAGCAGAGGCACCTATCTTCAACATATTCTCTCTTTTTTCTTCTATTTTAGTTTCAAATAACTTGTACTCACATTGAGAGTTTCATGTAACTTCCCACCATTGAACTCTCATTTGTTGGCCTGTCTACCCCAAGAACCTATACAGCACATCACCTGTCACAGACTGATCAGACATGGGTAGTTTCAAGGATTACACTGGGTTCTGTTCTCCGGTTACCGATACCTGATCTGGTTCAAATGAGTGGGTTTGGGACTATGCTGCCAAATCCAATACATGCACAAATCAAAGTTTCTGCCTTGGAATCCCTATGATTCATTCATCTGTAGCTCTCTTTCTTTAAATGCATCACCTTAGGCAATATTACAGGCCAGCCATGATGCCATACTCCATTAGCTTGGGTATCATGGTAATTACAATCATATGTGAAACGTCTCTCACAGCATATGACAACTGTAACTCAATAAGGGCTGGGCATTGGCAATTTGGTTTCTCATTTTAAAGATAATCTGATTTTTAAAAACATTTCCTTTCTCTGCTTCAAACTTCAAAAAGCAAGTGGGCACTATTGAGACTGTTGAGACAGTTCTACAACAATCAAATTTGGGGCTTTCGTAATACCTTATATTCATGGAGAATAAAGGAAAAAAGTGACTCCCTGGCCATCTAAGGCTTATAAAACTGGGTTGTGTTGTTCCAAGACAGTGAAATATAGGCACTCCACTAATTCGATGGGGCTACATTCTGATCAACTTGTCGTAGATTGAAAATATTAGGAGTCAACAATGCCCGTAGTAGTCTTGAGGTGCTGAACATCACAGCTCAGTGGAAGTGCCTTGCAGAGAAATCAGTTGTTTCTTTTATGACAACGTGGTTGACAGGGAGTATGGCATTTCTCATTATGCCCAACATCATGAGAGAGTTTCATACTAAGTACTACTGACCTGTACCCAACATCAAGGACTGGGCCACATTGAAACTGGGAACCAGAAATTCAAACTAGGTCTTCTACATGGGTGGCAAGGACTTAACTCTTACCACCCACGTAGAACTGGTATATATATATATATATATATATATATATATATATATATATATATAATATATGCATGCGCAACTGGTGATATATGAATGTTCTGAGCTTCAAGCTAATTTCTTTGAAGTGCCTTTTATTGAAACAGATGCATGATATGATGGTTTTAGAAACAGAAGACATCACATTCTAATAGCTCGTGGCAAAATGCCTTCTGATCAGTATGTACAGATGAGAATAGTATGCGTGATGGGTGTCTGGGATGCTAAGCTGTTTGATATGCTGTAACTTTGAACCCTGTTGCTGCTATTTCCCAGGAAATAAGACCTCTTCGTTCCCATCACTACACTCGCAAGCAAAGCAACATGATAAAAATCTCTTCATTTTAAACCTGACCCCTTGTCATTTTATTCCAAATGTATGTATAGTTTTGTTCACCTAGGATGAACTTAACCAGTTGGCAGCATCTCCTACACTGTGCTGGGTTTTCCAAAGACGAAATGTCCTGCTTTCTTGCCTTTTCAGAATACCACACAGGAAGGAAAGCAAGCAATTCAACTTCTAAACTGGCTATTCAGGGCCTTTGCTAAGTTCTGGCAGAATTTCATGTTGTTTTCATTACGATTCATCTCACTGATTTTCTAATTAGATGAACTGGTCTTTTCATTGAGGCCATAAGGGAGTGAAGCTGGGTTGCCCAAGTCATTGAATGTTGTTACCTCACCCACGTTTTGCTATATTTTGGGGGAGTCCTATATATTCTTTTCTTGTATTCTGTTTTCTGAAATTTGGTTCTAGAAGCTGCTGAAACAATGTATGTCTTTTGATTTTGATAGACAAAAAAATGCTTTAGCATTAGAACACAGAATTTTATAATAATTTAATGTTTAATGTGATTTGAAGGTACATACACTTAGTATCTTATTCAGCTAACCTATATTGTGCCTTTATCTGAAACACTAGCATCGAATAAGTGTTTGGGCACATGTATGTATGTGTGTGGTGGGGGCAGAGAGAGTGTTACATTTTCTGAATTCTACAGATTATGATTTTTTGATCTTTTATTTCCCAAACATATCTAAGAAAATAATTCATCCCATCTTAGAGTGCCTGGGATCTTGGCACTGCTTCCACCACAGTCTAAATTAATGTGTGCCGTGGAAAGTAGCAGGTGACAGCTCAAGTACTTGAGCCCCTGACATTCATGCAGGAGATCTCTAAAGAGTTCTTAACTCCTAATTTCACCTTTGTCTGGCTTGCCTATTGTAGAAAGAACTAACATATGCAAAGTATTTCTTTCTCGCTCCCTCCATCCCTCTCTCCCTCTTCTCCTCCCCTCCCCATCTCTCTCTCTCTTTATTCCTCCTCTGTATACCTTTTAAATAAATACAAATAAACAAAAAAAGCACAAAACAAAAAAGAAGTCATTAATGCAAAATCAACTTTCTGGAATAAATTGAATATTGAGGATTGTCTATATAAATCTGAAAATTTTAATTTAGTCCTTGTTTCTACTATCTATAAATTGAGGTCAACTGTTTGAAATATGTCACTTCCTAAATTACAGTTACATGATGTTGAAAGAACTGGACATTACAAATATAGACTGTCAAATTGTTGGAAACACAAGTAGAATTATAGATGAAATTTTTATTTCCAAATAAGACCAAAATATTCCAAAATCAAATGCAATGTATCTGAACCTTTGGAATATTATAATTTTTCATTATACGATCTACATTTTATATAGTGCATTAATCATATCCTGTATAGATAACAATAGGAATAAGTGATGTACATAATATGTCTGAATATTCCATTTTGAAAACTAATGATTGCCGAGAATATTTGCAGGTGAACCATAACAAACGACTTTTAAGTTGTAAGACTGTGTATGTAATCATGGTTTTTGTGGTCTTACAGATGATGTTTATATGAACTCAATCCAACCACCAGTGTTAAATCCTTTTGCCGTGGTATGAATGTAAAATCTTCTGTAGATTCATTCATCACTTGCACATGTATTTATTGAACAAGTTTTATGGACTAGACAAATTGCTGAGCATTAATGATATAATAGAAAAGAACACCAAATATGTGTCCTTATTTGTATAGTTTCATTTCGTGACAATGACTAAGAACAAAATTGAGTTGCAGAGATAATAGAGGACATATAGCACTTTTATTCTATACATTAGAGAACTAAGCCCCAAAGAAATAACGTGTGGTCACGGATCACACCTCTGGATAGTTATCAGTCCAGAAATAGAAACTGATTTCTCAACGGACTCTCTGATGCTGCTGCCTCTGAACTTGAGAGCTTTTAATCAGTCCATGCTATTGAGGAACTTTCTTCTCATTAAGAACTGAAAAACCTTCAGAGTAATTCCTCCCACATAATCAGGTAACGGAAACTCAGAATTATCACTGACTCCTTATGCTTCTCCTATGGCTTATCAGTTGCTAAATAGCACGGCCATTTCATTCCGCTTGTTTCTGCACAATTCTCCCTTGGCCCTCTGACTTCAATTCTTTCTACCTCACTCTCATTGGTGCAATGTGTGGGCCAGGTGGACATTACAGAAAAAGTCTACTTGAGTTGAAACAATGTCTTCATTCACAACTATGGGATTCAATGAGTTGCAGGAGACATTATCTTAGATAAACACTTTTACTTGAAGTGATATCAATTTACACAAGTACCTTTCATTTATCTTTTCTGAAAACCACTTGCTTTAGGAAAATACAATTTCATCACTTTAAAAATCATTCACTGAAATGTGTTGTGTGGCCCTGAAATGGAATGATTCTGAAGAAACAACTTCAAGTTGATCTTCTGTTTCCTTTTTACTTTGCATCTTACGTACATCCTGGAGGGCTTGGAGCTCTGTAGTAATTAACCTGGAAAGAAAGAAGAGAATGAGGAGAGGTGGAAGGGGGGGTGGGAAGTACAGGAGGAGAGTCAAGCAGGCAAAAGACGGTTGAAGAGAGACTTACTGTAGGAATCTTAGTTGCAGTTCCTGTCATAATAGGAGACTTTTGATTTGTGGCTGGTGGGCTGGCTGTGTGAACTTAATCTTCCACCTGCATCAGCAGAGATACCGCGTTTCAGTTATATTCCCTTTGGAGTGTCAAAAGTTCTCAAGTTCTCCCTCCTACAAAATCAAACATAAGCTAGGTCAGGTTTCTCATCATCACAGGAAAAAAAGAACACTTGATTCTCATAGACAAAACAAGAAGATATACAGAGTCACTGGAAATGTCTAGTTTTTGAAAAGTACCTGATGTGGAAAAAAAATTGAAAAGGACAGGCATGGAAAATTCCTTTGCTGGCTTCCTGTTCTCCTTCCGGCTGAAGTACGGTTAGTTACCAGCTGTCAAAAGAAATCTCCCATTTGATTCTTAGTTATGGGGGAAAGGAAAGTTTCGGGAAAAAAAAACATGTTTTAGAGGTTACTTGGGCTGCAAGGACCTTCATTTTAATATTCCATTCCTGAATGTTGAAAGAGGCATACATTGGGAAGAGAAGGATCAAACCCACCTACAGAAAGTAAAGAATTAAGGAAGTGGCACAGGTAAACCAATTTCTCTCAAGTGCTTCTTAATGAAATAATCAATGTGGTAATGAAGTCAGAGATTTGAGGCTTGAAACATCTGAAAATCTCCTCCTGGATAAACAAAGAAGATTCTGTAAAAGCAAACCAGTGTTTAAATTCAAGGGTGTCTTTTGAAATCACATTGGCTGCCCTGTGGAAGCTTCATTTTGCACAAAAAGTGTTCTCGTTGTAGAGATGGATACTTTTTTTCAATTGGTAGCCACTTGTCACAGAGGTATACAGTTTACCTTTTTTTTGAGCTGGTTATAACTTGATAGTTTTTAAAGCTCTTTCAGGCATAGTTCCAGTTAATCACAATAACATAGTCTAAATCATTTCAGTAAACGAGGGTGTGATTGGAGAGTACTGCAGAACAAATAGAACAGCTATAAAAGATTTCCTGGCACCTCCCGGGTCTCCGAATTTCCATGGTTAGAAATACAATCTTCTATATTGAATCAAGAGCTCCTTGCAAAGATTTGAAAACCAACATTCAAAATCGCACTTGAAATTAAATCTCAATTTTGATCTAAAACAGTAGGGGGTAAAACTGGACGTAATTTTGCTGATGGAAATCGAGGCTGCTGCTTAATTGTCCTTGTTTTCCTTGCAGTTTTACTCAAGCATCTACAAGAAACATATAGGGTATGGCTTTGAAAAGTTAATGAAAAGTGGAATTAAAAATAAATTTAACTTACATTTTTGAAATCCAAGCACATTAAATATAATCTATAGAAGAGTTTTTTAATGATAGATTTCCAATCCCTTTACAGTTAAGCAAAATTATGCAGTTTGAGATAGTAATATGGGTCAATGCATCAGACTCCTGCTTAATACAATTTCAACAATTTCAACTTCAGTGAGTGTTGAAGTGTACGATAGGTTGTCTTATGACAGCATAGAGCTGGATAGTTCATTGAGAAAGAAAATGTGAGTTTTTCCCCTTTTTCCTCTTTTGCCTCTTATACACGTGATGTTTTGAGAACATAGAACCCTTCAAGTGGAAATGAGCCATGCTTTAAAGGAGCCATGACAAGAGAAGCTAAAGCAAGCACAGCCTTCTAACCATGACATCCAGTGGGATATTCAGGCAGGGAGAGGTCCTTGGGTTACAGAAGAGGAGAAAGATGGACGAAGAATGACTGGAAACCTCATTAAGAAAGCAAAAGCAAACCAAGGAAGAGGATGGATGAGTACAAGAATAACATTCTCCAAATATGGGATGTTGCTTAATTGAGAAAAGCGGGCATTTATTCCTTAATGCCATTCATTTCTAGATACCTATTCTAAAGATTTATTTATTTTTATTGGAAAGTCAGATTTTACAGAGAGAAGGATCATCCATCTGCTGGTTCATTCCACAAGTGGGAGCAGTGGCTAGAACTGAGCAGTTCTGATGCCAGGAGCCAGGAGCTTCTTCTGGGTCTCTCACACGGGTACACAGTCCCAAGGCTTTGGGCCATCCTTCACTGCTTTCCCAGGCCACAAGCAGGTTGTTGGAAGGGATGTGGAGCAGCCCGGACACAGATCAGCTCCTATTTGGGATCCCAGGCATGCAAGGCAAGGACTTTAGCCACTAGGCTACTGCTCTGGGTCCCATTTTTAGATACTTTATTAAATTAAAAAATGTGACTCAGTGAATCCCTACTGATTGGTACTTGAATAAAAAGTGTAACAAAGAACTATAACACATAGGCTGGAAGGAATAGTGTCCTTAAAAAGCTTTAAACGTTTTTATATTTTAAAATAAAACTACTAATTGGTTCTTATAGTTGGCAAGGAAGAATCTGGTAAAAGAAATTTTCAAAAAAAGACAGGATTTTAAATGATAGATGTATGCTTCACTTTGATTTGAATTTCATTAATGAGAAATGGAAGGATTACCATAGCAAATAGTCAGCTACATGGTTTAGCTAGATCAGAGGTTGACATTTTCTTATAGAGGACAAACACTGAATATTTTAGACTTTGAGAGTTCTGTAGCATTAAATATTCATTAACAGTGTTAATATTTAAATTTATTATAATCTACACAATTAATTATGTATTAATTAACAACTAATAATTATTTATGATTGGCTTTTAGAATTAATGTAGTGTTAAGTATAATATTGATATATTGACCATTTATAACAAATGTGTTTATATGTATTAATATTGGCATATTTATATCCATTAGAACTATATAAATGATTGTTCACGGCTGTGTTCCAATGCATGTTAAGTATGGACACTGAAGTTTGAATTTCATATGATTTCCACGTCAGCCAATATTGTATTAAAAATTCTGTCTCACATTCAAAAACATGGCAACACTCTTAGTCACCATCAAACTGAGTCAGTGTGCCGATGCTAAGCCAGAGTGCGGAAGGCCTGCGTCATCGGTAGCCCTTCAGTGTAACAGAAACTCTTTGGCCACTGGACAACAAAGAAGCACAGATCTGTGAAAGCGTGCATGGGTGATCATTTACCCATTTTCCATTTCAGTCGTGCCTTCTTTCATTCCTTTGCTACTTTACAAAGCTTAAAACAAACATGCTCTTTCAGTGTGCCTCAGTTTCCCTTTCTGTTTCAGTGAGGATGACAGTGTATAAGTGTTAAACATGGAACAAAAAAGCTTATCCAGATACCACTTTTTATTTGGCTCTAGACAGTGTTTTCCTACCTCAATGTGAATTTGGGTGTATCTGATAGTCTCGGAATTTATTTCCAACCAATGAACGAAGCCGTTCTACGGCTGTCTGACTCGGTTGAAGCTGGGAAGCCATCCGATTTCACCGTCTCACCTCCAGTCCAGCTCTTCCCTGTTATCTTGCATTATGCTAAGTTTAGCTGTTTCATCGTCTTAGGTAAATCAAAATGCTCAGGCAAACAGAGCCACTGTCCCTAACATCCTTCTGGTCTCCATGTGCGCTTTCAGATGTCGTTCGATGTAGAACACTAATCAACAGAGTGAAGCTTTCAAACAAGCCGTGCAAGTGATGGCACACACCAGGCAAGCCAGACTGCTATGGGCAACTCAGGGCGAAAGGTGTTCTAACTGCTATGGAAATGATGCAATTTATCTACTCTTACAAAAAAAATTCCAAAAAATACAATGTTCATGTCTGTCCAGTGGTTATTTGGCATTCACAGGCGATGGATCTTGTGGAGGGGCTAGAATCCTCTTCTATAGGTATTGTTTAGCAAGTTGCAAAGCACGTGTTCCCATCGGAATGTGAAAATTTGGCTGACTGCAGTTTGGAATACTGATCGTTTCTGAGGGGGTGGATGCTGCCCCTATTACTGTTTTTAAAACCCTCATTGTACACATGAAGAAACTGGGGTGCAGAATCATTGAACAGCTTCCTCAGTGACAAGCTAGGAAGGAATAGCAATAACATCAAAGTTCATTTGAAAAATGCAAAAATGGAACAACCCCAGGGTTGCAAACATAGATATGGAAGGTTAGCCAAGCCAGCTGTGATCTACTGGGTCCCTGGTAGCTGCTGCTTTTTAGAGGAAAAGCAAATGCTGGTTGGTTGTCAGAATAATATTTGCATTGTACTCTCCTGAATTCTGAACTCATGCATGTTCTGAAGAGCTGGAGGTTATAATTTCTTTTTAAATTTTCCTTGTGGCTACCTTTCTCATTTTCTGAAACTCTCTCCTAACTATAGCATTTTAAATTCACTTCTTTGCTTATCACTCAGCATTCTGCCCTCTGGGTAGGTCACTTGACCATGTGACTACCTCAACATAGGGATTTCATGTACTAGGACTTACTGTTAGGCAGAGTAATTTTGGTCCACTTGATCACATTAAACGACTGTGGACACTACTACGTCTATAGAACTGTGCTGTATAGAACAAATAATCAGTCATGTCGAGTAAGACAGTGCATGAATTCAGCTCTTTCTAGTCCTAACTCAAATTACATTGGCTGGCAGGTCAAACACTCACCTGCTAAAATGTGTACAGAAAGTTCTGGTGGGAAGCATTATGTTGCACCACTCAGATTGACATGAGCACTTCCATAGGTTAGCTCCAGTCACTGTGCTTGTAAATATTTGTGTCACTTATTGGCACTGTTGCACATAGTTCTGGTCCAGCAAACTTTCCTCTTAGATATCTCTAAGTTTGCACTTAGGGTATACTTGAATGACCTTCACCCTGTTCCTTCCAGAGGCACAGAGGCAGTGAGGTAATGCTGTTTCAGCTGACTGGCTATTGCCTGCTTTATAAGATGCCAGGGCCACCTGTGTAGCTTCCCCAGGGTGAAGCTGCAGGAACAAACCAGTGTCAATGGTTAACTCAGGCTCCTGGTCCCCCAGGCTTTTCTTTCCTTTATTATTAACTACACAGCATTCTTACCATTACCCAGTTGAGAGCACCCAGCTGACAGATCTGCTTTGGGAAACATACATAAAGGTAAGCATTATTTCATTTTTCTATTACATAAAGATCTTCAGCCTAGGATTCCTCCTGATGATCTCTTGAAGGTACAGTAATACTCTGTGTTAGAGATGCAGATATATAGGCCAAATTAAACACAGTCAAGTTCATTTATTTTCCTATTCAGGAGTTTTAAGCAGGAGTCACAAAGTGTTGTATCATAGTATTTAAGTTATTTTAGAGTTTTGAGTGAAGTCAGAGAAGCAGCTCTTACATCATTTGCATATGTTTCAGCATCTGCAAAGTGGCTTCATCATACTCATACCACATGATGTATCTTGCAATTTTTTTCAAAATCAGATTGATGGATCTGTGTGCATGTGTTTATAAATATGTGACTGTCAACACTGAAGAATGTGACAGCTCAATAAAATCTACAAGAATAGAGTAATGCTTCATTAGAATGCCTCACAATACTGTGAAGGACAAGAAAGCATCCATGTTTCTAGACTTTAACAAAAATTGGAAGCCAAAGATTTCCCCCTTTTGTGTACACTATGATCCTTATAAAGATTTTCTTTCTTTCTTCTTCCTTTCTTCCTTTCTTTCTCTCTCTTTCTTTATTCTTTTCTCTTTCTCTTTCTTTCTTTTTCTTTTTCTTTCTTTCCTTTGTTGGGTAAAGACTTAGAATTTTGTCTGTCTGCTCTCTGGATGATATGAATTCACCTACATATACAATTGACCTATTTCCATTTTTGATGGATTTGGAAGAAAACAAGAAATTTTCTGTAAACCTGATGAATGTTGATCATGTTATTTTATTCGTATAGGGTTGCATGGACTGAAAGAACTTTGGGAAAAAGAGGACTGCAATAGCTCTGCTGAATATTACCTAACAGCTGGCAAAGAGCCAGATCCTTAAGAATAAAAGAATCCATTGATATATCTTTGCTACTTTACTATGGGAAATGTAGAGTGTTGCTCTTTATGTCAGATATTAACCAATAAAACAGCGTGAAGTAGTTAAGCCGCAGTTGTTTTATAGAATGCACTCAAGGAATTTCTGAAATCAGGCCAAAAAGGAGTTTAAAAGTGAACAATGTCTGGAGTTCAGTTTAAATCACGACAGAGTAAGGGCCAAGAAAGGCAAAGCGAGAACTTGAGTAGTGGAGAGATATGATCTTAGGTTTATTTTAGAACAAATCACGATAAATCCAATCAAAACAAAACTATGACAACAGTTGAAAGTGTAAGAAACAATTGGAGTGGGAGGGACACTTGATATCTTATTTTAATGCATTTTTTTCTGAATAAGTATTTTTACTTGAGAGAAAATCATTTTCAAGGACATTGAAAAAACCTTTCTCCTATTATGTAAGTTAGTGGAGAATACAAGAATTAGATGTGATTCAGTTGAAAATTAAGTATTCTTTAGAGGAAAAAAATACACAACATTTAGATGAAAATAAATATTCAATCCCAAATGACCTGTGTATTTTCTTTATTGTGTGTAAATCTTAATCCTTGAATATACTATTCAGTTTTTGTCTTACATTAGACTTATGCTCCAGCATTTTGTACTACTTCTTGCCAGTGGAGAAGGTCAGTGTTTCAAGCATCACATGGACTATAAATATTTACATAGTAGGGGAGAAAACAGGCCTTGAACTGCTTAAAATGCCATATTCACTGCCTCCTCACCTCAAATTTGTAAAGGAGCTGCTAGCACATTGATTTTATACATGAGGCTTAGATTTTCCACTGTCTGGCTGTGCAGTCTTGGAAAAACATATAACTTCTCCAAGATGCAAATTTATTCTTGTCTGAATTCACAACTGGCTGTGCTTCCCACTGTCCCACTCTACCCCACATTTTCTAGCGCATGGACAGAGATCAGAGGAAGAGCTACACACAGATTCCTCGGAGCTCATCCAGCATGGATGGACCTGGGAAAACGGAAGGGCAGCAACAGTCTTCTTGTGAAACTCTGGGTGACATTCTTCTTAGGTATTAGATGCAACAAACAGGCTGGGTGCCTGTCATGTCTGGAGCTTGCACCTCTCCAAAGCAGCCAAGGTCACAGGTTTCAAGACCCCATCACGACTGCTTACACACTGCATTGATGACTGGCACATTGATGCAGTGATAGCTTTCATAACGGTGAAAGTTTCATGTTTTTGTGATTATGTTTTTTAATCATGAGAATGAAATGTTTCTTTTTTTCTTCTAGAGAGCAAGGATGTAAATTTTATGTAAGATTTCTATGGCTTTTTTTTTTTCTCACCGTAGTTTCAAGTCCTCAATCAATGTGAGGCTCTGAAATTGGTCATTTATTCATTGCCCTTATTTGGTTGGTATTATAGTTAGGATACATTTTCTGCTAATTTATTCCTGCATTATCCCTCTTGGGAAATACTTATATCTGATAAAAATCTCTAAATCTTGAGTGGATGAAACATTATCTTTTGATGAAACAAATGTATTAAGAATGCAAACTTAAAGATTTGTTATTGAGCAACATAGTTCTTGATTTCTTTAACAGGTCTTTATTGACTGGCGACTTGATACCAAGCATTGACTAGACTTTAAGGCTGTATTGGTGAATAGCGAAAGATGAAACAGCATGCTTTTGTGAATCTTAGTAGAGGTTGGGGGAGACTCATTAAATAAATGCAGGTGAAATAAATAACATACTAAATGGTGATACGTCGGGAAATAAAATAAGGGAAGGTCTTGTTGGAGCTAGAGTTGGGAACATTATGCTAGTATTGTTTTCCCTTTTCTGTGGTTGCTTGACAAATTGCCCCACATAGTAATTTGGAAAAGCAAATGTTTGCCATCTTGTTTGGGGGTATGTTTTGGGGTTCATCCATGCTGTCAAGTGCTTGCAGGGGCTGCAGGCAGCTGCATTTTTGCCTGGAGATGGTCATCCTTCAACTCCCCTCACTGGCACTGACCAGATCTGGTTCCTCCAGATCAGTTGAATGAGGGCCTCCTCTCATCACTGCTCATCTCACTGGAGTTTGCCATCAATTCACTGGCACATAATTCTCTCTGTAGAACAGTTCACAATGTGCTCACTGGTTTCCATGATGGCAAGTGAGTAAGGTGGATGTGATTGAGTAATTTTCCAATTTAACCATGAAAGTGGCATCCCTTCAGTTTTGCCATATTCTGCTAAGTGGAAATAATTGCTTTAGTTGAGTTTACAGTCTTACACAAAGTCATGAGTATCTGCAGGTCATCGAAGTCTCCTATAATAGATTTGCATTTATGAATAGGATTGTAAAAAAAGGCTTCACCAACGGATGAAGATCCAAGATCTGTGGTGACAAGGAGGTGAGAGGTAGAGACAATTTGGTGGACTAATTTGGGCTGACAGAACAGCTCCAATGCAGAAGTACCTCTGAGCTTTTTAAGAAGGAGCACGGAGGCCAAAGTATGACAAGCAAAATTGCAAGAGTGACAGTTGTCATGGTTGAGTTTGTGTGAGTCTGCTGTTTTTATCGAAGAAAGAATATTTGCAAACCAGGTGTGTCAGAGAGTGCTTCCAAGAGGCTGGAAGATATCAGAGGAGGTGACCATTTGAGGAGAGAGGGAAGAAGGGAGACAAGGAAAGAAAGACAGATTTTATATATAAAGAGAGAATATTGTGCATGACAGGTGAGGCAAAAGAACAAACTACAAATCTGAGAATGAGCTGGATTAGCACATACATTGGGCGGAAATGAAGACATGCACTTTTGGCACGCCCAAGGGAAGAAATGAAAGGTGTCATGAAAAGATGTGAGGAGGCTATTGGTGTGTTTACCAGCAGGAGACGTGTACAGGACACACAAACCCCACTGACAGAACTAGACTCCCTCGGTTTCATCCCGATGTACTGACAGATGCGCAACTACAAAGTGGAAGCTGATGTCTTTGGCAGTGAACAAAATTCTCCAGGTGACTCTCCTGATTAGGTTGTGCATTCTGTTCGTGTTTTAGTGAAAAATAACTTGGTACACATATTCAGCAGCTGAAGTATCTCCAATGGGTTCCTTTGTTGGAAATCCTGAGAGTAAGGTCTCCAGATCAACAGATGTTTGTGAAAGAAAAAGCAAAACCAGAGAAAGCAGCCTAAAGAAGAGACTGGGTTAAAGTGTCTGTGCCTAAGAGCTCAACTTCATGGGAACAAAAGAAAACAAAGCAAAACAATCTTCTGCACTCTGAAGAGCGTGCTCAAATGATCCCTGTGCTGGACTGATGCCAATCTGCTCAGCTCTGCTGACTGAGAGCACAATTTTTCTCTTATAACTTTCTAGGTTCTTTGTGAACTGGGATAATTAGCTGTTTTACACTGTTAAGTGTACTGTGGGGATGACTCTTTCTCGCATCTGATTTTAAGTGGAAAGAAGAGGTCAATTCATTCCTCCTCTCGCTCCCAAGTTTTACCCGAAAATCAAGGATGCAAATGCTAAGATAGATGGCTCATTTTAATAGAGGCTTTTCATTAGAAAATATAGTTTTCCCAGGTCATCTTGTTTACCTCTTCCCAGGGATCTGAAATTGTCCAGAAGTGTAAAGAAGCATTTTTTAAAAGTCAATTATTTAGATAAGAGATATCACTGAATTAGATTTGCCCAACAGCTCCACATAAAGAAGGTGACTTTCAGCTTAATGTGTTGGAAATATCACCCTCATTCAGCTTTTCATTTTTGTTATATTAGCTTAGTTTTGAAGAGTTCATATGGTTTCATGGCTTTAGATGACATTTTATAAAATTTGTTCTTCCTCAAGCTGAAAACATTTAGCTATTGCTTTACTTCATAGAAAAGGATACGCTTTCAGCAGACATGAGACTATATTTTGTCACATTTTAGCCATCAATTATATTCTAAATCAGAACCATGTTTTTATGCAATCAATAATTATTTGCTGAGTCCTACAGTATTCCATACTAAGAGTACAAAGATAATCAAGATCTTGTCTGTCGGGTGTCTGGCAGAAAAGGGCAGATCTGTAAGCAATTAAGAACAGTGGAATGGCCCACTACTATCCTAACGTGAAATGTGCCGAGTTCCCCAACAAGCTGCAGTTGTTTCCAGGAACACAGGAAGGTGAGCAAGTCCGTGGTGTGCTGGTGCTGTCATGCTTCGGCTTTTGAAATCCAAAACTTTTTACAAATGCAACACTACTACTTTTATCACCAACTCTGTTATAGGATTTTCCACTGGCAGAAGCTCAGGCTGACAGTTCTCCTAAAGTTGTTGCCTTTTCCCTCCTGTGATTTGGTAACTGTGTATTCCAGTCTGGTTTCTCTAGAGAAACAAGAGCAGCAGAGTGCACCCAGAGCAGAAGGCAGGAAAGCCAAAAAGAGGGATAGCAAAAGGGAAGGAGGAGGAGACGAAAAAGGGAGAGAGAGGGAAGAGGAGGTGGAGAAGAACAGATTTTTTTTTTTTAAGTTTGGCTATGGAGCTGTCAAGTTCTAGGAATAGATAATATTGCAGTGAAGAGGCTGAATTTGCAGGGTAACAAACAGACTGAAGAACTACACTGAAGTCTTCGAAGAATTCCTTCTTTTAGCAAATTTGAGTCTTGATTTTCAAAGTCCTCTGATGATTGAATGAAGCCCACCCAATGATGAAGAGTGATGGACTTTGTACACAGTCTGCTGCAGGTAACTGCTCATCACATCGCACATGGGTCTTCTCCAAGATATCCTGGATTGGGGCTCAATCAACACCATAAGCCAAGGGATTGCATAAACTTAACCACTGGAGCAACAGGGGGCTGAGTTGAAACTGGAGTGGCTGGAACTTGACCCAGTACCATACGGTATGCTAATGCAGCAGGTGGAAGCTTAGCTAGCTATGCTGCTCACGACAGCCCTGTGAGATATTTTTTAATGGAAAATTTTGAGAAGCGCTACCGGAGGAATATTTTTATGAGACAAAGTTCTTGGATTTGGTTACTATTTGATTAGTTACTTGGCTCTGCTCCAGAAAAATATCTACTCAGCCGCAAATTTAGTCAAGTTTCTCCCGACTCCGTGTTTTTCTCATCTCATGGGAAACTGATCCAAACAATGGGTAATTCAGAACATTCTGTTTCTATTTTGGGAAAATAATCCAAGGTAAACTTATCACACAAGGTACCTGGCCTAATGGCTAGATAAAAAATTGTTCAGTTAATCTCATACCAAGGGCAGCACAATAGATTTGCTGAACAAGAACTGGACATCTCCACCAACTAGCACCTGAAAGACTCACTAATCCATTCTTGATAAGCCAATTAGGTTATTAACTGAACTTTCAATGCTCTTGTAATGGATTATGGTATTCTTTTTATGTGACATGGTGAAATCCTTCCTGGATTTGCAACTAAACTTTGAGAAGGTGCCAGAATGTTAGACTGTGAGCTATACACCAGGATTGTCACCTCACAATTGCTCCTTTTGTATGTGTAATTTGTCTTTCGTTTTTAGGTTGGAATTGGGACAACTTGTGGCTGATTAGGTATGACACATGAGAAAGCCATGTTGTTCATATAAGCAAATCATTTAAGACCTCTTGAGCTACACATATTTAAATTTGTACTTTATGGGCATACAATCTTATTTCCTTGAAACAAAACTCTTCTTTAACATAGTACATAACAAAGTGGAGCTGAAGGTAAGATTATACCACCTGTACTGGGTATACAAAACCTAAAGAAGCATTCAGAAAAGTAAAAATGAACCAAATAAAATTTCAAAAAACTGACCCAACCAAAGCCAAACATTTACAAAATTATCCCTGTTTTCTGCTTGGGACACTGTGTCCATGAATTATTCTGCTGGCAAACTATTCAATTTACTTCTATTCGATTTACAAACTATTCGATTTACTTCTCCTGAACAGCTGTGTGAGATCATTCCTGTCTTTAGGGTGTATAACTGGCGGATGTGCTTCTCCAGTGCTGCATGGTACCGGGCTGCTATATCTTGGTGCATTGTGTGTGGAAGAAGCCTATGGGTTCAGATTTAATAGAACTGTCAGTTATGAAGGAAAGAAATCCAAACTTCAGTCACCGTGTCTTTGATGTGAGTGTGTGTCTGTGTGTGCAAAATATATCAATTATGCTAAAATAATGCAAAGATAATGACTGCGATGATGATAGTATTGTGAACCTGGACTAATTCAGATATGAAAACATTCAGTAATCATGATGAGTTCAGCCAACAGAATGCTACCTTTCTTATTCTGGTTTTGGGAATTGAACAAGTGCCATCTCATTCTTTCTTAGCAGAGACACTAAGGCTTGTTATGTTTGGCACTAAGTATATGACAATAATATATCAGTTCCTTTCTGGGGTGAAAGTTAAGGTCTAGCAGATGAAAGCATTGGCGGAACTCCTTCTGTGCCTGGGGAGTCAAGAAAGTCTTGGGGTGGAAATGAAATACATTAATGTACCAAGTTGACAGAAAAAGGGATTTCTTGATTCTAAAGAAGCTAACAGTCTGAAGAAGCACAAGATATTCAGAATGGCTCTGAATGTGCTTCTTAGTGTGAATGTGCAAGCAGAGTAGTTAAGCAAAGAAGGTATAGCCTAAGTGAAGGTGTGTTAATACCCTCACCATTTCTATCCCACATTGCTTGGGCCTGGAGTTGTAAACCTGAACTCCTGCACCTGTTCCTTGTGACTAATTTGGGGAAAGGGGAAAAATTAAATAGGAAATGTGGAGAAGAAGTAAGTTATTAAAGCATCTGATTTCCTACTTTGTAGAAAACACTTTTGTTTAGATGCAAAGTAGGTTTTTCTAAGAACTGGTCAAATAAAATTTTTTCTAAGAACTGGAGTATCTCAAAATGAAGGTAGCAATTATTTACTGAGGGTCTTCTTTCTTTTAAAGTTGTTCATTTCCTGTGTTGTATTATCCAAAATGACATTGATATTGAAGGAACCTTTTTAGATCTAGTTCTGTATTTGGGTCATACTGCGCCTCTCACTCTTTCCAAACATATTTGTTTCTTCTGCATGGCGTGGGACTGTTGGGCTAAACTTTATAGGCCAGATATCCCAAAGAATGGCTTACTGTACAGCTAACTAGAATCAAATAACATGATATTTATTTATCAGCATTATTCTTTCTTCTGAAGATGCTCATCTCCTGTGTGTTATTTTTGAAAATTATGTTGGCATCAGCATCTTCTTCAGCCCAGGCTAAAGAGGAAGGGAGAGGATTCTGGTATAATCAGTGCCAATTTATATAAATCGATAAAGCAAAAATAGATCACATCTGACACTCCAATTCAGAAGAAAAAACAATTGATTGAGATGTTTTCTGCCACCAAATGGTTGGAGACCATCTTAATTTACCCCTCTGGGGAAGGTAATGGAACTGGTTTGACACAGTATGGAGTATCTGATGAGAGCAGTGAAGTTGAACCAGTTTCACAAGTTTTCAAGTTTTAGTGGCTTTTCAGAGTTTTGTTCTGAATATCTGATGCTAGATGACTTCCATTTTATAACAAACATCGGGGAATGGCTTGACAGAAGATGGTTTTGATTCTATAAGGTCGCTTGATCTTTGCCTTATTTCACTTAGTACAGGCATGGTGCTGAATGGATAGCAACCAAAAACGCTCACAAAACCAGATTCAACAGTTTACAGAATCATGTCTGCTTTCAGTAGCCAGAGACCACTTTACCACACACACACACACACACACACACACACACCTCACTTTGTATAGCTTTTACTTCTTGTAAGCTGAGAAAAAAACAAGAGATATATTAAGAAATGGTTATATAAATATATAACTATTACATAAATCATATATTCTGAAGTTTGATTAGGGTCAGCTGCTGTGGTGTGGTTAAACTATAACCCACATGCAGTGCCAGCCATCCCGTATGGTCACTGGTGAGACTCTTGACTGCCCCTTCTCTGATCCAGCTCCCCGCTAATACTCCTGGGAAGGCAGTAGAAGACGACATAAGTCCTTAGGCTGTTGCATTTGTATAAGAGACCCAGAAGAAATTCCTGACTCCTGGCTTCAGCCTGGCCAGTCCAGGCCATTGAGTGTTTAAGTGTAAATCAGCAGATAGATGATCTCTCTCTCTCTCTCTCTCTCTCTCTCTCTCTCTCTCTCTCTTCCTTATCTCTCTCTCTCTGGAGTTCCTGACTCTTAATTCAGTCCTGGCTCAACTCTGATTGTTGCAAGTATTTGGAGAGTTTACCAGCAAAGGGAAGATCTCTCTATCTCTGTCTGAATGTCAAAAAATTAGAATGAGCCGAAACTTTCTTATTGTTATGCCAAAACTTTATTTGAAAATCACTTGCTGAATGTAGATTCTCCCTTCCAATTCATTATTAGAATATATTTGACCAATTTTTCACAGCAATAGCATCTCAATTTTCACTTATGCGATGATGTTTAATGGGGTAGATGTTGTGTATTTTTATTGCACAAAGAAAGAATGCTTAATGCTTGTTGTCTATTATTCTAAATGTTTTAAAAGTATTAATCTTTCAATCGTTATCACAGATTTCTTTTACAAACAAGGAAATACAGACACTGAGAGATCATGTAATGCACTGAAGGTCACAACATCACTACGTGACCAGATGGTTCTCCTCTAGCATTTGTTTTTAGCTTTCAACCTTCGCCCTCTACAGAAATTCAATACCTAATAAATCCATGTCTGTTGGGGAAGTTACATTACCACTTAATTTGAATTTTGTGAGGAATATCCAGAAAGTACATGGAAAACACACCTTATGAAGAAAATGTTTATGAATTACAAAATTTTGGACACAAACTTTTGAAGTATCCTTGTGCACTCACAGGTGAAGAAACCTCTGTGGATAACATGTAGGTATCACCAAAAAATGCTCAGGGATTTTATGAGAAGACGGAATCAAATATTTCCACCACTATCCTATTTTCTGCTTCTTACTGATTAAATGAAGTATTTCTATTTTGCACACCGAATCTTAAAGTACCGTTTCTTTAATAAGGTATTTAAATAATAAAAACATATAAGTCAGAAATAGAAAAGATAACTGTACTGTATTTAATGTGCAGAACCCAAGAAGCACTAACACAGAGATTTGTTGTTTTCAACATGGGTGATTAATAACACAAACAGAAATTTAACAACACAGATCAATAATGATTGTACTTCCTAGGCAAGCATAATCCATAACCGAAGGAAAGTAATGTTTCAGTGTTAGGAGAAGATCGTTCCCAATGACACATGGAATTCTGTTGACATTACTGTCACATGTTGAACTGGAATGTCACATGTTTGAGCAGGAAGTTATAGATAAAATCACACCTCAATGGGCCTCAACAGATATCTTAGTATACAATGAAAAATATCCTTAACACATGAAAGAGTATATTAATACTATACAAATGTTGATTTTTGTTTTAAAGTTACTTCTGGTGCCAGGAGATATATACAGTGAGAACTTTCATGAGAAAATAGAGTCAATCGTAATTTTACTTTTTATTACATTTAGTTAATAAGAAGTAGTAGTGATGTGATACATCTAGTAAAATATGGTTTGCCATTTATTGCACAGCAAACATTGCATTTCATTGATTCAAAATATCTAGTACTGATGAAGTCAAATGTACGACTGTAGAGAGATTATTGGGCAAAAGCCAGTAGTCACCAGGAGAAATTGTATTTTTAAGTATAAAATATTTTCACATTTCCCGAGGAAGAAAGCTATTAGCATTTCAATTTTTATGTTTCAAAAAATATTTACATCAAACTGATGGCTTATTAAGTAGTGGATTTTCAACCTTCTTCAAAATAATACCTCTTGAAGAAACCGTATGTTTACTTTTTCAAGTTCCAAACATACACTATCGGAACAGAGTCAGTGATTTCCCTATGCTAAAAACTGTTAGTGTATTTATCTTTTAGATGAATGAACTCCTGAAATCTAATAAACGTCTTTGTTTTGTTTGGCATTTCCTTTTACGTAATCTCAGCTTTTGAACCAAAGATTTAGGTCACTCCCTGGCATATTTTTGTTTTTCTCTGTTCATCTTCTTATCTGATTTGGTTCCTAATGAAAATCACAAACAGTGTTTGGTGTACCAGTTCTCAACTGAGAGAGATCTTTGACCTTATTTGGCACATGTTAGCTCATAATCAATTATATGAGAGTAACGCAAGTTTAGTAGTAGATCTCTTTTCGTAGTGATGAAAATACAAGTGATTTGGAAAGTTAAGTTAGTGAGATGCTAGTACTTGAAAGACTCAGAAGGGTTTTGATTCCAGCATCCATGTCTCGTTGGTTTACCATCCCAATACTATAGCACCTCTTTTTCTCTTTGATGCGTTGGGGACGTCTTCTAGCACCGTCTTAGTGTTAACACCAACATGTGTTTCAGAGCCAATCTCGCCTCTACCACTTTGGAGCTGTGTGATTTGAACAGTTTTAAAGTGTGGTGGAAGTCTAGCAGCAGTATCACCTTTGAATAGGCAAGCAATGCACATGGCCAAGTTCCAATTGCAACCTGCTGACTTAGGACGTCTAGAGATAGGCTCCTGTGTATCTATTACAAACCCTCCAGCTGATTCTGCTCTCTGCATGGCTAATTGGAAATGACGTATGTAGGTCAAGGCAGTTTACCCCATCTAACTTCTGCTTTTTCTTTAAGTAGGATTCATGGTACCAATGATATAAAGCTCACAGAAGATCAGGAAAATGAATGTGAAACAGCTCACATGTGTCATGGACTTAAAAAGTGAAGACCTGCCTAGATGACTAAAGGTTCTTGGCAGGATTGATTCTACATCATTCTTTCAGTTTGGTTGTCTGTGGGAAAAGCGATCATTTTCCCTGCAAGACAACACTATTTCTAAACTTTGTAGAGATGTCTAAGTCTACTAGTAGAAAAGTTATGATTACATTTTGGCTATATGATATTTCAAAAAGTATGGAAAATCGAATCCAAAGTTTATTTTGGTGCAAAAAAATTTTGAAATATATGCATAAAAATGCTCAAATATTCACGAAAATTTGGTTTGAAAAAATTTGCAGTTTTCCCATCTATATAGACATAGGTCTCAACTCCATTTTCCACAAACTTCTTGAAACGCACACACAGAGACACACAGACACAAACACAAACACACATTCGAGATGGATTGTAGCAGTCAGTGAAAACAAAATACATACAAATTGAGGAGAAAAGGATACTAATACACTATTGGTGGGAATACACATTGCTACAACCCTTGGTGAAACAACATGAGGATTATTTAGATTATAGAAATGTGCCTACCAAACCATCCAGCTACGTTACTCTGGATAAATCTGTAAGAAGTGAAATCAACATGTTTAGGAGATATCATATTTGTAGCAACCCAGTTCACAATATCAACGATGTTTGGTCACTGGTGATCGGATGAAGAAAATGTGCTGTTTATACACCATGAAATATTATATGAAAGAAACCCTGAAATCCTGATGGGTGTAACAAAATGGACATATCTGGGGGTTCATTATGCAGTAAACCAGACCCAGGAACACAAATATTACCTAGTGTCTGTTATTTGTGCAAGTTAACATATAGCGTATAAATACAATTGTCATATTATTTGGTATATGGTTATAAATATTGCTTCACTAATCCTACCGTGTTCATGACAATATGTCCTTTTTTCTCATGTTATGATCATTGTCACAGATCCTTCACATTCTGGTAATTATATCCCCATTTTTTAAGAAAAATAGTATATTTGTGCATTATATAATATTTACATTTGAAGGGAATGTGGCCAAATGATAAAATTTGATATGTTTTAAAACTAAAAAAAATAATTTATGAAAAAAAAGAAAATAAGTCAGTTACATTATTTTTTTCTAACCAAGAAATCTTGGGAATCTATGGGAGAATGCATGTGCTATTTGTAAGCTTCCACCTTTATGTTTACTGTTAACTTATGGGATTCTGGCTGTTTTTGCCACAGCAGTTTTATCAAACGCCCAGTTTCTGTCACAGGATTTGAATTATTGACACTATGTCTATTTGACTAGGATACTGCAGTTTTAAATTCCTTAGATGAAAAAACAAATGTTCTTGAATAAAACGATAAACAGTATAAAAAGTTTTACCATCTAGTTCCCACTGAAACATCTGAAAGTTCTTTTCCTCTCCTCATTGTATTCCAGCTACGTTGGCCTCATGCTGCCGTATGTGGAGTAGAGGCGTACAGAGGCTGATCGCCACCTTGCCCTGACCATCCTGGCTGTCTTCTTGGACCCATGAAAGGCTGCAGTATGAGTAGCAGGTGTTAAATAAACACCTCCCTTGGGCCAGGTGCTGTGCTGGCTCCTGGGGCCAGCCTCACCTCGTTTTCATGGTAGGATGTTCTATATCAGAATCAAGCAGGCCCAAGACACATCTCTTCTCCAACTAAGGGCTATTATTATTATTATTATTATTATTATTGATTATTATTATTATATGATTTTCTGTAGGCACCAGAAAAATGAGCATATGTGTTCTGATTTTCAAACAAGTCTCCTGAAGTTGGAAGGGAACAACCACCCCAAGGCGTTTTGTATTTATTTATTTCAAAGTTGTGCTTCTGACATGGGGTGAGACAGTGGGAAAAACATAACACATTAAATTCCTGAAGTGTGAAACTACAGGGTTTCTGTAATTGTGGCAGTCTACAGCCCCAGGGCATACCCTTAAATTAGCTTAACTAGCTGGAAAGGAGTGAAAATATTTAGCTATAAACTAGACTTACAACTGCACGTAACATTTTTCAAATGGTCAACACATCTCTGCTTATTAAATCTATATGTAGATAAAAAGAGTAAAAGCAAGTTGTTCCAGTATTGACAGAGAACACACACTTCTGACTCACTGAATCTCTGGTTACACCACACTCAGGGCAGAGGTAGATTGGGACACCGCTAATACTTCCCAACCCTAGCGATACCTGCTTACATCACTGTGGGTCTAGTCCCAAATGCTACACAGGTAGTTTGCACAAGGAGACCTTGACAGGGAAACTGGTAGAATCCACTTATGCCCGGCCTCAGCTGTTTCATTGGTGAGCAAGAATGCTGTCCAATTATTTGCCCAGGCGTTCATGTTCCAGACTGCACCTCGGATTTAATCACTTACCTATCTTCCTGCCTAGATATTTGTGCTGGTAAAACACAGCAACCTGATCCAGGCAGAACTGGCTGTTTCTACTTTCTGTCCAAAGGGTCAGTGGGAGAAAGGCTGATGTGGTGATTTTATAATTGAATGGTGGCCATTGTTCTGTATTTTTTTTTCTCCCCTTTAAAGAAAAGAATCTACACGCTGGAAAGCCCTCAGATAAGAAAGTCTACCTAAAAACATTGTTGGCCATCATACAAACTTTGAGCTCAGAGAAAACAGGTCACCTTTGTTACATTTCAGCTGGATAAAATGGTGTTCTATGCTTGAGTGATTGAGGTTCATACGTTTATACGGGGATTATTTTTCTAGTGACTCTTCAGACTTGAATTGGGGACTTCATTTAGGTATATAGCACTGGGCGGCTTAACAAAGCAGACATTTTCTTTTTCAGTGTTTATGCAGTTTAGTTTACTTGCAGGACAAAATGACATTAAAAAAAACAGAGAGGAAAGAGAGATTATTTCATCTGCCCCTTCACTGCCGAAATGCCCACAACAACCAGAGCCAGGCCAGGCTCCAGACAGGTACCCACAACACCATTTAGGTCTCCCACATGAGTGACAAAAGCCCAAGCTCTTGAGTCGTCACTGGGCATCTCTTGGGATGCACCCTGGCAGGTAGCTGAATCAGAAATGAAGATGCAGGGACTCAAACCAGTACACTGGCATAGAGGGGATGCATCACAGGCAACAGCTTAACCTGCTTTGTTAAGCAAGGTGCACTTCAGACGTTTATTCTCTGATCCGTTAAGAGACTAGAACTTTGAGTCAAGGTATTGGCAAGATCATTGTACCTCTAAACATTCACTTACTTCTGGCTGCAGGTAGCTGCTACCTGTGCATGCAGGTACCTGTGCAGGCATCTCCCACCTGTGCATACAGCTGCACTTGCCTTATCCTCGAGGTGTATGGTGGTGGCCAGGCTTCTTTCTTATAAGGGCACTAGATATTAGATTGAGGCCCATCTTGATGACCTGATTTTAACTTTGTAAAGTCTACGAAGATGCATTTCCACATTCGCTGCATCACAAACCATGATACAGAAAAGCAAGAGACTCAAAATATTCTTTAGTAAAAAAAAAAAAAAAAAACCACACACACACACAATGAAATGAGGAATGGTGTTATGTTCATTTTCTTGCTAATGATTTTTTCTATTTTGGTTATTTTTTTACATGTTTCAGGGTTCAAGATAATGCAAGAGAAAATACGTGTGTTTCCACTTACTGTGCGACTCTTTCATGAACGTCCTGGCTTTTTCGTAATTTCCCGTAACTATTCGAACTTGATTAACTGGCAGCAAACAGACAATCTAAGTATTTATAATAAAATGGAAGAGCATGTCTCACAAAAAGGAAGGGAAAGACCAAATAAAAGGGAAAAAAACGGAACAATTAACCGTGATTTGGGAAAAGGTGAAAGTTGTGAAGGCATGCAGTATTCTCAAAAATAGTTATCCTATAAACATGAAGAAAATTGGGATTTGGATATGGACGCAACAGCTCATGACTCAGATTTTCTTCCCTAACTTCTCATGGGCTCCAGACAGTCCTGTGTTCTGAAGTTTCCTCTATATTTTCCAGACCTCCTAGCCTAAAGAGAAATAACAATAGGAACATTTGCATTTACTTAAGGCTTTGGAAAAAGTCAAAGTGAAAATAGAAGAAACCTTAAGGAGTGTCTCTGGAATAAGTGACTCAATTATTTTGGCCAAGACTATCTTTTGGTCCTTCTTTTCATGACAGCAACGGGAATATTCTAGGCAGTGAGACAAGGAGGTGGTTGTAAAGGTGAGGCTATGCGCTGAATGTTCTACGAAGAAACAGGCTCACTCTGAGATTATTGACCAATCAATCAATGTTGCATTTGCTAATCTGAAGTTGAAAGAACTTGAGTGGCTAGCAATTAGTGAATGTGTGTATTTTATATTGAGACATCTAGAGGGAAAGGGAACTACTTCTATTACCATAAGCATTGCTGGTGGTTATGAATGTGATAGAGAAATACAGTGAGCAGATTTATCAACAGACATAACAAAATACTTTTACTTAATATCTTGAGAATATATTCCTCCAGAGACTCAAGGCCGTGGGCAGTCATCTGATGCTTTCCCATGCCATAAACAAGCAGCTGGATCAATAGTGGAGAAGTTAGGACACAAACTGGCAGCGATATAGGATGCTGACGCTTGAAGGTAGAGCCCGTTTAGCCCCCACACCAGCCCCTACAATGGCTAGGTTTAACAAGGCTGGACTGCATTATTCCAATGCTTCTGTAAGTGTTACGATAAATCACACTTGCCAATAAATGCTAAGTAAGAAAAAATGTCATGTGCCAGGACATGATACTTGTGGCTTGCAACGGATTACCAACCCTGAGAGGCAGTAGAAAGTATTGTTCTTTAAACCCCTGTATTGAAAGGCCACAGCATGTGTCCAGACAAAACTGTCAGCACTGAGCATTTGTTAGAATAGATTTCATCAGGATCATAAAGATTTGGGGCTAGCGCTGTGAGATGGCACATAAACTACTGCCTGTAACACCAGCATCGCTTAGGGAATCAGTTCCTGCCCTGGCTGCTCCATTTCCAATACAGCCACCAGCTTGCACCTTGGGCAAAACAGTAGGAGCAGGCCCAAGTATTTAGGCTTTAAGGTCTTTTGCCTTATTTAACTTGGAAGTCTTTGTCTCTGCTATTTAGAGTTTCCATTCAAATTCTGCCAATCATTTTCATTTATCATTTAATTTTATATGAATATGTTAATGTATGTTAAGTCTCAATTTGCTGATTTCAATATCAAAGTACCTTTAGTATCTTACTTACAGGATTGTTTAAGAGTTAAAACAGGTCATTTCATAAACACCATGATTCATAAACACCATTCATAAACACCATGATTCTAATAGATACTATCTATTCAATAGCCTATAGCTTGTTATTATTGCTATTATTATTGTTACATTAAAATAGTAACTTATATCTCTACATGAACAACCTTTTATACATGTGACCAGACATTCAGAGTAAAGATTTGGAAAATCTGATACCATGGTAACTTTGTAGAGTTTATTGGGCATTTTGTAGAACTGCTAAAAGAAAACATAAGCATGAAATGATAAGGGTAATGAAAACATTGTCATTATAACTTAGGTCATGACAACCTTCTGCTCTTGGGAATGAGGCCTCTCAGTACTGGAACGATTTGATGTTAGATAACAAGGGACTCGTTCTGACTTTTGGTCATTGAGCAGGTGACAGCTAGGTATTTGTTCATGGTTTTGAGGTATAAACTACTTGTGAGGATCCAGACTCCTCTACATGAAAAAAAAATGATGGTATTTCATAATTCAAGAGGGTTCACATGGCACAGTCCAAGAAGTCTGTCTCGAGCCCCATGTGGTAACAGAAATAATCTGACATAGTGCAATGCTCATGTGGCAGACGTGACGTAAGCAGTTGAATTTGTGAATCAAACAAAGGAAAAGTTCTGGACAATTTATGTGCATTTTTGTTAACAGGATCACAGAAGCGGAGTTAGCCATTCAATTCCAAATGAGACATGACCTCACTGGAATTTGTTCCTTGAGTAAATTGCCAGGATGCCCATAAAGGTCCGGGTCAGTTGCCCTGCCTGCGAGCTCTGGTCTCATCATTGCCATCAGCAATGTGTTCCAGGAGGTCTCAAGAAAACGTTTAGCAAACAAATATAGTGTGGGAATTTTTCTATTTTGTCTCAAAGGTGGTTTGGTAACCAAACTGGAGATCAAGAATGGATTGGAGTGAATTTCCATATTAAAATTCTTAAATCAAAAGATACTTGTTTGGTGGGTTTCAGTAGCAGGAATTCAAAGAGTAGGTCAGACTCGGGGGCACCCGGAATGCTTTGTTAAGCAGACATAGGTTTTGTGATTATTGAGGAAACACAACTGAAAGCCCAACTCTGAGTACTTCGTGTCATATAGTTTTGACTACCCTATAGTGAGTATACAAATCTTTTGTTCTTTTTCACACCTTCACGGTGTCCTCCATCCCAAAAAACACCAACTCTCTGTGGTTCACAATAGCAACCTACAGCTGATTGCAGCTGACTCCATTCTGCCCTGGGCCTGCATCTCAGCAGCCTCCCTCCACCTTCCACCCCACCTTGGATTTCTGAAGATTGGGGATTTGTGTGTTTATTTCCTGAGACTGCATAATAATCTCCCCACCCTCCCCATCTTGTGTCTGCTCCATACAGTCTCATCACCAGCATCATAATGTTAAAATGCTCGTCAAAGATGTTTTATCTTGGTACTGATCCAACCATGCTACTTTCCAGAATGATACAAATTCTTTATAATTACTTAATAGGTGCTGCTCCCCCCTCCCATCTCTGTCTTGTAGTTCTCTGCATTTTGGATCCCATAACCAAAACAAATCTACATTTTTATTTTTCAACCTACCTCTTACTCATTGTGAATGGTTTATCTGAAGGAGTTTCATTCAGCGTGAATAGAGTAAGGGTGAAAATCGCACCCTTGGGAAACTGTGGCTCAACAACTATTTGCTGTAGAATGGATTCAGTAGAGAATAAAAACAAACAGATTCAAGACTTTTAAGAAATTAGGAACTCATCCAGAAGTGGAAAAGGTTAAGCAGGAGAGCAAGTTTTTTTTCTTTTTTTTTTTTTTGTATGTGAGCACTGTTTAAGTAGAATATTCACAGAACTTGATTAATAAATTATAAAAACTTAAAAGCTTACTGATTTGTATGAAACTAGGATAAATCATTCTTAAGAAAACAACAGTTTAAGTTCAATTTGTTTTTTTCTCTCACTTCAAAAAAGCATGAATTGTGACTTAGCTTGGTATAATATTTGCTTAAAGTATACATAGTGAAACTATCCAAAGATAAATTGACTCTGCCCAGTTTTAGTTCTTGTACTGACAGCAAAGGTCATTTTTTTGTGGTCCACATACTAGAAGCTAGAGGCGAGCTCTGTGGCTTTGCATACTTCTCCCCCTTACATAACAGCTTTTTAAGTTGAGCTTAACTGGACTTTGCTAGTGGAATTTTGAATGAAATCTGATCTGATGCTTGAATATTCAAACACCAAGCCAAAAATTAGGAATTAAAATACACTACATCTTAAGAGAAGCTTTCTGAGATCAACCAGAACATTCAGGAAATTCTAAGACATGACATGATTTGCAATGCTGTATCAGAGCCAACATTAAGTCTCAGGAGCCAATTTTGTATACTTCTGACAACTCCACATTCCCAGACTTTTTATCAATAAATTATAATTAACCATGATTGAGATATTTATACCCCAGACACAGGAAGCTACAAAACAATCCTTTCACCCCCAGAGTTAACTTCTGAGTAAGGTGACCACATTTCCAGTAGTCCGATTCACTGTCCTGGTTGTTCTAGTGACACATTATTTTACCATTTATCTCTACCTTTTCACTATCAAAATTAATAAGTTAGCTAATCGTGATAGATATTGGGAATAGTTGGAGAAGCTGGAAGTGTTTCAAGGAACAGACTGAATAGCTCAAGACACAACTACAAGATTCCTTTCACTGTCCATCTAAAGAATTGGCTGTTGGAAGTCATACAAGATTTATTGTGCGGACTTTTAGGAAACAGCATGAGACCAGACAAGTCTTGGGAAGGTATAGGGAGACACATTTTCATCTGAGTTGAAGGAAGGACTTCCTCTTTGGTATTGTTGAGACAATGTAGAAAAGGAAAGGAAGTCAAAGGGACCCAGAGTTGTGACTGCTGGGAGTGATCAGGGCAAGACCCAGAGTCACCTAAGGTAATATGGTAGAGGGGCTCAAGCAATGAATTCTTGATGTATCGATGTCCTTCTCATGAGCAATATTTCAAGTTGAACTTTTTCATGGCATTGTCTGACTCAGTCCCTTTGGAATTCTTAGAGGGTCTTTGCCTGGCAATATGTTTGTGAGTTAGTACAATGGCCAGCATGGAAAATCATTCATTCAAACAAACAAACAAAAATTTCCCCAAACAGAGACTCTGATGAAACCTCACTATTCAGTTGTAAACAACGCTTGAGAGGAGCTACAAATTAGTCATCTTGTTATTTATTTATGGTTTCGGGTCTTGAATTCTATTAGGATAATTTACTCTTGCACAGCTTGGTCAAAGGAAGGAAAATGCATCAGTGACACTCACATTACTTTAGAATTGTAAATAGCGCAAGAGACTTTCAGAAGGCAGGCAGTGTTTAGTGGTGACAGCTTCAGACACTTCCTCCATATCCTATGGTTGCCAGGCAGTTAGAATAACAGGAAGTCTGCAGGCCAGCCAAAATGGCACCTGTGAACTTTGTTTTGGTCTGTCTGAAGTCATGGTTTTAACACAGACTCATTTGTAAGCAGTAACTTGCAATTTTTCATTGCATATGAGCAATTCAATACAATTAGATATTCTGTCCATGACCTAGTGTCTGCATTCATAAAAAAAAAATCAGACAGGCTTTTTTTCTGTATTTCCAATCACGTTACTGAATTAGTCAATTTGATGAGCACACAATGATAAGAATATTTGTATGGCTTTTTTCCAAGATCGGTGCTTTTCAGTTTCACACCTTGAATCCCTCAGACATGTTAAGTTCCTCCAGTACTTTCATTATTCTGTTTGCCTTTTTATCACCTGGAGAGCTTTATTTATCTGCCAACGTCCAAGTACTTCTCTTCACATCTCCCAAGGAGACTTCCTGAACAAGTGCTTAGATGGTTCCTTTTGCCTGCCATTGTTTCAGCTGCTTTCACAGCTAGGAACAGAAACGTGGTGGGCAGAGTGGCACTTTCTGGGCCACTCCTTGTATTGTTAATTACTGTATTTCTTTTTACCATATAACTTTCTTTCTTCTTTTTAAAAAATATTTGGTTATTTGGATGGTAGGCTACAAAAGCTGTGGTTAACCCAGGTCAAAACCAGGAAGGAGGCAGGTCCAAACCCCTGGAGTCAGGGGTGCGAGCACTTGGCTCATCACCTACTGCCTCCCAAGCACATTTAGCAGAGAGAGAATCGGGGGATAAATGGAGTAGACTGGATTCAATCTGTTGCAACACAACACCAACCCTCATGGTACACTTGTCTTAAAATAATAAAAATGGCATACAAAAATAAACACAGGATATTTACTTAATTGAACATTAGGAAGCTAGCAGTATTTTTCAGTGTCAAATTAAATCTTGCACATTAAAATGGAAGAAACTATTTCAAACCACTGTTTTTAAAAATGATTTGTTTTATGTTTATTGGAAAATCAGATATAAAGAGAGGAGGAGAGATAGAGAGGAAGATCTTCTGTCTGATGATTCACTCCCCAAAGGGCTGCAATGACCAGAGCTGCTAGGAGCCCAAAGTCTCTTCCGTATCTCCCACACAGGTGCAGGATCCCAAGGCTTTGGGCCGTCCTTGACTGCTTTCCCAGAACACAAGCAGGGAGCTGGCTGGGAAGCATGGGCTGCCAGGATTAGAACCGGCGTCCATATGGGATCCCGGCACATTCAAAGCAAGGAGATTAACTAGTAGTTTACCGGGCCAGGCCTTCAAATCACTTGTCCTTTCGTTTCCTCCAACATGTTACTACATTTTTCAATCCACTTGATGATAGAACTCACTCAACAATTGGTGGATGCTCTCTGGGCTTCATGTCAACCTGTTCTCACTTGTTTCTATTCTAATCAGAGTGTACAACATCGTTTACTGATGTCACCAGTACCACCACATTTGATCAACACTGATAGAAGGTTACGTTTTCATCTTGACCTACCATTAGCATCTGCACTGTCGGTCCCTTCCTTATTCCTGCAGCACTTTCTTCATGCCACATCTTGTGGTAATTCTTCTACTTCAGGCAATTGCCCTTCTCTGTAATCTTTTTGAAACCCTGCCCATCTTTTCAACCCCAGATTCAATTGTCCCAGACCTTGGTTATTGGCACAGTTCTCTCTCATGTTGTTAATTTTAAATATAATACATGTGAACTGATAATTTCCATTATTATGCTGCCATTCTAGAATGTTCCCCTGAGCTCAATAGCAGTAATGTATTGCCTCCGTGACATTTGTGTTATGGCTTGAGAGAGCATATCAAACTTCCCATAACACAAAGTCAACGTTTGGATCTGCCACTACAAACTCCTTTTCATCCAATCTTATCTCAATCGATGGTACTTAACAATTAAAAACGTTGACATTTTCACGACTACTTCATTCTAAGCTATAGTGTCTCTGGCTAGGTGGGAGACAGGCATTGAACAAAATTACTTCTTATTTATCTTATCCCAGATATAAGGAAAGCAAACAGAAAGCTGCCAGCAAAAGCTACCCACTAACTTTTGCCCTTGAGGTTACTGACAGAATTGCTAGGGGTACGTACTTCCTTGGGACCCAGATGAAATGATGTTGAGCAAGAGGCTGTTTGCTTGAGGTGTAGAATTACATAGTCAGTCTGGGTGTGTGTTTGCATAAAAAAATCTTTATTCTGACACTAATAGAATACTGACGCTTAAGAATATGCTTGGTAGAAGTTGAACAAGCCATGTAGCTGTCAGAGAGAAAAAATATAGCCCTCCGGGATGGCAAACAGTTAAGGAGCAATCGCTGTTATTTTGTGACCTGGGGAGTTTCCTGAATGAGACTGAATAAGGTCACCGAGATTGGATCAACATATGAAGATGTAAATGAGGATCCAGGAGGGCTAGTTCTCCTTGATTGTTCTTTTCTGTCAGCCGCCACTGGAGAGAGTGTCTACTCCGTGTAGGCATGGGAACCAGTTAAAGAAAGTGTCAATTCACTGGCGTGAAGCTAAGAACTCAGTGGCCTTTGTCTGTGGCGAATGTGTGCGGAAAGGCAAAGAGGAGTGAGATTCCGCTGTGGGGCTTCTCATCTCCATGGTGGTAGGTGCCGACAGCCTCAAAAGAGAACTCGCCAAGGACAGAGACGAGAGCCGGAGATGCCCGCGTGTGGTACTCCTGCAAGATGACAAGGACAAGGGGTCCTGGTCTAAACGGCACTACCTGTGACTAAGGTAAGTCGAAGCAGTGGATTACAGAGTGATCCCAACAAGAACTGATGGCTCATCTTCTCGTTCTTTCTGAGGGCATGCCTGCTAATGGACACCTTGTTGATGCTCCCATTGGCTTAGTTGTCACGTTTTACTGCTGTGCGGCCCATGGCTGGGAACGGTTATTCTTTCTCTCATATGATCTCTGGGGAGTGCTGAACGAAACAGATTAAGAACGCCAGTGCCATTTATAGATCTGTTAAGGGAAGTAACATTCGGAGGGAGAAAGAGAGCAAAAGGATGATGACTTAACCAGCTGAGTATTACTTACTGACGTGGGACAACATGCAAGAGGTGAATCTTTAATTTCCTGTGGAAACAGTCATTCGTAAAAACCATCTTTTGCTCTTTATGTCTCTTCCACCCTCCCAAATTGACAGCAGAGTTGCCATAAGACTTGGAAATTGTGTGCTGAAGTGTGCAAGAGGCTAGAATGGGCTATAGCGTCACCACTAAAAATACAGGCTGAAATACTACAAAGTTGCTCTATGGAAATGACTGCTGAAAGGTCGCTTTAAAAAAAATCTTTGGCTGCTTTTGAATTTACAGCTTTTATTGTTGTTTTTCTACTTATTGCTTTCTTCTCATTTATCACCTGAACTGCTGCTGTGTGGGAACTAACACCTTCTATAGCTTACAACTTTGGGTTTTCATTTCCCTAGTAATGAAAGAATTGAACGAATATAGCTCATCTGTGGAAATTCTAAGACCTATAGATGCACAACCATAGGTTTAAATATAAGGGTATCACTGGTTAAATCATTCAGCTTTTCTGGTTAAAGGCTCTTCTATATTTCTTTTGTTTCCTGTGAGACTCTGAATAGACCTAAGCATTCATAGTGGGCTAAGTGTATCATTCCCATAGGTACAAGGAGCCCACAGTCCAGAGGGCAGAGCCAGCTGGCTAGCCAACAGTGCTGTGACCTTCCCAGGCAACCTGGCCTCTGTCTGCCTTTTCCTAATCACTTCGTAGTATCTATCTCTTTGATACTATTTAATCTACCTTGATATGGTGTCTGACACAAAAGGAGTATAAACTAATTGGAGACAGTTCATATTAGCTCTAGTTTAGAGAGAAGGAAAACTCTGATATATGGAGTGATAGTGGGTTAATAGCTAAGCTCGAAGTAATAGCCTAATATGGCCCACATCCAAGGAATACATGTTTTGTTCTCAGGTTTAAGAAGACACAAGGCAATTGCAATTCTCTAACAAAGCAGGTAGAATGCAGTTGGAATATCAGAGGTAGCTCAGGAAAGGCATACCAGCCCTGACCTGTGTCTGCCATGGTTTTCTGACCAGTGGCTTCAGCTTTTGGTTTTTGAACATCTACATTCCATCCTTGAGCCTCACCCCTCTGCTGAGCCTAGTGTCTGCAGGCAGCAGCTGAGGTCAGGAAAGCTATGTTGGGATGGGCTGGCATGAGGGGTAAGGAGGGTCAGAAGAGAATTCAGGCCAAGGACATTCTTGTGTGTGTGTGTGCATAGTTTAATGAAGACACATCGGCTATTTCACATTTCAATCTTTTTGATTTTTAGCTTCATGTGGCTATATTCCAATGTCCTCTTTTACCATTGTTGCAGTTGCTGATTCCAGTCAGTTCTGAAGTAGAAGTTCCTGTTTGGGCTGAGTGATTCGGCTTCAGGTGAAAACTGCAGACATTCATGAGACACCTACTATTTTGCAAATGTTATCTGATTTAATTCTCATAACTGCCCTTCTTAAAATGGATGGAGATTAAAGAGGTGAAAGAACTGCATTCACAGCTGTGTAAACAGCAGAGATGAGATTCAGACAGAAATCACCCTGACTCCAGAAATCACATCTCAATGATGAAAGCATGGTGTCATTACACAAATAGTATATCTGGAATGACAAGTTACGATAAGAGCCCAGGAAGGTCCTAATTCATTCCAAACCATCATAATCTGAATGTGTTTTATTCCAACGAAGCAGCACCCAACATTGCAGGGAGACTCAAGTGCACCTTATAACACAACCCACGGGGCCAAAGACATCTGGTATCCATAGAAACCTCCCTGGATTTCCTTGAACTGTCACCAAATCCATGACTCTGTCACAGGCATTTTTGTGTTGATTTGTGTTTCAGATTTGAACACACAGGACGTAAAAGTGACAATAAAAATGAGTTAAAGTTTTTTTCTTAAAAAATGTATGAGCTAAGGAAAGGCCTGGGTAGTATGAAAACATGAAACAAGGTGATCTTTTGCTATTGACATGAAAAAGAATCATTTAATTAAAAAAAAAAAAAGAAGAAGAAGGCTCCCATGATGTGACATAGTGAGACGATGATGAAGTTGTTTTGACCTGGCTTACTTTTAAACCATCTAGGATGGATTTTCACTGCCACTCATAAATGGGAGAGAATGCTATTTACTCATTAATGAAAATAAGATGCCAGGAGCCCTTTAAATGTCAGAGTTACCTAGTTCAATGTGCTAGCATTCAGGAAATTGTTACGTAAATTCTTCCAGTTGATTACCAATTTCTGAGTAAATAGTCCTTATCTTCAATGAATTGTTTCTTCCATCAGCACAGATGTTAACGGTAACAACATCCTTGTTTATGAAGATATTAAACCTACAATTTCATAAGCAAATCTTAGTCTTATCACAACCACTAGCATCACTGGGCAGGATCTCATCTTCGTTGCATGAATATTGGGTGTTCCGCCCCTACAGGGTGGAGCTACTTGGAACAGGGTCTTGTTTTAAGTGTCCCTGCATACCTAGTGAACACAGACCATGCTCAATAAAGATTCTAAATACATGACTAAATACCTTTTTAAATAGTTCCTCTTCCCTTCTCTTATCTGCATGATCTCTTGCTCTCTCATCTTAATTTCTCTTGATAAACATATCGATTTTTCCCTTGCAAGCAAGATCCTACCGAGAGTCAAGCACCAAACTTCACAAAGGAAATCTCCAGTGAAACAAACTTGCAGGGTCTGTAATTGGTCTGTCGGTTAAGATGCCAGTTGGACATCTTGCTCCATAGCGAAGACCTACGTACAGGTTCAATTCCTCCCTCTGTGATCCGCTCCGGTTTTCTGCTAATGCACAGCCCGAAAAGAAGGCCGGGATGGTACAAATGCTTGGGTTTCAGCCACCCAGTTCAGAGAATTAGACTTTGTTCAGGATTTGGCTTGGGCCTAACCGCTCCTTGGCTCTTGTGGGCGTTTGGGGTGGAAATCATTGAACTGGGAAGTTTTTCTCTCACTCTAGGTTTCCTTCTCTTGCCTCTTCTTAAAAAGAAAAACAACACAACCTTTATTCATTTCCCTGGAAATTCTATGTGTATGAAAATTGCTTTCTGTTGAATCTTTGCCCTCAGTTTCTTGGAAAGATGTATTTTTAACTCCATGCACTACGCCTTTGTTGCTTGCTATTCACCTTTGCTAGGCTTGTGAGCTAATTAGCTTTTAGAGTTATGGATTCCCTAAGTGTACCTACCTGTGAATTGCTCTAATCCCAGATACTGTTGATGCCTAATCTCACAGACCAACTCTGTTTTTCAGGCTCTGAGATGGATTACTTCATTAAACACCTAAGTAAGGGGCTCCAAAACACATTGCAGGGGACACAGCCAGTGGGACTCCCAGCTAACTTGAGCCCTAGTCTTGGGACTGGATCCTCTCATGTTCTTGGTGCAGGTCCAAAGATTTACCCTCGTCCTGACTCTGCCTCCAACAATGCTTTTTCTCATTAGGACTTAAACCTTGCCTGCGTGACCCCCAAACAAATTTCTCAAAATAATTAAGCGTCTATTCTTTGTCATTAAAATGGAGATAATATTGATACTTGGTTCTCGAATCACACACAATCATGGGCGTAGTGTTTGCTCACTGGCTGAGAATTGTACCTGGTCCTTATTCCTCTCTAAGAATGCAGATCCTAAAAGTCAGCTCCATATTTACTGCACTATGGCTTGCCTTTGGCCAGAACCCCTGTTGTGGGATGCTTGCCTGTCTGCGTATCGATGTGCCACTTACAGTCACTTCCCAACACTAAGTTATCATCCCTTCCTCCTCTTCCCTAGTGCTACGACTGGGTGTCTGTGAAGCTGACTCATTAAAACCCTGGTTATCTTCTCTCCCGATAGTACTCTGCTGAAGCAGAGTTGAATTTCTGCCTTTCCACAGTAACAGTTCAACCTACCCCAAGCCCAGAGCACTTCACACTCCAGATGACAATCCTTCAGTTTGGCTTTGGAATTTAGTAGTCGGAGTGTTCCATTTCCTGTTCATCCAGACACTGCAAGTTTTATACTTAGAGAGGCATAATTTTCTTCCTAAATAAATGTATCCAGCCATTGGGATCCTCTTTGGTTTTCAGGCCAACAAGCTACAAAAAGCTATGAGTAGCAGTCAACGATCAATGACCTGTGCAACCTTAGCAATGGGCTCCCAAGGGCTGAACGAGCAGTCTCTCCTCTGTCTATAATGTCGGCAGATACACCTCAGCACACAGGGAGTCAGTGCTTCCACCAAAGGTGTTATTCAGTGGGCTGTACTGATCATTCATGCTTTATCCTCAGAATATGTATGGAAATGAAAGTGAAAATGTGCCTTTCCCTTCCAAGCCTTAGATTTCACTTACTTACTCAGTGGTGATTTTGTATTTGAGAATTAATGTTATATACATTCATTGCATACACATATTAATGTATAATACATACTCTTTGTGAGAAGGCTGAATAGAGCTCGCTGGAACCTGCAACACCTCACTTACCTTATGCATCATTTCCATGCACTAGAAACCCATTGTTAGCAATTTCCAAGAATACATAGTTATTAAGTGCACTGACTGTGTTATTTACTAGTCTTGAAATCATTCATTCCACCTAACTGAAATTTTGTGTCCTTTGACTGACACAAACCACACACATTTTTTCCAACAAATTTTATATGCCAAACAGATCATTTTTAGCCACTTGTGATTGGTGAACTTCTCTTTATTTCATTAACTGCCATTGATACAACACTCCTTTCATTTTTAGCTCATTCCTTCCCGCCGTCATCCTTCTCATATCTAATAATCACTGCAATTAGAAGAGAATTTTCTGAGCACACTTTATTAGAATGACAATGGCAAGAACAAGTCAGTTTTTTGTCCATCTCGGTGATAAATTGAAGCTTATATGGAGGAGAGATTGAATGGTTATCTCTGCCTCATTGAACTGCAACCACACAGGCTGTCCTTGGCAGCAATGACTAGGGCTGATTCTATCGCCAGAGCCAAGCTTCTGGTTGCAGAGGGAATAATACCAAGATAATTCTGTGTACATTGGATCCATGCAGAAGGAAGCTTTATCCTTGCTGCTTTCCTCAGGATGCTCGGTGACATCACTCAGACTGCATTGTTTTTCTCTTTGTGTTAAAATACTTTGGCCAAATTCCAAGGCACTTCCGAAGACAACAAGTTTTCACTGTAGCCCAGCCACCAGCTGTATAATCTCACAATGTGTACATTCCTCTCTATGAACATGCATTGCCAATTAACGCTCATTAATTATAATCCTTCCCAAGCTTTGGCTTCTCTTAGCCTCTTTGGAACCCTAGTGATTTGATTTGATAATACTTTCCTGACTGACACTTTTTTTTTTGTATTTCACTATATCGCATTTATTAAAACTTGGTATGGTTGGTAGATCAAGTCTATATATATCAGGAAATTTTGAAATCTATCCAAAGTGTCTCAAATTATTAGACTATCATATAATCTAATTGTAGAAATCTATATCTAAGGGTATATTAATCTTTATGTATTATTTAAAATCTAATTATAGAAACTCAGGTTGAAATTCTATGTCCTTGGCAAATGTATAGTAAGTAGCAAAGTGTTTCCTTTCCCTAAGGCTTAGTTTTGTTAATTTGCAAAAACAAAGGATATAATAGTATTTGTTTTTCAGAATTGCTGTTAGAATTAGAGGAGAGTGGCACAACATGAGTGCTTGAAAGAAGAAATGATTCTGGGATGAAGGGAAAGTGTCAGTAAAAGTGTCTGGAGCACATGGCAACACCTAGATTAGCATCGCTAACAGTCTAACAGCTGGACCTTTCAGCATGTATCCCATCAAATACTTGGTTACACTTTTCAACTTTGGGGCCATTACTGTTTAGGTAATTGAGATTTTTATTAATGCTGTTATACTGAACAGACAGTCAAATTTCCTTAAGTAAAAGAACCAGGGAAACATACCCCAAGAAAGGGGGTTTAAGGGTCCGATGTGGTGGTCTAGCGGCTAAAGTCCTTGCCTTGAACACTTTGGTATCCCATTTGGGCACTGACTCTAATCCTAGCAGCCCCACTTCCCAGCCGGCTCCCCGCTTGTGTTCTGGGAAAACAGTCAAGGACGGCCCAAAGCCTTGCTTCGGATTGGCTCAGCTCTGGTCGTTGTGGTCACTTGGGGAGTGAATCATCCAACAGAAGATCCTCCTCTCTAAATATCTGACTTTGCAATAAAAAGAAATAAATCTTTAGGAAGGGGGTTTAGGCTCCTCAATGCATTGTATTCCCACAAAGAGCCCTTTGGATTCCGCTGAGATCAGAGATGATGAGTGGCTCTGCTTTGGAGAGAGGTAGAGATCTGCCTTACAGTGTATAGACGAGCCAAGCGAAGGCTCTGGGGGACAGAAGATGCGGGACAGGACCTTCCTTTGGAGATGTTAGTGCCATTCAGGCACTAATACTAACTCTGACAGGCCCAATTCTAACTCCTTCCATTAGAACTCTTCTCTCTTAAGTGTCTGTGGGCGTGGGAACTGGCATAGACATACTCACAAATTGTTGTATATCTGTTTTTTTGAGATGAGTTTCTAATTTTTTTTCTCAATTGGGACATACGGTCTATTTTTATGCAGCAAAATAACATGAGATTTGGCAGTTCGAATGCCAGTGCTGTTTATACTTTGTAGCTATGAGTGGGAAAAAATGCATTTTAGCTTATATTATAAACTTTCCATTAATAGTTTGGATTTTTACAATGGTTTATCTGTCAAATTAATTCTTCATAAATATTACTTACCCCTCATGGGTATAAGAATGACCTTTTGATTAGTTTGAAGCAAGAAGTAGCTGTATCACCAGGGAAAATGTGTCTAACCTCCCTTTCCTATTATATCAACACACATTAAAGTAGGAACCTCCTGATCTATGCTGAAAACTTTTATGAATAATTTTCATAAAATCAGCAGCTAAAAATTACTGAGTTTTCAAAATATATTGTAATTTTTGTCAACTTCTATGCTTTGTACATTCTTGTCTAAGAAAGAGTTTGGAACGGGATGTAGAAAATCTATTTGTTTGAAACAAGCACCACTGGTGCTTCCTTGGGGAAATTGTCTTTTGAACTAATAAGTCCAAATAATTAAAAGTCTTAAACTGACTTTTCCTCAACTATACAGAAAGTCACTTTGGTTATATCTTGTTCTGATAGCATGGAATGGAAAAAGATTTCTGATAGCAACAATGTGCAGTAATAGAGCATTCTTTAAAAAAAATATGACTTTTTCTGGGTCAAACGCAAATTCATATCTTACTACTTTTCTTTTGTGGTTGCCTATTGTGTTAATTTAGAAAATCAAGAAATAGAGTTCTTCCTAGATAGCTTAGTGGCTAAATCCTTGCCTTGCAGGGCCAGGATCCCATATGGATGCTGATTCATGTCCCTGCAGCTCCACTTTCCATTCAGGTCTCTTCTTGTGCTCTAGAAAAGCAGTAGAGAATGTCCCAAAGCCTTGGGACCCTGCATCCGTGTGGGAGACCTGGAAGAAGCTCCTGGCTCTTGGCTTCAGATCAGCTCAGCCCCAGCTGTTGTGGCAACTTGGAGAGGAGATGGAAAATCTTTCTCTCTGTATCTTCTTCTTTCTGCAAATTTGCCTTCCCAATAAAAATAAATAAATTTTTTGGAAGGAAGGAAGGAAGGAAGGAAGAAAGAAAGAAAGAAAGAAAAAGAAAAAGAAAGAAAGACCTCAAACACAGAATGCTGGATAAGTTTCTTTGCTCCTTAAATGTTAGTAAAGGTCTCCACCCCAGTCACTTTTCTGAGGGTTCTGATAGCATGATGCTTAGATCCCTCTGTAATATCCCAATAATAACTTTATTTTCAGAGGAAGATATGATAGGACTGAGTTTACCAAACATTGAGCCAAGTAACAGTTCTCATAATCTTTACTCATAAATTTCACAAGAACTCAGATATCATAAAATGTCCATTGCATTAAAGAAAGCCCTGAGTTCGTTTCCATGACTTCTCCTAAATTATTACAGGCATTGCTCTACTAAACTAAATGATACAGAGACTCTCATGCTGAGGCTTAAACTTCTTTCATGTGATTTAAGGGAAAAGGTCTTTCTGCCATAACTCAACTCCCCGGTGTTCATCAAAATGAGTATTTCAGTCAGTGTAACACTGGAAACAGTGTTCCTAAAAGCATTGCTATCTTGGGTTGCCACTGTTTGTATAGGCATTCATAGATAATGAAATTCAAACCTTGCAAATCAGGGCAGAATGATTCATTCTTCTATAGTACTGTTGTCGAAACAAAAGTATAGTGGATAGAGAAGCATACAAAATTAGATGTGTGGAAATGCAAGAGTCTATCAAATACATTAACTCCTGTGAGCTACTTAAATCTTCCATTATCTGCTTTATGTGGCAATACTTCCCGGGTAAATGGCCTTGAGAAAAATGCACCAATAGAAAGCTAATCTTGTACGGCACCATAGCATACAGCTTACGGTATTGTCTAAAAATGCTGTGTACCTGGATCTTCTGAAGAAGACCTTTTGTGTTGTATTTTAAGGCTTTTTCAATTTATCTGGATCCACAGAGAAAATGGAAATTGAGCCAACACGCAATAACACTTGCCTTATTTTTCTTCCTCAATAAAGATGTACCGAGTTTTTGTTTTGACAGCTGAAAGCAGAAATTCAATCATTTAAAGGTCAAAGAAGTTGTAGGCACTATCCAGGGAGTTCCTGGCCTACAGGCAAATCACAACTGTGAGTTCCCAGCAGACAGAATAGACTAGTAAGTAGACTGTAAATTCTCACAAACAGGAAAACAGCAATGAATAGATAGAATTTGGATTCTCCATTGGAATACCACACATACCAAACTTTGAGAAGGCCAAAAGTCATGACACATATGGTTTCCATAAATTACATTTGTTTTGGAATAAATGGATAGATTTAACCCAAGAAAGTCCTAAATAAATCTACATGGGAGCTATTCTACACCAGTCATAGTCAATCTGGCATTTAGGATCATAAGGAGATGTGTGTTTGTCAGTCTGCTGAAGAAAGCAAAGTGGCCAGCTAGTACAGTGACCTCTTAGTAATCCTTGAAGGTCTTCTGGGTGACTCTTGGTCTGCCTGAAGGGGCTACCAAGGTCAAGGCAACGAGATACTAAAAGGAACTCTTTAACAAGTCTGGGAAATGGCCAATTTCAGAATCATGCCGGGAAAAATGACAATTCTCTCTTTTTCTCTCGCTGGCTCTGCCTTTGAATTCCTATTTGGATGATGACACGGATCTGCATAAGATGATTGCACTTCTTGTTTTCGGAATCAATTGAGATTGCACTCATAGCCACAGTACAGTGATTGAACTACCAGGTTCTGGGAGAGACAATTTGGGAGCACAGCTTTATTCTGTTCTCATAGAAATCCAGCATGTTTTGGCTGCTTAAATGTCGCTAAAAGGGGCCAGGCCATAGCTTCTGAGATGTGACTCTGCGACTTTTCAGATATGCAAATAAGTACTTCAAGAAGCTGATCAACTTGTGCAAAAATAATCAAATGATCGAGCAGGCATTTGCACTCAAATACATGTCTGTTGGAATCCGGAGTCTCCTCAAAAATTTAAGATAGCATATCTCAATATTGAAGAGATACAAGGACCAAATAGAGGTCCATAGGTAGAAGCTGAAAACCTAGGAAACCTGGGAAATCTCCAGAATTCAGGAAAACCCTAATCAGCCAACTACATTTAACAGAAAAACACTGTTATATAATGCTACTGCTGTACCAGAGGGAGTTTCTAAACATGCATTTAGTAAAGATTGGCTAGGCCCAGCTACTTAGGTAAATCCGCATTAAAAGTACACAGTTGCCTTTCTAAGAGTTCATCCGTTGACAAGATGATGTCCCTGGGTTTTCAAAGTCTGTCCATGTAGACCTTCAAGTAATAAACTTGTGCAAAAATCACGGTGTTTGACATTTTCTTTCCAAAGTTTAAACGAAAATAAAAGATTCCTAAAGTAGATATTTCGGTATCAAGCCAAGAAGTGAAGGTATTGGCAGTTGGACATGGTTGGGAATGGGGCAGGACAAGGGACTGCAAATGGGGCCCTGGGTTCTGATGCCTGCTGAAGGCTAACCCCGCTTTCCACAGCCTTGATTGGTGAGCAGCTGATTTCTCCCATTGGTCTCCAGTGGCCACATCTAATCTGCCTCCCTCCTGGCCCCACCTCCTCATTTTACATGCGATCTGGTTTTACTTAGATGAATTAAATGTCACTCTATTTGTTTCTGTGAATTGTTCCAGCAAAAATTACAGCATCCATGTCTGACTTTAAACGTCTGTGAGAATGTCTGCCTTTGTGAGCTATTTATAGCTGCCTTTAAAAAGGTCTAATAAATGCTCTTAGATTACTATTGGTTTGTTTTCCGTTTATGGAGCCTCAGCCTGGGCAGACTTCAGAGTATTAAGTGAAAATAGCTGTTTTGATTTTTGTGAAAGTCACGAACATTTCTTATAAATAAATGTTAAAAATACAGATAAGTAAATAGAGGAGGAGGGATGAAACAAACACACAGGACTTTAGTTGGTATTTTATTGAATATCATTCTGTCTTTTCTTTGCATCTAAGTATATTCAAACTTAAAAATTATATTGGACAGATATTTTATGGTTCCGTTTTTATTTTTATTGAGCCACATATTTCAAGATTTTTTTCTGTCCTTCTACTTCATGACTTTTAACAGACAGAAACTGTATGATTATATGATTATACCATTACCTATGTAACCAAGTTTACATTTATTAGACGGCTTGGTCACAGCCAACTGTTGTCACTACAAGTACACTTAAATGTAGTCAGGCCCTTGATTTCATCCGTGAAATTTTTTTTAAATTTTATTTACTTATGTATTTTGTTGCAAAAGCAGTATACAAAGAGAAAGAGAAACAGAGAGAAAGATCTTCCATCTGCTGGTTCATTCCCCAAGCGGCCACAATGGCCGCAGCTGATTTGATCAGAAGCTAGGAGCCAGGAGCTTCTTCCAGGTCTCCCATGAGGGTGCAGGATCCCAAGGCTTTGGACCATCTTCGAGTGCTTTCCCAGGCTACAGGCAGGAAGCTGGCTGGGAAGCGGGACTGCCATGATTAGAACCGGTACCCTTATGGGATCCCAGCGCATTCAAGGCAAGGACTTTAGCTGCTAGGTCACTCCGATGGGCTCAGGAATTGTATTTCTAAGAATTCCATTATAGACGTAATAAAATCATTTCAATGCTTTCTGCACAGGTTTCTTATTTTAATTTGATTTTAAAGGCAGAGAGACAGGAAAGAGCAGGAGAGAGGAAGGGATCTTCATACAGCTGATTTGCCTCCCAAAATGCCTAAAAGAGTAAGGGCAGAAATAGGCTGAAACCAGGAGCCTGGAAGTTCAACTGGGACTCCCTCATGCGTGGTGCTCCAGCCATCATCTGCTACCACCATGTGCATTAGCAAGATGCTGCATCTAAAGTGGAGTGACAAGAAGCAGAACAACATGCTCTGATATAAGTTGGGAGTATCCCAGGCAGTGGACTTAAGCCACACCATCACATACCTGCCCTAATTAAACACTTGGTAATATCAGACACATTTTTTTTTAGAACACCAATTTCCCAGACATTTCTTTTCATCATGATTGCATGTATCAGATATATCAGCAACAATGATAATCTGGTGTCAAGCCTAAGTGAGCTGCTAAGCAAAAACAAATAGAATAGATGGTAATTAAATGTCTATTAACTGGAAAGGAAAGGAGTGAAGAAGTAGGATTCATGGATGGAGCCGAGAGCTTGTGTTGGGAAAATTTTCGGCATTGAAATTTCCTTGAGGATAAATTTCATCTTCACATTTCTCAGTTATTACTCATTCATTCATTCATTCATTCATTCAAGGTATACTGTAAATTCCTATGTGCTGCCTTTTGTGGGGAATAAATTGGCAAATCACATTACTGTGAGATTTTTCTCATGAAGTGCACGATTGATTTCATGGGGCAATCGAGCTGACAAGTAAATCAGTCATTGGGGGAACATCTTTGTGTGCAAATGCAGGTGGAAAAACATTTCTTTAAAGAGTCAAAGAAAATAAAATAGTTGGGCCTGGCCAATTGGCTAAAGTCCTTGCCTTGAACACACCACAGTCCATTATGGGCTCCAGTTTTTGTCCCAGCAGCCCTGTTTCCCATTCAGCTCTCTCTTGTGGCCTGGGAAAGCAGCTGAGAATGGCCCAAGCCTGGGGACCCTGCACCTGAGTGGGAAACCAGGAGAAAGCACCTGGATCCTGGCTTCGGATCAGCTCAGCTCTGGGCATTGTGGCCACTTAAGCAGTGAATCAGCGGATGGAAGATCTTCCTGTCTCTCTTTTCCTCTCTGTATATCTGACTTTCCAATAAAAATAGATAAATCTTTAATAAAAAAATAAGTAAAGAAATAAGATAGTTAAGATAATAAATATGTTTTGTGCACCCCATGGTCTCTGTTGAAATTACTCAACTCTGCAGGTGCATTAGATAGAGGAGGAATACACTTCTCCCTGTCCTCTAGGATTTAACCACTGAGTCTGTGACAAAAACTGAAGACAGGAAGCTTAAAAAGAGAAGACACAACCAGATGTATTACATGCATGGAAGCATCAGGGAAAGAGGTGAGAAGCAGGAAACAGCTAGTCAGAAAGAGGGCTCCCAGATGTGGCTGCACCCCTCCAATGCACACAACACGAGGGGCACGACTTGGGCTGGAGCGAGGGGTGGAGAACGCAGTGACAGGAATCCAACAGCCAAGCTGTCTGCACTGTCTCCCTACATCTGCACCGTGGGAAACGCAGAGCCAGGAAGCCAATTGGAGCGCTCTGGTGCAAGAGGCAGATCTCACAGCTATGCTTCAGGAGTCTCTGGAACGTGCTTGTGCTTCTTTCTGTGTTTTCAGTTCACTTGAGAGCAAGAGTCGGGGTGCGGAAATGCAATGTGAGTGGCAAGAACCCCATTACTTGGGCTCCTTGCTGTCTCTCTGGGTCTGCCTGGGCAGGGCACTGGAGTCAGGACCCAGAAGCAGAATCCATATTCTGATGCAAGATGCAAGCATCGTAATGTCTGCTCTGTGACAAACAAAAATACACTGAGGTATATGAAAGGCAAAGGTAGATGATCTCTTGGGTATTTGTTCCTGTGATTCCCCAAACATCTGGCTCCAAGAAAACATGACGATTTGGACAATAGTAGAAAGTGGTTAGATTCAATACCTACTCTTTGTGTGTTTTATTTTTTTGAAAAGTGGGGGTAAACATTGTTTCCAAATTTTCTATTTCTTCTTTCTGTTTCTGAGGGAAGAAGGGAAATAAGGAGAAAAGTCATACCCAGCCTCCCATCTGCACCAATACCCGGGAATGAGTAATGACCACTCAATATCCATCCAGGGTCCTGATGTGGTCCATGCTCTGAGGGTTCTGTCCAGGTGGTTTTGATAGTTCTGAAAAGCTCTTGATCTCACTGATCAAGGATGAGTCAACCCTTCCAATGTCTATTTGGTGACATAGCCCACCCACAGTGTAAGCAGGACCAAAGACCTGGGTCAGGACATCCATGTCTCACTGGACCCCCCAGTCCTGTGGCTCACGGACCTGGCAACCACAACACCCAGGGCAGCATGGCTTGCCTCACCTCAGCATTTACCAGCGAGTGCTGTAGCCCAACTCGGTCCAGCCTACTTCCAGTTCCAGCTCATGCTGGTGGGTAATACAACCTAGCCTGGCCCAGCAAATATCCAGTTTCAGCTCTAATGTAGACTAGCTGGTGTTGCTTTCTGACATGGCCCATCCTACACCCTTTCCTGGTTCTCAGATCTGCCAGTAGATGGTATGAACTAGCCCTGCCTGGATCTATGACCAGATATGACCTACACGTATGTTGGTGGATACAATAACATCTGCTTAAAAAAAAAGACTTTACTTGTTTTCTTTTCTTTTCTTTTTTTTTTTTTTGAAAGGCAAAATTACAAAGACAGGAGTAAAGAAATAGAAGCTATCTTCTATGTACTGGTTTATTCCCCAAATGTCCACAACTGGCAAACCTGAACCTATCTAAGTCAAGGAGCCTAGAGTCTCCTTTGCCTCTCCCACGTGTGTCCAGGGCCTAAGGATTTGGGCTAATCTCCACTGTCTTCCCAGGCCACACTCAGGAAGTTGTATCAGAAGTAGAACCACCCAGCCACCATCACCTCCTACAGGACCACTGAAAGAGCTTCCTGGTTTACCTTTCATTCTACTCCCCAGTTTCTGCAGGCATAGAGAGTCTGAGTGATCTCAATATGCAAAAGTTATCATTGGTATCCTTAATTAAAATTCTACAATAGTTTCTTTTATTCCTGGGGAGGGGGGTTGGGAAACAGACCCGAATCTTTCTTTCTACAACAAAATATTTTATGCTGTGGCCTATCTCTCTGTGTAGGCTTTGTTTTCCTGCACCAAAGCCTGCCCATGACTTTTCTTTGGAAAGCAGCCCGATATCTCTTTGAGTCATAAAGACTACAAATGCTGTTTCCTTGAAATACTTGGGTGACTCCTATTCTTTCAGAAGACACCTTGAGCAGTCATTTTTTCCAAACTAGATAAAGACTTACTGTGACAAGTCATCAGAGAAGAGATTTGTTCAAGTTAAGTATTCATGGAGAACTATAGACAGAAGAAAAGAGAGAGAGCTTATAAGGTGCTGGATAATGTCATTTCATATGGTAACACTGATTTCTCACAAAGCATTTTGAGATAAATCAATGAATCAATTTTTCAAATGCGTACAATGATGTTTAAAACCATTTGAAGTATATGGGAAATTACACAGCCACAATGTGGCAGAATCTGAAACAGACTTGGAGTTTTACATCTATTTTGTCAACTTCTACCCATTCTGCTGTAAGATAGGAAGCTTAACTACGTCCACAGTTCTTACAGTCAGGATTGGAAGGATCATACTGGATCAGAAGAGGCAAGAGCTGAGTGAGAAAGCTGCTTTGTAAGCCGGGTGAAATGAAGCAAGGATCAGGAAAGCTTGCACTCTGTGATAAAAATGCATGTGAGTTCCTGTAATGATAAGTTCTGATGAGAACTACATCTCTAGACTTAGCTGAGAACAAGGAACACAGCAGCCAAATGCTGCCTATAAATCACGAGGGCCTTAACAACCAGATAGCAATTGTGCCTCAAACAAACAACACATGACGGAGGACAGGTCTGAGGGAAGAGCATTGCTACCCAGTGCTGGGAGTGAACAACTTACTCCCAACTTGAACCCCAGGTATTGGACCAGACGGTCTCTGCTGGTTAAACAGCCACCTCCCATTTGGTTCTGTCTTCTGCACAATAGCACTGTATTTTGCCTTCTCCATGGTTATTGCTACTATCAAAGGGCATCTCATTTTATTGTTTCATGGTTTTCCATGCCCAACTCTAACATGTAAACCCCATGTGCGTGGGTTTACTGTCCTGAGTACTTAGAAGTGAGTCATCTGGCCCATGGCAGACACTCAGTCTAAAAACATAAACTAAAAATAAAATAAGGATGAGCAAAATTAGTAACAAATTCTCTGATGGGGAAGCTAAGGTGTCGTTGGGGAAATGTTTTCCTTCTACAAAGAAGAGAAATGCAAATGTGGTCTTCGTTTTAAAGCAACAGGCAATCATAAGATCTCTGACTTCCGTAATCAGAACAGTTTCATTTGGAGCTAAACCGCAGGCCAGGTAGGCTAGCATCCAACCAAGAAAGGGCAGGCAGGCTGATTTTCAAGATAAGAACAAGGGAACCTTCAGAACCACCTAGTGAAACATGTACACACAGTTTAAGACAAAGAGTTAGGTATGATAATGACTGTGAATTTTTTAACCTGTTAAAACTTTGCCAAGCTTGTCTGTCTTGTTTCCTTTAGGCTAGTTCAACAGAGTAAACAGCAGTAAAATTCTTTCCAAAAAAAAAGCATAGTTACAGAGAGAGGGAGAAATGAGGATTTTTTCCATCCACCGGTTCATTCCCCAAATGGTCCACCATCCAGAGTTGGGCTGGCCCAAAGCCAGGAGCCAATAGCGTCGTCCGGGTCTGCTACGTGGGTGCAGAGGTTCTAGCAATTGGAACCTCCTCCACTGCCTTCCCAGGCACTGGAACAGGGAGCTGGGTTGGCATTGGAACTGCCAGGACTTGAACATACAGCCATGAGAGAGGATGGCACCAGAGCCAGCAGCTTCTGCTTTGCCACAGCCCCAGCAGTTCAATGAGAGTGTTAAACTGGGAATTTGAAGGTACAGTTTGTTGGTGTGTGTGTGTGTGTGTGTGTGTGTGTGTACGCATGCAGGGCCACCTTTAATGTGCTCACAGTTGTGAGAAATGCACCTTGCCTGGACTGTAGGGATTTGAGCAACTAGTAGAAAGACAATAGGGGCCATGGAGGGCACAGCCTCAGCAGCTGGGAAATAAACGCCAGCTCAGCCTCCACGCTTCTGTCTGGTGGAGCACAGTGGTGTTTGTGGCAAAGCTGGGTTTATGGGGAGGCTGTAGGTGTCAAAGAGAAACTGAGCTAGAAACCGGTTCAAATGCCAGTGACATCAGGCTGATTTCTGCTTCCTCCCAGTGTCAGCTTTCTATTCCATCATTTCCTCTTAACAGATGATAAGCACTTCTTCCATAGTGAACTGGCCTAACACGTCCTTACATTGATATGTGAGGAGAAATTATAAGACTATCGTCAGACAGGTGCAAATTCTGCTATCACTGAGATGTTGGAGTAGGCTCATGTGAGAAAAAAAAAAACATAAGAGAAAGAAAACTTGTAGGTATCCCCAGGCCTGTTCTGGAAATAGAGCAGCTGAGAGGGAAACCTGAGAATGCCAGAGATTCTCCAACAAAGGAGGACCTGTTAGGAGTTATGGGGTCAGAGGAATTTGGAGAAGTACAGTAAGCACTTGGCAGGTTCTGGGTAAAACAGGAGGTCATTGGATGAATGCTGAGCTCCACCTAAGTTGACCTGAATATCTTCAGAGGATTCCAGGCAAGATAAGGCTCCAGTATAATTCCAAGACAAGACGTTGTGGAACAGGTTTTGCACAAAACAGCAAAATAGTCTAACTTAGGGAGAGGTTAACATTGCTCTCTCTCCAGAGCCCACCCAACTTTATCTTCTCCTGACCTCACTCCTCACCACCTCCTTTCTGCTCCGCACAGACACCCACACCAAGAACGTCCTCCAGAATAGTGGCCTGCCTATGGAACTAGACCATTCTTCCCTCTGCCACATCAGCTCTCACATTTCCTTCAAAACTTATCTCAGCGACCAGGCAAGTAACTTGATTCCTGATGACCTCATGTGTTAACCACCTCAGGTCTTTTACATGGTGAAGAAGGAACTGTTTAACCTCCTAATCTGTACACATGAATAATTGGATTCTACCGGAAATAATTTAGGCTATTCGTTTTTGATGCATCTCAACTTATACAAGGTTGACAATGAATATATATATATATATATATACATGAAAAAAAAATATATATATATACATGAATATGAAAAGTAGCTGCTAGAGGAAAGATTGAATCTTATCATGATTGGCACAAAACTTTGTCAAGTATTTACCTTCCACATGAAAATGCAAAGCTTGCTATCAACAGGAGTAATTTACCTGATACATACCTGATGTTGCAAAGTGGCAAAAGAAGTGCTTCAAAATTGATGAATCCGAGCTTTATGTAGTAAGAAACAGGGACAAAAACGTGGAATCTGAGGCTGATTTGGTTTTTTGCAAAATGTTCTTTTCTGTTTTTTGAAATGTGCTACATCAGTAAAACTTTCTCCCTGAATCCATACTTAGTCCTACAAAGCCAAAACTTAAAAGCATATCCCGCAAGTTGAAGTCCTTTGTTTTAGATGCTTTTATATCTGCACTTCATATGATGGCTAGAGAAGGGTGATGTGACAATCATTAGAGTGGTTGGAGAACCCTTCTGACCTTTCCTGTTTCAGTCTCTCCTTGGGGAGTGATGTCCAGGGGAACTTGAATGACTTTGTAGGCGAGTTGGGACATTTTAATAAGCGTCCATGCTGAGGGTTCATCATCATGCTACACTTTGCCTCTGATTTTAACTCTACCTGTAAAAGAAACTCCATGTCACAGTGAAGGAATCACTGTGCCCTGTCATTTTCTTAACTGGAAAAAAAAATGGATTTTAGCGGATTCAGCATTTACCTTTTACTTTATACTCCACAACTTTGTAACTGGAGCTCACCAACTTTCCTTCTGAATTTAAAAAGCAATTTTGCAATCTATGCTACCCATCATTTCTAGGAAACAACATGTAAAGTGCCAACCAGAAACAGGAATACTGCCAAAGTTTTCCCCTGCTGTGATTGGTGCTGAGAAGTTGATTTTGAAAGTGCTAAGATACTTTTAAGACTGAGTTTTAATACTAAGAAATATAGACATCAAATATACGATTCCAGTGAACTCGTAAACACTACTCTCTATATATTAATGGCAAACAGTTGAAAAAGTGCACGTGTTAGTGCAGTATAATTTAATAAGCTTTTTATGGATGGCCATCTTGACAAAAGGATTTCTATAAAATTCTTCTCATTGTGTAAACTGAAAAATGAGTAAGATGATACATTGGATTATAATCTAGCATGTAGCTTAAAGACAGTTGATGTTTTTAAAAGATTTTTGAGTTTGCTTTGTAAAGATTTACGTGGTTGGAGATTCAAAGAATAGATACAAGTGTTTGACGCTGTACAGAACCTGAATTCTTGTCTCTGGATAAGTTGGAATTAATGTTCATGACAATAAAACACATCAGAAGATGTGATGAACTGAAGGCAGAATCGTCACAGTGGTGACTTGTGTCTGTGGAGTGGGTATACTAGTCGGTGACAAATTTTCCACATACTCCAATTTCCTCACCTTGTGATTGACATTCACTGAAGATTCATTCAGTGATTAGCACACTTGGGAAGGTGTTATAAAAGTTGTTTGCTTCTAACATTTGCTGGCACCAGTGGGATTCAAAATGATGCCAACTGAATGCTATTTCAAAGAAAAACTTCTTTCTCTTGGCATGGGAAAGACCAGAGTCACACAGTAGCTTTTGATTTCCGAAATGTGTTTTCGAACTTTGCCTCCCACTATTGTATGGCTCTCTTTGAGAACCTGGGCTGGAAGACTTTCACAAGAAGCCAATTTTATCTCCAAATCTGCCTCCTCGTCTAAAGTCATATTGTCTTGGAGTATGATTTGTACCTTTCTCAGGCCTTGCGGAATTTGGTGCAAAGTGTGAGGACTGAGAATCCTCCTACAGCTTCTTCCAATTGTCAATTGTTGTTCAGTAAGATGTATAGGAACCTCCAATGAATGATTGTCATAGACAACTCTGAGGGAATATTTTTTTATTCCTCAATCTAGTACGCATTTCAGCAGCTGTGGGACATATCCTAGAAATACAGTGTAGGTATGGATGAAAGAGGGGCTGCAATTGCTCAAAACCCAACTGGAAGATGGGCAGGTGACATGGCCTCAGGGTAGGAGGCCTGACAGAGAAATCCACCCATGCTCCACAGACATCTTTTTTTTTTTTTTTTGCCTGTAAGCAGAGTCCAGCCTGGCAAGTGGTCCATTAAACAAAGAGCTTATTGTAAAGTGGGGCCTGATCCCTGGAGGAGAAAAATGACTCTTTTTCACAGGAGAGAAAAATTAACTCTTTCTGCCCATTCATATCAACGGAGGTGCTGGACAAGTATTCAGTCATTAATTTCCCTAGCTGGTTCTAGGGAGTTTCCATGTCAGAATTTTCTATGCAGCAGAGTAGTAGGATCCTATAGCCCAAATTCTCCTTTTTATCTTCCTCTTTTTTTGTCTGGCACAGGTAGAGTATGCGGGACATGAAAGTTTAATCATTACAAAACCATTAAAATTGGGATGTAGTTACTTTTCTCTCTTATTTGCCTTGAAGTGATTAAAGATGATTTTGACATTGCTTTTTCAAAATTTACTTTTAGACTTAAGTTAGGCAATTGTTAACCTGTATGGAGGATGCTAAACATGAAAAGCAATGTGTGGTTTAGCCTCAACTTTTCAAGACTGAATTTGAATGGGGAGAAATTGTTTTTGCCTAGACATGAGCTGAAAGAAAACATTGAAGAACCAGAGCGAAGGGTCCAATTGCTGTATGCTCCCTTTAAGAGCAAAACAAGATTAGCAACTTTGGCAAATTTTAGGCTTCTATTCAAAGAGAAAGAAAAGAGTTGCCAGTATCAAGTAGAAAAAGGATGGGCATGACACAAAGACAGATGCAATTTTACACCTGATTGAAAACTTACATGGGAGTGGTTTTAACTCCTCTGGGATTAAGAAAGATAGTATTCCACTGAATTCTAAAAGTGGAGCCAGGTGAAAAGGAGTTATTCTGGGGTAAGTACTGCTATGTGTTCTCTGCTGTCCTCGGGAGAATACAGAGAAGATTCTACAGATGAGCGAGGAACCAGCAGGTGCTCAAGGTGAGGGACCACCTGTCATAGAAACCAGTATATAGGTTCCCTTATAGCATGAGGCAGAAACTGTTGATGGGAGCCTTCTCTGACACAACACCATCTAGCTTCCATGATCAGAAAGTCCGTATGAATGTTAGAGAATGAGCTGGATCTTATTTTGCCTTTTTATATTATAGATTACTATGTTTCCTGGTGGCCTCCCACGAGATGAGTCTACAAAAGCAAAGCAAGTGTTTTTATTTATGTCAGGTCAGAAAAGGCAGTGAGGCATCATTTGGGATAATGATAGTGTTTACTCAAGCCTTATGCATATAGAAAAAAATGTTATTTTTCTCTAATTGCATATTTTGTCTCTGTAATGACTGAGTTGCATTCTAAACTGAAATGAGCAATCAATACTGAGTGTTTCCATGGTTCAAATGGAGTCTTAGCTCTTTTAGATGGCATAAGATTACTCCAAATTTGGCACATTGTTGCAAAGATGGAAACTGAATGTGAAAGTGCGGTTAATTTGTTATGTGTTTTATTCTGTAGGTTTTAAGTGAAAAGCCCAGGTTCGCAAACACCAGCACACCCTGAGTTTTTCCTGATACCAAACCTAGCCTGATGCCCAGAGGGCACAAGGAAGCATGAGTTATTACGGCAGCAGCTATCATGTGGTAGACGTGGACCCCAAATACCCAGGCTATCCCCCAGAGCACATCGTTGCCCAGAAGAGGAGGGTGCGGAGAAGACTGCTTCACAAAGACGGAAGCTGTAATGTGTATTTCAAGCATATTTTTGGGGAGTGGGGGAGTTACGTGGTTGACATTTTCACCACTCTGGTGGACACCAAATGGCGCCACATGTTTGTGATATTTTCTTTGTCTTACATTCTCTCCTGGTTGATATTCGGCTCTATCTTTTGGCTGATAGCATTTCATCATGGAGATCTGCTAAATGATCCCGACATCACGCCGTGTGTTGACAACGTCCACTCTTTCACGGCAGCGTTTTTATTCTCCCTTGAGACCCAAACAACCATAGGGTATGGATACCGTTGTGTCACGGAGGAATGCTCTGTGGCCGTGCTCATGGTGATCCTGCAGTCCATCCTGAGCTGCATCATTAACACCTTCATCATCGGAGCTGCCTTGGCCAAGATGGCAACTGCTCGGAAGAGAGCCCAGACCATTCGTTTCAGTTACTTTGCGCTCATAGGTATGAGAGACGGGAAGCTGTGCCTCATGTGGCGAATTGGTGATTTCCGGCCAAACCATGTGGTAGAAGGGACGGTGAGAGCCCAGCTTCTCCGCTACACAGAAGACAGCGAAGGGAGGATGACAATGGCATTTAAAGATCTCAAGTTAGTCAATGACCAGATTATCCTGGTCACACCAGTAACTATCGTTCATGAAATTGACCAGGAGAGTCCTCTGTATGCCCTGGACCGAAAAGCAGTGGCCAAAGATAACTTTGAGATCTTAGTGACATTTATCTATACTGGTGATTCCACCGGCACATCCCACCAGTCTAGAAGTTCTTATGTCCCCCGAGAAATCTTGTGGGGCCATCGGTTTCATGATGTCCTGGAAGTTAAGAGGAAGTATTACAAGGTGAACTGCCTACAGTTTGAGGGCAGTGTTGAAGTATATGCCCCTTTCTGCAGTGCCAAACAGTTGGACTGGAAAGACCAACAGCTCAACAACATGGCCAAATCCCCTCCAGCGCGAGCACCTTGCGCAACAGACACCAAGGTCAGACGAAGGTCATTTAATGCAGTGGCCATTGTCAGCAGCTGTGAAAACCCAGACGAGACCGCCACCTCTATTGCGGATGAATGTAAGGAACCACCTTATCAGAAAGCTGTCCTGACTTTAAATAGAATCTCTGTAGAATCCCAAATGTAGCTTAAATGATCATTTTGCGGGCTCTTAATCAGTTTGCCTTCCTGCCAATCATTTTAAGGCATGTTATGTTTTATTGGGATGATGGCTACATAGAGCAGGTTAAACTTAGTAAAATGTCATCTAAAATTGTATGATTGTCAATCACTAAAATCTGCTTTGGCTAGCAAATTTTATATTAGGAATCATAATAAGAAGCCTAACTGATTAAATTTCAGCTCTTTTTATTATCTCCTGGATATATATGTATCTTCAGTTAGAGATGCAATATTGAGTCATGAGAAACAAAGTATAAATAGTAAACTTTTAAATATATCAAAATTAATAATATGATGAGTGATAGCCCACAGAAAGCACGATGTCTTGTAACCAAGATAAGCAAATTATACATTTGGTAGCTAATAGCGTGGGGGTTCGCAAGCGTAAAAGCTACCGGCCAATTCAAGCAATTCGGTTTCCCTTTCCGAGTGTTACATTATCTAGCAGCAAAGAGGTAGTAATTATGTAAAACTGGCAGTGTCACCAGGTGAGTTTCCATTGCCTCTTGTCCACACTGCACTCAATAACTTCTGGAAGCTGCTTTTTCCCCTCGTTTTCTAATCCAAGAAGGAGAGGAGAAGTCGGCATCACTGCTTAGAGCAGTGTTTCTCCCTTAAAAGTCTGCGTGGGCTCCAAGAAATGGACTGCAGAGAAAAGATAACCTTTATCCGTTGTCTGTGTTCACCTCCCACACTTCCAAGAGGCAGGGTGACATAGGCAGAATGGGGGATTGGAGATAGCAATCAGCATTCTCAGACCCTTTGATAAAATAAATGTTATTCTCCTGTGTTCTGAAATAAAGGATAGAATGTTCTTATGTGCTCAATAATTGAGGAGGGGTGGGCCAGGGAGACGTTTATTTATACCCAGAAGCAATGACTTACACTTTAAATCTTGGTTCACCTAAGAGAACATAAACGACTTGAGTTTGAGATTTTGAAAAACTCTGAACTTGAAATAAAATTTAACTGTGGTGATTTTGTGAATTGTAATAAAATCAGTGAGTTTTTAACGTATATTAGTTGGATAATCTGAGCATGATAGAATTGCTTAAATTATAGGACTTGAGATAAATATGTATAAATATCAAGAGGTGATAATCAATTGTTTAAGCAAAAAAATCCAATCAATCATTAGCCACTTTAAGCTTTTAAACCAAGGTATTGTTAGATACACTGAAATTTATTGGTGCATTTTTGAAACTGTTATCAAGCTGGAAGTAATTATATGCTGTAGTTTTTATTTGTTTTATTTAAATATACACAAGCACATATGCAGGTGTTTGTTTTTTTCTGGAAAATTTCTCTCTTTGTGTGCATGCCTGTTAATTTAAATTAACCACACAAGTAAACTGAATTGATAGTCCAAGATTTCCAATAAAAGTAAAATATGTGGGTATAAAAACACTTATATTTTTATTTTCTTTCCCCAGCTCCAACCCCTCCATCTTCTTTATTCCCCACCTTTCTCTCTTCTTATTTTTCCCCCTTTCTTTTGCCTTGCAGGAATAAAGTTGCATTTCACTGTGTGTGCGTGTCTACACATCTTTTTCATACTATTTCACGAATAAGAGATTTATTTGGATCATAGATTGTTAAAATGTCTTCAAGATTAATACCGCAGATCTGCATTTTTGTCGGCAAGAATTCTGAGTCCATTTTCAAAAACGATACATGCATAGAATTAGATGGTCTGTGAACAATTACTTAGTTCAATAGGAAATGCTGTTAGTCAACAGTACTGCAATCTCCCAGGCAGTCACACAAGCCATGACCATAAGCAAGCAGGCTCTCTGCCTTCGGTTGGCTGTTCCCTCACCTCTAGCTTCATCATGGATTTGCTTTGCTTCCTGAGGCTTTGCTCTCCAGCATGCTTGCCTTGTCAATATCGGAGAAGGGCACCAGTGCTGAATTGAACACATCCCGTTGTGCTAAGTGCCTCCACCACCCACTTCCCTGCTACCAGTAGAGTGCAAAATCAGCAGTCACTCACAATACTCATCTTCCATTTCCTATGTAGATGCATAGTATTTTTTATAACATACCTCCCAATTAGCTACTTAATAAAGGGTTTTAAAACAATGCAGAAGATGTGTGTCTCTACTCCTATCCCTGTGGCATAAATTCTTGCAGCTCATCTAACCAGCACTGAGGATAGCGCACCCAAAATGAGATTGCTGCTTCATAGAGTTAGAACATAGGTAGCATTTTAAACCATGTTTATCTGTTTTTAACAGCTTGTAGAACAGCAATAGCTGAAATAACAATTAGTTGCTTATGTAAGCATTACAGAAAGCCCGGTACAAAATGGCATTTCCAATTTCAAATGCCTTTTCACTGATAATAGGATCGAATATTTTTTCCTTATGCCAATTACTTTGTGGCTAAAAATATGAAACTATTTAGTGGAGTTAATTCAATGAAAACCAAATTGTGGCATCAACACATTGATTCACTGTATGCCGTGGCTTCGGAAGAGAGGAAGGAGAGAAAGAAATACGTTTTTTTAAAGACCATCATCTTTGGAACAATATGGAGTGTTTTATGCAGACAAAAAAAAAATCTCTCAAATATCTGATTGTTTCCCCCAAAAGTAAATTCCCAATTCAACAGCAATGTACTTAGATGGAAAAAAATTTGAATTATGCTTCTACTTTTCCAATCCCCTTGCAGCTGCAGGGCTTGAGTGGTCTAATTCTGGGCCGTGTCCATCAGCAGAGAAATCTGGATGTGGGCTTTAGGAAATCTTCTGTGTAGAGGCTGGCATCTGGCATTGCTGTTCTGCTATCCTCAGACTCTGAACTTCAGATATGATAGCTGGCACTTCTGCAGCCACTTTGTGAGAATGTAATTCAAGGACTCCTCTTTCAGGGGAAAAATGAAAAGACAGGGCAGATGGCTCCTGGGGATTGCCTGTCTCCAAACTTCTGCACAAATAACCATGATCTCTAACTGATCCAGTGAACATTATATCCAGAGGGAACTATCCAAGAAGCAGGGCTGGTAAGAGTCAATTGAGGTGCAGTTTAAACGCAACTAGTGCATGATGCTTGTCATGGGGAAACGACATAATTTCTGGGGAGCTGGAGGAATTTCATTATTATTGTGAAAACACACATTAATTGCTTTTGGCCTCGAAATCCTGTTAAGACAGGGATGGCTCAAACACCTGGTGGAGAGGATTGTCCGGACCTGCTGCTTTGCTCCATTCCCACTCAGCGTTACATCCCATGCTTGCCTAGAGTTATGGAGAAAGTGACACGAGAGAAGACTACCTCGGTTCTTGACTCACATGAAGGAAAAATTTGCAAGCAGACAACTCAGTGAGTAAAGCACCATTTGTTAAAGACAGAAGCCTCTTGCCGCAGCAGTGATGACGGGGGCCTTCAGGAGAAGATGAATCCAGGATCTGGTCAAACTAGAGTCTTTGAAGCATTGACTGTGTGTGGTGTGTGTGTGTGTGTGTGTGTGTGTGTGTGTGTGTGTGTGTTGTGTGTGTGTGTGTGTGTGTGTGTGTGTGTGTGTAGGAGGGAATACACCAGCAGGTAACAATCAAAGAGGGGGAACAATGCTCATCAGAGGGCTGGGATCACAATGCTGTCCAGCAGGATAGGAACCAAAAGCCATCAGCAAGGTATGCCTGGTGACTTCTTTCTATTCTCGTGATAAGCTACAAAAGCAGAAGAGCGGAATTCTTACTCCCTCGCTACTCTCATGATGCTAAAAATCCTGAGGAATGAGGACTTGCACCTTTGATCTGGCATAAAGCAGCTTTTGGGGACAGACAAGCGTCTTGCATCCTTTTAAAGAGACTTCCCCTTCCCACATCCTCATCGGGACCTCACCTTTCTTTGTAGCTCCTTACCTTGGCACTTGGACTTAGGCTAAGGATCTGAAATTCATTTAGACAGAGAAAACTTTATAAAGCAGGAGAGAGGAAGAAACTCTGAGGGTGGGCGTTGTGGTGCAGGGGGTGGAGAGACCACATAGGACACCTGCACCCTGTGTCGGATCCACCCTGCTCTAAGTACATGCGTTGCATGGCTTCTGATTTTCTAGGCTATGTGCAAAGGCCACTCCTATGTCAGTGGTTAAGCATTGGCTTTTACTCAATTGAAAATATTCTATTATTCCCATGCATTATAAGCACTGAAGCTTCTGTTCTGTGTGTCCTATAAGGTGTGTGCTAAATCCTCCCACTTTTTGAGGTAAGCCTTGCCTGCGGGTTTCTGAAAACCATGCCTCCACATCCACGGTACACTATCCATTGCACTGCCCTGCCTTCAGTCCAAAACCAACGTGACTTCCTTTACCTCCAACATTGATTTTTAAAGGAGCAGCATGACCCACACTTTAGAAACCTCTTGCATGTGGGGCACCACATGCAAGTTATAAGCCAGGAGAAGGAGCGCGCAGGCAGAGAGGCCAAGCAGCAGGAGAGTGCTTGGCAGAGGCTCTGCAAAGTCTCTCCTGACCAGGAGAGCTTTGCAAGTGAGAGCAAGTCACTGGGATTCAATACAGTCAAGCAAAGGCCCAACAGGAGTCATTTTCCAAGAGATGGATTGGTAGTTTAAAACACTAAAAAGCCATCTACTGGGCTGCATTCCTTGGAGAGCTCTTCTTCAGGAAGAAAAAAACTTATCCACACGCAAATTCCCATGCATCTTGCTCTCTCATTACTTTAAGTTGTTTTTCTAAAGCAACTTGGAGACTCCGCAGTCATGGCCAGGATTTTGCTGAGGATGCCTTGGCAAGATGTGCACCTGTGGTCGGGCTACTCTGCACAGTGCGTGAATGGGTAGATGCATCCTCATGTTTCCACATTCCATAGACTCTCATTTGCTTAATACACACACATACACACACACACGTATATATAGAAACATATATATAATTAAAAATGAATAAGATAAACTGCTGCCTTTTACTGTTTGGTCTCATTGATTTATTGTATTTTGTAAATACTAAATGGGAAATGAATTCTGTGGATAGAGTCCGTTATCCCAGGAAAAAGCAACTGGGACTGAGAATCCTCCAAGGAAGGTGAGCTGTGCTGGAATCTCTCATTTCCCCAGCCCTGAGTGGAAGATTTGAAGACTCCCCAGGCTGCATGGAAACAGGTCAATTATTGAAAGCATTTCAGCAAGCCCCACAGATGAAAACCCAAACAAATAGATGAAGTCTTGCTAAATTGCATAGCCTATGAATGTCTTTTTCTCTCTGCTACCATTGACCTCCAGCAGCCTATGGAACATCCTTCATCACTACCTAAGTAACCTGAACTGGAGACAGAAAGGGGCCTATGAGAGTCAGTCATTGTGAAACCATCTTGTAGAAAGTTATCAGAAACCTTGCCATTTCCACATAAAATTCTTCAATCACATGCAATGCTCACTGTGGTTAAACGCCCTTTGTTTGAATTAGAAGCACATGTGGCAGATCAACTCATTATTGCGTTGTTGGATGACTCTTTCTGACATTAGTTTGCCTGGGGAATGCAGGGAGGCCGGCCTTGGGGGCCAGGTTAAGGGCAGAGCTAGCTTCTGCCTGCTGCCAATTCTAGGACCGAAGATTTGTAGGACAGCAGTGGCACATCAATTCATTTAACCAGATCTGTTCACAGAGGGGAAAAAAAAACCCTCCAAATCAGAAGACTTTCTGCCCAGAGAGAAATAGCAATGGAGCGATACAGCATGATTATTAATGATCAGCCAAGGGCTCTTTGAATAGTCATAGGAAATAAACAGTTCTTGTGCTGTTTGAAATTCATATTATCATATAATCATAAAATGTAAAAAAAAGATTTTTAAGAGTTTTTGTTAAATAGAAATTATTAAACTGTTAATTGATCGATAGAGAGGCTGGTCAAGGCAGGAAATGGAGGAGGGGAAAATGATAAGACACTGTGAATGAAGGAAATCTTCTCCAAAATGTATTCAAGCAAAAATGGTTGGATAAAAAAGTAAGCAAAAGCCTTGCACCTTTTCAAGGAAATGCTAATGTGCCAGTAGGCACAGCCATGATGAGCAAATCAAACCCAAGGAGCAGCTGCTGGTCTCTTGTGGAGGGAGGGGCCATAAGACCAAGAGTCCAACCTGAGAGACCCAGAGAGTCGGGCTGGCACCTGCTGCCAGTCTTCACTGTTCAACCTACAGCCACTCGGCTGGCATCCGTGCTTTTCATTCTCTTATCTGCAGGTTCTGCTGTTAACAAAAAAAGCATTTAAAACTCAGACTTAATTAGCAATAGTTGAGCAATGTTTTTGTCTACTGTGTGACGGATGAGTGAGTGGCTTAATCTCTGTACCGAAGTTTCTTCAACTGTGAAATAAGAAAAGTGGTCGTTCCTACTTTATAATGTAAGCATTAAAGAAGAAAATATCGCAGTGCTAATGAAATAGAAACTGTTGCTATCATTGCCAGCTGCAAATTCTTCATCTCTTTCAGGCACTGCCACTGTACTTTTTTTAAGCTTTTAACATTAAACTAGATTAAAACATCCACAAACAAACAAAATGAAAACGAGTGATCATGCATTTATTTGACAAAAGAAATATGTATGATACTACTGTGCTGTTTTCCGCAAATCACCTCTGATCACCTAAATAATGCTTTGTGTGTGTTGAGGCAAAAGCACCCAGTAAATGAAAAGTCTACTCAACGAAATCACACATAAAACTGAGCAAGCATTCCGAAGCAAGGAAGAAACAGGCTGCGTACAACACAGTGTAGTCCTCCTTCAATATGGACATAATTAGAGCAGTTTCTAAAAGGAGTTTCTTCATATTTTTAATAACATGTGATACTTTTACACTGTGGGGTGTATTTCAGTAAGTTGGAGGGGACCCGAGAGGGTTAGATTCATTGTTCAACGATGATCCTCTCACAACTGTAAAGAAGCCGCTGCTCACCAATCCTGGAGCGGCTCTCTGCCTGCGATTGCCAATGGGTTCCCTAAGGCTGCAGCTCACCCACAACAGTGACCAAGACTTCCCACGCTCTGGGAGAGCAGCAGCAGCAGCACGTTGGACTCCCTTGGGAATGGGGGCAGAACAACACTTCTTCTTTAATATGTGGCTTTTTTTTTTCAGTTAAACCAGATAGGAGTCAATTCAAATCCCAAATGTATCCATTTAATAATTTGTTCATGGTTGAGATTGGTTTTCTTCATGGGTGAAAACAGAGATGATAATCTTTGCCCTGTAGGCTGTCTTAGCCAGCTTTGTGCTACTTGAACAAAAACATGTATAACATAGCATGTATAGAAAAAACATATTTGCACACAATTTTTAATGCTCATACTTATTTGTCTTTTCATTGATCTACAAAGCAAACTGACAGAGGGAGAGATCTTCCATCTGCTTGTTCACTCCCCCAACGTGGCCACAGAGCTGGAGCTGGGTCAACATGAAGCCAGAAGGACAGAACTCTGAGTCTCCCACTGGGGTGGCAGGGACCCAAATACTTGAATCAACATCTGCTATCTTCCAGGATGCTCATTTGCAAGAAGCAGAGATGGTACTGGAACTTGGGTACTCTGGCAGTCAGACATGAACATCACCAACGGTTGCTTACACCACAGTGCCGCACTGTCCACCCACCACTGACTCACAGTTGCCTAGGGCTGGAAGTCTAAGATGGTGGGGACCCTTTTGTTGTGTCAATTTAGTGACAATGCTATTCGCGGAATCCAACCTTCAGATCTCAGCTGGAAGTATTACTATTTTTTAAAGATTTATTTATTTGTATCGGAAAGGCGGATATACAGAGAGGAGGAGACAGAGAGTAAGAATTTCCGTCCACCGACTCATTCCTCAAGTGACCGCAACAGCTAGAGCTACGCCCATCCGACACCAGGAACCTGGAGCCTCTTCTGGGTCCCCCACATGAATGCAGAGTGCCAAGGCTATCTTCCCAGGCCATAAGCAGGAAGCTGGATGGGAGGTGGGGCTGCCGGGATTAGAACCAGTGCCCATATGGGATTCTGGCATGTGGGAGGCGAGGATTTTAGCTGCTGGGCTATCACACCAGGCCTAGTTCAAATTACTCTTAACAAAATTCAGTGCGCTTAAAACTGACACACAGTCTGACTTTTAAGGAGGAGAAGACATTACTTTTAACATCACATTGGCAGGAAGCAAGGAGTGGCATGAAAAATGCAGGGGCTGGAGTAGAACGGTGAAATTTTGATGAGGGCAACCTATTGATGCGACGTTCAGCAAGGGCAGGATGCATGCCCCTCATGTTTGGTGAAGTGCCTCACATCTCTTGAGCTGTGGAGGTTGGGGAACATATTCATCTACAGGTACTACTCGTCCTGCTTGTTACGAGACAGTGCCGCTTCAGCTAGGTGATTTCTGCAGCACATGATGAACAAACCTAGCTGGTCAGCCTGCGGTTCTCTGCTACCTGGGAAAACATGGCTGCTCCTTTCTACCTTCCCAGTGAGCGTTTGTTAGTTACACTGCAACAAGTGTGCTGCCAGGCAGGAGGCTCTCCTACTTCTCTGAGTGTAAAGAAAGAAGATTCTCCATGCAAAAAAAAAAAAAAAAAAAAAAGATGTAAGATACACGGAGAACACATTGGAATATTTTGGGTGCGTCTTAGAGTACCAGACAAGTGGCTATTTCAAAATAATACATTTAAAGCTTTACTATAAAACACCGTTTCTAGAATGGCCTTTTTTCACATAATTCATGTGAGGGCGGGGAAAGGGAATGGCAAAGAGGCAAAAGAGAAGAGAAATATCAAGAGCTCGATTACTGCATCCTCCTAAATCTCCGTTGGCTGGAAGCCACAGTCAGAGGCTGCCCATGGAAATGGAATTCAATCATTCTAATGGAGGACGTGGGCATGCTAGCCCCTCAGCTAATCGTTGGCATCCAGAATGACTCTTCTTCTTTTTCTTCTCCTCCTTCTTTTCCATTGGTAAGTCAGATGTACAGAGAGGAAAAGAAACAAAAAGGAAGATCTTCTATACCCTGATCTACTTCCCAAGTGGTCACAACGATTGGAACTGAGCTGAGCCAATTCGAAGCCAGGAGCTTCTTCTTGGTCTCCCATGAGGGCGCAGGGTCCTAAGGCTTTGGGCCATCCTCAACTGCTTTCCCAGGCCACAAGCAGGGATCTAGATGGGCAGCGGGGCCACCGGGATTAGAATCAGTGCCCTTATGGGATCCTAGTGCATGCAAGATGAAGACTTTAATAGCTAGGCTCATGCCAGGCCCAGTTTTTATTCTTATGCTATAAAGAAATGCTTGATTCAGGGCTGATGTAGTGGTATAGCACATTAATCCTCCAACTGCTGTGCCAGCAGCCCATGTGGGCTCCAGTTTGAGTCCTAGCTATTCCACTTCTGCTCCAGCTCCCTGCAAAAGGCTTGGCAAAGCAGTTAAACTTAGTCCAAGATCTTGGGCCCCTGCACTCATGTATCTTGAAGCTTCTAGCTTCAGACCTGCTCAGCTCTGGCCATTGTGGTCATTTGGGGAGTGAACCAGTGAATGGAAGATCTCTGTCTCTCCTCTATCTCTAAAATCTGCCTTTAAAATAAAAACAGATAAATCTTTAGAAAAATAAAAAGAAGGCCTGGTGTGATAGCCTAGTGACTAAATTCCTCACCTTGCATGCACCAGGATCCCAGATGGGTGCTGGTTCTAATCCCGGCAGCTCTGCTTCCCAGCCAGGTCCCTGGTTGTGGCCTGGGAAAGCAGTCAAAGACAGCCCAGGCCCTTGGGACCCTGCACCCGCGTGGGAGACATGGAAGAAGCTCTGTACTCCTGGTTTCGGATTGGCTCAGCACCGGCCGTTGCGGTCACTTCGGGAGTGAATCAGTGGATGGAAGATCTTCTTTGTCTCTCCTCCTCTCTGTATATCTGACTGTTCAATAAAAATAAAATCTAAAATAAAAAAAGCAAAAGGAATGTTTAAGTAATTAGAAAATAACTAAAACTGAACTGAGAAAGCATCATTAGTTTCATCAAACATTACAAAATTTGGCCTTTTGCACCTATAAATGTGGCTTGTTATCTACATTATGATTCTTCAAAATTTGGCCAAAAAATAAATAATAACTAATCTGCCTTTTGGGGAATTGATGATTGAAGGAAAGCAAAATGTTAAAACCAAAAGCTAGTGTAACATTCGAGTGATGTTCTTTTGCAATACCGTAATAATAACAGCGTTAATAACAATTACCAAATGCCTCCGGTATTTGCAGTTCTGTCAAGAGACTAAGGATTCTTGGTCACCATTGTGCCACCTTGTGGTCACAAGAAAACACACTCTCCCCCCCCCCCCCCCCCCCGCAAGTGACTTCATTAAGTGTTTTTCTCCCCTTGCTCTGGGATAATATTTGAAAGAATAAATTAGAAAATATGGTGCTGAGATATGTAACAAAATATTGGGGCTACCACTCAAATCAGAAATTAGCACACGCTGAAAAATAGCGAATGCTATTGGTCTAAGTGTGGGTTCCAAGACCAGACCTTCCTCCCAGTTACCTCAACATGGTTATGTAATGGAAAGATGATTTTGGAGCTAGTTTAGGCTGTCCTTCTCAATCCAAAAGTAGAGGCAGAGAAATCTGGATAAGGCCCATGAGAATCTAATAAATAATTCAGCAATCTATGTGTTGCAAGAGAAAGCAGCCAGAACTGAGGGAACAGTTACCAATACTGTGTGAGAATAATCATTCTCAGTTATAGAAACAGCTTCACAACCACAATTTTCAAAACATGAGTAAAAATTTGTTTTTTTGATATGTGTATTATAATTTCTTTCTTTTCTTTTCTCTACAAAGCATTGTGATATTTGCTTAAAGGCTTTTGTGTGCTCAGAATTTCTCTTATGTCTGCATCCGGATGTGAATGTTAGAGAGGGCTGGGCACCTCCCAGCGGAGAGCTGTCTGCTTGTGACTAATCAACATATTGAGTGGCCCCTGGCTTCTATTATCAGTTGATCAAGGATGTCAATTTTGTTTTTATCAAGGATGAAAATATTAGAATGAGATGTAGTTCTCATGCTTTATCATAAGCAGAGAGGAATAATGAGAGAAACAGGTGCGCAAGAGTTGAACATGTCTTCCCGGATGGACTGTCACACCTGTTTACATCTCTGAATTCACCTCTCAATCTCTACTTTCCATCTCTTTCTCTTTGTCCCTTTGACTTTGCTTTCTCTTTTTGTTTCTTTATTTGATTAGTTTCTTAATATATTTATTTTCACTGGAAAGGCAAATTTATGGAGAGAAGGAGAGAAAGATCTTTCATCTGCTGCTTCACTCCGTAAATGGCCGCAAGGGCTGGAACTGAGCCAATCTGAAGCCAAGAGCTAAGAGCTTCTTCCAGGTCTCCCACGTGGTGCAGAATTCCAAGGGTTTGGAACCTCCTCTGATGCTTTTTCCAGGCTATAAGCAGGTAGCTGGGTAGGAAGTGCAGCCTCTGGGTCATGAGCCATGCCCAAATGGGGTGCTGGCACTTGAAAGTGAAGGATTAGCCAATTGAGCTACCACCCCATTTCACTCATTTAATTCAGAACAAAATCCAGGAGCTCCAATAACCTATATTTACCCCCCAGCCCCGTGGCTTACCGGTGATAGGGCCTTAGGCAAACTCATCAGATATCCAAACTTTAATTTTCTTATCTGTGAAACAAGGTTAAAATACTATGTTCATAAAATTGTGACAATCACATGACACAGTGCATGAAAAGGTACTTACGATGATACCTAACAGAGAAAATGGCCAATACTATGCCTGCCTTTATTGCCTAAGAAATCGTGCTTTTTTAATAGATGCTAGAAAATATTCTAATGCAGCTTATTTATATGTATATTTGCCATCAGTTATAAATCTAACATATTGGATTTTTTCTTTGAAAATTTATTCATTTTGCTTGAAAGCTGTAGTTACAGAAAGAAAAAGGGTGAGACATACAGAGAGAGCGAGAGAGAGAGAGGAACAGAAACAGAGGAGAAAAATCTTCCATCTGCTGGTTTACTCCTCCAATGGTCAATATGGGCTGAAGCTAGGAGCCAGGAGCTTCTTCAGGTTTTCCCATGTGGGTACGTGTGCCCAAGGTCTTGAGACAACTTTACTGCTTTTCAGGCCGTTAGCAGGGAGCTGGATCAGGATTGGATCTGACCAGATATGAATCGGTGCCCATATAAGATAAAACTGCAACAGAGGATTCGTGTGTTAAGCCACAGTGCCCGCCACATCTTATAAAAATGTTCAACAGAATCTCCCATGTACATCTATCAACTGTTTTATCAATGGAACATGGAAAAATATCTATGTATCTATAGATGTATATCTTGCCTACAATCACATAAGTAGACTATCAGCGGGAAATACGGAAAGTAAAGGAAGTAAATATGTAATTGAGTGGTAATGTAAGTGAGTATTTAAAAAACACAGCAATTTCCTAATGCAAAAAAAACGAGGATGCTTGTGTACTGGTCATATGCAGGCCACTGTTTAAAAATCGGGGTTAGCTTGGATGAGAACGCAGAGGAATTGCCTGGGATGAGGATGGTTATCACCCAGTCAAGCCAGGGACACCGTATCACTGTGCTGTGAATGCGCTGAAAAGGAAGAAAAGGTGACTCCAAGCAGGACTGAGAAGAGAGAGCGGAGAGCGGCTAATTAAAAACCAGCCCAGAATGTGTTCTAAGGTGGGAGAATAATGAATCGTCAATGTTGGAGATGGTATAGGCTAAAGGATTCACTGAAAGCAGCTCAGTGGAAGCTGGGAGGTGAGAAGACAAGCATGCTGATGTAGAGTCCTGAAGACAAATAGCAGAGGGACAGTGGAAACCACGGGAAGACCCCCTCCTCACCCTGCTCTCCCTTTCTCTGTATTTTACTTTCTTTTGTTAGTGGGAGGTAGTTCTGTGTGTTGAAGAACAGATGGGCATAATCTCTAAGGATAAAATAGATAATGTAGGGGAGAGAGATAATTAAAGAAATAGAATTCTTGAACAAATGAGAGGGAATAGCGTATCTACTGCGAGTGGAGAGGTTGGGGTAGCTTAGCTAGAGACACAGAAGGAAAAACAAGCGTGTGCAGTAGAGATGTCCAAGTGCAGTCTGTGTTAGGGTAGAGCTGACTGCAGGACACAGTCTTTCTCTTGTCTGGTCTCAATTTTTCCAGTGTAAATAGAAATAACCGGATGAGAATGGAGGGTATGATTAGACCTCTGCATGTAGGAAAGACAGAAATATTCACATCACACATAGTAGCCGTCAGTGCAACAGGGAGATACAATAGGAGTATCAGGCTTGACAAGGGGTCTTAGGTCTATGATCACAGGTTTCCATGAAAAGTTCACGGAAAGGAACACTATGAGAAAGGGCATGTTTTATTTTGGTTTGCCCCCAAACTGATAAACTTTTAATTCCATGTTTCATAAATTTCTTGACATTCTTTTGTACTTTGTTTTTTTAAAAAGATTTATTTATTTATCTTTACGTGGGAGGCAAATTGAAGCCGATTTATTCCTTAAACAGCCCAAATAGCCACGAGCTTCTTCTAGGTCCTGGATGTGGCTGCTGGGGCCTAGGCACTTGGACCTCTGCTTCTTGTCCAGCCCATTCGCAGGCAGCAGGGTCAGAAGTGGAGGAGCCAGGACTTGAAGCAGCTCCTATATAGGGTATCAGCACAGTGGGCTGAGGATGAACTTGCTGTGCCACAGTGCTGACCCCAACATCTCGGTTCATATTAGAGCATGCATGATAACCACTACATTGACAAAGTTGAATTCATTTTTAAAACTATGGAAAAGTAGACATTTATAAGATTAACTAAACTCTAATACAGTGTTTTTCGTGGCTATTGTAAGTTTAATTATAGTATGTGAATGAGGAGTATATTTATGTTTAGTTTATAGTAAAGCTGTTGATTTTTGGCTTGCCACAGTAAGTCTAGTATAACATAGAAGCAAAAGATAGGCTTCTGAAAACTAGTTATTATACTCACTTACAATTCTTTTGAAGGAAAATACCCCTGAAAACGTCAAATGCATTGTCTTCTATAACGGCCAATGGTCTGCTTGGTTTTTCCAGAGGCTGCATGAAGGAAATCTACAGGACTGCTCAGAATTCTCTACTGCAAAGAAAAAGGAACACAAATTCTTCAAATTTGTGGTAAAAAAAAAAAAAAATGGACTTGGCACAATGGCTCAGCAGGCTAACCACCTTCCTTCAAATGCCAGTATCCCAGATGAGTGCCAGTTTGTATAATGGCTGTTTCATGTTTGATCTGGCTCTCTCCTGGCACTTGTGAGGTGAGGATTTAGCCATTGAGGACCCCACCAGGCCCCGTTTCTGGCTTTTATTACCATACCATCAAGGGACTATTTAAAGATTAAGAAAAAATTTTTACTGATAATGACAATGGCAATAATTACACTGGCAACAGCATCTTTTTAAAAAATTCTTTATTTTTCATGTTGCAGTTGTTCAGACTCAGGGATTTCACCCGCCACCCCGCCGACCGTCTCTTCCCCACTCTTTTTCCCTGTATTGTAACAATAGTATAGTCCCTCAGAAACAACTTTTAATTCAGCTTCAGAGATGATCAAATTAAAGCTTTGCAAAAAAGAGAATATATGATATGTTTGATGCCATATTGAACATTCTAGAACCGAAGATATTCATGGAGAACTAAGGTCATAAATCATATTTAACTGAGTTTATATCCTAACAATTTAAATTGTATGACTTCGAGAAGACCAACATTCATGTGGAGGTGTTTTTAAAAAATATATTTCTTTTTATTATTATCATTTTATGATACAGATCCGTAGATCGTGGGATTTCTCTTATTCCCTTACCAATTTCCTCCCCACTCACTGAGTTCCCCTATATCATTACTACATTATAATTCTTCGTACACAGTCATATGTCCATCATTGTGGGCATGGACAATGGCAGAGTCCAGCATCCTATTGTGAAGGCACAGTAAGCAGTTTCATTGGGAGTCCACCTTTGTCTGGAAGTAGAGATGCACACTGCATTGTATCCTCACATCTGGGTATGACAGTCTCCATTACACAGCTACTGTACATCCCCTTAAATGAAAAGCCACAATACAAAATCACCAACAGGAAGAAAAATAGAAAATTACAATGCCATGAAGGTAAATAACATGCTACTAAATATGTAGAGATTTTAAAACTGATTCTAATACAAGTTCAGTGCTGTGGCTTAAGAGGCGAACCTTCAGCCTGTCAGAGCAGGCAGCCCACGTGACACCAATACCAGACCTGACTGTTCCACATCTTGTATGCATATATATGTACACACACACAGACGTCTATACATATACAAATATATATATATATATATATATATATATATATATATATATATATATATATATGGGCTATTTTCATTGGAAAAGCAAATTTACAGAAAGGAAGAGACAAAAATAATCTTCCATCTGCTGGTTCATTCCCCAGATGGCTTCAATATTTAGAGCCAATATGATCCAAAACCAGGAGCCAGGAGCCAAGAGATTTTTCTGTTTCCCACATGGGTGCAAGGTCCTGAGAATTTGGGCCATTCTCCACTGCTTTCCCAGGCCACAAGCAGGGAGCCAGATGGGAAGTGGATCAGCTGGGACATAAACCAGTGTTCATATGGGATGCCACACTTAGAGGTGGAAGATTAACCAGTTAGCCATTTTGCCATCCCCACTTCTGGTCCAGCTGTGTATGGTCTTGGAAAAGCAGTAAGGAGTGTCTTAAGACCCTCCATCCTGCACACCTAAGAAACTTACTGGCACCTGGCTTCAGACAGGTTTAGCTCAGTATGTTGGACCTTTTAGGGAGTGAACCAGTGGATGAAAAAAATCTTTTCTTCTTCTTATTTATTCTTATTCTTCTTTCTGTAAATGCGCTTTTCAAATGAAAACCTAATAAATATGATTCTAACAGTATTTCCTGGTATGTCAAATTGTTTAGGAGAACGAACTGCAATTTCAGCTGCACCAAAGTGATCACAGGAAAACAAACAATGGGAAGGAAGATTATGAAAGATCTTGTTCAATCATCTCTTCCCTATTTGTGGAAAAAAGAAAAGGTAGGAGAAATGAGTTAATATGATCGTTGGGTTTTGAGGTGTAGTTAACATCAAAGAGAATGTAATCAATTAGCCTTTTGTATGAAAGTGTTGGGTTTTAGATTTAAGACAGAGTCATCTTACATTGTTTGAGCAATTAGCATTATTGGCTGCTTCTGTTTCATTAGAATAAACTGGAAACTCCAGAGTCCACTAAAATCAATGAGCTGATTTTATTCTTTTTAATTACTGATGAATTATCTCCTAGAATTTCTCATAATATGCATGTTTATTACTTTTTATATCTTCATGTTCGATCTTCCACCTCTGTATTGTAAAATGTCTATTTCTGTATTCCAAATGATTCAAATGGCTGGCTGTTGTCTATAAAAACAACCATTAAAGGACTATCTAAACATCAGGAATTTTTTAAATTTTAAAATATTATTATTATTATCATTAGAAACTATACAGAGACAAGGAGAGACAGAGAAGAAATTCTTGCTTCTACTGGTTCATGGTTCACTCCCCAGGGGAGTGCAATAGCCAGAGCTGAGCCAATCCAAAGCCAGGAGCCAGGTGCCTTTTCAGGGTCTCCCATACAGGTACAGAGTCATCCTCTGTTGCTTTCCCGGACAACCAGTGGGGAGCTGGACAGGAAGTGGAGTAGCAGAGTAGCTGGGACACGAGCTGGTGCCCATATGGGATCCCAGCATACGCAAGTCAAAAATTTAGCCACTAGGCTATAACACTGGAACCAATATTAAGAAAAAAAGTTTAAAAATCAATGGTAAGTAACAAAAATTATCTCACAGAAATTCAATATTTCCAGGAAGATTTCCATGCATTTTCAAGGTGTGGGCTTAGAATTTTGTATTATTTATTATGCAAGGCTGAATTGGGTGCAAGAGAATAGTAAGATATGAAGATAGCAAGATATGCTCTCATCTGTTTTGCCTTGAAAGAAAGGATTCAAATGAGCAGATATCCAAAAGCCTTAGTTACTTGATATGATATTTTTTGCATTAAAATAAGTTGACAGATCGACTCTTACAGAACTGTATTCAACTAGGTTCATAGATAAATCTAGTGGGGTTCACAGAGTAAACTCGGACAGTTTTCTTCATTTTTAAATTTCAGGTAAAAGCAGGGCTTCAGTGACGTTGAGCCTAGAAGCCTATATAGTTGTTGGCAGTCTTTGCTTTGAGTGATGCATGGTGATACAGAGGCACAATGAATGATGATGAAGACATATATTCTATGTCTTCCGTTTCCTCATTAAGCCACTAAGGAAATTTCCTCAGAGTTCTGTCTCAACAGGAGATTTATACTGATTTAAAGCTAATTTTAAATTCATTCATTTAGTAGAGGAAGAGAAATAGATGAATCATTCAGTGGTATTTCTACACAGATTTTATTTTCTAATGATAGAAAAACACACATTTTAAGACTAGGTGCATTACAAAATATTTACCCAGGTCTCAATCAAAAATGAAAGATTAGTTTTTTTAAGATTCACTTATTTTTGTTAGAGAGCCAGATTTTCAGAGAGAAGGAGATACAGAGAGAGGAGGGAGAGGAGAGAGAGAGAGAGAGAGAGAGAGGAAGGAGGAGAAAGCAAGAGAGAGAGATTTCATTGGCTGATTAACTATATGAATGGTTGTAAAGGCCAGAGCTGAGCCAATCCGAAGCCAGGAGCTTCTCCCAGGTCTCCCATGTGGGTGTAGGATCATTGCAAGGCTTGGAGCCTTTCTCTATTGCTTTCCCAAGCCACAAGCAGGCGGCTAAATGGGAAGCACAGCAACCAAGACATGAACCAGCGGGCAGATGGGATCCTAATATGTGCAAGGTGAGTATTTAGCCAGTGAGTCATTGCACTGGCCGGAAAGATTAAAATTTTGACTTGGCGTTAGTAAAGAACACACACTTTAGAGAGAATAAAAAGCGGTTATATCTTCTTCATACATTATAAATAATATAGGATATTACATTCTGTTCTTTATTAGGAAATAATAGAAGCAGAAAAGTCAACATGAATTAATAAAACATAAAAATGATTTATAATTATGCAAAAAGGTCAATGTTGTTAAATTGTGTTTCTTTGTATTTCAAATACTTTGTAAAACGTAGAATAAAAGGAGTTTATTCTGTGTAAAAATCTGAAAGTTATGTAGGTTTTGTCCTTTTATACGTTTCCACGAGCATTCTGAAGCCCTCTTACATGTATGAAGTTTCACAATATTTTGTACCAAAATGTTGCCTTTCAATTTCCTTTTCCACAAATGTTTTGACCCACTCCAGTTGCCGTGGAGCCACCATCCAGCCACAAAGTGCCTATTTGTATCAAAGGCTGCTATACCTATTCTGAGCATATGCATATAAATTTACGAATAGCCTATTTTGCTTAGCATCAACTATTTTGTATTGCCTTTATTTTAAGAAGATAATATATTAAATCACTACCTTCATTATGTGGGATTACTTTTTTACCTCCTAAATTTTATCTATGAGAAAAAGTAGTGTCTTGTTTGCTTTACTTCTGGATTGAAGACACAGAAAGAGGTGGCAGTGACTCAAACCTTGATAAAAATCATTACATTTTATCCAAAAAATGGAATCGTGTAGTAGCATCTTCTTCTTCAGAAATAGACATTCTTTAACGTGTTACAGGGTCTTTTGTTCCAAATACTGTGATTTATTCAGTTGTTTGTTGGTTTTTGGATGCCACTTTTCAATCAGTAAACACACTTAAAAGCAACACTTTATGATTGTTAATGAGATCGGGTGATTGAGACATACTGGGTAGAGCACCTTCAAGTTACATATCCCGTAGAGTGTTACCGATCTTTGAGCTGCTCTATGCAACAGCAGTCTGAAAATAGTTTATGTGCAGGCTTGAGGAAGTCAAGAAAGCCGACTGTGTTGAAAAATTTTTCAAAACTTCATCTCTAGAGAATTCATTCCTACATTTACTCATTTTTTAATAAATGGTATTAATAGTAGCGTTAATTTTTTATAGATTCATTTGGAAGATGCACGGTTTTAACAAGTAAGGGTATTTGATCAAAACATGTCAACTGTAATGACTTTGAATGAAAAATGTTTATTGGTTGAATACATACTTAACAGCAACTACACTGTGCATGCTGAAATACATCTAAGGGCATTTCATCTCTGCCAAGAGTTAGGTGGATCGTTCAGGGAGACCCATTCAGCCTCCAAGAATCAGAGCTAAGGAAAGGCACGCAGACCTTCTACTCCATTCCACCGGGTGCTCTGTAGCCTGCCCTCTGCCAGCACTGGGCAAGTGTTTCCATAAAGGAAAGGACAGTAAGTTTTCCAGGTTTTGAGGGCGGCATACGGTCTGTGCCTCGTGCTCCAATCTGCTGTTATAGCTTGGAGACTGTCAGAGACAGTCAGTGAACAAATGAACATAGCCAGGTTCCAATAAAACTTTATTTGGCAATGTTGACTTTTTGACTTTGTAACAGTTCTCCTCACTGAAAGGTACGTGTAACTATAAATGTTTTCAGCTCACAAACCATGTAGGCAGGGAGCCTGTTTAGCCGCTGGGTGTAGTTTGCACACCTGTATTCTAGGATCATGAAAAGTATAGGACTCTCAGTGTCAAATATTAGAAAAGTCCAGCATTTTATTTTATATGAATCTCTTAGTGTAAGGATATTGTCTAATAAAACACATATGACCATTCTAGGTCCCTTTTCTAATCCAGATAATGTTCCACTAAAAATGCTCAAACCTGTGACATCTTTTCCTGAACAAACGGCAAGCAGGATGTTTTATAGCATTGTGCCTGAGGAATCACATCAAAGAACTGAGTTTTTTGAAGAATGAATTTTAAAAATCCCAATAATACTATTTCTGCATATTTTTTCTAGATTGCCAAATTTCCTATTTTTTTTCACTTGAAGGGCAGAAAAACCCAAAGTCAGAAACAACACACACACACACACACACACACACACACACACCCTTCCTCCCTCCCCCATGTGCTGACTCACTCCCTATCCACAATAGCTTAGATTGTCCCAGGTAGAAGCCAGGAGCCAGGCACTCAATACAGATATCCCACGTGTGTGCCAGGAATCTAATCACTCCAACCATCATTGTTGCTGCCTGCCACCTGCTGAAGTCAGGACCACGAAACAGGAATTGAATCCATCTCTTCCAGTATGTGATCTGACGTTTTAACCACCTGCCCCACTACCACTCCCCCTTTTCCATTTAAATTCTGTATTTTGTCAGCACTTCTATTCAACAGTATATGAAGCCCTCCAAGTCTGTTCTATATGCTGTTTAGATATGTGAGCCCAGAGGTTGGGAAGCATTGCAGAAATTTTCCTGGAGCAACCCGTGTGCAGACAGCAGGAAGCAGGTGCACAGGAAAGGAAGAAAAGAAGGAACCATTGCCTGACGTTTTCAGGGCAGTGGCTGTGGTGCAGTGGTATCTAGTGGGCAAGCAGGCAATCCCACAGGCACCCCAATGTATCCACAGCCAAAGACAAAACGGCAACTTTCTCCAGGGCCCCTGCTTTCCAGTTCATGGGGAAAAAATATCTAGAGAAGAAAGGAGAATGAGAGAGGGGAAACGACTTTTGCGCAATGAAGGGGTGTGAGTAGGGGAGGCTACAGTCCATGCAACTCACTTTTATTGGTCTGGGTTGAGGATGGGGGAACCTGCTGTTGAGCGCTGCTCGCCACCAACTTCCTGGTGTGGAGAAATCTCCAGTGAAGCCCCAGGACAGAGATCTGAGCATAAACAGGCTTCACTTGCCCTTTGGTGCTTTTGACCTCAACCGTAAAGGAAATAAAATGTGTGTCTTCCTCTGTTTGTCCCCAGCCACTTCTCCCTTGCATAAATGAGACTTTCTTCTATATTTTGTAAAAAGAAATGGAAAAACACTCCACTTGATGAAAAGCAGTGGTATCGCAGCCAGCTTTCTTTCTTTCTTTCTTTTTCTTTTTTAACTGAAGCCACTGCAGTGGCTTTTATCTGCTCATAATTCTTTCTGGAACCAGTGCCTCTGGCTTTTCAAGCTCTCTGCCTTCCAAGCAAGTTAAGATTGGGACAAAAAAAAAAAAAAAAAAAAAAAAAAACTCCTACAGTTCTAGAACTTGTCAGCCAAATCATACCATGGCAACCCAATCATACAAGGTTGCTCCCTCCAGTCCTACAGTGGAGATTATTTTTCCATGATGCAATGAATGCGTTACATCCTTTTGAAAGAGGACTCACCAGCTAGTACATCTCTGTCCTTAAGGTCCTTTCTAAACAGAAGATGGTTGAGTGGGTGAAAACACATCCTTTGGGAAGAAAGCTTTTGTTTCAACCAGAAGCATTGGTTATGGAGGTTGTCATTGTTCTTGTTCCCTGCAAGGAAGAGAATCAAAATGCAACCACAACAGGTCATGTGTAAATTTATGCTGTTTTTACTGGCTCTTAACCCTTTTCCTTCCAGGAATTGTTAAGTTCCTTTGCAGTCATATATCAGCCCTTGAGTACGTTCTCACCGAGGGTGACTGATTGACGGTAAGGCCCCTTAGTAGACCAGCAGAATACAAATCGGGTCATGCATCTGATTCCCTGGAAATTACGTCAGATAAATAAATACCCTGGTATTTGTGGAGAGGAAATTATGAAACTCATTGAGCATGAACTCATAGACTCTCTTGAATTCTCCTGTGAGAAATTATTTTCTTGGTTGGAAGGGGTCTCCAGGCGCATTAAGAGTAAAGCCTTTTGTGGGAAAGCTCTCTGTTTGCAAGGGCTTGCACAGGGCTGCAGATCTGGCTGCCTCGGATGGAGACTGGAGGGAGTCGGGAGACACGGGAAAGCAAGGAGCACCTGCCAATGCCTCGAGTTCTTTGATTTCTTCTTCCTTTCTTTCTATCGTTATTATTGTTTTTGAAATTTTTGGTCAAGGTCTATAAGGCAAACCCAGAGACTGCTTTCCACGATGGAGAAAACATTGCAACAACGATTTGTTTTTCTCTTCCCCCTCACCCCTCTATCAACTGGACTGTCTCACGCTTTGGGGTATGGCTTGGTTTTAGATCAAGTGTTATGGGGACCTTTTCGGTATGTTCCTTTGATAGTCATTATTTGAGGGAAGCCTGTGGAGCTGGACCATGCACGACTTTCACTGTGTCTGCAGAGGTGAACAAAATGCCGAATGAAAATCATGATAAAACTCAGAGCTCTGTGGGAATCAACAACTGTGCTTGGGTCCCCATCCCCTTTTAAGGCCTAAAATGATGTAAGGACCTTGGGGAAGAAAAACGGACAAAAGCAAGCAATGTATGAGGAAAGATAGCGTATAGAGAACAGTAAACTAATTTCTGTGCCTAATTCAATTAGGGGAGAGCGCTGATTCATTTTGAGCCCAGGATTAATGACTCTTGCATAAATTTTCATTATACTGCCTGGATTTTGAAACTATGGATACGGTCTTGGTAACTAAGCCTGTCATGCCAAATGATGCCTTGACCAGGTAGATGTTCAGATTTTTTCTGGAAACCAATGTAAAGAGTCTTTTCCTTGTTTTCTATTTCAAGCAATGGCTTACGTTAATGTATCCAAACTCCAGATTTGCTGAAATACTGAAGCTGTTCAGCCTCAGAGATTTGCAAATTCTTGTATTTGACAAAATATTGAGAGCCACTGTTACTTGTTTTGAATTTTTCATATTTTACTTGCCTAAGAAATGTGCTTGTAATGGGTGGATAGAGATGCTTCTAACTGCAAATTGTGAAATGCAACTGGACTCTAAATACCATCAAATCAGATTTGTGAAAGTCAGTTGCAGAGAAAGGCAGTCAAGGAGCTGACCAGAGCTCTCCTGTCAGACATTTCAATGCGTTTCGAAGCCTAGCCTTCTTTCGGGTCTTAGGAGGTTTTGGCAGTACTGGGCCATCAAATGTAATTGGGGGTATATATGCATTCTCATTCTTATACAGTGTTTCAATCTGCTTTCTGCTAACACATTAAATATGAAAATATTCCTTCTTCAGTTTAAGGAGGTCACTTTTTAATGTGAAAATAATAAAAACAGCAATAACTTTGGGGTTTCATCTTTGCCCATGTTGGATATGTATTATTTTTCAACAAGTTCTTGAAAACAGTACTCTGTGTGTGTGTGTGTTTGTGTGTGTGTATGTTAACACAAAAAACCATTTTAATTCACTGAGAATAAATGGGAATCCTAGCTCTCCTACTTGCTCCCCTATGTTGACTTAACAGACACCTAGGGAGCTCTCATTTATTTCAGAATGCACGCAGGGAAACCTCAGTCAGATTTCAAAAACAGCATTATTTACAGGGCTGGTTCCTGCCTTGATAAATCTTGGTGAGTCAGTTATGTAAACATAACCGAAAAAAATCTACTTCAGTATACATACACATATAAGCTTGATTGAGATCTTTGCTGATGGAAAGATCAGAAGCTGAAACAGTGGTGTTTTAGAATGTAAATTTGTGTTATAATTCCAGTTTCTCTGTTGTGGATGCTGGAAACGATGTCTTAAACACTTATTTATGATGCCCTTGAAAATAAACTGGATACAGCTCGAATTCGCAACAGAAAAAGTCTCTGGATTTCATCCTGCTAAATGCATGAAAATATCCAACAAAGCATCTACAAAATAAGCAGCGACATACATAATTTTATCTTCTTTGAATAACTATATAATGCTATTAATGCTGTGCTATCATCAATCACTAACGTTATGTTGGTGGCAATCGGATTCTGCATTTTATTCGTGTACCGTACTAAAAATTTTATTGATTTCACACATATACACAAGGGATTAAACGTTCGAACACACACTTATCAGAAGACTAGAGTTGATTATCACTTGAGGATATGTGCCCACACAACGGAAAATGGAGAAGGAGCGAGCAAAAATCCTCACCAAATCCACAGACACTGATCATACTCGTTAAAAAAGAAAGAAAGAAGAAGAAACAAAATCCCTCACAGGAAACACAGTCAAACATTTGGCACAGGGCCATGCAGAAGGGACAAAAATCCAATTTAACAGATTTTAGAATTAGAGGATAAAATAGTTTAGGAGGAATTGGTAGAGGTCCCAGGTTTCTAGATGTTTCTGCCAGGAGGAGCTGTGGGAGTCCCCTTCAGGGACATCAAATTTGAAATCAGCAGACTTAGCCTGTAAATAATCAGCTTCCACATAGGTAAGGAAATTTCCTGGAATATAGCTTTTATGCCTTTATTTCCCTTTTAAATTAAAATTGAGACTAGGGAAATCATATTAAGGAAAAAAGGAAAATAGTTCGGGTTGCCGCCAGAAGCAGTGGAGGAAGAAATGACAGTCACACTCAACCAACTTTTTCCCCACTTCCATTTATTCTCCCTCTTCTCAGGGTCAGGAAAGCCTCCTTGGGAAGAGAAAAAAGTGTCAGCTCAACAGTCTTTTCTCAATGGTCTAAAATCTAACATTCTAAAATATAACGTTCAATCCTAGAATCCCTTTAAGATATTCATGGAGATATTCAAATTTTGATTGTCACCTGGAAAATCCATTGACTTTCATCTCTGTTTAATATCAACCAATATTTCCAGATATAGCTCTAATATTTCTCAAAACCCCTCAGGCACTTAACTCTTCATTTATTTTGTTAGCATTTAGTTCGGTGTCGCAATAGATTAATACGCTTTTTGAAGTCTTACTGGCATAGAACCTTTGATCTCCCAGCTGGCTTATTTTATTTATTGGCCTTATCATTTTTCATCATTATTAGCAGCCAGAGCAATCATGGTTAAAAAAAAAAGCCACTGTTGTTTAGTGGTAGCTATGTGTCAGGTATTTTACATACCTTATTTTAAATCTCTGTAGCTATCTTTCATAGCTAGGAAGTGCCAAGTCAAGCTTGCAAACACATGTCAGGTTAACCCAAATCTCAACCTTTCTCCGCTATGCCATACTGCGAATATCATCAAAGTCACATAACTTAGAACATCCTTGACATGCAAATTGGATTTTGATGTGAACACTCTGCAATCAAAAAAGGCGTTCTAAGGGTTCATGTCCTTTGACCTAGTATTCCATATCCAGAAATCCAGTCTAAGAAAAACTAAGAGGCAAACATGAGCATTACTCTGCAAAGATAGCTAATGCATTCTTAAAAGAACAAAAATGAATATAAAAGCAGGTGATGATAAGCTCAAATTCACAGACACTATAGATACAAAAATATGTGAACATTACCCTGAAAGTGCTCAGTGATTTTAATTGCATTATGTGTACTTAGAAAAAGTGACATCAAGTGATCTTAAAAGTGTAAATGACTTAAAATGTAAATGTATGCTAAAGAAAGATATATCAAAGTTTTTATAATGATTTTCTACTGATGATAATGATGTGGATTGATTTTATTTTCTATGTTCCTTATTCCTCTACATTTAAAAATGCTTATCTTTTATGTTTTCCACATAAACATGCATTCTTTTCATTCAACTAAAAATACTGAAAAAATTAAAAAGCTGCAAACTCTAAAAGTCCATATTTCCAAACCTAAACATTCTAGTATGTATTCTTTCTTTCCAAAACATCATTGCAGACTTGTTTGACACTAGTCAAATATGTCTTAGGTTTTTCATTGCAATTTATGGCATATTGTTTTAATGGTCACGAAAGTGCCAGTGTTGGTAGCATAAAGTTTTGTTTTGTTGGTCAGTTCTAGAAAAAAAAAAAGCCAAGATTCTGAATGGCCTTTGCTAAAGCCACCTTCTCACAGGTGTTTGAGACGTGGCATCCAGTTGCTGCTGATGGGCCTGCTCCTGCAGAGTGTGGGGGAGAACGGATGTTGGTGGCTAACTTGCCTTCTGCAGTGACTACTGAAGGTGTTTCTGTCTCCTTCAGATCCAATCATTCCCAAACAGTATTTTCTACCTCCTCCCTCCACTTCCTCTGTCTTGGATTTTCTCATGCAGATGTCCCTGAGATATGGGAAGTACAACATAATGTGTCTTACAACCACAAGAGGAAGCCTGGAACATGCTCACTACGTGCCAGCTCACCATTAGCCTTCTTATTAATGAGGATATTGAGCCTTTGTTAATAAGGCTCGCCTTTCCCCAATGTGCACAGTGATTTGTATCTTCTCTCAGCTGCCTTCTCCTCTGTCAGGTGACCTGGGCTGATGGCTGGGCTACTGACCTAAGGAATGGCCATCCATGATCACCAAGGATGAACTGGGCTGTGAACCCATTGCCTTCGAGAAGGTAATGGATCAAGGATAACATGGATGAAAATGATGTTTGTAGTCACTGTGTTAAGAAACGTAGCAATGTATGGCCCAGCCCTAAAACACAGATGATATTTCCAGAGTGCAGCTGCCCCACCTGCTGAAGATAAATGGAGTACTCCTGGAAGAGGTGATTTTCTAGGCAGCCTGATTTCTCTGGAAGCCTGATCTTCTTACAGAGCAGTCCTAGCTTTTTTTATTTCAATACAAGCATTTAATGAAAAATAAAGGTCATTAATGGAGATAGTAAGCACTCAAATGTTTTCTCAGTAAATGAGTCTATGATGTCATTGTTGTACATACAAACATGGTTTAAAATGCACATTCAGAGGTCTTAACTGTTCAAAACACAGTGAATGCAGGGGCTCAGACACACACATTTCCTGAGGTGGTATAATACATGCCACACATCCATATTCTGAGGCTTTTTTTAATTAAAAAAGATAAATTAACCAATAGAATGTAATTTCAAATTTGGCAATTTTTCAATCTATTTCAAAAATATATCTTTTTGATGATATTTATTTTTCACTTTTCATTTATTTATACAAAATACCTTCGTTTCATAATTTCTCTACCCAGTACAGATTAGAAATTGCAAATTAGAGCACAGTGACACTTCTGACAGATCTGATACACATTGACAGGAGCCACAATGTCAAGGGGAGGCTCACATGGATGGAGAAGAAGGACAAGAGCAGGTAGAGGTTAACACAGACCCAGTCTAGTGTCATTTAAAAAGGGGGAATGCCCTTCCTTCACTTGCTAGGCTCGCTGCGTTGCAAGTCAAAGGGAAATAGCTTCTGTTGATTATAACTGAGCTGAGTCGTTACGTCAACAGTCAAGTTGAACCACAAGGTGGTTTGTTTCATCACTCCTCTGACATCTGTGCAGACTGACCGAAATAGCTGCTCCTGTGCAAGGCCGTGTGGATATCAAGAGAAAAAGTGATACAGCATCGGACTCAGAAAAGCCCATCCCTGGGAGGTGGGAACAAATATACCAAATGAAAAAAAAAATAGTGCGAAGAGGACATAATACAAATACTCCAAAAAGGTACAGAGTGGGAGTAGGGCATCCAGAGAGGTAAAGAATGCATACAATAGTTCAGAGAATACATTTCTACCCAAGCAAATTAGATTAAAAATCATTGCGCGAGAGAGAGATGCTGCTCTCCCGGGTATGCCGGATCTCTGTGTCATTACCACAGGGCAAAAAGCAGTGACAGATGGCAGATAAGGCTTGCCGTCTCACTGTTTTAGAATGAACAGTGACTGTTGCGAGAGGTATTCAGTGAGAACGAGACAGACTGGGAGGTGAAACGTTAAGTGATTCACATGATCACATGTTTCCAGGATGATCCAGGGCAAAATGAGCCTTTTTTTAAGACATCAGCTGAATGAAGAGGCAACCTTGCTGTCCTTGATGCCACATGCCACATACATGAAGTTTTTCATGAGGTGACCTTCCCCGTAACTCCTCCTCTATCCTACCTCTAAGAAATGCCTGGGAATTATTTTTGTCATAAGTCCTCAATCCTTGTTAGAACGTAATCACCGGTTGCTTTGTCATTTTAGTCACTTAAATATTTCATGTGTTTGTATTCGGATTAGAAATGTATAGCAGCTCAGGACAGAGCCTGCTGTTTGAAGAACTCCCCTGTGTGCCAGGCCACCAAGCACTAAATGGCAAAGTGACTATTCCAAACACACTGATGTTATGTGTAGAGCAAATGTTACCAATGAGGCATCACGTGGTAAGTGAAACTAAGTAATTTCTAGCAACTAAGTTGCTTAATGTGATAGGATTATATTCAGTGCCTCAAGATCCCATAGTAGATGATTTGTCTTCATTTCACTAGATCACAAACTCATCCTGCCTAACCAATCCGATGGTGGTCAATCACTGTCGCTCATTAGAAGATGAATAAATGGTTTGTAAATAGCAGGTTGATACAAATGCAGGGAGCTTTTCATTCCTTATCAATGTGACAGTGAGCTGTAAATGTGGCTACTGAGAGTCTGAAAATAAGTCTCACTGTTGGACACATTTCCTTGCAAGGGGCAATGTATGCTCCTCGTGAGTCTATCATCCCGGACATCACAAAGCCATTCACAGGCTCACTGCACACTTGGACTGTGACTAATATTTGTCTAGTATTATAGGTGGTTACTATGGAGAGGCCTGGTGAGAGCATCGTTGTCATTTCCTTGGAAAGAATTCAATCCACAGATGGATCTCAGTACCAAACTGTATGGGTGTCCAAAACTAATGAGTATTTTTGCTAACTAAGGCCTGACTCAGCCAAAAAAAGGAAACTCTAACTTAAGAAAGCTGTATTACACAGTGCTGCAAAAGCCATATTGATTCAAGCACTAGATGCATTGGCACACAGAAATGTTCTTCATAGGGATATGGTGAGAAGTCCTTTATTAATGAAAGAGCGGTGTTATTCAATATGATAATGTATTTACGAAGCTGCAGTTACAAAATTTAATCTCTCGTGTTTCCTTATTTACCTAAATTAATTAAGATAAACATTCCATTTGGATTGGGAAGTTGCTGATTCAAATCGTTAATTTTTCTCGAGCTTTCTCTTATAAGAAATAAGTCTTGCTGCATATCTTTCAGTCCGTGCCATGGGGTGGCCAAGGAAAGTAAAGCGGAGGGTTAAGGGAAGATCATCATGTATTACTGTATCCCGCAGTAGCTAAAGTTATACACCCAACTGTTTTCTAACATATGAAACCATCGTGGCCAATGGTGTACACATTTTATTTAAAGTCAGATATTGAAGTAAAACAATTTCAATCCAAATTGCAGAACAAAAGAAAGTCCTTTCTTCCTTCGTAGCTGGTTTACTGGTTTTCAAATAGAGCCGATTACCTGGCAGGGCTGAGGAGAGTATTACCTTTCCCAGTTCCCATGGTTTGGAAAATTCTTACCCACATACATATGCACCAATCGAATCACAATAAAGCACGGAAAATACAGCAATGATTAATTTCCTTTTTCCATTTAGGCTTTCACATGTTTTAAGGCATTCATTAGACCCCCCAGCTTGAATGAGAGGGGAAAAAATCCAAAAAGTAAGTGCATTTCAGAAGCAGCTTATTGAACCAGAGTGAGTTGTTAACTTATTATTATTTTTTGTCCCCGAGCTAAGAAGAAATTTATCTCCAGATTCTGACAGGTTTGGGCCAGTCTGTACTCTTCCACGTCCATCTATTTTACAGAGTTAATGAAGGCTATTTAGAAACAGATAGTGACCTAATGAAGTTATTGAAGCAGATCTCCCTTGCGGGAGACTGTATTCTTCTATACAAGTCTTAAAAATAAGGAAGTACCTAGGCTGTGCTGAAAACGCCGAGAAACCGGCTGGAACAGCGACGCGACTCGGCTATAGGAGCAGTCACAAGGCGTGCACGACCTGCCGCACACCCTTTCGTTTTCAATGCCTGGGAGTGCAGGATTAAATTCATCTTTGCAAAATCTAACTATATTTCAGCAGCACCTCCTAGGGGCCACGCGAGGATACAGGCTAGGCGGTGGGTATAGCGGCAGAAGGCATATTCTTTCTTCACGTTTCCCACCCACAAACACCCCCACCCCTAAGGCTACATGGCCCGGCAGAAGAGCTGCTTTGTCCAAGTAGTTCGACCACTCTATTTATCTATCCGAAAGACTACATGATCACTGTAGGTAATCGAGATTTAAAAAAAGAGATTGCAAACTGTGTGTAAAAAAAAAAATCCTCCAAAATATATCATGCCATTAAAGAACAAAGCTTTGTAGATTCTTCGCTTTACACACGTAGAGGGATTAATCCATAAGGCTCCAGGGTCCACACCCGGCTAACTCAACTCAGCAGCGGGATTTTCAGGAAGGGGGAGGCCTGGTTGGGGCGGGGAGGGGGGTAGCACGCTCTTGCCTGGTTGATGGGGACGAGCAGAGCTCAGAGTCTGTAGGAGTTGCTGCTGTCGCGAATTGTTCTGCTTTTAGACCTGCAGAGCGTGCCGGGCGGCGGTGCACTCAGAGGCAGGACGAGGCGGGTGGGAACGAGCCGTTCACCCTCGGGAGAAGCCCGGGCACCCCGTAAGTCACCCACCCACCACCCCCAGCCTTGAGAGCAGATCGCTCAGCCGCCAGGCGGTAGCCACACCCGCGCGTGCGTGTCCAGCAGGGTTCGGCGCGCGCGCTGCCTGGCCCCCGGACACTGTCCCCAAGAAGTGCGTGGCTCCTCCGCGCGCCGCAGGTGGGGGTTCCTGGAGGGGGACTCACGGGGGCTGGGGTTGGAGTGGGCTTCTCGGTGCTGGAGGGGTGGAGACACAGTGATAGACGCGCCGGGGCTGAAGTGGAAGCTTTCCTGGGTTACATACGCCTGGCCCCGGGACTGGCACTTCGCAGGCCCCTGGGGGGAGCTTGCACCGCATCAGTCACAACCAAGGGGGGAAAAGCAAAAACGGCGACGTGTGAGGCTTTGGGAAGGGTAAGAAGCTTCGCTCTAGGCTAGGCTGCAATTAGGCAGCCGCAAAATCCTGACCGCGGCGCTTCCCACCTGCTGCTGTCCCAGCTGAGCCGCAACTTCCTTCTCTCCAGCCCCGCGCCCGACTCCCCAGCCGGGCTCCAAGGGTGGAGGAGGAGGAGGAGGAGGGGGAGGAGGAGGAGGAGGAGGAGGAGGAGGAGGAGGAAGCCGCAGCAGGTTCGCTCCGCGGACAGCTCTGCTGGCCGCGGGTGTAGCATCCTCCCCGCCCCTGCGCGGTTCGACTCTGCGATTGGTGGACAGCGGCCGCAGGCGGAGCCAGGAGGCCAGATTATCGCACCGGCAGCTCAAAAGAGCGCAAGATATTGCAGAGCGCACTGGAGCCCAGGCCAGCGCGCAGCCTTCCCGGCGCCGGCAAGCTAGGTCTTGGGGATTCTGGTTTGCTTTGGCTCCCTCGCTTTCACCAGCCACTGGATCTTACATGCCTCTGTGTCCCCCACTTCCACCCCATGTCCCCATGCTCCTGCGCCAGCAACAGGTAAGGGCTGCTGTGTGTTTTCTTGCCTCCCTCTCGCTCGTTGCCTGTGTGTGCTGGGAGTTGATTCGGGCCACCGTCCCTTCTGCCCTGCCCTGCCCCGCTGCTGCAGAGGTGCCCAGCTGTCAAGCTGCCGGAGCGCTCACCCACGCTCCAGAGTCCCAGATCATGCCTTTATAGTTTGCGCACCAGAACATCCCCAAGAGCTAAAAATACTGAGACATGCTTGGAACAGTTGAGCAATAGAGCCAGATTTCTCTGCAGCATCTGTTTGTGTTCATAACTTCCAATGCACCAGCTGTAGCGAGATACTGGGTTTGCAGGCAAGGGCGAGACAGTCCGCGTTGAAGTCTCCAAGAGGGGAAAGAGAAGAAAAGAAAGAAAGAAAAAGAAAAGGGTGCTTAGGAGTGAAAGGGTGCTTCTAGACTTCTGATCGCAAGCCTTAGCAAACCTTGGGGATCAACATCATTCTAGGTTCTTGGCATTTTTTTCCCCTTGAGTCTTTTGAAAGTTTATTTTGATCATTGCTTCAAGTGTAGCTGAGAGTTCTAGACTGTATCTCAGAGTTGCTTTGCCGGGAGACGGGAACAGAGCAGGAACCCCACTTGGATTTGAGCCTTAACCCAGCAGCACATTGACATCATATGTCACTCTCGTTTGAAGGATTTGTTATTCTTGAAAATACCTAGCTTGGTTTTAGGGAAGGAAAATAAGCATAACAGGTTTATTTTGCAAAAAGATTGTATCATCATATGAATTGATCATAACAATTGAGAAAATAGAGATAAAAAGCAGGGTGTTTGATGCCTGGGTCTGGGTAAGCAGATAGGAGCAGGAAACTTGGGAATGGCTGTGAATTTTCAGAACTGCAGAATATACCTATGGGAAATAAGGCGGTGTTTGAAAAACCTGTTTGGGGTAAGAAAAGCCTGCCTATTTCCGTTTATCAGATTGTTTTATTTTTATATGTTTTGTTTTCGAGTTCATATTCCATAGCCTGTCTAGTAGCTCCCTGGGTTAACCACGGTTGTGTGTTGGCTGAAAATGATTTTTGCACTTGCTGGCTGCTTGCTGCTGCTTATGTCCAAGTGTTGTATTATCTAGAAAATTCCTGGTGCTCAAAGGAATAAGAGGCATTGCCTTGTGGGTGGTGAGAGGGGTGAGTGTTAGGGTCAAGGTCATTTTGCCTTGCTGTCTTGCTCTTCCTTCCCATGTTTTTCATGACAGTTTCCTTCTTTCTTGCATTCTCTTGGTATCCACAAGGAATATCTGCTCTAAATTCTTACATGACGTTGGCTCCCTTTTTTCTAAAAAGAACAATTTTTCTCCGCCCTTCAGACTCTTCAGTTGCAGAGTCTCTGGCTTCCGGGAGTGTCCTTGTATGACTTTTGAGTAGCCTGAATGGGTGACCACATTGTTACCTGTATAGTTTATTACAAGGTTTTTTTTTTTTTTTAAGAGCATAATGTTTTATTTGGAAAACACAAATACCTTTCAACATATGCTGATGCTGAGCTCCATGCGTTGCTGGTGCCTGTATTGGAAATGGTGCTCCCCTCAGCCAGTGGAGATCCTTCTCCCCTCCTGGCTTCCCCCAACCCCCTCTGTTTACTGAGCCTCTAAGAGCTTGCTTGGCTAGCACTTGTGTTCACATAGCAACATATGCCCAGAGCACACTCAGGCTGGTCTATATGGCGTCAGCTGGGGAATAGCTGTTCTGAACACTCATTAGCAGATCTCCCACTCAGCCCAGTCCACTCTCTTTTGCTGTCTTGATTTCTTGTCTTTACTCAGAAAATTTCTTATGCACTGCACAACATGGTCATACTCGGGGACACATTTCTTCCCATGTATTCTTTACGATGACATTTTTATAGCATTTGTTTGATAAGCAATATTGGAAATATTTCCCATGGAGAAAAAAAGCAATTTCGATACCCCCTGTATGGTCTCTTGACCTTGTATTTAGCCATTGCTGTCTTTTCTTTAACATCTGCCCATTTACCTAAGATTAAAGCGCTGAACTATTTTTTTCCATTGCTTATGCTTAATTTTGGCACAGCCTATAAATAGTCTTAACATGAAGAGCAGCACATGTAACCTCTCAGTTTCCCAGAAATACTTTCTACATCGTTTGTTATGGCATGGCTGGAATGATTCTGTGTGTCTGTTACGTTTGCATCCCAAGCCCTTACATATTTTGGCCGCACTGGGATTGCACACGTTGTGTAAGTATCCATTCTCCGTAGTTGTCATTGAGGAGCCAATCACATCGTGCTCCCATGGATTCTTTATGGGCCATTTCTCAAAACGTTATTTTGAGCATCTACTTGAAATAAAGTTCCCATAAAGCCTGGGGGAAAATATATGTGTGAGTATATATTTTATCAGAGCTTCTCCTGGAGTTCAGTGAGAGAGGAGCTGGTAGGGACCTTTTCAGATTGTCTGGGAGCATTCCTGCACGTGGGCAGGTTAACAGCAAAGACAGTCTTTGTAACGCAGTGACACAGTAAGCCTATCAAATTTTGGCAGGTTTTAAACTTGTGCTATGTAACCAGTTTCACAAAACTATGAATATGCATGATGTGTGTGCATACATAAGCACATATACATCTGGGGCATATCTATTTGAAGTGATAAAAATTTCCATTTTGCCAAAAAAAAAACAACTCTTACTTTTCCCTTTCCAGGAAGAAATGGTAAAATTTCTAAGTGATGCTTCACATGTGGAATAAATTCTGTCATGAGCAGTGGCAATATGACAGGAATAGTCACTCAATGCAGGCTTTATTCAAGGTTCTCAATGAAAACTGGTATTGTGAGATTTGTGGAATTCAAATGTGCTGGGGTCAAGATTTTTGGAAAGTCATATTTCAGCCTTTAGACTTCCTATGGTTGTTGTGTCTTAATCTGGAAAGAGTGCAGAAATAATCCAGGGGAAATCCGAGACAGTCTGCTCAAGGCCCCTAGTGGCAACTCAGATGGAAGGATCATTTTGAATCATAAAGAGGGAAATTCCTGTTGTCAGTGTATAACTTAAGGCTCTGAAGTCAATCACAGTTAAAACATACAAACCCTCATTAAATGAGGCTCTCATTACCTCTCTCCCAGCTCCCCCGCCTTTTTATTCTGGAAAGTTCACCTGCATTTGGCGTTGTGTTGCTATATCTGCCTTTGCATAGAAACACTTGGCAATTTCATGTGAGCCAAAAAATAACTGAAATTGCAGTTGGTTCCCCCCACCCCCCAATTGGTAAGATCTAGAGCCCTGAGGAATGTGGTTCATTTTTTTTCTTTTGTCCACGTGCAAACTTCACAGGAAAAGCAGACAAAACATTGAAGCAGGTAGATTAGGAAGGCACAGTAACTTCTTTTTGTAAAGTGATTCAAGGCACTTTCAAATTGGGCATCATTTAGGTGTCAAAAGCTGCCAAAATGTAACACACATTGCAATTTTCACAGATGACTAATCCCAGGAAAAATGTGTTGGGGCACATTCTTGCATAATAACTTGGATAAAGAAGGAGAAGTTAAAAGACTATAACAAGGTATTTTCAAAGACAATGCACCTTGCCTCTTCTTTAAGGGGATGCTCTAAAGCAAAGAGAAATGGTTTACTTCATTTCTTTGCAGCTGGCTTGGCTGGAATTGATTTTGCTAACTGCTTACTCATTCTCTGAACTTAGGAGAAAAAAAAAGTAGACTTTTTATTATCAAAGTTGCAACAAATTTCTGATTAATTCTATGTGCTGTTTATCATCTTCCTTAAATATGAAAGATGGATTTGGTTATTTGAAAAGTTGAGAATCACCTTTATGTTTATTCTCAGATATGTAGCTTTAAAAAAAAACTACATTTGGTAAAGGGGACACCTTAGAATTTCTTTAATGCTTTTACTAGTTACAGAAAAGAAAAATAGTTTTGTTGGAGTAAAAATGGAAAGGAAAGCTAAAAAGATCAGTTTGTGTGTGTGGGGGTTGTTTTGTTTTCACTAAGAGAGAATGAGGCGAACACTGAAAACTAGCATTAGTTCCTATTAAGTAAAGGTGAGTGCCTTCTCCATAGGAACCTACAGCAAACAACCGCCCTCGAAGTGAAAGTGAGCAGATTGGCATTTATGATTTGCTTTGATGGCAATGTTTTCTCTGTTTGGGAGCACGTAGCAGTGGCCCCACATGCAATGAGTTCCTGTCGCTTCTCAATCCACTGAAGACCTGGTCCTCTGGCACAAAGGTGCTTACTTCCCAGCCTGTCGTTACACTTGGCAGTCCCACCTCAGGAGAATTACAGAACCCCTATTGCTAGGCAACAGAATTGCTCTCTGTCCCCTAGAGCAAGCCTGCATCTTCACGTCCGAATCACTTGCTCTAACAGAGATGTTATCAGGTGTTTCTGCATAGTGGCTGCTGGAAGTGTGGGAAGTGATGGGACAAGTCCAAACAGTAACCAGAAATTGGGATCAATTTCAGATGATCGTAAGGACTGTCTGCAAAGTTTTTATCATTTAAACAAAATAACCTCTGCCTGCTGATTTCAAGCTTGTCATCAGAGGCCCATCATGCACCTCCAACTCAATATTAACGCTGAATTATAGTAAGATGCTCTCCGAATCTTATTTCCAGAAGCTTTGTGACAAACGCTGGAATCAGAACGTCTTTCTTCTGCTGCTGAAGAACTTTGGACACTAGCAAGTAGGGCAAGCAAAAGTAGAGAATGTTGGAGGACAAGTGAGCCTGAAACATACAGTTTATAGAACAGTAAACAGTAACAGAAGACAGGATAAGAGGTGGGAGGAGGAGAGAAGGAAAGAAGAGACTTGAAATTTTTGTTGAGTGAATATCACATGCAATTATTTTGTGTTTAGTAACTTTCTGATTTGAAACACAATTTTGAAAAACACAGTTTCCCATAATCTCCCGGAAACTTTATGTCTGATTTGGTGCTTTCATTGGGATCTGTTGCCTTGGACAGTAGATTCTTCCAGAATGGCTTGTCCCCTAATTAACGACTTCTTTCTTCTCACAGGGCTTGTTCTCCGGATAGCGTTTGACTTAAGGAGAGCCCGCTGCATGTCAGTAGACAGACCTTGCTAGAACCCCACTGCTCCTGGAGACACTCATCTCGCCTCCTTTTGTGTGTGGGTGTGTCCTCACTGAGCATTCAAAACTGTTTCTCCAAAGGTTTTTACAAAAACTCAGACTGTTTTCCAAAGCAGAAGCGCTGGCGTCCACGGCAGAAGCGATGGGCAGCGTGCGAACGAACCGCTACAGCATTGTCTCCTCGGAGGAGGATGGCATGAAGCTGGCCACCATGGCGGTGGCAAATGGCTTTGGGAACGGCAAGAGTAAGGTGCACACTCGGCAACAGTGCAGAAGCCGCTTCGTGAAGAAAGATGGGCACTGCAACGTCCAGTTCATCAACGTGGGCGAGAAGGGTCAACGGTACCTCGCAGACATCTTCACCACGTGTGTGGACATTCGCTGGCGCTGGATGCTGGTGATCTTCTGCCTGGCGTTTGTTCTCTCGTGGCTGTTTTTTGGCTGCGTGTTTTGGCTGATAGCTCTTCTCCACGGAGACCTCGATGCTTCAAAGGCAAGCAAAGCGTGCGTGTCCGAAGTCAACAGCTTCACGGCTGCCTTCCTCTTCTCCATCGAGACCCAGACGACCATAGGCTACGGCTTCCGCTGCGTCACGGACGAATGCCCGATTGCGGTGTTCATGGTGGTGTTCCAGTCCATCGTGGGCTGCATCATCGACGCCTTCATCATTGGCGCGGTCATGGCGAAGATGGCCAAACCCAAGAAGAGAAACGAGACTCTAGTCTTCAGTCACAACGCCGTGATCGCCATGAGAGATGGCAAGCTGTGTCTTATGTGGCGGGTGGGCAACCTCCGTAAGAGCCACTTGGTGGAAGCGCACGTTCGAGCTCAGCTTCTCAAATCCAGAATTACTTCCGAAGGGGAGTACATCCCCCTGGATCAAATAGACATCAATGTGGGCTTTGACAGTGGCATCGATCGTATATTTCTCGTGTCTCCCATCACGATAGTGCACGAAATAGATGAGGACAGTCCTTTATACGACTTGAGTAAACAGGACATTGACAACGCAGACTTTGAAATCGTTGTGATTCTGGAAGGCATGGTGGAAGCCACCGCCATGACCACACAGTGCCGCAGCTCGTACCTGGCAAATGAAATCCTTTGGGGTCACCGTTACGAACCTGTCCTCTTTGAAGAGAAGCACTATTACAAGGTAGACTATTCGAGGTTCCACAAGACCTATGAAGTCCCCAACACGCCCCTATGTAGTGCCAGAGACTTAGCAGAAAAGAAATACATCCTCTCGAATGCTAATTCATTTTGCTATGAAAATGAAGTCGCCCTCACAAGCAAAGAGGAAGATGACAGTGAAAACGGGGTTCCAGAAAGCACAAGTACGGACACCCCCCCTGATATTGACCTTCACAACCAGGCCAGTGTACCTCTAGAACCCAGGCCCTTACGGCGGGAGTCAGAAATATGACTGACTGTTTCTCTCTCTGGAATATTTACTTTTCTACATAGTCTGTTGGTCAGAGGCCTGAAACAGTTCTACGTATGACGGTACCGGTCAAGAGGTGGATCGACTCTAGTGGCCACGAGAGACTGGGGCTGGCACCACGGTTTTCAAGGGAAGACTGTAAGCTCAATGGTTGACATTAAGCACTAAACATGCCTCCGCATGACCCGATGGCACATATATATGTTGTAGAATAAGTTATGGGTTTTTATGTATTGTTTTGTGTTTGGACAAAACTTGAACTTGCAGGCAAGCCCTGGTTGGGTATCTGACTTATCCAGAATGCTTCTCTTTAGGGAACAAGAATGTTTTTAATGGCATAACAAAGGCAAGACTCGGCCTTAATTTTTGCAAAGCTGCTAACTACATGAACACAAATTGTATTTTTGTTGCAGTGTAGTTTTTCTTTTATATAATTTAAAAGTCAGTGTTGAACTTTGTTGAAAGCTCATATGTGCTTCAAAGTGGCAAGTATTTGGCTATTAACTGCCAAATGAGAGCCTGATTTTCTGAGGCCAGTAATTTGTTTGCTAGCATTGATTTTTTTTTCCCTCTCTCTTTGTTACATAAGGGCATTATGTAACACTAGCCAAATGGTAGCCTCTGGGTTTTTTTTTTTTTTTTCTGCTCTCTCTTTCTCCATGATATTAATGGGTTAGCTCAAAATTTAAGTTAGACTACCTAAAATAAATACCAAAGATCATGCATATTTTTGCACAGTGATGATTGCGCTTCAAAGGAGGCCTATGGGCCATCTTGAAATTGAGACGAGAAACTTGAACCTCAGCAATACCTAGAACCACCTGTTTCTGTTCATTTTGCACCTTATTCAGAAAATAGAGCATCAGTCACATAGATGCAAATGACTGTACTGTTTTAAAAATTTCGTTCTTTCATGAAGTGTTGTTTATTAGAAAGGAAGTAAAAAAAAAAGGAAAGTAAAATTCACTCCCACACAAATACACACACAACAGTATCAACATTGTTGCGTGAAGTAAGACATGGTGACATACTGTTAGATTTTTCTGCGATTTTATGTTTTGCACATTCCATAAATCATTCCATGATTTATTCCAGAAGACAAGATCTTGGTAGAACTTTGTTGGCATCCTCAAAACTGAGCCATCCAACGTGAAAGATAAATAGGCTTAAGCCTTTGTGGTGGAATTCCTTGCTTGGAGTGTCAGGACATTTCCAGCTTGAGTTCCCCTCTAGAAGAGATTCAACTCTTGGCCTGTAGGTTGTTCTTCCGATCAATCTGTCCGCAGCAGCAAGATCTGCAGTATCACAAAAGGCTGCGGATGCCCAAGTGGGGAAGAAAGGAGGTGTGGACAAGCCTCTGTGATTCCATAGCACAGCTCAGCTCGAGTACTGAAGAGTGAGGGGAAAGGTGCCTGTTTGATGGTACAGGACTGGAACATGAATGTCTCAGGATCGTAGCATCAAACAGAGACGTAGAAATATAACGCAATCACAAACTAAGGAGATGACAGTCTTGACAGGGTCATTTCCCCTTTGCGTCTGCATACTCACAACGGAGCATGAGCTGATCACTGCCTTGCCTGGAACCCTACAGCAGTTTACTAAGGACATCGTGTGTTCCAGAAGCCTTTCTACCAGGCTGCCTGCCTTGCTGGAAACATTTTCTTCTCTGCTTTAGATCAATAACGAACCGTCTTTTTGCAAATTTGGTTTTGGTTTCATGTTTATTTCCTATTAATAGTGAATTCTGAGGTTACTGACTTTTTAATTGGAGTCTCAAAATCAACTCTCTTGTGGTATTATACCCCGTGTATGCCATTAAAAAACAGCTTGTTCTAGAATCATGTATTTGCAATTGGATGTCTGTGATAGTCTCTTGAAAGGCCACATCCGAATGCAGTGCCTGCAAAACTATGGTAGCCTCTGCTGTTTGCAGCCTTCAAGGTCTATGGGATTAAAAACCACACCGTGGTTTTCAGAGAGACCAAGAGAGAGATGTTGAAACACGTTGTGTTATTTTAAATCTAAATTAAAAGGAAGGTTTGGGAAGTTGTTGAAAAGAGTTGGAAGGACTGTAGGTTGGAGAAGAGAGTTTGTGGAAGAGGTGATGATTTGGTCACTGACAATGAAAGGCTATTAAGGGCATCAGCTGCTGCTATTAAGATGTTTTGCAAAGGAAAAAAAATAATCAAACCAAAGAGTATTCAGTGATATGTACATTAAATGAAGATGCAGTGGAGAAAGGGGGTGACCACAAGAGAGGTTCCCCTAAAACATACAGTGCTGCCACTTAAGAAGACTTGAGCTCTGTGAAAAGGGGTGGGTGTGGGGGCAAGAAAGAGGGAGGGAGATATTTCAGCTTATTTCTGAAAGGAGAAAAAAAAATCTAAAATTTCTGGTGCACAGGTTTGTTTTTTTTTTTTTCAAGAATATTTTGCAGAAGCTATGTTTTTAAAGTGTACATTTTATAAAGTTTATCAGATATTTTCATATTTAAAGCCAAATGTAAATAGAAGTCTGTAAAGGAAAAAAATTGCCATAGAAAGTGTAATTTCCATGCAGCAATCTTGGGAGAGCTAGCACCTATATGCTACCGGTTAGCATGGTTTTAGCAAACATTTCCCGGCTTTATAAGGTTCGTATTGCTATGTTCTTCTGTTATTTATTTCAGCATGGGCTGTTCATTTGAAAGCTTTCTTTTAGTTATTGGTATTTTAATAGTTACGAGCTTTAAATGGCAATTTTTTTTTTTTTTTGTCAAGAGCCAAGACACAGGTAATGCATGACATTTATTGCTGCGTTTTACCTTCAAAATAATTGTCCTCATTGACGGGGTCTCCTTAACTGGTGCACACGTCACTAGAATGCAGACAGAAGGGACTCACGGTGAATATCTGGGGTTGATCCCCAGGTGCAAGTTGCTTCTCTATTGCAAGCGAACCCCTCATTACTTAGCTAGGATGTAATCCCTTTTAAAGAATGTTTGCCCATATCGGGATGGGCACTATATTTTTTGGGGAAGGCATAGATTCCTGGTTATCCTATTTTTAAATAAAGGCTAGACAAAGTGAATTCTATTTTGATTATTGAGAAAGGAATAGTTTTCTATCCCTCTAAGCGTATACTTGAATCAGACATTTTGAGGATGTCATTATAGCACTGTAGTTATTTCCAAATTCCTAGAGAAAATTTTTTTTTTAATTTACGTTGTTTTTGTTCTATTAATGCATTATTTCTTCCCTGCCCTTGTATTCTTCCCGATCAATTCCCATCCCAAATCCTGAGGTTTATGTGATGAGCTGTTCCCCCAATCATGTTCACTTTGCAAATAACATGTCACTTCATATTTCATAGTAAACCACTCGTAGTGGCAAGAGGCTTGTCCTAGGAAGTAGAGTGAGTTCTTTTTCACTCTGTGCCCAGCAATATTAAGCTGGGAAATTAAAGTGTTCTGTAATCACCTCTCATCCCAACCTTTGGCAAACTAGAATTTCTTTTCTAGTAATGTTAGGGGAGTGGAACAACCCCGGTCTTTGACAATCATAATTGTTATTATTTTCCCATTTGCCATCTTTTTGTATCTAAAGTCTTCCTATTGTACTGCACAAACCATGGATTGTACATATTTTTATATGTTATGTCTTATTTTATTATTTCTGAATAAAAAATTAAAAACAGAAAACAAAGTGGTGCAAGAATCTTTGGGCTTCCTGCATGAGCACTGTGGAAATGCAGCAGTATAAAGCAAATGTTCCCACACAATGGGACACAAACCATAGAAATTACCTGGATGGACAGGTGCACTGCGGTAGCAGATTAGTTTAATCCAACTTAGAGGAAACCAAGCTCATATTTTGTTTTGGGCCAGAATCGTCTAAGAGACAAAAACATAGAAAAGACTGAAAAACAAGTGAAAAAAAAAAAACCTAACTTACAATGATTAGATTTGATTCTCTTTCTTAGGGTAATAAAAGTTTTTGGTTTTTTGTTGTTTGTTTTGTTTTAACGGAGTGTCATCTGTATGTGGAGCTTTTGCTGATCTGCTATGTGGCCATTCCCGCAAGAAAAAAGTTGAACCTTCTACCATAGCCTAGAACAGGGCTCCATTCAGGACCAGCTAAGCCTTCTGGCTTCATGGAGCTGAGAGGCTGTTCTGGCAGCTAAGCTGTGCCACACTGTAGTCTGAAAGTGCTCTCACACATCAGAACAAGCAGTTCTGATGGATGGATGGCTTGAGACAGCAGTGCTCTGTGTGTACAGCCAGTAGGCCACATTTGACAGAGGGCCTGCATCTGATTTTTAAAGCTAAAGTATCCCTGAGGGAGGCCAGTTGGAATTCAGGTTTTACCTGTCTCCAAATCTAGAACCTAGTTTGAGTTGATAAACTATATACTGTTGTAGGTCACAGAGCTATTAGGAGTTTGTGTTGCCAGAGAAACTACTGCTTCCAGCAGCAAATTTGGATGAACAAAATGCTTCTCCAGGTTAGAACTATTGAGGAAATTTGCAATCTGAAATATTGGATGTTACTTAACTATGTTTTCTAACAAATACTCATATGGTGTTAGGCTTCAAACACAGTTCTACATTCGTCCTGAATATTGAATAATCTTAGCAGTGATCCTATAGCTCTCATTTCCTTTTTTGAATTGAAAGATTTATCTTTCAATTTAATAACGAATTGATTTATTTGAAAGGTACATTTACAGAGTAGGGCAGAGTGTTTCCATCTGCTACAGATTCACTCTGCAAATGGCTACAACAGCCAGGGCTGGACCAGGCAGAAGCCAGACTCCAAGAGCTCCATTCTGCTTTCCCACATGGGTAGCAGGTGTTCAGTGCTCAAGCCATCCTCTGCTGCTTTGCTGGGCACATTAGCAGGAAGCTAGCTAGCTAGGTGCTCATGGTCTTGAAGGCAGAGACTTAAGTCGCAGTACCACAATGTTCGCCCCTGTTATCCCCTTGAAGAAACTAAGTCCCAGACACAAACTAGTCCCCTAAGAAGGTATTTCCACAAGACTTGTGGAGAAGGCTGATGATGGAGGAACTCTGCAAGGATTTGACATTTTTTGTACCAAAGCAAACTCATTCTTTGCTTTCGATTTTCCGTGAACTTTCTCATGCCCCCTTTGCGTGGAGCTGAGATCTAAACTGAAGCCATGCAGTGCCAGGCTGTGCTGCTGTCCTGCCGCAGGTGTCCCCAGTGTGGCACCACCATTTATTTAACCCGAGGCCTTTCTGGCTCTTGGGTTTGTTCTCCCCAGTGGTGAAAGCACATCCTTTGCTTCCCCCACCCAGGATTTAGCAGCACAGGGCTCCCGGCTCTTTCATAATCGACTCCTTCGTTCCGCATTTAGTGTTTGGAGAGTGGGAACAATTCACAAGGGGTAGAACAGTTATGAACCTAAGCATTGGTTGTGGGATTTGGGTAAATTTCAAACTTCAGATTAATTTCAATTAACGAGGAATTGTTTAGGCCTGTCTCCAGGCAAAACCGCAAAGCTCTTTTCCTGCCCAAACTGCAGGCATCTAGCACCTCCCACACCACTGCCTTCTTCCTCTGGAGCCAGCCAGGGGTGTAACCTGATCTTTCTGGTGATGGGGACAATTAAGCAAAGAGGCTTAATGGTAATGGCAGACAGCAGGCTCAATGCTGTATGGGCCTTACTCCTATGAAATCAATGAAAGAAAGGAAGGATGGAAAGAAGGAGGGAAGGAAGGAAGGAAGGAAGGAAGGGAGGGAGGGAGGAAGGAAGGAGGGAAGAAAGGAAATGGTGGAATCTAAGTCCAACTTGTGCCTCTTTTGAGTGGTGGCCAACAATGCCCCGGGATATGACTTAAGCAGCAGCTCCTCGGATAACACCTGCGAGGATGAACAAAAATTTCCCTGTAAAAATGCTCATAGGAGAGCCACTGAACTGACTAAATCCATTGGTTTTGTTGCTTCACATTTAAGTATGTTTGCACACAAAGGAAAGCAAGCCCTCCGCACGTTAACTAAGGTGAAGAATTAAGTCTGTGAACAGAGTATTTCAAGATTTCATGGTCTTGGAACTGAGTGGTATAACGGTTGGAGTTAGTGTTTGAGGATGATTATAATGATATCTTAAAACATTCATATAATTATAAGGCGATGCCTGCAAGACACAGGTGGAATAACACAGGTAGTATACTTGGCTCTGAATTAGAGTTGAACTAAGGAATTTCCCAGAGCAGGACTCCATAGCACTAAAGCCAGGAAAGCTGGGGCACGGGCACAACGGGAGAGCGAGTTGCCTTGCTTGGGAAGCTAGAGAAGTAGAATGAGTGGGGAAGGTAGAAGAGGCAGGGTTAAGTGGAACCTGGAAGGGAGGAGTTTTAAGCAATGTCAGCCAGATTCAACACCGTGAGTGTATTATGAAGCAGTGAGAATAATCGTGGTGAATAATTGTATCTAAGTGGATCTTTTCAAATAACTATAATGTTGGTGCCTACAGCATTTTCATTGCTTTAGAGAAATTTTTAAAAGCTCTTATGCAATTCTCAACCTTATTAAAGCAGGTTGCATTCTATGTAATGCTTCTTTGTCTGACTCAAGCCAATATGCATATTTTATCCTGCTTGGTTATGATTTGAAGTTTGTATATTTACCAAGAAACCATCAGCTGTTATTTTGTCCACTGCCAAAATCTTCTAGCAAAGTATAGATTTGCTTCTTGTGTGCTGAGTAATGGTAATCAGATCAATTAGTCTTCCCTGAGATAATATCACATCATAATGTCATTTTGTACATCATCATATATCTGATATAAATTATCAGATAAGGTGATCAGGTAATTATCACATTGCCATTATAGAATATCAGACAGGCCAGAAAGTCTGCAAGAAATACAAAACACGTTACTGGAATACAAGGGCTGTACGGTGGTAGTTCTGATTTCCAGTGATCTCCTTTATTTCAGGTTTTAGATTATGTTGGGGAGATGGGGGGGATAAAAAAGATTATGCTGAGGATAAGGCATTTCTAGAAAATTCTATTTAGTCTAATCAAAATGTGTGGAGGAAACTTAGATGGTGCTGGCAACTTTAATTTTTCTATAAGGATATTTTCTATCATAGATGCATAGTTTGAAAAAGTGAACAGTATGATTATAGATTCATTTTGCGTCAAAATTAAGAAAATTAGCTAGATTTTAGAAATAGAGAGTTCATGTATCATAATAATTACCAATTATTGAATATGAAGGATCGATTAACCACTGTGCAGAAATGTGACTCTTGCCTTCATTATTAGAAACAATCACCAGAAATATTAAATTTTTTTGTGATTATAACTTATAGATACTATGTTTTCACAGCCTTCTCTTGGGAATTATTTTCACAGTGTAGTATCTGAACATTTTAATTGTAGCAAATGTCTTATGTCTTGCTGGCTAAATTTTACTTTTAGGGAAAGACCAGAAATCAGTAAGAATCGCATTTAAATGATAAAGATTGATAACAAGGAGGCAAATTCCATTTTTTGAGAATAATCAGTGTGAGATTCTACTAAGTATGGTTTATGCTCTTCTATATCTCAAGATAAGGGCAAACATCTTGAGGAAAATGCTGTATTCAAGAGGTAGTTGGATCAAGCAATCAGCCCACTGACAGTGTGACTATGAAGGACATTTCACATGTCTATAAATAAACTGACCTCTTTAAACCAAACCAAACCCCAACAGCAACAACAACAACAGCAACACGTTTTTTCTTCTAAACTGTGAGGTTAACTTCTCTTCTTGATTTCCATTTCTACCTTTGGATTCCAGATAAGTGTTATCTGGAAGCATTTTTAGCTAGTGTAGAAGTTTGCTGATACAAACCTATTTTGTCCAACTTACACGAGCTTACATGAAACTAGTAGGCCTGCATTCTGGCACGGCAGATTAAAGCTCTGCTGACAATGGCCCTGTACTTTTTACTTGCTCAACTCTCAGAGCACAAACCTTTCATTATAATGTAAGTTAACACATGCTATTCCAAAATGTAGAAAAGAATTATGGAGGAACAGAAATATCATTTTATTCTTAGACTTGCATCTGTGAGTTGCTTTGTATCTACTCTATATTAGTGTCACAGTGAGTTATTTTTTAAATGATAGCACTTGTGACATGAGTATCCCATTTTGAAATACTGGTTTGTCTCTGAAGCTGCTATTCTGATGGAGGCTCTTGCTAATGTATCCGGAAAGGAAGCAAATAATGACCCAATCTTGGTCTCTAACCGCCCTCAGGCTAACGAGAGGCAGTTCCTCCCTTCTGGCTTTTTTTGCTCTGGCCCAAACACGGCTGTGGTAACATTTGTGGAGTCCATTAGTGAATGGAATAACTTTCCCTGTGTCTCGCCTTCTTCAACTCTACCTTTAAAATAAATACATCAGCAACTCTTTAAAGAAAATCTTTAAAATATGTAACAAACAGCCTTTCCTCCCCCTTTTAGCATCTCTCCAGTTACCATTTTTGGAACAGATTTTCCGTACATCAATCTTTAAAAACATGATGAAATCAATTTCTTGCAAATACAACACTTTCATAGATACATAGAATAAACATCTGAAAACATTGTTATGACTTTCATGTTTTTAGCTGTTATGGTGGTAACTTTACAGATGAGAAAGTTCCCTCAAGACAAAAGGAGATGATACTGTGTGTTTGGTTTGGTCTTGATAAACTGCTTTTTAATAACAAATACATTCCCCCCCTTCCCCCCAGGCTTCTACTGGTGTGGGCATTATGTAATAGTACAGTAAAAGTGTTACTACAACTTCTTTGTTCAGAGAAATCTAAAGCCAGAAACAGTAGAAATAGAGCAGGTATACTCAGCTCTGTCTCTTCTTCTTCTCTCCCTCCTTCCCTTCCTGCTTGGCTTCTTTCCTCATATTTTGAAACATCTGTTTTGCACCCATTGCTCTGTTTCTTCTTGCTATTATTAGCAGGCATCAGAAGTAACTCAGCAAAATTACAATAAAATTATTGAATCTTACAGTGTGGTTACTCAATACAATGCTCAATTTAAAATTTGGAAGTGCTCGCTCTTAAGTTGCAAGTAATTTGGTAAGCACCACCCTTACCTCCCGTGGACTCTGTTTCTGCATTTTCTCAGGTAAAATGGCTGCTCTGACCTCAGACACTACTTTGATTAGCTCTGTAGATCATCTTTGCCTCAGTATACACCCAGTGGACTCTAAGACAACCTGTGAGCAAGTGTCAGCGTTCATTTCAACATAACAGGGAAATGATTCAAGTGTTGTACTTTATTATTATTTTTCTTTTAGTTGATAGAATTTTACAGCTAACATTTCATTTAAACCACTCCTTCAGAGCGTTTCTCTCAAACAGTACATAGGAGTTCCCTTGAAAATATACAGGTAACTGTGTTAGGAACTTACCTATACAAGTAGACTGTTTACCAATACAGACATCTCAAAGGCAAGTGTATACACATCCCTATCCAAACACTTTTGGCAAGAGCACGCTCAGATGGCATCTGTTCACAACCAAACGAGAAAAAGGTGCATCCAGCAACATGCCTATCTTAATTCCTTTGAATGGCCCTAAGATGAAGAAAGCATTCCAAACTGCCTTTCCTAGGAGCTGCTAAAAGTTGTAACCAGCATCCTTTGGGCACACCCAGTCAATGAGGCAACAGAACAAGATGCCCCAGAGTTGCCATAGCAACTGCAAGGAGCATTGAAGCACCTTTTCCTGCATACTGTTTAAATTCATCTGAGTGACTTTCTTCCAGAACCAAAAATAAAAAAGTGCACAAGGATATAATTATATAAAATGTTATGCTCAATTATAAATACAGTATGTACTTTTGCCTCTGTCTACAGCTCCTTTCTCCCTTCCATTTCAAGAACTAATGAAGAAGGAGTCTTCATTTGCAGTTTAATTGAAGCAAGGCACAGATTCACCAGGGGAACAACGAGGCTTCTGCATTTCTGCGTTTCTTGGGCTCACCCTTGACATCTGCATCAGGGAGGTCTTTTATAACAAGGCGCATTTCCAGGCCATCTGGACTCACCAGGGACTACTGAACTGGCTCTGCCTTCAGGCATTCACCAGTCTAAAACAACCTACAGTTTACAATCATTTTGCAGGATAATAAAAAGGAAGTGGGCAGGAGAGGGCCAGAAAAGCAATTAGGAAAGAAGGCCAGCAAATTAAGGGGAAAAAATACTATCCTGTTGCTACTTGCAATAAAGAAGGTGGGAATCAAGGAACACAGCGATAGTTGTTTAACAATACTGGTCTGACAGGAAGTGTCCAGAATTTAGGGATCTACTTCTCTTTACACGTTGTGCTAAGCTGATGGGTTAAATTTACAGTGAGTAAAAATACCTCTTCCTTCCAATATCCGTTACTGAACCGAGGCAATCCCAGACCTGTACATTGGTTTGAACTGGAACTTTCTTAGGTGGTTGCTTCCTGGTAGTGATTTGCATAAAGTGAGTGCAATGAAGAATTTACTGAAGAATGACACTTATTGAAATGCAAAGGTAGAAGGTGTGTCCCAAGAGCCGATATGGAAGCCTGTGTGTGTGTGTGTGTGTGTGTGTGTGTGTGTGAATTTTGCCGTTTCTGTTGTGTTAACTTGATTTGGAGAATATGGCCTAGACCGAAGTTGTCTAGAAAGCAACCATGAAGCCTTCATATGAAGAACACGTGAAAGGATGTTCCCTATTTTGAGAGCTGGAAGCCAGGTGGTCGAAAATGTAGCTGGTTTTGGCTAATGCCATTTATAAAACTGGATTTGCCATGTGTGTGTATAGCTGCAAAACTTCTAGAGCTATGAAGGGTGAACATTTCAACTTTAAAGAATCTATAGTTTCCAGACATTTGTATTTAGTAGTTTATGATAATCATAAGAGGGCATTCCTTGAATATAATTATTAAATATTTCTTTTCATTCTGTCTGGCTCTATGTTCATATATCTTATTTCTGCCTTTTGTTTGCTTGCTTTATAATTACTTAATTTAGTTGATTTGCATTTTTTCATCACTTGTTAACCTACAATAGGAACCCAATTGAGTTTTTCAAGATAATATAAAAAGTCCATTGTCCATTGTTGAGCAGTGGAAAATTTACAGAATTTTTTTTTTTAAGTAAGAGACAAGGTAGAAGTTCTGAGTAGATAATCCACAGAACACTGAAGTTCTCTTACAGGCTTTATCTCTACCTGAATTTCTTTCTCTTGACTCTGCATGGTCGGATTTACCAGTTTTATTCAATCTTCTGAATGCATTAAGTTGGTGAACAAAACACACGACTCAATGACTCAATGACTCCATGATTAGCAAGACTCTCCTTGTTAGAAATGGACAGTTCTATAATTGCCCAAGTTTATTCTTATTTTCCACAATAAGCATGCCATTAAGATGCAGAGGGTAGTGAAGTTTAATGGTCATGGTCCAGTGGTTGTCGTCAGTCTCATTGCCTCAGAAATCTGATTACATCAGCCTAAGGAGACTCATCCAGCCAGGACAGACAGATGCATGGATTCAATCTAGCTCTTTCCAAAGAGAACTCTACATGTAAAGGGAACCACACACTAGAGCACTCTGCCCCATGGTTTGTTCTCCCTGTGAATTTATAAGGTACTTGCCATCAGAGCAAGAAGTAAGTGATGCAAATTAATTGCAGGGTATTGGCAAGGGCTGCATTGTCTGTGTCCAATGCCTCTGGGGTTGGGACTCCACTAGATCTGTCAGTGCTGGGTCTTCAGCCAGGACTTAGTTTCCTGAAGAATGCTTGGATAAGCAGAACCTTTGCAATGCTTTCAGAGGCAATCGGGGTCATTAGTTGTTCTTCTCCTTACTAAATCGGTCTTTACTTGTATAAATGAATATACACAGTATAGTTAATGGAAAGTTTTAGAGGTGTACAAGTATCATTTGTTTGTAACTTTTCAAGTAATTATCTTAAGGAGTATTTTACATATAATAACATACACATAAATGTCCATTTTTGTCAGTTTGCTAAATTTGCTCACTCTTATGATGATACCCAAATCATCATATTTTCTTTGCCTCTCAGGCCAATCTGACCCTTGGTTGCAGGACACCAATGATTAGCTTTTATTATGATTTACTTTGCCTCTTTCAGAGTGCCCGTCGTCCCTTCCAAAGTCCCTGCATGCTCTAACCATGACTCTGCTTTGATACATTCTGTCTCAATTTTATTCTCTCAATCCGGGCTGAAATCTTGACTATTTTTCTTCATTTTTCTTTCTAAAGGATGTATTTTTTTTTTTTTTTACTTGAAAGATAGAGTTACATAGAGAAGGAGAGACAGAGGAAGGGGTTTTCATCCACTGGTTCACTCCTCAATTGGCTGGAACAGCTGGAGTTGAGCCAATCTGAAGCCAGGAGCCTCTTCCAGATCTCCGCATGGGTGCCGGGGGCTCAAGGACTGGAGCCATCCTCCACTGCTTTCCCAAGCCACAGTCAGGGAGCTGGACGGCACGTGCAGCAGCCAGTACATGAACCAGTGCTCATGCCACAGGCCAAGGATTAACCTTTTATGTCACAGTGCCAACCTTTTGTCTTTAACTTTCAAGATGTTAAGATCTCTGAGTACTGAGTACATGTGACTCATGTCCAGTTTTCTGTTTAGCTCCCATCCTGCCCCATGTACTACTGATTGTTAAAGCTTTGGTGCCAGAACTTCAAAGAAAAAAAGTGAGATTCTAAAGCTATGTAATCATACATATGGAGGTATATATCTGTGTTTCTGTGTTCATGCTTGATGCTGTATATATATTTTTTTTTCTAAAGAAATTTATAATTCTAAGAAATCCTCAAAGGAATTTCTACAGGTTCTACGGAACAGGATTGATTTTTCCTTTTTGTTTATATATGACATCTATTTAATCTCACTAAATAAAATGCTACCAGCACTTAGGTTCATTTTGTATGGAGGAATGGCTACAAAAATGCTGTCTTTGAAAGCAGGTGTGTAGTTTACCAGTTAAGGTATCCACATCCTACAACAGAGTATCCAAGTTCAGTTCCCAACTCTGGCTCCAGATTCAACTTTCTTCCTGGGGCAGGACACGAGAGGCAGCAGTTATGGTCCAAGTAATTGGATCTCTGCTACCCCCCACAAGGGGAACTTGCATGGGCTTCTGGCCCCTGGCTTTGACCTGGCCCAGCCTGTGCATTTGCTGGCGTTTGTGAGGGAGTGAACTCTCTCATTCTTTGTATCTGCTTTCCACCGTGTATACCCCTAGCCATGCAACCACCTCTGCAAAACAAAAACAAACAAAAATGCTTTCACAATTTAAGCATTTTGAGCCATGATTAGCTCCCTGGAACAGAAAAACCAAATGTTGACATAGCAATACTTCTGAAGTTTTCTGGTACCCTATGTATTGTTTTTGTACATATTGACAACTTTTCATTTCTGGATACACAATCTTTATGTCAAATTCCAAATTTTCAATACACACACACACACACACACAGAACACTTGTCATTTGAGAAACATTTACCAAGCATTAAGTGTCTACAACTATGATACTTGTTGGGGTCCGATGGTACTCTTTACAAAGATCATGCAGTGAGGTGAAGGAGAAGAAAGGCAGTTATCATAATCTAAACTTAGATGTCTATATTTGCACTGTGACCTTAGCAATAGAGCCAACGATCTCCAATAAAGCGTCCATGCAGCTGTGCACGCCTGCTTTCCTGCACGTTGTCTGAGAGGACCAAGAGTATTACCTGTCTATTAAATGCCAGGGTGGTGTTTGGTTGGTGATGTTTCTTTTCTTCTTCCTCTTTTTCCTCTTGAGTTTATAAAGTTGAAGTTGGTGTACCTGGACCCTGGCATGTTGTGAAGGGAAGGCGTTGTTCTTGGCAAAATGCTCTGCAGCCGACCTATCAGATTACAGAGTGGATTTCCTTTATCTTGGGGCATGGGAGTCTGTTTAGAGGCCAGGAGGGAGAGGATTTCACAACTTGTTAGGGCATGCTTTTTCTTTCTTAGTCTCCTTCTTCTGAGGGAAGAGCACAGTCTTCTAACCCAGTAGGATTAGTGTTCCAGCAAGAAATGCATTGGGAGCTTTGTGCCTTTGGCTGATCAGAATGATTTTACTGATCAAAGTCACAGTGTCTGCTCCTTCAGAGCAACAGCTGGACCTTCCCAGAATGTCCAGAGCAAACCCGAGTTCCACACTGTTTGGCAAGGGTTTAGTCTCCTTCTTCTTGTTCTTACTAAAAAGTTCCTTGTAAGGGGAATTCCCTTCTACATGCTGCCTGAAGTGCCCATGGGGTTCTCTTCATGGGACTGCACTGTTATTTTCCTTGTCACTTCCTTAAACCTATACTTTTTTTTCTTTCACTCTTTTCATCACTTTCTGTGATAGGTCAAATCTTTACCAAATTCTCATGGCACTGATTTTTTTTTTTTAAATCTGGAAGAGCTGCTAAAACAAGTGATAACCTTTCTCCTGAGAGATTCTTGCAAAAAGAAAGCCATGCCTGACAAATACGAAGAGGTACATTTTGCCTAACACTGCCATAACACATGAAGGCACAGATAACACCTGCACATAATCCCAGAAAACTAAATCCATTCCAGGATTTATAAAATTAAAGGGAACAATTTATCCCTGAATTCATAGAGACATTGTGTAATTGAGGGCTCTTAGTCTGATTCATTGGTATCTGTAATCTCTGTGAACTTACTGAATTAAAAAAAAAGTAGGATTGTAAGTAATTCTCATTATACTTTTGTTTCTCTACAGTAAAATAGATAGCTTTATCATCTTTTACAAGGTTGCTGAAAACACACGTTTGATTTTTCTTTCATGTTCTTTTGTTTCATAATAAATGTATTAAAATGTATAAAATGTCATCAGGCTACCACTTGTGCCAACATTCATAGGTTTTGATGTGCTGTTGCATTAAAAGTTTTTCTTGTAAGCATTTGATACTAATCCAAAGGTTATGAAAAAGTGATATCAGCGGGTCTAATTTGATTTTTGTTTGTTCTTTCGCTTTTGTGGCAAGATGCTATCTCTTACTCCTATCTTTAACATTTACTTTTACCGAACTCTGCTCTGGGAACATGGAATAAGAGAATGCCACCAAATTTTTTTTTAAATTTATTTGTTTTTATTGGAAAAACGGATCTACAGAGAAGGAGAGACAGAAAGGAAGATCATCCAATGGTTCACTCCCCAAGTGGCTGCAATGGCTGGAGCTGAGCCGATCTGAAGCCAGGAGCCAGGAGCTCTTCCGGGTTTCCCACGGGGGTGCAGGGTTCCAAAGCTTTGGGCCGTCCTCGACTGCTTTCCCAGGCCACAAGCAGGGAGCTGGATGGGAAGTGGAGCTGCCGGGATTAGAACCAGCGCCCATATGGGATCCCAGGGCGTTCAAGGCGAGGACTTTAGCCACTAGGCCACTATGCCGGGCCCAGCCAAATTTTTGAAAGTATTTCTATAGTATTTTACTTAAATATAATGATCAATTTTTTAAAATAAGATGTGGCTATTTGAAATGAAAATGAATTATTTCTTATGTGCACAAAATGAATATTTATAAAATTGCAATTTATAGATAATAGAATAAGATTGTATAAATCAATTGTTCAAAATAATGCATATATTATATATGTTTCATATGCTGACTATTTAAAAAGGTGTATTTAAGCGTTCACCCTGATGGTAGAATCATCTATTTTTGCATATTTATTTCTATTTTGCAAAGTTTTATTTTTCTGAGAGGAAGTGAGAGAGCAGGGGAGTAAGAGGAAGTGAGTGAGCTGCCATTTGCTAATTCATTTCCCCAAATACCCAGGAACTGGGTGGGCAATTTAGATCCACACTGCAGGAGTTCAAACACTTGTGCCCTCGTGGCCTCCCAGGGTCTCCATAGCTAGGAAAGGAGACTACGGAGTCCAGGAGGACTCGGAAGCGGCCTCCTAACTGCTGGCCCACTCCAGTTTAATTTTTCACTTGCATTTCTAGTTGTTCTTATTTTTTTTCCCAGAAAATGAAAAGTTAGCATGCTTTCCTCCTGTTTTCTATACTTGGAATGTCTGCATCCTGTAATACATCATAAAACTACAAATGCCATGAATTGTGCTGAGTTTTTGTTTTAACTTTGCTGCAAATTCATCATGTTACCTTAATGAAGATGAAGCAAACACCACTGTAATCAAAGCGAAAAGCAACTTTTTTGTTGTTTGTACATCAACAGAGGCACTCTGAATTCAATTATACATTCCAGGAAATAGGTCAGGTTGTTAAGTTGAAATGGAGTGCAACTGCCTTTCACAGTCTGCTATTGAGAACTCACACAACTAAGCCTGCATCCAATATTGCACATGCTATGCCATTTTGTATTTAAATGGATTCTTCTTCAAGTTAATATAATGAACTGTGATTGGGGAAGCCTGCCGCATGTTGAGCCTTTCAAACCCAGCTTTACATGGAATCGGGGAGCCAGTTATTAATTTATAGTTTTTTTTTCTTTAACAGAATTTAAGTATTTTATTCCATGATACAGATCTACAGACTCTGGGATTTCCCTACTTTCCCCTCCCCAAATCACCACCACCCCCTGATTGGTTTCCCCATGTCATTACAATAGTATAGTCCTTCAAAAGCAGTCATAAGTCCATCATTCCACTATTGTAGCCATTAATGATGGTGGAAAGTCCAACATCGTGTTGTTAAAACGCATTCAACAGTTTCATTGGGAGTTCATCTTTGATTTTTCATGTCTACTAGCCATTTGTTCTTTTGAAAAATAGCTGTTCATTTCCTTCACTCATGTCTTCACAGGGTAGTTTGTTTTACTGTTGCTGAATTTCTGAAACTATTAGTAAATCTTGGTTATTAGTCCCCTATCAGTTACGTAATGTGCAAAGATTTTTCTCCCAATTTGTTGGTTGAGTCTTCACTTTGTTGATTATCTACTTCGCTGTAGAGAAGCTTATAGTTTGATGCAGTCTCATTTGTTTATTTTGGCTTTGACTGCCTGTGCTTTTGGTGACTTTTCTAAAGAGTCTGTCCCAATTCCTATATGCTGGAATTCTTCCTATGTTTTCCTCTAATTGTTTCATGGGTCTGAGTGCAGATCTAGTTCCTTGATCCATTTAGAGTTGATTTTTGTATAAGGTGGGCGACAGGTGGGGGTCTTGTTTCTTGCTCCTGCAGGATGCTATCCAATTGTCTCAACAGCATTTGTTGAAAAGGCCAAACTTTTCCCTTGGATTATTTTCAGTTCTCTTATCAAAAATTAATTGGCTGTACATATGTGGGCTTCTTTCTGGGGTCCCTACCCTGTTTCACTAATGTTCTCTGTTTCTGTATCAGTACCAGATTGTTTTGTTGACCACTGCTATGCAGTATGTCTTGAGGTCTGGAATTGTGATTTCTCTAGCTTGATTTTATTCTTCAAGATATCTTTGGCTATTAGTGGTCTCTTAAGTTTCTAAGTGAACTTTTGTATCCAGGAACATGGTAGATTTCCCCATCTTTTAATATATCCTTCTACTTCTTTTTTTAAGGCTTTACAGTTTCTTTTAGATTTATTTATTTTTATTTATTTTAAAGGCAGATTTACAGAGAGAAGGAGAGACATAAAGATATTCTTTCCACTAGTTCTCTCCCCAGATAGCCACAATGGCCAGAGCTGAGCCAATGCAAAGCCAGGAGCTAGTGGCCTGGAGCCTCCTTGGCGCCCACTTCCCATTGGGGGCAGTGTCCCAAGGCATTTTGGGTCATCCTCAACTGGTCTCCCAGGTCCCAAACAGCGAGCTGGATGGGAAGTAGAGCAGCCAGGACATGAACCATCACCCTCATGGGATCTAGACTCTACCAAAGGAATGATTAGCTATATAAGCCATCACATCTACCTGAATGCGCTTTTCTAACAAGCTCCCATGCTGAGTATGTGGTGCTGGTCTGAGGATCCCAAATGAGAAACAGCTGCTTTAGTGAAAAAAAAAAATTAAACAGGAGCCCTGCTACTTGCCCTAAGTAAGAGATTAGGTTTAACACCCAGAAGAAATGTTATTTTCTCTTCCTGTGTCCTACTTATCTCAGGCGAGAGCTCAGAAGGACCAGTAAGCTTCCAAAGTCTAGCTGCCCTTGGCTGCTATTTCTCTCCCTCAAGGGGTTGTGCCTTTTTCCCCACCACATTCAGTAAATGAAGGCATTATATTCTTACATTCATCAGTGAGGTATGTATGAAATTGCTACCTAAGGACTCTTAGCATTTATATTCCAGTATTTTTTTTTAAAGAAGCTCTGATAGATTTGTTTCAGGGACAAAATATGAAGTAAATTTCAAACAAAATAAATAATAATTTATTTAATTCATGCCATGACTATTTATGCATATACTTCACAAGCCCCAAATTTGCTTCTTTATAAATTTGGCTTGTGTATAGCAGCCAAATTAGAAAGAAGAAGACAATAGGAATGTAATCGACTTAATAAAAATCAGTGCTACAGTGATCCAAAGGTGAAGGAAAATACTTTAATTCAGACAAAAACCAGAACAACAAGTAAAGACTTTGATAACAGGAGGCCACTAAGGTATGGCACAAATAATAGACAGGGTTTAAATAGTCGGGGATGACAGGGAGGGAATTCTGTGAAGGGGTCTGCTGTGGACAACACCACAGCAGTTGGAAACCTAATGTGTTATCTTGATCATCGCAAGTGATGTATTGTGTGCAGGACAGGAATTCTGCTCTCTGGAAATGCTGACCATGCCTGGAATAGTTTTGGTTGTGAGAACTGGATGAGAAGTTCTCTTGTCATTCACCAGATAGAGACCAGAGATATCTATCGCTAAACATTCTACAATGCTTGGTAGTCTTCCCACATCAAAAAGGACGGCAGTCTAATGAGTTAGTAATGTTGACTTGGGCGCCGTTCTAGGGGGTAGCTACTTTTAGACACTCATGGAGAGTAGGATGGGAAAAGCAGCTTAAGGATTTTAAATGCCAGCCTGAGGAAATTATATCTGAAAAAGAAGGTTGGATGCAATCATTGAAATTTTATTTAATCCAAAGCATGATGTAGTGTTTACAGTATCTTTTAACAAAATGATGTATGAAATAAATAGGACTGATTGGAAGAGCGACAGATGAGACAAAGAGATACATAGCTTGACTTAAGAGTCAAGAGAAGTGCATGTGACTTGGCACCTGCTGTGTTCTCTGGAGGGGAGATGGCAGCTGGGTGAGATAGCATTGCCAGATAAAGAAACAGGGAGAAATAGGAAAATAATTTCTGAAGGGGAAGAAGCAGTATGAATCTGAGGTGTTGAGCAGATCATTTGCAGGTATACACAATCGGTAGACCTTCACAAGAAGGCAGATCCCTTTTATATAGACACCATTTCTGCCTACATCACTGAACTTTGCCAGTGGAGTTGGATCCAAATTACCGCACTCACTTAGAAAAATGCAACCTTTTCAGGTAGGACAGTTGGGCAGGGCTTGGGCCTTCCAAGCTCAATCATTGACACTTGAGTTTCCAGTCTGTTCGTATCAGCACAGTGTTGGATTTCACTAAACGTTTCACGTTAGTCAAAAGGAGTAATGATCTGTGTTTACTATCCCTGCGACTGTTTCTGCATGAAGCTTCTGTTAGTCCGGAGCTGTAAATTTGCAAGTCACATTTGTGTTCTGGGCAGGAGTTCATGTTTATGTAAATCATTTTCACATGCTGCTACAAATCCACTCAAGTCGGCTGTTTAACACATCCCAACATGTACATTTGAGAGCTTTCCATGAATTACATACTTTGTTTTAATCCAGCATTGACTCATTCTCGTGCATTTGCCATCACTCTTGCTGCAACTTGACCCACGGAGCTTTGTTAGCCCTGTTATATGTCTTCCTTTATGGTGGGCAAGGAGTCTGTCCCTGTTCTCCTGGTATGAACTGAAGTTGAAGAGGCCAGCAATGAATCATTCCCCAGGGCTGATGTGCACTGCCGCCGGAGGCAAGCATGGCCAGTTTCGTTCCTTCTGACATATGCAAGGCACATTTTATTTGTCTTCGTTGCATGAATACTTCATGCTGCCAGCCCCATCAATGTTGGATGTGATGTTGGAATCTGTAAATCTGATATATTTGAATCCCATTCTTGCTATGCCATTTGAGATAACGGTATGGAGAATAGATATAATGTAAGGTGGTTCATCTCTGGAGGAGTCACACAATTTCTTTGTGTGGCCTGAGAGCTTTCTGTCAACTGGTTTACCAATGAGCTCTAACAGTCAAGGGAGTGGAGAGAATATACATTCTATGTGTTTTGCTAACTGTGCTGAATTTGGTATCTGAGGTTTAAAGTAAGCTATCGCTCCCCACATACAATGAACTCATACCCTAGATGAATATGAGCCAGGGTGTTCCACTGCAAAGCCTGCCTAGACACAATCTTTTGACAAATGAGTCCCAGAAGTGAGAATGGACAAAGGGCAGGCTTCTTTTTTTTTTTTTTTCTGTCTGCCATTTGGCTTATGCCACGAGAGAAGCAAATGCCAGGAGGAGGATCAGCCATTGCTATCAGTCCATTTTGCTTTCCTGGAGGTTCTCTCCAGTGGTCACAGCATCCTGAACCAGGATTCGGAGAAACTCCTGGGTCGTTTTGAATGCTTGTTAGGATACAGTTCCCTCCACTGTCACTTTCGTTTTCTTGTATCAGTTGCATTGTGTATTTTTTTCAGGAGTTTGTGGGAAATGCACAGCCAATATCTTAGAGATGGAAGGTAACTCACTGGGTGGGTCTGTGGTGGGACAGACAAGGGGAAGATTCACTAGTGTCATGGTCACCCAGAAACAATGCTGCTTCTCTGGCTCACTTTAAGTTGCAATTTGCTTGAGAATCCTGTACTGAAGAAGAAATAAAGACTTTAAAACAGTAAATAATGCAGTGACTACACACAAGAAAAAAAAAAACCCTTAAAAGTTAATACATGAAAGACCGAAGAGACCGAATTTTCTGGTCTAACATAATTAAGATGGCTGAATTTGTGTTTCATTTAATAGCTACACTTACTGCAGACAGAAGTCCTTGGGACTTCCACAGTGATACATGTCACAAATCAGTCTCAGAAAAAGAGGAACTACCTTTGGAACTCTTCCCATCCCTCCAAATAAAGGCTTTTTGGCCATGCTTCTTCTCACGTGTTTTTACCAATATGGAGAATCAGAAAAGGGCACCTTCAAACTCTAAAAATTAGCAACACGAATACATTTTTGTGAAAGATAAAGTGGAAATTATGCCACTTAGATCTCCTTTCTTTCTATGGCAAACGTTTTTAGTGCTCTTCCTGACTCATATGGACTCCTACTCAGATTTTGTCAAGAATGGCCAAGGAGGCTACATGGGGGAACTTGATCCATCCGGTGTTTGAAAGCAATTTTGGTCTGACCTTAACTGTAAGCCACCAACTAGGTTTTCCAGCTTCTGCTCACTGACTTTGCGCATTGACACAAGCAGCCAAATGGCATTAACTAGACACGTGATATTTTGCATTGTGTCTTCAATTATTCCTCCATTACCTTCTTGTCTACGATAATCCTAGTTGAAAAATCTTCCTCAATATTGTTACATGTTCTTTCTCCTGAGATAATAAAAAAAGGATTTATTAATTCTATAGCAGTAAAATAAAAAGGATCAAAGCTCATTAGTTAGCTTTGGTATTTTTTTAGGATGCATAACTATCAAAAGAATTTACGCTGATATTTTAAACCAAAAATTATTGGAAAATATGGGTCATTATTTCATGCCATATGGCAAAGATTGTTAATTAGGCTAAATGAATAGAACCCGCCTGGTGTGACTCAGAATAAAGATATCATTTCATAAAGAGGCTATATCGCTTATTTTCACCAGATAATGAGTTGGTGCAAGGAAATAAACATTTTTTGGTGACACAGAAAATGAGCCCTTGAGGTCACTAACCTGATATCTGGCAATCTTGTTGTTAACTTCAAATCTTCCTTTCAAAGAATTACAGGAAAGCTTAAATTGATCAGGATAATTCTGGACAACCTTTGAAAACTTTAATAAAAAACATTGCTTTTGGAAAAGGGCTACCCTGATCTTGGAAAAGTGAGGTTTTAGGCAGTACTCTTTCTTAAGTAGTAAATTTACTGGAAGAGGAATGTTTTAGCATTTTCATGGAAGCAAATCAACAAATACTAAATGAGCACGATATCAGTGATAACTGTGTTTTAGAAACTGCAACTGGAAATTAAGTATGAACTTCACAAAATTTCATGTAAAAACGAACTTAAAAGCACGTTAGAAATTGGAAGCCATGTGTTTGAACGATCTTTAAAATGCTCATGGAAGTGCATGTTATTTAAAAACTGCATGGAACTGTGTCACATAATACAATGTAATTAATGAATTAAAAATAATAAATAATTAAAAAAAACTGCATGGATTTCAATTTTGTTTGCACCTAAATACATTTTTCTCTTTTTTAGATTTAGTTATTTTTATTTGCAAGGCAGATTTACAGAGAGAAAGAGAGACAGGGTTATTTTCCCTCTGCTGGCTCACTCCCTAAATGGCCACAACAGCCAGGACGGGTCTGGTCCAAAAATAGGAGTCTAGAGCTTCTTCTGGGTCTCCCCACAGGTGTACAGGGGCCTAAGGGGTAGGGGCGTCATTTTTGCTTTCCCAGGCACATTAGCAGGGAGCTGGATCATAAGTGGAACCGCTGGGACTCAAACCACTAGCCATTTGGGATGTTAGCACCACAGGGACAGGCTTAACCTACTAAGCTACACTGTTGGCCCTGACAAATTATCTTTTAATTCTATTGTTACTTGAGCTTTTTGAAATCCCCTTAAATCAGTGGTGCAAATCAAACTATCATAGTTGTTTAAGTCTTTGTGATGTTGAATTTTAAACATAAGATTAAGCAAAAAAGAAGTAGGAGTTGTCCTTTAAGGATTTTAATCCACTGCTTCAGTTTGTGCATTTCTCAGACTATCTTGACAACTGTATCTTTGTCTACAAATTCCACGTGGCAAAAGGAGTATTATTTTTCAGAGTTTCTTTTGGGTCTTGGGCCATCTTTTGCTGCTTCTCCAGGCCATTAGTAGGGAAATGGATGCAAAGGAGAAGAAATTCAAAGTACTCAGGCAAACACCCTTTTGGGGTTCAGACATCACAAGTGAAAGATGAGCCACCGGATCTGGGTGTTGGTACCCAGATCCAGTATTTTAACCCATTTCTTGACTTTATTTAATGCTAAGTGTTGTGTTACATTATAAAGAACCACAATTTATGTGAGCACAGTAACTGGTGTTTTCTTCTCAGCATTTCATCCAGGATGGGATCAACTTTGCGGCCTCACAGAGGAAAGCTGCTATCTGCATAGCTGGCATTCCATACAGGAGCCAAGTTGTGTCCAGGCTGTCCCACTTCTGATCCAGTTCCCTGTTAATGGCCTAGAGAAAGTGGTAGAAGATGGCCCAAGTGTTGGGCCCTTGCCATTCAAATGGAGATTAAACAGAAGCTTCTGTCTCCTGGCTTCAGCCTAGTCAAGCCCTTGTCATTGTGGTCATCTGGGAAGTAGATCAACAGATGGGCGACTCCTCTCTCTGACTCTGCCATCTCTTTCTCTCCCTGTAATTGTAACTTTAAAAATGAATAGATATATCTTTAAAAGAATGATTGGGGTTGTTATTGACCCATGTTAATGGGTGAATGGGCTAATGCTGTGAATTACTGCTTATATTTCATTTGATGAGGTCTGGATTTCTTTGAAAACAATTATATTACTGCACTTGCCCATTAACCTTGCCTTCCCATAGGTGCATACGTTTGGCTTTCGTGTTCACTGGTGACAACTTACAGCATGAACGCAATAACTCAATTGCTTGTTCACTTAAACACTTAAACATGAGCACAGGGACTGAGTGTTTGGGCCCATTGTGAAGACACCTCTTGGAACACTCACATGCCAGATGAGTGCCTGTGTTCAATTATGCACCGTGGGAGGTAACAGGTCATAGGTCAGGTACATGGGTCCCAGCAACCACATGGGGCACGCATGTAGAGCTCCTGGCTTCTGTCTTTGGCCTGACCCATCCCCTGCTGTTGCAGACTTCTGGGAGTGAATCAGCGAATGAGAGACCCTTTTGTTACTTATCTTCATCATGAGCCATATCCTTATCCTCTATCTCTTTATTGCTTTTCAAGTAAAATAAATAGATAACATTTTTGGAGAAATGCATAGTAAGTTTAAGAAACACTCGTTAAAAATCAATTTAAAAATCTGTAGGAATAGGTTAGGCAGAATCCCAGGAGCACAAAAGAAACTTCCAAATATTGCATAAATATCATGGCACAGGGCATTGAAATTACAACATTTAGTGTTTCTGTGCTTATGAAGTTAGTGTTTACATAGTTAAAACCATTTGTCATGAAAAGGATTAAATGCTTTAAGAAATATGAGTCATTTTACATTTATGTATTTTTAGTTTATTTTTTTCTGAATTTTTAAATCTAGATATATGAAATTTAAGCTAGAGAAACGCATTCATTTAAGCCTCAATATCCCTAGATTGAGACTTACAATTCTCGTAGTTTAATTCAGCATGGCTTGATGAATAAATCAGCATTTAATATATATATATATATATATATATATATATATATATATATATATATATACATATATTTGTTGTGTGTGAGCAGGCATGGGAACAGTTAGCTTAGGTGATATTAATTGATTTGAGTGAAGTAGATAACTGCATGCATGTTTCATCTGCCCAACAGTACTTCAAAGGAGTTGACAGAGTAAAAGCCCTTTTATTTGGCAGTTCCCCATAGAAGACACCCACATCAGCTAAATGAATAAGAAGAGGAAAAGAAAGAAGCAATGTCTTGCTCAATGGAATGCAGATCTGACCACAGAGGCAGCAAGAACATGCTAGGCATCTACCAAGCACGAGGACCGCGGGATTCTTCCGAAGAACACAAACAGAAACCACACGACAAAATCAAAGACGCAACCCTCAACTGCTTCCTTGGAAAACAAAAAAGCAGGTGCATGAACCAGTGATGGGAAGAGCCACAGATCCACTTGATTCTAAAAAATTCTGGTTCTAACGGAAAGGCATTAGGAAGGTCAAGAGGAAAGATCTCAACAGACGGCCGCCGTGTTCCAAGAACTGGGCTTCACATTTACAGGAAGGCTGAGAGAGAGGGAAGGGGCAGTGAAAATTGAGAAGAGGAGCAGTCATTCCTGGTGCAGCTGTTGATCTCACATCTAGAGTTGTGTAAAGGAAATAGCAATGAATGATGGCACTGAGTCTAGTATAATTGAACCAGAGACAATTAGAGAAACCTACATGTTTCAGAGCAAACACGCAGATTAAGTAAGGAGACATGAGCAAGAGGCATTTGGGAGTCAGGAACTTGACACTTGCAGGATGCCCTCCACTGAGTAGAACATGACTGCCTTATCCATGGTTTCCCTTCCTGTGGTTTCATTTACCCATGGTCTGTCAAGGTCTAAAAATATTAAATTGGAACATTCCAGAAATAGCTCTTAAGTTAAAAAAATACTGTCCCTACACTGTATTGTTATAATTCTTCTGTTATTATTGTTGTTTATCATCTCTCACTGCTATAAATTACTGTTCTTAAAGGTTAAACTGGGCCCGGCGGCGTGGCCTAGCGGCTAAAGTCCTCGCCTTGAAAACCCCGGGATCCCATATGGGCGCCGGTTCTAATCCCGGCAGCTCCACTTCCCATCCAGCTCCCTGCTTGTGGCCTTGGAAAGCAGTCGAGGACGGCCCAAGGCTTTGGGACCCTGCACTTGCGTGGGAGACCCGGAAGAGGTTCCAGGTTCCCGGCATCGGATTGACGCGCACCGGCCCGTTGCGGCTCACTTGGGGAGTAAAACATCGGATGGAAGATCTTCCTCTCTGTCTCTCCTCCTCTCTGTATATCCGGCTTTCCAATAATAATAAAATCTTAAAAAAAAAAAAAGGTTAAATTTTATCATGAGAGATCTGTATAGGAAAAAAATAGTGTGAGGATACGTCAGAATGTTTGTGGACAAATGAAATTCAAAGCCAAGTGTAAAAAAAATAATAGGCTGCTATTTAGAGGATGCTGAGAGATTGTTTATCCTTTATTTGTTTAGTGGAGAGAGAGAGAGAGAGAGTTCACCTACTTTCACTCTTCAAATGTCTGCTAGGGTCAGGACTGAGTGAGTCAAAGTCAGGAGCCCAAACTCCATCTGAGTCTCTCCCCTGTGGTACCAGGGTCTCAACTATTGAATGATGGATCATCTGCTACTTCCCAGAGTGTGCATCAGCAGGACATTTGATCAGCAGTGGAATCAGGACTGAAGCCAGCACTCCAGTAATGGAGCCCAGCTTCCCAAGCCACAGTTTAACCTGATGTAGCACAGTGGCCCATCCATATGATCTTTTCAGATGAAATGGGGTTACAAGTTAGCATGCTCCTAGGTTTGACTTGAATAAAAGTATTTACTTTGACACCAAATGAAATGGAAATACACATTCCTCTACCTCATCTTCATGGCATCCAAAGATAGGGCCTGGGATGAAATTAAACTTACTTCAGTTATTTTTAATGATTGCTCAAAGAAGTGTTGATTATTCCAGGACTCCTCAGGGGACATAGACTGTTGCTGTATGTCCTGGGAGTTAAAGATAGATCACAATGTGCTGTTCTGTCTCAGATGCAGATACACCCAGAATATCACATGGGCTCTAGATGGTTAGTTAAAAAAAAAAAAAGGAAGCAAAAACAACATCTATATGTGGCAAGGCTGTAAATATGGTGATGCGGAAGGAAAAAAAAAATGCCGGCTGCTTGCTCCTAGCTGTCCTCCCTGCCTTCCTTGGCCCGCTTTCTCTCTGTTCTCTCCTTCTTTTAATCAACCAGGCAATAGTTCTTGAGTGCGGGAGTGCTTTGTGATCCATGAGGATAACATCCCAAGGTTCCTGGCAGATGCCTGCAGCTACGAATCCTTTCAAATCTTACACATAGGTTTGTAGAAAGAATATTTATTTTGGGGCAAGACATTCTGAAATTCATGTATGTGGGAAGCCTTCAGAAAGTTCATGGAAGATGTGTGTTAGGAAAGGGGCTAGGTAGAGATTTCAAGAAAGAAATCATTGCACAGTGGTGACCACTAATGTGTTTTGCAACACATTAGTGAAACCTCTGCTGGTTGGATATGGTGTAGCAACTAACATATTATTTAAAGATGCTTGAATTCTATATTGGGATGATAAGAGTGTCTGGTGACAATGTTGTTTGGCATCCAAAGCATCTAACACAATACCTAATTTAGTTTTCCCTCTTTGGCTCAGAACCCTAATCCATTCATATTATCTATCTTTCCTGGAAGTATATTTTATCCCATTATATTTATTTGCAAGTGATGAAACAGACAGTCAAATCTAAGATTTCTAAAATGTTGGAAGTTACTCATTAAAACAAAACAAAACAAAAGGAACAGCTGAAGGCGAAGGGTCGTGTGCAGAGGTGGAAGATCTAGCGCACGTTCGCTGTTTAGAGTTCGCTGAAGTCCAACACTGCTAACTTCTTTTCTCTGACTTCCTGGGCTTGCTTCCTGTTCTCTTGAGACTGTCGGGGACTCCAGGACTCTGGGTCAGCTTCGGGCAATGGCTCAGGCAAATATTTTAAGTTGAGAAACGTGGAAGATTTTCTTTTGTCAAGCCCAATCAGAGGGGTGGGAAGAGCTCCCTGGAGCCACCTCTTGCGCACAGAAATGTTTTCTAACTGATGCAACAAGCCCCAGGCTGTCTTGAACTCAGACCTAAAGAGTCTGTGACCTGCTTATCATCCTGTTCCCAAACTAGTTCTCCAAAGGGGCTGTAGCCTTCTCCAGGGTGTGTATGGGAACATGTGAATATGTTATTCTTTGTTGCAATGGCCAGAGGGGGTGTCTAATATTTAATGCCAGGGGTTAGGGATGCCACAGTCGTGCTATGTGCTAGGAAGACTACAAAAGGAAAATGATCCTTTGCAATCTGCACCTTGGGAATTTTAAGCTGTTGCTGTACATATGCATATGCATGCTTCAAGGTGCTTCAATAAATTTGGGGAAAAGGGAATTAAAAGATAAGGTTATTTTAGTATAAAAAATTGAAATCTGTACACACAAGGAATCTTCAAAAGCTTCATTGAAGATATGTGTTCTGAAAAGCTCATGTCTGTATTCCAAGTTTTCTGTGCAGAAAAGTAAACATCTTTATGCACGCATAACAAAGTATCCATTTCAAAATATTCATGTAAACAAACACATAGAGTGAGTAATGCAATTCTTTTTGTTAAGATTTATTTATTTTTATTGGAAAGACAGGTTTACAGAGAGAAGGAAATACAGAGAGAAAGATCTTCCATTCACTGATTCACTCCCCAAGTGAGTTTATGGCCAGAGCTGAGCTGATCTGAAGCCAGGAGCCAGGAGTTTCTTCCAGGTCTCCCACTAGGGTGCAGGGTCTCAAGGCTTTGCTGCCTGCTTGACTGCCTTTCCAGATTGCAAACAGGAAGCTGGATGGGATGTGGGGCAGCTGGGACATGATCTGGCACCCATATGAGATCCCAACATGTGCAAGGCAAGGACTTTGGCCACTAGGCTACCGTGCCGGGCCTGATGCTATTATTAACAGCTGAACTGTTTATGGCTTAATCTTGTTCATCTTTGAGTGTCTGTCCTCACATCATTTTCCAAAAATGCAACCCTGGGGAGTGGTATGGCATGCACCCACCACTCCAATGTCTGTTAAATATTTAGGATGACGGAAGATAGCTGAAACTCATGTAATTTGTTAAAAAAAAAATCCTCCAAATTTAAAGATTTCCCTAGAAGAAGTCGTTGTCAAAAGGCCACTCTGGGTAGGCAGTAAATCTGTGTGTGAGCCTGCATGCAAAATGTCTTCTTTAGGAATGGGTGCTTTTTAGGGAAAAAGTCTTGTAGGTGGTTCCTTTTTGTTCTGGCATTGCCTTTATATTGGGTGCCACCCTCACATTCTTACATTTAGTTGCACTTTCAGAAAGCCAACTCTTAAAAAGATTTATGTTTTTCTTTGTCCTATCCTGGGGTGGAACTTCTTATTTATATACACTGCCATAAACAGATGTTGTAGAAACACAATCTTTTATTTTTGGTGGCACCTTGTTCTTCCTAGCCTCATGCAGACATGAAGGAAATTTTATCCTGAGAAAACAGAGTTCTGCAACACATTAGTGAAACCTCTGCTGGTTGGATACGGTGTCTTCCTGAGCAATGTTATGAAAGAGAAGTGAGTCTAGTCTCTGCTTGGATGGCCTTCTAGAGTCTCTGGGCAAGAAGGCTTTACTTCTTCAGGGTAAATTGTCACCTGCAAGACAAATGTATTGCCTGACTTTCCCTAGCCAAAATTTACAATGTTAAAGAAGAATAGAGATAGACTGAAAACTGTTTCACCAGAAGATTAATCACTCAAGGTGCGGGATAGGGTTTACATGGGCCAGAATTGATGGTGGCCTGTGTGTTGTCCAATTCTGCAGCAGACTCTGTCAAACAAAAGTCCTTAAGTCAAATGTCCATTGTAAAACCTGAACCTACGTAAGTCTCTATTTGTGAGAGACAACAGTAAAAGGTTTTTATGTATACCTAATCATCACATGGGTGTGAGCTTTAATCCCTAGAGGAGACATTCTATTTGAGGCCAACCTGAGTATACCTTCATCAGAGAAGGCCTTAATTAGCCATTGCACAGCATGATAACAATCACATTTAAGGTCAATGTGCAGTATATAGGATCACATGAATTCAGATCTCACTGCGACATGTGCTCGTGCTGTTTGAAGAAGTTATATCCATGATTGGAATTTCTGTTCAGTTTGTCTTTCTCTTTCTATTCTATCTTACTTTTATATTCAGTTACCCTTCTTGACTCTATCCTGAAAGGTGAACACCAGCCATGCCAGAAAATGGATTATTTAAAAGTATTGGAAAAAGCAGAACTGTTATTTTGAAACTTCTAATATAGATGCAGAAATTTAAAAGTTTCAGACTGAAGCTTCCCCATGCAGTCCCAGATCATCTGCTGTGGGAGAAACCTATGCTTCATAGTTGCCTGAAAAGAGGTGCGTACGAGATAAGAGGTTTCTGAAGAAACTTTGACTAATTGGCAGAGGGTCACTGGATGTACCTCAGCGTTTTACTGTTGTCTTTTATCCTGATCACTCTCAGACTATGCTCAGTATTTTCTTTATATACATATATGATTTTTAAATTTTTGATTAAAAAAATCTTACTTCTTTTTATCATTATCATTATATGATACAATTCCATAGGCCCTAATTTTTGAGTGATGGGATTGGGACTAATTCTGTTAACCATTAAAACTGCACTTTCTGGGTTTTGTGATGACTAACAGACTAACATTGTTAGAAGAAAGCAAAGACTCAGGGTGTCACCAGTAAAGTGCAATTAAAATTTGCTCCCTGTCTGAAACCCTTAATTTCAGAATCGGAACACTAAATTATTTCTCTGAGGTGTGGACTGTTATGCAAACAACTGAGGCACATATAGGGTGCTTAATGACGGCAGAAGGCACAGAACACTCTACAGCAGCCGAAGCTACTGGGCAAAATATCTTTATGTGGGCTAAGGGGATGTTCATATGTAGTATACAGAGTGTAGATTAGCAAATAGTAGATTTTATAGATGCATATTTATCATGCTGAGAAGTTGAAGCACAGATCAGATCATATACATCATTTTATGCTTAATCTTTTCTGTTTTAAAGATTTATTTATTTTTTATTGGAAAAGCAGATTTACAGAGAGAAGGAGAGACAGAAAAATCTTCAGTTCTCTAGTTCATTCCCCAAATGACTGCAACGGTAGGAGTTGAGCTGATCTGAAGCCAGGAGGCAGGAGCTTCTTTCAGCTCTACTGAGCAGGTGCATGATCCTAAGGCTTTGGACTATCCTCTTCTGCTTTACCAGGCCATAAGCAAAGAGCTGGATGGGAACTGGAATCTATGGGACACAAACTATCACCCAAATGTGATCCCAGGGCTTGTGAGGAGAAGATTAGCTCGTGGATCCATTGTAGCAGGTCCTCTATTTAACCTCAAAGCTTCTTAAATGGGGACTTGATCTGATTATGACCTTGACTATTGACGATCATTCTGTTGGAAGAACTTTAGAGTCTATGCATGAAGGCTGCAGTGGTTTGTGGAGTGGCCTACGTTTTCTAATAGCAATAATTCTTGATTCTTCCTTGTAACAACAGTACCAGTCACCACATTTTATCAGCATCTGCTCTGAGTTATCTGAAGAATCTGTTCACTGCATTCACTTCTACCATTTCTTGGCGTGGGTTTTCTTATCTCTCCCAGGCAGCATCCTCTGTGTTCACTGTAGCTTCTGCTCTTCTGCCTCTATGAGACCTTTTCAGCTTCTGTCTTTGAGCTGCTGGATACAACTTGCAGTGGTTGCTCATGACCACAGGACTGATCTCCGTGGTTACCGTTGCTCCACCTGCTGCGTCTTCTGTTTAGTCTCTGCACCGATACATCTGTACATTTTTATTAAGTTTAATGGACATGTTCTTTTGTCTCCATTTTTGTGTATGTTGATTGTTCAGTGTGGAATGCCATTCCTTTACAATTTCAGTTATGTTATGCACCCCTTGCCACAAATATTAACTCATTTTTATCTTCATAGAAATTCATGAAAGTAGCATCAATACTACTGTAAGAGAAGACTTCGATTGCAGAGAACTGCAGTAAGTCATTCCAGGGCATACAAGGGAAAAGACTCGAACCCAGACAATCTATTCCACTCCACAGCCTGTAGTCTTGAAGTTGGACGGTCTCGTCCATTCTAGAGCCTGTAGTCTTGTCGACTTCCATGTTACCTGGTGTCTTTCTAATGGACATCACTCCTCAAGGCACGTACATCAGTGGAGTTTCAGAACAACAAATGTGCTTCAGAATGGTTAGGATGGTTTTTATTACTCATGTAATTACACAGCCACACATGGAAATAACCAGACGCTTTCCTAGGACCACAATGCTGGATTCAGACAGCTGTTTGGGGTCACACGGCTTACGCTCTCTTCACTCACGTAGTGCAGGAACCAGAACAGCCTGTTCTCACCGAAGCTGGTCTCCAAAAGTGGAAGCAATAGCCAGTGCTCATTAAGCTTTATGAAACCGTGTGCTAAATGGAACTGGGGTTGCTTGGAGACTAGGTATCCTTGTATCTTCTGGTTGCCCGGGTTATTTCCTGGGGCAGAGCTCAAGGGTTGAAAGTCCACAGCCTGGAGATGATTCCTTTTTTCCTACATTGGCTTTGAGTTGGTTAAAGGTTCTAAAATATGTAGGCTACACATAAACCATAATCTTTTTGGATGATTCTTCTCTAATGGAATGATATCTTTTTTCGTCAACCATCCTTAGTTAATGATTAAAAGGTTTGGGTCATAAGTAATGATATAATTCAAAACTTAATTATTTTCCGATAAATTCCATATTTCATGAAAAAGGAATAAGTGTTTTATAGATATCAGCTATTCATGCATTTAATGTTTTACCTGGGTGTTTTGTTTTTGGATTGAAAGCTTTTGTAATACACCTTCATTATATACTTTCTGAACAATGCACAAAGCTTAGCATGGAATCAAAACAGACCTCAATTAACAGCTTCTGACAGAAGACAGCAGCCAGAAGTTTGGTGCATTTCTTATCTCTAATCTATGCACATACCTAGTCCCAATATACTTACATATGTTTTTATTAAAATTTAATTTTATTATAAATACTTCTTTAAACTTTGCTTTCCAACCAAGCAATACTTTTAAAATGTAAAATCATTCAGGTCGTATCACATCACGTAATTTCCTTTGTGCATGGGACTTTGATAACTTATTGTTGCTTAACTTCAAATCTCTCAAATTTTTTTTGTTCTAATCACTTAAAGTAATCTTTGGTAAGAAATTTATTTTGTCCTTTTAACTAATGGACACTTAAAGGAAACTTAAGTTTCTTTAAACTTCCTCCATGCTATTTATTGTTCTTGACCACTGAATTGACAAAATGAGTTGTATTATAAGCATTCTTCTTCATTTTAAAAACAATTGAATTGATGCTCAGGAAATTAATTCACATTACCTACTCATTTGCAAAATTTTTAAAGATTTATTTTACTTTTATTAGAAAGTCAGATATACAGAGAGGATGAGAGACAGAGAGGAAGATCTTCTGCCTGATGATTCACTCCCCAAGTGACTGCAATGGCTGGAGCTGCGCCAATCTGAAGCCAGGAGCCTGGAGCTTCCTCTGGGCCTCCCACCTGGGTGCAGTGTCCCAAGGCTTTGGGCTGTCGTTTACTGCTTTCCCAGGCCACAAGCAGGGAGCTGGTTATGAAGTGGGGCTGCTGGGATTAGAACCAGTGCCCATATGGGAACCTGGGGCATGTACAAGGCAAGGATTTTAGCCGCTAGGTTACTGTGCCAGACCCTGCACATTTATTTGAAAATATCTGAATCTTATCCCTAATATGAGAAGGAAAAAAAATCCTCTCCAAACAAACAAATTTAAAAAAAACCCTTTTATATATTCTCCATTAAATTTTCATGGTAAGCAGTTTTAATAATTGAAGCCTAAAAAAAGAAGCCATGTACAAAGTGAATAAGATGGAAAATAAAGGCCTCCCTAGATAAGATAACAATGACCAAGGCTTACAATGGATTAGACTTTACTAGGGCTCGTTATTATTCTCCATAATGACTTTCTAATCACTTTAGCACACCTGGAAAAAAATGTTTTCAAACTGAAATTCTCCTCTAAAGTGATGCAGGGAACTTTAAATATCATCAAGTGATATTTTATAGTTCATAGTAATTGAAGAATATTTGAAAAACATGGGCTTATATGCTCATTACTCATGTAATAGCAAAGTCAAATTAGTCTTCCCGCCTATTTTTTTTTTCCTTTCTTTTTTCTGTTACTCTCTCTGCTTGCATTTTTTTCTCTGTATTTAAGTTTGAGGGTGGGGGATGCCTTAGATCACAGCCAAAACAGAGTTGTCATGGGGACACAGTAATAGTTGAGTTCAATCCTGTTAACTATTTTAAAAGGTTATGAGTGACTAAGGTAGGATTCATGAGAGAAAGATTTCTACATTCGTAATTAGACATGTGCAAAAGCTAAATATGGCAAGTTGAGTGACGGTGGAAGTGGTGCTGATGGTGATGTTGGTGCTGTTATCAAGTTACATAAAACACGAATTGATCACTGTCAAGTACCCTCTATGCATCTTAACACTTAATCCTTCCATTAACTTCATGTGCTAGCCACTTCCAATGTTAACCCCACTTTCTAGGCAGGGAAATACTAACACTAACTTTTTGAATGTCCAACAGATTTGCCTCAGCAAACTCTAGGTAAGCTTTGTAGAGGTGAATTGCACTCTAGAGGCTGAGCTCCTAAGTACATTGTGACACTAAATGGTCGTGAATCATTGCTGGCTACTGAATCAAACATTGCATCACCTGGGCAAATATTTAGTAATCCCTCCAGCTAATAATGAAAGCCATTGTGATAAGAAGAATGTGGTGGGATTCAAGTAACTAGCAAACCACTGTATTCGTGTTCACTGCTTTCTTATTTGATGACCAATCAAATAGCAAAGTCATTTCTTGGGTGATAATTTTCAAATGTTACAGTTCTCAAGAATATTATATGCCCCCATCACAGACACAAACTTATTTTCTCATCTTTGTATGCACACATAGACCTACACTGCCTGCCCCTTCCCCCCAACACACCCATTAATTCCAAATAATGGCTGTCTGAGATTTATGATCCATGAGTATAGCTTAAAAAAACGACAGACTACAGAAAACTCCATCATCCTGGCAGATTCTTTGGAGGAAACATTTGCCTGGCTTCTGAGTTCCATCTTTAAGTCTTGTTTTTTGTTGTAATGACAGTGACGAGCTGCTCATGTTTGACTGTACACCGTTTCCATTGGAGATAAGGAAGAATCCACGCAGTGAAAGAACTGTCATGGACCTCAGCTCAACTGTAAGCCAACCTCATCACCCCACACTCCAGGCTCTCGAAGCAGCTTATTCTCCAGTTGCACAAATAATCTGTCACGTTTCAGGGAACCTGTTTGGCACAGTAGTCGAGATGATGATGATACCATTTGGAATTCGTGTATCTCACTGAGAACACCTGGAACTCTGCTTCTCATATAGTTTCCCGCTAATATACATTCTAGGACACAGCCTAGGACGGGTCAAGTGCTTGAGTCCCTGCCAGGCACACTGGGGAGCCCCAGCTTCAGTAGGCTGCAGACCCAGGAAGGGAAGAACCATGAATCCCCAGTTAAAAGCACACTGGAGTCTCGGGTTTTGGAGTGCTTGCCTGGTCTCAAGTATATTCTCCTCAGTAAACGTTGCCACCTCATGCACTGCTAAAATTTAAGCAATTAAAAAAATTCTATATCATAGTCAAACGCTGATGCAAATTTCTAAAAATTGCATCACTTTACCAAACATTTGGCATCTGAATCTATTCCACAGGATAAATGTTTGCTTGTGATTTTTTTTTGCTGGACTCATTGTCAATATCCCTAAGGAATTAACTCTTAAAAAAATACATGAGCCTCTTGGGGTTGTAAAACTGTTGATGCATTTGATTATTTTTATGGATGGTGCATTTTATTTCAATAAATTGTGCCAGAATGTTTTTTCCAGGTGTTTTATGAAACTGAAGTCAGCTCTGAGTGCTGAATTTTAGAGACGCCAACGAGGATGCAGTTCTGATAGCATATGGCTGCACTTCTTCCCCAGGAGCCCACGGCTATTTTCCATGGCATTCAATTAGAGGAGTTTCCATTCTGACTAACTTTATGTGTTCTGAAGATCTTTCACGATAGAGTGCCACGTGGCACTTTTTAAAGCTGAAATGCCCATGAGAAAACTCTTTCTTTTCTTTTATTGGATATATTCCTTTTAAGTATATGCACATCATTCCAACACCATACTTTTTTCCCGGCTTCCTCCTGATGTCTGTAATTCCCCAACGCCTGAAAGCTGACTTCAAAGATGAGCTGAGGTCTTTGTCCTAGAGTCTGGCTGCTGGACGTCCATCAGGCTTGGACTGAGCACCTCTCACTCTCCTACTCTAGAGAGGAAACTTCAAGTGCAACTTTATTTTAAGAACTGGTAACGGGTAAGATAGGGTCTCCGCGCTCCAACTTTGCTACTGATCTGACAAGACAAATAAATGAAAGAATTGAGTACGGTGCTTTGTAATGCATCAGCGTCTCACCTCCAAACGGCTGAACTTATTTCACAAGATATATTACAATACGTAGATCAGTGAAAAACTGACAGCTGAGTTCCCAACATACGTAAATCAAAACTGTGAATTAAACTAAGGCCAAGTTCTCAGGAGCATAAAGAACATTATATATACATATGTATGTATGTATGTATGTATGTATGTATATTTAAAACTCTTTATTAAACTGAGACCAAGTTTTCAGGCGCATAAAGGACATCAGGTGTATCATAGGGAGTCATATTACCTTAATGCAATGTTGTGGGTTAAAGGTGAATCTTGCTGTACTTGGAAGATCTTACAGCAATGATATGTGCAAAACTTGAGAATTGAAAAAAACATTGTCATGATAAGCACTCATTTTTTTCTTACTTTCACAGATTTGGGGGAAGATATTATAATTAATGCATTTTCATCGCTTTTCATGGACATTAACACAATTGACAACTGGTTGCCTCTGAACTTTTCTTCATTAGCACATTTCCTTTTAAATGAAAATATCTATCTCTCGATTTCGGCTCATAATAGCACACAGTTGTTTTATCTCCAAATACTCTCAACCTAGAGTTTCTCTAGAAAGACTTCTCATATTGAAAGGCAAAGAAGCCTCCTAGCAGATAACCAAGAAAATGGAATTTGTGGAATGTGGTGACATTTTCCATGTTGGATTGAAGAAGGAATAAGACAAATTTCTTCCTGAGATATCTTTGTGTTTCATCAGCAAATAGACAAAATTTAGGTTACTCATACACAGAACTCCTATAAGTCATAGAGATTGTAAGATCAGAAACCGTTTGAATCAACAGGTTTAAATAAACATATGTATTGAACATAGAAGAGTTTTAGATTTGCTTTACCTATTCAGTTTAGTTTACCTTTTAGTAATTGGTAATGTTGTTTTAACATATTTTATTAAAGTATTGAATAATATGTCTCAGTGTTTGTGGACAGTTTGCCCTTACTTCAGAATAACAGATTCTTTTATTCAAAGTAAAATAGTCTCTTCACACTAGGAACACTTGACTGGCATCTCCAGTTGTTTCCAATGACCATGAGTTACATTACAATGACGATGTTAAGGAGAGATAGACAAAGTTGCTGCACAATGACATTCAGATGTAAGAGAGATTCTTAAACATTGCTTAAGTATAAAGAGCTACTTCTTATTCCTTTTGTAGTTCCATTCATATATTCAAAAATGCTCCCAGTGAATAAATCTATGTCTGAATGACTGCCCATAGAAATTCCTTTTCATTTTTTTTCCCTTTGTGTAAATATTCTATTCTGGCAACAAATATTTGGACTGTAACGTTCACTTTGTCTTTAACCTCCTTTTATCTCTATGTTCTCAAGTAGTAGAGTGAAAAAGTCAAAAATTACTTTTTGTCCCTGACCAACTTTTCTCCATTTTCAGATGGAGTTCCTTTGGTTAAAAAAAAAAAAAAAAGCAATCACAGTAGTTTACTGGCAAAGTTTTTGGTGTCAGATGGTCAGCAGCTTAGACACCCATCCGGTGGGTTTCTTATTGGTTGTCAACAGATAAAGGTCTAGGGTGTATTTAGCACAGTGCCTGGAGCTGTGTAATATTACTTATAATTGTGACTTTACATCAGAATGGTGTCACTTTCTGTGTAAGTGTTATATTAGTAGGCTGGATGGTTAGACATATTGCCCTGGATAAGATATTTTCTTACAGAGAAATTCCTGAAGCAGTCAAAGTGGAGATTGATGCAGGTTTAGGATAGCGCTCTCCAAGGTTTTTTGGTCAATTTTATGTGAAGGAAGTTGCCTAGGGCCTAGAAGGATTCATTATACCAATTTTATGTATGTATAGAGTAGGGACTAGGGAGCTGTAGTTTATAGACCAAATTACCTAGTTTTATTGAAAGGATTTTATTCTTTCATTTATGTGTTATGAGTGACTGCTTCTGAACTGTCATGAGATAGTGAAGTAGAGGCAGCAGCGATTGTGTCTGACCCTGCAAGGACCAACATTTACCAATACTTGATAAAGATGTTCAGTTTCTGTTGATTAAGTTAAAAATGAATACAGTTTACAAAACAAATATAAGCCGGGATTCAAAGTTCCCGACATGGAAAGTTGGCAGACATTTTCCTAACGGAGATGAAAGAATAATTAAGACAGGCAAAAGTTTAGAACACGTTAATCCAGATTGATTTTTTAAAAAGTCTTTAAATAATTCACTGATTCCCCTGAATAAGCCTTCTGAGACAATACTTCCCAGTTCATCTCTCTGCAGTGGGTCTGAATTCTGACAGAATTTCTACCTGTGTAAACAGTTGACTTGGGGAGGGAAACAGATGAATCAAAAAAGAACTTGTAAGTCCATAAAGAGAGAAACATAAGCTCACCTTTGTCAAATTAGCCAACACAGAAATCCACGTTTTGCTCCTGAGTGGTTAGTATTACATTGTCATTGCCTCTCTGACATTACCATCCGTGGACCTAAGTGCTGTAGGATACAGGATACACATAGCAATTTTATACACAAGCAATTTCTCTGGTCAGTCCCAATGGGAATAAGGGGATTGGGAGCCTCTGCAGGACAGTGTTCGTACTGATTGTTCTGCATGCTGAATGGTGCACCCTGGCTGTGCTCAAGGGCTGCCCAGTAGCAGCGCATGCCGCATGTCACATGTGTTATCACCAATACGAGTCTGTATGGACTCGCGCATTGACATGACAGTAAAACACAGCAACTGGAGAATGTCTCTGCTTCAAAAACAGTAATAAGCATACAAGCAATTGAACGGCTTCTGCCTTCATGTGACAACTGAAAACCCTCCTCAAAGTGAACTCTCCAGTTCAATCTTTCCCTACCAGAGCAAACACGAAAACAAGATGTAGTGCTCAGAGGAAAAACCATTAATCAGCATTGTCATAACATGTGCCGCAACTCCATTGCTTCATTTCAGAAGGTGACATCAAGAATAATTATCATTTGTCATGTGAATTTCAAGACTCTTATAGGAGAGAGATATGCTGACATCTAACCTCAGTATAGAGAACACTTAGAAATGTTTGGGTATAACATGCAAAATCAATGAAAACATCTCACAAACCCCTTAAGGCATTTTCAGCCAGATAAACTTAAATAAATTCAACAACATAAACATCAACCCTGGCACGAAATCAGTAAAGGTTATACCAACAAAAATACTTGTCTCCATTTGCCAGACATGAAATGAGAAAAAAAAATGGGACTATACACATTTGCTTGAGTTCCTATAATTAATAGAGAGCCTTAAACACATATGGATGCAGAGTTAGGGACACTGGGCTGGGCAATACGGCTACTCTAGTATCTAGAAGGACCTTTAAAAAAGGAGTCGTGATGGGCCCAGTGCATCACCTCAGAGGCTGAAATCCTCGCCTTGCATACACTGGAATACCGCATGGATGCCAGTCCATGCTGTGGCTGTTCCACTTCCCATCCAGCTCCCTACTGTATCCTGGGAAAGCAGTTGAGGGTGGCCCAAAGCCTTGGGACCTTGTACCCAAGTGAGAGATAGGAAGAAGCTCCTGACTTTAGACAACTCATTAGAAAAAAAATCCAGAAGTAACTCATTTAAAAATGGCCAGGAGGTGGCACGTCTCAAAGGAAGATATATGTGGGCACATTGTATCCTAGCAGGTTAAGCCATCACTTGTGATGGGCAGCCCACAATGCAGTGACTGAGTTTCAGTTGTTCTGTTTCCCAACCAGATCCCTGCTAATGCACGTGGGACAGCAGCAGATATGGCACAAACACTCTGGGCCCTGCCCCGGCGTGAGGGAGACCCAGATGGTGTTCCAGAATCTTAGCTATTGTGGTCTATTGGCGAGTGAAATAGAAGATCCCCCCACCTCTCTCTACCCCTTCATCCCTCTATGCTTCCCTATCATTGTGCCTTTCAAAGCAATTAATAAATAAATCCTTTATTTTTTTTAAAAGATATACAAATAGCTCATTGGAGCACTACAAAATGCTCCACAGAACCAATCATTGCATGAGTGGAAGTCAAAGTCGCAGAGATACCTCGTTTTATCAACATGAATTCATACCCTCCCCCCCAAAAAAGGATTGGAGTGTCAGAGTCATTTTGGAGAAAAGGAAGCCTTGCGCACTGTTTCTGGGAATGTAGATTGGCATAGTTACATGGCAACCAGTGTGTGATTTCCTCAGAAAACCAAAAAGGGATGTAGCATATGATCTAGCCATCCTGATTGCATGTATGTATCCAAAGGAAATGAAATCCATTGATCACGGACATCCATGCCGCAATTACAGCACTATTTCAAATTTCCAGGAAATGTCAGCAACTGAAGTGTCCATCAGCTGGTGGATAGATTAAGAAAATGTTGCACACATGCAAAATGGAATATCACTCGGTCATAAAAAGGATGAAATCCTGTCATTTGCAGCAACACAGACAAAACTAGAGGCCGCTATGCCAAATAAAATAAGCCAAGCACAGAAAAATAAATATCAAATGATATCACTCATATGTGGAGTCTAAAAAAAGAGGCGATCTCCTGGAAGTTGAAATCTTAATTGCAACTAGCAGGAACTGGGGAGGAAAGTGTGTAGAGAGGGCTGGAGAGGATTGTTTGGCAGGTATTAGCTTATAGCTAGAAAGGAGGAAGAACTTCTGAGTTTCTATTATATGAATAATATAGACCTTATGCACCTCCCCATAAAAACCTACAAGATAAAAATCTAGAATGTTTTTACAAGCCTGGCAAGATGGCTAAATCCTGCATTTGCAAACACCGGGATCCCATATGGACACTGGTTCCTGTTCCAGCTGCTCTGACTTCTCATCCTGCTCTTTGCTTGTGGCCTGGGAAAGAAAAAGGATGGCCCAAGTTTGCAATCCTGCACGTCCATGGCAGATGTGAAAGAAGCTCCTGACTCCTGGCTTTGCATTGGCTCAGCTCTGGCCATTGGGGAGTGAATCAGCAGATGGAAGTTCTTTTTTCTATTTCTTCTCCTTCTGTTTGTAAATATAACCTGCCTTCTCAAAGTAAATAAATATTAAATGCGTGAAAAAATAAACATAGAAGCCTTATAAATATAAACACTACATAATATATGTATAATGAAGCATTATAACACCTCATTCATATGTGCATATTTATCAGTCTGTAACTTTTTGGAATTAAAAAAATGTAAGAAAGATGAATAACAGAACCAAAAATTAAGTGTTTATATGTTTGGTTATTTACTTGCATTTATCACTGGTATCTAACAAATAAGATAGATTAAGCTTTGCTACTGACTTAGACTTGTTGCAAACAGTGTAGACTCTTCATCCAGAGGAAGCAATCTTTCATTTTACATCAGTTCACACAAACTGCAAATTACTTGGTTTGGAGGCCTGTCACTGTTTAATTTATTCTCGGTCAGTAAGTCATAATGAATGAAAATTGCAAATGTCCTCATTCCACAGGACTAGACTGTTTCTCAAACACTTTTAAAAGTAGCATTCTATCTCAAGAAGCTTGGGAGTAAAAATTATAATGGGTACAATTTATTGAATGCACTTTATTCTGCAGTAAGTATTTTAGGTATCTCACTGTTTCTCTCTGTTACACTATGCATAAGCTACTGGAGCCTTTCAGATCCAGTAGCAGAACAGCCAGGGGTTTGGGTGACTTAGTTAAAAGCATATAGTTTAAAATACATAGAGCTGAATTTGCAGCTCTATGGTCACATGAAGTGTTTTCACAGCAAACCATGTTAGTACATTTTCTTACATAATAGTATAGTTGAGCCTCAGGTACTTTATGAAGAAAAGACATTTGCTTTGCTCACAGGTTCGAAGGTTCAAGGCTGTGGCAGCTGTCTCAGTTTGTCTCCAGTTAGGACCCTTTGATTTCATCACATCATGGTGGATGATTAAGGATGGGAGCACAGGGTGAGGGAGAGATTTTGTGACAGAAAGCCAGAGAGAAGAGTGGGCAACTCTTAGTCTTTTTTATAACAACTTGGTCTCACAAAGACTAATTGAGGACCCTTGAGAACTGCTTAACCCCTTCCAAAGAGAACGCCTTCAGTGACCTGCTAACTGTGTTCCAATCTCAATACGACAGCAGTCAGAACTAAGAATCACAATGAACCCTGGCATAATACATTCAAATCATATCCAAAGTATAACATGCACCAAGCTTTGACTTCAGAAACCAGTTCTATTTCTGTCTTCTGAGGTTGCTTTCTGTTAACTTGCAGCAATATCCCTACTGAATCGTTGCATGAATATCATGGAGTTATTCAATTGCATAAAACATTTGTGGGGTCTAAGAATTCTCTCAGTTGCTTGTACAAACCAGTGCTGTTTTTCATAACCAGTGCTGTTTTGTTTTCTTGTATGGATCACCAAAATGAAGTGCCAATCTGAACTACCCCCTAAAATAGGATTAGTTACAATAGCTCTCTATGTGTATTTTCAACGTTTAGTGCTGTAGTGTGCTCCATTTTCAAACAATTTCCAAAGTCATACAACCCAGAAATAATAAAAATATCTAATATATCTTACAAAAACGTCTGGATAGATTTGAAATAAAATACAAGATACCACCTGTCAGTCTCATGGATGAATTAACTGTTCGAATTTCTGTTGACATCGACTATGATGATATATCTCATTTAATTTTAGCTTTGATTAAAAAATTACCGCAGTGTCTAGAGTATGAAAACACCATAGGTTTCATGTTTTTCCTAAAATGTAATCTCCATCCTACAGGATGCTGTCTTAGTAATATTGAGAACTGTCTCTCTAAACTCATAACAGCCAAGAATAGCCGATCTAAGAGCTACTATTCAGTATGAGTACATCCACCTGCCTTAATCTTACTTTGACATTTGTTCAATATTTTTAGAATTACTAGCAATAAAGGCACACCAATTTTCAGAAAGAAAAGGTAGTATTCTGCTCTTTCGATGATCTGGTAAGGCAACTATAGTTAGTGAACAATCTAATTAATGATTTCGTACATGTATTCTCAAACTGAGGAGTGAATGAGCAAAATTTAGAATCAAATATTACCTGCCCTCATGTGAAGTCATACCTTCAGTTAATAGATACTTCATTTTTTCAAATGTGAAGAATTATTTTGACTCATGATTTTGCTTATAATCAGTCCCTGTTCCCTTTGTTATAAAATTCCAAGCTACACAATGTTTAATCCTCTATTCTACACTCCCCCAAAGCAGTGTACCTTTGTGAAGGCAATCTCAAGTTGGAAGGCCAAAACTCATCTCTCTGGAGTGAATCTTTCATCGGAGATTAGTTTTATGTTTACCAGTGACATCAATATGAACTTCCAGAGATGATTGCTTCTTGATGAGGCTATCCAATGAGTTCTGGTGAATAATCATTAGAAAATGGATCAACACAGAAAAGTTGGAGAGTTTCTTCTGTGTGACTTCGAGTACTTCTTCTGCACGGCTCAGACATGGGTTTCCCAATCTTCCCCTGTAAGATGTTAGAGGTTGATCGTTGGTAGGAACGCCTACAATTTTGCATGTACTGTAACTGATGTACTTTCACAATGTTTACGTTTTAGCACTACTGCAATTACTACTACTACTAACAAGTATGTGACAAAAGTAATGGAAGAAATATTTGTTATTTAATTGTTAAAATAAGGCTGTGGGCAGTTCACTATAGTAACATTTTGGAGAAATCACTATTTCATTTCAATTTCATTCATGTACAAATCTATACCCAGATCCTTCTTTTATACAATGCCAGCACAGGCAAACCTCCATCACATTTCTCGAGCTTTAACCAGCTACTTTAAGCCCTTGAATTCTGATAGTGATGGTGTAATTCAGTGTATTTTCAAAGAAACAAAAAGGCAATTGAGCCTCAGATTAAAAAAAAAAAAAAACAGAAAAGAGAAGAAAAGAAAATACAGCCTACATCAAGGCTACTGTTGTTGGCTAACATGAAAGTAATTTTGCGACAGACTTTCAGCAACCCCTGTCTTCAAAACATTATTTATCAGAAACCATTGCTGTTGAAATTTAATTTTAAGATGAATGTTTATTTCCTCACCAGGACTGGAAAGGGATAAAATAAAAGAAATAATTACAAAGCATTTTTACCTAGTAATCTGTAATACATGTGTTATTTGCTCTCCAGCAAAGCCATCACTCTACTTATTAAAGAATACTAAAAATTAGGTTGATGAAACAAAGAGGAAAGGCTAACTCCTGTTATGTGCCTCTATTACAATGACGACTGTAGCATGGAGATTTGTTTTACATAGGAAAATGAACACCTTAATCTTTTGCAAAGAGTGTGGTTATTTCCTTCCTGGGAGTGGGCATTTCAACAAAGTAAAAAAAAAAAAAAAAGGATACTGATGTTTCTGGTCTACTTCAGAAAAAAGTCTGCCTGGCCACTTTAGGGAAGCTGAGGCTGAATAGGAGATTCCGCAAACAAGAATGCCAGCCACTGTCTTGATAACTTCCCAATTGGTATGTACAATATGTATTCAGGTATACAGTTGCTATTGTTGGAGCTTAGGAAAGAAAACACACACCCACACATAGGCAGGCTTCTGAGTAGAACATGATGCCACAAAGCCAGGATTGATTTTGCTTCTAGTATTTAAAAAATGTAAGATTAGAAAATTCAGGCTGTAGGGAGATTTGGTAGCCCAGCTTTGATTTGAATAACATCTTTCTATATAGTATTATCAAAGAATCAAAGGAAGTATCAACCCCAAGCTTGATGTGCCTTTGTCTTTTAATCTGGGGCTTAGTGTATTTGTTTAATTAAATTCCCAAAAATGAATTAACTGCATTCATTAACATAAGCTGTTGCATGTAGAATTTATCTGGATTCTTCAATCTCCTTTTTCAGGTAACTTTTTTGAATGTGTTCAAAGAAAGCCTCATACTGTCACAAGACATCACTTTTCCCTCTTCTATTAAAGGAAGGAAATTTAATAGATTGTTCTACTTTGCCTGCTGTTCATATTAAAAACATCTAACAAAAGTCAAACTATCATCAACTTGTGTCTTCTAGAACTCTCTTCAGAATACTGGATTTTATAACAAAATGGCACATGAGTAGGCACTTTTTAGATGGTAAATAAAAACAGAATCCCTCATCAGCTGCTATCAAATTCATTCAACCAACTAATCATTTGGAAAGTCCTTGACTTACATTTTTTTAGTCATATTTTTAAGACGTTCATTTCTGCAGGATATTGGGAAAAGATAAGAGATCTCTTTTGGAAGAGATGGGCTCTTGTGTGTATGTTTAGCAAACAGTTTTTGTTGTTGTTGTTACAGATGATTTAGTTATTCGAAAGACAAAATTATAGAGAGGGAGAGAAGCAAAGACAGAAAATTCCCATTTGTTGATTCACCTCCGAAACAGCCACAGCCACCAGGGTTGGTCCAGACCTCCGTCAGAGGTGAAGAGCGGTGTTTGGATCGCCCATGTCAGTGGCAGGGGCCCCAACACCAGGTCTGAATTCCTCTGCTTTTCTTGGCTTTTTGTAGGGAGCTGGATCAGAAGTGGAGCTGCCTGGACATGAATCAGTTCCCTCAAGCTACAGTGTTGGCCCAAGTGAACTGGTTGTACATAATAAACACTCGCAGTTATTTGGGCAACAAATCATTTTTTAAACTGTTCACCAGCTTGATTCAAGAAAGAATTGGGAAATAAATTAGATTAGCTTTCTTTTCTTTTGACCAGGTACTTGACTCTGGGAAAGAGAGGTCTGGTAGTTAAAACAACCTACTACCAAGTCAATGAGTAGTCTAGGAAACATTACTGAAGGAGCTTTTGGAAAAAGGAGAAAGGACTTTATGAAGAGCTACGAAGAAGAAGAAGAAGAAGAATTAAGAAGAAGAAGAAGAAGAAGAAGAAGAAGAAGAAGAAGAAGAAGAAGAAGAAGAAGAAGAAGGAGGAGGAGAAGGAGGAGGAGGAGGAGGAGGAGGAAAGAAAGAAAGAAAAAAAAAGAAAAGAAAAGAAAAAATAACACACACAAAGAATCCCCTGCTGTAAATTGCTTTGTGTAGGGCAGACAATTTCCTGGGGAAAATACCACTTTATTTCTGCTTTCCCTGAATCTGTTAACAACAACAACAAAAGTTTGCTTTGGCATTATTCAGTCTTTGTGTGATTTTTTAGTATTCCACAGTTTTAGAGGATTAGATTACACCTTGTGACCAAAAAGAGGGCTGGGAGTGAGTTAGCTCCACAGTCTTAAAATCCTATAATTATAGGTTCAAGTAGAAGGAGTAAGGTGAGTCTGGATAAACTTTGTCTTAAGGACTTAATACAGCCTGCTGAGTATTAGTTAAGATCTATTGTATTTCTATCTTGTACATTTCAACCATATTACATGGTACTTGTGCCTTAAACACATTACATGCCAGCATTTGACAAACTGGAGATGATCTGTGCATGAAAGAATGTTGTGTATTAAAGATTGGAAGCAGAATCCTCACCCCCCCCACTTTACAAAAAAGAGACTGCATCAAATGGAGCTTAAGTATTTTTCCATAGTTGCAAAGTAAAAACAACAGCGTTAACATCTCAGGTCTCGTGACTTTTAGTCCAAAGCACAATGTGGACAATTCCAATCTTGAACAAAAATTTCTGTTTGCTGCAAACACACACACACACACACACACACACACACACATGTTGGTTTAAAAGCATAACATTTGACAAATAAACTGTTAAGTTGGGGTTTGTTTGATTTTAAAATGCTAGTAAAAAGTTGCTCTGAATTGCTCACAATGGCTCTGAAAATAAAATATATATGTTCTGGACATAAAAGAAAAGGATACTAGGTAATAAAAATCTTATTCTTTTGAAAAGATGAGAGAGAATCTTAAGTAATTTCCTAGAACCTGAATCCAGTTGCTACTACTTTTTGGGACAATTCCGTGGAATTGGATAAGTAAAGAATGAGAAACCTTTGACTTAATAAGTACCCATTTATTTAAGTTAGTAAGTTATACCTTGAGATACTCTGTACACACACACACACACACACACACAGATACTTCAAAAAAGACATACATGAAGCCATTTCACACAAAAAAAATTACGCTTCCTAGTCCAATGTCACAAAAGCAAAGCAAAAGCATATTTTAGAAGCATGTATTTATTCCTTAGGTTCTTCTTAAACCCGAGAAGGCTATAAAAGATTTTCACTTTAAAGGTGAAGATAATGTCTGTGATATTTGTGGAACCACAACACAGAGCATCAATAACTTGTCAGGTTTTGCTTTTTTTTTTTTTGATGAGGCTTATGATTGTTATTTGAAGCTTATTTTTTAATCTGTAATTATCTCATACATGCTTTTCTTCTGTAATCATCTTGAAGTCTACACAGAAAAGCAATAGCTTAACACATTTCTGAACAGTATCTCCAGCATGACAGTGTGTGCGTGTGTGTGTGTGTGTGTGTGAGAGAGAGAAAAAGAGAGAGAGAGAGAGAGAGAGAGACAGAGAGAGGCAGAGAGAGCCTACAATGTATTAAGAATATTGGATATAATCGAAGCTAAAACCATTTTGCTTGGTCGGCTCCTAGCTCAAGTTTCCTTCATAGAATTACTTATTTGGAACCTATTTTGTGGCTTCACCTGATTTAAATTTCACCATGGCCACAAACACTGGGAAAGAGCAAAAACCAATGTGTGGGAGATGGCATTAACAGGAAGTTAGCAAAGATTCCTTGTGGCTGGTTATTAGGCACAGAGTAGAGATCATCAAGATTTTCAGAGGAAATCAGCTATGTAAGCAAATTACAGTGAATTATAGGATTTCAGAAGCAAAATCCATTTATCTCTCTCATGCAGTTGGTCTCATAGTTGGGACATAGCAAGATTAGTATTAATGATTATTATAAATGATAGAAAATTGTTGGAATTGCACAGAATGATACAGAAAAGAGGAGAAACCAGGGCTATTTCCTAACAAAAATATTTGTACTCTAATGTTCCTTAAGAAAACCCGGGAGGATTGGGCAAGGAGTGTAGCTATATAAAAAAAGTAGAATATTTTTATGATGCTAACTGGTTTTTCCCTATAGAAATACTTTGGCTACATAGCACTTAAAGTCTTATATCCTATTTTGTCTGTTAGGGGGAAAAAAAAAGAAGCCTTAATAGTTAATCATACATCTTAGGTTTACTAGTTCTTCAGCCAGATGAATTTCTGAACCTTTCTGGATGGGTAGGTGGAAAACCGGGAAACTGGGATGAAAGGGGTAAAGTAGCAGGTAGGAAAAGGGAGTTGGGTGACAAAGTCCCACTGATTGGTATTTTACCTAAGATTGGATTTTAGATCAGATTTACAATTATGCAACAGATCTTTTTTGAGCTTGGCTTTTGTTCTTGCTTTTTCACAGAGCAAGACAGATAATGCACACATTTCTAGACATACTTTACTAACTGCTGTAACCTCACAGCCAACCAGAAAAATCAGCAAGTGGTTTCTGGTTTTCAACCCTCCATGCTCCTTCCTCTTTTTCCATATGAAAAGAGAAGTTGCTAGTAGAATACACAATCAATACTCCTTCTTTTTAGATTTTTTTTTTATTTGAAAGGTAGAGTTACAGAAGGCAGAGACACACAGAGAGATAAATATTTTCCATCCACTAGTTAATCCCAAATGGCTGCAACAGCCAGGGCTGAGCTGATCCAATGGGTCTCTCACATTGGTTCAGGGTCCATGCACTGGGGCCATCCTCCCCGTTTTCCTGGGCACATTAGCAATGAACAGGATCTAAAGTGGACCAACAAGGACTCAGATTAATACCCTATGGGATGCTGGCTTCACAGGCAAAGGATTAGTCACAACATCGGCTGCAAGTATTGAAATTCTGTGTCACTACAAACATTTTTCTGAAGAACATTTTCATTAAAAGAACTCTTAATTCATTCTTTTTAGCACTTCATGGGAACATGAAGCCTTCAGGCAGGTTCAAATTAGGATGCATGCAGATGGCTTCATCTTTCTAAGCACTTTGCTAGTTCGTTCGGTATTTAATAAGAATTTAAAATGTGGTAGATGCTGTGCCAGATTGAGAATAGAAAAAAGGTTCAAAGACCTTGGCCTTGCCCTACAGGGTTGAGTGTCTGACAGATGGTTTCAACAGTGAAGTCAACGGTAAGATACTAAAACACTGTAACTGTTTTAGTATCTGGGAAGGTGTGTTGAACCTGAAAGTCATACATAGGTAAGGAAGAAGACATACATAAATAGTTTCCAAAAGAGAACATCTGAGATGTGACTTTATATGAAAATAGATCAACTAATAAAAAAAACTGCACAGGAAGAGGAGATATTCTTATTCTTGGCTGAGTAGAGTCTATAGAGAAACTTAATGCTTGGGTTTTATCTTTAAGATGAGAACATAATGAAAGATTCTAACTAAAGAAGATGAATGATCAATTTCACACTTCAATAGAGTTACTGAGCAGAATGAACTCAATGTAACTAATAGTTGAAGAAACAGTGAGTTTCACGGCTGAAAAGTCTCTGGGGGAAACGGCATTTAAATACTGGTCCTTGCAAAGAATTGCTGTAAAGCCTTTGGAGAAATTTTCTCTAGGCTTTGATTCTTCCATAATAATAACAGTACACACACCTTAGAGTGGCTATAAAGATTGAAGGAATTAATGATGCCAAGCAGATGTTGAATGATAAGTAAATTAGCGCTTACAATTTTACAGTCATAAGTGGGCAAGATTAGGAGAATTGTGGTTAAAATCATTATGAATTCAGAAGGGGAGTGATTTTGAGCAACATTTAAGAAGTGGGATTTAATAGACTTGGCACATGTACTGAATGAAAAGACTTGGAAAGAAGTAGCGCACCTGGCTGAACCCTGGATTCCTGGATTTTGTGTCTTGCACATGGCTTCTCTCCATTTCCTGTAGCACAGAACACAGGAAGAACGCCTAGGTCGGAGGAGACACATGAATTCAGCTTTGAACATTGACATGGAAATACCTTAGGATTTTGAGGTAGTAAACTGCAACAAGGAATAAAATACCACATTTGTAATCTCAGGCTGTAAAATGAATTGAAAATATGTCACTACAAGAAAGAAAAGTAAGAGAGGATGAGGGAATGCAAGAGGCAATAATGTAGGGTAGAAAGTACCATTATGTTCTTAAGACTGTATAAATGAAATGTGTGAAATCTCTCCTCTCTGTGTAAATAAAAAGATATAGATTAAAGATTTCCTGACATATCAGTGGTGATTGAAGATGTGGAACAAATGAAGTAATATAAGAAAGTGTGTCAAAGGAGGTCAGAGATAGCACACCAGAGAACATCTACAATGAACAGAAACAAACACATAAGAAGGCAAATTTCCTGTGTTTGATGGAGTAGCTGCACTGCATGCATCTTTCTGTTGTAAGCAACCCTAAAATCAAGCCAAATATATAAAACTGTGGTTTTCAGTTATTGGATCATGAAGTTCTATGAGCCTTGAGAAAAGGAAAACAGATCACAGCCATGATTTCTTCAGCATGCTGTGTGAACATTCTCTCTCTCTCTCTCTCAATACAAGATGGAGAAGGTAGCTCGCTTTGAGAACACTGATATCTGAACTTCTACTGGAATTTTTAGAGAAGAAGAGAGACGAAGTTCTACTGAATCAGCTGGAATTTGGGGGATAGGGCAGGTTACAAAAGAGCCTCTAACATCTGTAGAGGAAACCTATGGAACGTGTAGCTGAATTGTATGTTTATATAGATGTCACGCTTCTACAAGGATCATGGCAAAAAATAGCCACCAAATAAAATGTTATTGTGAAGATGTAAGTTGTGGTGATCAAAGCCTGGACAAGGTCGTGAAACATTTAATTTCCTATCAGAGTGAAGGATCTTAAGGAACAGAGTAAGTATTCAGATTTTCCAGCAGGTCCATCCACCAACAGGGTACTTCTCACATAGGCTTTAGCAAGTCTTAACAAAGGTCTTTCAAATAATCAAATGAATACACATACAAATGAACCATTCACCCAAATGAAATTCACTAAGAACAAAATCCAGACACTTAACAAATGGACATTGATATGTTCATTCGATATTAATGGTAATTACTTTCCACATTTATAGTAAAATATTAAATGATAGGCACAGGGAGCTGAATGAAACTTAGTAATAATAAAAAGAGAAAACCATGGCAAGGAATGTCATAATAGCTGGACCTAGGCAGAAGAAAACCAATGTAACTGTTACACAGAAATGAAGTCACTGGAAGTAAAAAGACTCATAAATCATATGATAAAGTTAGAAAAACAAGAAGTTGAAAAGAGCCATCGTCATCATTCAGAAGAATGTAGAGGTAAATGTGACAGCAATAAGGGAAAAATGAAAATACAATGGAAATTATGGAAAACCTCTAAAGTGGAAATGACCAAACAGTGAAAATTTTAGACCAGGAAACTGTAACTTTGGGTTGACAAATCCAGTGGATGGAGTGTACCATTGAACTGATGTTGTACAACACAAGGTGAGTGAACATGATCCCACAAAATGTTAAAAGTAAGATTACTCTGGGCTCAGCTCAGTAGACTAAAGTCCTTGCCTTGAACACACCAGAGTCCCATGTGGGTGCTGGTTCTATTCCTGGCAGGTCCACTTCCCATCCAGCTCCCTGCCTGTGGCCTGGGAAGGCAGTCGAGGACGGCCCAAAGCCTTGGGACCCTGCACCCACCCACGTGGGAGACCTGAAAGAAGCTCCTGGCTCCTGGTTTTGGAATGGCCCAGCTCCAGCTGCTGCAACTGCTTGGCGAGTGAATCATCGAATGGAGGATCTTCCTTTCTGTCTCTTCTCCTCTCTGTATAGCTGACTTTCCAATAAAAATTTTAAAAAAATTCAAAAATGAGTAAGTTGTTTAATTCAGAAATTTCACTTTTCAGGTTTACACTCCTGAAAAATAGAAGAATTTGTACAAGTATTTGTACGTATGTGTTAATCTTAGCATTAGCAATACCCAGAAGGTGGAAGCAGCTCAAATGTTTACTAATGGATGAATGAATAAATAAAATGAGATATGGACATGTATTGGAATACTATTCAGTCTGAAAATGGACTTTGAAGACAGGCTAATTGAAATAACAGCAAGTGGCAGACATTATCTGACTCCATATAAATGATTTGAACTAGACTGGTCACGTGCATGGAGACAGAAAGTCAAATGCTGATCCCCAGGTCTGGGGGAATCAGGTGTACGGGTTCACTACATGCAGCTTAAGCTGGGGATGGTGAAGGCCTTCTTAGAGTGGAAGGGCGGAAGGTGATGACATACAGCTTTCCCTAACGTCACAGAGCTAAACACATACAAGGAGTGAAATGGTAGCTGGTGTGTTGCTGATGTGTTTAACTCTGTAAATCTATGTAGAGACAATGTTGTAAATAGGCAGTCTCTCTGCACTCACATTACAAGCTTTCTTTTGCTTTTCTCTATTTTCTAAATTCGCACAGTGAAAACACTGGCAGAAAGGTAAAGGAAACTTACAATGATCACCATTTTATTCCCAAATGGGGCAGAGGGGATTTCCACTCACAACTACTCTAAATTACATTATCTGTGGTGAATGAGTGCTACATTTTTTGGTTCCCAGAGCTATATTACAGGAAGAGAAAAAGACAAACAGAAGTGAAGCTCTGAGAGAATAAAAAATTCAGAAAAATATATAAATGAACTGAACCATAACTGAATGACCCAAGAGACAACACAGAGCATTCCAGGGTGCATGGAATTGTAGAGCCAAAAAAGAAGAAGAAAGTGTTCTAGCGGCTAAAGTCCTCGCCTTGAAAGCCCCGGGATCCCATAGGGGCGCCGGTTCTAATCCCGACAGCTCCACTTCCCATCCAGCTCCCTGCTTGTGGCCTGGGAAGCAGGACAGCCCAAAGCCTTGGGACCCTGCACCTGCATGAGAGACCCGGAAGAAGTTCCTCATTCCCGGCTTCGGATTGGCGCAGCACCAGCCGTTGCGCTCACTTGGGGAGTGAATCATTGGACGGAAGATCTTCATCTCTGTCTCTCCTCCTCTCTGTATATCTGACTTTGTAATAAAAATAAAAAAATCTTAAAAAAATAAAAATAAAAAAAGGAGAAGAAAGGGAGACTGGGACATAAAAGATAATTGAGTAAATAGCATCCCCATTTTTTCAAATTTGCTAAAAAACATGAAATGACAGGTTGAGAAAAGCTCAACAAATCCCAAATATTTAAAAAAGAAAACCACATGGAGACTTTATTAAGCTGTATTAAAACATAATGAGACAAATCTTAAACATGTTCAGACAAAATGAAAAGGATGGGCTTGGCGGCGTGGCCTAGTGGCTAAGGTCCTCGCCTTGATCCCATATGGCCGCTGGTTCTAATCCCGGCAGCTCCACTTCCTCTCTATCTCTCTCCTTCTCTCAGTATATCTGACTTTGTAATAAAAATAAAATAAATCTTAAAAAAATGAAAAGGATATGTTACATCAAGCAGGAAAATCATAAGAAACATTGTAGACTTCTAAACAGAAATAACAAGGGCCCAAAAGACTGGAAAATTTTGGGAAATCAACAAAAACAATAATTCTGAGAAAACATTGTTAACCTAGAATCCTCTGTCTACTAAAAGCAATTTTTCAAAAATAAAGACACAATTTTGTGAGTACACAAGCCTGGAGAGTTTATCGCTGGAAGATGTGCACTATAACATGAGCTAAATGAAGTCCATTAGCCTGAAGGAAGAGGGTGAGCCATCGACCTCTGTCCAACGGAGACTCAGGGCCAATGCAGCTTCAAGTTTGTCTTCCTCTTCCTGATGACCTACGCATTCCAGCCCATGGAAGTTTCATGAATGTTCCCTAAGTGAAGACACCCTTTTCACCTGACAGAAACCTTCATTTGGTTAACTTCTACAGCACCTATAATTTTTTCAATCATGGCTTCATCTAGAATTCTTCTCTTGCACTCCAGACTAGAGTTAGTTAGCTCGCTGTAAGTTCTCAGAGCACCCTATACTTTACTCTCTTCTCACTTAGCTTGGTTTTTAATTATAGAGCTTTGCAAAGACATTATTTTAGATAGCTCTGTCTTTTTCTACTAGAAAATATGAATGTGCAGGCCTCTTTCTTTTTCTGGTTCAGTGTTGTATGTCCATGCAATGCCTAGTGAATGTTTAATAAATAGTTTTTGAATACACTTGTGAAGGAAGGTTGGAGGGTGTTAAAAAAGGACAATATTGAGTTTGAAAACATTAGCTAATGAAACTGCTTCATTATCATCTCATCTCAATATACTGTGCTGGAGATAGTCTTTAAAGAAGGGTATGACTTTTTAAAGTCAGTTCATGGTGAGGATACTCCTAAATGAGTTCCATAGGTCTGTGACGCTCCATAAGATGAAAGGGCAAGACTATGATTACTGTCTACACCAACAAATAAATCAAAATGCTCTTCAAAAGATCCATTAAAAATGGCTAGGAAAACACTACTAGTGGTTGTACCAGGATGAGCATCTTTTAGTTCAATGATTTCCACCATCTTTTTGAAAGTTAGCTTTTCACTAATAGGGAAGTGAGAGCCTGCTGTAGATGAATTGGTGTATCTTGAAAAAGCACTAGTTACAAGGTAAGAAGGAAGAGTAGTGACTGGGTGTAACCTTGAGGACATGGAATAATGATGAGTCCAGAAAATGGTGCTAAAAATACTGACATGCACAGCCTTCATCTAGGGGAGCTGCCATCTGTGTGGTGGCCTCTTCTCTAGAGTCAACAGTGCAGATGATCTAGGCCTCAGCAGGCTCCACAGAGACTGAGATAAGAAAGGTCAGACTGTCTTGCAGACCACAAGGGAAAAATTAAAGATAGGTTTAGTTTGACATGGGATATGAAGATTAGAATCCATTGCATTACAACCTGCTTAACAAGAAGTAGGTTCATGCACAGATGTCTTGGTCAAAGCCTGTCGAAAAGTACAAGTGGTACAAGGTGAATCAAAATGAATGTGTCATTGTTGCAGGTGGTAACGTCTTGCTTAACGCTTACATTATCTGTTCTGCAAAGAGAAACAGATCTTCTGTTAACAGGACAGATTGAAATTGTGTTGGGTGACCTTCTTGCTGTAGAACTTGTGCAGAACACTGCCTATAGAAGTGTTGCAAAACAAGCAAACAAAACCAAGTCACTTGTCTGCAGGACGTGATTAAAAACCACAACTTGCACTGGAGAACAACAGAAGAAATTTGTTAATTAATGTGCAAATATCCTTTATATAAAAATTTGGCTAACCTATTTTAAAGTTTGAGTTCTAGTCTTGTCTGCTTATCACAATGTAAGTGATCTCAAGAATTGGTGAATGTTACCCTTCTGAAATATGCTTTGTCATTTTCCTGTACAAGAACTGCATTCATAGTTACTCACACTTGGGACTGTAAGAAAAATCTCCACGAACCACCTTGAATACGTCAATTCCCACAGAAAAAGAGCACCTGGAACCTATTATCAGTTCATAACAGCTGAAAGTGGATAGATTCTTTGACTCTTAAGGAAAAGGTTGAGGTCATAAGGTTTTACAGGAAGAATGCTAGGTATGATCTCTGCTACGGTGCATTAATGATGAAGTGCCTAGGCTTGAACATGAGGTCAGTAGGTACGTCAAGATAAGATAATGTACCGCCAGGGAACAGATTGTGAAAGAAAAATAAGAGAAAACCTTGACAAGCCACCTCTCAGTTCTTCTTTTATTATTTCCTTCAAGAAACCTCATCTGGCATCTTCCATGTGCTGAGCAATATGACTGTGAAGACGAAGGACAGACCATGGACTTGAGGGACAGAGGATAAAATAACACATCAAAAAAGCACAGCTAAAGCACATTGGAGACCTTGTATGGAATAAAGCTACTTGGGGGAAGGAGGTATGGATCGATAATTTGAGAAGTGATACTGAAATGATGAGAAGGTGTTTCAGAAAAGACCTCAAAAGGGAAAGAGATGGCTATGTGAATAGAACTCAAGTGACGTGAGAAAGTCAACCATGCAAACAGCTTCAAGAAGGGTGTTCCAGAAATCAACATCAGCAAGCACAAAGGCCCTGGGGCTTGACTGCGTCTGGGAAGAGGGCAGAGTGATCCAGAGAAGGAGAGATGAGGGCAAAGTGGGCTTATCAATGGAACGTGGGCTTGTATCCAGTGAAGAGGGAGACCGCTGGCAATTTTGCAGAGGAATAACACTTCCTAGTACGTTTTCAAATGTATTTTTGGCTGCTCTTCGGAGAAAACTGTAAGCAGGGAGATTCAGAAGGGAGGACACATGTACAAACTGGAGAGCTGCAGATGGCTCTAGGGATTGCCCTGGAGACAGTCCGGAGACACCCGGGTCACTGAAGCATTTGTATTGACTGCCAACGAGATCCGTAAGATGCAGGAAAGAGAGAGGAGTCAGGGGCAATTTCAACATATGCGACCAAGACTAGAAGGGAAAGAATTATTAACTGAGGTAGGGAAGCTTTTGGAAAGAAGATCAGAAGCCAGATTCTAGACATTCTTAACTTGATATTTCCATTATGAGTCCCAGTGGAGGCTTCAGATAAGCATTTGGAAGCGAATTGAGATTTCCAGGGAGAAGTCTTGGCTGGGGTATAAATTTACACGCCATCAGCATGTCTGAGGGAGCGAGTACAGCTAGCAAAGAGCTCCCAGAGCTGGTCCCTCGAGCTTGCCTATCTTTAGAGGGTGGGCAGATGAGGAGAAATGAGAAAAATCCACTGGAAAATCCCAGAAAGGCAGGAGAAATGTTATATGAATATCCTGAACATTCAAAATAGGCAAAATATGACTACTGCAGAAAAGAAGTGACCAGGCTTGTAGGGTAGGAAACAATGATGTGATAAGAGCACATGGGGTGCAGTGGTGAAAGTCAAAGCCTGCTCGCTTTTATGGAAGAAAGAAAAGCAAGGAATTGGAGGCCCAGAGGTAGTTTGCAGACAACACTGTGATTCTTATCTTCAGTTCTGATGTAAGCCTGATAGCCCTGTTAGTACTGAGAAAGCTTCCATCCTGTTTTGCTTAAGATGATCCCTTGTCAAAGTAGAAATAAGGAAGAGGCTGCCAAAGCCACAGCTAGAATGCACGTTCTGTTCCATTTCAAGGGCCGTCTGCTGCTTTTCACTTTAACTTCGCAAAGGTGTTGCAAGGCAAGGGAAAAGCAAGATGCTGGCTGAGTTACTGATCGAAAACTTTTCTCTATGTGAAGAAAAAGAAGATCTAAGGAACATGGGAGCCAGACCAGAATAGCTGTAGGAATAACACGATTTTTCCTGCTATAACCATTCTTGTCAGTAGCACATTGCTATTATTTCTGTAGGTTTGAAAAATTCAGCTCAATATTTTGATTTATGGAAAGACCATTTCACTTTAATAGACACTGAGGACTCAGGTATTCGTGAAGCCATTTATAACATTTAGAGTGTTCAGAGGTAACATTATAAGATTTATTTGTTTATAGGGGTACTTCCAAAAGTTCAAGGAAAGTTGAACTATGGATAAGTTTATTTTGACGTAGTTTCTTGAAATGTCTGGAAAAATGTGTATTATGGAAAAATAATTCAATTGATTTCAACTATTTTTTCTTATAACCAAAATACCCATATTAATATTATTATTATTTTAGTTTGGAAATTCCCTGGAAAGAGACAGCCCACTAATCCCCCTTAGTTGCTGAACTTGGTCATGGGTGAGGTTTGACCAAGGGGCACAGGGGACTCTCAGACACACAGGCCAAGCTGAAGAGACACCAGTGTTAGTTTGGGGAATGTATTTCACACTCAGTCATATTTGACCTCAGATAAAATAAAATGTAGCTTCCTCTCCAATGCAAATATTGGTCAGTTCCCATCCCATTAAGTGTTCTTGGTACTTTCTCCAAATACAAAGACTCCAGCCTATCCATCATAACAAAAGTACTATTGGCTCCTAACCAGAGTGTTGGAATGGGAAGCTCTCTATCTCTCGTCTTTGTCTGTTGAGAATTTGGAGGCAGACACATCTCCAGGCTTATCTTGAAAATATTTATCCAGCTTCTTTCGCTGATTGTTTCAAAACCTGTTCTTGAAATAATGTTTGTCTACAGAAATGGATGACAGGGAAGAAGTGTGCACCGAGCCTTTGCCAACTTCATAGTTTGGTAGAGGAAAAACACGAAGATTGGAAGGTTATCATTGAGGAAATGTTTTACATTATCTGCTCCATTCAGCAAGACAGAAATAACAGTGCAAAATCTCCATCGGGTTTCGTTCTATCTTTTCCCCTCAGGAAGAGTTTCACCTATATCATCATTTTCCTCCCTCTGCTCTACTACCTGTCCCCCTACTGATTCCATGCTTCTAATTTATGCTAAAGCTCATTGGAATTGCAAAAAAAAAAAAAAAAAAAAACCCAAAAACTTCTTAAGATGAGTTGTGGTGGTGGGGTCAGCAAGGGGACAGTCCGCACTCGAGTGGAGGTGACTGCAAAGGGCCAAGACAGGGCTTCTGGTATTGAGGGGTGCACATGGGCCCTATTAAATAAGATGCTACCCATAAGCTTACTGTTTTTCAATATTTTATAGAAAATTTCCATTATGTGAGAAAAAAGAATCTTTTTTATCATTTTATCTGCTCAAGATGTGCTGTGACTTGTCATGTGCTGTTTCATTTAAGTATCAGCTAAAAACTGTATCATGTCTTTAGCATGACTCACATTTCTTACTAATGAATATTTAGCTAGCAGCATGCAGCACATTTCATAATATTTTGCAAGTTCTCAGTGGCCGAAGTGGCATCCGATCACCCTCTGGCATCGTGGTGAAATCACCAACACAGCTTACCAGTCAAATGCGTTGTGCAAACTACACTGCATTTTCCTTTAAAAAAAATAAAAAAGCTAATAGGAAAGATTTTGAATATTTTCGCCATGAATAAATACTAGATGTTTGAGGACACAAAAATATTTATGCCAATTGGACATTGCTCAAGGTACTGTGACATCACCTAGAACCCTACTGTGATGTAAACAGCCTTGGTTTTATTTCGATATCATTGTCTCACTCTCATTTTCACATATACTAAACCTATGAAGCTATTTTATTATGTTTGAAGTTCTTATCTGCAAAATGTCTTCGTTTTTCTGAGATCAATTTCTTAAGAAAAAAAGAGTATTAATTTTATCTTAGTTATGAATGTGTAAAGAGGCACAGAAGACAATGATGTTACCCAGGACAGAGATTTCATTGAGGAGAATGAAGTTATTAAAACTAGAGGCTTTTGGGTGCTAGGTCATTTTGCATTGCAGCTGTAATATTCCAAGTTTAAAAAAAAGATCAAGCAACATATCTGAAAAAAGGCCTATTCGTACAGTAATACGAAGTCAATGCTGATAGAAGGGCTGAATTTTTAGCACCTTTGATCGAGATCTCAGATGGAAGAAATTCGGGGGGGGTGGGAAAAATGCTTTGGGTTCAGTTTGGAGGTTATGTTTGACATGACAAATAGTATAAAATTACATCTTGGCATGATAAGAAATTATTTTTATTTTGTTTTTAATTTTTTGTTGGTCTAAAATAGCAATCTTGGGTTTTAGGTTGGAGCAATACCTTCAAAAACGTGGGCATTTTGTGACCACCTCACATCTGCTGGAAGACATTCAATTACAGCTAAAGGGTAAAAAAAATTCAAATATTTCCCATTCTTAGAAGCTATCTTACTTTGCATCATGAACGGAAGGCATTGCAAGCAAGTATGCTACGCAACCTGAGATAATGTTGTGGTCAAACCACTTTGCTCCATAAACAACTATTTTTTCTCCTGATAAAACTGGAGCAAGTTCAAAGAACTGGAATAACCTCCAAAGAAGATGAGCCAACTGGTTTACAATTGAAGTTTAAAGGAAAAATTAAAGAGTTCAAATAAATGTGCTTGTCTGAGTTATATGTAAATGTGTGACAAGCTTAAAAGTATACAGCACTGAGGATTGCAAACATTAATAAAAATTATTTTGTGGAACAAGAAAGAAATACAGGACTCATACAATTAAAAAAACTGGAAAATTGCAGAACGACAATAAACTTATCAAGTAACTTTCCCTTGGGCAATAAATTGTATTATTAAATGAAACCTACATGGTAATAGCTGAAGCTCTTTTGTGTTTAGAGAGATTAAACTTAGTTGAAGATGAATTGATCCACCATTCAGGAGTCAGATGGAAAAATGATGGTTTTCCCTTATTAGAACTGTAGATCTTTATGACTAGACTCCAGTGAGATTAACATTTTAATTAATACCAAACTTCAGGGGCTAGATTTGTTAAATCTTGGCTTCCTCAATACTCAACAGACATGTTGGGAAAAGGGAAATAAATTATTTATCCACTGCTGTGTAACAAGTGAATGAACACGTAGTGGCTCTAAAATGTTAATAAATATTGACTTCCGCAGTCAATACTGATGGAAATTTTGATGTGCTTTGATTGATCCTGGGTTATAGTTTCTCATGCGGTAATAAATGAGATGTCACTACGGGTGCAGTTGTCTGAAGGTTTAACTGGGGCAGAAGCATTTGTGTTTTGGAACACTCACACACTGGCAAGCTGGTACTGACTATTGGCAACAGGTCTCGCATCCTTGTCACACAGTCTTCTTTGTAAGACTTCCTGTATATCTTCATGATAGGGTGGTTGACATCTCCCAGAATGACTAATTCAAGAAATAGCAAGGTGACAAGAACCTGAACTCAAAAACCATGGCAATAATCTGTTGATTTTACTGGCAAGCCTGCCTGAGTCAACATAGGGAGACTACAGAAAATCATCAATAATAGAAGATTGGAACCTCACAAAGTATTTTCCGGGATCAGCAACAAAAAAAACCCAATGTCAACTTCAATTTCTTTTGAATTATTTTTGTCAACTTGTTCTTTTCTAATCCTTCCACACTAGTGAAGGGAACACCAATCTACATTAATAAAATCATTATCATTAACTAAACTTCCATGTATATAGAAATTAGGATAGATCAAAATATATGACATTGTTAATAATCATCATGTTTCAATTTTTTACTATGTTTAATACACTGCTCTCAGCAAATTTAAACTCATCTAGGAATTAAGGAAAGAAAAGTTAAGTTACTGGTCTAAGACGGTAAGAAATAAAGACACATTTGGATCTAGACTGAAAAATAATAGAATTCATATGATTGGGGTCAAGAAGGTCCCTAAAATAAGAGACACAAACACCTTAGAAAATCTGAGGTGAGTTTCATAAAGCAATCAATTGAAACTTTTCGATAAGGTTAGTGCTCAAAACAAGGAAAACCCACATATCTGGAGATATTGACAAGAAGAAAACATCCCTAAAGGAAGGATATAGGACAGGAAAGTGACAGGTAAGAGAGAGAGGGCATTTATTTTATTGAAAGGACCTCTGATAGGATTTATGAGTTCTATTAGAGGGATTCAATCCATGCAATGCCTCCTCTTAGCTCAATTAATGTAGAAGTTAAAGGCAAAAAAAAAAAAAAAAAAAAAAAGAACTCTTTGACTCAGGCTCCATACAGGCTACATGAACCAGAATGGAGAGAGGATTTGGGAGTAGCCTGCAAACTCAGTGCAAACCATGACACTACACTTTCCCACGACTTCATCTAAATTCATAGCCCTGAATACTATGAAGAAACTTAACATCCGAGACAAAATGCAGATGTTGGAGCTTCCATCATTGCAATGTGGTCAAACCAACCCCCCAAGTGCAAACACAGGACTCCAAAGCCCAGCAGGGTATTTTTTTATGTAGTAGAATATCCTTCAGGAAGAACCCAGCTCTTGGCAGAAGAATGGCTAACCTAGAATTAGTCAAAGTCATTTCATAGAGCAACCAGATTTTCTACTGTCATGAATGTCTACCTTGTTTTCCATTCAGTTGCAGCAAGTGAGAAAATGTATCTGTGGATACAGCCTCAACACATGGTGTGTTCTCTAAGTACCCTCACTGTTGCTTGACTAACTACAGTGATGAGCAGTGGTTTATCGTGAAGCTTTCCCTTTGCAGTTATGTTCCTTGCATCAGTTTTTGTTATGTGTCTAAATCCAAATTAGCACAGTTTCTGGTATGCTGAATGACTAAATGGATAAGTGAATGAAAAACCAAACCAACAATTATAGTTTATCCTTAGTTTTCTTGGCCTTACTATGATTCAACCATAATGCTCCCAACCATGACCAGTACCACCACAATAATAATCATCATTAATTATATATGAGGAAAATATCAGGCATTGATTACTGTGCTAAGCAGTTTATATTATAGTCCCATTTAATTATGTTTACATTCTTATAAAAATTTGTTAGCTTTTACTTGCAGTCAATGTAAGCAAGTTGATGTAGCAAAATTAAATGAGATTCGCAATAGCACACACTTAGTAAGTGGTAAAGGTGGAATCTGAAACTGATCAAATTTCCTTTGAAGCCTGACTATTAACTACTGAATGCAATTGTTTTTATTCCAATAACTCATCATTGGAATTAAGGCATGAACAATTACCTGGAAAGGTATTTCTGTTTGTTATGTTACAAATCATCATTGTCATTTTGGGATTTGTCCAATGCTTTTTAGTGTTTACTGGAGAATCACCAAAGATTGTTTGAGCCATTCTTTGGTTTCATTTTGAACATACCACACGACACTCTGGAAACCACTAAGCTATAAATCTCTAGAGACTTTTCACTCTCTCCAGCATCTATGATACTTGGACCTACTTCATTATTTTCCATAGTCCTTGGATTCCACAATACTCTTCACTGATGATTGTCCAAGATGTATTAAGTTCAAGGGTGCTTTTCTGCTAGTTTACTTCAATTTCAGTTAAAATTGTAGTGCCTGTGAGATGAGACGAGCCTAAACTACTACTAAAAGTGGGACAAAATACTGGTCAAATAGTAGCTTCAAGAATATCATAATTACCGGAAGCAGAAGGTAAATGTCCTCAACCGACATACCTGTACTTGGGTTTAATAATCTTAGGTTGAAATTGCATGTCACTTTCTTTCAGAATCTTTCCCTAAGAGAGAAAAAGAAAAAAAAATTCACCAGTCTCCATGGTATCACATTTTAATTTTTTAGAGCTTTTTATAGATTCAAACCCAATTTTCATCCCTCACAATGATTCAGGCTGTGTCTACACTACGCCAACACAACTGGTTAAAAAAGGGAAAATTCAGTGTAGCAGTGATTAGGTTTACTTGGCGAAAATCTAAAAAAGGTAAAAGTCTGACTATTTAGAAATTCAGAATTGGAATCGCCAGATCTATTGGAATGTAACTGTTAATATTAGGCTTATATACTTAAAATTCTAGCCATTCTTTTTGCAAGTACTTCTAATGTTTATATTCCATGGATACTGCCTACTAGTTTTCTTGAAATATTATTCCTCATTACATTTGTATTACATATTACACATTACAATGTAATATGAAACATTGAGAACCAATACGTAAAATATAAGAAACATTCCCAGAGGTCAAAACTGATGGGAAAGCTGGAAACCCCAGGGTAAAGTGTCACTTACTCCTGGTTACATTAAGGCACTGGGTGTAATGAGCAAATTGGAAAGAGGTGGCTGACAGCCCACAGACCGTGGAGAGTTGGACTTAACACCATCAAACAAAGTAAACATCTCTTAAGAATTACACTTTTAATGAAGGAGTAGAATAGAAAAAGTTGCTTACCAACAAAGAAAAGTGACAGTCTTGGCTCTCTCATACTGGCTTTGGATGCAAACATCACAATCCAATATTGCAACATCATAATCCAAACGCACACTTGCCACATGAATTAATATTATGAGCATCAAAAAGCAAATATACTAACTTGCAACATATGAATGAATATACATTAATCCCAGTTTAATGCCCCTGACCACAGCTGAAATCCTTAGCAGGAAGCTTTTCAATACAAATTGCAAAATCTTTCTCTGCATGAATTTTTCTAAGTATAAGTTAATAGGAAAAACAATGCTCTCTAATGTACTACTCAAGGAACGGCATGAGTATCGCAGCATGAGAATTCTTTGAAAACTGGTCAGAAATGAAGATTGTCAACCTTGACCTTTTACCTATTGAATTCAATGACAGTTTTACAAGATCTTCAAGTCTTTTAAAAAATACAATAAATTTGGGGAAGTACTGTTCTTGGAAAAAATGTACAATAATCTGTGTGTGTGAGCAAACACACACACACACACATCTTTAAAAACATTAGATCTTCAAAACCTTCACTATCAGAATTGTTAAACACATAACTATTTGAAATAACTTCATAAGCAAACAGGGTCCAAAATCTATGAAACATAATATGTCATCATCCTTTCAAAACTAAGAATATAGGGGCTGGTGCTGTGTGGCACAACAGACTAATCCTCCACCCTGTGGTGCCAGCATCTCATATGGGAACCAGCTGCCTGTCCCGGCTGCTCCACTTCCTATCCATCTCTCTGCTTATAGCCTGGGAAAGCAGCAGAGGATGGCCCAAGTCCTTGGGGTCCTGCACCCACGTGGAGGAACAGATAGAAGGAAACCCAGGGATGGAAGACCTTTTTTTTCTTTCTCTCTGTTTCTCTGTCAATATGTCTTTCCAAAAAATATCTTTAAATAAAGTCCTAGGAATATACTTATACATATATGTGTAATGTAAAGTGTAAATATATAATCATTAGACTTAAACTCAATGTAAAGATTAAACTGATGATGAAGCAAAGCTGATGAGAGAATCAGTGGACTGCAAGGTCAATGCAAAGAAATTTGTAATGCAACACATAGAGACAAGATCTAGAAATCATTAAACAAATGAAAGATACTGAAGGACATGGAGAATGAGAGATGATACAACAAATCCTCAAAACAAATTCCAAAAGGAAATAGTAGGGAAACCACAGCAGGTAATATTCACAGAGAAAGAACATTTCAGATTGGTTTAAGATCCAAATCCTTACATCCTAGAAGTATAATAGATTCAAAGCAATATAAGAATAAGCAAATTCATAATTAAATGATTAGCGAAGAAACTGTTGCATCTCAAGACAAATAGAATATCATTAAAATTACAAGAGAAAGATGCAAGTTATCTCCAAAGGAAGATAATGTGTATGGATGGGAAATTCCTTAATATAAATCCGAAAAGAGGAAATTAACCACCTAAATGGATACAAAAAAAATATGTTCTGCTTAGAACTTCTCAAAATTCACTGTGTCTATATGTTACCTGTGATATCTTAATGTGCAGACTCTGTTTCGGTGCATGTAGGTCTTTCAGTTTTACCTTTCTAGAAAAATCTCCACAGACCCTTCTGCTCATGAGCTACCCACCACAGTGTGGGATGTGCTCTGGAAGAATGGCATTGTACCTCTCTGGAAAGAGTTTATTGTCAAGGAAAAATGCGAAGATAAGGAATCACTAAACTTCTAAATCAATGTGAATGTGAAATATTAGTCACAGTATCCAAAATTAATTTGATGGGTGGAAGAAAGTGCAAGCCCATAGAGGCAAGAAGGTGGGCAGCCACTGATAGTCGACACAAGAAGAAGATTTTCATGATGGGGGATATTATTGATTGATTGCTGACTGTGTTAGGGAAACTCAAACTAAGTCTATATTTCCCTAAGCAGGACTACCTTACCTGAGTGTGTTGGCACTTGCCGATGGAGGATTAGTCAGTTGAGCCATTGTACAACACTCGTCTTCTTTCTTTCTTAAACATTGTCTCTAGGTCATTCCCTAATGCAGATTTTCTCCAAGATATTTACCTTGATCTTCATATCATACCCCACCTTCATTTTCTATCTCTTTGAGGATCTATTTCAGTTAATATTTCAATATCTTTAGAAAAGAACGATCAATGTTGCTTCTTAAAAATAAAACTTCCTGAAGTCTTCCCTGGCGCATCTAAACAGCAGGATTTCTATTGTGGGGTTTGGGAGTGTTCATTTTTAAAAAAAATTTATTAATTATTTTGCATTATGTGACAGTAGCATAGGCTCTGGGAATCCCCCAACACCCCCATTCCCTTCCCCCATGGTGGGGGAGTGTTCATTTTTAAGGACACTCCTTTACCTTCACCTCTTTGCAGGCATTGTTTTTGCTTGGGAATAAATCACTTAGAGGACGATTACTCTAAAGGTCTCTGATGCTGATTGTTTCATTAATCACGAGAGGCGGAACTCAAGAACCACATATCATTGGCTTGAAGTAAAGAAAGTGTGTGATTTTGTGTGTTTGCCTCTGTCTTGTCTGCAACTGGAGATTGTTTTGTGCCTGTACCTGATTCACAGGAACAGGTTTTTTCTCTCAGTTGCACTCAGTTTCAACACTTTATCTTCCGTCATGCAAATGAGATCGCAACTTTGAGTGATAGGTCTGAAAATAGTAGATTGCACTTTTGAGCCCATTCCGTGGTCCAGCAGGCTGTATGGCTGCTGACAGCGTGATGAACACTAGAAAACGCACACGTCCTGTGAAACAAGTCACAAAACAGAACCCCAAGTGCCTAGTCAGCCTGTGTCAACCTCTCTCTCTGCTGTCGTCTTCCTAGCCATCTCCAGGGAATCTTCACTCCGGCACCTGACTAGCATTCACAGGACACAGCGCTCATGTTCTACCCAAAAGTAAACCCTGGCTGTGCAGGCCACTTTCCCAGCTTGGATGTCCAATGGCATCATCCTTCTAGTCACAGAAGCTCAGAGCTTGAGACTCCTTTCCTCATCCCCCTTCTTTCACATACCCACACTTAAACCGTTTGCCAAGTTCTGTTGCTTCTGTCTCCAAAATATTTCTCCCAGCCTCCCACTCAATCACATTTTCCGTGGCATTGCTCATTTCTGGCCCACGTTATCTCTTTCTTCACGTTTTCCTCTATGCCACAAGGTAGAGTGCTTTAACCACCAATTCTCTTTTATGTTCTTTTTCTCTAAATGGGTCCCCATTTCTCATTGGGTCCCTGCTGACCTCCTTTGCAGTGCATAAATATTACCTAACAACTGCAGAGCAGTAATTAAGTGCCAAGCTCTGAGATAAGTATTTTACACGAAATGGATGTTATTATCCTCCTCCTTTTTCATGAATAGATAAACAGGACTCATGGGTAGAGAAATTGCCACTGGTAGGCATAGAAGAGTAGGGATTTAAACCGTGTAATTTGTAGCTCTCCTAAACGCCAAAGCTCTTGTTTTAATATAAACAACCTCATAATATCTATAACCCTCTTGCCTTCGAAACTACTCTTTCTTTCTGAACCTGATTGAAATTAACTCCCTTCTGAAAACCTTTAGTCCCTTTGAATGTGTGGTTCTTATTTTTTTTCCATACAACAAGTTAATGCACATAGTCTAGAGTGGAAGTTTTCTCCTATTACTGATCCCGTAACTTCAAATAGGTCATTAATCAAGAGTGTCTATGAATATTTGCTTTTTCATTAATAAAATCATTCAATTCTTTTTCACTGATGACTTAGGCTTGCCACCCCAATTTTCTTTTTTTTTTTATAAACGTATATTTTTAGTTCTAAAATATAGTGATGTTTTAACTCTTTGCTACAATAAATGGGTATTATATATATTTATAAATATACTATTCTCTTAAAAGCAGAAATATTAGTATGACAATGTGATAGTTTTATGACAGTGATTATACTATGGGGAAAGAAGGGTATACTATACAGTCAGCTACATATGATTGAATGTGGCAATATTTATTACTATAGTTTACCCAAATGATGTCCCTTTCAATGTGAATGTAGTAGTAGTAGTTCCTTAAATCTGCTGCATCAATTGCTTCACCTCTGCTCTTTTTGTAATTAACTATTACAAGAGGATGAGAGACAGAGAGCGAGCATGGGTGAGAGAAGAGAGAGAGAGGGAGAGAGGGAGAGAGAGAGAGAGAGAAATAGAGAGCACTCCCGTATCTGCTCGTTCATTCTTCAAGCATCTACAAGTGACTTGGGGGCTGAAGCCAGGACCCAGAAACTCAAGCCAGGTGTTTGAGTTAAGTGGCATGGATTTGAGCAGTTGGTCCCCCACTGCTGCCTCACAGGATGTGTCTAACAAGGAACCTGGAATCAGATGACAGAGTCAGAGGTTAGATTGCAGCATGCACGTGGAGGTTCCAGCTAGTTTGAACTGTGCAATGGAACGCTTTCTCCTCACTTCCGTTCTTTCACCAGCTTTCCCATGTGCCTGATCAGTCTCTGAATTTGAAGTGTAGATGACTTCAACTAACATCTCAGTTCATTGACTCTTCAATTTTGCATGTTTCTCCTTTTGATGAGTTTCATGGGCTCAGGTATATTTTTCCCAAGCTATCATTGCAAAAAAAAAAAAAAAAATCCCGACTTATAGATTTTTCTCATTAAACCGGTTGTCACTATTTGAAACTACCAATATTACCACTTTCTCTGAATTCTTTATTAATGTGACAGTACTCCTCCATCATGTTTTTGTCTAGTTTTGGTTTTCCCTTCAGGCTTATCCTAAAGCTTTTTTTTTTAATGGTGTGACATTTCTATACATAGCCATAATCATTTTCTTTTCTGCTCTGTCTTCAGTTCTTCACTGGTACCCCTAGCCACACAAATGACTTATCAATCAACACAGACAACCCCTCTTTCTCTTAGGGACAATCCAGCAAACACTCCTGCCTATTTCCTGGATTCTCTTTGATAATTCACAGCTGTTTTTGGTTACAGTGATTCACACTCCGTACCCCTCGTCCATGTTATAAGACTTCTATCCTACAGAGAACAAAACCTTTAGAGTAGTTTTATCTGGGAATCCATTAATAGCCACACATTCAATATAAAATTTGTGGTTACAGAAAATGGACACATCTTTTCTGGTGCAAATTGTATACTTTCATAAAAGAGATAGAAAAATATACAGGCAATGCCCACCATTGTACTACATGTGTAACAGTGCAGCTTTCTTAGTTGAACTAGCTTGTCATCTCAGAAAAAGAAAAAAAAATGAACTTCTACCACACATCACAATTCCACTATCAGTGATGGCACGTTGATAGACTGCTCCCACTCGTGTGGGAGACCCAGAAAGAGTTCTTGGATCTTGACCGCAGCCTGTCCCTGCCCCAGCTCTTGCAGCCTTTTGGAGAGAACTAGGTGATAAATCTTCTATCATGCTGCCTTGTAAACAAATAAAATATTTTTTTTTCTTTTAAACATAATTTGTTTTGTTTTATGATACAGTTCCATAGGCTCTGGTGTTGTCCATACCCTTTCCCGGGGACCCTTCCCACACCCTCCTCCCTTCCCCATTGATTTCCCCTCTAGTTTTACAATGATGTCTCTCATGAACAGTCACAAGTCCCTCATGCTGTTATTGAAGTGTTTCCCCACAATGCCGGCCTGGACAATGTCAGAGAGTCCATCATCTTACTGTTAAGATACATTACCTGTAAACACTTGAGATTGTAAATGTCCATTCCAACACTGTTTTGCTATATATTATGAATAATGACGTTCTGGTTGTTAATTATAATTCCTTTAGTGCCACATGAATCATGCATTAGCATGATAACCTTCCTACAAGAAGGTTTTTGATTCTCTTGTGATACATTTTTTGTAGCATTTTGTTAACTTCACGATGATGAAAATTCATTATTTTCACCCTGTTGTGGACTGTGCTCACTGGTTCTGTATTTTAGGGGATATATAATGGAAGCGTAGTGGGGACTGATATGTTCAGAAATAGAGATAAAGTGCTATATGTCTCTATGCATAAGGACCAAGGATGGAATCCCAGTGAAAGAACAAAATCTTTTTTTTTTTTAAATAAAAAGCTTACTGCTTGAGTCTGATGTAAGACTATTTAATCTCATATGGGGCAACACAATTTTGAGATTAATGTTTCATTGATCAGAAGATTTTTTTTTCTTACTATCAGACACAAGTCTACAACTCCTCTCTGATTCATGTAATATGCAAATAATAGAAAATCAAACCCAGTGCTTATCCGAGTGCATTTTCAATGATCTTTTTCACATTTGATATTATTTGGAATATTTTCTTGACATTTATCTGTGGCCCCCAACCTGTCCAGCCAGTGTGCTTGCATAATCATAAACAGCCTTCAAATATTGTTCTTCTGGCAGAAAAGCTTGTTTTATTGTTGTAGCAATAATATAAACTAACCATATTTGCTTCTGTGAATTTTGAAAATGTAGAAACTTATGGAACATGATGGTGTCTTTAAAAAGTTTATACAAGCTGTGTAACATGTAGAAGTTTGTGTGGATTCCAAACTAACACACACCCAAATAAATATATTTTTAATGCCATTCTTCACCAAATTTTTAAGTACCTTCACATTGAACAAACCTTGTCCAAGATTTTGCTTTTCACAAAGCAGCTCAATTACTCTTTCCTTCCTTCTTCTTCTTTTAGCAAAAAGCTCAACAGCCACATGCAAGACTTTTGTTGACCAGTTACCCTCACAGTGTTTATCAATTTAGGTGAATTTCCTAGGATCCAGATTTTTCTAAAGTCCTTAATAGTCCAAGAAATAACTTCTATTATCTGTGGGCCAACACCAGGTCCATGTCTTTGAGGTGATTCTGCAGTCACTTGGTCCACATTGATAGTCAATTTTATTCCTTAATATTCATGAAGTGAGAACCATCATTACCAAACATGATAATCCAGTGTGGTGCTGGTAGCACATTGTTCAATTGTGTGTTGGCCTAAAGGAGAACAGTCTTACAAGACTTAGTACAAGTACTTGTTTCTGAATTCTGAGAGTCAATGTGATGTTCCAGTGCCTAAAATATTTCATTTTCATTTACAAATGAAACATTAGATATGCATAGAGTGAGATATAAATGTTGAGAGAAAAAAGACCTTTTCGTATGTACATGAACATTAAAAACTAGTGCTAATTGAGCCTGAGTATTTACAATATAACTTTTCTTAATAATAGTTCTCGATGTGTTCTGTTTAATCCACTCATATCCTGTTGGCTATTGAACTACACCTGCTTCTGAGGTTAAATCGGTCTGGGAAGTCCTGACTCAGCCAACCAAAACATTGTAAAAGTTGCTCAAGCAATAACTTCTCCAAGACCTGTACCAACAGCCTGTTCTCTCTCTCTCTCTCTCTCTCTCTCTCTCTCTCTTTTTTTAAGTACCAAAAGTTCAGATGATTTTTTTTTTCTGTAGAAATTTGAGATTCTTCTTTGGAAGACACAGATTCCAGCCTGTGGTTTCTAGCAGGTCCTTCAAGTGAGTGCCACAATAGAAACCTGTTGGATGGCAAGAATGAGAGATTCTGATTCATTGCTACTATTAACCAAAAAACACAGTGCAGAGAACAAAATCCTATGTGAGACACCTGACAATATTTCCTTGAAGAAAAAGACTATGTTAGGAAGTGAGAAGGCAGTAAATGCTTTTGTAATCAATTCCAGAAAGTGTGTAATTCAACAGAAAATTAAAACGCCTATAATAATCACATTTTACTTAAGTTGAAGTAAACTCAGAAAAATTGAACATCTGGAGTGGACATTGATCACAGCAGTGAACTGCTATTTTGGGTGCTCTTTTGTGGGACTGGGCTGAAGTCTCAGCTTCACTCTCCATCCTGACTTAAAGCTGCTGTGCACCCTGGGAGGCCACTGGGGCTGGGTTTGCTCATCAGGTGCCTGACATTCACATGGGAGACCTGAACTGCATTCCTGCCTCTTGGCTTTAACCTGGCTCAAATCTCTCTTTCTCCCCCAACTCTGGTTTCCAGATTATAAATGAAAAGAACCATCCCTCTGATCTTTCTATGTTTGCCACCCAACTTTTCAGATCATAATTTAAAAGAAGCATCTCTCTTATCTGACAGTCCTTCTCGTGCAGCTTTTATCATACTATTGAGCTAATTATGACACATGGAGCTTGCCAAACAATCATAACTATTTCTAGCCTTTTTCTTTTTGAAACGTGAAAGAATGGATCTTCGCAATATTCTGGAGGTTTCATGAAAAAGAGAATTCTAAAGACGTCTTTATTCCTGCCACCCACTAGACCTCCTCATTTTCAGGAGTGCCCTTTGGAAGAAAAAGGACTTAGTCACTTCATTACATTTGGCTAGAGAGTGTCTGAAAATAATAGATATCTATTCAATAAAAGTCAAATGAGAATAGAATACGATAATAAAAGACAAGAGACATGATTAAAATGAATTTTGAATTTTTTGGCAAATAAGGATGTTTGTTTAATTAATTAATTAGAAAAGCATAATGGTAGAGACAGGGAGAGATTAAGAGTCAGAGATGGATAGAAAGACAGACCAGGTACACTTTCCTCATAGCCACAAAGGCTGAGCCCAAGCCAGTTCAAAGCAGGTGCTGCCGTCTCAAGCTGGGCAGCCCACAGAGCTGGCTCTTCTTATTGCCTCCCAGGATGGGCATTAGCAGAAAGCTAAGATTCAGAACAGAGGCAAGACTCGAACACAGTTACTTCCAGGAGTTCCAAGTGATATTTTTTTCTCTCTGTTTTTTCAAAGATGTATTTATTTTTATTGGAAAGTCAGATATACAGAGAGAAGAGACAGAGAGGATAGTCTTCCATCCACTGATTCACTCTACAAGTAGCCACAATGATCAGAGCTGAGCCAATCTGAAGCCAGGAGCCAGGGGTTCCTTCTGGGTCTCCTCATTTGGAAACAAACAAACAAAAAAAGATGCCCTCTCTGTAGGCGTTCTCTTGGCTGTGGCCAAATCACCTGAAAACTACCATTGGCTTTGAAAGATCTCTCTCCAAAATCTTCTCAAACAAACCAAAAGGAATATTCATAACACGTTTCAAAAACATTAAACATACCCCCCCCGCATGACTGCAGCCTGTACTTATTCATACTGTATTTTTCTTCAGGTGTACTTGAGAGAGGCAGAAAAACAGACACATACAAAAGACAAAGAAAAAAAGCTCTCCTCTGCTGATTCACTCCCCAAATGCTAGCAATGGCCAATGTTTAGCTGGAGCCAGCAAAAAACTTCAGGCTGCCTCAAGTGGACAACATAAGCCCAATTACTTACTTCTTAAATTTTGTCTTGGTGGGATGTGACTGTCATGAAATGGAACAGGAAAGGAATCCGGGCTTTTGATGTGAGACATAGACATATTCATCCCCAGACTTATCACCCTCCTTAGATGAAATATTGTGCCTCAAGTCTTGCTTCTGGATAAGTCGATGAAAAATGTCTATTTCATTGTCAGGTAGATTTACATGCTAAGACACTTGTATGCTTAGTAATCTTAGTAGTTGACAACTTTCAGAGATAACAAATCCTCCCTTTCCAGTAATTTGAGCAGTTCACTATTACAAATCCAAGCATGAACTGACTAGAAAGAGAGAAAACAACAAAAATCTGTTTTAGTCTAATGAAATGACCTGCAGATAAAGAAAGTAAATATAGGAAAAGTGAAATAATATAACCCATAAACATTAACACCTAAACAATGAGTCTCACTACCACGCACACTGCTACTAGGTAACCAGGTGGTTAGTAATCTTCTAGAATGTTTTAGGTTCTTTTATGCTAGCTGAGAATTCTACTACAAATATACCACTGGTTAATGTTTTTCTTTATCAATATATTGATACAGGCGTAATCAATGCAGTTGTGCTTTAATTTATAGTGAGAATGTGTCCTGAAAATATCAGGGCTGTCACTGTGCCATAGAAAGTACAGATGCTTCCCACCATGACAGTATCAGATGTGAGCCCTGGCTTGAGCCAAGGTTGCTGCACTTCCAATTGAGCTCCCTGATACTAGCTAGGGAAAGCAGTTTTTTGAAGACCCAGGTACCAAGACACCTGCCACTCCTGCACAAGGCCTAGAAGAAGTTCCTGGCTCCCAACTTCCTTGCAGTTATGTAGGGAGTAAAGCAGCAGTTAGAAAATCTCTTTTGTTCTCTCGATCTCTCACTCTCTTCCTGAGACTGCCTTTTGAAATAAATAAATCTTTCTTAAAAAGATGAAAATATTGTAAGAAAAAAAAAGTCTTTAATGCAGTCTACCTACTGAACATCAGATCCTTTTCTAGGACCATCTAAAGGAATAGCACATTGTCCCAGAGCTGGGAAAAAAAATCACCGAATGCAGTCTATTTCATAATGCAGAGTGGAATATGTCATGTGGCTATCTTACCGCATATCTGTATCTAGGAGAACACCAAAGCATGATGCATGTTTCAAACTTAATATAGAGTGCTTTTTCACTCTGACAAAAGTTAAAGTAAAAAATCATAACAGAAGTATTAGAATACAATGCTTACATAGAAGAGGGAGAGTCAGATAATGCAATAGAAGCAAAAATGAAAAAAAAAACCTCCAAAGAAGGGTGAAATGGAAGAAATAAAAGGAAATGGCACAACCAAGTGTATGCTGTAACAATATGACAGTGTAACAGCTATAACAAATGCCAACATTCTGAACAAGCCTATTAAACAACAGTATAACAAATGCCAACATTCTGAACAAGCCTATTAAAACATCAGAAATTGTTAGAATGCATTTAAAAACATGACTGTCTATAAGAAATTCACTTCAAAGGTAAAAATATAATAAAATTAAATTATGGAAACACACACACACACACACACAATGGAAATACTAATATAAAGAAAACCAGAGTGCTATACCAATATAATACAGAATAGAGTTTGAAATAAAACTTTTCAAAGATTAATTATGTATTGCATTATAATTAAAGGGACAATTTACCAAGAAGACATAAAAACCCTAAATTTGTATGTACCTTTCAAGATGCAATACACATGAAGCTAGAAAGTTCTAGAACTAAAATGAGACATGATGAAGGCTTCTATTATGGTTCAGTTACAAGACAATATTTATTTTAGAAAGCATATGCTGATAAAACATGGCAACAGAATAGAGAATCCAGAGGATATGTCATGAGGACATCATCTGTTTCTGGGCAAAGAAACAAAAGAATTTTAAGAGGGAAAATAGTATAGATAGTATAGAATAGTATAGAATATTATAGTACATCTATAGAATAGTGTTGAGATGTTTGGACATTGATATACAAGAAATGAATCTCAACCTAACTCTCATATTATATACAAAATAATCCAAAGATAGTCATAAATGTAAATGTAAAATTAGAAAATAAACCATAGAGTTTTAGGAAAAAAATAAGAATCATGAAATGGGGTTTCGCAAAGAGTTCTCAAATGTGAAGGCAAAATCATAATCCACAAATTAAACCACTGATAAACTGCACTAAAACTAAAACATAATGGTTAAGAGCACGAAAAGACAAGCTACGTGAACTTGTTTCTCTCATGCAAGAGAGCAATGATGTGCAACCCCTCTGTTAGACACAGGGCTTGTCTTCAAAACACAAAAAGAACTCTCTAAACTACAGTAGCAATATGAACACCTGAGGGTAAAAAGACTTGGACAGATAGTTCATAAAAATGATGTGAAGCTGCCAAATTAGCACATAAACCTTCGGTTAAAATCATTAGTCACTAGGAAGACATGAACTAAAAACATGAGTACTTGTCTGTTAGGCTAAATTAAAAATACTGTCAGCACTAAACGTTAAAAGACAATGCATATACATCTTACTGGTGAAAACGCAAAATGCTAGAGCTACTGTGGGAAGAATTTAGCTTGTAAAAGTGAAGTTAACAAAGCCCTTAGCGTATGATTCAGTAATCTTAGTCAAGGGTATTTTTCCTAGAGAAATAGTCAGAAACACTTACGCACGAAGTGCTGTCAACAACCTTTCATTGAAATTCTAATCATAACGCTCCAAATCGAGAAACAACCCAAATCATGGGGTAATGGATTAAAATGACCTGATACACATATTGTGAGACACACTCACAATTAAATTAAATTAATGATTGTTACACATAGTAACTTGGATGTATGAAAGGTCACATACTTTGTCATTCTATTTATACAATGTCTTGAGTAGACCAAATTGAGAATCCAGTAATAGAGAACACATTAGTGGTTTCCAGGGCATAGAGAGATAAGAGGAGGAGAGTATGACTGTGAAAGGGCAGCTTGAGGGGGTTTGAGAAGACGACGGAGATTTATTTTTCCTTATTGTGGTGGCAATTTTGAGTAACCATGTCAGTTAAAACTCATAGAAGAGTAGACACACACACAGACAAAGGGTCAAATTTACTTTGTGACAATTTAAAAATTAGTTGAAAATGTAAGCTAGGGCTGATACTGTGGCATAGCAGTGTAGCCATCAACGACTGCACCTACAGTACAAGCATCCCATATGGGCACCAGCAGTGTCCAGGGTGCTGCTGCTACACTTCCAAACCAGCTTCCAGTTAATGGAGTGAACCTGTGAATGGAAGAACCTCTCTCTCTCTCATAAAGCAAATAATAAAATATTCCTTACAATGTGATAAAACCTCTCTTGAAAATCACCAGAGAGGTTTTATTAGCAGTAATTGGACTCTCATACACATATACAATGAGCAGTATGGAAGCTCTCTTCAACCTAGTGCTAAAGGGCTCAGTGGGATGCTGTACTGTCAAAGGAAAACAAGAAAGATGGATGAACATATTATTGGTGGAGGAGAAAAGATTGTGAAATGAGATCAGAACTGCTTCCTACAAAGGGGCTTGATATAGGATGAAAATCATTGTACACTATATATCTTTTACAAATTACCCCTTGACAATAGAGAATTTAGGACATAAGCAGTAGCAGACTTTGTCAAAGATGTATGTAGCCAATAGAAAGTCAGATAACCCTTAGGCATGTTGTTGAAACAATGTTCTTGAATGAACTTGTAAACATTTCGCCTAATATCTCACTTCTGGGTAGCTTTTCATAAGCCTCATAAAGATTCCCCCTTGTCCTCACATATATGATCCTCATGTTTACACATTCACATTCTCAACTATTTCGTACGCTTTCTGATGGCTATCACAGGACCAGCCCTACAATAAATTTCAATACAACATTCATTAAATGAGCAAAAGGAAGACGAATGCTGTTTCTGACTATAAATTGCTCACACAGTATTTGATAAAGTTTTCCTAAAGTTCACATTTTATGGGAGGCTTTTGGCAGGAATAGAATCAAACCATCTCATACTTTTCCTTGATGGTCTTGTCTATGCTGCAAATAAAAAAATGGAATTTCAAGATTATAAGTAACAAATGAAATAAAATGTTAATTACACATATCACATTTTATTTTTTAATGAATAGATTAATGTCTTCTACTTTTATCAAGACTAACATGTATTTGAATTAAGCCCATTTGTTAAGTAATAAATGAACTAAAATTGACATAAATATCTTGCATATGTATTAAGGCTTTTACTGTAAATTGCACTATTATTATAAACTAACATTTATCTGATGAAAGGTATATGTTATGTGCGATTCATGCACTTCTCTGTTGAATGCACAACATCTCTAGATTTAGTGAAAAAAAAGATATATAAGCTTGCTGGGTAGAATACTTTAATCTGAAATTCAGATTATTTACAAATCTCTTAAATAATTTGAGTATATTTCCTTGGCTGAAAGAAAATGGTAATGAACATGTCATCTACCATACAAGATTATTCCAAATATCAGACTGTGTTCGTGTAAAGCTTCATGGAATTGAAATGTTTCACATGCGTTACATATTTCCAATTTAAGTCTTTTTCATTGTATCAAATAGCCATTTCCATTTAAGAGAAAGGAGTCTTAAGTGTTGTGATGTGAGCTTGTTCATGTAGGTGTTACAAAATAATCCATTCTATTGCACTTGAATTTATTGTATTTTCAACAACCTATAATCCCATACTGGAGTGTCAGTTCCAGTCTTGGCAGTCCTACTTCTTGATGTGACATCCCGAGAGGCAGTAGGTAATGGGTGAAGTACCTTGGGAGGCTCAGACAATGTTCTGGTTTCCTGACTTAACTCTGGCAAAGTGTGCATTGTAGAGTGGCTTAGGGAGACGGCAGACACTGCTTTCTGTACCAATCAAATAAATAAAAATAAAAACAAATTCTAAAAATTGAATTATTCTATAGATATACAGAGGGTGCATTCTTACATCTGTTTCAACATTATATTATTGGGACAGTCATGATAGCAACACAAACAGCCATCAATCAAGGAAGCCAGATGACATAGTGAGATCTAACCTGATTTCTACTGAGAAAGAAACATTTTGCCTGGTTAGAAAATTTTACGAGAAAATTAATTTCCTCTATTCATTCTGTAGCTCTACGGCAATAAAAGGTCACATATTGAGTACTTTTAAGAGGCAGAGATGTATCTTCCCACAATTGAGTGGTATAGGGTCTGAGTCCAATGTGTGTGCAGCGTGAGTGTCTTCTCGATCTCTCAGGTGAACGAACACATGATCACATTTTTGCTGTGTTTCACTGGCCAGTCCTTGGTTTGTGTCTTGTGCCCTCATTACCTCTTTGATGAAGGACATAGGACACGTTGAATTAAGGCTCATCACACAATCTCATTTTACCATAATGACCTTCTGAGATGCTAAGACTTCGTGATGTAACATGAATTTTGGAAGAGACATTTGAACCTTTACTCTCTCTAATGATGCTTTTCTCAAGTGCATGGATTCATGTCTAGATGTTTTCTCCTCACTAACAGTCAGAGGATTCTGGATCATTCAGCATGTGTTGTTAAACAAGAGAGACTACATTGGATTGTAAACTCGGCTTGCTCTGTAGTGATGCTGAGCAAAGATATACAGTAGAAATGGCACTTCAGAAAACAAAAACCCACTGGAGATGCTTCTTTCAAGGTGTAGCACTAAGAAACACATGAAATTGTGTTGGATGAGGACTTAGCCAAAATCATTCCACTGGTGTCAACTGGAGCCTATTCCTGGCAGTACTCAGCGAAGAAGATGCTAGATAAAGCATTGGAAAATGGGTCTATGCATGCATACGTTCATATCAGCCATATTCGTTGCAATAAAAAACACATCGCATCTCTACAAAAAATAAACTACAGTGTGGAGTCCTGCCATAAAGAGCATGTGCGTACTACCATTCATGATTAAGAAAATGCCCTTTACCTTCTTCTGCTTTTACGGTCAACACGGGGGAACATGTACATTTTTGCAGTATCTTCCTGGGTTCTCTTTTGTATCTTACTGACAGTTTACTGGAAAGACAATTTGGCGGCGTGAGCTTCCCCTTTCAGGCCACCAAACCAGCAATTTCTATCATTCTGCTGTTCCCAAACAGCAGCAGATTGGAATTTGTTTATTCTGCACCCTGCGGGACAGAACAAGTTGTTGTGTCTCATTAATTTCTTTTTTAATTTCAAAGAAGAAATGAAAGAGAAGGATCAGGCTTTAGGCTATAAAAAAAAAGAAAAAAAAAACAAAGAAAGAAAAGAAAAGCAAGCATTCAGCACAGTAAATAAATCAGCCTGAATCTAATAAAGTTCATTTTGGCTGCAACAAAGCAACTTCGCAGACTGATAGCCATATTCCTGAATTCGGTTAGGAGTTGCATAACACATAGGTAGGCCAAAAAAGGACCAATAAATCAATCTTTACTAAACATAAAATGAGAGTTGGCCAACTTAATGAAGAAAAAGAAGAAGCTGAAACGCATGCATGAAATTTCCACATTAAAAACTCATTGCTCTTGCCTGGGTCCTGAAGCTAGTTTGAAAGGAAATAGACAATTCTATAATTTCAGCAAAAATGTTTATGGTACATTGTACAAGTTCACCCAAACATTCTCTCCCAAGTATTTTTTTAAAAGTACAGCATTTCTTTCCCCAACAAAGGGGCTGCTGAAAAGATGTCTTTTCAGCTGTTTTCAGAACATTCTGGATTCTAACTAGGAGAATTACATATACTTTGACTTTCCAATCCCTCTTCTCCATCACACAGTCCTTTGAATAGATGGTCTTCCCCAACTTTATTGTATCACATGTTTCTTGGGAGCACATTGTTTGAAATATATGGTCTATATACTCAATGTGATTTGGTCAGCTTTAAAAAACAAAGTCAGAAATGTAGAAATTAAATTAGAAACATGTTTAGCTGTAAGCAACTGCTTATGCTGCATTGTCCTTAGGCAAATAATATACGGCTAGCAGAAAAACAGCTGATGCCTGGTTAATGCCAAAATTTGTGTTAACTATATCAGTAATCCAGCATAACTGCCTATTATTATTTTTCCTAAAAGATAAATGGGAACAGACAAGAGCACATGGCCGATGGGGTCTAGGGACCTGTGCCTGAGCATACAAAGGACCTGGACAGGGAGAGAATGTGACAGGTGAGAAGTGACTTCTGGAGGACTTCCACCAACCAGTCTTGGGAAACTCCTTTTTCAGGATGCAGTCCCTGTGGGTGAGCTGAAGAACCAAGACAAGGAGCAGCCCAGGCCAGGGCAGGTTATAGTACTTGCTGGTATATGTGTGGGCCAGGTCTGAGGGTGGGCCAGGCTCGGTCAGTTCATTACACCTATTGGCAGATGTGAGAACCAGGGACTAGGTGCAGGACAGGCTAGGCTGGAACATAACACCAGTCAGTTCACATTAGGGCTTGGAATAGGAGCTTGCAGGTCTGCGCCAGGCTGCAGCACCCACCAGCATGAGCTAGGACTGGGGGCAGCCCAGGGTGAGTGAGGCTGCAACACCTGCCAGTGAATGCTGAGGTGAGTCTAAATATGCCAGACTGAGCAACAGCACTTACCAGCACACATAAGACCTAGGGAGAATGGCAAGCCAAGTAGAGGGTGCTGTGAAGACTCCACTGCTAGGCCACTGTTCACATTGGTGAGCATGAGAGCTGGGACTGAGGGCAGACCAGGCTAGCAAGGCTACAAAACCCATTGGCCTGCATGTGAGCTGGATTAGAGGGAGAGCCAGGCTAGGGTAAGCAGCCATATCTACTCATGCATGCATAAGCCAGAGTAAGTAAAGGCTGGTTGGGCTTTGCCGCAGCATTGGCTAGCAGGTGCTGGAACTGGAGATATGGATGTCCTGTCAGGCTAGACCACAGAACCCCTTGAAAAGTGCAAGATCCAAGGCTGGGAGTAAACCTAGTAGAGATATTGTGAGCATCCCTCCGACAGGCTGCAGCTCTCACCAATTAGCATAACAACCAGGGCTGGGGGCAGTCCTGGCTGGACTGGCACCTGCTGGTATGAGTGAGGGCTGGGTAATAGGGTTGGTCAGGCTGAGCTAAGCTCCAAAATCCATTGATGTGTATGAGAGCTGAATGGGATGTGGGATGAACCAGATCAGTCTACTGCACACATGGCCATGTGCAGGAACTGGGGCTGGGGGTGGGCCTGGTGGGGATTATTGGGGGTTGCTCTGACTAAGCTACAGCTGCCTCTGGTGTGCATGAGGGCCTCGTGCTGGGCAGGGACTGACTAAAGAGTAGCATCCATTGGCTTGCATATGAGATGGGATTGGAGAAAGAACTGACTGGGTGACTGCAACCACCAGTGAGTATGGAGTCTGATGCACATGACAACCTGAGCTGGACCCTGCACTTGCTGCCACACACAGCAATCAGTTCTAGGTGAGGTTTCTTTGGTAACCTCTGCAACTGGATCAGTACATGCAAAACTCCAACCATGGGGAAAATCACAGGCTCTGTGATCTGACCGTAGAGTACATTTAACAGAACTGGGTCTCCTTGGTTGGTGAAGCCTGAGCAGCAAGCAGCATGCCAGATGCACATGGGGGATATGACAATCAGGCCACTGAAGCCTGCAGAGGACAGCTAGAACTATGGAGGGCAGAACAGACTGAATAGCTCTCCTGGCCAGGCTTTGACAGCAAGTACCTGGGTGTGTATAAAATCTAGGATGGACTTTGTCAGTCAGTGGACCTTAGAAGGATTTCCTCAGCTTGGAGCTACAACATCAACAGCATCTCAGAATGATCAAAACCATTTGAACAGTGACCATGGAATATGCTCCATGTCGGGGACCCTGGGATGACAGGTGTTCGTTCCCCAGCTTCGGGTACTGATGCTGTTGGGCTGCTGGGAGCAACCCTCTCTCCTTTTATCCCCACTTTTCCCAGATACAGGAAGAAAAAAGGAGATTGGAGACAGTTGCCTCATCCACTTTGCCCCATTCCTTGACCCTCCCCACCTTAATTGGTGGTCTACATGGGTAAGCATCCTGCTTAACTGTGTAAACATCATCAAAAATAAAATAACTTTATTAATAATAAAAAAAAGAAATCAGAATCACTACCTCTTAATTCTGGCCCTGAGCAATTTCTGTTAACTCTAGATTTTATTTACTTATTTATTTATTTTATTTTTTTATTTTTTAATTATATTGCTGACAATCTTTACATAGTTAATTATGGTAAAATGGTTCAGGGACTATAGGGAAGTGGGTAAGACTATTATTAAATATGACATATTTTGAAAAAACATTTTTACGAAATTACATCAAAATGATATAAATATATGCATAGACTACTATCTAAATCAGACTAGGCTCATGTAAAGTTTGGGTCAAAGGGAAAAAGTCATATGAAAAGATTAATTCATCTATTTGCTGAGTCATTCTCATATTAGCAAACACTTGTTGAGGGTTTGTTTAGTGCTAGGCAAGGTTACGATGATCAGGTTGAAGTCTCCAATGTCAAGGATCTCAGAATAGTGAGAGAAAGCCAGATCTACAAGCTATGTCTGTCCGTCCAAATCAGCTCTGGGGTAGAGGGTTCCCGTAATGTGCTGAGGGAATCAAGGAGGACAAGGTAGAATCAGCCCAGAAAACTGCAATGCTCGAGCGAAAGAAACAAAACAACAACCAAAAACACCCCACCTTTATTTTGAATTCTTTAAAGTAAAAAAAAAAGATTTATCAAACAAACAAAAAAAATGAAAATCAATGATTTCCCTGGGGCCCAATTCTCCTATTTTTTTTAGCTTTCATTGAGAATGTCTTTGGTCAGTCCACAGAAACAAAAGCATTCCTGTGTAAGTTGCAAGACAGTTTCCGGGATGGCTTTGCCCTGTTCTCTCTCGGTGGAGAGCCCCCCTTGGACACCCCTTTCTTTGAATATGAGTGAGACACAGAAAGGTGATAGAATGGTACTTCCATAACAATACATAAGTATATAATGTTGTAGCTCATCTTGGTTGAGGACCACATCCATAACTACGTCTGACCAAGTAGTTTGCTATGTTTTAAACTGCCATACAGAGAAGTTCCTGTGAAGTCAGGGTCACGTCATGGCAAGAGCCGGCAATTCTCTGAAAGAACCCCCCTCCATGACCTCATTATGAAAATACACTCTTCCCAAGTTGAACCTTGATATTAAACTTCATCCTAGTCAGAACTTTGGAAACTTTTGCAATCATGAAATAGAGTACCCAGCTAAGCAACAAAGTTCTACCCACATAAACAGTGGCATTATACACGAGTTGCTCTAGTTGCTAAGTATCTGATCACTGTTATGTAACTAGATAGCCAATAGAGTGCAGATTAAGCAAGAGGAAATTCAACTGCATGGATTTTCTTTTGCCTGAAAGCTACCATTCCATTCACTAAAAATTATTTCAGGTACTTTTTTTTTTCTGCCTGAAGAATGCAGATAGCAGTAGAAGAAATATACAGTGACTCCCTGGATGTTCTCTGGCACGATACGTTCCCAAACGCGAAGCTCATTTTTTTTTTCTTTTCTGCAGAAGCAGAAATAGCAGAGAATCCTGCAGCTGAAGGCAGCTGGAATTTTAAATTCTACAAATCTTTCAGTTCATGACTTTCCTTCTTTTGAGAGATACCAAGTCTAAACAGACAAAGTGAAAGTCAAAGGCTCAACCAGTGGCTGACAGACTTACTCCACCAAGGTTCAGTGTCAACTTGATTAGGGCTAAAGGGTCTTTCTGTGAAGAATTTTCTGACAGAGTTGCACGATGGCGAATAAAGATCACCATTGTTAATGTGGATGACCACAATATTTTGATATGAAAGCCTGACGTGACCAAAAAGATGGAGGGGAAGGGAGTTAGCTTTCTGTCTGGGATGTGGCACTCCTCCTGCATTTGGGTTTAAGTACCATGTCTGAGGCTTAGAGCACTAACCCCCTTCGTTCTCCGGCATTTGGGCAGGGACAAGGAGGGTGCCACCTGCTTCCCTGTGCCTCCAACTCGCAGAGGGTACATTATGAGCTTTCTCAGCCTCTGTAGTAATAAGAGACGACCTCTTATCTCTCTGATTTATCCACGACCATCATCTCTATTTGATGACTTAACTACTGTGTATTTCTGTTGCTTCCTTTATCTGTATCTCTATATATCATCTATAACTCAGTTATACATCTAATTACCTGTCTTCATCTATGGTATCCTTTTATTGTGACTCTATTGCCAATCATGTTATCTGTTATTTATCTTTTATTTTCTATCATCTCTAGCCTATCATTAGCTGGGTTTTTCTAGAGAATCTTAGCAAATTTCCAATAACGCAAATCTTTGAGGCTTTGTTTTCCATATGGTCCCTGTTGCATAATCAACTCTGCCGACACAGCAGAAAAATGTGTACAGATAATATATAAACAGACATGACAGGGTTTTCTCCCACAATTTTTTTTTGCTGTACAAAATTTTGCTTTTGTACATTGATATTTTATTTCTTATCATCTTCACATGCTAGTAAGTCAGGTTTTTTTTTTCCCCTTTGGCTTAAAAATCTTTTAAGAATGTGAAAACATTCATGGCTAAGGGACCTATATAACAGCAGGTGAGTTAGGTTGCACTCCAAAGTTTCCTCTGTGTCCACACTACTGAGGTAATTCCAGTGACATTTAATGTTCATAACAGGTCCAAAATTCACTTAACTAGATTCTCATTCATTAAAAATAAGAATAAGAGACATTGGGACATCCCAGGAGAATATATTGATACAAAGAACAGATAAATTTCTATTAAAATAAATATTATTGGAGCAGGGCATTTTAAAGGGTAGACTTATTATTTTATTTTGTCAGTCTAAAAGCTGAAGGGAAACATTAGGATGTAGGTAAGGTCTGTTAGCATGATGGCCAAATTTCTGGGGTAGGGACTGACTAATTTCTAATTTAGTCTATTTGTTCCTGGATTTAGAGGGTTTTCTATCAACTTGGAGCTTGAGGTGTTTCAGGAATGAAGTAACACATATATCAGATAGGCTCGTCGTACTCCTTCTGCTGCATAATTTTCTGGCTGTACTTTTCTCCCAGTATGCCACCCTGACAGCAAGGTAACTTTGAACAGAACACAACTACAGGCACACGTGAGAATACATAGCCTCACACAGGCAAGGGCACTCACTGTGTAAAAGATTGATGCTGCCATTTGGAAAAGACTTAATATATGAGGGGAAAAAATCATAAAGCTTGGGAATAAAAGCACCATGGGCTACTAAGCAAACATTGCCTTTATGATCCATATGTTTTCATGCTTATTTCTGCATCTCATATAAAAGGAAGTATGTGGGGAGGGAACAGAGAAGAATGAACAAGCTCTTAGGCTGACCCTCCAATTATGGGTCCCTCTGGTTTCAAGGCCCCTTCTTCACACAGTAATGGAGCTGCTTCCTTTTCGTTGTGAGAACAACACTGCCCCAGAGCTCTCTGCCCACTTTGGAATCGCCCGAGGCTCGCTCTACACTCCACGCGTTCATTAATACAGATGTGCCCTCATTCTTTTGTGAGGAATCATCTATATTGTCTTTTACTTAGGGCATCCATCCTAAATTCCCCTCCTAAATCACAAAAGGTTTAAAATAACTTTTCAAAAGAGTCAGATGACAGTATCTCCTAGCATGTTACAAATTCACAGTCTTCGTTTACAGCAGCTGAAAGTAACTGAAGCCATAGCAGTATTTGTTTTTGCTAGACGTAGTAAGTACAAGATAGAGAAAGAAAATTAGAGAAACGTTAAGTTCCAGACATGAAAAAACAATCTCAGAACCATTTTTGCATTCGTTTTGATTCTGTACAGACCAATGTTCAAGCCACCTACTAACTGATGATGTACCAAAAGCCCAGGCAAGAAAGTCAGGAAGCTATTCTGAAGGCTTACTGTAAATCCCTCCCATTGCAGTATTTGGCAGTGAATACTTATTGAATGTTAATGAGTGACACTCAACATCAATTGAGGAGGAGCTTGTGCTTTCTGAGGCCAGCTGCACGTGGCACACTCTATACACATTATTTTCATCTTTATGTATAAGCTGAAGACCTGGATTAGGAGCAGGATATTGGGACATAACTACAGATACTTAAATAAACCTGGAAAGGAGTAGAAAATGATTTACTATCAGGCCACTTATGGAAATGACTTTCTAAAATGTCCTGGCAATTTGTCACAGATTATTCCATTAGTGAGAGGATGTACTAAATGGATTGGATGTTTTATTTTTCATATGTCAAAAAAGAATCATCATGTTTCTATGGTTTTACATGAGTGAGTATTTATGCAGGGAAAACCCAGTGGCATACTCAAGAGTAAAAGGAAGGAGTTAATACTTTTTCTTTTTTTCCTATTGATCCAAGGAAGAGGAAGAAGGACAGAGAGCAGAGGGAGTGGATCCTCCTTATGTCCCAATTGAAATGCAGATGCACCCACACTGGTAGTGAGGGAAGAAGGTAGACGTTGTTTAGAAAGGAGGTAGATTCTCTGGGATAGTGTGCCTTTCTTAACATGTCTGGATAGGCTTCTCAGATTAGGTATGAAATCAGTACCCATATACAGATAGGGAATCAGGAGGCTTAGGTTGCTCCAGGGACAGTGGCATGTTATGGTGGGACCTGAGGGGTATAGTTCAAACATCCCTGGAAGAAGTAGGCCACAGAATTTGGCCTGCTGAGATTCAAGTAGGTAACGCCTATTTAAAACTATGTTGTCAAATACCTTCACATTCCATCCCAAATAGCATTTTCTTAAATCAAACTGTTTCATTGATGTACATTAGCAAGCAACTCTTTTATGCTTAAGTTTTATAGGCTATAATTAATTTTGAAGACAGTTTGTTCAACAAAGGAAGGGATTGTCCTAAAAACTGTCCTATGGAAAGAAAAGTGTCATAAATCAGAAACCTCCAACTTTATACCAGTGAAGACAGACAGTCCTCCCAGCTACCAGTGACTCACAGTTAAGTGGTCTTTCAGTAGCACCAAGTGGTAAGTGCACACTGGCATTTCGGGTGTTTTAAGCCTTGTTCTTGCAATTAGTTTCTTTATCCATTCTCCTACTCTACAGAACTTGAAAAGCTTAGAAAACGCATTCATTATAAAAAAAAACTGGGGAGAATCAGGCCAAGCTAATTAAGTAAAAAAATAATAATGCTACAAGAAAACTTAACTTAGATAAAAATGGATCCTGCACCATTTCATACTGATGTTAGATAGAGACAATACATTTGGTTCAGAGTTTTCTAGTACCTGTTGGATAACCAACAAAAACTCCAACATGGATGTGTGTGGCCCTTCCTGTCTGTGTCTTTGAGCACATGTGATTGTGTGAGGGTGTGCATGTGTGGGGGATTTGTGTGTATATATACATGCCTGGATACATGTTTTTGTGAGAGTGTGTATTTGTGAATTGTGTGAGTTAGTATCTCTGTGTGCATATGTGTGTGTGGCAAACAAACATGACTTCTTATGCAACTGGCATCCCATCCTCTTTGAGTAGGTACAAGAATGATGTCAGAGATCCCTCAGTGAGAAGAAAACTTGCGCATGTCATATAAACTAATACACAATTTGTTTTAACATTAAAATTTAATATAAGCTATTTTAAAAATGCTCTAATTGTGTTACAACACAATTATGTGGGTCTTGACTTGCTGTAGTACACAGTGTCAAATTTATGGACATTTCATAAAGAACATTTCATAAATGTTACGACAGATCATCATCTTGCTGGTGGAGACAACACAGAAGTCTGTCCCGATTCTGTGGTAACTGAAAAGTTACAGGAATAAAATCCTATTCATTTTAGGGAGAAGCTCAATTTCTTCACCCCAGCTATGAGAGTTAATGTATGCATCATCAGCTGTGGTCTTGTAGGATTCTGTCACGTTTCTGTTTTAGGAATCTTACTCATTGACTTTTAACTTGACATTTGTCTCCTGTTTGGAGCTATTAAATGGTCAATGAAACACTAATCTTTACTGTGGACTTTGTTTCCATTGTTCTTGACATTTGGAACCCTTCTCTCCTATATGAGAAATAGAGCAGGGATACTAGAACCTCAGCTCACAGCATTTATGTTCACTGTTCTTTCCTAAGCCTCACAAGCATGCGTGTATCCTAAGTGTATGGCATGGTTCCATGAACATGTAAATTACTATAGTAAATGTCAGTGAATTCTCCAGAAGAACTGACTTCCGGATGATGATAGCATTGGCTCCACTGCGCCAACTTGCCTTCCTCCTACACAATCTCATTGGGAATATTTATCTTTTATGAGATACAGAAAAGATTCTTGGCCTTAGAGGAAAGACACATGAGCAAATTAACTCCTTTGGGATTACACTGGTTGCTTCTGGTCATACCATCTACTTGGATTAATTTTCTCTTCCTCATGCCTTCAAGTATTGGAAATTATCTAATGAGGAAAATCATCATTCATTGAATATTTATTAAGAAACTCAGGGGTCGGGCCCGGCAGCGTGGCCTAGTGGCTAAAGTCCTCGCCTTCAACGCCCCAGGATCCCATATGGGCGCCGGTTCTAATCCCGGCAGCTCCACTTCCCATCCAGCTCCCTGCTTGTGGCATGGGAATGTAGTCGAGGACAGCCCAATGCCTTGGGACACTGCACCCGCGTGGGAGACCCGGAGGAGGTTCCTGGTTCCCAGCATCGGATCGGCACGCACCGGCCCATTGCGGTTCACTTGGGGAGTGAATCATCAGACGGAAGATCTTCCTCTCTGTCTCTCCTCCTCTCTGTATATCTGACTGTAATAAAATAAATAAATCTTTTTTTAAAAAAAAAAGAAACGCAGGGGTCATTGCGGCTCTTCCCCTTTCTGATTACTGGTTAAAAAAAAAAGATTGGGAAACAATTATACTGTATTTGAATGTATTGTGCATATCAAGCTGCTGTTCTGTGTCCTCTGGCCCTGTTTCCATTGAGCATACATTTAAAATTTAAAATTAAATGTAGCAGTAAAAGATGATTCTTCTGTAAAAGTCAATGGTGGTAAGGTTTAGCAGCCCTAATATCAGGATGCATGTTATCCAGGTGTGATGACAGATATGGAGAGGACAACACAATGATGGCAGAAAGACTCGTCTGTTTTCTCGAACAACCTTTACAGTTTCAATTCAGCATTTACTGAAGAAACTTGGACTAGGGTATTTGCTAATACATGCCATAAGATAATGTTTATGGAGATGACAAAGACCTTGGGGAGTTCTTGTCCCACTTTCTTGGTTGAAGGTCAGAGAACATATACAGAAATAGCATTTGAAATGATGAAAACTCATGGCACGGAAGCCAGCCAATCAGAATGGGCTGTAGCAGTTGCTCTGAAACAAGATTTTGGAAGATCTTCATTGTTCCAGATGCTACCCCTATTGGTTGCTGGACACAAAGTAGCAAGACAGTACAGAGCCCCACATGGGGCCAAGGAAGTGTGGGTGTTGGGAGATTTGATCAGGAAACCAAGGGCAATAGTGATATATCACATGGTGTGGATATATTCTAATCTTTAAACATTTCATGCAAATCTGGCAGAGGAGGTCATTCCAAAATCAGCCCAAGTTATATTCACTTTCCTAGGATGCTGTGTCCCTTTCTGGGGTATTCACATAGCACAACTTTCTTCATGCATTTATCTGGAATGGCTCGGGCTGAACCACTTACTTTATAGACTTTTAAACAGAAGGTACTTGAAAACGTTGCTTTCCATCTGTCTCCTCTTTACTAAATAATATTGCCATTGGGAGTGAAACCTGCAGTTTCAGAGTGAGACAGACATAGATCCCACCAAGATCACAAGCCATGTGTCGTAGCCATAACTGTGTGCTTATTAAATAACCCTAAGCCCACCTTTTTCCTAGCTGTGAAAATGACTCCTTGTGAGAATTTATAAGGAGGATTTTTTGGATAATGTCTAGTGCAAAGTAAATGTTCATAAACATTTTGTCATTCGCTGATCCTGTCTATATGACATTTATATCATACTGCAGTGTGTATTCCTAACTATTATCTCTATTGCCATCCCACAACAAAATTATTAGCACAGTTGCATTTAAGCCATCTTATTTTCATTGTTTGAAGATTTATTTCTGTTTGAAAGTCAGATTTTTTTAATGCAAGAGAAAAAGAGGTAGAAATAAGGTCTGACCACAATAACCAGAGCTAAACTGAGCTGAAGTAGGAAGGCAGGAGCCAGGTTCCAGGAGCCAGGAGCTTCTTCCCAGTCTCCCACATTGGTACAGGGTCCCAAGGACTTGGGCTGTCCTCCGTTGCTTTCCCAGGACATAGCGGGGAGCTGGATCGGTACTGAAACAGTTGGAACATGAACTGGCACCCATATGGAATGCCAATGCCACAGAAAGATATCCTACTGCACCACCATGCCAGCCACTTACCTTCTTGTTTCACAACAGAATCTAGACCAGGATCAGGCACATGGTTAACTCCAGTCATCAAGTAAATGGACCTCAATGTCTAGAGAGAGAAAGACAGAGAGAGAAAGAGAGAGAGAGAGAGAGAGAGAGAGAGAGAGAGAGAGAGAGATCTTCCATTTGCTGGTTCACTCCTCAGTCAGTCACATGGCCAGAACTGTTCTAACCAAAGTGGGAAGCCACAGCCTCTTCTAAGTCTTTCAAGTAGGTGCAGGGGCCCAAGGTCTTGGCTCATGCTCTGCTGCTTTCCCAAGCCTTTAGCAAGGTGCTGCATCAGAAGTGGAGCAGCCACGACTACAGTCGGTACCCATATGGGATGCTGATACCACAAGTGGAGGTTTAGCATGCTAGGCTATTGCACTGGCCCCAACGTCTTTGATGTAGATGTACAGCTTTTTCTATCACTCCAGGGTTTCATTCTCCTGTTGGAATTTTAGTTTCTTCACAGCCCTAAAATGTAAGATAGGTAAAGAATCGTAGAACACACAGGTAATGAATAGGACCATGCAATTGATCTGATTTTTTAAAAATTCTGTTTCCTTGACCACTTCATAAATTCTGTTCATCTAAGTTGACTAACTTTTATGAATTACACTTCTTATATACTTCAAATGTCACCACATGAATCCCACACACCCTTTCCCAGCTTAAAACAAGTGTAGACTTTGAAGCTCCCAAAGCAGGTGTCAAGACTACCTTTCTTTTTCTTTTTGAACTCACACTCAATATAGTATTAAAAGTTAGGAGTGAGTGTAGTCACAAGGGCTATGTACGATTGAGATATCCATTATTTCCACTTACACTTGACTCCATTAGAACTCCATTTCTTCAAATGAACAATAACGTTAATAATGGTAGCGACCTTCTAATACCATTTGAAGTCTACAAGATTAGTAAACATAAGAAACTTACACATTACTTGAAAGAAATTCATATTGGTGAAAAAATCAGTTGTATTTTTACATGCCTTCATTGGCTAAATCTGGTTCTAATTTTGATTCATCTAGTTGCATTTTATTTGAAAGATACAGAGAGACAGATACTAAGAGACGCGGATTTTCCATCTGCTAGTTCAATCTCCAAAAGCCCGTCACATCCAAGGCTGAGCCAGGCAGAGGCCAGAGGCCAGGACTTCATTTAGGTCTCCCACAGGCATGGCAGCAGCACAGCACCTGAGGCATATGTGTGCTTGAAAGCACTTGATGCTGGTTCCCAAGGTGTGTATTAGCAAGACACTGGATCAGAAACCGAGTACCTATGACTTGAACCTAGCACTTCCACAAAGGATGTAGGAACCCCACACGCTGCAGTATCCACTATACCAACTGCCTTCCTAGGCTGAATTTAAAGGGTCATGTGATTTCTGACTCTCTATCAGAGTATCATAGAATGCTTATTTTACTACTTTTAGTACAAGTAAAAAGGAGCAAAACAAAAACAAACAAAAAAGCAGATATAAGTAAATGTGCATTAATTAATTGGCAGGTAATAACTTGAGTTAAAGAATAGCCATTACAGGGGCCTAGTACCTAGAGACCAAAGTTCTCAATTTGAATGCACTGGGATCCCATACGGGCACCAGTTTTAATCCCAGTGACCCACTTGCCATCCAGCTCCCTGCTTGTGACCTGGGAAAGCAGTTGAGGACTGCCCAAAGCCTTGGGACCCTGCACCCGTGTGGGAGACCCAGAAGAGCTCCTGGCTCCTGGTTTTGGATCAGTGCAGCTTCAGCAATTATGGTCAAATGGGAAGTGAATGATTGGATGGAAGATCTTCCTCTGTATCTCTCCTCCTCTCTGTATATCTGGTTTTCCAATAAAAATACGTAATCTTATAAAAAAAAAAGAATAGCCATTATATAGATTATCATATGGGCACTTAAAAGAACTACATTTTTCTAAAACAAGTTGGGATAAGTAAACACAAACTGTAGAATAGTATTATCATATCACATAGAAATACTCAAAATAAAAGCCATGTACAAAAACATTTTGAAATAAGAATTAGAATGACTGAGGTCAACAACACAAAGCTGATTTGAATATTTTGGGTCAGTGGCGTTGGAAGCTATTGAATTTTTTTAAAAAACACTGGATTCTATTTCTGTCTAGGATTGAGGGAAACATCTGAGAGAACATTAGTTTATTGACCGGTGAGTCTGGAGGGCTAATGAGCTGAACTGGTTGGAATCAATGGCATCCCTTCTTAAATATGTGCCTGCAAACATATCAATTATACATTTCAGATCAATACGACTAGGATTTAATCATGGGTGCGTCATGTATTTTTAGAACTCAAACAGTTTCAGATGATGAAATAAAGGAATCCAGAGTTAAAGAAATCCGAGGAACTCATCTGCCAGATTTTTGTTTGTTGAAGGAGGAAATTGCAGTCCTTTCGGTGGCTCGTGGGTTTTATTGTATTCAAATTCCACTCCTTGCCCTTGTCTCTGGGACCTTAATTCTCAAAGGGAAATATTTCCAAATCTACATCAAAGATATCACTGTTTTTGAGTTTGGGAAAATGTGACTTTATGAATGTTCTTTTTTTTTTGCTTCAATTGTATGTTTGGAAGGAGATGTGTAAACACGCCTTGCTCTCAGTCACAAGTGCCTGCAAGCCAGTGACGTGTTGGTGAAGAAATACTGAGTCTGCCCTACACGCAGCTGCATTGTTCTTCCTGCAGCGATAGATTGTAATCTACTGTGTGGACAGGAACTCTGGGCTTTGTTGTATTGAAAATTCTCACAAACTCTGACAAGGAAATGTGAGCCGCAGCAACAGGCAAGCATCGTTTATTAAAAACAAAACAAACACACAGCATCTCTCCCCGGCCCCAGTTTCCCAGCACCTTGCTGAGGTTTGAGGAGGCAGTGTATTGCTCCAGAGACACAACCCATGTTTGAAATCCACAGGGCCGGTGTTCATACTGCTCCACAAGTGAGGGACAAACAACAGAACAAGCATGGGCACACACAGTGCCCTCCAGTACCTGGGATGAGAGAGGAAGCTTGGACGCTCGTGGTTCTTTCCTCTTAGATTTATTATTTGCTACAGGTGTATCTTAAGCATTGCTTTTTAAAAATATGAGTTTGAGTTGTTTTAAACTGAGATTCGTAATTCCTTTAAAGAGATTTGAGAGTTGAAATATAACTAAGACCTGGCACGTACACAGAGACATGGCGTATTTGTTGTCTCATTTGTAGAACAGTAACCATGAAAGCATTGCTAATGAATGTTTGGATATACAATGTTTGGATAACAGAGGCCCGCTGGATAGATGAAAGGTGTTGTGATGATGATTGCCATGGGTCCATGTGACGCTGTACCTCGTCACATCACAATGACCTCACTCACGCAGCATGTGAGAGTGCACGATACAAAACTCAACTGCTCTCAATAGACTGTTATTTATAACTCAACTTATCATGCTGCCACTCCATTTCCTTTTTAGTCTTTGCAAACCATGAAACATGTTAATGATACTTGGTTCTTAATAAATATAGCAGCAACCTCAGTAGTCGGAGTGAAGTCAACTTGATTCTTGCACCAATTCAAAATGTATTCATTCTTTTTAGGACAAGACTGTATGTTCATAAAGCGTCCATAACAGTGTTGTTGGGTCATTATTGCATCTGGTCAAAATGATCTAGCTCAGTACATTATTGTTCTTTATTTTATGTTTTATCTTAATTTAATTGCTATCTTTTTTTCAATGTTTGGATATTTAGGAGGAGTTTTCTCAAGTTTTTATGAAAAACAACCATGTTTTTAGACCTGTAAAAGCAAGGAACACACTTCCTCTCCCGCCTGTCCTGACCCCACTGCTCTGCAGTCCACCATTCTAAACCAAGCAGCTGTCATAAAAATGCTATCAGGTTGCTGCTTTGTTGTTGTCAAGGCTTGCTAGAATTCTGAGAGAAACTAAATGAAATGCCTCCTAAGCTTGTCTCAATAATAAGATGGAGCAGAGACAGATTTCACCAGTATTAGAAAAAAGGGAGAAGAAAAAGAGAAAGACTGAAATAATTGTTTCAGGTGAAACGATCCAGTGTACAATGATAGACCTATGTAGGTTTCTTCATATTTTTTACTTAATAATTTTCTTCATCTGCCGCTACCAGCTTGTGAAGCTATTCTACTCTCATTTCTCACCATTGTGTGGGAGAACAGCCGATTCTATGCAGCATGAATCAACTACTAAAATAAGTGGCAGGGTAACAGGGATATGTCATCTGACCTTCAAATTAATTTCCTCTCATTCCCATTTCATCTCTGCTTCTTCCCTCAACCTCTGCCCCTTTCTTTGCAGGATATGCTGTGAGACAAGAAATAAACCATATGCACACTCAAAACTTGCCTTACCAACACATCCCTCTTGGATTTCTAGAACAGCCAATTTGTGACAAAACATGATAATTTACTCATTTGATGCGATTTTTAGCATAGACACACATTTGAAGTTCCACGTTTCATTTCATCCTACATCTCCATGATATTTTTTGTGAGATGATGCTTTGATGTCAATTAGCATAAAAACGGAGGAACGATCACATTGTGTCTACTGACATTTTAAATAATGAGTTAAATATACACCAGTTTAAGTCATATATGGATGATGTTGGCCAAAGAGGTCAACGCATGTCCTGATGAATTAGCACATCCTCTGTTATTAGCCACTGGAAACCTTCCTGTGGAATAGGCAATGTGAACATACTCAAAACCCTCTTTTCAATTTGTCATTTTAAGCCAGTTTAAGAACGTGATTATCCAGCCACCCTTTCTCTGACTATCCATTCTCCTTCCTTTTTTATTTTTCTTTTGGTTTTTGCAATGGCATGCATTCAATTCACTGTATAATTACAAGCATAATCCTCCATTAAATTAGAAATTCAACTAGTAAGTAGGCAAAAAGAAGACAGAGGATTGAGGGGCTGGAGAGAGGCAAAAAGAGAGAAAGAGAGAGAGCCAATAAAGGAATGATTTTTAAAAAGGAAAGAACAAATGAAGGAAGAAATGAAGGAAGGAATAGAAAATGATTACTCCTGCACGTAGAAACTGCTCAATTGCAACTGTGTCTTATCACAAGATAAATGACTGGAAACCTTCAGGAGAAATTTAATCCAAAAGCAAGAGGGGCAGCTTTGACAATCTAGGATACAGGATGATAATTTAATTTCTCCCTAATCTGATGGATTAGTAAACAGAATTTAGCATTTATTCATCAGACGAGGGAAAGGAACACCTTTAAACACACATGGATGAAGGTTCCTCACATAGACAAAGAGAAGACAAATGTATACGAGAAAATAAACTCCAGAAGACTGTTAGACTGACTGCATCCTGCACAGAGTCTAGGGTTATAGTTAAAATAAATCATAGCAGAATTCTCAGATTGAGGTAACCAGGATACCCCTCTGGAAGTTGTAATCATTTCTTTAATTATATATGACCCCCATATTTTTGGTCAGCACTGTCAGCTTGCCAAACAGTTGGTCAGGGGCTGTAATCCAATAAGTGTTTTATTTTCAATTGCATATTCACAAATTAAACCACAGCTGCAACCCAGATCAACCTGATCTGCTCACAGAGGCATAGGAAAAGTCGATTAGTTTTTCCACTCTCTGAGGCCAAATAGACAATTAAAGTGGAGAGAATGGGGGGGCAGGGGTCTGTGACTATTCTGTGGCGAAAGTAAGATTTTGCAGACTGAAACATCAAGTTAATATGATTCAGTCCAACTAAAATTCACTATGTTCCAAAAAGACATTTTTCTTTTATTAAGCTATAAAATTCCAGAGGGTCCTATTTATATAACGATCATCCTATACTCAGTACAGCACTTCACAAGGTTCCTCATATGGAAGCGCCTTAAGTATTGGTTGAATGGATGTCTGAATGACTGAATGAAACATAAAACTCCAGCGGCACATGTGCCCAGGTATTTAAATGTATTTTCCCATTTGCTCCTGAAAAAAAAAAAAAACCTTTCCGAGATCCTCTCCAATCACAGTTGTCAGATCACATTGTCCTATATTTGAAATAGTAGAGAACTGTCAGCGCAGCAGATGTGTGGGTTAGCAATCCAATTGACTCACCCTTTTGTCAACGCTGCCACCAAACAGTGTGTATGCTCCAAATGAGATGATTTGGCAGTGGGCCTTGTGGCCCAGCTTGATAAGCCACTCTGGGGTTGCCTGCATCCCATTTCAAAGTGTCTGAGGTCCTTTTCCAAAGAGTCTGCCTCCAATTCAGCTTCCTACAAACACATCTGGGAGGTGGTAGATGATGGTTCATGTGCTGGGGTTCCTGCATTCCCCCACGGAATCCCTGGCTCCTGGATTAAGACTAACTAGACTCCAACTGTTTGAGATGTTTGGGAAGTGAACCAGGAAATAGGAAAGCTCTCTCATTTTTCTCTTCTTCTGTCTTTGTCATACTGACTTTTGAACAAATAAATAAATCATTTAAAGACACAACAGAACAGAAACAAAATTAAATGAATCATTGTTTCTTGTCCCATGTTTTGTCTACCTATGGACAAGGGAAGACATTTTACTAATGTTTACTTTAAAAATTAATATTATTTTAACTGATAATTCATAATTCTATATGTTGGTGATGGCACAATGTGACGTTTTCATGCACACGTATGCTTTGAATAATTCAGATCAAGTGTGTCCATTATCTCATTTATTTTTCATTTTTATGGTAAAACTTAAAGTCTTGACTATTTTGAGCTATATGTTATTACTGATTGAAATCTTCCTGGACTGTTATCTACCTCAAAATGTAATTAATCTTCCTGTGTCATTAAAACTTTGTACCCTGCAACCTCGTTGTGTTTCTAGTATCTACTAGTTGGGCATCTTAAGGTGTAAATGCTATTGATATCAATCAAGATTTGTCTTTTTGTCTGCAAATGGCCAAAATAACCTAGAAGAAAAAGAGCAAATGTGGAAGCATCATACTGTGAAATTTCAAAATTCATTGTAAAGTTTCTTTAAGAAAAACAGCAAGGGTCTGGCATGATAGCACGGGGGCTAAATTCTCTCTCATAAGGGTGCCAGCTTGTGTCCCGGCTGCTCTCTTCCAGTCCAGCCCCCTGCTTGTGGTCTGGAAAAGCAGCAGAGAATGGCCCAAAGCCTTGGGGCCTTTCACCCATGTGGGAGACCCAGAAGAAACATCAGGCTTCTGATAGGCTCAGCTCCAGCCACTGCAGCCACTTACAGAGTGAACCAGTGGATGGAAGATCTTTCTTTTTTTCTCTCAGTAAGTCTGGCTTGTCAATAAAAATACGTAAGTAAATGTATTTTTTAAAGTCAGCAATCAAAGAACACAGGACCAATCAAAAAACACAGGAAGCCTAAGAATAAAATCATAACTTTATGATCAATTGATTTTCTAACAAACATGCTAATGACACATGATGGGAGACAGGACAGATCTCCCAATAAATACTATTGAGAAAACTGAATGCCCAAATGTAACGAATAAATTAGATCCCTACATTACATACAAAAATTAACACAAAAATGCACAAGAGCTTAAATTTATAAAATGATAAAACTGCTAGAAAAAAAACATAGGAGGAAAAGTATGCAAATTGTGTCTGGAAATTATTTTTTCTTAGTTTAACTCCAAAACCACAGAGAACAAAGTAAAAAATAGACACAGTAAATTTTTCAGACCATAAAACTTCTCCATAGCAAACTAAATAGTTGACAATATAAAGGCATAATAGACAGAGTGGAAAAATATTTACAAACCATATCATAGATAAAGGATTAATATCCAAAGATACTGGGAATCTAATCGACTCAACAGCACAGAAATCAATGTCCTGATTAAAAACATGGGCAAAGGAACTGAACAAACAAGAAAATATGTAAACAGTTCACGATAAATGCTCAACATCCTTAATCACTAAGGAATGTACATTTAAACCTCAATAAGCAATCATTTCACACTCATAAAGATGGCTGAATCCAACAGATGAACGATACGTGTTGGCAAGCGCATTGAGAAGGACAGGTGCTGTGGCATGGAAGACGAAGCTTCCTCCTGCAGTTCCAGCATCTCATATCACCTGCTGGCTCAAGTCCCAGCAGCTCCACTGCAGCAACCTGTTCATGTGCCCAAGAAAGTAGCAGAAGGTGACCCAAGTGCTAGGATCTCTACACCCACTGCAAGAAGTAGAAGATGCTCCAGTTCTGACTGTAACAACCGTTGTTTTTTAAACAGATATGTTCTGTTATAAAGATTTACTTATTTCTTTTTCAAAGAAAGTCAGATATACAGAGAGGAGGAGAGACAAAGAGGAGGAGAGACAGAGAGGAAGATCTCCCCAACTCATGCAAGGAGAGGACTTTAGCTGCTAGGCTACCATGCCAGGCCCGGTGATAGCCTTTTAAAAAGTGAATCAGTGGAAGGAATATCTCTTCCTCTCTTTCTTCTCTTGGTAACTGCTTTTCAAATAAAAACAATTAAATCCTTTTTCTTCTTTTATGTTTTTAAAGGAGTATGGATACAAAGGAAATCTGATGGGAGATTCATGTAATGAAAAATAACACATAATTTGTTATGAGAACCAGTATAAGTTTGACCCATGGGCAAGTTTTAAGAGAAATGAGCATCATTTTGCGTTCAAAATGATGCCTGCAAGTAGGAATTTGTCTGTGTCTTGGAAAAGTTTATAACCTGCCACTATCACAATAATTGCAACAGTTCTATATAAGTTTTTGCCTAGGAAACCACTTCTGCCTTATTTCTCGAATCTTTTATGGCTACGCTAGCAATCAAGGAGCAAAGGCCTAGTTCCGCGTGTGCTTGGCACCCCTACATTCTCCCTTAGTGTAGAAGTCCATTACACTGCAATTGGCTACATTAAACAGGTCACTTATCACTGCTGATAATATGCATTTTCCAGTGTTAAGAGCCTTGTCTCTCCATCCGTGTCCATTCTTACTACTGATGTATGAAAACTGAGCTAAGATCATCTGATCTATAAGTACTTAGCTGATCTTCCAAGCCACGGTTCTATGATCCCTCTCTTAGGGTAAGTGCTTGGCACCACAGTTAAGTTGTCTCTTTGAACTTCCACATTCCACGGTAAAGTATCTAGATTAAAGCTCAGACTATTGTGGACCTATATGGGAGATGACTCAGCTGGTGAGAGATTGGCTCTTTCGTTTGGTCACTCCCTTTGCTTAATTTCTCTCTCCCTCCTTCTTCCCACTCTCTCTTCTTCCACTCTGTCATGCATATAATGAATGATTGAACTTAAAGCTTAAAAAGTTTCACCCTCTGTTTCCTATTTTTTATTTCCTGTATCATTTATTACTCACTAAATAGCATTGCTTACTAAATGAAGAAATAAGTGAAAGATTTGTCTTCTGTTATTGTTAATTGTAGTAAGCTTATATTCTCCACTGAACTGAGAACTCTCAGAAACCAAAGACTGGAAGACTCTGTTTGCTTCTGTAAGACCCTACATCTCCACTGCCTCTTGCAAAATAGAAATTTGGTAACTATTACTTGAATTAAATTCTGCTGAACTGCCCTTACGGGGCTTTTAATCTAATTGGAGAAAAAAGTCCACTAAGCAACATTTAGAAAAAGGCAACGCATCCAATTTAAAGCTGCAAAATAAGGTGGTATAAAATTAATAACTGAATCATAGAGAAATATACCATACAGAGGTTATTTTGGATCAATAGAGTCAATTAGGAGCAGAATAATTACCTTTCCACCAAGTCTTAAAAGCTGCTATTTTTTTCACTACAATGGTTAATATGTTTTAAATTTTAAGTTATTCTTTTTTTTTTACTACAATGGCTAAAATATAAAAATAGTTTATCACTTTTTTAATGGGCATTCTTATTTGAAGGGCAGAGTGACACAGGGAGAAAAAAGGAAAGATAGAAGATAGATAGATAGATGGATAGATAGATGGATAGATAGATAATTGATCATGTATCCACTGATTCATTCCCGTGAATGCCTGAAACAGCCAAGGCTATCAGAAGTGTTTAATAGACTCTTTTCTGACTTGTGACTACAAGTCTGCAAAATATACAATGAATGAGCTAATACATTTATACTGTTTTGACGATTCCATTTGTAACATCATCTGAAACTTTCATAGTTGCGAAAAACAGAAGTAAAATGATCATTAATCACCATGCTCCTCTGTGTACTTTCTTGTCAACCAGCTCAATGTAATTAGATGATTTCTTGTGTTCCATTTTACTGCAGAAGGTTCAAGTTCTGAGTTTCACTGACTGGAATCATATCCTGTCGTTTTCATTGTCACTTTCCCCGTGATTATAGCTCTCTGTAGGAGTGCATTCTGTCAGGCACATCCTTCTGTAATTTCTACTCTGCTAATGACATCAAGGAGTGCATCACCAGCGTCCTTCCCTCCCCACAAAGCACTGCGAAGTGTTGTAGTCTATGTGCAGGGAATGTGCTACACTACAGAATGGAATGCTTTAGTAAAAAGGCCTATAGAAGTCTGTTCTGTAGAATTTTTCGTGTAGGCATTTTAAAAAAAAAGAATTGAAACTCTGAGTGCCAACAAAAAGGAAACAGGCAAAAAGAGAGAGACCGAATGAGTGAGTGAGTGAGAAGGAGAGAGAAAGTGAGTCTATTCTATCCCCTGGGGCACAACAAGGAAGCCAGGCCAGATGAAGTCAGGAACCCAGAGCTGCTTCTGTCTCTTCCAAGGTCAGCCACACCTCCTGCCTTCTAGCATGCACGTGAGGAAGAAGCTGAATGAGAAAGGAAGTGGGGCTTGGATCCAATCAGACCAGGATATGGATTGAAGTGGCTTACCAGCGGCACTACAGCATCCACCCTCCCTCATGGTTGATCTTTGTTTTTTCCTTCAAACTGGTGGAATACTTTTGTATCAGTTACTTAGTTTTCTTTTTAATTCTCAATTTACCTATCAATAACATGGAACTAAAAAGCCACTTTGTTTGGGCCGGCACAGTGGCCTAGCGGCTCAAGTCCTCCCCTTGAACGCCCCAGGATCCCATATGGGCGCCGGTTCTAATCCCGGCAACTCCACTTCCCATCCAGCTCCCTGCTTGTGGCCTGGGAAAGCAGTCAAGGATGGCCCAATGCCTTGGGACACTGCACCCGCGTGGGAGACCCGGAGGAGGTTCCTGGTTCCCGGCATCGGATTGGCATGCACCGGCCCGTTGCGGCTCACTTGGGGAGTGAATCATCGGATGGAAGATCTTCCTCTCTGTCTCTCCTCCTCTCTGTATATCTGACTTTGTAATAAAAATAAATCTTTAAAAAAAACAAGCCACTTTGTTTTTGAGAATTTAAGGAAACATACACTGATGGAGTATGACAACAGAATTCGCAAAGAAAGTTTTAATCTCTTCCAATCTCTTATCCAATGGAAAGGTTTTTGCTTGCTTGTTTTTACACAGACTGGCCACCTGCTGAGGTCTCGCATACATTGCTAACATGGTTGGATTTTAAAAGAAATATTTTCTTATCATTCTTCTTTTCCTATTAATAAAATGGTTCTGATTAGGCTTAGTTGACGTAAGAACATTAATAGTAAGTACCAAACTTTCGAGTAACATCATCAGACCTTGTTTTATGTTTAGCAAAAGCAGCCAGGCATAGCTTCCTACTCTTTTGGTTAGATATTTTCCTTGTTGCCACTGGTTGTTGACAATGCAGTTTCATAGAAGCAAGAAGTGTGAAAGGAAGAGAGGTAGCTGAAATAGGGAGCTATGTCTTAAGTTCTCAATTTTGCATGTTAGTTCTAAAGTTTCATCTTCATTCTAAAATTTTTTACATATTTTCCTTGAATACACCAGCAAATGAAGAAATGACAGCACGTGGACTTTTGCAATGGCAAAATATGATGGAAAAGACTCTGGGTCCATCACTCAGAGAAGCCATCTGTGCCAGAATAACTGTCTGTGGAAGGAAAAAATAAATCATTCTCAAAAACCCCAGTGCTCCACAATCTGGGCCCATGCCACTATCATAAGGGCCAAGTATTCCATCTGGCAGGAGCAAGTCATGGAAAAGCACAAAGGGAATTTACCCAACTGGCCGGGGCAGAAAGTTTATTCTTCAATTGTCTTTTGCAAGTTTTCCCTCAGTGCGTGGTTCAGACAGTGCTGCAGGAGGATCCATGGCTGTACAGAGCTCCAGTAGGTGTAAATGCAAATCAGGTAGCAGAATAATTTCCCTCATATTGCCTCCCTACTAGACTATTCCAGATTAGCATGCCTCTTTCCTAAAAAGAACTTTAAGATAATGATTTTCAAAGAGAAAATTACCAACCACATCATAAACAACACTTACAGTAAGTTGAGGTTCAAACTTGCCATGATATAAATTTCAGAAAGCTTTGACAACTTAATACTCAACAGCTTTAACTCCAGAACTATCTGCTATGATGAAGGCATTAATGGGCGGTTTCTGCATCCCTACTTTCAGGCAGACTTTGTTTCAATATTAGTCTTCTATCTCCTTTCAGCATCCTTTGTAACCAACCAACCAAGGATTTTACTGCCGTGGTGAAATAATCCATTTCTTGGGAAGTTGCATTTAGGAAATTAAAATGATAAGGCCCAAACAGAACGAATTTTTCCAACAGTAATTCCATTTAAGTGCCTTTCACAGAGTTTTCTAGAAATTTGCTTAAGAACAGCTGAACCAACATAATGTCGTTTCAGACCTGGGATGCTGGCATCAACAGAAATTTTAACTAGCACACTTCTGAAACCTTAACCAGATGGATGTTAGCACAACATGAAGTACGCATTCTTTATTCTGCAGACATGAATCACTTTCCCTAACAAATTTTTGATCAAGAATAATCAAAAATCACGAGTGGAATTGTGGCCACTTGCATCTTTACTTGAACATGTATCTGTTGTTTTTTAACAGCATACACACAAACTGATCACTTTTTTCTCTGAAATGTTAACACCAAATAACTGAAATGTCTAAGACATTCTTGGATTTAATTCAAGGCTTTCCCATGTAAGAGTTAAGTTCATGCTTCTTATTGTAGAATTTAGGACAAAATAAAACACTTCAAGGTATTATTTACTGAAGTTTCTCTGAGTCTTATTTTGCTGACTTGGAAAAAATGAAAAAAAGATACCTGTTGGGATGGTAAGAAACGTCTAGATGCTGCTGCTGTTCCATAACATGGGGGATGGATCTATTTCCCATACCTGCTTGCTGCTGGTTCTTCATGGTTTGGTTTCTCTTAGTTGTTAACTTATTCACTAATTAATATTATTGAGATAGCTATGCTGCATGATGTAACTGAGAAGTACAAGAAAAAGTTGGTGCTTTAGAATTCAAAGTGATGACATACAGTTGAAGTAGAGAGGAGTCTTAGGAGGGAAAGATTGTGCCAGAGGGGCTGGTTAACAGAGTGGAAGTTGAGCCTACGCCAAGGGCAGGGGGTGTGAAAGTACGTTTCATTTTGATTGGGAGCTGGCAGAGTCCCCTCTGAAGCGAGTTGTTCCTGGAGGTGCAGTGCTGCACGGGGACCCTGATAAAGTGAGTGGGAGATGCAGAAAGGCCCCTAGGAGACACTGTCACCCAGTGCACTGCCTTAGCCATTTGGAATACCTCCTGGTGCAGGGCTGTCCTGAGCAAGAAACACAGCATTCGCCTTTCAATGGTCTATGCTGTGCCCAGTGGCATCAAGCCTGGGATGCAGGCACAGTAATCTAATGGGTTCTTTTATTTCCGGTAGTCTTGTGCAGACATGGTTGAGGAGCAACGAGGCTGCATTGCTTTTGTGGGTAACTGTAGTGTTTCCTGGATTTCCATTTGGGAAATTTGACTTACCCTGTATCTGTTCAGCAACTATTTTTGACTTGGACTATTTTTATATTTGTTCTCTGAAATGTCACTACTCCAGTCTGGTGAAATTATTTGGAATTTTTATTCTGCTGTGTCTTCTGTTCAATGTGGCTTCCAAATTTGTGTCATGCAAAGTTATGAGGCAACATATGTGTGCATATGATTTTATTAAAGTCATAGCAACATAATGGTGAATAACGCCAGGAATACTGCACTGTAGCACATAGCTGATGACTTTTCTTCCAAAATCAGACCAAGAAGCCAATAACTCTTTCCAATGGAATTACTCAAGAATTGTAAGTCTGCTCCAACATGTTATAATTTAGAGCAAGCATATAAAGTGAGGCTACGTGGAACATGCTTTGTTCAGCAGTATCTTATCGTTTTACATGCCAGATCTAGCACAGTCCATGACGAAAAGCTATTAAAACACACTTCACATGCCATAGACTGATTACGGTTCAGTCAGTAACATCAACTGATTGCTCTTACATCAAGTCCAAAATGATGTTTCAGCTTTCAATACTCAGTGTGATAAATTTAGCATTAGAAAAATATATATACATTATAGCCTAAATGATTAGATGTGAAGATATATGTACATTGTAAGCCTAGAAATTATATTAATGTATTTATTAACTAAAACCAGAAATTATCACATCATCAACTAAATGTCAATCGAAAATCATTGTAGTGGGTGAGTTCAAGTAATTCTCACAGGCTCTGATTTTGTTGCTGTGAGTATTCCTGTCACATAAAAGAAAAATACCCGAGAGCAATGTGGTCATTTCCAAAGATATTTTGGGTAGCTAAGTCTGTATTTGAGCTCAGATCTGTGTCTCTTATAGAAACTGCACATTTGGGGCCTGTGTTTTGGCTTATCAGGCAAGGTTTCCACCTGCAACGTTGGTGTCCTGAGGGCTCCGGTTCATGTCCTGGCTGTTCAGCTTCTAATCCAGCTCCCTGGTAATGGCCTAGGAAAGCAGCAGAAGATGGCTCACGAGTCTGGACCCCTGTCATCCACAGGTGAGACTCAGCTGATGCTCCTGACTTGCACATGGCTCAGCGCTGGCCACTGTGACTGAGACATGCGTAGAGCCTTTTAAAATGTTCACCCTTTCCCTTTGTTGAGCAAGAGTATCGCTGAGGGTGGGTAGGAAGTTTTTGGCTTATGACTGGTGAAGGGCTCAGAAATTATCTCCGGATTTTTTTTTTTAACTCAATAACCTACAGCCCATTCCTTGGAAACATATTCACATTTAAATGCAAAAACAACTGCCCAAGCCCCCAATGTATAGAAAGTATACATTTTCAGCAACTGACTTTCTTCCACCACTCAGGACAAAGAAGCCCAAATTTTCTGTTTTTCTTTTACTTTCAGTCCGTGTCTGTGAAGTAAAAAATATAGAAACATGGCAACAGATTGATACTTAGTCCTCTGAGGGCATATTTACTTAATTAATGAAAAAGAAAATACCACGGGATATTTCATTATTTCCAATTTTTCTTGTGAAGAAACTTAAAAGAAACATTCTCAACTGCTGTAGCCAAGGAGGAAATAATGTTGAGAAGCTACAAACATTTGAGGCATTAAGCAATGACATCTATAGAAAAAAATATCCACAAGGAAAGAAATCCTTGGGAATCGAAATATGTTAGACAATGCATCAAAGGTGGTGAAAAGTAAATAGAACGTCAGGTAGTTTATAGTCAGTGGAACTTAGAGAAATGAAGTCTTTGTGTGTCCCACTTCTCATGGTTCAAAAACAATAAGGCAGCATGGGGCCCTGCATTCAAAACACTTTCTGAGAACAAACATAAAGCTATATTAAAAAGGGAGCTCTAAGAGTCATGTCCCTGTTTGCATCTGTTCACATTGCTCCCACCTGCTCTAGTTTATCAGAGTCATTCAAGTGTGGTGAGAAGGACACCCTTGTTGTTTTGGCTTGGGCTATTCAGAACCATGTGGCATTTTGGAGAAGTGTCAGCCAGTCTCTTGCTTCCTGAGAAACTTTTCAACTGCCCTTATACCGTCTAGGACAGACTTTCTTCCAATCAAGTCTCTGCTGCAGATTCATATCGTTGCACCTTTTAAGTAAGAGTGACTTCTGCAGCTCATTGCTGGGATTTGCACACTCACAGAAAATGGCTTGATAAAAATAGCCTGGCAAATTGTAGAGGGGACCCAGCAATAACTAAAAAAAAAATCATATCCTGCTGTCTTCCTTCGAGTGGAGACTGTGTCTCCAATGATCAGAGAAATGAGAATTCAATCATTCTTTTCCAGAGGAGGACTGAGCTAGCTCATCAGAAACAGCAAGCAGGGAATAAATCAGTTTCTGGCCAGGAGTCGGAAGGTCAGGCTTCCATTTGCAGCTTTGCTTCAAATTAGGTGGCCAGGCTCAAATTACTTCACCACTGCTGGGTTTAGGTTTCGCAGTATAATTGACATTTTCAACCATTGGCTGCATACCTAACTCAAATTAAGCTGTAGATATAGACTATACATATATCCTCAGATATATATGTGTATGTCTACACACATATGTATGGGAGTACCTCTTTAAAAAAAAGATTTTACTTATTTTTATTGGAAATTCAGATATACAGAGAGGAGGAGAGACAGAGAGGAGGATCTTCTGTCCGATGATTCACTCCCCAAGTGGCCGCAATGACCAGAACCAATCTGACCCAAAGCCAGGAGTCAGGAACCTCTTTTGGGTTTCTCATGCGGGTACAGGGACCCAAGGCACTGGGCCATCCTTTACTGCCTTCCCAGGCCACAAGCAGGAAGTTGGATAGAAAGCGGGGCTGCGAACTGGTGCCCATATGGGATTCCAGCGTGTGCAAGACAAGGACTTAACCACTAGGCTACTGTGCCAGGCCCAGGAGTTCCTTTACTCGTCCCTGGAAAGTGGAGTTAAAAGTTAACTTTATTTCAGTGTGAACAAATTTGAAAATCATACATCGTTTTTTCATAAGCTTTTGAGTATCCTTCACCTATAGATATGCCTGCAGAAGCACAAACGATAGGTAAAGTACAGCTAAATATACTGATGTGTCTGCACTCAGTCTCTCTAAAAGATTTCAAATTTCATTGGAAAATGGTGGAGATCCCTACATTAGACATGTGAGGATACAACAAATGATCCTCCAGTGATCCTGGGTGGCAGACAAGATTGGAAACAACAGAAGTTAGTATCTAAACTCTTGAAAGGCAATTTTGCAATAATCATTTGTGAAGCTTTTACGTGCATGGCAATGAGGCAAAGGAAGGTGGGGTGACATAAATTATTATTTTGATAGAATATTTTAAAAGTGAATATGCACTTATTTTAAATGCTGAGTGTGAATAAGAGAGAACAAGAGAAAGTCATGCATACTGCCTGTCAAGTTGATCTCTGTGTATTTGTTGATGCTATTTCAGTCATCCTGTGTGTTAGCTTACCCTGTAGCACTGCAAAACTTGGGGTTTGATAGTTGTCTCAATTTTTTTTTACTGTGTAAATAATAAAATTTTCTGTGAATGAAGTATTTTGTTTCTTCTTTTCCAAATGTTTGAATCGATTATTTTCCTTTGTTGTAGCGGCAAACTTTCTAACACAATGTTAAGTAAAAGTGGCTACAGTAAAAATGCCTTCTTTGTACCTCATCATGGCAGGACTGAGTTCAGTGAGTCACCCCTAAATCAGATGCTGCCTAAAGGCTTTTGATAGTTGTTCTCCATCACATGGAGTGATGCTGTGCTTTGCGTTTGCTAAGAGTTTTGTTATTAAGCAGACACTGAATGTTGGGAAAGACTATTCTGCATCTGTTGACATTTTTTTTCTTTTCTACTTGGATAAGACAGTTAATATTGAACTTTATATTCCTGAGCTACAATGTCAATTTGGCTTCATGTGTTATAATATGCTACATATTTGGGGGTTCAGTTTTTAAAGAATTTATATTTCTATCCTTGCAGAAAATGCTGTTTTGTTTCTAGTACTTGTAGAGTCTTTGGCTAGTTTTGGAAAGAAAAGTAAAATAAATAAATAAATCACGTTTGCCACTTTGGTTTTTACATGATTGACATTATTGTTATACGTTTTTCTTAATTGGAATAATTTACCAGTAAAATGAATTACTACTTTGTGCAGAAAGATTTTAAATTATGAATTTGATTTTATCAAAGCAATTCATAGTATTTTTACTTGAGTGTATTTTTTGAGTGTTCTTATGCTCTGTTTTTAAGAAAATCTGACAAAATTATATATGCAGTAATATGAAGGAGTACACATTTTAGTTTTGATTTTGATTTTTTTTGTTTTAGATCTCACATTTAAGAAGAATATCCTAAATTTGTCTTTCCATGTTATATACTTGAATGTACCAAACTTTTTTTGTTTAATATATGCCATCAAAAGGTTGGCACGATTTTTTCTCAATATACCTGAATTAACCTTTTTTAAAAAGGTATGTATTATTTTCATTGGAAAGTTAGATATATACAGAGGAGAGGAAAGACATAGAGAGAGGAAGATCTTCTGTCCACTGGTTCATTCCCCAATTGCCTGCAGTATCTGGGGCTGAGCTGACCCGAAGCCAGGAGCGAGGAATTTGCTCTGGATTTCCCACACAGGTGCAGGGTCACAATATTTGAGCCATCCTGCCACGCAGGTGCAGGGTCCCAAGGGTTTGAGCAATCCTGAAGGCTTCTGAGGCCATAAACAGGAAGTTGAAGGGAAGCAGGGCAGTCAAAACACCAAACCAGCACCCATATGGGATCCCAGTGCCTGTAAGGTGGGGACTTTAGCCACTAGGCTACCATGCCAAGCCCAAGAATTAGCCTTTTAAAGTCCGTAAGACCAAGAGTGTCAGGACTCAGATCTGATATTGATAAACTATGCATGTTTAATGGTTTATTCTTTTATTTTATTGAAAGATTTATAGAAAGAGGATAGAAGGAGAGACCTTTCGTCTTTGGTTTCCTAACCCAAATAGTCAAAATGGCTGGAGTGAGCCAATCTGAAGCTAGGGCTCAGGAATTTCTTCCAGGTCTCGCACATGGGTGCAGGGCTCCAAGGACCTGACCCTTCCTCCAGGGTTTTGCCAGGACATAAGCAGGGAGCGGAATAGAAAATGGAGCAGCCAGTATACAAATCTGTACCTATATGGGATGCTAGTGCTACAGGTGGAAGTGTAGTCTAACATGATGCTGACCTGAGAGAAATGACATTTTTTAATCTAGTATGTATAGAGATTTATATTTGAATTTTTAAGGCAGCTTTCTAGCTCATGTTTTGTTATTGTTGCTTTTACTTGTTTTACCTCATTTTTTTCTCTTAGTTTTCTCTTTGCTTATTTTCAGTTTAATTTGCTCTTTTTTCTTCAATTTCTAAAAGGAAAGCCTGATCAATCGACGTGGTTATTTTATTTATTACTTTTCATATTTTGGTGTTATTTATTTCATTCTCGGACTTTCCCTATTTTTGATACTTTCTTATATGCTTTCAGATACTAAATAATTTAAATTATGAATCATATTGCTAGCATATATTTATTATCTAGATCTTGTTTTGTTGAAAATTTTATTTCTGTACCTTTCATTTGTTTATTTCTTGTTTTATGGTTTGTATATGTGTGTATATCTTGTAATTTTTGTTTGGGTATTGGAAATTGGCTATACATGATATTAGACACTGACATAAAACATACATTGAAGTAAGCACATCTGGTTTTCTTTGAGATTGTTAGTGTACACGCTTTGTTCAATCTAGTTGAGAATCAGGTTGATTGGGTTATATTGTTCCTAATTCCCTGGGTATACACAGACTTTATAGTCTAATGCTGGCTGCCACCATCTGGCATGCTGTATGGATCCTATAGTGCCAGCGTGTTTGCTCCAAGTGCCTGCTTCCCAGCTTTGGAAGGTCCTACTCCACATTAGGGTTGGGATTGCTCTCCAATAAAAACGTGCCACCCTTTGACACTTGGTGGAAAACACATGGCAACCAAGATAATTTTGTTTTTTCATCCCACTCTCACTCTTTGGCAGGTAAATGTACCTGAAGCTTTGGGAGAAGGCTTTTCAGCACTCTTACATCCACACCAACAGCATCTGTACTCTACCTTATACCCATGAGGGGAGTGAGAGTTCTTGCGTAGGAAAGATTTTCCTGCCAATTTGCAAAAATGATGTGGTTTTGCTTCTCTGTCTTCCCCAACAGCGCCGTGTCAATGCTTGAGAAATGGGAGCATTCTTACCATGGTTTCATTCTTACCATGATTTCAGCCATGGACAGGGCTGCTGTTGGCCAGAGTCAGACCCTTTAGCATCCACCACTCACTCAGTGGTGCCCTATCTACGACTGTGTTTGTGGGATGCAGGGATTTCTATCCTAGACAGCAGATACTCTTCTGTAGCTGGTTGCTTTTGTTTTCTTCCTCTCGGAGCGGCAATGCATCTTTGTGCATGCTTTGAAGAGAGTAAAGTTGCATGCCCCCTCCCCAGTGGCTAAAAAAAGTTCCTTTGAGATGGTTTCAAGAACATGGATGGAGCCTCTTACTAGATGACATTAAGCAGGCTCCTTTAGGTCTTTGCGTTGGCCTCAATATTGTTCATGAGCATTTGTATGAATCTATGAAAACATTATGTGTATAACTTCTGCAACTCTTGGGCTGCTGGCTGCTCTAAGGGGTCATACAAGTTCATAGGTGCTTTGGAATTTCAAAGAAGTTCTGCTGTATTATTTCTACCTGTATGTTTTGTGGTTTAAATTTCCTCCCAGTCTTTGCCCAAGGTGAGCCTGTTCTTTTGTTGTACTTATTTGCAGAGGGATTTGCTCTTACTCTTTGTATCTCGGTTTATATATTTTCTGATAACATTGAGAGTAGTTATGATTTTTATCATTTTTCATAGCCTCCTTAGAGTGGGAATGACATTGTCTTCATAAGTAGAGGTTGAACACCAGATTGTGGTATCTGCTCTTAAAATCTGTGTATGGTAAGATTGCTTTCTTTCATGCCTTCATCATTTTAAACTTTCTCAAAGAAAGAAAAAATAAATGCTTTCTGTGGTTCTCTCAATTTTTATCACTTTATATTCTTTAATATAGATGGATTCCATCTTACTAATGACTAACCAGAGACTTCAGCATCATTCAAATTTAATGTAACAGTTTCCCAAGTTATTTGAATCATTGAATTTAACATATACTAAATTGAAATCTCTATTGCTTTCTATACTAACTTCTTCAGGATTAATGGAAAGCTAATTGTTGGTAAAGATGGCTGTAGAAAGTATTTTTGTCCATAGAAGTAGAAGATGAAGATAATTTTCCCTTACCTTGGGTCTTCCTTGGTGGTCAGGCTTGCTTTGGTTCTAGATAATAGAAGTTGTACATACCATTCCTGTGTCATAGGCCATAAGAGTCTTGGCAGATTTTCCTGTCTCAGAATCTTGATCAAATATGTGAGAGTTGTGGCTGCCGTACTAGAGAGACCAGGAGAAGGCACAATGAAAGGTGAATGCTCACAGGGGGAGGGAGGACTTGGATGATAATAAGATCACAGAGAGCAAGAGGTCTAGGGATTCTAACTTTTCAAATTCATGGTCCAGCCATTTTGGATCCATCAGCTGTGTGTGCGTGCCTCTGGCCAAGCACTCCTGCCAATAATGGGGAATAGATAGACTTGACCAGTTGAGTTTTGACAAGCCTAATCATTGGAATCACAAGCAAACTAAGGTAGATTCTGAAAAGACATAAATCTTATCATTAAGCAAGCAAAGACTTGCTAAAAGTGAGGGATGAGGAATCAATTCTAGGAAATGGAAACGAATTATGTATTCTTTTATTTTTAATTTTTCATGATAGAGTTCCATAGGCTTAGGGGTTTCCCCTTCTACTTTCTCTATCCCCTCTGTTTTCCTCCATATCATCACAATTGTACAGTCCTTCCACAAGTCACAAGTCGCTCATTTGCTATTTAAGTGCATCATTGACACTAAATCTATAGAATGATCCTGGGGGATTTGTTGGAGGATTTCAACTGGTAACTACTCAGCATTATTGTAAGCTCTTGTAGAAGAACTGCACTTATTTATAAAAGACAGATAAGTGCTTATTTTGGGGTACATGCCCTTGATTTTAACAGCTAAAGTTACATTGAAATAAATGGTAGCAAACTTTAGAGCATCCTTAGCTCAGATGAATTTGCCCTTGGTTTCAATGAGCAGAAAGCAGCATTAACATTATTTCACTCTCCATATTATAGATCAGGGAGCCTGCATGTTGAATGTTACTATAAAATATTTACCAAGAGGTAGGTAAGAAAGAATTTCTCTGTGAGGTAAGTGTCTAATATAGAAGTTAAGATGCTCACAGCCCACATCAGAGTCTCAGGATTTGGTTTTCTGGTATCAGGACTCTGATACCAGCTTCCAGCTGCTTTTCCTCTTGCAGGCTCCTGGAGGCAGTGTGATGGCTCAAGTAGTGGGAATTCCATCACTCATGCTGGAGCCCTGGGTTGAGTTTCTGGCTCCTGACTTCAACTTAGCACAATGCTGGCCATTGCAGACATTTAAGGAATTTAAGGAGTGAACCATGAATAGAATATAGAATCTCTCTCTCTCTCTCTCTCTCTCAGATTTAAAAATTCTCTATAAAGGAGTGAAACCATCTCTTCACATTAATGCACAAGAACATTTACTTTGTATTAATTTCTTGAAAAGCATTGAAATACACAGAAAGTAATTTAACTGGGGTGAGCAAGTTTCAGACATTGCATATACACAGACAATGCTACAAGAATATCTCCCAGGACATTAAACTATACAGTCACGAGTTAGATTTATATCCAATCAAGATGCACTGAGTAAGGAAATCTTAGACACAAACAAGAATAGATCTCCAAGAGATTAAAAAAAAAAAGCTAGCTCGTGTAGTATAATTCAGCTACCTTAGATGAATCATAGTTTGATATCAGGCTTTATTATACAATACAGCTGAGAATCTAACTATGTGATGTTCTGACTTACAGGATTCGAGAAGGATAGGCATAGAGTACGAGAAGTGACAGAGTTCCGGCCTTGCATTAGCCACATCAGCTAAAACTAATCTCCACTGTAACAAAGGTCTTCTCCACTTGGAAATGCCGTAGGACAAGAAAGTATGGTTTCTGCTCGTAGCTTCAGCATTGCAACACACTTTTGAAGATTTGATTTCAGAGTTTCTCTTTTATATTTCCATTACTGTTACTAGAAATGCAATCACCTGAAAGAGTTTGCAAAATATATCTGTTTAAGCTTGCAGGCACATTTTCTAGGCAAAGGTCCTATAGCTTGAGCCCAAGAAACCCCCTACCAAAACCAGGGCTGTTTCTGCTGAATGCCATCTGCAGCATTTAATAACCAGAAATGCAGTCTCAGACAGATAGCCAGGAGAGACTGGGCTTTGTTCTCACATCCAGCAGAATACCTTCATGACTTGTTATCCACACTGACCCGTCGGTTGTTCCTTAGATTGCTGATGACAGGAATGTTCACTTTTCTGATGTAATTCTAAGTTCTAATACCGGAAGTCAGATTTTTGTCTTTCCGATACTTCATTTAGATTAGTTCAGTTACAAACTCCACATCATTTTTAAATCAACCACCCATTCACGTGTTTAGAACATCAGATATCCCCAAAATAGGGAGAATTATAGCTATCTGAAGACTCAGTGAGTAGCTCAATAACAAAGATGAATGGAAAAAGGTGCAGGCTTATGAAGGCACATTTACTCTCTCTTTCTGATATTTCTGCTGTTGAAATTAGACAGCAGCCCTTGCTTGGCAAACCTCAGATGACAGCTTTCAATAGTGCAGATCTGGAATCAGCCCTACACCCTGGCATTCAACCATCTTCTCCACTCCCAGCTGAGCTCAGAATGCGTGGGAGGCACAGGACCACAAATGCCTGCATTCCCAATGTGAGCCTCACTGCAACACAGCAACCCTAGCAGTGGGAGAGGGAGGCTGTAGCTCCATGGGGCTGGGTGGGATTTGTTAGGCAGCTAGAAGTTGGAGTGTTTGACACCACGTGTGTGATGTTTGGCCACACGCAGGAGTTACTTCACATTGACTGTGATCAGAGCCTGTTCATTTATTCTCCCTGAAGTGACACAACAGGAACTGAGACATGTAATGGAAAATTTTCTACCTGAGTCTTTTTATGATTTCAGCAGAGATATAAACATCCTCATTTTTCACAGTAGAATAAAAACTCTTAAACAGACATCCAACAGAGCTTTTTGGCTTTTCAAGTTGAGGAGCATTCCAAGAGAGTTGCTGCTTTAGAGCCTAAGCCTTTTCAAGCTAAAAGCTGCCACTCTGAGGTCACTCACTTTTCATGTTACCGGAAGCAGAGGGAATACTTTGAAAGTAATAAAATTCAAATAGAGCACACTGGGGACTAGGAAATGGGCTCACAGTGCAGGTTGATTCATTCAATTGCAGCTGAGTGAAGTTTAAAGAGAAGATGAGATGGGGGAGCTAGAGGAAAGATGAGCAGAGAAGGAGCTGAGGAATGGACAGAAATGACCTCTACCAGTCACACCCTTCCCAATGCTTACCACAAACCTGTAAAGACGGAAACATAAGACAGTGTGCAACTAGGACCATTCCAGTAGGAGACACCCTTAGTCTAAACCTCTTCCAACCAGCACAAGTTGCACAGCTCACTGTTTCCTTATCTATGAAAGAGTCTTGTTGTTGTTGTTGTTGTTGTTGTTGAGGCTGTTGAGGCTGTTGTTCTAACTCATACCAATTGTTGACCTTGTTTCATGGCTTCTCAATTATAGAAATGCATAGTGATGGAGTAGTGGGGTCAACCATATCCAGATGTGGGGGTATAATGCAACATGCATCCCTGCTTCCAGGTGAAAGAGGATTCCCAATTAAATTGTCGGACATGTGTAGACAATGGGATGCTGGACTGTCTGACTTTGTCTGTACCAGCAATGTTGGGATACACTTAAATAACAGACTGATGGAATTATAATTCCTCATGAAGGATTATACTACCGTAGTAAAATGGGGAAAATCTGTTGGGGGTAGGAGTTTGGGGGGAAATCCCAGTCTATATGAAATTGTAACACATAATTAAAAATTTTATATATATATGGCAAGACTAAGATCTCTTCATCTGGTGCTTCTTTCCTGAACATTTGCAAAAGAGAGAGCGGACAAAAATACAAGAAAATGAGAAATAAAAGCAGAATGTGACTTTCCATAATTCTCTAAGAAAATAAAATCCCAAGGCATACCAGGACTATCATTCATACATCTTCAAGCTGGTTGAATTTGTGAATGCAAAATAATTTTTCTGGAAACAAAAAGCAATAAAGGAAAAGAAATTGTTTTGTAGTTAGTCAGATGACTGGATGTGGCCTCTGGTTCTCCAAACCTGAGCTCAGCAAGGAAGCTGCAGCTCGCAGGACTTCGTCACTTGCCAAGAAGCTGCTTGACCAGGCTCACTGCTAAGACTCTGGCTGTTAGTTGTCCCCTTTAACGTGATGTTGTGCTATCACAGGGCAGTGTTCACAGGGAAGTATAATGTTACTTTCAGAGCTGGGATTAGTACCTTAAATAGCAAGACAGTGGATGGTAATACTTGACTGACCAAAGTAATATCAGCTCGAAAAAAGAACTGCCAAGTTGTGTGGTTCACAAGCGTTTCTAACACTTGGTTCTGTCTAACATTAATATCAAGTATTCTCTACTTACTTCTCATTGGGTCTGAATTCCTTCCAGGGGGTAAGAAGTTTTAACTTTCACACACATCCCAAAGAATAGGAAGCTGAGACAGAAATCTCTCCAGCTCTCACGTGTCTTCTGCAGAGCCTAGAATCTCTTGTGGTCCTTTGATCCACTAAGTTTTCCATTAAGGTTCTGCCTTATAAGAGAGTAACTGCTTCACCATACAGTACACAAAATATGTAGCACACATATATGCTGTATGATTAGACTGATTACTATGGATATAAGATGGGTAGTAAAGGTTGACATTACCTATGAGGACATTTTGAAATTTCGTGGATTACAGAACTAAAAGATAAAATTTAGGGGTACAAAATGTTTTTTAAATATGTACATAGTTTTTCATATCATGCACTTTCATCTTTTTTAAACTAAAAAATTGCTTATTTTTGAAAGAATGACAGATTCTGTAACTAATAGATTAATAGACTAATAAGAGGATCGATTAAGCCAGTATTGATTTACAATCTGGAATTATATTTTACGGAGTTTGAGCAGCAAGAAAAAAGTGGTTTTTGGTAGAAAGATTAACTTAATTTAAATTTGCTAGATGTAAGTCTAAACATCCGTTCAAAATGACGTTCTAATCATTGACTACAAACTCAACCAAAGATTAAATGTGAAGGGCAAGCCTACAATTAGAAATCTTTCAACGAGTATGCACTCTCCCCTAAGATTTTGAAACTGTGCAGTCATTTTTGCATTATAAAGAGAACATGAGTTTCATAGGGTATGGAAATGCCAACTATACCGCTTGCTTAATTTCATCAGCCTGCTGCTGGAGAGGGTGCTGGCAGCCCTGCCAAGGCTAGTCTACCTGCTTAAAGCCGGCAAGCACAGATTCCATGTTGATTTTTGTTTGTTTGTTTGTTTTTTATTGGCTAAGTGGTATATCAGGAGATTAACTCAGCCTGAATTTTTTTGCGTCTGAATTTGGTACCTCTGCCCGAGAGTTCTTAGGGGCAAATGCATATTTGACACCTATTTATCTTTGTCACAGGGTTGCCACAGGGGCCAAGGTGATACTGACTTGGTGAGGTCCTTTGAGGAGAGGTGGTAGGGAACAGGATATATTTGCTTGGTTCTATTTTCACATCTATCTGTTCCTTGCCAGAAGGTTAAGTTTCCCCCACCTCTCTGTCAGCACTTCCAACTTTGCACATCCTTCAGTCCATTAGCAATGCCATGGCAGTTGAAACCTAGCTGGGGGCAGTGCTGACAGCAGCTAGGACAGAGCAGGATGTTTGTGTGTTCTGCTACTCTGGTTGCGTCATTTTTTCTTCTTGACTTCTTTTTACTCCTTATATTGGTGAATTGTGTTTAACAGTCAGAGGGTCAAGTTGTTTAAAAGAATGTACTCTATTAGGTTGCTCCGCGTTAAGAAAGCAGGTCACAAAGCTAAGAGATTGCAGGGATACATAATGGAATCCTAGAGATAAAAAATACAGAGCAACCTGTCAGAGCAAAAGCTAGAGCCATTGGGAGGCAATGGTTTGCCAAGCCATCCCTCCGATCTTAAGTCTCTGAGGTTGGAAAACTCCCAAGTGACCTCTTAGAAGACTTCGATATAGTAAAGTAAGTGAAAATGAATCTGAACTAAGTTCTAAATCTCAAATTGCAAATTTGGAAAGGAGATTTCTGATGCTATTTTTCTTTGGCAATAGAAGTAAACAAATGCTTTTATTTTCTGAAGCAAATATCCAACACAACTATGAAGATTTTTTTTTTCAAGCATTCTCAGCTAAAGTACACACACTCTTCACTCATTCTCTTCCCTACATTCGTTTGCTTTCCCCTATCTCTGCTGTTGCTCAGTTCCATATTCTGAGAGCTTAACATGTGGTAAATGTCTTAGCTGGACTACTTCAGTGATGTGCCAAAACATTCCCATCTTAACATGGAGTGACGAAGTCACAGAGTAAAGATACTGAATTGCTTCAGCCTGTCTGATTCTGGGATCTATGATTTATAAGGACCTCTAACTGTTTCTTCAATGAAGGAAATGAAACAATCACAATAATTCATATTGCACTGATCACATTTATCCTATTTTTTAAAATTGTTTTAAAAATATTTCCTCATATTTGACCATGGTAAAGCAGATTTTTATTCATTATGTCTTACTTTTTATAGTAGCAATCTCCCAAGTATATGGTCAGATATATGCACATGTAAATGTATAGGCCTATTAACAGTGGAGGGCCATTCTGCAAGGCTACAAAGTGAACTGTAGTGACCTTCAGAAGATAAATAATTAAGTAGTATGAATTTATTCAAGAAAATTCATCTGCTGAAAATTTTTACATGTATATAAGCCAAATCAATTTTGATCTTAAAATCAAATCCAATCAAACAAATAATAATAACAGAACATGTATTCTTTTAAGGAAACATTGACTTTCCAGTGGATATGCACTGAGGCTGATTTTTTAAAATCATCTTTAAAACATTCTTAGTCACATCATTATCACTTTGTACAAATTAATTTTTGTCATTAAGAATTAATTAAATGATCAATTTATTACCTTTCAGTTTCTCTAGTCCATGCCATTATTTTGACCCTTCCTTTAAACAAAAACAATTGGGTTTTATTTAGATGCACTGATATTTTTGGTTTGACTAATCAGCGCATCATTGACTTTCACTACAGTTTCTTTTTAAAAAAGATTTCTTTATTTTTATTGTAAAGGCAGATTTACTGAGACAAAGAGAGACAGAGCAGCAGATCTATCATTCACTGGTTCATTCCTCAATGGAGCTGAGTCGATCTGAAGCCAGGAGCCAGGAACCTCCTCCAGCTCTCCTATGTGGGTGCAGGGTTCCAAGGTTTTGGGCCATGCTCCACTGCTTTCCAGGGCCACAAACAGGGAGCTGGATGGGAAGTGGGCCTGCTGGGACTTGAACTGGCACCTATGTAGGATGATTGTTCATGGAGCCAAATGAGCTATCGTGGCGGGCAATACTGTACTTTTGTGGGCAATTGCTCCCAGTGGGCCTGCTACCTGGTAGGCATGGCTTGGAACTTACCTTCCCTTGGCCTGAGGCACAGCTTCCAGGACTACACATGGTGTGTGACCTCCAACACGGCTAGAAGGTCCAGGGAAAAAGACTTGTCGTATAGTCAATTACAGTATCTTTGGTAGGTGGGGGCCTACCAGAAGATGCCCTCCTGCCCTCCCCTTTCTTAGCCTTTAAAAGAGGTAACTTAAGCATAATAAAGCAGTCACTCCTCACCAGCTTGTCTTGATGGTTCTTCTGCCTTGTTCTGCTGTCTCATCTTCAGTGACCTCGGGGACTGCTGGCAGGTGAAAACCCCGAGACACTTTGAACTGACCAAGTTAAACCTTATATTCTGGATTTCATCAAAGCACTACCTGATTGACTACATCCCTTTGCACAGGAAGTACTGATTATTTTTCAGTTCTCAGCATCGCTGTTCACCCACGTGTTCTTTCATGCACTCCTTCTCTTCACTGTGCACAATGTGATTCACGTACTTTACAGATGACCAGTTTGCCTTCATTGTTGGGCATGACCCGACAGGGAGAATCACAGCAGCCGAGGAAGACGTTTAAGAAGACAACCACAAAAGTAGTTCTATATGTGTAGCAGCATCTTTTAAATGCTGGGAGTCCCAGCAGCTCCTCACTACAGATATAACTAAGGCACAGCAGGCTCTGTAGCTGCATAAATGCCTGGCATTTTTTTAGACTCACATACAATTTAGCTAAGGTTTATGTGTGGTGCTTGAATCATGTTTTTTTTTTCTTTTTTTTTTTTTTTTGGTAGCCAGTTTCATTTTTAGTCACGATACATGATCAATTTTCAGATGAATCATGATGTAGTCATTGTCTCTGTTATGATGGAATAACTTGAACTGTTTTTCAGTTCCACAGATTATTCTACCTATAGATGCCTCATAGAATATTCTCCAGGAAGGAATAATGCAATGTCTGTCAATTTTCATCCATGGCACTGCCGAGGACGGCTAAGACTCTGGTCTTCAGGTGGCTCTGCTCCAATCTGAATGCTGAATTTGTCTGTGATTGCCTCCATGTCCTAGCACAAGTTAATGAAATCTCTCTAAGCCTCAATTTGCTCAATTGCAAACAGGGTTTTCTGTGAGGATTAAAGTATATTACATGCATAAGACTCCCATTCAAATGGGTGCTGTTTAGTGGTCATTTAGCGGTGTTCATTCTTTGATACTGCATAAGTTTGTGGGCAGTAGACGCACGCAAGGAGATCAGGACATGTTGGGTGGCAGATAAATCTTCACTAGTGTCTCTGCAAGAATGGCTTCAAACACGAATTTCCTCTGAGAGCTCAAATTTTCCAACTGCATGAAAAGGCCTCCAAAATGCATCTCCAAGCCAGGCTTAACCCCAACCCCTTCCCCACACAAGCCTTCTGCTTCAGCAAAGGGCTCTCAGACTCTGTGGGCACCAACTGTGGAGGGAAGCTGTCCCCTCCTAAAGCATGTTCACATGCCCACTTTCTTTGAAGCCAAACTCAAATTTAATTTCAATGAAACTCTTCCCAGATATTATATCCTCATCTCCCTGTCTTCCAGATGCTGTTATCATAAGAATAGCCGTTGCACGTTGTGGCGTTGTCTTAGCATTCCAGACTTTCACAGTGCTTTATCACATAGTTAGCTCTTAAAAGGGTATACATTCATGGTCTTATACGACTGTAGGTCAAGAGTCTGAACTCATTCTCCCTCTATTTAGAGTTATGTTATTTCAGAGCTGTTTTCTTTCTTCAGCTCTCAGGGTCTCTCCCTTGTTCATTCATTCATTCAGGTGTAGCAGGATTCATTTCTGTATGGTGACAGGTCTAAAACACCTGTTACCTTCCTGCCTGTTATCTCTAGGCTGCGATTAGCTCCAGGGAGGCTTCCTAGGTCCTGCATGTGGCCTCTAAATCTGAGAACACCAATGGGACACTGTCTTCTTTAATTATCTCCTCTTTCACTTTTAAGACCTCCCATGATTGTGTTTGGCCCATCAAGATAATCAGAACAATCTCTCAATCTCCAGGCCTGTCACTTTAATCTATTTGTGAGGTCTCGCTTGGACATCTTGGTGAGTCATTGTTTCGTCTACTCAGATAGTTTTGTAAATTCCATGTACGATTTTAATTATACATGGTCATGTCTGAATGACATAAATTTTTCCAGTGTATCGATGTCTAGTTTCCCTGTCAAAATCCCACATGGGAAGGAGGGACAAACATGTCATACTTCATCAGTGGCTCTAACTGACCCTTCCCAGAACTCTCAAAGCGAAATGACAGTGAAGACACCTAGCAGATGAGTGAGGCAGTGATATAAGAGAGTCTTCAGATTTTTAACTTTATATTCTAAACATTCAAATTTATAGAGGACTTTTCAGAGGAGTTTTGTTTTGTTTCTCATCAGAACACTGTTCTCTAAGATTTATTGTAATATAGGCTGTTCCATAAGGAAATGTCATGAACTTAATTAACAGGTGTCTTGAACTTCAAGCTTGAGTTTATTCATGTAGAATAAATAGTTGTCTCCACAGTATTCATTAAAATTCTACATTTCAGCAATGGGTAAGGAGGCAAAGTGTTTCTGTGTGACAGACGTTTCTCTGAAAATCATCTTTCAGGTTTGCATAGTAATTTTCTGAGTGGGGCAATTAATTTATCTCAATGTGAGTGATCTACTAAAATAGCAAACATGTCTCCCCTTCATATTTTTTTTTGACCTTTCCTCATGATCCATCCCTTTCTACGCAGTGACTGTCAATATGGAAACCCACACGCAGCCAACAAGTAGGAATTTCTTGTCCTTTTACACAAGTTGCTTCCCTTCCCTAGGATTTTACTTATCCTTTTGATTTCTCACCAGGAAAGTTCCTCCTTACAGAACTTTGCTCTTTACAGCTCTGCTCTTTCTCACTTAGTGAGAAGGCTTTTACAACTGCTTCTTCAGAAACCAGCACCACCTTCAGCTCCATGAAGATTAATGTGTCCGTTTATTGATTGACTCATAACAGCCACCGAGCAAACAATTTAACAAGGATCTATGTCCAGACTTTTGTCATATAGAATGTACTCTGAAGCGCTGTTTAATTCCTTTCCCCCTGTAGGATTAGTATGTCTTGTTTGTGCATTGTTTGTGGTAATGTTCCAGAACACAGGGCATGGTGTACACATTTGAGCTCAATGTGGCATTTCTTGCACTGAAGTGGGGTAAAGCTATCATACTGAAAGACTTCTCTGTGGTACAAACGTATGCTAGATCTACCCAAGGATAAAATGGATGGTGGGTACTTGGCTTAAAGCTGATCCAGAACTCTGAATGTTCATTTGATCTTGTCCATAACTCTTTCAAGTGTTTGTTGCAAGCTGAATCCCTTCTTGTATAAATTGTGGAAACTACCTGAGCCTCTAAGAAATGATACTTACACTCTGTGACAGGTGGCCATGATTCAACATGGTATTGACTAATCTGGATTCTAATCTGAAGCTTAAAAAAGTGAGTGGGGGAAACAGCATGATCGTGCTATTCACAAAATAAATCTACTATTCAAATTTCCAATTAAATATTTTTTTATTAGTAGTAAACTTCACATAAATACTGGGAGGTTGGATGGGGTGAGAGTTCACCACATGAAAATATATATGACTCACATAGTAGTCTCTATAGAACATTCTGTCTTGGGACAAATGCTCAATATAATAAACTCATTTAGGGAAAATAACAAAACTACCACCAGCTTGTGCTTGGCAACTGATCCCGGATCTCAATATTGTGTTCTTCAGCAAACCCAAAACAGAAAAATGATCTCAGATAGGCCTATTATTTTGGCAAGTGGTGAGATGCATTCACATTTGTACATATTGAGTAGCAGTTGGCATTTTATAAACGGTTAATGCTGGTATGATTCCAAGAGGCATTAGAGATATTGGAGTTGGTAGCAACCTTACGGCTCAGCAACTCTGTATTTCTCTCAAAGTTGGACAGCATCCATAGAGCAAATTCATTACGTAGCAGGCACTTGAGAATGTGTTTCTGGAAGCAAAATGAGATGGTGATGAGGGAAATTACACAATGAACATTTCCAAAATAGGTATAAGGAAAAAAATATTTGTTAGGAATAACAAAGGCATTTTGCTATTTCTAACAATCTGTCTACCCATGAAAAGTAACCCTTGGGTGGATTTTAAGGACAACAAAAAGGTATTAACAAGCAGATCAAGCAGGCAGGCTCAGAATCCTCGGGTCTGTCCACTTATTTTCTTTTTCTCACATGATGTGGCTCTCCAGCCTCAGGAACCTGAGTTGGATCCCAGGCTGTCTACCGTATCTGTCTAATCTCTTTGGGTACCAGGCTCTGGCTTATCGCTGCACACCTCTGCTAGTACAAGGGTTTCATTATCCATCTCCCTGCTTTGTTTTCCCTTCTCCTCCTTTATACTGGCTACCAAAACCAGGTACCTGTATGGGGGAAACGTGCGTGTTAAAAGACCTGCAGTATTTTTACTTTGCTTGCAGGTGAAATTCACATGTGCTTGCCTATCATTTATCAACGGTGCATATTTAACTCTATCCTTACTCAATGTTTTAGCAGAAGAAGACAAATTCTCATTTTTGGTGTACATAATTGGTCTTTCGTGGAATGTTTGCAGTAATATAAATTTTTTCCTTTTGTTTTCTATTTATATAAAGTGAAAAAATTTCATCTATTTCACAAACAGATCCTATCGATCTTTGTTAACCAAAGTCCAACTCTTCTCCATAAGATTCAGTTCAAATATTGTCATGCTCTATCATGATTAATTTGTTTCATATGCTTTAAGTGGAAAATATTTGTGGATCTCACTGTCATTGGTAGGTCTCAGATTCTTCCAGTATGGCATCACAGTTAAGTAACAGAAGTAGACTTGGAGTAGGGTGGCTGCCTGCATCAGGATGTGGGAGATGGTAACTTGTGTGGTAGTTCCTGACTTGTGAGTACCAGATTTGAAATCCAAAACTAGGATCCCTTGTGTCCTAATCAACACCTGTACCCTACAACATGCCTGAAGGTATGACGTCTTAACCATTGCATGTAGAATACATGGAATTGAAATCCGGTGGTGACACTTCTTAGGAATATAAAGTTGGAAAATTCACTTATGACTTCTGCCTCCACTTCCTAATCTGGAAAAGGGACCCAATAGGCTTGTAAGTGAAATTAAAATAAAGCAATCTAGCTAAAATATTGAGTGCAGTGCTGGAAAGAGATAAACCTCTGAAAATGCGGACAGCTCTATTACATGATGACTGGAGAAAGTAGATTTTTCTGAGAACAAGCAGGTTACCATCTTCATTACTGAACATCTTTGCTCCATATCCTTCTCATTACTCTAGGCTGCTGCAAACGTCCACTTAAAAACCCCAACAAGAACCATAGAACATCAGTCAGCCTGAAAGCCCACAGTTTACCTATTAGATTCTCCGTGGTAATACCCTCCTTGGCAACCAGATGCTCAAGTGCCAAATTGTGCCACGGGGGAAGAGTAATATTCAGCTTTTAGAAAAATACAATTAGCAGTAAGAAGTAGCTGAGATAGCTAAATATTTACTCTTAATTCATTGTTCCAATTGAAATCTTCACTATCATTTATAGACATTAAGTTGTGGGAATGGTATTATGCATCTATGCGTTACTTTGTTTCTCATTTTTCTCTCCAGGCCATTGGAATAGTTAAGTGAAAGTGAACATGTGAGACATTCAGCATGGATTCTGTAATACAACCATAGAAATTCTATCTATATTATTAACTTGTTTTCATTTGTGGCTGTTGAGGGACTAAATTTTTGTTATAATATAGGGGAAAACAGTGAGGTTAAGAGGATGGGGGAGGAGGAGGGGGATAAGCCTGAGCCTATAGAACTGCATCATGAAAAAAAATCTAAAAATTAAAAAAAAATCCAATGGCAAAATATTTGCTGTCTTCACTATTGTAACTTGCCGAATCTGAACTCTATTCTGCATCATGTAGACTTACAATATTATCATTTTTTCTTTCTCTACAGTAAGTAGGCTGAAACAAATTTTCAAAGGTTTGTCAGAAGGCAAGGAATAGATAGCAGTATGGATTAGTGCTCATACTACCAATTTACAACAGCTGCCAGGGATAGTACTTCAGCAGACACCTACAGATCGATGACTAGAATGTTCTTTCCTTTTCCATTAAGGGAATCTTGTCGAATGGAGTGGATAACTCTTAAGACTTGGCAAATCATTCTGAATAACATAATTGTGACTTCTGAAGCTGGGCCATAGACACCTAATTACTTAGAGGGACTCTTGGGCATCCAGCCCACCAACTCTTGGATAGTGCTTCAAAAGTCACAGGATTTGCCTACTTACAAATAAAGGTAAGTCTCATTACAATGTTCAACAGCTTCTGTTCAGTCTGTGTTGGAAGGTCAATAAAATATGAAATGTTTATGGGTGTTACATCCCACTCAGGGATGTAAGAAATGTTCTAGCCTAGCACGTGGGTCAAAAACAATCCTGGTTTACAGTGTTCCAACAAGAGATTTACTGCAAATGAGAAACTGTATGACATTAATTTATCTCAAAAAAGGTCTAACCTTTCCCTTAAGTTTTCTTCCATGGATGTTCTATAACTGTTAACCTCAGATTATGTATATTAAATATGGAATTGTGTTTTCTGCCAGACCCTGATTGAAATTATGGGGTGGGAATTTAGCACAGCAGTTATAATCTGGATTAAGTCACAGCACCACTCTCCATCTAACTTCCTGTTTAAAAAAAATACACACACACAGTGAGAGGCAGCAAACAATGGGCTCAATTACATAGGTCCCCTCCTGGAAGCCCTGATCAGATCTGAAGCTCTGGATTTTGGTTTTGTCCATCCTTGCCGTTGAGAGCATCTGAGAATGAACTGGCAGATGGAAGATCTTCATCTCTTTTTACCTCCCTGTGTGTATTCCTTTTCGACATAAATAAGTAAATAAAAAATTAAAACATAAGTTTTTGTTATGTTTCTAGTGAACTGCAACCACTGATGTTCCATTGGGAGGTTAAATCTCACTGTCAATTTGTATTCAGAGAAGTACTCAGTACCTTTATCCTATTAGCTGAAGCGATTTGGAGTCATTTTACTAAACAGCTGACGTTGGAATTCCTTATCATGGGCTGCGGACATCTGTAGGCCTGCTGACTCACAGCCAAGTCCTTAGAGGAAAGATTTCTGTCATTGTATTGCAGCCACGAGGACTTGCTGGAGTTATTTTGCACTTTACTGATGGTATCCGATGGCTGGAATCTGAGACACTATAATCTCTCTGGCTATGGCTCTAAGCTACGCATTGGAATTTCACTGCTTTAATCAATTCACAGATAGTCACTGTACCCATGTCTAGGGACAGTGTGATATTTCAGAACTTGTATATGATTCACCCCATGGAATCTGATTTTTTCTGAGTAATGTGTACCAGACTAGAGGTCTTCATGTTCCTTTTTCTGACTTTCTCAGTAAGATCATGATTTATGCCCAGTTTTCCATCCCTGCATCTACCTAGTCTTCTCATTCTTTCCTGGATTACTCTCAACTAACCGCACTGAATTTTGCCTGAGATTGTTCACCTTTTACCTGCACAGCCAGAAACATCATCCATTTAAGCTAAAAGATCAAATCACGACCGAGGAGCAGAGAACGAAGAATAGGCCAATTTCTACTCAGCTGTCTGGATGAAGTAACAGGCACAGTGAATTCCAAGTCAGAATGGCATCTGAAACTTTTGAAAAAAGTAGTTTGGAATTGTGGATTTTGAGGAACTGCTCTGTTGGCTTGCAAGAGAGCGCTAAAGTGACACAGTTGGGATTGTTTGAGCAAAGAAGCTTAATGTTAATTCTAATGTTTGGCTATGTTCTGCTCTGACAAACCTGGTATTTTGGAAATGACATACATAATCATTTTCAGCACTTCCTCGTGAAGATAATGTTTTAGCTTTTCACTTCATTTGATCCAAATTCAAACACAGTGGACACTGTCAGAGGCCACCTCCAGTCCCCCACTTGTCACCCCTGACTCTAACCTGGTTAAATATGAACTCTACTTCTAACCTTCCTAATTCCCTTTTACAAAAACACTTGTGATTTGTTGGGTCTACTCCATTAATCCTGCACATTCTCATGAGTTTAAGATCCTTCATTTAATCATGTCTGCAAAACCTCTTACTGTGAATGTAACATATTCTCCATTCCTGGGATGAAGGAAAAATATTGTTAACTGGTTTGATAATGCAGTTGACTTATGTAAGAACCCCTGTCCTACTTTCATTTGAATCCTCTGAAAGAGCATTTCTCTATCAGATCTGCAGGAAAATATCATCCGGACCTTGATAGAGCCTCCTGCCCAATTTACCCTAAATGGTTCTTTTTTCCATTAAAATGAGGACTGTTTCATAGACACGGCCTTTGTACAGGTGTGTCCCGTACTCCTCGGCCTCAGGAGGACTTTTTCAACCATAAATCCAAGGTTCCCAAGTCTGAGGAAACTTGCATCTATTCAAGCTTTTCCTTGCAACTGCATGAGGCACAGTTTTCAGGTAAGTATCTTCAACACCACCAAATCTGGGTAGTTTCATAAACAGCCCTGCCTTGATATATGCTCAGTCATCTTGTTTTTTTAAAGGCTTACTTATTTATTTAATTTATCTATTTTTTAAAGAATTAATTATTTTTATTGCAAAGTCAGAGATACAGTGAGGAGGAGAGGCAGGAAGACATTCTGTCCGATGATGATTCACTCCCCAACTGATCACAAAGACCGGTGCTGTGCTGATCCAAAGCCAAGAACCTCCTCCAGGTCTCCCACGCGGGTGCAGGGTCCCAAGGCATTGGGCCGTCCTCGACTGCTTTCCCAGGCCACAAGCAGGGAGCTGGATGGGAAGTAGAGCTGCCGGGATTAGAACCGGCACCCATAAGGGATCCCAGCATGTTCAAGGTGAGGATCTCTTAGGGAGTGAATCATCGGACGGAAGATCTTCCTCTCTGTCTCTCCTCCTCTCTGTATATCCGGCTTTCCAATAATAATAAATCTTAAAAAAAAATTAATCAGCGCTTTGTCTATTAATTCAACTTCATGCTTAGCATTAAGTAAACTTAGTGAACATATTAATTCCTTTTTTTTTTAAAGATTTATTCATTTTATTACAGCCAGAGACAGAGAGGAAGATCTTCCGTCCGATGATTCACTCCCCAAGTGAGCCGCAACGGGCGATGCGCGCTGATCCGATGTCGGGAACCAGGAACCTCTTCCAGGTCTCTTACGCGGGTGCAGGGTCCCAAAGCTTTGGTCCGTCCTGGACTGCTTTCCCAGGCCACAAGCAGGGAGCTGGATGGGAAGTGGAGCTGCCGGGATTAGAACCGGCTCCCATATGGGATCCCAGGGCTTTCAAGGCGGGGACTTTAGCCGCTAGGCCATGCCGCCGGGCCCAAAGCTCTGATTATTAAACACACACACACACACACACACACACACACACACACACACACACTTGGAGGTCAGATCTGGCCCAACAGCTCCTCAGGCATGTCAATCGTTTTCTGGTCCTGGGACTGTTGGTGACTGCCATTGCCTTGTTTCACCATCACAGAAAAGCAGCTAACTGTAGTTTAAAAATCGAAAAATTCATCAGTTTTAATTGCTATAGTTTCTATCTAAAAACCAAGACAGTAGCATGTTTATATATTTGAAAATCCACAACACCAACACAGTACAAGGTCAGCTACAACAGCAACCAAAACACGTTGAACTGAGAAAAAAACCGTGATGGATATTCCAAGGGGGAGGTGCCAAAAAGAGATGAGGAGCCTGAAAAAAACAAAAACAGGTCTCTGTTTTTCCTAGGAAGTTCATATTCTCACTGTGTAACTGGGAAAGTGGTTACGAAGAACAACAGAGGAGATGTAGAAGCATCGGTTTCCCAGGGTCTGGTTCTTAACACAGCTAGGATAGCTAGGATTCTTCCATCTGGTGAATCGCCTCTCAGTCTGTGAAAGAACACCTGTGAGTTCACAGCACAGGGCAGGCCCCTGCTGCTTCTGTCTGCTTGGGCTTTTCAATACACTAATGTTCTCAGTGAGGGTTGGCTTACTCTACAGCAAGGTGAGTTCGAGAACCCACACTCCCTCTCAGCTGTATCACATCTTAGCTCTGGAGGATATGACACAGTGCTGGGCTTCTTGAAAGTAATAACAATAATAATAATAATAACCATCTTGCTTGCATCTTCCCCAATTATGTGTAACTTGTATGCAGAAGGAAGGGAATTTTTTTTTTCTTCATTGCCATTCTTTGCTGCCCAGAAAGAGAAAAGCCTCTTGGCGTGGAGATCGTAAGGCTTTTATCAAATTGGAAATAATAGAGGAAATAATCGCCACACTGAGTGTTCAGAATTTCAGGCCCGCGGCTGTTCAGAGTCCACACCGATTCTGCTTGTTTTCGGTGTAATTTCATTCCTCCTTCCTGCATACAGGTCCTTTGCTTGTCCGTTCTTTCTTTCTTTCTTTCTTTCTTTCTTTCTTTCTTTCTTTCTTTCTTTCTTTCTTTCTTTCTTTCTTTCTTTCTTTCTTTCTTTCTTTCTTTCTTTCTCCTTACATAACATTTTCAGTTGCTTTCTCAAAATACAATGCAGCAGAAATGAGACAGACACAGAATGGCAACCACAAAAACTACCAGAAAGACAACTTTACCTTTTATCTGTGCTTTTATTGACAACGTAACAGAAACATATACATCCAGCTGAAGATGTTGATTGATATTCAGAAATAATTTCGAGAAATAATAAACTCAGTGACACCAAATCATAACATCATTCCCTTTTAGGGATGGGAGCTGATTAGCTGCATTTGATGTGAATTTGTCATGATGGAAGATGGTAGAGGTGAGCCTTCATTCTTTTTCTGACAGCTGAATTGTCTCTGTTGTTTGCCTGCTAAAGAACTGAAAAGCTGATACGATTGTCAGAGATTTTAGGTGATTTTTCAGCCTTACAGTCTTGTATGCTAATTTCTGCATTAGCTCTGTTGAGAAGACAAACATGAAAAAAGAAAAGGCAAAAAACAAACAGATTTGCAATTAGTAACAAAATGTTTTTGGTGAGTTATCAACTGAAGAGGCAACACGTAAAAAAGAAAAAAAAGAATCCTTGGTTACGTATAAATAAATGGGCCAGGAGAGATCATTTTGGTACTGAAATCTGGGCCATATTTGGGTGTGTTCAGAAAGATTGAAATTTACTTCTAAATTTATCTGAAATCATTCTCTGCCCATGAATACCACAGTTTCAAGACATATTTTATATGAAGTATATACAAAATACTAATATGCAAAAGAGCAGCATGATGCACTTAATTTGGCATTTCCAGTTCCATAGCTCATCAGCCAACTCTCTTCAGCTGCCAGTTTCGGTAAATAAAGCCTTACTGAAACAGCCGGCTTCGCTTCTTTGTAACATCCGGCCTCTTCTGAATTGCAACAGCAGAACTGAATGGCGGTGACCGAGGCTACATGTCTGGAACATGTGCATATTTGTTTTCTAAGAATTGATAGGAATTTTACTGATTGCTAGGCAGAGCTTGAATCTGCGACAAAATGTTCATCAACAGCTTCCTTTCATCGTTGGACATGGAAAATGACAGTAAAATTGTCACATGTGTGTTTAGGCGTGAAGTGACAGAAGCACTGGTCACTTTGCAAGGGGTTGACGCCACCGTGAAAGTCCTCTGTTTTCATGGATTTTATTTCTTCCTGGAGTCAATATTTCACATAATCATGCTGGTGCACACCAGGAATTTGCAATTGGGCATATAGTTAGTTGCCTGTGATATAATTACTTAAAGAGGATAAATGACAAGTTAACATAGTTAAACCGAGGAGAGACCAGATGTACTTCCACCACCAGTATGCTGTGATTCTGTGTGATAAAGAAGCTAGGTGTCCTGAGAGGCTGTGGATTATGCCGAATGGTCAGACCCTGACCCAAAAGACAGTCTTTTGTTTGCGATGCCAAGATTTCCATCCACTGTTTTTCAAACACAGAGTGGCACTTCAAGGCCAGCAAAATTGGGTAATTATTGAGCCTGCTTTACATGTTTCGATCTACCCAGAGGGACTTCTCTTTCTGCACTGTTTTATCAGGGTGAATATTATTGAAACTGCCAACCCTTATTATACACATACAATTAAGCAATTACCAAATCCACCTGCTCCACTCCAAGTCTGAGAAAGGTTGTTTAAACAGCAGTATGAAGCTGTCATTAAGACTAAACCAACAGTAAACCTAGAGACAGATCAGAGATTATTTTGGGAGCCAGGGGGGGTTAATCACCCTGTAGTAGTTGAGTTTTGTTTTGTTTTTAATAACTTATAAACACTTTCCCTGTATGTTATTACATGTAATCTTCATGGTAACTGTGTAAAGGAAGGTGGGATGAAGATTACTATCAGTGGAGCCACTTCATGGGAGGCTCATTTACACACCAAACATTTAGGACAAAATTATAGACTCAAACGTCTATGGAAGAAAAATGAACAAACCATAGATAGAACACAAGAGCTCTTTTGTTTAGTTTGCGAATGTATGTGGTAACATAATGGCTTAAAATTACCTTGTGGCTCAGCAGAAATTGAAACTTAAATAATATGGCTTTAGAGTATACACATGTGACTTCTATACTGCCTCAGAGTAATAAATATTTATTGAGCAATTAATGATTATTCATATATTAGGTACACAAACCCCATTTATTGAGTTCCTGTTCAGTATCAAGCCCTACAAGGAAAGTACTGAAGATAGAACAACGAGGAAGACACCAAACACACTTCTATTTATTTAGCTTTCCTAACCTACCATGATTCTAATGGCTCTTGTAGAAAATGATCAGGGCATGACTAGACCCATAATTGGAGGTTCCACTTTATTTCATGGGAAGTAAATACTCAGGTGTTTCTTTGAAGATGGAAAAGAGTTCTGGACAAAATTGGTAGAGAAACGTAAGAGTATGCAGAATCAGTAAAGTATAAAGATACCTCACACAAGCAGAGACAACAATGACACCTTCTCCTTGAATTCCAAGCTCTGTCAGACACATATTCTCTGATCCTTGACAATGCTGCTTCCCTACAACCTCTCCCTTTCTAACTTCTATTTCCTTCCTACTTGTTTCTTTTACATATTCTCTTCTCTGTTTATTCCTCACTGTTTGTTGATGATCAGGGCTCTCTGTTCCGTAATTTGTATCTTGGATTGTGTCATCCACTTTATGTATAACTCCCACGCATATTCTAATAGGAGCTGAATCTCATACCCACATCATAGCTTTTGAGTGTCAGATCTTGTTAGTAACTGTGGACTTAGACAATCATTAGAATATGGGTATCTTTAGAAGGACATGATTGCACCTGCCAAATTACTTTGTGCCAGGTACTCTACTGAGTAATTTAATAACATAGCCCAGTTGATGATTTCATATGTCCTAAGAGGTGAATATTGTTCCACTTTATGGAAGAGACAACTCTCCAAGGTTGGCTTTCTTGCTTGTCAGGACTGGGCATGCTCATAGGAGTGTCATGAGCCTCTTGCTCCTTCCTGCTACTGGGTTTTATTTCATTTGCATGGAGTGTTTATGCCTCTTGGATGGGATTGCTTTTTGTTATCTATCATTTTAGGAAGCAACCAACCTCTGGAATTTGCCAAGTTCATTACCAGAACAACGTATATGAATTAATATTTAATATCTCTTAAGATAACATTTGACTCTCTATGCCAAAGCCAATTCTCATTTGCAAGTGAAAAACTCTGAGTTCCCTTGGCACAGAAACATGAAAAGCATTCATCATTTACGAAAAGCCAAACAGTTTTGGAATTTTTTTTTTTTTGCTAACAATCAAAGAAAAATGTGTGCAGCATAATGTTCAATGATGTGATTTCTAAGAAGTGTTACAGATTGGCAATGGAGTGATATCTTTGAATAAATGCAAAGCTACCTGGAAAAAGCCCCTGTTTCATTTGTATGTGAATGTCAACTCAGTATTGAAAGATTTCTCACGTATGAGTGAAATGTCTCTGTTCTTACATGCTGAACTACTTTGCAAATACCATTAGTTCATACTTCCATGTGTCTGACTCATTGGTAGAGGTGTTTAAAGGCTGCACTTCATGAGTCAGATGTTGCTGGGTTAACAAGATATACGTCAATACAATTCTAGGTTGAAGGGCCTAGAAACATTCAAGTTGGTTTCACTGAATGGCTTCTTATAAGCAATCTAAATTTTATTTTAATGAAAGCTCACACGTTTTTAAGTATAAAGAAGCTCTAGATCATTGCCCTACAACTACAAGGGAGCCCTGCAAATTGTGTGAAGTCTGCAAAATTCAGTGTGGCCCTGTAAGGTAAGCAGGCTGAGCTGAAACTTCCGTTCTCCCACCCCGATTCCTTAAGACTGCTGTTTCATTCCTTAGAAATGTTTCCTTTCCCAGGGTGCAGCTACGGTGCTGAAAGCTTTGAAGACAGACGTTGTTTTAGTCCATATTTCCTGTTACCCTTGAGAGTGGGCAATGCAGTGAGCTAAAGGAAAGAAAAGGACTCAGAGTTTCCATTATTCTATCGGACCTAAGGACACATTTAATTCTTACTCCAATCAAGGTAATGAAGCAGAATGATATTAAAATTCTTTCCATTTGCTGTTTTCTTGAATAAAAGAAAAAGAAATGAAGTCTCATTACGTGAGAATACATACAGGGTCTCTTGGGATAACAAACACAATTCGCTCTTACTCAGGCCCCAGGTGAGATCACTTCCTGGTTGCTGAGCTTATAGGTTATTGAAACCACTGGGGCTTTGTTAAGTATAGCCATCTAATAAATCCACTACCTCTTTTAATTAGAGTAATAATGATATTTTTAATAATTTTCCTCCCCTTTTATGGACATTTTTCAAAATCTCAAGTAATATCTGTATCATGTAATGCTGAGTGAAGCTTAAAAAAATAAACAGGAAACCTGTGGCAACGATGGCTATGGACTGACCAATGGAGGAGGGTCACGCGGATCACTACCCTCAAGTGTAGTGACGGGCAAGGCGAAGCTGTTCGTTATTTCCCAGGTTCTCCTGAACACATCTGAGAGACAGCAGTGGTTGCCCATTACATTCTGGCCAGATATAAGTAATGCTTCATCTAAAATTAGAAATGTTCTAAAAAATGATTTCTAAACAGTAGTAAATATATACATCACACAAGAGAATCAGTACACAATTCTTTTGAAGGGAGGCACAGGGTCAAACTTAAGCTTGATTTCTCTACAGAGTCACTACCCTGCATGTGGTAAGGAGATGTGGCAGATGAGGTATAACTTACTGTAAGACCCTGGATCTGCAGTCAGAGTTCCTGGATTTATCTTCCTTCAGTGCCCCTTTGGTATATGGGCAATGACTTATTTTCAGTATCTTCAGCAGCAAGGGAGACATGGTATCGTATCAACTTCATTGCTTTTGCGTGTGTGGTCTATGCTCATCCGTTGATCTAATAAGAAGTGCTAATGGAACACCAACCCTAGTAGAAGCTACGCTTTGTGGGCATTCTATGTTCTAGGCACACGCTTGTCCTGGAATGACTTCCAGTATGCCAACAGACTGATCTTTCTGGCTCCATGGGAAGTAGACTACTCAGGGAATTTGCATCCGGCTATAAATCCAACGTATTTTTCCTCCAGACTTTCATAGGAATATGATTGCTTTGGTGTTCAGCATCAGGCCTTGTGGTTACGTTACCAGGTGGAATGCTTGCATCTCACATCCCAGTGTCTGTTTCTCTGGCTCCCAGTCGCAGTTTCCTGCTAATGCAGACCCTGGGAGGCGTCAATAATGGTTCAAGAAGTCAGATCCTGGTCACCCAGGTAGAAAACCTAGCTCAAGTTCTTACCTCCTAGCTGTGTTCTCTCTGCCTGTCCCATCATTACACACTGTGTCAGGGTTAAGGAGACGGAGACATAGAGAATTTAACTGAAGCAACACCTTCTGTGTGACTGACTCAGTTGGGAATCTAGCAAGAGTTGTCAGGATTGCTGCCACATGGCTCACCAAACACTGTGTGTAAATCACTGGGATTTACTCCTTTGGAAATAAATACAAATCTTAAATGAAGCTACTTCTATTACATGCAATGCCTTCTATATTAGATAGATAATACAGATACAGCTATAGGTCGAAACATAGATATAGATGTGCATATACCTGTACATACATAGTATCAAATTATCTTTTGGCCAAACGCACCTCTTCCAGAGGATAACATTACTATAACATTTAGTGTATTTCAGAGAGCATGAAAGGAACTGTTTTAAGTAAACACATGATGATGCTAAAACCTGCTTCCACAAAGACTGGCTAAATGCTTCTCTGTCTTTGCTTCCTCCCCCTGCTTCCTCCTCTTCCCTCTTTTTCCTCTCTCTCAACACCCTAGAAATTTTCCAATCTGCCCATGCTAAATTTGAGGCCAACACAGACATGCTGTGCATGATGGCCAGGGCACATCGTTGAGCTTGGCGTCTATCCATTATCTTTATTAAATGGCTGAATGTGGAAGAGGATGCAAAAGTGTCCAAAGTAACGTTGCTTCTATCATCAAAAACCAGAAGTTCCAGATGGTTGATGTGAGCCAGCTGCTAATTGTCGATTGGCGCTTGCACTGAATTATTTTGTTTGGTGGTTATAGTTTCAGCAGCTAGTGTTAAGTACCCTGAACCATATCTTTTCTTAGGATGGACGCATATTATATTTGATTAAGACCAAAGTATTACAATGTTATTTTGTATTTCTACATGAATAATAATAATAATAATAATTAATGGTACTACTACTAATAATAATACTAGAGCACAAAACGTCTCAGTGAAATAATTGAGTAAGTTCTGGAACCAGAACGGATTAAGGCATAACCTTGTTATGTTCGGACCACTGAAGTTGACTAAATATAAAAATGAGTAATTATTTAATGTACCTTCCCAGTGGAGAAGTGGAGATTTATTTTTTTCTCTTTAAAAAAATGTCTGCAAGACTTCACAACCTAGAGTTAGTTTTAGAAGTTTCTGTTTTAACAATTAATAGGAAAATGATGCCTGAATGTTGAAACCAGCACACTTGATTTAGAGCGATCAAAACGCTCCAATTCCTGATGTGGTGAGTGCCCGCATGCTCTTGTTCTACATATGCTCACATGAATCCACATGTGTTTGCCAGAACTTTGTGATAAGGAAATATTTAATGTGAATGACTGATTAAGATTGCCTACGACAGACACAGCCCCCCTACACATTGCCCCTCCTAGTTTCCCAAGGAAAGATTTTTCTCTCCAGTTGCAAAGAAGTCAACAAAAGCCTGCAGCTGTCCACTGCTTCTGCAGCTGGCTCAGTTGCAGAGAGCTCTTTACCCATTACTCAGGCAATGTCACAAATCCACTACCTTCATGGCTGCACTGAGGAGTGACACTCGGACCTCCCTGGGGTATTGGTGGGTCTTCGCCCACTCTGCTAGTTGACATGTCCCTTTGCCAGTCTTGCCTTCTTGCTCTTCTTTTTGCAGGAACTTATCCAAAACACACATAGGCATCCTAAATTTCATCTTAACAACTCTTTCTGAAGAACTCCAGCCATTATACAATCCATCATAACACACATTTAAAATTAAGATTTAAGATTAATACTGTAGATATAATGACCAGTCCAAAAAAAAAAAAGACTAAGAAGTGTTTATATTACTTCAAACCTTTCAAAAATCCACTTTTATTTGCATTTCTCTAAACAAAATGTTGAAACATCTTTTCTTAAAAAAATATTTATTTCATGATTTTTACTAATTTGAAAGTCACAGTGACAGCATGAGTGGAAAAGATAGCAAGAGAGAGATCTTCCTCTCCCAGGTTCATTCCTCAAATAATCACAATAAGTCTCTCTCAGATCAAAGTCCCCAACCAAGAGCCCCATTCTGATCTCCCATGTGGGTGGCATGAGCCCAAGTTTAGGGCATTTTCAACTGCCCTCCGAGGTGTTATAGCAGCAATCTGAAGCAGTTAGAACGCAAGTCAGTGCTCTACTATGGGATGCCCATGTTGGAAATGGCAACTTAACTTGCTGAACCACAATTCTGGCACATGAAACATCTTTTTAAGAGAAATTTGTGGAGAAGGACAGTATTTTCTTTACCTGTCCTGATGAAGACATATTACTTAATTTAATCCAACCTATGACTGTCAGAAATCTACAACAATACAACAGAACCTGCAGCAATAACCAGTGTATCAACATCTCTTTATTTTTTTTTCAAATAAGAGCAAACTGGGTCCATAATATTGGCAAGATTTATTTTTACTTAGATATGTGCTTTATTTTCACGTTCCTCTCCCCCATCGTATTAAACACATAGAGCAATATAAGACAAAAATGATCCGTCTCCAATTGACACCTGATGTGATGGTTTATTCGAAGAAGGGACTGAGTTGACCCAAATGAGTACCACTTCACATTTCTGAAGAGTTTAGCTGGAATTAATTAATAGGGATGCAATGTGATGTACCCTTCACAGAAGAGAAACAGCAATAAATCTCTAAATCATCAACTATGGAGATCAGCATTTACTAATAGTGATCTAGTTCTTCAGATTAGAAACCACAAGTAGCATTCAATAGGGTAGACTATGAATAATTTACATGAATTATTATCTTACTGAAACTTAGACTTAATGAGTCCTGTTGAAATGTATCCTTATAATTGTTATCTCATTTCACTGATGAGGAAAATGAGGGAAAGAAAACTGACAATGTATCCCAAGCCTCAGAGCTAGTAGAGATAAAACAGGGTTTATAGTGAAGCAGCCTTTTGTTCACTAGGTTGCATGACTAAGATTTAAGGCACTGGGTTTCCAGGAGTCCTTGCGTAAGGGTAAACATCAATATAAAAGATAAGATATTCTCTTATTGTTAGATGTGCTTAATGAATTCTTGCTATTTAAGTATGTAGGTAATTAATTCCTGAGTTCTAATTAATGTATCAACTGACTCAGCATTGCCTGAGGAGGCTGGGTCATGGGACAAGTGGGGAATGATGAAGGTAAGGACACAGGGATGGATCTCAAATTTAAAGAACTTTCTGGATCGAGAACCACTCTGGATGGGAAGCTTGGACCTGCTGAAGCAAAGTGTAGAAAGTGATTGTTTTGGGCTGTATGGGTAGGATTTGGTGGCTCAAGAAGTTTAGTGCTGGTCTCATTAATTTCTCTCCATCACAATGAAACTCAATGGTTTTTTAGCACTTGAACTTTCCAGGAAGATTCAGATCTACTTGCAACTTTGAACTTTTAGAATTATGTTTATTTCTTAAAATTAAAGCTGAAAGGTGTTTGCCTGCAATACAGTGCAAGTTAAACTTCACGAGACTTAGTAATTAAAGATCCTGAAACTATCTACTGAAAGAGCTTTGCTTTTTATCAAACTCAATGTCTAAGTCACTTTAGATTTTTTATCAAATATTTTCATTCCATATATATTTTAGTCCACATGTGTATTATTGTTATTTTTACATACTTGTAGAAAATATTACTGTAATTCTTGTAGTGCTAAAAACAGATGAATCACACAATTTACTGGGTATTTTAGGTCTTTAGCACACTGAATTCTTGGGAAAAAAATGAAAGCATGAGTATTTTTCCTTACACTTTTCAAAAATAAAGCAATTAAAAAATTTTCCTAGAGAAGATTTCCATATTACGGATCATCACTTATCTGAGTTTTCACTTCCAGTTCTGCTTCCACAGAACATGTTTATGATTGAGCAAGAACTGTCATAACCAGCTTTGGAAGGGGGAACTTCATGCATGGGCTGATTACAATGTTTATGTAAATTACTCCAAAGTTCGGCAGATCTCTTTCTGGAGACAGGGACTCTTTCTGTTACTATTTAACCAAAATGCACTTGACTCTCTGATCTTAGAATTAAATAAGCACAATTTCTAGGTGAAATTATGATGTGTTATAAGTTTGACAGTGCTAAATTACTCCCACCCCCCAACTTTCAATTTCTTGAGTGCTGAAGAGGAGCTTAGCTCACATTCAGTGTGACTCATGATAACACATCCAATACATTCCTTCCTCCTCCCCCTGACTCTTTAAAATGTGATCATGCACTCACACCTCTTTGGGCTAATCAAAAGTATCGTAAAATCCTTGGCTTATTTCCTTGTGATCCTTCAGCCAATCATGGCAAGTGTAGTTGCACAGCCTCATGGCATTGTATAGACCAACTATCTTCCACTGGTTAATTCCTGTAAAGCCAGGTAGCAGAGTGATTGGCATGGGTAGCTGTACAAAAAGTCCACTCTGGGTTAAATTTTAATGACCACAGTTACTGCCCTGAGAGGACATCTCCAGGGAAGAAATGCACAAGTGTGTCCAATAGTTCAACCACCTTTCTGCCCATCCCTGCTTTACTGTCCAGAAGTACCGGACAGCTGTTCAGATGGACAGCTGCTCACTCACCCCTAACCACGGGACGCGCCCTGGAAAAAACTGTTGAGTATACTTCCCAGACTTCTGGGATTGGGGAAATGATAATCCCTTGATATACCCAAAGCTACTCATCAAGTCTGTCCCTTACTTCAAAGAGGAATCATTTTTGCCCTTGTTGTTCAGAAGTTGGTTTGTTTCAGGTAAATAGCTTACTGTGTTCAATCTGACCCTTGCTGTAAAAGGCTGAGTATGACATATTGGTTATTATGTAAAATTAATATGGCAACATATTTACTAATGTAATTCTTGCATGTAAAATTAAACTGATACTTACAGAGTGCCACTTCAGTGTCAGGCACTTGGCTGCATTCTACAAAAATATGAGGCATCTCAAAAAGTTCATGGGAAATAAATTTTAAAAAAGTTTTGCTAATGCAAATTAAAAATATGCAGATGAGGATAATTCAAAACATTCGTGGGAAGTCTGTATGATCAATACACAAAACTTCAAAATTTATCACCAAAATATATTTATTGTAACTCCATTTTCTCCCCAATTTTTTAAAAGGTATCTTTAATGGAAAGGCAGATAACCCAGAGAGAAGCGACAGAGAGAAAAAGTCTTCCATTCTCTGAATCACTGCTTAACTGGCCACATTGACTGGAACTGAGAAGATCTGAAACCAGGAGTCAGGAACATCTTCTGGCTTTCCCACACAGCTACAGGGTCCCCAAGCTTTGGGCCATCCTCTACTGCTTTCCCAGGCTGTAAGAAGAAATCTGGATTGGAAGTTGAACAACTGGGATGAGAACCGGTGCCCTTACAGGATGCCAGGACTGACAGATGGAGAATTAGGCAACCATTGCACTGCCCTCCTTCTACCGAATGTTTTAAGTACTTCAAATGTGAATAACTTCAACATGGTTACAACTTGAAGGTCTTAGGGTATCTATCCCTAGCAAAACCTACTGGATCCAACAGAGGATCCAATCATTGTTCTCCAAAGGGTCAGGGCACCTGATAATGGCTACAGATGTTTTGACTATAACAATTTCAGGGAAAGGCTCCGTGCTATTTGTGTCTAACGGATAGAGGCCAGTGATTCTGATAAACATCCTATCATGCACAAGAAAGTTTTCCTACCCCTTACCAGAATAGAGAATGCTCTGGGTCCAAGCGTCAGTGGTATTGAGAAGACATATCATTATATCCTTAGAAGTGCATTTATGCACCACATTAATGTCAAATTTCCATGAGAATTGCTAATTGGTAATAGTTATCATCGTTGAAAAGCAATGAAAATCTTTAAATAAATATGTGCGTAAAGTAGACTCTGTGAATGTTGGGGCTGGAATCAAGGTTGTTCCTTTGAAGAGTGAAGTGTTACACTGATTTTTGAGAACAGAGACAATTGCACGTGGGCATGGCTAGCTTTAGTGTGAATGAGAAGCTTTCTGTGTGAGAAAATTTCTATTCAAATAGCACTTAGGATAACAATAATCACATCAGCCACAACCACTAAGCTACAGACAGCATTATATGCTGGGCACTGTTCTAAGCACTTGTCATGGTAACATCACAACTGACTCCAATAAGAAGAGTGCTATCACTATGCTTGCTTTTATAGTTGCAACATAAGTGTTTTGAGACCGTGTGGCCACAGAGCAGAAAGAACAAATCCTTAATTCTAACACAAATGATTTGACTTTCAAGACCTTGTTTTGAGTTAATTGTCTCTTCCAGTGTAAGCTGTTGAAATTGCACTTCTGCCTCAGGGACCAGCATTGCGGTCTAGCTGGTTAAACCTCTGCCTATGACACTCCCACTGGTCTTCCACATGGGTGCTTGTTACAGACCAGCTGCTCTACCTCCAATTCATCTCCCTGTTACTGTGCCTGGGAAAGCAGCAGAGACAACCCCAAGCACCTGGGCTCATTCCACGCATGTGGTAGACTCAGAAGAAGCTCCTTGACTATGGCTTTGGCCTTTGCGGCCACTGGGGAGTGAGCCAGTGAGTAGGAAATCCGCATCAATCACTGGCAGTTTTTATTCCAAGTAAATACATTTTTTTTAAAGACCACCTAGGGGCCGGTGCCTTGGCATAGTGGATAGCCTCCCAGAACTGCTATGTTCTGGATGCTGTATTTTCAATCCAGCTTTCTGATTGTAGCCCTGGAGGGTAATAGAGGATGACTAGAGCTGTTGAGTCCCTGCACCCAGATGGGAGACCCATTGGAAGCTTCTGGCTCCTGGCTTTGGATTAGCTCAGGCCCAGACTTTGCAGCCATTTGAGGAGTGAGCCAGCAAATGGGAGTTCTTTCTGTATCTTCTCTCTCTTTTTTCCAGGGGAGTATAGAATAAATATTTTATTTTTCTTTAGTAAAAAAGACTACCTGGTGTACTGCTAGGAACATGAGTAGTTTTTGGAGTCAAGTAAAGTAGGTCATATACCACAACCTCTAAGTAATATGGATTCTGACCAAAGTAAGAAACTGTGAAGGCTCCATTTTTCTTGTTTTTCCATTTAATTTCCAAAAGTTAAAAAAAAAAAAAGATACTTCAGAAAATCCATAATCCAAATTTAGATGCTTTGTGTTGTGTTTGGAAGAATCTTGGATAAAGTAGCCACCGTATTTTGCAGCTTCTGATTCATTAAAGATTGTTTCAGGGGGTAGACTCATGCAACATAATACATAAGAGGTACCTGACCTTAGAACTCCTGTCTCCTTTTGTTATACTTCTCTGCACTCCATGATCCTCTGATTGTATTGTGATCCTTATTACAAGTCACAGAAGGCTCAGAGATAATGCACCAAGTTTACATCTTCTTGGTAAAATGGGTTCTTGATTTTCTTGCAACTATTAATTATGATCGACCTCCTTTCTTCTTCTAAAACTCCCTGAGAATAAGGCATCAATTACTATCCACGGTAGAAATTCTAGGACCTCAAGGATCCACAGCCAAGTGGATTTGAGTTTTTCTGAACCTCCCTTGATCCCATTAACCACAAGCTTACCCACTCTAACCTCTGAGTTCTAACATTGGCCTCAGTAAACACTCCAGTAGATCAACCTTAGGCTCTGAAAATCCCCTTCCTCATTAAGGCAAATGTTCTGAATCTTGAGCATTCCCAGAACTATCTGAATATTTGTAAAAGCCAAACCGCAGGGCTTCTCACTCTGTTGGAATGTTTTAGGGACCCAGAAAGTGAACTTCCATCAAGTTTCTAGATAATACTAATGCTGCTAATTATTGGGGACCACACCTTGAAAGCCACTCCTGTAGAAGAAACTCAACTCTTCCCTGTTTTCCCCAGGTGCTTCTCCAAATGTGTACCTTCCTCCTTTCACTCTCCAAGTACTTCAAGGTGATTGAGGAGCCCATTTTGCTCTTGGCAGTTATTTCTACATCAACCTTTCTCAGATATTCTAGAAAGTCATTAGATGCATCCTTTGCAACACTTGTATGCTACTTTACAAAACAACAACAAACTTTCCAGTGAATTCCCTTTCTCACTGGAAGATTTTAGCACCTGGTAAACTGGCTTTCACTTTTCTAGGATGCTTGTTCACATTCCTGGTGTCCAACATACCTGGTGTTTTTAATCTTCCAAGAGATGACTCTCGACTCTATCACTATTTTGCTGCCAGCCCATCCACCTTATGGTCCTCTTGGCACAACTTAGATTCCACACTCACAAGCTGCCTTCACTCCCTTTTCTAGGAAATCATCTTCTATTTTCCTGGCAGGATATTAATCTTGGCTAACCCTAACTCTGGCTTTTTTTGACCTGGAACAAAGAAGCCTTACATAATTAGGGAAAAATAAAAGAGAACAACAAAACAAAACATGAAAAACCATGCTTCCAGTTTCCATTTTAAACGTTGACTTAGAAACCTCAAGTGATCTCACAACACACACACAAAAATAATGTATTCCTGCAGTGTGGTGATTGCTTTTGGATTCTGGAGTCAAATTTGTCTGAATCTACACTTGCCTCTGAATTTTACCAATTGAGTGGCCTGTAGCATAATATCTAGATTTTTGACTTCTTTGTTAGTTACTCAAGAAAATGCAAGGGCAAACACTGGCATAGAGAATAAAGTGCTGCCTGTGGCAATGGCATTCCACATGGGCACAAGTTTTATTCCTGGCTGTTCCACTTCTGATCCACCTCCCTGCCAGTGCTTGTAGGAAAGCAGCCATAGGTCCAAGTGCTTGGGTACTTGCACTCCTAAGGAAGACTTGGAAGAAGTTCCTGGCTCTTGGCTTCAGATCAGCCCAGCCTCAGCTTTATTGGGAGTAAAATATTAGATGGATGACCTCTCTCTCTGTAACTTTGTCTTTCAAATAAACAAATAAATCTTTAAAAGAAAATTGGAGAATAAAGCCAACCATTTCTGTTGTGTTATGTTTTATGAAGAATATATGACATAGAGATGTTTAATATTTCACATAGTGCCTGGCTACTAGTGAACACTTGATAAATATTGAATTATTGTCAATGTCATTGAACTTCTAATTTAATTTGCACCAAGGCAGATGTAGCTTTGCAACACATTGTTAAAGTTAAGCTCCTCATGCATGTCTTGTTTTTTCCAACACCAATACCTATAAGTGGCATGTTGGTAACTACATGACTATATCACAGTTCAACTCAAACTGAATAGCCTCAAAGATACAGTTGCTTGGATGTTCGGTAGACCTAAGGTAAACCTTACAACTTGTTATTTTAGGACAGCTTATTGGCATACATTCGAGTGATTCTCCTTGATTATTTAAATTTTTTAGAAGTCCAATTATTCCCTTCCTCTCCAACTCCCAACAAACAAAGCAAATGAAGAGAATTTGAAGGAAGTAATAACACATGAATAAGTGTAAATTCTGGTTTGTTAGCAACCGTTAACTCCACCATTCATGCAATAGAGGCAAATGTTTAACAAGAGAACTCATGACAGGTACAGGGCTTGGTTTGCAAAATTCAGTTCATCATTAAGTCAGCCTTTATAGCAACTAAGAAATGCCATCGGATATGGGGCAGGGAAAGGTCTGAGAGACAGCTAAGAGGGATATAGGTCTGGTAAGAATATGATTAAAATAGGGGTATATGTAAAAACAAAATCCCTGAAGAATAAATCATAGGTAATATTATAGAGCTCACCAATGGAAAATCCGCATTAGTAGTGGCCAGAAAATAGTGAGAAGACAATGATTAGTGGTAATAGCCATGAACTTACTAATGGCCAGTTTCCCATCTGTTTCCAATGCTAGGAAATCATAAACATTTATTTATACTAAGTTTAATGTCTTTATAAAAAACCCCACGTTTATTCCTTAATACTCTCAGAGAGAAGACATTTGATTTGTGCACTGATTATTGTAAAATTTAGATCAATCGATAGTGTTATTAGAAAGAAGATATTCTCATCAGCAATAGATTCTTTAAAAAGACACAAGCTAAGATATTTTTTGCCTTTTTATTTATTGGAAAAGGAGACATACCAGGAGAGAGGGAGGGAAAGAAAGAGAGAGAGAGATGGATCTTCCATCTACTGGTTCATTTCCCAGTTCAACAACCAGGGCTGGACCAGGTTATACAGTCAGGAGACTGGAATTCCATCCAAATCTCCCACATGGGTGGCAGAAGCTCAAGGATTTGTGTCCGAGGGATTCTTTCCCAGCACAGTGGCAGTGGATCAGAAGTGGAGCACCTACAACTGAAATCAGTGCCCAAATAGGATGTCAACATCTTAACCTACTACACCATAGTGCTAGCCTCATTAGCTGGCAATCATAATGAGATTTAAAGCAGAACCATCTTATGCGAAAATACAAGCATCCTATCACTCCAAACTAAGTAAACAAAAAAATAGCAGATACAAGGGTAAAATTATGTCCTAAGGATAGAAAAATCAATAAGGGATCTCCTATGCTCATAAAAGAAAAAATAAACACACACTCTTACATTTATGGCCATTACGCCAATGGCTTGAAGATAATGATTAGTGGTTAATTCTCCATTTCCAAGAGCTGACATCCCCGTAAGGGTGCTGGTTCATGTCCTGGCTGCTCCGCTTTCTATCCAACTTTCTGCTTATGATCTGGGAAAGTGATGGAGGATGGCCCAAAGCCTTGGACCTCTGCACCTATATGGCAGATTCAGAAGAAGCTCCTGGCTCCTGGCTTTGCATTGGCTCGGCTCCAATCATTGTGGATATTAGGGGAGTGAACCAACAGCTGGGAGATCTTTCCCTCACTGTCTCTCTTTCTCTCTGTAAGTCTGCCTTTCCAATAATAAACAAATACATCTTTTAAAAATTAGAGAAATGCTTTTTTTTCTAATAAAATATTTTCATTCTACTTTATCTTTTCATGTTATAAATACTATGCATTTATGTTATTTTCCTAGTTTTTCAGAGACATTAAATCCACACACAATTAGAAAGCAGCAAGGTCATTGTTTTATCTTGAATCATGTTCTAGTATCGTAGGACTGCTTCAAATTTAGCAATTCAATGCATATGAATGATTTGAACACTGGCTAGTATAATCAAAGGTTCAATAAAGTTATTTAATAACAAAACCATACTCATGACTATTAATTGTGGTCATGATCCTCATTTTAATAACTGAACAATAGTGATGTTTTGGCTGATCAGCTACACCAAGCGATTACTAGCTTTTAAAACAGTTTTTTGCTTGAGTAAGACGCTTGTTAACTTTCATTAAATTAGATTTGATGAGAGATTCATCCGCCAGGTAATAAACCATAGAGCTGGGTTGGAATAGAAGATAAGGGGGGGAGAGGCAGATTGCACGTAAAGAAGATACCATCTTCAACATTGGTACTTAGTACTCTGAGTTGTACTCAATAAGACCTGAAACCTTGTAAAGACTCCCAACTGCTTTCTAAATAAGGTCATGTATATTTTAATTATCCCATGAAGTAGTCCCAGTAAATTGCATATACCACAACTCTTCAGTTTAATGAAAGTTTACAAGAGAAAAATCTTATAAACATGACCCACATCAGAATAGTTCTAATCTCCTTGAAATACCCTCTGACTTTGTCCTTACAATTACCTCCTCACAAAATGAATTACCATTTTGTTTTTCTTTTAAAAAAAATACGCAATACAAGAAAGGTCTTTTGGATTGAATGTCACGTCTCAACTTCTTATACAAGTTGTTTTCTCTTGTCTTTGTAATAGACATTTTACTTCCAATACTATATAGCATTCCATCGTATCTTATGCATTGCATTGTTGATTAAAACTGGATTATTTCTAATTTTTTATGGATATTCTTCTAGTTTGAGATTTTATTGCTGCAACTATAAGCTTTTCATGATGAGAACATAATACCTGAGAAAGGGATGCCTTCTGATCATGTCCATCTTACTACAGAATCCCAGGGCAGCCTAATATGTCATAAGGCAAAACACCGTGAGCTCCTGTATGTCTTCTCTCTTATTAAACCAGCAGAATTCAGACACTAGAGTCCCACTCTGAGAGTGTTACTCAGCTGAAATCACACCCAAAATGCCCACTTTCAAATGCCATAGGAAGAAACAAGTTTGCTTTCTGTTAATATAGTTAACTTATGATTTGGGGAATTAAATTTCCATCTGAGTTTGGGATAGAAGTGGCCAAATTTTATTCAAGTCATTATACTATAAATATATTATGATACTCTATTACTGGCGATTATAAATTCTACTTGTTTTCTTTTTTCTTCTTTCCAAAGGAACACTAGCTTTTGTAGAAATTAAAACACAGCTTAAACTACTCTACAATGTCCCTGGAAATCTTTTTCAGTTTTCATCTTTTACCTGTTTATAATCAAATCATCCTTCTCTGTTCTATCTAAACCACTATAATCAAGTTCCTGTTACAGTGACTGTGGCTGCTTTTACAGCTTTAAAATGTTTATTTATAGCACTTATATAAATCAGTCATTATCATCTTAAGTTCTCTGTTTAAAAATTGTAGTATCTGGATTATCTCTGCAAATTTTCTGGAGTTTTAGGTGGTCTTCTTTCATGGCATACTTCAGGTTTTAATCACCTATTGTGCGTGAGCAATTATTAAGAACAAAAATCTTTGTCTTTGCTAAGTTGAGACTCAGACAATAACCAGAGAAAGCAACGATACTCGGCATATGCTGGATACTGCGTACTCAGTCCAAGCCTCTGGTAGGAGTAGGAGGGGTGACTAGAACGTAATTACTGGAGCCATCATCACTGACTCCCATGGTTTGATTCAGCAGAAAGTTGGAGTTCGGAGTTAGAATCGGGTATTGAACCTAGGTACACTGATAGAGTATCCTGGCATCTTACTGCTAGGCCATTGTCTGCTTCCAAAAGTATTAATGTTTTATTCTAGTCAGGCTTAAGCATCTATGAAAGTTGGCATCTCCAGAAGTGTTCATCTTTTAAACACCTTGAAAGATTTCAGCTACAACTTGATCTGAAACCAAATGGTTGCTTCTGTTGTACCTTCTAACTGCCCAGCACAGCTCCACTGTCAAAGCTTCTTTCCGATCGCTCAGGCTGCCCAGTCATACACCTTGGGAAGCAGTGAATGTCTAGGAGGAATAACAATGCAGAAATGTCAGACTCAGATCTGACATTCCTTTCTTCAAGATTTTGGCTTGCTAGATTCTTGCTACCATATGTCTGAACTCCAATCTTGGTCATTGTTATTGTGGATTAAATTTCAATTGTAATGTTGCTAAAATAATATTACAGCACTGTTTTTATAACAACAGTGGACATTCTAAGCTACTCTTGCGTTTGACCTTGTACCATCTTGGCTGCTTGCTAAAGGGGAAGTCTCAGCTGAGAACATGATCCAACTCACCTCAATATCTTTCCTTTCTCTTAGCACCTTGTGCACTCATGCCCATCCTACATTTCTTGACTCATGAAGATTTCCCATTTGTTTTTAAACAGTGTTATTTCAGTAGCCATTTTCAGTGAGATGGTTTGACATAAATAATCTCATCCTGCCAGATTCTGACCCATGAGTAAGATTACTGTTGCCGTATCAGAATGTACACAGTCTTAGGGCAAAATGCCTGTTGTGTGCACAGCTGAGCTGGGTGGGTGAGTAGTAAGTGTGAAACATAACACTGAGTCAGAATGCATGTTTATGGGAACATGGAAGAATGACGAATCCTGAGTGTTTCCAAAAGAGCTCTCTGTATAATAATTTTACACCAAGAGTGTAAAGTACCCAATGGATTCCAGATAAATTGAAAAAGTGTGAAATGTGTGAGGACCCTGAGAAATTTTTGTGTTGTATGAGCAACTGCTAGACACGTGGCTAAATGTGGGTTCAGCTTCTCAACTGTTAGTTGTATAAAGAACAATTTGACTCCTCAAAAGAGTACCATCACAACAATGAACATGCATGCAAGGTACCCTTGTTGTTGTTATAAATATTATTATTAAAGATTTGCTAATTATTTGAGAGGCAGATTTACAAAAGGAAGGGAAGACAGAGACAGAGAAAAATCTGTTGATTCACTCCCCAAACAGCTGCAATGGCCAGAGCTGAGCTGATCCAAAGCATCGAGATAAGAGCTTCTTCTAGCACTACCATGTGGATACAGGGGCCCAAGGACATAGGCTGTCTTCCATAGGTTTCTCAGGCCACAGCAGGGAGCGGGTTTAGAAGTAGAGCAGCCAGGACTCCCACAACCAATAGTGGAATGTGAATTGTGTGTATGTAATGTATTGTGTGCAGGTATATAAACACATGCATGTGTAATAGTGGAGTTAGCCAGCCAGATGTTTCTCTTTTTGAAGCCTTAACCATCTTCTAACAGTTGCTAGAGGTTTTGCTCTAGGGAAAAATATGCAAAACATGCTTAGCCTCAAGGAACAAAGAGATTAAGATTTTTCAGCGTCTTGAAATGTGGGTTCACCTGAAATGAACAGCTGATAAACGAATTGTCTTAATTATACACAGACTAACTCATAATTATATACCAACCCAGTCTTGGGTTAACTTAGTAGACAGTTTTCGCTTACGAAGGGCAAAGCACACCAAGGCATTCGTTCTTTGTGTGTGCATGTGTTTTTTTGGTTTTTTTTTTTTTTTGTTTGTTTTTTTGCTTTTTTAGTATTTTTTAAGGAAAAGAAAAAAAAACTGACTTAAGAAAAGTTTGAAAACTCTCAATGATCTTGTTCCCTCATTTATTTTTCCATACGCCTTGTCTAAACTCAAGCAAAGTTATCAATTTACCATTTAATGATATGGTCACTTAACTGCATCATAACCCTAACAAACAGACCTTCAATTCAAGCTTGTGTTACACATAGTTTCCAAAGGCTGTTTTTTTTTTTTCCTTCATGCCCTGATTTTTCCAATATTGTGATTTTACACACTTTAGATCCTAGTTCAGTGTTACAAGATTATCTCCTCTATTACTGAGACACTTTCATCAGGCTTGTCTTTAAGTTCTATGTGCATCATGCAATTCCAGTTCATAATTTATAATAATTTCTCATTTCTTAACCTATAAGACAGTGAGTTTTCCATTATATGCTGTAATTTCCCTTGAAAATGCCTGTCCATTTTATTTGCAACAATTCAAATGTTTGCAGCCCTGTGAATAGTCATTGCATCATCCCATAGACAATTGTCTTCCATCATGACTCTTGATGACAACATTCTTTTTTAAAGGAGCATTTGCTTATGTGAAAGGTAGAATTATGGAGACAGACAGAGAAACAACCAGAGGGAGAGGACTTTACCTCTGCTGAGTCAATCCGCAAATGGCCACAATAACCAGAACGGGCCAGACAGCTTCATCAGGGTCTCCCTCGGGGGGTGCTGGGACCCAAGCACCTGGTTCATCCTCTGCTGCTTTCCCAGGTGCACTAGGAGACCTGGATGGGAAGGGGAAGTTCTGGTACAGACTCAATCCACAGAGAGCATCTGCACCACAACACCACAATGAATTGCATCAAAGTTGTAGCTGACACTTCAGTTTAGCTCTACGTGATTTTAAAATTCATTTTATTGGGCCCGGCACAGTGGCCTAGTGGCTAAAGTCCTCGCCTTGATCGCCCCGGGATCCCATATGGGCGCCGGTTCTAATCCCGGCAGCTCCACTTCCCATCCAGCTCCCTGCTTGTGGCCTGGGAAAGCAGTCAAGGACGGCCCAAAGCTTTGGGACCCTGCAACCATATGGGAGACCCGAAAGAGGTTCCTGGTTCCTGGCTTCGGATTGGCATGCACCAGCCCATTGCGGCTCACTTGGGGAGTGAATCATCGGACGGAAGATCTTCCTCTCTGTCTCTCCTCCTCTCTGTGTATCTGACTTTGTAATAAAAATAAATCTTAAAAAAAATAAAATTCATTTTATTTCGTATCTTTTAAAGCTTTCTATTAAAAAATTGAGTGCATGTCTTTCCAGCCATGTTATGTTAGAGATTGAGTTTGTTAGAGATGTTTGTTAGAGACTGAGTTTCTGTCAGGCATGCCACAGTAGGTTTTCCATTCCCAAGGAACTGTTGGTGGGTTGTGGCACACCCTTGATCAAAGCCAGGTCAATCAACTAATATTCCCTGGGATTTTTTAACTATTAAAAATAGACTAGCTGGAATATGACTGTTACAATGTGCAAGTAAACTCAGAAGCCACATGTTAGCCATCAGTACTAGCAAAGAGTCCGCTAAGTTTTAGTAGAAAAGAGTATACCAATGAAGAGGGGGAGAGAAATAAACAATTTCCAAGACACTGAATGGTCTTCCAGCTTTACCTTGAGGCTTTCCCGGGCCAGAATGCTCTTCCTTCTCACATATCCTATGATGTGCCATGCAGCACACATGTGGGGAAAACCTGGTTCCATATCTCACCAGCGTCATAACTTAGGGTGGAAGAGACTACATCCTTTATGACATGCAACCTGTGTGTCCTACTGGTTTGTACCTTTGATCAAAGTAGATTAGAAGTTCTGAAAAGAGTCTGAAAAAAAAAGCACATTTGTCACAAACTTACCTGGCTTGATGTGGAAACTACAAACAATTTGGATCTAGGAAAAACTAAAGGTTTTTTTTTTAAGTCTAGTTTTTACTAGCATTAAGTACCTAGGTAAGACACTTGATATCTCTAGAGCTGCCAATTTCTCTACTTCATTTATATTGTATTTTCAGTTTGGGAGTCATTGTACATTGTGCAAATACTGGACATAGACACGGGCTCTGATATTATCAAGAAACTTTTGGGTAGAGAAGCACATTTTAATTGCTTCCATAATTTTTGTATTTGTAGAAACGTAACAGGAGTCCAAGAGATTTTGACAGGATTCAATGGGAAAGATTTTAGCATAGAAATGAATAAGCAGAATCCCTCTCATATTTGAGCAGCCAGTACATTTGAGTGCAAGTTACATTTGGAAAACAATGCTCAACTGACCAAAATATTTTCAGGATATGGTCTCCATTTCATTTCATTTCATTTTATTTCATTTTATTTTATTTGAAAGGTAGGTTTACAGACAGAAGGAGATATAGAGAAAAGTATCTTCTGTCTGCTGGCTCGTCTACAGCCATACCATCCTGAACGCGCCCAATCTCATCTGTCTGCTGGCTCACTCCTCACACAGCTGCAATGGCCAAACCTAGCCAATTCAAAGCCAGGAGCTTCTTCCATGACTTCCACATGGGTGCTAAGGCCTTAGACCATCCCCTATTTTTTTGCCTGACCACAAATAGGGAGCTGGATGGGAAATGGAACACCCAGAACATGAACTGGTGCATGTTCTGGGATCCCGGTGCATCCAAGGTGAGGACTGAGCCACTGGTCCATGGCACCATGCCCGTGGTCTCCATTTTCTTCAGTAGCTTTATGTTCTTTTTAATAGCTACATTCAATTGATAAAAGTTCATTCTAAAGATGTATTTTTTCCATTCTGAATATATTTTATTTTATTTTTTGGCATTTTTTATTGCATTTCATTTTACAACATCGTTTCATAGGCTCTGATGTTCCCCCAACCCCTCCCTGTGCCCTCCCCCATGGTGGATTGCTCCACCTTATTGCAGTATTCTTTTATGTTCTATGAGATTCATTTTCATGGTATGGTAGATTTGTTTCCCCTTTACCTAGCATGCTCATCAGTGTGATGATTTTATAGTGCTCATCCCAAGCACCTGCACTAGATTGTGAGCTCCATGATAGCTTGATCAACACTCAACCTATAATAATAGTGGGCTACATAAATGAATTGAATTGAATTTGGGGTGGAGGTGACACTAAATGTTTTTGAATTTCTAGAAAACATGTTATGCTCAGGGATGTGTGCCAATACCTGATAAGAAAAGTTTCTTGTTGGTAAGAGTTGGCCACAAATAATCATTCCCAGAATGGAAATTTTAACTTTGTTTCAAAGAATGACTGGAAGGCAGCTGTGGTAGAAAGGGACAGAAACTGTAACACACTGGTGTAAATGTGTAAATTAGTGTATTATTCACAAGCTCCGCCACTCTCTCTGGGAACCCAGAATGGCAGGAGGTGTCATTTTTTTCATCCAATGCTTTCACTGAAGCTAACAGAGCTGCAGCTCATGGCATGTGAATGACAGGCCAGGCAGTTTGTTTCTGTTCAGTTCCCTGCATTCCTGCCATGGCAAGGAGTGTCTTCAGCTCCTACTGAGACAGCTGTGCTGGTCTTCATCATGCCCTGCTTCTGCCTAGCCTGGCTTATGGCTGTCTGCTCAGTGTTCATGCAACAATGAGAAGGACTTATTCAAACCACAACTCTGGTTAAATGTCATGATTATTTCCTCTATTATACGCTTTCACAATATGGTGATTTCAATATTTTTTGTGGATAATCTGGCATAACCATTGACTCCTGGAAACTTTTTATTTTCTAATTTTAATTGCTATGTGATATTTGTCCTTATTTATGGATGCGGCATGATAATTAAGCTATACTGACAAACGAAGGGCAATTAGCATTTCCTTCTGTTCAAACACCATGTGTTTCTCTGTTTTTGATGCTCAACATCCCTTCTGGTTATTCTGAGTCATGTAATTCTTGAAGATCACAGTGAACCCCACTGTGCTACAGAACATTAGAAGTTCTCCGCCGTACTGCAGTGCTGGGGTATCCATTAGCCACCCCTTTGCGATCCCTTCTCCCATACCCTGCTCGGCCTCTGCTAACCTCTGCTCTACTTTCTCCTTCTGTCTGATCAATTTATTTAATGAATGAAGTCAGGGCGCATTTGTCTCCCAGGGCCTTGTTTATTGACTTACTGTGGTGCCCTCCACTTTGCTCTGTGTTGCTACAAACACCCTGCTTTGTTTCACCCCATCACTTACTAATTCTCTTTTTCCTAAGGCTCTAGTTGCCTTGGCCTCATTGTGCAGTACCCTAACTCAGAGCATGTCTTCCACTGAGATTCTTACACTTATCTTCTTTAGCCCAGACAGCTTCATGGCTATTTCTCCAGCATTACTGGATTGGCTTTGCTCAAACAGTATCTTTTAAAGAGTTTTATCAACACTAGCTTCATCATTCTGCAAGTAATCCCAATTTCCCCCAATGCTGGTCATTCCTTGTTTACCATCATTTTTCATGATAATTTGCTTATTTACTGATATATATATATTCTTTATCTTCCTTTCAGGCCTCACCAGAGGGTAAATTCACCAAGAACAAAGGAATACATTTATTCACTTATGTATTCCAAGTGGTTAAAACCATACCTAGTGCACAGTGTGCTCAAAAAAGATTTAGATGAATGCTTGAATTATCTTTCTGAGTTCCGAGAAGACTTTTGCATAAGTTCTAATGCTTTTATTATTCATAATTAAGAAACTGTAATGATATTTCTGGACTTTTCATCAGTTTTAAAATTAATGTTGTATGACATTTGCATATGAAGTGCAAAATTATTTATATACTATAGCTTTTATGAGAATTAGAGTATAGCTTAAAGAAGTGTTTGATCCCCAGCTAAAGGCAAATGCCTGGGTTGCCTTGTACCTCGGCAAGTGTTACATTGCTGCAAGAAAAACAGCCAGTAGCTGTCAAGTGTTCTGGATCTAGCTAATGCCAAATCTGTGTTAACTGTAGCACTATGCCAGCATAGTTGCTTATTCTTCTCTTTCTTTCCTTATTTCTTACCTGCTCTCTTTTCCTTCCTTCCTTCCTTCCTTCCTTCCTTCCTTCCTTCCTTCCTTCCTTTCTTCCTTCCTTCCTTCCTTCCTTCCTTCTTTCCTTCCTTCCTTTCTTCCTCCCTCCCTCCCTCCCTCCCTCCTTCCCTCCCTCTTTTCCTTCCCTTCTTTCTTCTTTCCATCCTTCTTTCTTTTTTTAACGTGAGGAAGGCAGAGAACTCCGGCCCTGCTGGGACTCACCACCCTGGCCCCCAGGCAGGGATGGGGACTGCAAATTTTCCGAGGAAGGGGGTCTGAGGGCCTGGGGATGAGTGGAATTCCTAGAGAGTGGCAGCAACTGAGGACATGTTTGACAGTTAAGGAATGGTTTCTGTAGTTTTCCATGGACTGGGCTATTGCATTCCCTGGTAGGTGAGGGGTCTTAGGGAGAGCTTTATAGCAGGGGAGGGGAAACTGGAGGGCATGTTTGGATCAGGCCAAGGCACCCACCGATGTGGGAGACATGGGCTGGGAGATGTGGCCTCCTGGCACATGTAGAAGCTGGGGCTGTGGGCATGCCTGGTTGGGCTAAGCCACAGTACCTGCTTGCAAGTACGGGGGTGGGTCATGTTAGTCTGGGCTGTAAAACCTACCAGAAGGCAAGAGAACAAGAACTGGGAAGAGATTCTGTAGCAGACTTACGGGCTTATCTCTGTGGGACTGCAACACCAGCAGGCTTATGTGGGGAACCAGGGTGCAGCTACCTTACACACATACAGCAGACGCAGGCAAACATCTGCCCCACCCACCTTCCTGGGTGCATGATTGTATGAATCTCTCAATTATGCAAACACTGTTAGAAAAATAATCAAAAATTTAAGGAATTGGTGCCAGTGCACATGCATGTACACACACACACACATACATTTGAAACATAAACTAGGCTGACTTTTCAAAAAAACCTGTAGAAATAAATTTGAAGTCCCCGAAGATAGCATGAAGAATTATCTATTGACCTTTTTTTTTCCTTGAAATTCAGGTTAGAGTTATACAAAATTTCTTTTCGGAACATTACAACCTGTCTTCCATTTCTGTTTACATCAGAGAATTACAATTTATCACTTACTGTAAAGTCTGCAGTCATTTGCTCCTAATTGTGCTTCTTGTGCGCTCTGTCTCAATTGCAAGCAAAGCTGCCTGACACTGCTCATTACAGAGGCAGGGGGCTGGCAAAAAATCATCTTCTGAATCCTCCATTTCAGCCAGGAAAGAGCCTTGCTTCTTTTTCTAGCAAATGGTGTTCTAGACTCCTAATTGTCTCACACACACAAAAATACCAAAGTACTTAAACATCTTGGCTAGAAAAACAAATACTGCCCAACAGGAAACTTCAGCGTGTATCAGAATTCAGTCCCTGGGAGATGGAAAGGGAACAGCTTAGCAGCTGGTGTTACTCTCGGGGAGACTCTCAGTGCTATCTGAGTAGCTGTTAGTATCTGTGGCAGCATTGACATTACTATCATTATAGAACAGCAATTGTGTGCTAGAATTAAGTCTTTCCCTTTAATCAAGCAAATGATATAGATACTATTTATTTCTTTATTTTCAAAAGGCAAAGAAATGGAAAGCAAGAGATCACCCACCTAGTGATTCACTTTGCAAATGGCCTGAGATGGCCAGGAGCCTGGCCCGTTTAAAGTCATAAATGTTGAATGAATCCAGGTCTAACACACGGTGGTCAAACCCTGCACATTTGAGCTAGCAACACTGCCTTTCTGGGTATGCATTTTCAGGAAGCTGGTTAACCAATTGCTGCAATATTGGATACATAACTACTAAGCATCTTAGCCACTAAGACAAAGGAGCAGCGGTTATTATTTCATTCAGGCTTTACAGTGGAGAGAAAGGATACTTCACTAATGATATGACTCAGCTACGTTCACAATCCATGAGATATTGGTCACATTTCTAGAGTGATTTTTTCCTGAATCATTGGTCAGAGTGCAGTCAAAATGCATTCTGTTTCACTCACAAGTAGCAATATCTGCATCTAATTATGCTTTTTTTCATGTATATGCCATCATGGCAACCTGCTGTTAGATGCCCATTTTCTGTACTTTTATTTATTTCGCCCACCTCTATTTTCAACAAGGATTCACTGAATGTCTCTTTTCTGCTTGGCCCTGTCATAAGAACTGATGGCGTAGCTTTGAGCACAATTGAAAGAAATACTTCCTCTCAAGGAAACTGAAACTTCTGCCATGGAAAATTCATCGGTTCACAGTTGGGATGTATAAAGAAAATATTTTGAAAATAAGTACAACACTGAATATGATGCCTTTCCAACATAAAATTAACACCTGGAGTTATCTTTGAGAATTTCTAAATAGATTGTCACCAACTGAATGTGCAGCTGGCTGCCAAAGGCCTATAATTGGAAAATACCATAAATAATCTTTGTCCTTAAATAGATTCTAAACTTACTGGTACAACACCAAAAATCAGCATTTCAAACCTTATTTTTTTCTGGTTAAATGCTAAAATCTATAATTTTCAAATGTTGATATTGATGTAATAGTCATCTTATAAACACATAGTTAATATTTATGAATAGGTATATAGACAGATGGTGAGCTAAGTAAATAATCATTGCACAGTAATTACAGAACTCCATAATCATAAATTGATCATATTAGCCAAACAAACACATTTTGATAACAGGATAAAATGAGAACATTCTCAGGGGAAATTTCGGGAAGCAGAGCAGCTGGGAACATTTGTTGGAATTACCAGCTTAGAACTGATGCTTCACTGAAGAGGCAGGAATTATTGCAGGTGTGTGCACAGGTTGTCATTGTTTTTCCCGTTTCAGCTTCAGCACTTATATGAACCACGCTGATGGTGGGTGAAGTTTTAGATTGTAAAGGATTATGTCCATATTAACAGAACCCGACGTATTAGTCACACTTCTCTAGAAGAACGGAATCAATAGGAAATGTTCCAGATGGAGAGAAACAGATAGCTGATAGAAAGAGATGGATAGATAGACTGATACATACACACATAGACAAAGAGAAAGCAACACATATAACTACAGATCATGCAGTAGATAAGTAGATTTAATGTGGAGAGTCAGGAAATCAGGTGGCAAAATTTCTTATGAGAACTGAGGCCTGAGAATTGGGACTGAAGAAGACCTCACCTATGATTAAAAGCTCAAGAACTAGGACCTCTAACATCTAAGGGTAGAAGGTGAATGTCTTGGCTCAAGCAAATATGATGAAATCTTCCCTGCTCTTCCAAGTTGTTCTATGTAGGGTATCAGTGGATTGGATGGTGCTCATTCAACTCAAGAAGTGTCATCTGCTTTACTCAGTTCACCGATTTAATACCAATCTCTTCCAGAAATACCCTCTCAGTCACACCTAGAACCTGCTTTGTCAGCTGTGCAGGCATGCTCTGTCCAAGTCACATTAAAGTAAATCCTTACCAACTAAATTTAATGGGCTCCCCCGTTGGGGCCACGCATTCTCCTTGAGAAAACAAGGCACAGACTGAGAAACAATCCAGAGATGAGCTGAATATCTTCCCTGGGCCCCACTGGATCCTCTCTTCCCCATTACACATCCTGATGCTGCCCTACCAGGCTGGCTTCCGCAGCCTTCATCAATGAGGCTCCTTTGCCCTCTGACATACAGTTGGTTCGCGACTACATTGGCTGGTGCACAGAGTGGGAGGAGAGTGAGGTTGGCTATTAACTCCCTTGGTTGCCTCCCTGCTGAGCTTTGATTTAGTAATGGCTATTTCCCTTTTCCTAAGGCCATCTCTCTTGTCAATTAGTGTCATCCTATGGTGCAGAGTAGGAGATTTTCCTTGGCCAGTTCATCATCCTGCTCATTTAGGTCGGTAACAACTTTTTCCACTTTAGTTGGTCCCAAGGTGTCTTACCTCCTTCTGAGTTTCTCTTAATGTTTCTGTTCATCTGTTATCCTTTTTATTTATTTGTTTAGAAGAGGAAGACAGAGAAAGAGAGGGAAAAGCTCCCATAAGCTAGTTCACTACACACATGTTTGGGACAGGATAGGTCATAGCTGGGTGGTATTGAATGCAATACAGGTCTCTTCCCTTAGTGATTGTTGCCAAGTGCAGGAATACTCACTGCTGACGCCAGCTTGTGCAATTGGGAGCTGAATGCACCTGGGCATCACACCTGTGCCCTCTGATGTGGATGCAGATTACCAAGTTAAACATCTGCCCTTACACATATTTTTGAATATCCCCCTTTAAAGCTCACTTTCGTTTACCCATTCATTTTCTGTCTTGATCGAGGAGTACTCATTCTCTACTATTGAAAACTGTCTAGGCCTGATAACAGGCAACTGAACAAAGGCCCTTTGTCTTTAATGATTCTCTTTACTGGTGCATTGCTACTATTTGTGCATTTCTTATTTTGCCCTCATGACAGCTAGTGAAAAAAGTTTAGTCTTGTAGCTGAAGAAACTGACGCCTGTTAATAAGGTATCCCAATGAGCTTAGAAGTTAGGAGGGAAGATCGAACTCAAGATGTTTTATGTTGAATATACTACATTGTATTTAATAGGGTGAAAGTCTTGCTAGGACAGGGTATAATTCTTCAATCAGAAGAATAAATGTAAGGTCTAACATTAGCAAACTTTGATCTAAAGCACAATTTGTTTATCACAGGTTAAAAAGAAGTTCTAAAGCGTGTGTGTGTGTGTGTGTATATATATATATATCTTTATATATATATAAAGAAAGTTGTATTATGCACTTGAATGAATAAGCTGCAAGGTACTCAAGGGCCAAGTACTAATGGAAGAAATACATCACTGAGTTGAAACTTTATTGCTATTATTGCTTACCAAGTATCCAGTTTCCAAAAAAAAAAAAAAATAGCCTTCAAACTGTCCCCAATTAGTCTTACTTGAGTGTTATCTTCACTTTCTTTCTCAAAAAAAATCTCCACTTAAATTCTCTGTTCTCAAATGTTTTCTTCTCTGTCCAATAGAAGAAGGAGACAATTGAGAAGCCAACAAAATGCTTTCAGATTTACTTCAAATCTAAACCATTGTTTATTTCTTCTGCTTTTAGTCACACATTAAAAAAATGCAGTTGACTCTATTTCCCACAAAAAATGGAAATATCATGAAAAAGTATCAGGGCTCACAGAATAAATCAGAATATTTAAGGAAATGAAAGTTTGTATAACAAGAATAAAAATAAAACTAGTTCTGATCCCCTCTTGTTGAAATAGTCAAAAATTCACAAATAGTGTCATATGACAAGCAGGTTGAACTACTGTGACCTGAGACGCCACTGACATCCCATTGTCACCAGTTTGAGTTTCAGCTGTGCCACTTTCTATTCCAGCTTCTGGCTAATATGCTGGGGAAGGCAATCCAACGTGCTGCAAGTACTTGGGTCTCTGCATCCTACAAGGGAGACCTGTAACAAACACCTGGCTCCTGGCTTTGCTCTGGTGCAGTCTGGGCCATTGCAGCCATTTGTAGATGAACCATTTTGGAAGACAAATCTCTGCCTCTCTAACTCCACCTTCAAATAAAACAAATATCATAAGAAGTTTGAAAATTAAACAATTCAGTAGATGAACATGATTGAATTTTCTAGCAGAAGGCATGTGACTTTTTACGAAAATAATACTTTAAGAGCATAATGCAATAGCCTAGCACCTAATGTCCTCACCTTGAACGTGCCAGGATCCCATATAGACATTGGTTCTAATCCCAGGGGCCCCACTTCCCATCCAGCTCTCTGCTTGCGGCTTGGGAAGTCCTGGGACCCTGCACCTGCCTGGGAGACAGGGAAGAAGCTCCAGCCTCCTGGCTTCAGATTGGCTCAACTCCAGCCATTGTGGCCTCTTGGGGGAGTGAACCATCAGACGGAAGATCTTCTCTGTCTCTCCTCCTCTATATATCTGACTTTCCAATAAAAATAAATAAATATCTTAATAAAAAAAGGAAAATAAGATTTTAAGTTCCCAGCAGTAAAAAAACAGAAACAAGTTCTAACATTTTTATCCAAATATCACAGAAGCATTTTTGGTCTGTTTTATTGGGTATATATTAAATGCTTATTTAAAATCAGAATATCATTTTTGAAAATTTACATTATCATGCTGAAATAAGCCATATGCTGGAAGATAATGTTCATATTTTTTCTTTTAATTGTTTGAGGTAAATATACAGAGAGAATATTAAACATTTAAGGTGAAGATGCAAAACGGGAGTGGGTATGGGAAATGAACATATAATTACCGCTCTTGGCTCAATAATTTTTGCTTCAATTCATTATCTTCTTTATTCCTTCTAGCCCAGTTCACCCATCCCTGAATATTGAAATTATATTGCATTATATAACAGTACAATTCATACTAGAGTCCAAATGTAAAAAAAAAAAAAATGGAAAGGAAGAAAGAAAAAAGTGAAAGCTTTGCATAGCCCTTCATTAGAACAAAACAGTGGTCCCCTTATTTTCCATCTAATCGGTACCTGATGAAATTCAAACCAGTTCAGACTAAATCGTATCTGTATATTCTTTTCTCTTCAATGATTTCTGGCTTCTTTGGCTGTGGCTCCATGTTGCACTCTGAGCTTTCTATGGAGGTTGTTGTTTATCTTGCCTTTCTGTGAGCCTGTGACTTCATGTTTCCTTCAGCGAGAAGACATGCCAGGCTCAATGCAGTGTCCAAAGGGGACAATTTACATACCTAAGAGCAAGTACAATTCTTTCTTTTTTTGGGTGCTATGTATTTTAATTATTTTTAACATTATATTTTTATTTTATGATGCAGTTCCATAGGCTCTGGAATTTTCCTTATCCCCTTCCCAAATTCCCTCTCCCCAACAATTATTTCCCACATATTTTAACAATAGTACACTTCTTCATTACCAGTCATAAGTCCTTCATTCTGCTACCTAAGTGTATGCTAACATTATAGGTATGGACAATGGATTAGTCCAGCATGCTATTGTCAAGATCTATTTAACCATTTCATTGGGAGTCCATCTTTGATTTAGAAGTAGAGATGCATACTGCATTCTATCTTCACATCTAGGTATGATAGTCTCTATTACACAGTTACTATACATCCCCTTAAATGAATAGCCATACAACGAAATCAGCAACAGAAATAAAGTTAAAAAATTTACAAAACCATGAAGTTAAATGGCATGCTACTGAATGACCAATGTGTTGTTAAAGAAATGAAAAAGAAAAACAAAACACCTTCCTGGAGAAAATAATGCCACAGTATGACCTATGAGCCACTGGAGAAATTGTTTTGAAAAAATATAATAATAGATCTATATAATATATTAAATATTACATATTAGATAATTATGCATGTAATAATATATATAAATATAAATTATAAAAAGAAACTATTTTGTCCTTTTGGTATCAATGTTTCACTGAGCATAATGGCCTGTAGTTGGTACCAGTTGGTTGCAAATCGTACAATTTCATTCTTTTAAATGGCTGAGTAGTATTTCATGGAGTGAATGTACCACAGCTTTTTATCCACCCCTCTTTTGCTGGACATCTGGGCTGTTTCAATTTCTTTGCTATTGTAGATTCTGCTGCTGTGAATGTGGGATTGTAGATCCCTTTCCCATTTGCAGATCTCATTTCCTTTGGATATATTCCCAGCAGAGGGATAGCTGACTTCCATAGTGGTTGTACTGGCCTACACTTCCATTGACAGTGAAGGAGGGTACCTTTCTCCCCACATCCATCCCAACAGGTGTTGCTAGTAGAGCTCTGAATGTAGGGCAATCTCACTGGAGTTAGGTGGAACCTCAATGTGGTTTTCATTGGTATCTCCCTGACAACAGGGAGCCTAAGCATTTTTTTCTTATGTCTATTAGCCATTGAAATTCATTCTTTTGAAAAATGGTACTAGGACCCAGTGTGATAGTGTAGTGGTTAAAGTCTTCACCTTGCACATGCAGAGATGCCATATGGTCACCTGTTCTACTCCCAGCGGCCCTGCTTCCCATCCAGCTCTCTGCTTGTGGCCTGGGAAATCAGTCAAGGACAGCCCAAAGCCGTGGGACCCTGCACCTGCGCGAGAGACCCGGAACAGCTCCTGGCTCCTGGCTTCGGATTGGCTCAGCTCCAGCTGTTGCGATCTCTTAGGGAGTGAATCAGCAGATGGAAGATCTTCCTCTCTGTCTTTCCTCCTCTCTGTACTTCCACCTTTCCAATAAAAATAAATAAATCTTAAAAGAAAAGAAAAACGGTGCTATATTTTATTCAGTGTTTAAATCTTGAAACAGTTCTAATGCTATTATTTATGTTATGTTATGTTATGTTATGTTATGTTATGTTATGTTATGTTATGTAATTTATACTCACCATTTCAACTGATATTCTATTGTGTTTCAGATGCTATGTGTGCCACCTCTGGTTTTACAGATACTGTACAACCTAAACAAAAACCTCAGCATCCCCCTCCAATTCCATTCCCCAAATAATTCACATACGGGTGCACTGGTTCCAAACATTCATCACAAACAAAATAAAAATTTGCATACATCTTGGTGCAAAAGGTTTTGAAACTTATGTATATGGAAAATGTACAAAGTTGCTTGAAAAGATGCTGCCTTTTCAGTGCAGAAGCTTAAGCCAGTTTGCCATACCAGCATCCCTTTGCACAGTGCTGGCTCTGGTGTCAACCACTCTGCTTTAATCAACTCCCTGCTATTGTGTCTGGGAAGGTAGCAGAAGACAGCATGGCTCAGAAATGTCTGTTGGCAACCATGTGGCACTAGAGCAATAGATGACAGAGTCACACCCCCTTATCAATCACTCTCTGTCACTCTGCCTTTCACATAAAAGCATACATTACAAAATTCTAAAATGAAGGATGAACAACTATGCATAAATGTCAACAACCAAACTAAACTTTTTAAAAATTATTATTCTACTGTCCACAAATCTTTTGAAATTCTTTCATCAATGAAGAGGCGTAAGATAGCATGTCAGAAATATTTTGTCAGGCCAGTGAAACAGAGGGCTTCAGTACATTTTCCATTTTAAAAGTTTCCCATTTTTCTATCACATTTACTTCTTCCTGTTCTCTTTGTCATTTTGGATGTCTCCTCTTCCTCCCTCTGACCCCCAGGCAATGCTCAAGATAACTCTTGCCTTCTTTCTCACAGCTGTTAGTGTCTCTTTGAGTCTACTTCCCTGCTTGGAGCAGTTCAACAAAGTTTTCTGAAAACACAATGTATCAGAACATAACTCCTCAGTTACTGTTACTTAGAAAAAGAATGGTGAATACTAAACTAAAACCACATTAATTCCACAGGCTTTCATATAGATTTATCGTGCTTTATATAAACTTCCTATTACATCAGACTGAAGATTTCCTTCGATTCACCGCAATGATTAATGTGGAATAAAATATTTCATCATCTAAAGCTTTCACCATGTTGTCTTGCTGATTGCAGTGTATGGGATACATCACATGCACCAATACTTTCACTAAGAAATTTCTGGAAGCATTTCCATTGCTCATGGTTTCAGCAGTAATGCATGAGTATCTCTTTTAAATCACACTTTATGTTACAGGAGTCACCAGATTTTTTGAGAAGGAGTGATCCTAGGGAGAAAAATTTTAAACAATACTTTAATCCACACAGCTGTTTTTAAACAGGTCTTATTGTGTAAAACTGTGCAAATTGTATTTCTGGGTTTGTGAATTTTATAATTTTGTATTTATGTTCTCGTAAATCATGAGGAATTGGGTCATGCTGTGTAAATGCACTAACCACCTTGCACGGGACCCCAGTGACTTCATCCATAAATATGTGTTTTTCTCATTGATCTGGAACCATTTGAAATCCACCTGCTATTGTGGTCCCTTCCCTTGCTGCAGGAACTCAGGCACAACAGCCAGCGCCCAACGCAGCTATGCCACCTGGTTTGCACGGCTAGCACAGTCACTACCTATGTTGAAGAACAGGCCATTGCCTCATTCTAGAAGGGCAGAAAACCTTCTGTGGCTCTTCCTTTTCATTGGCCAGAGCCAGGCGCATGGTTGCAAACAGAGGTGCGAGAGGTCAGAAGAGGAAGGGCACAGAGGAATCGGGTATTTCTTAGCCACAGCAGTTCCCACCACACGCATTTCCTGTCCCCATGTGCTGGTGGATCAGATGTGCAGGTTCTCTGCCAGAAAGCCTTGCCCTGAGAACGGCCTCTTTGGACAGTATTTTTGTAAGTGTTCTGCTTTCCTTCAGAATTGTAGTTCATGCTGAATTTACAGAGACCATCCTGCTGCCAGTTCTGAAAAACCTCAGAACAAATCAAGCAGTGCCATCAATATTATCTGTTGAGAGAGAGAGGGAGAAACAGGGCCTTGCCAATCTTTAAGTCATTGATTCTTCAAAGATGTCTTTATCCTCTATATCGGTTAAACCCTGAACTTCCAGGGAATATAATGATATAAAAACTGACACAAGACTCCTGGAAGCCATTTGGGGGAATTAACCAGCAGATGAAAGATCTTTCTCTATAACTCTGTTTTTCTTTGTAAATCAATCAATCAATCAATCAATCAATAATGAAATGAACCATACAGGTGCTTCTTTGTTCTGGTGATTCTAGAACTTACCCTGCTTTTATTATGGTTAAAATTTTACCAGGAGATCATGTGGAGTTTGTCTTCTCGGAAGAAAATCACCCACACAAGTGAATTAAAATAAAAGCTAAATTCAGCACAGTGTTCAAGTGGGCCTCTGCCTGGTGTGTCTCCCTTGTTGCCTGTCCACCACCCCACGCACACCCCCAGGAAAAGGCAGGACAACATGAGTGCATTCTTGCTTAAAACTGAAAGGAGTGATGGAATCCTTGTTTCTTTGCCTCTTTCCCTGATCATTGTGATAGAATGGCTGCCTTTACACATAGACATTGATTAAACCCCTTTAAAACCAGCTTGAACTGTCTCAAATCAGAGAAGAATTTGATATAAGCTTCATTATCTCTCTACTGTAAAGACAGCCTTACCACTTTTGTTACTTTACCTTAAAATAAGCATTCATTTGAGCACATATCATTGTCCAGAGAGATTCACTATGCAAGTCAAAATCACATTGATCCTGACCATGAAAACAGTCATGTCACCTGAGCCCCATGCATTTATTCCGGGTTGTTTCTTTGCATATTTTTGACCTAGAATTTTTATAGTCAATTTGAATTTTGATTGAACTCATTGTTTCTGAAATTGCTTCCCTGTTCTTCTCTATGTAATTGCTCCTTGATTCCATTACTTTCACATTCTCATCTGTCTCTGATTTTATTCTCTTTTTTTCAAAAGATATATTTATTTATTTATTCCAAAAGCAAAATGACAGAGAGAGGGGCAAGCATAGAAAGAAATCTTCCACCACCTGGTTTACTCCCCAGATTGTCACAATGACCTGGTACTATTGGTCCAGGCTGAAGCCAAGAACCAGCAGCTTCTTCCAGGTCTGCCTGTGGATGGCAGAGACCCAAGCAATTGGCCATTTTCTGCTACTTTGCCGAGGCCTTCAGCAGAGAGCTGAATCAGAGACAGAGCAGTAGGAACACAATTGGTGCTATGCAAGATGCCAGCATCCCAGGTAGTGAGTGGTTGGCCTGCTATGCCAAAATCTTGATTTCCATATTGTGGAGAATTTTCCATGTGAAAAGAAAAAAAGTGGCTTGGGTTCTTGTCTCACACAAAGCTTATGCATTTAGTCTCCAGACACAGGGCTCTTACTCTAGCAAACAAGCTAGAGGTAACTTTGGATAAATCTGAATGAAATGATTTTGTTACATAAACTGTTTCCCAAGTGGAAAAATTTAGCACAGTAGTTGACTGTCATGAATTAAATAGTATTAGGTGAAGTGTTCAATCTAGAAGAAACCACCAGAAAACTTTTACCTAAATGGGAGAACATCATTGTAACATTGCAGTTCATAGACTGTAGGCCACAGAAAAGAATTTACATAGATCAGGCGTAGGGAACTCATTCAGATCTAATACCGTAGTAAGCAAAGTAAGCATACGGAAGTTTGTAAAATTGCCAAATTCTCAAGTGTTTTTAGTTCTTTGGTGGCAGAGGGAAGAGAGTTTTGTTCACAAACATATGGCCAATGCTGATAAGATCTAATTATATGTTTGCAGCTGTTTCAAATCTGTAAATATCTAAGTTGGTCAACATTATTGGCACATGACAAAGGCAGTATAAATAAAGGAAATTAGCTAAAAATTGAAGCAACAACAACAATCCCTTTTGAAGGGAGGAAATTAGAGGCCCAGTTTTCTAAGTATGACTTAAACAGGATAAAGATCAGAATAACAATACTCGAGATACACAAAAAAGTTCTCACCTCATTAACAGGAATTCTGGAACCAATTAGTGTATATTGGAAAATCTCTGAAAAAAACTTCTCAAGAAGTTTGGGTGTGGTTTTTGATAAATACAATTCACCAGCATTATTAAAGGAGTATTTTGTTTATTTAAGTAACTTTTTGAGCATGTAGTGAAAAGAGCTATACACAAATTTTCATTTCATTTTTACAAGAATGTGAAATTTAAAACACTCAACAATCTGTCCAATGAAATGTTATTTTTACTTCCAATCAAAACTGGTCATCACTGCTCCCACTGGTGAGCATGAGAGCTGGGACTGGGGGCAGACCAGGCCCGGCAGGACCACAACTCCTATTGGCCTACATGTGAGCAGGTTTAGGGGTAGAGGCAGTTAGGACTAACTGACTGTATCCACTGGTACATGCATGAGCCAGAGTAAGTGCAGGCTCATTGGGCTTTGCTGCAACATCAGCTAGCAAGTGCTGAGACTACGGGCAAATCCTGTCAAGCTAGACTGCAGAACCACCTGGAGAACGCAAGATCAGTATTTCCTCAGAGGGCATCTCTCTGAAGGGCTGCAACTCCCACTGGCACAAGAACCAGGGTTGGGGACCAGCCTTGCTAGCCAGGCAGTGGCACCCACTGGAATGAGTGTGGGATGGATAGTGGTGTCGGTTGGGTTGAGGTAGGATTCAAGGCCCATTGATATGTACAAAAGCTGAATGGGATGTGGGACAGTCTGGGCCAGTGTGCCACAAATACTTGCAAGCACAGGAACCAGGGCTGGGGGCAGGCCTGGTGGGGTTGTTGGAGGTTGATCCAACTGAGCTGCAGTTCCCACTGGTGTACCTGAGGGCCAAGTATGTGGCGGGTAGGGTTGTACTGGGCTGAAGCACACACTGGTTTACATAAGAGAAGGGGTTAGAGAAAGATCTGACCCAGTAATTATAAAAGTGTGTACTTAGGCTGATGTGGGAGACAGACTGAGCCCGACCCTATACTGACAAGCACACTCGAGTCAGATCCAGGATCATTTCAGACAATGTTTCCTTGGGGATCCCCCCAATTGAACTGCTACACTCAGAACTCCAACCATGGGGAGAATCACAGTATCTGTGGTCGGACCATGGAATGCATGTGGCAGAACCAGGTCTCCTCAGTGGCTTAGATGGAGCAATGGATGGATACCCAGACACACATGGAGAATATGACAGTCCACTGGGGCCTGCAGAGGACATCTGGTACTATAGCAGGAGAAGGAGGGCAGAATAAATTTGGCTACTACCCCAACCAAGTATTGACAGCAAATATTGGGAGAGTGGAAAGTTTAAGGTGGACTATGTCAGCCAATGGGCCTTGGAAGGATTTCCTCATCCTTGGAGTGATGAGATCAACAGCAATTCAGAACTATCAAAACCACTTGGGTAGAATCCCCAGAGCATGCTCCACACTGGGGGCCTGGGATGACAACAGGTAGCTCTTTTCTACCCCCAGTTACTGAGAAAGTTGGAAAGCTGCAAACAGCTTCTCTCCCTAACTCCCCACTTTCCCCAGATACAGGAAGAAGAAAAAGAAAATTTGAAAACAATGAACTCACCCACTTTCATCTAGTCTACCCTCCTCACTTTAATCAGATATGTGAACATCATTAAATATAGTTTTTATTTTTTTTAAAGAAATGTGGTCAGATATATAAAAATGACAGCTCCGTATCCAGGATGGTCCAGTTGATAATGAGCCACTTGCAGGTTTAAGTGCAGGAATACAGATGAAAAAAATGATAGATTTCTGGATGTTAAGATTTAAGTGCTGAAATCAAGTTCAAATGGGATAACTAGGAAATTTTATTTTTTAATTGTGAGCCAAATGCTTGAGGCAGTAGAGAAACCTCCATTCCTTTTCTGTTTTATTAGTGTTTCCTACTGAAATCCCTTTTCACTGATGGACCAAATACAGTACTTTTTTGGCCTCCAAAATTCTTCACCCTAATGAAAAAATAGGATTTTATTAGAAACATTTTTAAGATTTTGAGTTTGTACAAAAAGCAGAGAGATGGAGAAAGCTCTGCCACTAGCTGTCTTACTTTCTAGAGTCCAACAACAGCCAGGGCTTGTCTCTCTCAATGGTTTCCCACATGAGTATTGGTAAGTACTCCTATAGTATTATAAGTATTGGTGGTAAAGTTTCCACATCAGCAGGAAACTGGATTGGAAGCCAAGAAATTGGTACATGAACAAGGCACTCCTGTGTGGGATGCAAGCATGGAAAATGCTAACTGAACAGCCATGGTACCAGCCCCTCCCTAAAGCAGGGATAGGATCTACCATTGCCAAAGTCAGCTGGAACCCTGAAACATGTTTCCTTAGAGGAACAAGGAGTCGGTTCAATGTCCATGAACTGATTCATGACCCACGGCCATGACTTTCTGCTTATCGGTTTCTTGACTGCTTTTTTGATTAGCAAAGTCAGTATTAATGGTCCATCCATGTCATCATGAACTCTGCAATATCATTTTCATCATCATAAGTAATCTATGGGTCAAATTAAGCTGATTGCAGCCATGTTTTCATTGGCCCTTGAATTTATTACTCACGTTATCTCCATTTGAAAAACAGCAACGTTGACAGCCAGTGAAACGAATTCCTAGTATATACAACTTCCAAATCCAAATGAAGGCTAGCCCAGCGAGTTTCTAGAAGACACCAAGCTGCTGGCATTATACCACATGGGCTAAAGCACCTGCCACTTGTGAGAACCACAATTCAGGTAGAAGTACTTGAGTTACAATTCTGGCTTTGTTTCCAATCCCAGCTTCCTGTTAGTGTGTACACGCAGACAGTGGTCATGATTCATCTACCTAGGTCATTGCCACCCACATGGGAGAACTGTATTGAGAGAACAGCTCCCGACTTCAACTCGGCCAAGGTCTTCTCATTGACACTGGGAACAGGTAGAACCAGTAGATATCTGTCGGTCTATCTCTATTTCCCTTTTTGTGTCTATCTGCTTTTCAAATAAATGAATTTTTAAAAATTAAAGATCTTTATGGAGTCCCTGTTGCCTCAGTAAACAGGATGTCCTTTGGACCTCTCCCAGACACATGATCAAGTAGATAAGGCTCCTAAACAATAAACAGGTAACTATAATGAATCCATCTCTCTCTTCTTTTAAAATTCCAATGATCAAAAAAGATAACTGCTGATCTTGTGACTAATCAGATGGGCAGTTCAGTCCAAGAGATCAACCAACCTTGCTCGAAAGTTCCAGACACTGGCCTATAGAAAGTTGGCAGAGGTTGCAAAACAATCCAGCCCATGCCACGCAGTCTGAGATGAGGAACAAGTGACTATGGCTGCAGGATAACATTACCGCATGACTCCAACCAGTCTCTTGGTGTCTGGTGAGAGGCCAGCATACACCTGGCCCCATCCATTGTTCACCTGTTCCTGACTCCATCTATCTTCCCTTTCTTCATTTTTTGAAAGACTAATTTATTTATTAAAGTGGCTGAGAGAGAGAGAGAGAGAGAGAGAGAGAGAGATTTACTATGTTCTGGCTTGCTCTCCAAATGACCGCAATACCCAGGGACCAGGAATTCCATCCAGGTTGCCCTCAAGGACCCCAGCACTTGGGCAGTCATATTCTGCTTCTCCAAGTCCCTTAATGGTGAGGTTGAAGCTGAGCATCCAAGACTCACATCAGCACTCCATATTTCTATCTCCATGTTTCTATCTTTCTTGTTTCAAAAAAGAATTTATTTATTTTATTTTTTTGTTGCAAAGCCAGATATACAGAGAGGAGGAGAGACAGAAGATGTTCCGTTCACTGGTTCACTCCCCAAGTGGCTGCAATGGCCAGAGCTCAGCAGATCCGAAGCCTGGAGCCCCTTCTGGGTCTCCCACACAGGTGCAGGGTCCCAAGACTTTGGGCCATCCTTGGCTGCTTTCCCAGGTCACAGGCAGGGACCTGGAAGGGAAGTGGAGCAGCCAGGATACAGACCAATGCCCATATGGAATCCCAGCATGTACAAGGCAAGGACTCTAGCTACTAGGCTACCGCACCGTGCTTGCAACATTTTCATATAAACGTTTCCTGTGAGTGATTTGAAGATCTTTCTGCTTGACTGAATGTTGAGCCTGAGTCCCAGGAGAATATTCTATGTCAGTAAGCTGTTTAACAAATGAGTCTTAGATTCTGTTCAAGTCTCAATTCAACAGCATCAAGATCTACTCCAATACACACATATGCTCTCCCAAATCCTGTGGATACATATGAGCCAGGTCCTTGGCAATTTTGCTGTGCACTGCACTGCCTCCTGAAGAATGCTAAGACCTGATTCTAATTATTGGAGACACTGAATGAAAATGAGAATACTGTTGAAAAATGCACGCTTGCCATCTTAAGCATGCCCTATTGTCTCCAGGTAAGGAGAGGTCCCTCCGACTTACCTAAGGAGAAGGGGCTATTTAAGCCCCTTGGGAGAGTTCAGAACCCTGTGGTAGGTGTGATACTGCTTCTGTAACAGCTGAACCTTCATCCCAGATTTCAAAACCTCATTGTTTTCCTTCCAGGAATTTGAACTTGACAAACAGGACTTAATATTTCTGTACTGTAAATCTCCTTCCACTCTGTCACCTCAACGTTCAGTTCCAATGCTGAAGAAAAATGAACCCGATTGGAGAAAGTAAGTGATCATGTTTTTAAGCCAATTTAATCACATAAAGAGGCTTTGTAATGGAAGAGATAGCTTAGCATTATCTGTTCTAAGAGGCTTTTGCACGGCTACGGAAGAAGTCTTTCACACAATGATCTAAATTGTTAAGTGAGTGATGAATTGACCTGTATTTCCTCATTTAAAAGTAAACAAACAAACAACAAAAAAAGACAGACACGCTTACACAAACATTAAGTTGTATGAGCTGCCTTTGAAGAATCACAGTTAAGATGATCATGTTCAGTATTCATTCTAGCAGATCAGTGAATAAGAACGCCAATATTGAGATTCATGCTAAGGAGAAAAATGAAGCTACCGGCGTTAGGATAGCCATGAGGCAATGCTATATAAGTGAGAAATCAGGAAGGACTCACTGATTTTTCATGTAGTAGTTGCACAGCTGAAGCTCATGAAACACATGCAAAATCATGAGATATTGATACTCCACACTGCACAGGCACATACATGCACACATCGAGAGGAGACACGAATCCGGATGACACATTGGAAACCCAACACAGTACATATTAGCATTTATTATGTCTACAGAATTTTGTAGAAGAAAAACCTTAAAAATCTCCATAATCACAAACTTAATGAAGCAAATGGATAGCCAGGATTCTCTAATTTGAATGTAACATGTCCCCAATCTTACAACAGTTAACATTTTAGCAACATTGGGCCCGGTGGCGTGGCCTAGCGGCTAAAGTCCTCGCCTTGATCGCCCCGGGATCCCATATGGGCGCCGGTTCTAATCCCGGCAGCTCCACTTCCCATCCAGCTCCCTGCTTGTGGCCTGGGAAAGCAGTTGAGGACGGCCCAATGCATTGGGACACTGCACCCGCGTGGGAGACCCGGAAGAGGTTCCAGGTTCCCGGCTTCGGATCGGCGTGCACCGGCCCGTTGCGGCTCACTTGGGGAGTGGATCATCGGACGGAAGATCTTCCTCTCTGTCTCTCCTCCTCTGTGTATATCTGGCTGTAATAAAATGAATAAATCTTTAAAAAAAAAATTTTAGCAACATTTTTAAAAATTAAAAAAATGTGCAAATAAATCTTAGATTGCTGAGAAAATTGAAGGTGCAGTTATGGTCTATTTAGTAATTAATAGGCATTCAGATTACAATTCACAGCACTAAGTAACTTCAATAATTATTATTCATCATAAAATTAAAACGAATTAATTGCCAGTTTTGTGAGGCAATAGGAAATAAAATTTGAAGACAAAGGTGAAGAATAAATGGAAATTCATAAATATAAAATTAGAAATTAGTGGCTTAAGCAATATAAAAGTTGAATTTATAGGGGAACTCCCATATGTTTTGACTGCTGAAACAGAAGTAAAAATTAGAAAGAGTTTAAGAAAAAGAAAAAAAAAAACTACTGGTAGAAAAAAAACACACTGTAAAATATACAGGGGGTGTATAACTTCATTTGAAAATGCGACTGCATAGGATCACTTTCCAAGTAATTATAGATTATGTAATTTTCTCATTAAAAATACTCAGTAGCATTAAGCTGGAACACTCAAAAGCAATGAGAAAAATCAGCAGAAAGATACCAGAAAATTCTACTGCAGAACACCAGCCTCGGATTAATTTATAGTGAAACATGAAGGCCAAAGACAGTGTAACTTGACAGTACTTTCATTATATGAGAGTCACACAAGTTTCTCTCCTAGGTTCTGAAAGGGAGACACACAAGTATTTTTACATTGTGTATTTGAAAGATCTCTGAGAAATTCTTCAGCCAATTTTTGTCTGTTTTTATCAGCTTCTTTCCCTTCCAAAGCACATGACCACCAGTATCCACATCATGTAACTAGGTGACATGAAGATATATTATATGTGTATGCTTAATACTTGTATTTGATTTCTACATTTCCCTCAACTTTTTAATATATTCTTGTGTGGTCCAACTACGACAAATTTCTCATACATACAGTGAAAAAGAATATTGCTTTTCACAATAGATTCAAAGAATTAGGCCCGATTTTAACTGAATCACTTGAGTCATCGAAGAAATCAACTTGAGAAAACAAACAATGATTACAGTTGGACCTAGATTTTACGTCTTGCCCTTCACTGTCACTTCAATATTTATTCAATAACTGCTTAAGTGCCCATAATGAACAATGTTCTCGCTATCAGAGTTAATCCTTAAAGAGAACTGGCTGAAAGAACACCAAAGTTGCACAATCAATTCATTTGTTCTTAAAGTTCATATTTATGAAACATTCTATGAAAATCTATGATTTTGAAGAAAGACCTAAAACTCACAAAACTAAAGTGCAATGATTAGGGTCATATGACTGTTACAGAAAATATGTTTACCACAGTACTTGTAGAAAAGACGTGGCTTGTGCAAACCAGGCCTTAGGAAGAGATTAACAGGATAACAGGAGGCTATTTACAAAGTCTCAAAAAATACCAAGGGATCCTGCAATACTCAACAACTAGGGATCCATAGAGATAGCAGAGGGAAAAGCAGAGAGAGTAATCAACACGCTGCAGGTCAAGCAGAATGAGGTGGGAGAGGAGTCCTTGAATGATGCTCCAGTGCTCTGTGGATGGATACAGCAACCTATGGGTGCAGGGCAGGAGAGAGCGGTCGGAAACGAATGCTTGGATCTCATTCCACAAGAGACACCACCTCCTGTTGCTACCTCCGAACACCACAGATAGAACTGACCAGGTAGGTAATCAACCACAGCAAGTTAGACAAATGGGAAACCATAGATCTGGAGGAACAAACACTACATTCCAGAGGGGGTTTTTAACATTTTGTGTTTTTCTAAGACAGGAAGCCTGCTACTGCTAGTATATTCTGGTATACACAATCAGACTATTTCCAATTTGAAAAAGAGTGATTTGACATGCATTGCATACTTTACTAATACTTATGATTTTGTGGGAAGACAGACATGTTGAGATGATAGTCACTGAGTCAGCTTATCCGTTTCTGAGCAGTGGGCCCGAAATGTATTCTCTAGATTTCCATGATCAGGCTCCCTCCACACATTTGCAGAGTCTGGAACAGGAGTACAATGGGAGGCCCACACACCATATGTCAAAGATTTAATAGTTCCATATCAAGCTAGCAAAATCTTAAATAAAATCTGTTCCATCTTCCATTCTTGACAAATATATTTTTATAATTACAAAATTGAAAGATGTGTTCAAAGTTGAGCTTTCATATGAGAGTTCCCATAATAGAATACCATAGCTGGTATCTGTATAACCAGGTCACCTGTTCATTATCAATGCTTGGAAGAATAAGGAAATAAATACATGTATAACATAAATACTTAGGTGTTACTAACATTTAATTTGTTACTTTTTATCTAGGGAGCCAAGTTACTATAATACACAAAACTATTTTACTTTAATTGATACTGATAAGTATGACTTAAAGCTTTGAAAACCAAATAGAAATGCATAAAACCACTCAAGTTATATTTTAATTATTATATAACTGTCTTACATTTTAATAACCAGTAGCTTTACATTAGAATAATCAAAATTCATATTTAAAGAAAATCACATTTTCTGTATGCTTTTGAATTCAGTGTATTTATTTAACAATACAAAGAATGAATATCCAGGCTCATGATGGATATCTCTAGTCCCAGGTATTTAGAAATTCAAAACATTTGAGAATTACACGGCTATTGTGAATCTTGCAAGATCACGAATCAGGACACCAAGAACGCAATCATAAAATCTCAGCACAAGTAAAAGTAGGCGAGTTTCATGTATCCCACGGGGGGAGTTTCATGAAGCAACTCTTATCTTTACGAAGCATTTTTGCTGCACAAGTCCTCTTGCCACTTTGATGCCTTGTCTGCTGCCTCCACTGATCATATTCCAGAGCCCAAGCTGAGTACTTTTGGATGCAGGGGTGTTTCAGCTACATGGAAGAGAATACAAGAGTCATACAGGTGTGTGTTTCTGGGCGTGAGAAGCGTTGATCTTGGATACAAAGAGTGAGGGCACAGAGCATCTATGCCTGCTGAGCAGTAGCAGCTGAGGAGGGGCGTCTCTGTGCCCTCAGTTAAATCCATTTTGAGTACTTGTGCCCTGCACCTGCAGAGCCACCTGATGCTTCAATATGGCTTGCCCAGTTTTGAGGCACTTCTGCTGGATGTGTAGGAAGAAAAGCCATGTTTGAAACAAGAAAAGCTGTGCAATCCAATAGGCATTCCTCTATCCTTACCATATATATTCCTGCTACACCAAGTTAAGGCACTCACACTGTTTTAATTAGTGTGTTAATGCCGATTTATTAGCAGGCGTAAGTCCTATCAACTAATTCTTATAATAGTAGAAAGAAGACAAATACACAGTGAGCAATTTATTTCAGCAGTAACACTCATAATGAGATACATAAATGTAACTGTACAGGCAAACTATAATATGCAGTGATGACTTGCCCAGGTTCCAAAATTCTTCTTCTTGTTATACACTTATATTTCCCATACTTGGAAAGCCAGATAGATTTATTAAGCTCCGTGGGAAGATTTGGCCATTGCAAAACTTTTTGTTGTTGTTCTTGTTACTAAAATTGCATCGTCCTAATTTAGTATTTGATCAAAATGCATACGTTTAGTTACAACTGAAAATATGTGTCTCCCAGTGTTTGAATGATCAAGTTCATTCCGAGTTAAAGGAATTTTCTTGTTGTTTCCTTTTTTTGTATTTCTTATTTGAAAAAAAGGCAAAATATTGGCGAGGCATGCTGTTCAGGATGGAACTGTCTGAATTCTTTAAGCATACATAAACTCAGGCAAGGCCATCACAATTATATAAATATATATATATATATATTTATCTGTGTATATATATATATATAATGGTCATTTACTTAGCTGTGGCGTGAAGTTGACTTAATTATAAATTCATACATGAGTAGTGTAAACGAATACTTTAGCTTTAGTGGATTTCAAGGATTTGCAGTTGACCCAAATATTCTGTTAAAACTCTGTTCTTTCTCTGGTTATGCTTCTTTTTATGAGAAAAAAAAATAAACGAAAGGAAAATATAACTGAGATAAATTGCAGTCTATAAATCTCAGAATCTTACTGGTGATGGTGGCACAAAACATAAATTACACCCATGAATGAAGACACTTGGGACAAAAGTTCAGGGTTGTTTTATTACAGAGTTCATGACCAGTTGCTGTTTAAAGCTTCTCTGTTATGTAATGGAGGGCATGGTAGAGAAAAGAAAAAGAGAATTTCTAGTGTAGACTGTTTTTTTTGTTTTTCTAACAAAATGACTGCCTTGAACTCATTGGCATCTGTGGTCTGAATAGTTTATCTTCGATAAGAACACACACTTTATCATGGCTGCGATAGCTGCTTTGTGACGTTCTGCACATGGCTGTACAAACTAAGGCTCTCTGTTGACATAAGAGCACATGCACGATTTGAAAATGACGATCATAGTTAGGATAACTGAGTTTTCAAAGTTGTGCTGTACAAATGAACAAGTATTTCTGTGGAGCTTGTACTGTTTCTTTTTCTGCTTCAGTTGTATAGAAGTGATGAAGGTAGTAATACCTGACAATCTACATACCAAATCTAACTCCTGTTTGTGGAATTATTAGTTACGTTTTAAGAATAAATGCAGTGTGGTTGTCACAGTGATACAGCTTGCTAATCCTCTTCCTCAAGAACTGGGATCCCATAGGGGGTCAGTTTCTGTCCTAGCTGCTCTGCTTATGATCCAGCTCCCTGTGTATGACCTGGAGAAGCAGCACAGTGGATGATGGCCAAGCCCTTGGGCCCCTGCATCCAGGTTAGAGATCTAGAAGGAGCTCCTGGCTACAGGTTTCAATCAGTTTAGCTCTGGCTGTTGTAGCCATTATGGAGTGAATTAGCCTCTTTCTGTAAATCTGTCTTTCAAATAAAAAAAAAAAAATGCCTATTTTTACAGACAGTTGTTATTGTTTCGCTTACATCTAGTCTTTCAAATGATGTTTATAATTGTTTTCCTATCTTTTCTGGAAAAATTCCAATTTTTTTTAAATTTTCTAACCCAGAGCCTGTATTTACAGTGGCATAATGAATTGCCTTACTACCACGAGAACAGACATATTTTTGGATATATACAATTCAGTAGAGAAGTAGTTCAAAAATACTGGCTTTGAGGAACATCATTTATTTATTTACTTATTTAAGAGACATATTTATTTTTATTGAAAAGGTAGATTTATAGAGAGAAGGAGAGATTAAAAAAGAAAATCTTCCATCTGCTGGTTCACTCCCCAAGTAGCATTAACCAGGCCCACCACGCCTGCCAGCCGCTGGCTGCTTTTTTTCCCAGCAGTGTAGCACTGCCTAGGTACAATGCTATCTTGCCTATCTTGGCAGTTACCCACAGCGGGGAAAAATCTCTCAGTATGTGACTTTCTCTTTCTCTCTCACTCTTCCTATGTGTGTGCATGCGCACACACACACATACACATACACATCTGTATGCCTATGTATTTCTTATGTATTTGTTTATAAGAGAGCTCTAATCCAACAGTCAGTACTAAGACTGAATAGTTCAGTGTACATTAGTTTGCGTAGGGCAGCCAGAGCCAAGTGCTGTAGATAGAGTGTGAGCAACAACAGACATCTACTTTCTCCTGGCTCTGGGGACTGAAATCCAAAGTCAAGGTGTTAACCAGGTGGCTTCCTTCTTTTCTGGACTTGTTAATGTGAGTGTTCCCTTTACTTTCTGTAGATTCATAGTTTCTTCCTTCTGTGCATGCCTGTGTGTGCACATTTTTCTTTTTTAAGGAAACCAGTTATGTGTTGTGAATGGCCAGGCTGATGACCTAAGCTGAGTTCGATGACCTCTGTAGGCAGCTGGGACAGATGTCTCATGAAACAACTGAAACACTGCTTAGATACCAGATGCTATACAGGGTGTTAGTTTTCTGTTAGTACACACGGGTAGACAGCCAGTGATGGCTCAGATCATTGGGTGCCTGTCACTCTTTTGTGGGGTCTGGAAGGGGTTCTGGAGTCCTGACTCAGACCTGGCTTTCACAGGCATTTGGGAAGGAACCAGCAGGTGAGAGATCCCCTCTCTGTTTCTCTGCCTTTCAAATAATTAAAAGAGATTTTTGCCTTCAGAAAAATTTATATTCTGAGACCAAATTTTAAGACTTCATGTGATTTTGGCAGGGATACAATTCAACTCAACACAATTTGGCTAGAGAACCACATTATTGAATACAAGTGAGAATTCATGATCACACACAGACTTAATAGGTCTTAACCCAACATTTTAATTATTTAAAATTCTTTTTTCAAACATTTAACAGTGAAGCTATGCTTCCCATTCTTCTAGGTCTAGTAAAATGTCACAAGGTATTTAAAAACATCCATTAAACAGAACAAAAGAACTAAATGTCCTTTGGAGCCATTCTTCTATACATTTTAACAATGAATCTTTAACACAATCCTGGGAAATGTCCAACCAGAAAAATACACATTCCCTAAAACAGGGCATGTGGCTCAAAGAACAATCAGACCTTGTATGTGACCATTTTTGATGAGTGGAAAGACTCCTTGTTACTTAATCAGCAATGGTAGATTAGTCAGCATCTCTGATTTTGACACTAACCAAAAGTGCAAGAAACGACAGCACCTCATCAAACAGTGCCACGGACGTGATGGTAACCCTTTTCCCTAATGGAAAGTAACATATAGTTGGAAAACACTTGTTTCTAAAAACATTTTGCTTAGAGCAAGGTCTCTGTGTATCCAAAGCATTATCGTTGACTCTCATCTTCAGAGCTATAAAACTTTAACAACATTCATGAATTCATTCCACTTTGCATATATTAACCAACAGATAGTAGAAATATAATTGGGCTCCTCTAATAAAAAATGGAACCTTTTCATTAAAGCCATTGTTAGTCTTCTCTTCTTCCAGTTCTCCACACGGTAGTTTCTGGCCCAACTAGACTCTTTCAGAACTATCTTATAATTGTTCTAGAATGTGAGTTCTAGAATGTTATAAATGAATCCAGAAAATAAAATTCCCTTAGTTAATATAGTTATTACAATTTTCATATTTATAGGATGTCATATGCTATAGAGCATGTTCATGAAATATCCCATATGTGCTTAATTTTTGAAAGAGTAGTGTGTTGCCCACGGAGATGGGAAGAACGGAGAATTAGGGCTGGTTAAGCTCAGCCTGTGGGTCCTGAGCCTTCACAGTACCCACAGAAGGCTTTTGTCATCTGCGAATGGGCAGTGTCAACACCTGCAGTGTCTCACCACAAGTGAATAAAAATGAAACCCAAACAAGCTAGCTATAAAAACAAGGCTAGATATAAAACCCAATCTACTTATTCAGAGGAAGATAGCCAGGTTAATTATACGTATTTAAAAATTGTCTCTGTTTTGGGCATGGCACGATAGCTTAGTGGCTAAAGTCCTCGCCTTGCATGCACCAGGATGGGCGCTGGTTCATATCCTGGCTGTTCCACTTCCCTTCTAACTCCCTGCCTGTGGCCTGGGAGAAGCCATCAAGGACGGCCCAAAGCCTTGAGACCCTGCACCTATATGGGAGACCTGGAAGAGGTTCCTGGATCCTGGCTTCAGATTGGCTCAGCTCCAGCTGTTGTGGTCACTTGTGGAATGAACCATCAGATGCAAGATCTGCCTCTCTGTTTCTCCTCCTCTCTGTATATCTGACTTTGCAATAAAAATAAATAAATCTTTAAAAAACATTTTATAAAATGTCATGTCTATGGCTGTTACGAAATACTCAAAATAATGTTAATAATTAAAATACTGATAATTTATCAAATTAAAAAATAAGTGGCAATAGGAAACTACAAATTATGATCACCATATAATTTCATGACATATACCCTCCGCAATGGCTAAAGTAAAACAATAAAGTATTAAATAATAGGATAAAACTCCCTTGGGGAATTGGATAAAATTATGTGAGGCATAAAGTTTATCACATTTAGTGATATTAAAAAGCTGACTCATTATTATTTACATTGTGGTGATTAGAAATGTGCTTTGAAATTTACAATCCACAGATAAAAGAATAAGAAAAGGTGGTCATTCAAATAACTATTTAGAAGACATTAATAGCACACTCTAGTGCTACTTAAGATGGCAACTTAAAAAGTGGCACCCTATCTACACAAGAAAAGTAAGGATGAATCAGAATGCTTTGAAGTTGTTTTCACCCAAACTGAAACAAACTGCTTTTTTATTAAGTTTAGAGTCCAGCTAAAAGCTCTGATCAGTGAGAGTTTGTGAAGCCTTTGTCCACTCTGAAATGCTCTCTCTCTCTCTCTCTCTCTCTCTTTTTTTTTTTTTTTGGTGATGCCTTTAACGGCAACCGTAATTCGTTAGCTGCCCATTTGAACCATGTGGGCAGATGCCCATGGATCCCGGAAGAGGCCTCCTTGATATTTTATTGGCAATAACTCAAAGCTTATTAAAGTCCAGATGGAGAGGAACCTGCAGCCTATTTAAATCCACATGCCCAAATGGGGACTATACTATTCAAGTGTTTGCATTTCATTTGTAATTCCTTTCCTTCATCTTACTTTGATTTTCTCCAAGTGCTTATGAAATCATGCAGTTCATCTGTCTCCAGTATCATCTTTAAGGTCTGTTCTCACACTCATTTCTGAAGTGCTTAGGTTAAATCCTATGTATTGTTTTATTATTTTTGTATTGGTGTTAGAGGAGCTCAGAACCTTGAAGAGGCAATTGGGTGAGTCATCTGTGACTCTTGCTATGCAGCTCAATTAAATTAAAAATGTCTGGTTTTAAATCCAATCATTTTCCTAAGCACATTAGGGACATTACATACACATGGCATACCCTCGTAGCAGTTTGTATCATTTATAAGAGCTCTGACATTGTAAGCATTGTGCCCATTAACTGATATTTAGAAAATACCTCCCATTAGTTAGTCAAGCCGGTAATTCTCTCCATGGCTTTAACAGCACGGAATCCAAATAATTATAAATAAAACAATTCACTGGTATCAACGGCCAGACACTGAGTCCACAAAATTCTCTCTGTAGTTGTTGGTTTTATTGTGTTAATCAGTCACTCGATAAATCTCAGACTTAAGTTCCATGTCTCCTGTTGAATGGTTATAATACACCAGTACTCCAGGACTCTTCTTGTCATTATTTCCTGTGATGGTCATTTTAAACTTCATCTTTAATGTGCTGAGTTGCTCCTTACTGACTAATGACTTTACCTTATCTCCCGAAGTTATAGGGCTCTGGAGGCCAAAGGTCATGTGCTATTCCACCACAGTCACACAGGGTGTCCAAGAAGGTGCAACCTGCCAGCCTATTTCTACAGAACAACGTTTATTGCTGTCTCGGTTCAAACTCGCTATCCACTTATCACTCTGTGATATCATGTCTTCTAAGGACAACGTTGATGTTTGTCAGAATGTGTGCAAGGCTGTACCTTGGTTGTGTGATGAGATCACCAGGACTTAAATAAACCCAGGGATACAAATACTTCATAAACATGCACAAACATTATGCATTAGGTATTTTTAAAGGAAAACAATGTGTGGAAGAAAATAATCTCTTATTCCATTCAATTTTCTTATTCCATTCATTAAAACACAGTGAAAAAGTTTCCTGACCTGAAACTTACCTTAACAGAGTTGCTGAATATTAGACACAAAAATTGTATGGAACAGCCATTTAGAATCAACCAAAAAGAAGTCAGAAAGTCTTTAGAGTGCAATTTTATATGTACTGAAAATTAAAAATAATCACTTAAAACAAAGAATGAAAGGAAGATCTAACTGCAGAGATAGTGATCGTGGTGTAAAATTAATAACTAGAGTTGGGTTGGTAGACAGGTGAGTAATAATAGCCTCAAAATGTCATCTAATTTCAGACACATGTCAGTTTTATTCTGTCTTCAACTTTCAGATCACAGGACCTGAGCAAGAATATTTCATCAACATTCCGAGAACTAAGATTACATACACATTGGTGTTTCTCTGTTTCCCTAAACTAGCCAGGAGACTATGAGAAAATGGCTTACGTTCTGTTTATTGTTCCAAATAATTCAACTCTCCTTATTGTGTCCTGAGCTGTGTCCTCTATAGAACTTTCAACTCTGGCAATGAGGTTGGGTATATATGCTCGATGAAATTCTGCTCTGATCATTTCAACATATCTGATGAAAGACTTAGTAGAATGACTAAATGGAGTTGATTTATAGGATCTGAACTTGAAAAAAAAAAAAAAAACCTTTTTCTTCAATCCTTTAAGTGTCCAATTTGGATCACAGTTCAACAACTACAATTTGTCTAGTCTGGGGCTGTCAAACAGGACACTGCCGTGACAATTTGTATAGATGTCTTTTGGTGCACATACACTTGTATTTGTCTTGCTACCTTTTCGGGAATGAAAATGTGCGAAGGTGTGGAGTTTGTTTTCTTTCAACACATTCTGTGGAAAAATTCTTCGATGTTATGTGAAGGTCAACTTCAAACTATATTAAGTTAAATAAAAAACAACTCACCATATTATCCTCAATTTGCACCTGGTTTAAGTTCAATGAAAAGAATTCTCTATTGTGTCGGTTGATTTAATGGCCACAGTGTACATTTTCTTCATATGCTGTAGGAGCAGATCTTACAGGGTTACAAAGAGTGACTGAATGTCCTATGAGGTGAATTTTACACCACTAATTGCAACCTCATAAAATGTTGAAAGAAAGCTGTTCCAGCCCCTGGAACAGATAGTGTAATGATGTTCCAAAGCAGTAATATTTCCTCAGGATTACTTTAGTCAAATATTTTCTATCTAAAACTATTTAATAATAGAAGAGACTTCTGTCTGAAGTACACAGATTAAGCCAAATTTAGCTTCTGTTATTCTGGGATACATGAAGAAGTAGTCAGACGGTGACAGTTGTAGCATTTTCATGAGTTGGAGCTATATTCCACTAAGAGAACTTCCCTATGACCCTGTACAAAATATCTGTGTGGAAGTGGGGTGATAAGCAGTAATCTGTGCATGCTATTGCCTTGTTTGAGGACCAATAAAGATGATACAGATAGAATCTAATTGATGACAAACACGAAGGGTCATGTTAGTGTTTGCTGATGACCTGTAAGGAAGCCAATACTTTCATTGGCCTTATTCATAAACATGGAAATAGAAACACACACTGCTTAAGATATGCACCCAAGTCTACAGAGTTAGTTGTCAGTTCTGCTGCCCAAAGTGACAGGTGTTCACCGAGGTACCGTTTTTCAATTTTCTGTCTAAGACATCTTTCTGGAGCCTTTTGGCTAGATTGGTCTCTCTGAGGACAGAGTCCTTGTTTCCTCCCCTGAACAAGTCATTTTAGGGATGAGTCACAATATTGAATTTCCTGTGTCTTTTGCTGTATATTGGACACCAAGAAAATGTACCTTGATTCACAGGCTTTTCCTCTTTCCCATTTGGAAGAAAGGAGAGAACTCTCTTGAATTTCCTCAAGCTGGCAGCAAGGGACAGAACTTTGACTTTCACCCACAGGGTCTATTAAAGATCAGTGTAGCTGGCATCTACCTTACCAAACACCAGCTGTCCTCAGTTTGCAAATATTCTGAGCCTTAAAAACGTTTTTTCTTGTTATGCTTTCTCTCTGTGATGGAGCTGTCTGTAATTTCATTCTGCCTGGTACTGATTCCAGTACAGTGCATTCTAAACTTATCACTTTTCCATTTGTGAATTCTTAGTAAAGATCAGACAATAGTTAAGAAACGTGACATCAATACCTCATGAAATATCTTAATACACCAGAGGGAGGAGGAGAGAAAAAATAAAAGATAGATGATTGTGGATGCTTAACCTACATGCTAGGAGCAGACAATGTTGGTGGGTAGCTTGAAGACAACTGTGTTAAGGTGAACGTTTGTCGACATTATTTAATACAAAATTAGCAATGCATAAAAGCAAGTGGGAGTCAGCTGCCAGAAGGGAAAACTAGGAAAGGAAAGTTACTAGAAAGGTGAGAGATCAACAGGATACTACTTGTAAGTGAAGCCAGTTGGAAATGGTGCTGACAAGGGCAGGTTCCATACGTATGTGGGTTTACCAAGCAGAAGAAGGGACGATGAGATTCTCTATGTTATTGCATCTGCTCTGTCTGTGATGTTGGGAGGTGAGATCATCTACCCAAGGCAAAGGAGTTGGTGAGCAGTGCTGGTTCATGGGAACACCATTTTAAAAGGTTTTTGGAAAGTTTCTACTCAAATGCATGAATTAAGTAGAATTTATCATTTTAAAAAATGTAGAGTTGCGAGCTGAATGCAAAGACTTGAAATGCTACATAGCTTGCACCAAATATTTGACTGAGTTTTAATTAATTTTATTATATGGCTAGATTTCAATAGTTTATCTGTCAGTTCTTAATCTTTTAGAGCTGCCTTATGTTGCTTTGATAGGTGATGCTTGGAACTCTTGCAGGTGATAATTTTGAATATTCTGAAGAGAAGTAATTATCTTGGAAAAAGACAGCCATATGCAGTGAAGTCGTCATACCCTACGATTGAAGGGTGTCTAAGACAAAGAGAAAGTCATCTTTTTTCTTGCTGGCAAACTTCCTCTCCTCTGCTTTCTCCTTAAAATCAAACCTAGTTGAAGAAACTCTACCCTCAAGGAGTGGAATCTGATTCATAATCCTGTGTTTCATTATTTTGTTCTAACCTAAGGTGCCTTATCTATTTCTGTTATATTGAAATGATGGTTATTTTATCCAGCTCTTGCACATGCTTAGCTGACTTGTCAAAAATAGCTTTGAAAAGAGCAGGACAGAGAAGCAGCTAAGGGGGCTAGTTTTCTGCCACTTGCTTCATTCCCCCAAGCAGTAGGGTGGACCTAGCGGGGTCCTGGACAAACAGTTGGAAGTAATCATAAACTTCCATCCCCAAAGGTGGTGTGTCCCTTTACATCTTCAACAGATCCAACAAGAGTATAATTAGGGCTGTCATTCTGAGTTGTATTTCCTAAGTAGGCAGGCCATTCTCCTTTCATGGGGAAGTTGAGGAGGGGATAGAAATTCAGTGGGGGAGGGAAGAAAAATCCCATCGTGTTCACCAACAGGTGAAGCCTAAAAATTTCACTGGAAAAAGTTATGGAAAAAGGAACAGCTGCAGGTCTGTCTGGAGAAAGTCAGTGATGTAGTTTCCATCTGGCATCTGTTTCATCTGAAGATTTTTTTTTCTTCCATTTAAAATAGGGCTTGAACTGAAAGCCCACTTTATTTAGGAGATGTTAAGGCCTGGGATATCAAGTACTTTCCAAACAGCCAATATAGACTCCTCATTCCTATCCTTGGATACCTCCCACCATGTGTCTTAATACCCAGAGATTGGTCTATCTCCAGGGCAAGGTGATGACTTTCTGGGGACGTGTGTCCTCTACTTGTCTCTATGACAAGCATTGGCCAGAGGTAACCTGTGTAGGAATGGTGCAAAGATTTACCTTTGCAGACAGCATAAAATGTCATGCACACAAAAGGCATTCAATAACCTTCAAATGTTTTTGACATAAATGAATTAGTAAGGAAATAAACCCAGTCCTTTTATTTTGTATGCCTAGGAAGAAAAAGCCAAGGCCTTTGACCATGTCTTATATTTTGTGGACAAGGTGTATAAACATGAATATGAAAAATGTAGAGTGGAATATTGTGTGATCTTTCTGTAAGAAATGATGCTGTATTAGAATTTCCTGGCTTCAAAATCTAACACTTAGAAATGAAAGCTAAGCTTAACACGGTGCCAATGTTAATCACAAAGTAAAGTAGGCTAAAGAGCAAGAATACACTTGAACATTTTGAGTTTACCTAGGAGTAGTCCCTATTCTGTCACTTCCAGAATCAGATGATGCACCCCGTATCTCATTTGCTAAGATGAAAGGAGAGTAGATATCTCGTTGTCATAGAAGCAACACATTCTAATGATTAACTTCAAGCAACTTAATTTTCTGTTTTTCATTTGTAACTGAGATAATGTAGTAATAAACATACCGTTGTATTCTTGATTAGACATAGATTATCTTTATTATTGGCAATAACTTGGGAATAAAGGTGAAACTGGTTGTTTATTATTGGCAATAACTTGGGAATAAAGGTGAAACTGGTTGATGATAGCAAAAGGCTAAGGTTGATCAGAAATAAAATTTTAGAAAGGCTATTGATGGTGACTGATTGTATGCCAGGGGCCTAGGGTCTAGGACAAGCAGGCTGACATTCTGACGGTCACAGAACATCTGGGAGCTATTTGCAGGTTTATAACTCCTGTGAGAAGTGCACAAGGAACAGCCTCTTGGCCCTAATGGAAATGGGGCCACAAAAGATATCTGGCTTTGTGTCCAAGTGGCAATTGATCACACATACAAATATTTGCACATAGCCACAGATTCACATACAGCCTCATCCACCAATAATCACATAGATGGGTCCAGATCCATCCATAAGCAGTGGCATCTAGCCATGCTCTCTGGTTGGTGATATGAGTTACAGACAAAAGAAGCCTAGAGCTAAGCTGTTACATCTATGACAGCATGTCTCCATAGCAGCATGGGGATAAAGGGACACAACGAAAAGACGGCAAGGACAAAGAGGTGGGGACTTGATAACTTTACCTTCTCAAGTTCATCTCCTCCAGCAGAGACATGCATTGATTTATCTAGATTCTTCAAAATCAATGATGAAGAAAATTTCATTTGAAATAACCCTGACCATTAATCCCTGCCCTAGGGCAATGAGAAATAGACTCACTTTCATCTCCCCACCAGTAATAGAGTTGTCCCATAAGCAGGTCAAACTTCAAGTCACCTGCACTAAGATTGCGAATCTAAGCTGCCATCTAGATTTAATCAATGGAGACAAAATTAACTTACCCCCTGGACTGCTTCTAAATCTAAAAACGATTTCTTTTACTTAACCAGACAATAACACCAAGTTGGTGAGAGGGGAAGCAAGAAAGCAAAAGAAAAATGATTCATGATTTCCATGCTCAGTACTTAAGGGTCTGCAACAGGTTTATCGATAAGTCTCAGATGGAAAATTATTTTTCAGAAGCCCTTTGTGGAAGATTAGTCTAGTCACATTAGTTTAGAAAACATGTTTGTTTGGATTGTGATCTAAGCCACAGTTGCCTGCTGAAGTAAAATATAAAAGCAATAATAAAATAAAAGACTACAAAATCCTCAGGGAAAAGTTATATTGCTTTGTTTTGTGTGGTTACTCTTCTTTGCAGTAGAAAAACACGCTTCTAAAACCTAAGCATTCATAAGCAACATCTGAGGATTTGGGAAAAAATCCCACCTGTGAGTTGCATGTGACAGTGGCAGCCCTCCAGGCCTTTGTTACTGAGAGTCGCAGGGTGATCCTGACGCAGTCTGCGGACCACACTAAGTAGCTTTTGGCTTAACTTTCTGTGCAAATTACTGATCGCACATTGTGACAGAATGGGTTATCCTATGGGACAGAGCACCTGTCCAACATCCTAGAAATAAAAACAAAACAAAGAGTTTTTGGATCACGCCTGACATTGCATAGATCTCGCGAAGAGAAGAGGAAGCCAAGGATGTCCATGGTGCTGCAGAGGGGTGTGCATCTTTTCTCAGATAAACACTAGTAGGCTGTCGGTTCTACTGGTGGGCCTGAAAGAAACCAAGGATTAGTATTATAGAAGGATCTCCAGGTGCTGTCAACATGAAGACAACTTCATAACCTGCATTACTTTCACCTTAACTCAAAGGAAAAACAGCTCTCTTAGATATCTGTCCTCATTGGCTTGCTTTATTTTCAGCTTCAGACTCTGCAAGTGCATCATCTCTGTTGTTGTATGTGCTCAGTTGAGACATCATTGCGCAATAGCTTCAACTTGTGGTGACTTTTGTGCAGAAGCAGTAATTGTTCATTCTACTTATCGAGTGACTTGCAAAAACAGAGCTCTGGCTTACCCAGAGCCCAAAGATAAAGAGTAAAACCTTGACCCAAACTTCAAAAAAATTGAATCAGGGGGAGTCACAACATTTCACTGTAAAAGCAATCATGATAAACCCTAAAATCACAATATCTACCTGGAGTATTTATAAATGCAGAACCCTATAAGAGAAATGTTTGGCCACTAGGTATTTCTTCAAGTGAAACTTATGATGCACAGAGTCTACACAGCACTTGATATCTCTAGTAGAATAGAGATGGAATTGTTGTAATGCCTTGGGATGTAGTTGTTAGCTAATTAGAGGCAAATTGTAGCCTAATATCCAAGAAAACAATTATCCAGCATGATCTATGGGTTGGAACTAAACTCTGCATTAGCCCATTAAAAGCAGCATTGAAAAACTGTTGTTCATTCTGTACAGAGCTTGATAATAGCACAGAAGAAATTGGAGGTAGTAAACAACCAACCTTGTCCAAAGCAAATTTTGTAAACAAAGTAAGACCAGCAACTGCATTCTCTGTGCTTTAGAGTGAGGTTTTCATTAACAATCTTGGTCAACCATGTCAAGTGATTTCCCAAAGGGTGTTTGACTGGGAATCATTAGTATGAAGAAGTATAAAAAAAAGAAAAGAATTATTATCATTCTTTTTAACTATTTCACACTCTAGAATCTTGACTGCAAAGATAGTTTTCTTATGTCAATTTTTTATCTTATTATTTCTCATAAAAATAGGAACTTGAAAAATATAATTATACATACAAATTGTACCTATACATCTCTATTATGACCATATGACATTTAAAGAATTTATAGAGAATAACAGTGCTACTAGATGACCTAAAAACAAATTTTTTTCAGACCACATGTTTTATATGGTTGACATTACTTCCTTGAATAAAATAGTGAATTGAATTTCTTCTTAGGCAAGTGTTAAGCTTTTTCTCTGCAAAATTCCATTAGATGTGGAGGTTTGCAAACTGGAAAGTAGATATTTGCTATGATTTATGGTTTTTATGACTAAAATGGTGGGTTATATTTGCTTATTTTCTCTGCAGCATTATTTGTATCATCAGACACTTGATAAGGCTAGGTTAAAGGTACACTTAATGGGAACACATATACCCATTCTTGTGTAGTTGAGTTTGAATCAATATCCATAATACCCAGTCCTTGATGATTATATACTGGCAGAGAAATGGAAAGACAAAAAAACAACCTAGGACAGATAAGGGCAAAGGCTTCTAGCTTGCTTTGTTTGCCCAAGGTGAAAGCTAAAAGCTAGGTTGAATATGAGCATTCTTTCAGTCATTTTGCATATCTGAATGCCCAGAAATATTTAACAAAGATGCAGCACCCTGGCCTACATATTCCCTATACTTCAATGAAGAATAATAGCAATAAAAAAACAAAGCAAACAGAAGACAGAAACTATGCATCTATTTTAATTATGCAAGAGATGGCTGCATAAAGTGATAAAACTTTCATGTGTTCACGTATCTACGTGGAAAATAGAGGATTAGAAACGTGCACAAAAAGTGGTAGAAAAAAACATTAACATAAAGCAGCCAGGGAGAGAAAAGGATCATCTCTATTAACTATTCAGTTTCTCATTATTGGATCACATAAGTAGTGCCTGGTTGCAATTTTTGTACAGAAGCAAGAAGAACATCTGTGTATATACATAAAAGTGGACGATCCCTATGCAGTTTTATCCTTATGCTTTAGAAAGAACATTTCTAAGATGGGACAGGAACATTTCTCTGCAAAAGGAAGGCAGAAAAGCAAAACATGTTGTCCTCAGGACTTTTCTATTCAGTGTGTTTGGATATCTGCCTCTCTATCGGCCGTCATTAGCAGCTCCATGAACATAAAGTACTCAACATGAAGCACTCGCTTAGCTTATGGGAGTAACATGTTTATTACCACAACTATGCTGTGTCGTCCAAATTCTAGTGCAAAGATGACTAAGAAGTAAAATATATTATGAGAGCTTGCTTCACATGTTCAGATTAGCCACTTTGAAATTGTTTTTACGGATGCACTTTAATGGCAGAAGGCATAAGATAAAATTGCCTGAGGCCATCTAGCACAATAGGATATAGAAAAACACCAATGAGTGTAATGTTACAGGTTCAACCCAAGTACCCAGTCATCATTTCAATCCCGGGTCATGGAGGCTGGCTTTTTCCTCCTTCTGGGTGTGTCTCAGATGTAGACATCTTTCCTAAGACAGGATTTGAGAGGGAGAGTAGATGGAGCAATACACACACCCCTTAAATTAGATACACCTTCTGATGCTTGATTAGAGCTATAATCTATTTTTATATGACAACACTATTAGTAAATGCCATGCATCATTGCTGTGATTTAATAAGCAAGCTGCGTTAAAAACAACATCCAGAAGACTCTTTAAATTTTCTATCCTTAAAAGTTGAGGCTATCTTCTAAAAACCTGGTCCTATTCTTTCCAAATAAAATAGAAAATTGGCAATTAATTCTAATAAAATTTTTTACTCAGGGCACTGGGATACGTGGATCTTCTTCCAGACTTTCATTACTATCAGGATTCAAAGGAATGCAGGTTTGTCTTTCTTTCTCTGCCTTATAAGCATGTTTCCTTCCAGATAGACTAAGGAATGTGCTTAAACCAAAAGGCAGTGAAGATTCAGGACTCACACTTGGACTATTCATTTTGTTTGGAGCTCATATTTCTAACATTTTCTTCTAAATAAACATAAACTAAGTAAGATTAACCACAATATCTAAGTATGCTTTCACTGATTAAGTTGGGAAAGAAAGATTTGCTTCAAATTCTGATATGTCTATGTTTAAGTTCTGTCTGTAGGAGGTCAGATATCTCCAGCTACCTTTGTCCTAACTTTCATGAATAAATTCCCCCTCCATATTCAGCAGAAAGTTAAATTTTATCCTAAGCATTCTAACTTCAATCATTTATTTCTGCATTTTAAAAATTACTTTTCATTTACTTGACAGGCAGATATAGAGATAGAAACCAAGGAAAAGAGGAGAGAGAGGGGGAGAGAGAGAGAGAGAGAGAGAGAGAGAGAGAGAGAGAGAGAGAGACTAATCTGCTACATGCTGGTTCATTTCCAAATACCTGCAACAATAGAACAGACAGAGCCCAGAACACCATTGGACCTCCCACTGGGGATTCGGGCCTTCTTGCAACTGAGCCATCATCTGAGGTCTCACAGGATGCATTAGCAACGTATTGGATCTTAAGCTGGGTAGCTAAGACTGGAAATGATGTCAAGATTTAGAATGTGGGCCACCCAAGTGGTTATTTCTCAACACCTACTGCTATACTTTCATCATTAGCCAGATATGTCTTATGAGACCAAATTGTGATTTTGTTTTTAACGTTATGGAGAGGAGTATCTATGTCAGGCAAGCTTCCCCCTCCACAGGAATCTCAGTAGCAAAGAAATGTTGAGCTTTGGTAATGAGTTCTGTTCTGGACATTTTCTATATAAGTGTTTTACTCTCCTGCTGGGTATTATCATTTGTCACATGTGAGATAAAACAGTGTGCTATGATTTTATTGCTGAGCAGACAGGAGTCATTAGTGGATTTCCAATCTCATCTGTATAATGGAATTATGATGGCCATTTGAAACAGCATTCTACTCTTTAGTTCTAGAATTAACAGAGTTATGTGGATTGAGAATTTATTCTTTTCTTCTACGTACCTTAGATCACGTGTTTTGAAATCACAAAACGACTTATTACTAACAACAAACAAAATGTTGATCTTTGAGTTCTGTGTAACTCCAATAGAAGTTTAACTCACACACTTTTCTAGGTTCTATCAAAATAATGTTATTTTAATTCTCTTTAATTAGCAGAGTGAAAAAAAATAGCATGGAAAATATTAGCCAGTCTCTGCATGGTGACTTAGAGACCATTGTCCGCCTTCCACCTTGCTAATTAAATGTCCCTTGAAATGTCATATGTCAAAATGGCTAAGTATCAATACAAGGGGAAAAGTCTATACAAAGACAACAGCAGCAGCTCATGTTCACTGAATAACAATACAGTGAATGCATTTTGTTAGCACTCAACACTTTATTTATAATACACTATGAAGCAGGTGCTCTATACTACAACAGTTCATCTCTGTTCCTGAGATGTGTAACCAAAATCACCTTGCTGTCTGAATCTTTTATTAAAGTTTCATTCATTTCATAAAGACTTCAGAGGGACATTAAAATAGACCTATCACATAACACAATACCAACCTCTTTCAGCACGGCCTTGAATTGCCTGAGCACCTTTTGTGTATTCTAAATATACTCCCTGGGCAACATCTCCCCTTGGGTCTAATTAGATTGTACTTTGTGTATTTGCAAACAGGAAGCAGCAAAGGCTGTGCTTACACAATCTTCACTCAGTCCTCCTTAATTAGCAGGAGGCATTGGTGTAACTTGGGAATGGAGGTTATTCTAAGTTCTTCCTCCGAAAAGGTCAAATGTCACAATATTTTTTTGCATATTGTTACGGGATTGATAGAAATGTTCTTTAGTAGTAACTCAATTTCTGCCATCTCAGAAAATGGACACTAATATGTGATTAAATATCTAGTGTAAGTTTGAAGTATTAAGTATTTAACATGTAATGGCCTGGTAAAGGTCTCATTACATCTCAAGGAATATGCTCAAAGGCACAATGTCGCACAAGCACCCACATTTTAAAAGTATTAAAAAAACAGCCCCATCTATAATCTGATACCATCTTCATAGATTTTTTTTTTTAAAGATTTATTCATTTTATTACAGCCAGATATATACAGAGGAGAGACAGAGAGGAAGATCTTCCGTCTGATGTTTCACTCCCCAAGTGAGCCGCAACGGGCCGATGCGCGCCGATCCGAAGCCGGGAACCTGGAACCTCTTCCGGGTCTCCCACGCGGGTGCAGTGTCCCAATGCATTGGGCCGTCCTCAACTGCTTTCCCAGGCCACAGGCAGGGAGCTGGATGGGAAGTGGAGCTGCCGGGATTAGAACCGGCGCCCATATGGGATCCCGGGGCTTTCAAGGCGAGGACTTTACCCGCTAGACCACGCCGCCGGGCCCTTCATAGATTTTTTTAAAAAAAACTTTATTTAAATAACTCCACAAAATACAGAAGTCCTATCATTATTCAAGAGAACCAGAAATATTTTCCTGTTGCTTTGGGTATACTAGCACCAATTTAATAGAGGCAACTTCAAGTATCCTTGGCAGGAAATATTAACATAAGAAATCTGATTTAAAATGAGGGCTTTTTGCCTTAAATTCCTTTTAAAATTTTTTAGGCAATATCTGAAAGCTGCGATGATTTTTTTTTTCTTTTATAAGAATAAGAAAATGTGTTATAAAGGCATTTAAAAGCGTGGACAACATTGCAATTAGTGGCTATGTGATCACAGAATAGTCATCTAGCCTCTTTCTCATGCCCCTTTTTTCCAATAAACAAATGCATGTTCAAAACTTCAAAGATTAGCTACCTAAAGGTCACCAATATTTATTATTCCTTGATCATTTGTGAATAGCAAAGAAAGCACTGCAAATCTCCCAACACAGCACTTCTTCCTCTGGTCCCTCGCAAAGTGAAGCCAATGGTGACAAGCCGGTAACCCTTCAGGGCTCCCTTGGCAGTGCTTAGTTATCTATCATTAAAAAATACAAGCATAAGTTAGACTTGGTTACTGTCAGTTCCACTGGAGATTCAACACAGTTCAACAACATTGCTGAAAATTAACTCACATAAACACCTCTTAAATGTCAGCCTGTTCTTTCTCCACTGGTATTTATGGAAATCCGACAATCATTTAAGTGATATGATCATAAATTTCTTGCTAGTGAATCAATTTATTGTTCAAACATTCTTTTTGGTTGTGTTCATTGGACTGGCTTCTAGTAGCTTCAGAGTTCATGAGAGGCAAAGAATAATGACCCAGGTGTCATTGTATCTTCTGTTGTAGGTAAAAAGCAGTTATAGCAAATACAGGGGCCAACTCCACCTATTTTTTTTAAAATGATTATTACCTACATATCTTAATAAATTCTCAAGTTGAAAATGCAGGTGAGGAGAAACTTGCCACTTTGCAAGGTTTCTATAATTTTAAATATTACCCTTACTGGTAAGGCTAATGTCACAGGATGTACCAAAAACTGCATTAAGTGTTTCAAGTTGCCTCCCTTTGACTCACCCTCAGGCTGTAAGGTGGTGGCTGTGATTGTTCTCATGTTGGTATGGATGAAGCAAAAGCAATGGAAGGAAAACAGTGTTCAAGTGTACAGAGCTAGGAAGCTGCGCTTGCAACGGTGCTCAAGAAATACAAACAACTGCTCTTCCTAACAAGAAACCGTAGTGGCTGCTGGTATTTCACTTAATTTTTTCTCAGATTTAGTTATTTCTTTGTGTATTTTACAACGGGTTAACGTATGGTTCCTCTGTAAGACATTTATAACACTATCCATGATGCCAAAATACAGATAATTCAAGATGGCAAAAGGAAGCAACAGTGTTGCAGCTGGAAATATGTTTTTCAGGGAATTTTTGAACGTTTAATGTCATATTGGTGAGATCAGCAAAGAAAACAGATACTTAGGAAGTGAGGTGGGACATTAGTTAAAGTCTTTTTTGTATGTAGATGAAGTAAATAAAATACAGGAACGAGCAAAAGACAAATGAAGCCAAACTTGTGTAGAGGTCAGGGACATCAGATGACTGCTAAAAGGTCATGAGGTGCTAGAAATATCAGTGCTTCGTGTCTTGCGTCGTCTCTGTGTAGCTCAGCTCAGTCATAGGTGTTCCTGCTTGGTGGCACCACCACAGCATAACAAGCGCTGGGAAATAAGCTTTTTATTGCTTGTTGCTGAAAAAAGAGAAGTAGAGTGGGGAACTGTCAAAATTTTAAGAAAGATACCCAGAATAGTTTGGAAGCATTCACAAAGGAGCTATAGGCTGGAAATTGGGGGAGAAATGATAGATTATCGGTTGGCCTGGATGATAGGTCAACAAGCATTCATAACTTTCTCATGTTTTGTAATGGATGCATGTGTACATTAGTCTGAGTTTTCCAGAGAAATAGAAACAATAGGGCCTATACGAGGGTACTGGAGAGAGCACTAGGAAAAATGGCATTAATAGTATTTTCCATGAATTTTTCAGACTCTTTGTCTGTCTGTATCTATCTATCTAAGAGAGAGGCGGAGATATGTTGACTTACTATGGAGAATTGGCTCATGTGATTATAGAAGCTGAGAGATCTCAACAGGTACAGCAGGCCAACTTGGAGATCCTGGAGAGCGTACACAGTTTAAGTATAAAACCCTTTCCTGGGCAAAGATCAGTATCCAAGCTTTAAGACAGACAGAAATAATTCTTTCTTACTCAGGCTATTATTCTATCCTGTCCTGCAATGAATTGGTTAAGCCCACCCACATTGGGTAAGTCAATCTGTTTAGTCTATTATTTCAAACATTAATCGTATTCACAAACAACTCTAACGACACATTCAGAAATTATGTTTAATCAAATATCTGGGAATCTTGCCATTCGATCAAGTTGACACATTAGATAACCATCCACTAAGGGCCAGCATTGTGGCACATTCAGTTAAGGCACTGTCAGACATGCCAAATACAACGTGGATGCTGGTCTGGCTGCTCCAATTCCAGTCCAGCTACGTGCTGATGTACCTGAGAGGACAGGAGAGGATGGTCAGGATCCCTGGGTCCCTGTGCTCACATGGGATACTCATGTGGTGCTCCAGGGTGCTGGCTTTGGTCTGGCCCAATCCTGGCTATTGTGGACATTTGGGGAGTAAACCAGCAGATGGAATCTCTCTGTCTCTCCTTCTCTCCCTCTCTGTCCTTTACATAAACGAACAAATAAGCAAATCTCAAGATTTTTTTAAAAAGAGTAATGAGGCATTTTCTTTGGAGGTACAGGCAAAAGAAGTAAACACAAAACAGTACAATTATTGTTAACTACATAAGGACTCTTTATCCAGTATTCTGTTACATTCAGAGAAAGATGGGAACAGTGATGCTTACTGTCTAGGCTGCTTATTAGAACACTGCCTCAGAGTTCCAAGTAGTGTGGAAGCAATCAAGATTCAAGCTTCAAAGATGACCATTTGAGCAGCTCTCTCATAATCATTAGAGTCCAGAACTCTGTCCACTTCTAGGAATTCATTTGTCCAAACTCCTGGATGGCAGCGTTTTCTGCATTTAGAAATCAATAAACAAAAAGTACTGTCTTGGAAGCTTTGCAAGAACTCTGTTGAGCCTAGTTCATCTTATGGTAAGAAACATAAAATGTGAAGCAGATCAAATGACATCTGTAGACCCAGTGAACTGACTCGTGGAAATTACTTATTGACAGCACTTTGAGTTTATTCTGGATTCTGTTGTGGAATTCAAGGCATGTTATGGTGTATCAACATGGGAACAATTCCACTAAAAGGAACGGAAAAATGTTCATCTCTTTTTTTTTCTTTAGATTACCTTACTGGTGTCCATAATTCAATTTCAGAAATTTGCTTTGTAAAGCTACTTTACTTTATCCACTTAGAAAGCGCATGTTGTGAAATATAGAGTTAATAATATTTTGCATGAATCATTCAGACTTTTTAAAAGTTACAGGAGGAACTTCAATGAGAAACGTGGTGGTAAAATAAAGGAAGGGTGCATTTGAGGCCACTGCTCTTTGTGACCCTGCTTGGATCAGCAATGGCAGTTTATAGGAACACAAGAATATCAAAGTCCCTCACCCTTACCCGTGTGTTCTCCAGGGAAGGGACTTTGTAGTGCTCTAAGCATTAAATCATCCGAGAGTTCCCCAAAGTCTCACATTCAAACTTTTATGGCAGTGTCTAGATAAAGTGCTGGCAAGTGACATAATCAATGAAATATAGAAAGATTCTTTCTCTACCCATTTTCCCATGGAAGTATGAAGCATTATAAGGAGATAATCAAGGGAAAAATGCCAAAATTTTGCAACATACTTACAGCATACATACATACAACATACATACAACATACTTATAGATGTTGTGGAGTGAATCGCAAAGTGGTTAGAAAATGACTTGTGAATGAGAAGCCAAACACACGGAATTTTCTTTGTCCAATAAAAAAAAATGGAGGTCTTAGGCGAGTTATACTCACTGCTTTAACGAGGAAACAGGAAACAGAAATTGAAAAAGTAAGGAAATGCAATAGCATGGTTTGTGAAAGGATTTATGGACTTTTGATGTTGAGATAACATTTGATTTTATTTATACTTTTTGAATTTGGAAACCAGAGCCTTACTGGCTCCTGTGGCCTTCTCTCAATTAGGAAAGTTAGGGGAAATTTTTTTCAAAATACTTTATTCTAACCCTAGGGTTAACACTGTGATTAATAGGTATTAAAACAAAACAAAACTCTTTTCCCATGCCTATTTCCAATGAATTAACACAGTGCAGGAAACACAAAACTAATAAGTAAGAAAAATCATAAGTGCAACCTATTGAGTATTGAAAACTCCATTGTAACATTAAACTTAGCACATAAATCATCTACAACAGGGAATGCTTTACAGAATGAATGAATCCTCCTCTACCACTCTTACCTCTGAAAATGATGATCTAAATAAAATTTTCTTACTCTGCCTCCATTGTTTTTACCAATTTTTTCATTTCTAAAAGGGTCAAGGCTTGTGATTTTGAGTGAAAGAGATTTTATTGTTTTAATGGAGGACTTAAGACTCTGACTATGAAACACAGTGAAGATATCTAGAAAAGATAACTGAAGAGAAATTATTGTCACTAATCAAATGAGTCAGCTATCAACTAGGACTTGAATGACAATTTCAGGATTGACAAGTCAGCTCCCCGTTGGTCAACTTCTCTGTGCCTCATGGTAAGGTGGCATTGGCAGGTTATTATAACCTGTGAGTTTGGTAGGTGACCCCAGTGTTAGAAGTTTCAGTGCCCTGTCTATAAAATGAAGACAATAACAGGGCTTATCATATAGAATCGTTTTATGATTTACATGAAATTATTATCTGGAAATCCCTTGGACTAGAGGCCATTCAACCCTATGAACAATCACTCAGAGGTGACATGGCACAGTGTATAATCGTACCATATAGTTAGCAATCATGAAAAATACTAGGGGTAAATGCACATGGCCATGCGGTTAGTTCTTCTAACAGGCAATGACACTAGGTGTGGTTGGGGGATGTTCTTTAAAAAACTTGGGGAAACCATTTCTGAGGAGGTGGTACCTGCCTGGTCACCTGAACAAGAACCTGAAAAGCAAAGATTGTCACTGTTGGTGGTAACTAAACAAAAGCGGTTAAATCAACTCTTTAATTTTTGTTTACTTGACAATTCTCATGATTGCTAATCTCTTAGGTGAATATTAATTGCTTGACTGTGAAGTAAATTAAAGGTATGCTATCTTACAAGTGAAGGAGAGAAAAGGAGGGAGAGAAAAGGAAGACGGGAAGAAGAGGATACCATCATAGTCCTACAATTGTATCTGAACTATGTTCAACCTGTTAAAAAACTGAAAATTTATAAATGTGAATTTTAAAAACAATAATTTGTATGGTTGACAAAAAATAAATAATGCAAAGTTTGGATTGTGCTTCAACAATTTCCCAGAGGGTTTACACTGTGTTTGTTATTTTCCCCTGCTCTGTGCCCAGGACCTTGTCCGTAGATTAATCCAGTTCTCTTCAATCCCCATTTTAGCTTTGCAAACATTTAAGCGCACCTAACACAGATCAGCCATAGGCAAAGGGACATTATAAATATACCCAAAGTGTTAACCTTTGTCTTTAAAGCACCTTGCATGAAATGATATATTTGAGTTCGATATCGAGAGATAAGGACATTGTTTCAGTGTCAAGTGGGAGAAAAGCCACAATACTACATGAATCATCTTGCGTTCCTTAGGTCCACAACTAAGTTGGAACAATAAGCTCTAGGCTAGAGATCTTCCATTCCCAAACAAAATGCTTTGTCCATTGGGCTTAACTTGGTGAGGAAAATTTCTCTAAGAGTTGAAAATGTTTTCTTGATAATACATGAATGCAAGGAACCATCTATACTTTATGTATGTCCTTTAGCATGATGATGATCTATCACTACTGCTTGAGCCCTTGGCTTCTACATCCGTGCGTTCTAATTCTTGATACACCTCAGTCTAAACAGCAGCCCAGGCACATGAATTCAACATTTTTCAACGTTTTCACAGACATCCTTCATGGTGAGTGTATGTTTTCTTGCAGAATTCATTTGAAAGCAACTGTACATCACTTCAAACAGTAAAACAAGTAAGGAAAGCCTGATGAGTTTAAAATGGGGTAAGTAGAGAAAGGTAGACTGCGAAATAGCCCATCTTTCTCCATGGAAACTTTCTAAGGAATAAAAATAAAATAAGCCAATAGCATTATAGAAAATGTGATATCTAAATAGAATTATTTATAAATAGAATGTTTTGCAACGTTTCCATGAGGCGTCAGCTGTTCTTTAACCCCCTGCATGCTGACATTTTCCAAGCCACTCACTAAATTAAGGTTTAGGAATAAATTACCTACACATGTACTGTTATGTGGCTGTTCATCTATTTTTATATGCTGTAGATAAATAGACTCATGTCATTGTAGACATATCAAATGAAACTCGCCCACCAGACACACACAACACATAATGCAAAGTGATTTTTTTGCACTTTGATGTGCTGAAAGAATTATAACCAAACAAAAGGCTTGTTCAGGCAGCATGCAACAGCAAGGTTGAATTTATAGGTCTGTCATGGCTTAAACATGTTAATCTGATGTTATTAATGAGAGCATCCTAAAGTTACATTCAGATCCGCCCTGATATCAGTGATCAATTTCATCACCATCTCAAGGGTGATAAAACGTACCAGTTTATGTGTGAGTTACCATAGCAGTTACAGGAAACCAGACTGGGAAGGCTTGTACTAATTACTTGTCTAGCACTGAGAATGCCATTCAGATAAAAATAGATTTCACAAGAGTTGAAATGACAAGAATCTTTTGTCCATCCAAAGTTCAATATTACAATTTTAAAGTAAGCTGTTTTTTTTTCTTTCTCTGCTCATCTATTCTTTTTTAAAACCATAGGCATACACTCCAGCAAGGGTGCAGTTTGGTTTACAAAAGTAATTGGGCTTGTGTAAGAATAATCAGGTGATTATAATAAGTCTTGATAAGGGAGAAACAAAGCTTCATTCTTAATGTAAGAATGCCACAGTCCTGCCATGAATACCTTATTTATCATGTAGCAGCAGGTGCTCAGCCATTAATAAATAGCAGTAGATCTATTTCTTTCACTAGCCATGGAAACTGTGGGTGAATGATGCACATAGGTGCTTAGTTTTTAAGAAAATGGATGCTGTTTTCCTGTTACTCTAAGTTTAAATGATTATGTATATATGATCACAAGGATGCACTCCTCATATACACTGAAAACAAAGCTCACTATATCTCATGCAGATATAAATACAACACTCTTGAAAGGAACGTGATTTGCTTATGTCCTCTCACAGGATGTTCTGTCCCGTTCTTTGCACCTGCTATATAGATTTAAGAAATGAAAATGTACCAAAGCCATCTTTGTGACACTTTGATGATGATCACATTGACTTTTTTAGAATTATATCAACATTACTTTTCATGTTTATTACCAGTGGCATACTACAGAACATTTGGCAATGATTAGTGACAAGTGGACATAATATATTGGCTCAAGTACCGTGTGCAAACTTTTCTGGTACATATGATCTTCCCTAGGTCAAACAATCCAATATCACACAGCTCCTGGAGAGGCTGACAACATTACCATAATTGTTCCAAATTATAAAATGATAATACTTAAAATTGTGCATGCCATTTATCATGCTTAAGGGTTTTTTAAATTATAATTTGTGAAAAATATGGTGAGGTGTGTATTGATAAGATGGCAATAAAGTGTTTTCCAGTTGATGAATTCAGTATGCCTCAAAAATATCTTAGTTGTGAGAAGGGAAAATTTCAAGAACAAGAATCTATCATAAACATGAGTCTTCACGCCAGATGAAAGAGAGAGGGAATGATCGCCATTGAAGTGACGGCAATCATACTAATGGCATGTCTCAAGAAAAATAAAATTTGCTCTTGGAACCTTCAGAAAAATAAATGTAACTCCAAAGTCAGCAACATGAGTGATATGAGTGGAAATACTAAACCTTCTACTTTCAATCATCAGTGGTGAGCTTGAGTTCTTTCTACCTTCATGGAAGAATGAGATGGAAACTTTTTATGTGAAATGCTTCCAAATTCAAACCGGGTGTCAGAGTTTGAGATTCAGTGCAATAAAAATCCAACAACACAAGGTGTTAATAATCTGTCTACTTCATCAAGGTTCATCCATCACTCTGAATGTATACATGAGGTTATGCATTCTGTTATATGACATAACATTATGTAACATTATAGAACATCATGTAACATAGATTATGTTATAGGACATACATGTGTAATAGGCCACATTATTCTGAATGTATACATGAGGTTATGCATCATGTAATAGGACACATGATACAAACAAGAGCACACATACTGGTTGTAAAAATACCAAGTTCAAATCCCACAACTCCTGACCTAACAATCACACGTCCTTCTCATAGTGTCACCTGCTGACTAGTTAAATGAGTTACTGATATAAACTTGTAAATACTGTTCCTGATGTATATGAAGGTTCTCTTCAAAGGAAGAACATCCTGATAGAATTTTTCTCAACAGACTTTCTAAAATTCTTACTACCACAGACCTCCTAACCTGTGTGTTGCTAAGGGAGCTGGTAATACAAATGCATAACATTTCTCATTCATTCACAATTTTTATTTAGTGCCTGGCAAATAAATCAATACTCATTTTTTTTCTACTAACATGCAACTGCAACCAGGATTAAACTTACAGCCATATCCCTTTCTTACCCTCCTAGTGAGCGAACTTGATAGGTCCCTAAACTGTTCCTATTTTTTCAAACATCTGCTTTTCCTATAATCATTATAATTATCTTTGCTGGGCATATTTGGATATGACCTTGGCTTTGGGAAAGCAGATTTCTAAATGCTCATAGAGGAAAAAAAATAAGTATGATCCCATGACAAGAAGGTTCTAAAAGAAAAAAAATAGAGGTTTTGATTTTTAAATAATCATTAAAATGAAAGTAATTCTCATAAAAACTAATGAAATATAGAAGGATTAGTCATTTTAGCTGCTAGATATTTGTTTTAGGTGCCAAATCTTTTTAGATGATATGCCCAATACAAAGTGATTTCTTATGTGAAAGAAAAGTTAAATCTAAAAGAATGGAGGTGGAATCCTGTTGGAGAAAATGTTCGTTAGCTTTTTAGGGTTAGAAATTGGATTTTTAAAAACTTTCATGGAAACTGGTGTCCACCTCATATGTGGAAGAGAAAGGGTGAGCCATTGATCTGAGTTCTATTTGGGGCACTTTTATCAAGGAAACATTTAAGGGAAATGGAAAATACAGAGAGAAATTTGAACCACCTGAGTAAAGTTCATGGCAATAGCCGACGAGTTTTCGATGTATAATTTCCTAGATCCTTGTAAATAATATATAAGAGTAGTGATACCAAATGCAATGACCTTGTATCTCTGAGGCATTATTCCATGGATTCACATATTTTAATTCTGGTTACAACTTCATTTTACTTATTATCCACGGTGATACACTAAAAAAAAAAAAAAAAAAAAAACGAAGTTACAGAGAACTACAAGTTATCTAAGTGGGAGTGTGTCAGAACTGAGTTCCTGTGTTCTAGAAAAAGAAAATGCTATTTCCCATCTTTTAGAACTGTTTAGATGTGGTGGAAACTTTCCCAGATTCTTCTGTAGTAGACTTTCCCAGAATCACGTCTTCTTGGCATTTGTCGAGAAGACCACCATGATTGGTTTGAGCCAAACAAGTTTTCCATGGGATCGGGGAAGGATGACTGGGTAAGCCCTCCCACAGGAAGTGAACAAGATTAGAAATTTGGATCAAGGACAGGGACAGAGAGTAACCAGTAAGCGAGGATCCCTATTTTTAACAATAGCATTAAACTTAGCTTTTTTTTTTTTTTTTTGAAGAACTAAAATACTGCTTTTTCTAAAATTTCCTCCGAATAAATACAAACAAAAAAGATGCATATTTAAGATTTACTTTCCAAAGTTTTGTAAATTTATGTCTGCACCATAATAGTAATTTTCGCATTTTAAAAATTAAGTTTTAAAAATTATTTTTGACAGGTTCAGTATAATTTTATTCCTTATCGCTCCCATCTTCTCCCATTCTTTTTGTTTGTGTTTGAAATAAATTTAAAGATTTACATTATGGTCAAAAAAAGACTTAGTGCTTCATTAAATAACAAGTTTTAGAGATAAAGAACAGAAAGGCCTTAGTGTGGTGGGAAAATAGATAATAGTCATCAAAATAGTTTAATGGAAAAATGACCATTTCATCAATATCCAGTAAATTTGAAAGTGATTACAGATAGCTAAAACTACAGTGGAATAACACTCTTAATTTTAATTTTTCTAAACATTTGAAAATAATTTTTAAAATATTCTTTTTCCAAAAAAATCATATTTGTTTCAAAGCAGAGTTACAGAGGGAGGAAGAGAGAGAGAGAGAGCTCCTTCGTCCACTGACCCATTCCCTAGAGGGCTGCAGCAATGGGCAGTGAATCAAGACTTCACAGCTTCTCCCACTTGAGTACAGGAGCCTGCTTCCCCAGCTGCATGATCAGGGATGTAGAGTAGGATGCTGGATGGGAAGCAGAGAAGCTGGGACTAGAACTGGCAGCTACACAGAATGCTGGCACCGCAGGCAAGAACTCAAACCAACACACCGCAGTGCTCACCTCAGTATACCACCTTAACCATTGATTTGACGAACATATAAAACAAAGTCTTACAAAATCGTACTTACAGCAATGCTTATTCACACAGGCACTTCTTTCTTTTTAATTTTAACTCCCTCATATGAGAGAGAACATGCAAAGGGAAAAAAAAACACACTTGTTAAAATCAAACACCAATTAATTAAAATCTCTGTTTACTGAGTGGAACAATTGCTGACTTTCTTGACTCAATAGAAAAAATTACCTGCATAAAGCATATAGTTCAGATCTTTAGCAGTCCCAAAGCAGACACCACTCAGCAAGAACTAGCAAAGAATAACTGCTAATGAGCTGGAAAGAGATTTGCACAGTGGGAGGAAATATGGAGTTTAGCCACAGCTATCTATAGGAAAGACACCTTGCTAAGCACACTGGGAATTTAGCTCAGGTCCCAGAAATTCCATGCTAATGAAATGGTATAATTTGCCACATGTAAGTTGAGAAAGAAAATGTGTCACTCTTTATCAAGACTCAATCCAAGGCTTGGCAGATTCAAGTGATCCAACAAGGATTTAACTGCAAGAGAAAGCAAAAATTCAGGAAGTTCATAATTCAAGTCAAAAACAATATATCAGCGACAGTATATAACAATCAATAAAACTATGCAAGGAAGAAAGCCACACTAATCGTTAACCAAAAGGTAACATGATCAATAGGAAAAGACTCAGAGATGATTCAATGTGTAAAACTGAGTAGGAAACCAAGCTGCACTTTCTTCTATTCCTTCCTCTTTCTGTTCCCCATCGCTTCCTTCCTTCTTCCCTCCTTTCTTCCTCCTTCTCTCCCTATATTATATAATGTATTATCTTCCTATATAATTAAATATTTTACATATTGTAATTATATATAATTAATATATTATATTATATATTTTATTTACACAGACACATATAATTATTCAAGTGCTTGGGCCCTTGTTTTCTGACTGGGAGGTTCCTGGATTCCACCTGGGCTAACACTAGACATCTGGGAAATGCAGAAAATGGAAGATCTCTTTCTCTGCCTTTCTTACATCCTCTCTGTAACTCTGGAGCTTAAATAAGTCCAATTTACAAAAAGGAGTACTTGTGCTAACTTTCTTTTGAAGTGAACTGGATAAAATAGTGCAGATTATTTTGTTGTCACTAAAGAAGAAAAGCAAGTGAATACCACAGCAAACAACAAAAAGGGGGAAAAAACTATTCTTGTAAAACTTGAAAACATTTAGCTTTTAATCAATTACTCAAAGGTCAATTTTAATGGACACATATTTCAGGAGAAACAATGTAGTGTGTATATTACCCTGCAGTCAAAAAAGAATAATTGCTTGGCCTAGAGGAGATTCTTTAACCTCTTTGACCTCAGTTTTCTCAAATACAGTAGAGAATTATAATGGACACTGTCTTGAGATTATTAAAGAACACACAAACGGTTAGCACAATTTCTTTTAACTGTGAACAGACAATGTGAAGCTATAAATATAATATTTTGAGCGATGAGTTCAGATCGGTAGAATTACAATGTTTATTAAACAGCAGTAACAAACCCTTAAGAACTCTCCTGAAAAAAAAAGGAGATGCTTTAAGATACACATAGCTTTTTTTTTTTTAAGAATAAATGAAAGTAGTTAAACTATAAGAGAATCTGGCATTGGAAAATGAACAAGTACAGGATGAAAACCATTTGAGGGGCTACTATGTTGAAGAGGAATTGGATTTATTCTGTTCTCCTCCAAAGGCATGGTTGTGATTGGTGTGGAAAAAAAAACCACACAAAACAACAGCTATGAAAGAGAGATTTTATCTCAGTATTAAGAAGGGCTTTTAAAAAGGGATTTTAAATAATTAGAGCAGCCCAGTGATAAAGTGGTTTGATTTAAGAAGTAATAATTGTCCTGTCACCAACAGCTTTTAAGCAGATATAACTTACTTCTGCCCAAGGTCATTGTCCAGCAAATTCCTACACTGGGTAGGAAGTTGGACTTGCTGGCATATATGTCTTCCAAGATTAAGATTCACATGTGTGGAAATTTCATATATGGGCTAACTTTTCCCCAGTCATGCTTCCATTCGGATTAAATACGTATAAATTCCTCATTATTGAAGAGGTGAATCAAAATGAAAATAGCATGTACCAGAACACAGCAGCCCAAACAGTTCATCACCCGTTTTTACAGTCAGAACCCGTTTTAAGTCAGAACAGTAGTCAACTTCCAAGGGGACCAAGTCATTGCCAGGAGCACTCCCAAGAAGCCAGCTGCTCCTGGAAAAATCCATTTCCCAACCTGGCATTCAGGCCTTGTGACTGCTGTCCAGGGAGGTGAGGAAGAATGGGTTTATGGGCATCCATAAATAATGAAGGCACTGAAATTCTGAAAATGGGGCCTGTTTCTTCACTATCATTTAAGACTGAGTAAAACTGAGCTCCTCAATTTCAGAAAATCTAAGGATAGAAACTTTATATTATTTAGTCAAGACCCACTCAAAATTCGTCACATCCTGAGGATCTTTTGACTTTTGAAGATGCAGATAAAAATCAATATTATTTGCATATTGCCTCCAGGGATTGACTATAATCTGTGTAATCCAATGAATATGATCTGATATCAGATTTATATTCCTCCCAAGATGATGTAATATGTACTCAGAGCTTGTCTGGAAAACTATGCTTTTGACCAAAGCCTAGCAGTGACTGAGTCCCTAACACTTTAAGAATTTTACATTCTAAAAAAATGTATGTTTGTCTTCTATGTAAAATTTTGCTTTCCTGATATTCACTAACTAAATGGTATTTTCTATGCCTTCTGTGTTCTAGACATGAATAAAACCTGGACTTTCTTCAGTCTTTATACATGAAAAAGCAGTGGTTGTGTTAGCTTTTTAAGTGCTATGGCTAAATTCTTGTAGATTATGGGATATGGTTTATAATGCAAAGTTTTTCAAGTAAGTGAAATTCATAAATTTAAAATAATTTACACAGGAGGATAAATGCTTGCAAAAGTGTGTTGATGGGAGATTGGACCATAAATTTCACAGGACCATTCTCTGCCATGTTCCGTCCTTACTTACACACCTTCTCAGAGTTTCTTCTTAATAAAATGGACTTACCTTTCTTCCTTGTTTCATGCAGCTAGTTTGATCTGCTTTGCCAAGCACATGATATTCCTCCACATTCTAGAAATAGAAAGTAGGATTTTCAGTCACTCAATACCATGTCAATTAACTCCATAATGTTGCAAACTGTTGTTGATGTTATGTCATGGCTTTTAATAGGTCGGGACGATATTCTGCCAGCTCCCCCTTTAGACCAGAGGTGGTCTCTCCAAGAAACTGTTGAACTGGACAATAAGATGCTGGACTCTATGCATGGTACATGCTTACAATGTAAGAAGCATGACTGGATTTGAACTGTAATACTGCAATAAGGTGGAGTAATCCACCATGGGAGGAGGGTACAGGGAGGGGTTGGGGGAACCTCAGAGCCTATGAAACAATGTCATAAAATGAAATGCAATAAAAAAAGAAGGTAGGATTTTTTTTAAAAAAAGATTTATTGTATTTTTATTAGAAAGGCAGATTTTCAGAGCGAAGGAGTAACACAGAGAAAGATCGTCCATTCACTGGTTGCTCCCCAAGTGGCGGACCATCTTCTACTGCTTTCCCAGGCCACAATCAGGGAGCTGGATGGGAAACGGAGCAGCTGGGACACAAACTGGTGCTCATGTGGAATCCCAGTAGATTCAAGACCATGATTTGACCACCAGGCTAACACGTTGGACCCATGTAAGATTTTAAATTCTTTTGCTGATTTCTTGTATTTGTGTCACTGCACCAAGGCTTATAAAATAAAATAAGGCAGAAGATCTGGAAAGCCAAGGAATGGATGATTCAGGGTATACATCTCATTTTCTTAGAGCCAGAGGTTTATAAACACAGAAGGCCATCAAGTTCCCCACAGAGCGTTTTTAAAGGCTGCATTTGATCCAGTCTCACCCTCAGAAAGCCTCCATCAGCACCTCCACTAAGAGTCTCAGGGATTCTGGGTGCTTTTTTCTTATTTCTGGACTTGTTATCTCTGCACATCATCTGCTTCTTCTCCCATCCAATGTTAGAGGCCACTTAACTTGTTTTAATCTTTCTAAAATACATACATGAAATTAAACATCACATATGCCGCATCAATAGACACCACTGTTACTTGTCACGTCAAATCTTTTAAAATATATAGACAAGCTTATTAATGTTGAATATTTTGAAAATTATTAGCTTTCTATTAACATCACTGTTCTCTGAAGTTATTCATTCTTTAGGAATGGGTCAAATTACTTTTACATTTAAATATTATTTGGAGAAACTGTTTTTTTAAATTATATATATATATATATATATATATATATATATATATATATTTTAAACACAGTTCTTTGAAAGGCAGAAAGAGAAAACACAGAGACAAAATGGTCTCTTTAATTTACTCCTTAAGAATTCTTGGGATTATTGAAGATCAACCAGAGGATCTCAGGTAATCCATCTGTTTTAAGACTTGCTGATTAATCATATTAATTCTGTTTTCAATTTTTATTTCTTTTTACCATCTTAATCTGAGTTTAGCACACACTGACAGATTTTGAGGTTAGGATATGAGACTTCTAGGTCATTATATTATCTCCCATAACTTCAACTATGACATATTAAAGAGTTGTGGATTGCAGGCAGTGAATGGGTATATCCATCCAAAGGCTATTCTATCCTTTGCTCTTTAAGGAATTCTCCATTGTCTTAGTCTGAACTAGAGAGAACAAGACTCCAACTCCCATTCTCCCATACTTCACTGTAAAAAGCTCAGGCAACTAATGGAATCCTATGCTGTACTTTCAATTCTGATGGAGCACTTCGGTTAAACAGGGCTAAGCTTTCACCTTAATGGCAAAGACAGTAGTGACACCAAGTATTGTTGGGGGGTATGGTAAAGGCAGTAGCATCAGAAATATGAGGCGTAGGGAGCTTAAACATTTGACGGCGCCAGTGTCCGTGTTGTGGTATTAAGTCACCTAATGAGAAGGGGTATGTGTGTGTGTGTTTCCATCACTTTGAGAGTGATCAAAGTAAATCCTAAGAAAAGATTTTTGTTTTGTTTTGTTTTTGCCTAAATCTGACTTAAGACTGATACGAGACAGCCTTGGTATATTGAGGTATTTTCAGATGAAGTCAACAGAATACCTACAAAATCTCCCAGTAGACTAGAAAACTGATTCCTCCAGCATTTAAATCTCTCTGTACTTTTTTTTTGAAACAACATCATCCTTGTCTGCTCTTAGATTCAACCATGTACAACAACAATTTGAAAATATTTCGATGTCTCACAAATAGACTTACTGCTAAATTTAAGAACATCAAAATAAAATATGTTGACATTGTAAAGATAAGAAGAAAAACAAAGCTTAGACAAGAACAGAGAAACCATAGATTTAATCGATACACTCAGGTTTGGTTGTTACTCCGTTACATCAATGAAATGACATGAATGAAATCACCATGTTGAAAGAAACACACCAAGGAAGAATATTGGCAGAACTAGGCCGAACGCACTGAACACACATGCAAACAGGTCATAGCAGTGGCCAGAGACGTGTAGAATTCTTTCTGATTCAAGATCTGTTTCAAGTCCTATGTTTGTGACCCCATAGGATTCTGCGCTTTCTTTGGCTTAGGTCTCCACAATCATGTGCTCAGGATACTCTGAAGGACAATAACAATTACAATGTGACATAAAGGGACACAATCCTCATTCATGTGCCCGTTAGGGTATTGCACCTTGATTAGCTGCTTGTTCCCCTGGTTTTTGTAATTACTCCTCCTGTATTTGTTCCCAGACACCTTAAAAACATGAGTCAGGATCACGTTTTAGGTACTAGGAAGGTGGGTAAGAGGAAGGAGAGTCGCTAAGAAGGCACGAAGAATTTGGCCTCATTTCCTGTGTTAAATTGATTGCACTACAATTTTGTTCCAGGGAATGTGCTTAACATCTGTTCCATTTGTGTTTTGTTTTGTATTTCATGGATGGATTTACATGCATAATCTTGGTTTTTATTGTGGCAGCACATTTCCAGTTATCAAGGGACTTTAAGGTGCCTAAGTGTCTTACCTGCTATGATTTGGATGATGCCTTGAAAACCAAAGGGAAATTTTATTTGATTCTTATGCCCAGGAGTTCTCTCTTTGTTTCTCTCTCCCCATCTGTGTGGCATGTGGCATGAGTTAGTGTGTACATTTCTTCCTTGATTATATTATTATGTTATACAATCACACAACAAAGTCCTGGTGACATGGAATTTTATCAGGGAGGATATTTAGACTTCAGTCCTACCATCACCTTGAGAGGAACATCAAATTTTGGTTATAATGGTCAAATAGTAAATATTTTCAGCTTTATGTGGGATACAATTTCTGTGATAGTTAACTGTGATTGTTAGTGTGGAAGAAGCCATAAGCAAAATAAATGCATATGCCTCTATTATTAAAAAAAAGAAAGAAAAAGAAAACCCACTCCTTCTTCCCTCTCTTTCTCTCTCCCACTCTCTCTTTCTTCTTACATTCAGTTAAGGTATAACTCTTTCATTTGGACCTTTATGAAGATATGAAATCTGCTAAGATAAAGTAAAATGACAGAATTTTTGAAATTCACTGAATCTTTCTTCTATAATAAGGAGTATGCTTGTTTATTGGAAACAAATGATAAGGCACATAGAATTGATTTGAGAATTGCTGTCCCTTATTTATTTATTGTTTATTTATTTATCTGAAAGTCATAGAAAGTGGTCAAGACTTCGAGGTCTTCCACCTGCTGATTCATTTTCCAAGTGCCTGCAGTGGCCAAGGCTGAGCAGCTTCATCGGAATAGCCAGTGTGGCTTGTCAGGACCGGGAACTTGAGACATCTTGTACTGCTTTTCCCAGGTCATAGGCACAAACCACTGTGCATATTGAACGGCAGCATCACAGGAGGTGGCTTTAACTGCTGGGTCAACTTGCTGGCCCCTGCTTTCCTTTTCTGAGTAGCTAGAGTGAGCCCTTAAGCAAGTTGATAAAAGAAAAGGCTCTTAGATATGAAGGCTGTGTTACACACATACTTTGGGAACTGTAGTCCCAAGTATCAGGATAATTTTTGCCAGTCATAAATCGGTCTTAGTCTTGGTCTATTTATCACTGAAATAAACATAGTGGAATACTAGTGTAAAACTGGTCTCGGTATGTGTGGTGGCAGTACTGCATTGGCATTTCACTGTATCCTGAAGATAAACAGGATGGAGGTTGCATCTTTGGGGAGAAGTTCACTTTCTTCTGGAAAACATAATTAAATGTTAAATACTTATTTAGGATACACATTACCCACAAGTGGAAGAGCATTAAACAATTCCCAAGACGGAAACAGGAGCTTAGGAAGCTATCCTTATTCACTTGAATTCCATTATGTATTGCATCTCCTTCCCAAAATCTCAAACAAAGCAAAGACCAATTCAGCCTTGCTCTTTAGTCAAGTGTATTCTGTGCACTAATAGCGTAAGCAAGATCAGAAGTTGCTAGAAGTGTTGAATCTGTAGCCCTATTCCAGAACTTCGTCAACATAATTTGCATTTCAGTGAGATTCCTAAGTTATTCATGTACTTATTAAACTTTAAAAGGCACTGATCTAAATAATCCATATGTCTAATCATCTTCAATCAATTGTAGATAGCATGGAATGAATAATAAATGAATGAATAAAAGGATGAATTCATTACTTAATCATTAAATGGATAAATATTTCAATTGTTTTATGTGAATAAATGAAGCAATATATTCATATGTTCCCTGAAATATAGGAATAAATTTATTGAGTGTCCAGGTAGTTTTATGGAGATAAAATCAAGTAAGTTATATGAAACCCGTTATTAAACTGTGAAGACTTACACAAATGGCTAATATCAATAAAATGATACAACATTAAGGCAAGGAACCCAATGGAAAATTCGGAAAGAAGTGCTTCAGTATGTTTTTCTTTGTCTTGTACATAACCTAAAATTCTAAGCTTTTATGGGTAAGGTGAATGGGAAAATATTTTATTTTTTTAAAGATTTATTTATTTCTATTGGAAAGGCAGATATGCAGAAAGAAGATGTACAGAAAAAAGAACCATTCTCTGGTTCACTCCCCCAATGGCTGCAACAGCCAGAGCTGAGCCAGGAGACAGGAACTTCTTCCAGATGCTCCATATGGGTGCAGGCCTTGGGATGTCCTGTATTGCTTTCCCAGGCCACAGGATGGGAGCTGGAAGGGAAGTGGAGCAGCCGGGACATGAACCAGTGCCACATGAGTTCCTGGCACATGCAAGGCAAGGACTTTAACCACTAGGTAACCATGCTGGGTCCAAGAAAATGTCCTGTATGTTCCCTGGTTGGCAAATATGCAAGATTTTCCATGTAAGAACACTTCCAAGTATTGATCCCTCTGTGCGAATTGAAAAGTATTTTCTTGTAGATTTCTCTCTCTCCTTCCATTTCTCTCTCTCTACCTCTCTCTCCCCTTCCCTCTCACTCTCTCTCTTTATTTCTTTCTATACACACACTTCAACAAATTCACACAATCTGCTCTATCTTGCAGTGTAAAGAACATTATCTCCACTTTGAGCTACAGCAGAAACATTATGGTTTAACAGCGATGGAAACAGCTCAGTTTGAAGAGATGGCATTTTCAGTCCTTTGCAAGAAAATCAAGTTACTAAATTCAGAAACACCCTGTTTCAGAAAAAAGATTATCCTTTCTGATATGAATATACAGCAGGATGGCTCTTGGGTGAAGTTTATTTCTGACATATAAGCCAGCTGTATTCAATTTTAAAGTTATATAAGGTAGGATTCTTGGACCACAGTAGTGAGAGAAAAAGTGGAAAACAATTAATGTAACTCGACTCAGTAAAGCAGAACTAGGGCAATTCAAAATTTCCTACTGATTGCATTAGACACTTTTATAATAGGGAACCCAAGCTGTCCGGATGACTTACATGTGCAAGAAAATCCAGCTCAGGTAGCAAGGAGTTAACTAAAGACAAGGTTGAACACTGACAGTTGATAAGAGTCAACAAAGCAACTAAAGTTACATTTCAGTTAAACATGTATTTAAAAATGTGTCAATCATACATCTAAGAACCCAATCAGCATTTTGTAATCAAGTTTTCATAAAATATACAAGAAGCAAATATATCAAAGACATAAATGTAAATTTAAAGCAGGGAACTGTACATTTAGAATCAGAAAAGATACGTGAATTGCCCTTTTACCTTGGTAAAAAGAATGACTTCCTACAACTCAAACCCCAAAGGTGTCAAAAGACTGACACATTTTACTATTTAAAAATGAAAGCTTTTTATACTCAAAAGTAGCATAAGCAAAATCCGTAAAATGTTACAAACAGGTCAAAAAATTTTGAGCATGTCAAGGACAATGGGTACTTTCTCAATAGCATTCTTACAAATTGAGAGCAAATTTAAGCCAGAACAATCTGACAGAGCATAATAAATGTATATGAACAGAGGGCACATAGAATAAGATTATAAATGGACACCCAGCTTTTGACAAAATAAATTCCTTCATAACTACAGAAGTAGAAATTGAAACACTTAGGTATCAGTTTTTACCTAGTAAGCTTGCTAGCATTAAAATTGAATCACATAATCAAAGTTAGATTCAACAATCATCCTTTCTCATATTTACTCAGAAGAAGTTGAAAACCTATATTCATTCAAGAATCCACAGATGCTTTTTATAGCAGTTTTATTCATAATTGCCCAAATTGGAAGCAATCAAGTCCTCCAGAGGTGATTGAATAAGACAATTGTAGAGGGTGTGACAAAGATGGATTTTTATTAGGACTAGGAAGAAACAAGTTTTCAAGTCCTAAGCAGACATGGAAGGAATGAAAATCCATGTTAGGAAACCAAATTTTTTTTTTTAATTTCTCAAATCATATGGCAAGGAGAGAGGAAAAAAATATGCATGACTGACATGGGCTATGGGCAATGAGGAAGCAACAGTTAGAGTATAAAAGGGTTTTTAGGGAGTGAAACAATTCTGGATGATGGGTACAGCGCAGCATACATTGATGGAAGCCCACAGAAAACACACAGAGTGATCTGTAACGTCCAGTATGGATTTTGGGTGATATTCAAGTATCAGTGTGTTAGTTCAGTAATTGAAATGAATGTATCGCTTTGATAGAAGTTGTTGATTGTTGGGGAGATTATCAGGAGATAATGGATACACAGGAAATCTCTGTACCTTCTGTTTAATTTTGTTATACACCTGTAACTACACTGAAATGTGAAGTTAGTTAAATTGAACAAAGTGCCCCGACATCGGCTGTAGAAGAGCCTGTAGGGAAATCAGTATGGCCACACATTGCTGATTTGAAAGCAGATTTGCATATTCATTTACATTGAACATCCTCTAACAAAACCATATATGTGCTTGTGTTTTTTTCCCAAAGAATTCCTTTTCTAACAGCCTACCTCCAAAATGATTATGTTCAACATTATTGCTTGAAGCCAAGTTTGTGTTTACAAAACATGGCAAAAACTCAAGTGTTCATACCTAAATAAAATGTTGGAAAGATTATACTCCCTTCACTGAACAGATAGGTACTTATTAAAAATGTAGGCGATCTCTGAACTCTTAGGGAGTAATTTCCAAGATAAATTAACATTGTTTTTCTCTTTGTTCTTCCTTCTGTCTGTAAATCTGCTTTTCCAATAAGAATGAATAAATCTTACACACACACACACACACACAGACATGCATGTATGTGTGTTTTGCCTCTAACTGCTGAGGAAGTTGGGAATAATGAAAGTTCAGTAACAATGCACTGAACTGGCCTCCAGGTTTTCTAAACAAAGTTACAAGTAGCCTTGCAAAAGTGGATGGTTCCAGGACTAGTACTATGATAACACAAATGAACATAAAACAACTGCAAAGCCATAAATACGGGAGTGTTCACACAAAGTTGGAACATATGACAAGGACACAAGGCCTCCTTGAGGGGGTCCTCATGGCCCAAGATGGAACAGTTTGAACAGCAAAATGAAGGGTGGCATTGGGAAATGCTTCAGAGAACTAAATGGACATTCATGAACTCATACTAACATGAATCATTAAATGGATAAATTAATGGCAGAGAAGATTTAATTATGTCTCATGGATTTTTTTTCCCAGAAGACTTCTATTAATCCATACAAATACAGGGAAATAGAAAATCACCACTGGGACAACATCACTCTGCTTTTTGATGCAGACAAGATCGATAACAACTACCAACACTGCTATGCATATTTTTGAAAACAGGATATTTGCATAGCCACACAGCATCATTCCTTTGGCATTTGCTGCTTTCTTTAATACCTAGGGGGGAAAAAACAGTAACTTTTTGGTGGAAAACACCCTGAGAGAACAAAAGCAACATCACCAATAGCAATACATTATGAACCTTGTAACTGGCTCACCAAAAAGGATACAAGTTAGTGTTTGTGGAGTTCCTTGCCAAAAATTCACAGTCTAATTTTAATCAAGAAGAACCTCGGCCAGCCTCCAAATCAGAGATGTTTTCTAAGATAAAGGACAAAAAGTTGTTGAGAACATTAGAATCCCAGAGACTATAAATGAATGAGGTTTTGTTAAGGATAAACGTGAATGCAGAGACTCGAAAGCTAAACATGATGTTGAATTAGGATTTAAAATATTCCACCCATGGTGTCATGCCCGATTTTAAAATTACTTTAATTGGACTGTACAAAAACTAACATTTAGGGGTGGTGAAGAGCTATGCACATTCTTATTTTTGTAATTTTTCCATAAGTAAAATTAGATCAGTATCAAAGTAAAAAAATGTAAAGTATGATTTCTTAGCTCTACAGCTGTTATTAAAATGTATAAAAACATATTAAAATAATGTCGGGGAATAAAAACAGGTGTAAAAATAACAGATTCAGGGAATGTGGGTGTGTATGATTGTGTACATGGAAAATGTACGCAAGATTTTATATTGCTTGTAACTCCAGATACGGCCAAGTCATTCGTAATTTTTTTGGGGGGTGGGGGACGCGTATTTTGATAAAGAACAGGAACTTCAACAGGCAAAACCTGCGGAGGATTTTGGAAGTACAAGGGTATCATTCACAAAATTGCAATGACCAAATTATTCAGGAAACTTACCAAAGGTTTGACTGATGCAAGATTTCCCATGCAAAATGAAACAATGATAAGTTCCCCTTGATACACTAGTCTCCCATCTGTGACCCTCCTGTTAATGCACCTCCCATGTTCTCTACCTTTTAGTCTGGAAAATCTTTCATGTCCTCTACACCATAGTTATCTCTGTACATTCTTCTTATTCTTCTTCCAACTCCTTCAAAATTCACATTACTTGTCATATGGTCATCAGGCACTCACTGATGAAAATAACAACGTGGGGAGATTTTTAGGTAAAATCTAAAAAAAAAATCTAGATTTTAAAATATATAAAAATTTGGAATTTATATTTGGTATGATGTTCATTTCCAGAGTGAATCCAGTGCTAGGTTCAGGCGATTCATTGCTAAGGCTGTCATAATAGTTTGTCAATGTAGATTTCTGAGAGGAGGATAATTATGTCTGAAAAGCCCTGACAACATATATCTGCTTCATTAAAAAGTTCATATTTCTCTCTTTTCATTGGAAACAAATTCTGTTTCCAGCAATAAGAGAACAGTAAGGACATGATATTTCTTCGGAGAAAATATGCCTGGAACACGAAAATTCAAAATTTATAAAAGCAGAGGCATTTATCAGAAAAACAAAGCATCTATCAATTTATCAATTTGAGACACATTTAAGAGAAAGTTCTTAGATCATCCACATTGAACCCACACGCTCTGTCCAAACGTCTGACTGATGCTCCCACTTCAACTTGGATAAGTTGTATCTACATCTGTAGAGGGATGCCATATCCCTTTTTTAAAAGTTATTTATTTTTATTGGAAAGGCAGATTTACACAGAGGAGGAACTACAGACAGAAAGATCTCTTACATACTGGTTCACTCCCCAACTGGCGGCAAGGGCCGGAGCTGAGCCAATCTGAAGCCAGGAACCGGGAGCTTCTCCTGAATCTCCCATGTAGGTGCAGTGTCCCAAGGCTTTGAGCTTTCATCTATTGCTTTTCCAGGCCACAAGCAGGGAGCTAGGTAGAACAGAGCAGCCAGGACATGAACTATTGCCCATATGGGATCTGGACACATACAAGGTAAGGATTTAACCACTGAGCTATCGTGTCAAGCCAGCCATGTTGCTTTATAATAATTAGATTTTGATACTTAAAAGGCAGTTCAGTCATCACTCTGATGTCTCTAATTTGTATCATTACATATTGGTGCTTCCTTTGGTTGACAGACCACATTCACACAGGTAAGGCATTTCTTGCTTCGGTTAACATTGTTGTTATCAAATTCCTTTGGCTTCTTTAGCCACAATTACATTCTTTTTTTGCAATTAACCATCCTCCACATGCTATTTCTTTCAGAGATTGTCTATGAACTTGCCCTATTGCTACTTTTCTCATGTTGTAAGTTTGGCCCACTTATTTCTTCACACAGGCTATCTGACATAACACTATTTTCCGTTGTCCCTTCCCCCTTCATTTCCATCTTTGGTTTTCTATTACAAAACAGTGTTTCTTCAAGGTTCCTATGTCATTTCTTGAGAAAACAGGTAGTTTGCTTATTTGTCCATTACTTGTCTGAATATCACACCATAAAGCAGAAACCATTCCCATTTTATAGTTAGGAATGATATTTGAGAAGTATTAGAGTGAGAATTCAAATACAGAGAATCAAGTCCTTTGTCACTGTACTAAACTGAAAGCATTCAAACTAAGGACATAAATGTGCCATAGAGAACTTGGAATGCAGCACTTAGAAGTCACTATGGTTATAATAGGATTCCAAAACAAGGCTCTAGAAAATAAAAACGTGCTGTCATTTCCATTCAACAAATGAGAGACCGTAACAGCTTAAAGATGGCAAATGACTTTCCCAAGGAACTGGTAGAGCCTGAATTATCATCTCATCCCCACCAGTTAGGAACTCTCTTAGTTTTAGCATTGAAATTTTTCTTTGCAAGAAAACTTTATTTCCCCCGTTGTATCCCTTCGGGCTGCAGTATCAGATTCCTTTAAATGAGGTGATTTAGACGGAGTGAGAGCCCATTCCTCACAGATTAGAAGGCATGAACATGTTCCCCCAGATATTTTTTTTCATAAGAGAACACATTTTATGCATGAGACTGGAGTTTACCTGACTGATCAGCTTCCAAAGACAGCAGCTCTTAATACCATTATCTTCGTCTTTAGATCTGCAAGTGTTAATTGTGAGGAAGCACATGAGTTCAGACTGTTGCACCTGATAGACCAGGACAGTTAGACAATGATGTTAAACAAGTTGAGATGCTCAAACCGTTTCCCTCTGAACACATTCTTGCTCAGGACCTAACTATATCAAATTCGATTGAAACTATTAACTTTCCTCCGTAAAGACTATCTGTAACAGCTCCTGGAAGCTGTTGGAAACAAGATGTTGAAGAGACATGCATGGGGATGCTACAGTGTTAAATTAATCCTTAGAACTCAGCCTGCAAGTAAAGTATTATGTACAGAAGAGCAGTTGGCTCTACTTTATAGCCATGAAATCTGCCCTTCTGTAGGATACTAGGTGATGGATTTCATAGCACCACTATTTAACGGAACTGCTTTAGAACCTTGGGCAAGCCTGCCATAGGACTTTGGATAAACAACCATATTAGCTCTTAATAGAAGACAGCTTAATGGTTTGTTCTCATACTTGAATCTCAAGTTAACAAATAAGGGACTCCAGAAATGAACCAAGTTTTCTTTCAAAGAGGGTTAGAATGTCTTTGATTTTTAAAAGGCTGAAAAACAAAGATAGAAGAAATCAGGAAATTACAAGAAATAATTTGTGTTTCAATATTAGCTCCCCATGTCAAGATTTTAAACTGTTTTTAAAGTTAATTTCTTTTTAAATAAGATCTAGTACCATGGCTTTCCAGACCAAATAAATGAAGAGTTTAAATAATTGTATCTTGGAATCTGCACCATGCCTTAGCTGAGATCATGCAGAAGTCCTTCAATAGCATGGAGTGCCTAGAATAGCATTCCATACTGTCTATAAGCCCTGGACCTACGTGTAAAACCTCTGACTTGCCTGTACAATGTAAAAAGTCTCTTATTGAGGGACAACGACAAGTTGCTTTCTACTGTTAGCTTCTTGATCCTTCCAACAACAATGTGCAACGGATATTTTATCACATTCGATTTGTAATGTAACAGAAAATAAATCAGAGTTAAATGGTTTATTTCAAATTCCATATATATCTAGTCCCCCATTCAATGAGACCAAAAAAAGAGGAAAGGAAGTAAAAGAAGGAGAAAAGGATAAAAGTGAAGGAGAGGAGAGGAGAGAAGAGGAGAGGAAAGGAGAGGGGAGGGGAGGGGAAAGAGGAGGGGAGAGGGGAGGGGAGGAGAGGGGAGGAGAGGGGAGGGGAGGGGAGGGGAGGGGAGGGGAGGGGAGGGGAGGAAAACTAAAAGCAAAAATTCCATCTCAGACTGTGAAATGTAAAGACTTAACATTTTAAACTCCTGAAGCCCTGTTATGTGACGTTATTCTTCCTCTAAGTTACTGTAGCTATCATTCAACACAACTTTGTAATTTATGGTAGCATAAACCATAGAAAACTTCATTTTTCTGTGGCCAAGGTCAAATTAACACTATCATTTTAAAGTTATAGAAGTAGAAAAAGTCAGAAGTAAGGACAACAATTCAAGTGTGAGAACTGAAGGGGACTGGGAAGCTTCAGTGTGTATGTCCAAAAACATTGGAAAAAATTAATGGATTGTCATCAAAATCTGCGTTTTTCATGGTTTGTACAAGGTATTTTGAGTTGCTATTTAAAATGCTTTAATTACTTACAATATTCCTTAAATGTTACACTGGAGTTGATTTGCAAATGTCCAGAGTTGATTAAATCAGTGAGAGATTAAATTATTTGGGGAATAAGAGTTGTTTCTGTACTACTACCTATTGCATTTCCCATAACAGAAGTAATTTCTGCTAAGCAGAAATTGCCCATCATTATGCAACTTACAAAAGGACCTTTGAAATGACTGGTCATCCTCCTTCTGGAGGAAGTGATCAAAATATAGTTTTGAATAGCTTGATTTTAAGTGTTTCTAATTCTGGCTTCTGACACTTTTGTTTTAATGCATCTTTATGAACTATATTTCAAGAGCTCATAGAAAGTACATTTATTGGAAGAAATGCATGGGTTTCAAAAATGTTTATGCCAAACTACATATCCTTCAATTCCATTTCCCCAGGAACATCTGAAATATATCTGTGCTACTTTGCACAACTTTGTAAAATGATTTTTTTAAATCATTTAAAATTATTTATGTGGGTGTTATTGACCATCAGTCAGCAGTCCATGTAGATGACTTTTAGCTCCATGCACCAAATTTGCCCTTCAACAGGGACTTGGGAAGCAGATAGAAAGTGCGACCTCCAGAGATTCCCATAGAAAGAGTAGGCAAAGACAGCAGCGTCTTATAAAAAAACCGCTCCTCAAGTCAAGTTCAAGCTAGAATCACGGCGGTCAGCAAGGAGTTCTTCCAGAAGGATCTGTACGCACAACTAGGCATGGAGGAGAAGGGTATGGACAAAGAGGTGAAGAAGGCTTACCAGCAGAAGGCTCTCACCTGCCACCCAAATTCCTGACAATCCCAAAGCAGTCCAACCTTTCCACCAGCTCTCTCCCAGGCCTTGGAAGTCCTGAATGATGCTGCAGCCAGGGCTGCCCATGACAAGGTCAGGACAGCCAGGAGTCGGGCAACTGAGAGGACCCAGAAGCTCCATGCGAAAAGGAAGAAAGTGGCATCCGACCTGGAGGCATGGGAGCACCACACACAGGAGAAGGAGGCTAAGAGCCACAGCATCAGGATACTCCAGCAAGAGACTGAAAACCTCCGAGAGGAAGACTCATCAGAGTGACCCTGCCATTAAGGCCTCAAGGAACCAAGGTGACAAAGCAGTCAGCAAGCCAGGAGTGAGGCGACTTTCAGCGCCCGTTCTCCCTTCACAGCGGCTGACAGTCTGAATGTGATCAGAGGGTCCTGGAACCTTATCAGTTGGAGAAACGAAAGTTGCAAGCCTACCAAGGACGGAAGGCATCATTAATCATTGCCAGCTTGCGGTTGACTTCTACATACAGAGTGGGTTTTGTGGTTAAGAATTCAAACTTGGAGCCCACTGACCTTCCATCCCTAAGGGGATTGAATTGATAGAGTCCAGCCTTAGTGACCCGGCACAAATACAGATCTCCTTGCAGGAAGGTAACACCATCCAGAACCCCAATTTAGCCGTGACCTTTTTTTTCCCAAAATGTGGTCCAAAATTATTGTGCATACTCATAAAAAAAACAAAAAATAAAGAGCATGGCTTTTCTGCTGAGGCAGGTATGTTCAAATCAAGAGAGATGTAGTAGGGAGAGGGTTTAGCACAGCAGTGGAGCCCCATTTGGGACGCCCCCATCCCGTATTAGAGCCTGGGTTTGAGCCCCTGCGCCATTTCCAACTTCATTTTCCTACTAACGTGCATCCTGGGAGGCAGCAGCAATGGCTCAGGTACTTGAGGTGGAATGTGTTTTGCCTGCAGGAAGGAAAACAGGCAGCTAAGGTCTCTGGTCCCTGGTGAAGTCGCCTCTGTAAAATAGAAAACCTTGCTTCTCCCCATTTCTTGCTCTTCCAGGAACATGTTCTCTCTAGCTTCATCCCTCAGTCCTAGTTTATGAAACAGAAGGGGATCTGTAGGACAATTGGTTGGGTATTTGTAAGGCAGCTGATTGGATTTGTAGGACAAAACAAAGAAGGATACTTCCAGGCAAGGATATGGTGACAACTAATGGGATCTATAGATAGGCTTATGGGAACTCCAATAATGTTACATCAACTCCCTCTTGTGGATATGCAAATTCCTCAAAGGCTCCTCCCTTAGTACTATGTGACACTTAGTGTATAAAGTCTGATGCGGCTAATCAACTTCAGCTATCGACCATCAGTCTGTAGTCCACACGTATGACTTTTGGCATGATGCACCAAGTTCTGCCATGAACAGGGACTTGAAAACAGATAAAAAGGGCAACTGACAGAGACCCCACAGAGTGGGGGATGGGGGCCCAGCGCACTTGGAGGAGCCTGTGACTGCGCAGACCCTAGGCAGTTCCTCTTAACCCTTGGGAGAAAGCACCCTGCAGATCGTTGCCAGAGCATCTCAAAGGAAGAGAGGTGCCTAAAGTGAAAAGAAGCCGCAAAGCTCCTCCAGATAGCTGGGAGTTGATAGAAGCAACCCTGGATGACTTACAGAGCAAGCTGAGACAAGCAGAAACAGAACCTCACGAGGGAGCGAGGAAAGTGGAGTCACTGTGGCCTATCTTCAGGATCCACCACCAGAAAACCCGCTACATCATTGACCTGTTCTATAGGCGGAAAGCCATCAGTAGAGAACTCTAAGAATGTTGCACTAAAGAAGCAGACACAAACTTAACTGCAAAGTGGAAGAAGCAAGGCTATGAGAATGCATGCTGCCAGCAATGCATCCAAGTCACGGGACACCAATTTTGGCACAAATTGTGTTTGCGGGTTCCCCAAAGCAAGCTGGAATTGGGCCGCATCGTCGAGTGCACCCCCTGTGGCTGCCCAGGCTGCTCTGGCTGAGGCCCTTAGTCTCTCGCCCTTTCCTACCCTGGACTCTGGACTCTACAGCTCCCCGTCTGTCACGCCACCCACTTTGCCAGCGGCAACTCTTCTCCCAAAGCAGCACACCATGCCCAGGGTGGAGTGTAACTTCTGCAGATAAAGTATTCATCAGCTTTGATTGCTAAAAATAAAACTTTTCCTCTCACTAAAAAAAAAAAAAAAAAAAAAAAAAAAAAAAAATGTGGTCCCAGCATGATAGCCTAGTGGCTAAAGTCCTCACCTTGCATGTGCCAGGATCCCATGTGGGTGCCGGTTCTAACCCCGGTGGCCGCGCTTCCCATCCAGCTCCCTGCTAGTGGCTTGAGAAAGCAGTGGAGGATGGCCCAAAGCCTTGGGACCTTGTGCCCATGTGGGAGCCTTGGAAGCAGCTCCAGGCTCCTGGCTTCGGATTGTCTCAACTCTGGCCATTGCTGCCACTTGGGGAGTGAATCATCGAAAGGAAGGATCTTCCTCTCTGTCTCTCCTCCTCTCTGCATATCTGATTTTCAATAAAAAATAATTCCTTAACAAAAGATTTATGTGTTTTTTGGTATCACTCCCTTTTGTAATATTTTGAATTGATAATGATTTCATACTATTGTTCTCCAGTGTGTAAGGCGGATTATTGATAATGAGAAAGCTCGTATTCTTAGTCCTTTAGAGAAATCCAAACCAATTCAAACTGCTGATTTGGATGGTTATCTGCTTTTATCATCCCCTGTTGGGAGGTTTGCCACCCCCTGCTCAGCTCAGTTTAAGCTGCTGTGTGCTGTGCATGACAATTTAGGATTGAATGTTTTCACCAAGAATAAAACATAAATGATTTCCAGTTCTTTAGAGCCAAATCACATTGATTTGGATTCTGGATTTCTGGAAACGGGAAGAAAAGTATTTCCATTAATAATTTTGTGTAAGTAACTTTACAAAGTATTTAGAAGTAGGTAATCCCATAGTTGACTATCCTTTCTGATTTAAAAAGTACAAAAATAGCTGAATTGAAAAACATTTAGCATTCATTAAAATGCTGTAAATTTTGAATTTTACTGATTCATAACAAATTCAACCTAGCCCAAATGACTATTTTCCACTTCTGTTATAATCATAGTCCATTGGAATACTCAATGTCATAAGCTTAACGGTGGCCTGGGTTTTTCCACTTAAATGGATGATTTCCTCCTGTGATTGTGGGGAAATCCCTCTCCAAGTCATTACTCAGGTTGCTTCTACATTTACCTCTACCGGGAGCCATACCCTTGTGAATGAGGAGAACATGAGTGAAACATCAAAACCGTGCATTTCAAAATGCACCAAGCACAAAACAAAGCAACAACCTTCTTAAAGCATGTCAGGAACGCAACGTGATTGAAGGACAGTCAAACGAACTGAGGAAACACACCACCGAAGATACACTGAGGGACAGTAAGCTTAGGAGAACTCGCTAAGAATGTCTTCAGGGAAGTATCAACTAAAACAGGGATTAAACATCACAACGTGTGCTTTAGGAAGGACACTGTCCAGGAGGACACTGATGATCCCAAATACTGGCGAGGACATGGAGTGTGGAAGCTCTTATTCATTGCAGGTGATACTGCAAAAGCGTGCGGTGACTTTGGAAGGCAATTAACAGTTTCTTAACATTGTCTTGCTATGTAACCCAACAGTTTTGCTCCTTGGCATTTACCCAAAGCTGTCAAAAACATATGTTGCAACAAAAACTTGTGCAAGAATGTTTAGAGCAGTTTTATTCATGATTAACAAAACCTGGAAGCTACCAAAATGTCCTCAGTGAGTGAAGGGGCAAGTAAATCATTGTATATCTGAATGTGTGCAAACAATGGGTTTTTATTCAATTTGGGGAAATATATTAATAGGTTATAAACTAACATGAAAAAGTTAGGTATTGCATAAGATAGAAAAAACAAAACTGCATAGATGGTGGAAAGATCAGGAACGGAGGGAGGGGTATTTATTGTAGGACAAGAAAACTGCTCTGAATTACACTCTCGTGGGTCATACATGTCATTCAATGTTTATTCCAAGCCCACAGAATGTACTACGTTGAGAGTGAACCCTAATGTAAATGTGAATGCTGTGTGATAATGGTATCTCAGTGTAGGCTCAGTGCTGTAACAGAGGCATCACACTAATGGGGATGTGAATATTAGAAGAGACTGCGCATGTGTGAAAGTCACATCGCTGCGTGTTTTGTCCAAGTTTTCTGTGAACATAAAGTGGCACTAAACAGCAAAATCAAATTTAAAGAAGAGTAATAAAAGAAACCTTCATAATACAACACAGACAAGATATCAATTCAAGTAAGTGAATGCTACTGGCTCCTTTGCTACCATCAGTCTTTACAGATAATGATGACATTCTAAGCCAAACTGCTTTAAAGCAGATTAGTATTTATGCACTGAAAAATTCCTTTCGGGGGGGAGGTGAGTATTGAGTACAGTTGTTGTGTCTGCCTAGAGACATGAGAGCTCCTGGTCTGAGCCCCAGCTACATTGCTAATCCAGTCACCTGCTAATGCATACCTTTAGAAGGCATCCAATTATGGTCAAGGGCCTTCCCTGCTCTCTGCCAGAACTCAGTCAAGATCAAACCACTTGGCAATTTAACGTGCAGTTAAAGTTTCCTAATAAAATGGAAGCTCAGGCAAATTAGCAAAATAGTTTATAATCACATACACAAGGAGCCCAAACCCCACTCACAAACCCCAATCATGAGCAGCATGCACATTGCTAATCAACATCCTTAAACTGGGATGGCAGTCCTCCCATCTTCTCTTTTCTCCTGCCGTGTTGTCTCAACTGATCCATTCCTTTCTTGGAATGTATTTCAATAAACCTTTGCTTTAATAGCCTTGTTTTAGTCTCTCTAGAATATAACCAATTACTCCATAAAAAAAGAATAGATCGAAGTGACTAGAGGAAAAAATAGGTGATTTAAATTGCTTCCTTTCAGGAATGACATCTGCTACAAGATCTGAAGATCTGATGTCACTGTGATAGAATGCCATATCCTACTTGTGGAAAGCAAAGGGATGCCTACTCCTATAGTGGTGATTTGGACTTGCTCCAAGAAGTTAGAGACCTTTGGAAACACACAAGTGTAAAATCGAGCATAATGTTAATACTGAACATTATTATATTTTAATCTAATAAATTTAAGGCTTACACGACATGTGCTGATGAAACAGAACGGATGTTTAAATAAATTTCCCAAAGTTTCAGAATCAGCATCTAAGTAGGGGATGCTTCAAAGCTTAACTGAGAATTCGTGCAAATCCCAAGGCAGTCTTCTAACGACTTTTATCAGGCCAGGGATCCAATGGACCTGATAATTGTTTGGAAATGCTTCAAATATTGAATCTAATCATGTATGCCCATGCCCTCGTTCTTTCCAGATTTCTCAGTCTCTATTTCTTGTCCTTCCTATATATTCACCTAGAATCAGACATGTAATCAAATTCTGGGAATTGCAGCTCTCAGTTCCTCTGCATTGAAGAGGAAGCTGCAGAAGGAATGAAGCTGGTGGTGAGACCCAAGAAGAGTCAAGTACCTGCTTGATGATGTTGCTTCTCCAGTAGCTTTTTCTTTCACTTTGAGTGTACCAATTCAGCGTGTTGTGTCTATGTATATCTGTGTATGTTTCTATCTATCTACTCAAGTAATTAGAAACCTCATGTGCATACCTCATTTATTTTTTCAGATGCTTCTAAAAATTCAGAATTAAAACTGAAAGAAAAGAAGCAGAGTTGAGATTCTTAAATCTGTAGATGATTGGCTTTCATCTAGTTTGGGAAGTTTTGCCTGTTGTAAATCAAATATTATCAAGGCTGGACCTTCTTCCAGATGTCATTTCTATCTTAGCCACTGACAGTATTTTTTTGTATCTATCTTCTCTGTTTTTTTTTTTTTAGGTAAGAAAATATCTATTCATGTACCATCAGGTTCACTTATGCTTTCCTGCCTACATCCAGCTCTAGAGAGATCTCTTTCATCCTATTTTCACTTGGTAACTTTTACCACCTTTATAGAGCCTCTAACTTGTTGGGTTATTGCCAGCATACTTTCTTTCGTATTTTAAGCTTCATTATTATTCAGTGCTTTGACTATATGAAGGTGATTCTACAAGTGTGTGGGGGAAAATGGAAGGAAGAGATATAGGGCATTTTGCACAAGATTTTTCAAGAACTCTCATAATTTTAACAGTTTCTTTGACATCTTCATTTGCCAAATCCAAAGTGAGGGAGCACTCAAACATTTTCTGTTGCTTGCTTTGTCTTTTTCTGAACATGACACACACCTTGTCTTTTCTCAAATCGCTTTTTATTTTGAATTATATATGTTAGGTAGTATGCTACTGCGATTCTGTATTTTTTCTTTGTGCCTCCTGATGATTGCTTTGGCTGTCATTATTTTTCCTCTTCATTATTTCTGTGAAGTATGTCTTCCCCAAAGTGAGTGACTACCACCTATATTTCCACTTTATTCTTCTCCTTTTCCCTCCTTTGCTTATTACTTTGCTGTTAATGTTAAACTTTCTTTCCTAATAGTGGTTTTCAGCAAAGGTGAGTCAGAGATTTTGCTTACACACTTCAGATCAGCAAGGGTTTCCCCTACCTGCGGGTGGAAATGGAAATATTATTTGGAAAACACGTTGAAGCTTATGTCTGTTTTATATTTGTGTGTTTTGATTTTCCATGGAAGTTTCTCCTGTCTCCTCTCAGCATGTGCACTAGCATCATAAGCCACAGAAATGTGAAACTCTTAGATCTGCTTTAAATGATGCCATGAATGCATAGTCTCCGGTCAACCCCAGGTGCTTATCACACTTTTACATCTGCTATCAGGATTTCCAGTTGTAAAGTTAGCAGGTGGATGGATGGTTGTATAGATGGGTAGAAGGATGGATGGGTAGACAAATAACTACAATTAGATTTATTTCAGAAATCAGCTTGCAAGACTGTAGCTGCCAATGAGTCTCATGTTATAGCCTTCACAAGCTGGAGGGACAGGAATGATGGTAGTGTTATTTAGCATAATTTTGAGAACATGAGAAGGGGCCTAGGGCTGGTTAGCTCCTCTCTAAGTCCCAGAAACTGAATATTCAGCAATCTAAAGCTTCTTCTGTGCCCATCCCCTCCTTTTTTTTTTTTTATCTCTTTAGACCCTCAATGTTTTACTGGTTTTAATGCTGATTTCCCAAAACACCCAAAGCATGCACAGAAATAGTTTACCACCTATCTGGGCATCATTTAGCTTTGTCATGGAGTTAACCAGCAAGAAGTATGCAATGTATGCAGATATATAGAAATACAAGGAGAGAGCTAGTCACATTGATTTATTATAAGCATTTGGCCACCAGATTATGCAGGCTGAGCTGTACCATGAACAACATAGCTCTACTGCTAACTTAAAGACTTAAGGACTTAAGGACCAGATGTATTAACCTCAGGATAGAAGATCAAATGCTTCCATTAAACCACCAGGGCGAAGAGACTAATTTCCCCTTCCTTTATCTTCTTGCTCTGACCAGGCTTTTATCAGGTTGAAAGATACTTACCCATACCTGAAGAGCAATTTTCCGACTCAGAAAACCCTCACAGACACACTCAGAAATGCTTAACCAAATACCTTAACACCCATGGCCTAATCAACTTGACACATAAAGTTGCCATCACACAACGTGTCTAATAGTGCTGTAAATTGTGCTTCCCTTGTGGCAGTTGGCAACATAGCTAATGATTAGTGCATGCTTCCATGATCTTCACTGGTTTCCTTGCGGTGGACTGAGAGTATAGCTTGGCATCCATCCTGAGCAAGAACTCCACAGGCTTGAACTGTTTTTAATCAGATTTAGTAGTCCCCACAAACAAACATCCCTAGTATTATGGTAAAACTCTGATAGATTTCTGTATTTTCAGCAACTGAAAATGTTTGAGAATTTGACCCGCTTTGTGATTGCATCTTGATAAAGGAATAAATTTCTCATAACCCTTATTCTATCATATGACAGTAGAAATCATATTAAACATAACTTCGCCTAGAATGCATAAAACTGCTCTATTTAGAAACATTGTCATGCAGATTGTAAGTATGCCAGGAAAGAAAGAGAAAGGCCAAAAAATGGCAAAGCTTCACAGCAGAATGTGGCTGAAAGGCTTTCACTGTGGACTCCAATGTACCTTAGTTTGAATGTTGCTATTGAAATATCCTGTTAGCTAAGCCCTGAGAGAGGAATACTCAAACTCACTCCTCTCCATAAACTTAAAATTATAGGTGGGTTGCTCTGAAGACTAAATAACTGGTACTTACTATTCACTTTATGAATGCTGCTTTAACATGTCCTTTCTCTTCACACAGATACAATAGGTTGTCTATTAAGCCCCATGGTTTCATTTCTGATGATGAATTGTGGATGGGCACACAGTGTAGTGGTTAAAGTGCTGGTTAGCATGCCTGCATCTCTATCAGAGTTCCCATGTTTGGTACCAGGTTCTAACTCCTGGTCCTGCTTCCTCTTTATGCTTCCTGCTACGGCAGCAGTGATGTCAGGTGAATGGGCTTCTGCCACCCCTGTTGGTAATCTAGGTTGGTTTTCCAGTCCCTTGCTTCTGCTTCTGCAGAGATTTGGGGGGGATGAATAAACAGAAGGAAACTCTCTTTCTCGCTCACACTCAACAAATGTGTTTCCAATAGTTTAAATCAAATGTTTTGTTTTTCAGGGATTAAAAAAAAGTTAATAATGGATACCTGTGGCTGCTGATAATTGGTAATTTATAAGAAACAATGGATCATTTCTGAAGCAATCCACACCCTTCTGCTTTGATGCCCAACAATCTGGTCCCTCTTTCTTCTGTGTTTTGACAAAGCGTTGTATTGATTTATCTTTGCAAATGTACTTTTCATTGCTGTTTTAGGCTTCATTCCCAATATCTTTCTTCAGATAACTATTGGATGTATGCTTTCTACAATATTTTCTAAGTGCTAAAAGGGAAAAAGAATAAGTAGACTAAAATGCATGTATAGTTTTTGTTGGATAAATTCCAGAAACAATTTGTTGTGGCAGACTAATTATTTTTTTCCCTTTGGCCAATTATTTGAATTAACATGATTTCAGTTTTCTTACTATTTCTTTCTTGAAAGAAATAGGACTCAGCCATAGGTAGTTACTAGATGAGCATTCCAAAACTATACTGTAAAGCAAAATCATGCAAAAAGATGAAAATCTACCTGCAGAATTAAAATTCCCACTTGTCTGGATCTAACTAATGCATATTGTTTTGTGTGCATGCCCCAATACATTATTAATTTGAAAATGAAACCAGCTTTTTTCCCATGCCTATTAAACATTAATGCTAAAAAATCTATTATTTATTTTCTCCTTAAACTTTTACTTTCCAGAAGATTTGAGTAATTGGAGTCCTTTTACCCATGTGGCAGGCCAGGATTCAATGTGTAACTTCCCATCCTGAGACTTTGAAAACATTTGAGAAGTTAACCAAAAAGTTTGAGTCTCTCTCTCTGTCTCCCTATCTTCCTTTATCTCTTCCTCCATTTCTTTCTTACACCCCATCTGTATTTCTGCTGCTTGAACAAAATGATTCAAAATATTTAAAATGCATTACCTTCTTTATGACAGGTAAACAACCTTCAACTTTATAGGACAGAAAATTTGCTCTTCCCTTTACCAACTGTTAAATTCTCTGAATTTGTGTTGCAACATTCTCAACATTGAAATGGTCAAATGCTGATGTTTTCTACTGATATAAGAGGCTATGATCTTGTGATCACCTGAAGTTGGCATGAATTTTGCTGATGTCTTCCTGACGTTTTAAGTTAAGCAGTAGTATTTTTGTCCAATAATAAAGGAGATTAGAGCTTATATTTATTTCAGTTGGTGTTGGGTATTGTTATTGGAGACATGACCTAAGACTGAAAGAAGCTAAAACTGTCTTAAATGAATTTGTAGTCCCACATTAATAATCATTTTATCAAGACAATTAGGACTATCTGCATTGATTTATTTTATATATCTTTATCCTCTGATGCTGTTCTTAAACTCCTGGAGCACGTTAAGATCTACTACTTTTTCAAGAAAAAAAAAATTCTTTAAAAGCACAAAACTATACCTAGCTAAAAGAAGTTCATAATTTTTTTTAACACGTTCAATTCATGTACTTGAAGGTACAAATAGGCACAAGGAAAATAAGCTACTGGCAAGATCTGGTACTTGAATCTACTATTTACTTAGCTCAATGGTGATTCCAGCCAAGAGTTAAGCCAAAAAGTCAAATCCTGACTCATCTGTTCTCAGTATTCTGTGAGAACAGTGAGTGAGAGAAAAACACATTCTAGGCCTCACTCAAGGAGCAAGCTGGAGCTCACAGGTTTTCACCTCACAGATTCTCGATGTTATCAACACTTTCATGTTGACAGCTACTGCCAGAGATTGAAAGATTCAAAATCCACGGTTTTACCACATCTGCTTGCTACTTCCTTCGTAACATGATTTGCTTACTCTGTGAGTCATAGGGAAGAGGTACGCCGATGACTTTCCAGTTGATTTGCCTTGTCTGCTCTGTCATTTCAGGAGTAGTCACTGATTGGCAGAATCATTTCACAGAACGTCCTCTTCTAATCTGGATGTTTTATAAAGGAGTGATTTTCATTCACCATTCCTATGTTTTAATCCATGCATTCAAAACACATCTAGCAGCAGAACTGCTGTGAGAAATATGGATTATTGCTTCACATGAAAGCATTTAGTGAGCACTCCATGCTCCTTCTTCAATTATTTTCTTCCAAAAGGAGCTTTAGAATCACATGTTCAGCATTTGGAAATTTAAATTGCATCATCAAGGGATTTTCCTTTCTGTTTTTATTAACTAACACAATATCCTAATAGGTTTGGAGGATGGAAAGTACACATTTATGGTAAAGATCAAAGGAAACTGAATTACATATCAGCACTAATGCATCTTGTAGCTGATCACCTGCTAATAATATCAAGATAAATCTCATTTCTGTAACTCTTCGGACTGCCAATTGCATAGTCTGCATAGATACATACAGAGGAGTGGAGGAAAAAAGGGGAACAGAAATCTTTCTGATATTATACCTCCATTTGTAGACCCTTTGAGCACAAGAAAGCAGGAATAACCATTGATCAGAGGTTAAGTATAATTTGAAAGTTTCTCCAAGCTCAACTCTATATTCTAGTAGGAGGTAATTGACTCTCTTGTAAATTCTCAACCTTTAATCATTCTAGCTTGTGACATTGAAAGTTACCATCAGTGGCATTTGCTTAGTTAACAATGACTTTTTATTGCTAAAGATTTATTTATTTCTATTGGAAAGTGAGAGTTACAGAATGAAGGAGATGCTGATTCACTCCCCAAGTGGCCGCAAGGGGCCGCAAGTGGCTGAGCAGATCCGAAGTCAGAGGCTTCTTCCGGGACTCCAAAGCAGGTGCAGGGTCTCAAAGTTTGGGGCCATCCTCCGGTGCTTTCCCAGTTCACAAGCAGGGAGCTGAGCATGGAAGCAGAGAAACTGGGATATGAACCGGAACCCATGTGGGAATTCCAGTACATGCAAGTCGAGGACTTCAGCTGCTAGACTACTGGGATTGACCCCCCCAAAATGACTTTTTTTCCTACATCATTCATTGGAGTGCATCCTAGGAAATTTAAATGATGGCAGATTGAACAAGGGCAAGCTCATGAGAAGTGTGGACTCTCTCACATGTGATTCTGGGAAGCTGTGGCTTTATCTTCGGCCTGGGCTGCTCGTAGGAAGAAAGGAGGTGAAGGTTTCTGAATTTGGATGGCCCCATTTCCAGGTGGCAATGCTCCTCCCCTTTGTTTGCACTCTGAGAATGCCACAGGTGAGGATGATGAACACCTCAGAGGCCGTGCAGATGTCCCCACTGGCTCCTTGCTGCCTCTGCATTGCTTGCCTCGGTTACTCCAAATCCTCTCATCCTCTCATCCTTTCATTAAAGTTAATTTGGGTAGTCTCATTTAAATTGCCAAAAATAATTAGCTACTTTTACATCATCAATTCCATTTGTATGAATAAGAATGAATTAGAATGGTGTGATAATTTGGAGAAACAAAATTTCTCAAGGATGCATAGTTTTTATTAGTAATTTACACAGGGTATGTAGCTAGTGAGTGATTCTTGAATCATGGTAACCCATTTTAGAGAAATTATTTAAAATAGTATGCTTGGGTAGGATATCTTGAAAACATTATACTTTAATTGATGGGATAAAACTACACATTTCTTTAGAGAAGTGCTGTTTTAATATTAATCTGCTTATGTCCGCTGGTATTAAGTGTACTGAATCCTTTTCCTACAGCACATACTCCCTGAAATTGACTGCTTTCAAAATTTATGGGAAGCCAGCATGGGATCTTTTCCTGCAGTTGAAACACCATAATGTTAGTTAGCTTTTATTTCTTGTATAAAATTTCATTTATTGAATACAATCTATTTCATAGGTGTTAAATTTTCCAGAATAGTAATTTTCCTTGTTTTAGTTCCTGGACTGTCTGGCAGGAGTCTCTCCCGACTAGTTACTAGCATATAAAATGTTATTTTAATTTTAGTCTTTAAACTATTTTCCACTGTCTGCATACAACACTATGGAGTGAAAACTAATATAAGTTCCCATTAATTTTGTTTCTACCTCAAAAATGATGCTATCTGAGTTTGTATAATCTCTAATAATATCATCTAAGTCAAAGATGGTAAGTGTTCAAAGAAAAAATTCATTCATTCATTTGGGAAACTTTGTTTAAGAATTAAGAATTCACAGTGGAAGAATTCTATTATCATTTGAATAGTAGCTCATGTGGTATGATAAAATGCATGCTAGCCACCATGTCACAAATTCTGTGTCTTGTTTAAAATATTTATTTATTTTTATTTCAAAGTCAGTTATACACAGAGGAAGAAAGACAGAGAGGAAGATCTTCTGTCCAATGGTTCACTCCCCAAGTAGCCACAATGGATGGAGCCGAGGCAATCTGAAGCCAGAAGCCAGGAGCTTCTTCTGGGTCTCCCATGCAGGTGCAGGATCCCAAGGCTTTGGGCCATCCTTGACTGCTTTCCCAGGCTACAAGCAGGGAGCTGGATGGGAAGTGGGGCTGCTGGGATTAAAACCGGCACCCATATGGGGTCCTGGCACATTCAAGGCGAGGACTTTAACCACTAAGCTATGGTGTTGGGCCCCATACATTTTCATTTTCATTTTATACACATATCAAAATCCTATAGACTATTTCCTACCAAGAGATAGCTTTTAATACTATTAAATCACCATTTGTTGGAAGCGAACATTGGCATATATCTTTGTACTGCAAGTCATAATAAATCAAATTTAATTTCTTCCTTGACTTCCTCCCTTCCCTTATTTCTTCTTCGTTTCATCTCTCTCTCTCTCTCTCTCTCTCTCTCTCTCTCTCTCTCTCTCTTTCTCTCTCTGTCTCTCCCCTCTATGTGTGTGTCTGCATCTCTATCAACTACATACATTTACCCAGGAAAGAATTAAAAATATCTTTCTGTTATACTTTTACAACATTGGCAAGTCCAATGTTTTAATTGAATTAAAATGTTCTTCTTAGTGTCAAGAAATCGTAAGGTAAAATAAGAACTAATTTGTAGCTCAATGTTTTCTTAAGTATAAGAGTGCTCTTAGAATCACCTGCGTGTGTTTGTCCCTCTTTGTCTTCTGTTTTCTGAGACTTTCCTTCAAGTGTTTCTACACTTTGCAGTTCCTATGATTCTTCAAGCTCGTAGAAGGTCTCCATGTCACTTTTTCTTAAGAAATTTAAGACAACAGCTGTATGTTAGTAATCTGAATTTGTGTAGCGTAACTCATGGTTTTCATTACTAGGTACGAGGTGAAAGTAAGAGTGATAGCAATGCTAGTAATTTTTTTAATGATGAGGTAATTGATAGCTCTATTAATGGATGCTATTTATCTTTATCTATGGATTAGCTGTTGAAATAGAAATCAGTGTTGAAAAAGACAAGGGGCTCCTGAACTAGACGTTTTAGAGATTTTTGTGTGTGCATGCATAGCTAGAGGTTTGAAATCCTTAAATTACTTTTATAGATTACAGTTTGTCTTCCTTTAGAAGATGCCCCATATACTTCCTGCTTTCCGTGGTGAGAAACCAAAATGCGTCATTTCATGTGTTGTAACAGTGTGAGGCGCACGGTAAACAAACTCTTTGTACCTCCGTGATTGCCATCTGTTCCAAGATATTGTCAAGCCGTTTCTTAAGGAAAACGTTACCTATATTAGGACAAGCTCCAGGACAAAGGTGGGCACATAACAGGATGTTTGCAGACATGGTGGGCTCAATCGTACTATTGCATGCTTTTAGCTGTGTGACATTGCCTTACGTTGCTAACGATGTTTTTATCATAACATGATTGATCAGCTTGAGGTGTTATACTACTTACAGGAATCATTTCACATTTGCAGAAAAACAAAAACACCCTCAGGAGAATTCTGTGAAACATCAGAGAGGTGATCGAGTGTCCATACAATGGGGTGAGGCAGCAATGAGGTGACCAGAGACATTCTGCCAGGCCTTGACACGCAGCCAGAAACTCCTTGTAGCCTTGCTAGCCGAGGAGCGGTGCTCATCACAGACCCATGCCATCCGACCCAACTGCATGGCTCCTCACACACTGGGAACTAGGGCCCCGTGTGGTAGCCTAGTGGCTAAAGTCTTCTCTTTGTGCCCACCGAGATCCCTTATGGGTGCTGATTCATGTCCTGGTGGGCTTACTTCCCATCCAGCCCCCTGCTTGTGGCCTGGGAAAGCAGTCCAGGACGGCCCAAAGCCTTGGGAAACTGAACCCACCTAGGAAACCCATAAGAAGCTCCTGACTGCCAGCTTCAGATTGGCTCAGCTCCAGCCATTGTGGCCACTTGGGGAGTGAATCAGGGATGAAAGATCTTTCCGTCTTTCCTCCTCTCTGTAAATCTGACTTTTTAATAAAAATAAATAAATCTTTAAAAAGAAGCATTACTAGGAACTGATTTGAAAGTTTCAGACAAGCTACGTAGTTCTCGTACTAATTAGAATTTAATTTTATCTATGATAACTTTATTGCATGCTATTGCTTCCACTGCCCGGTAGCTTTTCCTAATTGATTTAAAAGAGGTAATTAATTTCACACATTAAAGAAACTAATAATTCCCATGGTGCCTGCTTTACCTAATACCCCTCAGTAAGCACTGACCTTGTGTGTTAGTATACAAATCACTTTAAAAACACAATATCAATGTGTAAGAATAGCAATGTAAAGTTGATTTAACTTCCACTAGGAACTTACAGAACAATTGTTTCCTCTGGTTCTCTCAGTTGGAGAGTTCAAGAAAAAAACATTCATTTTAACATTACATATAGCTGTGGGTCTCCATAAGGGTGTCCTTGACTCTTACTGGATCTTTCGGTGTATCAGGAGATGTTTCTGATGAACAAGGCTGGAAGAGGATTGCTAGGAACATCCAGTCAGTCTAGGCCAAGCCTACTTGCGCCATTCTGACTTGCTGAGGAAAATTGCACCATTCCAAAATGATTCTGTCAAAAATCTGAATGGCACCAAACTCTTCTACCAAAAAATAAAACTTTCTTCTGATATGATGAAGGAATTAAAGCAGGTTTTAAGGTTTTTTTTTCTTTTTTTAAACATATTTTTATTTCGAATTTTGAATTGTGTGGTACAATTTTGTGTAGGCCAGGATTCCCCCCAAAACTCCCACCCCCATTAGATTTTTCCCATTTTGTTACAATAGTGCAGTCCTTCATAAGGAATCATAATTTTATAAGTCTCTTATTTAAGTGTACCCCGACATTGTTGGTACAGACAATGTCAGACAGTCCAGCATCCCATTGTCTACACACGTCCAACAGTTTCATTGGGAATCCAACTTTTGTCTGGATGCAGGGATGCATGTTTCGTTGTATCCCCTTGTCTGTATATGATAGACCCCAGTACTCCATCACTATGCATTACCATAAGTGAGAAGCCATAAAACAAGGTCAACAACCGGTACGAGTTAAAACAGCCACAACAACAACAACAACATCAACAACAAATTACAGTACCATGAAAAAAAGTGCCACTCAGTAACCAACACATGAGTGACAAAAAGGGAACACAGAAGTCTCTTGGGAAAAATGATGCCATCGTATAATTCATGAGCCTGTGATGAATTCGACTAGACAAAAGAGATTATTTGGAATGAACAAAACTGAAATAAAAAACATCAAAATACGTGGGATACAGCCACAAAAGCAAACAGACAATCAAAAAGCAGTATGGATTGGACTGTTGGGGGTAGATTTTTCATGTTGGTTGTCTTATGTAAGAGAGAATATATGGTATTTGTTTTTTTGTGATTCACTCATTTCACTGAGCATAATGGTCTCTAGTAGGTTTTTTCTGATGTGTCTCGTCTGAGACAGATTCAAATAAAGCAAGGGCAAGAAAGATCCCGGCATCATTGTGTAAAGCATAATTGAAATCACCAAAATGAACTTAAAAATCTAACTTCCTGAGGAAAAAATGGCTTTGTTTTCAGAATTGTCTAATAATACATTGCGTGATTATTGAGGATTAAATGAAACTGCAACTAGGATGAAAGCAACAAGTGTCCTTACGTTCTTGCCTATTATTTATAAAACAGTATTTTTCTGTAATAGCTAGAAGCTCAGGTAGGAGGCGCAGTAAGAAACTGGATCATTTTTATGTTTGCAATTTGACTCCCATAGGGACTTACTGACTTAACTGAAATTCTGCTTTAAAATAATTATTTAATATATAGACTAGGGAAATGTGCTTGTCTGATATCTGTAATATCTAACTCAGCTCTTACATCATTGATATTGTCTAACTTGGATTCGCATTCAAGAATATTATTTCATAACCTCAAAAGCATATGTTATAAAGGAAAAATTAACAAATGGGCTGCAATAAATGTTTGTGTTTCTTTTATATGAAAGATGCAGAGAAAGAGACAGAGGGACTACAGGTCAGAGGTCGCTCATTCACTGATTTACTCCCCCCAGGGCCCATGACAGACACAGCTGGGCCAGGCTGAAATCAGAAGTTGAGCGCAAAGTCTGGAATGCTTCTCCATCAGTGTGAATCAGCAGAAACCTGGCTAGGAAGTGGAGGATCTGGGACTAGATCCAAGCACTCCAAATTGGGAGGCAGGTATTTCAAACAGCAATTTAAAACTGCCAAGTGCTTGCCCCGTACCTGAAATCCTAGGGCTATTTATACAGTGAGCTGAACTTCACAAGTCCTTTGCAAGATGACTCGACAGTAACTAAGGGCAGTATGCTCACTGGTACTCAGAGGGATCAAAGGTATCCATCGGAGACGAAGGAGGCATTCAATTCTTCTTAGACACAATTCTACAATTTGAGGCGTTTAGTCAAACCATTGATCTTTCAAGAGGAGTTTTGTTGTGTGTATATTTTATGATAAAGAAATGAGCTTCCAAAAGACCAGGTCTGGATGATAATCCTGAAGAAAGAGTAGCTGATACCCAGACCTAACTCTCAGGCCGTGTTTTACTCTCTTATTTCACATGGATAACAACTACCATCAAGAGCCACTTGCTCCGTGAGCTCTGCCATACTGTCGTGTAATCCCCACAGTACTCTGATCACAACCTGCTGTTGGAAGACTAAGAAAAATTGAACCCTAAAGTACATTTATTTTAAACTTTATGAAAACATCTAAAGAGTGTGGGTATTTTTACATTATTCATCAATAAAATGTGGGTGTGCAGCCTGGCTACCTTGCTGAAAGACACATGATGATCAGCAGAATAAAAACATGCATTTTTAAATGGATTTTCCCACGATGCTTAAGAAGACTCCTTGACAGAGTACCTCGCATAGATTGAGAATGAATGGAAAAAGTGCTGGGAATAATTGTGCTGGATCACACACGGAGCACAATCCTGGTGTAACCATGATGAATGACTGATGGTCACTCCACATACTATTCTATGAAATTCTTAAGTTTTCATCCTTAAACAACAAGCAACTCTTTGTCAACCGGGATAGAACAGATTTCTTACTAATACAGATAGAGATCACGACACACCAGGAAAAGACACCTGAACTTGTTTTATCTTGGAATTTGTTGGCAAAAAGTACTATATAATCCTGTACCAAAACAAATGACATAACCAAGTTAGAAATTGTTGAGATGAGTATATTGACCAAAGTTCCAATTGTGTCCTATAGATGTGGTAGGGAGAGGAAGCACTTCAACAGCAGAGGAGAGCACTAAAGCTATGACATCACTATAGTATTAGAGGACATAGATGCCCAGTTAAGAGCTGGTGCTGTGCAGTAGCAGGAAAATCTGCCACCTGTGATGTTGGCACTTTCTCTGGGCACCATTTCAAGTCCAAGCCTCACTTTCCATCCGTCTCTCTACTAATGTTCTTGGAATCAGTAAAATGTGGCTCAAGTGCTTGGTTCCCTGCACCCATGTTGATGGCTGGGATGGAATTCCAGGCTCCTTATTTTTATCTGGCCCAGCCTTGGCTCATATGACCATGTGGGAAGTGAACCAGTGGATGGAAGACCCCTCTCTCTCTCTCTCTCTCTCTCTCTATCTCTATCTCTATCTCTGTATGTGTGTTACTCTGTCTTTCAAATAATTTAAAGCATAGAAGAGATGATGTCAAATATTTTCATCTTGGTAAAACTGTCTTAAGCTGTAAGTATTTTTTAACTATACAGATATGTTATTCTGTAATGACATTCCTTATGATTGCTCATTGATTATGATCATTTGTGAATGTTTTCTGATACACATATTTTCAGAAGTAACTACGACCTCAATTTTGCATATCTTTAAATGGACTAATTTATGAAAACCCAAATGTTGATCAGTGCAATATGACAAAAATATGCAAAACATACACCCCTGAAGTATATGTGCAAACACACATACACATTTGTGAAAATAAATCCACCAGAATCACGATGGTGCTTGCAATTAATTCCAGAACTACAGATAGTACTTTACCATATTTTAATTTTCCTCCCATTTCTCACAATAAGTGACCCTGGCAATTAGTCAAAATATACCATCTTTTAATGTCATGTTATAGGAGCCCTGTGAGTTACAATGGTAATGATGTTAACTATTCTTTTGCATTATATAAGGTATTGATCAAACCGTGATTCAGTAGAACCTATTTTTCAAAGTCTGCAACTTTGTATGTTCTTCCAGTTTTCACAGTAAGTGAAAAATGGTTACTAGCCATTGCCAGAAATAAGGTTTTATAACTATGATCTTGGCACATATCATCTAATATCATCATCCAAATGTTGCTGGAAATTCCAGGAACTTTTTGAGATGCTTTTGCAAGCATGAACGAAGCATTATCTTATCACAGTAAACACTGAAGTTCTCTTCCCTTGAATGGATTTGGTGGGAAACATCAAGGGACACCTCTGGTTTGGCATCTTGACGGTTCTTATTTGGCCCAGAAATGACTATGGCTCCATAACTGGGCCAGAGTGCAGGGAAAAGAGAGATGGTTCTCAACAAGGGACACAGACTTGGCACTCTTTGGGCCATTTCTCAACATTTCAGTAACTGGAATTCCTCATTTCTCTGTGTCGACAGTCCCGAGTAACATAGTAGTACCCAGGAGATCATTTAAAGTCTAATTTTTTCTCAAGTAGGTAGCTTTTCTGGGCAAGCACAGCACTTTGCATTTTAAGTCCTGTCATCACCCATAGAAAAAATATATGATGCATTTCCTTTCAAGTATTTAAGTTCAAATATTTGAGGTCATTCTTGTTTCCAAATAATCGCTGAGTGCAGTTCATTTTTTTTCTTTATTTCTTTCTAAGTTTCAAGAGATTACTCTTAAAAGACATAACAGATTAAAGAAAATGCTAAGACTTGCATTTTTTCCCCTAAAAGTAAGGTTAGCACTTACTGGATGAAATTGATATCACGCTGAAAATGAAATCAACTGAGGATTTCCAAATTGATGAATAAGAACATGAGAAGGACTTTTTAAAAAACACATTTTAGTGGTTTAGATGTAACTTATAGCAAATACAAAACAGAACATTATGAAGTTAACAGAGAAAATGGAGTCATAATTTTTTTTCCCATTTGAGCTTCAGGCGCAGGCCAGGAAACAGTCTACTGAAAGAATCTGGTGCAAGCTCCTCATGTATATTATAAGAATAGCATACATTCCCTGTGACTCTTCCTCTTATTACAAAATCAGAATAGCATTGTCCTTTAATGTTCTCTTTAAAAACATTGAGCTACAAGGGATGGTTATAAATATGCTTTAGAACAAGTAGCACCAATTTGGTCAAATCTTATTCCCAAAGTTCTTTTATCTTCATCTAAAACCTATTGTACGTTGTGAACAATTTATAATTCAGAGATAGATGTTCCTTGAACACACACACACACACACACACACACACACATTTCAATATATAGAACAAATAGAATTCCGTTAGGACAAAGAATTACAAGACACAATATATTAGAAAATCCTTACAACAGGGACCTAGAAAAACTACCCTGTCAGAGCTCTAAGTACTGTCTCTAACCCAAGAAACAGAGACACGATTCTTCTGAGGGGAGTGTAGATTATTTTTAGATAGTTATATTTATTTGAAAGGCAAAGAGATGGAGACAATGCAGGGTCTTCCACCCCATTTCACTGCCCAATTCCAATAGCCACTGTGATCCACACTGAAGCCCTGATGCCAGCAGTTAATCCAGGTCTCTCCTGTGAGTGGCAGGGACACACACATTGAGCATTACCCAATGCCTCTCAGGCTACATATGGCCAGAAGGCAGCTAGAATCCAAATTGGAGCCAGGATGCAAATGCAGACACTCCATTACAGATTGCAAGTGCCCCAAGTTGTGCCTCAGCTGCTGTGTTTTACAGGTTTTGTTTGTTTTGTTTTTACTGAGAAAACATCAATCATTTCAGTAGAATTTTATATACACAAAATAACATTAAATACTGCTACTTGATTTGGGGTGGAGTTGATAATACAGGCTTAATGTCAGTGTCTCCATATATGCTGTAAATTGAAATTGTAACTGTCAAGGAGACAGGGTCGGAAGGTTGGGCCTTTGGGAGATGATTAGATTACAAAGGCATGCCCTCATACATGAGATTGGTGACCTTAGACAGGAATCCCAAGGGAGCCTGCTAGCTCCATTCTACCCCATGAGGTTGCAGAAGGTGGCTCTCCCCAGATTCCTAACCAATCTACACCTTGATCTTGTCTTTCAAGTCTCCAGAACTGTGAAAAATAAATTTTGTTGTTAGTGAAGCATCCAGTCTGTGGTATTTTACTGCAGCAGTCCACCAGGACCAATATGAAAGTTCCACATACCTAACAAAGCATTTCTACCACTCTAAGTTGATTGTGATTATCTGCACTAAGTCCATGTGACCTTCTTCCTTCTTTTTAAATTTGTATTCCTTTTGCTAGTGTCACTTGGCCTCTTGGAAGGAAGAGATGTGGACATGACTTTATTTATATTAATGGATTTGATTTTGATCAGAGAGGCTTGGGTACAATAAAAGAGGATGGAGTCCTGCTTCTTCTTTTGCTTGAAAAGGGATGAGATTTACTTAGCTTACAAAAATTGTGCATTTTTAAGGTACCCTAAGGCATATTTGACATGTAACATATGCCAAAGTATTGATATGTATTATGACACTGTAGGAAGAGCTACCTTTGGCTCAGAGATGAATTTTATTAAAGGCACAATGGGCATTGTAAAATTTGAAGTTTTCCACAGACCACTCCAGAGTGTGACACTAGCTCTAATCAAAACTGTTGCTAGTCCTAATGATTGATATATCCATATATCATCTCATTTAATCAGTTGTTCTGATTTTTTCCTTCTATGTTTGAGAAGACCTAACTGTTACAGAATGTATGTATGATGTAAGATGTATGTATGTTATATGGAAACAGAGATATGATCCTGGTAAAAATAGGGGAAGCCAAGAGGATCTTGGGAAAAGATAAAAGGTCAATCATTTGAAGAAATGAGTAGTTAAAAATGGCCCATCTAGCTCTATTTCTTCTCCCTTTCAAAGTGTAAGCAAACTCATACCAAAAAAAAAAAAAGTGAAAACTCACAACAGAAAAGAATTGAAGAGGGCTTTACCGCAATTTGGAATTTTCAGCAGACTTTGTGAAAACCACAAATACAGGAAAGGAACTGACTCAGCAGATTATAAGAATTTACAACCTAAGGGAGCTTTATGGGAATTTGGTTAAAGTGCACCAACTGACCCTGAAAACCTCATAGGAGTTCAGCTCTATAAGGTCAGTATGTTGTGTCCAGGGGTAAGAGAAGGTGCAATACTGAAGCTGTAGGAAGTGATGAAGTTGTTATAAAACATTAACACTCTCGTAGCTTACAGAATTCCATGATTAATTTCCAGCCTCCTCCACTCAACCTTGACCAAGTGGGTGGGAGTTTTTATTTGGATAATTAAATCTGAACTTTGCGAGAGAACCAGATGTGGAGTTTGTGCACAAAAACAGGGAGCTACTCCACAGGGAACTATGGTCTCTGTGTGCATATACACCGTGGACAATTTCCCATCACGAGTATTCCTGATCCAAGAGTGACTCCTTGTTGATAGGAGTGGGATCCATGATGAGAGAGTAATACAATCATATATCAGGATTCTCTTGTCGGTATAAAAGCCCAAGTTAAGAATGAAAATACGATGTGGCAGATGACTGAGAACAGAACTTTAGAACAAAGATTGGAACTATTGCTAGACAACAGGAATGATTTTGGTCATCTTGGATGAACAGAAAAATAAATGTGTTTGTGATTAACTACTGCCTGTCTCCTATGATCCACGCATAGTAAGCCAGACTGCCCAAAAAAGAAGCGCTGAGATGGGTATTTGTATAGAGAGATTGACAGGGAAGTGTTTTGAAATCATCACTTTCCAAGGAGAATGGACAGCAAGATTAAGCATAGGGAGGGGCTAACTGAAGATACAGGTACAACCAAACACTTCTGTTGGGCCAATTGGAGCTGTCTGCACCTGTGTTAGTCCTTTAAGGATGCAGAAATGGAACCCCTTGCGCATTATTGGTGAAGGTTAAATTAGCACACCCACTGTGGTAAATGGTAGGGAGGCTCCTCAAAAAGCTAAAGAGAACCTGCCAGATGATTTAGCAAGTCCACCACACTGCACAAAGCCAAAGGAAGTGCAATCAGTGGGTTGAAGAACATCTGGAGTCCAACGTTCATTGTCACCCAATTCAGAGGTGTTAGGAAATCACTCCATGGTCCTATCAAGGATGAAATTATAAAGGAAATACGATGCACACACACACAACACTCTCTTTGTCTCTCACACACTCACATCAGAATACTTTTGAACCAGAAAATTAGATCTTACCATTTACAGCAGTATGGACTAATCCAGAGAATACTACATTAAATGAAGCAAAGTCTGATGCACACAACACAAATGTCTCATTGTCGCGTGTGGCTTCTGAAAGCTTTGATTCCAGCAAAATAGTGAATAAAAGGGTGATGGCCAGGACTGAAGTGTTTGAGCAAGAAACATATTGGGGGATGTGGATCAAAGCACTCACAACTTCCGTTAGGAGGAACACACTCAGGGGTTTTCATTTCACAACATGGTGATAATAGTAGCCAGTACATTGTGCTCCTGTATCCTGCTGAGAAAGTGAATGATGTTTTTCTCAGCAATGAAAGTATATGTGAGATACAGCAAATCTGTTAGCTTGGTTTAATCATTCTATAGAGTGTGTATGCACACACACACACATCTTTATATATAATTTATTTTTTATTGGAAAGTCAGATGTACAAAGAGAGACAGAGAAGATCTTCTGTCTGCTGATTCACTCCCCAGGTGGCTGCAAGGGCCGGAGCTGAGCGGATCTAAAGCCAGGAGCCAGGAGCTTCTTTCCAGGTCTCCCATGTGGGTGCAGAGTCCCAAGGCTTTGGGCTGTCCTCGACTGCTTTCCCAGGGCACAAGCAGGGAGCTGGATGGGAAGTGGGGCCGCCATGACATGAACTGGTGCCCATATGGGATCCATTGAGTACAAGGTGAAGATTTAGCTACTAGGCTACAGTGCCAGGCTTTATAGCGTACATATATTTAACATATTGAGTTGCCAATGACACTCATTTTTTTTTTCCGCCCAAGGAAGGGAAGAAAGAAGAAATGAACCACAGAAACAAAATATGGTGAGGAGAGCAGTGAGAAGGAAAGAAAAAAAAAGTAAAGGAAGAAAAATTGTAATAAAAAGTGATCTGGAGTCAAGGCTAGAGAGGTGGACAGGCTGCTGTATAGGCAAAGTTGATGAACATGGGCTTCCCAGGGAAGGTATGTAAACCAGGGTGAGGCAGCACACTCCAGCCAAGGGCAGAGCTGGGAGGGACTCAGGTATGTCCACAGGCTTTGCTCCCGGCCCATAGCATCAGCACCAGCAATGATATTTTCAGCCTAGAAGTAAAGATTCTGCTCTGAACACTGTTAACACAAGCTCATAAATGATTCCCTCAGGTCTTTAAATTATTAATATTTGAATTCAGCCTTTTGAAACAGAATAGATCATGGTAGATTCAGTATTCCTTACCTTCCGTTTCAAAAGGAATACCTTTTCTGTTTGTAATGATTTCTACACATAATATTTTATGGAAGGTCATTCCTTATCATCAGTTGTTTAAGCCAATAAATGCGAGAAAGTAAAAAACATTTAGTTGGTTACTCTACTGGAAGAATATTTTATGAAGCTTATTTCTGAGAAATCTTTATTTATCTTTCTGTGCCTCTCACTGTCTTTCCATGTTTCTCTTTTCTTTACCCCAAATAAACAAAGATATTCAAATGGGGTGACTGTTTGGTCTAGAGGTACCCAGGTTCAGTTCTCAGGTCCAGCTTCTGAGTCCAGCTTCCTGCTAAATGTGAATCCTTGGGAGACAGGGGTGATAGTTCAGATAATTAAATCCCTGTGGCCCACATAAGAGACCTGGGTTGTTTCTGGCTCCTGGGTTCTGTCTGGCAAGAGAATCACTGGATCAGAGCTCTCTTTTCCACTCACTATTTCTTCTTCTCCTCTTCAATACATAACAAAAAGTTTAAAAATAATGAATCTGTTAGATTAGGATTCTTCTGTTACAGTCAGTTTTGATTGGAAAACAGTAAAACAATGCTGTGTTTCCTGTTTAAGTCAAGCCATCTTTATGCTAGCTAGTTAACAAAGTCAGTTTAGTAGTATCATATAACGTATATTACACTTTACAAGAATTAAGAGTTTACAGATCACAGTGTATCAAGGTCATGTCTTTCAAACACTACCTATGAAGCCTTCATGATAATACATACAAAACCAGTGTTCACAAGATTGGAAAGGACTTTCAATGTGTATGTATTGGAAACACTTCTAGTTTTATCCACATTGAAGAAGATACAGTTCAGAAATTGCCACTTCAAAGTGCATGTATTATAAGTTATGCCTCTGTTGAGTAGGTTTAATAATTCTGGATTTAGTTTCATGTCCCAGAAAACCAGATTAAGGATGTAAAGTTGACAGCTTTCTGTTATCTATCACTACCAACCTAGAAGAGTATAACCAATATTTAACTTAATATATTTACAGATAATAACTCAACTTGTTACTTCTTCTGTTTCTTGGGAGTTTGGTTGGAGGTTCTAGCAGCGGGTGCAGCTACCCGTATACCCTTGACCAAAGACCAGTTCTTCTCTAGCGGGGATGGCCGTCCTCTTCCACCGAGCATGCAGCTTCGGGAGGGACGCACATGGAGCGGTGAGGAAAGAGGGGGACACCCGCCTAGCCAGTCAGATAAGCCGAATCAACCCTGGTGATCAATGGGGTGACAGCCAGATCTCCCTCACATCCTCTTCTGTTTCTTGTACACTGCCTTCAGGCTCACTGCTTCTTAAATTAAATATTTGAAACATTTAAAACAATCTCCTGCCAGATATCAGTTTAAGATAGTTACAGGTGTTATTGTTTTTAAAGAATTTTATTGCCGTCATTAATCATAAGTAGTCCTGTTGTCTTTAACTTCTTATTCCTATGTAAGTTGCATGGATAGGATATGGTAATCCATGATATTTTCTCAAAAGATCATAGAATTTGATTTTTATTGTTAATTGACTAGGAAAATGCCATATTTCCTTCAAATATTTTAAATGCATCAACAGTTGTTGGAAAACCTCCCCAAGAAATTAGTCACAATGAACAATTTCTTTCAATTGTTTCCAAGAATCCACAACTTTTATATACTAATGATATGGAATTGGGTACTCAGTGTATTGCAACAATTTCCCAGGGATTGCTCAAGTGAGAAGACTATATTTCCACTGGACTCAGAGCTGTTGGAGCTTTAAATTTCCTAGTATAGTCTCTGCACTTTCACAACATCAAAAATGTACAATCATCTATGTCCTTACACTATTTTATTTTGATTAAAATATTTTATGCTGTTTTGCCCATGCGTTTTATTTTTGCTTTTTTCCTTGTCAACAGAATGTATTATCTAGAAAAAAAATACTGCCCCGGTCTTTTATCCTTGAATCCCCAGTACCCATAACAATGTATGATGTATTCGACTGTTAAGTTTTGTGTTGGTGAGAATTGAGTCACATTATGAATCACATTAAATATATTTTTTTAATTTTTGTTTTTCTGTATCCAGTTCAGGATCTGTGGAGTCCAAACTCTAGCTTGCGGCTAACTAGATGTGTGGCACTGAGAAAACCAGCTGGTACAATCTGCATCTTGTAACGACCCACCTCTCTTGCCAAGTGTCTGTTCCCCCAGCTGTTAGTGAGCATTGGCTGCTGACGTCACCAAACCATCCTCTCTCTCCTGAATTGGCTCACTGATTGAGAGCTAGATGACTGAGTGGAATGCGGGAGAATGAATATGAATGTTCTCACAGCTGTTTCATGTATCTGTATTTTTAATTATCCTAAATCTGTCATGGTAGATATAACTATCAACAGGTAAATGGATAAGACACGCACACAACATATTTGCCTATTCATATGCAAATGAATAGTACACACACACAGGAGTGTTACTATAGCAATTTGGAATAATGAGTTATTTATAAACATGGTCTGAATCACATGAGGATTTTCTGGAATGAAATGCGCAGATGATCAGCATAAATACAGACTGTGTGCTGTATGATTATATTTATCAAAAATTCTAGGAAACTCCAACTGAAACATAAGAACAGAAGACATGATTAATATGCAAAGACAAAGATGGGAGTGAAGATAAGATGAGAGTTTATAACCGCCCAAAGAAAGGATTGAAGTTGATATGCATGTTTATTTTCTGCACTTTGATTGTTATTTTATAAGCATCTACACATGTCACAACTGATTGAATTGCAGACTTGCTATGTCAAGAAAGCTATTGCAAAATCAAGAAAGTGGTAGCAACCAGGGAACACAGCATGGCTTATACTAGGAAAAATATCCATAGGAGCTTCTCGGATGTGGAAACATTCTGTTCCTGACTCAGGCATAACCACACAGATCTTCTTTGAACTACAATCGATTGGACTGAAAATGGCACTATGTTATGCTTTATACATGATTTATCTCATCGCATTTCACAACTTTAAAAGTGTAAATGTATGTACACAGCATGTATATGAAAGCTATAATTTCTAAAAACAGATAATTATCCTTAAGAGCCATGAATTTTGCTTTTCTTCCTTTTAGTAACCCTTGATTTTTGATTAAATGGGTAGCAAATATACTCCCTTATCTGATTATACAAATTCTATGTAATTTAGATTCCTTTTGGAAATTAAAATCAGCTTCTGCTTCATTCACACTCAAATTCCTACAACTTTTTTAAAGATAAAGGAGAAAACTAGAGTTAAATCATATCTTTGTGAGCCTGCAGTGGTTCGTGCATCATGGAAATGTTATCTTTCCATCTATTTTGGTGGTGCTGCTTGGTTTATTGCAAACATTTGGGTGGGTGGCTGCTTTATTATATTTTATTATTTTATTGTATTCTGTAGCTCTTAGGTGCAATGCCTTTATAATTCCCTAGAGTGCCATATTATATTTATTGCAGGAATTTATCTTGTCTCTGATGGTTCATTTTCTTTTTTAGATGTGGCAAATTTCCCTTTTGCCTTCTCTATCTCATCTAGCAGACTTTCCATTCAATTGTGCACGCTGCTTTATGACTGTGTGATACATGTGTCTACAATTTGGGAAGCAAAGCTGTCATATCTATAAGTGGATCCAAGAATATTCCCTCAGGTTATGAAAGAATTATAGTCATTTGTATCATAAGGGAAGATAGAATTACTATGCAATTTCAACAATATTAAAAATAGAGCTACCATATAACTCAGCAATCCATTTATGGGCATATAAAACAAAGCAAATAAAATCCATGATTGATAAAACTAATGAGAGGGTTTTTTTTTGTTGTTGTTATTTTTTTGTTTGGTTGTTTCCTATAAATATCCCCTGGGTCTCACATTACTCAGTTAGTTCCATTTGAAAGAAATAGTGTTAAGTCAGAGAGTGCTCAAGTGAAGTACAAGACAACCCTGAAAATCACTGCAGAAGTCAGGATCTATGTGTCATAACAGCCTTTGAGCATCATGCAACTTAATGAGACAGAGCATATAAGCCTGTGTGTAAGAGAAGGGTCAAAGTGAGAATCGACATGAACATTTCATACCAAAAATAGTATCTCATTGGCATATTTCTCAAACCATAAACTCTGAAAGAGATAGTCAAATCAATTTCAATCTGAAGTAAACTTACGCTTCTCCTGCAAATTAACCATTGGGCTTTTTAGTATTATTATTTATGTGTTGTACAACCATCTATGGATTTATTTTTATGTGATAACCTCTGAAAAGCATGTAAAATAAAAGTTTGACCAGGTCTTCAAATTGCTCTTCATTTAAAGTTGAACAATATTCCAGTGCTACACACACACACACACACACACACACACACACACACAATTTACCACATAGTGATATAACTTCTTTTGTTACATAACCAGTGGTGGGATTGCTATACCTTATAGCAGTTCTATTTTTAATTTTTTGAAGCAATGCCATCCCATTTGCCATAATAGCTCTACCAACATTCAGAAAGACTGAAATCTGACAGTGAAAACAACACAGATGAACCTGAAAGTCATTCTACCAAAAGTGAACTGAGTTAAACACAGAAGCGCAAACACTCATGATCTCACTTCCGTGTGAAGCTTATGAAAGCTGAATCCATAAAACAGAGAGTAAAAGGATGGTTGGGAAAGAGTAGGGGCAGAAAAAGTAGGGAGATGCTGTTCAAAGGCTTCAGACTTGCGGTTACAGAGTGAATAATTTCTGGAGACCAATTGTAAACAATATATCACAGAAATATATTCAGATCAGTTCTGAATACATGTTTACAGAAAATGAACACTATGGAAAATTATTCATGAATTTCAAAAAGTTTTGTACCAAAATGCTATTACCTTTAAATTACGCTTTCCAAGTAAACTCATATTCTTACCAAATTGAATAAGGTAAGAATGGGAAATGAAGTACATATTAATCAGTCTATTCCTGTCACAATGTACATATATCAATACATCAGATACGGCTTGAATATATGCAACCTTTATCTGTTTTCTTTTCTTATTAATTAATTTATTATACAGTTCATTAGGCTCTGAGGTTTCCCTTTCCCCTTCCAAAATCTCCTCAAACCCTCTGATGTCCCTCATGTTATTATAATAGTACAGTCCTACATAAACACACATAAGTCTATCATTCTGCTATTTAAGTGTATCCCGATATTGTAGGTATGGACAACAGCAGAGAATCCAGCATCCAACAATCAAGATATGTTTAGCAGTTTCATTGGGAGTCCATCTTTGATATGAAAGTAGAGATGCACATTTTATTGTATCTTCATATCTGGATATGATATTTTCTATTGCATGGTTATTATGTATTCCCTTAGATGAAAAGCCATAAAATAAAATCAACAACTGGAAGAAAAATACAAAATGCATAACAGGAAGTTAAATAACATGCTACCAAATGACCAATGTGTCCATGAAGAAATGAAAAAAGAAAATCAAAAACATTGAAACAAATGATGCTACTCTATGTCCTATGAGTCAGTGAAGAAATTAGTATGAAAAAAATTTTGGTTTTCCTTGTTTCAAAATTTTTATTTTTGATGATGATTACATGGTTTATCAGGATGGGAAGGACTGAGAGTTAAGAGAAAATGGGTAAAATCGTGTGTACAAATTATCCATTTCTTCTTGTCTCTGAACAAGGGGAAAAGTAAAGGAGGACGCCACACCGACTTCCCAAATGTCCCAGTATTCAGGAATGCGGAACCAGCACTGGGTATCAAACCAGGGTCACTATGTGGTGCATGTTCTGGGGATTCTGACCAAGTGGTTTGGATAGTTCTGAAATGCTGTTGATTTCGCCAATCCAAGAGTGCCGCAACACGCCCAATGTCCATTGGCTGACCTAGTCGACCTAAAGTCTCCATTCACCCAGACATTGCTTGCTGGGGTAGTTGTCCACTTTGCTCTCTTCTTCCTCTGCTATGGTACCAAATGGGCTGCCAGTTTCTCCATGTGCATCAGGGTCTGCGTCCATGGCTCCACTGTTTTCACTTTCAGGCAGATGCAAGGACCAGGGATAAGTGACCCAAACTCCTCTGGACCTCCCACCCTCAGTGCTCATGAACTTGGTGACCACCTCACAAGTGGGTCCCAGGACCTTGGAGAGTTGACCCAAGCGCCGCTGGATCCCCTGACCCTAGGGCTCATGAAACAAGCACAACCATTGCACGCGGGCCCCAGGACCTGAGCCAGGCAAGCAGAGTCCCACTGGGTCCTTGCCTCCAGGGCGAATATACCTTTTTTGAAGATGTGAAAAAAAAAAAAGACCAAACTCCATGAGGTGTAGAAAAAGAAAAACAGTATTGAAATGGATATCTATAACAGCAGCTGCTTAGAAATAATTGAAATATCTGAAATAAGTAATTGAATAATGCATCTGAAGTACATATTACAAAATAAAATGAACAGTAAGCAAGAAATAAAGAAAATCACAACAAAAAGAATTGGACTCGAAAATAAAAGCAACAACAACAAAAAACACAAATTGCAACAAGAGTCATTTTGTTAAGAAGAGTAAAACAATCTTTTAGCCACACTAGTCAAAGAAAGCAAGAGAGGAAAACCAAGTAAAATTAGAGATGAAAAAGAAGACATCCTAAGAAACTAGTAAGGTGTGATCTCTTCATGCTGAATGGATCCTCGAATCACTATGTGGTGTCCTTCATCTCTTGATATTCTTCAAGTCAAAATCTAAATTATCTGATGTAAGAATCACTACACCATTGGCCTGTCCCCTCCTATTTCCCGGGATCACAGCCTCTCTGTTTCACCCTGGTTAATGATTCTCTGTCTGTATAAATGTGTCCTTACCCTATTCCACTATCTTGTTTCAACCATGATATCTCTTTTCAATAATCCTGGCCTGCAGTTGTTGGGAAATGTTAAATACTTTAATTTTGAAGTAATATAAAATACACTCTACAAAATGCATTAAGTTACAGAAGAACACCTTTAAAAAGGTGCTTGGAATTGGAAACTCATCTGGATAGAAGAACATTTGTTAAACTTAAGCATTATTTTGCTGGGAGGTTGTACACAAGATATAGCAATGATAGAATTAGGTACAACAGAAATTCCTACCTAATTGGCCAGTTATTGTGAGAAAAGAAATTGCACTGTTGTTCTAACAAGGAACTGATATGTAATAATAATCTACTTATATGATTTGAAACCTTGAAGCATTATGCGTTTGGTCAACCTTACCAAATTGTGTGGATGATCCAACATACATAGTTAGTATGTATGGTTTTGTAGGTATAAGGATTACCACCCTGCACCTGCCTTTCCTCCTTCCACAGCCTCGTCTCTCCATCATTTTCTCCAATATTATCACAAGACTATCAGGTATACCTCCAGGTTTGCCTGAATACATAGCACATCCATATCCCATTCTATAAGCAAACCACAAAAAGTTCACTGAAAAAAGATTAAATTTCATTGAGTACAGAAATAGAAGTTCTTTGGGGACAAACACTAAAATCATTTAACGATTGTTCACATGAGCATTTTCCATGAACTCAAGATCACTATATTACTCATATTGTTTTCACTCAAAAAAGAAATGTGTTTTAAGAATGAATGAGTAAGTTACTGGTTCTGACCACTGAGGACATGACAGTATGTATGGAATAAACAGACAGGTTAACGAACACATCCTAAATGAACCCTCACTGAATCCTCGTGCTGTCTCAAAGCTATTTCCTGAGCATTTTCATATTGATGTTCTCTTAACGTTTGAAACACAGTAATTGCAATCATGATGGTGATGAAGTTGAAAGTTGGCATTTCTCTCCAAATCCATGCAATTAAAGCTTTTCAAAATGGCATCGGTGCAGAAGAACTCTTCTAACAGTTTGATGCATCATATGTCTAAAAGTCGACGGTATTAACAATGGAAATGATGAGTACTTAGTGATAAATATCCTAAAAGTGCGAAATAAAGGGTAAAACTCTAAGGACTGCATGATGCCTTTTATGCCAAATAAAATGCTAAGAAACTGAGTAGCTTCGCTTTTCATTTATTTTTAAAACAATCCCCCTTGACTGCAGGGCTGACATGGTTTCACACTTACAGACACAGCCTAAGAAATGATGGATGTTGTTTATCTATGAGATTATATCATTTAGTCTAGGCACTGTTTTAATATTGGCATTATTTTAGACTCTTATTTTAAAAAAAAAAAAAAAACACATTTTATCCTCTGCCAGAAAGCAGGGTTGGTCATGTTTTATTTAGTTTGCTTTCCACAATTAAAAACGTGAATATAAAAGGGTAATTAAGTTCTGATGCCTTTTTGTTGTTGTTGTTCTGATGCCTTACATGATTGACATACAAGCAAAAAAAAGGTGTAACTGTCAAAGTTTGAAGAAATACGATGGGATTTCAGAGTCAAACATGCCTGTGGATTGCTTTTCAATGGTGGGCCTTGCTCTTAGATTACCAGCTTTCCATTCAGTGTTCCAGGATTTCTTTCCAGAAATATCTTGCAAAGTCCAAATGGTAGCCAGAGTTCTGTCTTTGCATGACAAGCATCTATGTTTCTTAATCCAACACTTTTGTAGGAAAAGAAAACACAGAATACATATTGCAATTGATGATAATAAGGATATCCTACATTTGGGGGGAATCTTGGAAACTTGCCTGGAATTCTTTTTTACCCACTGGCTGAAAGAAAAACAACCCAAACCCAAGGAAAGGAAAAGGGCCCTGGAATCTAGAACTTGAAATTGGGATGTGGATTCCAACTGTTTCAGAATTGTATTCCTTTGTACATTTTATTTTATAGGCATATTTGCTGTTAATAGCCCAAGACATAGAGAAGTACAGAACTGCTGTGGAGCGAAAGTTCCTACAGCCAAAACCTAACTTCTCTATTAATAGAAGGTGTATACACATGTGTGCTTCTCTGGTCCCTCACTTGGTGTTTGGATCAAGTGAACTCTGAGCCTTCTGTCTTTAGTTCGTGCACTGAATGCTTTCACTTCTCTTGTCCTAGTTCTTTGCTGTTTTCATGTCTCTTACCATGGGTCTTTTTATTTTCATGTATTTAGTTGATCATGATTATTGTTACAGTTTGACAATTCAAAACATCAATATCACAATCAGCAATTCTTGCAGCTGCTCAAAAACGTGAAAGAGTGACTATCTTCAGTAGCATGCATTAAGCCTGAGATGACAATAACTTGAAATTATGTTACGGCAAACATTAAACAAAACAAAAAAGAAGAGGTGGAATTGAGGGAGGGAGGGAGAGAGGGAAAATATGGCTTTCTTCTTAGAATTGTGGCTGACATATGGAATACTTTTCTTTATAGTAATTTTTTAAATAATCCACAAATGTCATGGAAGTGCCTCAACTTAATGAAATCAGGAAAGAGTCATGTTTTCTTATTCACAGGGAGCCTGTTCCCTGATGACACAGGAGTGATGGGAAAGTGATAACAGGCTTCGGTAAGGGTGATGTGAACGTAATAGTGAATGTGGAGCGGAAGTGGGTACCAAGTTCTCTCACCTTTTTCTGAACTCTTAAGAATCTTACAATTACATGGCCTTTCCCACACTAACATCCCAAAAGACTAAAGATAATAATATTATTTTAAAAAGAAGGAAAGGGGGGGGGAAATAGACTTGAATTTCAACCCTACGGTAAGTTTTAGGAAAGAATTATCCTGAGGTGTACAGAATCAAGCTGACACAAAGAAGGCATCAAATGACCAGGATTTGCATTGGTCAGACAGAAGAGAAATCAGACCAGGTCAGTAGTTAATTCATCACTTCTTCCTCTGTCTTCAAATGTAAGCATTTCTTGGGTGTCTACTATGTAGATGAGAAAATAGTGTTCACATTCCAGAAAAATGGCAAAGTAGAGTAATAAAGCAAAAAGAAAATACAATGGAATTTATATATGTGAGCATCAAGGAAGTGCAAATATTTCAGAGTGTATATTACAGGACATGGACTGAAAGTGCAGTAGCAGGGCCATGAACTGGTTTCCAGAAGGGATGCTAGCTTTTTCAAGCACTGGTTTGCTCTACTCTCTATGGCAGAAAAATGGCTCCAATGGTTGTTGCATAATTTAAGAAATATTGTAATGTTGGTTGAGGACTGGTAAAAGGACTAATGTGTTTTTTAAAGTAGAGTCTTATATTTAGACATTTGATACCAGAAAACACTTTAAAGAAAATGCGTTCTGTTCGGCTCAGCTGTACTAGTCCAAGGGCCCTAAGACAAAACCCCCATTCACAGAAATCCTATGCCCCAGGTGTTGTTCAAAGCATGCTTATCAATATGAACTAATTAAGCCACTTCACCTGCCCACCTATTTCTAAGACCTGAATAATTCTTTCCTGACATGCCAGAACTCCTAATATTTAGATAAAAGCATAGGAAAAAAAATCAATGGAAAAAGCTAAGCCAAAACAATGATTATAACCATGCAATGATAACTGTAATGTGACACAATGAACAGTTCTGGTTTGACAATACTGTGTTCTGTAATACCACGTTGTTGGTTTTACATGTAAATACTCCGCCATCTATCATGTAGCATGTATGTCAGATTGATTTTTAGGCTTATTTACTTTTATTTCTTTGAAAGTCACAGCAACAGAGAGGTTGATCTTCCCAATGATTGAAACAGGCAGGGCAGAACCAGTCTGAAGTCAGGAGCCAAAAACTCTATGCAGGTCTCCACGGGCATGTCATGGATCCAGGTACCTGAGTCATTAGCTGCAGCCTCCCACAGTGGGAATTGCCAGGAAGCAGTCATTGAAAACAGAGCTGGAGCTCGAATTCAGGCACCTGATACAGGCACCCCGAGGTTTGTTAACCTTTGTTAACCTTTCCTGTCACACACCAACCCCGGTTTTTACTTGTTTTATTTAGCATGTCTGAGACTCCTCTCGGGCTGGGAAGCTTTTCTCTGAGGCAGGTCCAAATGAAAAGGTTGAATTGTATGTGAAAGTCTTCCACTGCAGTTGGGCTTTGAAAGAGCTGGCGACAGAGCAACTGTGTTACTGAAATGCAGAATGTCCTCATCTCACACTCTCTCCAACATGCACAAACCCTTGCTTCACTGGAAATGATTCCAAGCATGCATTTGAAGAACACCATTTTATGCATTGTCATTGCCAATGATGGTCTCAGTTGAAAGAATGTGATTTTTCTCCTGGATTTATAAAATAAAATTAAAGGACATTTTTCTCTTCTTTTCATTTCAACCAGATAAGGCTTAAGGCTTGAGTTATGTTTATTGATTATGTTTATTCTTTGCCATGTTTGGGTGCAAGTTTAGACTTGAAATAGAGTTGAGCTTGATAGTGCTTTTGTTCTGTTGCAGTATAATTGTTATCTCCTTTCTGAAAGCCAAACAGGATCTGAAAATGGCATTTATATCAAGCTTTTTAAGAAGCTTGACTCTGTTCCCTCTCATTCACACAGCCCCACACATAGCCCATCTAGAAAGTTTATTAACAGCATTCGTGTATAATTCCAGCTTCTCCTTACTTTTAACTGCTTGGATGTTTAAAAATAGACTTGATTCATTTCTTTCCACACGGAGAAGGGTCTTTCAAAAGATCTTGCTTTATTTGAAAAATTGATGAAGTGCTAATTTTTTGAGATGGGCAATTTTTCTCCATTGGAATTGGTTGTTCTTTAAGTCTTCTTGCATCCAATAGATATGAAATTAGCTAATTATTTTGGAAGTTGCAAGACATATGCTTTATATATTTTTAAATATGTAGTCAACAATTTAATATCTGATTTAAAAAATAGATATTACATTGTTAAATATATGTTTAAATATGTAATCTACTTATTGGAATGTTTATAGGTTATACAAATATATTTTCTAAAGTCAAAGCCTAGTCATGAAGAGATTTTCAAATAGAAAATGTAGTCTAGAGATGTGCTTCTTTTGGTTGGGTGAAGTGTTGAGAAGGTAGACTGAATTTATTTCTTGTAAATCCACATTTAGTCATAGGTACACATTGTTGTTCTTGAAAACTAGCAAAATATACTTAACAACTGCTTAGAAATGACTGAACCGGGCCCGGCGGCGTGGCCTAGTGGCTAAAGTCCTCGCCTTGAAAGCCCCGGGATCCCATATGGGCGCCGGTTCTAATCCCGGCAGCTCCACTTCCCATCCAGCTCCCTGCTTGTGGCCTGGGAAAGCAGTCGAGGACGGCCCAATGCATTGGGACCCTGCACCCGCGTGGGAGACCCAGAAGAGGTTCCTGGTTCCCGGCTTCGGATCGGCGCGCATCGGCCCGTTGCGGCTCACTTGGGGAGTGAATCATCGGACGGAAGATCTTCCTCTCTGTCTCTCCTCTGTGTATATCTGGCTGTAATAAAATGAATAAATCTTTAAAAAAAAAAAAAAAGAAAAAAAAGAAATGACCGAACCACCACAAAATTAAGAAAATGTTGCTGATTGACAGCAAAAGTATGAGAAATTTGTCATGATAGTTAAGTGAGAGATGTGAAGGGTGGAAAGAACATATGTGGTTTAAATATTCAGAATACATAATCATTTACATACACATGCATTAGCAATCATAAAGGTTGTACACCTGTTCATACTCTTTTTAAGGATTTGGTGGAGGCTGAGGAAAAAACAGAAAGACTCATAAAATAGCCAACGCTGATACAATAACAATCAACAGAGTCCATGCCATGGGCCAAGCACCTGTCTTATCCATTTACAGATGTAAAGTCATTTACCAAGGGTTCATTCATTGATGTGTCATTATATAAGCAGTGCAAGGGAAAAAATGCAAATGTGACTTTGAGTAGCACAGGTACAGAAAGGAAGACAGCGAGAGAGGTTGAGAGGGAGAGAGAGAGAGAGAGAGAGAAAGAGAGAGAGAGAGAGAGAGAGAGAGAGAGAGAGAGAGAGAGAGATTGCATCCACTGGCTTACTCTTTAAATACCTGAGCAACTGGGCTAGGCAAAAGCCTGGAGACAGGAACACAGTTCAGTTCTTCCTGTGGATGGCAGTGGCTCAAGTCAAAAGTCAAGCACTTTGGAAGTGAAATCCAGGCACTTTGATTCACAACATGGCTATCAACCACCAGGCCAAATGCCTGTGTCCACATATGTCACTTTGGAGGATGATAAAATAATTATAACATCACAGATGCACTGTGAGGTTATATACCTCTCTAAATAAGTAGGGGTTGGAGTGGGAGAATGAAGATGGTGGAATAGGGTAAGGACACATTTAAACAGATGGAGAAACATTAGCCAGAGTGAATCAGAAAGTACACATTCCAGAAAACAGGAGAGGACAGAACAACAGCAGAGGGGCGGCTGGAGACTGACAGACACAGGAAAGCAGTGGACACAGCAGTGTGATGTTGCAATGACTGATACCACAACGGCATTCAATGAGTGGCAATCTGAACTGTACCGGCAGCTGGAACTCCACCAGCAACATTTCACCAACAAAGTTAAACAGAAACTGTATCTCATGGATTTCGATTGTTTTTTGGTAGTTCCATCTCTTCAAAACACTTTCTTCTGATTAAATTATTTGATGACTCATAGATCATACAGTAGCATCATTTTCTTCAACAAGGTTCTTGATTTTCATTTCTTCTGCAACACATTAGTAACTCAGCAGCATATTATTTAACTTCATGGTGTTGTTAATTTCTTTTTTCTTCCTATTGTTGATTTTGTTTGTGCCTTTTCATTTCAGGGGATATATAGTAACTGTGTAATGGAATCTATCATACCTGAGATGGATACTTGGTGAAATGCTTAAAATGCTAGTTGGGATGCCCACACGGCATATTAGAATAGAACAGTCAATTCCTAACTTTGGTCTTAATTGCGAATTCCTGGCAATGATCTGCCAGGGAGGTAGTTTGTGTAGTTGAGACTCTGTTACGCAGGTACAGGATCCATATTGAATTACAGACTCCTGATGCGTATTCAACCCATGCCTGAATTGGGGGACATTTTGGGAGTTAACCTGAGTATCGAAGATTACTGCCTGCTTCTCCAACTCTCTCTTTTTTGCCTTTCAAATACCAACTTCTGTCTGTCTGTCTATCTATCTATCTATCTATATTTCTAAAATTCACATCCATTTCAATTCTGTATTATATGACTTTAAGTCTGAAGACAATGCCTGTTTCTTGTCAGTGCTATTCAGAGAAGTAGGAATTCTTGCAACATCATTTTTATGAGGTTTAATTTTTTTCTACCTTATGTCTTCAAAAGCATAAAAAAGAAAGATATTTCCACTGTCTTTTCATTCCTTGTACTTTGTACCTCACCAATCATTGGTAACAGCTAGGAATTTTCAGAACAAGAATAACAGTTACATTCCTGTGTGGTAGGCATGTTAACAAACACATAATTCACAAATGTTTCAAAGTCCTGAACATTCTTTTAGTCTTCAGATTTAAATATCAAATGGTAATTACATATATTTGTATGTGTTTATATGGTGTAAATAGGACAAAAAGTTCTGATAACTTAGTCATATACACACACACACTTAACATACACAGTGCTGTTTTAGTAAACCCTATCATTTGTTTCTATAAACAGATCCTTCTTTACATTCTCAGCTGAACATTAAACTAAGATAAAAATGACTGTCTTATTCAGAAATTATCTGACTCATAACACATCTACTGTAATTAAAGCCTGCGGTTGTTACTAAGCATTTGACACACTGGCAGACTGCTGCTCGGAATGATTAAACACGCTTACCCACATGGGTAACTAACTGGTTTAAGAGAACATTTTTGTATAATTGGATCTGTAAGTCAACAGATTGTTTCCAAGACCAAATTCAACTCTCAACTTGTGCAGAAATCATTACAATTTAATGAAAGAAAACCATGCACATTGGTATGATTCTCACATAGTTTGAATGTCAACACTAAGTACTCAGCTGCTGAAGGCATTGACCAATGTGTCACCACTTGTTCGTTCCTTGACCGGGAACTTGAGGGAGCCCAGGTAGATTTTGTATGAGTAAGTTACAATCACAAGAGAAACATGAGCACCTACCCTTTCTCTGACTTTCTGTCCTACCACATGACCTCATCCGTGTTGATACCATGGGCCAGGAGATGAGATTGGCAGCCTTATTCCCCCAAGAGCTGCTCCCACGTTGTTCAGACTTCAAGGCCTGAAAGCTGTGAACTAAGTAAGCTTTCTTTGAGGATTTTTATTACAGTAGTAGAAATCAAACTGATACACGAACCCAAATTCGCACACCATGCAACTGTGTCCTCGAAACATCTAAACAATGTGAGCAAAGAAGCCTGTCAAGGAGAAAAGCAGTTTTCCACACAATTCGTACTTTCCTTAATTCTGTGGTTCAGCTTGTTCATTTCTAAGAAATTTTTAAACAAAAAAATGCACTACAAATATATATTGTAGTTCTATACAGATCAGACATGCAAAAAATCTAACAGTATCTAGTTTGTAATGCTCTTTTTCATAATATATGCAAAGAATGATATGACTTTTTATTTCTGAAAACACACATTTCCTCTAATGCCGGGAATTTCATAAAACTGTCTTCATAAAATACTGCATGTCCAAATGTAGGCATTGTGTAAAATAGACTTTGTACATTTTATTATGGTTTGCAGTATATATTTTGGAGCCTTATGCCAGTTTTCCATTCTCTTTACTGAAGAAGTCCTCCAAATTGTTAATGTCGAATAATTTAAACAGAATTTCATCTGAGCCTGTTACCTCTAATCTACTTTTTAAGGGAGAAAAGGTCAAAATATTCCAATCAATTGACGCAATTCACTTAATTTATGCATCAAGGAACTCAGAAACTGCGTCATTTGACTATTTTCCATTTGCTTAGAGTGAGATTAGCGATAGGTTTATTACTGAATTTATAATCCAAATTAAGCTTAAGACAGAAAATAGGTTATGGAATACCAGTGCCTGTTGCAATACTTTTCTTATTGAGAGCCCATTTTGGACACCTGGAAACTAAATTAGAAAAATTGTTAAGGGAAATAAAATAATAATCCCTTTCCATCTCTTACCAATAAATAGAAGTATGAGAGGAATAGTATAGAACTTCTACTTAAGGAATATAGTCTACTTTTTGAGCATTTGGTTAATGCCATTCTCGAGAGTTCAATATTAGTCATGCAAAATGATGGACAAATAAGAAATACTGGACTTTCAGCACTCACTTCCATTCCAAAGGAGACGTCATGTTTCCAAAGAGTCTCCCATGGAAACAAAAAGCAAATCAGAAAAAATAAAATTATCATATTTAGAACAAACAATACATGCTTTCCTGTAAGACTCATGAAACTTACTGAACAGCAAAAATGACAAAACCTTTTTTTTCCTTTAAATCAAAAAAAACTACCAATACTGTGGCTACCTTGAAAACTGAAACATTTCTTCTCAATTTGGAATCACTTAAACAAACCCCACCTTTTACAAACACCATTAAAATTGTTGTATTTATATGTGATTTTGTTTTATTTTTTGCATTTTATTAAAATCAAAGAAACACTCAGATATTTGGAAAATAGTTGATCTTTTAATTTTAATTAGTTGTTTACTATTTGGAAGGCAGATTTACAGAGAGAAGGAGATACACACACACACACACACACACACACACACACACAGTCAGAGATTGTTTTTCCATCTGCTGGTTCACTCCTGATGGCCACAATGGACAGGATTGAGCCAATGTAAAGCCAGGAACATGGAGCTTCCCCAAGTTTTTCACACTGTTGCAGGGTCTTGAAGCACATTAGGAAGGAGATGAGTCAGATGTGGAATAGCTCTGATGTGAACTACTGCCCGTATGGGATGCTGAAACTATGGGCCAATGCTCAGTTTGCTAGGCTATGACAGTGCCCTCCCCCACCCCACATTCACTGCTGTTGAATTAATTAAGAAATTGTTTTTAATACCTGAGTAGTATTTCATGGAGTAGATGTACCAGTTTCTTTATCCACTCCTCTTTTTTTTTTCCACTCCTCTTTTGACAGGCATCTGAGCTGTTTCCATGTATTTCCTATTGTAGATTGTACTTCTGTGAATATAAGAATACAGGTCCCTTTTTCATATGCAGATCTCATTTACTTTGGATGTATTCCCAGAAGTGAGATACTTGGGTCATATGGCTCAGTAATTTTCAGTTCTCTGAGCACTCTCCATTCTAACTTCCATAATGGTTGTACTAGCTTATACTTCCAGCAACAATGTAGAAGGTTAACTTTCTCCTACATTCATAACAAGAAGTGTTGTTACTAGAGTTCTGCATGTAAGCCAATCTCATTGGAGTTAGGTAGAACCTCTGGTTTTCATTTGTATTTCCCTGACAGCTAGGGAGCCTGAACATTTTCTTTCATATGCCTATTAACCATTTAAATTTTTTTTTTAATGTGTGTTCATTTCCTTTGCAACCAAATGGCCCCAACTTGAGACCACTGTGCTCAGTGAAATAAGTCAATCCCCAAAGGACAAATAATATAGGTTCTCTCTAATATAAGGCAACCTTCATGCAAAATACAAGATCAATAGCCCTTTCAATAGTATTTTTGCTGTATCTCAGGGGTTTGATATTTTTTATTTTATTTTCATTCACTCAACAAAATTTGTTGTTAATTTCTCCAGTGACTCATAGGTCACACAATAGCATCATTTTATCATTTCTTCAGTGACACATTGGTCATTCAGTAGCATGTTATTTAATTTTCTGTTGTTGTGAATTTTCTGTTTTTTCTTCCTGTTGTTGATTTTCTTTCATGGCTTTTCACCTAAGGGCATGTATAGTAAATGTGTAATAGAAACTATCATATCCAGATGTGAAGATACAATGCAGTGTGCATTTCTATTTTCATATCAAAGATGAACTCCCAATGAAACTGTGAAATATATCTTAACAATAGGATGCTGGACTCTCTACTATTGTCAATACCTGCAATATCAGGATATACTTAAAGAGCAAATGATGGAATTATGAGAGTTTGTGAAGGACTATACTACTGTAACGATTTGGGGGAAATCAGTGAAGGGCTTTGGAGAGAGGAAAGAAAAATCTCAGAGCCCATGAAACTGTATCATAAAACAACATACATAATTTAAATAAATATCTTTAAAACAAACAAAAAAAGCTGATACTTTCAACAAAGATAGAGCACCAACATTCCAATAGGGGTACCAACATACCCATTCTACTAGCTTTGATCTATATATTCAATATAATTCCAAAAAGAAGTGCAAAGTCAAGCTGCACTCAAATTTGTTTCTCCTTGGTCCCCTATCTTGGTTTGGAGATGGCTGCCTTCTCTACGGGGTCTTCATATGAGCTAAGTGTGAGTCTGTGTCATTTTCCAAAGGCAACCCTAGCAGTCACATTACTTCCTTTTACCTGGAGTCCCGTTCTAACGGAGCTAACTGCAAATCTGGCAACACTAAGAATTTCTGGGAATGAGGATTTCACTTCCACCTGGGAATTTTCAAGGGCTACAATTCAGTCCATAGCATGCCAGGGCTGTTGGGGAAATATTCTGCTCAATGTGTGAAAACTGACTTAGTTTATTTCAAATGATCTGGCTTAGTTTTGCACGGTAATCTTCTTTTTGCCCACTAAACACTGAATTTTATTTTTTATTAAAAAAAACCTGGAGGAAAAACAAAAATAGATCATCTATAAGTGGTTCTTTAGTCTGAAGAAAATAAGACATTCTTTTATCACAGAGGGACAAATGTTCGGTGAAATTCTAGGAAACTGTGTCGCAAAGCAGAGACACTGGATTTCAGATGTTGGCAGAACCCAAAATTATAATAATAAGAAAACAGTTGCCATCAAACAAGAGAAAATTGATTAGTGAATCCTGTGACTGCTTGCTGTTGCATACAATTCTAGAGGAATTGTGTGTGAAAACTTGGGGAAATTAATTCCAGTGAAAAGTTCATTTCAACTTACTTGGTCTGAAAACCCACGGTGGTGATTATATATAATAGATTAAATTTAAAGATAATTGTATTCAACTGAAAACTCCATTCTGATGAATCAATTACTATCTTTAAGTATTCAAGTATGTATACGTGCTTGTATTTAAGTATAATTTCAGATTGTTTTCCTTATAATTAAGATAAAGCAAAAGATGTTAAAATTGTAATATTCAATAAATATTCAAAATCTAAACCCAGTGTCAGTTTGTATAAGCAAAATTATAAGAACTCAGAAGTCATATTACAAGGCTTTGCATAAACTAACATTTTAAACTGAGTTTAAACTGGTGTGAAAATGATTGCTATTTAAAGTTTATGTTTTGAGCCTTTTAGAAGCATCTGCTCTAAATTTGATGAAGTGCATCTTGAAATGGCTACAGGGAGGAATCTTCAAGTGACCAAGTATCCAATGATAGTTACATCAGCAGAAACATTCCTCACATTTAAAACTTTCAGAAGGTGTATGTGAACTTAAATTCATCAAGAGTGAATGACATTGGCTTCAATCATAACAAGGAAAACTAAACTGCTAACATTTTACATCTTGATGAAGAAATGAATTTTCAGAAAATTATGCTCAAAATGTCGTACATGATATACGTGTTAAAAGTGTTGTTATTCAGTGTTATATAAAGTTGTGATTTAAATTTATTAATTTTATATGATATGCTCGTTTATGCTGTTATGATCAATTCTTTATCACTATTAACCCTATTGTATTTTGCAAATTTATGTTTAAGGAATAAAAGTTTACATTTTAATTACTTCAGTGATAATTTCTAACTGTTTTTCTAAGAAGGGATTTTATTTTACATCTTAAACTGGACCCTATAAACTATGTAGTTAGTCCTGCCTGGTAGACACGAGTGAGTGTTGAGCCAAGAGGGGAGTTACTCTGAGAGTTACCTCCAACTGTTCTCTTTACAAGCACATGCCATAATCTAACTTTGGAATGCTGCTAAATTAATATGACAAATAGATTTGTACTTTCAGAGAAACACAGGAGAGATGAAGACAAAGATACCAAGAGTCAAAACGTTTCCATTGGCCTGTAACAGAAGCCTAACATGACATATAACGATAACATAAAAAAAATAAATCAACCCAAACAAGAAGAAATGTTTAGCTTAGAAACACCAGGGAATTATACTTGAGCATTGCCTACCCCTACCTCATTCAGTTTTATTCAGTGAGACTGTGCCTGTACTGCTCTATCCTTGTCACTTATGAAACAGCGTCTGGTTACTTTTCCCAATAGAACCACAGGCTAAAAAACAATATAGAAAATGTGCTTTAAAGAATCCTCCTCTGCAACAAGATCCTTGGGTAGTTCTTCACTTAAGACAAATTAATAATCAGTCCAGGCTAACATGCTGAACTGAATAATATTTATGTTTCAAGTAACTCAAGTTTAAGTTCATTTTCATCAAGTGAGTTAATATAGCAGTGAAATCAGTCAATATGAAGATTATAATTAAAGTTTGATATCAATAACAAAAGTGTAATTAGACAATGTTCCCCTTATTTTTGCTAGATTTTTGCATGGGTTCCTTTTACCGAAATCCCATGTTGTCATGGTAAACAGTAAAGGATGTTCGGAATTTTTCTAACCAGTCTTTGTACATTGGCCTTTACTCATAACCAGAGCTTCCTTGGCATGATTGGAATTAACATAAACCCAGAACCTTCTAGTAACAGTGAATTGTTACGTTCAGCTCTGATTGTGGCCTGGGAAAGCAGTCGAGGGTGGTCCAAAGCCTTGGGATCCTACACCCAAGTGGGAGACCCAGAAGAGGCTCCAAGCTCCTGACTTTGGATCATCTCAGCTCTGGCCATTGCAGCCACTGGGAGAGTAAATCAACGGATGGGAGATCTTCCTCTCTGTCTCTCCTCCTCTCTGTATATCTGACTTTGCAATAAAAATAAATAAGTCTTTAAAAAAATGAGGCCAAATAGTGCAGTAGACCAAAGCCATATAATGTCATCCAATTTTTAATAATGAAATCAAATGAAATGAAAATACACAGGAGCCTGCCAAGAGATCCTCCGTGTTTAGAGATTGACTGGATAACAGATTAGGATTATATTAACATGTGACACCACCTGTCACACTAAATATGCTTACCGAAATTTAACACTGAGGAATCAGTCTTGTATTATAAAAAGCATTGTTATTATTCGCATATTCCTTATCTTTGTTATTTGTAGCTACAAGGAGCTGTGCAAAGATAAAAACGGTCTCACAGTGGATAAAATATTGATAAAAGGAAAAATTGGCAGAAGTACATGTAGCTGTACCATGCAGTTCTGAACTCAAGGGTTGAATTTTGAACTAGGAGGAAAAGCAGACACAGAGAGCATGTATAATGATACTTGCTGAAAGAGCAGTTTGACAATATCAGCAAGTTTAGAAAGTAGTGGGGAGAATAACCGAAAATACTTGGAAAAATGTTACTGTTTTCACTATCCAGTTTCCTCTGCCATGATCCACTCAAACCCTATTACACATATCTGGTGAAAAAAATTTGAGAATGAAAGAGACATTTGTGAGACTGAAACAGCATCCTATGATTCTTACCTTCTATTAGGTTCTCAAAGAACTTGAAGGTGAGTTGGAGTACAAACTTCCTAGTAATGGTCTAATTGCTGTCTAATAGCAGATTCCAATGTACCATCTCGGGGGGTTTGCTCTGAATAACGGAAATCACACTGAGAAGCAAAATGTAAAATGTAAAATTAAGTCATGAACTTAATCCTTGTAGCATTGAAAAAGAGAGACTGTGGTTCCTTTGCGTTCTTGCAGTAATATGATGTGTTTGTAGATAGAAAAATAGTATGAATGACCCACTCCACATTTCCTAGAACTCCACAGTTTGGCGGTTGCTCTAGAAGCACTTGAAATTGTCCTTTACAATGATCCTATAAGCGATGGTCCCATTCTTTCTTCAAGGTAGATGCACAGCCAAGGGTTGTATGCCACGTGGTCAAAGAAACTGCTACTTTGTCACAAGATTTAATGCAGATTCTCTTTTTTTCTCTGCCATGAAAGACATATCAGATTAGGAATCTCTCTCTCTCTCTCTCTCTCTCTCTCTCTCTCTCTCTTTCTCTGTCTCTCTCTCTCCCCTCCTCCCTCTGAGGGTGTTTGTGTGTGTGTGTGTGTGTGTGTGTGTGTGTGTGTGTGTATTCAAAATAGATATTCAAAGATGGGCACTAACACTGATTGTGGAAATAAAAGTATGAAGCAAATACCCTAAATGGAAGCAGATATAGAAAGGTAAGAATCAGAGACAAGCCAATAGAAGTGGGTAGAGAAATGAGCCAGTAAGCAGAAGAAAACCTCGTCACCAGACATTTTCATAGCAACTGTTTTTCATAAATACTGCTTTATAAAGCCACAGGAAATTAAATACTCAATGTTAAAGAGTTTAAGATCGCCTTCTAGTCCAAATGTATTGATCCTTTCAGTGGACTACTTCCCATTTCAGAATCCAACAGGTAATTTTCTGAAGAAAACTAGAACATAATTCTCCAAAGAATGGATGGGAAGAAAATGTGTTCTCTTATCATCTATTTTATAGTACTCCGAATTACTACTCTTTTCCAATATTGATAATCTATGATTTGAGACTACTGTTTGCTATGACACATTTATTGTGTTCACATATCCTGACTTTAAATGCTGGAACTAGTGCATCATTTGATTTTGTAAATCATACATCTATAGGTACTCCAGCAACAAACTTTCTGAATCACGTTAATAGCATGACTCACTCCAAAAAAGCACCTACTTTATGGACTTGCTGGGAAATTCATCACTTAGAAAAATCAATCATTGGTGAAATGAAAAGACTTGACAGAAACTTGGATACAACTTTCTGAAATTTGTTTTTGAAAGCCTTCAATAGTAATAAATCACAAGATGTATACAACATGCTCCCATCTTTTAAACTCCACTGTAAAAGGCTGATATGATTGTGGAAGTAGTTACTTTGAGCTCATTTGATTTCTTGAGACTATTGCCAATGCCAGCTAACACAGTCAATGAAAATTAAACAGCCTCCTGTAAAGGAAACAGATAAATCCTTTCAAGAGTTGAATGTGATGACTAAAATGTAACTGCCTTAGTAAGGTGCATAAAGAAATAAAACTTTGTTTATTTGGGTATTTTTCCACTTTATTCAATCTCGATGCTTCCTGCTTCCAGGACAAAAATTCCAAGCTCCAAGATTCCAAAAGAAAAAATGTAGTCAGTACAAAATTCCATCTCCTGAAGAAATACTGGAAAAACTCATGAAATAACCCCCTAACCAAGATTTTCACCCTAGATTTTTCAGCCCTGAGAAGCTGAAATGAGCCGTCCATTGGTTGACATTCACCCCTCCCCAATTTCCACACCCAAGGGGTGGTTGCTGGAAATTTGAAGCAGTGACTAGTCACAGGATTTGCTCTTCCCTTTCCTATGAGCTGTTGCCAACTATTTCTTTCACTCTAGATTTTACCGACATCTGAAATCCCTCTGTCTCTGCGTTGGGACCTGGTATTCTGGAATTTTACCAACCATTTGCTCGTTCACCAGAATGGAAGAACACCTGTCTTTATTTCTTCAAAGAGTGAAGAATGGTCTTGGAAGAGCAATTACTCACCTCTTTCAACCTTTCTTCTAGGTTAATTTTCATTTTGTTCACCTAAAAATTAAATCTGATGTCTTGGTACACAAAAAGAAACCATGGTATATACAATTAAGGTCGATTTTTTTTAAAGGTAAATCATATCACTGCACTATGAGCAAAAACAAAGGGGATGTTTTAATATTTCTGCAAGATTACAAATACAGATTTCCATCATGCAAATATTGCTATTTTCAATACAATGGTTTTATATCTGTAATGTTTTTGGAAAGCAGTTTTCTCATACAATAAAAAATACCATTATTCACTCACAAATAAAACACTAAAGCAAGACAAAATACTTGAGATGTTAAAATCTGTGCTCACTTGAGGGAAAATTTCCTTTGGCTTAAACTTAGGTGGTTATACGTATTGCTTTAGACAGAACCAAATTCCAGCCATGCTCATACAGCCATGCATTAACATCTATTGCTTTCCACCACTGATGTTTTCTTCAATGTGAACTTTGTTATATATTTCTTAAGTGTGACTCTCAACATAAAACAAACATGTGCTCCAAATATTATTCAAATACTTTATAAAACTCATTACAATAAACGTTCAACTATTAAAATAATAAAAAAAAATCCACCAGCTGCCAGCGATCACTCCAGGTATCACAATTTGGGAAATACTTAAGTGTAACACGATGGGAAAGGCAAGGGTTTCCTTGTTGTAGTTTTCCTTCTCCCGCCTCTTTCCTTCATTCCAGGTGCTCCCAGGTGTTTATTCAGTGGAACACTTTAAAAACACGTCCTAAACAGGACCAGCAGTGTTTTTCTTTCCCAGTGATTGAAGGGATGGCTTAACTGGTAAGAACAGATATCCCGCTGTTTTCAGATGATCTGGGCAGCTCTTTGTTTTTTGTTCTCATAGTTAAAGAAAAAAAAAAACTTGAATTTATCATGCCACTATTTATTTTCAAGGGAAGCCCTGCTTCAGGGAAGGATTCTTGTTTGCATCAGGTGGAAATCATATTAGTGCAGGCGTGTTCTTTGATTTTAAACCCTAAACAGCCTCAAATGCTACACCATAAAGGCTTAGTTGGAACTGGACAATTGTACCGCTTTGCTTTTGCTTGACTTCCATTCTCATCTGTTGACTTTTCAAAACTGAATGAGGACTGTTATTGTTGTCTGAGAAGAAAGGAATACATGAGAGGCTGGGAGCACACAAAGGAACAGCATTACTCAGCTTGGAGAGCACGGTTCCCAGGTGCTGCTGTCTTTATTATTCTTGTCATCACTGAAGAGTCGAACTGCTCAGTTGCCCTAATTCTTCAAATCAACATCAGATGAAGTTCAAGTGAGAAAAAAAAAACCTAAGAGGAATGAATTCTTCAGAAAAGAAAAATTAAATGAAACTTGAAAGAATAAGATACGGAAGAATAGCTATTGAAAGTAGAAAATCATAAGGCACCTTTTGCCTCTTTATGCCCAAATAAAAGGAGGACTCTTGATGAAGCTGTTAAATATACCTTGGTACTATAATACAAATTTCCTATCACTGCCTGTACCTGCTATGTCCTGATACACTTAAATAGCAGAATGTTGCACTTGTGACTGTTGCTGAAGGACTATATCATTGTAATAATATGGAGGAAAATAGTTGGGGAGACAGAGAATGGGGCAGGAGAAATGGATGATGGAGAGGGGAAAACAATGAATACATAGATAAATAAATAAAAAAAATAAGTAAGTAAAATGATGACACAAATCCAAACCAGGTGGTGGAACATTTCAGTTGTATCTGTCTTAGGTAGAAAGTTATTCTTAACAGTTATCATTAAAATCTCTTAGGGCTGTAGTTCTACTTCAGCATTTCGCTGAATGTACAACTATAGCTATCAATAATATTTGGGAAAATGAAACTGCATTGTAACTTCAAAAGCCCATCTTTCGGCAAATGTGGAAAGAGTGGCAGGTGCTGAGAGATTTTCCATTCATTGTTTCAACTCGCAAATGCCCACAAGGATGAGGGCTGGGACAGGGCCAAAGTAGGATCCCAATAACTCAGACCCAGGTCTTGCGCATGAGCGAGAGGGAATCCAAGACTTGAACTGTCTGTTGCCTACTCCCACGTAACCAAAACTTAACCGTGGCCACTCAGATAGAGGATGAAGACATACTAAGAGGTGCTTTAACTATGTGCTGACCAGCCACCCAAATAAGCTACTGCTGCTGGAGTTTCTGGATCTGACCATACCTCTTCCACCACTGCTCTGCAACAACTTTGCAGTCTGTAGCTGCATTTCTAATGTCTGAATCTTTTTGTTGTCAACCTTGTTTATAGATGGATCACTCCTTTTTGTCATATTCTGTCTACCCAACAGCGTTACCCTCATCCTTTAGGTCAGTCACTCTGTATTCCTGAGTTATCAACTATGTGTGGATAACTTGTCTCACTCATGATACGGGGAATTCTTCAAGATTGGGACGGACTGCTGTAATCACTGAGATAGGCTTCCAAGGTAGGCAAGTTCAGATTCAGAGGGTTTTGCTTGGCCATCCGTGTTAGCCACTCCAGGACCTGCTTCCCGCCTTGAAGCCCCATAGCACCAACTCACTGATTTCAGACCAGCCAAGTGACTTCGTCTGAAAATTGGAAATAACAATTATAGCTGCTTCTTAGGACTGCTGCGAGCATACAATTCAGGTACTACAGACAATATTCAGCAGTTCTTGTTGCTTGCATTAAACATTCTGCCATGCTCTAAGCTTGTGTCATTTTGCTTATGTTTTTGTTACTCCGCCACTGCTAAAAAGTGATGTTGAGCAAGGCAGTGGCAAAGGGAAAATCGGATATATCAAGTATATCACTCAGGAAGAGATTTCACAATCGATTAGATGGAAGGGTTAATTGAAGATTATTCAATGGAAAGAATATTTGTTGATGCACAGCGCTCAATATACCTTAGGGACAACATTAAGTGAAAATGAAATGTATCCATATTGATATTATTAAATATTTCTCATATATGAGGTGTCTTCTAAAAGCTGACTTACATGAGTGGTGTTAAAAAACTACACATGGATTTCAAAAAGTATTTTTCACTAAGGAGTTTCTTTTCATTCCTTTTTCCATGAATTTTTCTTAGAACCCTTGAATTAGAAAGAATGTACTCCACTATAAATGACTGAAAAAAAGCAGGATTAAAAACAAGATTAAAATCACAAATAAAATATTCCAAATAACATGACTAATGTCAACATCCAGACAGCTCACTTACTCCACACATACTGACCAAACCACGTGCCATTAAAAAGGAAAAAGTAAACAGTTCAAAGAGATAAGCAGGAAACACTTGACACAATGATTTGACCACAATAAAATATTTATGATTTTCTCTTTCATTCAGGAAATTATTTGATGGCATCATGGAGTGAATTTGGTTGGAAGCAGGGGAAGAGTACAGGGCTCGACACTGGTTGTAATGTTGAAAGAAGCACAGGGGACGAGCAGCAGACGCTGTGACAAAGAGCAAGGCCACGCTCTATGTGGGCTAATGCGCCAGGAAAACTTGAGCTTTCACAATGGCATTTTACAAACAAATTCTTACCTGAAAATCTTACCTCTTACTGTTTAAGTTTCTAAAAATCTATGAAATTAAATTCTCTGAATGCTCACCACCCACAGTTCTACCTCTCCTAGCACTTAACTGTTACTAATGCACTCTGATTAGATGTTTTATTCCATTTCCTCACACAAGAGCAGGTGTGATTGTGATAGAAGCCCGATACGACTTAATGGGAAAATACAGCAGGGAAGTGCTGGAGGACAAAAAAAAAAGTTAAACAAATTAGTCCAAATTTTACAATGCAGGAGAGAAAAGAAATGTTCTGCACTATGTGACTCTGCAGATTAGACTTGTCTACATGAAGATGATTTCATTGGATTTCAGTCACTGTCCCAGCTTCTCGGGGCATGTGAGTTCTGGTGCACCTGCAGTTCAGCATGCCAGCCCTCAGGAACACACAGTCTCTCTGGTTTCTGGTTTCCAGGAACTGGAAACACTCCTAACTACACCAAAACAGTTAAGCCCTGGAAAGACCTTCCATATCTACACACAGCATACTTTTTAGCGATGGCAAATACTACTTGAAACATTGTTATGAATTCCGAATTCTTTCGAATTTACTTCAGTGAAAGAAGAAACATTCTCCGAGACTCAACATTGTTCTATTCCTTGACTCCTGAGTATAGAAACTATGTTATAACAAGCAGGAAAAACATCTACTTTTGAACCTGAATCCTATTATTTGAATTGCTTTCCTTCATATATATATATATTAGGATTTACTTATTTTTGTTGCAAAGTCAGATATACAGGGAGGAGGAGAGACAGAGAAGAAGATCTGTCTGATGAGTCACTCCCCAGGTGACTGCGACAGCTGCAGCTGCACAGATAGATCTGAAGCCAGGAGCCAGGAACTTTTTCTGGATCTCCCACAAAAGTGCAGGATCCCAAGGTTTTGAGTAGCCCTCGACTGCTTTCCCAGGCCATAAACAGGGAACTGGATGGGAAGCAGAGCTGCCGGGATTAGAACCGGTGACCACATGGGATCCAGGCATGTTCAAGGTGAGGACTTTAGCCTCTAGGCCACCGCACTGGGCCTGAAATGCTCTCCTTTATATTATTAAAGGAAGAGGTGAGTTTTTTAGGCTTTTTTTCTCCATTAAATCTGTTATTTGGAAGAAGGCTGCTCCAGAAGCAGATGCATTAGATGTAAAGGAAGACAGACAGACATAACCCAAATCAGCAAGATGAAAACAGTTTTAGGCCACAAAGGTTACAAACTGCGAAGCTCAATGGAAGGGTGGAGAGGGTAAAGTGTGAGAGAGAAAGAGAGAGAGAGATGTTAAGTGGAAGATCAAATGAAAAAGTTTTAAGGCTCGATTAGATTTTTCAAATGCTACAAGAAGGGGTTTTAGAACTTAAATTATACTAGAATTACTCTTATCCATGTGTTGAATTAAAATCCAGCAGGAAACAGGCAGATTCCTGCAGCAATGATCAGGCTTTGAATCCCTTTATTAAACAGGCGAACTGACAAGGAGGGCAAAACCAAAATGTTCCTGAGAAAATGATACTGAACAAAGACACGGAGATGAGGGCATTGGTCACGTGACTGTCACAGACAAGAGCAATTCAAGCAAAGAACAAGCAATGCTCAGGGGACCTCAGCTCTGGAAGAGGCCTTGCGTGCTGCAGGAAGACCTTGAGGAGCAAGGTGGCCTTTGCAGAGGAAGAGAGGATCGGGGCAGGAAATGAGGCCAGTTGCAGTACAATGCCATTTCCTCCCTGGATTTTTACCTTCCACTCTTCTGCAGGAAGTTGAGAGTCACTGGAAAGTTTTACACCTAAGAACTCATGAACTGTACTTGACAGTGACCTCACCAGCTGTGGCAATCAGATGGATATACATGAAGATAGAAAAACAGACAATGGTAAGCACTACATGGGTTTACCTTTTCTGGTAAAGACAGGATAAAACTGTTCCCAGTACTTCTGATGTATTTTACTTAACATAATGGGAATGGTTGCTTTTACAATAAACATAACCCAATATGCATGTTTTTTTGGTTTGTTTCTTTAAGTTCTGTGGATCTGATTTGTAAGAGCTACATAAGCTCTCTTTGAACTGAACACCTGGAAGCTTTTTCTTTTCTATCCTGAACTTCTCCAAGTCACTCTTCTTACTCTTCTACAGAAATTGTTATTAAACAGATTGTATTCCCTGTGATATGAATTCTCTTTTCTTTCTACGTCTCTCGCAGTAGTTCTACTTTTAATTGTCGAGAGAGACACAGAAAAGGCTGAATAGTTTTTTTTTTTTTCTGTAAGACATCACATCTGCTTGCTGAAGAAGGGTGCTAGAAATTCAAGAAGCCTAAAGAGAACTTTATAAATTATAGAACTTAAAGTGTTGGGCAGACGTGCACAGTGGTAGTGAGAGGAAGAAGTAAGCCATTTGGAAGTGTAGTGGGAACATGTTCTTATCTTGGATATTAAAAGAGACTTCACATCTCATGTTGGGCAATGTTATACAATCCCAGGTGAGTGAAACAAGAGGGCTATCGAGAAATGTGACGTCCCCCTGTGCCACTCATGGCATTAAAGAACAATTGAGAAATCCAAGGTGGAGAGGAACTTGATGCCCTCTTAGGGTTTCAAAATAGTCCACTTCTGTGACAAGAATTATTTTTAGAAATCTTACCTCATATTTTCCATGCTCTTATTACTTCTGTCCAGTCTAATTTTACACCTGACTGCTCTAAGTGGGTGTGTGTACATGAATGGGTAGGGGGAAAAGAGGAAATGTTAGTTGCAAATACAAACAGCCAAAACTCTCTTATACTCAAGTAAGTGTGTGAAGTCGATCAACTTTCCACTAAATTACTCGGCTGTCATTAAGTAGACTTAAGGGTCTTTTTCAACAAAAGAAAAACACTTCATAAAGTGCAAACTATTCTAAACATGCTAGCTTAGGAAAACTAAAGGTTGTATCCTTTACGAACAAGTAAGAGGTTTGTTGATCATGTTTGCTGAGAAGAACCTGGGAGGCGCACGAGATAGAGAAAAAAAAGCACGAAAATACCTTTCCTCTCATAAAGCCTTGTTTCTTGTAAACATAAAGCTGAGTCTGGCTAACCAGCAGAATTCTCCTTTTAACAGCATTTTGATTGTAAAAACGTTTGTTTCTATGGCTGATGTTAGGGATGGAACTGGGGGTTATAGAACAGCAAATATTTTTTTTTTTTTCTGCTAGAAATGTTTCATGGAAAGCACACGAACTTTAAGCCTACCTTGAAAATATGTAAATGCAAACTAAATGTTCTCTGAATTTGAAAAAGAAAATGTATACAAAACTACAAATACTGGTGAAGGCCAGAAATTACAACTATAGCAAGATCATCTACAGCATCGTTTTAGATGGGGGAAGACTGCTAAAACAAAAATTCAATCTCATATCCAAGAATGATGACCCTTGACTCACCCAAAATTCATTCTCCTTACCCCCAACCAGGCAAGGCTGAAAACCAGAAGAAACTCGAGCAAAAGGCCAATGTTTTATAAGGAAGTACACTATAATCAGAACTACTCTTGGCAATTTTCAGAAGCAGGGCTGAGCATTTGGTGGACTTTAAGTGAATAGATCCCTCAGAGAACCCCTCCAATTTTGTTAAGATCATTAGGGTTAGCACAGGGAAGCTGACAGCATGGACCGTTCTATTTGCCTGCACATTCAAGTACTGCAAACAGGAATCTCCAAATTAGCTGCATACATTTCTGCAGGTGCATGGAATGACCTATAGGTATGTGAGACGAAAATATGAAAGAATCTCATTTCAATTTTTATATTTGTCTTTTAAAAAATCACATTAGTATGTATAATGTGCGTATGTATAACACAATAAGGTTATATGTTCTTGAAATACTAAAAAAATGGCTTATACAACAGATTTGTGTTTAAAATACTAGGTAGAAGGAAGATGCTGCTAAAAGTTTGTCAGAACAACTCTTGGCTATAGAATCATCTAGCTGCGCAACTACAGACCACCCTCCCAAAAATCTACAAAGTTCTACCAAAAATGGGTAACTTATTTCACTGTGTATGCTTTTATCAATTTTGTCTGAAAGAATTCATAAGATTTCATTTCCATTTCCACAAATTGTTTCTCAATTCTACTAGTGCCACGACTCGCCTATTCAAGTGGTTGGTGAGAATAACAGAGGGCCCTGCAGAGCTCGTTGGGGCCAACATTGCCAACCAGCAAGACGCTGGCAAATGGTACCAGCACTGCTTCCGGCTCTGGTTGTTGCACTTCCAACCCAACTCCCTGCTAGGAACCTGCGAAAAACAACAGAAGATGGCCCAAGTGCTTTTGGTTCTGCACCCCCACGAGAGACCCAAAACAAGGTTCTGGCTCCTAGCTCAGCCTTTTGGAGAAAAAATGAGTTGATGGAAGATTTGTCTCTCCCTCTCTCACTACAACTCTTTCAGGCAAACAAATACATCTTTTTAAATAAAGTTAGACATAATATAAATGAAAATACCTTCTAAGAAACTCCGTTTGTGATTGATTTAATATGCATTTTATTAGAATAGCACAATACACGAGACAATAATGAATAGTGCCTCCTGTTTAGTTTCTGTTTAAGGGAATAATACTAAAATCTTGTATATTAGCCAAAGGTGCAAACCTATATATTACACTAGGTATAAATATATTAAAACATGATAACCTGTAATTATGTAAAATCTTTAGGTGCCCTTTATATTTTTCCTTGAAATTTAAAAAGAAATAAAAATTTTAAGATAAACATCCTAGTGGGTTAAGTATATTTCTAAAGTAGTCTCTTTAAGAAAAATAATCACATTTAGTTTTGTCTGTCCTGTGGATTTAAACAGTTCAATTAAAATGTGATACATTGGGGTCTGGCACTGGGGTCTAGTGGCTAAAAGTCCTGGCCTTACTTGCGCCAGGATTCTATATGGGCACAAGCTCTAATCCCAGTGGGCCTGCTTCGCATCCTGCTCCCTGCTTGTGGCCTGGGAAAGCAACCGAGGACAGCCCAAAACCTTAGGATCCTGTACCCGTGCGGGAGACACGGAAGAGGCTCCTGGCTTTGGATCGGCTCAACTCTGGCCATTGTGGCCAGTTGGGGATTGAACCAGCAGAAGGAAGATCGTCATCTTCTTTCCCCTCCTTTCTGTATATCTGACTTTACAATAAAAAATAAAGAAATCTTAAAAACATATGATACATTGGGGCTGGTGTGGGAGCATAACAGTTAATCCTCAGGTTATGGTGTCAGCATCCCATATAGGTGCCCACTGCAGTTCTGGTTGCTCAACTTTGGGTCTGACTCACTGCTAACAACCCAAGAAAGCAGTGGAGACTGGCTCAAGTTCTTGTGCCCCTCACCCCACATGGGAGAACGCAAGAAACTCTTGGCTCCCAACTTCAGATTGCTCCAGCTCTGGCTGTAGTGGCTATTCAGGGAGCGAACCAGCAAATCAAAGATACCTCTCTCTTTTTCTCTCCCTCTGAATAAAAAAGGGTGATACATTAAGTACTGAAAAATAAGGCAAGAAAGAGGTCTCTGGGACTATATTTAGTATTTTCCACCTCAATAAAGAAAGAATTGTTTAAAAAGTGAATTTTAACATAAGCCAAACCAGGAGTCATCGCAAAACTTTCTCTCTGGAACGCAACTGAAAATAGCAATTTTATCACTCGTGTTTTAAAAGGGCACTCAAGCAAGAAGCACCGTTTTAGTCTGTGCATTGGAAACCTGACTTTACAATCTGTTAAGTATTTCTTTTAGCTTCATTTTTCCTCTGGCAGAAAGTGAGCAGTCAATTTATTGTTTGTATGTGTAAATACATTCTAGAATTAAAAAGCATCATCATTTTTGCAGATCAAAATTAAGATTTGCTAATGAATGTCCCTGTTTTCCCTTTCGAAGGGAAGAAGGGCATAGATCAAGCAAAGTGAACGTTGGCATCCCAAAGGCTCACTTCCAGTTTTGCCACTGCTTCTACACATCGTCTGATCTTGTGCTTGTTACTCCTCTGTCAAATGTGTGAAATAATATATCTGGATTTAGAGACTGAATTGAGACAACACACATCTCCTGGGGGGGGAAACGCAACTAGATGTTCCATCACCATTTTCCATATCTGTCTATTTTTAGAATATCTGATATAAAGCAAGCAATTTGTTTTTGTCGCACAATAATAAATACAAATTAATGAGACAATTCACCTCGTTCTTCTCAGAGCTGAACCTCGCGATACCCTCGACATATTTCCTTGATGGGCACTAATAATGCTAGCTATGTACTTATTTCTACCTTTGCTTTCAAGCTTTCTATCTCTCCAACAAAATTAGAAGCTTCAGAGCAGGAGAGTCCCGATCTAGCCTTTTTTTTTTTCCCACAGAACAGCACTTACAAGTCAGACCTTATTTGATTTGATAAGTATCAGTACTTACTATGTATAATAACCCTGATGAATATTTATGAATACCAATCTTTACTTCAATTATCCCTTAGCTTCCATTTGGAAGTAATTAACCCTCAGTATTGACCTGTTTACTTACACGTTTTTTAAAAATTTCCATTTCTTTTGGAATAAATTCAATAATTTAGCCCATTATCACTTATCTCTGCCTGTGATAACATGGATCATCCAATCATGGGCTTCTGAGATTACAACTGAAATTCAAACGAAAACTCTTCATCGGTTAGTATCACTCACCACAGGACAACTGGAATTGTAACCTCTCTGTTTTCACTTACATCGATTGGGACGGATGTTGGGATGCTTTAGTTTTCACTTCTCGCTTAGCAGCCCTCGGAGTTGAAATAAGCCGTTATTCTTGAAGAACTGACTTAGAGCTGTGTAAGGAATCCTTTGGTCCTATTGCCATTCAGCTATTGCAGTTCAGTGTGGAGGGGGGCAGGGTCTGCTGGAGGTGTGGGTCCCAGCTACATATACACCAGGTGAGAAACAAACGGTAGACAGGACTTGTAACTAATGGTTTGCAAGAAAGTTCAAGATCTCTGGGTTGTGGAAAAGTTCAGAAGGCTCCATGTTGCTCACAATGAAGAACTGAGTCAGACCCAGAGTCCTTTCCTGGCCACTGAAATCTGTTCCTAGGGTCTACGGAGGGAACCTGGGAACTCCGTCAGGCACTCTAATGTACTGAATCCCTGAGTCACAAGATGGAGATCCTGAGTATCAGTCAGGGTCACCTCCACTAAACACCTGCTAGTCACCTCTTCCTACATTTGTCATTTCAGAAAGAGCAAATTCTTAGTATTTTGTTTTCCCTGAAGGCAGGAGATCCACCTTAGCCAAGCACACCTCACCTCTCCTATCTTCCTCACAGCACCTTTCAATTCTTTCAGCAAAGTTAAATTACCCTGATGATTTTACATAGGGTTCCTCTTGGAGTCTTCTGTTATACCAGCGTTCTATCGAAACAATATACACCATGAGAACAAATCAACAACTGATGGAAGAGCTTTTGATAATTCTTAACAGCTATGCGAAAAAAAAAAAAAAACATTGCAAGCTCATCGCTTTTAAAAGAACAACCCATGCATAGAAAGGTAATTAAGGGTTCTTCCTTCCCAAAAATTGCAATGAAACATCGTTTCTTTCTAGAGCTCAGTCATTTTCAGTATACATAATGTTCAGCTCAAGAAAATTTACATTGACGTAACGTGTAATCGTCAGCTACAGAATGTTTCATATTCAAATCAAGAAAAAGTACGAATGCATTTGTGAGCTAAATGCCACACATGGCTGAGTTTTATTTGCTCTTACTTTTTATTTGTCTCTTGTGAATTGAATTGCAGCCAATGTATTTATTTCAATAAATGTTCCTGTTCAACTCTCCCGGGCTTCCAAATCAACATGTAGTTTCTAGTTTTACCTCAAATAACTATTGGCAAAGAAAGAAAAATCCTTAAAATGCTTCCAAGGATTGATGCATTCTAAGTTATAGAGAAAATAAAAACAGACTCCTTAGTGAATCATGTCTACCAGCCGTTATCTCGGGTTTCTTTGAATATCATGGATGCAATGAATCAAATTATCTTTCATATGCATCTCTCATTCTATGAAATACTGTGTTGACTAAAAATCATGCTTGGTATCCTCCCAATGTATTTGTATGTTATGGTAGCTTCCGGTGTAATGACAAAGAATTGAGGGGGAAATGCACTTATATATTGGTCCTGACAAAATGCATGATAGTGAATTTAAAGTAAAGTTAGATGACAGATGTAGCTTCCTACTAGGCCAATTGCCATGCTGAGGGAAGTACTGTGAGAGCTACACTGGAGAAAAACATAATATAGAGAATCCATCCCAAGCCTAGATTTTTTCTTTTCTATTTTGAGAACATGGCTGCCAGATTCACCTGCTATAATTAATTCAAGAAACCGCATACTTCTGCATTTAAAAGGGCCTTCATTATTGGAACACTCAAACTTATTCAAGTCATCTTGTTCTCTCAAAAAACTAAGTGAAGCAGGAATGACATAAAGACAGAGCCAGGGCAGTCAGGATGGCAATGCTTAGGGAAGGCTTGTATGTTTATTGTGCCAACATAGTGGATTCATGCAGATACATTTGACTATGATCTTTAAATTCTGGTTGACTCTGTCCTTGGTGGTCTGACCTGTATCACAAGTCCAAATTAGCCGAAAATACTAATTTAGACCAAAAACTTTGGCTGCTACTCTTTCCCCCCTGCCCTTCACAAATGGATCTTCCTCTCTTTGTCTCTGTTTTGCGAGATTTCACTACCTGTTCTTTACTTCAAGTGAGGTCACTGCAGTACTCACTGGTGAGCACAAAATCTGGGGCTGGAAGTTGGATTGGTAGAGGAACTATTGGCATTTCCCAGCTATGATGCAGTTCCTGCTGGTGAACATGAGAGCCAAGCTGGAGCTGAACCAGGCTGAGCCAGGCAGGAGCACATGTTGGTATTTGTGTGGGCTGGGTCTTGGGGTGGGAAAGATTGATCTTAGCTGTAGTACCTGTGGGTATGCATAACAGTCAGAAGGAATGCCAGATGGGCCATATGAGACCACATCACATGCAAAACACAGGCTGAGAACAGGCCTGGTGAGGATTATTGAGGCTCGCCTTTATGAGGTCGAGGAACCTGCATGAAGACCTGGCCTGTGGTGGACTGCGCTGGGTTCTGCCACAGCACCCTTTGGTTCATATGAGAGATGAGGCCGGATCTAAGAACTGAGCTACATTGACTGGTACAGGTATTGGGCTGATCTGACACCGCACTAGCTAGTGTGCACAAAAGTAAAGTCTGAGGTCATCCTAGATAATGATTCATGGAGGGACTCCCCAGCTGAATGGCTGGACTCAAACCCTGGGTCAACCTTGGAGAGCACCTATTGGATCTGGGACCCCTCCATTGTTGATGTCAAGGTAGATTAAAAGCAAATACGGATTTTCACGGAGGATATGGCAACCAGCTCACCTAGGCCAGCAGAGGATACCAAATCCGTCTTCAGAGGTTGGAAGGCAGAGTAGGACAAATGGCTTTGCTGGCCAAGCTTTGCAGCAAGTATCTGGGTCTATGGGTGCTCTAAGGTGGACTTTGTCACTCAATCGACCTTGGAAATATTTTCTCAACCCTGGTGCAAAGAAATTGGCGATGCATCATAACCATGAAATACACTTAGGTAACACACTGGAAGCTGTTCCCCCACATGGCAGCCTCTGACATGTCATTAGATGACCATCCCCCACCCCCAAGTACTGATGTGCTATGACAGCAGGGAGCAACCCTCTCTACTCCCACTCCCTACAAATGCGGGAGAAAAGGAAAAAAAAAATGAAACATTAACCCCATCCAATTTTTTTCTACCTTCCCCACCCTAATCTGAGGCCTACATGGACAGTCATCCTTCTCAAGTATGTAAACGATATTAAAGAATAAACTAAAACATTAAATAAAAAGAAAATATCAGGTGTACAATACATGGTTTCAATTACCCTGGAGTATGATGTGGAAGTTGCTACACATGAGGGTAGGGAAATAATCAAAATACATTTTGAAGCCCAATAAATTTGGCTGTAACTTGGCAGTTTGAGAAATCACTCAACTTTGTGTGTGTATGTGTGTAAGAAAATCATTAAATCTCAACATTTCATAAAAATGCAAATATACTTTCTTTCACATTCTCAATTTCGAAAATAGAAAAACTCTACTCCGTGTTTAGGTGGGTTCCAGTGACAATTCAACGGGAAAAAGTGGAATATCTTGCCCTGATACCAGAAAAAAAAAGGTCAAGGCTCTACCATCTTTATTTGTGTTCTGTTTTTCCCACTACACTACATTCTTCTTAATTAAGTATATGTAGTGCAAAAAGATTTCTGTGAAAAATAAGTGAAATAATTTCTTTATCAACTACATATATATTTTGCCCTTTACATTTAGAATAAACTGATATGACTTTCTGTTGAACAAGTAAATATTAAAGCTAAATAAATATTAAAATATCCCAGTATTTTTGGTACAATTCTTATTTATGAAAATAAGAACATATGGGCTATAATTCATGTCAGTCATAATGACAGGTACAAGGCAATACGTCAAAAGATCAATGAACTCTCACTTGACCTGCAGCAAAGGCACAAATTCTTACTTGAACCTCTTGAAATTAATATTAACCTTCCGCTTTTCTGGTTGGCAAATAACTTGTGTGCTGGGGGCAGGGAAGTTTTTCTTGGGAAAGTATACAATCCTTTGAGGAGAGAATTTTGAGTGTCTTTTAAAGAAATTAAAGGGATAGATAGCACTCATACAGTTCTGAGCATGACATCAAAGTCTGCATATCAATTTCATTGAGTTTCATTATTTCAATGTTTTAAAGAATAAAACAGCACATTCGACATCCTGAGCATTTCAATCACTTAGCAAATAGATCATGACATTTCAATTAAAATGTAAAAAAAATTGAGAAGAAAGATTTAAAAAAAAAAAAAAGCTTTAAAATGTCTATTCCTTGGAGCTTCCTGGAGTTGACAGGATGAGCATGAAGAGGACTGAGAACGGAACCAACTATTCCTGTCCGGGAATAGTGGGAGGTATGCCTGCTTGCTTCTGCCACAAAGCCAGTGACTTTAACCATATCTTAAAAAGTCTTTTGCACAACATGTTTGATTTGACAAACTGCCTGGCAGAGGCATGAAAGAACTTGTGCTTGCTCTCAGAACCCCCTCCAACCTTTTTGTTCACCTCAAAACACTTTGAAGATATTTACATTTCCCAAAATAGGAGACGTGGATGTTTCACTCAAACAATGTGTGCAAAATAATGAGTGCGGAATGAAGTTGGTTGAAAGCGTTAGGGGATTTTTTTTTATGCACTTAGATGCTGGGTGAATTATTTCTCATCATCTAAGTTCCCAGCATGCACACAAATGGCTGTGTAATGTATGCAGATGTATGCAACAGCTCTGCCAACAGGTATCTGTGGGAGAACCAGAGTCTGTTGTCTCCATACAGTCCCTTTCCCTCTGTCCCCTCTTCTCCCTAGCAGCATGCTGTGCTGAGTCTGTTGTTCCCACCCATTGGGCTTTTTTTTGTACTTTCATCTTTCCTCATACTTTTGCTCCTATTTAGACGGTTTGCCCTATTAATCCTCTTGGAAGAAAAGAATTTGCTTTGCGATCCCCAGAGCTCAAGTCCTTGCAGAAACCCTCATTTTAGGGACCACAGAGTATTGTGTCATCCGTGGGGTGCTTGGGATACATGACTTCCTCCACGCATGTTGAATGTTTGTGTGTGTGTTTCTTCGTTGCATAGGTTGTTTTCATCTCTTCAACCTCAAATATTTTAAGCCTTGTGAGCTACATAGATGATTTTTAATACTAGTTACCCTCTACTGAGAAACTTATATGAAGCAAAGCATCGGCTTGAACACTGAAAAGTAAAATGAAAGAGCTAAACTAAATCTTGTAGCAGATGATATCTGAGTGTAATTTTTAGTGGAGATCTGGCCCAATCACACACCCAAAACTAAATGTCACAAGGCATAAAATGTTAGCAGTCACCATGTCATCTCTCCTGCTTTTATAGCTGAAGAGTCACTACCCTACAGCAAGACATGGCACGGTGACTAGTTCTTGCAACTGGTATGTAAGAGGTCACGTACACTTTCTGCAATATGACCCAAAGAACACATCCTCTGCATCATTTCCAACATAGATTGTATGATAGGAGCATGAAAAGTTATTTTGAAGCAAGAAGAAACTTAGGAACCTAATTATTGTGAATTCACTTTATCAGACGTGAATACTGACACTAAAAGGATACATGTTAAAAACAACCCAGTGAAAGTACCTTGTATGCTATTTCAGCCAGTGTTGCCTGGGTTTCTGGAATTCATTGCTGGGTGATATTCTGACGCTAACACATAGAACAGCCACCTTCCCAGCTTATGTGGCCCAGTCTTGGGTTGTGGAGATGCTGTGATGTCATTCTGCTCCCAGTACTCTAAGAAGTACCTTACTTGGAAGATACACACTATGGTGGTGTTGTGGGCTCCAAGTATCCCTAGCTGAGGAAATATTTCTGGAAATGTCATTTGTTTCCTAGCACTTTAAGTGTAAAATGCTAAAAGTGGAAGTGCTCTAGATTAAACAAGGCTGAAAAACGTATTGTTTTACATCGTAGCTGCCGACCAAAGATTAGGCTGCATTTTGTGTTCATAAATGTGCCAGTTGCACAAGAGTATCCATTTACTTATTTGTTTGTAATGTTGCTTTATTTTTCACATGAATTAGGAATTTCTAGTTAAAAGATTATTTTGTTCCTAAAGATAATGGTAAATACTCAAATAAGAGAAATACAAAGGAGTTTTTGTGGATACTCTTAAAGGCTCTTTCTAAATTATGTCCTCTTGAACTTTGTCATTTTAGTAAATTAACTTAGGATCCCAATACATACAAAATAAGGACTTGGATTATGCAAGATTTACAGAAGAGAACTTTGAGAATTAAAAAAAAAAAAATTCAGTGACTTTGTCTAAGTTACAAAGCATCTGATAGAATAGCGAGACTGAACTAAATTCCAAATCTCCTCTATCTGACTCCCACACGTAGCTCAATCCTCAGATACATACATGGTAAAACTGGCCTGCAGTTTGCTCCAGTAACAGGAACTAGGAAACTTTCTCTCATTACAGGCAAGTGGGATTTTGACCTTCTGGGAAAGTCTAGTACCTTCATCTCGATGAATAAGAAAAAAAGGTACCACTTTAATATTTAGCTTTATGTAAATGGTGCCAGACACTTATAGCCTTGCCCAAGGCAACTGAAATAGCTATGTCTAAGTGAATCCTTCTTCTAAAGCTTTATCTTCAAAAAGCAGTGCTGGCTGTTACTTAACTCTGGTGTGGAAAGGTACAATGTAATAGCTATGCATAGACTGTCTTCATTGAATCTCCCTCCTCAGCCATCCCTGCAGACCCAATTGATGACATACCAAAAAAAATGTCTGGATAGGACAAAATAGTGCTGCAAGCACTCTGAAGTCTTCAGGTACCTTAGCACTGGCACCCTCGTTTGGGTATTTTCAAGTACGTGTCAGGATTTTAAGAGATCTATTGTGAACTGAAAAACAAATAAATCTGGGACAAGCAAGATGCTAAGTCTATACTTGAGGCCTCCCTTCCAAAGTGCTCGAAAGTCTCAAAATGCAGCAAAGTCTCAAACATTCTGAAAGGTTGAACCATTCAGCTCGGGGAATTGATCTTGACTGTCCAAAGACCCTGCTATCATCCTCTATTTCCCCAGAGGTAAGCCTGCAACATTCAGTGAGGCACTGGCCTGGCATATCTAGGAATGGAGTAAGAGATGGAATAATGAGCTCAGCTAAAGAGCATGTGACTATGTCATCTTCGAATACAGCTTCTGCAAAACTAGTGCCTTCCCTACATGCATGTAACATTTTCCAGGGGAAAGCATGGGACAGCAATCTAATCTGAAAATGAAAGAGGATGCCATAGTCAGAGCTGGGAAATAAGAATTCTTGTTACCACCAGTTATGTCCAGCATTGTCTAAGAGCACAGAAGCACGGGGAAGTATCTTCTCTGCTGAAAATGTGTTTCCAATGACCACTAACATTTAGATCCTGATTCTATTCTCTTCCTTCTCCCCCTGCCAAACAAAAACATATTTCATGATGTCTCAATGAACTTTGTAGCTTGCTCATAAAATTTAGAATGAATCAGTAAACTGAAAGCTAGCTTACAAAACTAGTTGATCAAGACCATCCACAGGAACTGATGTTTATGGCAATTATTAATGTGATCGTGCTTTTAAGTCAATCAGGTTAGATAGACTTGTATATGGACAGGTGCTGTGTATGTATCAGAAAAGATAGCTCACCTTTCGCAATTATTATTCCCAGATGTTAGAGAGCAGAGCGGGCTCCTATTCTTCCCATTGGTATTTCTAGAATTATGACCTGTAACTCATCCTCTGCTAGGTCTACATGAAAGGATCTGAAAGAAACCAGGGCTACGTGCTTTCTGTAACAGCAAGTTGTGGCTGAGTTACCACTGAGGGACATAATCAAGGACTGGGATCTATCCTTTTTTTTTCCCCTGCATGACCATTTTGTATATGCTGGCTCGCCTGCATTCCAGCACAGTGACCAGATGACTGCTGTGTCCCTATTGTTGCATCTTCCTATCAGAGAGAAAGAAAGGGAAAAGTTGAGGTCCAGGTTAATATTCTTGCAGTCTCTCCTCTTTGCAAAGAAAACAAGACGTGCATATAACTAGATGGAGTTCAGCCATGGGATCACCATCAGTCAATTTTTTGGCAAAGGGGAATGGCATTGCTATGACAGGTCATGGCCAGGGTGACCAGCTGCTATCAAAGAGGTTGATTCCCTTCCACAGTGTAAGATGATTATTATAAGAGGAGTTTTCTGGACAAGACTAGGTTTCAAATTCCCTGGAATCTAGATAGAGCCATGTGACTAGATCCTGCCGGCAGGATGTTTATCACAGTTACTCTGTCTCCTCCATGCAGAAGCACTGAAAAAGAGGGTGTTCCTTTCCCCTCTCTCTCTCTCTCTCTCTCTCTCTCTCTCTCTCTCTCTCTTTGCTCCCCTTTCCCTGTGAGCATGTATGCTGGAATATAGGAGAAAACATAATACTATGAAACTCAGGAGACAATAAAGATCAAAAGATAGTCACAAATTGGCAGACGGAACATTGGCAACTCTGGGGATGGCACGCAAATTATCATTTTGTGCATTTAAGAAAAGTTGGCTAATGTATCTGACATAGCAGTGACCTTTGCCCCAATCAATACACTGGTCTGTATTTGTCATGACTCAACCTCTCCAAGGAAAACACTAAGGTCAACTTTCTTTGAGTACTTTTTATCTACCAGCCCTTGATTAATTAATTAGTTCCCAGTTGCCAGGGAAGCATGCAGATACACATGTTGTGACAGAAGTAGAAGGTATCTATCTTAATAAAACTGAAGAACTTTGTGATGCTTATTGAGATTATTCGTGCCTCAGGATTACTAAATTATGCTCTAGTGGCTACAACTTGCAGAGCATTTTATGAGTACACCATAAGCTTGGGAATAACTGTTCTATAAGATGTTGCTGTGCCATAACCCATAGATCTTTCATGTCCCATCTTCCTCCAAGATGGTCATGTGCTGAGAAGAAAGCATTGGCCGTGAGGGTCATCCCACTGTAAAAGGAATACAGCAGTAGTGTGTCTTGGTCAAGTTGTTATCTAAACACAATTTTGCACTTTATTCAAAGCATCAAGCCCAATGCCACAATTAAATTTAATTTTTAAAGATTTATTAGTTTTTATTTGAAAGGCAGATTTACAGAGAGAAGAAGATAGAGATCTTCCCTCCATTGGTTCACTCCCTAAATATCTGTATCAGCCTGAGCTGAGCCAATCCAAAGTTAAGAGCCAGGAAATACTTCCAGGTCTCTAATGTGGGTCCAAGGGTCCGAGGACGTCATCTGTCCTCTGTTGCTTTCCCAGGCCACAAGCAGAGAGCTGGATGGGAAGTGGAGCAGTAGGAAAACAAATTGGTGGCCCCAACACCAGCAAATGTAGCATTGGTATGTTGCAGGGCGTGCCAGCCACACAACTGAGTATTTTTTTTTAAACCTCAAGGCCTTGACAGGATAGCAACATGAATTGCACACATTTTTAAAAATGCTTTTTAAAAAATGAGAGCAGAGAGACTGGGACTGTGAAGAACACAGGACAGGGACCTAATTATTCGAGCAATTATTTGCTTCCATTCAGCATAGATATCAGGAAGATACAATTTATTGAAACAGTTAGAACTTGAACCCAGTGACTAAGCTTCATAACTAAGCTAAGCAATTTCCCTGAAGTCACTTTGGAGTGAGTGAGCAACATAGATACGTATTTTGAACTCTGTCAAGTGGAAGGCTAATTTCCCACCTGCATTCCCAACACCTAATATGGGCACTGGTTGATGTCTTAATTGCTCTACTTCTGATCAACTTCCCTGCTAATGACCCAGGAAGACAGTGGAGGACGCTTCAAGTCCTTGGGCTTCTGTATCCATGTGGGAGACCCGGAAAAAGCACTGGCTCCCACCTTCAGAGAAGCTTAGCTCTGGGCTTTGTGGCCATTTGGGGGAGTGAAACAGCAGATAGATGGAGGCTTTCTAGCTCTGAGCTGGCTCTCTTTTTCTCCATAAATATGCCTTTCCCATAAAAACACATCATTTTTTGTATTAATGCAGGCTGCTAAGCCTGAACTGGGACACTAGGTTTCAAAGGCTAATATAGAAATAACGACTCAGTGAAAACACAAACATATGACACATAGAAACTGGAGATCGTTGGAATGTCATGTGAATGTTTTGTTCTTAATTTTTTGGAGGGGTAAGACCATTGTTTCCACATTATTATTTTATTTTTTAGTTCTTGGGTACGGGGAGAATAAGGAGAGCAGCCCCACTCAGCCTCCCACTCATCCCAGGTCCCCGACGTGGGACATGCTCCAAGGGTCCCACTCAAGTGGATTTGATAGTCCGATAGTTCTGAATTGCTGCCAATCTCGCCATTCCAAACACGATGAAATCTCTCCAGAATCCACTGTCTGACAGAGTCCATCCCAGAGTCTCTGTTAGCCCAGATTTTCACTGCCAACCCATGGCTGGGGTAGATATCGATATGTTCTGTCCTCTCTTGTGGTACCAAGTGTCCTCTGCAGGTTCCCATAGACCGCCATATCGTCCATGCACACCTGGATATGCTGCCCACTGCTCAGATTTGAGCTTCTGAGGAGGCCCAGCTCTGACACATGTACTCCATGGTCGGAACACGGAACCTGCACTTGTCAAAATGGTTGCGGTTCTGAGATCAGCAGTTCAGTTAAGGGGATCCCCAAAGAAACTTCATCTGAGGTGCTTCTCATTCATGTGAATGTTTATAAAAGAACCAAGAGAAGGGGGCATGAAGAAATTGCTAGTTAACATCTGGGAAATGGGCTTTTAAGACCCTCCCCTTTCTCCCTGACCCTCCACATTTTAGGTAAATAAATGCCCTAAACGTGTCTGAAGGTGTAGGCACATAGACTGAAGGTCATTACCATTCAGTATGTCCTTGGACTCCAGGCTTCCCAAATCAAGGAATATATTATAGCATAATTTGATGAAAGCAGAAGATTTTTTTTTTAAGTAGTTTCATTCAGTTGGCAAGAAAATCTACTTGGTAAGCAGCAGAAAGTCGTGCTGCTGAAAGCTTGTAAGGCAAGGCCAGGGTGAAGTGCGTGTGTTCCAAGCGTCAGGGTGCGGGGTCATGGGAAATTCCATCACAGGCCCAGCTCTCCACCTTGCAAGCCTGCGCAGGGAAAAGCATTCAGCGGCTCAAACAGCACTTTGAAATGTGGTATCTTACGCCCCCTGGCGGCTATGTAGGTTTTTTGATCTGTTTTTGTTTTTGTGTTTTAATTATTGGAAGTGAAGAAAATGGGATGAGGAAATTACACAATGTCCAATAGAGAGATATCTGGGATCCCGAGGATCACTTATCAGCATTGCATTCAAGATGCCCTAATCGTTATTTAAATGTATTAGCCCTTGAATAAGCAATGACACGCATTTCATTTCTTTTACAAACTGCTGTGAAATATTCTTTCTCCCAATTTTTCTCCAACTCTTTTCAGGAACTTTTCCATTGAATTCTTTCATCAGAATATTTTAAACATGGCTAAGATTCGGAATTCACTCGGGACTCTTCTAAAGTCCTGCTGCTTTTTACTAGTCGGATGAAAAGATATTTCGGGATTTGAATGGTTTTTTAAAAAAGAATCTTCAAACCACACAATGATTTTCCTAGGCTGAGTCTAAAGTGATACATTGGATAATGAACTTGTCTCTTTACGTCTCCCTGGCATCTGGGACACGAGAAAATAGCCTGGCCATTGTCATGGCAAATTGTCATCAAATTACGTAAAGCGTGAATAGCTGTGACCAACACCTGCCTATGATGTCAGCATCCCATATGGATGGTGGTTCAGGTCCCAGACGCTCCACATCATCTCAGCTACCTGCTGTGGCCTGGGAAAGTAGTGGAGGATGCCTTGAATCCTTGGGAGACTGCACCCCTGTGGGAGACCTGGAAGAAGTCTCCAGCTCCTCCCTCCTGGCTCCTGGTTCCTGGCTTGAGATCGGCTCAGCTCTGGTCCTACAGCCATTTGGAGAATGAGCCAGTGGATGGAAGATCTTTCCCTCTTTCTCTCTGTCAGCCTGCTTTTCAAATAAAAACAAATAAATCTTAACAAAACACACACACACACACACACTAGAATGTATGTGCCTCTGTGTATGTGTCTATATGAGAAAATCAACACGTTTTTGTGTAATATATATTTACAAATGGTTTAGAAATGAAAATATTAAAAAGTTCAATATTTGGTTCCTTCAACTTTCTGAAAAGTCACTTTTTGCAAATTCCACGGTTTTGCCGATTACGGTAGGGGTAGGGATGAGGAAGGATGTCACTGGATTGGACCATACGGCAGATTCAAATAAAACAAAAGATATCTCCAAGCCTCTGATATAAGAGAATTCACATTTTTTCCAACTCTTTGGAATTGTCTTTACCTAAATGGTCACTAAAGAGGTGAGTGTTCCTGCAAAATTAAGTTAGTGAAAATTCGGAAGAACTTCCATCCATAGTCTAAAAACGACTGGAAGCTTTGCTCAACTGAAAATGAAAAGCTCCAAAGCCAAACCCTCAGAGAAAATCTTGTTTCCAAGCCAGTGTAAGGTGTCATGAGCAGGGCCCTTGAGTTCTCAAAAACAGTGTGTGCTAATGTGTGCCAAGTTTTGAAGAAGGGAGCCTTACAACTCACTCTGCTTCTCTGTGTGATTGTCTATAATCCCCCCTCAATAAACCTATAGCACAGGTCTGGGATATAATCGTGATCTATTCATAATTCATTCTTTTTACCTCAATTATACTGAACACTGTCGAGGTGTTGAGTAACGTTAACTATGGTTGTTTCGTTAACAATTTAGGATCATTTTTACTATACAAGAACAGGGCTGAATATTCCCAAGTTCATTTATGATTTTAAATCAAGCATTCTGACCTAGTGGTATCCAATAATATGTGTCCACTCGCTCGGATCGAATGGAATTGCGCACTAAACTAGGTGTAAGTTGAACGTGATAAATTAACTTACGAATAACATACAATTCAAGATGGATTGTTTTTTAACATCAAATAGCTAAAATGAGGGATGGACTTCTTGATTTTGAGTTCAGATAGGGCTCAGAATGTCTGTACCCCACACAGGAATGTGCTAATCATGGCTCAGCTCTGTGCACAAACCCAGCTGGTTGCTAATGCACAGCCTGGCAGGCAACAGGTGTTTGTGTGCCAGCCACCAACATGGGAGTTCTGGAGGGAGCCGCTGGCTCCAGGCTTCCACCGGCTTGAGCCTGAGATGTTGTAATTATGTCGGGAGCAATCAGCAGATGGACAGTATCTCTGTCTCTCTCCCTGCCTTTCTCTGAATTCAAACAATAAAATGGGCAATTCTTAAAATCAATTATGAAACAAACACTATCCAAAAGCTCATGAACAGGAAAACAGAAAAGAGAGAAAAGTGAGGTCTGTACAATCACAGCGGGCAGTATGTATTCAAGGAGGTAAATGTTTACGATAATAATGGTGAATCCCAAACAGTGTCAAGCATGCAACCATACCCTATATTAATTTTTTTTCAATTTCATTTTCAACACAAAAGAAAGCTTTGCTGAATATGTTATTCTAAGATGATATCTTCTTTCTTTTTCTCTCTTTCCCTCCTCCCCTCCTCCCTTCCTCCCTCCTCTTTCCCTTCCTTCCTTTCTTCCTGCCTTGCTGTCTTTCTTTCTTCCTTCCTTTCTTCCTTTGCTTCCGACCGCCAGCCTCAGCTGGGATCCCCTAAGCCTCAGGCTCCTAGGTCGTGGCCACAGGTGCTTCTGCTCCGCCTCTCTAGCGCTCATGGTTCCAGGGGTTCTCAGAGCCTGGAAGCTACCGCTGCAACTTTAAACTCTGTTGCTCTTTGATCTTAGCTTGCTCCGCCGAAGTTGGTGATGAGGTCACTATTACTCTCAAACAAAAAAAAGGATTGTGACTATTCTATTTTGGGTCTTCTAAGGATGACTGGAGAGACTTCTCCAAAGCAGCGGGAAGAGAAAGGGTTTTGGTTGGTTGGTTGGTTGGTTGGTTGGTTTGGCTGAGACAGAGGGGCGGTAAGTTGGATTTCAAAGCAGGCGTCCCTTCATTTATTACTACTCAGCGGCAGGGACCCGTGCTATGCCTCGGGGACTTTGCTCTGGTGCTGGGCACAATGTGGAGCCCTGCACCCCCGGTGCTGTGGACGCGGACGTGCGCATTTGAGCAGGCATTGAGTCAGACAGCAGGGCAGTTGCGGAGCCAAACAGCTGCACACCTGACTGTGGAGCCCGTGGTGCTGTCCCAAACAGCATGACTTACCCCCGCTGCACTGAGTCATTACACCATGTTGCCCTGCTACCTTTGAGGTGGATCTAAAGGAAAAGGCTGCATTAGTGATTTATAAAGAGAAATATTTATGGGGCTCCGCAATGGTTCAGTGGCTAAATCCTCACCTGACATGACCCGGAATCCCACATGGATGCTGATTCGAGTCCCTGCTACTCCACTTTCCATCCAGCTCTCTACTTGTGGCCTGGGAAACCAGTAGAGGATGGCCCAAGGCCTTGGGACCCTGCACCCACGTGGGAGATTTGGAAGAAGCTCCTGGTATAAGATCAGCTCAGCTCTGGCCATGGTGGCCACTTCAGGGCATTAAACAGAGTGCTGGAGAGACTAGGGAGGGAACTTGGAGATATTCATGTAGATGGCAATAAAAGACAAGTTTATTTGGGTATAGGTATTTTATAAATCCATGCAGCGTTTTCCATCACAAACATATTTTATGAACTTTTTGAAAGTTGCTTACATTGTCTCCAAATTTTTACTCCCAAGTAAGTTTATCTTTTAATCTCATTTTCTGTAACTTGATGAAGTTCCCTCATCTTGTCACAAGAGCTGAGTGCAAAAAAATAGCATCAATGACTTCTAAGTCTAATCTCAGTAAATCATTGTTGCATTGAATTTCCCCACCACCAACACACATGCTCTAAACTGAGAGAATTAGAGAAACTGATTCCTGTTGATGCTGTGAAGGGTTTACTGATTTATTTTGAAAGTCAGAATTGCAGAGAGGAGGAAAGATGGAGAGAAAGAGAGAGAAAAAGGAGAGGGCTAAGTCCATTTTTTCACAGCGAGGCGACAGCAACAGGGAGTGCTGGGAGAGGCCAAAGCCAGGAGACAGGGGTTTCATAGCCCCAAACATCAGGCTTAGCTGCTGCATGTCCCATGTTGTTGGCAGGTAACTGAGTCTAAAGTGAAGAACCTGGGACCTGTACCAATTCCCCCTCATGAGATGCTGGCATCAAAGGCAACAGCTTTTCCAACCCTATCACGATGTTGGCCACCACTTTGAACAAAGGTTTGTTTTGTTTTGTTATTGAATGTAATTAGTTGCCATATGAATCTTGAGAAAGGGATTGGCAGCGGAAAACAGATTTCTTTTAACCTGATCTCACATACAGTTCTTTTAAGTTACAATGGGAAAAGAAACAAATAGGCATGTCTTTAGAAAGCTTATAAATTATTATTGTAGTTCTGTATACTTTCTATGATAACTGCTATGTATGTGTGCTACCACCATTCCAATCAAGATAGAAAATTTTCCTATCATCATAATTGCTCTTATTACATTTGGGTCAGTTCCTTTCAGAGGTGCTGTTCCTCTGATTTCCATCAGCCTAGAAGAATTTTGACTCAGAATTTCATATAGATTTATGGAGCATGTTTTGCTTTGTTCAGCTCCCACATATTCTTGAGATTTATTCATGCTATTATACCTATTGATTACACATTTATTTTTATTTTTATTATTTGCTGATCGATAAATACATTGTATATTTGCCTGTCCTGTTGCTAGGCATTTAGGTTGTTGCTCAAAGTTGGTTATTAAAAGTAAAATGAGGGGCAGGCACGATAATGTAGTGGTAAAGTCTTTGCCTTGTACGTACCAGGACCCCATATGGGCACTGGTTCTAATCCTGACGGCCCCACTTCCCATCCAGCTCCTTGCTTGTGGCCTGGGAAAGCAGTCGAGGACAGCCCAAAGCCTTGGGACCCTTCACCTGCGTTGGAGACCCAGAAGAGCTCCTGGCTTCTGGCTTTGGATTGGCTCAGCTCCAGCCATTGCAGTCACTTGGGTAGTGAACCATTAGATGGAAGATCTTCCAATCTGTTTCTCCTCCTCTCTGTATATCTGCCTTTCCAATAAAAATAAATAAATATTTTGTTTAAAAAAAAAGTAAAATGAGTAAACTGGGTACAAGTTTCTTTCGGGGGCATAGGCTTTCATTGCTCTGGGACAAGTTCCTGGGAATACAGTTTCTAGGTCAAAGATACAATTTATTTTGAAATATAATGTTGTATTAAAGCAGAACTAGTACAAGCCAGAAAATAATTCTTTTATAGTTCCTTGAGATTTAATCTTGTTGGATTATCATCCACTTTATTATTTAGGCTTTTTCTTTTTAAATTGGAAACTTGCCTGCCTTAAGGGAATGTAGAACTGCCCTTGGTGTCGCCTGTGGCAGCACAGCTGTGTAGCAGCTTCTGTGGGTGCTTTTGTTCCCATGAATGTTAGGAACTTGCAAAATGAAGAATTATGCACTCTAAGTGAACTCCCACATAGCCCAAGTTGGTGTCACCAGGTGACAATATATTTAAATCAAGACAAGATGTCTTGGTGTTTTGTTTTGCTTTTGTTTCTCCTACCCCACAATATGAATTAAGGATCATACAGGTGCAAAGCACCTAGGTAACTGGTTATGCACTATATATGTGTATGTAGAAATGCAGTTATATAAAGAGAGGAGAGGCAGACAGACAGATCGTCCATCTACTGATTCAGTCCCCCAATGACCAGCTGGGCTGCTCTGAAGCCCAGCAGTCAGGAATTTTTTCCAGGTCTCCCATGTGGGTGCAGGGACCTCCATTGTTTTCCCAGGCCAACAGTCAAGAGCTGGATGAGAAGTGAAGCAGCCAGGACTCGAACCAGTCCCCATGGGATGCTGCCACAGCAGGCGCAGGCTTAGTCTGCCACTGTCACAGCCCTAATTATATGCTTCTTTGCTAAGCCTTTCAGGGTTCCATATACCCAAACATGCTTAAGAATCGCGGATCATCCAGACCAGCAATTCCCAGGTGTGGCTGCAGATGAACATCAACTAGGGAGTGTCAAAATCATGGTGCTTATGACATACTGAAGAACTACTTAATCCTCACTGCCGGGCATGGATTGCAGGAATTAGCACTGTTAAAATCATCCCATGTGTTGCAATGAATGACCAAGAATGAGAAAAATGGATCGCTCTCTGTCATATGTAGCACAGCCAAGAGCCCCACTGTCTGAATCTCTGGGTTCTTGTTCTATATTGACAGAATTATCACGACATTGGGAAGTATTGAGGAAAGAACGTGTGTATCCTTTACACAACAGTGCCTTGATTATGTGGAACCAAGATGCATTGTCATAATTATTTTTCTTGATCTTCTTGCCTCCCCCATGAAAAAGGCGTGCATATTTAATCTGTGCTTTGGATGAAAAAATTAATGTTTTAGTTGCCTAATATGATCATTTTATGTAAAGACATTTAATAAATCCTCTCACTTGTTAATTTTATCCAGATATTCACATGAATCTCACTGCTGAATCAAAGCTAGTCCCAAGCATGAGGCTCATGAACGTGAGCTTTATTTTAAGCAAGAACAGTACCTATCATCTTAGCCTACCTAAAATCGTTGTTGTGAGGCTTTAAACAATGGAATTCTCTAAAATACTGAATTGACCTTAACTTATATAAATATAGTATACATACACCATTTTAGAATGCTTATATTTCATAAAGTGAACTTCCCTTTCTTGGAGAAAGGACTTATTAAGATGTTCTATTCGAATTTATGAAGTACATGTTGAGGATGTTTCCGCTTCATGGGATTGGATTTCTACTTCAAGGACAACCTTGCTATTTGTTTTTCATTGACTAGCAGTGATCTCAGACCCAAGCTGACTGGGAGTGAGAAACTGCACTGATCTCAGACACGCACAACTAACCAGAAAAGCAAAGGAAGCCCACATCCTCAGGGCACTGTTGGCATAACTTCTCCACTGGAAAATAGACAGGACAGACTCATCGGGGCACTGAGCACAAAGGACAAGAGGACAGACAGGTTGCCGTGTCTTGGTGCTGCGTGGTGTTCTCCAAGCAAGGCATCTCCATCTTACCAGCGTAAGGTGAAGACAGTGCCACAGATACTGTCACTGGTGGCTTTGAATGGGGGAGAAGTCCACAGTACCCACTGGCTTTGAGTCTCATCTGCAGAGCGAGAGGTATCAGGTAGGAGATGGGGACTACTTGGTCCTGTGTAGGGAGGCAACATTACCTCCCTCACCTGCATCCACAAGGCACTAGACTTAACTTGCTAACATTGAACATGCACACCATCGTTCAACTACAAAGCAATTCACATCATTTTTCAGGTAGGGCATTTGGCCTAGGGAGGTTAAGTGTGGTAGACGGTGCCTACATCTCACAGTGTCCTGGTTCAAGTCCTGGATCTGCTTCATATCCTGGGTTTCTGTTCATGTACAACCTGGCAGGAGACACTGATGAGTAAAGTTGTTGGATTTTCTGCAGCCCTTACAGACTAACAAATCTAGTTCTGGGTTGCTGACTTTGGTCTGGCCCAGCCCCAGTTGCTGTAGGTGATAGGGAAAGTGAACAGTGAAGTCTCTCAAATGAGTTGTAATATTTTTTTTTTCTTATTTCTTGTTTTAACTGTGAGCTCCTTACCTGTCGTGCCTACTTTACACTGCCTGCCTGTACTAAGTGGATTTCAGTTTTTGGTGAAATATGGTAACTTGGTGTAGCACATGTATTGAAATAGATGAGTCCATATGAATGACTCAATACCATTGTGGTAAAAAGTTACACTTAAACACTGGCTTTAGTCAAGAAAACTCTTTAGACATCCAGTTTTTTTTTTTTAAATTAATGATACTTAATGTAGCATAGCTCCTGGGGCTTACCTACAAATAGGTTCATGGTGCCATTTGGATTGTGCACTAACTACATTTTAGTGCAAACCAGAAAACTAGTCACAATGCCAATGACTTTTTTTCCCTTGTCTTCTTCAAAGGCTATTTGGATTGTCCATTGATAACTTCAAGTCAGTCTTTAGTAAGTGTATTGTGATTTGTCTAATTATAAGCACATCTAAATCTATATTAAATCTCTTTCATGGTCCTACAAACCCTATCATACATGAAGATTTTGAACTCTAAATGGAGGAGTAGCTTGAGCAGCATGGAGTATAAATCATTTGAACAACCTAGCTGTCTCCCCTCCAGCTGAATCAAAGCACCAATCATGCCTCTTTTGGAATTTCACCAGGCCATAGCCTTTTGCTATGTGCCCTTTTAGAAGCCCCTGACCATTCACCATGCTGTTGGCCTACTGCCATCCTTTCTAGCACTCTTAAACTATAATTGGCATTTGCTTGGCTATGAGTCAGTTAACTTTATTGCTGCCTTTCCCAGTTGTCTTAACCATCGAATGCCTTGACAGTTGGCAAATGCAGCCAACAGTCCTGATTTGTCACATAAAATCTCTTGTATGAATATTTTCCTCTAGGAAAAGTGAAAGTGAAATCTCATCCAGTCCCACCCTCTTTCCAAAACAATAAACATTTCCTGGCCTCCACATTTCCCTTAATCATTTAAAGCAGTGCAGTTGTTATGGAATGGGCAGCTGAACCCTATGCCTGCCTGGGCCATCTGTTGTGCTGTTCAGTCTTTAAGAAGATGATTCAAGTGACTGCAGTTCATGGCAGAGGGTGGATTCTATCAGGGAATGGATTTTGGTACTGTGTCACAGAAATCATAATTCTAGAAACTTCAGAAGGGCATTTTTATTTGTTTAGCAGTACTTAAAAATAGTGGGAAAATAAGTCCTTTCCCTAAATACTTGTTTCTGGTTTTGTAGATTTTGTGACGTTGTATGTGCAAGTTACATGCGATGACACAGGAGATCCAAACAGTTTTAGTATTCTATTTTCTTAGGACTATATTTTCTATTACATAGTGGTAGTCTCAGACCTACAATAGAAGGTCTGAAAACTTATACATTACATATTAAGGGAAAAATAGTGAGAATAAAGGTATTTTTATTAAATGAAATTACTCAAGTAGCTTTTAATTATTATTATCAACTATATTCCTGGTTTGCATTCATGAAAATAACTGATTTTTTTAAAGCAGGCCTTAACCCAGGAATATAAACATCTTGTTTTTTTTTTCAATGTCAATGAAGTGCAAATACAGATTTTGAGTAGTATGCACATCTTCAAACTTGAGGATATATAAATATTACAGAGAGTTTAAGCCATAATTCCCACTCAGGGAAGATAACTTTTATGTGATCTCATGTCAAGGAAATACATGATTCAGTTCAGACAAATGTTCAGTGCAAAAATAGAAGCAAGGCTAGCAGTAAAAGCTGCAAAGCCACAATTGGTTATAATATAAGAAAGATTTCAATTATGAGGAATCCAAAAATGGAAACATCTGCCTCTTCAAGTAGCAAAGTAAATTAAATCTGGAAATATTAGAAAAAGAGTGTGGAAGTCTCAAAATCAAATCTACACTTTGAAGAGTTGAACAAACGGTCTCTTAAAACAACATAAATATGGACATTAGTGATATGTGGGAAAAGCAGGTTAATGAAGAACAAGCATATCTTCCTTCTTTGTGCCGTGGAGTAAATATACATTCTTAATTCACTTCTGCAAAGCAGGGCTCCATCAGAGCTGATCCATGAAGAATAACCTGAGACAGACAGGGAGGAGCGGGAAATGGAGATCGTTTTGCAGAGTAATTTGACTTTGCTTATAAGCACTCTGATTTGTGATCCTAATGTTTTTGAAAGGAGAAATAATTTAGAGTATAATTTAAAAGGCTAGCGTTTGGCATCCCTTGGAAGGTCCTTATTCAACCCCAGGTCAATTTCTAAGACTTCAGAAAGATGAGTTGTTGAATAACAGGGTCACAGTCACCATCACGTTGAAGAACATGAGCATGTCTGCAGCACTTTGGAGGAAAAAAAATAAGGCGAGTGAATGATCCAAATATTTTCATAAAGTACCACCAAGTTACAGATGCATATTTCTTACTACCTTCCTTTTTTATTAGCATCTGTATATTTTGTTGGCCGTGAGAGTGTTGCACCTTAAACAAGTGTTTCCCAGTCTCACTTGCAGATGTAAAGTTGCTTGTGATTAGCCAATGAAACATGAGTGAGGTCGTAAAGTGCCAGAAGAGCGGATCACTCCATAGATAAGTTATCTCTGTTTTTGTTTTTGGTTTTTTCTCGTTTTGAGCTATGAAAGCCAGTTTAAAAGCACACCGACAGAACAGAATAGCAGGAACCTGCTTTTGCTTTCATGCGGTTATTGTGTTCTAGTTATATTATTATTCCTGGATGGCCTACTTCTAAATTTCTAATGTGTAATAGGTAAATAAATTCCTAACATTTCAGCTACCAAATCACATCTTTGTTTTAAATCACCTGAAATCAATGTCAGGAACCTGTGTTCAGTCCATGTGGTCAAGGCCACAGGTTGTTATGTCTATTCTGTACGTTAGGTTCTGCCTTTATATTTGCTCCAACTGTAGGCCTCTTTCTCTAAATAAGGAGAAAATACGTGTTGACAATACACTTTCCCACAAGGAGTAGATGCAATAATAATTTACAGAAAGAGCAAAAAGGAAATGATCTTTAAGTCCAGCAAAGAAATTTACCTGAAGAATGTGTTGAATACTCCGATTTTGAAACGTCTTTCTTATAGTATTTTGAAAAGTCTTTTCCACCCTAAAAGTGAAGTCATTCTGTTTTCCTGTGTAATAGATTTCTGTTCAAGAAAGCATTGGTCCAAAATTCTGATAACTTGTTTCTTGTCCAAAGTAATGCGTGGCAGGGGTTTTCCTCATGCAGTTTACTCCATCTTTCATTGTCCTCTGTCCTCTTGTGTTCTATTCGATTCTTAGGCACTCAAAAATTTACCTAAATATGCCATATAAGTCACTTGAAACCATTCTTAGAACTGAAGAAAGCTGTAAGAAAACACAAATAGTTTTTGTTCTAAAAATAGCTTTTATATTGTAACACAAATAGCTGTTATGATTCTCCATTATAAAGCTTCTGTTGTATTTCATAAATTAAAGATAGACAACAATTTTTAACAATTTGGAATGCTTATTATAATTCTGTATTAGGAGTGACACACAGAAAATTGTGCACTTTCTTCCAAATGATGAACTATTGAAATAAAGATGAGGAGAAGACTGAATTGAAAGTAGTTTATAAAGACAAATGACTGTGCCCTCACCAGGGAGAGAAAGAGAGGGAGGGAAGAAAGGAGAGGTACAGAGAAGTGGAAACAGAGAGAGGAGAGAGAGATACAGAGATGAGAGAGAGAGAGAGAGAGAGAGAGAGAGAGAGAGAGAGCAGGAAAAAGAGACCAGATACAATGTGAGTTACATTTGTCAATGAGCATTGTAAATAAAAGATCGAATCAACAGCTCAGGGAAAAGCAGGGAAGGCATGTAGTAACGATGATTACAATGACTGACAATATTGACCTTGTAGTAAGAGTCCGTCATATTCTGTATTACATGAACTGATCATTTGATAATTGACAATAATTACATCACTGTACTTTGCTTGTCAATCAATATTGAATGAATAAGTTTTGCGGTGGTAAGTAACAGTTTTTGAAAGGCTAACACACCTAACTTGAAGGGAAAAGGTCAGGGATGGGAAGAGATCAGAAACCATGGAAAATCATGTGAAGGAAATGAATGAGTTTAGAACATTTGAAACCAGTGTGTTCAGATCACAATCCAATCCTACTTAATCCAATAAGAGCTGCTGATCTTCAAGTAACCACAGACTCCATCAACTTCAAATAGCTTTGAGACGTGTAAATCTCCCTCATCATTGTATTTTGGAAAGCGTTGCCTTGACACTGGCCCAAGGAACCACAATTATTTTCTAAAAATGGCAATCCTAGTTCTCTATAAGTAGTTCCAGGCAGAGAACATAGTCTAACTGTTACAAATATACCATGCAAAAGTTCCTGAGACTTCCTGACTTCCAAAACAGGACATTGAGTAATTAAGAAAAACTTTGCATTACTTGTCTTGATTCACTGGAAAAAGTAGTTTTCTTGTGGTTAGTATATTCACAAGGGTGTAACACAGGGCCATTTGTCTTGGCTCCACCTGTTGACAATGATCAATAATAGGTTTTAACACTCAGCTACATAAAAGATTAGCACTTACTTTCCATTGGAAAACATTCTTTGGAATCCATACAATCATTTTAGAATCTGCTATAAAGATTCTTGCTCTGCAATTTATAGAAACATAAGCCTAAAGCACTTGATGTTTCAGACATGAAATTACAATAATAGGGAAAATATGTCCTAATCCAGCCAGCTACTTGGATTAGTGTTCTCTTAGTATGGCCTGCTTTCAGAGTCTTAAAATGCATCTAATAATAATACTAATAATATGACTAATAATATATTAAATACAAGCATAGATGAATTGAATTTCAAAGTTTTGGCAAAAGGAGACCTCAGCACAGCTTACCCAAGAATATTGCACAGCCCATTCTTTTAGTTGTATTATACATAGAAATGGCTGTATACTACGCATCATTTTACCAATAAATATATAAACATTTTCATAATAGTGAGATAAATGTTAGCCTGAATGTTGTTGCAATATAAAATGAACTTGCCTAGAGGATGGTCAAAATGCAGTCAAGCTTGATGGAATTTCTGGAAATCGACTTAAATAGCATCACTTTGGCAATTAGACAAACAAATACACAGAGGAATGGATATCTGTGAAACTTTGTTTTTGTCTTCTAAAACGACTCTACGATTAATCCATAAAATGAATGCCAAACTTTTTTGTGATTAAAGCATTAGTGAATAAGTGGAAACATTCAGAAGATCTTAATTTAAGACCCTGTTAGGCTGTGTATCTAAGAATAGGTCACTATAATTTTCTAACTCTCATTTTTCTCATTAAAAATAAAAATGTGCAATCATTCATAATATGATTAATGTGCTTTTGTCCCATCCTCAGAAAACTGAGACCTACATCATTTGAATGCATGTTTTGAGTGTTAGAAAAAAACTCAGTGTGTTTGGGAGAGGGAAGATGTTCGTGGTGCAGTTTGTGGTGCAGCCACTTGAGATGTGAGCCTCTTGTATCATGTTGCCTGGGTTTGTTCCCAGCTCCACTTACAGACCAGCTTCCTGCTATTGCGCACTCTGAACTTGATAAGTTAAATACTTGGATTCCGAAAGTCAATGTGGGAGGCACAGATTGAGATCCAGCTCACTGGCTTTGGCCCTACCCAGTCCTGGCTGTCACAGGAGTTTGCAGAATGAATCACCAGATACATTCTGGCTTGCGCCACTCTCTTTGTCTCAATCTCTCTCTTTCAAATATAAAATAAATCAATCAAATTTTTAAAAGAAAATTAGTGCAAATGCTAATAAGAATCTTTAAATGTGGTCAAGTGCAAAACTTCCCTTCTCTTGCGTATGCACACATACGTGTGTGTGTGTGTGTGTGTGTGTGCGCACTGATGCCAAGTCCTGTGAAGAGATAACTATTGACTTTTTCCATTCTGACTCCCAATCTTCCCCTAGGAAATATTATCATGTTCATGAGTCACAGGAAAGAGAATTGAAAAGATATGTACACCTCACTGTGAGAAAGATATCTGGCCCATTGAAGTAAAAAATGTGTTTACAGGACTTGCATCCATATAGAAAAAATGGGGAGAACAAATCTTTGGGGATCCCTGCTCTCTATCATTGCCACGCCCACCTTTGAAGTCTATGGCCTAACAAGCAGTCATGTGAACAGGTTGTAAAATCAACAAACAGCGAAATTGGTTGTTTAAATCCCACCCATGTATCTTCAGAGATCCTTCACTCTTCTACAATAAGATGTTTCGTTCAAACAAATGGCACAGAAAAGTAAAAGCTAATAGAAAGATGAAGACACACACACACAATTACCAAAGAAACATTTTTTTTTTCCAGAGCAGCAACTCAGACTGTGCAGTAAATACCACAAATCAAAGACACCTTGACATGGAACAGAAGCTGTTCTTAAAGCTGCTGATCAAGCTGAACTCTGTAGGACACATGAATTCTTTCCGCTGTTGCTTCTTTAGTATTCAAGTCAGCCTTAACACGAAAGGATGCTAGAGGCTCAGTCTGTGAAAAGACATTTCAGCCGAGCTTTATTTTTAGTGGAACTATTGTTTGCAGATTTTTAATGCACATAATTAATTGAGTATATATTTAATTAAATACAAAGTGTCTGCAAAGTGGTATTTCGTTAATGTGGCTGCAAGTTGCTGATGTTTTAATACAGTTCATGGAAAAATAGATATAGTTGACTAAATCATGAAATTAGTAACATTTTACCATATGGTATTAGGACAGTCCTAATATGAAAAACAGATGTCATTACTTTTATACAGGATATATTAATATTCCCACTAGAAATGGGCATGTATTTTCAGATTTCCTTAACTACTCCCTGATACTATTTTACTTTTCAAATTAATTTTTGAAACGCTATCATTCCTATCCCATGACTTAAATTTAAGTTGGTTGTGCAACTTTTTGGTAAATAATTTGCTTTGTTTCATTTAAGGTTTAATTATAAAAAGAGAGTAAAACAGAATTTTGACATTCTTTTTAAATTATTTGCCTTGGAAAGAATAATTAAGTTCTATTAACTGACATGATTGAGAAAAACAATGTTTTCTGATCTAGAAAGAAAATGTGTTCCAATATTTCACATCATTAAATGTGGACATGTATATTTATTTGGAGGGATGAGCTATTATTACAAACTCAACCATTGTCATTCGAGTCAGGGAATACCAACTGCAACTTTTTCCAGAGTTTCAGCAAAAATGATGTATCATCCTTAATGTCTTATCCAACTGCTTGGTGAGACATACTACCTTTCTCCATTTAGGAAATAAAAATAGGCAAATGTACTTAGCTATTCATATTATTTTCCTCTATCTGTCATCTCTATTACGAATATCCTTCACCATTGAATGGTTAAATAAATTCTGCTGTTCTTGAAGTTAATCATAGAAATGGTAATATTCTGTACATTATTGATACTGTGTCTTCCAACTTTATACATCTATATCTTTCCTCTAACGGAAACATGAAGAACACTATCATCTTCTAAAAGAATTTTAACTTTAAATTTTTCAAGTAATTCAGCAAGTACTGAGCACGCCTTATAGAGCAATAGTTTGGGTTATTCCAAAGATTATCGGTGGACCAAACAGCTTGTGATTCAGGGGCTGATGGGTGGCAAATGTAGGATTCTGTAAGTGATTGTCTCCTTGTTTCTCATCTTCCCCTTACACAACACTTCTTATTTTCAGTAGACAAATTGGCAGATGTGAGTATACGACACTGAGTCGGAAGGAAGACATTTAGACCTGTGTGTCTGGCATCTATTTTAAGTCTGTTGTGATATCATTCTGCTTAAACAAATCTTGAAGAGTCTGACTTGGTAAACAAGGAAAACTTTTTCTTTGTTTTAGCTCAGACTTGTTAAAGTTATCTTTGAGAAACAAACTTAAGTTTTCTTCTAGCACTATTTCAATAGCTGCTGACACTTACGATGAAGGTCATTTATTTTTTCTTAATGTTCTCAAGAACATTTTAACTCTTTATTTTCAAAAATTTACTGTACAATGATTGTTTGACATCATCTAGCATACCGAAAAGGATTTCCAATTCGATTTCATCAACATAGAAAGAGGGCCTAATGAAAAATTCACAGGTGAGAAGGCATTCTCTTGGTAGAAGTCACATTGTATCGTGTGTGTGTGTGTGTGTGTGTGTGTGTGTGTGTGTGTGATATTGTACTATGTTACATGTTTTCTTTCTTCAAAACCACAGTCAGCCTGACTAGAAATACAAGCACTGCAAATTGTGCTAAATGCCCTATTAGACATTCAAAACTAAAATACTTTCAAGTAAAAACAGTGTGAACGTAAAATTGAACCAGAGTCCTGGGAAAAGCCTCAGAAGAAGGATATATACATGAAAGTCATACAGGCTGATGAGAATTCCAAGTCAACCAGCAAGGATTTCTAGAAAAGGAAAATCTTGAAATCCATGTCACATTCATGAAATAGAAGGCAGTTTACTGTGGTTAAACAAAACAAATGAGGCTGTAATTAGATCATACTAATCACTGGGGGTCCTGTGAACTTGTCCAAGTGTTATCTACTTATTTCCTAGATAAATTTTACAATTATGCACCTGTGTGAAATTTAACACTATCTCCTTTTTATAATGTGTGAATTTTGTTATCTTATGTTAGTTTCAAAGCCACAGTTCCAATCCAGACATTCTGATTTAATAGCCATAACACACATGGGTGTGATGTGTGTGGGGTGTGTGTGTATGTTTTGTTCTGTGCTACTGGGGTGTGATATGATAATTAAGTCAAAATCTGTATCTTTAATTTTCTCTAGGAGTGATTCCTTTTTGAATATGCTTCATAAATAGGCAAATACAAAGCATATGCATTTACAGCATAAGAGGGATATTTTAACACCAGTATACATTGTAGAATAGCAACACCAGGAGATTCGACATATATAAGCATGCTAAATATGGCGAAAGCACTTACAATATTATATTTTAGTTGTTTGAGCTCTAAAATAGATTGACAGTGTAGGCACTGTTATGCACGATGGGTCTCATCAACTGATTCTTTTATGTCTAACTGGACTTTTATGCCCTTTAACAACTACAGGCTTGATATTCTACCTTGCAGTCTCTGCAAACCACTATTTTACTCAACGTCTACAAGTTGGACTTTTTTATTAGCTCCCAGACAAACGTGAGGCCACATGCTTATTCATCTGTCTGAGCCTGCTTATTTCCCTTTACCTGTTCCCCAGGGTCATCCATGATGCCACAAACGATAGGGTTTTCTTAGTTTTACGTTGAATGGTATTTTCTTCACCCACTGATCTCCTGATGGACAGTTGATTGCCTCTCTTATTATGAATAGTGCTACAGGGACAGAGATCTCTTCAGCATACTGCTTTACTCTGCTTTGAATGCATTTGCAGTAGAGGGCTTGCCAGGTCACATGAGAATTCCATTTTTAATTTTCTGAAGAATGTCCAGGCTCCTCCATAAAATGAGTATTTGCATTCCTTCTGACAATACACAGCATTCCATTGTCACTGCATTCTCTCTAGTATAAGTGACCTTCTAGCTCTTCGATAACAGTTATTGTAAAAGATAGAAAGGAGAGGGACAACTTGGGATGGCTACTGTAAAAAAGTATTCTTAACCATCTTAGTACATGATAACCCTTTTGTAGACTATGTTTCCAATCTCAGTTGCAAAGAATCTGATTCGTTTGAACTGAGGCAAGTTCTTTAAATTGCCTTGTTCATTCATTGAGCCAAGAAGTTCTAACCCTTTGGACAACAGCTTGCAAAATGATTCCATTTCAAAAATATCATTCTCATAACAATTATGAGTTGTAAAAAGAATATTTGTCTCAGTTTAAGTAAGTTCCATAAGCACTCTTTTGAGATGGCTGTCAAGTTTGGAGTTAGTAAATGCCTCAATACCATCCATATCAGTATTCTTTAGAAGTTTATTAGTGAACTTATTTCACCTTTATCGAGTCCACCAGCCTCACTCCCTCCTTCCTTCACTCATATTAATATAATTCAAGGTGCTTTAACAATTTCCTCAGGATTACACAGTATGTATCCACCACTACCATAACTATTGTTGTTCAAGGATATCAGATTAAGATTTGTCTTTTTTTCTTTCAAAATTAGAAGTTTCATAAATCTTTCCGTTTGCCTCAACTTTATCTTGTCAACAGAAGTTCAGTTTGCAGGATATATTTGACTCTAAGGCTGTCTGGAAGATCCAGTTCCTGTGTTATTTGACTGCAGAGCTATTCGTACCAGTCTCATATTTCAAAATAGTTACTAAAGCAACTCTAAAGATGATAGCAGTGAAATCTTAGAATCTGCTTCCAACATGTTGATCAAGTCTGGTCCTTTGCTATTATTAGCTTGTAACACTGTGAAAATAAAATTAGAAAAAAAAATAAAATAAGGACACAGGTCCATTTAACATTTTATAACATTTCTGGCTAGAAGTTAATAACTATCATTATCACCCAATTGCAGACAGCCTCAATTATGGGACAATGAAATTATCCAAAAAAAAAAAAAGGAACTGAGAATAAGCTGTGATAATTCTTGCGTTTGAAAAATAACATGCCAAATGCCACAGTCAAATAGAATTACCCAAAACATAAAGACATGAGATATAATAAACAAATAAGTGAATTAGGTGGCTTCATTCCAGTCCAATAGTCAAACAAGCACAGAGAAATGTTTAAACATAAACTTGAGTTTTCATTTTCTTCCAACTCTAAGTAAATCAAATAAAACAAACATTAAGTGAGTTCAAAGTCAGCATAATCACATTTGAAAAATGAACAGACAAGTACAGACATTACTTTCAATTGCACATTTCTACCATTTGCTTAACACGTAAGCTCTATGAAAGGTAGAAGGAAACTGAGTGTTTCGTGCACAGCAGCGAAGGCCATGAGTCCATTCTTAACATTTGTTTGACCCAATCAATTTTAAGGAAGCATTTTGCATGTGTCAAACACTGTTATCAAGGGGTCATCACAGTGGCTCAGCAAGCATGCTCCATGTGCAGTCATGGCATTCCATAGAAGTTCTGGATCGTGTCCTGGTTCCTTTACTTCCCATCCGGTGTCACGTGTAGGGTCTGGGAAAGCCGCAGAAGATGGCCCAAGTTCCTGAGCCCTATACTTATGTGGGAAACCTAGAAGAAGCTTCCCACTCACGGCTTCAGATCGGCTCAGCTCTGGCCTTTGGGCCCATTTGGGTGGTGAATGACCAGATGGAAGAATTTTCTCTGTCTCTCCTGTCTGTATATCTGCTTTTCAAATAAAAATGATAAGTCAATTTTAAAAAACCCACTGTTATCAGACAATAAGAAAGCAATCATTCAAGATGTGATCCTATGTGGTAGTGCAGAGATAAAGTAGATCCGGAAGTGGAAATGGACAATCAATCGGTTTCAGTAAGAAAGTCACTATTCAGTTTGCAAGTGACTAGAGCTGTCCAGTCTTGTGGCAAGAGGAGGCAAACGTACTCCTGGTACAGAAGACAGCAGAAGAAATGGCACCCAGGCAAATAAAACACTTCCGGAGAAACGGAAGAAAAATCTGTGTTGCTGAAACTTGGAACAGCAGAGAAAAATAGTAAGGAACACAATGAGTTAACAGAGAGGGTCTTACTTGCCAAGAAGTCAGCAAAGACAGTTCCCTAATAGGAAGTTTAAGGCCACAAATAAGAAACAACCAAGCACACATTGTAGACATGTAGGAGAACAATTTGTGGTGTTTCTGAATTTTATAGCAGAGAAAGATTCGAATAAAAAGGAGGAACCAATCCATCTAGAAAATTTTAAGTAATCAGTAAGAACGAATGAGTGACATTGAGGTACAAATATGGTTACATATGTTATTAGTCATTCAGTTGAATTTCATATTTGGAAAACATTTAGACTTTCTCCCTTGGAGATCAACCTATTTAAAATTAAATGAGAGAGTATATATGTATAATTAACTGTCTTCCTATATTCTCTCTTGTGATGAGAGAAACTGAATTGATTCAATAATCCTAAAGATTTGTTCTATGCAAAGAAAATAATTTCTGGGCTGGCACTATGGCTCAATGGCTGGATGCTTGCCTTGCAAGCTCCAGCATCCCATATGGGTTTAGGCTCATGTCCTGGCCCACTTCCCATCCAGCTTCCAGATTATGGCCTGGCAAAGCAGGAGAGGATTGCGTAAAGGTACCGTACCCTCTTGGGAGACCCCGAAGAAGCTCCTGGCTTGGGATTTGCTCAGTTCAGGATGTCGGGACCATGGGGAGTGAACCAGTGGGAAGAAGATCTTTTTCTCTCCTCTATATAAATCTGATCTGCCTTTCCAATAAAAATAAATAAATCTTAGAAAAAAAATTTTCTAATCAGGATTGCTAAATGAAGGCCAAAGAGAATGCTCAAGCTGGAATAGGAGGCAGTGTCTTAACCTGGTGTGCCACAAGGCCAGGCCTTGACGGGTATTTTCTTCCCTGTACAACAACTGCACCTGGGAAGATGTCTCTTGATCCTTGTTTTCCGAGTGCACAAAGGTGAGTCTTGTAACTGCTTTGTTTTTGTGCTCCTGGACGCGTTTCTACGATTTATTCTGAACTCTGAGTGTCCCGTGCCAGGGCTAGTTCCCACTGGCAGTGAGGCCAGGGTCCTGTGCCCTGCCGAGGTGGCAGCCCACCTCTGCAGCAGGCTGGTGGTAGAGCGAAGCGTAGGTCTAGACCGACGATTCTTCTCCGTTTTCCGCAGGGTTACTTATCTGCTCCTTTCCGTCCTCATCTGCTCTCCTCATTAACCTAAAATGCAAATGAAACATCTTGGTATTTTTTCCTACATGGTTTCCGGAGTTTCAGAAGCAATTACAAAAAGTGTTAACCCCTTCTTTCTGCAGTTCCTTTTTACAAGCCATGATGGTTCTTTGATTTTTTTTTTTTTTTAATTGTGTGTTTTCTTTGACACTTTCCGGTACCATTGAATCATTCCATGATTTCCTTTGCTTTCCTCAACTGTCAGTGTTTGTACGGCTCCTCATGTTAAAAATGCTCCAAAGCCCTGGCACGTGAGGATGTAGCAGAGCTGGCTAGCCTTCCAATCACTGTCTTGCTAAATACTCAAGCAAGCTCTCATTGAAAGCTGTGGTAGCTGTTGGCTGATGCTTGCTGTTGATGTTAACACTCCCTCGTGCCCTCCTCTGCCAGTTCCTTTCCATTCTACACCGGGAACTTCTTCCTTAAAGATTCGTTTATTCATTCACTTATTTATTTTATTGGATGTCAGATATCCAGGAGAGACACGAAGGTCTTTCGGTCGTGATTCACTCCCAAAAGAGGCCGTAACTTCTTCCGGGTCTCCCACACGGGTGCGGGGTCCCAGGGTTGGGGGCAGCCCTCAGCTGCGTTCCCAGGCCACAGGCAGGGAGCTGAACGGGAAGCAGTTAGAACCCGTGCCCATATGGGATTCCGGCCCTTACCAGGCTAGGACTTAAGCCACTAGGCTCCTGCGCCAGGCCCTCACCCTTAATTTAAACTCTAATTAAGGCAAAGCAGGAAGGATGGTTATTTAGACGCAAGTTTAGCTTAACACTGTTGATTCCTGGCTCTAGCACCAGCTTTCTGCTTCCTGTTAATTTAACTCCTGGGAGAGAAGGGGGCTAGCTCAGGTGCCTGGCTTACTGTCTGACGCAAGAGGCCTGGAGGGTCCGTATCCCTGGCTCTGACCTGGATGCTGTAGCTGCCATCATGCTGGCATTGGGAAGGGAACACTCACTCTCCTCCTTCTCAAAAAAAAGAAGTAAGCAAAAAGAAATGTTTCTATTCAGTTACCCTAGAACCCACCATAGGATAGAAAAGTACTAGACACTGGATAGATACTGAAAAATCAAATAAATTCATTCTTCTGAGTCTTCATCATCAAATTAAATGTGTTATGTGCTAAAATAATTCAAAGAGCACTATTTTTCAATTATCTTCTATGTATGAAGATCTTTAGAGTAGTATATTTTTATAGGACATGAAACCTAAACTTACTGGGAAGTGTGTCTTTCTAGAATTTGAATAATCAGCTGTGATGCTCATTTGCATTATCTTGGCAAAACAACTGACAATAATTACCTCAGTGATAAATTTGAAGGAAGAAAATGGCTCTGTTATCTGGAATTCAAGCAACTGATAACAAATTAAATGCATTTAAATAGAGAATTTATTCTTTAACATTCTAATACTCTGACCCCCCTGGGCAGCCATATTATGTGACAAATAGGGGGCCTGAAAGCAAGGACTTTTTAAATTAGTGCCCTAAGAGCTGATGGAAGGTTTTGAAACTTATCCTTTCAACCGAATAGGATTTTTATGAACACTAGTGGAAGGGAGCTGAGCTGCTTAGTTTTTGAGTGATGGCATTTATATTCCCTTAACAAATTCTTTTGTGTTCATAGGTATGAGTCAAACACCTATTAGTATAAGGGAATTTGCCAGCCTACAAAAAATGATTTTGAAAGTGGGTCATGCGCAGCCTTTTCCCCCTAAATGTTCAGTGTAGAAAGACATATACGTTTTTTTTTTTTTTTTCGATGACTCAAGGAATAGAATATGTATCATGAGAATTCCAAGTATGAGGGTGGTGATTCTGAGTATGAACATTTGCTTTAGGGAACCACTACAGGTTAACAACACATGTTTGGGAGCTGGAATCAGAGACACTTGATTCTTTGCCTACCCCATTAAATCATATGGCTTGGGAAGTCTGCTTGTCCGTATGTCGCATGAGAATCCTTTGGCACGTGTCTTCACTGCCTGCTTAGCAGGTGTACCTCACGTTTACTCCAGGAGTAAGAGAGGTAGAAGGTATGTCTGGGGTGATTGTGTTACATCCAAATATCCCTCCCAGTGAACATTCTAGGTTCACAATTGAGGCCAGCACAGCTGTGCTCTGTCCTGTCTGCCATGCTGTCTCTTCCTTTTCCTCTCTTGTTTCGATTCCTCCTCGTCCTCTGGCCCTTCTGAGGAAGCTTTGAACCAGCGTGGGTCTGAGGACGAATCCGTTGCCCGTTCTCTGAGCGCCTCAACAAGCAATGTTGCTACACAGGTGGGGTTTGGGCTTAGACCCCAACCCTTTGATTGCTCCTTAACTCCAGAGATCATTCTAGCATGTGTTTTGAAATCATGATGTTACACACATAGAATAAATTTGGCAAATCTTAGAAAAAAAAATCAACTGATAATAGTTTGGGGAAGAATTTAAAATTCAAGCTAGGAAATGACATAAAATTTAGAGTTTCAGTATTAATTTGATGTTTAATATTGTATCTCTAGTATCAATTCAACATCTTACGTGACTTCTATAATGTGTGTAAGATTTGTTTGATTAAAATATAATGTTGAAACCTCCAATATCATTAAACTGAACTTCAAACTGAAAAATTTGATACAAAGTGATCAATACAGATACAGACCAATAAAGCAAACAAAATTCTGTTTTTGAAATGCAATACATTTGAGAATTATGAGGTTTTAATTTCATGATATCCTGAAATTATTTTTGTATCTTTTTTGAAGCACATATAAAAATAGTGTTTCAAAATATAATACTGGAATATTTATAAAAGACATTTGTTGTTTATTATTCTGGATAGTACACCTGAAAGCATTCATTCATTATTTTTAAATTCCTAAATGAAAGATATTTTAAAATACGAATTCCAACTTTAATTAGTAGAAACACATATCTTTGTCATTGACAATAACTTAAAGAAATTAATCTTTAGGACTCCTACCAAAATTTCAGGGCCCGGTGCGCTAGCCTATCTAAAGTCTTCATCTTGCACACGCCAGGATCCCATATGGGCACCTGTTTTAATCCCGGCGGCCCTGCTTCCCCTCTAGCTCTCTGCTTGCGCCCTGGGAGAGCAGTCAAGGATGGCCCAAAGCCTTGGGACCCTGCACTCGTGTGGAAGACCCGAAAGAGGCTCCTGGCTCCTGGCCATTGTGGCTATTGGGGATGAACCAATGGTTGGAAGATCTTCCTCTCTGTCTCTTCTTCTCTCTGCATATCTGCCTTTTCAATAAAAATGATTTTTTTTTAAAAAGATAAGTTTCAGAAACTCAGAGGAAAAAGGTTTGTCTTTTCAGTTCAAAATACTGTCAGTGGGAATGCATCAAGAAGCCAGATAACAAACTATTCTTTGCAACAAGGAAAAAGAAAAATAAGAAAAAAAGTCACAAAAAACTCCTTTCCATGCTACAAACATGATAATTGAACCAATTAAAAGACTGAGGCACATTATATGGACTTTGGATTTTTATCAATCCCCAGTCAAAACTACATGCAGGATCATGTATTAGAAGATCTTGTTAAAAAAATATGTATATAATTGGCATCTACTGTGAGCATCAGTAACTGAGAATTTGTTTGGTTCTATGCCTTGATGGGACAAGGATGCGGTCTGGCTCCAGCAAGCATCCGGATTCCCACCTGCAGCCTCCCCTCGGAGCTCTCGCGCTGCCTTTCAACAGCTCAGTCCCGTCTTTTGCAGTTGGTTCCCCAGTCGTAAGACCTAACTACTGAATCACTCAGAAATTCCCAAGATCCTAAAATTATTAAAAAAAAAAAAAAAAACAAGCAAAAAAAAGCGCAGTTTACTGAAAAAACAGGGCCTCTGCCACGGGTTTCTTTTGTTTTCATGTGGGTAGCTAGCCACCTCTTTGCGTTTATCTTGAACTAACTCACTGTGGCCGGGAGTTCACTCCTCATCTCTTAGGTTCCTAAGCCTCTTTCCTAACGTTTAGTACCCTGTTTTCTGCCTCAGGACATGCAGGCAGACTGGGTGGGGTCCACCACAGATAATCCCTTTTCATGGAAATTCTCCTTATATCCCTCAGGCATGTTTCTATAGCAATATACAAACATCTTAACCCAGAAGCTTGGTTAAGGACACCATATATTGTTACGTATTTATGTGTGTAACAAGTGTGAATGTTAACAGATTATGTAATTTTCGAGAAAAGAAACAAAGTCTTATAAGCATTGTTAAAAAAGATCTATTTTTATTGGAAAGACAAATTTACAGAGAGAAGGAGAGACAGAGAGGAAGACCTGCCATCTGCTTTTTCATTCCTTAAGTAGCCACAATGGTTGGAGCTGAGCTGATCCGAAGCCAGGGGCCTCTTCCGGGTCTCCCCCGCCAATGCAGGGTCCCAAGGCTTTGAGCCATCCTCGACTGCTTTCTCAGGCCACAAGCAGGGAGCTGGATGCAAATGGAGTGGCCAGGACACAAACTGACGCCCATATGGGTTCCCAGCTGAGGCAAGGCAGAGATGTATCCACTAGGTCATCATGCTGGGCCCGTAAACAATTTTATATATTCTAAAGAAAACTTTCTGTCCCTAATATTCTATGAACATATGACTTGCCAATAAACCTCATGTTTTATTGACGTATCTGTGTTGTCCTAATAGAAAGCTGAACAGTCATAAGGTTTTAAAAACATGATTTTCTCAATGCCTTTTCTTCTTGAACTTCAGCAACAGAAGAAATAGGTAAGATGCAAGTAAAATGATTAGTGTTTATTTTATAGCAATGACAGCAGATGAATTTTATTTTACAGATAAATGACATTTTAAATATTTATGATTAGAACCTAGTTTTTTTCCCCCCCCGGGGATGTTTGATCTCTGCCTTCTTTGTGATTTAATCTCATTCTCAAAGTAAATGAAGTAGTCTGAGCTAGTTTTCTTTTACTTTTATTGTATTATTCAGAATTTTAAATTAGTGTGAGACATTTGGCCTCGTGGTTAAGGCATTGGTTAAAAAAAATCATATATTTCTATGTATTTAAAAATTTGCAATTTATCATTAATTGATATGCAGGTGTACAGTGCAGAGAAAGCGGAATTTGGGGAAACTAGAGTTGTTAAGTCTAGAAAGCTCACTTGGCTTTCTGTTTTAACATTTTGAAAATATTACTTGGTAATGACACCGCATGTTATTTTTTACATGGTAATAAATGGTATATAAAAAGTACACCCATGTCTAATATCATAAGAAAAAAATATCTTCACAAGTTGCAAAAATCTTTTTTTCATCAGATCTAATATACCACACAATCGTGTTTGAAGTTAGAAGTCAGAAGGGGACATAACACACAGCTAAGTTTCCATTACTTGTTACCTGGTTGGCATTATATTTTCCGCAGAGTATGAATGAGAAAGGTAGTGTTTTAACTACAATCAGGATTTTTCAAGCAGCAGCTAGATGAAGGGAAAGCATGAGGAAATAAAACTGTTAGTTAACAGTTTGCATCATACTGTCATTTATGTAGATAACTTTGTCTAAATTCAGAAAGCATATGATGAATGTCCTGCACTAATATTTCTTAAAAACCGGAGTTCACACACACAAAAAAGGAATAATTTAATCATATCATCAAACTGTGAAAAATCCAACCATGGATAATAAAAATGAAAACAGAAAAAGAAGTTAGCTTGGATACATTTAATGGACTTTAAAAGATCCTGATACACAGACATCTTTAACTGTCTATATTTGATTTAATAAATGCACATTGAAAGCATTTCACAATATTATGAATTTATAAAACTGCATTTGTTGTCCTGTGGATCATATCATACCCAACTTTGGAGGCCTTAAATCGTTTAGCATCTCCTGGCTTCTCTGAGTCAGGAATCTGAGGGTGACTGTTGGGCATGTCGAGCTCAGAGTGAAACTGAATTCTAGCTGCATCTCTTAATTCTGGTTTGGTACCAACGAAGACTCTTCATGCAGCAATGATGGCCCAGGGAACTGGGTCTCTGAGAACCACCTTAGAGACCTGGGCTACTGGATTCTTGGGTTTCTGTGCCAAACCCAACCAAGTTGCTTTGGACATTTGTTAAGTAAACCAGTGGATGAGTTTGATGTTTCTCTTTCTCTCTCTCTCTCTCTCTCTCTCTCTCTCTCTCTCTCTCTCTCTCTCTCTCTTTCTCTCTCTCTCTCCATTCCTCCCAAATTTCAAATGTAAGATTTAAGAATAAAATTCCTGTCATTTCTAACCTCTGATGAATCCTTCCATTTGCTAAATGACTATTAGTTTAATGTGACATCTTCAGCCTGCATTTTCTGGAAGCAGCACAGAGTCATAGCTACCTGCTCTTGTGTAGAATTTTTGTGCTAACTCATGTCACTCCTTGCTGTGTGTCTATTCCTGCCTGATTTGAGTCAGATGAATCTGAATCACTTGTGTTCATGTCAAAGTGATGGCTGAGTTCATGAATTCTACTTCACTGCACACAGTTTGTGAAAGCTGTGACACTCCCTCTGTTTCTCACTCACTGGTTTAACAAACCCTTGTGATAGACTGTATCATATATGCATAGAGTGAATACATCTTAAAATGCAGCTGGATGAATTCTACAACTGGCAAAAGCTCTATCAACACTAAAATCAACACAGAGAGCATTACTAATGCCCTCAGGTCCTTCTGCTTATCTTGACAAAACTAACACAAAGCAACAATTATTATGGATTCCGTGATCAAAAATCAGTTTGTTTTGTATTAGAGCTTGATGCAAATGAAATTTAAGAGTATGCATGTTTTCCAATAAGATAATGCGATATAATCTATAAACCAACAATTAATGTCAGAATACTTAAGATCTACATCGAAAAACTGTAAAACCTACTATACCCTCAATACGCTAAGTTCATCCGTAATGGGGAGGGAGTGGAGGGAAGTCTTTCAGGACCATAAAAAGAGTGAGGAAAAAGTACAATATAGCCTATCAAGATCAAATCTGGTAATTCATAGACAACAGACTCAAAGCAGCACTAAACAATAGTAAAACTACTATACCAATGCATGAAGGGGGAATCGGGTACGATCCTGACAACCTCTTAACAGGAGGTCATGTGCGTGGAGCAGAGGGGCACTCCAGAGTGGAGCAGGTGGTAAGGAGGAAGCTTGGATCCCAACCAGGAAGACTCCCAGACCTTCACCACAAACTATTAATATGAGCAACAAGGACTATATCCCAACTGCCAAAGAGGCCACAGGGAACTGGATGCCCTCGGAGGCCGAGTACTCTGAGGTCACCCACCCCCAACCAGAGCTTCCGCAGGGGATGGAAGAAGTCCAAACACTACCGTGCAGAAACCAACGTCATCGGAAAGACAACCAGAAGCCCTGAGCGGTCCGCAGACACAGAAGAACAATAAACGTCCTTCCTGACCAGGGAGGAGAGCTTTCTCTGGTCCGAGCCTGGCTCCACCTCTGGACCCCCACCCTCCCTCGCAATGACCATCGGGATCGCTCCGAAAACCCCTCAAAGCAAACAATCATACAAACTAAAAAAAAACTAAAATAAATAGACAAACAACAAAAAGTAGAGCTTGGAATCTGACAGGAAAGAGCTGGCGTGGATTGGCTCATGCCTCATTGGGTGGAACACAAAGATTAGTCACTCCTCACCATGGTGTTGAGGATTTTCCTGCCCCCCCTCCAAACAAAATGTTCTGCACCTTAATTGTCGACAAATGTCTTGTTAGAGTTACAAGCCAGTCTAGATTATCCTAAAATCTGCCAAGATCAGCAAAATTATACTTCAACACAACAAATGGCTAAATACTAAAATGAAATAGACACGAGACAGCTGAATGGTACCTTATAGCCATTTTAAGGTATATAGCAGCCGGTCCTGTATATAAACTAAAATTGAAATGTCAATGAGCTAATCATAGGTTGTGGTTAAGAACTTGCTTTTTTTTTTTTTTTTAACATACTGGTTACTCAAAACCATGTCAATTCCATAACGTTGCAAATTGCTGTTGATGTTATATTGGGACTCTTAATTGACTGAGATGGTATTCTATCAGCTCTAACTTCGGACCAGAAATGGTCTCCCCAAGAAACTGTTCAACCCATCTGGACAATAAGTAGCTGGACTCTATGCTTGGTATATGTTTGCAAGGAAAGAATCTTGATTGAATTTGAACTGTAATACTGCATCAAGGTGGAGGAATCCACCAGGGGGGAGGGGCGTGGAGAGGGGTGGGGGGATTCCCAGAGCCTGTGAAACTGTCACATAATGCAAAATAATTAATAAAAAAAGAGTATGCATGTTTTCATTGAGGCATCTTTCCCTCACTCTTATGCCCTGAGGTTCATGCATGTTGCTATGTGCAGCATTAGGTCCATAATTCTCATCTCTGTATGGCATTGCATTGTATGAAAACAGCACACTTTGGCCATTTTCTTCCAGCTGAAAACTCAGCTTGGAGCTATTTTGGATGATGCTGCTGCAAATATTTTTAGACTTCATTTGGTTCACATATGTATTACATATGTAAAGAAGGAATTCTAGGACCTTCAAGCATGAACATGTTCAAATTAGTTAGATTATCAAATACATTCCCCAAATAACAGTATCAGCTTCTAATACCATCAGTCATCTATAAAAATTGGAATTGTTCCATAGCTTTAATAACACCGTGCATGAATATTCTGTGTCTTTCATTTTAGAAATTGTAGCTAAATTATGGTTTAATCTATGTTTATTACATAAATATAAATTATTTAATTTCTGTACTTTTCTCATAACCAAATATAGACTTCTTGACATGCTTATTGGTATCTTTTTATGTGCTTTTAATTAATTTTTAGGGAAGAGATTGCTGAATATTTACCCCATCAAAAAATTGAACTGTTCTTATTTTTGAAATTGAATTATTTGTAGGAAATATTTCTATGTTACCCACATATTATATATATGTATATGTGTATAATTCATAGGTAGAGGCATGTATTCTCTCAATCTATAGCTTCCATGTTTATATTTACTATTGGGTTTTCAATAGAATAACTATTTAATTTTAACAAAGTTGACTTTCTCAAATGGCAAATGTTCAATCTTTTACTGGAATTTCATTTTTGAAGTGTTGCTTTTATATAGGAATACAATTGGCTTTAGGTTGAATTGTCATCCCAGGAAGTTTCTAAATTCATATACCAACTTGAGTCAGACTTGCAGACTAGTGGAAGTTCTACATACACTATTGTTTCGTATGCAAATAACGACTTTTTGCTTTCCAGTTTGCGTATGTTAGTATGTGCCAGTATCCTTTGCCTATTTGTACTTTCAAAGTCTTCCAACATGGTATTAAATAAAAGTAGCACTAAACAATATCCTATCTTGTTTTGAACTCATGAGATAAATATTTGAAAATTCAGCATTAAGAATGGTGAATGCTTGTAGGATTTTGTAGATAATCTTCATCAGACTAGAAAAGCTCACTTCTTCTAAGTATGCCTATGCTTCTATTATTTTGTTGAATAAAACAATCCCTGAATGGATTACCAAAGCCATGTTTTCCAAGAGAATAAGAGGAAAGCAGATACTGTGAGGATTAACATTTCAACCAGTGCAGACGAGTTCAGAGGGGAAAGAGGAACCGTGACTGCTTTTCCTCATCAGACATGCCAACTCAGAATTGGCAGAAGAAGAGAATACTAGTTTGGCTCAAGCACTTTGGCTGTTTGTGGGGATAAGAAGTCAGTAGATGTATTAGTAGTCATGCAGGGATCAAGTCATAAGGTGAAAGACTGGTATTATGTAAAACAGCGTCAATCTCTTAAGAGGAGCACATGTCAAAAAAAAAAAAAGAGGAGAGCATATCTCACATATTGAAGCTACAAGAAATGGAAAAACTGAACCAAGACATTTCACAGGACCTGCACTGTGGCAAAACGGGTAACACTACTGCCTGCCAGGGCAGCATTCCTTATGGTCACTGGTCCAAATTAGGCTCCGCTGTCAATCCAGCTCCTTGTTAATGGTCTGAGAAATGTGAAAGCTGTTAAAGGTCCAGAGCCTTGCCATGCACTTTGGAGATACCCTAATGAAATTCCTGACTCTGGGCTTCATCTTGGCCAAGCACTAGCACAGCGGTGGTTTCGGCCATCTGCGGATTGAACCAGTGGATAGATCTCTCTCTCTCTCTAGCTCTTTCAGTAAACTCCTGATCAACTTTTTAACATGGTTTGTGTTATAGCAGCATATGACCAATATTATAGAATAACAACAATAGACATATGGCTAATATCCTCAAGAAAATGCAAGAAAGGGAGAGAATATTTATAACTAGAGAACTTCAGAGGAAAATTGGAGCCTGTAAATACTACAAAACAATGTTCTAGAACAGAAAACGTTTTATGTTAGTGGATGAATTCAAATGGTAAAATAACTAAGATTAAGCAGGATGGATAAGATTTCTGAACCAATGAGCAGGTCAATATAAAATACACAAAAGGAAGCACAGAAAATATCAGGATGGGGTGTACAAACATGTTTTTAGAACAAATTTGTGAACATAATTATAATTCTATGCCACCAACAGGAGTTTCAGGATGAACTGAGTGAGGAAATGAGAGGTTAGCATTATCTGTAGACAAAAAAAAAAGTTGGATCCATTTTTTTTTTTTTTACTTTGGATTGGTTTATTGAGACTTGTTGACAGAAACAATGGAAAATGTTAGATGAGAACATTATTGAAGTAGCATTCCAAACAGTTTTGGGGGTAGATGCTTAGCCTGCTGGTTCAAACGTCAATTAAAATACCTGCATCCCACCTCAGAGCGCTTGATTCTATCTTCTACTTCCTTACTGTATCTTCCACTAACGTAGGTCCCTGGGCAGCAGCAGTAGGGACTCAAGGAATTACTTTTCAGCCATCCACAAGGGAGATCTGGACTTCTGTCCCAGCTCAGTCCTGATGACGCCAGCATTTGAGTACTAAGCGAGAGGGTAGAACACACACACACACACACACACACATATCCCACACATTTACTGCACACACAGTCACTGTCAAAGAGAGGTTAAAAATGTAAGACTTCTTTTCCCGAAGTATATCTGCACATCTATTACATTTTACCTAAACCTGAGTTTAATGCTTAAAAAATGTTATCATCAACATTTTAAGCTGAATGGAAGCTCAAGGAATGACTGATTCCTAACCCCTGCTTTTACTTTTTGAGGTCCTAAGGGGCTAAACAGTATGCCAAGACTCTGCAGCACCTAGTAATGTAACTGGACTTCCTCCTACGTACAAAGGCAGTGCGATAAGCTTGCACACAAACAGGACCCAACTATTGAAGGAGAACAAACCGTTTTTTTTTTTTTTCTTACTGTGTCACAATTTATTTATGTGTTGAAAATCCAACAGAGAATACTTGGGGAAATAATTGCCTGTTTTTTTTTTCTTTCTCCTGGTTTATCTAAATGGAGCTCAATGGAAGAGTGCAGAATTATTAGTCATGATTTAGAATCTGCAATCCTGTTCTTATTTAATTAGATAGGAACCATCTTATTAAATTCCTGGCTTCCATGACTTTCTTGAAAAACCCTGCTTTATTCCTTCTTCTGTTTATATGTGTTCTTACAATCTTGCATCTCAAAGTCTTTAACATCATCTTGGCTGGCATCCTCTCTACTGAAGAAAGCATGCAAACCCCTCATCTTTCACACACATAGTGCAAATTACTGCCTCTCTGAGACGCGTGTTCATTACATATAAACAGGATAAGAAGTAGTACCCATTTGATTGAATTTCACTCTATAGCTTTTACATTTGTTTCAGGAACCTTTTATCACTTTTCTAGTCACAAAATCAGTTCAGAAGCAAGCGATTGCTTCCCACGCCAAACAGGTATCAAGGAAACCAATTTAGAATTATAAAACTATAGCCCTTAAATTTTGTATCACAAAAATGACCCCAGGGCCAAATCCTGTCTGCTTTACATTTGTATAAATAGAATTTTATCTGAACACAGTCACAGACATGTACTTGCATTTTAAATATGCTTTTCCTATAGCAATCACATTCGCAAAAGGATGATTGTAATGAAGACTGTCTACCCACAAAGGTGAATATATTTATATCAGTAATTTTTCAGGAACAATTTACTAATCCTTAACCTGCAGGATTGCTGGACATGAATACACATTAATTATAACTGTAAATCAGCTCTTCTTAAACAGGTTTCCATCCAGAATCTAGATCTAATAACCTCCTCGATAATTTTTACTCTTTAAGAATTCCACCACATAAATATAAATATTTTTTAAATTCTATATTAAAAACAATTTAAAAACAAATTTGCTGGTATATTTTTCTTTTGCTGTGGGTGGAATTAAATTTTAGGTTCATTATTTTATCATTTAGGCTTGGTGATTTTTAACAGTTAAAGTAGATATATAATGTACTTGAATTAAGAATGATTTATAGAGTCTATTGGAAGCTATAATGGATAGTTTCAGCTATTAAATATAATATGGATTTCTTTCTTTCTTAAAGAATCCTTACTCATAGTAAATGAAATGTTCAAGATGAAACTCTCTGTGTTCTATATTCTGCTGTGTAAAAAATATTTCATTTTAATGAAAGCACATAACAATTGTGCTTTCATTAAAATAGCTCATATAAAGGATTTCAGAGGGAGTGCATATATAACTTGGAACGAAAGAGGGAGTTACTATTTTGGCCAGAATGAGAGAAGCACATTGTTCTTACTTGAAATGAATATTATTTATAAAGTAGGGGTCAATGAAGAGACGATGACTGGGAAAAGCCAGCCTAACCAAAGAACTTTAGCAATCCATGACTTCTTTCTTTGCTGTTCCTGGAACCTCCTTTCAAATCTGTTCCCATGAAATGTTGGATCCTAAGCCATTTGGAACAATCAAGAGTTATTGTTTCAATGTTCAACATCAACACCAAGTACCATGATGAATCACTAGACATCTGTATTGACATGCTAAGAGAGTGTGTTTTCATTTTTGTTTTTGGTTTTGGGTGTGTTTTTTAAAATTTTATTTTTTTGAAAGGCATATTATGTTTACGGAGAGATGGTGAGACAGAGACGAAGAGCTTTTGTCTGCTGGTTCATTTGCCAAATAGCCGCAACTGCCAGAGTTGAGACTATCTGAAGCCTCTTGGAAGAACCAGGAGTTTCTTCCGGGTCTCCCATGTAGGTGCAGAGAGCCAGGGGTTTGGGCCATTCTCTACTGCTTTCCCAGGCCAAGAACAAGTCACCCATGGGAAATATTTCAAAGGTAGAACTCTCAAGGGATACTGATAAATTGTATGCGAAGTCATGTGCATCTCCAAGATTTATGATCAGACAAAATTAGGATAGAAATAGGGGAGAAAGGTAAGAAGTTCAGTTGTCAGTACACTTTGCACAGGAGTGTTACTAAGAAGTAGACTTTTCTCCAGGCCAGTGCCATAGCCTAGAGACTTGAACCTTATCTTGAACATGGCAGGATTTCACATGGGTGCCAGTGAGTGTTCTGGCTGCACCACTTCCCTGTTGGCTCCCTCCTTGTGATGTGGGAAAGCAGTTGAGGATGGCCCAAAACGTTGGGATGTTGCCCCTGTGTGGGAGACTCAGAAAAATCTCCTGGCTCCTGGCTTCTGATCAGCTCAGCTCTAGCCGTTGTGGCCACTTGGGGATGAACCAGTGGATGAAAGATCTTTCTCTGTTTCTCCTTCTCTCTGTAAATCTAACCTAACAACAAGTAGGCTTTACCCATTGTCAAGTGTGCCTTGATGTTTAGTGGTTCTAATCATCAAAATTGATTTTCTAGATTCTGCACTCACTGCTCTTGATTCTGGCATCATGAAATCTCTCTTATTCAAGATAAACATCTCCACCTCCCACAAGCATTCATCAGGATGATACATATTCAGACTCACATCAATTCTGTAATGCAATAAATTTCTTTCTGAGGAAAATGAAACTGAAAAAAAGCACAGATCTACAGACATGTTTAGACTTGAAAAGAGTTTCCAAAATTTCTACCTTTCCATGTCTTCTCATACCTCCTACTAAAGGAAGGTTCAAGAACTTAGTCCTAGTGCCCCCCAGGAAATATTTACTTTGCAATTGTTTGCGACAGGTTGAAATTCCAAGAGGTTAGTTAGAATTTTCTTCAGGAGCATTTTGTTCAAGCCTGGCTTCCTCTACTGAATGTATTTTAAAACTAAGCTTATGGCTGTTGTGTTCAAATACAATACTTTCATCATAGCTATTCTTCTGTATGCCTAACAAAATGTTACTAACATGTATATAGCCGTATTCCTGCCCTCCTCAAAATGAATCACTAGGACACCCATTTTCAACAGTTTAACACCCATTGCATCTACTGAGACATGAAGTTTGAATTGTCTGCTCCTTTCTAACTCCTTAAAAAGCAGTGTAGTGTCATATTATAATTGTGCATTTTTGTTATCTCAGCGTTCATAATATAGGCCTGTTACAGATTTTTACCTTCAACACGTACATTTTTGTCCACAACTCTGAAAATCACAGTCGGAGCTTGTTGCACGCCCTTCTGGGTGACTGTATTTTCCCCAAAGGCCTCTGTTGGTGGTTCTCACACCTCTGATGCACGGCAGTGCTGAGTCTGATGGGGCGTAGAATCCTACTCTGCATGACTTCTCCCCTCACAACTGTGGAACTGTTTGCATTTTGTCTTCCAAAAACTACAGTGCTGCTGAGAGCCCCAGAGTTATCATCATTGTGCCATGCAATTTCACTTTAAATGTGAGGACCTTACATAGATTCATCTCATGATGCATTTATGATTATGTTATCTTTGTTGACTTTTCTTCATGGTGTTTTTCTGTCCATCCTACTCTGCTGATAGTTCTGGTTAGTTTTGTAACTGCTATTTATAGCACACACATAATAAAGCATGTATATTATGAAATCACAACAAGTGACATAAAACTTGTGTGAAAACACACATTGCTAAATGAGAACCCAAGAAGCAGTACGCTATCAACATGCTCGACACCTCACCTGTCCATTTCCGACTCCTTCCACCTTAGTGAGGCTCTGACTTCTGCTATGATGTGTTTGTTTTGCCTTTTTCTCTGACGTGATTCTTTTTGTAAGTAGAGTGGAGCAGTATAGATGATGCTATTTCAGAATGCTAATCATTTTTTTGTCAGGGTCTAAAGTGCCCTTGTGTATGATGGTGGACAGTTTGTTTCTGATTCCTACAGATCCACTGGAGAAGCATCTCTGTGTGTGGTCATGCAGAGCCCCCGACAAGCTTTTAGGACCACCGGTGTGCATGTTGCCACCCCCCATTAATCCAGACGTTGCTCTGTAGCATGTCATGGTACATGTGTACTTACAACGTTGGTAAGTAGAAGAGGATTGTTTGGAATACTGATGCGATGATATTCTAGAATGCTACCCTAGGATTGGCAGCATTACCAAATATTACTTTTAATAGTTTTAGAAACAATGAAATTCAATATTGTGTTATATGTGTGTAGATCTACATCTACATCCATATTTCTGTCGTGTATCTCTATCTGTATCTATATTTATCTAGTGTGTGTGTATCCAGTGCACTGCTAGGATAAGAGAGGAAAAAAAACCTTCGATTAACAGTATTTGGAAGAAGTGAGAAAGTTGGATCAGATAGAGAGAATCCCAATGGTACTGATTGCATTAGTAATAGCATCAATCAGCGAATGTGCAGGTTTTGCTTCATAACATATGTATATGTAGCATATATTTGCAACTATCATAATTTAAAAGAAAACAGAATATGACTTATTGTTTCATAATACTCTATTTTCCAAAACTTTCATGCTACGCATTACCAAGATCTTGGTAGCTTAGTCTCAAGTCAATCATGAAATTGGATCTGTATCAACAATTGAAAAATTCTTGAGAAGTTGGCCTCTTAGCCGTAAGTACATGTACTCTAATCTCTCCTGTCATAGTTTAAAAACTTTCTGCTTTTGTATTACTGATGGACATTCTAAGCCTTTTTACTGCACAGTAAATCATGGGACAGTATCTTCATATTGTTTGGAAGAACGCTAAAGAAAAACAAAAACACATGGAGGAGACTGAAAAAACACGGCATTTATTTCCGTCTATACACTTGGCTACCTTGTAATGCCATAGGAGTCACAATATTCTCTTTCCTTGTGAGTTAATGAGGTTCTGCTGCTGCTGGTGATCATCTTGCTACCAAATGGAGCAAACTGTGGGAGGGAGGGGCAATGAAATGGATGTGAAATCTGGGAAAGATTTGAATCAAGTTAATCTTGAAGCTCACTCTATCCTTAGGTTTTTCCGGGGTTAGTAAACATGCCGCTTAATTTTAAAGTGAATTGGAGTTAAGAAAATGAACACTAATGCAGTATAATAATGCTAATGCAGTATTTAAGAAAAGTGACTTCCAACAAGAAGTTATAACATGTGTTTCTCCTGAAAGAAAGAGAAAAAAGAGAAAAAGGAAGGAAGGAAGGAAGTAAAGGAGGAAGGAAAGAAAAGAAGAGAAAACTTAGTTCATTGACCAGAAAGTCCTTCAGCTTGGAGCAAGTTGATTGAAACTCTGAACAGGTAGAACTGCTCAGCAGCAAATGCTGCTCAGGACTACAGACGACTTCTCAGCTCCTTAGGCCTTTTTGGACAAACTTGCCATTCATTTGGTTTCCATCGGTACTTTTCATTATTAGTCAAAGATGCTAAATGAATAGTTCTTACTATGTATAGTGTTTCTATCCTACTTCATTGCTGTCTTTTTCTTTTTCTTATTAGTTCTTGCTGTTCTTGTGTATGTATTTGATTTGTAGCTAGAAGACTTGATTTTTCAAATATTTTCTTTCTTATCTTTTGAAATGAACATAGGAAATTCTAGCATATATTTTTAATGCATTTAAAATGAATTATTTGAGGCTGAAATGTAAAAGAAACTGTCATCTTAACTGAAAGAAGTTTTCAATTCTGTGAATCTTTACTTCTTCTAAAAATGTTGAACTGCAGTGTTTGGGTAGGTCATGCCTACTGAGCTTTCACTTCACCCTTTCAAAAATGCTTGCCTTGGACACACATATGTTTTCACTTTTCAGTTAATATGCATACACCTTTTATTTTCATCCTAATCCAAATCCCTGTCATTCTGTCTAGCCCCCAAATAGGATAACACTGTCAGCTGCTGGTTTTCAAGCTTAACTTCTGTCCCCCAAGACAGTCTATGAATGTTTGAGCAGATACATTCTTCATTTAAAATTTCTCTCTCTCTTTTCTCACTTGCACAGTTTCCTATATTCTGCTCATCTGTTTTTTCCCGCACACATCTTGGAAAGAAGTGAAGTATTGCAACTGATGGATGTTTAAGTGTGACAGTTGCCAAAGTTGCCAATAAGGCATTGAAAACAAAATCCGGTTCTGCAACAGCAGGATATTTTATAATCCTGAATTTGCCCATTCCCATCATTCCCACGGGGATAGAGCACATATTATTATTCCATTAAGGAAATGAAGACTCTCCGAGCCAAACAATTCTCTCTTTAGCTCCCTCCTCCCATTCCCATGTTTAAAACTTTCTCTGCATAAATAGTTCTCAAACCAAGTTAGGCAAAACCTTGTGGCTTGCAGAGGACTCTGAGGAGACGCCTCTGTGGGGACCTTCAGATAGTTTTTCCATGCTATTTCTCTACCCCCACTTGAAAAATCCAACTCAGCATTGGAGATGCATTTGGTGGGTCTGAACTGTGTTGCTCTTAGGGTGAAAGGGACTTGATATTAACAATGACTAAGCATGATGCTTGTGTTAAGTTTCCCCATGAATAATGCCGTATGCACTCCAGATTTTTCCTAGAAACTACTCATATTGGTGGAAAAACAAAACAAGAACCAGCACAAACAGCCCAAGTAGCATTCAGTTTAGCATACAAATGTTTTCACATGAATATGACCTCCAAGAAAGAACCTTTCTGGGTATTCTAGCTTTCACTTAACATATCAACATGTACATTAATTGTGTTTCATGAGTCAGCATTACACAGATTAACCAGTCACAAAGAAATGCCCTCATTGCCGTCTTGAACTATGCCTTCAAGGTTCAGACTGAGGTTGTGTCTGCCATACAAACACAAATGAAGAAGTCAGAACATAATAGCTTTTTTTTTTAAGTCATACATTTATTTTGAAGGACTTTTACAATGGTAGCTTCGAGAAATGTCACAAACGTTTTATTAAACTGTCTTACCTTCATCACCTAGTTTTCTGTAACATTAACAACTCATATAGTGTAATGATAAAAAAAAACACTATTTAGATCCCATTGATTTTTCCTTGGAAATATTTTTCCTTTTCAAGGGTCTGACACAGTATCCATGACCCATTTAGTGGAGAGTGCCTAATACCTCCTCATATACTTCTATATGTCTAAAAGCATTTTGCATATGTATCATATGCATGTACCTTAATTGTGGAGTGTTTATAATATTTATGCTTATTACAGATACGACATCTTTCTACAGTGAAGGATTGCCTGTAAGAAATTACTTTTGTTTAGTATCCAGATATAATTAATTAGCAAAATGATGTATAGTATAATTATTTGACATCACAGCATATAATAGCCATCATGATCTGGTCCCACATAACAATTGACCCGCCTTATTATATAGAGTTTGTTTATAGAAGTCCTTTGCTATTTCTCAGTAGTTGAAATTTCTCACATGAATAGGTGCTGAGTTCTATCAAATGCTTTCTCTCATTTAGTCATACATTTATATTATTTCTTTACATGTTGCCATAGAAATTTGTCTATCATCTGATCTAATGAAGCATGACTTTTTTTCTTACAGAAATGTCACTGCAAATGAATTTTATAATCTATTTTCAGATTTATGTATCTTTGTCACTTCTATAACAATCACAAGTGATTCTATTTAGTATACACCAAAGGTAGATATATATTTTTAATGTGCTGGTGATATTCGAATTTGAGACTGAGATCACCTTCAGCAAATCCAAGGAAGGTTATTCTCCCATGATCGAGTGATGTTTGGGAAACACTGCACACAGTGTCTATCTGCTTGTATCACACATATGTTAGCACATTAAACCATATCAAATCATGGAGAACAGATTTATTCATTTTTTTTAAATTAAACATTTCCCAGGTATATTGGATCATGGGAAGTCTTCCTCAGCAAATATTTATCAATGTCTAATTAATTAATTAGCTTGAAATCATTATCTCGAACTGAGAAAGTAATTGTAATTTTTTTGATTGTATTTATTTTATTGATTTGGAGGACACAGAATTATTGAGAAGTGGACAACAAAAACGAGGTCCACTCACTGGTTAATTCCCCAAGTGATTGCCACAGTCAGAGTGGGGCCAGGCTGAAGTCAAGAGGCTGGAACTCCATCTCCGTCCATGTCTGCATGAATAGCAGGTGCACTGGCAAGGAACTGTATTGCAAACAGACCAGTGGAGGCTCAAACAAACTCGCCAGTAGAGGGTACTGTTGTCAAAGGAGGTGACATATTCTGCTGCATCACAATGCCAGTCCCCAAGTTTTGTCTTTTTAAAATTAGCCTTTTGGAAAATCTCCATCGCTTTAGAGTTTATTTGCAATCACGTATAAGTTTACCAAATTTATACTTTCCTTTCTGATTAATGTGAGTAATCCCAGGAAGAACAAATCCCTACAAATGATAAAACATTGTTCTTATGAAATCACAGCTAAACCTCAAACAAGGCAAATTATTCCCTCTAATTATCTCATACTTTTGTGAGAATAAATTATTTGTTTCTGGCTTTTTCTGTTTATGTTGAACTAAATTCTCAAACTTTTCACAGCAGGATAAAAAAGACACACATCATAACAAAAAGTGAAATTTTAAATGTTTGCAAATGGTGATTGTATTTCTATTCTTATAACCCAAAAGGCTTGATATTAAAGTTTGCATTCCAAAACCTTATTAACCTGAGAACACTGATTATATGAATTTTCAGCAGTTTAACATTTTAGAAGAATCTGGCAAAATTAACTTTCTGTACTATCTGAGAAAGCGACTGTACAGAGCAAATTAAAATCATGGAAATGACAGTTCAGTGGATGCCATAATTTCTTTCCTCTTTTGTGATTACTTAATATCCTAATTAAAAATCTCTCTTATCTACTTACAGAGGCATTTGCAAATTCTGCGCAACATTGAGTCTGAGTAACATTCCCCAAGCCGTTTAGTATGCACGGATTGGGAGATGCACGGTAGATACACGCTTGTAAAGTTACTTCTTTATGAAAGACAATGTCACAGTGCTTCTTTCATGTTACCGAGAGTTCTTTCTGAGCCCGAGAACTCTTTGTCTTTTCTGAGCTCGGAGACAATGCACAAGACCTCAGAGCCGTGAGAATGATGCGTGATTTAGCACATCTCTCTTGTATATACTTTTTACCGTTGGTCCCTTTGTATAACATGAGAAGATGCAGACTAGCTTGTATGGAACAGCTAACAGGGATAAATATCATGTGTATGAGCCATGAATATGCATAAGCAGAACTGCATACACCTTTTCATCCTACAAGAAGCCTCAGAATTTCTTCATTTTGCAGATGAGCAAAACTGGAAAATTCCATTCAGCTAAGAAGTGGTTGGTTTGGACATAAACTCAAACTTGTCTTGCTTTACACATCCTATTCCCCCCATACTGTTACATAGGTTTGTATAGGTTTGTATAGGTTTGTATTCTTATCTTTTTATCCCCCACCCCACCCCACCATTCCGTACCTCCCCCTCCCTTTTTTGATAAAAATTTGAGAGTCAGTGGGAAAAACAGAGAAAGAGAATTCCCAAGTGCCAGCTTGCTCTCCAAATGGTCTCACGCACCAGGCCTGAGGAATTCGATGCAGGCGTCTTGAGCCAGTATTGCTACTTCTCAGGGTTTGGATGAGAAAGAAAATGGAGTCAAGAGCCAGAACTGCCAGGGTATCCAGGCCCTTCTATGCAGGATGGAGGGTGAAAGCCCACACCCCTCACCATTTTTTAAAAAGATTTATTTATTTTTATTACAAAGTCAGATTATAGAGAGGAGGAGAAACAAAGAGGAAGATCTTCCATCTGATGATTCACTTCCCAAGTGGCCACAATGGCCGGAGCTGAGACAAGCCAAAGTCAGGAGCCAGCAGCCTCCTCCTGGTCTCCTACACAGGTGCAGGGTTCCAAGGCTTAGGGCCGTCCTTGACTGCTTTCCCAGGCCACAAGCAGGGAGCTGGATGGGTAGTGGAGCTGCTGGGATTAGAACCGGCGCCCATATGGGATCCTGGGGCGCATTCAAGGTGAGGACTTTAGCCGCTAGGCCACCATGCATGGCCCATCACTCACCAGTTTTAAGTGTATCTGGACATCTCCCCAAATACATTTGTTGCAAAAATACATATGATTTTCTCTGATTCTTTTACAGGCAAAACATGGGATGAGAATATCTGTTTCCTTATTCCTGATGAGTGTCGCCAACATTTTGATTTCTTAAGTCTGCTTGATTTGTTATAATCAATGTCGCACAAGACCCTCAGGGACTCAAGGAGGACTCAAGGATTCAACTTCTCTTTCCACAATATTTCAGAGTATCCTTCATTAGAAGTCCTTTCTAGTGGAAGTTGACCAGTCACTTCAACATGATCACCTATCAGCAAGTAATGTGAAATTCGGATTCCCTTTTATGGAAACTTATTGTCATAGCCCGTGGTAGCATAGCAAAAAAAAATACAGTGCCTATCTGGGTTCTATTGTTCTTATTTGTTTATTGCGTATAAACATTAGATCCAATACAAGTGGCATGCTTGATATAGAAGTAAGGAAGGACACGACAGTTCAAAATAATGAGGAGGGCATGGCATGAAACACGAGTCCATTAATTCAGCTGACAGCAGAACAGTGTCTGCACAGCAATGTGGATCAAGAAAACCAAAAAAGCCTCAGTTAATTTCTTGAACTTCCAGCTATCATGTCCATGCATTTTCCTGTTGTGCTCCATTTTCCATTTTAATATTGTCTGAGATTGGAAGATATTATAAATTCTGATGTTGACTAATCTTTTTCTAGACTGGCCTAAAAAATTTTTCTTGACTCATTTAAAAAAGTAACCAACAAACAATGGAGAACAAGATTTGATGGTGTTTTGTCTTTTTCTGTTCCGAAGAGAATACAGGTCACCTTGTTTTGAAATGAATAGATGACTAAGAATGGGCTCCTTGGTGAGACACTGTCTCAAAATCTGTCTATCTCTGTAACTGGGGTTTTATTTGTGCCTCAGTCAGTGGTAGATTAGCAGCAAGCAGAAGCACAAAAGCCAAGCTTATCTAACAATGCAACTTAGAATTGTCTTTGGATCTTGAGACCATAATCTCTGTTTGAAAATACCCAGATAAATATTTTTTTTCCATTCATTTATGTGTTCAGAGCTTTGAGATCCAGACTATGTTGGTCTGATCTCATATTTATCTTCTCCATAGTGTGAATTTACAAGTGGATCTTATTTTGTAGGAAAAAAAATTAACCTTACTGAATACATATTTTACTCAAGGCACTCATCAAATGGCTTTCTACATATAACGTATTTAATCCTAACATCAACTCAGGGAGATAAACGACATTTTCATTAATGTATTTTAAATGAGCACTTCCCCAAAGCTAATATGAAATTGAGCCTGAGATGAGAAAGAAATAGGCATGCATATTTGTTAATTCAACTGAAGTAACTGAAAGCAGCAATTTGGGTGGAAGGGAGATGTACTGTAGTTTATTGTTTGGTGGTTCACAGTCCATGATAGTGCAGCCCTGTTTGTTCAGGCATTTAGCGAGGTGGAGGATGGCAGAGGGACAACGCTTCCAAGAGTCAGGAACTTAGGGACACAGGGAGAATGTTCTTTCATCCTCCCTGTAATCCCTCCTGACGAGGCAGTCATGATTTCATCACCTAACTTCATCCTAACAAGTTGATCCAGTCTGCTTCCTTCCCAAAGCTTCCACCTTTACATGCTACAATCTGATCAAGTCGTTATACTTAAGCTACCCCAACAGGAATCCACGAACTGTTAACACAAGAGGCTGAGCTTTAAATGTCTGTATCAGTTTGACGAGCCAAATATTGTTCAAATCGTAACAGCACTGGCAACTAGGACACACTCATTATTTCATTAACACTGAACCCATTATTATTCATGCTTTTCTTAGTTCATCTTGCGTTAATACTACAGAAATTGTCTGACTGGGTAATACATAAGAGAGAAGTTCACTTGGCTCATGCTTCTGGAGGCTAGGGAGTCCAGTGGCTTGATTCCTGAATCTGGGGAATTAGTGATGCTAGAAAGAGGGAGAAAGAGCAGTTGAGCAGAAAGGGACTGAATCTGACTTCATGACAACCACCTTCTTGGTAATCACTCCCCTGCAGCAATCATGACCCTGATTTGGTCGTGACCTTATCAGCTGTTATCAAACTCCGTCTTCAAGCACTATAGTACTGGGGATTAAGATCCCTAGCCTCGAATGCTGAGGGACCCAATCAAACCATTGCTTTGCTAAATCAAGTTCTTTGCAATGTAATTTTTCTGTTACAACACTGCTGATATTACTAGACTAGAAACTTTTCCTCCTGCTTGAAAGTTAACTAGCAAGAAGGGTTGGCAGATCCATAGTCTTATAGGGAGTTCCTTTTCTCCTCAAAATGTGGGCAAAATGCCCTTGTGAAAACAAAGAAGAAAGAAGACAACACATGAAGAGCTCACTTGTTCTCAGAAGGTCCCTTTTAGAGGAGTCAGGGCCAAGGAAAGTCGGCAATTTTAACATGGTTCGGTGGTCCCATGTTGCATAGCAATGTGCAAGATGAAATGCCTTTTTGATAACATTTTCCTTGTGAGACGCTTAAACGGTTCAAAACACACCAAATCACACCAGAATAGTTCTCCAGGAAACTTACCAGATTTGGATGTGGGTCTTCTTTTTTTTCACTGCTGAGACTAACGCATGCATGTGGGGTGTGTGTGTGTATGTGTCCCTTTCTGCATGCTGTTGACAAACACAGCTTCTGGTCAAAAATTTCTTGCAATTGCTTGGTCAGCAGACAACATACACAAACCTTAAGCAAACTATAAGAAGTTTTTGGTCACATCTTTTGCTTTCTTCAATATATTATAGGACCAGACAGTACGATGCACATTATTAGTTAGGGATATCATTTGTTTGCAGGCTCTAATTGTCCTGTAACACACCCAGTTCATTGCATGCATGCTTCATTGTGAAGTTCTAGAACCTTCTCATATAAATATGTGGAAGCTTTAGTTTTCAAGGGATAGTAGAGTGTGCAAGAAGCGTTTTGATGCCATTCTATCAAAAATTTTCAGTGAGTGGATATTGACTTAAGGTCTTGAAAAATGTTAAACCAGAAAGCCATCAAAATTCCTTTTATTGTCTAGTTTCCCCCTAAAGGTCTAAACTTCCACATGTTTAAATGGTAGAATCCAAAAGCTTAGAAGGGAAACACACACGAAATGGACCAATTGTGGTGCAGGACAATTGGAGTCCATCTCTTCTGTCTGCACTAATCTCTATTTCTGAAGCCCTGCACGTGAGCTTTATTTCTGGACCTTCCTCCTCCACTTTGCTCTCAGTTCTTAGGCAGTAGGAATATGTCACAACAGTACTAATTATTTTGGAAGGATGATTTGTGGCCTTGCTCTCTAACTACTTCAACTTTTTTTTCTGTGTCAATTGAAAGGAGACATTCTTTCTCCTTTCCTGACGGTTTCTAGTGGATTGACTTCTAACGGCTGACTTCTGGCGTCAGCTTCTCTATGACACTGGAAGTGTTTTTCCCCACTTCTCTTTGACTTATATCGAATTTGAACATTTTTGCATAACTTATTCCATGTACACTGGCGAATGTATACCATGGAAAAATGAGCTTTTAAAAGTGTATTATCCCAGCACCCAGTGCAATAGCCCAGTGGCTGAATCCTTGGCTTGTATGTGCCAGGATTCCATATGGGTGCTGATTCAAGTCCCAGCTGCTCCACTTCCCATTCAGCTCCATTCTTACAGCCCAGGAATGCTGTAGAGGATAGCTCAAAACTTTGGGACCCTGCAACTGTGTGGAAGACCAAGAAGAAGCTCCTGACTCTTGGCTTCAGACAGGCTCAGCTCTGGCTGTTGTGGTCACTTGGGGAGTGAAGCACCAGATGGAAAATCTTTCTCTATGTCTTTCTTTCTCTTTGTGTATCTGTCTTTCAAAAATAAAAAAAAAGTGTGTTATTCCTGATCTAGGTAAGTATTACAGTGTTGGGTAAAAAGCAGCCAATAGCTGGTGGGCATTCTGGGTCTGGTTAATGCCAGATCTGTGTTAACTATACCAATGTGACAGTGTAGTTGCCTAGTCTATTATTTATTTATTTACTTACTTATCCTTTAATTATTTACGTATCCTTTAATTATTTATTGAAGGTGGTACATGTTGGGCTGAGACAGGTCACCCTGGCTCCAGGGCATGGTGGTGGGGAGAACAAGCTATAAATTGCCCAGGGAAGAGGACTTGGGGCGTATTGGAGTAGGAGGCAGTTGAAGACATATTTCACAGGGGAGTGATGACTTCTGGCATCTTCCACAGACTGGGACACTGAACTTGCAAAAAAGAAAGTTGAGACCAAGTGGTTTAGATGGAGCCAATCAGAGGGCATATTTGGGTCAGGCCCACGTACCTTTCCATGTGGGAGACCTGGCCCAAGCTAAACAGCATCACCTGGCACACACAAAAGCTCGGGATGGGGCAAGCCTCTTCTTTGCTAATGTTACATAAAAACACAAAGGACCCTGAGACCCTCTGGACTTTCTGTTTCTGTTACACAAGAAGTACTCAACTCACTGAAACAAGGAATTTGAGTTCATTAAACCTCATGTTTGTGTTCAACCTAGGGACAAATAGCAAAACTTGAGCAAACAGTCACAGAACCAGAATCGATCTGTATCAAATATCAGTTTTCTCTTTTGTGAGTTACATGCATGTAGCTGTTCATTCACTCTCCCAGACTGAATCTTATGAGCAAACTGAATCTCATCGTCTGTTGGCTGGGGCAAAGTTGATCAGCAAGATTCTTCTTCTTCCTTGAACTAGGTTCTGAGAAAATTGGGAAACTATTGCAAAGAAGCAATCAGAGGAGCCAAATGTTCCACCAGCATTAATGCTAAAGATTAAGTATAATGTAGCTTATTTTCAGAGGCAAATGGACATATAGAGGAACTGACATTGAAACATTTAGCTGCAACATAGACATAATGTAGAAAAGAAATAGAAAAAAGGAAGGCTGAAGATAATATTTCCAGCTTGCTATTCTAAGATGTAAGTTTTTTTTTTTTTAATTTATACAGAAAAGCAAAAATCTTCCATCCACCAATTCACTCCACAAGTAGCCCTAGTGGCCAGAGCTGAGCTGATCCAAAGCCAGGAGCCAGGAACTTCCTACGTGTCTCCCACGTGGGTGCAGGGTTCCAATGCTTTGGGCTGTCCTCTACTGTTTTCCCAGACCACACGTAGGGAGTTGGATGGAAGTGCAGCAGCTGGGACTCGAACTGGCATCCATATGGAATCTCAGCAGATGCAAGTTGAGGTTTCAGCCACTAGAGTATTACACCAGACCCATTCTCAGATGTACTGAACTGAAAACAATCATTATGTGTCTTCCGGTATAACATTGTGTGTCTTCTGGTACAACATTATCCCTTAGAAAGGGACAAAAGTATTCCCCTTTACGCATATATTAAAAATTGATTAATTCCTATGTATCCCTCAAATCTCAAGTTTCTGCCATCCAACTTTCAACCAGGGTCTGTTTCTGCATGTGTCTTCCAGACACCCCAAACTGCCTTTTCAATTCTGTGACAGGGTGATTCCTTCCACTGTTTCCTGATGTGGAATGGCTCATATGCAAGATACCAGCCTCCTAGAGAATGGCTTCTGCCTGGGTCAATGTTAGCATAAGAACACATGTTGAGAGGTTTTTCTCAATTCTTCTTTCTCCATTTCCATTTTGACTGAACTAGTACTTCTTACGTAGACTGAGCATCTACAACGTAACGTCTGTGCCTTATAAGTACACAAGACCTGAGTTGGCGCCAAACACACACACACATGCACACAACTATGCACAAAGTGCTTTTGTTAGGATTCTTTTTTTTTTTTCTTTTGCTAATGATAAACTGCTTTAGAAATAAGCCATTGGAACTTGCCTCTGAGGCTTTCTCAGTGACTTTGCAGATGTTCACCAAAGCCTGTACCTTTGTTTGAAGACCATTGCCTTAGTCCACACCCGCACCCGCACCCGCTGGGGCTCCTATGAGACTGCCATCACTTTAAGGAACACGTGCTCATGATTTGCAGACTCCATCAGAGGCCAGGGTGGCTCGAATGTCTTCGCAAGCCCTCAGGTTCAAGGTCAAGCCCTCAGAGGAAGGTTAATGCAGATCTGGGACCACAGAGTTGGAGCACCATTTACTGGAAGCTATCTGTGAATGTGTCTCTGACACTAGATATTAGGTGGATGTAACCACCATAAGCAATGGAAAACCCTCATCAGAGCTGATTGGTGACTTAGGATCTGTCCACAGCAGCTTAGAGCCAAGGGCTTAACAATAAAAAAATATGTCTGGGCTCATATAAGCCTCTCCAAAGCACAGAGATAAGGATGTTCTTTCCAGAAGCTAAACTCACAAACCCAAACCACATTTTTCAGCCATATCAGAAACCTCTCAGGCATATATTCAGCTTCTCTAATTCTTTTTTTTCATTTCTCAGTTTCTATGCTTGCACCTCGAAGGGTGCCTGCAAATCGACACCTTTGTCCTCCAAGCATTTTTTTTGATGTTAAAAAAGATTCAGAGATAAGGTTTATCAGGAAGTCCCAATTCACTTTAGCAGGATTTTCAATAAATACGTTAAATCCGTCTCATCCTTGAGAATAGAAAAGGACCAAAGGCCAAAGGGAGAGAGAGTTTATGAAAATAGGTCTTTTGAGAAGAGTGCAGGAGCTTCACTCCCATTCTATTTTGAGCACAAGCAGCTGGCTTCACCTTTAACCTTCCAAAAGGGGTTTCCAAATTGCTACCTGGAGAGCCTGTGATGTGAACTCTAGAGATGAGGAGTTGAGCAATTACGATTCTGCCTTTTACCTGCAGGATCTGTACCAAGAACCGTCTTCAGAATAACGTGTGCAGTAAGAGAGACAGAGGACTCCTTTGCGCAAACACTCATCCTTTTCCGGCTGTGTCCACGAACCCAGAAGCACCAGAGCTTCCCACGGACTCCCATGTGAGTCCACGGAGAAGTTGGTGAGCAGTTTGCCTCCAAGGCAGCACACCTGCTGCAGGTGGATATGGAGGAAAGGATGGGTGGAAAGGATGCAGGTAGCATCCCCCACCACAACCCTAGAGCTCAGGCAGGAGCAGAAATGTCAGTCACAGAGCGGTGTGAATTCCAAGAGCTCCATTGATGCATGCATGCCACCCATTTCATAGATGTTCCATGAAGACTGAGTAGCAACAAATAAAAGAAGCTCAAGAGAATGTTATTACCTGTCTATAGTCAGTATTGGCATTATTAGAATATATGACAAATTCCAGTGAGTTCCTTAGTTCCATTTTTTCCTACTATTTTTTTCCTACTTTCATTACACCCCATGAACCTCTCCTACCCAATCAGCTTGCTACTAAAAAAAACATGTATTTCATAAACAAATAGTTCAACATCACACAGTTAAAAAATCACAGGGCTTTAGACAAATTGACCTACGTATTGTATACCTACATACTTAGTGACTCATGAAAGAGGAAAATCAACACCATGGTAATACCATTTTATGCATGTAAAGTGGTTAAGACATATGAGAATTATAATTAATAAGACTTTGAATTTGCTTGTGGAAATGGACAGCTATGGGTTGCTGTGAAGTGGTGGAGAGTTGTCTGATGTCAGAGATTTGTGGCATCAGATGCAGACAGATGGGTATGGCTCATTGTCCTTGCAAGGTGGCTGTATTTGCATACTTTACTTTTGACCAAGGCAGCTCCACTACATTCAGTTCAATTTCTGCATTTGCCTAGTATTCATCATGCATAAAAAGGCTTGTGAGCAAGTTTAAAATTTGTGTCATCCTCAACAAGTTCTTAAAACCCCAGTCACATAGGAACAAGTTCACTTTTTCAAAACAAGCAGAAATGACCTATTTACAAACCAAGAGCAATACAACTCCTGGGCTGTTTTGAAAGAACATATTTTATATGAAGGTGATCTCCTAAGAGTGGTAGCTAGGCCACAGACATTAGCCTGTAATATATGATAAAGAAGAGAATTCTGGAAGTCACAGCATCGACCTAGAATCATTTCTTGCTGACAATACTTAAAGAATCATGTTGCATTTTGAAAACAGAGGAAGAGAAAGGGAAACCAGTGGCCCTAATTAGTTCTTAGAAATGACAAAAGTGGTCTCACTCACTCTACACTAACATATGATAGATTTTTTTGTGGGAACCAACTGTTTTGATGTTTCATTTCTTCATAAAGACTAAGACGTAGGGGCACTGCAAGATGGCTCAGTGGCTGAATCTTCATCTCCCAGGATCCCATCCATAAGGGCACTGGTCCATGTCCCAACTGCTCCATATCCCATCCAGCTCCATGCTTGCGGCCTGGGAAAGCAATAAAGAAGGCCCAAAGCCTTGGGACCCTGTACCCATGTGGGAGACATGAAGGAAGCTCCAGGCTCCTGGCTTCGGATAAGCTTAGTCCTGGCTGTTGTGGCTACTTGAGGAGTAAAGGATGGATGAAAGGTCTTTCTATCTGTCTCTTCTCTCTATAAACCTGCCTTTCCAATAAAAATAAATAATTTTTTTAAAAAAAGGGCTAAATCACAGGATCCTGTGACACAAGAGGCAGAAGGAGAGTTAATCAAAATTTGCTGGTTTCTCTGTCAATGCCATTACATTTGATGTCCTCTTATTTCAACAGTGATTAAAAACGAATGTGCATATCTCTGTTTGGAAAGAGAAATAACAAAGAAATCCAATCTAGCAAGAGATATAAATGCTTGTTTTGCTTAATGCTCAAAGTATTGAAAAAGCGGTATATGAGGTATTTGTAAAGGCAGTTTATCAGTCATGGATGGCAGATTCCAAAACAAAATGTCATCAGTATAATTAAAAATACTGTCAAAGGTTGATATACGATAGCAACGGTGACAGTAATAGAACATTCATAAATTCTTCCACCTTTGACAGTCGTTCTGATTGTCTTTTTATGATTGGCAGTTCCTAAAGAGTGAAGACTCCCTTATTAGTGGTGTTCACATTCTTCCAAAAATATCCAGCCGACTCCACACACATTCAGCCATCCCAGTCAAATGTATCTTGAACAATGAGCTGTTCACATATTCTAGCAGATAGCTGCTTGATATTCTACAGATGATTTTTCCTTTTCAGGTCAAAGGAAAGATTTTATCTGGAGATTCTTTTTTCCCTCTCTTATCCCATTTACCTCAAACACATCTCACTCGGATATGTTGAAAATATCTGTAGAGTTTTGGGTTATTTTTTGAGTTCAATAAATAAGGTGATGCATTTTGAAAGGATTTACAACCTATGGTACTACACTAAATAATAACATAGGAGATTCACTTCATAATATAGATTTCTTCTAAGATAATGCATGTGAGAAGTTAAAAACACAACCACTTTGCCATCAAATTAGAAAGTTGTTTAATGCCGTGGAGAAGATGCTTGGTAAGAAAATGAGTGATTTCAGTCATTATACTCTAACAGGTACACTTATTTGATCGTCAGGATGATTTTTCTTTTCAGTTTTGAAATTCTTTTGCTCCTATATGCACATTCTTCTCCAACACTTACTGATTCCTTTGCTTGTACTTTCAAAACGCACAGAGAGCTCCAAGTTAGGCTCGGAAGTCTCATTGGGCATCACCTGCCTGGTAACACATCTTTTCTCTCTTGTATTTTTATTAGCCTTGAGATAACACTCTACAATTTGTACGGCAGCTCAAGGCTTAATGTTCTATTAAATCAATGTTCCAACAAAATAAAAATTAAACAAAGACAGACAGACAGAAAGAAAGAAAGTCACTTTTAGAACCAACCCTATAATGCCTTTTCTCCAGAGGACCAGATAGCCTTTTTTAGAAGGAATCACTCACTGGTACTTAGATGCTTCCAGATTATTGAATCTCATCAAGACTTGATTCCAGAATGTCTGATTTTCTTTCCTAAGCTGTGAGCTCTAGCTGGGAGCACTCTCTCAAAGACCTCTATTTTTTTTTTAAGTCTATCAGAGGACTAAGCTCAAAGTAAGTTTACTCTTTTTCCTTGCCAAATGGAATGAGCACATCACAGGAAGACTGGCTGAATTTCTCTGGTTTCGCTTTTTAGATGTTGGACTAATGCAACCCTCTCCTCAGCTTAGCTCTTTAAGTTCAGGAGAGGACACATGATCAGTTTTCTTTCTTCTTCATTTTTAATGCAATAAGTCAACTGAGGTCACTGTGAACGTGTGAGTGAGGTCATGAACTTCTGCCCAGTGTTGCTATTTTTATTCGAAATTGGTGCAGCTTCTCTCAGCCGAATGCACTATATGCTCTCAAAATAAAAATAAAGCCAACTAGTATGCAAGAAGTCTCCAGAATTTCCCAGCATCCTACCACTCCCCATCCCCTGCAAAGGCAGGCTTAATCTTTTTGTTTCCATGTCGTGTCCAAACTGGACCAGCATCACCCGTTACCTAGGTAACCCTGAGACACTATCTTTGCCGAACTCACTTGGCCCACTGTTGGAATGCAGCCACTTCTGGGGAAAGACGCAGCAGCTGCTGGGCTGCTTCATAGCAACACTTCACAACAGGCGTGGGAGGACAACAAAGGGCAGCAATATCCTCAAATTAAACCGCCCTGGGGAGGTTAGGGACCGGGCAGGCTAGAATAGGGCAGGATCCAGAGTCTCCAATTAGTCACCAGGACTGCTCTGAAAGGCAGCAGTACATTTTTAATGAAATGAAGAGGATTGGTCTTGAATTTCAACTTCTCTTGAAGGGCTATGACACACATTTGAAATGCTGTCGCTTAGGGCATCCTTCTATTTTAAACACAGTCTTACAGAAGTCATTATTATTACGTGTTTTTGCCTAACTCCCAGTATTTCCCCAAAAAGACCATTATATATGACCCAACCACCACACGTGTGCAATTGCCAAAATTGAGCAGACAACACAGGAAGCATCCCTCCCAAGTCGGCTCATATTATCCCGTTAGCACAAAAACTAGAGGCACGTTCACAGCAGTCACTCTTTTGATCCACAATTAAGAAAAAAAAAATTTGTGTTAGAAAGGAAAAGGCAAGTTATCAAAGGTCAAATAGTTGTGTGAACTGTGTTCAAGACTGCCGTGTTCTGCTGTGGTTTGTTCTGCGTCTAGGTTTCTTGTCAACAGTGCAAATGGTAGCTTTAACTCTAGCTTGTACTCCTCAGCGTTGGCACCCTGCAGCCAAGCTACTGCGCTAGGAAGAAGCCATCTTTTCTTCAACACCACAGCGCCATCTGTTGGTCTTTCCAGAGGACCGAATGCTTTGCCCTTAGGGAGCAGAGTTCAAAGAAGAAACCTGTTTTTCTAGTGGTAATACTGCCTAGATCCAGGACCTGATTTGTTTTCTTCCATAAATAATTCATTTTATTGCCAAGAGGACAAATAGTAGGGAAAGTTACAGAACTTATGGAACCTAGGACAGAATGGGTATTTCTGATTCAGAAAATGGGAAGAGATGTTAAAAGTGCTAAATTTATAACAATTTTCAATTTTTTCCTATTTATTCCCTTCACTTCCATGTTTAATGGGCTCACTAGAGTTTTGTATGATGGGGCACTGTGTGCATATTCTGTAGTTCTCTGGACTCTACTTACAAAACACAAGCTGAAGAATTAAATTATTAAGAATTCCAAGATGAGGCCAGCATTGTGGTTCAGCAAGTTAAGCCACTTTCTGGGATTGTGCCGTTCCCAGATAGGTGCCAGCTGAAGCCCACTTTTGGTCCAACTCCCTGTTAATGAGCCTGCGGCAACAGTGGAAGGTGGCCCAACTACTTGAGTTCCTGCCACCCATATGGGAAACCAGATGGGAGTTCCAGGTTTCTGGCTTATCCTGGCACAGTCTCAGGCATTGCTTCCATTTGCTAGTGAACTGGTGGATGGGAGGTCTTTCTCTCTCTCTCTTTCAAATAAGATGTATTTAAAAAGAATTTCAATACAGTGAAAGAACATTAAAGCAGGAAGATGCCCTCGTATGTGAAAGATACTTAGTCCTCACAGGCTATAAGACCCTGAAGCTGCTTGTTGCTACAGTATTTGTTCAAGGATTAGGCGAGCAAGTTTCCCAACTTCACATCATCTCTAAGCATTAACTTTAACTCACTCTTCTTTTGGACATTCTAATCATTCCTCAATGTTCCTATCAGACTAGAGAAGGAAAAATGCAAAGAACGAAGGCTTCCAACAGTAATTGAATGCCCATGCCACTGTGCTAGACACTTTTTGATGAAAACCCATGTGTGTGCCTTATGCCCTCGGGGGAGTGAATACAGACTCTCCCACAAGGCACCCTAACACTGTGTTTCAGAAGCCCAGCCTAACCTGCCTCCATGGAAGTCTCTGCCTCTCCTTGCCTTCAGGGAGCGGGATCTAACAAGGTTGAAATGCCAGCAAAAAGCTGGTCAGGTGCCCACTCACTCCTCCATTTCCTTGGAACTCCTACTCCCCTAGGAACACCCATGAGACCCCAAAGTATAAAACAGGTCGGCCTTGCTGAAGGACAAGGCCACTGACCACAATTGCATCCCGATGGTCACCATTTGTGGACTTGTTTTCCTCTTTGATAATCCAGCTTGGCTGTGAATTCCTATCCTGTCTCTTTGTTGTGCTTTTCTTTCCTAACACTTTTAAATAAATAACACCACTTGATATTGTGTGTACATTGTACAGCATATTTAACGTGATGTTAGAACTGAATATTTCATAGTTCAGAGATATTAGCTAATTCATCCAATGTCATGGGACCCATTTGTTGAACAGATATGACCAAAGAAATCTGAAATTAAGGTACTTTATTTCTGTTTCCTGCCACTCCCTTGGAAAAATCTCAGTGGGAGAATGTTTCCATGACTCTGAAGAAAAAAAGAGAAAGAGAGAGAGAGAGAGAGGGAAGATACATGCATTGCTGCCTAGTCAGATATCACTGTTGCTTAGTGGAGTCACAAACAAACAGGGAAGTTAGAATATCCGGGTTTATGTAATTTGCAAGAGAGAAGGAAAGAAGAAAAAGGGAAGGAAGGAAAGAGGGGAGAAGAAGCAGGAAAGAAAGAAAGAGAAAAAGAAAGAGAAAAAAAGGAGGAAGAGGAAGGAAGGAGGGATGAATGTATGATTATATTCTCAGAATTAAATTCATAAAATACTTTGAATCAGTTCGCTTTCCATTAAAATCACATTAATGTGAATAGTGAAGCAGTAAGTAGATCCGTCTGTCTTCTCCCTTCCCACGAGCACCTGTGCTGATGGAATTACCTCCTATGTTCCTCATGATGGCTTGCAGCTTTCCTGCTTCTTGCTTGCCTCTTCCGTCATTCAGAAGCTGAGAAGAGAGTGGACCAGGAGGGAGATGCGTAACAGAGAACATGGGGCTAAGCAGTGTTTATTTGAATGATTCTGTCCTGGGTTAAGATCTTCATCATTCTAGGATGCTGTTTTAGCCCTGGCTCCTCAGGAAGCAGGAGCTGCACACGATTTATCAGAAACTGTGACTCCAAAAAGAAGCAAGAGACATTGCTAGGAAAGCAAATCAAGTGAGAGAATCGCGATACGATGCTGTCATCACGCTGATCAATGTCAGGACTGTGAGACCGAAATCTGCTGTAGAGCTGTGTGGTGTGAGCCGTCAAACTGACCCTGCACCCCAGCTTTGTTCCAAGGTTTGTCCCTTTGAACAGGAGGGGATGCTAACCCTCCAAGACTTCCAGACTGAACGTGTGCAAACAGCAGGAGTGTTTCTTCTGCAGTGCTGAAGCGTCACCCAGGAATGCCACCTGGGCTGGAGGTGAGGGAGAGCCGAGACGCACCTGCAGGCAGCTGTTTGGTTCCACTGCTAGAGAAGCAACCAAACTCAGAGAACAAGGGATTCAGGGGCGGTTATAAAGCAGCACAGGTGTCTGTCCTTGGTGAAGGCTCGGCCGGGCGCTCTGGTCTCAGTTCCAGGTGTATGTAATGTTCCTTTTCCTCAGACACTTCCCTTCCTGGTTCTATGGAGGTTCACTTCTTGCCTTATCTCACCTGTTGATGGTTGGAGACTCATTTCTCCCTTCCTGTTAGTCCTGGAGGGCAGGTCTTCAATGGCCTCGGGTCAATGCTCTCACTGAAGTCCAGGCTTGCTCCTGAAAGAATAATCACAACATCCTTGGCCTACTGTGGGACAGAAGAGCAGATATTCCTGCAACAGGAAACAAGGCACCTCTACATTACCGCCCAAACTTTCTTACCTGCAGGTTTGCATGGGTGGAAGTCAGACCAGAGTCCACCACACTGACAAAGATGAGAAAGCTCCTGTGATCAATTCATGCTTTAAAGCCATCTTCTTTTAAGTAAACATCACTTTTATTGATGATTGGCTTTAGATGGATAAACGTAACTGGAAAAATCTGATGAAAAGCAAGAAACCCATATTTTCCAAAATAGGATGAGGCAGTAATAAGTTATACCACATGATTATAAAATTATTAAAATATTCTTAACTTACTCCTCCTACATGCCGGTAGGTTTTGCTATTCAACCAGCCATGGACCAGCATTCTAATGGTCCTTTGGAATGTTCCTGCCATCATCAGTTTCAGAAAACAATTGGATACCTTTAGAAAATACCCGTGTCTCTTCATCCAGGCAAGGATTTCAGAAAACAGAAATGATTAACTTAGTAGCAGCGATTATAAGGCAGAGCTGGCTTGTGTCCTTATTATGGTTTCCAGCAAAATTATATAAAATCATGCATAATAAATCATAGCAATCACTGGATAAAGTAGAATTTGAAATCAGCTCCATATTTCTCTGGGTTTTTTTTTTCTGATTAGGACATGTGGTGGCCAAGAAAATAAGATGCATGTCTATGTCTATTGTAACTTCTGCAGTTGTTGCCTGGATTAGAGAAAAAAAATCTCCAAGGAGCTCTTAAGTGCAAAGTGCAGAGAGGCAGTGACGTCAGTAAAGACTGCATGAGGATGGGGGGATGGAGCATGGACGAGAGGAGATGATCACCACAAACGTTCCAACATGAGAGGGTGTGCGTGCAGTCATCCGGAATTAAGCTGTCACCATGGCGGCAGCATTTGTAACCCTTCACAGTGATAACGCTACTAGTGTGATGCTTTGCATATAAGCACGCAGGTAAAGGATGTGCCGTTCTGAGTAACAGTGGAGTTGGGCAAGCCAACCAACAGGCTGCTGGGAGAGGAAGGAGCTTTGTCCCTGTGGCTCACACAAATCTCCCAGCGGTAGTCCAAATGCTGGGACTCCTTAGCACTCAACTGTGCCTCAAATGTTGCTGGGTCTGCCACCACTGCTCTGTTGCTTCCTGAGAAAAGTATCCAAATTCTTTAAGATTTTGATCATGATGAGAAACTTCCTAATCATCCCTTTATGCAGATGATGAGCATTGCCATTAGGTCTGCATTCTGTTTGTGTTGTTTTCCCAGAAATCATGTTTTCATGACTGGAAATGAATAGCTACTTTGATTAATCCCAGAGAAAGATGGTTAAAAAGACCCCTTCAGAGAGAATATTTGGGATTTTGATTTGCCATGCTTTATGTATTCACACGAATGTTAATGATCTGGAAGAAAACGATATTTTGTTATTTTTCCCTTCGATAATATTATGTAATTGAAGCAAGCACTGTGGCAAAGGTCCCATGTTTCAGCAGGGGCCCATTAGCTAGCAGCACTAAACAGAAGCCATTAAAATTCATAGTCAAGCCTGAGGACTCACTGTTGCAAACTGAGCATCTGCCCTCTGCTTTATTGTGAATTTACGTTCTAAAAGTTGCTCCAACCTGGCCCCTCACGCAGCCTATTCTGGTGAAGAGTTAGTCAAGGTTCAGCTAGCCCCTCTCCTGGCTGCAAAGAGGTCAGGAGAGTGAGTGAGAGAGATTGTCAGCAACGTGGAGAAATGCTCTGAGGAGTTTACCAGTGCCTCTGCGTACTGCACCATGGATGACTGCTGTAATGCTAACATTAAGAGTCCCAATTTCACATTCTTTTCTTTACTAAGATTTATTTATTTTTATTGAAAAGACAGGTTTACAGAGAGGAGGAGAGACAGAGAGGAAGAGCTTCCATCCAATGATTAACTCCCCAAGTGACGGTAACGACCAGAGCTGTGCCAATCCAAAGCCAGGAGCCAGGAGTTCTTCCGGGTCTCCCACACAGGTGCAGGGTCCCAAAGCTTTGGGTCATCCTTGACTGCCTTTCCAGGCCACAAGCAGGGAACTGGATGAGAATCAGGGCTGCTGGGATTAGAGCCAGCGCCCGTATGGGATCCCAGCATATTCAAGGTGAGGACATTTACCACTAGGCCACGGTGCCGGGCCCCCAACTTCACAGTCTAGGCTCCCGTTTTGTGCACATCACATCATTTGGTGTAATTTTATGAGAGACACAATCTAGCTTGCTCTGTTACTGAGAATTCATGAATTCAGGACTCAGGGCATTAGAGGACCAATTAGAATGTTCTGTAAAACACTTTTAGTAACAACTGTTTCTGTTTTCCTGGGGGTGGGCGGGGGATCATCCAGCAATGCTAACAACGTTTTGTTGGAATTACGCTTCATATCACAGTCACCTCACGCATCACTAAATCTGTAACTTACATATTTCATGAAAAAAAAAACCAAATTATTTGACATCCATTAAATTTTGGAGATGTAAATTTCCTCAGTAAAAACACTTTTCAGGCAGCAACCATCTCTCTTCTCACAACCATGTATGAAGCAGCACTATTACTTAGTCCACAATTGTTGTATAAGTTTTATAAGTTTTCATGTTTCTTTGTGGCAAATGTTAGCTCTGCTATCCACACCGTGACTACTCTTCCAAGTTGGCTAGAATGTGTTGACAGTTGCGTGAAACATCAGCTAAATGTTAGCTCTCAGTGGAGACAGACTGGGTCTGTGTGTATTCTGGGGTCTGACATCCCGGGAGCGAGACTTGCCCGGTTGCAGCCTCAAAGGCAGCTGCTTAGAGCAGTGGCATCCCTTCTGAGCTTAGTTCAGGCGAGGGTCACCGTCATGATCGCTTCATCAAAAGTGAAGCTCTGCTGCCGGGGCTTGGATGTTTCACTGAGTCTGATGATCTTATTACTCAGAAGCACAAATGTGAAGACTCCAGCTCTTTTCTAACTGTTGAATAGAATTCTTTTTGCCAGGCAGTCAGATATGAAGGATTGGAGAGTTGCCTACACGAAAGGTAACATTCAGACTCTCTGGAAAATGGTCCCCTTGGGTCTCTAACTACTTCTAGCTGCTCATGTTTCCAAACTGCATGGTTCAAGCAGACTATTCACCTGCAAATACCACCCCCCCACACACACACACTTTAAAAAATATTTTTATTTTTCTTGGTACAGTTCCACAGGCCCAGGGACTTTCCACTTACACCCTCCCCATCTCCCCCAACTGTTTTCCCTCCATATTATTACAACAGTGTAGTCTCCATCATTCTGCTGTTTACGTGTAGCATGGTGTTGTAGAAAATCCACCAACCTATTGTCAGGAGATGTGTAACAGTTTCACTGGGAATAGAAATGCACACTGCAACTTACCTTCATTTATTTATAATTTCCACACCGGTAATGTGACATGTCAATGGTTTTACTTGTATCTTGCTTGATGACAACTCTTCCCTGACTTCATTTTGGAATTTCTTTCTTTCTTTCTTTCTTTCTTTCTTTCTTTCTTTCTTTCTTTCTTTCTTTCTTTCTTTCTTTCTTTCTTTCTTTCTTTCTTTCTTTCTCTCTCTCTCTTTCTTTCTTTTTCTTTCTTTCTTCTCTTTCTTCTCTTTCTCTCTCTCTCTTTCTTTCTCTCTTTCTTTCTCTTTCTTTCTTTCTTTCTTTCTCTCTTTCTTTCTTTCTTTCTTTCTTTCTTTCTTTCTTTCTTTCTTTCTTTCTTTCTTTCTTTCTTTCTTTCTTTCTTTTTCTTTCTTTCTCTTTTTTTTTCATCGTCTTTGCTCTATTGCACACAAGCTCCCTGGCTCAAAGCTTCTCTGCTTGATGTAAGCACCTTCATTACTTCCTAACTACCTGTAGCCAGAGGGAGACACAGCTTGCTGGTTTGATCGATCTTGGTGAGTTGCGGAGATGTTCAATATAAACTTCGGAGAGAAGGAAAACCCACCGGGACTGGCACTGTGGCACAGCATTGAATCACCACTTGTAATGTTGACATTGTATACCGAGCGTCACTTTGAGTCTTGCCCACTCTACTTCAGATCCAGTTTATGCTAATGGGACTTGGAAGGCGGAAGATGATAATCCAAGTTTTTAGTACCTGTCACCCACCTGGGAGACCCAGGTGGGGTTTCTCACCTCCAACATTTTTCTGGATTAGCCCTGGCCACTCAGCCCTGGCCACTCAGCCCTGGCCACTCAACCCTGACCACTCAGCCCTGGCCACTCAACCCTGGCCACTCTTATCCAGGGAGCTGATTAGCAGATGGAAGATCTCCCTTTATTTCTTTGTTCGTCTCTTGTTAAATAAGCAATTTTAAAAACAAGAATCTATTGATCAGATCATAATTTTATTTTTAAAAACAATGGTCGGAAGCCAGGATGAAATAGAAAAAAATCCCCCCTTTCCTAGATACACAATGTCATGACAACAGAATATTAGAAACATTGGTAATTTTTGACTTTAAAATATTAAAAAATCTGGATTTAAATTTTGCCTCTAAATTTTTCTTGTAAATTTAGAGAAGACAGTTAGCATTTCCTCATTTCAGTTTTTCATTATAAAAGCAGAGATGTTATCTATTTGTGGGGTGAATCCCTTGCTCATGGCAGACATATGTCAAATTGCAGCAACTAAATGCTGAGAAAAACAACCAAAAAAAAATGAGAATGTCAACTTTACCTTAATTTTTTTTAACAGGGTGGGAATAAAACGTGGGACCCATTTTCTTCAAACAGACTCTATTAATCAGTAATGTATTCTACCGTAAAGTGTACTCATTATCCTGGAAAAATCCAGAATACTATAAATGTATTATGTAAGTTATATAAATGGCAAACTCAGTACTACCCTGCCATCTTGTGGTAGCACAAGATTTTACTGCAACATTATTTTTGCATGTGCAAGGAGCAAAAATGTGCTCAATCCATGTCCTCCCTCTCACCCAAGCAAAAACAGATAAACCAAACTCATTTGTTTTTAAAAGACATGTTTGTTTGCTTTGAAAGTTACAGTTACAGAGAGAGAGATGGGGAGAGAGCGAGAGAGAGATCTTCCAATCGCTGGCTTATTCCCCAAATATCCAAAATGGCCAGCAGAGAGAGACCAAAGACAGGAGTGAGGGTCCTCGGGCCATGCTCTACTGGGCATAAGCGGAGAGCTGGATCAAAAATGAAGCAGTGGGGATGTGAACTGGCTCCCAAATGGGATGGTGATGTTTGTAGGTAGTGGATTAATTAGCCTGATGCACCATTGCATTGGCCCCCAAGAACTTTTAATTATCATACACAATACTCAGCAATATTGATGTGGGTTTTTTGTCAGATTAATGGATGACATGTGTTTCTTAATAATCTATAAACAGTTCTTTCTGAACCTGTTATTGAGTGTTTATATATATATATATAGCAGGCACTGAGTTATGCCCTGGAGGCACATGAACTAATGGGAATACATGCATATTCTTAGGACACAGTTGGGCAGGCATTATTACAAGGCAAGAGCTGTGACTAAGCAGTGTTTTGGGAATCTCATGGAGACTCATCTGGCTCAGAATGGACACATTGCCAACATGGGACTTTCAAAGATGGACAGATGCTGTTTGGGAATACTTGCATATCGTCTCAAGGTTTTGAAGCCTGGCTCAGCTCCAGTTGCATGATAATGTGTACCCAAGATGCAGTAAACCACGGATGTGAGGGTGAATTTCAGCCACCTCTACGGGAGATACAGATGCTTGAGTTCTCAATTCCTATCTCCAGACATAGCTGCTGCAGACATCTGGGGAAGGAACTAGTGGATTAGATATCTTTCTGTTTCTTAATGGAAAGGAAGGGAAGGCAAAAAAAAAAAAAAAAGGAAATGAACACCACCATGATTAAGGGACATTTAATACCAAGAACAAAGGAAGAAGACTTAACCAAGCAAAGAAAAAAGAAAATCAGCGACAGGATGTTTTGAGGTCCTGGATATAGCAGGAAACCGTGGACTAACTTCAACGAGGAAGTTCTGAGTGGAATGAACCTATGATGCAATGTTTATGAATTGAGGCTTTAGGTGGTAGTGCCCATTGCCCCAAACTACCCGCATGGTAATTGCAGAAGCCACGGATACATTACATGGCGGCAAAGAGTGGAAGGTGTCGGTGAAGTTGAAGTTGGTTGGCATAGAGTCAGTGAGACAGGTTAGGTCTAATCACATGATCTCTTAAAAGCAGGAGAGGGTGAAAGAGTTGTGATTCAAAAAGATAAGATGGAAGAGGAATGAGAAGGAGGTCAGTTATCAGGTGAGAAAAAAATGGACCTAGAAACACGGTGGTCTCTGGGAAGGAGAAGGCACCGGGTTTTCCTAGAAATCCATGGACAACAATACAGTTCTTTACACTAAACTAACTAAAAGAGATGAAACAGAAAGGAAGAAAAAGGAGGAAAGTATGATTATCTTCTTAGAATTGCACCTATGGACTATGTGAAATCTGTTCTCTTTAGAGTAAAAAATACATTTTTAAAATACACAGATGAAAAATTTAAGGAAAAAAATAGGGAATGCCATCCTGCCTATGTCTGGATGCCAGTGGATTTCCACTTTGAAGAGCTAAAAGTACCACTTTTATGTCTTAGAGTACCAAGTTCATAGTACTTTTTTATGGCAGCTACAGAAACTTGAAGTACTGGACACGAGACCAGATATGAATCAGAGGGTCCCTGGAAAGTTTCAATTCCTTCTGGCCAAAGAGTAGCTGTTCTCTAGTACATGAAAGAAACCAGTGGAGTCACACGTGCATATGTAAGGTTTATACCTGCTGGTTGCACTGAAAATTGGTAAGTAGGAATGGCAGACCCTGGGGGAGCGACTGTCGAAACTGTTGGCAAGATGTTTGATTTCTGCATCTTCCATGCCTAATTTACCATCTTTCCCATCGTGTGTCACCTCAGTGAACTTTCTATTCAAATGCCTTCCTCACTGCTTTTTCAGAATTAACTGTTGTGAGAGGGAGAGAGGGAGAGAGAGCGCGCGAGAGAGCTTTTTCTGCTGGTGGCTCACTCTGAATCACCACAGTGTCCAGGCATGGCTGGTGCCAAAGCCAGGAGGAAGGAACTCCATCTGGGTCCTTCACATGGCTACAAGGAACACCATCACTTGTGCTGTCAAATGATTGTCCCCTGTGACAGCTGTCTGCAGGGTCTGCCTTGGCAGGACACTGGAGCTGGCAACTCAAGCCAGTTCCTCCTGTGTGGGATATGAGCATCTTTACTGCTAGGGGAACATTTTTTCCCATTTAAAATTTTGAATGAATTTTTTTGAATGAGAGAATGAAATTCCATTTTTTTTAAAAAATGATTTATTTATTCTAATCTGGAAAGGCAGCTTTTACAGAAAGAGTAACAGAGAGAATCATCTTTGTTCCACTGTTTCACTCCCCGGATGGCCACAACAGAGTTGAGCCAATCCGAAGCCAGGAGCCAGGAGCTTCTTCCAGGTCTCCACCCACGTGGATGCAGAATCCCAAGGTTTTGGGCCATCCCTGACTTCTTTCCCAGGCCACAAGCAGGGAGACAGCCAGGAAGTGGAGCAGCCAGTGCACAAACTGGGCCCACATGGAATCCTGGCGCTTGCAAGGGGAGGACTGGCCAGCTGCGTCATCATTGTCAAGCCCCACGTGTCTTGCTCACATGGTTTATAGCTTCATTAAAGGGTGATGCCCACTCTACTGGTGATCATGTTTCTGTAGCTTGGTTTGAAAGTCAGACACTCAAAAACATTCCTGGGAGCCAGCCACTCAACAAGAAACTGACGTGAGTAAAAGCACCTGCATAGCTAACACAGCTCGGTCCTGAGCTGGAAGCTGACCAGTGCCTGATGTCTGCCTTCTCCGAATCCCTGTGTAAACGAAGCAGCTTGTTGCCTGTCGCCAGGGATGCGTTGTCTAACCAGCCTCCTTCTCCCTTCTCCAACAAGCAGGTGCAGTTTCCTCTGCAAGTGTTGGTCTGTGTCCTCTTCTCAACCTCATGCACTTTTGGGCCCGTGTATGGCACAACAGGTGAACCTCATCAAGACTGTGGGCCACAGTCCAAGACCTGGCCGCCCCCTTTTCAAGTCTGATGACCAAAGTCACCCACGTGAAAGACCTGGAAGAATCTCCTGTGTCCTAACTTCAGCCTCCTGCCACTCTGGTCTTTGTAGTCATTGCGGGAATGAACAAGCTGATTTTAAAAAAAATTACTTTGGGGGCTGGCAGTGGTTCAATAGGCTGGTCTTCTGCCAGTAGCACCAGCATCCCAAATGGGTGCCAGATATAGTCCCAGTTAGTTCTGATCTAACTTTGTGCTGTTTAACTGGGAAAGTAAGAGAGGAGGGCTCAAGTCCTTGGGTACTGGCACCCAGGTGAGAGACCTGAAGCATCTCTTGGTTCCTGGTTCCTGACTCAATTCTGGCCATTGCAACCATTTGGGCAGTGAATCAGCATATGGAAGATTCTCTCTCTTAATTCTCTTCTCTGTCTCATCCCCACTCCCTGCAAATGTATCTTTCCAATAAAAACATTCTTAAAATTTACTTAATGTATGTCTTATGGAAAGAAAACCCTCAAAGATAGAACTTTTCATTTATTGGCAGTGGCATTCTTTCCTTGTTTACTCAAGTAACTTTTCCAACTACCCTACCCATCCTTAATTCTATTCAATTGACCAAATAATGTGCCTTTTTATCTTTTTACATAGTAAATAGATATTAGAGAGAGTTGGTCACCTCCCGGATGGTCATAAGAGCAGGGACTCCAAAGGGCTGCCCTTCCTGCCCTTCCACATGGGTGCCAGGGGCCCAAGCATGAGCATGTATCCCACTGTTTTCTCAGGGACTTAGCAGGGACCAAGACTGGGAGCATAGCAGCCAGGACTCAAGCTGGCTCTCTGATTTGGGATGCAAGTATTGCAGAAATAACCCTGGCATCTTAAAATTACCTTATTAATCTTTGAAAATAATGTTTAAGAAAAGCAGGTTTTCAGGGACATAAAAGTTGTCACTTATGGGCCTGGCATGATAGCACAGTGGTTAAATCCTTACCTTGCATTCACCGGGATCCCATATGGACGCCGGTTCTAATCTCGGCAGCCCTGCTTCCTATCCAGTCCCTGTTTGTGGCCTGAGAAAGCAATAGAGGACAACCCAAAGCCTTGGTTGGGATCCTGCACCATGTGGGAGACCGGAGGAGATTCCCTGGCTCCTCGCTGTGAGCACTGCGGCCACTTGGGGAATGAATCATTGGACGGATGATCTTCCTCTCTGTCTCTTCTTCTCTGTGTAGATCTGCCTTTCCACTCAAAAATAAAATAAATTCTTAAAGCTGTCACACAGCCTAAGATCATTTTGAAATCATATATGACATAATTTAGCAGTCCACTTCATCAGTGTTACAGCTGAAACCTTTTAACTTCTCTATTTTATCATGAAACAGCTCTAAAGCTCCTGGAGGGTAAAGACGAAGCAAGCACACGGCCAAAGTGAAAACAGCATGTGTGCAGACACGGCCTTTCACAGCCACACAACGAGCGTGTGTGCAGACACGGCCTTTCACAGCCACACAACGAGCGTGTGTGCAGACACGGCCTTTCACAGCCACACAACAGCGTGTTTCAACCGTGACTCTGAGACATTGACGAGATCTGTGATATTAGCCTCATTCCCTTTTTCATGCCTGGAAGATTGAGCAATGTTACGCTTACAGTGAACAAAAAGGATTTACGAAGCGAAAGAACGAATTAAGGCAGTAGCGAAAAAATATGCTAATCAGTGTATATCGTGTATATCTGTAAAGTGTGAGGCTCGGTTCAGAGAAATGCTGAGGCTTTTCACTCTAAAATTCTGTTTTCTGATCTCCTTGGATCAGGATGTGTGGGGTCTTTGCATTCCCATTGAGTTTTTTCCTTGGGTAGCAGCTTGTTCATTCAGAGCTTTGCTCATCCCCTCTCCTCACTGACAGCTCACTGTAAGAATTGGTCCAGTGTTGGATACGCCCACAGGTCAATCGGAAAGGAACAGACAAGACCTTATTCTTAGATTTTCTATTTTTAAATGGATTTTCTATTTTAACTAAGTGTATACAGAAAAGATTTATTTATATACTCATCGTTTCTTCCAAACATTTCCTCAGTGCTACAAAAATCTCTCCAACTGGACATTGCCAACTGGATGCGTACTGTTTGTCTAACACAGACACATATTGCACTCTGGATTATAGTTCGTTGTTTTATTGTTATTACAGCAATAGTCACTGTGGAAGGGGACTTATAATTTGGCACATACAAGGCAGGAAGGCATGATATATAATGTGCTAATCCTGATTGCATCTTAAACCAAATAAAAAATTAATGGAAAAATTGATGACATCCACATGACATTTGAAATTAATCAGTTGACACAGTCAATAGTAATGTGCTAAAGTTGATATTCCAATTTTGACAAATGCACCACAATTAAATCAGGGAAAGGGAGATGAGATGTATCCAGACAGTCTGTATATTAAGTCTAGAATTTTTCAATATTAATAAAATTATTCGATAGATGCAAAGTGTATTAAAATGAAAGCTTGAAAAATGAAAATGGTATTTTTCAATAAGTGCATTCTTCAGTTAGTGATGGCATCATTACTTCTACAATGAAGCAATTTTGATACTTACATTTTATTTACTCCATCTGCCACCTGGTAAGTGCTTAAGAAATATTTGCAAGTCACGGAATTTCAAAATATTCTGGGGTAGTTGTCTCTACTTTGCAGCCTGAAAAGAAGGTGTATTCTCCATTACAGCCACAAGGTGGCAGTATCAACACACCAATTAAAACTTCTGGAGGCTTGAATTTAAGAAGTTAAAAGGAACAACATTTTAAACATGTTATGATCTGACAAGATTAGATTGATAGAGAGGAGAGAGTCGATAAGGGAAGAATTCCCAGTTTTGTGAAGATCAGAGGAGATATGAAGTGGCCGTGGACAGTGATCCAGGGAGTGCTGTAGCCAGAAACAAGGTGAAAAAAAAAAATACCCACGTATTTAAACATTTCCAGACATGGAAATAAGTGCAGTTGAACAGATCGCACATCTGGACAATTAATGGACATCTATCTTTCCCCAGACAGGAGGGTAGCACGCAATGTCTGAAGCTACCAGGGCATGGAGAACAGCAGTGGTCAGCCCGAAGCTGACAGAGCTGCAGGGTGGTTTTGAAACACGGCGAACCGTGTAGACTGCACGCTACTATTAACGGGCCACATGGACCTTGTTTCTCACCTCCTCCCGTACAGGAGACAAAAGCACTTTTTTTTTTCGCTCTTCAGTCAATGCAAAATATAACCAGGAAGATAAATTCTTAAAAGACAACAACATCAATCCTGTCAAAATTCAAACTCTTACTCTGTAATGTCCAATCTATGAATTTCATCTGTGGGTTTGAAGGGCCAGGCATTGCTCGGCAACCGCTGCTACACCAAGCAAATTCTCCAATCTCCGTAAAAGCGTTTTCAACACATGTACACCAGCAGAGGAAAACTCAGATGACTTTTTTGTTTTATAAGAAAAATTCTGCTGAGTTCAACTTAGCGTAAATTGAAATCTAGTGATTCCGTTACAACCAGAGAGCTTACTTGCCGTCTGCCATATGATGCTTTCTGTTTGGTGTGAATAGGACTGAAACAATCGAATATGGATAGAACTTCCCTAGTTCTGAATTATATGGCTCTTCCGGCAGTGAGACTCTGTGAAGTGTATCTGCCTGCTTTTCCTGTAGAAATGCGCTAAACGTTTAAGAAGCTATTCCGGTTCCAACTGAAGGGAAAATTCATATAGCAGCAAAGGGGTAATTGTGCATGCTTTAAAGATCTGCCATGTGTATTTTAGAAGGCACACTGCTAAAAATGAAACACTTAGTACTTCAAGAATATGATAAAAGGCAACGCAGTGTATAGGTAAGGATGGGCTGGTCGCATTGGTTACACACATTCGCTGATGCTGGAATTTCAACATTTTGGAGAAAGTTGCCCACGTTGACTGACATCACACACATGATGGTAATACATGTGTCTGAAAACACTCATTGGATTTTGTCACCAGTGACCAAAGTAATTTTCGCTTCATTAACTTATTAATCTTGATCATAGCTATTTGTAGAAAAAAAAATTCAGTAACTGGCATTTTCACGACTTTCTTTCAAAAATGATTTTTTTTTAATTAGAAAGGCAGATTTACAGAGAGCAGGAAAGAGAGAATGATCTTCCACGTGCTGGTTCACTCCCCAAGTGACCGCAATGGTGGAAGCTGAGCTGATCTGAAGCCAGGAGCCAGGAGCATCTTCTGGGGTTCCTACACTTCCAGGTTCCAATGTTTTGAGCCATCCTTCACAGACTTTCCAGGCCACAAGCAGGGAGTTAGAAGGGTAGTGGAGCAGCAGGGACACAAACTGGCACCCATATGGGATTCCAGCACATTCAAGGGAAGTACTTTATCCACTAGGCTACCGCACTGGGCCCAGCACTCCTACTTCTTAACCAAGATTTTAGGGCTTTTAGGTTTGGCTGCCCTGATTTCTCCAAAGGAAGAGGGTGCTTCTACTAATGGAGCTCCCGATACAAACAAACCTGTCCAGTTATTAGAAGCCCCTGCCTGCTTCTAGGCAAAGATTGTGACTGGTAAACAGTCAGGAACCGGAGAGAGGAGCTCACCGGCTGCTGGAAACTTTCTGCAAGATAGGATTTGCTGGTACACAGGAAGTGGCTCCTGTGGCTGTGCAGGTCAGGTTGTGTTTCTAAGGGCATGCGCACCAAACCTGTGCAAACTAACATTTAGTCATTTATGTTAACAAGAATGCTGGTTTTTTTTTAGAACATGTCATTTAGAATAGTCACAATATTCCAGTAAATTAAAGTTTTATTTTTTTTTTAACTAGCTGGATGGTATTTGTGAAATTTCAGCATTCTTACACAAGCTCTTTCTTTAAAAAAAAAAAGTAAAAAAAAAAGATAGAAATTGCATTGCCTTATATATTTTTAAAGCCTATTGATTTTTTTTTTCAAAGAATCAGTTCTGTGAGAATGCAATTAGAACAAAATCAAGCGAGTCAAACACCTAGAGCTGGGCCGTGTGTAGATAAACAGTAACATCCACAACAAAGAATTGGTTCCTGAAGAGCCTGCAGAGCGGATTCTTGCGCTGTACTCGCTTCCAGATCCTTCCAGGAACTCTGCTGCTCTCTGTCTCTCTATGTCATCTTGATGTGGGAGCACTTCACAAGATGGACTTAGACGATACTTTTCTTTTAGTGAAAAATATTCTTGAAATCCAAGCATTCTTTCTATAACGCACATGCATTTTTTTGAAGAGCCCTAATTGAATTTTCTATGAAGTGTACTGTTCTTGATCACTGTCAAGAATTCTTAGAAAATCAGCCTTGCTACTTTGCGTATTCTCTCCGATTGCCGGTCATTTCTTGTAGGAGACGCAACCTGAACTGTCATGAAACTAAACATAACCTCTGGAAAATAAATTGTTATTGCAAGCAACCGAAATAGAGGGTTTTTGTTCTCGGAGGGCGTGTGCTGTGGGGCATCTTTGCCAAGCACTGACCATTTCCTGGTGTAGTTTACACCTGGCGAAGAAGGAGTAAGCAGAGGGAAGATGAAGATGAATGTCCACACAGCACCACAGACATCTCCTTCAAGAAGAGTCACACTAACCAAAACAAAGACGGGTCGAAAACGCAGCCGACTTCACCCTCGGTCCAGGTGAGGCTGGAGATTTCTCCCCTTCTCTGGCCGTGTGGAAAGAAGGACGCACCATCCTTGAACGCACAGCCAGGGTGGTCGTCTGTGTGCAGAACTGAAAGCAAACAGGGCAAGCTCAGCCAGATGTGGGGGCTTTCCGGTTCACTGGCCGTGCCTGGGGTACTTGCAGTCACGGCAGCTTACGCATGCTGCTGCCTTCCAGCGGAGACCCGGACGCCTCTGCGCCCAGGCGCCCCTCAGTGTCCAAGCTGATCTTCTGTGACCCCCAAAGGTGTCATACTCATTGCCTCTGCAAAATTCACAAGGAATCACAAATGCCTCTGCAATCCCAAACACTGTACCAGGTCAGACCTCTCACAAATCTGGTGAGCAAACAGATCCAATTACCGCTCTAGGTCCAGGCATAGACTTAATACCAGGCTACTCCGTGCCCTCACCTGCCTGAGGATTCCTAAGTTGGTGGCTTTTGTCTTCTCTACTCCACAGACAGTTTTGGTTACATCTTTTTTTTTTTTTTAATGATTTCTAGATGTACTCATGTAGGGCTCCTTAATCTCCTTGTACAAATTTCCAGGCCCTAAATCAATTGCTTTTGTTGCTGATACTTACTTCTTTTGTTGTGACATTTTTATGAACCTCAAATCTCACTTGATAAGGGGGAACAAGATCTGTTTGTTTTTTTTTTTTTTTTTTGAAAGATTGATTTGCTTTATGAAATCCAGAATTCTGTGAGACAGAGGGACGGACACCCAGACAGAGAGAGAGATGGCCTCTCTGCTGGCCAGAGGTGGAGAGGTTCCAAACTGGACGCCAAGTGCTTCTTCCAGGTCTCCCTGGTTGGATGTAGGTGGGCCATTCTCTGCTGATATTCCAGGCAGTTAGGAGGGAGCCAGAGCAGAAATGTAACCCCAGGAATATGAACTGATGCCCACAAGAGATGCTGGCACTGCAGCTGAAGGACTAGCCTCCCGTGACACTGTGCAGACCCCAAGGACCAGGAGTTTTTAAAGCCATGTTCAGTGTCATGGCTTTGCATGTCGGTGAATACAGGGTGGAGTCGATCCCTTCATGTGAATTTAGGGAAGATTGAACTTCAGTTGTTTTTGAGGGTTCAGTTCAGGCATTGTGTGCTCAAGGCAGAAGGTGGTGTGTCTCTTTTTGCTTTTCTTTCTTTTTTTTTGTTTTCAAAGAATTTGCTGAGTAATTTCATCTAGAAATCTCCTTTTCTACGATAACATCATGGATCCAGTGAGATGAAAATGCAAGTACGAAAAGCTGATTTGTACAAATTATTCATTTTCTGAGTGGACCTTCAACTTATGTTTGAGCATTGAACATTTTATTGATGTTTTCTAAGTATTGGTCCAAATGAAGACAAACTTAATTTACCACGTTGAAGGTCTGTTGGCTGAAGTCACTGAATGACCTTGCTTTTGACCTCAGCCAGAGGTTCAAACCCTTATTCACACAGCCATTAACTTTTTCAGCGTTCCACCCAGCAGATGTGTGCGCTGTGACTTAATCTCTTCCATACTGGAGGATCCAACAGCCGGCTGTCCAGCTGATGTGCCTTTGTCACAGCATGAGCGTCTTGTATATCAAATTGGATTTGCTCATTTCAGCTGTAGATGAGAAATCTGAAATAATTTTTTCACAGAGCAGAAATCATACGTTTGCTCATTGATTAAGACATATCAGGATTGATGGATAGCATTTTCCCCAAGCAATATCTCTTCAAGCAAGTCATTGTTTTCACGTCCCATCATGTAGTCATAGCTTAAAATCACATCTTTGAGTCAGATTCACATATATTAATTTGCAAATTGTCAGCGGCATGAAACTATCTTCTTAACTTGCACTTTTCTGGGTTACTTGAGAGTTGCACACTGAACTGGTACAAGGCTATGTCAGCATACACAACTGAAGAGAAATAAAATACTAATCTAAGAAATTGGGAACATACAGTTCTGTGTTTGGGGTTCATTGCAAGTTTGGGCAGAAGCAGTTCACCTGTACAATATGGAATAAAGAAGACCAACATTCCCATTGTTCCTTAGCAGAACTAACCTACTCAGACGCCTCCTCACGTTGATTTGATTGTTTTTGGTCGCAAGAACAAGAATCCCAGTTACCAAAAAAAAAAAAAAAAAAAAAGAGGAACCTGTGTTTTAGAAAATAAGGTAAACTCCTCTTGTTAGTCTAAGAAGAGTCTTCAAAGAGTTCATGGAAGGAATATATGTATACATTTCAAGTCTTTTTGCACAACAAAAGTTAATTCGTCTTTATTCTGTTTTCTCCAAAAAAGTTTGAAGGGTTTCCATGTATTTCACAGACTTTCAGAAAACTCAGAGGGTTGCTTTTGATGTTAGACAGTGGGTTGTTTTGTTTTTGTTTTAGCTCTAGAGTGATCTCTTTTGGAATCTAGATGACTTAGTTATCCTGATGGAAAAGGAATCAGTGGTCTAATCGTGCACAGAATGCCTTTCTGTAACTTCTCCTCATTACACTCTAGAATTTGTCGTATGAATGGGACAGGTATGGAGCTCCAGAAGACACTGGAAACCCTTCGGTTTAGCTATTCCTTTGGAAAAGCAGAATTATGAATGATGTTCAACTTAGGATTCAAAAATCGAAATCCCTCCCATTTACTCTCTTTCTAATTAGAGATTCCAAGTTCATGGGATTGAGTTGGCCTGTTGTTTACGTGTTCCTAAGCTCTGCGAAAGATTTTATTTCTCTTAGCAACCAGCTTGTTTTCCACAGAGATAAGGTCAATTAATTTGACCTTTGGTTCAATATGAAATGCATAATAAAAGCTGGTGCCCCCAGGACCGGATGTGGCCTTTCAGAAAAGCAAGTTGCCGGTGCAAGGAACAATAATTTATTACCTCATAAACCCCAGTTGAAATGCATGTTGCTGAGCCTGACAATGACAAGGAGCCAGTGTGTCTTTCTTTATTTATTTGCTTACTGATTTTCATTCTGTGTGTTCAAAAGGAAGGAGAAAGGACCCAGCACCTGCCCTACTGAGGGATGGAAAGTAGCAAAGGCAAAAATGGGGCCGTTGTTTGGACATCACTCACTGTAGTTGAGTTTGGGTTTCTGTAGCTTGCCTTCACTAGATGAAAGTTCACAACTTGGGAGAGCTTATTATTGATTTTTGACCATAGGATTTCATGATTGAATTGTATTTCCTAATTGAAGTAGTGAAAGATGTGAAAACTCATTACTAAGAAATTTGAAACAGAGGATCGAGTTGATACGTATGATTAGCATCCCGAATGATTGATATTCACAGAGAATGTATCTGGGAATCTGTTTGCTAAGTCCATCGATGAGTCCAACTTTTAGCGAATGTGTGATTATTTTTCATTTAGCCTATCATTCCGTATGCCATTAATTTTGTTCATAAGCAGTGTTAGTAATCATGTGTATTACCTCATATGAATGTGTGCAATTATTGAAATTTGTGACTAATTCTGCTCTATATTTTAAACAACCTTGGGTAAATCTCCCTCTCATTCTTGGATTGCAACCTTCACTGTGCCTTAGAAGTGGGTTGTGAATCACAACAGGACAGAAACATTTTCTTGGCTTCAACTGGTCCAATTCTGAATAGTATAAGAATTTGAAAAGCCAATCAGTAAATGGAAAAAACTACTCTCTCAGAAATAAATAAATAAGTGAAAAGAAATACAAACACTATGCAAGTTCTCCTATTCAATGGGTCCTTATTTACCCCTTGTATACACAACCTGAACCCAGGGTTAAGGTTTTTAGATGTATATTTTAAACTCATTATCAAGTAAGTAGACACTGTCAGCACAGTAGCCTAGTGGTTAAATCCTCACCTGGCATCTGCTGGGACCCCGCACGGGCACCGATTCATATTTTGGCTGCTCCATTTCCAATCCGGCTCCCTGCTTGTGGCCTGGGAAAGCAGTAGAGATATCCCAAAGCATTGGGATCTTATACCTCCTCTGGGAGACCTGAAGAAGCTCCTGGATCCTGGCTTCACATCAAATTAGCTGCTGCCTTTGTGGCCATTTGGAGAACGAATCAACAGAGGGAAGACCTTTCTCTTTGTCTCTCCTTCTCTCTGTATATCTGCCTTTCCAATAAATAAAATGAAATATTTTTTATTCCAAAAAAATGAACCCAATGATGATTTATATCACCATTTCCATAGGAGAAGCATGTTACAAGTTTCAAACAATTGACCTAAATGCAAGTTTAACACAGCTTGTGTCTACATTGAAGATTTTCTATACAGTTTTTCTTTTGTCTATACCAGTAAATATTAATGGATGCCCGGAAGTTATTAATTACCTGACAGTACAATATACTTAAAAGCCAGAAGTGATTGCTTCTGATTATTAGTTAGGAGAGACTTTTTAGTATTTTTGTCTGGTGTAGACCATCCTTTCCATGAGGATTTGTAAAAATAATGTGTGGGCTTAGCCATTGAGACCAAGACTTGCTCATACGTGTATAATGTAAGCTGCAAAAAATAGGAGAATTGTATCTAAGATATCAAAGTATTTATCTCTGTCTTGTTAGTCTCTCCATTTGATTGCAGGAAAGTCTCAGAAATCAGCATCTCTTCCCAAAGTTCTGTGTCTATTGATCTGCCAAGATCTAGCCAGCTGAAAAGGCGATTATTATCTCAATGCCTGGGTCAATTTCATGCAAGCAAAACTCACCAAAAATATTACTAAATGTCATCTGGCAGTAGTGTGCAGCTAATCAGCTGAATTTCTAACTGTGCCTAGACTGACCTGTAGAACTCTAAATAATACTTGGGGGCAGTCAGGGAAAACAAGTCAGCATGCATGGTGATAATGGAAGACCAGGAAGAGCATAAAAGCTTTGTGAGCCTCAGAAACATCGAACCGTCAGCTGTACGCAGCCGAATTCTCATGACCCCAAAGCTGAACTTTGTAAACAGGCTTGGCATCAAACGATTGCCTGGAGAGAGTAAAGATGAAGACAAAGCATGAAAAAAGATCATTGCTTTGCACACACACTCACACACTCACACACACACACAGGGATGTGTGTGAACTTTAGAGGAATGTAGGCACATTATAGAGCCTCATCCTGCTGGCTAAGACAAAATCAGTTTCCTTTCTTTTGGCCATTTCAATAAATTGCTTCTAAACAAGAACTTTTCCTATCCCAACTAGGTCATATTAGACTGAATAATGGATTTATTTGTACTGAACAAATCCTTACAGCTGTGTCTCAGAACCCTCAAAACTGCCTTTCTAGTAATGACAAATATGCATAAGCACTTTTTAAACATAAAACAGAACATACAGTTAGTTGAAACTGTGGAGGTAGAATTTCTAAATGTATGAATCTTAAACCTACCTACCATTTTTCTTAAATACTTTAGAAAAGATTAAACTAATTTTTTAGATTTATTTATTTTATTGAAAAGGCAGATTTTACAGAAAGAAGGAAAAACAGAGAGAAAAATATTCAGTCTGCTGGTTCACTCCCCAACTGGCCGCAAGATCCAGAGTTGAGCTGATCCAAAGCCAGAAGTCAGGAGCTTCTTCCAGGACGCAAGGCTTTGGGTCATCCTCTTCAGTTTTCCCAGGCCACAAGCATTTTTTAAAAAAATACAAACAACCCAGCATAATGGTCTAGCGGGTAAAGCCCTTGCCTGCAAGGTGCTGTAATCCCATACGGGCACGGATTCTAATTCTGGCAGCCCTGTTTCCCATCCAGCTCTCTGCTTGTGGCCTGGGAGCAGTCAACGATGGCAAAAAAGCCTTGGGAGCCCTGGAAGAAGCTTCGGGCTGCTGGCTTTGAACTGGTTCAGCTCCAGCTGTTGTGGCCGCTTGGTGAGTGAATCAATGAATGGAAGATCTTCCTCTCTGTCTCTCCTCTCTGTATATCTGACTCTGCAATAAAAGTAAATAAATCTTTAAAAAACACAGAAAAGTGCATTATTACCTTCCTTCCATCTTTCATCGTCCATCATTATTATTTTTTTTTTTGGTAATTCAGTGAATAGCTATTCCATCAACTTCATTTTTTAAAACCTCCTCTGTTACCTTTGGTTTCTATTCTTTATGGAAATTAACTGACATCTCATTTGTAGGAATTTTCTACCAGCGTCCATGCAGAATCCTACTATCAATGTTTTGTATATCACTGTTTTTTTTTTTTTTTCAGGACATCCATGTCTTATATTCTATAGTCAGCAAATACTTTGCCCAATCCTAAAACCTCAAGGTTATCAATTTTCCAAATTTCAGGGAATTTATGAATTTGAGATACAAGTTTAAATGCTAAATGCTGAAGATTTTAGAAAAGTTTCAATTGCTTTGGGCAACTTAAAAGACATGTTCATTCTGAAGGCAGAGTAAGGTAAGAAAACATTTCCTGCTTTTTTTTTTTAGATTTTATTTATTTTTATTGGAGAATTGGATATACAGAGAGAGGCGGGCGAAGAGAAAGATCTTCTGTTCGTTAGTTCACTCCACAAGTGGCTACAATGGCCAGAGCTGTGCCAATCCAAATTTAAGAGCCAGGAGCCTCTTCCTGGTCTCCCATGCTGGTGCAGGCTCCCATGACTGAGCCGTCCTTGACTGCTTTCCCAGGTCCTACGCAGGGAGTTGGATGGGAAGCGGGGCTGCCAGAATAAGAACCAGCCCTCATATGGGATCTAGGCATGTGTAAGGCAAGGACTTTAGCTGCCAGGCTACCATGCCATGCCGGAAAGCATTTCTTTTCTTATAATATACAAGAATAATCTAGAGACAATACTGGAAAAACTCTTCTAAGAATATATATCTTTATAAAAATTTATAGAATGGGCTATGAAATATATATTGGGAGTCAGAAACACATGATAAAGTCAGACAGCAATAATTGTACAATCAGGAACATCATGATGAATATCTTTAAAACTCCTTAACTGTAATATGAATAAGAAAATAACAGTAACAATTGATATTTAGTATTTAGAGTCAGTGATACTCTCATGCTGCCCTATGTGATTACCTGTATCTGGAATACCATCCCCCTAATTTGCACACAGGCAGCACTGCACTTACTGTTTCTTCATAGCTTTCCTCCAGCATCCTCTGTCCACGTGTCCACTCCCATCTTTAGCCTCAAAGAGGTGTCCTTACGCAGCCAGGTCAAGGGTGCCCTCACATCTGACTGCATAAGAAGATTCATTTTTAAATAAGATTTATTTTATTTTTATTACAACATGAGATATACAGAGAAGAGGAGAGACAGAGAGGAAGATCTTCTGTCTGATGATTCACTCCCCAAGTGACCGCAACGTTGGTTCTGCCTCCATCTGAAGCCAGGTGCCAGGAACTTCCTCCAGGTCTCTCACGCGGATGTAGGGTCCCAAGGCTTTGGGCCGTCCTTGACTGCTTTCCCAGGCCACAAGCAGGGAGCTGGATGGGAAGCAGAGCTGCCAGGATTAGAACCAGTGCCCATATAGGATCCTGGTGCATTCAAGGCAAGAACTTTAGCCAGTAGGCTACCGCACCAGGCCCAAGAAAATGTATTTTCTAGTATTCTGCTTTTCTCTTGTCTGTCGTTCAGCTGCACACAAAACTGTACAACTTTTTATTGTTGTTGAAACCTGTTTATGAAATATGTTTCAAGCCCACCTATAGGAACGAAATAATCAATAAACCTGCATTTCTTGAGCACTGGCTTTATGCTGGTGTGCTAAATGTGACCCTGTGGGACAAGAGACATGAACACATGGAGCACAAACAGATGGAAGAGGAAAGCTTTAGCCACACGCTCCTAGGTGGATGAATACAGCTTTATGTCTTGCACATTCTAAATGTGGACGCTCAGATGAAGGTCCACCTCATGGTACTGTTTTGAAGGTTGTCAAAATTAGTATCTTCACAGCCTGAAATCTATTAAGATTTAGACATGAATCTATGCATTAGTAAAATAACACAGGAAACATAGTTTAATAAAAAGTATTCACAATTTAATGAGTGCAGCGGAAAATGCTCGCAGCGTTAGTCTCCCCTGGTAATATCAACTTCAGTAGTTATGAATCATGAAGATGTTTTTTAAGATTCCTCTTACATAATGAAAGGCTTCCCTTCTAATGAACAATGATCAAGGAGAAGTTCTGTTTTATTAGTATTCTATTTATATAATAATGCTATATATGTTATATTTATTATATTAGAGCTATAAAAGAGAGTAAGTACAGCAAGTTGCTGGAAGACAATACGACACCCAGAGAGGCATCAGCACAGATGTTTTAAAGGAGCCCACTGTGTCTTCTCTTTGTGTTTCTATGGGAAAGCTAAAGAGAATGTTAAAGGCATCAAACCTTTTTATGATATATATTTTTAAATTTGTTTGAAATGTAGAAAAATAGAAAGAGACACCAAAAAACAGCTATTCTAGCTGTTGGTTCACTCCCATGACCGTCGAGGCTGGGCCAGCCCAAAGCTGGGGCAGGGACACCTTCAGGATTTCTCAAGAGGGTAGAAGGGGCCAGGCACTGGGACCTGGATGGAAGCAAAGGAACTGGAACTGGTTCTCTAAATGACGTAAGGATCACAGCGGTAGTTTAAGCCGCTGTGCCACATTCAATGCTGGCTCAACTCCAAAGTTCTAAAAATGACAAAATAGCAAACAATACTTCTTAAGATGGGAACTGTCTGGTACAGCCTTCTTTTCTCCATCCTGGTTCCATGGATTGCTGCGCTTGAAGGTCCTCCTGGACTCAAAGTCCCCTTTTCCACTTCGCTTTCATAATAATAGCATTTTTCACAGTAGGTTAGGGTCCAATTCTGTATTATTTAGCCAGATGAAAGAAAAGCTATTTCTGTAGCCTGTGTACTTTTGAGATTCTAGAGGCTAGTGAAAAATAATAATATTCATGTTGGTATTATTTGGTAGCACTTTAACGCTCATTATTGTCACTTTTATTAATGTAATTATTAGTTAACAGTTCTTGAATGCTTATAATGTGTCAATCATCATGACAATGGAACTATCATTCCTTACATGATTCAATCATTTTAGTATTATTGCAGGGTAATTGCCATTATTCCAATTTTAGATGTGAAGAAGATTCAAGATGGGTCTGTAACTCATGCATCCATGACCTTGTAGCATGAAGTGGTTGCCTGTATTTCTGTACTTTTCCACACTTTTAAAAATATATACAATCTCATGCTCCAAAAGTCTAGCTTATACAAATGCAAATACAAACTCAAAATCTTGGTGATAGGTTCAGGTTACTCAACTTACTCATTAGTACTCACCAAGAATTGGATGTGTGTGTGTTTTTTCCTATTTTTAAATTTTCATTTCATTTTAGCTTTTCTACTGGTTCATCATAATTTTATTTACATTTGGATTTGTTCACTTAAATGTTGCTTCTCTTTGGCACAGCTGCATTCCTGACAGCCTCACTGTTCCTGAATGAAAACTCGTCGGAAGCTTATGACTAGATTCCCACTTACTTTTGTCCATGACATACCTGCTGGCAGTAAGTAAAACAAATTTGTTTCAGACATTGCAAAATAGGAAAGTCAAAGTTATGAACTTCCTTAAGGGGAGGTAGCCTTCCTCCCTGCCTTTTCTGCCTGGAAAAGTATGCATACTTCATGACAGAGTGCACGGGTGCTCAGAAAGGCAGTATCTCTGAGTTGAGAAGGTAAACACAGGGTTTCTGGACTGTTGCAACAACTGAACGCTGCAGAGGAGGATCCCAAAAAGGAGTTGCATCAGGCAAATGGCCCAGAGATTTTCCTGGGGATATATCCCAGAGTCTTGGAAGACAAAAGGTTTGTGAGCACATTCCGCCCAGCAGGAATCCCCTGCCACAAAGGACTGTGAAGTTATAGCAAAGACTTCTGAGGTTAGGAGATGGACTTGGGCCCAGAAAGCACAGAGAAAGACAGTTCACATGAATGCTAGAAATGACACAACTTTGTAATAAAGATGACACTCCAGAACAAGCTGTATCCTAGGTAGAAGTTGAAGATGAAATCATTATGTCATATGGAATATTGAAACCATGGCTTTGAGAAGAGTTAATATCTTTGCCAGAGATTGAACAATGTGTCAGAAATGAAGAAAGCATATTCCAGGTGTCTTGTTATTGCTGATTACAATGTTCATGGTATAATAAAATGTATGTGAAAGAAATGAGGGAAATGTGACTTTTTATAAAAAGTCCAAGTTATGGATCAGGAAATATCCTACAGGTTTGTATCTCAAGTAAAGCATTAACTAGGAATGAACAGGTGAAAAAAATCCTAATAGACAAATAAAAACTAAAGAAAAGAATGAGATGACAATTACGGAGCCCAAATCTCTGATATATAAGTAGCCATATTTTCCTGGATGAAGTTAAAGAGCATTTTAGAAATTAATTACAAACGTGTTTTAGTTAACCCAAAGAAAAATCAATCCAAAATGTCTGCCCAAAGGAACAAAACACTGATTTACAATGAATACAATATATTTCCTGTCTAATGGAAACTGGTGAATATTGTTAAGTAAGGTGCTATGTATACGCAATGTTCAAAAAGTTCATAGAAAACCCAACAACAAAAGAGCTATGTGTGGATTTTTGTGAGATTATCTTTTATTCCATTTCCACAATTTTGTTGCTTGTTTATAGATCAGAACATTGCTGAAAGAGTAGGTTTAAATATTCTCCCAACAAGAGAAACTAAGTTGGTGAAACGATAGATATGTCAGTCAGATTTAAATCCCACCATGTGTGTGTTCCTATGAAGAAAAGTAATGTTCATTTTTAAAATTTACAATTCATATAAAAATGAACATTTACACTACAGGGCCTAGATGCATACCAAGAATAAATACAAAAATATATATAAAGGCATATAAGTATCACACTGCTGAAAAGCTAAAATGAAAAGAAATGTTCAGAATCTACTCATGAAGACAAAAAAAAGCAGCATCTGTGGGAGTAACAGTGCAAAGAACTGATTTGTCGTCAGTAGCAAAGAATGACAGGAAATAATCCAACATCTCTCATGTGATGCAAGGGGAGAGAAAGTGGATCTAGGCTTTTATATTTTGAGAACATTCAGTGACAAGAATAGTGGATGCACTGTAATGTGGTGGGAGAGGAAATGGAGGGGAATCCCTATACGTGTCAAATGATAACAATAATAATAAAAATAGACAAAATATGGTGAGTGGGTGAAGCCATTTCCATTCCGACATAAGCAGAGAACATGAATTGTCTGCTCCAATGCAGGAATGCTGAAAACCTGTCTTCAGGCTCATGTAAAGTTGCATTTGGTGCACACATTTACGAGAAAAAGGCTGTGCTCAAGAGCAGAATAATACAGTAGATATCTTGAGGCTGTGGTCTGGGAAGCGAAGTTCAGCCAGCTGACTGCTTGGTGAGGTTCTATGGGAACAGAGCCTTAACTATTCACTGCCTTATTAGCCATGGCTGATTTTGCACTGCTATTGTGAAATCGAATTTTGACAGAGACTGTATCTGGGCTTCACAGAAAAGAAATCAGACAACTCTGTGGAGGATGGAAAGCAGAGGCCATGATAAAACCTAGCCGGGCTTGAGTAAAGTAGAATATAGTACAACTGTGCATTTCTGATGAAACCCCAGAGTTCTTTCTTGATTCTAGAAAAACAGAGCTAGTTGTAAATTTTTATTGGTAGAATGAAAAATTGGAAAAGTTAAAAAAAAGCTTAAAGTTTTCTAAAATGTCAAAGTTGGAACTCTTCACAGCAGAGAAATTCCAAGTGGTTCTTTTGTGCCATCCAGTGTCAGTGAACAAGGTGGAATAAAGAGTAAGATCTTATCATATTTTCAAATTTGTTGCGTGAAAAACTGAATTTTGTATTGGGTATCCCATTTCTGCATAAGACATGTGAATATACAAAGCATTTGTGAGTGGTTTACACGGGGCTCAAGGCTTACTTCTATAAGGTACAATGTTTTAAAAAGGTTTTACAGATTGGAGATATGTTGCCAAATGAATCTGGCTCTTAGACTTGTATCAGCACAGGTGGGAGTTTAGGGAAAGAAGCAGTACCCAGAAGGACTTGTTGATAAATTTGAGCTCAGACTTTCCCATCCCTTAGATTCTCTTTCGTTTCTCTCTCTGCGCACATCTGTGTTGCTGGAGTTTGGCCCAGAGGAAGAACACACAGTGGAGATAGAGATACGTGCCAAGAAAGTCGAATATTCGGATCAGATGGGATGCAGATGAACATCTGTGCTGGGAAAAGAAAGCCAGGGACGATATTCTTCAACGCTGAAATAACTGCACAGAACCCTGCTCTTGTGAAAGAGCCTTCTTTTTCGTCTCCAGTCTTTCCCCTAAAGAAAGCGTGCTTCTTTCTAGCCTACACTCAACGGTTGGTTATTCTGCGGTCCCTCTGCAGGTGTGTGTGTTTGTTTCCCGTTTACCAACTCAAAGGCACAGATGGACCTTCTATTATTTGTGTCTGTATTGAAAGTGAGCTTGAGAATCAGGTTTTTGCACTGACAGGCACACAATGAGAATCATGTCCTGTTACTAGTTTTCTAGGCAGAATTATTTCATAACAATTACCCTTAAATCTCCCATGTTCTGTATACTCAAAACCAATTGTCTTTATTTTAATAATTAAGCCAAAATGACAGTGGATGACAGCTGCAATTGGTTTCATTTGTGAAGGCAGGCACTACTTTCAAGATCACCATGGAATCATTCTGGCTGGGTGTCAGCATATTTAAGCCATTGAATGTGACCAAATTTGCAGTCAGACAAGGTGCACATTTTCAGACAAACACACTTTTTTTTTCCCAGTGTCTGTAATATCATACACTTTCTAAGTCCCAATAGCTTTAGCGAGTTTTATAAAACACAAAGCAAATGTATTATAAAGCAATTTTACTCACATGTCTTCTGATGTCCAGTTTCGGCAAAATGTGACATAAAGGGCCACCTAGTAAATATTTTGGGCTTTGAAGGGTACAAGGACTTTATGGCAACTGCTGAGATCTGCCCTCCCAGTGTGAAATTAGCAGCAGACAATACAGCCATGAGTGAGTTTAGCATCACTCCCATAAAATCGTATTTACAAACACTGGCAGCAAGAATCAGATCAATGAATTCATTTAAGCAATCATCAAAAATAGTTTATTTATAAGAATGTACACACAACTTTCATTCAACTTCTTATTCCCTTTTGTGTATTGCTAGAGATGGAGAGAGTGAATGTAGTTCAAAAACAAAACAAGTTGCTTGGTATTGCATGGTCCAAAATGTATATGCTGTACATATAGAGATATTTATGAGTCATAAAACAAATCCATTGACTCCAAAAACATCCTGATTAGAGTTAATAAGCATCAGGTATGGGTCCTCAGCCCCACGAAGCTTTAGGAGCTTAAGTGGCTTGCCCTTCATCACAACTGTTAAGTACAAAATCAGGATTTTATACTTTCCATTTGGACTCTAAAGCTTTGATTTCGGGCAGCTGGCCATTTATGGACCTGATTTTTCGTGGTAATTTTGGTTGCAAAGAAAAATAATTCTAACTCAGTCCTTGATATGCAATTACTGTTAGATGCAGAAAAAAAATAAATACTTTTTATGGTACTAAATTAATGGAGACAGCAAGACTGGATAATTTATGAAAAAAAAAAAAAGCAGGAACAAGCTTAAAATACTCACTTTTTCCTTAATAACAGTATTTCTCGGCCCTGAATTGTAAAGGTAATTTTCTCAATGATCCACTTGGGTTTCGCCCTAGGGATAACACCTTAGGGTTTTTTTTTTTTTTTTCTTTTTTTTCAGGACTCCTCAAATTTGAAGACTACATAATGATTCACTCTTGGCCAACCGGCATTAGAGCAATCTGTTATGTATGTTTTTGGCTTCTGTACAATTTTACTTACAAATTTCATTAAGTAAAAAGCTAAAATGAAAGAAACTGTAGCATGAGGAATTTTGATGTAGACACTGATTCTTCAACAAGGAAGTTACACTTATAGATTACATCCATAACTCTCTTGCCTGCCTAGGAATTCGTCACTTTATGATATAACTATCTAACCTCCATCCATATTGATGATTGTTTTCTGCAACATGAGCAAAATATTTTGGAGAAAATGTCTATTATGTCTCCACAATACTGGTTTAAGATCACAGCTTTTGTAATTGTCATTCTTGAAAACACACCTTTTGTTGTTATTAAGTGGTTCTTTTAGAGAACATCAAGTTAAACTATTTCACAGTTGCGTGTGCTGTTGTTGGAGTCTTTGATGATGGTAAAATTGGGAATTTTTAAGATCAGATTAAACTTTGTCTTTCATCAAACTTAGAAGATGACAACCTGTATGGAGCAGTGGAGGCAGACCTGCCCACATGAAGAAGGACTCCATGAAGAATAATAAAGATCAACATGACACATCCAACATCAGTCTTCTTAATGAAAAGGTGTCAAAGAAGAGAGGTCTGACTGAGGGAAGAATGGGTATTAGATATGATCCCATTCACCCTGTTAACACGAGTAGAGGCATAGCCGCAATATTCTTGGTGATACAAAATAACATTGAGGAAGACAATTTTCACTTCACAACCTTCCCAAGAATAATTGGTGGTAACTAACTGATGATCTCACCTGTTGAGATCTATAAAAATGGCTATAGTGAAGAGATTGCCTGTTCTTTACAAAGGCATGGAGCATCTTTGACTTGCTTTAGTCCTGTTAAAGTTTATTGGAAATAATATATAGTGACCAATACTATTTGAGTTCTTCCATATGTTGAATGCTTTTTAGCAATATGTCAAAAATAGTTGCAACTGTGTCATCACGGGGAGGCAACCCTCTCCCCCTCCAAAAAAAAAAAAAAAAAAACCACATTTAAAAAGGACTTTCGTGGTCTTTCTAAATTATTTATCGAGCATTGAATCCATAGTTGGGCTAGTCAGAATTAACCCAGTAACGGCAAGTACCGTAAAATCATGCTATGAACAGAACAACAAAGATTGCAGTACAACTGAGTGTAGTGTCAGGGCAACACTGGAGCAAGTGCACTTGCAGCTGGGAAGGGGATGGGGCGGGGCACACAGTAACAGTCTAGAAAGTTTTTAAACAAAAGGCTGTCAGATATGATTTACTGAGCTGGCTTGCCTTGGGCAAGCCTCACTGAGCTTTCTGAATTTGAGCTTTCCACATTGGCAGACTTCTCCCCAGTCCAACAAAGACATAGAATTTTATAGGCAGTTCATACAAGTGATGTCTTTTGTTTAGTCCTAACAGGGTCTCTCAACAGGGGAGACAGAATCAATGAAGTGCTAAATATAATATGAAATCAATTTCCCTCCTCACGTCACTCGGAGGATAAGAAAAGATGCCTGTGTTATGGGGCTGCTAGAAATCCACATGTCTTCCCGGTGGTGGGAAGGGCAGATCAACAGAATGTCAGAATATTTTTAGGTTAATTTAGTTACTTCATGTTCAGATTTAGTGCATGTTTTATCTGTTTAAAGAACCACAAGGGTGCCAGTAAGATAGTTTTTCTAGATAGAGGGTGAAATGGTTTGGGACAGGGACTATACTCAGTGAGATTCGTTTTCAGAAAAAAAAGTCTGAATTTGTATCCAAAGAAAGTGAATACTAGACAGTGATCCAGGACCAAACCTGATCACTCAGGGTGGATTCTAAACACTGTGATGTATCCATTTACAGAATTGCTTCGTGGTTAAGATTTATAAACTCTGCGGGTATAGAACTGTAACTAGGCATATATGCAGGTCTGAACATTCTGCAAATAATTTGTTTTACAGATTAACTAATGGAATAGATCATGCTGATAAGAGAGATTATTTATCGAGATTGTTGAGATGCGAAAGGATATGGAATAACATCTGATAGAGAGAACTTTATGTAAATCATGTACTTTGAATCTTTAAAGTTTCCAGGCTATGGTTAAAACTACAGCCATATGTATAGGGAAGTTAGAACTAAAAGCATGTGAATTTTGGAGAAAAAATTTTGAAATGTCATCCATTTTTTAACTTAAATCTCAATTCTTCAAATTCAGACAGGCTACTGAGTATAGCACAACTTGAATCCTCTAAGGAAAAAAATGTGACAATAAAATTCATGATGAAAAATATTTATTGGGCCCGGCACACTGGCTTAGTGACTAAAGTCCTTGCCTTGAATGCTCCTGGATCTCATATGGGTGCTGGTTCTAATCCCGGCAACTCCACTTTCCATCCAGCTCCCTGCTTGTGGCCTGGGAAAGCATTTGAAGACAGCCCAAAACCTTGGGCCCTGCACCCATGTGGGAGACCTGGAGCAAAGTTCCTGGCTCCTGGCTCCTGGCTCCTGGCTCCTGGCTCCGGATCGGCACGCATCGGCCCGTTGTGCTCACTTGGGGAGTGAATCATCGGAGGGAAGATCTTCCTCTCTGTATATCTGACTTTGTAATAAAAATAAATAAATCTTAAAAAAAAACAAAAAAGACAAAAGGAGGATCCACTCAAGCACCCCCATGGTGCACACACTACCATTCTGGGATTAAACATGGGGAGTTTTACCCCATGTTAAACAGGGAGAGTGGTGCATTCCTTATCCTAAGTTGATGCAGGTAGCGGCTAACAGCAACTTATATTCCTCCCAAAGAATCTGGCCTTATTACTTTCATGTCACATATTGTGGAGTACTGATATCATGAAATGAAAGAGACAAATATTTGTGTGGTTATATAGCAAGTCTGATTCCAACAGATCTGACTGAAACACATTTGAGATAGGTGCAAATTATTCAAAGTTAATTCACCAAGAAATATAAAAATAAATTCATGCACTAGTCCTTTTTTGTTTCATTGATGGGAAGAATATTAATTCCTGCATTATAAGCAGCAGTGTTTGGATCTTATCCGACTGTAGTAGAGTTTAGTCATCCTTTCAAACATATGAGTAGAGGTTATACATGTCATGTTAGACAGTGAAAAGGGCAGTTAGTGTTTTAAGAAATGAAATATCTTTTGTGCCAATGGTAGCTTATTGATTAAACTGATCCAGGGATCTGATCTAGAGTAAAACCATAAAGAAACGTGTTTCCACTGCTCTGCATCCCGCATAGTCTCCATAGAGATGTCCAGATGCTCTGAGGTAGCTTAGCATGCTGTGTTGCTCCCAACGGCCAGTGCCAGACACTGAGCAGTTCTTTCCTCTCTGCGGCTCCATCTTTATGTTCCATTTATTCACAGTTGTTTTCTCTGCCAAGACCCAGATAAACATTTTGACAATATAACATGTGCTATGTAGGTCCGAAAAGGAAGGATGATTTTTTGGCTTCTAACTAACCATTGCAGTCTGGTGCAAACACACACACAAAGGAATGGTAATGTGTACTTTGGGTGGGAGATATCAAGGGTTTACAAAGCAATAAATCCGAGTCATATTTAGCATATTCCTTGAGGCCAAATGATAGTCCTTCCCTAAAAATGTCGGCTAGTCTCGTTTCCAATAAGGAAACATTATCCTAAGTCAATAGGTCTAGTGCATTTCAGAATTTTGGGCTGAGTCACAGAGCTGTGGTTGTCCTCCCAAATGTTCAGCCTGTTATTCATCATTACTGTGTCTCGAGCATCGGTCCCTGGATCCATCTGTGTAGCCATACTAGCTGATTTGATTTTCTCATCATATTCATGCTCTGAGTCAGAGCAGCTTCACGTTTAAATAACCTCCCGGGGCTGCTTTCCGCAAAAGAAGCCAATTAGAATTTTATGGACTCTCCGGTACAAGTGTTAATGTTTGATAAAACCTAACTATGTTACTCCTTGTACTTAACTGCATGTAGCCATTGTACCAGTGCCCGTTCCTGAGGTGTGCTTGCATTACAGTCACAGTGCTCCTATTTGCCTCAAACCATGTTGCATGTGCTTTTCAAAAGGCCAAATTTGCTCATCAGCCCTTGGCTATCTGCCACAGACCAATCATTGCACTTTTTGGTACTTAAGCAAACTTTATCTTCTGATCTTGTCATGCACTTTAACTCCTGTTTCTAGTTCATGATCCTGACTTTTTTTTTTTTTTTTAATGATAACTTGGCTCTAAATTCAGGTTGCTGTTTGATGACTTGGGACACCAAATTCTTTGCAGCTCATATGTGGCCGAACACCATGAACAAGTAAGGGTGTAGCGCTGTGTCTGCCAATAACAGGAGCCCAATAAAGTTAATTGTTTCTCCGTTAGGCACTTTGCTAGTCCCCTGAACACATGGAACCGATTATCCGGGACTGCAATGTTGTTAAATAAAATGTGCAAAAAAGAAAATACAATTATTGCTAAAGTAAAAACATACCACAAGGGGTTATTAAAAAAGCAAGATGTTTTACATTTTAAGGATGTTTTGCTGTTACAAGTGTGTGCTTGGTGCAAAACGATTAGCTCCAAGACACTGCTGTGCCAATGTTAAGTTTTTCCTTCTGCCTCGTTGTCTTCCAGTTGCCTGAAATAAATGGAAGCAGACTTCTTCATTCAGAAACAAAACACACTTATAAAAATTGAGGCCATGTTTCTTTCAAAGTTGCACTATCGACTTAAAACATAGATAATACGTGATAGTTAAGATGATTCTGTAGGAGTATATTTAATGCTGTTGGCCCTCTGAAAAAAGTCTGAATTGATCGTGAACATTATTCATTTAAGAATCAAAAATCAATACCTAAAGAAAATGTGTTCTTGCATAGAATAGAATAGGAGCAAGGAAGGAAAAGGCTCTTCCAGTTATGCTGATGCAAACAAGGGAATTTAATAAATGCTAGGTGCTTGCAAGAACAGCCATCATCACTTTCCATTGAGCTTCAAAAGGTTTTCATTTTTCAGCAACTTTTGAATTTGTATTGGAGTACACACATGTGAGCAGACATTGACACAATTTTGTTGTACATTATTTTCCACCCAACATCAAATGACTGAGCCTTAGCCGATATCCACCAGAGATTATTCAGCAGCGTTTCTTTTTTAGATTTGTAGCTTGCATGTATGTCCTGAAATTCTTCAAACTGGATGCATTTCTGTAAAATGCTTTATTACATATTCGACCTTACAGACTGATGCCCATAAGTATGATGATCTGAGAAAAAACTGGTTATCACATTACATGGGTTTTTAATTTACTTTTAACTATTTTCTTTCCTCCTCGAAGACCTGAGTGTCAGTGTATTACTTGATTTTGCTTTTTTTTGCACATATTGCTATGAAAAATCAGAATGATCCAACAGAGGATTGACCAACACTTTCCAGATAAGACAGTGATCTCCCAAAATTGCTTTCAAGTGGAGAGGATCAGGGGTTAAAGGAGATCTTCTCGCACGCAGAAGCACAAGCTGCCTGAGAGCTTTGAGCAGAGCAGTGGTGGGAGTTCCTCTTCTCGCGCTGTGGTGGGATTTGGCAGGCTCTTATCTGCTTTCACTCTCAGAATCACTGATGTGTGCTCACACTTCAACAGCAATTTTAGGAGAGCAACCTGAGGCCCTATTTCTTGCACCCGCTTCTCCCACACTAGCCTTGCCTGTATCAGAAGGAAGCATTGGAACAGTACATCTGTGAAGCAAGATGGGTTGGAAGTGATTCTTTATATCAGAGCCACTGTCACAACATCCCTGCCTGAGGTTCAGATAGAACACGAGAGAGAAAAATCAGATGTAGATCCTGACTTCGACGTTCGGGTATTTCATAAAATATATTTTCAGCCCTATAGTCTGATTTAAATGATATAGCATAAAATGCTTCAGCATTCCCAGGAGGTAGTCATTTAGGACCATGGGTTTTGACTTCCCTCTGTTAAAACTGGCTGGTTACCACAACTTAAAAAGGAGTTTGCTACCTGCAAGAGCAGAGTCTGTAAGTTTTAATGAGATAATAATTCGCTGTTAATAATCCTGATTTCTTTGAGATTTTGAACATGCAGGGAAAGGACACTATGATATTAATTAATAACAGTTTTCCAAAGTGGATAAAGGCATTGTCAAACACACAGTTAGGGGCTGTCAGACAGGGCCGTCTGGCAGACAACTGGAGGATCCCATCAGCGACACCGAGATGTTTCAGCAACTTATAGAAAAATTCCCAGTGTGTACCAGCAGGTTAACTAAAACTTCTAAAGGAGAATGTAATACAACTATGCTGTATGTTGTCGAATTGACATCATCCACATGATATACCCACGGTGTCCCCAAGTTCCCTATGCAAGCAGATCTGGAAGAAGCTAACTTGTAAAGTTAAATCTATAAACACGTTACGTGAATACCACTTATGTTCATGATACAATAGTTTCTCTTAAAAAGCAACCTTTTAGATTGTTCTATATTCGATTTCTAATCAAGCAAATGCAGACTAAGCTTGTATTGCAGACATTCTGTATTGGTTCTGTTACATGCAGTCATATCTGGAGTCATAGCACATGCAATGATAAAAGGACTGTTCATTACTGTACGCATTTATAAATTCAGCAGTTATAACATTAGATTATCAGTCCTTTGAAGACAGCTAATCGATTTCTTCAACAAACAGAAGACTGTGAAATGATGGTTTTGTTCGACAATGGAAATTTCGTTTACACACTGTTTTACTATGTATCTAATATCCAGAAATATTGATATATTGAGTCACGTAAGATATGGTAGATTGATTCTCTGACATTTTAGAAAATGGATGAAATTCTAGAGACAATCTAGGATGAGACTGTCACATTCAACATTTACCTTCAATATAAATGTTTAAATGAATGTATTATCTCCAAGCAGCGAAATTTTGCATGTTACTGATCATTACTGCAAAAGTTAGCATGTACATTAAAAATAAGGGTTCATGTTTGCGAAAAATTATGGCTGTAGCTTTTTGTAGAACTTTAAAGTTATTCAGAGTATATCATTCTTAAAGCCAAAATACTCTCTGAAGGAAAAGAATATTATCAATAACAACATTAGTATTTATAATTACTTCAAAAACGCATGGAATTAATTTAAGAATAAATAATTGCACTAAGGGTTTTTTTTATGACCAGTGGAGAACACTAACTGATATTGGTGAAAAATGAAAGTAATTTTTTTGACAGAAAATCCAGTAACAGGTGGATCAATTTATGGTCAAACATGGCTACTTGTGAGTAGGACAGAGGCTAGTTCGGGAGAGAGTATGTGGCTGTTACCCTTTAGGATTTTTTTTTCACATTCTCACACTGTCATTATTTAGGAATAAGTAATGTGACAGTAAATACTTCTGTCAAATCTGGGAATTGTGATGCTCATCTGGGTTTCCCATAGATTCTATCACTAACAAAGAAACAGGAAAGAACAAGCATAAACAAGAACAAATTATTTTTTAAAGGGTTTAAAAGGTTTATTGGTTTTATTTGGAAAGGCAGATTTACAGAGAGACAGAGAGAAAGATCTTTTCATCCACTGGTTTACTCCCCAGGTGGCCTCAATGAAGGAAATGAGCCATTCTGAAGCCAGGAGCCAGGAGTTTCTTCTTGGTCTCCCACGCGGGTGCAGGGTCCCAAGGGTTTGGGTCATCTTCGACTGATTTCCCAGGCCACAAGCAGGGAGCTGGAGGGGAAATGGAGCAGCTGGGATATGAAGCAGTACCCAGATAGGATCTTAACAACATGCAATGCAAGGATTTAGCCACTAGGCTACTGCGCCAGGCCCAGAACAAATTCATTTTCAAATTGTCTTTGTTCCTCCTTCTTTCTCCTCACCCTTTCTCCTCTTTTTTCTGCTCCTCCTTCTCCTCTCTTCCTCCTTTTCCTCCCCTTTCCCCTTCCTCTTCTTACTCTCCCACCACAAATTACTCTAAATCAAGAGCTGGCATTTGGATCATGCAATTCTTTAAAGCACTCTAACTCTGCCTTCTGGGTCTTCAAATAAAAATTCTTATTACAGATTTTCTAAAGGTATTTTAGTCATTACCCCCATATTCATCATGATCCAGAATGGTGCATTCTCTCAGTGAAACAAATATGGACATTTTACAGTATCTTTTTCTTTATTCTGGTGTAAATCACCATTTAATTCTGTTGTGCTTCAGGTGGTTTCCGATGTCTTCGAGTACTTTTTGTTGTTGTTGTTTCTGGTGTGGGTTTTGAATATTGTTTCCGGGCTGTGTAGTTCTTACCTGTAGGAGAGCTAATTACATGGGAGCTTCTCGCCTTTCCCTGGAAGGGAGAGTCCACGGAAAGTTTTCTTTCTTTCCGTTGATATTTTCACAGGCAGTTTCTGGTTGTCAAACAGCACCATAAATGTCACCTCACTGGTCAGATGGTTTTTTCGTATAATTTTATAGTTTTCAAACTCTTAGAAAAAAGTTTACATGTATGAGTCATGCTTTGCATATTTGAAATTTGGTGAATGTATGTATATTTCTTTTTGTCTCTTCTGTAAGACACTGTTAAATGAAATCTATGAGTGTGCCATAGAGCGCATCCTTGTTGTCATCCACATAAAAAAATGTATACATTGGCCCACATATCAGGAATGAACATATTTCCCACTTTGTACAGAGGGTTTCAGATTATTCCCTCTGTTGTAACAAAATAATGTCTCCTCTCACTACCCAACTGCTATAGATTGGGCTGATAATTTATATGGTAATCAGATAAAGCACTTATAAGCTGACTATCTTTTCTTCCTAACATTAATCCCCATGTGACATATTTAAATATATGTACATATACACAAATAAATATGCAAGACACATTCTAGATAAATGACCTACATGATAGAACATTCCGAACCACAGAGTGAAAGTGTGTGACGACGGGGAATTTTGTGTTTTGTTTACCACTACAATACTGATATCCGGGACAAAAAATAGCAAAATCAATTCCATTTATTTGCCTTAATTGAATGAAATTTACGTCATGATGACAATTTTCACTTGTATGTTTTCATTTCATCCTCTCAATATATTAATGAATTATCCTGCACCGTGTCCTCAGTGGTCTTGTATTGAGAGTGTTCATTTAATCATGTTTGAATAAACCATAACCCATTCATGAAATCTGCAGAGGCACCAACGTTGAGTTTCTATTGCTGCTATGCAAATGTTATCACAAAGCCCATGGTTTGTAATCATCTATTCACTTATAATAGACTGTGCAGGATAGCAGATTAGGAATCAATTTACTTCATACCATAGGCAAAATAATGGATATTATTCAAAGAAGTGCTGGTCCTAAACACTGGACTATATACATGCATGACTGACATGGTGAAAAGAACTCCAGTGCTGTGCATCAATTCATGATTTTAAGATGAGGGCTTATCCTGGGTAGTCCAAGCAGAGTCACTGTAGCTGCAAATATGCATCTATGTCAGCTAAGAAGGGCAGAAGTTTAGAAACAGAGATTTCAAGATGTTATGCTTCTGGTGTCTAAGCTGCAGGTAGGGGACATAGTCAAGGAATGCACATAGTTTTTAGACATTTGAAAAGCCAGGAAACAGACTCTTATCTGGAATTGTTAGTGGGGACAAGCCCTGCTAACATTTTGATTTAAAACCTCTGGCTTTCCAGTACTGTAAGATTACGTCCTGGTGTTGTCTTAGGTTACTGAGTTTACGATGATTTCTCACAGCAGCAAATGGAAACTCCGCTCTTGGCATGAGGCATCTGAGTGTAATTCATCTCTGGATGGGATTTGTTTCCTCTGGATCTATTGAAAAGCAGAAAACTAGGCTTCAAGAGGACAGCATTCTAGGTTTCTGCTGAGAGTGATTGCTGCAGCCACCTGAGTGATAACCTTGGGGGAGGCCCGGGGACAGCATCCTGTGGGTTCTTGCACAGAAGCCACATGGCTTTGCCATGTCCTCTGCATAAAAGACCTCACTTGGCAAACCCTTTTTTTAGTGCTTCGGAGAAAGGAGTACAACATATTCTTAGGTATAGCATTTGCTTGGATTTATCTGACTTATTCCATATGCTTGTTCTTTAAGAATGTCTTCAAGTTTTTGAATCACTGATGGTACTCTATGTTCTTAATGTTTTCTAAGAGTCACCGTGTTCAAATACCTTTTCACCATGGCATTAGGATTCGGCAAAGAAAGTAGGCAACTACACATGTTCAATCTGTCATCTTGACTTGAAACTGCTGTTTCCAACTGCTTTTTTGTCCGTATTTGATTGCTTTTGCTCTCCTCATCCGCATGTGTCTCTACTTGTCAAGTATTGGGAGATTATATAGGATTTTTGTGTTTGTTGTGGTGATCAAAGATTCTTGGGGCAGTGCCCTCATTATCTGTCAGGCCTGGCTTGTATGATTAAGAACAGGTGCAGCCAAGCCCTTGCTGTGCCTACCATTTCTGCCTGCATCAAATAAAAACCAGGAGTAGCTTTTTCTGTGGCGTCTGCACTCCCTCTCAATTCTGTGGTACTGGAGCAATCTTTAAGATATTGGCAAGGATCTCAACTTGTGGCTGACCAACATCCTGCCATTGTTCCCACAAACTTTGCAGTTTTCAGAGAGGAAATTTTGATGTAGTTCTGCTGGAGTCCTATCTTCCATGTAACTTCCGTTCAGTCAGCTTCCGTACATAAAGTGAATATGGATTCACTTATCTAGCCTTCACTATTTTTATATGAAAGTAATTTTTATATGAAAGTAATTCTTTGCAATGCCTATATAAGGATGGCAGCAGTTCCTTCTTTCTAAATCAAATACCTATGCTCTTTCTCAACCGTTAGATAGAACTCAACTCATCAGGAGAAAACTTTAGTTATTACAATTGTAAGTAGGTGAGTTTATGGTTGGGTTTTAAGATCTGTGAAGACCTCACAAAGAAGTTCAGATATATTAGTATGATCAATTAATTTAGAACATCTGTTCTTTATTTGTATAATAAGATGGCTTAGACAACAGTTTAACTACTAGAACCTCGTTTCATAGTTTATTTCTCAACCGCAGTGAGGGAGATCCAAGGCTTTAGGTCTACCTGTTTGATTCTGGAGCCAATTATGTATGTGATGTTGATAGAGGTCTTATGGGCAAGAATCATCTAGGAAATCTTAGTTTGGAACGTTCCTGTTTCCCAGAACCTAACTGGAAATCTGTGTCAAATGTAAGAAAACAGGGCATACTAGGAAAGTGATTTGGAGCTACACATAAAAAATGTAAATAGGACCGGTTCTGGGAAGATGAGTCCCTTTTTAATTATAGGAAGCAATCTAGTCTGACAGATCAGACATGACTTCCAAAACTTCAGATAATAGGTAAGAAATATTATTTGTATTTCATCATCTTTACCAAAGAAACCGAATTATAGAGTATGCCACAAGCAGTAGCAGACAACCCTGAGAGTTGTAACTCTTAAAATATTATAGATACTTGGGGGGAAATGATGCAAATAGTTTGGGGATTCTATCAGAAGAGGGATAAGACTCAGGTTTTTGAGCTGAATTTTGAAAACAAAACAATCAAGCAAAAAGAAAATCCCTCAGAATAACAAAATTACATGGACTAGAGATTTATGGACAGGAATAGACAACAGGAAGAACAGTTAGATATTCTTTTTATCTACACAATACTATGTGTTGATAGGATCAATAAAATACAAGGGAAAAAAATCAAGCTCTCCGCCTTATGGAAAACTCCTTTGAAACTTGCATTGTTTTGCAGGTAAAGCATTGAATTAAAGTCCTGATTGGATAGGCTCTAGTGTGCATACTCAAAATGCATTTTGACTTCTTTAAGCTTACATTAAGCATGTTCATCTCAATTTAGAAGGCATTCAGTACCAAAACTCAAAAGAAAATGCCATTATCCATACCCCCATAAAGACAATTTCTCTAAGCGATGTAAACAGAACTCACGAGACAAGCAGAGATTCCCCAATGGACAAACAACCAACTGTTCCCAATTGTTTTATCCTTTTAAACAAGGGATTCCCAACAAACATTTGGAAAAAAAAATCAAATGTCTTCCAGGGTTAGGCAGAAGGGGAAAAGCAAAGAGATTAATAGGAAAAAAGTTGTGGACTATCTCCACCCTATTCTTTAGTTCCTTGATTGAAGGCATTAAGTTTTATTTTATTAACTTCTTTCTTGCCCTTCCAAAGTGGAGGGTGCTCACTCCAGGGCTTATGCAGAACTGCCCCAGGGAAACTCAGTGCAAAGGTTTGAAATCACAGCTGGCTGTGATTAGTAGGATTGGGAGAGATCAGTGCTTGATTAACGTTCAGCTGCTATTGGTTTGCCTCAGTTCCTGTAGGAGAATTAATCTGTAGGTTCGAGTAAATTTTGGATCTTAATGGATACCAGATACATTGAGCCCACCCAGACCACCAAGATTTTGCAACTCTTTCCTCAACATTTAAATTCTGCAAATGAATTCATTCCTCCTGATGCAGTGGCCAAATATGTCAAGCTCAAGTTTTGTTTTGTTTTGTTTTTTCCTACCATGGCATTCGCTCTTCTATGACTTCTTTTCTAAGAAGGCATGGATGGCTTCTTCAGGTTAAACTTCAAGTCCAAGTTCTATCTTTTCAGAGGTAGGAATTTAATTCTTTGCACTCCAAAAACTTAGTTGGATTAGGAACAACACATCCTACTCCTTCCTTTCAATGTGTGTTCAGTAGGCATGAAAAAATTCCAGCTCCATAACCAATGATGTCCACTTGGTATCTCATGAACCTTCACTCACCTTCTCAGTGAATTTATGGCATCCTGATGCAAGGTTCTGGAATGAGTGATGTATTGATCATTATCGTATTTTATCCTTATCTTGATAGCACTGAAAAGTATTAGGTCAATTAAATGCTTTTATAGGAATCTTGGTTTGGGGATTCTGAATATTTTTCATTGTTCTTTCTTAAGGATACAAAACTCTTTCTTGATAAAGGAATAATATTTTGCAAATTGAGAAACTCATTTGAGCTTGGTTTGAAAGCAAGACACATAGGTATTTGTTTAAGCCTCAGGAGAATTCAGCTTTTCTGATAGGTTTTTGTGTTATTGTTGACCCCCTGAGCCAGCCTATGAAGGCTAGAGTCAAATAAATAAAAACATGGTATTTATTGCTACGATAAGAATGGCCCTATTCTTTTTTTTTAATGTTCCCTAAGTTTGTTCCTTCTTCACCCCCACATATTATCTTATTTGGGTTTCATATTCAGAACTTCGCTAAGGCTTTATTGAATTGCTGTTGATCATTTGGATAACTATTTGGTCTCTGTAGGTTGTAGCTTCTCAAGAAACACACTAATTTTCTTTAAGTTTTAGTTTACTTATTTTTTCTCTTATTTGTAATAGAGGCAGGGAAACACACAAAAACACAATACTCTCTTCCATTCACTGGCTCAGAGCCAGAATGCCCACCACGGCCAGGACTATGCCAAGCAGAGGTCAAGGATCTGCAGCTCAATCCACGTACTCCTGGCTGTCTCCCAGGGTACCCAACAGTGGGAAACTAGTTATGTATGGAGCCTGGATCCACCCTGCAAACTGGATACAGGTGTTGCAAAACAGACCTTAGTTGCTGTACCAAATGTTCACCCTACTGTTTAAAAAAGAGACCTAGCATCTGGTACATGCCAAGTAGGGCATGTAAAATGCTCAAGACTTCTTACTGTTGAGGTTATAACATAAAATACATTCTTCAAATTTTCTTTGACTCAGAAGACTCAGAAAAGTTCTTCATGTTAAGGAAAGACTATGTTCAGACTTGTGATATGTACAAACACTGCTATAGCCTGTGAAAACAAAATGACAAAATAGAAAATAGGCTAAAACCTTTCTTTTTGATTAAAAGTACCATGAACCTGAAAATCAAAGCCGTGCTGGTGGTTACGGTATTTCACAGGGTCAAGCATAATACATCATGTGTCCTTGGTGTCAATAAATAATGTTGAGTAAATCTATTATATGAACAAGTCAATGAAGTAACTTTAGATGCAACAGAACTGCAAGAAGCCAGGAGTAATCCTATTCCCTGTCTTGGCTAAAGCAATTTGTGAGAGGAGCTGCCGTTGTGGGTATAGAGCATTAGGTCACCACCTGTGATGCTGGCATTGCAGAAGAGTGACAGTTTGTGTTGCAGCTGCTCCACTTCTTATGCAGGTTTCTTTGATTGCTCCTGGAAGAAGACAGACCTTGTGCCGGGGCTGCTCCCATCCGCAAAGGAGATCTTCATGGAGTTTCTGGCTCCTGACGTCGGCCTGGCCCAGCCCTGGCAAATGCGGACATTCGCAAAGCAAACCAGTGGATTCTCTGTCTGTCTCTGTGTTATCTGTTTCTGTAACTCCGACTTGCAAGTAAAGAAATCCTGAAAAAAAAATAATTTAGTATGAATAGAAGCCAAAATCACAGTAATAGAATGGCTACATAGATTCTTTTTTTCCTTTTAATGTGAGATAACATTTAAATTTACAATATAGTCAAAGACTTAACGTTCCACTACATACTTAAATAAGTAAAAATTTCATTTAAGTCATGTATGGTCCTTGCCTACATTACAGTTGCTGAGATTCTGATGCGAGAACTCTAGTTATACGACCATGAGCAATTAAAACGTGTTTTTTATTTTGTTTAAAATTTTATTTATTTATTTTTTAATTGGAAAGGTAGATATACAGAGGAGGAGAGACAGAGAGGAAGATCTTTCGTCCACTGATTCACTACCCAAGTAGCCAATAAGGCCAGAGCTGTGCCGATCCGAAGCCAGAAGCCAGAAGTCTCTTCCGGGTCTCCCACAAGGGTGCAGGGTCCCAATGCTTTGGGTTGTCCTGAACTTCCTTCCCAGGCCACAAGCAGGGAGCTGGATGGAAAGTGGAGCTGCCGGGATTAGAACCGGCTTTCATATGGGATCCTGTTGCATGCAAGGTGAGGATTTAAACTGCTAGGCTACTGTGACAGACCCAAAACCTTTTTTTTTTTTTTTTTTTTTTTTGAGGATACGAACTTTTAAATCTATTTGGAGTACATTAGTCGTTACAGATGAAGGCTGCTTTCTGAATATCAATGTCTTGCGGTCTCTGTGTAACTTCCCTGTAGCTCTTCTCTGCATTACGGTTTCCCTTTCGATCTGTGAGTGCATCTCCAGAAAGGCTTTCCTAAATCCTAGAGCCCACTGGGCTCACACAAAGCAAGAGGATGAGGGGTTTAGAAGAACAGGTTCTTCCTCCTACACTGGGTGTGAGGGCATGAAAGTGGCCAGTTGCTTTCTATGAATGAACCTGCTCTCAGTGAATGTGTTTCGGGAATGTTGCCTGCGTTTCTGTCTTCCCTTAGAGTCTAATCTTCCAAGTTGGTATTGACTTTGGTAGTGGGATGGGGGGGGGAGGTTAATTTAACTCATTCTAACTACCACATTATGTCTTGTTTCTAGACACTATTGCCTTTTTAAAGTGGTATTAACTCTAGGGCAAATGTTGTGATAGCACGGGTAAAGTCACAAGCCACATACCAGTATTCTTTATGGGCACTGGTTCAAGTCCCTATGCTCCGCTTCACACAGGGCGGACCGGTCTACGCTCCTGGCTCCTGGATCTTGGCTCTGACCTAACCCAGGTCTGACTTGACCCCTTGCACCCTTCTGGATAATAAATCAGCAAATGTAAGATCTTTCTCATTTCTCTCTTTCTCTTCCACTTTCTCTGTAACTCTAACTTAAAAAATAAATACTTCTTTAAAAATAGTCATGTTAACTCAAATATAGTTCAGTACGTTAGATCTTCTGTAGGATAATTCAGAAAAGGTAGGATACAAGCAATATATGGGCATCTACAAATATTTAGAAATTTTGTCTCCCATGGGCCTGTCTTACAAAGTGCCATGTTTACTTTCATTTTACAAACCTATGTTTCTCCATAAAAGTCATGATTTTTACAACTTATCCCCTTGCACTCATCTTGAAACTAGCAAGTCAGAGTATTTCTCAGTGGTCAAATGTGAGTTGCTATGCAAGGCCCGGCCTCCCTAAGTTTAGGAAAATATAAAGGAAACACTGACAGCAGCTGTGATGAATTAAATAGATCTTCAGGTGCATGTGTGTGGTGGAGAACTGGGGTGCCTCAAGGTGAAGTGTTGGAGCAAAGAATACAGAGGAAGTTCGAAGTTACTGGAAAATTTATTACGGATCGTTACTCTGTTGGGAGCTTTCGGAATCCAACTCTAAAATCATTCTGCTGTGACTTGAATATGTTATTAATCACACATTAATAAGGAATAACACAGTTACAATAATATAATCAGAGTCTTTTGGAAGAGTAATCAGAGAGTGTGTGTGTGTGTGTGTGTGTGTGTGTGTGTGTGTGTGTGTTTTCTTTTTGGATTCATTTATTTTTATTGCAAAGGAGAGACAGAAATAGAAAGATCTTCCATCCATTGGTTCACTCCTTAAATAACCACAATTGTTAGGGCTGAGCTGATCCAAAGCCAGGAGCCTCCCCCAGACCTTTCATAAGGGTGCAGAGTCCCAAGGTCTTGGGCTGTCCTTTTTTGCTTTTCTAGACCATTAGCAGGGAACTGGATTGGAAGTGGAGACAAACCACAGCCCATGTGAGATGCTGGTACTTAAAGCTGGAGGATTAGCCTGTTAAGTCATGGTACTGGCCACATTATCAAGATTTTAGAAAGCATACTGTAAGTCACTGTACTACCCCTTGGCAAGTAATAGAGGACAGTTACCCAGCAGGAAACTTGCTAAGTGCAGATTAACTCTGAAAAACAAGGTAGTTTTGTTTGAACAAAGCACTGAAATGAAGACTTTAAAAATCATGGAAACAATACCGATCCTTAAGTTTCTGGTTTAGAGAAAAGCAAAAGAAATATGAACAATGCATCCATTACCCCACACTCCTAAAGTTGTTTCTAGAAGTTGTCAAAGTTAAAGCTTCTGCTGGGAAAAGGTCAAATGTATCAGTGGTTTCTAGATGTATAAAACCTCCTAGGTGCGGACTTAGGACGCCAAGATAGACTTAGGGCTGGATTGTTGCATTGTTTTAGCTCCGATGGGCAGTTGTTAGCATTAAAGATGCTGAAAAATCACTTTTGTCTTGTGGGAAACAGCATGTCACACGTGCAGCCACCTCCCAACTCCCACGTTGCTTATTTCTCCACGTCTTAGCAAATGCCTGTTCCTCATGCCCTTGCTACTCATTAGACACCTTCAGGGTCACTGGCAAGCAGCGGTTGTTTTATAGAAAGCAGGGTCTAGCATGAAAGTGTCATAGAGTTGGAATAACTTTCTCTTCCCCCAGGACTCAGCAATTTAAGGTTGAGGTCCGTTGCCAAAAAGACTGGCTCGCATGGAGTCAGTGCCTGGAAGGATGGTGGATTATCTTTGCACTGAAGGGTGTCCTTGCAGTATCGTCCCTGCTGCTAAATGACAGTTTTCAGAGGCAATGGACCTGGGAGTTTTCATCGGCCTGAGACCCACTTTTAATAACAACAAAGTCAGAGAGGCTGTGGAGCTGCTTGTGAAGGTCTCTAACTCGGACAGACATCTCCCTGTAGCCCTGCCTGGTAAGGTCCACTGCTGTTTCATGGGCCATGTCTCCTCGCTAGCGCCAATTCGGGAGGTAAAAACAAATAGCACCTTTTGGAATGAAACCCACAAATAAAAACAAATTAGCCCACCTCACCACATGCCCCTTCCCCATCCCTGGTGGTACATGTTAGCCTGGTGTTTGTGTTAATGTTCTGTTTTATAGCCCCGGGTGTTGAGTTCTCTGGACAGCCAGCGTTCTTGGAGTGGGAGCCTTGCAAATCGACGTCTTCATTACCCGTAATAGGGAGCTGTGTTCACATGATCCCCGAATACGGGCAATCTTCTCGGCTTGCAATTCTGCTTGTTGCAACAAACAGGCTGCATACTGTGTTTACTTTACCTGTCAGATATAGTTAGCCTTGAACTGGGGGCCTCTCCGGTGACCTAGTCAGCAAGTCCAAGGCAGTCGGCTCAGGTTTCTCCTCCACGACGCAAGCGACACCAGATCTCCGAGCGGGATGATACCGCTTTTGCTGAATTGCTTGCAGATAACATCTGGACAGTGACAAGATGATGGAGCCTCAATTCAATAAGTCAGTGTCCCCAAGTTAGCGTTTCCTTCAGGCATCGTCGAGGTCCAGAGCAATAGAGCAGACTGATGGAGGTGCTCTGAGGAACTTGTATATTCAGCATCCTGTGCTCCACAGAGCTTCTGTTTCTAATGCCACTTCTTACTCCGCTCTAGCGTATTTCTCTTTAGTCGGCTCCTGTTATCACAGCAAATGTGACCACACGCTCCTTCTTGAATCAGAGGACTTTCCTATGCTTTTCATTTCCAATTAGGTAAGTGATTTCTCACCTTGCTGGAAGCCCTGTTTCACACAAAGTCCATATGCACAAGTTCAGCACTACAAGTTCTCTAATTATTTCCAGTGTGCTAACTTTCCTCTCCCCAGACAATAGCATCAAGTTCAGAAACTTTTTGTTTTCAGTGAGTGGCAAACCTGTGAGAGAAAAGAATCTCTAAATATTTATACCTGCTTATCCGGTGAATGTTTTATCAGACCGCATTCTTGACAGCATGCGGGCACAGAGAGGTATACACATCAGTGTTACAGAAACAAAGTCCTTCTGGGTTTCCAAAGACTCCAGTGCATGGAAGGTGTTTTTCAATCTTCCGATCCAGCAAATTACAATGAGGGAGAGTTTGCCTCTAAAGGACCACTTTTAAATTCTACACATTTTTGATGGACACAACTTAGAAGGGAGGTTGCAACTGATGCTTAGTGGCCAAGGAAGCTGCTGTGTATCTGCAGGGCACAGGAAAACCACCAGTCTTCCCTAATAGGTAGTACTCTGGTGCCAATGGACAGTAAAACTGGATCACTCTCTAGTCACTGTTAACACTAAACTTACTGTTTTATGTATATTAGGAACCCAATAGATGATTAAGGTGTAGACAAATCACTAATAAATGACAAGTTTGGAGCTAGGATAGACATTCGGTTCTATTCACGTATTACTCCACAGTGTGTTGTCTAGGCCTGCCTAGATGTAACTAGCTTACCGAGCCTGCCCATCATCCCTAACTTCATCAGAGTGGCTTGCTTCAACCACATGGATGGGATGCGTCTCATTCATGGTCGACTTCTGCTTAGTTCTGTCTCCAACATGACAGCTTGCAGAGCTAGAAGGCCGAAGAAGCAGGATCAATAAGAGATCTCCGATCAAGAGTAGTAACAGTCACCACCACCTATTTGAAACAGTAACGTCACTTGATGGATTTCGGCAACTTTCCCATTTTATGCCAAGCCCTGTTGACACAAGTGCTGTAGCTGTAATGAAGTTAAACTCAATATATTTTTCCCCTAGTTATAACTGGCAATAATTTTTGCAAATTCCCAGCTACCGTGGAATCCATTTGGGGCACGCAAAGTAAGCAAACAGGCTACAGTATGAAATATAATTGTGGTTGCCACATGTGAAACAGGTTAGCTACCAACATTTCTTGCTAGCCTCACTTGGCTTTCTGGATACTCACTGCTCTTTAAACAAAATCTGTTTTAAAACAAATAGGAAATGGAGATAATTATCTGAGCCTTTGTTTAAAAAGAAATGGCCTTTGGTGTATAACATTCGGATTATGGAGACAAAATGATACTTAAAATAGGTGGCCAGAGGGCAAGTTACATTTTCAGCTTATTTATCAGAGATTTATGGAAATTCATTATATACCCAGACCTGGGAATAGCAGTAGACGCCATTAATTCAAGCATAAAATTGGGTGTAATGCATTGACCATATGTGTATTGCTGAGTCATCACAATGAGCCACTGAGATATATGGTAATATCTTCATTTTTACAATTAAGGGTACTTAATATCACAGCAGTTGAATGGCACCCAAACCACATAGATAGATAGCAAAGGAAGACTTATAGAATGAACTTGGCTACAAAATCTTAGGCCTTTTAAGATTATTGAAAAATATTAAATGGACACATTAAACATTTCAGCACATTTTAAAAATAACTATTTATTTTGAGAGGCAGAAGGGAGACATGGAGACATAAGAATGAAGGGGAGAGAGAGAGAGAGAGAGCGAAAGAGAGAGAGATTTACTGGTTCATAGTCCAAATGTCTATCAAATGCCCCAAAATGACCAGGACTGGGCCCAGGCCAAAACCAAAAGCCAGGAACCCAATGTTGTTTTTGCGCATGGGTCTCGGCAGCCTGGTTTCTGCCTCCTATAGTCTGAATCACCAGAGGACTGGAATCAAGGGCCAAAGCTGAGAGTCAAATCCAAGCGCTCCGGTGTGGACATGGCTGTATAAACCTGTTTCTAAACTGCTGGACCAAGTGAGTGTTGAAGTCATTATGAAATGTTCCCAGACCTCTGACAGTTATTGCAAATGTTGATTTTCAGTGATGTCAAGTAGCCAGAGCTTGAACATTCTGTAGCTTTCACCTACCCTACATAGAGGATACCTATAAAAACTTAAATGGAACAGTAAATATAATGCTTCTGGTAGTTTTTACATAAGTGGAAATAGCTGCTACATTGGAAATCTGGGACTTGGTGGGTTAAGCAAGTTTATGGAAGCAAGTCTTATTTACAGTTCTTCTCTGATCCTAACAGAAGGAAGTTGTGTGCTGTTTTACGTCCTCTTCAGAGAGACTGATTCCTCTCTAATAACACGTCAATAACTCTGCCATATACTAGTGTCTCACTTAATTACAGTGGAATCAGCATCAATACTTCATTGCGTCATTAGATGAAAGTCCTGGGCTACATGAAAACAAATATTTGAATGCAACTTCATGAGAAAAATGTTTCCATGGTTATAAACCATACTCTCTCTGAACAAATAAAGAAAATCCGAGGCACTCGCAGCTACTGCAAGTTTCTTTTCTTAATCATACTTAATTCGACTTATAAGTAAACTGTATTTGTACAAGTGAAACACACATTTTATTGAAGTAGACCAATTTGCAAAGAGACTTATACATACATCTGCAACCTACTATAAACATGAGCATACAGACTCCTTTCATGCTTATTCTGTTTCATATATTTTTATTTCATATCAAGGATTTCTACTGACGTCAATGGCAGCCTCAGATTCAGAACGTGTGGTGAAAATGAAGCAGGTACTGCCCGAGCGGATTTTATCTCCCTCGTGAAAAAAAAAAATCTTGCAAAAATGACCTACTGCGTGTGTTTTAACATAAGAAACTTTCTTTCACTGAATTTTTCTTATTAGGGCGAATATCAATACTAATAATAACTGAATAGTAATCAATGAAAGGGTAGTCATTTCATTTGTTGCACATTAAAATGATACAAATATTAAAATTGTAATGGCATATTGTTCTTATCCACTGGTTTGAAAAGATACAAACCAAAGTTTAACACAATTATATTTGCAGCCACACTAACATACCCAAGCATTTCTCTTCTTTGACCTTAGTTTTTGCAACTCAATTTTTTTTTCTTATTTAGCTCACACATAATGGAGAACAAGCAGTATTTGTCTTTCTGCGTTCCCAGTCTGTTTGATACACTCTGTTCTCTTTTACATTCTATTTGTGGTGTCCTTTATGTAGTGGAGCATCAAGTTTTGTGTACGACGTAAATGTAAAAATCAAAAAAAGGAAGAAAAGGAGGGAAAGAAGGAAGGAAGAAAACTGGGAAGAAAAGGGAGGGACGAAGAGTGGAATTACAATTGTGCCTCTAAACTACATTCAATTTACCTCTTTATATTAAAATCCCATTAACGTGAGAATTGGTGAGAAAACATGGAATATACTCAATAAGGAATACATCGCGTTCTCTTTCAATGTGACAGTGTTTTTCCTAATTTCTGAATATAAATTGCCAGAATTTTTTAAAAAATACATGGAGAAACAAAGAATATGATGGTAAATCTTTGTTTTTATTGACACTTTGTAATTGAGGCTGCTGGTTCTGGGTGGCAGGGTTGCACTTGGCATAGCATAGTGATGAAAGGAACACTGGGATGTTTGCCTCTCCCAGCAGAGTTCTTGAATTCAAGCACTGATTTCACTTCTTATTCCAGATTTTTCTCATGCAAACCCTGGGAGGCAGCAGGTGATCCTCCAGTATTGATGTCCCTTCTCACCCCTGTGAGAGACCTGGAATGTGTTCTAACTAGCGGCTGGCTTTGCCCCAAGCCGGTCACAGCTGTGTGGCCATGTGGGAGTGAGCCGGCACATGGGTGATTTTTCTCTCTCTGCGCCTCCCCTCTTTCTCTCTTGTTCTCCCTCTCCTGCACTCATCTCTGTCCGGCCTTGCCGTTTTAAAACTAGTATCTATCTCTGCCGGGCTTAGCAAGAAAGTTTTGCAAACAGTTTCTCAGAGAACAGCAAATATTGAAAATATGGACAAATTGTGTTACAGAACAAATTGCTACATCTCCTACAAGATTTGCACTTTCCCAACAGGGAAATCCAACTTGCCAGTTCCTGTCACCTCAGTCTCATCTGGTTTTAAACTGTTCCTTCCATATATATTTGCCTCTGTCAAACAAACAAAAAAATGGCTACCCCAATTCTCCACCTCTCACTTCAAATCGTTTCTGAATGTACGAATTATAGCCAGGGTTAATTCTTCACCTAAGGAGTTCAGAAAAGGCCACAGTTCATCTTGTACTCCACTCCCAAATATTATTCTGATGGAGCAGAGGCAATCTAATGGAAAATCTATTGTATTTAAAAATTCTACCCTGTTTTTGCTATAGATGGCAAATAAAAGGTCTTCTTAATAAGTAAAAAAAATATTATGTGATTTGCAGATAGGAAATAATCATTTATCAGAATCTTAGGCTTCGCTATGAGTCCAAGGCAAAGTGCATTCAAATCAACAATGCGATTATCTGTGTTAGGTATTTCTGACTCCTGATGTAGCCTGACATTGCACGGGATAGCTTTGTCTCCCTAAGGAGCTATTGCCCGTTCTCCACATTCACAGATCTACTGTTGTGGGAGGAAAATTAGCTGACATGGATTTTCAGGGGTTGCGATCTGGGTCTGTAATCCCTGGAGTGTGGTGCTGCTGAAGGAAGACCTGTATTTCTGTTTTCCACTTCCAATGAGAAAGCATTACTTATCCCCCCAGGCTTGTGCTGGGCTCCACGCAGCAGTTCTCGCAAGTCTACTTGCCAAAACACTTTCGGCTTTTCCTCATCGTGCTGTTTCTTTATTCTCATCTGTTGTTTTAGCCTCAAGCTCATTTGATGCCCATGGAAGATGAATGGATTTGACTGAAAAAGCTCAACAATGGCAAAACTAAACTCCAGTGTGCTTGGGGCGTGGGCGGCTGGTAAACCACACAGGAACGGAGTTTTCCCCTATCCTTTTCCTGTTTCTGAGCTGTATCTGGGTTTCATTGTCATATATTTAAAGTCTCTGGAGCATTTTTATCCCCTGGCTTTATTATGATTACTTTGGGAAAGTTTAAAATGACAGCATCTGCCTTTCCCACACTTCTGTCCAGTAGGAAGCATGACTCTACACAATGTGAAGATTTGAGATGCTATCTTGCTTTTTTGTTTGTTTGTTTCAACGATTCACTTATTTTTATTGGAAAGCAGATATACAGATAGGAGGAGAAACAGAGAAGATCTTCCATCTGGTGGCTCACTCCCCAGGTGAGCGCAACGGCTGGAGCTGAGCCAATCCGAAGCAGGAGTCCAGAGCCTCTTCTGGGTCTTCCATGTGGGTGAGGGTCCCAAGGCTATGGGCTGTCCTCAACTGCTTTCCCAGGTCACAAGCAGGGAGCTGGATGGGGAGCAGAGCCACTGGGATACAAACCAATGCCCATATGGGATCGCGGCAGATGCAAGGTGAGGCTTTAGCCGCTAGGCCACTGCATTGGTCCCTGTATCACCTTTATCACTCGTAAGGTGGGATGAGTGGTTGGCCTAGTGTTTAAGGTTCTCATTGTGGTGCCCGCACTGCATCTTAGAAAGCCCAAATTTGAATTTCCACTCCAGATTCCAGCTTCCTATTAAAGTGCCCCTGAAGAGACAAGAGGTGTTGACCCAGATGCTGCTGCCCCCCATGAGCGCCCGGACTGAATTTTCCTCTTCGGGCTTTAGTTTGCTGGAGTCCAGTCCGATCTTTGCAGTGTTTGAGGAGTGCAACAGCTGACAAACCGTCTCTCCTGTTCCCTCCCTCTCCTCCCATCTCTCTCCTCTCTCACCCAGAAAAATAAATAATGTCTTCTCTTTTCTTTTTTTTAGAAAGTGCATATTGTAGTTGTCTTGCTTTTCACTTTAGGTTCATAGGGAAAATACAAGATAATGTACATAGAAGAAACTTGTGAGCTTAAAAGTAGACTACATAGAAAAGAAGCTAGACTGAAAATAAAGTCTAGATGTATACAATTTAATTTATTGAATGTATGAATGAAGAGGAAGTAGGCAAACAATATCTAAGACAATTATAGTGCTCGTGGCAAACTGACGATCCTGATATTAAGATGGTTTTTAAATATCAAACAGAAATTCTTACTGTTGTTGAAATTAAATTTCAAATTCTGTATCATGAACAGGAGATAAGCTGACTCAACAAGAAGGGCTCTGACGCATACCTGATATGTGTGCCATTCTGCTCCCACACATGACAATTCAAAGACGAGCTCTTCTAGTTTATAATGTTGATGGTGACGGCTTTCTCTAGTAAAAGCACAATGGACATATTTGTGTAACAACAGCCCATGGTCAATTCAGAAATATCTGACCTAAGCATACTTCTCATGGGACACACAGAACTCCAGAACACTCTGTGCTGGTCCAGCACCTGTGAATGTCTGCTTTGAGCTGCCCTTTGTGTTGGGAACACCTACCTTCTGCTAAGGCATTATCAAACTGTTGTTTTCGGAAAGCAGGGTGAGGGTTTGTCTGACTGATTGAACCAACAACAACAACAACAACAACAACAAAAAGAGTATGTGTCCTATTGGTGACACTTGATTGTGAACATTTCTGAAACAGCTAGAACAAGCTAAAGAATACAACATATTCTCATGGATTGCCAAGTAGCTTCACCATATTCAGATGGCCATTATCTTCCTAGGATCTTATTTGGTAACTTGGCTGTGCAGGAGTCCTGGGATATGAGACTACTGGGAAATGTCAGGTAGAACAGCTTCCTACTCTCTGACTGGTATGGGAAAGAGATCGTACCATCAGGTCTCTGGAACCCTTAGGCAAAGGGAGCTCAGAAATAAAGCACCTCGGGAGATAACCTAAAAAGAAGTTTTTTTTTTTTTTTTTAAAAAGATACAGGAACAAAAATGGAGATCCCTTTCAGACTATGCTATGAATCTTAGAAGAAAGGATTGTGAAAGAAGAAACTGAAGGGGACACCTGTTGGCAAAATGTGGAGATCAACAAAAATAAAGAACCAACAAGTCATTATATAAAATTATATCATCTTTTAGGATGTTGAGATGTAGAGTCCTTTAAAAAAACGTTCCTGGGAAGAAAGGATTCCTAGATAGATTGGAAGAATTTGGCCCCCTGTGAGCATTCTTCTTGCCATCTTGTTCAAGTTTACAAGTTTAGAGAATGGTGAGGACCATATTTCAAACACACTTCTTCATTTGTAAGATTGTTTAATAAGTAATAAGTAACATATTTATGAGGTAACAGCTGCATCAAGGGTAAGCTTGCTATGTGAACCTGGTCCCTAAAGGGGCTACATAATTTAGAAGTCAAGGAATCCCAAGTGACCTAAATCTCACCACTTTCCCAAACAAAAGTGATGAGTGTCTTCAGGAACGGCCTTCGCAAGCATGCAGGTCCTTAATGGCTGGTGACTGACAGTTTGGGAACTGAGTGTGGAGTTTGCACAAGTGCTTATGCCGCCACTGTGCAGGCTCCATCGCTGATGTTCCCCCCTTGATTTGAAAGGACAGTGAAGACAGTTATAGAGATCTGCTGGTTCAGTCCCCAAACATTTGTAACAGCTTGGACTGGACAAGGTCAAAACCAGCAGCCAAGATTCCATGCCAGAGCCTCCCACCTCCACTCACACACACACACACACACACACACACACACATACACCCCTGCTACAACGGCAGCAAAAAACCCAATTACATGTGTGTGGGAGATCACACCTGGAGCACTGTCTGCCTGGCCCATGTGGGAGGTCGTAGGTACACATCACACTGTGTCCCTGGGGGAAACCTTGATGTGAGTCTCGGCTAACCAAGATCCCAACATGGCATGTTCACTGGGCATGAAGCAAGAAAGATGGGCTGTACTCCAGTGTCTTTTCTGTCTCTTTAGCAAACTGTGCTAGGACTTCCTTGGTAAACAACTCCAGGAAGTTTAATGTTACATTCATCTTACTTTTCAGCAGGTAAGGAGTCTGCCATGAGATACAATTTCCTGCGCTTTCTGACCTTTAACTTCATTGGTCGATCCAGAGAGATAGACATCTCTTAGCCATTCACAATGTTGTTGTATTGTTGGTGCCGCCCTTCTGCCTGCTCCCTTCTCCTATATAAGCTTGTGACTCCTCTCAAATAAACAGGCATCCCTCACCACCAGTTTGTTTCCAGTGTTTCTACCTTAGAAGAACACTGTCGCCTCACCTATTGGTGGTCTCAGGCCTGCTGGGCAGAAGACCCCCAAGGCTTGAGCTGGCATCAACTGCCTCCCAGAGTAACTGTGCATAGGAAGTCAAAAGTAGAGAAGCCTGGAACTTGGGAACTTCGGTGTGGGCAGCAAGCACCCCAAGTGACATTTTAGCTTCTTCACCAAATGGCCACTCCGATTATTGATTGTCCTTGCACCCACCCTAACAATTGTGTCTCATTATTCTTTCTTAAAACTAAGTGAGTATGTCCTTCTTGAAAAGTATCATGTCTCCTGAATTTGTCCATCTGACCCCAGGACTACTGTTCTTAACGTCTAAAGGAGATAGAAGTCACAGGAGAAACACTTCTTGCAAACTTTTGGAGTAGTTCAAAGCATGGTGGAGAAACAGAAAGATAATGAAAATGTCTTGGTGACCTTATCCTATAATTACAATATTCCAGATGGGCACAAAGACAGAGAGGCCTAAGAAAAATAAAAATGGGCCTAGCAGGATAAACATTTTCTAAGATGCGGAAAAATCAGCACGTACAAGGCCAGAAACATCTAAAGTTATTTATATCTGTAGTCCCTATAGAGGAAAAACAAATGAGAAGAGCTGCTGACCCCGAGTTCCCACCTTAATTCTGATGACATATTATATGTTTTCCCTACTATATTCCTAGCATCCAAAAACTACCTAAACAGAAAAATAATAGAAGTCCATGGACTTACTTAAACACCTGTGGTTTAGTGGTTTTGAGGTTGGATAAAACATCACTTTTCATGAAAGTAATTTAAGTTAAAAGGAATTTAAATAACTGGAAGCTGCATATTGGATTATATTGCTTTGGGGTTCACTTGTTAATCGTTCATTTATAGCACATCACTTATACTTGGCTTTCAATTTCATTTTGAAAATAAACCATTCTGAATGTGCTTCTTAAAAAAAAAATAAAACAAGGGTTGACCCAGGAGACTCTTAATCATTGTTCATAGACTCACAAAGCTGAATGAATCTACTGGACTCACACCTCAAGACTGACACGCACTGGAACTCATGTGTCAACAAAACCGTGAACAGTCTGAGAAAATCGGGCAGTAAATATCAGAGTAACATTCAGTCAGTAAATTAAACAGCTTAGGAAATTTAAAATAAAAATGAAATGCAACATGTTAGTGCTTCAAGTTCAATTTTGGAACTTGGTTGTTCTTGACATCAAACTGCCTGAAAGACATGAATTAGGAGCCTAGCTCTCTCTGATTAATGGACTTGTTGATGAGCATAGGTTTCCAGTGACTGCCAAGTGATTATTTTGTAGGTCTACATCCAAGGAAATAATAATAATAATAATAATAATAATAATAATAACCTGTCACTAAGCAGCTGCAGACTAGCAAGAATTTCCAATATTGCAGAATTGATATGATTGTATCTATAAGTGGCTAATTTTCATTCTGAAAAGGTCAGACATAACATGCCTGGTTCATTGCAACAATGACAGTAATCCATTCTGTGGAATACCCTGTACATGTTATGTACTGGTTTTAAAATTTCTAAAGAGAATTAGACCTTTAGAAACATTTAATACAATAACATGGAATTGGAATTTATTTTAAATGTTCACTGTGTGAGCTATTGTATTTAAACAGTGTAAGACCTAGTGAGTCCTTTCTAAATGAATTTTATTCATGCTTCACAGGAACTGAAACTTACATTTTAACAAAATGGTTAATTTTAAATCAATATTAGAATGTTTATGCTGATGTGAGCTTCATCATATGTATGTAACTCTATTAAGTTGTGAAACACTTTGTAGGATTTTCTCTTATTTATGATTGAGCAACAAATTAAATATATTATATGCATATATGTTTTGTAGCTCTAGAGGGAATAAATTATATGTTACTTGATATTTTAGGAAGTTTGGATTTTTAAGTTTGATTTGAGGAGCCATTAATCATACAATCATTGATTAGAGTTTTAAAAAGTGTTGTTGTTCATGTTGTTCCCATTATAGCAAGAATAAATATTTATAAGGTCATTCTGAGCTTAATGGAAGTTAAGTTTTTGTTTGTTTATTGATAATAATAATTGGGTCTCTGGTAAATCTAACGTTAGCTCTAAAGCCTAAATTGTCACAAACGTTTTAATGAGTAAAAATTTCACTTAAAGACACTGAATACCTCTTTTTGACAGTAGGTACTAAAATTACATAAAATTTGTTTTAAAATAAATTAAGGGTTGGTAGTATTGTAAAAAGGTAAAGATCTGAATGATTGGATTAACTTTTTAGGCAAAAGTTATATTGTAGGAGATCTGGAAACCGTCTGTATTTCCTCTAAATGAAGTCAGAGAAGTACCTTCACATACCCCAACTGTATATTTAGAAGTTACAAAATTGCATTATTCATTTTCCACTTAAGTCTAGAGCTTACCCATTCATATTTTTCATCACCAGAAGACATTCTTACCATGTAACAGAAAACAACAACAAAACAATGCTTTTGCTCTAGGAAAGAAACAGATGAAATGAGATTATAGGTGTAACCTTCCCGAACGCTTTTTGCTCTGTTTTCTTACAATTGATTCCTATTTTGTGGTCTTTGATCCTTGGAGCTACTTAGCTCAGCCACAGGCTAGTGTGGCTCTGTGGAGTCAATACTTCCCCTTACTCAGTTGTTTTTCTTTCCTTTGGTGGTCACTTTCTGATCATTGAACACCACTCCACACTGTGGAACATCACATGCCTTCCTGCATGATGGGGTGTAGTCAGAATTCCCTTGACATCCTCAGGGACGAGTTGTGTCAGGTGACAGGATCGACCTTGCTTCCTGTTTCTTTAGAGCCTTGGAGACTTCCCATTCTGACGCTCACATTTCATAAACATTTTAAACTCTATCTATTTTGCAATTTTTCAGCATCACTGAAACTGAAGAAAGAAGCATTTTTATTTACGTGTAAGTAAAGATAATAATTTCTAGATGGCGGTATAAGACATAAGCAATCATGGAAACAATATGGACATAATGGTGTTGCCCACTTCCCTATACCCTTGAACCTTTTTTTTTAAACCGCAATTAACTATGTAAAGATTGTCAACAACAATACAATAAAAAAAAGAGAGAAAAAAGACATAAGCAATCACAGCAGGATTGAGAAAAGTTAGGATCCTCTAAATAATTGCCCCATTACCAATGCATAGAAGTGCCTGTTTATTTAGATTTTTAAACACTTACTTCATTTCTGTATGATTTTTTTTTTAATTTACTCAAGATACAGAACAAGATAGAAGCTGAGTTACAGAGACAGTTAAAACTTTTGTCTGCTATCCACTCCTCTGACACTCACGAGGGCTGGGGCTGGATCTGGAACTCGGGTTGGAAACTCCTTCCAGCAAAGCACCAACCCACATCTTCACTTCACGGCCAATTGCTGGCCTCAGAATCATTACTGCTTCATGTGATTCTCAATCATGAACAGTTGTGTGCATAAAACTGAAAATATATTTCAGCTGACATATAAAGTACTGAATTCACCTTTTCACACAAATTAAAGATTATACTCTCATTTAATGGAGAGTATAGTCAGTAAGAGAAACTTTGAGGTTGGCACAGTTGGTTAACAGGTTAGTTCTTTACTTACAAAGGCCGACATCCCATATGGGCACCACTTTTTGTCCTGGCTGCTACTTCCAGTCAGACTATTTGTTTATAGTATGGAAAAGCAGCAAAAGATGCCTCAAGTCCATGGGACCCTTCACTCATGTGGAAGAGCTGGAAAAGACTACTGGCTCCAGGCTTTAACTCTTGCTGTAATGGCCATTTAGGGAATAAAGCAGCAAATGGAAGATCTCTGTGCCTTTCTTTCCTTTTCTCTGCAAATCTGTCTTTAAAGAAGAAAAAAAAATACTGTGATGGATGGAAGTTTCTAGAAAGGAGATCATAACAATTAAAATGTAAATGTGTCAGTGATCAAGCAAATGAAACTCAGAAAATGCACAGGCAGGGACCAAGAGAGCTGATGTCCAGCTTAAGTGATGAGAACATGAAATGCAAGTTGCAGGAACGGTGATAGAGCACTTCCAATGTAAGCATAATGTCCAAGGCGACTGACAGAAGCCAAATCTCCAATCTGTGAGTTAATGTGGTCCTTCAAATGAAGGAGTTCCAGAAGATTCTCAGAGAGTGTAATGAAAAGCTGTACACACAAACCTGACATATTCCTTATTAAAATTTTATTTTGAAGATGGGAACATCCTATCAATTTACCTGGACCTGGATTTAAAAATTATTGATTAAAAATTACTGATTATTGAAAACAAAAAAGAAAGTGGACATAAAATCACTATCCCCAAAACTAAATGTTAAGGTATGGTGAACGAAATTGTAGAAAAAGATTTAAGGAGTTAAACAAAGAGGCTCAGTGATTTCCAACTCATTTAAACTGTTGTTTTGATGAAAGGGAAAAAGCAAGAACTTTCCAAAGACATTGCTTCAAAATGATTCCAATTAGCATTACTTGAAGAAACTCTTTTGCTAATTGAAAAGATAAATCAAAGCGATTGAAAAATTCTGATACAAAATAAAGGATAGTTAACAATGAAACCACTAGAATGTAATAGTATACATTCATGTCACCATGACACTTTAGGATTAGGAATTAATCAAAGAACATGCAAAACAGGAATATCTTCAGGGATAAAAAGATAAGGTTATTACATTTCTTATTCCTCTACTTTCACATTATGGACAATTTAAATATTTTTATTCTTATTAAGCACAGAAGACAATGCATTCATATTTTATTATACTTACCTGAATATCTGCTTAAAAACAGTAAAATACAAATCTGGTTGACTTAATCTGAGAAGAAATTGATTACAAGGATTTGAGGTATTCGGTAGCTTTCATTGTGGCTGGTGCAATGGTAGAAGGAGATTGAAGAAGAGACAAGGAGAGGACAATGTCTTCCAGTGTCATGGCATGGAATTCAACGATCTGAGTGTCTGTTCCAGAATCATCATTCCGGGCAGTGGCAATTTTGCTGGCACCAGAGCCAGTTCTGGTGTTTCCCTACATCCTATATATCTTTATATAGGATATACAAATATCCTGTATTTCCTTAGATCATATAGTCATGAGAAATAAGCCATGCCTCAAATTATAACTTCAAAGGGTGACCGAGTGAACCAAGACTCTGTTGGGAACCCCTGACTGGCTAGGCAAAGGACATTTGTCTATGCCCCCAGCTATACTCAGGGTTCAGCCATCATTGACAGCCCTGTCTCAATTTTGACCGTTATCTTTAATTTGGAAGGGTGAAAACACATATGGCCATTGTTAGAAATCACAAACACACACACACACACACACATGAATGCACAGTCTCATGGCTTTTAGCCCATTTAATACAAAAGACGAAAGAGCACTGGAGCATGTGGTCTCAATACATACATTTTAAATACATGTAATTAATTTATTAACTGTATATATACATTGAAATACCTGGTCTAAGAGCAGCAAAAGGTGACCATTATTCAAGTCATGGCAATTCGAGCCAGACACAGATCCCTCGTTCTCCTGACAGCATATCCCGACACTGAGTCCAGGGCCACACTCATGTTCACACTTGGCATGAAGACCAAGCATGGGGCTGCAAAAATGAATACTGAATGTCTCTAACATAATGAGCCTTCAGATTCGGGTTAACCTAAAATGACTCTTTTCCCAGTGAATTTTACCTAAATGTCAAAACTTGTGTCCCAGGACTAGTTCCAAATATTTTCCTTGCCACCCTGATCTGGCCCAGAGACAAGAACATAACTTATAGAGGCTCCAGTTGCAGAGAACTTTAGAGTGGATCACTTTTATTTTTATAGGACTTTCCCTGCCAAGTTCTAAAACATGGAAACTTACATTAGCATGCTGGAGACACACACAGAGCCTATACGAGAGAGCAGGGTGCTTTTCTTCATTTAGGTTTCTGCACTCTTGTGGAGATTAAAAGGGACCATTATTTATACTTTTTCAAAACTTCATTATTGCTCCCTTGCTGTATCTGTAGGTTTTAACATGCCAGATAGTATTGCTCTGGGTTTTTATTATTATTATTAATGATTACTTCTTGGTGATTTTGCAGCATCAGTGTATATAATTTTATATTCAACTTAGATTAACTGATTTCCCAGGTTAATTTCCCATTTGTCATTTGGGGCAGTGGATTCACCTTCCCAGGGATACCCACATTCCATGTCGGAGTACGTGGGATCAAGACTGGCCTCCACTTCCAATCCAACTACTTGCTGATATTCCGCTGGGAGGTAGCACATGTTGGTGCAAGCACTTGGAACCATATTGAAGGCTTGAATGGCATTCTGGCTCCTGGCTTGGATCAGCCCAGCCTGAAACATTGTGGGTATCCAGAAGTGAGGTGGTAGAAGGGCGTTCTGTCTCTTTCCTCTTTCTGTCTCATTCTACTTTTAAGATAAATATGAATGACCAAATGCCATTTTTAAAAAAGATTTATTTATTTTTATTGGAAGTCACATATGTAGAGAGGAGGAGAGACAGAGAGGAGGAGAGACAGAGAGGAAGAGCTTTCTTCTGATGATCTGAAGCCAAGAGTCCTGAGCCTTTTCCAGGTCTCCCACACATACAGTCTCATGGGCTCAGGAGTTTCACCTTCCTATTCTCTCTTCCCACCCACCCAGTAATTTAGAATAGTGCAGTCCTTCAACAACAGTCGCAGGTCCATCATTCTGCTATTTAAGTGTATCAAGACATTGTAGGTATAAACAATGATAGAAAGTCAGGCATCCTATTGTCAAGATATATTTAACAGTTGTCCTGGAAGTCCATCATTTATTCAGGTGTAGAGATGAAAATTGCAATGCATATTCACCTCTTGGTATTCTAGTTTCCATTGCACAGTTCCTCTAGATGAACATTTGCATATACATGTTCACCTATATATCTATTAATCTTGTGTTAATAGATTGCATGCAGGCTGCATCATATCAGGCAGAAGATTGGATATTTGTCCTTTTGATACTGGCTTACTCCCCTGCGCATAGGTTCTCTAGTTGGTGCCAATCAGTTGCAAATAGTAGAATTTCATTCCTTTTTAATGGCTGAGTAACATTCCATAGAGTAGATATATCATGGTTTCTTTATCCATTCCTCTTCAATAGGCATCGCTAATTTCTATAAGTAATGCAGGGGAATGTTTTTTTCTGAAACAATGTTCTCAGGATTGAGGTGGTATATCTAAAATATTTTTAATTAATTTCCTAAGAAGAATTTGGACAAAATAAAGGGCCAGTAAAAAAAAAAAATTGTGAATCACATACAGAAACAAGGGTTCCATTCTTTTAAAATAATTTTTTAAATTTTTAACATAAATGTTAAAAAAATTTCATGATCCAATGTCATGGCCTTACGGATTTGTCTTTCACCCTTCGCAAGGTCCCTCCTCCATGGTTTTCCCCTTATATTATTACAAGAGTGTAGTCCTTCATCAACAGTCACAAGTCCATTGTTCCGTTGTTTCAGTGTATCAAGAGGGGTTCATTCTTAAACCAGTAGCAACATCATCTCATTCACAAGTTTCTAAAATGGTCAGCATTAATGTGCTCTGAGTGGCAGTTTTCAATGACTGTTGAATGAATTGTCCAGTTTTGTCATTATCCATAGAACATTCTTTGAGGCACTGAGTTCAGCACAGCAAACAGGCCTTCCTTCCTTCAAGTGTCTTTTCAGCTTTAGACAAAGCCTTTCTGTCAAGAACCAGGATTTTGCCCAGTCGACAGCTACTGTACATTTACAACTTGGTTTTATGACCCACTGACACCATGTCTCCCTTTCTTTCCTGCTGAGTTCTTGATCTGCTATTCACACCTGACCTGACATGTGGTATTATGTTTATTCTGATAGTTTCCTATACCAACTTCAGGGACCTGAAACAATGCCAAACTTTGGCTCCCTGACAATGCAACCTAGATAACGCAGGAGCTAGAAACTAGTGTTTCTAGGATCTGAAGTTTTCAAAGCAACTGTTTCCAGCAAGTGTTGAAAGTCGGGTCCTTTGTTCCTGCTTTTTGAAGCAGGTCCTTACAGATGAAGGCAGTGAGGCTGAGGAAAGTCTAGGCCACACTTAAAGTCATATAAAACTGCATTTACATGGCTTGGGCATTTATACCGTTTCCATCACATACACAGTGACTTTTCCCACACAGCTGACTTACTCTATTTTGATTACTCAGAATTTTGTCTAGTTCTTTCGTCCCATGTTCACTATTGTTGCTGTAACACTGTATTTTAAAAATGTGCTCTCTTTGTTTAAAGGAAAGAATAAATATGAGCTAAGGGATATTTAAGCATCAACGTACAATAGATTCCTATCATTTGGAAGGGGCAATGCTATGTGACTGACATTTATCATGTTCTGTTAGCTTTACAAGCTTGTGTCTTTCTGTCTCTTTCTGGAATAACATTTTTAATTTACAGTGTAATCAAAGATCTAATGCTGCAGTGCATAATAGCATTATAAGAGGAATGAAGTGATATCCCACTCTGGGTTTGATTTGAATTTACCCGATGGCTGGTGATGATGAGTTTTATTTTCTTATATACCTGTTCACCAACAAACTTGTGTTTGAAATATTATTGCAATATCACGGACCATATGATATATATCATGAGGACCAGAGGAAATATATGTTCCCAGCCAATGGGAATAATTTACAAAGCTGGGGTTGGAAAAATTTCCACTGGACCTCAAAGTCTTTGATTTTTCACTATGTCTTTTGTGTTCCTGCCTAAATTCTGCTTTCATGAAGAGTATGGTAAGTTGAACACCAAGAATTACAGCAGAGGGAGCCTGAAGCTGGCAGAATACATTTTCCTTGAGCAAGTCTAGAAACCCAAGAAGGAAGTGCATTTTTAGGGAGTGTGTTATGGCTAGAACATCACTCATTATCAAAGTCCTCATGATCAAATTGCTCTAATGGGGTAGATGTGAGAGTAGAATGTATAAATATTTCTACAGATACACAGTCCCATTTCATTAGCAGATTGAGACCTGTACAGAGGAAGAACAAAAGTAAGAAAAATAGTTGCTGAGACAACAGCTTCCATGGACACATCATCTCTTTGGATAGGCTTGAACTGGGAACAGTGACACCGAGAGAGTTTCGTCAAAGACTCCGGGGAAATGGAGAGGTTGGTCCAGAAAACCTTTTCATCATTTCTGGCCATTTCCAGTTGCAAAGAAGAAAATACCAAGGAAAACACTTGTGTAAAATTTATTCACATATACATAATACCATTTTACATGCAAACCACATTACTAAGAAATATGCAGGGAATCGTATAGCTCATTAGTGAAAATATCTATAAATTTTTTTTCAAATCAAAATGTAAATCCTACATTGAAAGGATAGTATGCAATGCCTATCATTCTGGAATATTAAGTGTTATAGAGGGTACAGTTTTCTATTTCATCACCAATGGATCTAGTTTGTGCCTTTTAATGACTTTATTTAATACTATTGCTTATAGTTATGCTAAGTTGTAAGTTTTAATTTGCAAATAGAGATTAAATAAAAATAGGCATAAATCTCTGGATTGTTTTATTTTTATACTAGGATTTTAAATCTTAACTGTGTCCATGCAATGTGCAATTTCACATCTATAAGCTAACTATGCATCAGAAATTTAAAGAAGATGTTATCACTTAGTTTGCTGTTCTCAATTAGATCAATCAGAATGACATTTCAAGGCTGTATCATACTCATTACTTACTGGTAAGTATGATTAAATTTTAAAACTTTGTAAGCAAGATATATTTTACTTTGAGCTTTGCATTCATTCTTAATTGTGGAATGTCTATTAATTTATACTGTGCTTTCTGATTGTTTTTATTGATAACTTACAACACATACATTGAAAACATTTTCCATGATTTCTTCAAGGATTACTCTGCTGTGTTATTTTTTTATAATACGGGCTACTAATTTTAAATTCCATTAGCATAATAAACTCAGGCTGCTGCTTCTATTGTTTGGTTTAATGACACCTTCAAAAAGAATTTTTCACTTACAGTTTATCTTAAAACATCACCTACATTTGTTTTTATTCCATTAAATGATTTATGTTTATAGCTAACTGCTTGGACTACGGGGTGAAGTGGGAGTTCAAACCTTTAAAAACTTTTGTATTTATTTATCTTTTAAATAATTAGCATCAAGGTCTGAGAGCTCATAACTAGAACAACGTTTTCCCACCAAACTGTAGGTTAGGGTCAATGACATCACAAAGACTTCCCAGAATACATATTTCACATCTAACATGAGATTCAGCAATCATATTCAACTCTCATATTTTCTTCATAATTTTATGTACTTAGAAATATAAAATATATCATCAGCACATCGTATATATTATAATGTGCCTTGAACTAATAATTTTTTTGTCAAAATAAGGAGCAAAAACATTAAAAATTGCATATCATCATATCTTTATAATTTTATATTTGAAGTAGTTAATATTTGTGTTAAGTATCTTAAGTTCAAAGTTTGATCTTTTCACAAATTGTATGAAGAAGTTGGTCATTGTCTATATCAGTAATCATCTAAAAAGCTGAAAGTTATAATGAACAGATGCAATTATTTTTAAACGATGCATTCTGTCCTTCTAAAAAGAGATTGAATACGTACTTTATCTTCCCACTGGACAACATAAGCATAACTGAGTACTTTTGAAAACAATACTCTTTCCACTTCACTTTACACTACACACACTTCTTCATAATCATTTTTCAGATCCACAAGTAAATTGATTTCAAAAAGAGATTCTCATTCCTAATAATATTGTAACATATTCTTTCACATAATTAGAATTTTTTCCCTAAAAATAACCTTCTCTTAGGATAACTGCTGAAATGGACACAGAAGAGTCTGAATTAAATTTGTCCACATGCAAGACCTAAATGAAAATCAGAAGAACTGAGTTATCTGTTTTCTTTGCATTCTGCCTGTGTGAGAGTGTCAGGAACGATAGAAAACTATCTGCTACGTGAATAAGATTGCATTTTAACTTCACCTGTCATGTAGACATTCATTGCTACTAAATAAACATGTAAGATATGTGATGAGTTCAAAAAATAAAACCAGAAAGGCCGTATGCCAAAAAAGAAATGATTGCCTAATTTCCACTCTGGTTTAAAAAAAAAAGGCCTATATCCACTCCGATAAAACAGATTTTGTAATGTGTAATGCCTGCTTAGGCCTTAAGTTAAAAAACTTTAAATAGGTGAAAAGATTTTTCCATGAATGTTTGCTCAAATAGCTTCTTAGGGAGAAGGCATTAACATCACTTTATGCAGAAAGTAAGGGTTTGTTTTATTAGTTCTTGTACTTTGAAAGGGAAAATCCATATTAGAAAGATTATCTTCAGCATCCTTTAAATTGTTTTTTCTGTCTTTTCCTAGCCCTGCATTTCAAATCAACCAAGAGAAATAAAAAAGAAGAATCAGGGAGAAAAGCACAGGGTCATGACAGGATGATTTTATTTTATGTATGAGCCTAAATGAGATTTTAGAAAATGGATACCGTATTCCTTCCATGGGTCTGTGGTGGTCAGAGACCATTAGGCAGCCTTGGAAGAATCCGCAGGGACACCTGGGCCCAGACGTTTCCCTCTCTTTGGGCTCAGTCCACTGTTTGTCTTTCTGCATGGAGAATTAATAAATGTATCAATCTTCTAGCAGCAGCCCTGAACTAGGGAGCATAAAGGAAACAGAGTGAGTAGGGAAAAAATCGCACGCGTGCTTTTCCTTCCCCCACCCCCCGATCTTCACTTTGCTCTGGGCTGCACTTATTTTCCTTTCAGATTTTTTCACATTATTCTTTCTTTCCCCTTATTATTAGTTATGTCTCTTAGCATTCCTGACTGCATTACACTTTGTCTACCTCAAAATGATGTCTCCCAACCTGGACAGGAGCTGTAATTTAAGAGAATTGGCCACCTTTGCTTACCCTCTGCTCAGAATATCAGTCGGTGGCCTTGAAGCATCCAATTTCATTAAAGGATTTTACTTTCAAGGGGGGGAAATAAAATGGAAAGTTAAGGAAACCAGTCAGGAAATATACATGGTGCCAACGCCTTAGCGCATGGGAGTCCAGAAGTCATTTAAACATTTCTGAGCTGATAAGCTAATTAATTGTTAAAACAGAAATACTCTTAGGATACCTATGGCCAAGGTTACAAATACACACCTTTTCAATTCCTCTTTCTTTTGCTTAGTAGCAAAGTGCTGACTTTAAATTGCACTGTGATAATTGCGAGAAAAGTTAGAATTCACAACAAGGATTCAGACAAACGATATGAATTGTACTATTAAAAAAAGAAGTGTCAACTTTTTGTTCATTTTATATCTTCTACTTCTTAAAAACTCAGTTGAAGCAGCATTTAGAAACACAGCTATTATCTACTGTCTGTACTATCTCCATTTTCTATTTCTTGAACATTCTTCACTGCTGTGCCTAAAACTATCAGTTTTTTGTTGTTCACTCCCTTCAAAATGGTTCGAGGGTAGAGCAATGACAATAAAAAAAATAAGCAAACCAAACAAAACTAAACAGCTCCGTGAACTGTTTACTGACAAGGTTTATTTGCCTGGATTTGTGTACATTAAAGCTGGAATCCAAATTCCATTTAGAGATTCAGATTTTCAGAAGTTCAATGCAGTGGTTAGTCATTTAGATGGGAGAACAGAAGCGCCTGACAGAAACACACAGAACAGAGCAGAACAAATCCAAGAACTGAACTACTGAATTAGGAAACCTCCAGTGCATGTTGTTCTCTTGAAGCCACGGGAAAGGTCAACTGAGCCTCAAGAGTACAGCCTGGAACCCATACGAATTGAAAGATCAAGGAACTATTTTGTTAAGATTTATTGATTTGAAAGGTAGGGTTACAAAATTGTGTGGAGGAGTAGGGTGATGGGACGAAAGAGAGAGAATGAAAGAGAGAGAGAGAGGGGGAGAGAGAGAGATTTCAGTTGCTAGTCTGAGCCATCTCAAGATGAGCCAGGTCAAACCAACAGCCCGGAACTCCATCTGGTTCTCCCACACTGGGGAAATACCACACGTGTTTGGTCCATCATGGCTGCTTTTCCAAGCTCTGTAACAGGAATTCTTGGTCAGAAGCAAAGGAGCCAGGACCAACTGAACCGGATGCGGGCATTCCAAGCAGCGGCTTCACTCCCCGTACCACCATTTGTGGGCTCTATCAAGGGACTTTTTTGTTTTTTAAAAATGTTTTTACGGCCCGGCGGCGTGGCCTAGCGGCTAAAGTCCTCGCCTTGACAGCCCCGGGATCCCATATGGGCGCCGGTTCTAATCCCGGCAGCTCCACTTCCCATCCAGCTCCCTGCTTGTGGCCTGGGAAAGCAGTCGAGGATGGCCCAATGCCCAATGCATTGGGACCCTGCATCCGCGTGGGAGACCTGGAGGGGGTTCCTGGCTCCCGGCTTCGGATCGGCGTGCATCGGCCCGTTGCGGCTCACTTGGGGAGTGAGTCATCCGACGGAAGATCTTCCTCTCTGTCTCTCCTCCTCTGTGTATATCTGGCTGTGAATGAAATGAATAAATCTTTAAAAAAAAATAAAAATGTTTTTAGCTGGGAAGACAGATTTACAGAGAAAAGGAGAGACAAAGAGAAAGATCTTCCATCCATTGGTTCACTCCCCAAGTGGCCACCCACAATGCCTGGAGCTGAGCTGATCCAAAGCCAGAAGCTTCTTTCTGATCTCCCACATGGGGACAGGGTGTCAAGACTTCGGGTTGTCTTCAAATGCTTTCCCAGGCCACAAGCAGGAAGCTGGATGGGAAGTGGAGCAGCCAAGACATGAACTGGTGTGCATATGGAATCTTGACTGGCACAAGGTGAGGATTTAGCCACTGAACCATCGTGCCATGCCCGATCAAGGGACCTTTAAACACACAGTGAGAATTAGTCAATGTTATATTCCTGACATCACTTTGTTCCAAATCCCTCTCTATTCCTAAGATTTTTAAAAGCTTGTTATACAAAGCAGCCTTCTTATTATCAGCTTAGTTTTATGTGTTTAATTTTTTTCCATGGTGAGGGAACACTTTGTACAGAAGTAAGTGAAAACTGGTGAGCAATCCTTCTGTTGAACAACTCAAATGGGAGCAGCACTGTTACACAGCAGCCTGCTGTCAGGAACATTGTTATTTCTGTAGAGAAATTTCTACAAACAGAATTAATTATGCAGACTTTAGAGAGTTAAAATGCAAAGAAAAATTGCTGAAGGAATGCTGTGAGAAGATTATTGAGCTGGATCCTTGTGAAAATGAGTGAGTTTGATTTTATTTGTGCTACAGCAATATAGGAGAAAGGTTGCATGAGAGTACAGTTTTAAGTTCAAAATAGTGTTTAAATTCAGGTATAAATTACTGATGGATGCTAGTGGCGTTTGGTGTGGAGGGAGGGGATAATTGATTCATTTATCAGTTCATCAATGTGGATTGTTGGTTATTCAGCTGAACTTCTGGTTTCTCATGGAGAGGATGGTTGCATTCAAGATGTGGCTCCCACTCCCAGGTCTTTGAGGAAGACATTCGTTGGTTGTGTGAAATTCAGAAAAGGAATTGCAAATAATTTCACATATTAGAAGTCTGGAGGAAGGTACTCTACTAAGTAGCAGTACTAGTAGTACATGTAGGAGCCTGGACTGGGAATGCCTCAAAGGTTTTTTTAGGGGGATTCCCCTGAACAAAATGGAGGGATCAAAGCATTAATCAAAAAAAGATGGAAAATGGAGTAGATGAATCAACCACCTCAGCTTTATGCTTGCAGCGGAAAACTGGACAAGGGGAAACCCTAAGACGGACTATGTCAATCAGTGGACTCTGCACCAGCCTCATCATACCTGGACTGTTGCTGATGATATGTTGGAGCTTCTAATTGATCGAGGTGACGCTCTGCTGGCTCTGCCTACAAACCTGAGAGGGCCTCCCTAAGAGGCCGTTGAACTTGAACTGGACAAGTGGGATGCTGGACTCTGTATGGTGTAAACTTTTAATTAGGGAATCTCAACGGAACTTGAGCTGTGGTTATGCATCAAGGTGAAGGAATTCATGATGGGGGAAGGGTTTGGGGTGAAGGGGGGGGGAATCCCAGTCATGTAATGCAATGTAATTAATGAATAAATGAATATTAAAGAAAAAAAAATTCTGTCCAAAAAAAAAAAGATCCTATTATGTATGAAATTTGTGGATGAAGTCTGTTGGCCCTGAAAGCTTTCTCTCTCTCTCTCTCTCTCTCTCTCTCTCTCTCTCTCTCTCTCTCTCTCTCCGTCTCTCTTTCTCTCAGTCTCTCTCTCTCTCTCTCCAAGATGTAATGGCTGCAACTGCCAGAGTTGAGCTAATCCAAAGCCAGGAGCCAGGAGCCTCTTCTGGGTCTCCCACAGTGGTGCAGGCCCCAAGGACATAGGCCATTCTCTGTCACTTTGCTGGTACATAAGCAGAGAGCTAAATGGGAGACAAAACAGGCAGAGCATGAGCTGGCACTCATGTGGGATGCTGGCACCACATGTTGAGCCAGAATGTCAGCTTCGAAAGCTGTTCTCATACTTGCTAGGAGTTCTGCCTGGTGACCAGGACATCGGAGGGTGCAGTATGATGTGTGTCTGGGAGTGCCAGATGAATGTAGAAACTCTCCCAATATGCTGGATGAAGCTGTGAAATGGGACCAAGTGCTGCTTTGCATAGAAAGAGCTACGTTTGGGGTCGTGCTGTTGATAACCAGAAGTAGCCTGCTGCCTCTTCCTCTTTCTGTCTTGCCATCTAACCACAGAATCATCTGTTGCACTGTGTGTAGCAAAGAATTAAATGGCAAATAGAAATTTAATCTGTCTGAAAAGGATCATGGGGCAGAGATTAAAGGGTAGGCGTGGGGATGAGGGATAGTAAATCCTAACTGGCCACACACCAAGGCGGTAAGTCAGCCACAAACTGAATCAATGTAGCCAAACTGGGATCTAAATATCTTAGCAATTGGCAAAGAAAAAATAGGCCTGAAATCCTGCTTCCTTGCAGGGGTGGTAGACCATCTTAGGAACTCCTCTGGACTAGAGTGCTGTCTCATTTGAATTTTAAGACATGTAAGTAATCCATCCAACACCTACAGATCTGTGAGGACAGTAATCCATCTTCAGTTTTCAGATGGGAAAACTAGGCCAGCTAATTCAGGAGTAATTTTCCAAAAGGTCCAAGATAAATCTGAGTGTAGAGAAAGTTTCCACTGTGCGGGCTAAAGCCTTCAAGGTCCATGTCAGTGCCTTTCCCTGCATCTGACTTAATATCAAACTTCGATATATGCCTCAGATCAGCCCGCTGCATTAGAACCTTTTACGACCATGGAGACACTCCATTCAAAATAGACTAGAACTATCTTCCAGTTGGGGAGAGGTGAAAACAATGCAGCTGGGTAAACGGCCTCTGGGATCTGTCTTGTTAATAATCTCCCACACTAGAATAATCAGAAATAGAATTGAATTTTTCAAAAATGTATCTTTGAGTAAAGCAACAAAGTCTCATATTCAGAATTTGGATCACTTGCCCATTGGGAAACAGATCCTTTCTGTGATGGTAGCCCAATGTTGCTTCATCTCAGGAATCATCCCTAGGAACTCAGAAAAAAAGGGAAAAAGAAGCTAGAGTGCTGATAATCCCCAGAAAATAGTGGTCTCCAGCCTTGCTAAGTAATAGCAAACCCGGTGCTTCTTAATGAGATTTTGGGTACCTTTTGTTCCTTTCTGTCACCAGCTGGTTCAACAAAAAGAAACTTTCAAAGTGACATTATCTAACACGTTAGACTATCTGCTAGATAAGCCACAACTCTGTGCATATAGAGAAGTGTTGTATTCCTACATCAAGGAAAAGAAAATTTAAGACAGGACCAGAAACTTCAAGGGAAGAATTAATGTAGCAATCTGAGGGGTAAGATGAAGAGATTCTAGACTCCAAGTGCTCCATTTCCAGACACGACTGCAGAAAGCAAGGGGAATTGCTGTGTTTTCCAGTCTGTTCTCATCAAGTGGTGTCCAGTCTGCAGCCTTCCAATACCCAAGGGCAGTTACATTTTCTTTCTGCTTTGGCATCTTGTAGATTTAATGTTCATCTGTTGAGGCACATTAGTTGATTTGCCAAATAACTCTTTTTGGCAAAAAGAATGTGCTGGGTTATTATTCTTAGTCCAAATGAGCCAGACTGACTGTCTACACTGTGGGAATATGCCAGCTAATTACTTTAACCATGTCTTTCCCTTTAGCTGTGTGTACACGGTCCTCACATTCTAGATAAACTTGGTTAAACTTCATACTGAATAATTGCTGGCAAGTAGCCATGGGCTCAGAGTAATTTAATATTCATCTTTGGTTTCTACAGGGTGCTAGTGACAAAAGCAGGGTTTGTTGATATATACATTAGAAGGACTTTCCTTTCATAATTTCAAGGAAAATCCCTAAAACATGAAGAAAACAAGTACTCGATTAAAAAAAAAGATTTTGATTCCAAGTTTTATTTGGGAATCTCAGATACAGTGCTAAAGCAAAGCTGATGCAATGCAGCTTTCCAAAACAGAAAGGCACCATAAAGGGTAACACATGTTCTCAGTGCAGTACAAGTCAAGCAATGGTTATTACATTTAAATCATGTCTGTCATAATGTTGCTCTCTCTTTTGAAAGCAAAGACCAGTGTTACTACATTTTATTACACAAAGGAAACAGTATGAGCTCCCATGTATTGCTCTATCTTATGGCCCCGAAGCAATATAAAAAGCCCTGGAGTAGAAGGTACGTGATGGAGACCCACTACGATACACATGAATTACCCGAACAGAAACAAGGAACTGAAGAAATCTGTTTCTTCCTTTGTGAAAATGAGAAAAAATATCATTCTAATCTTGCAAAGAATATTTATGCGGCACAAATGCATAGTGAGGACACCGCATGTCTTATAATAAAAGGTAGAAAAGATACTTTAAATTGTTTAAACACCTTTTCTGAAAATTAAATAGAAAACATATTGTGGGATGTGTTAGGACGGCAGAATGTTGGTGAAGAGACAGATACCCTGAGAATAATGAGGTGGCAAAGTTACCCAAGTTATCCTTCGCTTTCTTAATGATGACAGAGGAGACCTAAGAATTAGAGAGAAGAGAGTACCACAGAAGGAACAAAATTTGTAGTACATATTCTGCATTTTGAAAACATGATTGAGCTTAGATAAAAAAATGTTCCATTTACAAACTTTAACAGGAATGCTGTGAGTTCACATTTGTAATAAATAATACACAATGCTCCTAATATTCATGTCCAACATTAGAAGACAACTAAAGTGGGATAAGGTCATATAGAACTACTACATAGCCGTGGTCATAACAATGACAAACTTGTGTCGGGAAAATGATATTTGAATTACTAATGTTTAAATTTCTAATTATGCCTTCAGTCAAAATGTATATGTATTAAAACTAAATTCTGGAATTATAGAGATATTAATAAGTTGTCCTTTGTGTCATTTTTAGTGTTTTTAATTATTATCTTAACCATTATCTTCATGACCAAACATTGAATAAATAATAAAGCGAGATGCGTATCTGTGGCTAGAAGTGGAGTCTGTTGTTGCAATACCATGAAACTTCAGAACATTTGGAAAGTGAACACCTTATAGTATTGTATCTATGTATTTAGAGGCATGGAAATAAACACTGAGACAGCTTAGAAGACAGACAAACTACACACAATCATGCATTCCCCAAATGTTTACAATTGCCTTGGCCAAATATTAGGTTTCACATGTGGGTGGCAGAAAGCCAGTTCCTCATACCATCCCCACTGGGGATGCATAGATAGGAACCTGGAGACAGTAACAAGCCAAGAAATGAAATCAAGCATTTGGACATTGGGACATGGGTCAGGGAATATAATTTCATTCAGTAAGCTTTTGTGAATTGTCAGCCAAAATCAATGTTAGTGATAACAGCAATCATAAAAAAAGTAATTCCACTATTTTTGTGACTGTGTAGTATTCCAGAGTGTATGCATGCTGCATTTTCTTTATCCAGTCAGCAGTTGGTGGATAACTGGGTGGATTCCATATCTTAGCTATTATAATTTATGTTCAATAGATATGAGCCTACAGATAGCTCCCTCATAGGCTGATTTCATTTCATTGCGATAAATTTTGACCAGTGGAATGGGTAGATTATAGGGCAGATTGATTTTCAGATTTCTGAGGAATCTCTACACTGTGTTCCAAAATCATTGTATGAATTTGCATTTCCACCAAAATTATATTAGAGTACATTTTCACCCATGTCTTCAACAGTGTTTATATAAGCATGTAGTTATAGAGCAGATTGAAATTATGTCTTTGTAAAAATTAAAAAACAAGAAAGAAAGAAAGGAGCAGATTGAGGGAGGGAGAATAAGAAGGAGGAAAACATGGTTATATTATTAGCACTGTATCAATGAAATCTATGAAATATGTTCCCTTCATATTAATAAAAATTTTAAATGAGTCAATTGAACATTACCTATAATACATTGACCATTTCAACATTTCTATAAAGTTCAGATTTTAGTTGTTGAATCAAGTTATATTAGAATTCTGTAATCCTAAATCCAATTATTTTGACTACTTGTAGAGTTGTGTTCACTGAATCACTTGAGGTTGTATACCACCATCCCTTTCTCAGGGATATGACAAAAACAGCCTTTCCCCACATGGTGAGAACACAGTCCACTGTACCATATTTACTCTATTCTCAAGTAGAGCTACAGATAAACAGCTTTGCTGAAAGAAGAGAACGTGTGACATTTATAGTCTATTAAGTGACAGAAAAACAATTCATTTTACTATGGATTTAAAGTCACACATTTTACAATTACAGAACACACTATCAAAAATTCACAACGCTTCCACTATGTTCTACAAAAACATACAAATCGGTAGCCTTCAGACTATTCTGTTTTGCACTTGTATATTCACAATTTTGGAATCAGAAATTTGCTGTGTTATTTTTCTTTCTCTAGAGAGCAACAGAGTCATCAAAGCAAAGTTGTTACTGAAACTTTAAAATTACAATCCATGGAAGAAGTGTAGTGTGAAAACCGCAGTCCTCAATGATTCTGCATCAAGGAACATTCTGTTTGCACCTGTAGCTGATCACAATACCCCTGTTAAAAGAAACATCAATATAAAGGTATTAAAACCTATAGTCACTCAAAATTGGACAATATCATATGTGAATTATTATTTTAAATTCCTTCTTATAGAAAAATTAGGGCAGTATCTTTAAAGTGAAAGTTCAAGTTGATGATTATAATGAAAGTGTAACTAAGATAAGCCATATTTTTCTCAGGGAGAAAGGAGTGAGATTCCCTAGAAACAACTCCATCTAGTTTAGGCTACATCTGTATTAACTCTATAAATAAACATAGTTAAAAGAAATTCATTGTCACATTTGTATTGGATAATCAAATGAAACAGTGAACTGGAAGTCAGTTTGCAGGCATGATGTGAAAGCCCAGTGGCAAAAATCTCACTTTGCACACACCCGGGATATCACATGGGCGCCTGTTCGTGTACCAGCTGTTCCACTTCCTGTCCAGCTCCCTGCCTGTGGCCTGGGAAAGCAGTCGAGAACTGCCCAAAGCTTTGGGACCCTGCACCTGTGTGGGAGACCCGGAAGAAACTCCTGTCTCCTGGATTCTGGTTTCAGATTGGCTCAGATACGGCCATTGTGGCCTTTGGGGAAGTGAACCAGTTGATGGAAGATCTTTGTGTCTCTGGTCCTCTCTATATGTCTGACTTTTCAATAAAAATAAATAACAAATCTTTAAAGAGAAGGACAGTTACCACTCAATATTTCTGAAATGTATTGTCCTGTCTTTTGTCTAGCTTCTTTAAACATGTTTTTCCTTAATGTATGATTTCTGTATTTGATTTTTGCCTCAAGTAGAAATAAATATTTTGTATTTATCCTGTTTAGGATTCTCTGAGTTTCTTAGATGTCAATCATTAAGGGGGCGATTTTGGCAAGTGTTTCTTTTAATTCATACTCTTCTATTTTGGGGACATTAGTTCCAGGGGTAGATTACTTGCCGTACTTTTAATATGTCTATGATGCTGTGTTTAGCTACTTCTTTCTTTTGCAGTCTTAATGTGAATGATGCCTATTAATCTGGCTTCAAATCAGCTAATTAAAATCATGTAATGAATTTTTAATTTCAGATATTGTTATCTTTCTCTTTCAGAAAGAGACTTTTGAGATTTTTTCCCATTCTGCATGTTTTCCTCTTACTTAACATAATTATAATTGTCAAAGACCTATTAATTCCCACACTCACATCCCCTTGGACCGACTCCATTTGCTGTTGCCTTGTTTTGCCTTTCTCTTGCTGGTCACTCTCTTCTGTCTTTTACATTGTGTTTTGATTCCTCTTTTCATGAAGGACATTTTAAGCAAGAGAACAGTAGACTAAACTCAACAGCATGTTTTGTTTTCTCCAGAGGATTTATACACTCTGTGTGTCAGGCAGCCAAAAGAGAGGACTGATCATTGTTATTTCCTTGTGTGTTCAAACTAGATGAACCCTGAATCATATAACTCGTTTCAGTTTGAAAACTGCAATTAAAGATATCCCTGTCCCTTTTACTAATCTATAACATCCTGTGCTATAGCAAAGAGGGTTGAGCAACTGAATTTTATCGGGATTTGAGCTGTCTGAGGGTTGAGTTGCCATGTGATATGCTATTTGTCTGCTTTCTAGCTCTTTCTATTGATACACAGCAAAATCCTCATGAGAGTCCATTGTCAGGTGAGAGATTTATTTTTGCCTTTGGAATTCTTTTATATTCCAATCCATCATGTTGGCCCACACGGTCTTTAAATTTCAGATGGTTTCTCGTCTCATCAAATATTTTCTGATTCTGGCAGGTCTGCTTCTCCCTCTGCTGCCCATACTACGACTGAAATATTGCTCCAAGTACAAAAGCAGCTCTGCTCTTTGCTTACCTATGAATGGCTCGTCCTTCTCTGCAATTTACTTCTCTCAGACACTTTGCATCCACTGCTCTTTGATGACTTGAAAGAAAGGCATGACTGTTAGTTATCTGGCTAGTTCGGGAGGGATGGCAGACACTCACAGACCTTTACTTCCTACTGGAAGTGGAACTCCAAAAATAAATTTTCCAATTTTTTTCTCTATTGTCTCTCCTTAATGAGTGAATGTCAGACTACATTTAGCCTGAAACAATGTATTAGTTCAGTCAATTGTCACTTCATTCTTTCTTTTTAGTGTTTGTGCCAGAATAATTTCACCTTGTGTAGTTAACTTTGAAGAACTAACAAATACGCAGTCAGTACGTGTCAAACTCCAAGAGTTTAGCTATAATTTGGCTCAGGAATGAGAACTTAATGAAACTCAATGTAAAACAAATCAGTTTCCAGGAATTCGAAATTGGGACTGAAGTAGATACACTTTATCTTTCTTTGAATGTGTGAAACTCAGAGCTTTGAAAATATCCTCCACATTCCCAATAGAAATATTATTTTAGGGCCAGTACTGTAAGGTCGCAGGGTAAAACCACTGCCTGCTGAGTGCATTTCCCATCCAGCTCCCTGCTAATGTTCCTGGGAAAGCAGCAGCGGATGGCCCCAATGCTTGGTTCCCTGCAAATGGACGTGGAAGACCAGGAGAAAGCCCCAGCCTCTGGCTGGCCCAAGTGGGGGAATGAACCAGCAAATGAAGCTCTCTCTCTCTTTCTCTCTTTCTGTGTTTGTGTGTCCATCCCTCTTTGTAACTCTATTTTCAAATAAATGAATCATGAAATAAACAAAAATGAAATGTTATTTTGAAAGCTGGTTTCCTAATAAGAAGAAAAAGAAAATGAAGCCAATGCACAGAGAATTTCATTTAAAAGCAGGGGATATCATGGCTTTCTGAGGTGTAATTATAGTTCTTCCTGGAAACCAACTAGACAGAAATCTGCGTTTTATACTAATTCATCAATTCTCCCAAGAGTGACCAATCATCATTAATTGAATATTTCAGTCAACATTTACAAGCAGAATCTTTACCAACACAGGTTAATTACATACATATACAAAAGCATATAATATAAATCAGATATTTTGTGACAAGTGGAAAGGGAAAAAAAGAGAAGAAAGATTCCATCTGTCACAATTACAGAATGAACTTCCTAGAATAGATGTTTATGAATATAGATGTGGTCCGTTATACTAAGTTTATGTCAAAGTGACTTATCTTGGACAAGCCCAAAACAGAACTGTGGTCCCCTGGAGAAGTAGTATGCCTGCTCTAGGGTTTCCCGTTGGGTTGGGAGGACTTTCACTCATCTAGTTGGTCAACCAACAGCACTGAACACAATTCCTTCTAGCTCTCTTTATACTACTCCCACATCAATAAGCCAGTTCTACATAAGTACGAAAGTCATGGCGTGTTCCATCCTACCACCATCTGGAGATGGTGAACTACCACCATGTTTTACTCTTTCAGTTATTTCGTTATTCAAACCACAACTAGAAAGATCTTTAATGAATGTTAGGCAAATCACCCATGACTCGTTGGTAAACATTTTCATTTCTGCTTGCATTACAAACCCAGGTGTTTAGTCTGGCCTGTAAGACAGCAAATGCAATGCCCTTTATCTCTTCTTCCTTATATCTGAGCTAGATGATGATAGACCAGAGTAAGTTCTTTTCATTTTGATAGCACTATGCATGGCCCTCTTTTTAACCACTCTTCTTGTCTCTCAGCTTTTTTTTTTAAATGATTTATTTATTTTAATTGGAAAGTCAGATATATGGAGCTGACCCTATGTCACACCTGGAGCTTCTTCTGGGTCTCACACACTTGTGCAAGCCCCCAAGGTCTTGGGACACCCTCTACTGCTTTCTCACACCACAAGCAGGGAGCTGGATGGAAAATGGAGCCACCGGAATTAGAAATGGCATCCACATGGGATCCCAGCATGGGCACTGCGAGGACTTTACCTACTAGGCTACCACGCCAAGCCCACGGCTCTGTCTTAATAATAATCAAGAAAGAATTCCAGCCGTTTCCTGCATGAGATCAGCTACTGAATGCATTTCTGTCCAGCAGAACATCTGGAGTAGAAATCCACATCCCCTCTGACAACTGTCCTTGAATAAAATTGATCTCCAACTGGAAATATGCTATATATTTATCCATCTGATCATCATTGTCTTGTTTGCTGAAAGATAGACTCCTGAGGAGCATGCATCTTGACCGACTGAAACTAGAACCCTGCCAATCACCAAGGGAGATCTCGGTGAATACTTTTTGAGTGAATTGATGTACTTTATGCAGCAAGATAGCCAAGAAAATAGATGAAGCTACATACACAATGGCTAACAGTTTCCTAAGTTGTGAGAAAGTCTTTTTGGAAAAGTCAAAATAAATGGAGAAGATATCTTAAGGTCATGCAGAGGAACATCTAGAGAGCAACAGCAATGTCTTATCCACACCCAGCAGAGGCATTCTTCATTCAATTACATATCCACATGGTCTGCTATGGCTCTAGACCAGTCACAAAAAAGGAGAGTAGTATTAGTGGACTTTCAAATCATGGAGTGTGACATAAAGAATTTCCTTTTGAATACTGTGTTCCTCCAGGCTCAATTACTGCTTTTCAAGGGATGTCTCTCCAAAAGATTCTGGGAAAAAGATCACAAGGGAATTCCTACTCTTATTAGAAGCACAGCGGAAACAGAAACAGGTCTGCAGGATTTTCATGTAAAGTGGATCTACAAGTTGAAGTTCTTTTTGGATAACTATTTAGTTCACATAGAAAAGTGTAGCCAAAAAGTCAAGAACACACTCAATCTCCAGGAAAATAAGCATATTTGCTTGTATATACACAGTCCGAATCATAGTGATTAGATATAAGAATTAGTATTTCTGAATAGTATAATATCACAGCTCTTGTGTGCCATAAAAACCAAGTTCTAAGCTAAATTTTTCAGTTTCTAAAAAAAAATTATGACATGGCACTGAGTTGTAAAAAGAAAAGAACAGTTGTTTCAGTACGCATTCCAATACAGAAAAGTGTAACTGCTGAAGACAGTTTTGTCATAGAGTTGCAATGAATATGAAATAATTCGAAAAAGTAATAAGAAGCTCAACCATCTGATAATGTTGTGGAAAGGAATAGAGACAGTGAAGTCCTTGTTTGAATCACAGATCATGTGACCATAATGTGCTTGGTGGAAATTTGCACATCTCAGATCAAATATAAATTTAGTGGTAGAGAAATTTCTAATATTGATGTAATTTGTGAAGATCAATTTGCATGTCCTATTGATTCACTGCTCAGATGGTTGTTTCTTAAAAATATATATATTGAAAAAATCAAGCCACCATTATTCAGGCTAAATGTGAATGGATTGGTAGAGGAAATTATTGTAGCTAAAAGTGGATATTATAGAGCTCAGCTTCCAAAACACTACAACACCTAAAAACAGACTGTGTAATTTCCAGTGAGGTTTGACTGTTGTTAAAACATCTAACATGATGCTGAGATAATATGACTCAAGTAAACGAACCATTTAAATATGAGAAACAAAATACCTGAGCTTGAAATTATCTTTCTCTGAAAGAAAAACAGCAAATGAAGTAAAAGAAAATTACTAACGGTTTGTAGCAATTTTTGTTTGAATTAGTTTTCTCAAATGATTGTATTCAGAATAGGTTTATTTTTCCCTTAAAATTGCTTTTAATTCTTGTGTTTCCCGTGTCCCAACTGACTTTCTACATCTCAATTCAGTTTTTCATCTTTCTTAAGCTGTTGATCATTAAGTTTAGATAACTCTGCTCCTTGCGTTATCTAACCTTGTGTATATATATATATATATATATATATATATATATAACTTATATATATGTATATATGTGTGTGTATATATATATTTATATCTGTCCTCTCTATTCCTACTGCCAACACTTTGTCTCACCTTTGCTGTAATTTTACTTCACCTATACCTTAAATCATTGATCTGCGCCCACCACAGTATTCAGAGTGCTCTTCTACAGTAGTAATTACAGCTATGTCAACAAGATGTCACTTACGCCAGGAAAAATTCTAACATCATCATCACATATCTCAAGAAAAAAATGTATTGTGAAACCAACTTCCATGAAACAGCATTATATACAGAGAAGCTGTCATTTGTGTCAATCTATGTCAGCTGCTGAAAAAACAAAATCTGAAGTTGAGAACTTACAAAAAGAGGTGCATTGAGCTCATGGTTTTGCTGGCTGAATGTACTTACAGTATGTGAGTCAGCAAGTGACTCTATGGCTGCATCATCTGATGGATGACATCTTATCGGTAGTTCCAGCTCCCAACACACAAAGTCTTGAGGATCAACTGAAACTGCAACTGCAGACTTCCTAACCAGGTATAGTTAGTCAGGGAAGGCAATGCAGTAAGTGAGGTGAAGGTAAGCTGTTGTTTTTTGAAATTGTAATACTTAAAGTAGGCAAGTTAGATAAACACTTTTTTCCAGAAGTTGTAGAGTGGGCTGAGACACCTGACTTAAGTACAGGTACTGTATTTACTGATGAAGTGCGATTCCCAATCCTAAGTACTTAGTAATAATAGGAGTGCACTCCTTCCAAGCGTCTTTATTAAGACAAGCCAAAATCAAAAGTAGAATTTTATGCATATTGTGATTTTTTTTGGGGGGGAGGCAGAATTTCAAGTTCATACTAATATTACCATGTAGTTAACAGTCAGCATTTGAACTTACAGAGGTAGACATTGTAGTGAGCACCTCTTTATGTTAAATAGACAAGGCAGTCTCAGATTCAGCAAGTAGTAATTGAAAAAAAGACAAACTAATCATAGAGGCATGGAATGGAAAGGAAGAGAAACAATGCATCAGAGGAATAAGAATTTAGTGTGGTTGTGGACCAATAATATATAGTGAAGATCACTGAATTTCACAATCTCTTTTAAGATTCTCATGTGAGTAGGATAACTGGAAGAACAAACTATAACTGCATTGAAAAAAACTGTTCAAATTAGACAGGAAGCAATTATGTTTTTCAAACATGTCTACCAAGATATCTGATTAATGTTATGGCAAAAAAATTTGCCATCTCTTTTTGCAAAAATCCATGCTTGTTATCAGCATAGAGTTATGAATACATCTTTCAAATGATATGGGATCCTGTTTTTGCACTCTAGGCTTAACATTTCTGTAGCCTATGTGCATGCAGGGAACAATTCCTGCTGCTTCTGAATGCATCATTTTTGCCCTTGTGTTGGATTTTCTGTGATGTGTGTGTATGTGCAAAAACGTGATTGTGCAAGGCTCATAGCTATATTCCTTCCCTATTCTTTCTGGATTACACTACAGATGTCATACTGATAACTCCTGGAGGATCACGTTTCCAATTTGTTACTACTTATGGCTAATAGCGTTGCTGTTATTGGGTCACTGAGATCCAGGGTGGAGGAGCTGCAGTTGATCAGAAAGATGATGCTCTCAGAACATTCTCATTGCACTGAACATCAGAGTAGGCAGTAATAGGCCTGCCCCCGAGGAAGATTATTAGCAACAATTGCTTATTAATCCCTCTCTGCACTGTTTTCCTTATATTGCAACAAAACTTTAGGACCAACAGAAACAAAATCACCATTCTTCCGCTTGACTGTATCCTGACATTGTAGGTATAGAGAATGGTATGAAGTCCAGCATTCTAGTGTCCAGACATAGTTAACCATTTCATTGGCAGTCCATCTTTTATGTACAAGTAGAGATGCATACTGCAATGCATCTCTACTCCATGATATACTTTTCTCCATTGTACACATCCTCTAAATAATATATGTATATTCATACCAATAATAATTCTATATGATCATCTTGAAACTTGTCCTGGTCTTTGCATTCAGTGCAGACGCCATCAGACATAGTCCTAATCAGGATACATTTCTGCATTTTTCATGTGTTTTGCATCTAGCATCTTTCATCTGAGCACTATTGAACATGTCTAAGTGAAACAACTTTCCAGGTAGACTCAGGTGTACACTTTTGTAGAAGAGCAGTAACTATGCTGCAAATGGTCAGAGTGACTCGTCTCCCTGTATTGCACAACTTGTTGCTGAACACTTGGGGTTTTACTACAGGATTGAAAAAAAAAAAGGTTTCATTAAAACTTTTTTAAAAAAGAAGTTTGTAGACAAAACTTTTGTCTGAGTCAACAAGGTCTTTAGCAGTGATGGCATGTCTACACATTTCACGTTTATGAAAAATGCTTGTATAACGATGTGTTCATGAATTGAAAATATTTGAAGCAGAAGAGATTAGAAAAAGGTCAAAAGGAGTCTGTTTCCTTCCTTTTAATTCTGCAGATCTGATCTGTTCCACTGGACTTGTTTCTAATTCCTATGGTAGGGACACAGATTTTAAATTTCATCAAAGGCATTCTTATTTCCTTTTAATAGTATTGCTGTCGATCCTCATTTTAAATGGTAAATATTTCTATTTCACTTTTTTGTTGTTGTTGTTGGCTTGACTGCTTTCTTAAGTTCTTAATGGGGAATTAGAATAGGCTGTGCAATGTTCATTCCAGCTAGGCACCATTTTTAACTCAAGACTGCTTTATGCAATTCTTAATAACCTTTTTGTTGTTGTTTCTTCCCTTTTTCTTTCCCATGGATGCCAACCCAAGATCAAAAACAATTTACCAACATCTGTTTATTATTTTATTTAAACTCAAAGAACATAAACGTGTGTATGCACAATGTTTATAGGTTTACAGATAGCCCCTCAGATGACTTCTCTTAACTTTTATTCTTGATGAGTTGGCTCCAAATCCATCTTCTGTATTCAATTCTCTTTTTTTCCCCCTCTTTTTGCCTTCAAAGCCAAAAACGTTTCTAAGTGGTACTGCTTGGAACATCACAAGCAGAATCTCAGACAAGCCAAAGTTTTATGTTTTATGTCCAGAGCTACCAAATATATCCCTTGGTTTTATGAATGCCTTTATTTCAGAATTAAAAGGATGAGTGTTAATTCATACCTACCAATCACTCTGAGATTCTTTCAAGTGTGGATAACTTATGGAAATGTCAAGATGTTCTCGCATTCAATTTGTTTATAAATGAATATGGGTCAGGTATTCATTTTTTAAAACATTAGGTATCATCACAGTAAGTCATCTAATGGTAATTTATCCTTCACTTTCAGGTGTAAATAAGAGCTTTCTTGAATAATGCTGCAGATTTTAGACCTAGTGGGGAGATTCATTTTACTGTTAATTTCCTTTATCCTTTATAATTCTTCCTCTCTTGTGTTTGATCAGCAAAAAATTTATAAGATCAACCAGTAAATTAAATTGGCCCCAAGATTATTCTGGAAGGGAGGGGCCTCTTTTCAAATGTTTATGCCGAGCTAGAAATGTGAGTGCAAAATTATTGATGGTTGGAAATGGAAGTCCTAATTCACTTCAGCAACTCTGATCTACTTTTCCCCAATTATCTGAACAATAAATATGGAAGAGATTTGTCTCTGATTGTATAATCCAGTTTATGTGGCAAATCATTTATGTAAATATCTCCATAAGCAGGATTTCACTCTGCAGCTAAATATCATAAATAAAAGGAGGAAAATATTAATAGAAAACAAATGTGTAAGATAAAATGTTAATAGATATTACTTAACAACTTCTATTGTTTTAGATAAATTTTGCAGAAGGAAATCATATATTAGTTACCTACAATGATATTTTTTAAAAGTTAAAGCATAACATTTTTCTTAGAAATTTGTACTATATGTTTTCAATTCCTAAATCAGTGAGTAGTTCGCTTACAGTCATTATAAATACCCTCAGTATTTCATTTGGTGAATTTTTAAAACTATAGAACCATAAACTGTACAACATTTACATTGCAAATGTGTATGTACTCCAATATGGTTGTGGATCTCCCAGACTGAAGTACTGCTCTAAATGTCCAGCCTCAATTAAAGATTTTATTACTGGAGTTTAGGATTTTATCCTCATGATAGCACAAAGGCTTAGCATTCAGTATGACTCAGACCACACAGAAACCTGATGATATATTAATTTGTCTCTTTATTTAAAGAGCGGTAAGAAGACACTGAACAATTTGAACTAAGGATTCACATTATTTGGCCTGGGTTAAGAAACACAAAATGAATGGGCTAGACGTTTGGCCTGAGGTTAAGATAATAGTTGAGACTCCCATGTTCCGCATCAGAGTGTCAGCATTGAACATCCACTTCCAGATTCCAACTTCAGCTTCCTGCTAATGCAGATTTTGGGAGGTGCCCAGGTTGCTTAAGCAGTTGAGTTCCTCCACTTGGGAGACTTGGATCCATTGGCAGGCACTTGGGGAATGGAAGGATCTCTTATAAGTCCTCTCTCATCTCCTTCCCACCTCATCCCTCTGCATCTCATACTAACATGTTTAAAGGATTCCCTATACACTGTACAGAAGAAATAGATGAATGAACTGGAATGAGAGTGAGGCAGAAAGACTATGAAAAGGTTGGTCATTTTGTGAAGAAAATAAATGGTGCCATGCAACAAAAAATGAAACATAAATGAATATGTGTAATTTTATCCAACTGCAGGCACAACATTGACCTAATAACAGTGCCTGAAGCACCCATCTCATTACAACATTAATCAGTTACTTCTCTTGCTTACAATGCTGATTCTAGATAGTTATTATCTATTATCTGATGTGTCAGTTACAGATAAAAGGTGATGATGGAGCCCCCTTCTAAGATTTTTTATTCACCTAAAAGTTTCTGATATTTAGTACCATTCCATGATTCCACTGGAATATCTGCTTTTTATACATCATTGCATGTATATTTCAAATGAATGCTCATTTATAAAAATAATACTGAAGGTAGTGATTTTGCTACAGTAGCTAAGATGGCAATTTGGAAAACAATGAGATTACTTTAATATCTTACAGCATAGATAATGAGTCAGCATCTAAGTTGCGTTAAGAGATTTGGTTTAAACATACTGAAAATGGCTTTGCTCAAGGAAAGGGGTCTTCAGTGCTGTGACTCACTCAGCCATGAAAGCAGTTTTAACATCAAACTGGATAAATTAGCCTTCCAGACTGCAACATTAGTCATTTGGTCATAGCAATCAGAAATTCTTCTATTTGGTGAAATATTGATTAGAAATTGAAGATGTTTCTAAAAGACAAAAAAAATTGAGATTTACTGTTGTAATGCTGAGACCAAATTATGTGTGAAATAGAAGCTGTAATATGTGCTGTGTCTGCAAGCATAGACAGCAATGCTACCATGTCTTCAACACACTTTGAATTGCTTAGAGGAAAATACTGGTAGAAAAAAACCCAGAAATATCTGTCTGATGCTCTGCTCTTGACAGAAATGTCTTAGTGAGATTGCCTTTGGCAGTTTATATACATCCCTTTTGACCAGCAATCAAAATACAATGTGTGAAACTTATCCCATGTAATTGAAAAAGTACTAACTTATTTCAGCAAATTTGCTTGGGAGATAATTGTCAAGATGTTTGCACCAGGTCAGCATTGTGGCACAAAATGAGTCATCGCTTGTGCTGCTGGATTCCCATCCCAGTGTGCCAGCTGAAAAATCTGGATGCCCTGATTCCCATCCAACTTCCTGCTAATGTTTTTAAGAAAGTAGCACAAGTTCTCAAAAGCTTGGGAGTCTGTCATTAATTTCAGAGACATGGTTAGAACTCTTGGCTCCTAGCTCCAGCCTGACTAATACTGGCTTTGTTGCTATTTGGGGAGTGAACAGTAGATATCTCTCTCTCTCTCTCTCTCTCTCTCTCTCTCTCTCTCTCTCTCTCTCTATCTATCTATCTATCTCTGTGTATCTGCCTATCTCCCTCTCTTTCCCTGTCACTTTGCCTTTCAAATAAATATATCTTCATAAGATATTTGTTGGCACTTTTAAATAAACTGAAATATTTAGGATATTCTAAATTTGATGATTCAAGATGAGCTGTTCTTGATTCATTTATTACATATTAACTCTGCTCATGACTCTTTGAGGACCACAGACTTTGCAAATTTTAAATTAAAGGAAGAAATTATTTTCCTGTTATAAAAGGGTTTCAGATTCCAAAGTCTGGCACTTCTAGGTTGGAAAAATATGCTATTCATTAGCATTAAGAACAAAATAATAAATAAACCCCTCTCTTTTCATCTGGGATGTTAGGCAGCACTGTATTTTAGGCAAGGCACATACTTGCCTTGGAAGACATAATCTACATTACATTAGGGCAATGTAACTGGTATAGTTTGTCTAATAGGCAGCAATTATAAATCTGGACATATGTGATAGGATATTCACAATAGTGGCCATACAGTTATCCTCCCGTGTCAATTTGGATTTAGTTAATGTGACAATGACAAACTCGATGGAGGCAGAGCCTTCAAGGGACTGAGAATAATTGATGATTCCCACGGGAGTCACTCTTGCCCTTGATTAACCTGATGCTGAACAAGAGACATGTGTGATCAGCTAGTCTTCCTGAGCAGGCTTTAAGCTGTTCTCTAGAGTGAGGTGTTCTTTCCCATTTAGCCCCCAAAACAAACAGTCCCCACCTCAAGGAACTGTGCAACTACCCCCCCCCCCAAATTGTGAAAATTAGTAAATCAGTTAGGTTCTATGTGGCTGTTGGGTGGGGGTTATTGCAGAGCAAAAACCATTTAACTATTCATACTTCAAAGCTGTTTATGTGTTTATTTGAGAGGCAGAGGATTATATAAAGAGCTACCGTCCACTGTTCACTGTCTGCATTTGCTGGGGCAGGGCTGGGTTGAAGCCAGGGACCAGCAACTCAGTCCAGATTTCCCCATAGGCACAGCAGCCCAAAGCCTTGAACCATCACTACTGCATTGGCAGAAAGCTGGAATCAGGAGCTGGAGTCAGGAATTGAATCCAGATCACCTGATGTAAGAATTGCAAGCACTGGACTAAATACCTGTTCGTATAGATGGATGTTTGGTAGTTATGCTTAAAATGCTAATATATACGCAGTGAAATTTCTGAGGTTCCTAATACTGCATTTTAATCATTGGCAATATAGTGCTAATTATTGCTCAATGGAAAGAGAAGTCACATAAAAATCAAAAATCAATAAAGTTCTGCCCTTTGCTTTTTTAAGTATGTACAAGAACTGAGACAAATGGCCAACTTATATGCAAACTGTCTTCTCCGCAGTTTTCTTTCCTGAAATTGTTGCGCTCCTTGGATTTCCTTTGTCACTGTAGACAGTTTCCCTTCATGAATTAACTGTGTTGTGAATTCAGCTATCCTCTGTATGACCGTTACTTCTTATCTGTTTCTTACGCTTGAATCTTCTTTTGCCTGACATACACATGAATGTGTCAGATTTCAGTGAGTTGCCTAGCACTTCGTAGAAGCATTTGGTACTTAAGAAGAAGAAGAAAAAAAGACAAAATAAAGAAGAGAGAGGGAGGAAGATTGAAGAAAGAAAATAAGTGATGTTAGAAAGAAGATGGAAATGCTTCTATATTTGGGCCTAGCTCAGTGACTCAGTTAAATACTTGCCTTGCACAAGTACACAAGTTCTTTTCTAATATGCTGTGTGGGTATGTTTCAAATAAACAAAATATATCACAACACCAAATCAAAATGTTCATGCCAAGACACCAAACTTTCAATAATCAGTGGGTTCTATACTTACTGTATACTATACTCATGTTTAATATGTGCATGTTGCACACATACTCTGTCTCTTATTATAGCTAGTCTGATTTATATATTTTGGAAGTTGATAATCCCGAACAATCCTGTTGGCCTAAAGTTGCTGAGAAATCTGAAAATGTGCATATTCAACATAGCTTGTGATATGAGGAGGCCATCTTACAGTCTTAAATTCCACCATGAAATTAAATATTGTCTTAAGATATTCTAATTAAATTAATCTCCAACTCCATCTTCACTTTCATTTCTGAGACTTTATTCTAAGCTGGCCGGCACTTGACCTGTACAACATTGGCTTCATATTAGATGAAATGTTACTAAAGCCTCAAAAAAATAACCTTTCAATTATCTTTTATACTCCCTAAAGAGAATTCATGTGTTCCTGTGACGTCATGCTACAAGGGTTTTAGCACACTGATTTCATTCTTTGCCATATGAATTTATGTTAGTCTGTACAGATAAATAGCCAGATGTCTAAATATTAAGGTAGCTTATCTCTGGATGTTTCTACTCACACAAAGCAACTGTAACCAAAGAACTCCTCAGTATTTCTCAAACAGTTTTTGAATATATTAATTATGCCTTATGTGTTATAGTGCTTGGCAGAGAACCTAAAAAAATTCCCAGGTTGATTATCACACTAACAAAGATTTTGTAGGGCAAAACAGAGCTGAAGTGAGAGAAATAAAGCCACAGCATGTTGGCTTTTGACATTGTCACACAATGATCGCTCCATTACTCTGCTTCCCTTTGTCTTGAAGACTGAAAACAGTCTAGAATACTAAGCCAGATACTGTTCTCTACCAATTTAAAAGTGATAAATACAAAAATTTCAATTTCTCCCAGCATTCTTATCACACAAGATGACAAGATTTTCAGACAGCATCTAATTTTTTTCTCACCACAAACAGAAACGTGCCTGTGTTAGGCTGTTTCCCTTTGGTATTGCAATTTCTCCAAAGTGGAAAAAACCCAAGAGTTTTATCTAATGGCTACAGGTCTGAGATAACAACATGAGTTTCTGCTTGCCCTTGGTCATGGATCCATCATAGTTGGCAACCACCGAGGCAAGAGCAAGTGTGAGATACAGGAAACCAAAGACCAGGGAGGGGTCCATTTCACTCATTTACAGCAACTCACTTTGCACAAAGCTAACTCACACTATGAGGCTAGTGTTAGTCCCCACCAAGGGAGCTGCCCTCAAAAGACCTGATGTCCTTGGACTAAGCCCCATTTTTTAAAAAAATGCTACCACACACTAATGTAATATTAAAGCCAAGACCCTAACACTCATGAGCCTTTAGATGGCAAACTGAAATCATGTTCAATATGTAGCACTAGGTAAGCACATGGTTTGAGAAACACAAACTCTGGTTTGTACATATACAATATGATTCAAGTACACACTACTGTTCTTCCCCTATGAAGCTTCTTTATCTAACAATGAGGGTCAACAATATTTTCTAGCCACTGAGTTGGAAGAGAGGTTATGAGTGAACATAGCTAAGTTAGGCCAAAAGCATAAAACAAAGAATTCTGGTTAATTCTTATTACCAAGTCAATCACTATACCATGAGGCGGTACGTGCATCGGCTGATCATTTCCTAGAAGGAGAAGTGGTCTTGAGCTGCTTTGAGCAATTGCAGGATGCTGGTCTCCTGGGACAGGGGACATAATCATTCTAAAAGTCGACAATAAAAAGCATACAAGAGGTTTATGAGTGCTGAGCTGTTCCCTGTGGTCGGGAACAGGAGCTCTGTAACAAAGGAGCTCTCTCTTTGAGTGTGGGCAGTGTAATGTTGTGAGATCTTATCAGGCAACATGAATTTGTCCCTAAAATGTATGCCTAAAGTTGTTGCACCTACATATGATGTCCACATGTATGTATGAACCAATGCCATATGTAAAGAGAAAGAAAAATGTTGAAACAATCCTCATGGGATTTTTTCTTTTCTGTGTGTGTGACTAAGATGATTCTGAACATTTCTATGGCTAGGTATGCCTTTCTTTGATTACCATTTGTTTGAAAAAGTAAACAAGAGATGTCATGAAGAACAAAATAACACTGGGAAAGGGACCGATACGAAAGCTATTGACATGAGAGCAACTTGTAGAGTAGAATGGCAGATTGGAAGCAATAATCTCAATGATGGGCAATATTAAAATATAAATGCAAGATACTATACAAAAGCATGATAAGGACCTTCCAATGTTACCTTTTTGTGTTTCACCAACAAGAATACTGTCCCACTCTGTCATAAGAAATGTTTATCACTCTGGAAAGAAAGTTGATATTTTCAGTGTTTGTTTCTGAGAATGTAGTGGGATCTTGATAGCAAAGGAGGGCACTGGCTTTTTGCCTGGCCAATTATAGTCAATTCCAAAAGCCACAGCCTTCTCTTATTCAGACAACTAATGGCATGTGAGATCACATATCTTTTTTTTAAAAGATTTATTATTATTGGAAAGCCTGATATACAGAGAGGAGGAGAGACAGAGAGGAAGATCTTCCGTCCGATGATTCACTCCCCAAGTGAGCCGCAACGGGCCGATGCTATGCCAATCCAATGCCAGGAACCTGGAACTTCTTCCGGGTCTCCCACGCGGGTGCAGTGTCCCAAAGCTTTGGGCCGTCCTCAACTGCTTTCCCAGGCCACAAGCAGGGAGCTGGATGGGAAGTGGAGCTGCTGGGATTAGAACCGGTGCCCATATGGGATCCCGGGGTGTTCAAGGCGAGGACTTTAGCCCCTAGGCCACGCCGCTGGGCCCAGATCGCATATCTTTTTAAAGCACAATTCTTTAAATTGTCTGTGATCTAACATTGTATTTTTCCTGATCATTTCCTGGCTTTCCTTCTTCTGTGAATTTCTTTTGCACAGCTTAGACATTGCTGATCCTTGAAATCATGCCATCCGTTCTCTCTCTGTAACTTTATAGTGGATGGAAAGATCTCATGAATTCATTTCAGACTCAGTTACCTGTGATGGGTAGGAAACTGCCAACATGATCTAAACAGCCTAGACTTTGCATTTTGGGGGACATGAAAGCACACATTTGGGGGATGTTAACGTATTCAATGATTTTATGCTCCGCAATCCTAGAATGCATTCAGTTACATCTAGGTAACTTTATGGTCTCAGGCTTCCTAAAATGACTGAATCTATTTGGCAAATATTTAATACCTTATGAAGAAACTTGTTGCTAGTTTTATTAATAAATGTGCTTTCTTACGTTCTATTATTACAAGACTAGCCTGAAAACATGAATTTTGGCTTAAGTCACAAATAAGGTACTACAGAACTTTACAGTACTAAAGATAAAAAAAAAGCAAAATAAAGTTTGACAATTATTTGTTTGGGAAATGAATTTGACATAACTAATTAAACGAATAAATGTATGTGAGTGGAGTTTCGGTGCTGGCAGCTCTGCCGTCTTTTCCATTATACTTTTAATTTCTATGAGGGCATTGACCTCACATATGTATAAGATACTGTGATACCACATGGTATCTTTACATACTCATTTATTTCACTTAAATAATGCCTTCTAGGGCCCAGAGCAAAAGTGTAGCCCAGCCACTAAAGTACTCGCCTCAGACACTCCAGGATCCCTTACAGGTACCAGTTCTAATCCCGGAGGCCCGGCTTTCCATCCAATTCCCTGCTTTTGGCCTGGGAAAGCAGTCGAGAACATCTTAAAGCCATGAGACCCACAAGGGAGAACCCAGAAGAAGCTCCTGGCTCCTGGCTTCAGATTGGGTCAGCTCCAGCCATTGTGGCCGCTTGGTGAGTGAACCATCAGACAGAAGATCTTCCTCTCTGTATATCTATCCGCCTTTTCAATAAAAATGAATAAACCCTTTTTTTTGCTTGTTTTTTAAATAATGCGTTCCAGTTTCACCCATATTGTTACAAGTGACAAAAGAATATGGCCTAACAGAGTAAGCCTCTGCTTGGGGTGCAGCATTCCATATGGCTGTCAATTCGAGTCCTGGTAGCTCCACTTCTGGTCCAGCTCAAGGCTGGTAGACTGGGAAAGCATGGGAGATGGAAAACCCAAGTTCTATGGGAGATCCAGAACAAGCTCCTGGTTCCTGGCTTTGAACTGGTGCAGTCCAGCCATTGCAGCCATTTGGAAGTGGACTGGCAGATAGAAGGTTCTCTCTCTCTCTCTCTCTCTCTCTCTCTCTCTCTCTCTCTTTCTCTCGCTCTCATATCCTTTTTTTGGGGGGGGAGGCTCTGCCTTTCTAATAAAAGCAGCAATGATAGAGTATCTTAAAGAAGGGCCACAGTGTACAGTGAAAATTTTTTTTTTTTTTTCATGTATTCCTCCTTAAAATATTACAATTTTTTTTATTTTTTTTTAATTGTTTATTATTTAACTTCAGTAATTACATTGTATTATGTGACACAGTTACATAGATACTTGGGTTCTCCCCACCCCTCCCCAAACCCTCCCACCATGGTGGATTCCTCCACCTTATTGCATAACCACAGCTCAAGTTCAGTTGAGATTTCCCCATTGCAAGCGTATACCAAACATAGAGTCCAGCATCTTATTGTCCCGTCAAGTTCAACAGTTTCTTAGGTATACCCTCTCTGGTCTGATGACAGAGCCAGCAGAGTATCATCCCAGTCAATTGAAAGCTCCAACATACCATCAGCAAAAATTTACATCATTATGGAATTAATTGACATAGTAATGAGTAACCAATATGTTAAAAGTAAATGCGGGTTCCCAGCCACCTTCTGTGACCACCTCACCTATACTTCAATTTTAGTTTATACACAACATATAACATTCAAAACATAACATGTTATACATAACATCATATCATCTTAAATTAAGGCAAACATGTGGTATTTAACCTTTTGGGATTGGCTCATTTCCCTTAGCATTATGGTTTCCAGTTTGGCCCATTTGGCCACAAAGAACTGCATTTTGTTTTTTTTAATAGCTGAGTAGTATTCCATGGAGTAGATGAACCATAGCTTTCTTATCCAATCCTCTGTTGATGGGCATTTTGGTTGTTTCCATGTTTTTGCAATTACTGATTGTGCTGCTATGAGCATAGGAGTACATGTTGGTTTCTCATAGAATGGACACCTTTAAAAATATAACTGTTACTTGTTCACACATATGAGCTGTAGATGCTTTCTGAGTGAACTTCCACGGGCATTTTCAAGTAAATATTGTCTTGAAACTTTTACAGCATTGCATGATTTTTTCTTTCTTAAATCCCAGACCTTAATCTATAACATAATTTTGATGTAAATGTTTGCAAATATACTCCAAGTCAGTAATGTATCAGACAAACCTTAGGTACCCATTATGCATTAGAAAAAGTGCCAGTTACTGGGAACAAAGCAAAACAAAAATAGAAACCAAGGACAAACAAGACAAAGCAAGGATCTTAGATAACTGTCCAAGCTAGACAGAGACATAAATATCAATTTTTGAAATCCTCCAATCCTTTGGGATCATTCAACTTTCTTTCCTGGTTTTACATCTAGTATTAGCACTTTTGAAAGAGGTAGTTAATAAATAGACCCTCCCCTGAATTTATAAATCTGTGAATGTATCTTTCCCATATTCTAAATTGTGGCATATATTTTTGCCAAAATCTTTTTTCTGCTACCATATAGATTCATTAAGGAACAATTCCATTCATAATCTAGCTTTCTAAACTTTTCAATTTTTTTTATTAAAAATATATTTGCATTACTTGAAAGTCAAAGATATATCTCTATAGCTATCTGTCTATCTATCTATCTATCTATCTATCTATCTATCTATCTATCTAGAGATAAAGATAGAGATTTCCATCCCCTATTTCACTCACTCCCCATATGACAACAGCCGGAGCTAGGTCAGTCTAAAGCTGGGAGCCAGGAGCTTTTTCTTGATCTGCTACGCAGGTGCAGGGGCTCAAGGCCCTGGACCGTCTCTGTTGACTTCCCAGGGCTTCAACAGGGGACTGGTTGGAAGTGAAATAGCCAGAGTTCCAGTAGGTGCCCATATGGCATGCTGACACTGCAGGTGGAAGATTAGGTCAGTGGACTTTATACTTTGTAAAGATTTTAGTTATTTAATCTGAAAGGCAGAGAGAGAAAGAGAGAAGAAAAAAAGAGAGTGAGTTAATGTCTTTCATCTGCTCATTCACTCCCCAAGTGTCTGCAACAGGCAGGTTTGTGTAAAGTTGTATGGCTATCTCTCACAAGTGACAGGTGCCTAAGCTATTTGCACATCTCCCATGCCTTCCTGGGTGTATTATCAGGAGTCTATGAAGTGGAGTATCTGGTACATAGATTAGCACTTTGATATGAAATGCTGGCATCACAAGCAGTGTTTCATGGGCTATGCCATGACTCTGGCCATTACCTCTTATTTTTATTAATTATTGTAAATTCAATTAGAGGTTACCTTTGCTATCTAAATATCAAAGTATGAATTTCATAATTTGGGGATAGTGCATATCATTTATCCCATATCTATAGCATGTGAATTCGAATGTCTATTTAAATGCTCACAAACTACTTTTTACTTGTGTGTGTGTTTGTGTGTGCACGTCTGTCTTTAGCAGTCTGCTGAGAACCTACGATTGGCTATCTTAGAGCTAATCAGTGGATGGACAAATGAATGAAGGCCTTCATATTCTTAGTTATGGTTGAAAGTTTAGATTTATCTTTGCCCCTGAACTGTTCAGACAAGTAGTTGATATATGGCATCTAAATATTAGTTTATGTAGATTTGCTCCTCATGCTGCTGAGACACTGGCCCCATGGTGTGTTTTAATAAGTTAAAGCTCTGGATGGAGCCTGAGTTCATGAGTTTCTCTCTTATACTCAAGGTTTTATAATTTACTTTTATTTATTCCTTTTGCCTCTGCCAGCTTCTTTCATCTTACTATTGCAAGTCATCAAAGACCATCTTGAGGTCAAAACACGTCATGCTTACATTCATACCATCATGGTTAAATGAGATTTTTCTCTGCCTCAAATTGGTGTACGGTTTTTGATAAGTTATGCCAACTCCCAGTTCCTCATTGTCTTTAACGAGATAATAATGACATGCATCTCACTGGGTTGTTGGTGAGTATCGTATCCAACATCAAAGAATAAGTAACAATAATAAGTGACAGCACTAACTGAACAAATAGCAAAATACAAACATCAGTAGGATGGGAGAAAATAGATACATACTCCCTGCCTTTGTGTTTTATTGCATTCATCTCCATGGTGCCAAGTCGACCTCTGTAAGGTAAGCCATCAGTCCTGGGTTTCAGTGAAAGATTACTCACTCTGGGAGCTCAGTTCCTGCATTATTCATGCCATTCTGTATGCAGCTAGATTTATGTGTCAGGAAAAACATACAAATGGAATCCGATTTACTTGCGCAAGTTCCTGAGCCATTTGATTTATATTTGAGTAAATAAAGACATATGTCTTATAGGTATTGGCTTCAGTTCTCTTTAAAATGGTAGTGTGGTGCTTCAGCCTCTTTTCTTGGCAGGCACAGACTTCAGAAGTTTTACAAGCAATGCAACCTCAAATCAGACTCTTACAGTCTTCTGTTGTTTTCGTTATACTGTTGCATTTGCATTCATTAATTTCAGCATCAAGACAATGAAATGCACACAATCTTAGAAACTGGAAAAGTTTTAAATTTTTCTTCCATAGCTACATTTTATAGAAAAGCTAAGGGAATTCAGATGCAAAACCCTAACTAATCCTTACTAAGTACCTAGAGCAAACATCTCCCCAAATCATCTTGCCTTGTAGGAAGTTTAACATTACCAATAGCTTTTTAAGATGATTCTAAATCAGCCTGAATGTTTTTGTCTGTCCTTAGTACATTACATCCATTTTGCAGGCATATTTCAAGCAAGGATAAGTATGGATCTAGAGTTTCCTTAAACTCTAAACTTGAAGGAAATCAAAAGGAAAACCAAAGGTAAGTGCTAGCAGTGACATGTGGAGCCAGTCTGGAGTTTAACTGATGGTCAAGACCTGGTGCTGAGTTCCTAGTTTCAACAAATGTGATGCAAGATAACCTGAAACTGAAATAAACTCCTCTGTCAGGACATGCTCCCTGCAAGTGAGTGCAAGAACCAAGACGGGGAACAGCCCAGACCAGGCCAAAATATGGTACCCACGGGCAAAAGAGGTGAGGGGGCTGTGCCAGATGGGGTTGCAGCACTCAACAAACACATGTAAAAGAAGGGGATGGTGGGAAGGGCCCAGTGAAGGGACTGCGAAGCCTCCCCTTCTGGGTCACTACTCCCACTGGTGAGCATGAGAGCTGGGATGATGGCAGACCAGGCCGGGCAGGACCACATCCGATGGCCTACATGTGATCTGGATCAGGGAAAATCCAGGCTGGGCAGACTGTACTTTCTGGTACATGCATAAGCCAGTGTCGGTGTGGATTGACTGGGCTTTGCCGCAGCATCAGCTGGTAGATGCTGGCACAGGGGACAAATTCTGTCAGGTGCAGGCATGGCTTAGACAGATGGTGGCACCTGCTGGCACCAGTGTGGACTGGATAGTGAGGCTGACTGGGGCGAACTGGGCTTCAATATCCACCAACATACACGAGAACTGATTGGGATGTGGGACAGATGGGACTATTCTGCTGTACATATTAGCAAGCACGGGAACCAGGGCAGGGGCGGGCCTGGTAGGGGTATTTGTGGGTTGCTCTAACCAGACTGCAGCTCCCACTGGTTTATGTGAAGGCCGAGTATGTGGTGGGCAGGATTGGGCTATGTTCCAATACGCATTCATTTTTGTAAATCACAGGGCTGGAGACAGAACTGACCCAGCAATTGAACTACCAGTGTGTGCGTAGACTGATGGGTAATTGCCAGACTCTGAGTCACACACAAGAATCAGGTATAGGGTGGCCCTCAGATGAGGTTTCTTGGGCGATTCCCTCCCCTAACCATGGAGAGAATTGCAGGTTCCATGGGCTGACTGTGGGAGTGGATGTGTCAGAGCTGGGCATCCTCAATGTCTCAGATGGAGCAGAGGACAGCCTATCCAAATGTACATAGAGGATATGGTAGTACATCGGAGCTTCCAGAGGACAGACACCTGGTACCATAACAGAGGACAGAAGACAGAACAAATTGACCATCTACCCCAGCCAATCATTGGTAGTGAAGATCTGGGCAGACAGAAACACTAAGGTGACTATAGCAGCCAGTAGATTTAAGAGAGATTTCATCGTGATTGGAGTGGCGGGTTCGCCAGCAGTTCAGGACTGGTGAACTACCAAAGCCTCTTGAGAAATTCATGGTTGTTGTAAATTTCTATTTTTTTTCCTGTTGTTGATTTTTTTAAAAGATTAATTTATTTTTATTGCAAAGTTAGATATATATAGAGGAGGAGAGACAGAGAGGAAGAACTTCTGTCACATGATTCACTCCCCAAGTGACCACAACGGCCGGTGCTGCGCTGATCCAAAGCCAGGAACCAGGAACTTCTTCCAGGTCTCCCATGCAGGTGCAGGGTCCCAAGGTTTTGGGTTGTCTTTAAATGCTTTCGCAGGCCACAAGCAGGGAGCTGAATGGAAGCAGAGTTGCCGGGATTAGAACTGGTGTCCATATGCGATCCTGGAACATTCAAGATGAGGACTTTAGGTATTAGGCCACCATGCCAGGCCCTGTTGTGGATTTTGTATTGTGGCTTTTCGTTTAAGACAGATGTGAGGTGACTGTGTCAGAGACTAGCATGTCCAGATGTGAGGATGCAGTGCAGTGTGCATCTCTACTTCCAGATTTAATATGGACTACTAATGAAACTATTAGCTGTATCTTGACCTTGAGAGGCTGGACCCTCTGCCATTGTCCATGCCTGCAATGATGACCATGTGTCTGTTTATGAAGAGCTATACTATAGTAATGGTATAGGGGAATTTGGGCAGGGGAGGGGCAAGTGAAATAAAGAGTAAAAAAAAGGAGAAACTGAAGCAGGTACCAGGCTGAAGGGGACTACTAGCACTACCTTTGCAATTATTTGCAAGTACAGAATTACTAAAAGTCAGCAAGCAATAATAGAAAAAAAAACTCCTTACCATGGAAAAACGAACAAATAAAAGTTTCTCTGGGAGAGTCAGCTTTACAAAAAAGAAAAAAGTTACATTCATGTGCTGCTTGATCTCCAGTTCTTACCCCTGATGTCTAACATACATTGTAAAAAAAAGAAAAAAAGAAAAATTCTGAGCTTGCTGAGGCTGGTAGCAACAGTTCTTGAAAATCATCCAATACAAATGAGTGTTTACTTGGTTGTCCATTTGACCTTGAGAATTCCTTTTACTGCTCTATGTGCATACCACCAGAATTTAGAAACATTTGTAAAATTTAAGTGGATAAAATGCCTCTACTTAAAAGTATCTTGAAATTCATGCTGAAGGCATAATACTTGAAAAAAAATAGAAATAGTAGAAATAGTAACATATATAATATCTTAGTTCATTAACCATAATACTGAGATAATCATTCTTACAAACTCAGAGATCCTTACTAAGGGAATCTAAATGCCTCCTAATGTGTCCAATCGATACTTCTGTTCACTAAATGTTCAACAATGTCCAAAAAGTTCATAGGTATACATCTCAAGATACACTGCAAAATAGCTCAGAAATACCAATCTTGAAGTATTTTAACATGTTTTAAAACCGTTGTAGTACTGAATGTCTGACTTATAGAACAGAACGGTTTTCACCATGATAGCACACGAAGAAAACCAAGCACCGGAGAGGAGAGGATCTCACTGCAGTCTGAGAAGCAGCACACGTTATCCTAATCAGGGTTAGAACTGCTTTTCTGCCTCATGGCTTACTGTCAGGTCATGAAAGGAGCAGAATTTGAATCTCCCAAATCGCATATGAAAAGAGAAATTGAATCACTACATTCTAAGTTAGCAAGTGGCATAATTTTGCTCCAGACCTCAGTTGATTTTCCAGTTGCAAGCATTTTTTAAAGACAGCAAGGATGCAACAATCATAGAGTTTAGCATGCATTTCTCAAGTTCCACAGTAAGTATTTTGGAAAGAAGTATCTGAATGTGAAGAGGATACTTTGATTTCCATGAAGATAACAAAATGCTGTTTATTTACTGAGTCAGGATAAAAACAAAACCAGATCAACTTAAAAAGTACTATTACCAATATTTAAAAAAAACACCACCCTAAGCTTTTTGATGTTATAGATAATTAACTAAGCAAAAGCTGTAGAGAAAGGAATACAGATTTATTTTAGAACACTTGATTTCAGGGTTATGACAATTTGCACAATATCATCCCATTTGTTAGCTTGAAACGTTATATTTACTTTAGCACACTTGGGTTCCTGGCTCTATGTGTTCTTGAATCATATATGCTTACAATTTTTGGCAGAAAATAAAACACAAATCTGTTAGCACCATACAATCATAACAACAGCATATGGTTATTGAAACAATGATACAATAAACAGAAAGGAAGAACATAGTAATTAAACTGGGTTGACAGATGCAATGAGAAAACACAGAGGACAAAGGAATTGCTGCAGGAGTTCTGATTGGTTTTTTTCTATGTAAAAACACACATCTCATGGCCATAACTGTTCTCAGCATTATGAGATAAGAAAGGCTAAGTGTATGAATTTTACTTTTTTTAAAATTGTGTTTTGAACAACAGCTTCTCACACAAATATTCCCCCACTGAATGAATTAAATCTGGATAACAAAAATTGCAATATTTAGAGTAGCCGAAAATAAAATTTCATAAAACATACTTAAGTGAGATGTGATGCGATGACTTTAAAAATTGCACTGTTTTGTGTAACATGCCTTATCTTGATGACAGCCATTTCTAATTTCCCTTCTATGGAGTGGCAGACATGTGTCTTTTTACCGTTTGAAATGAACCTCCATGCAACCTGGTGGAATTCTATCTCCCACCTTCACATTCATAACCCTCTCTTTCACCTGCTAGTGTTCTGTGTTCACGAATGGACTAGCCCTTTTTAGTGTTTGAACAGGCTTCATCTGATTTCTTTCTTTCTTTCTTTCTTTCTTTCTTTCTTTCTTTCTTTCTTTCTTTCTTTCTTTCTTTCTTTCTTTCTTTCTTTCTCTCTCGTTCTTTCTTGTTTATTAATTAATTTATTTTCACTGAGGTTCTTCTTGGAGATAAAGCAACTTCCCCAAAACCCAGAATATTAAGAACTTATACTTTCTGATGAGGTTCCCGGCACTCATGAATGCAGGACACTTGTTCGTCTCTGACTGTTGAAAATGCTGAGGATATGTAACTCGCACTATCCATTTTGTTTCAAGGAATCTACTTTATTCAAATTTTATCTTGGTGTCCATTTTAATTAGATTGTATTCAGCGGTGTCATGGAGACTGACTATTTTCATTATTCATCTTCTTTGACTTAGAAATGAAATAACATGAGGAGAGAGAACATTAATAACTAAATGTATTTATTTGAACATTGGTGGGGGGAATCCCAGTACCTATAAAACTGTGTCACATAATGCAATGTAATGAAAAAATAAACATTTATCTACTTCTAAATGTCCATACTGAGCAAATAATAAAAATTACACATACTTAAAAAAAGATACCAATATAACGTATGCGAAATAATGCTCAGAAATGAGAGGTCTTGCTACTAAGAATATCCACTATGATTCCAATACTAAATTCACTAAGCAAAATGGATAAAGTTCAAGTTCAACATATCAAGGCAAAATAGCAAAGAGCAGGAATGATTAGAAAAGTCATAGCATTATTTAGATAGGTATTTGTATTTTCAAATTATGGAGAATTAATGTATACAAGCTGTATATGAATATGCATTCACATAAAGTTTACACATAGTTCTCATTCCTGTCAGGTAAGAATTGTTCTTTTTTATTTCTTTTTTAAATTATCATTATCATTTTATGATTCAGTTCTATAGGCCCTGGGATTTCCCTTACCCCAACCCCAGTCCTGTCTTTCACCACTGACTCCCCCCATATTGTTAAGTATAGTTCTTCATGAACAATCAGATATCTATCAATATCCTATAGCGTCTAAGGCCTTTTTCTACTCATCAAACACAAATGGCTGAAGTGAAGTCAACTTTGCAAGTCTTCAGTGTTCTTAGTATGTGTGCTGCAGAGAAGCGACAGCGTCTAGGGAGGTGTGACCATTGTCACTTGCCTCAGCTACAAAACATGCTCTGCATAAAGCAAATACTCAGACATTATCAGCATTATCAAAATTATTTCCATGTTTTCTTTACTCCCAAGAGACTTGTGCAATCGCTTAATCATCTAATTGGGAATTTAAAAATTCATTGAGAGCAGTTTTAAACCTGTAAAATTAGGAAACCTTAAGAAGTCCAGGCTAATGGAAATTGTCTGATTTTGAAAGCAATGGAAAAAAAAATACATCAGAGAGGATATGAAACAGCTACGTTGAGCTGGCTTTGACACAGTCAGGTAATAAAAAGAAGGGGCAGAGCAGCAGCTCACAGTATTGTGTACAGTAATAAGCAAGTGAAACTTTTCTTCAAGAATACAATTTTGAAAAATGAAGGCTCAAATCCTTTTCCTTTTAAAATGTACTCAAAAGCTGCACCTTCACAGGAAATATCAATCTTAATTACTTCTTCATCAAAGTAAAACATTCTATCATGGCTCAAAACACTCTGCTATGAATTCTCAAGCTGCTTTTCTATTTTTTAAAATTAATAAATGATATTCACTTCTCCCATCAATAAAATGATTGCTGGTACGGTTTTCAATATATTAAGGATGTGGTTAAGTTTTGTTAAGGATTTATTTATTTTTATTGGAAAGTCAGGTTTACAGAGAGACTGAAAGATCTTCCATCTGCTGATTCATTGCCCAAGTGACCTCAATAGCCAGAGCTGAGCCAATCTGAAGGTTGAAGCCAGGAGCTTTCTCTGGGTCTCCATGTTTAAGACAACTCTTCCGTGTCAATGACCAACCCATCAGTAACTAACTAATCAGTAGAGTTTAATAACCTATTTTAATATCTGGCAGTATACGCCCACTCTCTTCTGTGATAATTCAAACTTTAGATGTACTCCTTGTATTCATTTGCTTTTTTCTCCACTGGCACAGTGATGACAACAGAACTGAGTTGTTACTCCACTGTTTCAGTGAACTTGGATCTTGGTACTTCAATGCAGGAGCTCTTTGGGGAATAAGAAATGGAAAAGATGAGCTGCCTTCCTTCTTTGTCCAACTGTTTCACAGAATGTGGTGTCAGTATGTGATCAATTTTTTAAAAAGCTAATTTTTAAATAGCAAACGGAAGCCAGTTTTTATTATAACACTTTAAACTGGCTTTCATTTAGTACTTCTAGGAGTATTCCAGATTTCTGAACTGTGATTCATTTAACATCGGTAAATTGAGCTGATTTTATTTGGGATCTGTTTGTTTGATATCTAGAGAACCCTGTTTAGCTACTCACAAAGGGCTCTATGTTACACTAGCAGCACAGAGAGGCAAGACAGCTTGTTTAGGACACAATGTAAGACGGAAAGACAAGGTACGTACTTTTCAGAAAGTCATTAGCTAATAATCCACTGAAGTTACAATGTCTAGGTACTCCCAACCTATTACTTAAACTATTCAGCTTTATTTATCATGTACTTGTGAAACATTGTAAAAAGTACTATCACACCTTTTCTGACAGTAACGAAGTTTGAAATGCAGAATACATTAACACCTACTGAATGCTGCACATTTGAAATCTAGTTTCTGTTCCTTTGCTTTTTGATAAACTCAAATATTATTACTTCACCTCCAACATTACTCTCCTTCTATGCCTGTTAGATCCGTAATGAAGGTGTGGCCCATTTCCTTAGGATCTGATTTCGCTGGCTCAATTTACTGATGTGGAAATGTCTCATATTCTACTGGGTACAAATATTCCAAACAACTACTCACAGAAATTAAAGGAAAGCGAACCATATTGCAGTGGAATTATTCATTCAATTCAGTGCAGTCTAACATAGCTAATTCCATGCGGGAGTCTTGAGTTTAAATAAACTTTCCACGGCAATCTATTTTCTGAAGACTTTTGCTCTGTTTGAATTCTTTTATAGAAGGACATTTTCCTTCATGTGTTTATTCTTACAGACAAATACAGGAAAAAGCCCACTTGCTCCTGTTGACCTTTCTGCTTAGCAACTATTGCTTTTCTTTGCTCAAAGGTAATTCTTTATTCAAGAGGGCCTTATTTGGAACACATGATAGGCATTGAGAGTTTTCCAGTAGCCTCTGAACGCTACTGAGTATTTATTTACATTGTATAAAATTAGAGGAAATGAAGGGGTATGCATTTGAACTAGAAGCAATAGCCTAATTCCCTTTATAGAGAGATTTCAGTCAATGTCGCTTTGGGGAAGGGAAGGGAGAACTCAGATTACAGACATTTTAAACGATATGTATTTTTGTTGTCCAACAATAAGATGTATTTTCTGCTTTCCAAATTACACTTAAGCTGTGAGTTACAGGCTATTTGTATTCTATGAAGTATCAAAGAGTACAATCTAATTTCTGTCTTAGAAAACTAAGACGTTCAGAGTCATCTTTGATGACTGAAGACAAGTGAAATGCTTCTCATGGAAAAATACAATTTGGAAAGAACCTGGATATATCTAATCTATGTATCAAAATATTAGTTTGAACTATTCTAATGAGCTCTGCATTGTTTTTACAACACCACTAAATACTCATAAAAATACTAACAATACAACTGCAAAAACTTTGCATAATTTTCAAAGTCTATTTTATTTATATTTGAAAGGCAGAGTTAATACAGAGAGGAGAGGCAGAGGGAGAGATACCTTCCACCTGCTGGTTCACTCACCAAATGGCTACAATGGCTAGAACTGAACTGATAAGAAGCAAGGAGCAGGGAATTTCTGGGTACCCATGTGGGTGCTCAAGGAACTGAGTTATCTTCTATTGCTTTCCCAGGCCATAAACAGGGAACTGGATTGGAGGTAGAACAGCCAGGACAGAACTGACACCCATAGAGGATGCTGGTGTCACAGATAATTTCTTAAAACTTTGATTAGGTCAAGAAATGAATTACTGTGCATCAAAGAGGTTGTCTTTAGTACAAATTATTAAATCATGATTTTGCATATTTATCTGCATTGGATATGTGCGCATATGTATAGATAGGCTTAACAGAATTAAATAATACTTGTTTCTCTATGATATGCTTTTGGATGATAGTTCTTTTAATGTTTATTGTTATGAAGAAAACAGATTTTACGTATTTTACAGCTCTGGTTTTGAGAAGGTACAAATACTTTCCGTCTCCCTCCCATCCCCGATCTTCCTCTTTCTGTTTTGTTCTTGTTTTTGAAAAGAGATACTTTCAGTCCACTGTGTAATCCCAGGTTTGATTCCAAGCAGTCTTCTGTAATAGAGCAAGTCTTTGCAAGTGGATGCCTTCATTGTATGTCTCATTGTATTGATTTAGGCTACACACAAAGCTAAGTTGTTTCACAGCCGTTGAATTTGGTGTGAGTTGTATTGTTAATGTCCCTATGATTACCCACACTGTCCCACTTGTAATTATGATTCAATGCTTTGAAAATTTAATCGTAGGGGCCAGCTAAACTTCTATCATTAGGTGCCAGGATCCCCTAATTCCATTGGTTCATATCCAAGGACATTGCACTTCCAACCCCACCCCCTTGATGGTCTGGAAAGGTAGTGGAGGAAGACCCACATCTTTCCAACCCTGCAATCACATGGGATAACTGAAAAAAGTTCCTGCTCTTAGTCATGGATTGGCTCAGCTACAGCCATTTTGCCATTGTGGCGGTTTGGGGAGTGAACCAGCAGATGGAAAATCTTTCTCTCTGTAAATCTGCCTTTCAATAAAAATCAGTAATTTTTTTTTAAAAGAAAATAAAATCTGATTGTAAAACTGATGTGGACACACTGTGTGGTATTCCTTGGGACTAATTTCATATTTGCTTCATTCGAATCCTTTCATATAGTTATCTTCCGGTCCATGAGAGAATCATTCTGAACATATATTCCCTCTCCCTGTTTGCCTGAATAAATTTGTCCCCATTATAATCTGCTCCTGTTTGCTTCCTCAGTGACAACCATTGCCCATCACCCTAAAGTGATAGGACCTTTTTACTTAATGTATTGCCTTTGTCCTTGCCAAATCTATTTCAACCGAAAGAAAAGGGGCACTTAAAAATCATGTATCTGCTAGTCACTTGAGAACACACAAAGAAAGATGGCACACTCACAGGGAGTACTTACATTGGTGATGTCAGGCTGCAAAGAAGCGTTTGTGGGGGCGGGGGCAAGGGAAATTGGAGACAGGTGTGACGAAAGCACTACCTCGTAGGCTCTGTGACTCTCAGCAGAAGGTCAACCAGTGGCATCATCCAAACATGGAGAGATAGGGAGATGAATTGTCCCTCTCCCTGTTGTGTCCTGTAATTGTTCTTTATTGAATACGCCTAATAGGAATCCCAGAGGTAGCCATTTGATGTACCCTGTGGTCCTGCTTCCCTGTGTCAAAGCAAGTGTGAGAAAGAACAGAGAAAGTTGCATTCCCAATGGAAGACAGTTAGTGCTTTCTTGGATTTTGTTTTTGCCTAACAAGACCTCAAATATGGGCTTATTAAGCTTTTGTGGGCTTCAGATCCTTTTGGGAACTTGGTGAAAACTACAGCATAATCTCTTAACCAAGAAATGCAAACACACACATGCACATAGCATTCATGGTTAGGGAGCCTTGTGTGGCTCGTTGAGACTGTACAGAGACCTTGCTTAAGAATAACTGTTGCAATGTTAATAATAAGAATCACATTTCTTTTTCATATGAAGCTGTCTGTTCTGACTTTGTAGGTGAAGCTTAAAAGAATATGATAAAGGTGTGTTTTATCCAATTTTGAAATTTCTGAGATAATCCAATAGATTGAAAAATATACAGAATGGCAAGTGCACAGTCTTGTTAGGACATTCACGTTTGGCAGTTTCTTCAGCAGGAACGTCATTCACAAGTATTGATTGTAAATACATTTCCAATAGTAGTATGGAAAGTTCATGGAAAAATGTTTTTGCATCAAAAAAGATAAACTTACCTGTATCATTATTTGCTAGAAAGATGGAGAAACAAAGATAAACTTATCTCCTGTCAACAGATGCTCTCCTTAGATGTCCGAAACATTCTGGTTCAATACAGGAGTTTCAAATTCCATCTGGGTCTCTCACATTGGTACAGGGTGGTCCAAGTACTGGGGCCCCCCTACCTTGGAAACCTGGATTGAATTCCCAGCTCCTGACTCCAGCATAGCCTTTATTTTGAGGGTGCTTTATTTTCAGATTCATAACTTTTTAATGCTATTTAAGTATTTGAATTCACTGAAGCTACGGGTCAAACATAGGCTTCGTGTTCAAAGTCACATCCTATATAACAAACTCTTCTATATTGTCTCATCTTGAATACAATTCGGAACTGGGTGGGCTAGGCAGAGATGTCTTTAAAAATCTCTCCTACTGAAAAATCATTGAAGTATTTTTGTGTTACAGAGAAAGTGTCTGTAGCATGGATAGAAATCTGACGAATGGTGCTTGGTTAAGAATATACCTGTGAGGATATATGGTTGTGGTCAGGCCCTAGGGAAAGGCCAAGATCTGTGTAGCAATATAACTGTCAAATTGACACAGGAATAGGTCTGTTGATATTAGCCTGGCTAATCATTTTGCTAATTGGACGGCCAGTTGGGCCACAGTGCTAAGTCAGATCGGTTTTCACTTTAACTACTCACACAGATGATGTTTGACTCAAATGTATTACTTTATATCAACACACTGAATAGCTGTAAAAATAATACCACATGTGTTCCTGCCTCTTTTTAATAAGTGTCTTCCTCAATTTTCCTAGTTATAATAGAGATTTTAACACAAAAAATTAAAGCTGATTTAAAGGATATCAGTAGAAAAATGTACCCATAGGATTCTGGAAATAAATCCAGCTACCAGCACGGCATGAAAGCAGCAACTACCTGTTAGTTGCCTGCAGTGTAGGCAGCCGTGTTCAAACTGACCTACCGTTGATAACCTGTTTAAGAAGTATTCTGTGCTTTCTGTTTCTTCATGTATAGAATGTAATCTCATTTTAATATATTTTAAAAGTAAATTTATTTTACTTTTTCCTGTTTTGATCTTGACAAATCAGATATTTGCAAATAGTTTTATGTACTTGATAAAATGCAGGATTCTTTTGGACTGGGCTGAACATGAGCACAGGATGGAATAGAGGACATCTCTTTTAGGAAGTGCTGGCTGATGATCTCGGTCCACCTCTTGATAAGCAACTTTTGTCTGTGAAACTAAACAAAGCATTGTGGAGTCTACAGTGGATGGAAGTTGTTCAGCAATTAAAGTCATGGCTTTCCCCTGTATAGGACTCACTTTCCAAAGCAAGGGATTTTACAGTTTACAGTGGATTTACAGAAATGATCAGAATTGTTGTACATTTTTTCAAATGCATTGAATTCTCATGACGCTGAAGCAGCATCTGTTTGCCTTTATATATCCTCTACAGATTTATTTATTTATTTGAAAAGTCGGAGCTCCGGAAAGAAAGAAGGGCAGAGAGGAGTGGTCTTCCATTAGCTGATTCATTCCACAGACAGCCACAATGCCCAGGGCTGAGACAGGCCGAAGCCAAAAGCCAGGATCTACATCAGGATTTTCCCACAAGGGTGCAGGGACTCAAGACCTTAGGCCATCACTCCAGAAAAATTTTCACAAAATTAACAAAAAGGAGCCAAACATTAAAAACACGTGTTCTCTGAGTATAATGAATTACCGCAATCTCTAGTTCAGTGATTTGATATTTCTGGGGTAGAAAACTATACTAGAAATTGTTCTGTAGCTAATATTTTGTTTTTTTTTCTTTTAAAGTTTACAAGATTTATCTATTTGGCTTTCTGTCTTGTTACCTTAAAATAGCTTCCATTTTAAAAGGCACGGTTTCCATCATAGCACATTATCAGTGAGGACAGAGAAAATAGATCTGTTTGTGGTTCCTCTGCCATAATTCTGCTGCCCAATGTCTGCTAGAAATACAGAAATACAGTGCAATAAATGGTAGAAAAAGAACTTTTTGTATCCATGAATCTTGACATTGTGGAGAAAATTGCCTGTAGGAAAAATACGAATCTAATCTCGAAATTGGTTGGTTTTGTATAAAGGCACTGAATCTATGAACTACTTTAACAAACTGACATACTAAGTTCTTTAATAAGAAAGTTACAATCACTGCACTTCTATTATGACTATATATGTGTGTATATAAACATACACACACACACATATATATATGTACACTCATGCATATTGTCTTAATTCTTTTCTATCTTTTCCTCTCCAAGACTTCATTTCCACTTCCTCCTTTCTGTGGGATTTCCTTCCACTTTGCGTGTTCAGCTCATTGGTACCAAGCCTGTCTGTATGCCTCTCTCTGCCTACGGCTCAACTTAGTTCTTCCAGCGGGGGATCTTCCTATACCCTTTCCAACTCCTGCCAATGAACATCCTTCTCCTTGAGGATTTCACCTTACATTGCATCTTTATCTCCCAAGAGCCTTTGCAATTCTGCCTCCGACTGGCTCCCTTTGCAAAATTTTCCAGAAACATGCCCGCCTTTCATGTTTTCATCTGCCAATGAGATACTAATGCATCTGATTTCTCCCAACTACAGAATGACTGTTTTATACAGTAGTGTTCAGTATGCATTTTACATTATATAGATAATGAATATGTATTGTTATCATCTTAATGATATATATATAGGTATTTTAAAAATTCATGGGAATGGAATTAGAATATGTTTATTTGGGGGCAAGTCATTAATTTTGTGTATCATTTTTATTATTTGTGGTTTTCATGAACATATTAAAGACTCCTTATGTGTGTGAATTTCAAGAAATTTTGCAGCAAAAACAAGCTTGTTAATGCTATATTACACAATTTTTTAAAGTATTATGGTGTATGTGTGTGGTAAACTTTGACTATAATAATCAGATTTTCTTTCTTCGGCATGACCAGGTTAGTTTATTGACATTCTTGGCATAACTGCTATGGATATGTGTAAGTGGAAGTCAGTGTTTCGTCATCAGAGCTTATTGGTTGCTTTTCCACTCTGTACCTCAAAGGACTGACAATAGGAGTTGAGTATGGCAAATCACGCTTTCTATTCTTATGATCTGAATGATTTTAATATGACAAAATCAGCACATATGCGTTATAAACCTAGCAAGCTGTTAGTGTCATTCAGATTTTTTTGAATCAGTGAACAAGTGGTACAACTTCTCGAGGCTGCTGCTGTTATCAAGAGATACATTTCATAAACAGGAGGAAATACTCAGGCTTCCTCCAGATAATGTAATCTCATCTAAATTTGCAATAGACATGGCAAGCATTAATTTGCCTACGCACTACTGACTGTCTTTAGTTAACACATGACAATATTGCCATAGAATGTTTGGAGAGTGGGGAGTCTTGTCCAACCACACGCATGGTCCTTGTGAAAACCTCACTGGGGCCTCTAAGACTCCTGAGCTCACTCATCCACCTTCTTTCTTTCCTCCTCGTTGATTCAGCCACATAGGCCTTTTGCCATTGCTCCAGCATGCTCGTGCCCTGAAGTTTTCTTCTGACAAGTCCCTCACATCTTCTCAAAATGAATTTCATTTGTTGTTACCCCGGTCTCAGGATAAATGATTTTACATCACTAAAGTTATTCATAAAGAGTCTCCTTGAGTTGCCACCTTCAAGATCAGTCTTTTACTTGTCTTCTCTTTGCCACCATGTGAAATTACCTCGTATGTTTTTATTCTTGGTCTAGTGAAACACATAGCCCTCTGTATATTTTATAATACAGATTACAAGTTCCATGAAAACAGAGTCCTTCTTGTTTGTAACAGCCATTTCCTTTCTGCCTTAAGCATTGTTATTTATTGAATAAAATGGATTATCTAAATAAGTATGTGTTCCTTTTGTCCATGTTCCAAAAATAAAAGTAGTTACTGCAAATATATGTAGGATATTTAGACACAAACCATGGTGTATGATTTTTGTTTCAGGCTACACAGCAAAAAAAGAAAAAAAAATGGTAGCACATCATCAATGACTCTGGGCAAATATAAGTTGGGAAAGAAGAAGAGTTTGTTTTTAGCACCTAATTCAAAATTGGGGAACAAAAGGACTTTGCTTTTAGTACTTTTTATAATTCAGTTGAAACTGGTCAGTTGTGGATTTAAGGTGCTTGAGAGGTGTTCGGAATTGAAGACAAGGGTCTGTAAAGATAACATATTATTTTAGCCGTCACTGCTCCTTCAAAATTGAAACTGTGTTCACCAGGATTCTCCTTTGGGAAGTGAGAGTTATTCCGTGTGGGGGTTTGCCTGGCTCTGATTGTTCAGCTGTGTATCAACTGGCTTGGGTTCAGCAGAGGTCTCTGCCATTTTGCATTCAATCCTCCAGAAAGTCACCACCCAAATATCCTACAACAGGGATCAGGCTTCGGTTTAAGTGCTGCTCCCCTCACATACTTGTGTTCTAGTCATTTAGAGAAGTGTGATTAAAAACCATTATGTGCCCTAACAGATGTGACCTTAAACAGTCTACTAAGGTTAAAAAAAAAAAAAGGTGCAAAGCAGTAGTGGTTATACTAACACCAGGAAAGTATTATATGAGCTGAACCACACCAAATAACTTCTCATTGATTACTACCTTCTGTTTCAAGAAAAATACCGTCATGTTTAAGAATGAACTGCAATATTCTTAAAAAAAAAAAAAAGACCCCTCTCCCCATCTCTGCTCTCACGGTTCTAATGAGGAAGAAATTAAACTGAGATGGCCACTGAATTTTAAATGTTCTTCGCTAAAGAGGATTTACTGGATTGTTACCATCTTCATTTCTTCGACTCTCAGATAATTTACTCCATGTGCCCAAAATACAAAACAAACAAAATAAGATGATGGAAATTATTTAGAACATGAGATCCTCTTGTTCAAAAATCTCTCTTGTAAATACTAAAGCCTGTTTAGTGATCTTAGTAAGTAAGCTAGCTACCTTGTTTCCTAAAGTTGACAGACAGACTTTTGCTAACTTGACTGAGAGATCCCAAAATCTTCTCAAAATAGTTTTTGGTTAGTTTGCTTTTCGATGTGTGAGTTGTGTGCGTGTGTGTGTGTGTGTGTGTGTGTGTGTTTCATTCAATATGGTATATCTTGTCCACAAACATGAAGAAGCTTTCAAGTGTTTGGGGGAAGGGAAATGAACAAGAAATTCAAAATTTCTGTGTGGTTTTAAAGCTCCATTAGGTATTACCACTGAAGTATGGAGAGGGAACATGTAATACAAACATCTGATACAATAGAAGATTTATTTTGTTGGTAGAGACAGACACGCCACTCTGCTCTCCCCACGTTCATTTCTTAGTGTGGATCAGTGATAACGAGTTTATAAGAGAATCACTGAGTAAAGAAAAGGACATGTGACCTAGGGAACTGGACTATTTATTTAGTAATATTAGGTAGAAAACACTACAAAGCACCTGGTGCAGTAGCCTAATGGCTAAAGTCCTCATCTTGCATGTGCAAGGATCTCATGAGGGCACCGATTGGTGTCCGGCTGCTCCACTTCCCATCCAGCTCCCTGCTTGTGGTCTGGGAAAGCAGGTGAGGACAGTCCAAAGCCTTGGGACCCTGCACCCATGTGGGAGACCTGGAATAAGCTCCTGGCTCCTGAGTTCCATTGTATCAGCTCAGCTCCAGCCATTGCGGCCACTTGGGAATGAATCAGTGGACTGAAGATCCTTCTCTCTGTCTCTGCTTCTCTCTGTAAATCTGACTTTCCAATAAAAAACAATGAATCTTTTTAAAAATTGCTATAGCAGCTGTCTGAGAGGGTCTATTACCGATTCGCACACTGCCTCACCAATGTCTGTAATAGATTCAGAATGCACTGTTTCCCCCTTAATTGTCAGACTCAGGAGTTTGTTCAAGTTTGTTTGTGCTTGCCTTAGACTTGAAGTGCACACAACTATAAAACACAATCATTGCATGTTAGAAAAGGTAACTGAATTGATTGTAACATAATGAATGAAATTAAGACGAAGTAATTCCATTATAGTTACACCATAGTAAAGTATGCGATTTTAAAGTTACTGACATTTTGAGACATTATCGAGTAAAAAATATATTTTGCAATAATCTTTTCAGATACAAATAAATATTATTTTAGCAGTTCCTACGCAGCATGTGCAACCAGAGAAGCATTAAAAAAGTACATCAGGAGACTGTACTCAACTTGGACCAATTTGCCCAGATTTTTATATGAAACTAGCCTCTACAGAATTGCCTGCCTCTTCAAATATTATCAGATTTAACAATCGCTTTAAAGTTTGCGAACTAATAGTCTGCTATTGTGGATAATTGCAGTGACATGTTGCATAGTTTGAGTGAGTTAAATTGTATGTGTCATGAGGGTATAAATCAGACACCTGTGGAAAAACATCTTCCTTCATCCTTGCCTCAGGAGATACTGCCAGAGAACTGAGGACAGTTGGAATTGAAACAAAGCCATCCATGCACTCTGTAAACCCACATCAATTTTTGTCCTTCAGTTGGACTGAAAATCAGTGAGATCCGTCAAACGGGAAAGACAAATTTATCAAGGGGTATAAGTCTTAGCAACAGGAAACTGAAGCACTAACAGATTCAAGACATAGACGTTTGAGACAGCAATTGAACGTCTCGTAAGAGGGCCACACTCGTATCAGAGTGCCAGGATTCAAAATACATCTCAGTGTGTGGTTCTGATTTCCTGCTCATGTGTACATGGGCAGGTGGTAAGTGAAGTTCAAGTTCTTGGGTCTGTGTTGGAGACCTGGTCTGAGTTACTGGTTCCTGATTTCAGCCCAAATCAGCTTTGACTGTAGCAGGTGTTTGGAGAGTGAAACCACAGATAACGTCCCTTCCTCTGCCTTTCAAATAAACAAACAGCAAATCAATATAAAAAATGTTTACAAATCCACAAGTTCCAATGGGTTTGCCGTTTCCAGCCTAGGGTTCCCAGCTGCATATACCAATGCTGGCATCCTATACCGCTTGCTTGTTGGAGTGTTGGCTGCCTCAGTTATTACTCAGCTTCCTGCTAATGTGGCTGAGAAGCCAGTGGGGGTGAGGGATTGGAGGAAAGTTTCAAGTACCTGGTCCTGCGTCACTCATACAGAGGGGCAGAGTAGAGCTCCTGGCTCCTGGGCGTGTGCCTAATGTAAACTTGGTTGTTTCAAGTTAGGCTTTGCCTCTTAATTTTGTATTTCTTATCTCAGGTGTGTGTTAGTTTCCCTAGATGTTTCAAGATGTTACTTCGTAAAAACGATCTCATTGAAATGATTTGGAATAGGAGAGGAAAAGAGATTTTGGTGGAGAAGTGGGAAAATTGGCGGATAATGGGCTAAGAATGTAGCCGTAAAAAGCCTCGATCTGAAAACCTTGTCTGTCTTTTCACTGCGGCCTAACTCTTGGCAGGTTACTTCCCTTATTTGATTCTCAGTTTCCTGAGATTGCAAATAAGGATAACAACTTACAGAACTCAACAAAATCACACAGATTGATGTGTGCAATGGGCCGAACACAAGGTCTGAAATACAGTAGACTATTAGGGTTTTTTGTGTGTCATAAAATTCCTTTAGAAAGCTTGTCGTCTATCTTGTCTGAATTAAAGGCAAAGCATTTTCAGTATTATTTTTTCATGATCAAGTTTGGTTAAAACAGTACACACCAAAACTTTTGCATTGAGGCATCACTAATGCTGCTGTGGTACCTGGAGAGAATGTTTTTATGAGTGCAGCACACACACACACACACACACACACACACACACACACGCAAAGACGACCTAGGTAAGCGCTGGAGACAAGCCTGGTGTTGCTGCCTGGATGTTTCAACAGGACCATTCCAGTCTTTGTCGGCACTGTGCATTTCCCTGTTCAATGGCTGCTAAAGGGAATGGACAAACACTGAAGTGAATGACTTAACAATGGCATGCCTCTGGAGTGTGGCGTGCAGTTCATAGTGAAAGGAAAACATTTAGACAAATATCTAGAAATGGATTAAGAAGGTGACATTGGAAGTATAGCTCTAGAAAGTGGCAGGAAGTCAGGAATTCATGCATCCCCTTCTGTTCCAATCCAGTAACTCTTAGCTGGTTACTGGTTACTCTTAACAGTGGTTCAGTACACTGGGATACGCATGTGCACACTGGTCCACAGTCACACGTGCTTATAACACACAAAGACACGTACACACATTGGGACCCGTTGCCCAAATATGACTTCTGGTTTTAAAAAGCATGACTTTGCCTACTCATGGAAATCATTAAAATCATTGATGCATTTCTTTTCATCTTACTTTATTTTATAAACCTCACCAATTAACGTACTTTAACCTACAGACAACATCAAGTTTAATTTAAATGAAGACAACGTCAAGTTTTGGGACTTCTGTGAAATGATATTTTGATAACTAAATATCACAGGTCAGATTAACTTCCATGTGAAATATATCAGATTTTTGTCTTAAATCTAAAACTGTTTTTCTGTTGATACAATATGAGCTTATTGAAATTTGAGGATTTTTGTTTTAGTTATATTCAGTGATCATTTTGAGATTGAGTTATCATCTTAAACATACAAATGGCTGCTACATTGTTTCCTGAGAACCCTAACTTAATTACAACAGTCTTCCGTACAAAGTCTTCAATGTGTCTCTGTAAAGACCAAGGCTGAATGCCTCCAGTGATGCTCACAACTGTCAAGAAAATCATACTCAGGAGATTCACGAGTTTTGACGTCACAGTTTTCAGTGAAAACACTTGTTAGCAGGAGTAGCCAAATCTGTATGACAAGGAACCACTGACATGTCATTTCACTTTTTCACTCAAGACTTGTACGTGATATGTTAATTACAATAATACAGATTCAAGTACATATCCTTGTTGGTGAGATGACTTCCGTGTAACTTACAAAATACACATGCTTTCGTCATTCTCATGTCTTCCTACTTTTCTTTTCCTGCAGTTTAGTGGAAGACCAAACAGGAGATATGAAATGAATCCTTCAGTTTAAAATTTCCTTTTTGAAAGGGGAATTGCTTATTTAGGTAAAGTATGCTTTGGGAAAATAAAGGACCCTAACTAACGTATCAGTTAATTTTCCATTGCTGAAAGACAAGTAGAATCATATTGTTTGCCCTTCTGTTGTAATTTTTTAAAGTATTATCAATAAATCAAGATTGAGGTCTCCTACATATTCAATATGGTAGGAATTCTTGGTAAATATCTTACATAAGATTTTTTAAATTCATTCATTACAAATTAAAATATTTAGTCATAAGGGGATCCAAAGTGGGTTCTTAAATTATATTGTTCTTTAAATAAATAAAACGAACTGATTTCACTTTGCCCATTTTTGATGTAACAAATGATTTCGTGGAATGTAACACGAGAGTGCAACTTTCCGTCAACTGCACTCTCCAACACTGTCCCACTCTAATATTTTGGTTTTGAGGCTTAGGACTCATGTCTAGTGAAGTACCGGGGTCGAAATATTCAGTTGTGACATGGTCATTCGTTTCTGTCTCAGGGGCTAGGTGCGTTTTAATAGATGGGATGAGAGAGAAAGGGTTGTTTTGTCTCTCAAGAAATTGCTAAACCAGATGTTGAAAAGGGAGGAGAGATCTAAAAATTTTAGCTGAAAAACACTTCCCAACGAATTAAAAACTGACATCCAGTCAGCAGCAAAACCTGCAGCCAGAGAGCTCTGGGCAGTCCGAGTCCACCTCTGGTCACTCTCTATTCCTCCAAGAGGTGACTTTTCCAGGTCACTTCTGATTGTGTATTTGTGGAGGATTTGTGCTGGAGGCGTGCAGATGACCATCTGCTGCCCAGATCAAAGGCGTTCATCTCCGAGTTCCCCACTGCCACAAGGGTCAACGTGGAATTTCACCCAGCCACTCATTTACTGCATCTTAAATGTTAAGGGAATTTAGTGTATCCAATACTTAGCTAAACATAACATACAATCATACAGTAGTGATAGAATCAATTTTTATGTAAATTATACTATTTTCTGTTTGGTTCCTCACAGAGAAAAAAAAATAGCACTCCCTTCCTTCCAAGATCTTGTAAACTATTCATTCTGTCGTAGAAGGTAAAAACCTTGGTCAAAGTCCTCTTTTCAGAACATAAAATGGTTGTAAAAGTCGAAGCTCATTTTCGACATAAAGAAATGTTTCTGAATGGAGTTTGCCTGCTTTGGCGTTAAACAAACTTTCCTCAGCTCTGAAATTTTCCAAGATATCCTCAAAAAAAAAAGATTTATGTTACACACTGAAAACTTGAAAACCAAGCAAATGAGCCCCCACACTTTCATCTTACAGGCCAGACGCCAGTGAACGTCCTTGGCCGTCCAACAGAGGGCAGTGCAATTCCACAGATGAACTCCAGAGTCCCGCTTACCAAGTGGACGTCTCGGGTGGAAACCCCTGAAACCTCTCTCAGTGTAGCTACCTCAGGAAAGAGGGAATTATTGCACTTAATTAAAGTGTATTGACACCATATGGAGCTCCACCTCCTTGCCACTTCTTTTCGGATTCATTAATGATTTTTTAAAAATCAGAGACCCATAACAGGCACTATTCCCTTAGATTCCATGGGTGAACCCCTCAACAAGAAACCTACAGAAATGCAGGTGCAGCCCAAGGTTCCTTCGCAAACAGAAATCTTCCCAGCGAGTTGACTGCTGTGCGTCTTCTTCAGAACGCAAAGCAATGCCCCTGTACTCTTTTCTAAAAAAGAAAAAAAAAAAGAAGGAAAAAACCAGTGCTTTAATGGACAGCGTGCTTCTCCATAGGCAACGTTTTAAAAGACAGAGGTGCTCTAATTAATTTTGTTAGGAAAGTGCATAGAAATATTTCAATTTTCCCGTGAACTTTTGAAGTCATCACGGTGTGTCATGGCAGCACTACCTCCAAGCTGCCTTTTGCTTCTCTTCCCCTTACACTGACTTTTTCTTGATGTATTTAACGTTTAGAGCACTGGTTTAAAATAGCCCCTCTACTTTCTGTGTACAAAATAACAAAGAGTCATGTAGGTAAAGGGTAATCATTGTAGATTATTTGGAAAATATAAATACTCAAACAAAAGTGTAAAAGGACCCATATTGCTACTTTCTAGAAAAACACTGTCAACCTGATTTTTTTTTCTGTGTTTGCAGGAAATAGGTACCCATTTCATCTATGTTGATGTATATTCTTCACATAGTTAACACATATTTTATGTGTATGTACTATATCTATCAAATGTTGGATTCTATAACTAGCTCTATGATTTTTCCAATTGTGTCTTGCTCCTTATGTTCTGTAGACTTTTCTAAGCCTAAAGGTTATCAACATAAGGCTTTAAATAGCTACATTTTAACCTTTGATTTTAGAAGCCTCTGTTATGCTCTTATGTGTTTAGATTTACACATTATATATTATTACATTATGTGAATTTACTGTAACTCATTTACTTTCTCTTTTTACACGAAGGACATATCTGAAACTTCCGTGTCAGAGAGGTTGAAAGTTGATTCCAAGGCAGCAACATTCCACATCAATTCTTGTAATTTGAAAATTAAAGTAGTTCACGACTACTGTAGATAACTAATCACTTCAATAATGACATCTTAAAAGAGAATGATGTTGTTTGTCTATTTATTTTAGGTTTTTTTAGTTTGTATGATTGTTTGCTGTGAGGGGTTTTCGGAGCGATCCCGATGGTCATTGCGAGGGAGGGCAGGGGTCCAGAGGTGGAGCCAGGCTCGGAGCAGAGAAAGCTCTCCTCCCTGACAGGAAAGAGCTGGCGTGGATTGGCACATGCCTCGCTGGGTCAGACACAAAGATTAGTCACTTCTCACCACGGTGTTGAGGATTTTCCTGCACACCCCCCCCCAAAAAAAAAATGTTCTGCACCTTAATTGTCGACAAATGTCTTGTTAGAGTTACAAGCCAGTCTAGATTATCCTAAAATCTGCCAAGATCAGCAAAATTATACTTCAACACAACAAATGGCTAAATACTAAAATGAAATAGACACGAGACAGCTGAATGGTACCTTATAGCCATTTTAAGGTATATAGCAGCCGGTCCTGTATATAAACTAAAATTGAAATGTCAATGAGCTAATCATAGGTTGTGGTTAGGACTTGCTTTTTTTTTTTTTTTAACATACTGGTTACTCAAACCATGTCAATTCCATAACATTGCAAATTGCTGTTGATGTTATATTGGGACTCTTAATTGACTGGGATGATATTCTACCAGCTCTAACTTCGGACCAGAAATGGTCTCCCCAAGAAACTGTTCAACCCATCTGGACAATAAGTAGCTGGACTCTATGCTTGGTATACGTTTCCAAGGAAAGAATCTTGATTGAATTTGAACTGTAATACTGCATCAAGGTGGAGGAATCCACCAGGGGGGAGGGGCGTGGGGAGGGGTGGGGGAATTCCCAGAGCCTGTGAAACTGTCACGTAATGCAAAATAATTAATAAAAAAAAAAAAAAACCAAAGACAACAACAACAAAAACAAAACAAAACAAAAAAGAGAATGATGAACACACGTTGGATGTTTTTAGGAATGAGACGAATATTTTTGTAATTGTATTTTGATGAATTTTCAAAGTAGAGTTTGTTTCTCTTGTTTTTGTAACTATTTGTTACAGACGCACGCATTTACATGTAATGAAGTCCTCTGGGTACTTGTTAAGATAAAACAGAATATATGGCACTTTATCAATATTCAAACGCTCAGAAATATTTTCTGATACTTTTTTTTCTTCCACTGTAAAAAAAAAAAAAAAAAAAACAACTCAGAAGTTAAACTAGATGTTTCACGATAGCATTTAGAAGTATGCACCTTGTCACTAAACTTGAATGATAGCTATAAAATGTTTAAAAATCTGACAAAATCGAGTGAAGGTAGTTCCAAGAACACGTCTTCTGGGCAGAAAGCTTGCTTTTCTCATCTAGCTCCACTTTCCTTAAATCCTGGTTATCTGTCAACTGATTCACTTCATTGCACTGATCCCAGAGTCATTTTCTGGATTCCCCAGTAACCATATGCTTGATGACGCAGAATGAATACAGAGCTAACCACAGTCAACCACCTTCCTTTTTTTTTTTTTTTATCATTTAGCTGTCTAAACATCTGTTTTTACATAGTTTTACAGACCTTGAAGTTATAAAAGACCTTTTACACTTTGTTGAATAGGTAAAGTCTGGCTTTCCATTTCCTAATAGTGTACATGAGGAACCTTAAAGTTGGCAAAAATATGAAGCATAGATTCCAGTGGTACAGCCAGCTGAGAGCCAAATCCCGCGTTGATGCGTATTGTAATACTCATTGCACCACACCTTCTTTTACTCTACTAAATTATTTTTCATGTGAAAAGATCTGATTGCACACAGTATGCATAATGCAAAATATTATTTAAACATCATGTGCGTGTGTTCACAGACAAACACATGGAAGGAACATAAGAGAGTGTATTATGAAGTGTACGCAAGCAAAAGCACCCAAGTCTATACACATGGAACTATTTTCAGCTCATATAATTAGTCAAAGAAAAAAATAAATAGCAACTTTCAGAATCCTACATTTCTTTACACTCTGGCCAATGGATTATTTTAAACAAAGAAACATTTTCAGCCTTAATCATAGCTCTGAGTAAATGAAAGCGTTCTTGTACATTTGAATTTCACAGGTTTTGTGTTTCACGCTGGGAGTCGGGCTTTCACAGTTTTTTAACTACCTTAAAACCTTGTTAACTTTCAGCTGAAATTGCTGTTTAACAATGTCATGTTCTTGTGGGAATACATGATCTTTTGGAAAGCAGTTTTGAGGAACTCTATTCCCAGAGCAAGCTAATCCCAAATTGGTGGTGGGAGGGAGGGGAGGCAGCAGTAGCTGAGAAGACCAACCAAGCCTGGGGAAGCAGGCTGTGCTCAGAGACAAATGGTGGACTGGACCAGAGATGAGATTGTGTTTGTTTGTTTCTCCCAAACAAAAATTAAGCAATACGCAGGAAGAGTTTTCTCCTTGAGAATGACAGGGACCAGTTCTGTTGCTTCTGATGGGGGAGTAGAGACCACCTGCTTGGGATGTCCTCATTCTGCTCCGTCCGATGAGGACTTCCCAGTGGCTGTGACTTCCCAGTGGCTCCTGGTTAGCCAGTGTTCCCCATCTGCTCCAGCCCGGTGCTTCTCTGGGTAACTCTGCATGAGAGACAGAGCCCCCGTCTGCGATATAGAGTCAGCCCACAGCTGTGAGCTAAGGTGCAGTGTTGAAGGCCTTAATTCTAAGTGAAAATGAGAAGTCAAGCTGGGGACCACCTGAGGATTTCAATAGTCAGGAGGTAAGGGAAAGGTCTCCGATGTTTCGCTTTGAAGTTTGCCCAATGTCAGGGCCAAAAGCAAGTGTGCAGTGGGTAGAAGCCAGGACAATTCACTGTAAGAATAGGTAGTTAGTACAAGTGCATAAAATGTAGCAGGCTATAAGGATGCCCCTTGTCAGTTTCTTCTATTTACTCTGAAACCATTTATTCTCAACCTGGCGGTTTAGCTCCCAGCTAGCACTTCTTAGTGTCTGGCTGTTTTACCTGGTAGGAAAGAAGCTGTGGACACCCAGCAGGTAGAAGAGGGCTAAGATCAGTGTGAGAAAGTGGCCTGAATGTATTTACTCTTACAAGCAGCTGTGAGCACACTGACTTTATTTTAAAGATGTTCCCTTTAGAAAAAACAGATGCAAATTTGCCTAAATGGTAAGTGAAGCAAAATCATGCAGACATTTCAGATTAAGGGCCCAAAAAGAGCTGTAGAAATAAAATATTAGCATGCCTGCTAATGTAATACATATTTTTTCTTTCTTATTTTATTATTTCTTTTTCTTTTCAGCACGTACTGGAGAAAGAGGCATTTGGTTTGTCAGGGTTGTGCTGGCTTCCTCATTATGGGCAGTTCTCTCCCAGCAAGCTTTCTGGAGCTCTATGAAGCAGACATGGTGGGGTGTGAAACTGTCAAATGCAGACTAAAGGCTTCCAAGGGGCCTGGTGTTGCCTTAGCAGGCACTTGTTTTCCATCTCAAAATCGAGCTTGCATATGATGAAGTCTGTTTTTTCTAAAACTTGGCAGCAGCTGACCAGTAAAATTCAGTCTTTGCCGGAAGTCTTAGCTACAGCAGTGGCAAGGGTTAATATTAAACCCACCACAGCATTTTGCACAGTCTCCCAGGAGATCTCTCAATGGATTTCCACTGCCACTGGAAATAATGGCTTGCAGCTGCCGCAACCCATGGTAACACTTGATATTCCCATCGCAAGCCGGCCAGTGCTTTCAGTGGAAATGAGAAAATCACTAGTGCTGTGCTGTACTTTGTGCCTGGGGTCAAAGTTTGTATGTCACAACCTCAAAAGACCTTTTGGCCCAACACTCTGCCTAAGTTGCTTTTAGATACGTTTATTATCTGCTTATTTTATGAAAAAAAAAAAAAGACAAGAGAGCCACATGTAGGAAGATCAGAATGAGGAACCCTGGGAAAAAATGTATCTCCAATATAAAAAGAATGGGTTTCTAGTTGTTTCAGAGCTGTTTCCCTCAACTTGGAAGATGGAATAATCCATCGCCAGATACAGAAAGAAGTGCCCAAAGGTGTCCCATGTTCTCAAGGCACTTAATTATTCCCCCAAGTCTCTCTATTCCACTGGTCCTTGCAGTGACTTTCCATCAGCTGGGATACCATTCTCTTAGGATAAACTTTAGACATAAGAATCAACTGATAAAACTGGAGCCTCCTCTGGAAAAATGTGTTCAGCCATTTTTTTTGGTGGTTGCCCCCAGTAAGGCAGTTCCTACAACTGATACTATTCATGGAATTTTCCTACTCCCCATTGTTCGGTTATCCCTCTGTGAATTTAGAAGCACGCTCAGTTCATGCTTCTTCTATGCATTTACAAGACAGGATTGACACACATTAGCGAACAAAAAAAATTGCCAGACCAAAAGTAGATTATACAATCTCAGCGATTTCTGCTTGTTTTCAGTTTATTTATTTTCATCTGAAAGACAAAGATATAGAGTCAGAGAGATCTTCAAACACCTGTAGCAGATGGACTGGCAAAGTCTGCAGCCCAGCGATACATCTCAGTCTCTCTTGTGAATGTCTGGGACCCAAGGACTTGAGCCATCTCCTGCTACCTTGCAGAGTGTGAATAACCAGAAGTCTAGGCCAGCAGCAGAGGAGTTGGGCTCCAAAGAGGCAGTGTCATATAGACAGCACGCATGGAAAGCAGCATCTTAGCCACAGGGCCAACTACGCCCCACGTCCTGAGTCCTTCCAAAGACAAATTTCCATTCAGACTAGCTACTGTGAAGAAAAGTTTACAGTGTCCCCAGGTACTACAGTAACTTTAAAATAGCCCTGCCCCCCCCACACACACACACTCTATACTGCCAACTGCTTTTCTGTACTTATGTAGCGTATTTGAATAGTATATAATGCTTTATTTTTATATGTTGCATACTGTATTTTAAAATATCTTCTATACTGATGTGTACTCTTGCATGCCCAGGTCAACGTGTGCTTTGAGGGAGCTCTGTGAGGTTGGCCTCACAATCCCACAATGCCGTGCACTACTGGAAATTGACTGTGACAGAATTTTAAGAGTACCAGGAAGTGTGGGAGCTACTTGATGATGTCACAGATGTCTCTTGGGAGAATGTGATCATTAACTGAGTCGTATGTGGTGATAAGAACCCTTTAAAATAAACAGAACTTCTCCATAATTACTAAATTTCTCAGAAAAACAATTAGAGTGCTTGCGATATTCAGTGTCTGTCTTCTACTAAGTTCAAAGTCGCCGCTCCCCCACCCCATTTGCTTAAAAGTGCGCGTTGAAATTGCGCAGTGTAATCAAAAGAGCAAGGGATCAGTGGCCCCTCTGGAGTATTTGACAGAAATTCTTGCCTGTGTTTAATTTTCTCTTAAACATATGGGAGCTCTGACATAAAATAGAATAAATGGGCTTATAATTACATGAGAAAATGCAACCCCATTCACATTGTTTTACATGATGTAAATGCTTAGGTTTCTAATCATTAAAAGGTAGCTATGAGATGAGCAGTCATGTATGTCAACATGGTATATAGTATGGACACATTGTATCCTCTATATGCACACATAAATGTATTTGTGCATATGCATTATAGTCATCTATGTTTATGTAAATATTCCAATGCAAATATGCCATGAATTTTATTCATAAACATCGATGTATTGTACTCACATGCTAATAAGCATTGCATTTATGCTTGTGTATTTTACTCAAGAAGTTCTTGCTTTGTATTCCTGTATGTGCAGTCTGGTGTACATTTATTTACTGTGTGTTTGTGTGCATCTTCACCATGTGTGTATGCCTTGTATTCATCTGTGGATGCATTTGCTCATTCATGCACACGTGTGTTCATGCATGTTGCTTGTGTTATGGTGTATTCATGCTTGTGTGTTCATGTAGTGTTGTGTCATATCTGTGTGCATACATGAATTTCTCTTTTAAAGTTGACTTTTGAGATTTTTACAGAGAGAAGGAGCGACAGAGACCTCTTCCATTTGCTGGCTTATTGGCCATTTGGCAGCCACTTCCAAGGCTGGGCCAATATGATTTAGGAGTTAGGGGGCTTCTTGTAGTTATCTGATGTGGGTTGCAGGGACCCAGATCGTTGGGCCATATTCTGCTTTCCCAAGCACATTATCAGGGAGCTGTATCAGAAGTGGAGTCCTTTGGGGATACCAGTATTGCAATGGTGGTTTTAGCCACCACATCACAATCCAGCTCAATGTATTTCTTGTATATCTAAACAGTCATCTTTTGATAGCCAGGAATACTGGCTCCAGAACCCTATGGCTATCAATGTCTGTGGATGCCAACATTTCTGATATGAAATAGAGTAGTGCAGGATTTCATTAAGACTTATATAATCATCTCATACACTTTGAAACATCTCTAGGTTATTCCTAAAATCTGTTACAGCATATGCACAAACCATGTTATGTTTCAATGAATAATAAGAAAAAAGAATCTATCCATGTCCCATACAGGGCTTACACTTTTCCATTCTAATGTTGATTCTGAGGAAGGAAACAATGCGGATATAGGGTGGTAACAACATCCACATGAATAATATATGAACTATCCACAATTCATTATTTTTCCTCCCTCAAAGTCAGGTTACCAACAAGCAGTACAGGTTAGAAACACATGCTGACACCATTAGATTCTTATAAAAACTATTGAGAGTAACCATTGGACTTTCATTGGAGAATAATTTTGTGTGAACTAAATACAAAGCAAAGCAATTCTTCACTGTAGAATTTGCATACATCCAAGGCTGGGATGGATAGATTCAAAGGAAAAGCCTCGAGATTGGGGTAGACAGACACAGGAGGTAGAAGACTTGAAAGGGAGTAATGGTGGCACATGGCCCAAGCATACATACCTTCTACTACACCAGCTTGCTCTGGCCCTGTCCTGTTGACTGACACACAACAGGATCTCTGAGTTATGCCCTAATCTACTGTTTCCAAGTGCAAGAAGATAATGGATAAGGTCATTTCTTTTATAAATTGAATTCTATACTTACTCATGTGGATGAATACTTTGAAGAAACTTTATTTTTTTTAAAGGCATGATAAAGGATTAAATGGTAGTATGTCAACTTGAGTCACACAACAGGTTCTCATTCCTTAATGGTTTTGTTGCCTTTTCTTTCCTTCCTTTTTCTTTTTTTTTTTTTTTTTATTTCGGTGCCTCATGATGACCACCTCAAGGACCCTTATCTGTCCTCCCTAACCAGGAAGAATTACTGTCCTCATGCACCCCCTCACCCACTTCATTCCCTTAGCTTCTGCTTCTCCAACATCTTGTCCTAACTGCAACCACAACGTGTATTTCCAATTACATTCTTTCTTATTTGTACTTGCTTGATCTCTGCCTTTACAGAAGAAGCTTCAAAAAGCCCAGAGCTGGGTTTGTGCTGATCTAACTTATGTCAGGATCCTCCAGAATCATGGGGTTGTTTCGTGGGACGATTAAGCTAAAGGATGAGTGAAGGGTCATTTTTGGTATAATTTATGGAATGCAAGGGCTTGGGAGCCACCTGCCTACAAAAGCGTATTTTTCCCGCATATGTAGTATTGCAGAGGGATGCTTATAGCACATTATATATCTCAAAGAATACAGGGGACGGAAGAGATGGCCATTCTCCTAGGATGTTGGGGAGGAATGTCTGGAAAGTTCTCATTTTATAAATAATCCACCAAATTTAAACCTTGTTCAAATGTTTATAATAGAGAACATGTTTTTAGTGGTTGAAGGAGAGCAATGACCTCCAGCATCTATTAATATTCTGCCAACGCTTGGTTACTATATTTATAATCAGGGATGAATGCTATTTTCTGCACCATATAGATTTTTTTTGGTAGAACTTAAACTAAATTTGGAGAAAAAACATACAGAATTTACGAGTAGGCTTCATTCATACGTGTATAAAAATAAATACTGTGTGTGACTGCACTCACGTACTTAATTTGAGGAATGAAAGTAAATGAATAGGACTCTATTATTTTCACTAGTGGTAGGGAGCAAAAAGATAGACGATCTTAACATGATCCTCCTTTGACATGTGTTTTTAAACTTTGCTCAAACTAAGCAAACTAATTTTACTTGCTTTTTTTGCTTTTGAAATAAAATTTTATGAGCTATTATGGATTCACAGTGGAAATCTGATTCTGGGAGAATCTGGTAAGTATGAGTCTCCTTTACTCCCACGCTACCTCTGTGAATTTGAACTTATTCAATGTTAGGCATAGGGAGAATCTTTTTTTTTTTTTCCTCACAATAATTCACAGCATCATTATACGTCTCAAATTCTTCCTAGAATTAGGCGTTTCATGGAGGTCTTGGGATTATGGGAATATCTTCCTTCTAGTTGTAATAGGATAAAAATTGTATAAAGATACATTGACAAAAATCAAGACACACGAAAGGGATATTTACAAATTCTTTATCTCTTTTTTTATCTTCTTGGTCTGCAGACAGAGGAAGACCTCCCCAGAGAGTATGCCAGGATGACTGGCGGCTGGTAATACTCCCTTTCTGAGCATTGCCTCTGTGTAACTGTTGTTCATTTGGATTGGACAGGGCATCTGTTTCTGATTGGTAGCTGCTTATGTTCTATCCTCCTTTAAGTGTTTTAAACATCATCCCAAGGAATGTCACCGTGCCCTATTCTTGCTACTAATACATTTGATTCTTCTACTGAAAAAGGCATGTTTATTAGAATTTAAATGCATATGTTTGAAGAAATCCAAGATGGATTTTTTAAAAAGTGTAGGAAATCTTCTGAAATAGATTGGAAGTCTAAGCTTTAGGATTCTTTAGAGGAAGTTGATAAAACAGGAAACATTGCAAGTTATTGAATCACAAATGTGTGTTGAGTCAGTCAGACAAAAACACCCAGTTATTATATGACTCATTGGCAAAAGGATGCATGCTGTGTGATAGAAAAAACTTGCAATTCCTACAGAAAATAAATGTGCTGAATTAATGATGAATTTTCATTTGTATGTTTTTTATCCATAAGCGATATAATTGAAATTTCCTCCCTACCTATTCTTACAAACAGTAAATGAATATTGTACAAATTTAGGACCCATGATCCAATTTCCTACACTTGTCAAAACAGAATCGAGGAAACAGAGATGCATACGTTTCAGGAGAAAGAGCAGTGATAACTTGGAGTGCAGTCGAGTCCTCACAGCTTTCGACATTCGCTTGAACAAATAAACGAAAAATAGTACTTCACAACCAAGAAAAAAAAAAAAAACAGTTGTGAAGGTATGCCAGTGACTAGACACAGCTGGAAATAATCGGGAAACGGAGTACAGTGCAAAGGAGTTTAACAACCACATGGTCTCAATGATATTTTCATAGTGCTCCAAGCAATTTTCTTCCACAAGTCAAATGGTTTCAAGGCTCTCCGGCCCAAAATTACCTACAAAACACAAATGCCAAAAAAGGTAAACTGCAATGCATTAGGACAAAACAACCCATAACCCTTGAGGAAATTCCTTGTCAAAATTGTGAATGAGACACTTCGTGATACAGACAGCCCTAGACTTTCATACAAACTGTCTGTGTCCCTTGCACGCCCCAGTGAAGAGAATAGGTAGTGATGCTCCCCAAATTCTGAGACACACACTTGAATCACCTGTTTATTTCTGTGCTAAGAAATGGAGTCTTAGAACTCAACCTATGAGAGTGTTCATATAATAAATGCCTGTTTACTATAAGGATACTGAAGCCACAATCCCCACAGCCTCTCTTCCAGGCGACTTTGTGAATTGATTGAAATGTTGGCAAAAGACACTCTGACATCATCTTTCCCAATGATGTATACAATCAATGATTTCATCATGAGTCAACTAAACAACAAGGACTCAGGTGTTGTCTTTACTCTTGAGTAACTGGTTTTTCTACTTACCACGTGCAGAATTCGCTATTTAGTGAAACGTTAAGCTTTGATCATGAAGAAAATATGTCATTACAAAAATTATGCAAAAAAATAAGAAAAATGGAAGGAGGTTGCAAATGAGAGAGGAGGGTGGGTATGGTGGGAAGTATCATTGTTCTTGAAACTATTATTTAGTTTCAGAAATGATATAGCAAAAATTAGAGGAAAAAGGAAGGAAGGAAGGACAGGGGATTGAGGGAAGAGAGAAAGGAGACGAGTATGTTTATCTCAGAACTGAATCTATGAAATACATGGGATCTGTTAGCTTCATATGAATACAATGTCTTTTAAAATGAGAAGTAGAAAATCTGTGTGTCTAATTTTATTAATTGTACTGAGGGAGTTTTAGGAGCATAATGTTTTTTTTTTCACAGCACTTTACAGATAAATTCGGTATCCTTTAAGCATAATTAATCATCTTCATCTTAGACTTAAAAACATAAATTGTCAAAAACAGTGAGCAAGATCATAGAATTCACTGTTATCTGGGCTATTCCCATTCCTTTTTACTTGCATAAAAGGCAGATATGTGAGATCCAATACAGCATAATTTGAAAATAACTATTTCTCAAAATAACAAAGCAAGTTGCCTTGCTGCAAACTTTCTAGTTTCGTCCCGTGGAAGCCTACAGTTATCTGCTAACTAACTATTGCTAAGTATTTCTCCCAAATTAAAATGTATTGAGATTTTGCTGTGAGAGAGACAGGATTGGGAATTGGGATCTGGTTGAAATATTCTAGTAGCTGACAGAATCAGAGACAAAGATTAAGATGCATAAAACCTGGGAAGGTGGCGGGTGTTTAAAATATGTGTGCTGGTGGCAAGGCTCAGAATTATCACCAATGAGTTTGCTTAGAAAGTTTTTTTTTCCCCCAGGTAGACACTTAACTAGGAAGGAACTTTTTGCTTTCTTCTAGCAGCCCTTATGCAGTATGTAGAATTATAACATATAATGATTATAATACATATAGGATAGTTATAATAGATGATTATAAATCCATTTTCATAACCTGATAACTAATGATGGCTTTACCTTTATGGGGAAGTTATTCCTCTCTATTCCTGAACATTTTTATACAAAAGTTACAGATTGCAGCAAACCAACTTAGAGATGGAAGACTTAACTAGTCCTCTGTCAGTTTGTGTAAATAAAGTTTTATTGGAAAATAGCAAGAATCGCTGTAGCATTGTCCAAGCTGAGTTTCAGGCAAGGGCAGCAAAGCTGACTACATGTGACAGAGACCGTCTGGATGACAAAGCCCAAAATATTTACTGTCTGGTTCTTGTGCAGAAAGTTGGCCAACCCCTGACCTAGACGATTGTAGCATATGTTTTTTAAAAAAGAAAGAAATTGAGACTACTGAGACCTTAGTAGACAAAGGGAGATCGAGTTAAAATTTCATGCTCTTTTCCAGACATTGCCTAGAGTCCAGTGGCTTGCCATCTGTCGTTGTACCTCCATGACCGTCATTGCAGAGGACAACTATTTGGCCTAATGGCAGTAATACTGCAGACAGAATTTACAGAAAGAAATGAAAAGTTGCCAGGGCCTATTAGTTTGAGATAACATTTTATTGAATCCTCACCTTATTACGAAATTTCACTTTCCAAACTGCTCCAGTGTTTTTAATAAGGAATAATGTTGATAGGGTTTTGGACAAGTCTCTGTGGAATTCAAATATTTTTCAAAACTGTCGTAGGCAGTGTAGTTTAGTATAGAATCAATGTTAGTTTAGGTATCTCACAAAATTAGGTTAAACTGAATGAAAACTTAAGGGGAAAAAAACCACTAGCAGAGGCATAAAATTGTAGCTAAGAATCATCTTTCACTGTTTGAATTGTAGCACTGAAAGATTAAATAACATGATACTTTCTGTTGATTCATCCCCAGATGTGGCTACAAATTAGCACTTTATTTTCTCTGAGTTAAAATAGACTGAGGAACTTTGAATTCCAGTAAAAAGAATGCTCCAGGATTCCATGGACAGTTGCTATTCAATACCACTAGATATATCAATATCCTAACACTTCATCTACTAAACAGGTGGTAAAATTCCTGCAGAATGATAAAATTAGGGAATTCCATATTCAATTTGGTTATTGCATATATTAAACTTTTTATGTGTGGCGCAAATTACATCCCCCAAGGTATAAACATTTCATATGGGTTAATTTTTTTTTAAGTTAGCCAACTAGGCTACAATAGAAGTTCAAGCAAGACCTGTGTCAAATCTGTAAATTAATGGCTAACATACATACTTACAATTACCCTCAATTTCCAGTTAGTATGTTATCTAACAAACTGTGCATCAAATGTTCCATCAGATTCATACGCAAATTAAGTCCCCAAAAAGTCATGTTACTGGTGTCCAGAAAGCCAGCTACCATATGCTGGTTCACTACCTAGATGGTCATGATAGCTAGGGCTGGGCCAGGCTGAAACCGGAAGCCAGGAGCTTCTTAACCAGCTCTTACATGAATGCCAGCAGTCCAAGCATATGAAACATCTCTCTACTTCCCCAAGCTCATCATGGGGAAGTCAGGACAGGAATCAGAATCTGTATGGATAGCTGGTTTATAAGCAGCCGCCTAACTAGCAATGCTACGCGCCAGATACAAGAGGGTGAGAATTTCATCTGATGGTGGTATTTACACATGGAGAGTTTGCGGACGATTAGATTAGATCAGGTGGTTAGGGTGGAGACACCATGATTGGATACCAGTGGGTTTTCAAGGAGGGACAAACAAACATAAGCATTTCCTATTGTGTCATTTAATACCCTGTGCCATCTTTGGACTTTTCCAGTAAGAAAGTCACTGCCGGACACAAGCCTTAGGCTTTTGCCTCTTTATGGGATAACCAGCCTCAGATAGTTCACTGTAGCAACAGCAGCCTTAGGAACACCCATTTTGAGGTGTTTTTGTTTCATTTTGTTCTGTGTTGAACAAAAGGCCTGCCTTGAGAAACATTGGGAGCATGACTCCAAACATTAAGCAGGCAAATGGATACTTTTATTTACATGTTGTCTTCCTGAACTTTTTTTTTCCCTTCATATATTTAGTGACTAAAGCCATTCAAACACCAATAGTAAAGACAGTTCTGGATTGTTGCAGCAGGTGTTATCTGTATTCTTGTACTTAGTTTATATTCACGTGAACTTGATTTAAAAAATTCCTTCCTAATAAAATTAGCCTCATGGACAGCTATAAAGGTAGAAAGGTTATATGTGATGGTTCCATTCATTAATCAATGCTCATCTACTAAGTAGTATGGGCAGAAGGGTGCAGGATAATGGAGCAGGTGGTACCACGGATGGGTTTGTGTCTTTTATGACCCACGTGTAAATCAAGCACCAATTTAGAACTTGACCTACATAAATACAATTTAAAAATCTGCCCAGAAACAAATATAAGGAATTTTGTGAGCCTTTGGTTAGATGTTTCATTGGCCACCAGACCAAAAGCATTTATACAGATCTTCTGAACTACACCCATCTATTAAAATACCACAAAACAAATTGCCAAGGAGCACATCCCAGTCATAGTGAATCCAGTCATGTCCCAGAACTTATTAAAGGAGTCGTGTATTCCCAGTTTTGTGAATGAGCTTTTCTGTCTCAGCTTCTCTTATTCTTAAAATAGAGAATTCCCACACCCACAGCTGCCTACTCCGCTAGTTACTGTGTCTGTAAGTAGATTTTCCTGTGTGTCTTTTGCATATGCACCTGAAGATTAGTCTGGCAGTATTATTTCATCTGGACTCCCTGGATTTTCAGATTCCAGTTGGTTCAACAGAGAAAGCATCAACAGAAAGAGAGAGAGGTCTTCCTTCTTGTTGTCACATAGAGACTGTAGAATTTTTTTTGTGTTTTCCTATGGCTACAACTTATGAGGGGAAACTCCTCTGCAATAGCTACAAAAATGAAGGAAGGAAGAAAGGAGGGGAAAAGGACGGGAAGAATGAAAGGAAGAAAAGACTGAGCTAAGGAATGGCATGAACAAAAAAGACATGGGAAGAAAGTTGTGTTTGTAGGTTAATTTGGTTATAATAGAAACTGTTTAGCATGTTGGTAGCAATGTGCTGAGTTACATTGCCTGAGATTCTGTTTCCTCATCATATTTCAACGTGTACCACGAAAGATTTTGACATCTCAACTTGTAATGAATCAATTGAGAATGGAAGCCTGCGAAAGTACAATGTTACATATATACAAGAAAAAACAGAGAATTCCAGTAGTCAAATATTGTATCAGTCAAATAAAAATGTTATTTGATATTATTTTTCTTAACCCGATGAAATATTTTTTAATTAGCCCAGGTTACACATGAGTGATTTTAGACTCAGGAAAAGTAAAGCAGCTGCAGTTGCCTAGTTCTATTGGTCACGGGTGGACACCTGCTAAAGATTTTTATGGTATGCTACAACCTCTAGAAATCAACTGAGAATTCTGTCCTCATTCTGTTCATATCCTTCCATATCTGTTCACACACTCACAAGTGTATGAACTCTTTTTGAAGTTTAGGAATCTATGCTATGAGGTTATCTTAACAGAGTTCATATGTGTTCCTATTCCATTTCAAAATACTGAAGTGTTTTTATTATTATTTTTTTAATTTGTTTTGTTTTGCTTTTCAGCACAGCTTCTTTAGAAAGCTATAAAGTTATGGTCTCCTCTCCTCTCCTCTCCTCTCCTCTCCTCTCCTCTCCTCTCCTCTCCTCTCCTCTCCTCTCCTCTCCTCTCCTCCCCTTTGGAGAGATTTATTTATTTAATTTGAAAGTTGGAGTTACAGAGAAAATGGAGAAATGGACAGAGATCTTTCATCTGCTGCTTTACTTCCCAAATTGTTGCAAGGCGCAGAGCTTGGCTGACCCAAAGCTAGAAGCCAAAAGGATCTTCTGCATCTAATACAGTGTGCAGGAGTCCAAGACCTAGGGCCACTGTCTGCTGCTTTCCCAGGCCATAGGCAGGGACGTGGAATGAAATTGAGGTAGCTGAGACTCCAACTGGTTCCTGTATGTGGGGTGTCGGCACTGCAGGTGGAGGGCTAGCTTGAGGTGCCACCATAACCAGCCTTGGTTTCTTCCTTTTTAATGACAGAATTTTATTCTAGGGTTTGACCCAAAGGGGTTGGAGGCTGTGGGAAAACTTCAAGAAACCATTGCATGAGATCTAAACACACTCAGATTTTTTTCCTTTTGAAAACAAATAGTATACAATTTTTTTTTGTTGGGAAAGCATTCATTTCTGTTCTTGATGTACACAGCACTGCTAATATATTTGAATATAAACCACAATGAGCTTGAAACATACATAGATAGTGTTTTGTTAATGCATTTCAAATATCAACAGGATATTAAACTTGCTGTTGAGGTATAGCATATACAATTATGCCTGAATTTTCAGCTACCAAAGATGCTGGGAAAATCTTCCAGTGAGGTGTGACAATACTGAAATGATACACATTTTTCAATGATCACCATGTAACTCATTTCCCTAAAAACTGCATTGATTTGATACTTTTTTCGTAAAAATCTCCCTTCCATCTGCGTGACAAAGATAAACGTAAAACTTTCCAAACAGTGTTTGAAATGTTTTGCCTGCTAAAGGCACTCGTGCTGATTAGGATTCTAGAAAGCCAGTGGAAATCGTGTCACATAAAACACAGGGGTTGATGTTTTGTCAGCGTAACATTTGTTATTGCAGTAAGATTGTATACTATATAGTTTGCGTTTATTACGTTAGTTACCCATCCCACCACTGAAAGTAAGTGGTTGCAAATGAGACTCATCCAATATTATGCCTCTTGTTATCGTCTGTCCCAACGTTAAATAAGACTGACTTAACCAATCAATTTTCGATTTTTGTATTATTAAGAACATATTCTCTTCATACCATCCAGAAAAGCATCTGTATATCATGTTCTCATTCCACAGCATTGCCTTTGGCCAAAGCTTTCTTCTTAACAACGTAAAAAGTGAAAAATGCAGAAAACAGTTCGTCCTAGAAAATTCAGTTTCAATGCCCAACATTCCTTTAATAGAAATTGCAGGTAGAATTTCATCTCTATTAGTCAGGGTTTTAGAATAGCAGGTAGTACGTGAATCTAACTGTCAAATTTTCTCGGAGTAATTCAATTGGCGTGGAGTAAATTTGGTTATGTCTCTGACTGCTTGGTATTTCAAGGTTTTTTTTTTTTTTTTTTTTTTTGCATTATGGAGATGGGCCTAAATCTAAAAGTCATTTACCATGGCAGCCTTACCTCATCGACACACTGGCTCCCACGTCTCCTCCAACAAGTCCTGCTTTAAAAGCCCTAGCATAATTGTGTTTTCTTCCTCCCCAAACTCCTCTCATTAAAGCAGATGAATGAAAAGTATACATTTTTAAGAATTTTTTACTGGCCAACCTACAACAGGATCTCAGTGACTTCTGTGTATTTGTTTCCAGTGTATTCCTGGAGCCCTTTCCGTAATTGGTCTTTTCAGGGTCGGTCCATTTGAGCAAAATCATATGGGAAAAATGAAAGTATGTCATTTTTGGTGCTATGATGCAAAATATGTTGTCTGTCTCTCTTACTTCTCACGGAAAGGTACAGGGAGTTACAGAGAAGTCCAACAAGTACCTTGCGAGAAGCTCTGTAGAAAAGTCACCCTCCCCGCCCCACCTCGCCCCCCCGAAACTGAAGCTCTTGATCAACCTCTAATGAGAAATAGACACTTGTCACCCATGAAAGAACTTGGCATGGATTTTTCAGTCCCATCCCAGCCTTGAGACGAGGGCAGTTGCAGCTGGAAATGGAAGTTTGATCATGATCTCATCAGACGCCCTGAGGTTCTGCCACCCAGCAAAGTCACTTCCGGATTCTTGATTTCGGTCCTTGATTTCAGGCGTGTGCTGTTTTAATCAGCCACGCGTAGCTGCCTTGACAGACAGTTGTAGAGAGTCAATTCGGGAGCCTGTAACGAGCAGTCCCCACATAGTTGAAAGTGAATTGAAGAGTAATAACCTTGCCATAGAAATGGCCAAGCTAATTCATGTTAGGATATCTCAGTCATTAGAGTTCCATGATATTGAAAAGTGCAATGTTGGTCAGGTAGTAAAATTAGGAGAGTTGGATGCATATGCAGTCAGGAACTACAAAGCAAGATTTTGTTCAAAAAATTGACCACACATATAATGATGTCATAGCCATCTTAGTTTATATAGGCTCCGTCTGTAATAAGGACCTCACCTAAAGTGAAGTGACAATTCGTGCTCACAAGAGAACGAAAACGGATACCTCTATGGAAATCTAAATTAAATAAAATAACTATTGTATTCAGGGATGATAAAGCAAATGCAGCAAAAAGGTAGATGCCATTATAGATAACTATTTGGCTCATCAGTATGAACATACAAGCATTGGCGAAAAAGAGCAAATAACGGTTTAACAAAAAATAGTGGATGAAATGGTGGCCAGAGGGATAATGCGAAAGGTGATACATCCAGCTATTTTTTTGCCTGATGTTCCACTTCCAGAGGGTCAACCAACGACGTTATGATGAATAAATAGTGCAATAGTGGTGCATGGAAATCACTTGGTTTTCACATGACAATAAATACCATAAAGTTGCAAAAGCAATTGAAAGTGATCATCTCTAGAAAACACAGCTCAGGGGACTGGGTATTTCTGTACAGGCTTTGTGGTGTTCTCAATTATTTATATACCAGCTTTACCTTGATAAAAACACAAATGAATTTTAAAAAGTGACATAGTATCTCAGCAAGAAGCTAAGCAGATAAGAAAGTGTTACAAGGCCTTTTGAAGGAGGTTTTCACGTTGTTTCTGGGTCAGTTGTAAATAGCCCAACGTACAAGAGCATTTTATTTCAAAGGAATGCAGTGTCCTGCATGATTGTCACAACTCAGTCTGAAATACATCGTTAGTGTCTCCAACAACAAGTCCATACACAGGAACTCCCAACTGGATGTTGCTGCAGCAGCGGTAGTTTTGTTTTTTGGTTTTGCCACCCATGTGTTGAACACAAATCTGCAAGTTCTTGCCGTATTTACTTTAGGTTCAGTTTTTCATCAACCACGTTGGTCAGAGTTATTTTCATATTGGGGAAAGTGTTGGGTTATACAACATGTAATGCAAAAACACCCATCCCCACTCACTTATTTATGTATTTTTCCCTTCCTTAAAGTACGGTGGATGCCTGATGTCTCCTCACATGTATTAATTTAACGAAATACCTCTTTTAAGAATTTCTTCCTAATGATAGGATTTGAGTTGTGGCAGGCAATATTTAGGGTATTTATTTTTAAATAAGGATGATGTGTGTATTTATGTGCAAATAGTCCTGTTTGCCCTGGAGAGCCATGGGCATGTTTTAAAAGTTATTTTCTTGTAAGTATAAGCATCTTCCTGGGTGTAGAGCCATTAAAATGAAATCTAATTTCAACTCATATTTCACAGGCCAAGTATTTTTGTTAGCAAGTAATCTATTTCTTTAACAGAAGACTAATAATTAGTGAAGTTGAAATACTATAAGCTGTACATGAAAAGAAAAATATAAATTATATAGATATACTTTTGATATATATATACTAAAATAATATTTAGACATCTAGATGGCCAGAAAATCAGTTTACTTTTTAAAAAATAGTCAAAGGAACAGTGACAGTGACAAAACATATACCCCTCCCTGCCTTGCCTCTAAAGAAAGCATAATTAATCTTTCAGAAGTCATTCATTAATCCAGTTGATGATTTCATAATGTGGATTCCACCTGATGGACTTTCCAATTAATATGTGTTTAATTTTGGCCTTGGAGACACTACCTCATAAAGGATAGACCAATACTAGGAAAATGACAAAGGAGTGTCTGAATATTTTTATTAGGGATGACGACCATGGGCAGGAGAAACCATCACTGTGAGGTCAATGAGGAGACCTTGACTCTGCTAACCTTTGCTAAGTTAACCAAGCGTGAATGCAAGGTCTCCAGCCAAGTCTGTCGTGCTGGGTGAAGAAAATCTGGAAAAGGTTCTACTCCACAGTTGGCTTCAAGCGAGCGACAGTTGGTTAGCGCATTGTATTATGAGAATAAGACCATGGCATAATCCCAGCACAGCCCAGTCAACATCATTATTTCCATGACCACCAACTGCACCATTAGCCCTGCCAACAATATTATAAGTGCTCACATTTGGTTACCAGGAGAGTTGGGAAAGAAACGGCTCAGTATAACTGTCTTCAATATTATAGATCAAAGACATAGATAATGTGGATTTACTGTTTATTAACCTTACTAACATTGTTTTTAGTATATGTATGTATATTCTTTGATCATTTGAACTAGGTTTAGGATGAAAATGATACAGAAATTTCCCAAGAAACTTGGTAGGAAAGTGTACTGACTCATGGGGTGAGTTCTGCAGTGCGACATATGTATGAAATGCTCATGTTCTGGGTGCTTTTTTTTTTGGAATTAGCATAAAGCAGAACTCGTGCATACAGTAGAATCTAAATCATTGAGTGGGCATCAAAGTTTCCAAAGTCTACATGATTTATATGTGCATTGATATGATTTAGGAGCACATAGGTTTCAAGACTTTCCCTTCTTCTATTTTTCTGATTTAAACTAAAAAAGTAGATGCAGTTAAGCTTATTGCTACATAGACTCTCGTTAGGGAAAATACCAGTTTTTGTAACTGTGAAATTATTCCAGCATCCAGGTGCAGGTACACATGAAGTGAGGACAAGCAGTTCTTCTTTCTAGTTTCTCTGTTGATGAACAGTGGTGACAGAGATGGACAGTTTCTGAGCGGTGAGCATTGGCAGAGTAGGTCACATCCTGGATTGCAGTGCTTGAGTCTGAGTCCCAGCTCTGCTGCTGATTCTAGATTCCTGCTAACACATGCTCCAGGCAGCCAGCAGGTGCTGTGAGACACAGATAATGCAGGCTTTTCGTTTTGTTTATAAGTCAGATATTAGCCATTTACCTTTCAACTTGTAATTTCTTGACAGCAGCCCCTGGCCTGGGATAGAGTTTGGCTGAATAATATGAATGGTACATTGGGATTGGGGTTGGTGGATAATAGTTACAATTTTGTTTGTATAACTTCAAGTGTGTGCTATCATTTAGTTTACCTTCAACTTGCGAAATGACTACACAGCAGCGATGTCAATTTTCATCAAGGATGGAAAGGGATTGTGTTCTAAACAATGTGGCAAGTCCCAGTTCTATATGTCAACAGTCTCTTGACTTTGATTTCCTCAATTTTTTTCCTTATGGTTATCATGCTTGATTCATGGCTATGAAGTTTCCCTACTACTTCTTACATATAATCTTTGCAAGCCATGTAGATTATTTTTAAAGGATACATCCTTCTTATTTGAAAAATGGAGTAGGGGAGAGAAAAATAGAAAGAGAGAGAGATGCTCTGTGTACTTGTTAACCCCTCAGATGCTTACAGAAGCAGGTGCCAAGACAGGTTTAAGTAAGGAGCCCCAGATTCCATCTGGGTCTCCTCCATCAGTGGCAGGATTTCCAGTATGTGAATCATGATCTGCTGACTCCATGGTATATTAGCAAGAAACTGAATAAAAATTGAGTAGTAGGAACTCTAATCAAGTACTCGCCTATAGGATAAAGGCACCACAAGTAGTGTCTCCATCTACTGTGGCATAATTGTTTAGCAGTAATATCGTCAGGAAAAGGTCGGCTATGTGATGAGAGAGGAGGAAGTGCTGAACCTATGAGAGAGCAGTCTATCCTAGGGAGTGCCTTTTCTTACGTAATGAGCATGCAGCCATTTGAGGTGGGTATTTGGTTATCTCTCCTTCTCAAAAAGTTATTGAGAATAAACTCAACTGACTTCCTCAAAGTCATTTGAGGAAGACAGTGCCTGCGGGAAGTAAGCGTTTTTGGAGTAGGCACTTGGCCCGCAAAGACACCTTCTTATTATCCCACATCTCAGTGGCTGGATTCAGTTCCTGCTCCGGTTCTTGATTCTGGTTTCCTGACAATGCAGCCTCTCAGAGCAGCTAGTGAAGGCTCGTCTGCTTGAGTCTCTTCAACTCCTGTGGGAGACCTGGATTGAAAGTCTGGCCTGATTTATCCATCTCCCTCAGCTATGCTTCTTGTGTTTGTCTGATGGAGTAAATCAATGGATGGAAGTTCTTTCCATCGCCTTCCCTTTCAATAATTTTTTTTAAAAAGAGGTGTCCTTTCTTGTTACTTGAAGATTTCTCTCATATCAACCAATTTTTTTTCTTCTTCTCTGAATGAGAACTGGTTGTCCTACCATCTACCTCATGTTGATGTAATTTATCCTGGTGTTAGTGTCAAATTGTGGAAGTTAAAGGATATGACTCCACAAAGCTGTTTCTCGCTTTAGGAGACTCCCAGTTGCTTCACCACAGAGAGCATGACAGAAGCTGGACAGCTCTAGGCAGGATCTATAAAGTTCCTAGGCACAAGACTGTCCTTGTAAATGTAGTGGTGTGCCACCCCCAAGCACATCATGCTCACAAACCCAGAAGTGCCCTTCATGTTCTGTTTCAAGGGTTTTTATGGAGATTTCATAAAAAACAACCTTGGCTATTAACTTGAGGTTCACATTATAGGAAAGGTTTTGAATTTGTCCTGTTTTCACGTAAAAGCTGTCCCAGCAAGGGATGCAGGGGAGCTAGGCATTTTTCATCCACCACCGAGGCATAATTGGTTAGGCATTGACAAGAAGTTCAGACATGTGTAAACCCTGGGTAGTAAGAAGGTGCTTTGTACCCATGCTTGGCTATCTGTAGTCCAGTGGTTCTCAAACTTGGGAATCATCTCGTTCAGTGGATCTGGAGTGGGACTTGAGGATTGTTTTTAGTGTATCTCAGGCAGTGCTGCTAGGCAATGCTGCTGCTCCAGGGTGCCGTGTTTTGAGAAGGATTAACAGAGCCTGAAGACAGACTTTCAGCAAAGAGACTCCAAGGAACTGGCTAGAGGAATGAGGTAGCCAGAGATGGTGCGGAAGGAAGCCAAACAGGGATCTTAGGGAAGCAATTCAAGAACTCTGATGAAGCCCCAGGACAGCAGCAGGGGCATCATGAACCAGGTCTGTGTGATCCCAAACCTGGCCCTTGGACACATTTGTGCTATGGCACTTCTCAATCATATAACAAAATAAAGCTACTGGGGACTATTAGTATTATCTTAAATTACTTATTTGAGAGATAGAGACCAGGAGACAGAAGTTAAATCAACAAATGCATCTTCTATGCTGGTCCACTCCTTAAATTCCTGCCATGGCTAGAATTGGGCCAGGCTGGCATGAGGAGTTAGGAATCCCCACCCTCACTGCCCCCAGATCTCCCATATGGTGGCAGAATCCCAGTACTGCTCCCTCCCAGGGTGGTCATTAGTAGCAAACTGTAATTAGGAATAGTGCTTAAACCACTAGATCCACCACACATCCCCTATTAGAGATTTGTCAATTTCGTTGAAAATAAGCAGCAATGTGGGGCTCAATTGCACAAATATTGTAAGGAAGACCAACTGGAAATATGCTTCCACTTAATCTTAGCCAAAAGGCCAAGGAGATGGAAATATACTTAACTAAAATGAGAAATACGTACATACAAAGCAAACTACGTTTTAAAATGTGGGAGATTTTTGTTTTCTGTTGTGTCAAGATTCCAGATAGAGGTTTATGTTTTTACTGTCTTCAACAGATTCTTTCAGCTGAAAAGTTTCAAAAGCAATGAAGGACTCCATTATGTATCATTGATTGGTTTTAATTTCACCTTAGTTTTTGTTGGATAAAGATGACTGTTTTTAAGAGGGGAAACTTACTGTGATTTAGGATTTATGACTTTAAAAGATGTACCATATAAATAAATCCTTAATTCACTGAAAAACAGTTGCGAATACCTCACTCTGAAGTTCCTAGCTAAGGTGACAGGTCACTACTCTAGGACCTAAAACCACCTTAGGCCAGCCCAGCCTAGTGAATGAGCTGGGAGTAGAGAGACTACTGGGAGGTGGGAGTGTTCTGGAACTTTTTGAGGTGGGAAAGCTGGGTGTCAGTGCAGTTTACCTGCGTTGCATTTTCCTATGGGCAATGGGAAAATTCCTGTTCTCTACTTTCCTCAGTTACTGCCAGGGTTTTTGTTGTTATTGTTGTTGTTTTTCAATATGTTGCCACACAAACCTTCATGGCACCCAGTGAAGGAAGGTAAACACGTGAGGATTTGGTCAACATGAAAGCTGTTTCATGCATTTTTCATGAGAGAAATTTCAAATAAATTGAAATAACTTGGTGTCCTCAGCATCATGCCAACCAATGACACGGAAGGCTGTTTACATTTGGATTGTGCAACCAGAGCAGCTTGGGTTTCCGTCATTCCAAGGCTCGCAGCCAGCACTTTCTGCTAATCCACATCATACCCAACAAATTTCAATTAAAAAGAAAAAGAGCTGTTTGAAGAACTACCTGGAAAACACCTACTAAGAAACTTAACATCTTTCACTTAAAGATGATTCCTTGAAATACAGTGAAGTTGCTACATACAATTTCAGTTTACATAAATAAATCTAGTTGGAACTTTGGCCCAAATTATCTCAATTGTCTTCATACCTGATTCCCTAGAATATTCATTCAGTTGAAGAAAAGTAGTTTAATCACTGCATTTACTTGGTTTTCTTTTTTTAATTGGAATTCTATATAAACTGAAAAGTGTGCCTAATCCTGCAAATTTCCAGATGGACTGAGTAGGTAGTTAGTAGAAATATAAATAAATGTTAGCTGGAATTAAGAGAGATAGCAGTCACATAAAATACTCTATCAGCTATCATTCCTGTGTGTATAAGAGTGATGTTCTAAGTGTGGTTAACACATCATGAACAGGCATGTCTCCTGAAAAGGTGTTAGAATGCAAATTCTAGAAGCCTTCCTCCATACAGCACTCCAAGTTTGGAAATCACTGGTGTATGTTTTAGCAAAGCTCCTTGTGCTTCTGACACATGCCAAAGGTGGAGATTCAGACACTGAATGGATATTTCATGAGTAATTCATAACAGAATAGCTCTAGAAACGTATATAGCATAATAGCAGTGATAACAGTTTTTGTTCTTTGTGTATTTATATCCATAAATATTAGGAAAATATGGAGACAGAAAGTACATTAACATTATAAGTTAGTTGCTTTTGCCAGAGACTTCTTGGTTTTTGTATGATTTCTTCGTTGGACATGTATTACTTCAGTGATTGAAAAAATATTATTGATAAAAGGAGGAGTCACGAGTGCTGTGTTAGGGTTCGTTTAAAATTGCAGATTTTGGCAAAGCAAGTTAGATGCCACTGAGATATTTGCATTTCATGTTCAAGTATCTGAATTTGGATGCCAGCCTTGCTCTCAGCTCAGCCTCCCGCAAACACTAGAGGCAAAGGATGAAGGCTCAAATAGTTGGGGACCTGCTCTTATGAGAGTCTAGATTGAATTTCCAGGGCTTGACTTTAGCTTGCTTTAGCCCTGGCTGTACAGGGCATTTGAGTCATGAATAGACAAATGGGAACTCTCTCTTTCAACTAATAACATAAATTTAAAAATATGTATTTTTAAAGTTCGAGGCAAGGCTCAATTATATAAGTGTATAGAAAAAGAAAAATTTATTGCAGTGATTGGCAAAGCCAAAATCATGCAATGTGGAGCAGATGCACAGCCAAGGCTCTATTCCCTTCACAGAGTATGGGAACTGTCATCACCCAGCTTATAACCATATTTTCACCTGCTCTTAAAGAAGCCGCTTAACACTGCTAGCACACAGTTTACAGAGGGACCAAGAGCCACTCTATTGGATACTTTCTTATTCCCATTTGTTCTGGTCATGGAAAATCCAACTCTATTGCTTTGATTTGCAAATGAGTGTTTCCCTGGGTTCTTGGTTACCATGGAAATTTGAAGGACTTTTATTTCCTTTCCAAATAATTAAGATGGAGAGTGTTAATTGTGGGAGGAAATGCCTTCCGTGGAGAAATAAAGAAAAAGCCAGCAGATAATGTCGTCTAGATCTTCAGTATAGTTCTGTATGGGAATTGCCAAGGAATTCAGAAGCAAAGTCTGTCTTCCAAAGTGCTTTAGTGTCCAATAGCTATGGTAACAGAGTTTCATAAACGTAATGGCTTAAACACAGCTTGGTTTGTGACTGTAAAGGTCATAGCCTGAAATTCAAAGAGTTGACAGCAGGATGCTGCTTCTGTAGGTTCAAGAGGAATAATCCAAGTCCGTGTTGTATTGCTATTCTACGTTCTCTGTATTGCTATTCTACATTCTCCCAAGCAAGTTCTTCATTGCTTTCTACCTCATTCATTCTGAGTCTATGACCAAGCTCTCTCCCTGTCCTTTTTGTGATTACACCAGTACTTTAAAATCAAATATTGCTCATCATATAATGCCTGGGACAATTCCATTAGCTATCAAAAAAGCTCATCTGTTTTAGAATATTTAGACTTTAAAGAGCTGGCAAGTAAACCTATTTGGAGTCTGGATTTTCAAGCCCTGCTTATATGAAAAATATAGAGTATAATCCCACCTATACAGAGAGAGCCTTACTTGGTTGTGGGAAGATATGGCCTACAGGATTGATAATTAGAACAAGGTGGACAGCATCATCAAAGTAGTCGGGTGCTGGTAAAATGTATTGGCTGGACGAATGTCAAGTGAATCCTTGTCAAGAGAGAGTATCTACATAAGAATTTTCAAAGACACTCAGATATAAAGTTGATGTTCTCTTGGGATTTCCAGTCATGAGGCGGTCATATATCCTGCTGACATACATACCTGTAAGAGAGAAAAGCCAATCAAATTGCTATGGAGTTTCGGATTGTTGAATAATGAGAGCTTTGGAACTATTTCTAGGATTTTAATTTAAAACTCACATGATGTAAATACTAATAGCTGGCTTCACTGAGCTATTATCATATTTCTAATATGAAGATAAATACATATAATTATATTTCAAGGACTCTAGGAGAAATTTGTATATATTTGTTATAATCTTAGAATGATACAGTCAGGCCTGGTGCGGTAGCTAGAGTCCTCGCCTTGCACACATCAGGATCTCATGTATGGAAGCCTGATCTAATCCTGGCAGCCCTGCTTACCATCCAGCTCCTTGCTTGTCACTTGAGAAAGCAGTCGAAGACGGCCCAAAGTCTTGGGACCCTGCACCCACTTGGGAGACCCAGAAGCAGCTCTGGGCGCTTGGCTTCGAATTGACTCAACTCCAGCCATTGCGGTTGCTTGGGGAGTAAATTATTGGACAGAAGATCTTACTCTCTGTCTCTCCTCCTCTCTGTATATCTAACTTTGAAATAAAAATAAGTAAATCTTTCAAAAAAGGAGTGATACAGTCATAATTCATTTATGCTTATGTTATCTTCTTTTGTGTTTCCTATAATACAGATGATAATGCGTTTTATGACAATGTAATATTTACAAAGATAGAAAGGTAGCAAATCAATGCTGCATTAGGTCTTCTACAACTAGAATACACACAGGCACTGATCACTTTTTTATTAATGTTACAGGTATGTGGTAACTATCAAAATGGTATTTCATTTTTAAGACACATGGAGCTAGTAACATCAAAGGAGAATTATGAAATCAGTCCATTCCATAGCTTTCTTTTGAGAAATAAACCTATAGTAAATATCCAAGTGTGGGAATGAAACATTATTATCTTACATTGAGGTCTCATTACAGAATTCAAAGCTTTTGGATACGCTATCAAAGATTTAAATGACCAAATGTTTAACAAGAGCCAGCACACATCAAGACCTGGTTCTCTTGGCTTCCGTGAAATGTACTGGTGATTGCAAATGATTGGGAGAGCCTGAGTTTTAATCAAGTCGTAATGGACCTAGCAACTGGTCCATGAGACTTGGCTCACGAGTATGACTTGAGTCCTCAGCTTCTCCTGAGACTTAAAGTGCCTTTGAACAGTATGTTGAGCTCACCTTGGAAACTGAAAATCATTTATAATGAATTCAATTTCTTTAATCTGTGAACTCATGGTGAGGTGAGGTTATTTGTTTTCAATGAGCCATTTGATATAATGAAGGAGAGTTTTTGTAATCCCTAATTAATTTTTGCCCTCAGCTCACCAATTGATTAACAACCCAGGGGGTGACCACTCAACCACCTTCCCCCCCCCCCCAGCAAATAATCACTATGCGACTGGGAACGTCACATTCAAAATCACTGTGGCGAAAATAGTAACAGTTTTGAGTAAATGATGATGGTATTAATGAATCAAACACATTTTGATTTGTATTGATTAATTAGTGAAATTTATATTACAACCACTGCAAAACTATCCTAAATTAAAATATAAATAGAAAAATGTTCTTTTAAGACTACCTCAACTATCCAAACAAATGCTTCTTTTTTTTTTTTAAGTGAGTGGGATATAATATTGGGCTGTGCAAGTTGACTGGCTGCTATATTTAACTCAGACGAACGCGTAACAAATCACCGCTCTGCAGTGAGAAAGCACACCTCATATGCACCTTTTTCTTCCTTTCTTTCTTCCTTCTTATTTTTTTTCTTTCTTGGGGCCTGACTATAAGACCACAGCCATCTAAATAATCCTCCAGAAATAAACCAATGAAAATTGGAGTCTGACAACAGACCCAGCATTATACCCGCAGTTGGTAAATGTTTCCATAGTCCCACCACCTTTCCAGTAAAAATCTTGTCCCGGGGGAAAAGTCAGCAACCAAGATTTTAACTACTTTTCTGCAACAGAAAAGTTTGAAGCTAGTGGCTTTTATACATTTTAATATTTATGACTTATTTTTTTAAAGAGAATTACGCACCCAATGAGTATATTGTGAAAATATTACTACTTTATTACTACATTTCCATAAATAAATTTTTCTGAAAAAATCTGGATGATTAACCATAAAGTCTGCCTCCCACCAAAAATAAATAATTCCAAAGGTGTTCTGTTGTTTTCCATATAATTTCTATACTTACAGTTATTGTAGGATTTCTTCAATTAAATGAATACTGGAGGCTAAAAGAGGCTATTCCTTAGAATCTCTCTATGATTGGTCTCCATTTTGGCAGAATTCCTAAATGTTAGAGGGTGAGAATCTTGAATTCTCTGTATTTTCTCATGTATAGAAAAGGTTTTATCTTCTGTAAAATCATTAAATGCATGAACACATTTACAATAGCTGCCATGTTGATGTTGGGATATGTATGAAATAGTGAACTTTGTCTTCCCAAGAAGGAACCAACAGTAGTATTCGAAATCAACAGAGCCTACAAACTATTGCAGCATTCCTAGAACTTGGATGAAAGCATAGTTACAAGTCTTAAAGAAAGGTTTATGTTACTTGTCACAATTTAAACTTTTTTCCTAATATGCTAGTCTCATAAGCCTGACACACATCATAATCTACTATACTTATACTGTGTAAATATTGTGGTATGCAATGGTGTTTCTCATTATACTATCTGTAATAGCAGTAAACAATAGTGTGTTTAAAGATTGTTGAAAGTAAAACATACTCAGCATATATCCTTGGTGAGGAACCTGTAGGTGAACGGATACATTCAGGAGTCTATGTTGTTAAAATCACCCACACGCAACATTTTGCAGTTGAATAAAAGTGCACCTGTTTTTCTCACCCACGTGTGCGATTATCGCTGCTATTTCACGTGCTCTGAAACAGGTGTATGCACTTATATGACTGCTCTCCTCCTGCTCCTTTGAAGGTTTTATGTTTCATTGGATGTTGAGCCATTCATTGTCCTTTGGCCATGTCTCTCTGCTGCCTTAGATGAAAATAACAGTTTTAATCTTTATTCTTTCAATAATTTTGTGGTTAGAATGGGAGTACAATTGTGCAGAATTAAACATCTATTTCTATGCAAAAAGGCTCTTTGATATGTATGCAGTGTTCAACTGGTGATGAATTGTGAATAACAGCTCAGTGTTCTCTACTACATCAATAACACAAAGAAACTTCCATCCACATTATTGTTAAGATCCCAGAAGTATGTAATGCCCAACACTCTCATTCTAAATTTCTATATGCACCCATCCTAATAATATTCAGTTTGAAAATATACTCTGTGGAAGCAGTGGGAATATACACCAAACATTCTCAATCTGTTGTTTGTATACTTAATTTTTCAACCTGTCACTTTCTTCTTCTCTGTTGAAGGCACCCAGTCTTGGTTGGACACGTCTTATATCAGGAATACGATGCTGATCAGTGCTGATATGGCACAGGAGAGAGGTGATGAAGACTTTTCAGACTACTTCTGTGCGCTTGAAGCCGTCAGTGAGGGTGTATGAGAGGCACAATGTGGCCTCCAGAGGATCATATTGTTTTAATATGCTCAGGTTTTAATGATTCATTTTTACTTCCATGTGTATGAATTTCATAGCTACATATTTGTTGATGTTATTCATTTTTAACATTCTTTTAATAAATTAAAAATCTCCAGCCCGATGGCTATTATTTTGAGGCAAACTAAAAACATACCTATTAGGAGCATAGTTGATTTATGATAGCTAGAAAAACAATTATGATAAAAGATGGCTTTAATTATCTTAATCCTCACCTGTAAGAGCCTCAAATACATTCTGGAAAAAAAAGTAAAGAAAGAATAAATCAATAATGAAGTAATTTTCCTTTGGGTTAGGGATAAAGATGGACTTTCATTAAATTCACATTTCACACTTCCTCATGTTTCTTCTTATACCTGTTTAGATATTTGTAAGATGGTTGGTAAAGACTCAGGGTTAAAATACTTGGCTATGGGATTTTTTTTTTTTACTGTGCAACTCCATATGGTCTAATGAATACATTTATTGAGTCAAATTTGCATACTGACTCTAGGAAATTAAAGGTTTTCTCTAGAATTTCCATTTGGAGGCCTGTTTCTGAATTCTGTAAAAACATAGAAGAATTTAGGGCTGTTTCCAAGCCCACTGAATAATTTCATTTGGGCACTGCAAAAATTTGGAATTCACACAGTAGGAATCAAGAAGGTGTATTCCTAGCCTTTGAATTAAATTATCAATAATTCAGAAAAGCTAAACATACGACATAGTATAATGACATAGGTAGACCTTCCTCAGCTATTTCAGAAGACAATCAATGATTCAGTGGCATGTAATTCAGATTATAGCAATACAATATCACAGCATTTGAGCTAGTATAAGACATTCTGGTAACTGTACTTTATAGATATGAGAAGAGACAATCTATAAACAAAAACAAAAATTTTTAGGTTTCCCAGTTTGGACTTTGAAATATTGAGTCACAAGATTGCTAGGAAAAGGGTAACATTATGTGCAAGGCTTATTACTGCCTATTATCTGGAGGCTTCTTTCAATTGACGTTTTAAGAACACAGTACTCTCCCTTTATTTCAGGTTTCTGCGAACTGCAAATGCCAGTTCTTTTGCTCATGCCTCTGCAGTGTGGGCACAGTTTGGCCATGACAGCTTGTCTCTGTTCCATGAAGGATCAGCTGGAATAGCTTCAGTAAGTTTGGAAGACCCATGCATCAAAAGGCTTGTCTATATGTGAGCGGACAAGTTCTGACCACTGCTTCAAAATTCATCCATGCTGTCTCCCAGGATCCTCACTGGTTTGCCCGAGACCTTTAACTTGGCACTGTGGGAGCACCTTTATGGTAAGTTGCCTAGTTTCAATGTAAACTATTTCAAAAGACAAGAAGTAGAACTATAAACCTAGCACAGGGCATTTCGTCATTTATTGTGTCTTCAGTTAGGTAAAAACACACAGCACCACTCAGGAAAAAATGGAAAAGACATGGACCTCATGGTTCATTTGTAGTCCTTTGTAAACAACTGCAGGAAAAGCAAACATGACGAGTTTGAAGGGTATTATTTGCATAAATTCATTTACAATGCTTTAATAAATGCCTTTATTGGAGATTCTGGCACTGGAAAATAGTCACTATAGGAAATTCAGTCATATTCACTCCCTACTTTGTAGAGATATCTCCACAGATCATTTTTAGCATTTCAAATGTTTCATTGATTTTCTAATTCTCATAGTCATACTGGAATATAATGGATAGAAAATATGCTGTTTAATATGAAAAATTATGAAGTTTTTGCATAAACATGCATTTCTGAAATCAACATCACAATCAATTTTTGTTTATCAGCCTGTCAGGTGTGACTAACATGTATGAGAAGCTACAAGAAGTGTTTTTAGCATTTGTTTCCTCATGGAAATAGCAACCATATATGCACATTATAGTTTCACAAGAACTACAGTGTCAGAGGAGATATTACAGCCCTTGAGCGGAGCACAGAAAAAAAAAAAGAAAGAAACAGTACAATGTCTTGGTAAGACAATTTTGGAAGCACATTTTTCCTGAGCCCGCTTGGATAACGGACAGCGTTCAGCTTTGCTGTGGACCCCAGAACCAACCATGGCTTTTCTAGTGAATTCTAGAGCAAGTACTATCCCTGTTCATCAACACTTCAAGCCACTTTCATGCCAGAAAATAGTTTCAAAAGAACTAATCTCAAAAGTATAAATGCAAGAGACATTATAACCAGCAACATAGAAATATACAAGATTCTGATATACTACTAAGAAGTACTACCTTTCCTGTTGAAAAGATCTAAATTAGTTATAGAAGGAATGTTCTCAGCATACTATGGATCACATATGATGAGTGCACATCTGATTTAACACTCAATAATGAAAATATGAAAGCTATTCTCCTAAAATAGAAGCAAGATAGGACTTCCAATTCTGTCCTGTTCCATTCAATATATTACTGGAATCTGTAGCCAGAGACAATGGTTTTTAAAACAAAAGAAATCCAAAACAGCCACATTGGAAACAATGAAGTAAAATGGTGAAGACTGCATCTAAAAATTAGAACAAATAAATGATTCAGTGACTGATAGATACAAAATCAGAGTGACAAAATCATTGTATTTCTGTACATTAAGTATGAAATTAAAGGAAAAGAAATTAAGAAAGCAATTTCATTTATGAAGATATTAGATAACCTAGAAAAAAATCACAAAGGAGATAAAAATTTGTATACTGAAATTTATCAAATATTGATTGAAACTTCAGCAGACTGAAATGGAAAAATAAGACATGTTTAAAGATTGGAAGAACTATCACTGTTAAAGTGTCCATACTACCCAAAGTGATTTGCAGGTTCAGTACAATACATATCAAGATTCCTATGACATTTCTCACAGAAATATAAAATCAATCCTAAACTTCATTTTAAACCACCAAAGACCTCAAATGATCAAATTGGTCTTGAACAAAACAAAATTAGAAGAATCTCACTAGCTGATTTAAAATATATATTATAAATCTCTATTAATCTACATACTTTAGAACCAACAGAAAAACAGACAGGCAGAACAACAGAACAGAAGGGAGATAAAACCATGCATTTCAACTGAACTTCAACAAAGTTGTCAAGAACACTTAGCAGGGATACAACGGTCTGTTCAATGCTATTGAACAAAACTGAAAACTCACACAGAATCTTCGTCAACCACGCATGTGTACAAAATCAGCTAAAATGGATTGTAGATCCAAAACTATGAAACTGCTTGTTAAAAACATAGAATAAAATCATGCCAAGATGGACTTTAAAAATGTTGTGTGGTTTCTGCTAGAATATATTTGAGCTTTAGTCGAAAAGGGTGTACTTTCTCTAATATCTTGCATTTAGGGCTCAAAAAAATGTCTACTATAAGCTATTGTCTTTCTAAAGGAACGGGTTGATGTGGATGCTGTTTTACAAACCCCACAATATCCACAGAGTAGCTGTGTAGGCCATATCACCATTAATTTAGTCAACAGCAATTAGACTGGTAATTCAGTATGTGACTCCCCAGTGATCAGATTTATAATTTAGCCTGAATAGAGTTCTGTTGAACATTGCCAATGATTATATCTGTCAAAAATATACTCAATATGGGCTTTTAGAGTCCTCTAGATCTTGCAGATTTAAACATTAAAAACACACATTTTTAAATCAAGCGTTGTTTATCTTTTTTATACCAAATATGTAGCTTAACAATTTTTTCTCCTTGGCTTCTGAATAGATGTCGTACTTTCAAGTTAAAAGAAGTGCTCTTTAGAAAAGTTTCTGGAATAATGCAGAGAACAAGGGGTTACCTTAAGAGATTAGGTCGAATAAAGGCCACAGATCATTCATTTCACAGTGGATTTTTTCAATGTCTTTCAATATTTCTACTTATTTATTTTCATTTGACTCACCAGAGGAGAGACACAGGGGAAAGAGAAAAGATAATAGATAGATGGATGGATAGATGGATAGATAGATAGATAGATAGATAGAGAATAGATATCTCTAATTCATGATTCATTCCCTATATGTCTGCAATAGCCAGAGCTGGGCATGTTCAGAGCTCGATGCAAATGCCCCAACTCACTTTTTTTTTTTTCAGATCCTGTAGCTTATAAGGGTTACTAGAATTTGGTTCCTGGGTTTTCTGATAATATTTTCTAGCACTCTACTGCAAACTCTTGTGGATTGATAAGTGCTGCTTTTTACCCACATTTCTGGATTTTTACACAGTGAAATAATGTATTCTCCCAAATAATGAAATTGTCTGAGCATAAGTAGATGCACATCTCAGTACCAAACAGACAGAATTATAAATTATGCACACTCATAGGCCTTTTAAAATATGCTTTCACTTAAAAATTACATTTGAGGGTCACACTGTGAAAATAAAATAGCTGTTGATTTATGACTCTTAATAAGAGGCCGGTCCTTCCCTATAATAGAAGTGTTATTTATGTTGTTCCTTGTAAGGCAGGAACGTTTCTCGGTGGGGGAGGAAGACATTGATCTCCCTTTGGGGGTCTTAAAAGTAAATTTCTGTTTCATAAGCTGGAAAGCAGTCCCTTGTGCACTCAGCTTTATGTAGACACTGCTTATCTTCCCTTCAAAACCCACCCAAGCCCCTGTGATTTGTATCCATGAATCTTTTCCCCGACCTCTTCAACTCTGTGTTTTTTAGGGCTTTCAACCAAGTGAACGGATTTCACTTTCGACAATGGGAAACAGGGTGTGGAGGGGGGCCACAGGCAGGGTGGAAGCCAAGTGGAACAGAAGTGAAAGGAATGGGGAAGCCTTGACGACAGTGCCTGGCCGAAGGATCACAAGTTTTTAACAGCTTCTTAAAAAACGTTCATACGCAAACTGAACAGTTTCTAGTCTTGGATAGTCGTGATGCAACAGATGTCTTTTGCTGAATTATTTGTGCCATCCTTAGAAGGGAACAACAGAATGAAGTGAACAGGTAGGTATATGATCGATCTATTAGAGTAAGTGAAATTCCAGAGTTTGAAATGCTAACTTCCCTGTGCTATTACTGTTATCACTTTATAATTGATGTAGAATGTGGATTTCTAATCAACTACTTAACTTCAAAGCTGTCTGTGCCTTTCTTTCACTTTCTTATTCCCATAGAAGAATTAGCTGGAACTTCCAGCTCCTGCATTGGGCTGGCATAGCTCCCAATTGTTGCAAGCATCTAGGAAGTGACGGATCTACTGGCAGAAGTTGTCCTGTCTTCCTTTTGATGGATCTCAGAGGCATTAAACCAAGTTTCATCACAGAAGTATGCTGAAACATCAGGGTATGTTTGAAGTTTGCTCTCATTGCATTGCCCACAGCAAGTTTCTGGGTAGTAAACCCAGGTCCCATAGCAGAGGGCCAGGGAATTTCTCTGCAGAGGGAGTCCCTGAAATTGGATGTAGTTGGTAGAAATCTATGAAGAGGGGCCAACATTGTGGCAAAACACATGAAGCTGCTGCTTGCAGTGCCAGTTCCAACAGGGACAGCTGGTTCAACTAGGGCTGCTCCATTTCCAATCTGTCTCCCTGCCAATGACCAGGGAAAATAAGAGAAGATGAACTGAGAATTTCACCTCCTTGCTACCACTTAGGAGACCTTGATCAATCTTGGCTCCTGGCTACAGGTTAGCTCACTTCTGGCCAGTGCAGCCATCTTAACAGCGATTAGTGTTGTAGATGAATGAATTTTTCAAATGGAAGGATCATTGTCTATTATTATTATTAACAGATTCATTTATTTTGTCCTTACTGTGAACCTCCCAATTTTTCCCCTATTTTTCTACCTTTTCTCCTATTTTTTTTTAAGTTTTTATTTGTTTTCTGGAAGGTGGTTTCTCTTAGTGCTTTGGTGTTATTGCCCTGTGGTACTGTTGCTCTCTTGCCTTGACTGATAAAATATTACTAAGTGGGAGTTCAGCCACTGGTTAGGATGCTCCAGGATCAGAGCCTTGGCACCTCTGTGTCCTGGCACCTCCTCTAAGAACCAGAGTCCTGCTAACTCTCCCTTGAAGGCAGAACATGATGGTTCAGATGCCTCCACTACCCATGTGGGAGTCCAGATGGAGCGCTGAGGCTTTGGCCGGGCTCTTGTAAGCTTTGCAGGTATGAAGCCGTAGATGAAAGATTTCTCTTCCTCTCCCACTGTGCCTTTCAAGTAGATGAAAATAAAAATAACATTTTAAAAACAAGTGAAAACAAAGGACCTTCTGAAGTGTTCTTGGAACTTGCTTTCCCATCCTTATCTTTGCTTCATTGTTCGTATAAGTCAGCAGAAGCAAAACTACGGTTCTTCATTCAAATATTAGGAGGAATAAATGTTCTTTGTTTCAGACTTTGCCACAGAATGTATGCTGCAGCTCAGTCAGAATAGAAACTAGTATGTGTAATTGTTATTTTTTATTTGAAAGGCCAACAGAGACAGAGAAAGATCTAGTCCCTGGTTCACTTCATGGAGGCCTGGACCAACCACGGCTGGACTGGCCCAAAGCGGGAGCTACGAACTCAACCTCCCTTTCCTAAGAAAGTAACAGTAAAGCATGAAAGTGAACTATTCAGTTCATCAGTTGCTGCCTCCTAAGGCACATGGGAACAGGAAGCTTGAATGGGGAATGAAACCGGAAAGTGAACGCAACATTGCAATAGGGGATGGAGCCATCTGACACACTGTGCCAAATGGCAAACACTTAAAAAAATGGAAAAAGAAGTCTGCAGGATCCTTCTTGATCTAGACAGACATTCACCCTCTCTTCCATTCTCTTTTTCTCCTCCCTCTTTCGTTTTTCTATAGACATTTTAATCGATTGGCTTGTACTCTAACATGACACTGATCATAAAGGAATAAAATCAGAGTTAATGGATGAAATCCACCTGTGCGTTGGGCCTGGTGCCATGGCCTAACAGCTAAAGTCCTCACCTTGAATATGCCAGGATGCCATATGGGCGCTGGGTCTAATCCCGCCAGCCCCGCTTCCAATCCAGCTCCCTGCTTGTGGCCTGGGAAAGCAGTCGAGGACAGCCCAAAGCTTTGGGACTCTACACCCACATGGGAGACCTGGAGGAGGTCCTAGCTCTTGGCTTCGGATTGGCACAGCACCGGTCATTGCGCTCACTTGGGGAGTGAATCATCGGATGGAAGATCTTCCTTTCTGTCTCTCCTCCTCTCCGTATATCTGACTTTGCAATAAGAAATAATAAATAAATCTTAAAAAACAAAATATAACAAAATTCACCTGTGTGACTTTAAACGTTTGGAGAGTCAAAATGCTTTTTGAACAGTGAGTTAAATTAACTCTAACAATACATTTTATTTCATTTGAAAAAAAGGAGATGCTATCACTCTACTGTGTAAAGAATATGAGTGAAATTATCAAGTTGTTTTACAACTTTTTTTCTTAAACTCATCTGCAAATTGATTTGAATTTCAGATTTATGGATCATCTCACTACACTAGTTCTTGATTTCTCTTTCTCTGGAGATGTCCCACATGGAGGCACAGGAATAGGCCTGCACTACCCGAACATTATTCAGGGATTTGCCTGGAGAGAACCACACAGTTCTCGCCCTTGAGGTCAATGCTGGGAAAGACACAGCTGTGAGCTATCAACAGTTCATAGTACAAGAACGCCAAACTCCCTGCTGTTCCTGGGTGGGTCTGAGACATATGGCAGGGCACACAAAATAGAAGTTATGACATTAAAATTATGGTGAGGCAAGTGTTGGGTGCAGTGCTTGATATGCTGGTTGCAACACCCACATTCTGTATCAGAGATCCTGGTGTCCAACTTAGACTCCACTCCTGAAGTCAGCTTCCTGCTAATGCGCAACCGGGAAACAGCGGCTAACGAGTGAAGTGAGCACATCCCTGTGGGAGATCCCTGTGGGATACCTGGGTAGCATTCCCATTGCTTGGGCCCCGGCACCCATGTTGTAATAGCTCAAGCCCATCTCTCACAGGCATTGGGCAAGGGAACTGACAGATTGAATAATAATAAACTTTAAGAAAAAATTTGAAGTAGCAGTGGTCTAGTGTCTAAAGTCCTCACCTTGAGCATGCCGGGATCCCGTATGGGCGCTGGTTCTAATCCCGGCGGCCCCGCTGCTTCCCATCCAGCTCCCTGCTTGTGGCCTGGGAAAGCAGTGGAGGATGGCCCAAAGTCTTGGGACCCTGCACCTGTATGGTAGACCTGGAAGAGCTCCTGACTCCTGGCTTCGGATCGGTGCAGCTCCAGCCATTGCGGTCACTTGAGGAGTAAATCAGTGGACAAAAGATCTTCCTTTCTATCTCTCCTCTCTATATCTGACTTTCAAAAAAAATAATAATAATAATAAATCTTAAAGAAAATTAAAGAAAAACTGGTGAAGTACACTTTTAAACATGACTTACAGCTTTTCTATTTATGTATTTTTCTGAGACATGTTCTTAATTGAAAAAAATACTGATAAATCATTAAAACTTGAATTTTTACTAAGTTGTAGAAATAGAAAATAAAGTAGTGGCTACTAAAGGCTGTAGCTTGGAGAGATGTTTGTGGAAGACACCAAAGTTCACTTAGGCAAGGGAGAAACAGTCCAAATATCTGTTGGTCTTCACAGTTGCTGAACTTCATAACTGTATGCTGAAAAACTACAAATTGCCAGGAGGTATGCTTTTAGGATCTTGGCAAAGTAAGGTAAGAATATAAGGTAGTGAAAAATTTAAACAGCTTGATTTAGTCTTTCTATAATGTTTATCTGCAATGTACAATATATTGTAGACTATGAATATGTATGGTTTTCATTTGTCAATTAAAACATTTTTAAAAAGTGTTTTAGTCAGTGCTTTGAACACATATGTCTAAATTATGCCAGATTAATGCCTTATATTGAAACATGAAAGGATTTATTTATTTCTATATTCATACAGGTATGCCTGTTAATACACATATGCACATATACACACATATATACCTTATATGCATTTTTACACACATAAATTCTACGTATGAATATGTGAAATACACTGTATATCATATATGCAAACATTTTGTACCTGTATGTTTCTATCATATATATATGTAAGTATGTGTGTATATATATGGCTGCTTTATGCTGAGAGGTAGAATAAAAATTTATATGCATTTGCCAGAAATTTCCCCCAACACAAATTGAATAAAGACATGATGAGATTAAAGCAAGACACTAAATCTTCCTTCTGACTAAACATTTTGGGGAAAAGTAAATTGAATAAATCCTCGTAAAATCTTCCTAATTTGGGACTCAGGAAGAATGAGTCTCAGACTGAGGGCCAAGATACAGCTTGGGATTGATATCAAGGGCTCCACATGCATTTTTTTTCCTCCTGTATCCCGGACAAGAAGCATTCAGAAGAATCTGTGAAAGAAATACTCCAGGCAGGAGTGCAACAGGCTTTGTCCTTGATCAGGCAGGACTTGTCACTGATACTGCAGGCAGCAGCACCCCGAGGAGGGTATCAGCGACAGACGCATTGTGCGTGGCAAATGAAGGCACACAAACTCTAGATAACTGGCCCGGGGAAAACATTTCCCTTACCCATACAGAGATAAACCGCCAGTGCTGCAAATGGCAGCTTGCTTAGTGCTTGCTGCTGCAGAAGTGCTAATAAAATGTCTATGTGTTGTATCTGTTCATTCTAGAGTTTAGCTAACCTAACAGAGGATTCAGAAGGCACGGCTTAAGTAAGAGATTTTGTGGAACATGTATAGAAAGTGTATAGACTACTGGAATCCAGAAGAAGAGAGTGGACCCTGTGAAACTGACTTAATAATAATAAGAAAAAAACCCTTAAGGGTGAAAAGCTTGAATTTGAAAAGTATATTAAAAAAAGTATATAAGCAGGATATTCATTAGGCAAAAAAAAAATAATAATCAAAATAGATCCATGCATGTCATCCCACTGTAAAAACATGAAAGGACCAACTTGAAAGTATCAAGCAAGCAACATAAAGAAAAATTGGAGGTGACTGGAGTCATGGTCTAGCAAACCAATTCTTCATCTCTATCACTGGCATCCTATATGGGCTCTGGTTTGAGTCCCAGCTGCTTCACTTCTAATCCACCTCCCTTACTATGGCCTGAAAAAGCAGTGGAGGATGGTCTAACTGCTGGGGTCCCTGCATCCATGCAAAGGACCCCAAAACAGGTACTGGCACCAGTTTCAGACCAGCTCACTTCTTGTGGTTGGAGCCATTTGGGATGTGAATGAGAAAATTAAATCTCCCTCTCTCTCTCATTCTTTCTCTGTAACTATTTCTTTAAAAAAAAAATCTGTATCAAAAAACTTGTTAAAAAAGAAAAAAAAATCATACCAGTGTCTCCTCCTTAATATTGAACATAAGTGCAGCATTTGAGGGAAACCTCTCTCTTACTCTTCTTCTCTTTCCATAAGATCGGCCTTTCAAATAAAAATAATTAAATCTTAACACAAAATGAAGATGCCAATTTCTGAGACAAGAACCATTAGAAATGTGATTCTAGAGCATTTGCAAAATATAAAACAACAGGAATAAACAGATCCTAAATTGCCAATGTTCACAGAATTGAATTATGAGGTTTATAGGGGAAAATGTATGCATTTTATATCTTAAGTAGGAAAGAATCAACAAATACTTCTTTTCGCTGAAACTGCTAAGAGAAAATGTTAATTCCTGGAGTGTCTTTGTTTTTTAATGAGAGCTAATGAATTGTATGACTACTATTTAAGTACATGAAGCCAAGAAATTGAAACCCTTACTAGAAAAATGAAAACAATAAAAAATTAAACCTGAAAAGAGAAATTAAAAACTTTGATATCCAAATACCAAATGTATTAGTGACAAAAATAAAAATGACTTAAAATTCTTATATAAAAGAGATAACATGATAAATGCCACTCCGAAAGTTACAAGAAACAAGGTGGCATGGGAGTTTGAATTTGCAAAGACTCTGTTCCTAAACCAGAATAAGATGTTAGGAGTAAACACAGGAGACAATGAATAGCCAAAGCTATTTTGGAAAATTAAAATAAAGTTGGAGGAATCACAATTCCAGACCTCAAAACATACAACATGGCAGTGGCAATCAAAATAGTCTGGTACTAGCAAAGAAATAAAAGAAGTTTGGTGGAACTGAATAGAAACCAGAGAGGGAAATGCAAGCATGCATAGCCAATTAATCTTTGACAACAGAATTGAAAATAATCCAGGGAAGAAGGTTGGTCTCCTCAACAAGTGGATAGCAGCCTGCAGAAGTAAAAATCAAGATCTCCACCAGTCAACTTGTAAAAACATCACCTCTAAATGGATCAAGAACCTATATCTGAACACAGAATCTCATCAAATTATTAGAGAAAGACATAGGAAGCACTCCACAAGATATAGGCACTGATGAAGACTTCTTAGAAAAGTCACCAAAAGCACATTCGGTCAAAGCCAAAATAAACAACAGGGCTGCATCAAACTAAGAAGCTTCTTTACAGCACAGGAGTAAAGAAGCAACCAACAGAATGGGAGATATCTTTGCACAGCACACAACCAAATGGGGACTAATATCCAGGATTTACAGTTTCAAAAACTCAATAACAGAAAAACAATCAATGCTGCAAAGAAATGGGTGAAGAAAATGAATAAACATTTTTCAAAAGAACAAATTCAATTGGCTAATAGACACCTGGAAAAATACTCAGACTCCCTAGCTCTCAGGGGAATACAAATAAAAACCACATTGAAGTTCCACCTAATTCCAGTGAGACTGGCCCACACTCAGAACTTTACTAACAATATCTGCTGATGTGGATGTGTGGAGAAAGATACATCCTCCACTGTTGGTGGGAGTGTAGGCTAGTACAACCAATATGAAAGCCAGGATGGAGAGTGCTAAGAGAACTGAAAATTAATCTACCAAGTGACCCAGCTGCCCCACTTTCGATAATATGTATCCAAAGGAAATGAAAGTTACCTGGAATGCCATATTTACAGCAGCACTATCTACAATTGCAGAGACATAGAAACAACCCAGATTCCCATCCAAAAAAAGAGTGGATAAACTGTGGTATATCTACTCTATGGAATACTATTCAGCCATTAAAAATAATGAAGTTGTATCATTTGTAATAAAATGCTCCCAACCAGAAACCGTTATGCTCAGTTAAAAGACCCAATTCCGAAAGGACAATATCCTATATCCTCTCCTATGGCATATATATCCTCACATATGGCAATCTTTATGCAAAACATAAAATCAGTAGATGTATAGGTAAGCATGTATATGCCAATATTCACTTAGAGGAATATTATAATGGAAGCAAATATTCCTTGAAGTGAAAATACATTGCAATATACGTCTCAACAAAAATGGAATCCCAATGAAACTGTCAACCATATCGTGACAATTGAATGCTGGACTTTTTACCATTGTTTATATTACAACATCAGGAAATACTTGCATAGAAGAATCATAGACTGTGACTTGAACTGAAACACTGTGCTGTTGTTATACTATAGGAGGAAATAGTGGTGCGGGGTGGGGAAATGAGGAGCCTGAAAGAAGAAATACCTGAGCCTAAGGAACTGTATCACGAAATTAAAAAAAAAATATTAATAATAATCTTACAAAGATGTATGGAGCCAGTAGATTAAAGCACATAGTATCAACAGTGAAATAAACTAAAGCTGCTGAACCAGCCTAAAAAGTAAAACACCTAAAACCAATTGTGCCAAATTTGGAAGAACTAAGAAGAAATCCATCAGTGGCTCCTGACAGAACAAAGCAGTGGAGACAACAGCTCCGATTTTAAGAATTGTATTATTTATCTTCAATGTAGTGGGATGGCAAGTGAGGAGTTATGTATTCCTTTGGAAAACATGAAAATAACCTTTTCTTGAGCTTTCCTTCTTTCTGTGGACAGACACTTTAATATCATGAATCACATTGGCTAGCGTTAGATGAGTCACTGAGATTTATGCTGCTTCTTTTCAATTCCACCAGCCTTTTGCAAAATGGTAGCCTCAGAGAGACTGGAGTACAATCTCCTTTAATTTGCACAGGGGAAAATGCAACTGTTGATTACAGAGGGAAAAAAAAATGCCCAGTCACTTCAAATGAAACATTTAAATCCTAAGATCTCCTCACCCTGCAAGCAAAATAATAATAACAAAGCAAATACGGATATGGAGTGGACAGCTCTGGAAGAGTGGAGCTCGAGATTGGGCTGCTAGTTCAGACAAACAGGCAGCTGAAACTGAGTACGTAAAAGGGGACTTGCCTATCCCCCAGCCCCTTTTCTTTTCTCATCTAAAATGAGCACATATTGATTTTCACACTTGAACTTATCATTGTCTTTGGAAGAACTTGTTCAAATCTAAGTTAAAAGAATTAGAACCAATAAAATGATTTAAAAAAATCAAATCTAGAATGCAATTTGAATCATAGGCAATGAAAAGAATTCGTGGAGTTTGGAAGGAAAAAAACCAATGTTCTTCTTCATTTGCTTTAAGAGTTGTATTATTATTATTATTATTTGAAAGGTGGATTTTATATATAGAGAGATAGAGAATGTAGAGGAAAAAGTCTTTCATCTGTCGGTTCACTTTCATCTGTAGTTGCAACAGCTGGAGCTGGGTTGATCAGCACCTGGGAACCAGGAGTCTTCTCAGGCTCTCCGTCATGAGTGCAGGTGCTCAAGGACGTGGAGTATCCTCCACTGCTTTCCCAGGTCAGAAACAGACACCTGGATCGAACTGAAGCAGCCTGGGCACAAATTGGCACCCATATGGGATGCTGGTGCCACAGAGTTGAAGGTGAGCTTGTAGCAACTCCATGCCAGCCCCTGGAAATAGATGCTCAATTATGACACAGCTACAACGAATAGCATTTACTTTTATAGAAGAAATTATGACTTATTAATGAAGTGGAAAATAAGTTTTCTGAAGAGATCTCAAATAATGTATGTAAAACTTTTGTATTTAACATGGTACCTTTTCAGATTGTTTGGAAAATAATGATTTATTTAACAAATATTCATAATTACTGATATATTATAGAAAACTTAATTTGGCTTCTACTTGGCATTATTGTTCAAATAAATTTTGGATTGATAAATCCTGATCAATTTTAAAATGCAAATAAACTGAAGTTTTGTCTCATCCTCAAAGGTGTTTTTTCATAAAAGATTCAAAATAAGACATATTATAGTAGACAATAAGCATTTTAGATGCATGCAATTTAAAAATTTCTGTGTTTCAAAGAAATATAAATAAAAGTGAAAGATACGCAGAGTGCTGGGATATTTCATGAAGTAGGAACATATATTTTTACATCATTGTTATACAACCACAATTGTTCACTGTAAATGAAGCATCTGACCGGATTCTATATCTGAAAGCTTATGGGAAATACACTTTTATAGTAGGCATATCTTCCTAGTCTGCTATGCTTCTTAAATTTACGTTAGTTAATTGAAGAAGAAAAAAGCAGGAGACATTTATGAAAGTATTGATTTTGAAAAAGGATATATCCTGTTAGAATCTCTACGTATTCTTGTTTAGGCGCTGCCAATTGAAATTTCCAGATTTAAATATGTAACTCTCTGTTGGTGCACAATAAACATTACTTTCCTTTCATTCTCCCCGAAGGTTTGCATACTGCAAGGTTTTTAATCATCCATTATAAAAATGCTTGCCTAAACCAAGGTTGGCAGAGTTGCATGGGTGTCAGAGAAGTCTATTTCTGTTTGTAAGGTTTTATCTGAACAGAGATATACCCACTTGTTAACACAGTCTTAGTTATTCTCTTAACACCAGCTCATTTGTATCCCTGTGGTGAGTTAATCCAAAAATCTTAAAGCTTCTTCAGATCATAATTGATAAAAATTTGGCCCACCTTATCCCTTTGGGAGAAGGATACACGCTACTTATAAAATATGTCTCCCATGGGAAAGCAATATCTTAATTTAGGAGTACCATGATGAAAATTCTTTATTTAGTATAATTTTCCTGTGTTCTAGCCATTTTAGTTAAAAGATATTTTAGAATGCAGCTATTCATCATATGTCTTTTCTTCACTTCCTTTGCATTTCCTTCCTTCTTTTGTTAGGAGGTCTAGTGAAAGTTTGAAGCTGTAAAATCATGAATGTGATTCATGTTCTTGTTGCCCCCTTTTGATTTTATTGCAAAAATGGAATATAGTTAAGCAGCTGTTCAATTCATTAGAGGTCCTGGCTGAGGTACAATAAACATGGAGTGACTGCCAGAAAGCAAGTAGGAGGGAGTGTGGATCTAGTGCTTTAGCTCTGATTCAGACGTCTTTTATTAATCCTTTCCCAGATGAATCTGAATTTATCTACATGTCTCTGGCTTAGAAATCAAGCTAAGAGGCTATTAGTATATGATCTTGTGAATTTATGAGCATTTCCTCTTTTCATTCGCTGTTTAAAAAAGGTAAGTCTAGACCACCTTTTTGGATCCTAAAGAGGTGTTTGGCTGCATCATCAATCTGGCAGATTAAGGTGATCCCATATATTTACATGTTCCAGTAAGATTATCAACACTATGGAAGTGTGGATTTATCTAAATCATCAGAATGCTTTGTTTTTCTACTTGGAACATATTTCTTGCTTTATTTTTTATCGTGCTGATCTCCTAGATTTTAACATAATTTTCTGTTCTTCTGTGGTGTTCATATAAATCAGATACTCATCACCTCTAAGTTTGAGTCATTTCTTGGACCAGCAAACACATAGGCTAAGCTTATGTATTCTCCTTTTCCTTTAGAATTTCCTTGGCAAGTTACCTGATCTTGTTTTCATAATTACATTCTTCATTATGTTTCCTAAATGAATCTTCACCCTAATGTTTCTCTTTTCTGAGTATGTATATCCAGCAACCAACACTTCCTGTATAAATATCATGCATTGGAGACTACAGCCAGTGCATGCCACTTAATTTGGGAAGGTTTAGATATGTTCACTGGATAGTTTTGAAACTTTCTGAAACTCAATTTCCTCAAATGTTCACCTGCAACATTTTCACTGCTATAGACAATTGATACATTCTCTGATAAGAGATATTTTTTCAAATATCAATCAACCTGTTTTTGAATATCATTCATATGCATTTCATGAACATGTCTGTATAACAGCAGGCATTGCCCTTTTTGTAGATGCAAGAAGAAACACTAAAACACTTAGGTTCCAATTAGAATTCCTGGGAAAGTTCATCAACTAACTCAACTATACATACAATAAGTTAACCTGGGACATACGAGTCTCAATAAATGTGGCTTCAAAACCAGAAGAATAAGTTAATGTGAATTTTCCCCCTTATTTAGGTTCACATAATTTTGAGTAAAATAAGAAATGCTCTGTATAACTATTCTGTATTCTTTACACTTGAACATCTTCTCGTCGCCATTGTCATGCAACTGTTACTCTTCTTAGGAGTTTGGAGATGAGAGGTACAAACATTCAGATCATCTGTTGTGTCCATGGAGACTTCCATAGAACACTGGCTTCCTCACCTCTGCAGTAGAGGCAAGCAACATAGCATCAGTTGCTTACTATTGATTCTCATCACTCCAAACAGTCATTAATTTTCCATCCTTGGTCTAAAAACCTACTTGTTTCACTTATTTGGAGTATCACAAGCAATCCATACCACTTTATTTTTAATCTTTTCCAGTAGACCTGTCAGAACCCACCAACTGTGACAAGGATCTGGCAGATAAAGTGCAACCGTGCCAAGCAGTGAAAGCAAGCCAGGGAAACATCTCAGTGGACATATGCTGTTATGTGGAAATCATTATAGGAAAGAAAACCACTGAATCGGAGTTTTAGCTGAAGAAATGGCATTTTATAAGATTCCAGAAAGACACAAAGGAATTCCCTATGTCAGTGGGAAGAATGAGGTCTCTAGAACCGCTGATACAGAATTTTGTAAAGACATCAAATTGAAAATTAGGGTATTGAAGACTCATAGTTTAGGCTAATAGGTACGGAGAAGAAAGGGTGAAGGCCAGAAACACAAAATAGTCACATGAATATTAAATCAGTTGAGTGAGAGGCCCATCATGCCTTCAATATTTTGGCATTTTTCTCTCTAAAAGTGAACACTAAACATTAACACATCAAAACAGACTCCAGAGCACATATTCTTCAAATTGAATAATGAAAGATGAATATCTACAAGTAATTGACAAACTGTGAGATAATTCACATGATTTGTGATTGAAATTCCATTTCTGTACTTCTGTGACAGCACTGTGATGCCAATGTGGCTCTGGATGCAAGCCTTTTATTAACATAAAATCTTTCAGTACTCTCGACTTGGGGAGAGCCCATATTCCCAGTCATCAAACGCTGTGATTGTTGATGCAAAAGTAAGACAACTAAATGGTCACCCAGTTGATTCACTGGGATTTTACACTTTTTAAGGCATGCTTTATGACTTCATTGTCAAGAGCTAACAGCATAATCTGAAGACATTAAAAAAACAAAGGCACCAGGCGATAGCAGTCATTGGCTATATTCTTTCATTTGTGTTTCTCATGCAGGTTCACATAAAAATGTAAATGCAGTGTTGGATATCAGGATGTTAGCACTACCCTAGAGGGAAAAAGTCGTTTACTTTGTAATTTGGCAGGCCTGGAATGGCCACTCCTGACATCATGGGTATTTTTAATGAAATATTAATGACTCTGATTTTAATAGGAATTTCAGCACAAGCTAAATTAAGCCATTGGAAAAGGGATATGGTCCCGTTAAGAACAGTAAAACTGTAAGCTCCCTTCCTGAAGAGTAGCTGTGGGCAGTTAAAGTGACAATCAATTTAACCAGGCCATATTGCTCCGTAAGTCTCTGAAGTGTGAAGTCCCAGCATGCCTGATGTATTTCATTTTAATTTCCTTTTGGACAGAGCTGTGGTTGGTGGGGAACTTCACACACAAAAAAGGAAAAAATAAATGTGTAGAAGAAGAGGAAATTACTTAACCCTTTCAAAAAGCTGTGTAATATGTTTAGCTAAGTAAAAAAAAAAAAGCAATATTTTTCTCCTTTTGTTTCTAAGGAAAAACAAATGCAAAGTAAATAAAGATGATACAGTTAATTTCCATTAAAACTTGAAATACTCTCTTGGTACTGTTTTCTTAAAGTTAGTTAGGCAGCTTGAAAATAAAGCTACCTTTTCTATTTTGACATGGAAAGCTAAAACTCACGCAATTTCATGTGTTTTTTTTTCTTCCATCACTGACGTTAGTTATCTAAGCAGTTACTTTGCGGGTGCATGGCTAGTTCTGCATTTCAACAGTCGGATTTTAAGACATGGCCCTTGGATCAGCTTTGCTGTTTTCACTATGTTTTCAAAAATTAACTATGAATTCTCAGAAGAGTGCTCAGTCACTTACAGAAATTTCTGTGACTCATTTCTGTCCCAGAGTAACCAACCGGACAAGGTACTAGAACTTACGTGCTAGCTGGAATGGGGAAGGAGACTTGGGCTGAAGAGTCAGCAGGGATCAATCAACTTTTATCAACTTTGGTATTCATGTATAATTTGATATTTTAAAGCCTAACAGCATCTATTAATATCATTTCTCAATCTCTACATAAAACATGAGATACGTGTTACATGTTAAGCATCCTTTGAGAGTCTTATGAGTTCAAAACCCAATTTTAATTGGAATACATTTTAGCTTTTTGAAAACAAAATGTTGGCATTGTGATATTTTCACATGAATACAAGTTCAAAGATGATCATCTAAATTAAAATTATCCACAGGGGTAGATTTTCCTAAAGATTATTTTAATGCAAAAATGTGGGGTTTTGTTCTTTGGCTCTGGGTAAGGTATTAGAAGCACAGACACATTCTTTAAAAATAATATAAACCGGTTCAAATTTAGTGAATCTTCTATTACTCCTGCTTACACATGATTCTAATACATTGCTCATCCTGGTCCAAATCACCTCATGGCTCTTAGGTATGCTCACACGCAGGGCTGAGTTCCTTTCCTTGAGTGGTCTTCAAAATCTGCCAAAATTTACACTTGGTTTTAAACTGTCTCTCAAAGCTTTTTCTTGTTTGGCCGCTACACTCCTTTCCCAGGCCTTTTTCTTGCTGTCCCCTCCCTCTACTGCGATATCAAAACTTACCCAATGTCCAAATTCTAAAGCAATCACTATGTGTTAAGTTGATCCCTTGATTGCATAGAACTGTTTTTCTTCCTAGATTCCTTTAGCAACTAAACTGAGTGAACATGAAAAATTGCATCTAGGTCCCAGGATGGTAGCCTAGTGATTAAAGGCCACACCTTGAAAGCACCTGAGTCCCATATGGGCTCCGATTCCTATCCCGGCGACCCCGTTTACCATCCAACTCCTTGCTTATAGTGTGGGAAGGCAGGCAAGGATGGCCCAAAGCTTTGGAACCCTGCACCCGCATAGGAGACCTGGAGGAGGTTCATGGCTCTGGATTGGCTCATCTCCAGCGGTTGGGGCCACTTGGGCAGTGAATCAATGGATGGAAGACCTTCCTCTGTTTTTCCTCCTCTCTGTATATCTGACTTTCCAATAAAAATAAAATAAATCTTAAAAAAAAAGACTTATATCTAGGGGTGTGCACGGTGTTTCAACAGGGTAATTCTCTTTCTGTAAGTCCCATCATCCCATCTGAGCACTGGTTTGTGTGCTCATGTTTCCCTGCTCCACTGCCAGTCCGGCTCTCTGCTTCTGGCCTGGGAAAGCAACAGAGGACATCTATTATATCTTAATCATAATTAAAAAACAGAGTGAAAGGGCCCGGCGGCGTGGCCTAGCGGCTAAAGTCCTCGCCTTGAAAGCCCCGGGATCCCACATGGGCGCCGGTTCTAATCCCGGCAGCTCCACTTCCCATCCGGCTCCCTGCTTGTGGCCTGGGAAGGCAGTTGAGGACAGCCCAATGCATTGGGACCCTGTACCTGCGTGGGGGACCCGGAAGAGGTTCCTGGTTCCCGGCTTCGGGTTGGCGCGCATCGGCCCGTTGCGGCTCACTTGGGGAGTGAATCATCGGATGGAGGATCTTCCACTCTGTCTCTCCTCCTCTGTGTATATCTGGCTGTAATAAAATGAATAAATCTTTAAAAAAAAAAAAAAAACAGAGTGAAAATGACGGAGAGCTTCTCAAAAATCACGCTCTGTTCTTATGCCTGCCCCAGGACAAAGGTTCTAAGTACCTTCCTTATGAAGAGGTATTATCCAGTGGCCAAGGGCTCAGTGGTCACTTGGAATCATTTCCAAACATCTGGATTACTCTTTCTTAATGAAGCAGTCTTAAGCTTCACTGTATAAATCTTGGTATTTTTTCAGTGTCATTTCCGTTATGTTTCTAAATAGCAGTATTATGGCTTAATAGTGACAGCACTTCCACTTTTACATTCCTCTTTTTGAACTCCTCTGACGTTAGTAATAAGCATTGTTTCCATTATTTTTAAAAATCAGGTAAGTGTTCAGAAACTTTCATAGAGGCAGACATGCAGAGCAGGTTGTTGTAGCTCAGCACACGTGGCTCTTTATATGTATATATAAAATAGTATTAATATAATATGTAATTAGTATATAATATGTAATATAATCATGTATAATTACATTATATGTTATGGATATAAAGTTTCTTCCAATATCTACTTTTTAACACCTAAACTTTCAATCCAACAGGGCCTTTCCAAAATCCTGCCTCTGGAACTTCTGGAACAAAATTCTGAGTCTAGTTCTCCTACCTGGATGAAACGGTGATCATCAAATGCACAGGAAACCCCTCTGCTCCTCGCCTTGTGCTTACATGTCAGAAACATCTGTTTACATTCCGTCTCGTCAATCATGCCATCACCCATCTTTCTCTATCCTTAATTTTTCACTCTTGTATGCTTCATTTGGTTGAGTCCAACCTTTGACACTATGGAAATGCACATGCAATTTTGTGTAACAGATCTCATTTTCTCACAGGACTTTTGTTCTTTTGGGTGAGGGCTGCGTTGATATTACCTGCTATTGAATCTTTAGCATCTATTCTGCGTGCGTCCTCCATTACAAAGTACTCCTGGACATGCACCTTAAACTTCCATGTTAGTGCTAGAGAAAACCGCATGCATGACAGCATTTCCACTATGTCCTGTTGCCTAGACCATCTTAGCCATCCTTGTTTATAATCACTCTGTGACGATTCCACAACGAAATTATCTATAGATGCATTTCTCAGTGTGTCTGCATCACCAAGTGATGAATGATTGCTAAAATTTCATGCTGCAATGAAGTCTAGCCCATAGAAGTTAACAAGGGAAAAAAAGTGACTCATTGAATGTTTTGAAAAAATTCAAATGAAAAAGCATCTCATGTTTTTAAGCCCATCACGATTCCTGCCAGAACCTGCCCCTACCATTATCACTACCTCAACTTCCCCAACAAGGCGAAGCATTACTTCAGATGCACGTTTTTGTATGTGTAACCTTGACCACTATACAGTAGCTGAGAGGTCATTAATGTAACATCTCTTTCTCACACACACACAGACACAACCCTAATTCAGTATAAGCCATAGTTTCCAGACACATTAAAAAAATATGCTTCCATCTTCCAAGAGATTGGACAAAATTTACCCCCCCCCCAACACACACCAGGAAGTCCCTTTTCCCACATTCTCCCATCAGTTGAGGTCTTCCAAATGATGTTGGCTGGAGCTGCTGAGCTGACAAATTCGTGTTTTTTAAGAAGTTGCATGTCCTGTCGCAAGCGATCGATACACTTACTTCTTCATAGTTTTTGTTTGTACTGTAATTTTGATTTCACATATTTTAACTTTTAACGTATACCATTAAAATTTCTGCTTTCCTTTAAATGAAGTTTATTCCAATGAGCCATAATCTATGATTTAGGCAGCCGTGAAAGGCAAACATACAGGCATATCCTGGATAGTGCTGAAATGCACTGAAGTCCCCTGAGGGCGGTAGCTAGGGTCTATTTCATTTTCCACTGTGTTTCTGTGATTGCGAGTTGCGTATTACACATGTAATTTGTTTGATAGATGTTTGTTAGGGACTATGAAAAATACATTGGAAAAGGATCTTATAAATGCTTAATTTCTTTAACAAACTTCAAAATGGGTTAGAAAAGGATTCTCTACCTTCACTGAATATGTAGCAGTCTAATAATTTTGAAAAACATTACCATGCATTTCAAATAAAATACACAATTAGAAGTTAATTTTCCTAGCATGTTCTACTTTATGCCGTTAAACAAATAAGCATGAAGTGAATACTTCTAAATAATAATGACCACACAGTCTGAGCCTTGGTGTTTTCGTTCTTTGTTAACCCTAGACCCTGTTATTGAAATGGAAAGCTGAACTGACATTTTTGCAAGTTTTTAAACTTTTTTTTTATAGTCTAAAGGTTAATGAGCTGTGGTGTGGTTTAGTGCTGTGTGTGCTAAGCTAGCACCTAATATGTTAAGTTGGGCGTGATTCAAGCCTTCCAAGACATTGCAGATGGGGGAGGGAAGACAGAAAGGAAGACGCCTGTGCTATTGTGTTTGTGTTATTGCTCTAGAAAGGGGCTTCTGGCCAAAATGCAATGCTATTTGGGTCTTTCTACAAGCTCCTCTCAGGGGAAGCATAAATATCCCACATTCCATTTGAGAAGTGCTGGGTTATAGGTTATTGACCAGTTTAGGGATTTATAGCTGGAGTCAGTAATTGTTAAGGAAAAAATAGCTTGACAATTTTATTATGCTGGAGACCTGTTGGAAAAGTTAAACACAGATTTAACAAAGAACTGACTTTATCTTAACCATCACAGAAATGTGTATGCACACATAAACATACGTGTATATAGAATTAAGTACATACACTTTACAGTAGAGACTATGTATTCTTCATTTTAACAGGGAAGTTTTGTATTATGACTTCATATACTTGGATACAAAGATAGGTAATTATATACGTATGCAATGAGAAGAATATATAGTTTGATGTGAATAATTGAAGCATTGATGTGTTAGTCTTTTCTAACAATGAGAAAATTGTTTTAGATTTTAGAGAATCAGGGTAAGAAGAAAGAAATAACCATGTGATCAAGTTATTACTTGCTAAAAGATGTCATATCTCTCCCACATTTAGACCATACCCACACTCAAATAATTGTGAATCCCTATAATCTAAAAATATTAGTTACCTAATCTTTAAAAATCTACAAATGTTTAAGCTTAGAATTATATATTTAGTTATTATCCTGAATCTTAATCTCAAAGTATTTCATAGGACAAGATTTAGCCCTAAGACTTATTTTTTTTTAATTTTTTGTAGCAATATAGAGTATATAAATGGCCTGGAAACAAACTTTCCAAAAGTATATGACCCAGAAAATTCCTAGGACAAACTGTAAGCAGGAATTAAGAGTTTCTGCCCACCTTGCTTCTGTAACCAACTATTGATCATGCAGTGTTCATTCCACTTATGGGTTCTGGAAATTATGGCTTCGGGATTGAATTCTACTTAGTCTCGCAGATATCCATGGATGGAACCAACAGAGCTGAATATATATATTCATACCCATTATGGCTACGTGGGGGATTTCTGGCTTGTGAGGCTGAGTGTGGCAAAGATGCTGTCATGCTTCACGTCTGTATTTTATCTTTAAATAAACTGCGTAATAGTTCTCTGTTATCTGATCAGTGAGAAGTGATGCCAGCAAACAGATGATCATTCGGCATGATGCGTGGAAGTTAATTAGACAAGCAGATGAAGCAACAATTCACATGTGATGCTACCCTCCACAGCACAAATGACTTTAGTTTTTATGTTTTATTTTTGACTTATCTTCATTTAGTTAAAGGAGCCAGGGCATGAAAGAGAGGGAAGGAGAAAGATCTTTCATGTATTAAGTCACTCTTTCCGTGCCCACGATAGCCAGGGTGAAGTTACAGGCCTGGAATTTCATTCATGTCGCTCATATGTGTGGCAGAAAGTCTAGTACTTGAACCATCACCTATTGTTTTTAGGCCGATTAGCTGGAAACTGGATCAGAAGCAGGAGAACCCGGACTTGAACCAGGCAACCCAGGTGAGAGCAGAACTTCCCAAGCAGAAGTTTGACCCATTGCGCCTCTGAAGACCTGGAAAAATCTCAGTAACTTTGAAGGGAAATAGCCAGTCAACACGAATGTCAGAATTGTGAAATGAAGAAGAAGAAGGAGGAGGAGAAAGATAATTCATAGAAAAATTCATCCTGTTCTGGGAGATGGAGAAAAGGATCTTAAGAACATGGGTAAGTCATAAAATCTCGGTAAAGAAATAAGTTTTGAAAAATGAAAATATCCAATTTTTAGAAAAAAAAATGGGTTTCTAGAATAGCAGAAATAAAAACATTAATAGAAAAATAAAAACAATAAAACGAGAGGAACCAACAGAAAATATTCAATCTGAGCAACAGAGAGAATAAATCATTGAAAAAGAAAAAGAAGACAGAGCCTCAGCCAGCTCCAGAGCAATCCTTAGAGTCTGATATTCACGCTATCAGGGTCTGAACAGAGAAGGGGAAGAATGTGACGCAAACAAAACAGAAATGCTGCCTCAATATTTTGGAAAGTAGGTAAAATTTGATAAAAGTTCTCTCTTTGTAGAATCAAGAAGTCCAGTGAACTCAAAAAAACGGGTAAGTATAAAAATTCTACACCATGAGCATCATCAGAAAACAGATGAATCCTTTTCTTAAAATGATGAATCTATAATTATGGTGATTTTAAGACTTTAATTTTTTAAACTTCATTTTCACTTGAAAGACAGATTTGACAGAGAGAGAAGGAGAGAGAGCAAGAGGTCCTGTTTGGTTTGATTTACTCACCACATGGCTGCAACAGCTAGAAGCAAGCCTGCCTGAAGCCAGGAGCTTCTTGCCATAGCTCCCTCATGTGAGAAGGGCACCAAGTACTTGGGCCATTCTCTGCTGCTTTCCCAGGTCACACGCAGGGAACGGGGTCAGAGTAGAACAGGTGGCACTCAAAGCAGCACTAGTCGGATGCCAGTGCTGTAGCTGGAGGATCAGCTTGTTATGCCACTACTCAGGCCCCAAGAATTTTTTTTTAAATGGGGTGAAGAAAACAAACTTATCCTCTGTAATAAAAACCTGAGGTTTCTTTGAGATCAACACAGAGACGAAAATACAGAATATGTTTTCCAATGTAGCATTCAGTCTTGTCTAAATCTGTAGGATTCTATTTTTTGTCAAAAACTTAATGAGTATGTATTTCATGCAGGGCTCTGACATTATAAATTCTTATTTTGTATTTGATGATCATATTGAGAAGTGATGCTCTACTATCTAACTGTGCTCTCTGACAGTATCTATTGAAGAGATAAACGTTGAGATTTCAGAGTCACAGAATGAATCAGATATCCTAAAATACTCGTGATGCAGTATACGTTATATCGCTTCTCAGCATTTTTGGTATTTTGCATGCTAACAGCAAAGGCCCCACAAACACGGATCACATACAGGGAATGCAAACTATGGATCTCTTATTCTTATATTACTCATGAGTGGCACAGAAAAAGAATCACCCTGTTAAGAACAGTTTTGCACTGGTTGATAATAACTTATTAGAGCAGTAAAAATTTCCTTCTATGTTTTTCTCTATTTCCTTCTGTGATTCAGATGTAGAACCCATATTTTGTTGTCTGAGGAGAATATAGAAAATTGAAATAATTCCAGGAGAAAAGAAGGATTTTTTAAAAGGATTTAAACGGTTAGTCTGTCTTTAAAACAAACTTGTATCTTTAATTGTTTCCTTACAAAAACAAATTGGGAGATGGGCACTAATATTGTGAGGAAATAAGAGAGGAAGTAGCCTGTTTTTCAAAGTCTCCCTGCCGCATGGCTGCTGCTGTGTGCTTTTTGTCTCGATGGTTTCCTGAGTGTGAGCAGAAAACACTTGTCTCACAATATGACTTGAGCCCTCTCTAGCCTCTCTCCCCGTTTAGGCTGGTCATTGGGGGGACCTACCAGATGGGCAGAACCCTTTCAAGTCCCTTACTGCTTCCGTATCCCTTCAACACCTTCTGATGTCCAGAGGGGTTTTCAAAGGTTCTAATGTTACTGGCGCGATTCAGCAAGCCCTTTGAATTGTGTTCAGGAAGGGAACAAGATTCTCTTCCTGACTCTCCTAGGAATTCACCTTTCCTGCCTAAGAATGCAGACAAAAACACCAAAATATCACTTCCAGTGAATTCAACAAAATAATCGTAATGGAGTTAAACGCTCTCTTGTCAAAGCCTTGATTGGTAACAATAACACAGGAATGGACAAGTAGGCCATTCCTTCATTTTGTGAGACAACTTACTTCCCTAAGATTCTTTGGTATATAACCATATAAATGTGGAGGGAACAAAATTAATAGCAGGTTAAAAAAAGAATTCAATGCGGATATTAATAGCACCTGGCATTCAAAATACTTCTGCTTGCGTAACCAGCATAATCATTAAGCTACAGAAAAAAATTAGCTCCCTGAGTCTTTTTCCATTTATAATTTTCTCTGTAAGAGTGCCAGACAATCATTATTTTTAGCACATTCTGGTCCAAAAGATACAAGCCTTCCCAGCACACCATATTGACTAAGGGGTCCGGTGATTTTCGTTGTTTCCTACCACCAAGCTTGTTGTTTTCTCATCTGTTCTCCACCACCAAGTATGGTCTTTGACACAGTGGACACTGATAGCTCTCAACTCCCAATCTCTAGTTTGACTCCGCTAGTAGGAGAGCCACACTGGGCATTAAAGAGGAGAGCACACAGGACATTAAAGAGGAGAGCACACAGGACATTGAAGAGGAGAGCACACAGGACATTGAAGAGGAGAGCACACAGGACATTGAAGAGGAGAGCACACAGGGCATTGAAGAGGAGAGCACACAGGGCATTGAAGAGGAGAGCACACAGGGCATTGAAGAGGAGAGCACACAGGACATTGAAGAGGAGAGCACACAGGACATTGAAGAGGAGAGCACACAGGACATTGAAGAGGAGAGCACACAGGACATTGAAGAGATATTGAGCACACAGGGCATTGAAGAGGAGAGCACACAGGACATTGAAGAGGAGAGCACACAGGGCATTGAAGAGGAGAGCACACAGGGCATTGAAGAGGAGAGCACACAGGACATTGAAGAGGAGAGCACACAGGACATTGAAGAGGAGAGCACACAGGACATTGAAGAGGAGAGCACACAGGACATTGAAGAGATATTGAGCACACAGGGCATTGAAGAGGAGAGCACACAGGACATTGAAGAGGAGAGCACACAGGGCATTGAAGAGGAGAGCACACAGGACATTGAAGAGGAGAGCACACAGGGCATTGAAGAGGAGAGCACACAGGGCATTGAAGAGGAGAGCACACAGGACATTGAAGAGGAGAGCACACAGGACATTGAAGAGGAGAGCACACAGGACATTGAAGAGGAGAGCACACAGGACATTGAAGAGGAGAGCACACAGGGCATTGAAGAGGAGAGCACACAGGGCATTGAAGAGGAGAGCACACAGGACATTGAAGAGGAGAGCACACAGGGCATTGAAGAGGAGAGCACACAGGGCATTGAAGAGGAGAGCACACAGGGCATTGAAGAGGAGAGCACACAGGGCATTGAAGAGGAGAGCACACAGGGCATTGAAGAGGAGAGCACACAGGGCATTGAAGAGGAGAGCACACAGGGCATTGAAGAGGAGAGCACACAGGGCATTGAAGAGGAGAGCACACAGGGCATTGAAGAGGAGAGCACACAGGGCATTGAAGAGGAGAGCACACAGGGCATTGAAGAGGAGAGCACACAGGGCATTGAAGAGGAGAGCACACAGGGCATTGAAGAGGAGAGCACACAGGACATTGAAGAGGAGAGCACACAGGGCATTGAAGAGATATTGAGCATGGAAGGAAAATGGGAGTATACATTCTCTTTGTCCCGCCCTGCCTGTTGGGGGCAACAGAAGAGCTACCTTTGCATGTTCCTGGGGCTCACCCCTGTCAGACAACCCTTCTTCCAGGTTGCAAGCTGTAGTTAAGATCTTCTGTGCTTGTCTGTTCAGGCTAAAGCAAATCATACATCTCCCCCATCATTGTGTCATTGTGTCATAGCCCAGGCCAACATAACCTTTTCCCTGTACCAGCTGTCACTGGCAGCTACTGCGACATAGCCCTGCCAGGTAGGGCCTCAGCTTTAGTTTTAGTGTGCACTGGGGAGTGGTATTCAGTGGTGGTCAATGCTAACTAGCTCAGCTCAGGTCTCCCACATGGACTGCTGCATTGGTCTGAGCCTTAAAGGTCTTCCTATTCCCCTTCCAAACCGCTGGGTCTCAGCCCCCTTGCTTACCTGCCAGTACAGTGTCCTTGTCAATGGAAGTCCTTCAGTAGTCGTTCATTACCTGCAACATAGTCCCTCAGCAGTCCTCCCTCCCACACATCTCCTCACCCCCTTCCCTGGGCAAGCTGCCTCCACCTTCTGCTATGATATCAGATGTCTTCAGCAGTCCCTATTGAACTGCCATATTTTCTATGTACTTCTGCGTATGCCATCCCTTGCTCCATCTAAGCCACTGAGGATCCTCTGATCTGCAGGAACAATAGCCTTGTCAATGCAGTTGCCTCAGAGATCACTCCTCACCTGGACAAAAGCCCTCAGGTCCCCTCACACCCTCACCTGTGCCACTCCCCAGATCCCTTGCAAGTCAACACCCCCTAAGCTCTAGGGCCATGGACCCAGTTCCCACCAGCCACCTTCTGAGGCTCACTGGCCCAGCACCCACCATGCACACAAGCAAAGGACTCACGTCAGGCAGCCTTGTTCCTGCCAGCCCCTCTCCGGGGCTTCCTCGCCTGACTCTGTGTACGTGGTGGCAACAAATTTCTTAAATACTTACCTTTAATATAATCAGGCTTTGAATACATACTGTTTTGAACACTTCTAGAAAGAGTGAGAATTATATTTGTCTAGTCCAACTCCCGAACTTCTGAGCTAGTCCTAAAAAAGAACGCAGTCAGCATGGTGAAGTATTCTGCCATTTCCATATCTCTAGGGCACTGATATTTTGTCCTCTTCTGTAGAGAGGAGAATGGGCTAACCTTAAAGGCATGAGTCTTCTACTGGCAAGATATGTTCTGTTTCCTTTTTCTAGTGGAATCAGCAATCTCTCTTTCTCCTATACTCATTTTCAAAAGTAGGAAACCCAATATTGTGGCACAACTATATTCCATACTTATGAATATTTATTTTGAGGAGAAAGCTGGAAACTGAAAGAACAATTCATGTTTTTTTTTCTAAAGGTTTATTTTATTTCTGTTTCTAAAAGTTTGTTTTATTTTTATTGGAAAGTCAGATATATAGAGAGTAGGAGACACAGGAAGATCTTCCATCAGGTGATTCACTCCCCAAGTGGCTACAATGACCAGAGCTGAGCCAATTCGAACCCTAGAGCCCAGAGCCTCTTCTGGGTCCCCCATGTGGGTACAGGGTCCCAAGGCTTTGGGCTGTCCCTACTGCCTTCCCAGGCCACAAGCAGGGAGCTGGATAGTAAGCAGGGAGGCCAGTATACAAACCAGCACCCATGTGGGATTCTGGCAGGTGTAAGGAGAGGACTTTAGCTACTAGGATGTTACACCAGGCCCTAACCTTTGTTTTGAAATCAGTTCTCCATAAGATTAAGTGCAGGACCCAGCCTCCTGTCTGTTTCCTTTAGTGCAAAGTGTCTCTGCCCTTTGTATAGAGGAATTCACTGACTTGAGAGAGGGGGCACAGCTGATCCTAAAATGTTTTGATCAAAAACTGCCTGTTCTGCAGGTAGGAATATGGTGGCCACTGTTGACTGGAGGACTTGCAGGAAACTATGTAATTACTACATTCATGTGCAACCCCTCCCCCCACCAAACCAACTGGAGCCCACCTGACCATCTCAATTCCCTAAAGAGCGCAGAATCATTACCCAATCAAAGCAAAGCCATGAGCTTCACTGACCAGCCAGGAACTTTCACATGAGGTAATCCTGCACCTCTCTGACCCAATCTCAATCTAGTAAGACCCTCTGCTCCTAAGTCCTTGGGGAACCTGGAAATGAAGCAATAGCTGCCTGGCTCCTTGGTCTGTGCTTTGCAATCCATACCTACTTTCTACCACGACCCTGAGGTCAGTGACTGATTTTCTGACATCAGGAGAGTGGAACCAGTTTAGGGTTTCCACAGCAATACTTCCAGGCTGTTTGGGGTGTTGTTTGGCAACAGTTCGTCCTAGTACACTCATAAATTTGCCAAGAAAAAATGATCAGCAGGGATGTTTTAAGCTATTCAATTTTTTGAAGGTCCATCGGATTGAATGTCTTTCTTTTTGAGTTCACACCAAGCTTTTGGTATTCTGGATACTGTATGGTAAAGAAAAACCTGCATCTTTCATTTCATAGCTGCTGATAAGTATATACTTATCTTTGCCTCCGTGAGGCTTACTGGAGACTGCACCCCATTTCATACAGAATTCAGATACATTAAAGACAGATATTGTCACCACCCCATCAAAAAGTCCTTAGATCATGCTACAGTGTTTAGCACTCAGTAAATAATAAATATTTGTTGAACATACAGTTAACTAATGATCATATACTAACATGTTGTGAATTGGGGAATCTGCCAACTTTTGTAGTAAAATCTGAAAGTTTGGTAATAGGAAAAGATGTTATGACTATTTTAGGAAATTTAGCAATGATAAATTCTTTAATTCAAAAGCAGTGTAATACACTGATTATCAGAAACAAGGTCACATACCATGTATTTTGGAGCAAAAGATAAAGATAGGGTTGAGATGAGGAATAAAACCAAAAATATGCTGAACTACTTTGAGAATTTGATTGACGTTCAAATATATATTGTCTGGAATGGATCCACAATTTGGAAAACCAATCACTACTTTTTTTCTTTTTACCATTCGGAAATAGCCCCTTATCTTTGTCATGGATCTTATAGTTAACCTATAACAGATATTTCTCAGATAAAGGAGACAACCACATCCCAGGTGCAGACCCCACTCAATTATTTATTTAGAAGGGACAAAAGTTGCTGAAGTGCCACCCTACCCCCAGAACTCTAATGTGGGGGAGTCTGTGTTCTTTAAAGCAATTTTGCTTTCTCTAAACTCCTTCGTCTGCTTCTGCTTACAGAGGTGTCAACTCCAAGGGCTTTGCTGACTCACCTCAGGTTTGCAGAGGTCATCATCAGAATCTGGGAACCTCTGGGAAACTTCGCCCAGGATCATTAGGGCCAAATGGGGCCTGGGGAAATAGATCCGAACATGAGCTTGTGGAGAGAGATCAGCTCTGATTAAGCCATAGATGTGACCATGATGACTGCTGCTGATGCGACTGCTACAATCTCTACTTTTGGTGAACTATGGCTGGACACCAGTGGAAAGGAATGCACTGAGGGGCACTTGTCCCTTGCTCTGGGATATGTCCAAGGCTTGGCAGTTTTTACTTCAGCCCATGCATAATGTGCTTTGGAAGGAGCGAATGATGCCACCAATACTGAGATCCCTGCCACTCATGTGGGAGACTAAGAAGGAGTTAAAACAAAACGACTTGGGCAGTGTCAACTGAGTTAATGTGCTAGAATATGTCACAGCTCCTTTTCCCCGACCTGCTTATGATGAACTTTCTCAGGAAGTCAGTTATTGCTGGGTTATTGTAAGAAGACGCTTCAATGTCTGTATGACGAAGCAGCAATATTTTCACTCCATTTCTTTTTTTTAAGATTTATTTTATTTTTATTGGAAGGTCATATATACAGACAAGAGAGACAGAGAGGAAGGTCTTCTGTCTGTTTATTCACTCTTCAAATGGCCTCAATTTCTGGAGCTGCACCGATCCTAAGCCAAGAGCCAGGAGCTTCTTCCAGGTTTCCCACATGGGTACAGGGTCCCAAGGCTTTGGGCCATCCTCAACTGCTTTCCCGGACCACAAGCAGGGAGCTGAATGGGAAGCAGGGCGATGGGGATTAGAACTGGCACCCATATAGGATCCTGGTACGTGCAAAGCAAGTGTTTCAGCCACTACTAGGCTACACTGTGCCAGACCCTTCACTCTATTTCTAATCCTCTATTCCCTTCTCTCTCCTAAGCTTTAGATTAATAATTATGCTCAAATGACATACGACATAGGCAGATGGTGAACCGTTGAATCTACAAAGGGAAGAAAGATAGTCTGTCAAAAGAATTATAACTTTTATCAGGCTGTACTGGTCAAAGTCAGTACAGTAGGGATGTGGCTGTTTGTTAAGGGAAAAGATATTTGAACAGATGAGGTCAAACGATTGATTTGAAAAATACTTCTGCCATAGGTCCAGGGAATTTTTCTTGTAAGGTTTACTTATTCATATGAAAAACAAAATTACTGAAAATTACATTCAGAGAAAGAGGTCTTCCATCTGTTGGTTTCCTTCCCACATAATCACAATGGCCAGGGCTGAGCCAGACCAAAGCCAACAGACAGCAACTTTATCCAGCTCTTCTGTGTCCATGGCAGAAGTCCAAATACTTGGGTCTTCTACTGATTTTCTCAGCTCGTTAACAGGGAGTTAGATCCAAAGTTGAGTAGTCAGGACACAAATTAGAATGCCTAAGGGATGTTAGCATAGCAAGCAGTGGCTTTATCCACATGACACAATAGACCAGGAAATGGGCCTAACACTAAGAAGATTTCTGCTGAAACTTGGGGAAGCGATAATCATACAAATGAGGGAAGAAAGATCATGGCTGCCTCTGATTCAGTGCAAGAAGGAACAGAAGGATTCAGAGAAGCATGCATATTCAAATGACATGTCATGCACAGTGAGAATACCCACAAGTGGGCTATGTTCTGTGAAGGAACCTGTAGGACAGCTTGTTTACTACGTAGAGGTGGTATGCTTGTAGGAGGAAACTGACAGTATTCCAGAAGCTCAATGATAGCTGTATTCTGTAGACCAGAGCTGATGGGAAGAGATAATGTAACAGCATTTCTTTGTTGGCGGCATTAGGACTGATTGAATCCCAAAACAAGAGAGATGAGAAATTGTTTAACCGCCAGTGCCCAGGTGGGCTCAGGGACTGGCACAGAGGGGTCCTGTTTTTACAGGCTGTGGAAACAAGAATTGCTGTCTCTAGGCAACAAGATGGATGGGCAGCCAATCAAAATAAATGAAGAGCAGATGATCAAGACACTGCTATTAGTGATATGATGCCTTTCTGGATTTGAATCATTTTTCAGATCCAAACATCGCTGATTAAAGAAGAGTGACGGGGGAATGTTGTGATGAAATGACAAAGACCTTATCAATATTTTGATAATGTCAAGAGTTCTTTTGGGAAAAAGTCCAATAAAGCATACCAAGTAATATGAGGCATCCTCATAAACCCCATTTGGGTGGCTTTTTTGGAGGCCAGATTAATGCAATTTTTCCAAAGGTCCAGATCATAGTGCATTCAATATATCCACCAAGTATATAGGTTATGACTCTCAATGTATAATTAAAATGGTCATACTTGAGACCTCAAAAATGACCTCCTTGGTTTTCTTGGAATGTGTAGCAAGAGTAATCCTAATGAGAAGGAACCCAAGCAAGAAAGCTAGCAAACTCTGCCCCTTTTTAAGATTTATTTATTTTTATTGGAAAGTCAGGTATATATAGAGAGGGGAAGAGACAGAGAGGAAGATTTTTCGTCTGATGATTCACTCCCCAAGTGACCACAATGGGCAGAGCTGAGCCAAACCAAACCCAGGAGCCAGGAGCTTCTTCCGGCTCTTCCACATGGGTGCAGGGTCCCAAGGCTTTGGGCCTTCCTCAGCTGCTTTCCCAGGTCACAATCAGGAAGCTGGATGGGAAGCAGCGCGGCCGGGACATGAACCGGTGCCCATATGATATCCTGGTGCGTTCAAGGTGAGGACTTCAGCCGGTAGGCCACCACGCTGAGGCAAACTCTGCCTTTTAAATAAATAGCATAAATCTTAAACAGAAAAGGAAAGAAAGCATCACCCTTGCTGATTTCATGTTCTTTACCTCCATAAGTGTGAGAACACGAATGTCTGCTGTTTTAAGACATGCTGTTGGCCATGATTGTTGCAGCAGCTCCAGGAAAGCAGTACATTAGGGGACAAAGAGGTCTAAGGAAGAGGTATACAGATACACCAAGAGAAGAAAACAAATGTTTAAACATTTTTTTTGTAGTTCACGGTAATACTTAAAAGAAGATATTCACATATAGAAAAACCTTAAATCGTACGATGTTATTAACCAGGATATTAACCAGGTTGTAACTATCTTACTTGTTTAGTGTGTCAGCCTTATTATTGTCTACAAATAACAAATGTTAATTTAAAGTGTTAAAAACTGAAAGTGTCAAATAACTTGGATGTGAGATGTAAAATTATAAAATCAAAACTCTTGATTGGCTTCATCATACATTAAATTCATATTTATGTGCAAGCACAGATGAACAGGTCTTTACAGCAAGAAGCACACACAGATTTTGACCCAGCGAGTGAGGCCACATTGTACAGCTGTTAGTTCATTGATATTTTGCTTTGGGGTTTGGTTGGAAAAGTGTGTGTAATAAAAGTTCAGATACATTTGGTGTCTATTATTCATAAAAATCAGCCAATGTTGTGGAAGAATTACAGCTTGTGCCCAGTTTTATGGTCATTGTTTAGTCTACCAGGTTTCAAGTTAAAAATAGTTTCATTTTGCTCTATATACTAGCATGCAGTTATTGCTTACGAATCTAGCACTGTTGTAAATAATACCTCTGTACAAGACAAGGTTTCATAAGCACAACTGGAGAAATTTATTTGAAAAAAAATAGAGAGAGAGAGAAGAGACAGAGGAAGACAATCCATCAGTGGATTTGCTTCCCAAATGCACACCACAGTTGGGGCCAGGCTCAGATGGAGCCAAGAGCCTGGAATTCAGTGCCGATCTCCCAAGTGGGGGGCACAGACCCAATCCCTTTAGCTGCCTCCCAGAGAGCACATTTTCAAAGAACTTGAATCAGATGCTGAGCTGACACCTGAACTGCCCACTCCAACATGGAAAGTGGGCACCACAAATGGCATTAAAGCAATGTGGCAAATACTCAGGCTCAATAAATAAAAATTTAAAAGCACAGTGAAGAGTGAAGAAGATAAAAGATTAACATTAAGATGCCTATGGTTGTACAAGAAATTTTCTTACAAAGTCAGATATAGGCAAACTAGGCTTTAGAAAAATTAGGAAGAAGTTATAGGAGAAAGATAAGAACTAAATGTGCTCACTAATTTCCTACAAAGAAAATGGAAAGTTTTTAAAACCATGCACACTACATGGAGTGGGGTCTAAAGTCATATCATAATTATAATTACATAACCCAGTTCAAGTGAAGAGGGAACTTCAGATATGTATAAATTTCACATGGTGATCCTTCAAATTATTGACTTCTGAATACATTCTATTGAGCATTAGATCTAAGAAGTCTCTTTGAATAAATAATTCACATAATAATATTTAAATGCAGTACAAGTTAGGCATGCACTGCTTGACTTAACATTTTACATTATATAGCAGAGACAGTTGCATGTATATTTGAATGTTTTGGTAAGTGTTTTGAAGCTAGTGTAATTCAAGTTCTTGATGTTTTAATGACATTCGATACACATTATACTCAGAAAAACTTTCAACATTAAATGTATTTGTTCTTCACCAGCTCATCTCCCTGGCCCTTGCATCTATGGTTTCACTTTCTCTTCAACTGCACTAAAGCAAAACATCTGGCCTTTATACTCAAAAGATTTGATATTTTAGTTCTGATCCTCCCAAAACCACTCCCTTAGTTCTCTACTATAGAAACTCTGAACTTTCCCAGGAGGGAGCAGAGGTTTAACAGAGTCCCCTGCAGTCAAACAGAAGCAGAGGCTAATGCCCGAGTCCTTCAAGAGGAACTACAAACCAAGAACTTGGTAAGAGGCAGCAACCCAGTACGCAACATGACTATTTATAGCTATTCTTTATCACCATATATTTGCCTCTTTAGTTAATCAAAAATGGATAATGACTCTTTCACATAATGCAACTCAGCACAATAAGGTGGAAGAAGGAATAAGAACCTATTCAAATTTTTGGTCTTCTACAGTAATGGGAAGAAATGGAGCAGGTGAAATAAGCATTAAATAATTCAACCACTTGTGCAGACATCAGTCAGTTGTCTTCATTGTACCATCACGTCATCCACTTAGGACACAAGGTTATTTAGCCCAGTCATAGAATGATTTCTAATAATTCAATTCTTCCAGTGACTCTCCACTTAGCATACAGGCATCTCTTTTCCTATCAGATCCAAAATCGGCATTTTGACCAATTTAAAAATTCACCAACCCCAAGCCCCAAATGATATGTCTGCACTGAACTGCACTCCGACTTCTAACATTAGCTTTGTATTTATTGTGTAATTTTCAGGAATATTTTCATCATTTTTCCAATGCAAAAACTGTTTCTGCTTTGCTATTTGCATATTTGATCTTTCCTATCATTTCTATTTATTTCATATAGATGTGTTGCACTAATCCTCTAATGTCAATACTGGTGTCAATGTCTTAACTGAGAAATGAATCCTAGTTTCATCACTAACTTTATCAGTTGGAATAAAACTTGTTGATTGTGATTTACAGCTTAACACTGGTTGAGTATACCAATTATAGTCCTTGGAAATGTGTGTAAAGCTTCTTTCACATGTACCCAATAATTCTAGAGAGATTATTCCAAAGAAGCAAAAATTACCTTCATCATTGGTCTTGCAAGAAAACAAACAGAAGTGGATTAACATAATTGCTTCATCAACAACATTTAGCCAAAAGCTTCCAAGAGTGTAGAATTAATCATCTTATTGTAAGATTCATTAAAAAGTAATGGGCTGAGAGAACACTGAACAGCTGGGAATAATTTTGTTCCATTAAAAATAAAAATAAATACACCTTGTGAAACACTATTTGGCAATATTTTGCTGCATGCCTTGTCTTAAAAACAAGAATTCTGTTCACAACTCGTGCACTGTGTGACTCAGTCATATTTCCAGTTATCTGAAGTTTGTGAACAAAAAGATTGAGACATGATGCTCCTGTTCATACCATTACTTGCCTGCAAAGAACTTCTTAGCTCTGGTGAATGTTCAGTAAAACTGTAAAAACTCTTACTGTTCTTGACTGTGAAAGAATTACATTTTTCTGTGTAATATTTTCACTGTTTGGGGAAGCTAGACTCTGACTAGTAATTTATGACTTGAAAGTTTAAAATATTCTTACAGAACTTATTTTTGAGATAAAACTAAATAATTACAAATGAAGTGTCCTTCATGGGGTAGATAACATTATCAATGTCAGTACGATGCTAGTTATAATTGCTTTTAACATTTAACTCACTGTTTTTAGGCCACCATTAGTATTTGTTTCCTGAAGACAAATACCAAACCATTTCTTGTGGATGTACTCTCGCATTACTCAAGACTCATTGCTGCTTTGGGATGTGTTGGGCAATTGTGACTGGACGTCAAATTGACAAAGACATTTGGAGATGGATATTTCCATTTTTCCCATTTTTATTGCAACTATGCATACTCAGTAATCACTGGTTTTGAGTCGCAGTTGGCTTCCCAAGCTAATCCTTTTCATACACTTAAGGACTAGCATTTTAAAATGATGTTTGGTATTAATGCCTGACAACGTCCAAACTACATTGTTAGATTCTAATTACTACTGGTTTTCTTTATCTACATGAGATATTAGAGGTAATAACAGCAACAGCAACTATCACTAATAATTTATTAATATGTACTAACCAGACACTAAGAACTCTTATCCTAATTTTCTTCCCATTTCCAGCCTTTAAAACATCTCCTCCTTTGTTCATAAAGCTTGTTTTCCCAGCTTGCATGCTCACTAAGACCAAAGTTTAATATGTATCCAATAGCCATCTTTGTCAGGGAAAATAGGGGACCACCCACCACTTCCCTTGAACATTTATCCCACCCATGCTTAGTGCTTAGTAAATATTCTTTTAACATAAAAGAGGAAAAAGTAAAGTCTCCTCCTAAGGAACAGCACAGATTCATATTGTATTATTATTATTGAGTCTAGAAGGTTAGTTTGGAGTGTTACAGGAACAGTCCAGGGTTTTAGTAAGAATCAGCTAAGAAGTCTTTAACCCTAACCAGATACACTGCTTCAGATTGCGAAGTCAAGGGCAGAACAAAAGCTCTGAACAAGTCAAGTTTGTCTCAGGCGGAGTCTCCTGAAGAGTGATCTGGAAGGCGCTCACTTGTGGAAGATGCTTTGTTAAAGAATAATAAAATAATAAACCTATGGCTTCTATTAGTATTGTGCCAAAATATTTTGACAAGATATCAGAATTTGACCCGTTGAGAAGTGATGGGTTTTCTCAATCATTCACTCCCTGTAATCTTTTATGTAGGTTAAAAGGACCAGAGCAAAACTTAGGGTAAAGCAAGCATTTTTCAGCATATTGCATGCTCTGGCAGAGATAGTTAAGGAAGTATTCATCTAGGGCTTCTGCTTCTAAATCCTTGTTGGCTCCCTAATGCAGTGTGTTCAATATTACAAAAGACCTGTGCTAATTTCTTCAGGCTATTGATAAGAAACACATTTTGTTTGTAAAGCTATGAGGTAGCAGGTACAATGCACAGTGACCCAGAGTAAATCTCACATTTTTGATTCATTGAAAATGACTAATAATGCACAACTTTGATAATGCTCTATGAGGTAAATCAAGAAATTTATAATGTTTTTGTAAACGCTAATTCAAAACTGCCAGATATTGGAATGAACTGTTAACATGATGGTTAACATGCAGCTTGAAACAGCTGCCTCCCGTATCAGAGAGCTTGGGTTGAAGTCCCGATGAAGCACTTCACTCTGGCTTCTTGCTGATATGCACCCTGGAGGATATCAGGTGGTAACTAAAGTGGGTGGCTCACCCAAATAGAGATCTGGATGGAGTTCCTGGCTCCCAGCTCATCTGGGCCAACCTCAGCTGTTTAAAAATGCGCTTAATAGAGGGTTATAATGTAACCTACGCAATTTCATGAAGATTAAAGTCAACGTCTTGAGTCCCCCACACAATGTTATTTGAATATCTTCTATTTGATACTGAAATTCGAAAAAAAAAGAAAAGGTGTGTTAGCAAATTTGGTTCTTAAACAGAGACTGAAATAGTTTGGCATAAGTTATTCACAAATATGAGGGTGCATTTTCAAAATACATTTGTTAAATTGATGTTTTCTTATGTTCTGTTGACAAAATTAGTGTCAGATTCATTGTCAATTACTTTCTTTTTTTAGTATATATGAACTGAACTTTACTTAGATCTTACATTTATGCTTTTTATGATGTATTTCCATTTGTATATGGGAAATTTTTGCATTCATTTGCAGCTACTGCCTTTATATGAAGCAGGATACTATTAATTAAAATTAACATGTTCACATTATTGTTAATCAAATTAATATCTTTTGTGTATCTAGCACTTTGTGGTTTATAAATTTTTTTGATGTATATTTTCTTGATGGCAATGCAGTTTTTATTCACATATCAATACTTTTCAAGTAATGACATTTTCTAAAAAAATCAGTATGATTACTTAATACATACATTACTTAATTTCTTTTTCTCAAAAGCTTTCTTTAAGACTAATTATTGTAAACCAATACACAGTTTTTGCGTTTTGATACATTTTCGCGTGTCTTGGGAGAGAGAGAGGGAGATAGAGATAGATCTTTTCTCATAACAGTTTGATGCTAGAAGCCTGGTACTCAGGCTGAGTCTCATACACGCATGTGAGGGGCCGATTTACTTGAGCTATCACTAGCTACTTGCTAGATGTGCATTAGCAAAAAACTGAATCAGAAACAGAGATACAAATTCTCAAACTAACCATCTGATATAGGATGTGGAAGTTCCAAGCGGTGACTTAACTGCCGTGCCAAATGCCCACCTCACACCATAACATCTTAAAATCAAGTACAGATGGTGCTATTTAAGTTGACTCTCTACCCAGCACTACAGAATTAGTAAGACTTCCATTTTTCTCACTTAAGTCACAATGAAATCATGCCATAATATGAATTTGAAGTCTTCGTAATTGAGTGAGACTCTCAATGGATTGTTGGTGTTGCTAAGGTTATTACATGTCACACTCTAGTTACTTTCTCCAAGAACAGATATTCAGTCTGTCTCAGGATACAAAAACTCAGACAAACGAAGAATGCAGCTGTGTGCACCATGGTTTTCTCCAGCAGGACCCTCCAGGAGGAAACCTAGTGTGTTTAGTTTCCAGGGCCTCTTCCACAAGGTGTGTCACATGGTAAGCATCACTGTTCTATGTGTGGCCCAGGCGAAACCAAACTCTATCCTTTCAGTTTCTTTGTTTGCTGAGCAACGCTACCCACCAAGTACCCCATGATAATCTTTGGCCCGTGAAACATGCCTAACTCTGCCTGTTTCTTTCAACCCAGTGGTGACAGCTTCCAGCTGCTCACCTGATCAATCATACCTGTCATGAGCCTGCATGTCTACGGCGTGATTGCTTTTGTTTGTTTGTTTTCTTAGCTCGCTCCACGGTTTCACTGGCAGGCTTCCTTACTTGTCCATTAAAAAGCCAAATGTGAAAGTCGCAAACCACACCATCTGGGAGCAAGGGAATGGGTCTGGCACATCTCACAGGCCTTGATTGTATCAAAACTCCTGGAGGTTGTACAGATTTTCCTCCTTGCAGACATGTTTTGGCTGCAGTCGGTGGTGATGAAGGAGGAGAGGTGTTTCTCTGCTTTGATTCTTTGGTTTTGTTTTTCATATCTTTTGTATAACTTTAACATGAGTTGGATAATAGAAGAAAATGTAAGATTTTTTTAGAAGATTCTTCCTCTAAGGAAATAAATATCTACTTTGACTGTTCAAATACTTAGCTGGATCTCTATGGACCTGTGACTACTAACAAACCTTTTTGCAAACCGTCAGGGGCCTACTTTGGCTCCTGGAAGGAAAGTATTACAGTCTATATTTATTTATTAACTGATCTGTGGGAGATGTGACATAAAACACTCCTCTGCTCTCTCTTTTCTAAATCTCAGAACACGAAATGCAAGAGCAAGCAGGATCTCACAGAGCTTATCATTAATACTCAGAGTGAACAGGATGTGTGAAAACAGCTGCATAAAATTTTATGTCTTTAGTGAGGAATTCAGGGGAAGTCTTTTGCAGGTGAAGCTCTTTTGTGCTTTCCTTATTTTCTCATTCTATACATCAAATCAGTTGATCAACCGATGGTTACAATGCTTTCCTCCAAGGCTCCCACAGCCCTCTGCATGATCTGATTTCTCCTTCAACAGAAGGGAAGAGCAAAGAACGATGTTCACACAACATACATGGCATGTGTAGGCTGAGGAGACAGACCACAGGAGTGGAAGCTGAGGAAGCTATAAAAAGGTCGTCAGTGAGCTGCGTATGTTTTCAACTTGCAATAGTAGACACAGAGGCTTTCATATCATCCTGAAATCGCACTTTTTCTAGATCCACTCAAACACAATCCTGGAAGTGTTTTTACGATGGAAGCAGAATATGGACGAGAATGTAAAACATGTAGGATCCAGAGGGACACAACTTAGCTAACTGAAATCCTAGCGTTCCATGTAACATGTGCAGTGTACAGAGTTGGGAGATAAAGCAATTCAAGAGCGTGTCCTTTCTTGACTAAATTGAAATAAAAAGACACAAAACTGAATACCACATACGCGTTCTGCTCTCTTGAACACTAGGTCAGACCCTGGGCAAAAGGCATATGGAGAAACTCTCAATTCCTACTGGTTTCAGCATCTCAGTCAACAGCATTTCTTAAAAACGCTCTTCTCAAACTCACTTCATTCTGGAACTCAACTCTCTGTTTCAGTATAAGGCTGCCACTGATTACATCACCATGACAGGAGAAGACGGAGGATAAGAGGGGGTCTTGTGTGTAGGTGATGAGCCCCTCAGTGAAGGGATGGCTGCTGCCCTATTATGGTGAGAGTCCATAAGAGTTATACAAGGTGATGTGTTATGTCACAATACAAAACTGAACATTTCTGAAGCTTTTAACATCCAGGATTAATGTCTCTGTGCCGTAAGCATGTATTTTAATCATTTCTACAGGATATTGTGTTCTTAGTTCCCTCGACTGCCAGAAATTCTACATAACAAAACATAGAAATGGGGTATAAAATACAAAAGCAGAGGTGGTTGACAGTATGGTATAGTGTTGTAAAATTTGTGTTTTTTTTTAAAGATTTATTTATTTTATTACAAAGTCAGATATACAGGGAGGAGGAGAGACAGAGAGGAAGATCTTCCATCCGATGTTTCACTCCCCAAGTGACCACAACAGCCGGTGGTGTGCCAATCCGAAGCCGGGAACCTGGAACCTCTTCCAGGTCTCCCATGCGGGTGCAGGGTCCCAAAGCTTTGGGCCGTCCTCAACTGCTTTCCCAGGCCACAAGCAGAGAGCTGGATGGGAAGTGGAGCTGCCGGGATTAGAACCGGTGCCCATATGGAATCCCTGCACATTCAAGACGAGGACTTTAGCCACTAGGCCACGGCACTGGGCCCGTGTTGTAAAATTTGTTTCCCTTTCCTCTTATGAACAACTTAATCATCCATCTATAAAGCATATGTACTATTACATGAGCTACTTGCAAAAATAATAATGACCATGGTGGGAGGGTTTGGGGAGGGGTGGGGAGAACCCAAGTATCTATGTAACTGTGTCACATAATACAATGTAATTACTGAAGTTAAATAATAAACAATTAAAAAAAAAAATAATAATAATGAATACAAAGGAAATACAACAACATTCAGCACCATTCAGTAACTTTATATTTAAGAAGCAGAAAGTTGAAGGAAAATAGAGAGAGAGAGAAAGAGAGAGAGAAAGAGAGAGAAAGAGAGAGAAAGAGAGAAAGGTTGGGAGAGATATGGAGAAAAAGAGAGGGTCTAGAGAGAAATTCCGTGCACTGATTCATTCACCAAGTAACTGCAAGTTTCCCAGAGCTAGAGATGAGAGTCAAGTCTTGGAACCCAATCACTGGAGACAACACTGTTACCTCTGATTTTTGTATTAGCTTAGTATCAGAGGTCAGTACCAAACTCAGGTACAAATAAAGGACGATGACGTCTTAACCAGAGTGATGACTGCCAGGTTAAATGCTTATCACTCAAAATGTTTAAATTTGTAACGATTTATTCATTTGAAAAGTAGAGTGATAAACAGGGAGAAGAGAGAAGAGAGAAGAGAGAAGAGAGAGAGAGAGAGAGAGAGAGAGAGAGAGAGAGAGAGAAGAGAGAGAGAGAAATGTATTGCTATATTGTAGCTCACTCCCCAAATGGCCCTAACAGCCAGATTTGAGCCAGGTCCAATCCAGCAGCCAAGGTTCAGATCCACATTGGTAGCAAGGGCCCAGACACTTGAATCATTTTCTACTGCCTTGTAAGGCACATAACCAGGGAGCTGAATTGGAAGCATAGTAGCAGAGATTTGATCCAACACTTCCACGTGGGAAGCTGGCATTGCATGTGAAAACTAACGTGGCTGTGTCCCAACACTTTCTCCATCCTATATACACTTAAAGAAGACCATAGGATTTGTTCATAGCATGTGTTTTGAAAGAAATTTGAAGAAAATGGCATCAGTGATTGACTACATCACTGAATCAAATACCCATCATCTGTTTCCCGTGTTAGCACTACTGTAGTAGTATAATTGGCAACATAGAGTTTTATATAAAACATTGGTTCTGGTAAGAGCCTAAGTGAAAATATTTTCTCTCGTCTTCATTGCTAGATGATAGAATTCTGCAAGGTAGCAACTTGTGTTTTTGAAGGTATTCTGTGTCCAATTATTTCCATGAGCATTGCACTTATACTATGTAACTAAGCATCACATGGTGATTATATAGACCAAGTTTCAAAGCACCATTCCTGGGCTCTTATAGGTAAGCACCTGAGCTTAGGTGAGTCATTTCCTCTATCTTCAGCTTGGTTTTCTCCCACATAAATGTACAGTTTAAAAAACAACATATATTTTCCTAAGGGACATAGGCATGGATGATTTAACATGCATGACATGGCAAGAATAATCCTGTAAATACAGTGAAAATGCAGGTAAGTATTGTGACTGTTGTCCTTTGGCCCCCTCCCCCAGTCTGCAGATGAGGCATCTGAGATTGAGACAAGATATGTATCTTGCCAGTTGTTACACAAGTAGTAAATGTTTTAGTCTGGACACGCTCCTGCCAAAGCCTTTCCATTTAAACACAACACTAAAACACCAATTCCACATTTGTTCACATTTAGTAGATCACTAATATGTTCCATGCATGAAAGCAGGCTCCAAGCATGTGAAGACCATTAAGGCGTATCTCAACAATCTAATGTTGAAGATAAAATCTTGATAGTCTCTTAGCAGTTATAAAAAGCATGAAGCAGAAGTCTCAGCAGGATTGTTCTGTGTTAGTATGGGAACTCCATCTTTTATATCCAGTTATAAGTTTTAAACTTCTAAAGCAAAGACAAAATGAGCCCATATCCAAAATGTTCATTGAAACTTTTAAAAAATCTTTTTATGTAAGCATACTGCTTGTGATACTGAGAATGAATCCTCATAATAGGTTTGTTGAACCAGGTTATGAACAGTGTGCTTAACTTTGTAAGACACAATCATTGATAAAAGGGAGGAGAATATTGAGTAGACCAATTAACCACGGGGCAAGGGAGCTCAAAGAAATAAGCAAAGGTGCTTTTTTTCTTTTAAAAAATATATTTTCATGTGAAAGGCAGATTTTACAAAGATAAATGGAGAGACAGGGTGGAGGTTTCCCATCAATAATTCACTCCCTAAATGGCTACAACAGCCAGAGTTGAGCTGATCCAAACCGAGGAGCCAGGAAGTTCTCCTGAATCTCCCATGTGGGTGCAAGGTCCCAAGGATTTAGCCATCCTTTCTCTGCCTTCCCAGGCTATAAGCAGAGCTGGATTAGAAGTAGAGCAGCCTAGTCACCATCCAATGCAGTTATGGTATGCCAACACCACAGGGTAGAGGATTAGCGTGCTGTGCCACTGCGTCAATCCCCAGGCTAACTTTCTTAGGGTCAACATTTTTATTTAAGTGGGTAATAAAAGAGTTCTGATAATTTTAAGCAAGATAGTAGACTATTAAACAGTACAGAAACAGAATGGTGGATATTTGGCTGCAAAATGGGTTGGCTTAGGAACAACTTGTCTGCAATGGGCTATACCTTAAAGTCATCCTTGCAGTAATAATACTATTCTGAAGACATCTAATGCTTATTCTAAAAGAACCACATTATTACAAAAATCCTTTCCAGTTTCTCAGGGAAAAAATGTATGAGACTAATGATTCTGGTAAAATTTTCTCTGAGCACCTTTTGGTTCCATTTTATTTCATTTTGAACTTTATTCTCCAAGTTCACAAACAGCCAGATCTGTGCTTTATCTTCTTGCTTTGGTACAATGCCTGAACACGGCCTTTCAAAATAGCTTCCTGTCTGCCTGGCTTAAAACTCACCTCTTCACTCTTGGAGCTGGGCTGCAGGGAGGATATGAAGTCAACAAACATAAGATGAAAATAAATAACCATCCAGTTTCAAAAACCCAAACCAAACCGAACAAGAAAAATGCTTGCCTCCGTCAATAATTCCAGCTCAAGTTCAGTGGTACCCAACGATGCCCCTTAGCTATCATATTATTACACTTCCTTAAGGTTGACCCTTCAAAGATTATCTTGTTTTGAAGTTACAAATATCATGCATGCTAAAGTGACTTAGGTATTATCATGTATTGATGATTCATGATGTTCTTCTGCGAAACACAAATTCAGGCGTCTAATCAATAAAATAATTTTGAGTCTTTGAACTGATTCCAGGTCAATTTTTCTTGGCAGTTTTTTGGCTTCCTGAATTATACTGACCCAAACCATGAATAATGACCTAAATTGCACAATATACAGAAACCATCTGTTCGATAGGAACAAGAGGGTGATGTCATGGGGCCATTTCTAATCTCAATTTAATGTCCTGCCAGTGCTGATGTCACTGCCTTGGCAACACATTGGCAGAGTCCAGCTTGTTAGGGATGAGTAGGTTCAGGAGGGAAATTGTGTCATTTAGTAGAGAGAGACTTCTTACGTTTCACCGACTGGAGCTGGGCAAACACGAAATAGCAAGCACAGACAGGGAAACAACAAGTGCCTGCTCAGTTGCACAGATCTGATACTCAGGGCGCACATGTAACCCTGCCACATTTGAATTTGTGAAACCCCTTGGTCTTCCATGAAGGTAGGTGGGTGCAGCACTTTTCATAGGAGTGAGATGCAGTTGCTCCCAACGAAGTTGAGAAGAATGGTTTTTGTTTAAGGGGCCATGAGCGTATTAGGAATTCAACCTGGATGAATCTGTATGATTGGTCAAGAATCTGCAAACTACAGAGCTACAGATAAATACACGTTTGTTATACTGGGGGAATCATGAAGCAAGAGTCCAGCTATGCCTAATTGGGGTCATATTTACATTTTTGGGATTCCCATCGCCACCAGCACCACCAGAAAATGACCTGGAGAACCTAGGGAAAACACAGAGGAGCACAACAAAAACGACTAAAAGTCAACATTTCATTCTCACATGAAGTTGCCTGATTAACCAGTATTGAGAAAATAGTGTTTTCTATTTGAACCTTGTGGTGTCTCAGTCTGTGATTTTCAAATAAGGTTTTAGTGCCTTTAAGCTCAGATTATGAAGCAATTTTATACTAATAAACTGCACAGGTTGGAGTGTGCATTTGTTGTCAGATCAAAGTTAAGTTGACTTAGAGAAGGTGGCTGCCAGTGGTAGCTCCACTGGGACAATATAAAGAAGTGCTAGATAATTGGTAAGTTTTCAGAAACATCAAGCAGAAATGACATTTTGAAAGGTTTTGTCATTTATACGTGAGAAAAGAAATCAGGCAGTAAATCTTTAAAAAAAGAAAAGAAAAATGGGGAGATTTCTCCATTCTAGACTAGTAATGAGAAAAAGTGCTGATGATGGAGTGATGTGCATTGCCTGCTAAAATATCATAAAAAGACTTTTAAATGTTTACTTAATCTGTACTTTTAAGTAAAAATAGTTACTTACACAGCATCATAAACCCTATGTTATGCTAACTTCAGGTCACATAGTTTTCTTTTTTTTTTTAAATATTTATTTATTTTATTACAAAGTCAGATATACAGAGAAGAGGAGAGACAGAGAGGAAGATCTTCCGTCTGATGATTCACTCCCCAAGTGAGCCGCAACAGCCGGTGCGCGCCGATCCGAAGCCTGGAACCAGGAATCTCTTCCGGGTCTCCCATGCGGGTGCAGGGTCCCAATGCATTGGGCTGTCCTCGACTGCTTTCCCAGGCCACAAGCAGGGAGCTGGATGGGAAGTGGAGCTGCCGGGATTAGAACCGGTGCCTATATGGGAGGACTTTAGCTGCTAGGCCATGCCGCCAGGCCCCGGTCACATAGTTTTCTATTGTGTTGAATAGAAAGAAAGTGTTTGCAGTCCCGAAAAAAGAGACAAAGCAACAAATTCACCTCAGTTTTTCAATGAAAAGTGTTATAATTCATTGATAATTGTGGGTGAGTAATTGATGCATTTGAAGCATGCTTTAAAGAACATACAGAAGAAAAGCCCATCTAGTATTGTGCTTTAGAACATGAAGATAATTGCTAAATGATTATAAATCAATGCCTAGACCCAGAGAAGATGGCCCAAGGAAAGAGAGTTCTCTTGATCCAGTCTGTAGTGACCATTTAATTATGTTGGCTGCTTTAAAAACATTCGAATTTTCCAATGGCAAGTGCATTTTCTGGTGATATAGAGAAACACCGATGAGTCCCAGCCAGGACACCATTACAAAGACAAAAGGCCACTGGGCTCTCCTTACAACAAACACATGTCTTCATTGATTACCTCCCCTATGTTGAATTTTCTTGCCACTCATTAGAATTTATTGACACAATTCCCCTGACAAAGAGATTATGGAAAATGTAGTCTTACATAATCTTCTTTCTTTTTCTGAAGAACTGCGTGAATTGTGTACCACAGTGGCCACTGAGGTGGAGATGATGAAGTGGAGGGAACAGGAAAGACGGTGAGGTATGAGTGCCAAATGCCCGTATCCCGACTTGAAACATACACAGGCCTTTAAATGCTTCACTTATCTCATATTGTAAACTCCAACTTGGGGAGAAATGTTCACCAGACAGGTCATAAATCATGCCCAAAGACAGGTGCAATAAATACCAATGTCAAAAGTTACAAAGTAAAATTATATTGTTTTGACAAGGCCTCCAGATGCGCTGACAACAGGGCAAGCAAATGGCCTCTTTTCTGAGAGTACACCTCCTTGATACATGGGTGGGGTGAAGGAACCCAGGCCATCGCAGGAGAATCATCACAAATTTAGATGCTTGTCATCCATACGACACTATTCTCGAAGATAATTGCAAACAATTGCTCTCCGTAGGCGATGAAATCATCACATGTTAAAAATCTGCTTGTGAACAAAGCTGTTTTAAGATGAAGGCAAACAGAGAAGCATTTAGTATTGACACAAGGGATATGCACGCTACACCATAAGACAGAAAATATTGTAAGAAAGATCTCATCTCTGCCCTATCATATAAAAACTGTTTTTCATACCATTATTTCCTAAAATCTCCTAAGGTGACCATAACAATTATTTGCATAGCATTTATATCATGCTAAGTACTCAAAGTAATCTAGGAAAGTAATATTCAATGTATAGGAGCATCTGCATGAACTACAGGTAGAAACTTCACCATTTAAAGGGAAATAAGCACAGATTTTGACATCTATACAGTCCTGGAACAAACCCCCACAGATGCATTGATCATATTTACTATTTATTGAAATATCCCAATGGCTCATCAGTAAACCATGTACTCTTATTTACCTTTTGTATAATAAAATACTTACTTAACGATACTTAAGTGAAAATACATTTCTTTTAACATTGATATTTCTTAGACAAAACGATTTTGTTGAATAAATTTGATTTAAAAAACTTGCAGCATTCTAAGTTCTGAAGGTATTGTTACAATAGGAAGTTACTGAAGTGACAGCCATCAGATAGCTGCACACAACAGTGTGTTAACCGTATTCTCCCTTTTTGCTAAATATTTCTTTCTCAATTATGATTACATGAAAACAACCAGCATTGTTTTATTTATAAACAGATTAAATGATTTAAGAAAACTTTTGTTTATATAGTATATGCTACAAATGTGCTCAGCCACCAGAATGTATACAAGGTTTTAGGTAATTAACTGGATACTTTAACTGTCTTAAGGAATTCCATCTGAATTAAATAGTTGGGATAAATTTATCAGAACATTTAATAATAATAGTTACGAGAGTATTCTCTATAACAAAAACATTGAATTTTTTAAACCAATGATTTATTTACATAGCTCCACTTGAAGAACAACCTCTGTTAGTTAGGACAAGTCATTAGAATCCATTCTCATATTTAGATACTTATCATAACCCACGTTGCATTGAATTTGCCAAATGAATATTAGCTAACAGTTTCAAATCCATGTTAGATCTAAAGAAAGTGAAAGATAGGTACATCATTTTCTCAAGAACATTTTGTCCAGGTAAGTTTGATAGACATGGGACTTCATTTGCATCTTTCAATTTTGTTGCCAGTTTAGAATCACACTATATAGAGACAAAAAATTGGCAATCAAAATAAAATGTTTCTCATTTATTTCAAAAGAAGCGAGCAGGAGAGAGGGAATAAAAGCAATCTTGAGCACTCTAGTCGTTTGTTCATTCCTCAAATGCCTGCAATTGCAGGGTCTGGGCTGAGGCCAAAACTTGCAGCACAGACTGTGACCAAGGTCTTCCTGATGGCTGGGAGGAATCCCATCACTGAAGCCATTGTCACTGCCTCTGAGGGTCTGCGCTGGCCAGAAGCTGAAGTCAGGAGCTGATCTGGAATGGAACACAGGTCTCTGAGCTAGGATATTGTCACAACCATTTCGTGAAGCTGTGCTGCCAAGAGATTTCTCAGCAGTGTAGATATTTCAGCAAAGTTTTATAGTTAACCCCAAAGTCATTTGCACAATTTTCTAGAAAAAGATCTAAGGTTACATTTTAGATTCTATTCCCCCTCTCCCCCGTTACCATCACACACACACACTTTGTAGGATCTCATTGAATTATTTTGCATTCTTCAAGTAAGTTGGAAATATCATTTCTTCTGCTGACTCTTAAGCATCCTTAGACTTGTGCCCAGGAGAGGCAAAAGTCAGGAGTGGAAGGCCTGGTAGCAGCATCCTATAAACATGGCCAGTGTGTTGCCCTGAGAAGGAATGCACCACCATAAATGAAGGCACTTGGGGGGTAAAGGTCACGGTGTGTAATTAGCACAGGCCATTTAAGAAAGAATAAGAAAATAATGTTTTACAAGCTGGCAGAAAGAGAAGCAAATAATCATTAAAATACTCCAATTGTGAGTTCCGTCAGTGTGTGTGGTTTATTTTATAAGCAACTTTCTTTACTAGTAAGAGGCAAAGCAACACAGAAAATCAAGTCCCCACTGGTATTCACTCCAGAGCCCTCCTTTTGAGCTCATCTGTATTAGGTTTATTCTCATCATTCTATCATTTCTGTTACGCTAAATCTCTTTGTGACATCAGATAAATGATAGCTAACACAAAATAAAATAGAAAAATCTCTTTAAGAAGACATGTTATGCAACACTGTATTTTGGTTTAGATGAGCAAAGCATGCTGAAACGAAAAGCATTGTTTTCATGGCAAGTTTTCATTCTGTTTTTTTTTCAAGACATTCCACTCCCCGTAAGCCTTTGCAACTCATTTGTGCACACTTGGGACAAACCAGTTGCTCATTTTCCTAACATAAGTGAGATGAACTTTGAGCTGTATGCTTAGTGTAGCAGCTGCCTTATTGTTGAGTTTAGGAAATTACTCCTGTGTAAGCACAGGTAAATTGGAGCTCATGTGAAGAGAGGCTTATTGCCTTCAGTTCATCTTTATAATCACACTTACTGTTTTGCACATGGCAAAATAGAAACATTAAAGCAAGCCTTTTAAATCTCTTGGCACTAAGGTGTAGAACAATAAATCTTCCCCATGTATATGGAGGTTGGGAGAAACCAGCAGATTAAGGTGCTCATCTATATACAAGAGGACCAAACACACATGCTAGTATTCTCTTTCAAACCCTTCACAGAATAAAATGTATGATGTATTATTCTGAAATTATCATAAGGCAATCAATCACATATTGTTGTAACTCTACACAGCTAATCAGTCCACAGAAGTTACTACTCCAGGTACAAATTACACTCTACATAGTTTTATCCGGAAACTTTTCTTGTTAGCATCATTAAATAATTTTTTAGTCAAAAGTTGCTAAAGGAAGAATTCCTGACTAGTAGGAACATTATAGACTTATCAAGATGGAAATTTCTTACTGATTCTTAGTCTTTGCTCTCTCAAGTAGGCAATAAAATGAAGAAACTGATGGAGCGAAACACGCTATCTTGGCTGCTAAATTCCAAGAAACCAATGTCATATTTAATTACTTATAGCTATTCAGCCTTATCACCTAATTTTTATTTTCATCTCCATTTTTTTTCATTTTGAAGTTCCAGGAAGATGACACATACCTGTGAGACCAGAGGGAAGGACACAGAAACCTCACTTACACGCGAACTTTCCCCTGGACCATCCCATTCCTGCCAGGGATATGGATAAATCACCAACCCTTTCCTGATTGGTGTGTTTAATTTGGCTATTGTTCATTATTTGCTACAATATTTTCTCTGCACCGGAATACCGAAACTTGTGCTCAATACTAAGAACTGAATGTTTTCGTTTTTTATGCCCTGACAGCTAAATGAAATAGAAGATGCGTGTAGTTCACTGTATTAAAGGGCTTAATTTGTGCTAAACAAAATACAGTGCAATAAATTTCATTGTGGTTTAACTCTATTAGTTCTACCTAATTAATTCTACAAGATCCCTGTCCCTGTCTCGCATGTGAATTTCATACGAAAGAAGGAATAAACCCTTGAAAGTGACCACACAAAATTGATTAGGACCACACAGACTGCCCTTTAATTATACTGCCGATACTTCATAGAGTAGCAGGTCTGCTCTCCCGAGAATGATTGTAAACTTCCTGAGGACAGGAGTTAAAAACCCCTCACATTCTAAGCCATATCCAGAGCCTAGCGTGAATCTATTGTAGGTGTTTATTGACACACGGAGCAGTGAACGTGTCTAGCCAGTGAGAACCCCCGCAAGGAGTAAGAAACAAAGACATGTGAAATTCATTCCCATACACTACTTCTTCACACACTAAAAATTATGTGGAGACTTAATCAATGATGACATTGTGTATATGGATTGGTGACCTTGCTTTTTTCACATATTCATTTACGATAGTTTCCCAATTTAATCATATCAGATATCTTAAGGGAGCTCAATATCGTCTCTAAAAATAAGTATGAGCATTTCTTCACTTTCTATTTTGCAAAATTTAGACCTACTCTTTCTCTAAGAAATAAAGTATTGTAATGATGCAAGATAATAGTTTTATTATTTCACTCTGGTTAAGGTCAAGCGTTTGACTAGTTCAGATGACAGGTTATTTCCATTTATTCTAAGTATTAGCTCAAGAGGTTTGAACAGTCTGTGTCTGCAGAGCACGGGGAGCCAAGCAGCATCTCCTGAGTCTTCTCTCCCCTTCTCTGCCCATCACAGCCACATGGCCTAGTCATTATCTTCTGCTATTTAATACCCAAGGAATTCCTGCTTGAGATCTGTCTTTCTTTGTTAATTCTTGCCCTTTGCCGTTCTCTTTAAAAGTCATAATCATCTAGAACAGCAGGTCCCTGCAGAGAACTTGAACATTTGTTTTTAATCAAAAAGCAGAGTTTATATTAAACTCAGTAAACAAAATCAAGGGACTTGTATAAATAACAATTTGTGCATATCATTTTCATTTTTGCTGACACTTTGACTCTGGTATTGATCTTTCTCCAGGTTGTGAAATTCAGGGGTCAAAGTACAAAGTTCAAAAGTGGCAATTTGCCTCAAGGTTTATTGAAAATAAAACATCAATGGAAGTCCTCAGAAGCAATTTGAGGAAATCTTTTTTTTTTTTTTTTTCTAGAAAGGATGTCATTATTTTGTTTCCAACATTAAGTCTGCTTAAAAAAATAATGAAGTCAAAAGAACTTCAAAATCATGCAGAACACAACAATTTCATTATATATGGCTTAATCCAGGCACATAAAAATTCTAAAGACAAACATTTAATTATATACTGATGATCCTTTTATCTGTTCGTCATGTAAGTATTGAAAAAGCTACATGTCTATGTCTTTTAATGTATGATGCATAGACAGAAAAGAGTTGTCAAGTGAAAGAGAACAAATTCATTTTCTTAAGAGCTGATTTTTAAAATTCTGTACCATACAGGGATAGCCATAATGCACACACACACATACACACACACACACACACACACACACACACACACACACAAACAACATTCATTTTTGTAATTGTCACTTTCCAAGTTACTATTTTGTTTTCAAGCTAGCACTTGGAATGTCTCATACTAAAACAAGTGAGTACTCTGCAGGTATAGCTGTTTTTAATTTTCAAAGATAACTAAAAACATACAGAAAAGCTGTCTGAGTTCGACTTGATATTGTTATATCTTAAGATTCCCCATGCATTTACTAGCAAGGGTCCATCCAACTTATGAGAATTTTAACAGGCCCCTAAGGTCAGACTGCAAATCGGGCCAGCAGTCAAGAACTTCAGTAATCTTTTCCCAGCGTCAGGCAGTAGATCCTGGTTCTTTTCAACCAAATTAGACATTATTTTGGATGTTTTTTCTTCCACTTATCTGCTTTCCTCCCTAATCTGTCTAAGCTTCTTTATGATTTTAAGTAAAATTTCTTTGGAGTTCTTGATTACTGAGTGACTGAGTAGAGTATACTTGAAATGTTCGTCATGTATGGAAAGGCCACACCAAATCTTTTATGTAATAAGACTCTAACAGCCAGTCTCAAGAAATATTACTACGTATGGGATGCATGGAAATGAATCTAGAAATTTAAACCAGTGTTAACCAACATACCAAGCACTTTCAGCTTTGCTTTTGCAAGACTGGTATCTCTTGCTAAACAAAGTCATTGTTTTGGTAAATTGTATGCTATTAATAGAAGGCATATAATAGATAAATCTCCCAGATAGAAAAAACAGTTTCAGATTCTACTCTAGGCAACGAAACAGTTCCACGTATGGTAATGGAAAATACTGTAGGGAAAATTGCTGGGAAAGACCTCATTGAGCCACCCTTTAGGGTGGCTGAAGTCACCCTAAAGTTAGAAATCAACTATGCAATGCTAGTTGGAAAAGACAGGACAGGAAGAAAAAAGAAGGAGCAAAAGATCCTGCAAAAAATTAAAGTTTTGGTTATTGTTTATTTCTTCTTCACAACGGGAAGATCAGAGAAGAAGGCAGAAGAAGTAGGAGGTATAGAAGCGCATATTACATGGATATGAAGGAGACAGAGCATAGACACTACATGTTATACACACAGTGATGGCTACTGGAAGGTGGGGCTAACTGCTTTCTACTTCAACCATAGTTTCAATCATGGTGTGGAGTGCAGATCATCAAGGAAACTGATAGATACTCTCTCTAGGATATTAAACTTGACCAAACCAGAAAAGGTTTGAAGTCATGTTCATGTAAATGAGATTAAATCATTACTTTTCTTTCATGGAATAATAAGCAACGTAGTGTTGGCATAGCAGATCCCATTACAATGAACACCGGCTGTTTCCCAAATTCCATGCTGCGCTACCCAGTGGATAGCAAAGGCACCATGGAAGTGACTAGAAAGAAATGACCTCTTCTGGCCATTGTACATGTTATTTCATTATGCCTCTGATCAGAAACGAGTCACTCAGCAAAGCTTGGCTCTAGGGGAAGTCACTGGCTCACTTAATGATTGAGCAGCTGTTAGAGTTACCATAACATAACATGAAGACATTTTTGAGAATGAATGATAAAAGTGTAAGGGGTGACAGGATGAAAGGACATATACAGAATTCTTGAATTACTAAATGACCAAGCCCAGCAAATTCTTCTTGACTATATAATATATATGTAGTACATAATTATATATGACATATAAGTGGTATACCTCTAAGCATTGATCCTTCTAGACTTGCAGCCAACGGCATCTGTGATGATACCTGTCAGGGGAGGAGCAGGAAGGCCTCTACCCACCTTCTGCATTTAGCCTGTTCATGTGATGACCTAAGTGCTTCATTCTTAGGAGTACTTAGAAATCAGGGCTTGTGAAAACTGATGTTATTTTGGTTCTTCACAACCTAGGATGAAATGGCAAATCCATGTTCATGAATCAGTATGCACTAGGGGAAATACAGAGATGTCATATCCAAATGCATGAAAAGAAAATGTCAGAAACTGTGGCCTAAATTACATATGTTCCCCATGAATGTACAGCAGTCATTGGAATATTCAGGAGTTGACAAAATCTCCACTTTGCTTTTGCCTAGAAAGCTAAGATTTGTGATATCATGATAAATGCTCAGGCTCCAACAGATGAGAACCTGAAATCAAAATATACCTGTTTCACATATGCCTTAACCTCATTGAGCTTCAGCTCATTAAGAGGTGTAGGTTCTGATAAGATGTTCAATTCCACTGCATTATCACAAGACTGGTAGTTTACATTCAGTGAGGTTTCAAAGTGTGACAGGTACTACTTTCTTCCCTTTCTCTCTCTCTCTCTCTCTCTCTCTCTCTCTCTCTTTAGCAATTTACATGTGTTACTCTACTTGAAAAGCTTAAGAGAAAAACCTAAGTGTTATTCTTCCTTTGGCACTAGTGGGGAAATGAAGACAAAATAAGTTGGGGAATTTGCTCAAGTCCATTCAGCTAGTAAAAGCTAGAGTGATGATTTGATTCCTGGTTGGCTGGTTCTAGAAAGCGAGCTCTATGCCTTTTCCATGTTTCAATAAAATATTGCCTGCAGAGTGTTTGGCACATACGTATGCAATAAATGTCACTTATTATTTTTAGTTTGCATTTTCCCATCACTTTATTTTGACTTCACTATGGGAGAGGTGATTATCCAAAGATGTGAATTATCCTAGGATTGTGATAGTCAGAAGCAGAGGAAATATTAGATTTTTCTTAGTGGGAGTAGGATTAAAGATTCCCAGCACTTGGACTGGTCCAAAGCAAGAAACAAATGTCCATAAGCCTTCTTTGCTGCACATCTGTTTTTATTTTTCAGTTTATCAGCTTGCTCTTTCATGACAGGATTTTGTAATATTCAGCTCCCCCGGTGACTTATAGAATATCAAGGGAAGAGAGAAGAAAGAAAAGCTTTTAGGCAACTCCAGCCTTTCCTTCCTTATAACTGAAGATAAGCTCTGGCTGGACATGATGAGATTGGCTGAAAAGAGCAATTCATGCATCTCCCTGTTATCAACTCAAGAAGGGAAGGTTGACTGTACCAGTACCCAGCACTGAGATAGTCCCTGTTCCTCAGGGACAGGCTGGTGGTGTGTGGAGATAAGACAAGCTGGTGGTTGAGGACTGCCCCGATAGAGGACAGCTTCCCTCCACCAGGGAGCAGGTGTGGGCATCTTTGGTGGATGATATCTGTGTCATCACATCAGAGTTGAGATTGGACAAAATCAGCTGCTCTTTCATTGCACAGTCAGGAAACGATTTTGGTCTTTGACTTACAAGAGTTCTTACAAACCATCGCAAAAACCAAGCCAGTGCCATTATCAGTAGATACACTTCAGTGAGAGACAGTTCCTTTTCAACTTGCTGAGACAAACTTGAAGAAGATCTGAGACACAGTGCTCATCCTCTGTAAAACTTGCACAAGTGGTTATGAATGGCTGACAATCATTCTTTCCTAAACTGAGGGGTCAACTCGATGTCTATCTTCCACTGGAGGAGAAGAGACGGTGTCTCCACTAGTGGAAAAGCCACCAGAGAAAAATAAGGCTTGACTCCAGTGGTGTCTGTCCCAGACCACTTTTGGAGTGCACACGTCCAGTTGTCTCCCCGTCTCCTTCTCTTGGCTGTCTCCCATTTGGCTTCCTATGCCTTCATCTTAAGAGAAACATACAGATTTTAAACTGAACACCTTGGTGTCTAAAAGCAGTGAGGGATAGACATAGAAAGAGACTGCCAATGTGTACTACGTGCGGATGGAGTCGGACTATCGATTTGCCCGTTGTTTTGATTAAAAGGCACTTAGCTTGTCAACCCTACCCACAGAATACAGGTTTATCTAGAAAATACAGAAATTTTTTAGATGAATGAGTGTGATTTGACTATAAAATAGTCAAGATACTTGCTTAGTATCTTCATTTAATATATAAAAATGAACATGAGGGTTTCACCGAGGTCCTTAAGGTCTACGTTGAAATTTTGCTATGGATACAATTCAACAATATGGCTAATACACATATGTTTTGCTAATAGAATTCTACTTCACCCAATATGGTCAATTCTAAGGATTTAGCTTTGCTATTCCATTTTTTAAATGGAGTGGCTCGTTTTATATCATTGTATTAGCTCCAGTCTTCTTTAACATTTTTCTTAAATGTCCCTTTAGAACAATTTTAATAATGCACATTTAGAAACTTTAATGAAAGTGAGTTACCCTAAAACAAAATACTACCATGTCTGGGATACTTTTGCTTCTTATCCATTCTATTTGATAATATCCCCACTTCAACATTTTTGAGAAGGGAGAGAGGACATATAATTCTGGAGCTGCATGAATTTTTTTTTCTTTTTTGTTTCAAGACTTTTTAAAATGCATTTGCAGTGTCTTAACAATCCTTCTTTCACTGTTACGATAGCCAGTGGTCCAACTTACAGTGGCATTCTCGAATACATTTTGCTTTTATATTGCTTTTATCACTCCAAGATTATTATGTTCAGCCTTTTTTAAGCAATGTATCTTGGTGTTTTTGTTTGTTTGTTTTTTGTAGCAGGGGTTTATTCATCCTGAATTTTTAAAATAGAGACGCTAGTCAGTTGTGGAAAATTCCTCCAAAATATACCTTTATCTAAAATGAGTTCTTTCTTTTCTTACTTCATTTGGATCTTCAAGTTTATGTTTCTTAGAATGCCTATTGTTGTCCCATGTGTTTCTCACCTTGGCTCTATCTTTTCATGGCACAATTTTCTTATTCTTTTCTTTTTGTCATCTTGAATCATTTCTGTTTACGTGTGTCTAAGTTCACTGATCATTTGCTTTGCTATATATATTCTGTTTAATTGATTTTATAAATTTATCTTTTATTGCTACAGTTGTGATTTTATACTGTTTCAATGGACTTCTTTTCTCTGACATAATTTCTAGTCATCCCTTCATTTGGTATACTTCTTTCCTTATTTTTGGCATTCTTAGAGGATTATTTAAATGTTCTAGTTGATTCCAATATCAGAGTCAATGTAGAGCAGCTTCTTTCCATTTTTTTTTAAATCTCTTCCTCCTGGTCCTATATTCTAAGGCATCCTGGGCCTTTCAACTCCAACTCCAGCCTTTCTCTCTCTTTCATCCATCATGTACTGAACAAAGTCTTGTGATTGAAGTTCAGTGGGTAGACACAAGTAGCTTTAATTTTATGACCTCTCTAAATTCCACCAGGTCATTAAAGTCTTCATGGCTATTAAAATATTTTTAGGTTTCTCATTAGTCTATTGAAGACCCTCTGTCTCTGGGAGACTCAGTCTCCCGCCAGCATTTAGGCCATCTAGTGCAATGACTTCAGGGGGGTAAGAAGCTTTGATCTTTGCTCACTGTGAGAGAAAGCTTCTCACAGACTTTAGCTTCCTCCTAGCTCTCTGAATATACAGATAGATGAGGTCTGTGGCTTCTATATTTGTTGTCTTGGTGTTGGAATGATAATCTTGGATGATCATCTATAACAAGAATGGCAAAAGATGACCCAAGTTGGGCCTAATGCGCTCTGTGGCATTCTGTTCCACAGACAAAAGTCCTAAAGAAGTGGTTTTAAGGATTACAAAATCAAACGAAGAGGAATACACAATATGATATATACTTCGTAAACACTAGCATATTCACTCTCTGACAATTTACAAAAAAATACGCGCTGTATCTTAGGAGATCCACAAACTTTCTCTGTTTTTTTCTTTTTTTTTTTTTTTTTTTTTTTTTTTTTTGGTTATTCACTCTACAATGTCAAAAGGCACATATTTTCTCTAGTAATTCAGACCTCAGTTTTCACTCCAACACCCATTATCATACTACCTGGGTTCAAGTAGTGACTTTGCAGCTTAACTTCCTCTTAATAAACTCTATGGGGGCCATGAGGCCAAAAAGCCTCTCTGTCCTCCCCCTTTCTCAAAAATATGTTTTAAATACATTGAAATAAATAATTAAAATAGGGAGATAGCATAAATAAAATCTTAAAAAGAACAAAAAATCAGAATCCCTCTTACCCAGCAGTTCGATCTACTTTATACCATCATTTTGCCTTCTCTCTTTGTGACTCGTTTCTTCTTCTATTTCTATTATTTCTTCACACATCCATCAATTCTTGTCCATTTCTTGCACTGAATCTTCCATTTTGCGAGCACATTTTATTTCATATAAAATACAATTTTTTAAAATCACACAATATTGTCTGTCACATATTATAAAAAGTGTTTTCCCACAACACTGGCATTTTAGACATTCTTTATCCTGTACAGCATGTGTTTGCTTAGAGATGCTTTTCAGCATTTGCTTGTTTTGGCCCCTTTGTTTTGTAGTGAAGCAAACACCATGTTTTTCTCCAGAATGTTATCTGTGCTCTGCCTTCTATAATAGAGAGTTATAGCTGAAGTGCTGCTCCCCAGCCAAATCTTAATTTTCCTTGTCTCCCTTGATAGGAAAGGCTATAAGAGCCAATATGTTATCTGTCACTTCTAGTCCAAGGACTTTCAAAAAACAATTTGACTTCCATACATGAAAGTTCAATACCCTAAGACATAAGGAAATGGTCAATCCTTAGCTTGAAAGAACTCTGAGTTCTTGAATACTTCCTGGAAGATGTGTTCAGAAGACCCATATTTGATTATTATATAAGACATAAATTTCTAATTGTGCTTACTCATTGAGATTTTAGAATTTATTTTTTCAGAACAGATAACATTAACCAAACTAAGGATTGTTTTTATAAATCTTTAATTATATATACAAATAGGCTGTTGTGAAATCTCATTATGAAACCAAAATAGATGAACAGAAATGTTTCACAGTCAACTCCTACTTGCTCCATTGGTGAAGAGATCCTACCATAGAGTTCTGTAGATGGCCAGCACAGGACACTGGACATTGAGTAGATATGGTCAGCAGACATGTATTCATCACAGCTACTCAAGTCCAAGGTGAAAAGGGCACCAAGCCACTGACATCAGCCTGAAGACAGCATGCTGGAGCTGAATGAATACCGGGAGGTCTGGGGATGCAGTCTCTGCATTCTAAAGAGGACAAGATACACCCAAGCAGGAGTGTGATTCGGTTGAGCCATGTTTACCATGAAATGAGATGGCAGAGGGGGGCATGCAGTTAGGTCTGTTGAGGCCTTCTTCAAAGTTTACCTCACTCAGTGAGACAGCATACAAGGCCAATTTTGATTTTCATCGTAGGGTATTCCACTTGGTAAACTTCATGAAAAACTCACAAAGGCCATTATCTTTAAATTCTTTCCCTCTATCTTCAGGTTTTCCAGAGAAGTGTGTCTGAAGGCTATGTATCTGTCAATTGTCTCTATAATCAAATAACAACAAAAATCTCACTTTTATTCAAGCCTTGCACAGTCCATCTCATGCCAGTTTCTGCTATGCAGCCCTTCTTGGTCATTGAGGCAATTACATTGAAAAAATATCTGGAAGATGTTTGTTTCAGGAGTCTTCCAATATCCCAAGCTCTGCATCCACAAGATGAAATAATGTGATCTCAGTTGTTGGAGCATTGTGGGAAAATTAAAGGTTGATGGAGATGCTTCAGCAGACAGTCAACTGCCAGACAAGAAATGAACCTATCCTGTGTCTCCTAGTTTTAGGCAACGCATCACCTGACCGGTGGCTGTCAGCTGAGTATAGATTAGTGTAGAATGGTTTAGCTAATCCACAGAATTATTGGGGTCAATATAAGGACTGATTTAGCCGCTATACACTCGTAGCTATTTGTTATAGCAGTATCTAATTTATACAAACCTACTGCCTGTATTGTGGGATTGCGGTAGAAATCTGGGAGTTTATACATTCACAATACACAGCTATAAACTACATACATCTTCAACATTAATTGATATCATTGTTTGAGGTTTCCCAGAACAGAGAACGCTTTCTTTTTTTAACTCCAGAAAATTCCGATTATAGCTGAAATGCTGAATGGACAGTCTGGCTATGCAGGCCTGAAAATGGGATCTGATTCTATAACTATTTCCTATTTGTCAAACTGATGGCTAGTTCTCCTTTAGTAGCACTTCAACTATCCTCATCTCAAGAATTTCTCTTGTTACCAATTCCATATTTGGGAGTAGGATTTGTAAAGGCATACTAGGTGGATTTACAGCTTTCCCTACTATCAAATAATAATTCAACATATTGATCATGCTAAGTCAGTTACTCCATCTGTTCTTTTTCAACCCATTCCCTTCATTCTTGTGCTTTTTGTTTACTTTTTAAATTTCATTCAATGCATATTCTGGTACTTTTGTAAGAGAGCACTGTTCTATGTTTGGGTTCTTTCCCCCCTACAATGAGATATAGACTATGCTTTCAACAACACATGCAGAAGAAACTTACATAGGTGGAAACATTTGAAATCTGAACTGAAGGACCCATACAGCAAAAGCTGTTGTAGAAAAGCAGGACAGGGAAGCTAAAGAAAACTAAAGAAGCTATAAACAAAATGCATGCTGCCAACACAGTAACACAAGCCAGATTTTCATTAAAACAAATGACAGTGATAATTACATACTGCCTTGCTATGCTGATTTTATCCCAAATTGTGAATGATAGCTAAAATTAAATCAAATTAAATGTTGGCATTCATTCAGAAATGCCGTTACTGCAATGAAAGAGACACTGATGGGACCTTTCTGTTCTGTTTCTGTGTGACAGTGGGCAAGTCAGCTAACTATCCAAGGCACATCTAATGAAAAAGTAATTGAAGTCTTCCACTTCACTAACTTCAAGATTAGTCAAGGGTTTGCAAAGTGGCCATTTATCAAAAGAAAATAAGAAACTGTTCCAGTGTGTCACTTATAAAAATACTGTTTTGTAATAATAGGAGAATCACCACTAGAGTTATAAAAGTGTTTCTTGTGCATTTACATTAATAAGTAAATGTGTAATGTAGAAAAATATCAATTACACAGACTCATGCAATTCACAAGTTTAACAGGAGAGATCAATGAAAATCACAAAGACTCAGTGATTCTAATCCCACAATTATCTTCTGATGGTGGGCTGATCAGTTTTTTTCTCTCTCTCAATAACTTTAGGAATACTTGCTATCACTGAAGCTGTTTGATAATCCTGGGTAACAAATCTAAAAAACAAACAAACAAAAACATCAACAAAAACACCAAATAATATCTTGAACACAATTTTGGGTAAGAAATGCCTGGCAAAGTTTTGTCTGACAGAACTAAGTTGCTTGGTAGTAGCTTACAAGCTATGAAACAGGAGAATAGAGGGAGGAAGGAAGTAATTTAAGGACATGATTCCTAATTTGTAATGCCCATTCATAATATTCTTTGGGGGTAATTTGCTGATGACAGTAATGCTTAGGGAGATAGATCAAACTAATTCATTATCTGCTCTATCTTCTTGGAGAGCATTACAAATGGAGGAGAGGCTGCTCTGTACAATTTCAAGTACCAAGGGATTTCTGCAGGCTCGGTCCTTGAGCAAAACCAACAGAGCAAAATGATGGATGCTTTCTCTGAGTCACAGTCCACAGTCTCAGTAATCACAGCCATCATTCTGGGAGTATGAGATCTCTTACAAATCATCGTCATCATAGCAGTCATTCATGCATTAATCACTTGCCAGGTGCTTGCTAATTGTGTAAGTATTCCAGGGGTTTTTCTCTAAATTTCTTACAAGAGGTTTTATATGTTAGGTAATTTTTCACAAGAGATGTAGGCTACAGAAATAAATCAGCCATACATTCATTGGAAAATGCAGCCAGAACCTCATTGTTTTCCATTATCTTACAGAAACGCTTGTTTTCTGTATTCCTATTATTTAGAGAAGCTAATTTTTCCACTCTAAAAAGAACAAAAGAATTAGTTTTTATCAACAACTCATGTGATGGAAGGGAGATAATATAGAATAAGAAAGCAAAATAAATAATAAGAGAGAATGGGACAATAAATTCAAAATACGCCCAGAGGCATTGATTCTATACCAATGTTTATAGAGACCTTTTGCTTATTTTTCAACTTTTTTGTCTTTATTTTATTTGAAAGGCCGAGAGGGAGAGAGAGAGAGGGAGAGAGAGAGAGAGAAACTAAGACAGCTATCTTCCAAACTTGTTCACTCCCCCAAATGTTCCTAACAGCTGAATCTGGGCCAGGCCAAATCCTGTCTGACAGTCCAGTCCATCTGAGTTGCCCGTGTGGGTGGCAGAGGATCAAACACTTGAGTCATGTGATTACTCCCACTATCCACATTGAAAGCAGAGCTGGGACTTGAACCCAGGCACTTTCTCTCATAGGGGATGTGGGTGTGATGAGTGGCAGCTTAACCAATAGGCCAAATATGTCCCGACAAATCATTTCTAGTTCCTGTCAGTTTCACTCTTGAGCAAGTTATTCAACATTTTAGCCCCTTTTTCTTGTTTGTATCCATCCATGAGCACTAACAAAGATCAATATTGATCAGTGACATTACAAGTGCTGATATCTGGGTTAGCACTGGAGCATTCCTTCACATTAATTGGATGTAAGTTATAAACTTAGAAGTTATACAAAATTTCTCTTGAAATCTCTCAAAATATCTTAGAAGCCGTAATCTGGGAGTTTCTTAGCTGCTTGGGCCACACTTCCAAGTTACCTACTAAGCATCTTTTAAGCAAAATATAAGCTGCTCTCAGTTAAAAATCTAGGCATTTTTAAATGCAAGAAGCACGTATTTATAAAACTAGATAAAGAATCACTAGTTTAGACAAAAAGCAGAAATATCTAATACAATTGCTTGATTTGTCATTCAAGCAAGCAGGGACATAAAGATTAAGGTGTTTTGCCAGCATGGGGGTGGCATATCTTGTTTCTTTCTGCTTTTTTAAAATGTTTTATTTTTAAGCCAATAGAAATAAACATCAAGTAAAGGGAGAAAAATGTGCAAGAATGCGGACACTCTAACAACAGAACTGAGTCTTTGAGATCTATCTAGCAAGGGAGATGGAAACAAAAAGTGAAATGCAGGTTTGATATTGCAGCTGGAGTCTTCTAATACCAGGAAGGAGGTAGTTGAAACTCATCCTGTAGCTAATGAAACAGGAAGATGAGACGTTCATGAGCAATGATGAGATAGTTAGAGAGAGATGAAGTAGAGCCACCTTGAGGAAGGTGAAGAGTTGAGTGGGGGGATTGGTGTGAAGGGAAGAAGGAGGGATAACAGCAGGAATGCAGGGGCCCTGGGGAGGGCAGGGAAGGGTGGGACATGACAGTTTGTGAGCACAACAGACTGAATAACCTTCAACCACAAGGCGATGAGGGAGAGGTGATATTGCCATCTTGCCGAGGATATGGGGTGGTGATGGTTGGCAGAATGGGGATTCCAAGGATGCCATGCAGCAGAGTTGTGTAGAAAAGGTACCTGGTGGAATGAAAACAGAGAGAGAAGTAGATATGGACGTGGTGCAAGGAGCTCCGGAGATACAACAACAGCCATGAATGCTGTTTGGCCAAAGATCCAGTGTCTGCGTGGAATTTAACTGTCATCTGTATTTGGCATAGACTAACTTTGAGACTAAAGGAACTGGAATGGAATTATTGAAGGACAGGGAATGGATTGCTTTCTGAGATAGTGGTCTGGGATCTAAGGTTAGAAATATGGACCCTGGAAAGTCACATGCAGTTTTATGATAGTTGGGCATCTCTGCCCTAGTTAGAGGGTATCTTACTCAGTTGATTATGCTCGTCATCTGGTTTATGGAGGTATAGAAAAACTCCGTGGGGCTTTTTAAAAGTGTACCCGTGCCCTTTTGCAATGCTAGCTGTCCATTTTTCTTTTTTATAAACTGAGCTGATAATATTCACTGATTCAAAGCAGAAAAGCCATAGCATAGAGGAAACGGAGCAGTGTCCAAATTCTACTCTATGTGGCAGAAGAACTGAGGAGAGGAGGGAAAAAGGAATGAGGATTAGCAATTCACAATACAGGATCAAGCCTCCCTTACATCTTAAGGGCAGAGATTAACAGACATGAGCAGAATATTGTAAGTACAGAAATCCCCTCTCACCAAGAGAACAAATCAACTCTTCTGGCTTAAGTTTCTATCAGCAGAGACTAACGGATTATAAATATGCATTTTCACCCTCTGGATTTGGAAGAGAAGGGATTTCCTCAGTATCATCATAAGCCTTATTTGTGCTGTTTCTAGATAAATGGTATGTCAGAACACTGACTCAGCATTCACCTTAGTTCAACGAAACTGGGAGGTTTGAAGGATGCATGAGTGGCAAAGATTATTTCTAGAAATGCTTATAGGAAAAAAAAGCCATTAAGATTTTCAAAAAATAAGATGATTACATCCTTATGTTACATTTAGCATAGGTTTGCGACAAGAGAAGTGATATCAACACAAGAACTAAAACTGGATTATAACATGAAACTTCCCGTGGGAGTGCAACAATTCTATATTTCTTAAAAATTTCAGAATGGCCTCTGTTAAACAGTCATCATTTTAGCATTACAATCCCCCTATTTCTAGAGTTGTATCTTTTGGGCCCAGGGCAACAGCCTAGTGGCTAAAGTCCTCGCCTTGAACGCCCCGGGATCCCATATGGGCACCGGTTCTAATCCCGGCAGCTCCACTTCCCATCCAGCTCCTTGCTTGTGGCCTGGGAAAGCAGTCAAGGATGGCCCAAAGCCTTGGGACCTTGCATCCACATGGGAGACCTGGAAGAGACTCCAGGCTCCTGTCTTCAGATTGGCAATTTCTCAAAATATTTAAGTAATATTACCACATTCATTAACTTACCAGGTTATTACTTGCAGTCCTATCCACCACACGCATGGGGGCTTCTGGTCTCTGTTTCTTAGCCTAGCAGATATTTTTATGAACTATGTTAACTATGAAGAGTTTTCCTTCAACTGCCTCAACATGAGCTCAATTCTTTGTTCTGTCTTCAGTGTTACAGCTGGGAAGGCTGAAAGATTTTTAGTCTATATGTAATAACGAACAAGCATATATTATGTAAGAATATGATGTATAGGATATGTTAATAAACATATTGCAGCATGTAATTTAATATTTGAGAGATTAATATACACAAAAGTAAAAAAATGCTAAGAGAACAGATAAACATTCATTAAGTAGTATATTCATGTTTTCTTCTGCCAGTGGCGTTTAGCCCAGTACATTCCCAAGCAGATACAATCCTAATTATGTATTCTTGGTGTAAACATCCACAGATAATATGGACACACCGAAAACTCTGCGTAACTTCCCTTTTTAGACACAACATGAATTTTAGAAAGTTATTCTCAATTGTGCATGTTCCACTTGCTCTGGGAAGGCCCTGCATGCTGGTCCCATGATGTTTGCTTGTGGTTGTTCAGAGTTGCAGCTTCATATTAATCGATTTAATAAAATCACACTCATCTGCTCATGGATTCTCTGTGTTGGATATGCGATTTGTTTCATCATCTTCGACTTTGAAACAACACTACATATACATTCTTATACATAAATTTTCACACACATATAATAAAGTGGAATCCTTTATCAAAATGTACTCATTGAAAATGAAATTACTTTAGACAAACTACGTTCTATAAAGACTTATCCCATCATCAGATATGTGTATGAGTACAATTCTCCACTTTCTCTGTATTACTATACTTCATGATCCTTAATAAACTAACTCAGTTTCTGTTTTGGACATTTTTAATATTTAAACTCAATTTGTTTTTAACTCTCTAGGCATTATCTGTTTCTGTCCCTAGTTGATATTTTTACTTCAAATTTTAATTTTGCTTATTTACTGGTACTACTTATTTTTACATTTAGAAAATGAGCTCTTTCATTGCCAGGGATATTATAACATGTGTTGCCTGTCATTCCAACATATTCATCTTTAATCTTGTGTTGTTCAGACTCAATCCATGGGAAGAGCAAATTGGAGAATTATATGTAGCTGTTATTACATGGAGATGCTGGGATGATAGAGGGGTCTCCAAGGGCATGCCTTTCATCCCAGTTCCAATGAGCCAACAAACTCACCCATCGCGAGAAAGTGATCATCCCCAAATCTCACTTTCCATAAACCCAACAGAGAAATAACCGGCTTAAGTCTTCATCGACCTTATTGAAACACACACACACACACACACATGATTTCCACCATGTTTTCCTTAGCTAGAGGATTTATGAATATCTGAGTCACTAACTATGAATATCTGAGTTGGAATAGAAGCAGAAGGTGAAAATGAAGGGTGCATAGAAATTCCCTAACAACATGTGATGCTTGGTAACTGCAGCAGAGTACTGTGAGGAGGCAAAGATGGAGCCAGTGTGAGATTCCAGAGCTCTCACAGGTAGAAAACGGATCACAGTGGGGAAGACAGAATTAAATATTTTCCCCATACAATCACTTTGTATGCTTTATTTATGTGTTCAGTTTAGTTAAAATGCTGTTTTTAACACTTATCCTCTACTGTAGGGACCAATTTTGCAACATGCCATAACAGCTATATTGTAGTAGTTTTTAGATCCCTTATCTAGTTGGAACAATTCATGAGGCCAAGTGATGGTGCCCTGATGAAACTGGGACCCAAGTACCATTCCATTGCCTTAGCCAAGTAGTTTTCCCCAGATGTTGAGACCTGGCTGCACAGAAAATGCACGCCAAACAGCTTTTCGGAGACCTAGATCTTGCCAACTTTGTCTGAACTCTTACTGGCTTGGATCTTTCATTATTTCTACAAAATTGCTTTGTGGCCAGGAGAAATGCCTCCTGAGCAAAGCCTTGGGAAGTGCCTGCTGTTGGGAGAGCTGCCAGAGAATGAATAGAAAGCAAAGACTTGCAATCTGTGGATTTTTCCTTTTAGAATTTTGACACAGAGCATTTCTGAAGGCAGTGTGCCATTCACCCTGACATACAGGAAAGCACCTGGTCCTGAGCCATGTGCCAGTAAAAACTGCTGAACAATAATGGGAATTCACGTCCTGATGAGAAGCAAGGGGATATCTTTATGGTATATTCTAGCTAACAAGTTAACACTAATGAAATTTTGGGTATCTTGTTGCTTCAAAGACTCACCAATAGTCTCTTTAATAGATAAAATCTAAGAATATAGTCTATGACACATATATTTTTAGCCCATTAAATGTATATTGGTCATGGATTTTCAATATCAGGTGTATCTAATTCCTTTTCTGTTTTTGAACATTTATTTATTTGGTTTTTATTGGAAAGGCAGATTTACAGAGATGGGGAGACAGAAAGATCTTCCATCTGCTGGTTCACTCCCCAAGTGATCAAAACAGCTGTAGCTGAGCTGAGCTGTTCCAAAGCCAGGAGTCACGAGTTTCTTCCCTGCCTCCCGCATGGGTGCAGGGTCCCAAGGCTTTGGGCTGTCCTCTGATGCTTTCCCAGGTCACAAGCAAGGAGATGGATGGGAAGTGGAGCAGCCAGGGCATGAACCAACATCCATCTAGAATCCCAGGTTTGCAAGATGAGGATTTGTCCACTAGGTTGCCATGCTCGGTCCAGAGCTAATTTTTCATATCTGTACTTATTTCTTATAGTTACCAACACAGTGCAAGCAATGGTGAATGTGAGTGCCAAGAACTATTTGAAAATAAATCCCTTAGTCTGTCATCTATCTACTCAGATTCATTTAAGAGTTGTTTGTGGTTTAAATCCAAATTGAATATGCACACATATGTCAGTTCTTATGATTTCAGCTGTTTGGTTGTTCTTCACTTTTAGTATGGATGGATGACTTGGTTCATACAGAAATGAGTTTCTTGTGCATCTAATGACCTGATGTCTTAGCCATGGGTTGTAACTATTTAATTTTATATAAAGGAATTTTATAAAATTGTGTACTTACCTATCTCATTTGACGTGGTGCATGGGCACTATATATTTATTATCAAATTATAGAAGAAATCAGAGTTATACCTTCCAAAAATAAAGAAAATGGTCTTTATTTGGTTCATCTTTTTCTAATCCCTCAATGCCTTAGTACATACAAATGGAATTCCCATTTTACCCTGAGTGTCAGGCTCTATTAATCCCTAGATTTCAAAGTATATCTGACAGGAGTGATGTTGCACATTATAAAATAAAATTTCTCAAACTCTGCCCATCTGTTAGTGATACAGGCAATCTAAATGTCCTATATTTAGAACATACATACATTTCCTGCATTGCATATTGTTTCAAATATTTGCTCTTGGCATTGCAAGGTGTCCTACTGTCATAACAGACAAGTCATTCATTAAGCTGTCAGCACCTTGCTACCCTGCTCCCAAAGAAGGCCTGTTTCTGTGTTTTCTATTTCTTGTTGGATGACCTCTTCACTCATCATAAGTTGAACAGTTACTCTCAGAACGGTGCAACTGAGTTGTTCATGTCAACATATGTAAACCAAAACTCTACTTCTTCATTTTTAGCAGTCTAACACTTGACTTGTGGAGGGCACTAATGGGTTGGAAAACCAGCTTGCAGTCATATGAGTTAAGTTGGTGTCAATATGATACAGTTCCTGGCTGAGACTTCTAAGGAAGGGGTATTAAAAGCAAGAACAAACAACTAACAACACCAAAATGTGATTAATTGCAAACACTCTTTGAAAATCTGAAGGGGAATCAAGAAGGGTGATCTATCCATTGGAACTATTTGGAGCAGATTACGTGGGAAATTACAAAAATATCTTTAATCTAAATCTAAAGCATCTATTATATTAGGTCCCTTTTGTAAGAGGAAAATAATAAAAATGGGGAAATTAGAGTTAATTTGGTTTTACTCTTTATATTTTAAAAAAACTTGTGCTTATGTGAAATGTGCTATTTATTAAAAAATAAGAAGATAATTCATATTTTCCCTAGCCCCAAATCTTAAAGTCGCAAAAAATATCCAAGTTTCTCTTTTCATTTCTTCTCTGCCTGTTGACTAATCCACATTCATTTCTAGACAGCAGAAGTGGAAAATGGAAGAGATATATAAATTTGGCCAATTTGTCTCCAGATTAACTGCTTTGATCAACATTTGACAGAAAGCAGATTAAAATGATTAACTTCAATGAGAGCCATTGATAACCTGTGTATTCTAACAAAGTATGTACTTCATGCAGTAAACTGTGCATTTTGTGTTGTCAGTCTTAATAGAGATTAAAAGCTTGGTGATAAAACATGGGGTCAGACACTATCTTACACCATTTTTCTTAGTTAGGCTTGGTTACGTCATTATGGAATAAAACTGATGATGCATTATGTTAGATAGAATTTACTATTCTGAATTAGTGCTTGGATCAGGTTAGAAAATACCAACCCACTCCTCACTTAAGTTATGGCATATTTCGTGGTGTATACCAACGCAATCAATGTTTGCTCCTTAGTAGAGTGACACATGTGGAGGAGAAGATTAAATTTTCTGTTCAGCAAGAACATAGAGTGAAGCCACCCACATGTCAAAAATACACACGAAAAAAATTGAGAGATTCAGAAGAAATCATTGCTTTGATTTGTCTAGCTGTTACACTTTTGATAGCATAATAAGTCTAGATTGTTATGTTCATCTCAGATGATGCTTTTCTTCCATTTTCCAAGATGCATCATTAATTTTGGACCATCATGGGATAAAACCATTATTCCACTGTATTACCATATATCCCTTTTATTTTGTAACATATATTTTAGCGTCATGTAGTCATTGACCATCAAGATGACACCCTGTCTGAAAATACTGATTATACACGGCACACTCTTAGTCCCGAGAGTAAGATTGATGGCATGGGTATGTTTATGCTTAAAAATTTTATCCTCACTAGTAAGCGTAACTTACATTTCTTTGTGTTGAAATGTGCATGGCTGTTATCAGATAAACTGTGATTTTTGCCTACTGATGCATATGTTGGTTTGAAATCCCATCCATCCGTAGGTAGCATTGGACACACAAGAAACCTTGGAATCACTTTGTGCCAGAAAAAGACACTCAACTTTTCAATTCTGTGGCTCATGTTTCTGGAGTGAAGTTGGAGAAATCAGAAGAGTTAAGAATTGAATGATTTGAAAAATACCTGTTCCAACATCACTATTTGAAAGAAAATAATGAATGAAATCTTTAAGTGTAAGATCGAAGGAGAAGCAGCTCAAGGGTAGAGCAGACAGAAGAGCAGAGCGAGTTGGTTGGACATTTAATGACACCTTTATTTCCAGTGCCAGGAAATGGAGGGTTAATCGCCATGCTGGAGCACACCAACTGACCTTTTCTGTCATACTTGAGATGTCTAATTTAGAATTTTCCTTTCACTTATCAAATTTTCCAAATAGTGTGTGTATGTGCTTATGTGTGTACTTACATCTGTGCAGCAATTTAAAATCTATCAAGCTTGCAAATATTTTCTAAAATATATGCATCAGTAACTGAAAAAATCATAAAAATGGAATCTTGCTAGATTTATTTTAGTATAATTTTTTCAAAAATTTCATCATAGCTTTTTTTCTTATGTTAATGTGATGTTAACAAAGAGATTCAATGTAGTCCACAAACACAATTCCAAGATTATAAAAATCTTACCTTTTCCCTTAAACTTTCTCGTATTTTCTTTCATTCTTTTGTTCTCTCTCTCTCCTTTTCTCTTCCATTCTTGCTTTCTTTTCTTTCTTTCTCTTTCTTTCTTTCTTTCTTTCTTTCTTTCCTTTTCTCTCCTTACTTTTCTTTCTTTCATTACCAGTCATTTACATAACATATCTTTAACTTACAGTCAAAGCTTTAATCGGGTGAAAAGATGTTCATTTCATTCAATAGTAGATTTTAAAACACTCAGAGATTATTGAAACTGCTGCAGTAGTCAATCAATGTGAGACACTGGATTGACAAAAATATAAAACAAAGTTTCACAAAACAATGTTTACAACAACATTGATACACATTTATTTCTTTGTTCTTTTCAAAATTTTTCTTCCACTTTTTGAAGACAAATATGCATTGCTTTTTTATAATTGAACTCTTCTTTTGAAACACATTATCTTAAAAATATTAACTTTTTGGGTAATTATACATTGGGTGTAGAGCTCATGGATGTCTGAGCCCAAATTGGGGTGCTTTGGTTGGGTTTTCAGCTCCACTGCTGATTCCAATTTGCTGCTAATGAAAAATTTGGAAGGCTACTGCTGACTCAAGCAACTGAGTTCCTGCAGCCCCGTGAAAGACCCTGATTAAATTCTTCCTTACTGCTTAAACTCTAGCCAGGGGTTTTGCAGGCATTGTAGAATGAACCAGCAGATAAGGCTTTCTGTCTTGAAAAATCTATTCTAGGTGTTATAATTCCATGGGAAGAATGAAAGTCAGAGATGATTTAGGATCAATTTAGGACTAGAGTTTAAGAAATATCGGGCCCGGCGGCGTGGCCTAGTGGCTAAAGTCCTCGCCTTGAAAGCCCCGGGATCCCATATGGGCGCCGGTTCTAATCCCGGCAGCTCCACTTCCCATCCAGCTCCCTGCTTGTGGCCTGGGAAAGCAGTTGAGGACGGCCCAATGCATTGGGACACTGCACCCGCGTGGGAGACCTGGAAGAGGTTCCTGGTTCCCGGCATCGGATCGGCGCGCATCGGCCCGTTGCGGATCACTTGGGGAGTGAATCATCGGACGGAAGATCTTCCTCTCTGTCTCTCCTCTGTATATATCTGGCTGTAATAAAATGAATAAATCTTTAAAAAAAAAAAAAAAAGAAACATGGTGAAAGCTAACACCTTCGTTATGGAAGGAAAGCTGTTTTATAATCAAACCTCTAGTGCTTAGCAAACTGTGGGGAACAGAGTAGGCACTCAACACCTATGGGTGGGAGAATAAAGCCAGGGATCGAGATCTCTAGACTTAAAACTATTCATTAAAGCTTAAGATGGGATTCACATTACAAATCAGTATTCCAGCCAAGCAGAAACCAAGCAAATAATATGATGATTTAAAAGCTATTTGGTCAGTTGGTCATTTTGGTCCTTTTGACTAAACCATATAATTATGATGAGTACATAGTAAAGTTTGCTCAATGCATTCCAATTTCAACTACTACCCCTATTGTTCCCAGAAACACTCCTAAAGTTGCCAGACTATACGGATGCCTTTGATGTTTTGGTTCAGAAAGTATGACTATTATTTTTAAAAAAAACTGTACCAAAATATGAAATACTTTGTACTTTCAAAGCTTGTGTCAGTTTCCTAGCAATCAGCATGGTTCCAAGTGAATATACTGAAAACATCAAGGAATGAAAATTAAGGCAGCAATGTAGTCAGAAAAATCCACAATCACCAAAGTTTACTTAGAATAAATTATATAACTATGATTGTTGCACTAATGGAAGGCAAAGGCAATGCTATTTGAGAAACATACAGAACATAAAGGTGTTCAAAGCTAAAACCATTTTTGCACAAGTGGAGCAAATCCATGCTACTTTATTGGGAATCTGATTGAAGATGTTCGCAAAGTGCAGAATTAAAGGCCAGAATGCATTTTCAGATAAAAAATTTTAATGTCATAAATATACACACTAACAGAATTTCCAAAATTTCCAAGCCTTTTAAATTACTCTTTCAAACTGGTAAGCATGCACAATAAACTTTTCAGAAACTACCATTTTAACATCCTGTCCGACTCAATTTCAGACTTGTCCTATCAACCCTATATGTGTTCGGGATTGTTCACAGTATTAAGCCAAGTCATGAGAGAGCTGACATTTATCTTAAAATCATATATTTTCAACGACACCATGTTTTTATTGATGACAATGTTGCTATTTTTGAATAACTTGATGTGGAAGTGAATGGTAAAAAAAATGAGCCTAAATTACTCTCTGGATTTGAAGGGATTCACACATTTATCAGAAAATGGGCAAGTTTTTAAGAATCAGAATTCACAAAAATTATGAGAGCACTTCAAATTGTTTGTTGAAAACCTACTATTAAAAAAATCATTATTTCAAAATTCTTTTCCACCAAAGAAGCCAAAATAAACTTAACTTTTAGTTTCATTTCCCACAAACTTGTCAAAGTATCCTCCTATAGCCTTTAGTAAAGCTATGTTCTCAGATTATTCAGTTTGCAAACTGAGATATACTGGTAGCTACCACCAAGTATCTTGCTCAGTGGGCAGAAATCCACATTACAATATTCATTTTAATGCAAAAGTAGGAATACTTTAGGATCTCTTTTCTCTCAGGGTTAAATAACTTACTTTTTTTTAAACAAGTATGTGTATTTTTTCTATGAACTTTCCTCTTCTTGGGAAGTTTGAGAAATACAAGGTCAGCATAAATGGAATTCCAAAGAAGTTTCTGAAGGGACATTTTGCATCCTCAGAATTTCAAAACTACTTTTTAAAAATAACAGACACACACACAAACACATGCAATCACTTTACAAATTAAAAAAAAAATAAAGGCTACATAAACTCCTTTTAGAATTTTACTTTTCAGCCAGGAAGTTATATTTTCCCACATTTTCTTCAAATCAACCTTTATCCTCACAAAGAGAATAGATAAAAACCCAGAAACAAGCAAATATTTACTGCTACTTGTATTGCAAGAGAGTTACGCTACAATATTTAAATTTCTTATACAAATAGAATACCTGACTTTCACCATTGACATCTTAGAGTTTGTTTTCATTTGAGGGTCACAAGTCACTTATCCCCAAAAGAAAGCGCCATGAGAGGATAACCTGTTTTCTAGAAACCTTAGAATTCCTAGTGTAACATTCAATGTGCTTTTTATTCAACAACATTATATTTTCTTAGGGAGGGGCTACTCATGGATAAAGTTCATATCCAAATTTTCATGTGGAGTAAAAGCAAGAACCAAATAAACTTGACAATTAGGTGAACAAACAGGCTTAAAAGCAGCCCTTGTGTGTAAGCTCTGAACAAGATTTCTTCCAAACACCCACTAAAAGAACTAGGTAGAGACAGGAAAAATGTAAATTTATGACCTTCTAAACTAAGATTGACAGACATCCCAAGGCCTGAATCTGGAAGGAATTTTCAATAATTGGAAGTCAGACAGAGCTGAGTGTATGAACCAGTAGATCCCTAAGCGCGTGTTATCTGGTGGAATGGAGCGGCCTGTAGAGAAGGACGGGGGTGGGGAACACAGCCAAATCTGATCCACACCCCGGGGCTCATGTAGAACGTCAGGGTCTGATCCTGGACTCTCCCCAGACTACCTTCCCAGCTCCTCTTTCCTGTGCATTCTTTTTTTTTTCCAATTGACACTCTCAAGCTGCAGCAACGGAATGATGAGAGCCGCAAGGGACACTGGAGCTGACAGCAAATAGCTCGACCATGAGCAACATGGACCCTACACACACCTAGAGAGAAGTCACAGCACTAGGCAGACTAATTGCTCCAAAAGAGAGGTTGGATCTTCCATCCCACTAGTTTTGCAATTGCAGAAGTGTGAGGATGTCCCGCTCAACAAACAAATGCAGTCAAACCCCAAGTCTGCATGCATGCTTGGTCATAATAGTAACAAGGAGACAACAGTTCTGAAAATTCATTCTATGACAGGCAATAGTCATAGTTAATAGAAAAGTATTAAATCTCATAAAATTTAATAAGATGACTATAGTTATTCTCATATCATTTTTGAAATGCATCCGAGAAGAATAAAGTTGCAATAACTTGCCCAAAATAATGTGGATCTTTAACTGGTAAAATCTGGTTGGGAAATAGACTGCCAAACTGTAAAGTGTCTACTGTTAATTAAAAATTAAGGGGAAAGTAGTACTTTGAAACATAGGAAGAGGCACTGGACCCATTGGTTAACATGTCTATATTGCATATCTTGTATAGCTGCATTCGTTTAGAATTCCATTTCCTGATTCCAGCTTCCTGCCAACTAAAACCTAGGAGCTTAAGCCCATTTTCCCAACCTGAATTTGAAGCTGGCATGACACATGGCTTTGGCCACACTCATGGCATACTGGTTCTGACACTGGATCTCAAGAACCCTTTCTCTCAATCTCTCTCTCAATCTCTCTCTCTCTCTCTCTCTCTCTCTCTCTCTCTCTCTCTCCCTCCCTTCCTCCCCATCCCATTCTCTCCCTCTGGCTACCATGAGCACAGCCTTAGGTATTCTAATGGAAGGTAAGGAGCACTAGAATATACACCACACTGCTGAAGCCCCGCCAGGTCACAGAGCCCACAATAATAGACTTGTCAACTTACAGCAGCGTCATTAACAAAGCAAGTCGCAGTGAGCCTAACCTGGCCTAGTACAATGTAACAGCCCAGATGAATTGTAGACACCTAGAAAATAAAAACAAAGTGACAAGGATCCCACAGAAGGGCCCAGTGAGAGAGAGAAGCTTACCTGCTTACACCTTGCTCCTTCAAGGGTTCAGGAGGAATATGTATGCTTCATGTTCTCTTTCTCCATTAAGAAAAAATGTATCTATTTTGCTGCTTGTGGGGGTTGTTTGTGTATTGTTCAAAGCATCTCATTTGGAGGTATTTCTATGATATTCAGTAGCCTACAATAGCCATTTCCTCATTTACTGAAACCCAACTTGTCTGATTTTAATCATGTTGTAGAAATACTACAAGATGCAAAGGACTTTTAGCTTTTTTTCTAGTTTTACTGTCTGATCTTTTTTTCTATGTAGGTAAGGTTTTAAAGTAAGAATATGGAACAAGTATAAATTTTCGTCGGAACATTTCAAATTTAGTGTTTTCCTCTTCAGATTCTTTCTGATGTTGAACATGTTTAGACATGGAGAGTAAAAGGAGAATTGATACAGTTTTTTTTTTTTTAATCAGATTTCCATAGATCTGGGATCACCTCAGTTCATCCCAAATGCACTGCTGGACTGAGAACTCTGACTGTGGAGAGAATTGTAGCGCAGACCATGGAGCGCAAGACTCAGAACAGAGCCTCCTCAGTAGCTGAAGACAAGGCAGTGGTTGGCATGCCCAAATGCACATGGGGTTTGTGGTAGTCCATTGGAAACTGCAGAGGACATATGGTACTATAGCAGAAGATGGAGGCGGAACAAATTGGACAACTACGCCAACTAAGCATTGACAGCAAGTTTCTGGGCGAGTGGAGGCTCTAGGGTGAACTATGTCAGCCAATGGACCTGGGAAGTGTTTCCTCTTGCTTGGATCCATGAAATAGGCAGCATTTTAGATCTATGAAAACCACTTGAGCAGTACCCTCAGAGCTCTCTCCACATTGGAGACTCTGGGATTACATTGGGTGGCCATCCCACATTCTCAGGTACAGATGTGCTTAGGACGCTGGGCACAGCTTCTCCCCTTCTCTCCTTCCTTCCCCCAAATATAGGAAGAAGAAAAAGGAAATTGGAAACAAATTGTCTCATTCACTTTCCCCTATTTCTTGACGCTTCCCACCTTACTTAATCAGTGTTCCACAAGGACATGCGTCCTTCTCAACTACATAAGCATCATCAAAAATAAATTTGAAAAACGAAAAATCAGGCTTCCAGTACACACAGCATGTTGTTTTCATTTGTTTACAGTGATCCCTACCTACTTTACTGAGCCCGAATCTGTTTTTTTTTTTCCAGTGTTCTCAAATGTTCTTGCTATGTAGACATGAGATATTCACATCAGAAACCAATAGGGATGAAAATAATTTGTTCCCTGAATTCTTTTGAGTGTTTTTTGAAGTGAACTGAAGTGTGAAGAGATCTTGGGACTATTCTTCTTTATTTTCTTCTGCTCAAAGTAAATTACAGAAAAAACATGGTTTAGAAGAGCCTTGGTATTCAAATGAAAATCCACTGGAGAATTGTGCAAGTCTCCACTTTATCTTAAATTTCAAGTCCAAAGTGAATTTCCTGAAAGACTTGTCAGTTTACAATATTTTCTCTTCTGTTCCTTTTGAAAAATGATATATATGACTTTCTCGAATCTTAGAGAACAGAGGAGATTGAACTGTTGATACCGAAGCTGCCTGAAATATTTCTTTTCTTTACCAAAATAAAGAGGAGTGAAGGGAAAGAAAAATGCGCTCTTGACAGTTTGCATCGCCTCTTCTTTCCTCTCTGTTATTTGTTTAACTGACTGGTCACTGGCCCCCTGCATTGCTTCTCTGTGTCTGTCCCCATTTCTATTTCCCAGAAATAGGAACTGCCAGTGCCTATCTTGGAGATAATATCTAGGATAGTAAAGGCATCTTTTACTTTTTGTTGTTTTCAAAGAGAACAATGGATGTGGCTTATTATACTGATTTTCAAACATGAACACCAGAAGCAAAACTAAAACCCAGAGGACGGAACCAGCAATCATATATTGTTCTAACTGACCATCCAAAAGCAAAAGACTCTAGGCTAAAGTTACATGACAAGGAAAAGAATTAGATATGGGCGAGGAGGGAGGGGTAGTGAAGAAGGGGGAAACCAGGAGAAAAAATCATAAGCAAATGTTCACCTTATAGTTTTCCGGGTTAAACCTAAGAAATATGTTATTAAAAGCTTTGTGATACTACAGGGAAGGGTTTGTATTTTTGACTGATAGTATTTATTTTCAGCAAATGTCAATGGGGAAAACAGATCAAAATGGCCATCACACTAAACTATTTCACTTCCCCTGCCAGACACTTGCATTGTGTGCTAAATATATAGATACACTAAAATTCAATACTTAGAAAACATAACAATGCAACTAAAATCATAAGCCTAAAATTTAAACAGATGCATTACTGAAGAACCTATACAGATGGCAAGTAAATGTACAGAAACTGCCTATTATATGTATCGATGAGGAAATATAAATTAGCAAAACGGGTATCAAAAAACACTATTAAAATTGTCAAAAGCCATAACATAGACACTGTATGCTGACAGATACACAGACAGAACAGCAAGAACATTCACTTTTTAATGATGGCAATAAAAGTTGGCATGGCCATTTTGGAAAATGATCTGGCAGTGGCTAGTATAGTTACTCATATCGTTAGCTTACGATCCACTGTCCACAATCCTTGACATTTACCCGAAGGAGTAAAAAACTGGACCCACAAAAAGACCGGTGCATGGGTATTTAAAGCACTAGAAAAATGAAGATGCCCTAGCTGTATAAATAAAATACGGTCCACCCAATCAGTAAATGATATTCAGTTCTACCAAGAACTGAGGTACCAGCCACAAAAAGTTGTGCAGAAATTTAGTTGCCTAACACTACATCAAAGAAGAATACAAGATGGCTATGTCATGGATAAGTCAGTGTATAAACCATTCTGGAAAAGGCAAAATTATCAAGGCAGTAAAAAAAAAAATCAGCAATTTTAGGAGCTATGTCGAAGAAGATGTACAGACAGTGCACAGGGGATTTCTGGGGACAATAGAATTATTGTGGCTGCAGAATGGTTGATATCAGCTAGTGCAAATTTATCCAAAACCCATAGGATATAAAACATCTAGAATTAGTCCTGAAGTACACAATGAATTAGACTATTCAGATGAGTCAATGGAGTTTGTCTGAAATTATTGAAGGCATTGCCAACAAAGGACATATGAAGGAGCATACTTATGGGGATTCTCTTCACTTGATCTCTCTTAAAACATTCTTTTTTTAAACAAAACGATGATGACTTCATTTACTTGTACATAGGGTTGCTTTGAATACTGGTGGTCTGATAGATTGCTGTGCTGTTGACCACTAATGAATTCTGCTTTCTCAGGCACAGCACCATTGCCATTTGATGCAGCAGTTCTTAACACCAAGAGATGATCAAATCCTGTTTTTCTTCTCTTTACTGGCCTTGTGACTGCTATAAAGAATGTGAATCCGATGGCCTCATGCTTCTAAATGTTCTGATACCTGTCTTTTGATATCTATAAGGCACTAGATTAAGTATGCATATTCTGTGTCAGAAACAAACGCAAATCTTTTGGGGTCAAGATATCCACTATTTCAGGTCATAAAAATCTAGCTAGAAGACAACCTAAAGCCTTTGCTGTGAAAGAACCATAAACGAGTCCATGATAACATAAAGAAGAAGAAAGAGAGGTTGTGGAAAACTTCATGAAGGAGCTGGCAATTGAGTGGGACTCAAAGGGCAGTCAGGATTATAACAGACAGAATGCAGCTGATGAGTATAGCAGCTGTAGGGACGTTCTGAGAAAGCCAGAGAGTTGGAAAAGCACAGCTTGGTGTAGTCCAGGAAGAGGGAACAGTGGCCCGGCTTGACAGGTGTGTGTTGCACATGAGAAGGGGCAGGCTTGAAGGAACAGGAAGCTGGATTGGGAGCAGTGAGTAGATTGGAATTCCAGGCTTGAGACAGCACAGAAAGGGGAATTGAGAAAGGCAACCTCTTGTTCTCAACTGGGCTCCATGAAGCTAGATCTAAACGCATAGCTCAGGACCCCATATGCATATTTACCAAAGCTTTCTGATCCTTTTGGAAATAAATGTTCGTATAATGAATCATATATGTTTGTCTTCAAACTACTTTAGAAAAAAATCTGAAGCAATCATGGCTTTTTTTCTTTAAAAGAAGTTAAACTATATAATGCTACATGCTCACAACTGTAGGTTTTTATATATGTATGTATTTACATATATTTATAGTATATAAATATGTTCCATATATACTATATTTAGGATATGTGTGTATATACATGCAATATATATATATATAGATAGATAGATTTGCACACCTAGACACACAAATATATATATAGTATTCCAAATTAAGAAGATAGTTGCATGAAAAAGAAAATATTTTACATCTTTTGTGTCAAAGTGTTGGCCTGTGTATTGCTTTGGCAGTTGAGCTGCCTAAATTTACTCACTGTTTAATCGTTATTATTTCTTCTTGAAAATTTACTACATTTAATCTGATAGAGTCTACTGCTCTCTCTGCTTTTACCATATACCTTTACAAATACATTTTATATCTGAACACAAACTAAGGCAAAACAGTGATCTCATTAAATACATTGGGAAATTAAACAGACCTAAAAAGTCAGATTCATCAGGAAGGAACTGCAAGACTCTCATAGCTTTCTGATACTGAAATGTAACTACATACGAGATTGACCTAGAAACTGTAACAGAAGATGGGCCCCATACTTATGTCATCAGTGGTTTATTACCAAACATAATCAAGCATATATTCAGATGCCCTATTTAACAGGCCCTCTATTGTCCCTTATGACATGGTGTGCTAAAATGCAATATTCCTTTAAAGCCTCGAAAATAAAATAGGCAAATACCAGCTTGAAGCCAGACAAGAAGCCTGTGAAACATCAGACAGTTTTCATCACAGCTGGCCGGGCCTGGGCAGTTTCAGACAAAGGACTTCCGCCTTTATCTGGCCCTTATTTTGATGTCTCATTCAGTGGAAGATAAAAGGAAAGATGTGCTTTGAAATTTAACCATTAAGCCGGCAAAGAAATCAACATGCAAATGTCACCCATACATGAATTCAGGATGAAGTCCACATTTGTCACCGCAAGCTTAGAACTTGTTGGCCCCTTTTCCCTTGTAACGCAGTCGAATGTATGAGTCCTGGATTGAGTCCAATTGGAATTCTAAAACGTGCACATTTTACTTTCAATAAGCATGTTTCCATGCAAAGACTATGTATAGAGATGAGAGCAAAATGAAAAGAGGACATTGATATGATATTACGATACCTGGGCGTTGTACCGAGGCAATCAACAGAACGCAGAGAGATGCAGCAACCGGGGTTTGAATATTTTGAAAATTTTTATCATCAGAATGAATCAGTGGGTTGGGATGCTTTAAGACATTCCTAGACAGATTTAGAGAAAATGCAGCTGCTGGGAGATAGGGACAGGGTTCCTGATTATTGTGATTCGGTATTTATGAGAAAAGACTGTAAACTACTCTTTCGTGCATTTTCCAACCCACAGTGTTACACATGCATCTTTTTTGCATGATATCTCATTTTTTCTGGCTCAAAATTAATTTAGAAAAGTTGTATTACTAATAGACCGTGTGAATTTAAGAGAACTTTATGTTTGACTCTTAATTTTTGCCAGTAAAAACTCTAAAGAAAATAAGTTATCATTGTTCCTAACTCTTAACATACAAATTCACAGAAGAATTTAAAGATAATCAAGAGGCTGGAAAGGACAGAGAGTTTGTTTTGGAACAGAAGATTCAACACTCTATAAAGCAGAAATCAACTCTGAGCACCGGGTGCTAAATAAAATAATCCAGTCCCCAAAAGGCAAATGTTTGATTCCACTTAAATGAAACATCAGCTGTACTAATCTGCTGTTAAAATTAAGCCTGCATGGAACTGGATGAATGAATGATTTGGCCTGGTAGAAGACAGAGATGCAATGTGGATACTTCTGTTTCTGCTTCCGAACACACCTGCAGGGAGCAGTTAATCTTTATGAATTACAACGACTACTCTTTCCACAGTGCATCTTATCTGATTCTGTTCTCTGAGCGTGGTTTATAATAGTTGGTGTGCTGGCTTGTCACTAAATAAATCAGCAGTTCATCCACAAGTGGCAACTTACTTTTTTACCAAAGAACCGTTTATTTAATCGTAGAAGATATTGTTAGAGACACAAGACAAAAGGCATTCCTCGGTAGCCATAAAAAAAGAAGTGTGTAGAAAAGAATTTAAAATATCAATGAATACTTAGCCCAACAGCTAAATATTAACAACCATATAACAAATGATCCACTGTGTGAACTGGGAGACAACAGAGATGGCTTACCTAACAAGGCATATTTTTCATTAAATAATCTACTAGTGGCTAGTGGCAGAACACGCATGATGGTTATTAATGAAACCAATAAGGAATATAAGATTTAATGTATCAATCCATATTCATGTAATACTTTTAGTAGCAAATATTCTTTATTATTTTAATACACTTGAGTAATTAAATCTTCGTGGCTGACATTTTCTGCATGCATTATCTTATGCAGATATAAGCATCTTTCTTCTACATGTCAAGAATATTTCTTTAAAAACTAACCTCATTGAAATTCCCTTTGATTTGAGAAAACAACTGGTAGTGGCATGGGTTGCCTTCTCCTGAGAAAGGCAGAAACCTGCAAGTTTTCATGAATCTGATAGTCCGTTGTTACACCATATCAGAGTTTTAGAGAAAAGCAGCTATTTATAAGACCCAGATTCATCTTACGGTAATGAATTACAACTTGTCTGACTTTGAAAGTTTTAGTACTAGATCGAAAAACATCTATGTCTGGTTGACAGGGCAAAGAGCATTAGATACATTTTTTGGGTTTTATGCCATTGTGAAACCCTATCCTATAACCTTGCCATTGTGGAACTCTCAGATCTCAGTCCACAGGAAGACTAGCATAGCGAACACCTGTACTGAGGTTAGTCCCGTAAGAAATAAGCCTTCTCTCATCCTTTTGAGAAGTGCAATTATTTATTGAGCACTGTTTATTCACACATTAAATCATGTTTAAAAAAAGAACATAATAATGAAGACCTGGTTATGATCAGATGAAGTCACAATGCTGATTTTCTGCTATTAAACTGGGCAATACAAAGAAGGCATAACAGACAAATTATACTGAGCACTGAAATATTCTAGGCAAATAATACTTGTCTCCTAGTGGCTAGATTTAAAGTCCAGTTTGCCCACAAAAATGGTGAAAAATATCTCATTGAACAGTTTGGAAGACTCGGGGTTTGCAGAGTGGATTCCAAGATAAGAAATTACAGCAACAAATGAGGACATTTGTGTAAGAAGTACGGAATTACAATAGCAGAGTTTGACATTTTAATGGTGAGTATTATTATCTGGAAGTCTTTCTTAGAACACGCTCAAGGTCACTGTTCAGAATTTGCTTCTTTTGCACAAATGTCATTTCCAAGAGGGAAAATTAGACTTTAATCTACAGGTAAAGCAGAATTTAAATCAAAGACTCAGGCTGATTTATAAGAGCACAGTCCAACTCGGAAGATGCTGATGGATATGTCTTCAGCCATTGTGGCCGAGTTGGCTCCTGTCCTGAATCCATGGTGCGGCGATGTTACTAAGAGCAGCTGTACCAAGAATTCTGTGTTTCTGTCCTTTTTGCATTGTTGTATGGTGAAATGATTAGTTCCACAGAAAACATTGGAGGCAAAAGGGGTACATGCTATTTTTTGGCTAAAAACTTTGACTGGATATATATTTTTCATACTTTTGATTTTTCTACGTACAGCTGAGTGTGTCTGCAGTTGCAACCTCTTAGGAAGTGAAACACCAGATGAAAGGTCCCCCATCCTCTCTGCTCCCCCCTTTCCCTCTCATTCTCTCTCTGTGTAGCTCTTTCAAATAGGCAAATAAATCTTAAAAACCATAATAACAATAATAATCCCTCTCTGTCTAAGTCCACAGATTATGGCGAACAAACCCACTCCCAAAATAAAACTGTATCCCATCCTCTATCAACGTCATTTGTACTTCAGCTAAATACATATTTAGCTTCTATGCTAGACAAAGATAATCTTATCCCTATACTTGCTTGAGAAGTGTGTATGTCTTTAACACACACGAAATCTTCCCAGCTCTGTCCATTTGTGACTGCTAGGTTCAAAGGTGCTTGGGCTCCACTGAGAGAGAGGGAGAAGCTTTTACTCCAAGCAAAGACAGGGAGTCTGACACACTGCTCCCTGGTGGGAGACAGCCTGGAAGGAAGGAAACGTGGAAGGAAAATGGCCAACCAGGCTATGCAGCAGGGAGCTTTTCTACATCTTACCTACAGTGGAGGTCTGAGACAGGGTGGCAAGAAGGAGTGTGGCAGTGGGGAAGTGGTAGTGGCTGAGAAAATGAAATAAGGGGGAGGCTGCCTGCACTGCACGTGCTAGGATGTGTGTCGCAGGCTACCCATCACTGTGGCCTGATCTTTTGCTCACTGAAGCAAGGTGTGCGTGGTTCCACAGTGCACTGCCAACATTCTGAGGTGGGAGAGTCTGTCAGAGATGACAGTGACTTTCCCAGGCAGGATGGTCCTGGCAGACTCACTTCTCTTCCCAACCTGCAACCGCTGCCATCCTTGAAGAAGTAAAGATCTGCTTCTGAACTTCCGGCTTCCTACTCTCACCATCTAAGCCACTCTAAATTTAAAAAATCCAACCATGGGCCCGGCACTGTAGCCTAGCGGCTAAAGTCCTCCCCTTGGAAGTGCCAGGATTCCATATGAGCACAGGTTCTAATCCCAGGAGTCCCAGTCCACATCCAGCTCCCTGATTGCGGCCTAGGAAAGCAGTTGAGGATGGCCCAAAGCCTTGGGACCCTGCACCTGTGTGGGAGACCCGGAGGAAGCTCCTGGCTCCTGGTTTCAGATAGGTTCAGCTACAGCCGTTGTGGTCACTTGGGAAGTGAATCATCAGACAAAGGATCTTCCTCTCTGTTCCTCCTCCTTTCTGTATATCTGACTTTGCAATAACAATAAATAAATCTTAAAAAAAAAAAGAATTGTGAGACAATGCTTGCATTGTTTTAGTATTCTATGGCTAAAAGATAATTCTAAAAATTAATACACATTTACAAAAATTATGTATGTATGTACGTATGTATTTACTTTTATTGGAAAGGCAGATTTGCAGAAAAAAGGAGAGACAGATAAAAAGATTTTTCTGTGCACTGGTTCACTCCCTTGCGGGTAGCTGGATTAAAAGTGAAGCGGCTGGGACATTAATTGGCACCTTTATGGGGTCCCAGTGCATACAAGGCAAGGAATTAGCCACAGAGCCATTGGGCCAAGTTCCCTCATTTCCTTTTCAATAAACACTCAATAACAACGGAATTATCCCTAGCAACAGTCCGCTTCACCGTCCCTGAGCCACAGTCTTTGGGTCAGTGCTGCAGCCTTCATTAACCCAGTGCTTCAACAGCCGAGTTCAACTCTCAGAACTCCCTGGACACGACAAAGAATTCATCAGCAGAATATGATGCCTTTCTAACAATTGACTGTTTCGTCCAATGAGAATAAAATATTAATTACGTAATTACAGATATTTCTCAAATGAGTAAATTATCTTATTAAGAATTGTGATATTACCCTCTTTTTTAGTCTTCTGTATATAATATTCTCTTAGGAAAACTGAGTTAATCTGCTAATGAAGTCTCTTCAAATCACCACTTGGAGAAACATCACCTTCAACCCAGCCATTCCTAAAATCTTTTCAAGGGGCTTAATGTAGAAACTATGAAACCTCTTCCTGTCAGCAGGTTTCTGAAATGAAGAACTGACAGTTACCTCAGAAAAAACTGAACGTTTTGTTGTTGTCAGTGATGATGTTGTTGCTTCCAATGACAAAATATCCTGGACTCAGATACTTAAAGCATGACTGTTTATTTTCTCTTTCCAGTTCAAAACAAACTCCCCAAACTACCTATGAAAGAAAGGAATCACTTAGTCAAAACCAAATCCTTACCACTGGGGAATCTACTGTGCAGGAGAGAGGGCTGTCTACCACTTTTCTCTGAACTTTCAGAATCTTTATCTGATATATAGTCATGAGATAACCACCATTATAAAGTTCTAGTCTCCAAAACCAAGAGAAAGCTTGTAAAAATAAATCTTGGTGGAAGACCTACTACGGGGTATTAACAGAATCAGAATTGTCAATCATGGCCTGGGCTCAATGTTTGTGTTATGAATTCCAACTCTGGTGGCATGAACTTGGTATAAAATCATTGTAAGCTGTATGAGTCCAAAAAATACAAACCCAGTGCGAAACATATTTGGGGCTGCAATGACATTACCAGGGTCTGAGATGGGTTCCTACATTCCCCTTTGAAATGCGATGCTTTCGTTAGATTTAGTGCCAAAAAATACAGCTACTGTCTGGATACATTTGCTGGTTTTCTTTTGGATTAAAACAAATAAAGAAAAAAAATCTGCATCTTTCAACAAAAGGAATAAAAATAATTTCATTGTTTTTTTTTCCCCATTGCCAACTGAATCAGTTCTACACATTTAGATGGATTCTGAGTCACATAAAATGCACATGACAAAATGAGTTTCCTAAAGAAAGTAAGAATTTATGAATACACAGATGAAGGGGAAAATGAACGTTGCTGAGTTGCTGCAGCCGGCCTCATGCTGCAGTAGACAGTAGCAGTGTAATTCTCAAATTGGTGTTGTACCAACTCTACAATTCTTATTTTTTAATGAATTATTTATTTATTTGGAAAGAATTACAGAGAGCAAAGGAGGTAAAACAGAAAGAAGATTCTCCATCTGTCGTTTCACTCCCTAGATGGTCGCAGCTCCCAGCGTGGGGCCCAGCTGAAGCCAAGAGCCAGGTGCTCCATTTGGGTCTTACCTGAGGATGGGAGGGGCCCCAACACTCAGATCACCCTTGGCTGCTTTCCAAGCCATTCCAGGGCATTGGAAAGAAGCTAGAGCAGCTGGGACACAAGCCTCTGACCACACTGGAGGCTGATGTCACACAGGCAGAGGTTTTAAAACACCTGCCCTCCCAACCTGCTCCTGCCCTCCCACTCACCTGCTTGACCCTTACCAACGTGAGAGTTGACCTATGGGTAACTTCATGTCGAAGTTGAGGAAAGTGTGGTTGGTGGAAATTCAATTAGCGTCACACAGTCAAAACTACACAAGTCACGCGTAAATAGTCTGATGCTAGGAATCTCCATTTTTACAGACTGAGCACACTCGTGAGGTCACCCCATTCCTCCTGTTTAAATAAAACAGGGAGGAAAGCATTTTACACTTGGGAGCAAACTTCTCGGTAACGCTGCGTATTCTTTGGAAGGACCAAAGTGTAGGTAGTGGGAGGTCTTACACTTTGCCAATTGCATGTGAGTTATCTTAATGGATTTACTGGGATTTCTTAGAGCTTCCTTTTCTAGTAGTCACATTTTGTCTTTTTCACATTAAGCCTTTATACCAGACAATTCAATTGCACTTGATTTTCCATCACTGAAAAAGACTTTTGTGTTGTATTTTAGTTCCTGTTGCATCACGTTCTTTTGCAGTTCGTAGAAAAATGGCTTGCTCTTGGTGCTTTGGGGCATGTAATGTGTCAGTTTCGATAACAGAGAGTTCAGTTAGGGTTTGTCTAATTTTTAGAGTGTCAGCATGATTTGGTGACTATTCTAATGACAGAGCTCAAAAGTAAGTCTGGGATTTAATCATGAAGTATTTTTCTGAGGTGGACATTGTGATATTGGAGTGCTTGGGCGCTTTCCTGCCTTCACCTACTGCTAATGTGCATTTGAGAAATAGCAAATGATGGCTCTGAGGCTTGGGTCACTGACACAATGGGAAGGGTTGGGGAAGAATCCAAACAATGTTCCCTCCTTCAGTCTGGTCAAACCTTGGCTTTTCCTGGTATTAGTTGAGTAAACCAGTGTTTTGAATAAATATAAACACAGTTTTTTTTAAAATAGTAGATTAAAGGCATTTTTCAATACAACTGCATGACGGTGCTAACCCTTTCTTATGAAACCTGATCTTTCAATTATGAGCATAGGAGGTTCATTGGAATTGATGGCCTTTGCTCTTGAAGCCAGAAGTTTGTCTAATGAGGTTCATACCATCCGCCATGTCTAAGAATGGATTTCTTTCTGTGAAGAAAATGAACTGCCCTTTAAAGGGATAAATAAATGAATTCAGACTACGGTTGTATGGGTGTAGGTTTTAAAGGAGTGTTTTTGTCACCTACATTGCACTAAGCTTGCACGATGACTTCTCTCTGTGTGCTCTGTGATGTTACAAGTAAAAGTGAGATAAAGCTTCACGGAAAATCTCCTGTAGAATTTGGAGTTTTTTGGGATAAAGAAGGAGGTTATAGCTTATTCAATTTCCTGCCAAATTTCTACTTTTCCATTTGGGGTAATAATACTGTTTGCCAGGTATGGAACCAGCACTAACAGTAGACTCCATTACTGCTAGTGACATGCATGTTCACATAGGTTTGAGTGGCGTTAGACCACGGAACAAGCCCTAAAGTAATTATCGTTTGCCAACCCTCAACCCACTAAGGAATTGTTGGCTGACTAGCACTAACCCACCGGATTCTGGGAAAGAATGAAACTAATTCATCCAAATAACTCACCTCACAGACCAAAAATTTCAAGTAGATTATCATTCATTTTACCTTTGCTGCTGTGTCTCTTCCTCCCCCTTCTCTCCCCTCACTCACCGTGTCACCCGTGAGGACTCAGACCCATTGCAGTATTCACCATATTCTAGTTGGCTGAAGGCTTTTGTGAATCGCATGTTTATTTTGTCTTCTTGACTGATATTTCCTCATGTCTGACTATTGTTCCTCCAGAAAGGAAAACATTTTTTTTCTAAAGTGGAGTTTTCTATAAACTGTGCCAAAAATTAAGTGGTTTAAAAGGAAAGCTCATAGAACTCTCCCTTCGAGAAGAAGAATAATTATGAACTCTTTTATTTCTGGTAATTTCTTTATTCAGGCAAGAATCCTTGAGGAAGCAGCAAGATTTCAATTTGAATAAGAGAGGACAGATGAAATGATAATAGCCAGTAAGTATACAGTAACAGCAAATACTTCTACCTTTGTTTCTAAATATATAGGCATGACTACTGTATCTGTCTTTCAAAATCAAGTCCCTATGCCTGTAGCAATTTGGAACATGAATTACAATCATCCATTTGATGTGTCTGCCTGCCCATTGAGGTTTCATATGCCCCTGCCCCTTCTTTCTGTCATGTAAGGTTACCTGCAAGTGTTACATGCAGCACGCTGTCACTACTTTGTTTTTCCAATATTCCTATCACTGCTTCGGGACTGTAGAAAAAGCTAGTTCTTTTCATCTCCTGCTCTCTGTCACTTCCTCTTCTTTCTTGCCAAGAACCCCCTCCACTTCTTTGAAATGTCCCTTGCTTGGTAAGTCCAACGTCAGAGTCAATAGTCTTCGGCTATAGACACAGAATATTCTCTCTTCTTTTTTGTAAATTTATGTATTTATTTTATTATTCCATGATACAGGTGCATAGGCTCTGGGATTTCCCTTCCAAATCAAGATAAAAAATGGTTGAAATTATTGAAACATTAAAAAAAAGTTCTGCCTGTCTCATACTGCAGAGCACAGGGCTTTGAGAACTGGGAACCATCGCTAAACAGAAGAAATAAGAGGGTATTTGTTATAGGAAATGCCTCCTAGGTCAACTGTATTCTCATCTTCAGAGACTTCATAGGGGACTTAAGCTGTCTTAAGCATCTTAAACTACTAACTCCTGAAAACTAAGAGAACAAAACGAACCACTATTATCCTTCTTTTAGGGGCAATGAGTCATCATAGGGATGATAGTCATCCAAGCTCACCATGCTGTGGACAGTAACAACAGAACTTAGAGTTTGTGAGTTTAACTGCCATTCATGGAATCCCTGCTCAGTAGAATATTACATGCAGATTGAAATGTTGCAGGAAAGAGCCCCACCTCAGAGGCTACCGACACCTGAAACAGCACGTGAACCAGGAATATTCTATTTTAGTATACTTTACATGAAGTGCAAAGTGTCAGTTAACTTTGTCCTGTTGCTATGTCAGTTTCCCAAATAAAACTTGATTTATGCACATTTACTGATCCTTCAAGTAGCCCATATGGGAGGCCATAGGCACTTGGCACAATGTGTCTTCTCCTATATAAGCTTGTGACTTCTTTTAAATAAACAGATACCATGTTTGTCTCCAGTGTTTCTACTACAGAGGAGCACTGTTGCCTCACTCCTCAGTGGTCTCAGGGCCTGTTGGACAGAAGATCCCCGAGAAATGAGCGTGCATATTGAGTATTGTTCTTGGAAATGATAACTATTTGAATCAAAACGCAAATTTGATGAAAACTGGGTAGTGTTCACTCATTTGAAATTCAATCTTACAAAATTTATTGCACTGGACATTATATTAAAATACATGATGCAATAAACTGTAGATTTTAAATTAAAAAGCCTTCTCAATAATCCTTAAAAACCAACTTCACCAATGCTTAGCCAATACTCATTTTACTGACAATCACATTTTATCTATTCATTGGAGCATGTTGGAAGTCCTCTACTGGGTAACCCTGCCAACTGCTTGTTCCCGTTATTATAATCTGAAATATAATAAAAATCATTCTTTGTAAATGGCTTATGGTTCAAGTTTCCAGAGTAACTTCTCCCATCCTAATTTAGCCCATATTTGAGTGGTTTTTACCTCATTTATTTTCAGAGCTCCTCTTGATCTGCAGTTCATTTCTTACTTCTGAAATCATCAAACCCAAAGCAAACTGTTTTCAGCAGTTTTAGCAGCAGGCAATTTAGGCAGCACTGGCTGATGAGTAATCATTTATATCAGTGAAATTTTGGTAGTCTGTCTTTTATGAATGCTTGAGAGCATGTCATGGTTTTCTTTTCCAAATTAACATTTTTGCGAGATTAGACATTGGAAATGGAACTTGATTCCAAGGACTGGGGTTGTTACATGGCGTGGGTCATGGATGCTTTCAAAGGAGAAAGACTGGAAAGGTGGGTCCTGGATTTTGAGAACAACCACATGTGTTATGGGCTGGATACTCACATTTTCCTTGAACTGTGTGTATGCATTTCCTTTTTGGTGACAATAACTATTTGTTATTGCTTCTGAGGTTTGCTGCCAGTCTTTGATACAAAGATCCAGCTATAGAAACAAAATTCTGTTAATAATAGACTGATACCTTTTGAGTAGGAAAATAATCCAAAGTTTGCCATAATAAAGATTCACATCTTTGTATTTTTAATAAAAAATTTGATTTTTAGCAAAGGAATAATAACTTGTGAAGGACTGCGTGTGTACATTTTGCTTCTTCCCACATTCTTTATAAAATAATGAAGAAATTCACTGGAATTGATTTCCCTATTTCCTCTAGGCATGCTTGCCATCAAAAAATCGTGCTCCATGCTTCAAACGTGCCATTCAGTCGTGAGTAGAACATCGAGTGAATCAAAGAATCTGCTAACGGCCAGTTGCTGGAACTGCAAGAGTTCCCAGAGAAGTCAGGAAAAACCCCAACCTACGTCAGACTCTAATATTTATTAGGAAAATGACACCAATGTGGTCACTTGTGCTTGTTTACTGTCAAAATGTAGTTTACTACAATTTGCAATTACTGAATTTCTTTTACTGAGCTGGTCATGAAAGGGAAAGAGAAAATAAAAACCTGGAAATAAAAAGAGCACAGAGAAAATAAATTAAGAGAGCAGAAATATGTAAGCAACACTCACAGTCCTCCTGTCTCTCCATTCTGCAATTAAATCATGATTGCTGTGGCCCTGCACTTGAGGCGGATGCTGGAGGAAGCAAAATAAGATTTGCTCCACAAGGCCAAATAGAAAACCAAAACAAACACAACAACTCTATTGACATAGTCACTGTCAGGGATTTGGAACTATAGTAACCCAATGTGGGAGGGAATTTCTCAGTTTTCCAAATCCACATCAATTCAAGAGATGTATCTTTCCACACTGGATTTACATGGAATGCACTTGGAAGAACTCATTTGTGGATGAACAGCGAGTGCTTCTTTTAAAGATTCATTTATCAATCTATTTGTTTATTTGTTCTATCGCAAAGTCAGATACATAGAGAGTAGGAGAGACAAAGAAGACCTGCCATCTGATAATTCACTCCGTAAGTGGTCACAACAGCCAGAGCTGTGCAGATCCAAAGCCAGGAACCTAGAGCCTTTTCCAGGTCTCCCACATGGGTGCAGGGTCCCAAGGCTTTGGGCTGCTCTTGTCTGCTCTCCCAGTCCGCAAGCAGGGAGCTGGATGGGAAGTGGAGCTGCCGGGATTAGAACCGGCACCCATACGGGATCCTGGCGTGTTCAAGGTGAGGATTTAGCTGCTAGGCCACCGCGCTGAGCCTGGCACCGAGTGTCTTAAGATGATAGAACCCTATCATCAATACTGTGACTGGACAGTCATAAAGTCCATGTGAGGGTGGGTTTCTGTCTCAGCAGTTAAAATGTTCACTTGAGATATCTGTATTCTACACCAAATTACCACGTTCCAGTACTGTTCTCTCTGCTTGTTATCAATGTTCCTCTTAATCTGTATGCTGGAAGGTTTGATAGTGGCTCAAGTGCATGGGTCCTTGCCACCCACATGGTTGATCGGGTTAGAGATGCTCTGTTCAGGCTTTGGCATGGTCCAGCCCTGCTGTTGCAGGCACTTAGAGAGTGAACCGGCAGGTGGAAGATCTTTTCATCTCTATGTGTCTATCCATCTCTCTCTCTTCTCTCTGTTTCTGTGTTTTCCAAATAAAATAAAAATCAGTAAAACTTCATTTTGAAAAACATAGGACTTAGCCTATACTTTACTTAAGTGACAATATTTAGGAGCAAAACAAATCGTTTGCATCCAGGCTAGGCCAAATCTAGGAGCCTGGAATTCAATTCTGGTCGTCCACCTCAGTTTGTAGGGGTCCAAACTGCTAGGCATCATCACGTGCTTTCCCAGATGCCTTAGCGAGGAGCTGATCTGCAGCAAAGCAGCAAGGACTCAGAGTGCTGATCTGAAATGGAACGCTCGCACCACAGGTGGCCTTATGTTGTCTCAGGTTGTTTTACTTCCCATTTGGAATTATCAGCTTCTAGCCAAAGTTTAGTGTTTTCAGTCTAGGAATTCCTGTCCTTGTCTGTCATAGGGATCAACTTGCTGTCTGTTCATGTGGTTTTCTCCTTGTCTTTAAGACCATCTTCTGTGAAATGTCGTTTTTGGGTAAGGCTATGCATTCTTCGGGCCAGTCTACCTTTTGACTCAACTCCTGAAGAATCGTGACCTACAGAACACACCATTTATTTCTTCTAAATGCCTATAGTTGTTCATACAGCCAGGCAGCAAATTATATAATAGTGTTCTCTCATTTCCTGAGTGTATGTCATCCAAATGAAAAATGCAAATTCCTTAGCGAAAGCAGTTCTATTTGTGAATTAATTTATTATTCAAAATTCAGCTTAAATGTCACTGAAAATATTTTTTTACTCAAGTTATTCACCTGGACAATGTTTATCCCCAATTAAAACAATGTTTCTGCTTATTATACCAATCTAAATGTTATAGATATTTGAGCTAATTTTTTTTCTGAGGGAAATAAGATATAGATTGGCTTTTACATCTTAACTTACATTGTTAAGAGAATTAATGCTAACATTTTCTGATATATCTTTAAGGATTAGCTTTCCAGAATATCTGTAAGAACATTTACTCAGAAAAAAGTAGTTCAGGATGTTCAACACTGATGGACACTTGGGAGAAGTGTGTCCTTGGACACTTGTTTCCTGTGTCAGAGAGCCAGAATTCCAGACCTGGCTCCACTCCTGCTCCGGTTTCCTGCTGTTATACACTCTGCAGTAGCATGATGGCTGAAGAACATGGGCCCCTATCACCTACATGGGAGACCTGGATTGTTCCTGGTTCCTGATTTCAGCCTAGACTAGCCTTAGGATATGTGGGCACTTGCTGAGCGAACCAGCAGTAGATTTTATGTCTCTTGTCTTTCCCCTCTTCCTGTTTTTTTTTCAACCTTAGTCATTCATGTGATACTTATTAAAATAGTACATTTAGAAAAAAAGCAATTCAATGTATAGACCATTACTAAAACTCAATGCCATTATACAAAAAAAGAGTTTTACTTGGGAAAATTTTTTTTCTGATTTATGTATTTCACTTTCAGAAATAAAACAACGGGGTAACACAATGTGATTCAGTCTTAAGGGCTGCCATGCTGAGAAGGATTTTTTTTTTTAAACCAGGGGGTGAGAGGAGCGTGGAGCTCTTTCTCCACACTGTAAGGTACCACAGCCACCAAGTCATCAGCAGTAACATGTTTAGTCCTTTTTCTTTCATCACAAGTAAAAGTAGCCTATGTGCACACACACACACACACACACACACACACACAGAGAAATGCCACAAATCGTAAACCTAAATGTTTTTGTATATACCCATGCATTTTTCTTCTAACCAAGGATTAGCAAAAGTCATGGCAATTTTATCAGATATTGCTTCATTCTGACACTGAGGCATTCCTGTGGAAGTTCGAGGGCTGCGCTTCTGTCATCTGGACCTGCACAATCCACAGCCAATGTAGGCTTAACGTGAAAATGGAAAGAACCACTGCACAAAAACTGATTCCCAAATTTGCCCTTGACTTCAGTTTGCCTGCATGCTCTTCAACTAGAATTATTGCTGAGGGCCTGCCAGACAAGCAAAGGCCGTGGCTTTCACCATTTTGCAAGTAAAGGAAACAGTATTTGAGCCTCCTTTGAAAACTTTTTTATTTTCACATTAAGAGGCGCCACACGAACAGAACGTGCCATAAATAACGTGTGCTAACATTTTCCAAAAACTGGACATCAATTAATGCTAATTTATGGGGATACTTCTTTGGAAAAGCATGGCCCAGACTCACAACTACTGAAAAGACTCATTAATATAAATGTTAAGGGAATTTTTTAAAAGGGAGGCATTAAGGTAAATGCATATCATTACATTGAAAGCTCATAATTTATTGAAAATTCAGTGAAAAGGAAACTTTACACTGTATGTTTCCAAAAGTAATGTTTTAGCACATTAATCAGGAAAATAAAATAAGGACAAGAAAGTGATCTTATGAAAGATATTCAGTGACTATCCAGCCTAATGATAGCAAGCATTTGTCAAATGAAGTATCACATGCCAAACATAGTGTAAACATCATCTTGTTTATTTTTTACAAACAATGCTATAAGGTACAATTTACTATTATTACAATTTTACAACTGGGAAAACAGAACTTAACGCAGTCTCTGTTCATGCTGGAAACCGTAAAATCAACACAAGTTAACACTCAGAATCAGAAGCACACGTCACAGTGTTTTTTCTTTGACAATCATGAGTGAATTGATCAGGGATAGTAACCTGGATCCCTGGTCATAAAGCTAATCGCTTTTTATCTGTAGGTAAGCTTTACATTTATATATACACATTAATAAACTGATTAAATTTAGATTTGGGGCAATTAGTTATTTCTACTTTTTTGGATCTTTCATCTCACAACAAAATAGCTGAATCCACCGAATCTGTATAACATTGGATGTGACCCAGATAACATTCATGTGTTGGAGGTAAGGATGGAATTTTCCACTTCTTGAGACACTTCTCGATCTTAGGTAAAATCACTAGCAGGTTTACATGAATTTAACATATATGTGTTGCTTCCAACTCTCTTGGAACATGGACAGAGGATACTGCAGGACATTGAAACTTACGCTATTAGTGGAGAATACAACACGCATTCGGAGCAGTGGCTCATATATGATTATTTTTCCGAGTCCTTTAAAGTGTTTGCTAGGGGCTACAATGCCTATTTGAGGCTGTTGGCCCTATTCTAGGACCCCACTTTGAGAACCACAGCAGTAGAGTACATGAGTAACGGAATAGTCACAGGCCCACACTGTACCTGGGTGGTAACAGCTGTCATCCAATACTTAAGTGGTGCTGTTTGTAGCGAGAATAGTGAATTTAAGATGTATTAAATCGTTTCTAAATGATTTATGATTAGCAGTGTCATTCAATACTCAGAAAAAAAGTACAAAATGAATATGAAATGACTGTTCAAAATCATTGTTGAGTAATTCCAGACTTAATCCTTCTGTAGCTATCAGCCACCTTATCCGGCACTCAATGTGAGAGTGAAAAAACAAGTAAGGGAGCCTGGTGCCGTGGCCTAGTGGCTAAAGTCCTCGCCTTGAAAGCCCCGGGATCTCGTATGGACGCCTGTTCTAATCCCGGCAGCTCCACTTCTCATCCAGCTCCCTGCTTGTGGCCTGGGAAAGCAGTCAAGGACGGCCCAAGGCTTTGGGACTCTGCACCCACGTGGGAGACCTGGAAGAGGTTGCTGGTTCCCAGCTTCAGATCGGCACAGCACCGGCCGTTGCGGCTCACTTGGGGAGTGAATCATTGAACAAAGGATCTTCCTCTCTGTCTCTCCTCCTCTCTGTATATCTGACTCTGTAATAAAAAAAAATAAATAAATCTTAAAAGAAAAAAAGTAAGGAATTGACTCTCAAGGCTCATGAAGCCTGGAGTCTTTGTAGCAACTGAGCTTCCCAACGGGTCTAAATCAGAGCAACGGTTCTTGTAAGAAATGGATCACTTTCAGCACTGAGAGAATGCCCTTGCAGAAGTTGTATTTGCATAATCAAATATTTGCAGATTGTCACGGAGAGAAGGATGTGAGGCTGAGTAAGCAGAGAGCATTCACAAAGTAACAGAAAGGTGAAAGAGAATATACTGAAGTGAAACAAAAGATGTCATCTTTAAAGATGGCTGCTAAAAACATGTCTAGGCTTTCTCAAGAATTCATTTCTAGAGAAAACCTCTCTGCAGGAATCCATCCAGTGACAGGCAGTTGTTGGCAACATTCAGTCTGACATGTCTCCAGTATTTACCTTACACGAGTTTCTGCAAAGAAACTCCACATCCATGGTCCTGATTCTAAGGGGAACGTTTGTGTATCAGGCATGTGAAGTACATCATGACCGCAGGAAGGAGTATGAGTTTAACACGCAAAACCCACTGCATGAAACTGTGTGAAATGTTTCAATTATTTCTACAATAACATTTAACATGTTCCAGATAGAGTGCATTAAGCACATAGCCAAGAAGTGTTCCAAGTGTACGCTGGTTTTCATTTTGGTGTATAATGAGTGTATGAAACACATGTTAGGAATATATTTCATATTCTGCATTTGTAAAATATCGAATTTATCTCAGTGTGAACCACAGGAGTAGCACGGGAGCTGCCCCTAGAGCATGGCCATTTTGCAATCAAACTTTTAACACCACAGTATCATGCTGAAGAGCCAATCTCCAGGTTGAAAATGAAGCAAATGATTTTCTCAACTCACAGCAATTTTCTTTATGCATTCATGACACCGTATGCAAACACAGACTCAATAAAATGAAGTTTCAATTTTGAATACATGCCATTCTCAAAGTATGCATCAAAAAATAAAATTAATGCAACTTGATTACCTGTAGTCCAATTTATAGCACTTAGAATTTACAGCATTAAGATATAATTTTGTGGAATTCACAAAGTTAATTCAGCATATTTATTGGTACAATCCTTTGGTTTTAGAAAAAGAGGTTCTTCTTACAACCATCTAAATGCACTTATTTGCACATCTCATCCCGTGTAAGTATTGCATTTTATGTCTCAGTTGAAATTCGATCGTATATTTCATGAAAAATCTAATTACATTACAGAATTTTCTTTCCACGATGAAATATTAAGCTGTTTCCCCAAGTTTTTATCCCTTATGATTATGGGTGTTGTTTACTCTGTAATACTATTTTATTAAAATTATGGATGTCATGGAAATCCACGAAATGCAGCATGACTTCCCTTATATCAAATTGTTTTCTAATTGTCAACATTATTGTGATCAGTTTCCACTGGCCTATGGCCAAACCTTAGGTTTCCTATTCATTTCCTTGTCCCAACAAATGGATCATCCCAGATGAGTCAAGTTTTAAATAGTGCCTGAAATACAAGCCTGAAACATTTGCTACACTAGCCACATAACTGCTATTTTTGATCATTGGTCTCAATTAATTTGGGGTTAAGTTGTACTATAACAAAGGATTTCACGACTGTGTCCCACGGTCCACAACCACAGGAGAAGGGAACCCAGGTGATCTTCATTCTCGCTTTGCTAGACCTCTTCCTTCTTTGAATATATATTTTTTATCAAATAATGAATTTCTGTATTTAATCATGAGTGTGTCTGACACATGCTTGTGTCTCAGTAACTGTTCAGACTGGAACAGATTAAATGCTTTATTTAAAAAAAAAAAACGATTTACTATTATCATTGGAAAGTCAGAGATACAGAGAGGAGGAAAGACAGAAAGGGCATCTTCCTTCCCCTGGTTTACAACCCAACTAGCCACAGTGACTGGCGCCCCGCCCATCCAAAGCCAGGAGCTTCCTGGGTCCCTAACTAACACCAGTGGAAAGACAGACCTTGTTTGAGGTATATTTTTGTGTTATTGTTTAGAACAATGGCTGGCATCTAGCAATCTCCTTCATGTTGAATTTAGTGGAATGACAGATGAGAAACCTTAGATTTCAATGCGGAACATTCATTGTTGCATTTTATAAGCTTTTAAAATATTATGTTCTACTTTAACCTTTCAATGCATATGAATTATATGCTAGTGTCGAAGCAAGATTCTTATACTCATCTCTCACACTTATCTCCGAAGCTGCAACAACCTTCAAATGATGTCTGCTAGCGTCCTTTGATGCCCTACTTGCGCTCCTCACTACAATCCCAGTGACCCTAGGATAATCCATTCTTCATTTGCAAGGTCCTGGTGCTGGTGTTTTCCCATGACACCTTCAGCCATCACTCCACGGTTTACCTTTAGAATGTGTCACATGAACAGTTTCCTGGCTTCTCTGCAGGCTTGGGCTTACTACTCCCTCCATCTGGAATGATGTACCGGCGGCACCGGACACCTCGCACCATTGAAATCCCATGTTAAGTGATGAATGTCCCCAGAGGCTTTTTCTAAGCATTCTCTCCATCTCTGGACTGACACCCCTGATATTTGCTCTATTTCCCTCTTCTATGTTAGTCACCAGAACATTGCAGGTTGCAGACCTAATTAAATAGAGATACTAGGCCCAGTGCAGTAGCCTAGCAGTTCAAGTCCTCAACTTGCATGTGCCAGGATCCCTTATGAGTACCGGTTCGTGTCCTGGCAGCCCTGCCTCCCATCCAGCTCCCTGCTTGTGGCCTGGGAAGGCAGTCGAGGACAGCCCAAAGCCTTGGGACCCTGCACCCACGTGGGAGACCTGGAAGAGGATTAGGCTCCTGGCTTCAGAACAGCTCAACTCTGGCAGTTGCAGCCACTTGGGATGTGAATCATCAGATGGAAGATCTTCCTTTCGGTCTTTATTCCTTTCTGTATATCTGATTTTCCAGTAAAAAATAAAATAAAATCTTAAAAAATAGAGAAAGAAAGTTTTATTGGAACATAATCATATTTGCTTTTCTGCATGCTACCCGTGCAGGTAGCCTTAGTGTATATGCATGACTGGCAGGAGAACAACTAGTCTGAAAATTCAAAAACATTCATTAACTGATCCTTTGTGGAAAAAAATCTGTCATCCGCCATTCCACACAATGCAATTTCTGTGAGTATTCTGGTTGATGGGCCATCCCCTGGACGAGAGTGCATGCGGTCAATCTCCTCCCCGACTGATCACAGAGCTGTGTGGTTGCACACAAGTCATTTATGAGTTCTTCCCCTCAGTTCTCCCATTTGTTCCACAGGAATGATAGTAATGCAAATCTACCAGTTTGTTGTGACAATCTGTTGGACTATTACCTGTGATGTATGGAGGATACCTTGTGAGGATTATGCTCTGTGTGTGCCTTCTCAAGACCTGTCCACGTGTTAAATGTACTTAATAAATGCAGAGGAAGTTAAAAAGTTAATTGAGCCTGTTTTGGACTCATCTTAGCCTTTTGAACTTCTTTAATAGTATCAAAAGTACTTATCCCTTTAATATGATATTCTATTATTATTTGAAGTCATGGAATGCGCCTTATCTGTCAGATGACAAAACCATTCCCTGAATGAAAGATAAATTTGTTATGTGTGTATATCAAAGAAATTACTGACCTTAGAGGAGTCCAAAGAAATCCAAGAGGCTTTTCCTGTCAATTGTCTATCTTGAAAAATTCAATTTCATTGCCTAGGTTTAGATCAGCAAATCTGTGGACATCATTTCTCTGTAATACAAAAATGCATCATAATCCCTTCAAAAATTATACAATTTAGGAAGGAAAAAACACAAAATGCAATGTAGATATGTATAATATTCAGTCAACAAAAGATTATTGAATGAAAGGTTAAGTAATTCCAGTGAGAGGAGACTTCATTGTGAGCAACATGCAGAGTTGGAAAAACAAAGTGTAATTTTGTGAACACTCACCTCTGTCTGGCACCAGCTGAAGAAAAGCAAAGGCAAAAACATATTTGATTCTGTTTTTCCAACCAGTTAAGTCATTGATTTGTTTTGTGTAATCATGATTTGTTACTATCTCTAACCAGACTCCCTACCGTGCCCATGAATTCAATCAAATTGATGAAGTGGATTAAACAATCTTTATTTTTATTCTTGCAAGCCCAGCGTGAAGCTGTTTGTTGATTTTGGGGCTACAAATTAGGAAGCCAAGAAATTAGTGAAACTGCTTAACCTCATTAGAACATTAGCATTTAATAAAATGTTCCCCGGATCGGTGAGCAAGGCTCTGTGTGCTGCAGCAAACACTAACCACAGGGAAGAATGACAAGCCAACAGCCAACAGAGCCGAAAGCTACATCTGCCACGAAGAATCACCAGCTCATTCTGAATGTCATGATCCGTTAAAACAGCTAACGTGGTAGATTTGTGTGCAGATCCAGCTTTGGCTAGTACAACCTAGTGTGTGTGTGTGTGTGTGTGTGTGTGTGTGTGTGTGTGTGTGTGTTTCTGTTCTTCCAATATACTTTTTCACTTCTGCTCTGTGGAAATGGTTTGAGCCACATGTGAATGTACCTGGCAAGCAACATTACAATTCACAAATTTCTAATCAGAGCGGAGGATCCGGGAGCGTCCTGCCAGCTTGGGCCTGAAGCATCCTGCAATGAACTTTGTCAACTGTCCCCTGACTGTAGACAGTCACCTCGCGTTACCTCAGAGCATGAGGCCATGTTTGCACATGACGGCCGGCTGCTATGGCGTGGCTTAGCTCACACTCTGACTTCTGGAACTCATTTTGTACCACGTGCACATTTCAATAAATCTGCAAAATAACTTAAGCAAAGAGACCCAGGGTGATTTTTCTTCTTTCATTTCTCTCCCCACCTCCTCCCGACTAAGCTGTAAAACTAAGTCCCCTTTATCACAAAAGTCTCCATGATAGAATCCAATTGACGTTGAGGGCTGGCTTTCACACATGTTTGTCTTTTCCTGTGCCACTAAATCGTATCAGCTGCTCTGGATTTGGGTTGGAGAGTGATTGCTGAGGTGGGAGTGACAGTGGCTGTCTCGGTCTTGGTCGGCTGCTTTTTCATAAGATGTAAGGATCAGGGAATACAGTTTTGGCCTTAGGGGAATTGACCGGATATATGGCCTATTCAGTTTTTAAAAAGCTTTTATCATGATTTCAGTCATTTGTTTTAAGGTATAAGTGTTGATATCTAGATATTATTCTATCCAGGAACAAAAATCTATTTGCTCTACACTATTTGAAATACAACATAGCTGAACTGACTCAGCACTATGTATTAAAAACAGAGTGTTGCCCAAGGTAAATGGCTTATGTATCAATTGTTTTGAAAATGGCGTCTTCCAGAATCACATAAATGTTTCAGTTATATAAGTGGTTGTGTGAGTGTGTGTGTGTTTGCATGAGCCAGTTTTGATAGCATCTACACATGTATACTGTACTCGGGCTTTGACTCAAACTTTTCCCAGGGAGGACTATCCTCCTTGCCCTCCTCCTTAATTCTGCCTTTTTCACTTGTAGAAGTTAGGTCTCCTGAAATGAGTTCTAAGGCACCTGAATTTTGGTTCTGGTCATGTCAGTAAGTAGCTTGTGGTTCAACAAGTGGTTGGATTTTTCTAGAACTCACTATCTCTTTCTTATGCTTATATGTACTGTATATGACAGTACATATTCTGTATTTTTTAAATGACGGTCGTGTTCTACATAAATAAATATTGGTAAAATTGAAATTTCCATTTTGTAATCATGACACTGCTTTGTTCTTGATGTTGTAAAATAATGTTTTTTCCACCAACTTAATTCAGCTGAGACACAGAGACACAAAAGGGACCCAGATCTGCTGTTTTGTGACTCACCCCTGGGCACTCAGTTCAAGTCTCTCAGACGGCTGTCAGGAGTCCATCTAATTGAGCCATCACTTGCTGGACCCAAAGATGCACATGAACAGAAGGTTGGAACTGGGCGTCAAACAGCAGCATGAACCTGGACACTCAGATATGTAACATGGGCATCTGAAGTGGTAGGTTATCCTGTAGGCTGAATGCCTGTCCCTCGCAGTACATTTTTTGCCTTTTACTTCTTCCTAATATATCTTGCACACTCCATACTATTTCTCTACAATACAAATTGTCAAACATTTACCAAAATGAGACAATAAATATTTTCAGTTTTGCAAACCTGTGGTCCCTGATGCTGCCTATGGATGCTGTCACAGTATTAGCAAAGCAGCCAAAGACAATAGTGGACAAATGAGTGTGCCTGTGTTGCATGAAAGCTTTATTTGGGGACATTCAAATTTTGATTTCTCACATATCATACAATATTCTTTTTGTTTTGCCATGTTTAATGAAAGACAGAAGATACAAAATATACAGGAGAATACTCCTAGGATTTGATCTTACAGAACCATGGAAAAGCAGGCTTGATTTGGCCTGAAGGTCATAGTTTGCCAACTCTTGTCGCAAACCAATATCTAAACTTGTTGTTATGTATGCATGGGAGGATTCTTTTTATTGTATTGTATTGCATTGCATTGTATTGTATTGTATTTCCTAGAGAAAGTATATTAGTCAGAGATAAGAAAAATTTGCCTCAATTGCCTGTTATATTCCAACTTCAATTCCTAAAAGAAAAAACTAGTAAATATTTTATAGTATAATCAACAATGTCTATGTCTTTAAAACCACTAGACTTTAGACAATGAAACTCCTGATTATATTCCTTTATCATTTACATTTGCTTCACTGTGATAAAAACAAAACAAAAACAGTGGCACAGATGGTCATCCACCTCGTCTCTCATTCTACGTGGGAGCTCAGTCTCTCACCATTGACATATCAAAAACAGACTAGAGTTCCTACAACACGGAAGAGATGTTTGGAACCACACAATTTCAGCTACGTGGCAAACATTATTGAATACTCAACCCTAAACAAAACACAACCAGAGAAACAAACCATTGGACCTTCAGTATTCTAGGGTAAGGTGTTTGGCTAAGTTATTTCCCCCTGACCTTAGAAATAAATGGTAGCAAAAGGCATCTGAATACCTTTTAGTGGCTTGCTGGGTAGTTCCAGTTTTCAGGTAAAGTTTTAAAGCAAACAGTGTTGCCAGATTTGACTGCCTATCTCTGTTTATATCATTTGTACTTTTCAAGGACTCCAAAAAATAACTTTAACTTTTTAATCTTCAGAAAACTTTTTTTTTTTTTTTTTTTTTTGGCAGAAGATGTAGCACCATGAGGGTCACTTTTTGGGTTTGACCGGGAGGTTGAAGGGTGTCTATTCATAATAAACTCTCCAATAAAATCAGGACCAGGATTTCTCAGCTTCCGCATAGCTTAGGGCCACCTTAAAGCTCTGTGGTCCTTCATTTTCATGCAAGCAGACACCAGAATGGAAATGGCGCATATATTATCCACATCTGTCTGCTACAAATCCTGCTCTGTTTCATGCTTTTAGGACAAATTCCAGGCAAAGGGCCACTGGGAGAGGCTCCATTTCTCTGTGCCCCGTGCCCAACTCTGTCAGTTAGGCAGTAGAATAATTTCTTTCATGAGGTCTGCCCTAGCCAAAGAAAACATAGCCATGCCCCATGGCATGAGACCTTCCTAGGGAGGAGCTTGTATTCTGAGTTACACTCCAAGGGGAGTTGACTGCAGATCAGATGCCTTCAGACACGGAAGGCAGTGTGACAGGAATGTATCAAAGATGGACTTTATCATTGGGGATGATTGGAAAATCAATTTTCTATATGTGTGACCATGCATAGATGCACTCAACCTCTCCAACTCCCGCTCTCCTTTTTCTTTGGTGTAAATAGAAGGGCATCTTTTGTACGTGCGTATCAGCACCACAGAAGCAAAGTTGGGCCTGATCATCTGAAAAGAGAAAAACAACCGTTCTTCAAAAAAGAAATGAAAGATGTCATTTACATGTAGTGATTAAATTAGCAAGAAATAGAGAGCTGTTCAAGTTCCCTGTTTTGCTCCTTTATGCATCTAATGGAAAAAAGAAAATTGTTCCAGATCCAGGATTTTATTATTATTGTTATTTGAAATGCCACCTTAGGAAAAAAAAATTTCCATTCGATATCCACCTTACTAGGAGAGACTCAGTACAAAAATAAATACTTGAAAATGTGCTGTGACTGGAATAGTGTTAGCCACATTAGTGCTAAATTTCCATCTAGACTTCAGCATGTTACCACCCTGAAATATTCTCTGGATCATATTTCTATCTAGTTCAGTTGAAACCGGTTCTTTTTTCTATTTGTGATGTTCTGCTGAAATAGGGTTAGGTAATTTCTCAAGAGCAGATTTCCACCTCTACAAGGTAGATCATATCATGGAATTCTACTGGAAGAGGAAGCCTTGAGATGTGGTCTTTGTTTCAAGTTGGGTGTCGACCATTTGAACAGACTTGTCCTTAGGTCAAACAGGACCAAAAGGGTAGTACCTCGGATAGCAGGACAAACTGGTTTTGTATTTTATCATAGGATCACATCCATACCAGCTTTTCAGAACTTCTTAATGAGATGTATTTACTTACATATGAGAGAAAGACAAAGAGAGAAACAGCACACTTTCATCTTCATGGTTACTGTCCAAATGGTCAGACTGAAGTCAAGATCTCTATCCCAAATTCTCCAACATCACACCCTCATCTAATGCTCTCTGAGGGTCTGTTGAAGGAAGCTGAAGCAGAAGTGGAGCCTCCAAGACCAGAATCAGCATTTGGATATGGGATCCTGATGTTGCCAGCAACAGTTTAACTTGCTGTACAGCAATGACACTTTCTGCTACTATTAATAAACACAATATGAGTGCAAGTACAACCTCAAACAGAAAGGCTGGATGACTCAAGTCACATTGTAGGGGATTACTTGTAAAATACCCTTACCATTGACGATTCTTGGATATCTTTGTGTATTAAAGAATTCACACTCACAATGCAAGCTCTTTTATGGAATGAATTACACCGTTCTTATGGGGAAGGAGCATGGATAAAAGCTAATGAGAAATTGTGAAGACTAGGCCTGATTTCAAGTTTAGTCATTAATTTGTTCTATGACCTTGTCAAAGTCATACAGTTCTCTCAGTCTTCAGTTCTTCATTTTAAAAAGTAAGATTGATAATTGCTGCCTTGCCAACATTGTGGTTATGGTTCAGCAGATTCTTTGACAGTTTGAAATCATTAAGAATGCCCTGTAATCACAATACCTTTTGCCAAGAAGATCAGTACAAATTATTTTGAATCCTAAACGTATTATTGCCTGAAAACCCCAGGGAAAACTCCTTGGTCATCGCTATGCAAGACACAGTATTTGGTACTTAAAAATATCCTCTTGAACCTCACAAAGGTATATATATTCTTATTCTAATTTTATACAACATATAACCAAACCTCAGGGATGTTTTTATAAGGTTCTACACTTACTAATTGGCAAAAGTGACATCAGAATCTACTGATTAATCCCAAAACATTAAGTATCAATAACCTCCTACACAGTATATGAATGTGCAACTAGAACCAGAACTGCCTATTTCAGTTCATTTCAAGGATGCTTACCAGCTTTGTGCAAGGCATGTAAGACAGAAGAAGCATTTACTGTTAGGCCTCAAGTTATGCAGGGAGCAGTATGCATTGGTTGTATTTGTAATTAATGGCCTTAACATATCTGCTAATTGTGGTCCTTTGCTGCACACGACAGGGTATTTGTATAGACACACACGTGTGTGTGTGTGTGTGTGTGTGTGTGTGTGTGTAAAGTGTTGTTTGTTCCTGGATACTAAAATCAAAAGTTAAAGGCATGTGATTTTTCTCTGCTTATAATTTTTATGAATTGGCAACAGCTACTGGCATTTTCTTTTTTCTTACTAAATTCCAAGTCCTCTTCTGCAAGAACCTAGGATTTAAAGAGGGAGCAAACATGAACTTGGTCTATATCCTTAAAGGTTTGGAAGTCTCAGTGGTGAAGCAGAATTGGGGGATTTGCTGATTATTCAGAAGACAAATTGCATCTTAGCCTAGGATGGTACAGAGGCGTTGGAGAAGGCTATGAAGAGAGAGAGACGGTAATATCATAGGCAAGGGAATGAGATGGGACCAAGGGTGATTTATAACTTTAAGAATCAGAGGGTAGAAGTTTGTTGCAGTTACTAGAACAGAGCTTAGGACACCCAACATTTGCATCCCATTGTCAAAATGGCTGGATTTAAATCCTGTTCTGCATGCAGTTCTAGCATCCTGCTACTCTACATCTGAGAGGTAGCATACAATATGGTTCAAGTACTTGAGCGTATATCACCCAACTCGGAGACCTGGATTGAGTTTTTGGCTTCTGTTTGGCCCAATCCTGGATGTTGTGGGCATTTTGGCAATGAAGCAGTGAATGGATCATGTCTCATTCTCCCTCTGCAGCTCTGTCTTTCAAATAAACACAGAAATAAACCTTAAGGATTGTAACTACAAAAGAGAAGAGCTCTGGAGTGCCTTATCACAGCACGGTCAGGAGGATTATGGTGACGAAATGAGGAAGGCCATTGGAATTTGGTGAAAAATACAGGGATTCCATATGGACATTTAATGCATATTTGTCTTCATTTGTTTTGTGCTGCTATAATAAAATACTTGAGTCCAAGGAAATTGTGAACAACCAAAATTTAATTTCTCACAGTGCTGAACACTTATAGGCTCCAGATTGAGGTACCAGGAGGAATCATGAGTGAGGACCCCTCCAGGTTTAAACTACCTCTTAATCCTTTATCTCTAATGCCCACGTTGACAATACCCGGATTGTTGAAGAGACATGGTTGATCACTTCTTCCATGGATAATCAGCTATCAACAAACATAACTCCCTAAATGAAAGTCATGGATGCAAGCTTTTATTAGAACATAATTCGGTCTTCATTACCCACAGATTGGTAAGAACAAATGCAGACATTACACGTTTGTCTGTGAGCTATGAGACGATTTTTATACTACCAGGACTTTTTTATATTTTTAATACTACTAGGACTTCTTGCCCCACCCAGTTCCTACCAGTCTTTTCTAGGAGGAGAAGAATAGCCCAGTTGAATTTCAATCTTTTTTCCTTTCTTTTTAGTTCAGGGTTGAATTAAAGATGGTAGTGAACTGTAAAATGGCCAAGGGGCAACAGAAAGGAGCAGAAAGCAAAGGAAGTAAGAATGGAATATTATCTACTTCAGTATCTGGTTAGGATTTACATTTATCCTTAATTTACAAGAATTTAAAACATAGCTTAGTACAAGCAGACAAATTGAAAATGGTTGCTGTGGTGCTGATTACAGCAGTCGTATGCAGCACATCAGCTTTTCTTTCTAGTCTATGCTTTGAAATATCAGTTTGTACTAATATAGGCTATCTGGGTCAGGGTGGCTAACGGCTACAGGTTCTGAAAACTGCAGTAAACAACCATGTTTTTGGGTGTAAGACTGCATAAAAATTTGCTACGATGAGTTTAACTTCAAAAAGTTCAAGGAAAAATAAAATTACACAAATATTTGCTTGCCTGCAAGAAGCTTTTTCAAATCCATGTTTGCTTTCATAATATATGATTTCTGCAAATATTTTTACCACTCCATGTGCAAATTGGAACAATCTGCAGATTCACAGCAGATTCACGGCAACTAATGATGTGATATAATTCATCATAATAAATAGATCAAAGAAAGGGTAGCTAAATGCAAGAATTAAAACTCTAAAATTATTAAAATAGGTATTTACTTGAAAGGCAGAGAGAGAGAGAGAGAGAGAGAGAGAGAGAGAGAAATCTCTTTCATCTGTTGGTTCACCCTGAAATGGGTATAACAGTTAGAGCTGAATCAATCTAAAGTCAAGAGCCAGGAGCTTCTCCCAGGCCTTCCACAGCCATTTAGTTGAAGGCTAAACCAGCCCGAATTCAGAAGATTCAATTGCAGGGCGATGTGTTAACCTTTACACACTCCCGTATAATTGCATAGGGGCAGACATCAGAGAGAGGGAGAAAGGATGTCAGAGCATCATAAACTTTATTAATTTCCACCCAGGGATTAAAAATATAATCATTGCGTAAGAAGCAAGTATTTGGAATAGATGAATGATTTCGGAGGGAGATTTGAAATAAACAATCAAATAAAAATTTAGGGTTCACAGTAGGGACAGGTATTGGGACCCAAATAGTGAAGTTGCCCCTGGAGATTTCCAAATCCATATCAGAGTTCCTCATTCAAGTCCCAGCTACTCTGTGTTTTTAATTCTAAGGTATCAGAGATTCAACAGATAACGGTCTAGATATTTGGGTCACCCACAAGGGAGACCCAACTGGCAATTTCAATTGTAGCCTATATAATCCTGGCTAGCACAAAAATTTGAGAGTGAACCATAAGAAAGAAAATCTCTCTCTGTCTCTGTCTCTCTCTCTCTGTCTCTTATTCCTTCCCTCTGTCTTTTCAAAAAAATGTATAAGCTTTTTATTCTCAAATTATATTATTCGCAATGTTATATTGTTTGCAAAGTCTTCAGTACTAGTTTTAATTTCTATCTTCATGATTTTGAAAAGTTCTCTCAAATTAAAAAAATCCCCAAATCAAAACTGTATGTATAATTAAATTTTAATTATATCTCTAATGTGCGATTATTTTTTATGTGCATTAGTGGGACTTCGCTGCTCAGGCTCAGGCACCTATATTGATTTTTCCAGGTTCATATCCAAGGCTCACTTGAATGTGTTGCTGAGCTCAGAAAGGGGTATTATTGTTCTTTACAGAATTTATGTTAAATCATAATGCTTTTTTTTCAAGTACATGCTGTAAACGCTGTTTTAAGGTAAATGTGTTGAAATGGACTAACCTTACTGTTGGGCATCGCGTTTGACGTGTGTGTCATTGGTTAGCCAGAGCCACAGGGTGGGGATGTCAATCTACAGATAAGTCTCCTCTCTCCTGAACACCCACAAAGAAACATTCAGTGGTCTGCAATTCTAGATCCAGAAACCACAAACCAAGGGCGCCCATCAAAAGCCCCTTGAAGAAACATCAGTGGAAGGAGGGGCTGGTGCTAGCTTTTCACACATTTCCCTAGGTTATGGGCTGACGCAAAACTGATATTTATGTTCCTGTAAAGGGGTCTAACTATCAGGTGAGCTTGCTATCAGCCAAATGCCAGAAAAGCAAAACTTACCTTCTGAATCACCTAACAGCTGACTTTTCAACACTTCATCTGCTCAGAAGAAATGCACAGAAACAGCTAGATGGCTTCAATAGCAACACGTTTATTTCTTGGCAAACAGAAGCAAAAGATATAAAGTAATTGAAAGACCCAGGCTTTGATTCCTTACCAGTGTTGAGTAATCTCTACCAGGGAATTAGAGTGAACCATGCCCCAGTTTCCATTATTCATTCTGATTTGCAGCTCTTAAAATGCGTTAGACCATCCTTAACATCTCCCTCTGCAAGGAAACTATGGCTGCATAAAAAAATAACATTTAATGTCTTTAAGAAGCTTTATTTTTAATAATTTCATATGATTGTTACTTCTTGCTAATTAAGAATATTGATTCTTCAGCCAGTAACATTCAAACTACACCACAAAGATAACTCAAATCTATGTTGTGAGCCAAATCTTAATATGTTACACTCAGGATTCTGCCAAAGGAAATTTTCCAGAACTTTCCATGTTACACCTTCCCTTGATCAGGGGATCAGAAAAAGGCTTTAACGATAAATCAATGCTGTAGCATGATTTCCAGGAGGATTACACACTAGTCAGGTAAAAGACTCCATTCCTCATGCACATTAGCTCACACAGCTTGCACTCGTAAGAGACATACCTCCTCCCTGATCCAGACAAAGGCATTACTTGGCCTTTGAAAGTGTAAATAATAATCAAATAGCTGAGCATTCCTCTTTAAGTAACCTTTAAAATTTTTCCTTCCTGTTTCTTCTGCCTCAAAATTTAGAATTCCTTTTCCTCTCCAGAACTGACCCCTCTGGGGTCTCTATTGCTTGTTTCTGGAGACTGCCTCTCCCAGGAACTGAAGCAAGCATGCCCATGTCCCTTGCTGAGCACACGGCGGAAACGATTGAAACAATCGGATGATACATAATCTATAAAGTGTGGACTTGCCAACAAATCAGAATCTTAGAATGACTCCATCATGTCAAATGCCTATGACTCTATATTTATGTTTAGAAATATTGACACAGGCAGATGACAACTTTGCCATACTGATTCTTTATTTGTCGTTTTGGCAACACATACAGAAGTTTCTACCTCACATATGGTGGGCTCTAGAACTCCCATAGAATACAAGTGCACTGGTTTGTGTTAATTCAAGATGCTCACATCCATATTTATTTCTTGGACAGATCAACAGTTACTAAGATATTCTTAAGATCGAGCACATAAGGAAACCCAAATATAACATCTACTAGTTTCAGAGTAAATTTAAGAGGCAAGTGCTTCCACGCTATAAACTTCCAGCAATAATCATCATATTAAACACAAACTTCAACTTCTATTTTATTGTTTTAATTAAATAATGTTGTAGTTGAGGAATATCTCTCTCCGTTCTCCTACCATTTAAGTATTTTTGTGAAGCAAAAGTAAAAATAAAATTGTTATGGGAAAAAAAATGCTACAAAACCTGAATCTAAATCTTGCTTAAGTCATGCTCTTAAAAATCCAATGATTCCATGAAATCTGAAAAAAAAAAAGAGAGAGAATATCTAGCTTCTGGATAGAGCTTGCAACTTTAATCAGAACCTAAAAAAAGGGATGGAGGCTGACATTTTGATATCTCCTTTAACATCCTGAAGCATTTTCTTATAACAAAACATTCATACCCATATTCACTAAGGGCTGTTCTGCACCTAACATCCTCCTCTGTGTTGCTTTTTCGGCAACTACAGCTTATATCCAAGCACCGTAACAGGTAACTTTTAGAGAAGATTGATGGTAGAAGGTGTTTTTAATTGGAAGAGGAAAGGTGGTTTCAATTTAATGAATATGCTTTATTTTTGCACTCTTTCCCTATCTTGAAATTGGCATTCGAAACTGAGGTCGGTTTTAGCCCCAAACTTGTCTTCTGCTTTTTCCTTCACACCTGCCAGAGAGCAGGTAAAAGTGTGAAAAACGGAGTCCACTCAAGTTGTGCAGTTTTAAAGCATGGTTATGGTAATAGGTGTCAAACAGAGTAGTGATTATAAGAGAGAAACATATGGCTGCTCTAATTTCTGTGTTCGGGTATTGACCTATTCGATTTTTCTTCTATTATCTCGTGTTCTCATTGCATTATTTGATTCTGAAATATGACAACATTTAATTTGCATAACATCATTTTGCATAGTGACTGAGAAAGGAAAATGCCAGAAATTTTTTTTTACTTATTTTCATTTAACCATTTAAAAACTACTTTGAAAAAATGGTTTTTACAACGCTGAAGCTACCAAAAGCTATGTTGATTGATCTAAGAAGATTATTTCAGGAAAAACATTAAAATGACCTACAGAAAGGCAAGTAAAATCTTTCAAAATGTTTAGAACACTACCCAGTTTGTACTTGAGTTCATTTTGCCTTTGATGAATGAAATAGTGGAAAAATAACCCAGTCTGATGGATTAGTTTCCATAAAGAGCCTTAAAACTCAGTTGAAAATTATGTATTCCCAGACTCAACTGTAATTTTGATCCCTAGATTACGTGTTTTGGGAAAAGAGTGTATAGAAAAACGAGTAGATGTTGCAGTTCGTGAGCATTGCCTTTTCCTAGCAGACAACATGTTTCCTTTTTAGCTTAAATTCGTATTTGCATCTGCTGCAGAGGTGTATGAATTATCTGGCCACTGCTTGTCTAAGGAAAGCCCAGGTGCTGCCGTGCGCAAGAGACAGTGTCACATCAATTTCCATGTTTGGAATGACTCTACGGAACTAAACCACCCATCCCCTCAACAGGCTGATGTACTTAGGGGTGATTTTGTAAGTTACCTTGCTGTTGTCTCTTTTTTTGGTGTGGAATGTTAATAAGGAAGAGAATATACATTGGGGTAAAAGTTTGTATTGGAGCATGATGATAGCATAGTATTTGCACATCTGACAATGACTGGGGGAGCAATGTGCTTAAGCAAGAATCTCCAAAAATGGAACCAGAGTAAGAACAATCTGTTGGAATACAGGAAGAAAACAGAGCAAGTGCTCATGCTTGTATTTTATTTGTACATAGCATTTATTAAGTGGAAGGGCATGAGTTTCTTCCTACAACATGTGTTTTGCTGGTTATGATACAGAGATTGGCATGAGTGTTGTCCAGCTACACCTGTCACATATTTTCTGAAGATGTCCTAAGGCAAGAAAACTCATGGATTCTATAATCAAGTGTCATTGCCCACATGCTTTCAGGTAATTTCAAGGCATGATGCAGTTTAAATATGCCTGTGTAAGTGGAATTCAACTCTCAAAAACAGATATATGGTTAAAAGTAGTTCTGACAAAGGAGTCACAGTTTCTCTGTAAATTCCATCTTTGTCACTGGATGCACGACTTAACACTTAAGCAATCCAGCTCTGGACCCCTGCTTCCTTATCTCTGCTGTCGGACAATAGTATATTTCTTTTTTTTTTATTTCTTTTTCTTTTTTTTTTAATAGTATATTTCTTATGAACTGTGGGGAACCTTAGGTGGGTCATCAAAGCCAAGAATCTATAACAGTGCCCAGCACTACGGTCAGGAGATACTGTACTTACTAGTATGACATTGACTGATGGAGGTGAGAGTCAGCAAAAGAGAAATTAGAGGGCTGAAAAGTGCCCAACGGACTCCAGGTAGGGCATTTTCATCATGCATTGCATTAAGCACAGTTTGCCAGGGAAAATTCTGAACCAACAGCATCTGTCCTTATCAATATCTATTTCTGCATTTATATCTCTGTATGTCTATTTAAAGTCAGATCTGCTTCAAGGTGTCATGCTATAGTCTCAAGTCTGAAGGCAGTCTGGATTCTACAGGCAGAATAGCTTCTCCTTTGATCCTCCAGGCTTTGTTCAAGGCTTCCAGAAAGTCAGATGAGTCTCATCCCCTGTGTGGAAAGTAACACATTTCATTCAATGTTGGCCAATTGAAATGTTAATCACGTCTTAACAAAATACCTCCACACCAGTTTCTAACTGATGAAGATGTTTTAGTAATTTATTCGAGACAGAAACACAGTCAGAGCAGCGGAGGTTTCCTATCCACTGATGGACTACCCAATGTCTTCGCTGGCCAGTGTTGGATCAGGGTCAAACCAACAGTCATCAAGTCAGCCCAGGTCTCGAGCTTGAGTGGCAGGGACCCAGGGGAGCCATCACCTGGTGCTTGCCAGAATATATTTGTACTTAAGTAAACATCTGGATACCAGAGACACCTAAAATTAATCATTACAGTCATATCGGATGTAAAAATCAAAAGAAATTAATCAACACCAGTCTACTTAGTTTTATATTCATATGATCTTTATTTGTTTTGTAAGAGTGGGATTCGAAGGTAAGTTGCTCCATGACGCAGTTTTCACAAGTGTTAGAATACTGCATGTCTCTGTGTATTCTAAAACTTTTTGCAAAAATAAGTTTATCAATATTTTATTGAAATACAGGATGCATGCCAAGAACTGTAAATGTACAGATGACATTTTGTCATATGATCATGCTTATAACCAAAACTCAAATTAATAACAAAGCAACATTGATACCCAAGGATCGTCACAGTCACCATTCAGTTTGTTTGTAGTACGTGAAATAAGAGTGCATTTCTTACATGGTAGCCTAGTGGCTAAAGTCTTTGCCTTGCACACACTGGGATCCCATATTGGCGCCGGTTCTAATCCCAGCAGCTCTGCTTCCCATCCAGCTCCCTGCTTGTGGCCTGGGAAAGCGATGGAGGACGACACAAAACTTTGGGACCCTGTACCCGTGTGGGAGACCTGGAGGAGGATCCTGGCTCCTGGCTTTGGATTGGCTTGGTTCCAGCCATTGCAGACAGAAGATCTTCCTCTCTGTCTCTCCTCTTCTCTTTATATCTGACTTTCCAATAAAAAAAATCAATCTTTATAAAAAAGAGGAGACACATTCTATAGCACTGGATTCCTCAAATCATTTATAAAATTTAGTGGGAAACCATCTGGTTATGAACTTTTCATTATTGCAGAGTTGTAACTTATAGCTTTAATTTGTTAAATGGCAATAATCATATCATCTGGTGATTTTATTCATTCTTCCATAGATTTTAATAGCTTGTATCTTTCAATAAATTGATTGCTTTTTAAGCTCAAGCATCCTTTTGGTGTTGTCATGGAAGAGAAGCTTGGCAGATAGCATCCCAAAAGTGGTTTCACCCAGAGACAGGGTGACAGCAAGTTGGAACTAGACATTTACTGAATCTAGATTTATTTTTAATTTCATAGAGATGAATTTTTTTAAAATGATAGGCATAATATTAGCTGGTTATAGACTTGTTTTTAACTCTATATGCTGAACAATTTTAGTCTTTTATTAACGGGAGCACTTCCCAATTTATTTTATGAAATTTTAGTATTTTAAATGACAGACATAAAATTAACTGGTTCCAGACTTGGCTTTAAATCGTGTGCTGAAAATTTGAGTCTTCTCAAAGATAGTTCTACATATTTTCAAAAACTAAAAAAACAAGTAACTGATAATAAAAATAATGAGCATGACATTTTCAGAATCTTAAAAAAGTTCCCTAGTCCTATGCCTTATGGGTAACGCCTTTCCTCCCCATCAACCTCTGATCATGTCTCTGTTCCTTTGGTCTTTGTGCTTTGGATAGATTCTATTGTGACACAAGATGGTGATGTGTTTATAGTTCACAACATTGTATTACACAGTGTGCAAAGACCCAAAATAGAGGAGCTGGAAGGCCCCCATACAAACACAAGATAGGGAAATTTAAAAGTGAATTGCCTGACTTGTCATAAAAGTGTGGAGTATTACATGTGACTCCAAAGCTTGAGTAGTAGTGATTGGCTTATTAAGATTCTGCTTGGGTCATCTGAAACCCATATCAGCCTGACTTTGCTGCCAATTTTGCTTGCTGCTAATGTACTCTATGGGAGACAGCAGTTGGAATTGTGTCCCTGTTACTCATGTGGGAGACCTGTATTGATCTTCTGAACCCCACCTTTGTGTAGCCAAGTCGCGTCCTTGCCTTCCCTGAGGGAGTGAAGTTACACATGGTGGTGTTCTCTTCCTGCCTCTGCTGCTCCCTTTCAAAGAAGTCAACAACTCCTTTAAAACTTAGAAACAAGATGACAGTATTCTGTATTGTCATATTATCCTTTTCTCATTAAAAATGAATCATTGCCCATGTACCAAGGATGCTTTCCTGTGGAGCATTACGGAGGAGACACTGCATGAGTCACGAATCAGAGATGATCTGCTTTGCAGCTGTCACTCTTCGTTGCACATAGACTAATTTTATAACCCTCCCATCCTTTCCTAAGATGGATGGCTCCAGGAACTCCCCACCTCCCTTGTCTCTTTCCAGTAACACTAACAGCTTGGGTTTTTCTACATCCGCCCCACCCGGACGCCAAAGCAGCCTCCCGCGGGTACCAGCTTGTTGGGGAGAATAGGACGTTTCCACCCACCACTGTATATTGACACTTGCTTTGCTTCTGCCTATAAATCATTTGACGACATCACATTGTTGCTATAAATCCATGAACAAATAAGCTATCCTTCCATTAGGGAACATAAAATGGTCCATTTTCAGACTCAGTCTGCATACTGTTTATGAGCTGCTTGCTGCTTTCTGGAGTTTTACAAGAGAACATCCACTGTTTCTTCCTGGCCCTGTTCCAGAGAGCTATGCTCATTTTGCCCGTTTTCCAATATATTTGGTGGGAGTAGTGCAGAACAGCGCCATATTTTTCCATCAAGAACCTGCACCCCATTTCAGTCTCTGATTCCCAGACTTAATCCACTGTTTCTCGAGCTTTCTTCAAAGGATCTGCAAAGTAGCTTCCTTGATTTAGTCTGTGTGTCTCCATTCAGAAAGACAATCATGTGAGAGGGGGAACTTGAATTCATACATTCTACAATGCAAGAATTATTAACCTAGGATCTTACACTTATTATTAAATTTCCTTAGGAAAAGTTAGGTATTAAGGATAGTCTAAACTTACAGGAATTGGAATAGGTTTATCTGCTCAGAAGAGTGACTGTAAGATGCACATGGAATTTAGAAGAATCAAGAATCAAGGGAGAAAGGTGGACATTGTGGTGCGGCTGGTTAAGCTGGAGTTCGGATGAATGCATCTCATGTTGAAGTGGAGTTGGAGTCCAGCTCCTTGCCAGTGCGTCTTGGGAGGCAACGGAAGATGATTCAAATACTCGAACCCTTGCCACATAAGTGAGAGAATTAAATAGAATCCCAGAGCGAATGGCTTTGGTTGGTGTCAGACACACCTGTTGCAAACATGCGCAAAGTTAACCAGCAGATGGAATGGCCATCTTCTGAATTTTAAGTAGTTGGAAACAAACATTAAAAAAAGAGAGAACTCAACAAAGGAGTACATTTTTATGTCCTTGTGTTTTTTCATTTCTTCACTTGAAAGGCAAAGTAATTGCCTAGTCTCAGTCCACTCAACATTCAACTGTGTGATTGTCCTCATATTTTTAACATTAGGATTTTGGTTTAAAATTTTAGTCACTAAGTTGAAAGGATACTAAATAAATAGCTTTAAAATCTCTCATTTTTATTCAAGGAAGGAGATAGATAATACATACATGGAAGGGCGCGTAGCACATGTGATTTCATGTTTGCATATCATATATTTATAGAAGCTTTTAGTAAAATTTGAAGTGTTACATGTTAGTTCATGCAGTGTCTATTGAAAAAATACAGGAATTCATTTCTGTTTTTTTTTTTTCTTTTCCTCTCATTATCCAAAGTCAATAATTAGATGAAACAGGTTTGGGATGTTATTTTTCCATTGATTTCTGTGGCTCTTGATTTAACATTCCTTTAACAAAAAAGTAATAGAGTAGTGCTAAATAGAATGTACTACAGTCATTTATGACACAATCTGCATGATTTCTCCTTAAAACCACAGCGAGACTCTGGGGTCTGTGCAGCCATTATTCTCATTTTGTAGACTTGCAAAATAATTATTAGAAAACTGAGCACATCTCTCTAATCTAATTCAGCCTGTAAGAGGAAGATGCTGGTCCCCAATATCAGCCAGCTAGGCTCAAGAGAACACCAATTTAAAAGCTATCTGATTTTAATATTGTCATATTAATAATGTAAACAAACGGGGTAGTAAGTTACCCAATATGTTATTTGGTTATTGAGTGTTTTTAAAGGGGATTACATGGACCTTGAGGCTTTGGCACAGTGGGAGGACCTGTGTGGGAGGCTTGGAGCACCTGCAGCACATACCAGAGTTGAATCCAGCTTCCAGCTAACGTGCATCCTGGGAGGCAGCAACTGTTGACGCGAACACATAGGCCCTGGCACTCAGGTGGAAGAGTTGGATTGAATTCCATGCTCCTGCCTTTGAGCTGGTCCCATCTTGGCTCCTGCAAGGATCTGAGAGGTGAACCAAGCTGTTGAATATCTTTGTGTCTGTTTCTCCCTCAGGCACTCTGTCTTAAAAAAAAAAAATGAACATAGGCTCTGCACGGTGGCCTACCGACTAAAGTCCTCATCTTGAACATGCCAGGATCCCATATAAGCACAGGTTCTAATCCCGACTGCCCTGCTATCCATCCAACTCCCTGCTTGAGGCTTGGGAAAGCAGTCAAGGATGGCTCAAGGCTTTGGGACCCTGCAGGTGCATGGGAGACCAGGAGGAAGATCCTGGCTCCGAGGTTTGGATCAGTGGAACTTTGGACTTTGCAGGATGGAAGATCTTTCCTCTGTCTCTTCTCTCTGCATAACTGACTTTGCAACAAAAATAAGGAAGTATTTAAAAAATTTAAAATAAGTAATTCATTAACATAATTTAAACAAAAATGGTGTATTTTACAAACAAGAAACAATAACATAGAATAACTCAGCTGGAAATTGATGAGGCAAATCAGAGAGTTCAAGGAAAAGACGCTGAGTTATCATTAGTGAATTTCCAAGGAATAAATGTTTTCATATTAGGTGGAATTTCACCTCCTACTTAAATATCAAAATCTATTTCATATTTCTGTAAATACATCAACTCGGACAAACCTGAGTTAAGGATGATTCGATTAAGACTTCTGGTTACCTTAATAATAATGGTCCTATGATAATTACCTAAGATATTATATTTTATTGTTATGAGAAAATTACTTAAAAAACCTCCCCCAGACTTAGAGTCAGCTTCTAACTTTATGGGAACCCATACTATTCGGATTTGTTTATAAGTAAGCCTTCAACACTAACCAACTTTCAGATGCCATTGCCAAATTGGAATAATAAGTCAGGAAGCTGAACTCTCCTCAATGTTGAAAGAAACCAAACAATTGATTTATAAATAAATTTCTGCTAGCCAAGATTTTAGACACTGAAAGTTCAGGAGTGACTGCCAGGCGCTGGGGTCTCATGTATTCCAGGTCTCCAAGAGGTATACAAGTGATGGCCAACACATTCCTTCATTGCTGTCACACTTAAACCAAAGGTGAATCTCTGTTCCTATGGAACCGTATCATGAAAAATAATAAAATAAATTAAAGTTCAGTAAACTAAAGGTGAAAAAGGCATCACTTTCAATGGTTCCACCCACATTTGCAGAGCTAGCTTTAGTACCAGCTCTCTCAAACTACAAACATCTGTGTGCTTTGGGGTCAGATGGGTATATTTTGTCAGCCTCTTATGGAGACTAAAAATCAGTGACTGTAGATATCTCGCTTCTTTCTAACTGTTGACAGAGTACAGTGCTAAAGGTTTGGGAGGAAGTACGTTTCTTTATGAAACATACACAACACTGCGTTAAAGATTAAAAACATGAAAAATGGCATCTATTTGTAAACATAAGAATGTTGTTGGAACAGTAAAACTAAAGGAAAACACATAAGCCTTTGCTTGTTCTCCCCCTCCTGTAAAAACATGTTGAGAAAATGGCCTTATTTTCAGGCCCTGCACAGTAGCCTCATGTCTAAAGTCCTTACCTCGCACACCCTGGGATCCCATATGGGAGCTGGTTCATGTCTTGGCAGCCCTACTTCCAATCTAACTCCCTGCCTGTGGTCTGGGAAAGCAGCTGAGGATGGCCCAAAGCCTTGAGACCCTGCACCGGCATGGGAGACCTGGAAGAGGCTTCTGGCTCCTGGCTTCGGATCGGCTCAGCTTCAGCTGTTGCGGCTACTTAGGGAATGAATCAGTGGACAGAAGATCTTCCTCTCTGTCTTCTCTCCTCTCTGTATATCTGACTTTCCAATAAATAGAAATCTATCTTTTTAAAAGAATGGTCTTATTTTCTTCCAAATAATTCTTTCAACTATCAATCACAAGAAGATTTGTGGAAGGGCAGCAAACCCCAAAATCTGCAGCTGTGAGAATGAGAACAAGTAAGGCAGTTTGGGACCTGCGGTGGTGACAGGGGAGGTGGGGCATCTCAAGGGGACATGCCCCCATCACCTGTTCATGGAGCAGGTGCCAGCCAAGGGGCAGTCCCTTGCTGGATTGCTTTTCACAAAACCTTCAATTCATATGGGGGAAAACAAATGACAAGTGCGCTTTTATTATACATAAGATCCGAAAATTCTCCCAGGACAGTGTTTCCACTGATGTTTGTCTTCTGGTGAGGAAATCTTTTATAACGGGAGAATTTTCCTGTATCTGGGTCTAAATTAATATTGCACGGTGACAGGCTACTGTGCATGTCTATCCATCTTTAAATTAGGACTTTATTCAGTCCTTTAGGGGGTGGTTTCATTTCCAATATTTATGGGCAAAGGTGACCAGCCAGCGTACTAGGAAAAGTGGAAAAGCTGTTGGCTCATTCGTCAAACAGCTGCCAGCCTAAATTTGCCCCAAACAGTGTTTTCTCTGAGGCTTCATTTTGGCCTAAATCTGCTTTTACCACTTCAGGTATTTTTTTTTAACAGAAAAACCTTAATATGCCAAATATCAGCACGGAAACATAATTATTGCTAAAATGAAGCAGGGACTATTAAATCTTTTCATTTCGATTTAGAAATAGAAGATGAAGAGTTTAATATTAACTCAATCAGTCAGCTTCAACTAGATCATCATGTTTTACAGCTAATGGCATTAAGACATCACTAATACAGCCCCTCAAAGACAAGTGAAGCATTATAGTTAGTCCAAGTAGAAATATTCTACAATGATTTGATTATATTTATGTGTTTTCTAGCAAACTCCAGTGGTCTTTCCAAAATTTTTTAGGTGTCAACATATGGTTTCAATTTCTCCAAAATATATAGCATAGCTTGTTCTCAGAGAAAAGACTGCCAAACAGGACTTGTGAATGTATCTTGAGGTAAAACTCCACATCCCGTGCTTTCCCTCAGTCTCCTTGGCTAATGCCTCCACAACCACTTAGGATGGAAAGTCACACTCTCACCCAAATGAAGTTTTCTCAAGTGGAAAGGGAAACCGTTTCTTTTTTCTTAGACACACTGTCCAATACAGTGACCGAATTCGCAATATGCAAATAATTGCCCTTTTTACCTGTTCTCTGTAACTTGATTCAAGCTATTCACAAAAAAAGATGTTCAAAATCATATAAATTGAGACACATTAAAAAAGTTCCAATATGAAATATCAAGAAAACTTAAATTACAACCGAGATCAATATCTCAGCAAAAGTTGAACCCATTCTAAAAACTGGAAACACCATTTTTCTTTCGCTCATTTTCTTTTCTGCGAAAGTTACCGACTTAATTTTCTCTTCCTTATAATGATATCAGGAATCATTTTAACATGGTTTATATATATATAGATATATATAGATATATATATATAATAAATTTTGTTAAGCTGAATGATGTTATGACTAAAAATACAAATACAAAAACAATAATCCTTTCTTAAAGATGAACAGCACTTACCGAATATAGAAAGATTGGGATTCAAAACAAAACCACCATTAGTATGTGGGTGATCTCCATTAGGGAGTAACAAGAATGGGCCACAGTATAAGCAGAAACTGGACCTTTGCATAGTCTCAAAGTATCTGCAGCACCTCTTCGGTAATCCTAGGGAAAATACTCACATGTATGAGGAGAATCCTGGTGGACACCATCTTAGCACAGGGGTTCACATTCACATCAGGGTAGCCCTGGATGCCCCTCATACCACACTGTCGGAGGGCTGGACACTGCGGTGACAGGACAACTCAATGGCAGGATGTGGCCTGGGGCATAACCTATTAGTGAAAAAAAATCTCTACTTTTTGATTTTTTCTAATATTTTATTACAACCATTTAAACATTTTTAGTCATTTTAATACTTTAGGATACAATGTTATAGGTTCTAGGATTTCCTTATCCCCCTTCCTAATCACCTCAACTTTATGTCCACCGATTTCCCCTGTATCATTACAATAGTACAGTCCTTCATAAAAAATCAAAAGTCTCTTACTTTTAAACTCTCCAATTAACAGTATTTTATCGGGGCATGGTACGGTAGCATAGCGGTTAAGTCCTCATCTTGCATGCACTGGGATCCCACATGGGAGCCGATTTTTTTGTCCTGGTGGCCCTGCTTCCCATCCAGCTCCCTGCCTGTGGCCTGGGAAAACAGTCGAGGATGGCCCAAATCCTTGGAACCCTGCACCAGCGTGGGAGACCTGGAAGAGGCTCCTGGCTCCTGGCTTTGGCTCCGTGCAGCTATGACTGTCGCGACTGCTTGGGGAGTGAATCATTGAATGGAAGATCCTCCTGTCTGTCTCTCCTCCTCTCTTCATCTCTGTGTATCAAACTTTGCAATAAAAATAAATAAATCTTTTTTTAAAGTATTGTATCGGGGTAAATGTCTTAATTCTGAACAGTGGTTTATGGTTATAGTAGATATTAACATAAGGGAAAGGTGTCTTAAAGATATACAGGAATGTTAGTGTTATTTTTTAGTAACTTTTTTATGATGCAGTTCCACAGCCTCTAGGATTCCCCTCCACCCTCCCCAGATCTCCTCCCCACCACTGGCTTATTATTACAATACATATTGTGTATATATATATATAATCACAATAGCATGGTCCTTCATAAACCGTCAAAGGCCCATCATTCTGCTATATACGCGTATCCTGACTTTGCAGGTGCGGGCAATGGCAGAGAGTCCAGCATTCTATTGTTGAGATACATTCAACAATTTCACTAGGGATCCATCTTTGATTTGGAAGTAGGATGCACACTGCATTGTATCTTTGTTTCTGGAAAGGACAGACTCTGTTATACAGCTGCCCTAGAGGACTAAATTTACCTGCATGCTTACCTATGTATCTAATCATCTTGTATTTTGCATGAAGGTTGCCTTATACCTGAAAGAACATATGGTATCTGTGCTTTGGGATTCGTTTATTTCATTTAGCATTAGGGTGCCTAGTTGGCACCATTTTGCTGCAAATGGTAGAATTTCTTTCTCTTTAAGTGTTATTTTTATAGTTCTTCTTTAAGTCTAAAGTTACCTAAAATTTTTTAAAATAACTGTAAATGTTATGCACATGTCTACATATGCGTATGTATCTTCTTAACAATTGTTTTTAAATAATTGCCTTTATGATCAGTTGTGTAGCCATTTCACCTAAAGGAATTCAGGATACCTACATAAATGAAATAGCATTCTAAAATGTCCTAGTATAATTATCAGAAAAAGTTACAAGCTTTCATTCTGTTTCCTACAAAAAATATTGCAAGAATTTCTGATCGTGCTGTGGTTTCTGATATGACAGATATTTTCACATATTTGTTTATCTTTAAAGAACATTTCAGATTTGCTATGTGTATATTAACTTAATTTGTGTGCATCCATTTTTGAAAGCAAATAGCTGTTACACATGTTTCACCAAGCTGCAAATTTCCATGGAATACGGAGTTTTCTTTCTGATTTTGTACGACATTCCTCTAAAATATGTGAGTACTGATTATTATTTAAGATGAAGTATGGTTCATGTAATGAAAATGATATTTATATGATTATATAAAGAGGATAATATTGTTTGACAAAAAGACATTTTGTCGATAGAGCCTTCCCCTAAATTCCAAATGATGATCTTGAAGGCATAAACAATCCAGCAGTTCATTAAACCATATCTCTAGGTTGTTCAAGATTTACATGCTTGGTCACCTCCACACTATTATTATTTTGTCTCATACCAATAGCGTTTATAAAATGTGTGCCCAGGAACAGACTAAATAGAACTGGACAATGCTACGCTCCAGTGAGAACAAAGCTGCTTCAGTGTGTCTCCTTCACTCTTCTAGCAAAGGGCTGGGGGGAGGCCAAGACTCCAAGGACAGCCAGTGCTCAGTGCCTTCTGGTTAGAAAAGAGGTTATACGCAGGTTCAAAAAAAAAATCAAATACAGGTAAGCTCCAAAATGGAATTAAAAATACATTAAACACAGCAATCGAACATTTAAAAATATTGTTCATATGTGCATTCCGGTCATCTTTCAGCCAACAGTGCCCAGTTTGTTAAACATTTTCATTCATGAGGATGGATCAGGTGCATGTTCTGAGCCAGTTAGTAATTTTCAGTTTTACAAAATCATGTCTACATAAATGTCCTTATTTCAGAAGCATAGCCAAATTGTACTTATAGAGCCTGCTGAACTCCTGGGGGGATTTCCTACTTGGTGCTTAAAGTCACAATGACATGGATGACCCTTGACTCAGAATTCACTCCATGTAACAGGTGTCTTGTTTTGATGATCTGATCTAAAAAACAGGACACTGTACCCTAGCCAACTCCAGCCTGCTGCCAGCTTTTATAAGGTTATATCGAGCCAAGCTACACTCATTTGTTTATATATTGTCTGTGCTTGTTTTAGGTTACAAATGCAGAATTGCCCAATTGCATCTGAGGTCATAGAACTCACTAAAGCTAGCAGATTTAATATCGTGTTCTTAGAGAAATGAAGCTGACTTTTGTTACTCACTGAGTGCAACTTTCAGTGATGTTGGTGCTGTTCTATACCCAATGCTGCCAAAGCAGCCAGAAAAGAAGTATATGAAAGTTTTCATTATTTTTGCAATAAATTTCTGCTAAAATAACAATAGATAGCATGTTAATAACAATGAGAGATACTGTAAAATCACATGAAATTTACTGAGTGTCTTCAATGTCCTGTGTTCGTGTTGTGTTGCTGTAACAAGATTCCTAAAGCTGATAAGACATAATATATGACAGCTATGCAGCTTATCGTCTTGGAAATAGGGAATTTCAAGTTTGGAGGAAGTGGGCCCATGTCTGGTGACAGCTTCCTGCTTCAACACAGCATGGCTAGTACCACCCAGTGACAGCAGATTGTGCAGGAGTGATGAGCATGCATGTGTAGAAGAGGCCGAAACTCTAGCAATAACCTTTGTCATAACTGACCCTCATGTTAGCGGGCACATGCCCACAAGGCCTCAACTACTCTCTCAAGATCCTAGCCACTTCCATACAGGGACATTAATTGCCTCATACAAGGCAGCGCCTTCATGCAGCAAGGCACTGCTGTCTTTGGAAATGAAGCCTAACATGAGATTTCTTGCTGCCAAATAACATCTAAACCATAGTCCCAGCAGGGCATGGGGTATTGTCATGCATGTGATGGGGTGACAGACATGCCCCCTTTAAACATGGCACCTGGCTATTTGAGAAAATGGGAGAGGCAGGAAGACCCCTCTCATCTCTTGCAACCCTGATTGTCCCTAAAGCAAACCACAAAACCCAAGGAGGCCGTTCCTGTAACTTCTCTCTCACTTGTCCTCCAAAGAGTCTCATGCGACAGGCGTCTCACTAAGTCCTTGAGGGAAAGAATGTCACAAAGTAACCAAAGAGCGGACTAACCGGGCTGTGCGAACTTACCCTTGATCCATCGCTTTTCAAAGATCTATTTTATTTTTGTTTGAAAGGCAGAGTTACAGAAAGAAGGAGAGACACAGAGAGATAGCATAGATCTTCCATCTGTTGGCTCACTCCCGATACGATCCCAATGGCTGCAGCTGAACCAAGTGGATCTAAAACCATGCTTCTTCCAGATTTCCAACATGGGTGGAGAGGCCCAAGGACTTGAACCCTTCTCCAATGTCTTTCCATGCCATAAGCAGGGAGCTGGATCCGAAATGCAGCAACAAGGACACAAACCAACACCCCCTATGGGATGCCAGCAGCAGAGGGAGCAGCTTAGCCTACCACACCACAGCAACCAGCCCCACACTGATGCTTTTGTCCTCAAGTCTATTTGTGCACAACTATCAATAATAGGTTTCTGTTAGTCTTTGTCTTCATTTGAAGTCTCTTGTGACTATAAAAATTACATGAGAGAAAGATTTATCTTTTCCCTCCATGTTAATCTGATTTTTATCATATGGGATTCAACCAGGAACTTTGTAATAGGTAAGGAAAAGATATTCATTTTCTCCTTTGCATATCACACCTCATCTTTGGTTGAGTGTGTTGAAGTCATCATGTCAGCGAGTTGTTTTCAGAAGCTAATGATTTCTTAATGCATGGACGCATGCATGAGTTGGATCTGACAGTTTCTTTCACGTTGTATACCTCTTTGCAAGGAGCTTTCAGGCAGCCATTTGCTGCTTGCATGCTTGCTTCCAATTCTTTTTTTTCTCTTTTTACAAATTTCCTTCCCAACCAATGTAACATTGTCCTGGATTTAAAAAATAGCAAAATTATAAAGGGAGCATAAAGAAATAATAATTGAGAAATGGTGATTGAAATTTGGAGAAACGATTAGCTTGGTTAGGCCCATCTATTTCTTGCTTGCCTCTCTAAAGCTCTCTGTTCATAACTGCATTTTTCTTGCAAAAATCCTTGGCTTTCTAATGACCCGAAAGTCTGCTTCTTTTTGATTCACTCTGCACCAACCAAACAGAGTCAAGCAAACGCTTTATAAATGAGGAATGACAAAAATAGCTTAATACATCAGCTTAACCAATAACAAATGCCATCTCCAGACAGCCATTTACAAAATTACTGACGATGCAAATCTTGATCAGAAAAACAAATCTAGGAGGGACGATTCTTTTCACTTAAATTCATCAAACGTAAATCTGTGGAGTCACTTGGCCTTGAGCGTAAGTACACATGTGCACATCTTTATCAACCTCCATGCACATCCCTGTATTTCACTTCCACATAATATACATCTGCTAGAGCTATATAGTTTTGAGTTTACTTGAGTTATAGCATCAATTCAGGTATTTGTTTTTCCTTTTCTATTTTAAAAACATTAAAAATGGAAAATTCTTCCCATAAAATGAATATTTATATAAATAGGGTCTCTCTATATATAACTAACTAGTGAAGTAAATCATTTGAAACATACACAGCATTCCCTAAAAGCAACAACTTGGTTCCACATTCTGAATTTACATTTAGTGACTAATGTGTTAGTATTATTTTCTCCAGTTTAGAAAAGAACAGTGACACTTGTTTAATTCCTAAGATGCAGCAATATCAGGAATAAATTTCAGTATCATTTGATACTTAATCAAATTTATTTAAATAAACGACAAGTTATTTTGGCAAAAAAAATTGCATGACTTTTGAAAAAAATTTTCTAGATATAGCCTTTGGGACAAAAAATAGTTGAAAAATGTGTCTCTCGCCAAATAAAATAGAGACACGGTGCTGAAGGAATTCAGCCCATTGGCCTGTAGATGAATTCTGTGTGTAACTAGTAACTATTCTTGTTGCCTCTCCTCTGATTCCCTAGTTTACAAGCATCAGTCACAGTATGACCTGTTTTGATTCTATACAATCAACATTAGGCTGCCTATAATTTCCCATATACTTTTATTTCATTAGCACTGTCATACGGCCAGCTTCTTCGGTCATGTGAACCAGTTACTATGTAGAAACTAACTTTGTAAAACGAACTCTAATGGGTGTATATAAAGTCCATTGGCCTGTGGTGGAAGTGGCCCATGTTTCCCTTATAGGCCAGCCACAGAGTAGGCTTGTTCTCCTTTGTGAATTTCATGGTCTTGTTCAAAACTACTCTACTTGGCTACTGCGGCTCAAAGGCAACCTTCACTATCCTTTAACCAAGGAGTATGAAAGCTTTGCAATTACACTCTGGACACCGTGTTTGAATTCCATACAATACTTTCATGTCACAAATTGTAATACTATTTTTTTTAGGTTTTCAAGCCATTTAGGAATGTGAAGTCAATTTTTAAACTTAAACCTGTGTAAAAAAAAAAAAAAGTAGGCCTACTGGATTTGGCTTGCGAGTCTCCACAGCTGGATGGTTGTAAAACCCGGGAGCTGAGAGCTTCTTGCTGGCCTTTCATGGCTTTGGACCATCTTCTGCTACTTTCTCAGACTATAAGCAGGGAACTGGATCAAAATGGGGCACCAAGAACACTCACTGACACCCATAGGGAATGCCAGCATTTGCAGGCAGAGAAGTAGTTTACTTAGCTACAATGCTAACTCCAAATATGTTTACTTTTATGCATAAGTTTAAATGTAAGCTTTATCATGGGTATAATTCAAGAGAACAATATGCTAATATATGAATTAGTGTTATTTTCATGTTCAGATATCAATTGGGAGTTTTGAAATCTATCTTTGTGGATAAGCAAGAATGGTTGTATATGGCAAAAGAACAGAATAAATTCAGATCATTGGGTCAGATCCACGATGCAGAAATATGCCACTAAGTATTCTTTAATACTGCTTATAAGCTGAAACACTCCATCAGCTCTCTTCCTAAAGCAGCTGCCCAACAATGCTGTAAAAACCTGCCTAAAATGACAATGATCATGTGAGAGGAACATTAGCTTAGCTGTTACAGTCTTGATTTGAGACAGAAGGGAACCGAACCTTGAAAGTTTTAAATAACTCAGATCATGTAATCCACAGAAGTGGAAATCTGACTTTAAGCCAATCTGACATGTATTAGATTCTTCATCTGGCTATAAAAATGACTTCATTATCCATCACAGTGGCTAAAGACAACTAAAACTTTGCTAGAGTTCAGGAATGCCTCCTCCTGTTATTAAATCTTGGAATTTGAGGAAACAACAAGAGGGTCATTCTGCTCCTTCTCCTGTTAGGCAGCCCGTATCACCTTCTTTCGAGGGAGGCCCTCTTTGGGGACAGTGTTGTGGCACAGCGTGTTGAACCACTGCTTGTGAAGAGGCATCTCAGGAGTGCTGCTTCCAGTCGTGGCTGTTCTGCTTTCAGTGCAACTACTCACTCACATGGTTGGGAAGGCAGCAGCAGTTAGCCCAAGTGACACAGCCCCTGGCTTTTGGCCTGGCCTAGACCTGGCTGGTGTGATAATTAGAGGTATAAACCAGTATGTAGAGTCTATCTCCCCCAACCACTTTATGCAGAACCCTTTCAAGCAAGTTTCTTAAAATCTTTAAACAAAAGGGTGTCTTCTTTAGCTCTGAATACACAGAGACACAGAGAAGTATCTGAACAGATGTTACTGTGGTCCACCCAATTTCTTACAATTACATTAATCCCTATGGGTTCTGGTGATGATTCTCCGTGGTCACCCACCTTTCACCATTTCTAGCTACAGAAATACTCGAATTTTCCCGAGTCTTTGAATTTGCATTTCCTTATGAAGGCTCTTATGTCACCTTCTCTGCAGACTCCTATGGCTGCATTGGCTTGTCTTTCTCTTGCTAATCTGCCTTTTGTTTCCGGGGCTTCTGTCCTGAGATCCCATGGGTGACACACTTTCTCATCCCATCCTGTGAAAGGTCATTTTCTGGAAAAACTTCCTAGCAAAATCATGGGCAAACATGTTACAATAATAGCAGTTCCCTAGCTTGTTAAAAGGTCTCTGTAGTAATTTTACTAGTGTGTGTGTGTGTGTGTGTGTGTGTGTGTGTGTGTGTGCACAGTCCCACAATATTCCCAATGTGGACCGCTCTTATTGAAAAGAGCTGTCGTTGAGAGAAGATTCATGGAACAAACCTGAAAGCACTGTTCCTTTTCCCTGCAGTTAAAAGCCCAACTCTAACATTTCCTTTTAGGTTTGCTCAGAGGAAGGAGGAAAAAAAAAAAACTACCCAGGAGAGTACACTAGGACAACACAATTTGCATATCTTAACAGCCTCCCATGGTGCCCTGCAAGCCGAGAACAGTTGAAGGATATAGAGTTCCTTTTACACAGCATAACCAGCGGAAATGGCCACTGATGTTAATTTGAAACAGAATGAGATAGCCACACTGAAGTGCCTTGAGGAAGTATACAAAGAGGGCCTTCTCTTGTTCACAAGGTGCTGACAGTGTGGCTGAGAGTCCATCCTGTGCAGCTGATGGAAGGAATGGCACATCCTTCAATCTCAACACCTGGACAGAGCTCGGGAGATCTTGAAAGAAAGCTGAACAGACGGTTTCTCATTATGACACTGTGAAAATCCCAGCAGGCCTCTGCAGCTGGCTCGCTGAAGGATGGAGTTTAAAACAAAATTCTTTTTTTTCTTTTTTAGAAAGACTCATTTATCAATGCAGACAATATTAAGCCATTTAATATATCCTTTTTTTTAAAATTCTCAGTTTGGATGAATATGTTTTTGCGTCATTAATTCTGGATTGCTCATTCTTCATACCAACAGGGCAGGTCAATAGTTTATCTTCAGGTAGTTTAAGCCAATGGATTAGTCCTGATAGAATTTGATTTTCTATTTTTTTCCTTATTGAAAAATATTACTTCCTCTATATCCATATACAATTAAAAACAGAATGCTTTGAACATTTTGCAAGTGAGCGCTTGAAGCATGTAAGCTGTGCGTCTTCCAAAAACCATGACACAGCTTTCTTGTCCTCCCAAATAATTCGATTCTGTACATCTGCTTAACTGGCGACCAAGATTTCCAAGATATGTAGATTAAAATATAGACTCAGGGAAATGGTGAAATCTTCTCCCTAGTGGATGAGAAGCATGCTGGGCACAGGGCAGGAAAGAAAACTCAGTACTTCAGAGTGGGATCTGGTTTTTTTCTAACACAGAGCAGTAACATACATTCACTTATCACCTGGGATGGACCTGAACTTAAGCAGAATGAATGTGATATAAAGGCATTGAAACGGGAGAGCAGAGAGGCATGCATCCACAACAGGGAGTGGGAAAGGAGAGGCATTTGGCAGATGTGGTTGCAACATGGTGCCATGGTTGTGTAAGAGTTTTGGTCTGACATTTGCAAATATCTAGGAAATGTCCCTACACCGGTTGTTGAGTGAATATCGATTTTCACATTAGATAATTCTACGACAAGATATCTATTTCCAGGGCTTTCTGGGCTGATCCACAACAAGGAAGATAACATGGGGCATAAATCAAAACTAACTACTTATAAGTTGCCTGTCATCTGGAATGTGCAAAGCTTCTGAGGGAGAAAAAAAACCTCATAATATAAAGCAAAAGAAGTTTCAATCTCTTGGTAATTGAGAGCTGGTTTATGCAAGAGAACTACAATGTGTATTTACCCACATGTATCAGTGCTTATCACTTTATTAGTAGCAGTGGCAAAATTCTATGGAGAGGACTATAAGAAAAGATGAATCTAAAACTATTTAGCTGAAAAAAAAAGAATGAGACAAGTTTTGTACTACTTTATATCTCTAACATAAAGTTTTGGTTCAGGAAGAAATAATTATTAAAATTCACGTTGGGTCTGGTGTTGTGGAATAGTGAATCAGGCTGTGACCTATGATGCTGGCGCTCTGTCTGGGCACCCCGTGGAATTCTGGTTGCTCCGTGTTTGATCCAATGTGCTGCTTATGTCCTGGGAAAACCAGTAGAAGCTGACCCTTGTGTCAGGGTCTATGCTGTCCACTTGGAGGACCTAAACAAAGCCCGTAGCTCCTAGCTTCCCTGGCCATTGTGGCCATTTGGGCAGTGGAACAATGGGTGAAAACTCTTTTCTATTTCTTGCTCTCTCACTGTGGACTGACTTACATGTGAACAGGAAGGTCTTTAATAATAATGGTAGGACTTACAGTAGTAGCAACAGCAGCAGCTGCAATGGTAACATTAAAAATAATAATGATTCAGATCAAAGAGAGAGACAAGTTGTAGAGGTAACATAACCAGGGGTCATGTGAATTTGTCTAGAGAAAAAAAGTGATCATTTTGTTAAAACTGGTTCTTGTCAGAGCATGGAAGGTTTTGACATCCAGGCTGGGAAGCTGAAAGTGAATGCAACCATTTCCATTCTCATGATGGTCTCAGGGAACATTCCAGTACTAAGATTCTATAATATTGAATGTTCAGCAAACCACATGTGTTTATTTTTAAATAGTTTGCTGCCACAACCACAGTCTATTTAAGGAGTGAACACACACACACTCAACACCTGATTCTGGAAAAATTCAGTTTACAGAAATGTTCTATCTAGGGTTGGGTGTGGTGGCTCATATGGATAATTCTCTCCCCGAAATGCAAATATCCCATATAGGTGCTGATTCATGTCCTGACTATTCCCCTTCCCAAGCATCTTGCCGCTTACATCTGAGAAAGCAGCAGGAAATGGCCCAAAGCCTTGGGACCCTGCACCCACGTGAGAGACCCAGAAGAAGCTCCTGGTTCCCAGCTTCAATGACTCAGTTCTAATTACAGTGGTCATTTGGGAAAACAAACAAACAACAACAACAACAAAAAAAAAAACAGTAGTTGGAAGATCTTTTCTCTGTCTGTTTCCCCTCTCTCCATAAATCTACTTTTCCAACAAAAAGTATACCTTTTTTAAAAATAATATTCTATCATCATGATGCAAAAATATAAGGTTCATTATGTTATTTTAGTTTCTTTCAAAAGGCTACGGTGAAGAGTTTCTTACAAGTTGATGAAATCACTGCACATTCAGATTGGTGGAGGAAAAGATCATCCCGCTGCACGTTCGGGTGCGGAGCAAGGCTTTAGTTTGACTGTCACTCACATTATCTGGTTGACATCATCCCCTTCCACGTCCACGTGTACCCTACAGAACCTTTACTGTCCTTCAATGCTTGGCCAAAGATGCAACAACACAAGTGAGAGGGACCAACGTGCATGGAGAATTACCTTGTGGTGATTCAGTAGTTTCATGAATTACAATAAAAGAGTTTTGAGGACTCATTCCGAGAAAATAAATAAAATAATCGAGCTAGAGCTACGTATTGGACAAAATTATGCTGTCACATCTGATTAGTTGAAATTCAGACCACCGATTATGGCTGTGTGTAAGTTGAAAACAATAACATCTGATTGCCTAGCTAAAAGAAAAGGCCGTAGGATGGAAAAATAAAACTTCACAAAAGAAGGATTGGATTAAAACAGTGAGTGAGTGGCTCCTGGGAGCTCTCACAGCTTTCAAATTGCCTGAATATTTAGGAAGGTGACTGAAACATTGACCAGCAAATGACATAAATCTAGAATTAATTATACAAAGTTAAATAAGCAAAAAGAAAGAGGCTTGCAGAATCCAGGCTTACTGCAAGATGTCAGTATAATGAAATTTTAATCAGTTTATTTAAGGAAGAATTAATTGCATATCATATTGTAGCAAATATAGTACTATGGTAAAGTTACCTGACTTGAGACAATCATTTAAGTAGATCACTCATATCTTGATTTTCATAAACAATTTACAGGGGCTTTGGTTTTGCTCAGGTTTGTGTCTAACTTTTTACATCACCTGATTGAAACAATACATAATGAGATCTCTTAAGGAACCCAACTCCTCTTTCCCACCTCCACTCCTTCTGAAATATCATTTTTCCATTTAGTTTGAAGAAAGCTGTTTTTTTTCCTAGATTGTTTTTAATTTTAAATGACGCGATGAGAGGCAGCCAGCTTCGGAGAATCCCCCAGTGTAGTTTCAGAGATTGGTGCTGAAGACAACCCTTTACCAACTGACTTTAATCTTTTCTACCAACAAAACATGATTTATTTGTGTGCCAAAACTTGAGCTATATGTTTGAGTAAAACCAAATTTTTAATGTGTCGCCTGAGCATATTTCCCCTGGAAATCAACTGTTTGTAAAAAGTGGTACAGATCAGAGTGAGTGTTTGCCAAGAAAGGAACCAGAAAGCACTGATATTCAAAGCTGGGTTACGTACATTTTATCCTATATTTTTAATCTCGAACTCAGTTTTCATTTCTGGAATAACTGTTGTATACATACGTTATAGCATCCAATGGTAAGATTGTCTTTCTGACTGAAATTGATTCTCCTTCCTATAGCATCCTGGAATTAAGTCAAACTAGTATAAGTAGCAATACAACGAAAGCATGGCAGTAGAGAATAGAAATATATATGTATATATATACTTGAGAAAAATGTATATGTATGTGGTACAAAAATAATCACATGTTTAAGAATTATCAAAGTTTCTAAACCTACATACTATTTTCTATGTATTGTTTTATCCTGAGGCCAAGATTACACAGCATTAATATAGCTTGTTAATGGTTCATAAAAAACAGGCACTGTTCAAAGGGCTTTACATGGCAGATTATCTCATGAAAACTTGATGAGACACGTTACTATTATAAAAATTTAGACTAGGGAGAAACAGGTTTTAAGAGCCAAATAGCACTCTGGTGGTGCAATGACTGGGAAGTAGGTGCTGCACCATCATTGTCTTACTTACTAAATTTTATAATGAGTTGACACCTAAGGAAATTACAGCCCCATGGAGGGATCACTTCTTAGGGAATTAGCTAGTTTCTAGACACAGCAAACAACTTCTGTGAGAGAAGATCTCTGGTATGCAAGCCCATTGATTTGGAGCCTGTACTCTGATCCCTTAGAGCCCATACTCTGATAGCAAACATCCGCAAATCAGGCCAATGCTCCCCTCACGTAAGCATTTATTAATCATACCCAGCGGTAACCCCTACAACCTCCAAATAGTTAGAATCATTCTAGTTCTTAACCCTCTTTGTCGGTTGATCCTGACTTACTTACATCATGGAAACACAAATACACATCCAGGCGTATAATAGGTCCTTAACACATGGTTAGTTTTTACATGGAATTCATTCACTGCAGATTAAACAATTGTCAACTACATGTATTTCAATAGAGTACATCAGTATGTCTCATAATATAGCACAGGCATTTATAGTATCTTAAGGTTGTATAATTGCTTTGGAGTACAAATAATAAGACAATTTTTTTTGCTGTATGGATTATTTATACAATAATCTGATTCTCATCTACCATGGGAAATTGTTAGGATCAGATTAAAAACCGATACAAATTATTCTTCATGATGTAAAACATTAACTGAATATAGGGTCTTTTATAGCGACGAACAAGTAAGTTGGTTCAGATTGACAACTGGATATAAAGAAAATGCAGATAATAATTTTAGTGTAAGGAACATTGAAATTTTATTACCACAATTTTTATTGTCAAAACTATACAGTGTATTTAGATAAGATATAGTGTGTTCACTTTTTGTTCATCTGTTTAGAAATCCATATTTTTTAAATAAATTGAACATGAAATAAAATCTATATAAAATGTAAGAGTAACAGTGTTAATGTGAATTCAGCAAGGCATCTGAAAAGATAATTTCATTCTTTTCATATTTTTACTTAACTACTGTAACATCAAGGAGAAATGGAGTCAACCTTTACTGCCAAACACTTCTACAAAAAACTCTTCGCTTTTTTGTCAACAAAGGAAAATTGTGACAACATTTGATACAGAGGCCAGCACGCACTTTCAAATCTGTTTGTTTCTAAGCTATTACTGGGTTTCATTCGTCATTGAGCCCAAATTAAGTGCTGGTTAATGTGGTTACGTTTTACTGGCGCTACTAAAATCAGGTTACATGAAGCAGATGATGGAAATAAAAGTTTATAACACACTGCATTCTGCTTGCTTTCTTTGAAGTTCAGTGGAAACTATGACAGCATTGCACATTTAAGTCTTTCCTATTATTAAACTAAAAAAAAAAAAAAGACAAGCTTCAAGAAAAAGAAAAACAGACAGCTTCCAGTTGTTGACTATTTTCTAAAGCTACCCCTTCAGCTCCATGAAAAACAGCATCATGAACCGTATCAAGAGTTATGTATTCATGATGTCAAATATCTGAAGAATGCTGAGCGTGAGTTTGTTTGGAATGTTGCTGTGATGCGCGGTCAAGGGATGGCCCATCTTTCTCCTTCACTAATTTCCCAGTTGTTCTGATGTCGGTTACTCATGAAATGTGTATGATCATCTTCAGAATTTATTCAAAGCAAGTCACTGACAAAGCATAAAGAGAAATGTTTAATCTTTAGAATGAAACTCATTTCTGAGAAAGCACAACCACAAAAACAGATCAGCCAAGAAAGATACAAAATGTTAACAAACCATTGCCACATTTCTACTCCGTAGAAAACTTCTCAGTTTTAGAAACTCCTGCTTAGGACCATGACATTTTATATAGTCTTTTTTTAAAAAAATTATTTTGTTTTATTTGAAAAGAAGGGTTACCGAGATATATCTTGCATCTACCAGTTCTTTCCCCAAATGGCAGAACCAGCCAAGGTCGGGCCGTGGTGAAGCCAACAGCCAAGAGCTCCTCGCAGGAGTGCAGAGGCATGAGGGTAGTGTTCCCCTGTTCTCCCAGGCACATCAGTGGGGTGTTGGATAAAAATGGAGCAGCCAGGGATTGAATTGGTATGCGTATGGGGTGTGGGCACTTCAGGCAGGACTTAACGCACTGTGCCACAGAGTTGGCCAAACAATGTTCTGCCAAATTACGATATAAATCACTTTCTGTTTGAATCTTGACATGCAACCTGTAGCATTGTTGAGGAATTCAGGCCAGAATCCCTGCCCTCAAAGTATAACAATTGTAACAATAGTATTATAATGGAGAAGAAGTTAGGGAAAATATCCAAACTTGAATGAGAAAATTTCTGTTGCATTTCAGAAATAGCTCATTTACAGAGTATTTATCCTAAATTCACTATGCGTCTCTAAATTAAAAATGCCAGCATCTGACCACATAAATTGCACCAAGTTATAAAAGCCAAATAACAAAAGAATCGAAAATGTTGATACATTTGACCAAAAGAGTTTGCAGAGCACACAGTTAGATGTGAGTGCAAGAGCAGGGTGGCAATGTTTGATTTCCTGCGCTGTCCACTTTTTGAAATTTATTTTTGCATGTATATACACCTCACTGCTAAGTAACAGGTTTCTCCAAATCTGTCAGACAAATAAATGCTCAAATAGCTATATTTAAGTAAAATACACAAATAGCAGTGAAAGTGAGAGAAGGAAAATTTTACTCTAAAACTGAGACAATATTCCATTTATACATCTACAACCTTAATAGATTATGATTATAAACCCAGCTTTGATCTTAAATAAATATTTTCCTTGATTTTTAATGTATATGTTAGAACAGTCTAGATCTTTCTTTGATCAAATGCTCTTTGCTAAAGCCTATACACATAGTATTATACATGGTATAAAGCACTTGGCAACTTAAATACTCAAAAATCAGATACATTTATTAAATTTAATAAAACTGCCTGATTAGAGAAAGAAAGCAACTTTTGAAAGGCAAAAAATTATCTTGGATCAACAATTTGAAATGAGTTATAATGTTTCCATACATGATTTTTGTCTGAAATATTACAGATACAGATCTATTCCATTCCTACAACAAATAAGAAAAATGATAATAAAATAAAACAGGAACAAAACAGGACTTTCTGTTTGTGTTTCCCTCTAATCCTTTTTATTTGCCCATTCAAACATTTTCATCTGGAATTTACTTTTACGTGATTTATACTCCAACAGCTTTATAATCAAATAAGGCACCCTTTATTATTTTGCAATGCCATTTTTACCACGAACACCTCTCCTATGCAGCATCTGTCTCTTCAGCCCTTCTTATGCGAGGACACTTCAAAAAGTTTCTGGAAAAAAAAAAATAGATTGAAGGGAAAGTTCGTTTCAGTGCAAAAATGTTTTGGACTCACGCTTAGTTTTTTTGTAAATGCACATTTTCATTGAAATTTCCAAAAAAATCCCTTGTATTTCATGGATTTCAAGATTGCTGGCAACAAAACAAACTTCTTTCCATTTCATTTGCACGAAGTTGCTGAACTGCCCTCAGGGCTGCATCAACCAGCAAAACTGCTGGTAAACAGAACTCTCTCCCTTCCAACCATCCTACTTCTCCTGCCACAGAACCAGAGGGGCACAGGGCAAAAACACTCAGGCTCTGTGGCAGGTGCAGAGATCGGCTTCTACAATGAAGACGGGCAATACTTAACTGGCACAGAGTAAGAGATTAGATGAATCCCTTCTGCTTCCGGTGAAGAAGCGTGCTTTGCAGGACTCCTTGTACAAGTGTCTGCAGAGGGAGTGGATATCAGTGCGCTCGGACTCATGTATTTATGACCTAGAAAACACATGGAACCTCAAGGTGGACTCTAGCGTCTCCAGATCGTCCTCACTTTCCAAGTCCCCTGCGTTTACCCTTTGGTAGGATATTCTACATGCAGTTGGTTCGCTAGATGCAAACACTTCGGACTCTGATTTGAGACTGAACATCATCTAAGAAAACCATCGTTTTTCTTGGTTCTATTCATCAGTCTAGTCTACAGTTTTATGATGTATTTAATACCAAAGAGGGCAATGTCAGCTAATTTTTTCTTTGTTTTCCAACAACAGTTGACTGCTTTTACAGACGTATCCTTTCCGCTTAACTTTGGAGCATTCAGTGTTTTCAAAATATTGTTAATTGTTCAATTAGAAATGAATTACAATTCTACATTCCTTGAATTATACCCACGTAAGCGCATTTGCTCTCTTTAAGTCTGAAGCAAGTTATTGTGAATAATAAATAAATTATATCCACACATGTGTGCACACAAACTATTTCAATCTGTTTATCACAGTTGACAAAATGTAGACACTAAATACTCAATCGAGTTGCACACGCAACAAGTGTTGTAATATTGAAGACTTTGTCTGTAATCACAGCACACCATTTCACTAAGAGAAACAAACCTCACATTCGATAGTACAGTATTTTCCTTGGTTTTGGCTCTACCTTTCATTACTCCAAATCTTTATTTCTTAACATTATATGAACACTTTGGGATGACGCTTATGATTATCAAGTACTGTAGCATGACATATGTCTAGATATGATGTATGAATGACTTCGTGTCACAGTTGAATCTTGAAACTATTTACTAGTTCTATTTTACAGACTTATAAAAAAAACTGAAAGTTTGATTTTTCTCCCTTAACTAGAAAATGATTAATCTCAAATTCAGGTCAATGTTAACCTTGAGGTTTCGAAAAATGGTTGATCTGTCTGTACTATTTTAATAGCTAAGCACTTATTACTTAAACTTGTTGCTTCCAATTACTTCTAACTGATTGTTTTGCATTATTTTTTAAAGACATTCATAATAATCTTAACTTTTTATACTCTTGCTTCCTCCTTCCTAAGAGTTATTCTTACAAAATCTTTTGGCAAAAAAAGCTTTGATAAATTAAAAATATTATTTTTAAGTCCATATTTGAAGTTTTCACAGAAATAAGTGTCCTCAGGACAGAGTGTCCTCTGCATTTTAAATCTAAAATATTTTGCTAAGTTTGTTTTTTTCTCCTGCCAAACCATGAACACCTAGAAATTCCACACTTTTTTTTTTTTTAAATAGGCTTCAGCTGCCACCATATAATTGTCCCGGCCTCATTTCACGGACATTCTCTAATGCTTGGTTTATAAAAGCAAATTCTGTAAAGCCCAGGAGCCCGTGGTAGAAAAAGGTGTTTGGGATCCAGGTTAACCACCTTCACCACTCAGGACACCACATGTGGTGGCAAGTTCTTCTTTGGAATCCTCACACAACCCAAAGCAGAGGTCTACGGCCCAAGCTCCGGGGGAGCAGTTTAGTTTTCAAAGGGCATATGACAAAGAGGTGACTTCAATTTTCCATGAAATCCTTCAGCTTGTTTTCCTTTAAATGCATAAATTAAAACATGGGAACTGAGGCTCTCCATGGTGGGAACTGCCTTCACAAAAACTGGATTATTCACCAGAGCTGAGGGATGGACCGAAGGAAATATTCCTATAATCGCCACTGTGACTATAAGTTAAGGAAGGGGAAAAAAAAAAAAAACAACATCTAAAGGTAAGGCGGGAACACCGGCTTTCCCAACTCAGGCGACATCAGAGAAATGACGGCAGCAAAAGTAGATTCCACAAAGTCATCACAGTCAGGATTATTTGATTGAATGATTCTTCCCTAGTGACCCTATTTGCATCGATTAATTAGACAGGACTTTAAAAATCTATTATACTCCTCCCAGGCATTCTAGCATATTTCTATGAAGTACTTTCTCAAATCTGTACAATAAATGTTTCCAGCAAGAGGAATAAGTGTGTTTAACTAATGGCTAAATGAGAAAGGTTTATTATTTTTTTTTTTTTCTTATACTGATCTTTGTCAAGAGACATGAAAAAAGGATAGCATTGAAAAGTCTGCCTGTTTACAAACCAAAAGTAGAGGCTGGTGTTGTGGCCTAGCAGATGTAAGCTGCTGTTCGTAACAGCAGAATCCCATGTGAGCGTCAGGTTTTACCCCAGATACTTTGCTGCAGAGTCAGCTTCCTATGAAAGGCCAGACAAAAGCAATTGTTTGTGGGAGAATGTAGCCTAAGGTCCTGGCTCCTCAATACAGCCTGGCCTAGTGCTGCCTGTTGGGGCCATCTGGACAGTGAAACAGCAAAGGAAGATTCATTCTCTCTCTCTCTCTCTCTCTCTCTCTCTCTCTCTCTCTCTCCTGTGTTTGGCCTGTTGGTTAAGGGACCCACGTTCCATGTTGGAGTGACAAGGTTTGAGTCCCAGTTTGTAGCCCCTATGAGGGCCCTGGAGGGAAAGCATCAGTGAACATTGAAGTCACTGGGTTCCTGCCACACACACGGGAGACCCGCCTAGCTGCTATTTTGCATCTTTGCTCCGGGCCTAGCCCTGGCTATTATGGACATAGCAGAAGTGGACCAGGATATGGCAGGTTTTCACTCTCTTTCTTCGTCTCAAGTAATTTCTTACAAAAAATAAGGGAAAAGGAAACTACGACATGTAAGAGGCAATACTGTACTGTCACAATGCCTAAATCATCTTACTTTTGAGAGAGCAACGTATGAAATCGGCCTATAGGTCTACAACCCCGTATAGACAACCTGTGACTTGCAAACATGTATATGTAGCAATAGATCAGTTTCGGTATGCACAATTAAGGAATAATCGTGGAGCTCTCCACTTAACGCAGATCTTACAAGTATAACCTGTTGTTTAAATGAAAGTGATTCTCTGACCGTAAAACTAAGTAAAACACTCATCATTTCTCTGTCAAATATGCTGCTTTGATCAATCTTACCTTTTCTTTCTTCTTTCTTTTTCTCTTTCTTTTTCTTTCTTTCTTTCTTTCTTTCTTTCCTTCTTTCTTTCTTTCTTTCATCCCTCCCTTCCTCCCTTCTTTCTTTCTTTAATTTTTTTATACAAAGATAACGGAACTCCAGGAGATTGTATGGCCACCTGCAAAACGAGCATCCTCTACAGGTTCCAATCCCAGGTGCTTCACTTCCTGTTCAGCTTCCTGCTAAAGTGCCTGGGAAAGCAGCATAAAAATGGCCCAAGTGCTTTAACATGTGACCCCATGTGGGAGATCCAGCTGAAACACCTGGCTTCTGACTTAGGTCTGGCCTATTCCCGAAGACTGTGGCTATTTGAGGAGTGAATCAGTGCAGAATCTCTCTCTCTCTCTCTTCATGTCTTCCCCCTCTCACAGCACCTCTGTCTTTCAAATAAAAATAATAACAAAAATCTTCAAAAAATATAGAGGATGGAATAGTAGCTACGGAGAAAAACACAGAAAACAAAGTGATGGAATGAAATAAGTACACTTTTCAGGAAACTATGTGATGCAGATCTAACAGATATGTAAGCACAGGTGAGAGACACAGTGAATGCAGCTGCCTGATTCGCATAGGCAAATCATTTCGCAGACAATATTAGAAGTGGCTGATCTTGTTAAAGAGGTGATAGAAGGCTAAAACTAAATATCATTATTATTATTAGCCTTTTAAGTAGAGTGACTCACATACATGACTACTCTCACAACATAAACAAAAATCAACTCATCTCCTACGCTGAAAGATGCAGAGCCACGCATCTTGCAAAGGCTATTTCCCTTTCGATTTCTGGAGTATCACGTTCACTCCTTCCAAGTGCAGACACAGATCTCCATGTTGTTACATGCTGTGTGTATACAGAAGTATGCATAGACACACTTCGGATATCAAAATGATCCACTTTCAACAACTGATGATTACAGCTCCCCCAAAGTCAAGTTCAAGAAAGTGAATGTGTTGCTAAGAGCAGGGGCACAGAGAGTGGACCAGAGGTGCAAATCCCGCCCCCCTCCATGTTCCTGCTCCCCTCTCCATCTGCGGTTTCTCTCTGCCCGGGCCTTCCCTGCAGAGCCGCCGTCACCTGCGGAAATGGCCAGGCTCTGCTCGGAGCACCAGGCCGTCTCCCAGAGTCCTTGCGCAGCCGAATGGAGCCGGAGGCTTGATCCCGCAGCCCCTCTACACAGTCCTCTTTTCACCACCTTCCGTTTATACAAAGACTGGCTTATCCCACTTTTTTCCCTGTTGCCTTTGCAATGAAAAGCTCTCCACGCGCAGCCTAATAAAATCCTATGCCTGCCCCACCCCCATCCCAAAACTCCCTGCCAAAAAAAAGAGAGTGGGGAGACTTAAACCTGGAACTCATTTAGCTAAAGGGACTTTAGTTAACAAGAAAGTTACCCATCATGAACTGCAGGTAACACCTCCCGTGATCCTAAATCCATTAGCTGGAGTCCCAGTCCAGGCTGAGTTTGATTTTATGAACTGTGAGGTTGCGATGTTGAAAGTCTGCAAATTGGACATAAATTGGACGCAAAAGACTAGGGGAGCCTAGTGATTTTCTTTCTATTGGTGTAACAGGCTTTGGCTCTTACTAGAAATTTCTGTAATCGGGAGCAGAGACAAGGATGAGTGCTCGTGTCTGTACGTCTCTCAATTTAGGAATTCTCCCTCAAAAAAAAAAAAAAAAAAAAGGTTTGGCTCTAACTCCAGTGGCTCTATCGAGAACAATTATATTCTACCAAGTGAATTGCTGATAATTGCAATGAAGTCTTGGAGCAAAGAATGCTATGATGGGTGTGGTTGAATGCACATGCGGATCCATGTGCAGTCACACAAACACACTGTCTGTGATAGAAAAGTGGATTTCTGTGGCTTGCTTAAGCTGTTTGGCCAGTGCTGCTGCCTGCTCATATGTCAGCATCGTGTGTGAGTCCTGGTTTGACTTCCAGTTGCTCCACTTCCAGTTCAGCTCCCTGCTAATGTATCCAGGAAGGCAAGGCAAGATGACTCAAGCGCGTATGTCCCTGTCACCAAAGTGGGAGACCCAGAGGGAATGCCGGGATAGTGGCTTCAGCCAGGCCAGCCCTGGACATCGTGGACATGTCAGGGGACTGAACCAAACATGGGAGATAATTTTCTCCGTCTGTCTCATTCCCACATTCTCTGTAACTCTGTCTTTCAAATGAGCAAATAAATCTTAACAAATACACATTTTATTATTTTTGTAAAAGCAAACTATGTGTAATGTTCTATTATTTAAAGAAATTATAGATTTTTTATGTTAATGCCCTAGTAGCCATTCTCTATGAGGGAATTTTTATTTCATTGAAGAAAAGTAGAAAAGGTGAAGTTGAAATCCAAAGCAAACATCACAATATTTAATATCTCTTTCACCTGGGTAGTGGATGCACAGTTCTTTGGGCTTTTATTAAACATGTTGCAATTGTAAAGATGCAAATGGCCTCATGTCTGTCTCCAAGTACTTGCTCTGTATTTGAGCTGCACCTAAAATGCCTCAAGTGTTTCTCAAAGCAACCAAGGAAGATGCCTTTGCTCCAACATCAAGGTGTGCCTCGTACATGCTCACAACGCACCTGCTCAGACAACAGGTGCTATACCTGGTGGACTGCTCAGTGGACAGGTGGCATTCCTTTCCCCTTTGTTGACATATCTGAGTATCTCCATTGAGTGTCAGAAAGATAGAAATGTTTCCTCCCAGACACTGTGCCTCTCCAAAGGCCAAGTTAGCAAGATGTGGCACTGGCATCCCCTTCTTCACTTTGATAACACAGCTCTAGTAATTTTTGTATTAATATGTAAGCTACAGTTAGGATTCTACAGTAATGGTTATTTTCCCTTTGAGTATATGGGGTTTTAGTAAAATATCTCTTGCAAGTGTCACTCCTCTGCCATCCTCCATGGTGAAGACACAATGTCAGATAGAACAATTGTGGACTCCTTGCTGAACCAAGAGACATCTTTTGTCCCTTGGCAACTGAGCTTGCATTTAGTGACCAAACTTTAATTTTCGTTTCCCTTCACAATGTGTTTTTCCTAAAGACTTCCTAAGGCTTCCTAGCAAAAACTTTCTTGATGTAAGTGACAACAGTTTCGGCTTAAGTCAGGCTCTCTACTCGACCAGGAACTCTACTCCACATAGTCTTGCAGAAACATGTGGACAGCTTGAAACAGCAACAAGCTGGAGTCTGGGAGGCCAACACAGAAGGAAGCTAGGGCAAACCATTGGACACACTTCCATTTTCACATTCCATCATCGAAGTCTATGTTAATGATGAATTGTAGATGATCTATCAGAGATGTATTATATATGCATTGTGATAGCATTCTTTCCAGTACTTCAAGCACACACACACACAAGAATGTAATTAAAAACGGTCTTGATATCAATGCCTCTTTTGTTTACCTGCTCTCCCTATGGTACACTTAAGGGGTGACTGTTTGGTGTGGCTGTAAATACCCCACTTGGGATAACGACATCCATATTTGGAGTACCGAGATTCAGTCATTGCTCCAAATCACGGCTTCCTGCTGATGCGCAGTCAGTGAGGCAGCAGACAAAGCTCACTTACTTCAGTTCCTCACACCTGTGTGGGTAACTTGAGTTGATTCTCAGTTCTTTCTGCTCTTTAGCCAATCTCCAGCTGTTTGGGGCATTTGGGGAATGAATTTGAACACGAAATCCATCTCTCTCTCTCTTTTTTTTCCAATATGCTTAAAATCATTTCAAACTGATTCCTCCTAATCCATGGTCATCTTCCTAAAACAAAATTCCTGGGCAGATGTGAGAGATGAGAAAACGACCCTGAGGGACTAGATGATTAGCTTAGCGTTGCAAACATTTCATTGTTACCTTCTGTCCATATTCCATTGCCTATTTAACGCAACCACCTGCATGTCCTACCCACAACAACTGCTTATAAACTCTGCTGAGTAAAAGCAATGTTCAAACCAAGGAAAGCAATGATCAGCATCTCAATTCACTGATCAAGTCACCTTCTATCATCATCTATTAAAATGTGGAGTCCTACAACAGAGCTTCTTTAGGATCTCAAGAGTGAGATTATCTTACTGTTACTTACTGGCATGGCTCGAGGGAGACGAGGTAATAATAAATATCACTTCAACGTCACCTTGTAGTGAGTAAATTATTTTGTTTTATTCCATTATTAGAAAATCTAGTATTGTAAAGAAAACACTGTTCTAACATCTCATTTGCAAACAAGTTAGATCTCTGCTTTTGTTTGTTCACAGATTTTGATGGCGCATTTTGGAATTCAGAGTGTAAGAGGAAAGAAAATAAATTATTCTGTGAGTGGCCTATAGTACAACATCAATATGTAAATTCTCTGCATTCTTTCAAGTGAGGTGTGCACGTTTAATCTCTGCAGCACAGGGAATAAGCCTGGATTTTGATGTGAGTGTTAAATTTTCAGATATCTACACTTGGAAAAAAAGGACAGAGAAGAGAGGATCATGTGGTTACTCCCAGTCTTTGGTAGCTGTATGCGGTTAGCTCAAGCTCACTTATACTGCGCACTGTTCAATTAATTGCCATAAAGCAAAATCTAAAACAAAGCTTTTCTAGTGTTTTCAATTACTATCACCACTATTGCCAGAAAAACAGTCAGATGCTCCAAAATCGTTTCCTTACTCCATTTTGGGGGAGGGATTAGATGTCAAGTAGGTCCTGTTTTCTTTCTATGCTTTGGGGAAATGAAGGAATGCTATACAGAGAGAAGAAGAAATCGTTTCATTTCTTTCTCCCCTTGAAATTGACAAAGCAAAGTTAACCAGTAAAGGTGGCACCTTTAAATAGCTATACACCAACATCTACAACAGTATTATGCACTTGCATTTCATTTTGTCCCACATACAGTTGAAACCAATATATATATATACATACACACCAGCGGCTCAGGAATCCATTTTTAATTTATCACCTGATTTGAAATGCATTTTATTTACTTCATGTTTCTGTCCCTCAAATGGAAATGCAGTGTTCCCTTCTGACACAAGGCAATTGGAAAGGAATTACCTGTTGTGAGAAGTAGACATCACAAACACTTTAAGTTTAGTCATAAGAAGTGGATAATTGTCTAAGCAATTGTGAGCTCAAGTCACGGTAACAGTGAAATTGAGTCCTCAGCTGCAGGGTGTAAACTGAGTAACTTTCGTGGCACAGGGAGGCATTTTTACTTCTGCTTCTTCATTGATTATATTTCCTGAACCCTCCAATGGCAGGAAAAGCCTGAAGGCACAGTAATGGATGGCCAACTATGCTACCTTGAATGACATCTTTTATCTATTTATTTATTTTTCTTTCTGCATCTTACAGAGCCATATAAATGCAGGAAAGACTCCCAGCGAGCAATCGTTGTGTTGGTTGAGCCATATTATGGGCTGCTGATGTGCTTCTATATGGATTTTTCATCACCCTGAAAACACTAGGGATCAACTTCCATGAACATAATGTGTGTTTGAGTGGGACATTATTGGGCCTTTGTCATCATGGCACAAGCTGTACTTTGTGGCTGAATTAAGTCAAGAATATTACAGAGTAAGAATGAACATGTGGGAAAAAAGGAATAAAGCTGTTTGGATTTTTTTTTTTCTTAGCACATATGTTAGTGACTTTCGACAATTTGAAGCTGTTATTTAATTCTTAGACGTCGTATCACTAGGGTAGAGTAGGTGGAATTACAATATCCACACTGAGGTAGACCGGAAATGACAAGGCTCCCTAGGACATGTCATGAGCAGAACACAGCACTGGTCAGGTAACGGAAATGATGGGGCTCCATCTCTCCGATTTACTGCCTTCGCTGATTGCTGTTTGGGAGAGCAGCTCAATGAATAATCTGAACTAAATTATGTAATATGTGTCCTTTAAGACAGATAACCACAGAAAAGTCTCTAAAAATAAAATTCTGAGTGTTGAGAAACCACTACAAAAACAAAAATATGTAAAAAAAAAAAAACACACACAGAGTTGGTGTTGGTGTTGTGGCATAGCTGGTAAAACTACTGACTGTGATGACGGCATCCAGTATGGGTACTGATTTAAGTCCCACCAGCTCTATTTTCACTACAGCTCTCTGCTAATGTCCTATGAAAAGCAATGGGAGATGGCTAAGATGCACCATGTGCTGGGGCCCCTGCACTCATGTGGCAGATCTGGATCCTAGCATCAGCGGTGAAGTTGTGTTTGGAAGATGACCCTTTATCCCTCTCTCTGTGTGTAACTCTATAAAAAAATCAGCAAATCTTCCAAAATTGGCATAGATTGCCAGGACAGCAAGCAGAGAAAGTCCAATTTTATCTTCTGATGATTAGCAAGCATTATAACTGCCAGCTCCCAATTCTAAGATGAATAATTTTAATTCCTACTCTGTTGTTTATTTCTTTTTGGTTGGGATGCAGGGAGGCAAACTAGAGAGAAAAACAGACAGCAGACTCTTCATCCACTTGCTCACTCCGCCACATGTGTCTCCTGCAGGCAACAGATACATGTTTGTTTCTTTTTTATAAACCGGTTTGCTAATCTATGATGTTTAATTGATGGGTTAAAGCTATTTACATTCAGAGCTAATATAAATTAGGTGATGACTTGGTCCTGTTATTTTAGCAATGGGTTATTCATAGTTTGATTAATTTACTTTTGTTAATTTTACTGGGATATTCTTCACATTTGCCTTTGGTTTTGGTGGGTGCTATTCCTTCTCTCTGTCAAGAAAACACCTTTAATGTCATTTGTAGGGCCGGTCTGAAAGGGGAGTATTCTTTGAGCTTTTCTTCACTGTGGAAGAATTTTATTTCATTTTCGAAAACAAAGGAAAGCTTTATTGGGTATGTTATTCTGAGCCAATATTATTTTCCTTTTAGAATCTGGGCTATGTCTTTCCATTCTCTTCTGGCCTGCAGAGTTTCTTGTGAGAGGTCAGCTGTGAGTCTAATTGTCATTTCTCTATGGATTTCTCAATTGATTTTCTTATGTTCGCATTTAAGGATCTTTTCATTAGGTTCAATTGAAGAGATCTTGATTATCATGTGTCATGAAGATCGCAATCAACCCTGTTGGGAGTTCTGTGCTCCTCCTGTTTTCTGTTTCCCAATTCTTTCTCCAAATTAGGTAAGTTTTCCCTTATTATTTCATTGAATACATTTTTAAACCCTGCTTCTCTTTCTGCACCTTCTGGAACTCCCAGAATTCTTGTATTTGGCCTTTAGTTATGTCTCTTAATTCTTAAATGTATTTTTAGCTTGACCCAGCTAGCTCCCAGATTTCTTACTGTGACAAGAATTATCTTCCAGTTCTGGAGTATCTGGTAACTGCAACACCACATCGTCTCTGGTGCTTTCTCATGCCCACCAGGCTTCAGGTGCCCCTCTGACACTGGCCTGTACTCTTCTGTTTCCTGGAATGTACCTTCTCTGCTTCAGCCTGGCTAATGAGTCTCCGTCTATTGAAACATGTCCTTTGCTTGTTCTGCGTCTTGATTCTCCAAAACAACATTTTCAAAGATGCATGCTCATTAGTTGCAAACATGCATATGTAGCTAACCCTGTGAGCAGCATGCAGTTTCTATCCCTAAAAGTAGATCAGACTCTATAATCTGTTTTAAAATGTCTTTCAAAATATTGTTATATTTTGAACATTTTCCTATGCATGAAATACTTTTCTGTATTATAAGAAGTGTTGGTATCCATATTATTTTAGTTATCTAACTGTATCTTTCCAAAATTTTTACAGGTGTACTACAGTGGACCAGAACTAAGGCTTTGGCTAAATACTTCATTTTTCTACAGTATTCAGGGTGTATCAAATGACTGCCCAAATACTAAAAAAAAAATTATTACTTCCACCCTTTAATGCTATTCTTGAATTAATAATCAGTAGAATGCACCATTTCATTGTCTACACTGAAGGAAAACACCCAACTATTTCATGCATAGGAAGTATTCCTTTTGTTTCCTTATGATTCTGGACACTGTCTTCACTTTCCCAACTTTGATTTTGTAGGCTACTATGTATAAAATGCATGACACCAATGATCGATGCAGAACTATGCAAGATTTTTTAATGATTTAGCAGTGCATTATTGAAATTAGATATTATTTATGAGCATTATATTTTTATATGCAAGGTCAATTTTTCATCGAATTTGTTAAGTATGTCCTTTGTGGGAACAAACGATATACAAATGATATGTTTACCTAAGGTTGGACGTACAAGTAGAAAGATTTTCAAAAGCCAAAATAAGTGTATCTGGTCATAGGGAAGCAGCAGAACTTGGGGAGAAAAGAAAAAAGCCTTGAGATTGGTTTTACCTATGTTTGTGATTGTAAGCAACCAATCTCAGAAGTGATATAAACCAGTCCTTTTGTGGAAATTAGAAAGAGGTAAGCATGAGGTCAAAATGAGAACAGTGTTTTTTCCTCAATAAATCTAATTACTTGGATCACTGGATTATTTTAAGATCTGAAAAATATCCACCTACAATGCCAATAGCGGCATACTAAAATAAAACCCCAAAAACAAAAATTAAAATACATTACGTCTCTCGGGAGTTAACGGTAGCATCTTTATTCTCTTCTCATTAGTGCAAACAGGAGGTGTCTAACTACAGAATGCCAAAGGTAGGGAGAATGCTGCTCAGGATCATCACTCTCTGTGGGACACAAAGTACAATTAGCAGTGAGAAAAAAATCAAACACTCCTCTTTCCACATGTATGGGAAACATTGTGTTTGTTACAGGGAGTGTTTGCGTATTTTGGCATTCTTGTGAGAGAGTTCAGGGTGACAAGACTTCTTTCTATCCTTTCAAATACTGTATCACTTTTACGAATCCTAAACCGATATTTGAAGATTAATCTGTTTTGTGGATTTTCAAATACCACACATTTTCTTTTTGCAGCATTTCTGTAGTGAGATCGGACTGGAAAATTAAAGAAAATAAACATTCAAATGAAAAACAGTTAGCACTCACTGGATCTTTTGGTAAGTGAGGAGTGGGGTGTGTTCAGAGCCAAGCTCCTCTAGAATTTTGAAGAGAAACATGAAAACATTTCCGTTTAACTTTTGGCTTATAATTAATTTAGGACCACTAACATTATTTGGGGAAACAACAAAACTATTCCACAGCATCTCAATCCCCCGCTAGAAGAGTGTCCAAAATAAATGCTTGATACCATGTTATGAAATACATTTCTAAGAAAATCTTGGCACTTTTTCTTGGATTTCCATCACCATATACTAAAGAAAATCTTCAACAAAACCACACAGGTACCAGCTGAGGAAAAGTTTTAAAAAAAATGCGAAAACCTAAGGACCCAAAGAGCATTTTCCAGCCAGCTACTTGGCAATAGTCACATGTTTTATATTAGCCAATAGATGTTTGGAATAGCATAATTTCAGACTTATTTTCCTAATGGTTCTGCTTTCTGGGTCCGTGTCTGTTTCTCTTTATTTCTCCCATTTCTCTTTCTCTTCCTCCCATTGTTTATATGTTAAATCAGTATTTCCAACAAAGTCATCCTAAACACAGTGGACTTGTCAACATTTCAGGATCTTATTCCTGCTTTAAGTATTGTTTGAAGAAATCATAATGTTAATATTTCTTTAATAATACTGATTCTATTACGCATTTTTTACAGACACACATCACGAAAAATCTGTTTAAAAAGAAATTATTCAGAGAAAAGATTTAAAATGTGTATAAAGCAAACATATTTTTCTGTATCTAAAGAAAAAATATGCAGATATGTCTTAGCAAGAAAGAGTTGCACCTAGGGTATCTTCAGATAAGAGACAAAAGCAAAATAGGAAATAGATCAGAAGCATTCAAACAATCATATTTCTAAAATTATAATTATGTATCATCTTCATATTAAAAAGTTTTATGGGCTCTTTGAATGTCAGGAACCCTGAGATTTATGAAAGCAGAGTCTCTCCCTGGGCCCCAAGAATGAGTTTAGAAATGTCATTTACTTTAGAACGATTTGGAAATGTCATCCAAGACACCACAGAGGGGAGCCTGTTGGTCTCAGTTTTTGTTTTCTTCCTTTGAAGCCCTTTCTGGTGCTCCCCTATGGATGGGGATGCACAGACTTCTGACTCTTGGATGTGTGGCTCCCTCACTCTGGGGGCATCCCCTGGCCAACAGGCCTTTCATACCTGAATTACTGTCATTCTTGCATTCCTGTCTTCACTATCACGCTTGACAACTGTGACATTCCTATGGATGGATCATCCAGTAGCCTAAAGCTCCATTTATTTAGATCCTATGGTATGTCTTCATTCATTTTATTTCCATGCACATTGACTACATTCACAATAATATATCACTAATGCTGATTCTAAAATATTGACACTCTATGAACTACAGATGTTTAGCTTACTCTAGTGTGCCATCAATACCACCAAATACTGAAAGTCTTGTGGTTTTATGATCCATCAAACTCCCTTTAACTCTATGTCATCTCCTCTCTTCAACCATTTATGCATTATCTAGTACTACACTCATCCTATTACATGTTCCCATACTTCTACAATCACCACTATCCCCTAGACAACCTAGCTAAGTACTTAACATGACTGCACGGGAGAGAGAGAAATTTTCTTGCAGTAACATGACAGATTCATGATCTTAAATCCCAGATAATCCCCAACATTCCCAGCAATCTCAGCATTTAATCCTACCATTTGTTTCACAGATGTCTTTTTCCCACCATCTCTGTCTAGACATCTTCAACACCTTCTTTCCCTATTCTCACCTGAAGACTTCATTCAAATATCACAAAGCAGTTCCTGTTAGAACTGTTGCCGAATCACCACAACCACACCTGGAAAGCAGCAAGAATCTCCTGCATCTAGATCACCTGTTGTGACTTATTTCTCTTTGAAACATGTGAACTTTGATTGTTCTTAGTTAATGTCCTTTGTGTACTCTGGATCCACATTGGATCAACTCCCCCACAGCTTTTAGAATTTCAGAAGTTCCTTCTTTCCTTCCTACTGTACCTACTATTCATTCTTAAAACTCATTCCCGTTATGATCCAGACATGCTTTAAACTTCACCGTCCTTAAGTTGAAGTGCCTAGAGTCCACATGCACCCCATCAGTAACTGTTCCATTTCTCCAGTTCTTTGACTGACAGCAATCATCCAAGGGATTGTCTGTAATCTGTGTACCTGCTTCTTCAAAAACGATTATCTATTCACTCCACTTGGACTTTGGTCTTCCTTACTGCTTATGTTAATGCTACTAACAAGTTAATCTTTTGAAATATGTTGCTCATTTTTTGCTGTTGATGGTAAATCACCTTTCAGTATCAATTCACAGAGAATAATGTTGCTTGTTCAAGCATCCTGCTCTTTGGGATATTTTTCCAACACCAACATCCACATAGTTTAATCTCCTCCCCCAATCTTGTAACTTACCGCCCTTCTTCCTATTTTACTTCTTCCTCTCTTTAACTGGACCTCAAAACTGCAGGAGTTGTCGGAAGCCCCACAGTCAGACTTGGTATTTTGTGGTTTCACTGAACACTGGGCAGATTTAACTTACTATTTTTTTATGGTTGAAAATATTTTCTAAACTATAAAGAGCCTCAAGTTTGTTCCTCTAAATCTGTCCCTTGAACATGAACATGACACACCTGATTGCCTATTTGAGAGTCCACTAGAACATGTGTTACCATCTCAACACAAAGTGACTCCAGGCAAAGCATTGATCTTCACCTACAGATTTGCATTAATCATTTTGATAAACCAGTATGACTACCAAATTTATGATACAAATAGTGTAAGATTTTCCACTTGTTCTGTTCTCCTTCATGCAAAACATGAACTCAATTAAAAAAACCATGCCAGCTCTGTCTCAAAACATTTTGAAAGTTCAAATATTTCTTATCATTACACTGTCAAATAACATGGCACCAGGTCAGAGTCATCTCCTAACTTTATTCTGACCATCTTTCTTTTAAAAATAAAGATGTAGTTATTTTTATTCAAAAGACAGACTTACAGAGAGAAAGATCTATCCATTGGTTCACTCTCCAGGTGGCCACAACAGCCAGAGCTGAGCCGATCCAAAGCCAGGAACCAAGAGCCAGGAGCCTCTTCCGGATCTCCCGCACAGGTGTAGTGTCCCACGGCTTTGGGCTGTCTTTCACTGCCTTCCCAATCCACAAGCAGGAAACTGGATGGAAAGTGGAGCAGCCAGGACACAAACTGGCACCCAAATAGGATCCTGGAATGTTCAAGGTGAGAATTTAGCCACTGAGCCATCATGCTGTGCCCTCTGATAAGCTTTCTAACTGCCTTTACACCCATACTTTTTCTTAAGATCTACTTAATTGAAAGTCATAACTCAAGGGGGCTAGTTGGGGGGGCAGGAATAGAGGGAAGGAGAGACAAACAGAATCAGAATGAGAAATAAAAGATTTTTATATCTTCTAGTTTATTCCACAGACAATTATAATGAGCAGTGCTGGACCAGTCAAAGCCAGGGACCAGACACTTCTGCTAGGTTGGCTATGTGGATACATGGACCTACACACTTGGGGCATTTTCCACTGGTGTTCCCACTTCATTAGCAGGGAGTTAATTGAAAGTAAAACAACTGGAACATGAGCTGGTGCCCATGTGGAATCCCAGCATCACAGAGAGTGGCTTTACTTGCTATGAAACATCCATCCCTTATTTTTCTCTGCAATCCTCTTCAGCTGAAATTATCTTATATCCACCTCCACCAAGATATGAACTGCTGAGCACTTAACAAATTACAGCCAAGTTTGATGAGTCCTCAAGAATGGATTATACATGAGTGAACAACAAAAAAATCAACACACTCTCTCTGATAAGTTTCCACAAATTAATATACAGAAGATCTCTAACACAGAGAGCACACTGTACCAGAAGATCAAATATTGGGACAGCATGGTCTGGACCAGCGAGGGTGCCTGGGTGCCTTTCCTTCACGTAGGACATGATGACCATGCCTGTCAATGGAGTGCCTCTGTGTTTTGGGGTCTTTGGAAAACAACTGACTCATATGAAAGCCTTCTCTGTACCTCCTTTCCTGAGTGTCAATCTTTAATTTAGAAGAAAAGAAAATTACAGCTCTTTTATTTGGCTATATGAAAATTTATGGGGCAGGGTGGTTTCCAGGCTGCTGCTCCTGCCAGGCAGCACTCTGATGATGTATGCCTATGACATGTCACCAGGGTAGCTGGGCTCTGATGATCCATTGCGGCAACAAGTCATCTGTCATACATCACTGTCTTGACGGCTGCCCCCATCTGGGCCTCTCCTATACACTCCAGCAGGGAGTCCTGGCTCCACACAGGCTCCGTGTTCCACTAAGCTTCCATGATCACTGAGGTCACTGTGTATTTCTTACCAGGAGCGGGAGAGAAGAAAAATAATGGTTAGTAGCAAACTCTATTGGAATATTTTAAAACATTTGAAGGTAGAGCATTCATATGTTGTGATTCCGGAAGCTATTAGCAAAGACTGAATATGGGAAGTTACATTTAGATTTTTAGATTTTCATGTACTACAGCACTACTGTTCAATAGACATGGAGCATTAATTCTTTGCCAATTAGACTGCAGAGTTCACATGTATTGACTTATGTAATCCTGTAGCAGTCCTGTGGGACTGTGGGACTGTTTAATACTGAGAGAGTAGTATTATCACCATTTTATAGATGAGCAAAATGTAGCTCAATAAGATTAGCCTGCCAATTGTTGCCCTGCTACGTAGACTAGACAGGACTTCAACTAAAATAGTTGAAATTTGAGAACATTTGCGCCCAACCACTAGCCCAAAGTTGTATACATATTTTCATTGTACTATGGGTCTTAATATAGGCTTGTAATGGCACCCATCTTCTAAGATGAAATGAATATATAGACAGTGTACAGACATTTTACTCCATTATAATAGTTATTACTATTAATGATAGCTTCATTAAGAGTTACATGTCAGAGTCAAAGTGACATTGCAGGAGATTTTGTTTATGTTACTTAGGTCATTCAGTCTTGCAGAATATTGTGCCCTTTCCTTTTCTTTCAAATAGTTGGGTAGAAAAAAGTACAGAAAATATATTGAAGGTATTTTAAACACAGGTCATTTACAAAGTGATCAGGGAGAGAATCCTGAATAATTAGGAGGAAATTATAAATTTAAAAAATGAATGGGGCATTGGAAATAACCTCTCTAGAACAGTAGAAATGCAATTTGTGTGCATTCTAAATTAGCTTAGCTCAAATATGTCCAAATATTATCAACATGAAATCTATAGAGTCTACTTTATTCAATAAAAATCTGAAGTTGTATGGGAATAAAGATACGTTTACACTTTATACGTTTTTTCATTCAAAAGGCAGACCAACAGAACTCTCAGTTATTGATTCATAACCCAGATGCTTGCAGTGGCCGTCACTGGAAAAACACGTCACTGGCTTGGAAAAACATGGAGCTAGTAATTCAGCTCAGGTCTCTGTGGCTGGATCGGCCATAGCTATTCCAACAGCCCCCCATTTCCTCCCAGGCCCAATAGAAGTATGAGCGGGGAACCAAGTCTAAAGCCCAGGCACTAGGCTTGGGGACACAGACGTCCCTAACTGCTTCTTCACTAGTAAGTCAAATACTGGCTCCCCCACAGCTTAACATTCAATTATGACAGATTGTGGCTTTCCATGCCCAAAAGAAAGTAATGACATTTTATATTCATTTTAATAAACTAAAATAAGTCGCATAAATATAACACAATATATAAAATAGAATAAATAAATAAACATAAATAAAGAGATAAATAAAGCAATCTGGACTTTTTAGTATCTGTTATAAATGACCTTTATTGCTATTGCAAAGAATCGAGACTAGGAATAAAGATGTTTGTCCTACATGTTGTGTATCTAGTATAAATGACCTTTATGGTAACAGCAAAGAGTTGAGACTAGGAATAAAGATGTGTTTCCCAGGCCACAAGCAGGGAATTGGATGGAAAGAGACACTGCCAGGCTTAGAACCAGAACCATATGGGATCCTGGCACGTACAAGGTGAGGACTTTAGCCACTAGGATACCACGCTGGGCCCTAAATCCTACTTAAATTTTAAGGTAAAATATAAATGGCCACTATCCTCCAATGGAGTCTCTCTCTCTCTCTCTCTCTCTCTCTCTCTCTCTCTATATATATATATATATATATATATATATATATATATATATATATATATATATCTTCATGATTGAATTCCTGACTCTTGTCTCCAGCCCCACCCAGGCCTATTTTGCACAGGCATTTGAGGAGTAAATCAGTCCACAGAAGTTCGATCTATCTCCCCATCAGCCATTTTTAAATTGATTCAGTAATTTAAAATCAAATTTAAAAAAGAAAGAAAAAGCATTGCCAGTTAGCAAGGCAGATTTTATGTAAGATTCATTTTTTTATTTTTATTACAAAGTCAAATATGCAGAGAGCAGAGATAGAGAGGAAGATCTTCCGTCCGATGATTCACTCCCCAAGTGAGCCACAACGGCCAGTGCTGTGCTGATCTGGAGCCAGGAGCCAAGAACCTCCTCCAGGTCTCCCACGTGGGTGCAGGGTTCCAGCACTCTGGGCCATCCTCGACTGCCCTCCCAGGCCACAAGCAGGGAGCTGGATGGGAAGTGGAGCTGCCGGGATTAGAACCGGCGCCCATATGGGATCCCAGTGTGTTCAAAACGAGCACTTTAGCTGCTAGGCCATACCGCCGGGTCCACAAGGTAGATTTTTGAAATGAACTATTTTACGATGAAAAGGAAAGAGAACTTGAATTTTGCTAACATTAAGAATTATTTGCACTGTGAAATACTTAAAGGAATGAATGTATGAAAATATGAAGAATACCAACTAAAATCGATAAAGGAGTGTATCAACAAAATGAAATAAATAAATAAGTAAATGAGAAACTCAGCTTACCAATGAGGCAAAGATTTGCAGAAGATAATTTATAAGAGACATGCAGGTGACAAATAATGTTATGAACATATGCTCATCACTTGTCATCAGAAAATGAAATAAAAATAACAGTGAGCTACCGTAGCACATATACTAGCATACATTAACTTTTGAAGATTTACAGATTTACAGAGAGGAGCAGAGACAGAAATGTCTTCCATTTGCTGGTTCATTCCCCAGATGAACGCAATGACTAGAGTTGAGTTGATTCAAAAGCCAGGTGCCAGGAGGTTCTTCCAGGTCTCCCACATGGATACAGGGTCCCAAGGCTTTGGGCCACATGAGTTACATGGGAAGTGAACTGTCTAGATTGTAAGTTGGAACCCATAAGGGAGGCTAATATAAAATCCATATATAAACCAAATAAGCACATGCATGTTGACAACAGATTCCTTTACAATCTTCAAAAAGTGCAAGCAACCGAGGGGTCCTCCTAAAAGTGTGTCCCAACCCTGTAATAGAACACAATTCACCAAGAAAAAGAAATGGGCTATTGAACTTCACAAAGACATAGATAACTTTAGGTCTTGTTCATTTATTTGAAAGTCAGAGTGATAGAGAGTGTGAGAAAGTGTGTGTGTGTGTGTGTGTGTGTGTGAGAGAGAGAGAGAGAGAGAGAGAGAGAGAGAGAGAGAGAGAGAGAGAGTTGAGGCAGACAGAGAGATCTTTCATTTGCTGATTCATTTCTCGGTGGTTACAACATCTGGGGCTGAGCTGGGCTAAAACCAGGAGCCAGCAGCCTCTCCTGGGTCTTGCATGTGGGTGGCACAGGCCTAGCACTTGGAGCATCTTCTGCTGCTTTTCTCAGGTCATCATCAGGGAGCAATGGAGAAACAAATCCATAAGGAATACTGGTGTTGCAGGTGGCAGCAAGTCACTGGGCAGGCGCACAATGGTTAAGACAATGGTTAGGTATTCACATCCCAAAGTGGTAATGCCTGGATTTGAATCCCTGATCTGCTCCTTTGTCTAATTCTCTGCTAGTGCACACCCTGCGAAGCAACAGGTGAAAGCTCAAACATCTGGGTCCCTGCCACTAGTGCTGGACATCCAGACTGATCTTCAAACTACTGGCTTTGGCTTGACCCAGCTCCAGCTGTTGCTGGCATTTGAGGAATGAATTAGCAGATGAAGGCTACCTCTCATCCCTTCCCTATGTCAATAAACCTGGAATATTTAAGAGAATGTTTTATATATTCAACGTCATTCTCTTCATTTCACTTGGAGTAAGAATTCCCAGTGCGCCAGTAAACTCTTCAATCCCAAGACAAGCTCTGCCTTTGAAAGAGATCTCCATAGATCAGGATCTTGTCTTAAACTCTACCCTCAGCTGTTATATCTCCCTTTACGCGCCACTGTGTCACAGAAAAATGATAATTCCACCCCAGGTTTCCTCATTCAGACCTTTTTGCTTGTTGTTGTTGTTGAAGTAAAGGCTAATTGTTTTGAATTTCTGTGCCTCAACGATCCCCAAAGCTGGACATTCCTCCGCAATATTTCCCCAGGGTCAAACCTTTAATTTCAAGCCGAATACCAAGACCAGCAATCTCTAAGTTGGTCCCCCTGCCTCCCCCATCTGCCTTTGACAGAGTAAACATGGGGCTGCCACCAGCCCGTCTGGGATCAGCTGTTTCTCTGCCTTTGATCTGCTGGTTTAGGGCCCTCTCAACTCCAGAGGGCCTCTGCTTTAGCTTAGATACAGACCCTGTCATGCTGATAACTGTCCTAAGATCTATTGTGGCCATTGTATTTGGGGAGGGGCTCACCTGTCAAAGTGACTGGTTACAACCCCTCCTTGACTGCAGGAAGCCTTTTTGATGCAGGGCAGATGATAATGAGAGTCTAATTGAGTGATTAACTGCCTTGACTGACTTGCAGGTTTAAATGACACCACCACATTCAGGTCCCTATTTGTCAGCAGGATCCCAGTTTGTAACTGTATGGCCATGATATTTGCAATTATAAGCCTTTCCTTTTAACCAGCAGGGATTTAACAAATGGATTTGGTTAATCACAGCTAGATGGCCCTCACATCTGACTTGGTTATGGGAAAGCGTGCATACATTCAACTTTATGATGTGGTTTCATACAACTCCCTTCCAGGATGCATAGGACCGGTAAACTCAATTTCAGAAGACACAGGGGCTCATCAAAACAGATCATGACCAACGCACATTCAGCAATTCTGACACACCTTAAAGAGAAGACCTGGTGTTCGAGAGCTGTCGAACACATGATCCTTCCAAGCAATGAAAGTCTGCCCAAATATACTGTCTTTAATTAACTGAGTCTGAAGGGCCTATTAAGGCAACGTTAAAAGGAACCAGTCTCAGCGGGTTCTCACAGTGGGAAGGGTATCCAAGGCTTTCAATTTACAAGGTCTTATTACAAAAAATGCCCTGCTGTTCTGGTCCTGTTGTTTCTGCTTAGGAGCAATTTAATGATCTGCTTTAGAACAGAGAAATGGTCCGAGAGAAAACGTCCAGGGTTGTGTTAGTGATCAAATGTGTTATGGAATTCACAATGGAAACCAGGCACTTCCTTTTCATATCAAAGTAGACCCGGGACAATGACATCAATACATTTGACTTGAAAAACCCTAATTGAACAAACTGGTAATCCCTCCGTGAATGTTTGCTGACAATATGAGACCGATGCAGGCCATGGTGACCCTACATATGACACAGACTAAGAAAGCAACGAAAATGAAAAGAAGGAAAAAATGGACCAAAAAGATAGTTAAGGATGAACATGGCTTTGGACTTGAAAGCCACTTCATAATTTTTCTCTCAGTGATTCAATGTCATTCAAGGAGCAGATACAATTATGGTACCATGTTTCCAGCTCTCCGCTGTCTCTGTCTACGGTAACTGGTGTCTTCATCCTTTATACATGTAAGGAATTGTTGATAAATGGCTATAAAGTGACAAGCTTTAGGATACTGTCTTGGCAATATGAAAATTTTTCCATTTCTCCAAAACAGCATACAGAAGACCCAACCCTGCCCTAGGTCAATGAATACACAAGTGAGTATTTATAGACAGATTTTTCCAGAACTGGCATTGGCTGCGTGGATGGAGTTCCTGGCCCATTCTGTGGTCGTTTGAGGGTTGCAGGAGATGGAAGTACTCTCCTGTTTGCCTTTCTAACTAAAGGGATAAATCCTTAAAGAAGATACTGTACAGGGCACCTGGATTTCGTCTTGATTACTTGCTCTGCTTGGATCCCTTTCTCCCGTGTGAAAGATGGGATGGAGTTTAAGGCTCCTGACCATCCACACCTGGCCAAGTCGGGTATTTGAAGATAGATGGAAGATTTCCGGGCCCAGTGCAATAGCTCCCAGGTTAAATCCTGGCCTGCTGGGCCTGGGGCAGCAGCCTAACGGCCCAGCTTCCCATCCAGCTCCATGCTTGTGGCCTGGGAAAGCAGTCGAGGATGACCCAAAGCCTTAGGACGCTGCACTCTCATGGAAGATCCAAAAGAGGCTCCTGGCTCCCGGTTTCAGATCAGTGCAGCTCCGGCTATTGTGGCCACTTGGAGAGTGAATCAGCTGATGGAAGATCTTCCTCTCTGTCTTTCCTGCTCTATCTGACTTCCCAACAAAAATAAAATAAATCTTTTTTCTTAAATCCCTTTTCAACCTCTCTGCCTTTCAAATAAATGATCTTTAGCCTGATGAGTGTAGTTCTGTCTGAAATGAAAGCACAGATGTCATGAAGCATTCCAGTTAAAAAGGAATAAACATTTGTACACAATACCAAAAGAACAAGGAGGAAGCTGACTAACTCTCTTAGCTGAAATAAAACAAAACTAAAGATGGGAACTAAAACCCCGTGTGGTGAGTTCAGAGCCTCACAGAAGGCACACATTCTGTGTCGGAAATGTGCTTATCTCTTCGTTAAGGACATACATTTGAAAATGCCTCATTTTATTGTATACGTCTAGAATGCCTTTCTTTCCGAAAGACCAACGACAGGCGAAATGGCCTAAGAAAACTGGAAGACTGTTCTAGTTTTTGTTCTCCGATCACAGTTCTCCTTTGGAGCACTGTCTTATACCAGAAGGTAGGTGGATCAAAGGGCTGCTTAGACTTCAGAACGGAAGGAAACCCTCTGTGATATTAACTTGATCTTCTTATCTGGCCTGCCCTTTCAACACAGCAGTTCTCCTTTCTTCTAGTAAAACTGACTGTTGGCACAGCCCTCCATGAGTAGTTTGAGTTATCCCCTAGTCAAGTCCTTGCACCACAATCTACATTATATGACTATATTTCTCAGAATCCAGAGAGTGTCTATTTCAGAGGTGCCCTACAATCAGAATAACGAGCTCACTAATTAAGCAAGCAAGCTCTCAATGGCCAAGCCCTTTTTCATAGCATCAAGTTTGGTAACTTGAGACTTCTTCCAGTCTAATTCATGAATTATTTACATCCAAAGATAGCTCATGTCAATTAAAATTAAGAGTGGATTTAATGTGTTGGGATGCTAAGCATGTTGAATTCATTAATAGATATTTATATGAAATAATTAGAAACTATTATGCATCATATACAAAATATGCAAAATAAAACACTAGATACTATTCTTCTCTCCAAGAATAGTAACCCAAACCATACTAGATAGAGAACAAGTCGCTTTAGTACACATTTGGATTCATTTACTCATGTGAAAGTTGTAAAATAATAGTAAATCTCCAACATTAGTTATTCCTGTGTAGTTTTGTTGGCTGCCACTCAAACTGTATCTTAGCAAATGATGAGACACTCTACAGGCAGATACAATAATCCACATTTTATCTCCAGTTTTACTTTAGCCATAGTTAACCACAATATGAAATAATAAATGGAAAATTCCAAAAATAAGCCATATTAGAAAATCATTCTGTTGTTAGTAGTGTGATAAGCTCTTATATATTTTTTTCCATGCCACCTGGAATGTAAAACATCCCTTTGTCCAGCCTGTTCACACTGTGCCCAGTACCATCCCTGCCTTGACCACAGAGTAGCCATCTGGGTTATCAGAAACACTGCTGTGGTTTTATAGGACTTGTGTCCAAGTAATTCTAAGTTTATTTAACAATAGTCCCAAATGTAAGCATTGTGATGTTAGCAATTCATGTAAGTTTTCTCAGCGTGAGAAAAGAAAGAAAAATCATGGAAAAGTTGCTAACATCCAGGGTAAGATGGAATGTTCTATCCATGGAAATGTAAAGAATGAAGAAAAGGAATCATCGTAGTTTTGATGTTGCACCTCACACAACAGCAGTTATGACTGCAGTGAGTAAGTGCTTAGTTAAGTTGGAAAAGGACAATATTCAGCACCATCCAGTTTCAGGTACTCAGTCAGTGTTTGAGACAAATTACCCATGAACAGGGGCTGCCTCCTCTACATGTATTGAATAAGCAATGGGTGATGTTAACAATATGATTAGGCTGAACTGGATCAATGACACTGGGTGATGTAAAAAATTAAAAATCAATATTCTTTGATTTTTCTGTAGTCTTTGAAAACTGCTCTTCTAGCGTCATATGTATCATTTGTTAACAAATGACTTATATATTTGCCCACACAATACAATTTCATTTATATATAACTTTTGCATGATCATTTGGGTTCTCATGGGACTTGATATCCATGTACTTCCCTAAAAAGGAAGAATTTGAATATTTGGCCTCAGTAAAGGTTATCCTAAAGTGAAGGCAGCAGAAGTAAAGTATCTCTCTGACCTCTCATGCCCTCCTCTTTCTTGCCCCTCACTCTCCCCAAGGCAAGCCACAGAAGCTGCAATTCCTCTTTCCTAAGGGGGTTATGGAAACCGTAATCTCTTTTCTAAAACAGCCGTAAGCCTAGAAATATTACTTTAAATACCTCTCCCTGATCAGCCTGCCTTTCTGTATAAAAGCAGGCCACAAAGAAATTAAGATGCTTATCCTGAAAAAGTCCTGCTCTAACTAGAAAAGGAAGAAACGCTACTACTAAAGAATCTTGAGAATATGAAATACAGAGACCCTGTTGGGTTTCCTGTCAGTCTGTTATGTTGCTATTGGTTTTTACCGGGTTTGTTCCGGCATATATTGCATGGATGTCTCCGTTGAACCTAGCTATACGATGAGTAGTGTAGCCTGGGTCTTCATCCTGAAGGCTCATACGTTGTACGAGACCATGATGGAATACCTTGCTAAGCTTGTTTCTTCACCTGCTTTATGCTACAGAGGTGTCAGTCATGACACTTCCTGAGAGGTAGGAAAGCACTCAATCCCTTGGCAAACCTTGAATTAATGAAAATTAATTTGATAAATAAAACCATTGCATCTTATAAGATGTGGCTTTTAAGATGCGGCATTCTAATTTTCTTTTTATCTAAGATTTACTTATTTTTATAGGAAAGTCAGATATACAGAGGAGAGACAGTGAGGAAGATCTTTCATCTGCTGATTCACTCTCCAAGTAGCCACAACTGAGCTGATCCAAAGCCAGGTGCCAGGAGACCCTCCAGGTCTCGCACAGGGGCTCAGGTTCCCAATGGTTTGGGCTGTCCTTGGCTGCTTTCCTTGGCCACCAGCAGGGAGCTGGATATGAAGTGGGGTCTCCAGGACACGAACCAGCACCAACATGGTGTGTGTAAGGTGAGGACTTTAGCCACTAGGGTATCGCTCTGGGCTCAGCATTCTAATTTTCGAAGCTTTGGCTACAGCGATTGCATGTATCACTGATGACAGGTTATTGCGCACATAACACTTGCACTAATTAGTCTACTTGTATAGACATTAAAGAAAAATCGATCCCAGGAATGTGCCTAGCCTAGTTGTACAGCCTCTGGTTAGAGAACTTCAGCTCAGCTGCTGGCTACAGCATCTGACTTGAACATCCTGCTAGACCCTGAGAGGTGGCAATGATGACTCCACTAACAGAATCCCAGCCACCACTCAGGACACAGTGGTTGGGCTCCCAGGTCTCAGTTTTAGTTCTGGTCAAACTCCAGTGGTTGCAAACTTTCATAGAGTCCAACTGCAGATGGAAATTTTTTCTATTTCTTTCTTTCCTTCTCTGGTGAATGAATGAATGCATTTTTCTAAAGATTTTATTATTATTGGAAAGCTGGATATACAGAGAGGAGGAGAGACAGAGAGGAAAATCTTCCATCCGATGTTTCACTCCCCAAGTGAGCTGCAACGGGCCGGTGCACGCCGATCCGATGCCAGAAACCAGGAACCTCTTCCGGGTCTCCCACGCGGGTGCAGGGTCCCAAAGCTTTGGGCCATCCTCGACTGCCTTCCCAGGCCACAAGCAGGGAGCTGGATGGGAAGTGGAGCTGCCGGGATTAGAACCGGCGCCCATATGGGATCCTGGGGCATTCAAGGCGAGGACTTTAGCCACTAGGCCATGCCACCGGGCCCAAATGAATGCATTTTAAAAATCCCCCTAAGTCTCAACATTTCTTAAGTTGAAAATGAGTAGAACATGTCTTTGTTTTCTTTTAGAAATACGGCTTGGAGACATTTGTCTGGAAAATGCACACACACGCACACACACACACACACGCTGCACAGAAGAGTCACATTATCTAATGTCCCACTAGAGATAACCCTCCAACAATCTGTGGTGGGAATGGAAGACTCACTGCACTTTAACTAATATATTTTAAGCAAGTAAAAGCCTCAAAATCCCATTGCCTTTCCCCATGTGAAGGGAGATTAAACGTTGTAATTCACTAGGAGAGTTATTAGCCATTATTTTTTGGTAGAATCATAGACTTTTAGTGTCTTATGGCAAGGGAAAGAACTGGCCCAGTAACAATATGGAAATGACCTTGGATATTTACTTGTTTAATTAGTGAAATGAAAGCTCGGAGAGAATATGGCTTGTCTACAACCACAGAACCACCCTGTGGCCTAGCTGGTATTAGAACTCAAGTGTTGCTGATATGTCACCTTGTTTTTTATCTTTTCACATGCCACGCTTATTTTTACTTAAATATGGATGTGAGTTGTGTAAACACAAATATGAGTTTTTCCACTGGAAGAAAGGAACTAATGTCCACTAGTAGGGTTGCTATTGATTCGGGTTAGGTCCTATTGGAACATGGTGGACTGTGGTTTGCTTTATTTGGCTGGGAGCATTTCTCTGTAATCTGAGGATTCATTAGTTTGGAGTCCTGGCCTCTTGCCTCTCTCTAAGGCCATTTTAGATGCAAATTGTACCCCAGACATCATTTTTAAGTGACAGGAAAATCTCTGGAGATAACAAGAATCAGTCTGTTAAATTTATGAAGCCTCTGCATTTTCTAATCCTTCTTGATGAATAACTCAGTTTCCAGCCAGGGTTTGAATTTAAGACTTGATAAAGCATCAATCCAAGCTGCTGGCTACTAAATCAATGTAAGCAATGGCTTAATCAAGCCTACACACTCTCTCTGCTCGCTTCCCACACAATTCCATCAGACTTCTACCAAGCCAGGTCCGCAAGAGGCAGACAACCTGACACCCTATTTGTAGAAAATAGGCAGTGTGAGAAGAGATTGTTGGCCAGCAAAATGACTTGATCTGGCTGTGGTAGATATTTACATTCTAGGGAATAAAAGAAAAACACTGACTTAGTCTGTTTAAGAAAGCATTGCAAATCAGAAGGAGCATATTGTGACAAACCGGAGAAGCAATAAACATGATAGCATTCCAACAGCTGAGTTTATTGATAGAGAAGAAGCTTTTAAGGATGCTGTGGCCATAGATAACAGCGATTGATACCTGGGAACGAAATACGCAACATACAATATCAGGAATCGAGTGCTATGATGGCCCCTACTTACGCTGGGAGAATGACTTTTGAGTTAGAACGGGTTCACACTCTCTGGGAGCTGTGATGAAGTCTTACCTAAAGAAGCTCCTCTTCTTTTGGCGGCTTCAGAAAGATGAGTAATTTTCTGAAGCCGACGTTTTGGCTTCCTGTTTTAAGTGCAAATTAGTGTTACATAGAGAGAAGTCTACTGCCATGAAATCATCACCCAGCACCAAAGTTTTTTGTTCCAAAATGGCACTATGCATGTGAGATGGAGTGTGGTTCCCACTGAGATAAAGTGTGGGTAAGATGTGTAGTGTTTAATTCACCTGCATGCCTCCCCTCTCCGACCCACGAGGGGATGCTGGTCCCTTTCTCCCTTTTGTGCACAGGGAATTTGATTATGCCTTTCTAAGCCAGTTTTCTGGAGAAGACAGCCAGAGATAAGAAACTGCATCATTGTGGAGAGACGGTAAATTATTGGAAAAAAAGGTCCAATTTCCTGTAACCTGTTTCTTAAAATCCAAATGATGGTCATTGAAAATCTGTCACCAGGGAGAACATGCGTAAGGTTGTTTGACAATAAATAAATAACCACGAGGAAGTTGGCCTTTGTTGAGATTCAGTGTTTCCTACATCCTGAGAAACACGGGGTGGATAAAGTGCTGCTCTTCAAGGGGTGATCCAGGACCACCAGTCACACTACGTATGTCCTGAAGATCTTCAGAAAACACGTCATAGCAGTTTTCAACCCAAAGAAAAATCTACAATTTAGCTACATTTGGGGGATAATCCAAATGCACCTAGACACATGAGAATCATCTGAATTCTAAAGAATGTGCCAGATGTTTTTCTCCATTGAAGGCCTCAGAGTTCCCTCTTATACCCCACAGGTATCCAAAGTTTCTGTAGTTAAATCCAACTCTAGGACTACAGACAAAAATCTATCACTGTGATTTAAATTTTTGAAATCAGTTTTCGTATGCATGTATGCAAGCAACATTCAGGTTTTTAGATGATTGAGACTAATTTCTTTTCTGTTCTATGTCTCCTCTGTGTGTCTCTCTCTCCCCCTCACTTCATCTCCCCCCTTCACACCATCTGGGTATTCAAATCCATCAGTCCATAAGCCTCAGATTTTCCTGTGTGGGGAAAAAAAGCATTTTATCTAGCATAAACTTGAGATTTTATTGGCAACATAATGAGGTGGAGTCTATGATTTTCATCAGGACTACAACAAAGTGCCCACAATGTTACTCTGATTGCCAAAGCCATAAGGGAGCTGGATCTGTTACACAAATGTCAATCTATTTCTGCAGTTTGAATTTTTACCTAAATGGAAGGGCTTGCAAAACACAAAGTTTACTTATTTATCATTTACTTATCTATTTTAGGGGGTGAGTTTGGTGGGGAATATACTTACATAGGTACAAAGAACTTTGTGGCCAGAGGGGACTTTGTGCAATTAACCAAAAACTCACTCTAGAAGGATCTGAGTAAACAGCCCTTGTTGGATTCCCCGTTTCAATCTATTATCATTAGCTTCGACCCTTTCACACAGTCACATTTCTACTTGATTTTTATATATAGAAAGAGAGATGCAGAGAGAAGGTCTTCCATCCACTGGTTCACTCCCCAAATGGCCATGACAGCAAGAGCAGAGCCGGTTGTAAGCTTGGAGTCAAGGACCCCTTCTGGGTTTCCTAAGTGGGTGCAGAGGCCCAAGAACATGGGCCATCCTTCACTGCTCTCTCAGGCCATACACAGAGAGCTGCAACGCAAGTGGCGCAGCTGGGATAGGAAGCAGCACCCATTTGGATGCCAGCAGCACAGGGTGAGGGTTAGCCTGTTGAGTCACTGCACTAGCCCTTAGTTTGTTCTTTTGAAGTAATTGAGACCTAGAGACAGGGAGATCTTCTATTCATGCCTCAGATTGACATACTAGGCAGGGTTGAGTCATGCCGAGGCTGGGGCCTATCCCTTGTTGTCTTCCAGCGTGCACATTAGCAGGAAGTTGGAGCAGATGTGGAGAAACCATGACTCAAGCCAAGTTCTCCACGATGAAATTCAGGTGTCCAAACAATGATTTAACTTCTGCACTGAATGCCTGCCCCTCATTTCCAAATTTCTAATTAACAAGGTGGCTAAGGTATTTTTCAATAAGACATTTTAATAATGGAAAACATATTAATGCCTAAAATTCATAAAAATCCTTTAGTGAATTGAAGATACAGCGCATGAGCTCATCTCCAGCAAGAACAGCATAAAAATCAAGAGAAATGGAGCCAATTGGCCCTTGACATCCAGAGTTCCCACATTAGTGGATTCAGGCAAATACAGTTGGGAAGCATAAACCAAATGTCACCTGTTTTTAGAATTTATTCAATTTTCCTTGCCATTTTTCGTGAAACAGTGCAAAATAATAATCATTCACATTGCAACAGATACCGTATGTAATGCAGAGCTGCTTTACAGAACATATGAAGATAAGTATGGGTTATATGAACATACCTCACCATGCTATATACGAGATTGGAGAATTCTTACATTTAGACAACTGTTGGGGAGTCCTGGGATCAAAATCCCCAAGATGCTATGAGGATACTGTAATCAGGGTTATGACATTGACATTGAGGAATTGGGAGCTGGGAAGAGATTGAATTTTGCTAAAAAAAAAAATCTCAATTAAGGTACATAATGAAATAGCTAAAGAAAAAGAAAGTAAGTTCTTTGGGACAGATACCATGCAGCCTAGCTTTTCTTCCTCTGTTATTTTCCACTGCTACTTACTCTACTTACTCAGAAATAGCAAGAGAAGGAAAGTGAAGAGAACATGCTTTTGGAACAACCTGGTTCATAAGTTTTGAAACCGTGGCCACGTGCTACCTGTTAGTCATTTCTGGATTTTAAGTTTCTGGGCCAATGTGAATAATCACGTAGAGAAAGTACACACAGTCATAATGCCAGGAAGGTCTGGCCAGTCATTGTGGTCAGTCTTCTATGCAATGTCTGCTACTGAGTAACTCCACACAAGTGTGGGCCAAAAGCAATCACCCCTTCCACTCTCGGGTCTTCCTACCACAGGAGCTGTGCCTGGTCCCTGAGCACTTTGTGGCTCCAAAGGACTCCGGGGGTTGCACACGTCACAAGAACCAGTTCTTGCTTCAAAGGCACTCCAGTTCAACCTGCGATTTTTAAAAGTCTGGTGAGAAAAAGCAGACTCTCCGAGCTTGATTCTTGATTTGTTTTATTTTATTTTTATTGGAATGTCAAATATACAGAGAGGAGAGACAGAGAGGAAGATTTTCTGTCTGCTGATTCACTCCCCAAGCAGCTGCAACAGCCAGAACTGGGCCCATCGGAAGAAGCCAGGAGCTGCTTCTGGGTCTCCCACGTGGTTGCAGGGTCCCAATGGTTTGGGCTGCCCTTGGCTGCTTCCCCAGGCCACCAGTAGGGAGTTGGACGGGAAGCAGAACCCCCAAAATACAAACTGGCATCCATATGGGATCCCGGCCTGTTCAAGGGCGAGTACTTTAGCTGCTAGGTTACCGTGCCAGGCCCTACTCTTTAAATTTTTTTAAATTGACTTTAAAGGGTGAGTTTTTTGCTTGAAAGTTCTGAGGTAATCCCAAAATCCAAGATGTGGGACAAAAGTAATCATTACACTTTAAGTCATGACTTGTTTAGTTGGTTTTAATTAGATGTTTATTGTCAGTGATGGATCCTAATATGGAGCATATTAGACCTTTGGTTGAAAGTTTTCACAATCTGTTGTACCTTCTGAGACATACATAAACTCACATTTTTCTTAAATATCTACATGTTGTAAAGCTGGGTCCTTGAGACTTCTATCAGATCTCTGTAGCTTCAGCTTCCAGAAGCAGGAAGAGCCAAACCCTGCACCAATTCTGTGTAGCTTCTGAACTCACATTGCGATTGTCCTCTTTCAGTCCAACTGTGCATGTCCAAACACAGGAACGTGCTCAACAGAACAACTTTCCACCTGCCAATATTTTTTTTTCAAGCAAGAAAACAGCATGACTGTCATTAAACAGCATCCCATTTTGACACACGCAGAAGTGTAAATCCTGCCACTGAATACTTCTCACAGACTTTAGAAGAGAGTGGGAAATGTGTTGCTTAAAAATCAATTCCTGTTATACCAGTAAGACTGGGCAACATATAACCTCTCCTAAGATCATTCACGTGTCCAATGAGCTGGAAAATGTCTTTTTGTTTCTTCTGGCATTTTGTGATCCTGATTTCTTTGGTCTGAAAACACAGGTAAGCCTCTATGCTGAAGGAAACTTTTTGCTTAATTGCTTTTGTGTTTGTAACCCCATCAGAAATCTCTGGTGCAGGAACATTTCTAAGAACAATGACTTAGAGATTCATCTGCTAATAAAGGGTTCGGTGGATCTAGCGAAATGATATAAACATACCTTGTATGGCACAAGCATGTTTATTTTTTAATGTAAGTGCTTGTTTATTTTTATTTTTTTTTAAAAAAGCAAAGTGATATACAGAGCAGAGAGGGTCTGGGACTGTATTTATTCTTATATTTCTGCAAGGATGCAGTTGCACGTTTCACAAGTACATTGAAATTAGAAGAGGGCCTGGCTTGGCATTTACATCAACCTGAAAACAACTTGATAGATGGGAACTGCAGAGACCTTGGCAATGTGACGGCGTGGAAAATCCCTGCTAAGGTCTCTTCTCATGGAGGATTCAAAGTCAAGCTCTGGACTGTGGTTTTGTCCCCTGAACCCTAAGCAGCTGCTGAAAAAGAATAGATTGCATCAAATCATCTCTTTCTAAATATATCTTTAAAAATGAACCCTGGTTTAGATATTCTCTTTAAATTCGAGAACAGTTTCTGCCAGGAAGTGTAAAAGGTATGTTAGTCTTAGCAAGAAGGTGTTTATCCAAAGGGTTAATACAGATGAGTAATCTAGCACTGAAGTGCCAGTTCTCTGGAGGTGGGATTCCCACAAACAGCCAGACACTTTGAACTTATGGTTTGCACTTTACGTCCTTCTCCAACCGCTAAAACAACACACAACTGTGCAGTTCTTCTCTGCTAATCCAAAACATACCTGCCACATGGAAAATAATTCTGAAAAAAAAAAATACCAGGACAGAGAAATGCCCTCCAAGACAAGAATCAGGTTCATCTCTTGGGTATTCATGAGTCTTTTCATTACACCTTAAACATATCGTGACTATAATGCATTAATCATTCACGAATACACTGCCCTCACTAGGCTGTACCCTCAGCAAAACCAGGGTCCACATCCTATTATTTTTTTAAACTCCAAGCACATAGTAACACTCAATATGATTGTGCAATCATAGAATATTTTCAATTTTAGCCCAAGTTCTTCCATTTATTATTAATTTGAATGAGAAGCACTGTGTATACATTGAAATACACTGATTTTTAAGTACAGTGAGCTTTGATGAAAGCATGTGGTCAGGTGACCTACATCCCTGGCTAGCAAAGAGCACCCCCAGCACCACTGTGAATCCCACTCTGCTTTCCATAGAGTCATCACCACCACCTCCAACTCACCTGTTTTGGAGAGATCAACTTGTATCATTCCTTTGCTACGTATCATTTCACCTATTGCAGGGCTTCTTGTGAATGAAATTAGATCGCTTCTTCTCATTTTTTTCTAGTATTTTTTATAATTATTTCTTATTTAATAATAACACTATTCTACAATATGGTTAAATATTTTTAAAACATTTATTTTTACTGGAAATGCTGATCTTTCATGTGGTGAGTCACTCCCCATACGGCTGCAACGGCCAGAGCCCGAGCTGATTTGAAGCCAAGGGCTCCTTTTCCAGGTCTCCCGAGTGGGTGCAGGGTCTCAAGGCTTTGGGCCGTCCTCCACTGCTTTCCCAGGCCACAAGCAGGGAACCATATGGGAAGTGGAGAGGCCAGGACAGTAACTAGCATCCATATAGAATGCTGGTGCTTCTAGGGTGAGGGTTTAGCCATTGAGCCATCTCACAGGGTCCTAAATATTTTTTGGTGGCCATTTGGATGGTTTTCACTTATTTTACTATAAATGAAACATTTGTGTTTGTTCATGACTACATTTTTCATTAAAGCCATTAAATCATTATTATTGACCTAAATATTTCCATTGCTAGCTGTGAGATCAAGAAAAACAAACACTTATGTCTGCATTAAATGTTGTCTATAAATGAATCCATAATAGCTGAAAATGATAACAACCCAGAGATCAATAATAAATAGATAAATAAAAGGTAGTATACTTGTGACTTGTAATACTAGTTTTAGTATAGTTGAATGCAGAACTTTTAAACGCTCTTTCGTAAATGAATCTTGAAAAAAAAGAATGACAATCTCCAAGGGAAAAAATGTTATATGAATCCACTGTAAAGCAGAAACAAATCTGAATCTCCATTCTGAAATATCACATACTCTGATACTCAAATACATAGCATTTTAATGTTCACACCTGAGCATACAGATTGAAAGGCTGAATTCTATTACATATTCAGTTGCTTGAAACGGGATCTCTTTTTACAGAATCATTATGCAGGTATGAAGGAAAACTCAAGATAACTCTTTAAGTGGCAAATTCAAATTCATATTTTGTGTGGCAAGTAAATAAATGCTCAGTTCTTCTTTATAACCCCCACAAGCTTCTGATGTGAAAGGAAAATGCATCTCTATTTGAAATTATCCCAAACTCTATTGCTCCAGGGAAGAGTTCACGGAAGGTGTGAGTGATAAAAGTTGTCTTCATATAGAGTTGCAAATTCCTCCAAGGCCATGTTTTTATATGACAAGAAAAGCCAACGCTCACATAACTCATTTACCAATTTGGCTTCCTCCATCTACGCCCTTCAGTGAGCCAATGTCTAAATGTGGGTTGCTACAGGCAAAATGGTTCCAGACACAGAGCAAATAGAACAGACTAGACGGAAAGCTAGAGAACTGGTGAAGAACTTTGGGATGTGAATTTGCTATGGGAGATGCAAGATGATGCAGAACCTCAAAGAAGGAAAACTACCTGTTCTTGGACGCTCAGGGCAAGCTCTTAAGAAAGTTTAAATCTTTAAAGGATGATGAGGCTTTTCCATGATTCAGAGAGGTTATGGCAGAAAAGGGGCGTTTAAAATATAGTAATTGACAAGGTATAAAGTCAGAGTGCAGAGTACGCAGTTGATGTACAAGATTATTCATATTAACCTGTGCCTCACTACAGAAAAAGCATTCATTAAATGTTAACATCAAAATGATCAAATGCATATATGACAAACCCCTAGTGAATATCCTGAATGAGGAAAAACTAAAGACATTTTCCATAGCATTTGGAGCAAAGAAGTCCACGTTCCCCATTCTTTTTTATTCTAAGATTTATTTTTCACTTGAAAGAGTTACAGAGAGACAGAGGGAAGGATAGAAATCTTCTATCCACTGGCCCACTCCTACAATGGCCGCAACAGCTAAATGCATCGGAAGCCAGGAGTCAGGAACTTCTGTTGGGTCTCCCAAGTGGTGCAAGGACCCACAAGTTTGGGCTATCCTACACTGAATTCCAAAGCCACTAGCAAGAGCTGGATGGAAAGTCGAGCAGCTAAAACACGAACCTGTGCCCCAGGAGATACCTCCGGCAATACTTGGGTCCCTGACATTCATTTGGTGACAAGGATGAAGGTCCTGGCTCCTGGATTTGGCCTGCCCCAGAAATGGTTGTGTGTGATCATTTGAAGAGTAAACTGCTGATAAAAGATCTCTCTCTCTCTCTCTCTCTCTCATGCTGATTTATGAAAGAAGGAAGGAAGGAGGAAAGCAAGGAAAAAAAGAAAGAGTAAGTAGGCTAGAGAAGTGTCTAAATACATTTGTAAGTTACTTATCTAGCCAGATATAATATCCAAAATTTAACAGGAGCTCAAAAATTTCAACCAAAAGGAAAAAAAAAAACAACTAATGAATCTCATTAAGATATAGGTGAAAGACCCGAGTACACAATTCTCAAAAGAAGAAATATGAAAGACAAGTAAGTATATTAAAAAAAATGTTAGTATCACTAGTCATCAAGTAAATGCAAATTAAAGCCATGGGGAGATAAGTATCCCAGTCCTGCAGGAACGCTTGTACACTACTAGTGGGAATCACTATCGTAGAGTCACTATAGAAAAACATATGGTGATTACCTAAAATTAAAATAGAACTGCTCTATGAACTATGCTACTGGGTATATATCCAAAATTTAAAAAATCATTGTTTGAAAGAGACATGCACCATCATATGTATTGCATCAGTGTTCACAATGGCCATGATATGAAATCCAACAAAGCGACCATCGTTGGGTGAATGGCTATATATTCAGTGAAATAATATTCAGCCATAAAATGGGAATTATTTGTTGACTCTTGCAGCAAAACTGGAAGATATTACGTTATAAAAAAAGAAGACAAAAAATACTGCATGTTTTTTTCTCTTGTGTAAGAGTTAAAGCAAAAAAAAAAAAAAAAAAAAACAAAGAAAATCAAGCTCAATTTGAATACATACAGTGACATCTAGAACCCATAAGTGAATGATTAGAAGGAATCTGGATGATGGTTCTATTCAAGGTCAGAGCAACAAAATGAGTTTCTAGAGTTGCAAAGCATGGGAAGTACAGCCTTGCACACACCAGGATACCATAATCAGTTCATGTCCTGGCTGTTCTCTTCTCCTCCAGCTGCCTGCCTATGACCTGGGAAAGTTCTGGAGCATGGCCCAAAGCCTGGGGATCCTGCCACTATGTTGGAGACTGGGAAAAAGCTGCAGACCCCTGGCCAGAATTTCAAGTAGGTAGAAATACTTCAGCAATCACAATGATTGGATTTTAGGGCATCGACATACAAATAATTTTGACCCAGCTATCCCACTTTTGGGAATATATATCCAAAGGAAATAAAATCGGCATTTGAGAAAGGAATCTATAATTCTATATTTACAACAGTACAATCTACAATAGGGAAGACATGGGAACAACTCATATGGCTGTAGAAAGAGGAAGAGATGAAGATACTGTGGCACATCTCTGTGGAACACTATTCAGCCACTGAAAACAATGAAATTTGCAACAAGAATTTTCCCAACTGGAAACCATTATGTCCAGTGAAATGAGCCAATCTGAAACAGACAAATATCATATGTTCTCTCTGATATAAGGCAATCTCCATGCAAAATAGGAGATCATAGAGATATAGTTAAATATGCATATGCATAGATTCATCTTGAGGAACTGTATAAGGGTGATTAGCATACCGAGAAGTAAAAATACAGTGCAGTATGAATCTCTGTTTCTGGATAAAAAATGAACTCCCAATGAAACTGTTAAATATATGCTATCAATACGATGCTGGACTTTCGACCGTTGTCTGTATCTACACTTCAGTTACAGAATGATGGACTTGTGTCTGTTGCTGAAGGACTCTACCACTGCAATAACACCAGGGAATCCAGCGGCTGGGGAAGGGGTTTGGGGAGGGTAGAAGGGTAAATCCCTGAACCTATGGAAACATATCATGACAAAACAAAAATTAAAAAAAATGAGAAAAAAATAAAAACGAATTTGTAAGGGGGGGGGGGTTATGCCTTCCAGGTTTTCCTTTTTATTTTCATTTATTTTTTTCAGCGTAAACCAGGATAGTTACCATTTCTTGAGATAAGGGGCTTGGAAGAACACGGAATATTGCTCTGGCAACAAGCTGAGATGTGCTTTGCTCACATGTTTAGTTGGTGGTACTTCTCAAGTGTCATCGAGATCGTTGAGCAATGAACTTTGTGGTGCTGGAGACGTAACCACAGTCAGGCAATCACTGAGGGTCTGTATGCTGTTTATTTGATGAGTGAGAAGCATTGCCTGTAGGCAAGTCTAAGAATGACCACAGAATTGAGGGCCTGGCTTGATAGCATAGTGGTTAAAGTCCTTGCCTTGGATGCGCTGGGATCCCATATGGGCGCTGGTTCTAATCCAGGCAGCCCCGCTTCCCATCCTGCTCCCTGGTTGTGGCCTGGGAAAGCAGTTGAGGACGGCCCAAAGCCTTGGGACCCTGCACTCACTTGGGAGACATGGAAGAGCTCCTGGCTCCTGGGTTCAGATTGGCTCAACACCAGCCATTGCGCTCACTTGGGGAGTGAACCTTTGGGTGGAAGATCTTCCTCTCTGTCTCTCCTCCTCTCTGTATACCTACCTTTACAACAAAAGTAAATGAATCTTAAAAAAAAAAAGACCACAGAATTATTGGAGAGGATTGCAAGTGTATCATGGGACAATGGAATTTACAGAAAGGGAGATTTATGCCACAATAAAATGGAAAGTGCGTATTCGATTTTTTAACAAATGACGTACTCTAAATTTTTAAAACATTGTTTTTTCAATATTTATGTCTTAAATGTAAAGGAAGAAAGAGAAAGAGACAAAGACACATATCTCCACTCATTGTTTCAATCAAGCCCACAAGATTTCTGCAATAGTTCATGCTGGATCAAGTAAAACCCAGGAGCCTGGAACTCCCACTCTCTTGTGTCAGTGGCAGGGATGCACGTATGTGGGCCGTCACCTGGTACCTCACAGGGATGTGTGTTATCAGGGAACTGGATTGAAAGGAAATCTGGAACTTGAACCAGACATTCAGATGTGGTATGTAGATGTCCGAAACTCCATCAAAAATCCAGCTGAGCCTGCAGAACATGGTGATATCCGTTTCGATGGACGTCCCAGAGTGGGGCTGAGCATGTGGATGGGGGTTAAGTCCTCTTGGAATGTGAGTAAATGATCATTACTGAAGAAAAGTATTACTGTGACAGGAAAAGGGGAAGTGTCAAAATAAAGAAAAGACCAGTGACAGAGAACCCAGCAAGCATAGTTGAATTTGGACAGTTCAGGGACCCTGCTTTCTCAGCAGAGGTAAGACAGTTAGAAAGACAGGTAACTAAATAAAACCTTTCCTTATTTCTGTTGGAAATCCCAAACAGCAAAGAAACACAATTTCACTGACCATTAATTGATGATGCCATGTCCAAATGTCTCCGTCTGGCAGGAAGAGCCTATGATTTAAGGTGGAGAGTCTGCCTGTCTGTCTGCTAAGGGCCCATTAGATAGGGAACAAATGGGCTCGGTGAGAGGGGGAGGTGGACAGGACGACTGAAGTCTCCCTGGATCCATTTTCACTCTAATTTTATTCTCTGTGGAGGAGAACAGATGTTCTCTTTTTCGTGGAGAAAGCACCATGCTTCCTTCTCAACTTCATTTTAAATAGAAGGTTTCAAGAGAGGCCACCCACCGTTCTGAGTGTTCCCACTGAGAGGAAAAATAAATGCCAAACCCATGTGCACTGAGCTAGGAAGAGCTGCCGAAGAAAACCGAAAACAGAAAACTGTCGCCAGACCCATTGGCTAGCTTATTAACAACGTTTAAATTTACTAAACTTGAAAGAGCAAGTTCACGTTAATTGTTCACTGCCATTGATAATAGGTAACCCGTTGTCTAATTAGTGATAGCTCAAGATGCTAAATGCAGACAGTATAGCACTTCTTTTTTTTTATTAATTATTTTGCATTATGTGACAGTTTCATAGGCTCTGGGAATCCCCCCACCCCTCCCCACGCCCTTCCCCCCCTGGTGGATTCCTCCACCTTGATGCAGTATTACAGTTCAAATTCCATCAAGATTCTTTCCTTGCAAACATCTACCAAGCATAGAGGCCAGCTACTTATTGTCCAGATGGGTTGAACAGTTTCTTGGGGAGACCATTTCTGGTCCGAAGTTAGAGCTGGTAGAATATCATCCCAGTCAATTAAGAGTCCCAATGTAACATCAACAGCAATTTGCAACATTATGGAATTGACATGGTTTTGAGTAACCAGTATGTTAAAAAAAAAAAAAAAAAAAAAAAGCAAGTCCTAACCACAACCTATGATTAGCTCATTGACATTTCAATTTTAGTTTATATACAGCACCGGCTGCTATATACCTTAAAATGGCTATAAGGTGCCATTCAGCTGTCTTGTGTCTATTTCATTTTAGTATTTAGCCATTTGTTGTGTTGAAGTATAATTTTGCTGATCTTGGCAGATTTTAGGATAATCTAGACTGGCTTGTAACTCTAACAAGACATTTGTCGACAATTAAAGTGCAGAACATTTTTTTTGGGGGGGGGTGTGCAGGAAAATCCTCAACACCATGGTGAGGAGTAACTAATCTTTGTGTCCCACCCAGCGAGGCATGAGCCAATCCACGCCAGCTCTTTCCTGTCAGATTTCAAGCTCTACTTTCTGTTGTTTGTCTATTTATTTTAGGTTTTTTTTTTAGTTTGTATGATTGTTTGTTTGCTATGAGGGGTTTTCGAAGCGATCCCGATGGTCATTGCGAGGGAGGGTGGGGGTCCAGAGGTGGAGCCAGGCCCGGACCAGAGAAAGCTCTCCTCCCTGGTCCCGAAGGACGTTTATTGTTCCTCTGTTTCTGCGGACCGCTCAGGGCTTCTGGTTGTCTTTCCGATGACGTTGGTTTCTGCACGGTAGTGTTTGGACTTCTTCCATCCCCTGCGGAAGCTCCGGTTGGGGGTGTATAGCACTTCTTGAAACATTGTGACTATTTCTTTTGGGACATTCAAATGGCAAGAGGCTATGAGGCCATCAAAGATAGGAGTACCAGCAGCAGTGACCTGAGGATTTTCTCGAAGAGGAGTTGGTGGGCCCTGAGAACCTCTGGAATCAGAAGCAAACAGAAATCTAGAATTGGATAGGGCTGCTGATTTTCCAGTGTTGCTTTGTACAGCTTTGGGGGAAATTCTTTATTATTTCTATGTATCGGTTTTCTTCATCATAAAATGCTTGCACTAGCAGCACCTTCCCTACAGGGTTAGATAAATAAACAGACACATATGTGTAGTACATGCATATACCATAATATTTTTATTGATTTATTATTATACATATTTTATATTTATCCTTGTCTCTTTATTAGTATGTATGTTCTACACTGTTGGACATCTTCCAGAAAGTAGAATTCACAGATGACTAAGATGCAGACACTTTGAAGCAATATCTGCATCCCGGGGTGAGGGGCAGACGGGTGTGTCTGAAGTTGCAGTAAGATGCGCATGGCCTTCATCACCATGGCCAGGCATTGCACACCAGTGATGGTCTCACCAAGAAACCATCGATCTTACCAGGACAATAAGATGCTGGGCTTCATGCTTGGTAAATACCTCCAATGAAAAAATCTCAACTGAATTTGAACTATGGTAATGCAACAAGGTGGGGCAATCCACCATGTGGGAAGGGCTTGGGGAGGGGTGGGGGGAATCCCAGTGCATATAAAAATGTGTCACATAATGCAATGTAATTAATTAAAAAAAAGACTGCATGTACTGCAAATGATAGAGATGAAAGACAATTAGAGGTTTCACATGAGTTTTCCTTTTCCTAATGGAGAGAAACTGAGGCACAATGAAATACCTAAGCTGCACAAATATTTAGAGGTATGTAGCTTAAAGCCAGATTTCAAAATTAGTGCCAAGGTGAAATGTGGAAACAATGGGTTAGCTCTGATATATCTACAATTCCTTAATCCATTATTTTTCACTGTTTTCTTGTTGGTTGATACTTCTAGTTTTCTGTAGGTTTTAGTATCACTGTGTGGCTTCTTTAAGGTTGCTCGGCCTACTGTTTGCGTGGAAGAAGTACGAAGCCCTAAGCACTGAAGCCGTGGAACGGTATCCCTCTCTTTGTAGCTTAGCAGTTTCCTAAGATGCTTTATGGGCCCTTCTAGGGGTGCTGTTTCCTTGAATGTTAGTGGTCATCTGAATACACACGTATTTTAAGAGTAATTTATGGAGGACAACAGGCAGCTGTCACTCTGGAGTTCAAATATTTGGTAGAAATAGCTGGAAAATGACCCACCAAAGAGGTCTAAGTACATCTGTACTCTCTTTGCAGGAGCTGTGTGAACCCAGAGGCAGAGTTTGGAATCTGAATTGAGCCCCGAGATCCTGGCAAAACAGCCTGGCATTCACATAGAGATGACCACAGAAGCCCGAAGCTTAGTCCCTGGACTTCCTTATCCTGCTGCATAATGCTATTAGCAATGTTGCACATCCTCACGTCATTCCTGCCTCTTATTTGAGAAAGCACCAACATTTCTCTATCGTATTTAGCGCGGACTGACCTGCATTTGAAAAAACGGGCAAAATCAATTTTCAATTGACCATACAATTATAATGCACTCTGAGGAAAACATAGTTTAGAAGACCAACTCAAGTTACAGGCAAGCAGAATTATCTACTTTAAAATGTACTCACACTAATATACTTTCAAACTAGGTTCTTTGAGGGTTAAAAGCCTTTCAATACGCAAAGTTGTGACTTACACAGAATCTTGAGTCTATAAATGCAACAATCCTATTTGCCTCCAGCCTGCTCTCCCTGGCCTGCCCCATGCTCCCTTCCCGGCCCTAAGCAATTTCTCATGTCGTAGCTTTATTATACATGATCTTAAAAATAAACTTTATAATGATGGTTCTACTGTAGTACATATGTCTGTAATACATGGGCTGTTGTCACACATTCTGTGCTCCCAGAATCATCATATCTTTATGGAAGCTATAAGGTAAAACAAACTAGGCTAGAAATGAAATCAAAATGGGAATTGAACTTGGGTTTATTCTGTTAAGGCATATGCATGCAAAATGATTTCCACTGTATGTGTTTAAAATTTTTAAATACGAAAGTATTTTTCATGTATGAGAAATTCTTGGACAAGGCTCCATTTATTTTGTCATAGAATAAAAGATGAGATGATGGTAATGATGACATCAGAAAGAAATTCACATACTTTTTAAAGGACCTTAGAAATTTTAACAAGAAAAAGCTGAAATGGCTTGATTTTCATTCATGACCTCATCTTCCACTCGGTGGACGATCCAGAATATGGTCCTGATAAACAGACTTGGAGGGAAAGTAACTTTCGTTTTTCTTTCTTTTTTTTTTTTCCCCTCTTGAGCTTGTCTTGTCTCTTTCGAGGAGGCCTGTCCCTAGTTTTTGGCTTGTCTTGTCTCTTTTGAGGAGGCCTGTCCCTAGTTTTTGGCTTGTCTTGTTTCTGCGAGTTTGCTGGATTCACATGTGGGGCCACGTTGTGTCCACGTCCTTCTGCATTCTTGGCCTCAGTTAGATGTTTTCCTTCTGCTTTGTTTTTTAATCCTCTATTTTGTGTATTCGTAATTTAGAACACTGTATTAATGATTTGCCTTTCCTGTTAACACAGGAAATCATCACATTTGTGGCTTCAATCTTAAGTACAAACAAAGGACCTAGCCATCTGAAAGCCTGCCATGTATTCAGTAAACATGGATCGTCTAAACCAATCTAGTAAAATCCCACAGTAGATGTACACACATGTTTGTGCTAGGACTGTACACTATTCCGAAGTTCATGTCGACAGCCAGAGCGAGCATCATTTATTATTATGCTGCCAAGATTAATTTTATCTGTTTCGTTTCATCTGAGTTATTGTGCTCCCGATAAAATGGCTAACTCATGTTTCAGTTTCACTCATTTGGCCTTTCACAGTAGGGAACCAGACGAAGTCAGCATTTTTATATACTAAACTCCCTTCTAGGCATAAGGTCCTACTTAAAATAATAAATGGTCACCCTTCAAAAGTCAATTAGAATCAGAATCATAACAAGCTCTTCCTGGGAAGGATAGCTCTGAGAGACATGTGCTTCAGCTGGAGTTGAACTGACTCATGAATTTGATAATTGCTCCTCATGCTGTGAATGTTAGCATCTATTCAACAATTAGCTCCAGATACACGACCCTTTGCAACTGTACAACCTGTTCCTAACAATTGTAAGTTTGCATGCAACACTCTCCTCTTATTTGGAGCCTGTTTCAGTCATTCAGAAGTCTGAAAATGATAACATTTAATCCAACCAAAGTTACAGGAGTGAGGTCCCATTATTATTTTTCTTCAAACATCCTCTTTTAGCTCCGCAAAGAAGTAAACTTTAAAAGGTTCCCTTTAAGAAATATCTGATATAGTGTTCCATGAATGAAATTCAAATCCAGGGGCTCTCCCTGGCAGAGAAACAACTTCACATAAAATCTTGAAATGCCTTGGATGCAAGGTTTGTGTGGTTTGTAAGACATGTGTGGGCACATGCATGCCCAATTGTATGTGTATGCAAATACACATAATAAGGCCACCATATATATGCACAAACACATATGCACGTATGTATATGCATATTAATCAGCTGGATCTCACGAAAGACACTGTCCTATGGAAACACCAGTGAGTTAACAGCTCCAGCATCTGAAAATATTCCCAGGAAGAACTGGCAGAAAAGCACATGTTTAATGGAAAGGTTAAGAAGGAGAGACGGAGCCGCTAGTTACATTACACAAAATGTGAAGTGGAGCATGGCATGCGGAATGGAGCAGACAGGGACCACATCTAGGAATCTTACAAGTGATGTGCCATTATTCAAAAGACAGCAGAGGCCTGGGCTGACCAAAGTGAAGGTGGCAAGGTGGGAAGAAGCCAGGCAGCTGATTCTTGAGGTGTATGTGTGTGTGTGTGTGTGTGTGTGTGTAACGGGATGGCCCTATAGAGCTTTAGGAAGATGTAATCACAAATTTTGTTTTGAGAGAAAACTCTTGAAAGCTCTGTGCAAATTGGAATGTATGAGGAAAGCAGAACAGACTGGACATGGCCACATCAGTCCATGCTAACGATGCTGGCACCTGGAGTAGAACTTCCAGACTGGAATGAAGATAAAGCCACATAGATGCAGCATGTTTGACGTGTAAGGAATCCGTTGTAAATAAAATCTAAAATTTGCTGTATGTGTTTGTTTCACACCAAGCACATGGTGATTTAAATGAAGGCTCTTAGACTTACCATTTCAAGTTTGGCCCAATGGCTTAGTAGCTAAATCCTTGTTTGCACGCTCAGGGATCCCATACAGATACTAGTTCATGTCCAGGCTGCTCCACTTGCCGTCTAAGTCTCTACTTCCCTGGGAAAGCATCGTAGAATGGCCCAAAGCCTCAGGATTCCACACCCACATGGGAGATCCAGAAGAAGCGCCTGACTCCTTGCTTCAGATTGGCTCAATTCCAGCTGTTGTGGCTCTTTTGGGTGTGAACCAACAAACTGAAGGTTTTTCCCTCTATATTAAAGAAAACACAATATCATTTCTAGATATTTCACTCCACCACTACCTCATCATGAACTCCATGTATATTCCCCTACCTTTGTACATATGTGCATACACACACACACACACACACACACACACACACACACTGGCTGCATACCTTTACGGTGTTCACGCCTAAAGGGCCAACATTACTGCTAATTGTATCACAATTGAAGTAGAAAAATTCGATTTAGGTCTAAGCCTAGCTCTCATTAAAGTCACCTCGATTTGTAAACTTAAAAAAGGAATGTTGGAGGGAGAAGGATACGGCATAAAGTCTTCAGGGAGCTGACTCATACTCGATTCTTCATTTCACTTTGAAAGTAAATACGTTGGCCTTGGGCTCTGGGCTGCAAAGAAAATAATGGGCAATTATTCAGTTAATATGATCATTATAGACAGTGAAACCAGATAATGTCTGCTGCACTCCTCATTACAACCTCCTCCCCAGGAGCGCGTTGTTTTGTCTACACAGAAATTTCCCAATGTAGCCCAGGTATGTTGTTTCAGGAGCCGAAGCAGTGTTCGCTTTTGCAGAGTGCCCGTCTCAGTAAATTACAGAAGAAATGCTTTCTGGGACATGGGGACTACTGGCTATCAGAGGGTGTTAGGACTGCTTCGACAGCGTTGATCTGCATTTGGCTCTAAAATACACTGAAATGGAGAAACAAATGTGTTGATCCTGTGATTTTTAAAGCATATTGAGAAGGAATGGAGCTTTTCATTGGTTAGTAGCTCTGCTGCGTTGACCTATTTGAGCTGAAGAATGCATTTGATGTAAAAGCAGTAACCCCTCTGTTTTGAAGGAAATTTCTAATGTGTAAAAAGTCTTTTCTCATTGCAAGTAACCTTGTTTTCAAATTTAGGCAGAAAGAAAAAAAATTCTTTTTTTCTTGCTTTAATTTAAGTAGACTGTGCCTAAGTGCATTTTTTAAAAGGCTACAGAGGTAAAACTGGGCCATGGTGCTGATGTTAGCTCCAGGAAAAATAGTCTGATTTACACTTGAATGCAGTTATTTCAACTTTTCAAGTAATGTAATCTTAGAGAGGGTTTGGTTCCAAAAATATGACAATGTACAAAGTAGAAAAATCAGACTTCACAAGATCATTTTATTTCCATTAAAATCTACTCTGAATAGTGCACAAGGCAATATTCAGTTTTATTATTGTTAATTCCAAATATAATAAATATTCGTCTCAATCTCGGTTGATTTATTATCATTTTAAATAGTAGAATATTTGAAACTTTCAGTATATAGAAGCTATCATAGGATTTGCTCCAAACTACTGTTTCTACAATTCCCCTTTTGCTAAAAGCAGCATGGTCTAAATTCTTAGAAAGCATACATTACGGGCATGGCTTCTTGAGAAAGCAAAAATACACGTGTAATTATTAAAAGACACATTATATAAATGATTACTTTGAGGACAACAAAAATAATAATGTCAAGTGCTTAAAAAATTTTTTTGAAGATATGAAATTAGAAGTCCAGCAGCTGGTATTTGGTCTAGTGTTTAGGCCACTGGTTAGGTGCCTTCATTCTTTAAGGGAGTGCCATAATTGGATAAGAAGCTCTGATGTGTCCCTTCCATTGCCTTGGTGACGGGGCCCTGGGAGGCACTGGGGGGTTGAGGGGGGTTGGACTTCTGTCACACCTGGAGTGAGTGCTCAGGGTCTGGCTGCAACTTCAGTACAATGGGTGCTGGAGGTTACAGAGTTCTCGGTCTCTTGTGCTTCCTGCATCCTAAGTAACTCAACAACATTTTTGAAAGGAAGTAATAGTACTACTAATAGCAATACTAACAGTAATAGTAAACCTTACTGTATTTTAGCATATTAAGATTTATCATCTCAGTTTTGGTTATGTATGAATATTTAGCTCTTTTGTCCTGGGGTAACCATTCAGAAGTTTTGTACATTCCTACAACCAGTAGTTCACCTGGCTAGCTTTAGTTATGTGTAACTTGTAAATAATATCTATTTTGAACTTTGGTTATTAAAAATGGATGGAATTTTATGTCTGTTAGGTATGTATAAAAGCTCTTTAACTGTTGCCATATAGACATTGGTACAACAATTGAACAGTGATGTGTCATGTTTCTTGCTGGTGAATTAAGTACTTTGCACCTAACTGTGCTTGAATTATGTATTGTTAGCATTTATACTCTTCCAAGCAGTGACTTGTGAATGTTTTGGTTATCTGAAAAGTCTTAGTAGGCACAGATTATAATACAGTGGTTACCAGCGGCCTGTAAACAATGCTGGGAGCAGTTGTTGCTACAGCAATCCTGGTGGAGAAAGTCACAAAGCCGACTTGAGGTTCAAATGCCACATCTGCAGGATAAACCTCTAGGGAATCCAGATGTTGAATGTTTTTCTGATGGGGGTAACCGCATAAAGGGGAGAGTCAGACAGGTTAGATCGTTCTGGACTTTACCCAGCTAACAACTGGCCTTTGACTGCCAGACTGTTATTTATCCTATAAAAGAGAGGATCTTCTGGGTTACCTAAAAGCCTGTCGCAACATAGGGACGTTTAAACGTCATGCTCATTTGGCAGCAGTGGAATCCTTTACTGTTCAGAAGCAAATGAAAGCTAAATGTTTCAATTGTGGCAAGCCAGGTCCCAAACGTTCAGAGGTTTAAAATGTAGAGGAATGTTATGGCTAAGGAAAAAATTGTGATCCTTAGGAGCATCAGGTCAGCAACTCCCTGGAGGAGATCAATTGACTTCTGATAAGTTGGTTGGAGATGGGCAGTGGATTACTACAGAGCAGAAAACAAAACTACCTCAAGCTGCACTTATTCATATACGGAAAGTAGCATTGTGAGCCTGGGAGAAAGTTGACACTGGGCCTGAATCTGCAGGCAGTTATGCAAAAGTCATCAAGGAGCCAGAGAATCTTATGCTGACTTTATAGGTTGGTTGACGGATTGCACAGAAAAACAGGTCAGGTATAACAATATAGAAGCTCAGGCTGAAATTCACTGCTTTACGTAGAACCTAACAGTTGGAAAAAAGCTCAGCTTTTCCAGCAATCCCTGAAATCTGTGGATACTCTGTCTAAACAGTTATAGATAACTGGCTGGCCTTAGAATGTTTATTTGCTCTGTTCCAGTTTTGCTCACACCAATCGAAGTTGTGCATTTCAGAATTCAGCAAGTACTTGTGAGATTGCAGACCACATGGGGGCATAGTCATTGGCAGTGCCTGCTCATGAGATGGATCCACGAGCTAGGTGAGATAGGAAGAGATTTCCGAACCCCAGAAAGGCAGGGCCTACGTCCCTACTCAGCAGGAAGCAGCTACAGAAGATATGATTTTGCGTTCCTCAGCAACCCTTAAAATTAAGGGTTGGGAAGTCCAAAGGGGAAGGTAAGGTAGGCAGCTAGTTCAGGGTAATGAGCTTGAAAGTCACTCCCTCAGCATTTAAACTCCAGGACCCGGTCAGTGTTCTGGACTACATGTAACTGAGTCAATGCTTTGATTCAGGTGTTAGAAGATAAGTGGGAAATGTTATGGGGTGTAGCCAGTGATAGCCAGCACCCAGCAATGGAATGTTAATTCCATCCTCAACCACTTCCCCACCACCACTTAGGTATTCACCCCTGGACACTTGTCACTCACCTATCATCTGAGAGGGGATGGTATTACATTGTTGTGTAACCACTCCCCTCACGAGCCCCTTTAAAAGGCCTATGAAGTAGAAGCTTGCTCTCTTTCTGGTCAGGTGCCTCCGTTTCTCTGGCACCTTGACTCTTCATTGACTCAGGACATGTAATCCCCTGAGCATGATCCCTGTGTACTGCTTAGGTGGGACAACGGACATAGCAATGTTGTGTCTGGTTTGTGTACTATCAGGAGTTCCAGGAGAGGTGAGTTCTAGCAGTGATGGAATGTGGGCAGAGAAGCCAGGGAAAGGTGAGTGTCTGCAGCTTTGTGAGTGTGTCCAGGTTATTCGTTGCATGTCTCTTAGGATAACTTATATTGTTAGAGAAGCTGGGACATAGGTCTCCAGCTTAACGGATGGACTTAAGGGTAATGACCATTTGTTCCTCTGGGGTTATGTTTGGTTGGATTATGACTGGTACTTGTAATTTGTTATTTTTAGTGTGCTCTATTATCACCAAGCTTGGTTAATAAAGACTTCTTAATAAACCTTAAAAAAAAGTTAAGTTTATTTTGAAATCCCTGACCATTTGTTTTATAAAATGAATTCCCTTTCAACAATTTGGAGATTCTTTATTTATGTGCAGTTGTTCAAGAATATATATATATATATATATATATACATACACACACACATATATATACGTATACACACATATATGTGTATACACACAGAGACAAAGATTGTATAATATGTGCTATATCGGAATTTTCTTTTTATAGCCTGGCATTTTCCAAAAATTAGGCATTTTCTCGCTTATACAAGATCCCTGAATCAGGCACTACAAAATATTATCAAACACAAATATTAAAAATACCTTTCAGAATAGTCTCCACAGTAATGGATAAACTAGTGCTATTATTCTTACCATAAACTGTTAATGTGTTATAAGGATGGAGTAAATAATATCTCAAATGCAACAGGAAGTGAAAGCAAGCTTCTTGTCACTTCCTGTCACTGTGTTATCGACAGGTGGTGAGTTCTGTTTGAGCAGCAGTGCAGCATAACATCAGGGAAATATCTGCTAGGGTTCAAATTCTGACTCTTCAATTTATTATTTCTTGATCATGGGCAAGCTGTCCTTCCTGAAGTATCTTTTTGGTGCCAAATTATTTGATCTACTTCATTTTAAAAAACAAATTTTAAAATGTTTTGTAAGAGGATGAAATCATAGACATGTGAGGTTCATTGGAATTTAGGATAATGCATTATTTGACCCATAGCTGCTCAATGCTAGCCTCAATTCAATTATATTATCTTAACTAGGTGCTATAGTATTGGAGATAAGAAATAAGCATTGAAGTAAAAACCTACAAGGAAGGCAGTAGATTCCTTATATGCTGAAAAAGAAAGGGGGATGAAATGAGACCTTGGTTAAGAAAAGATCCTGGGGCAAAGGATATATTTGGGGGTTGAAATATTTCACTTATAATTTCTGGGATCAGATCAGTACCATTATTTATCATTCATCAGATTCTAAATATCTGTACTATTCCTCTCAACACTTTCTAAAAGCCTTAGAATTTAGATGCCAAGAAATACGTTTGCACTTAGGTTCAGCATCGTTTCAACACTTGCAGAAAAGGAGCAAAGAAAATGGAACATAAACTTAAACGAAACAGCACAGTTCTTCCTAACGTGGACAAAAAGATTCTTTGTAGACCATGCTTTTAAAGAACGCTAATCTTTTATTTATTGTAACTTCAATTCAGATAAGGATACGTTATAGTGGAGAAAGAGAATGTGAATTTTTTTACTCTGAATATAAAGAACATCTCTGCCAATGTCATAGTGTGGAGAGTTAATAAGCACAGCATTTGAGTGTCTTCTTTCTGCTATACAAATTACCTACAAGATCCTTTATCTTTTCTGGACATGATTAATGTGAGCCTACGTCAATGCTAGGTCTCCTACGTTCTCTGCTAAGTGTCCCTTAAGAGGATTACTTACTGTGGGGAACAATAAAAGATAGCTGGAATCCTAAAAAAAAAATTGAATCAGGCTGGAGAGAAAAATCCATCTATTTCATCACTAAACCTCAAATAAATGGATGACCCTGTTAGGATCGCCCTTGGAGCCCTAATGTGATACAAATTGATCATCAAATATTCTCTCAATGGAGACTTGTGACCTATTCAGCCCAACAGAGCCAAAGACAAAGTGAAATCTGTTAAAATATCACACCCTTGGTGCTTCAAATACGTCCTTTTGTTGCTCTTTACTTTGAGACATTTGTCAAGTCAAGAAAATATATGTCTTGTGGGAATTCCCTTGTGGAGTTACAAAGGATGCACATCTGACCAGAAATACAGGGAGTTTTCCAAAAATGTCAGGCCTCGCGTTGTTGCTTTCCTCATTTATTGCCCCATTTGTCAGCTGGAGCTGAAACGTGCTCACCGAGTCCCTCTGGCTCAGAGGAGAGCCACCACCTAGGAGCAACACTTGAATCATCTGCTAGATACCAAAGGATCTTTGCTGAAGCCAAAATTTAATTTGCAATCCTCCAAATAAAGAAAATGAAAAAAAAGGAAACAAGATCCAGGGTACAACATGAAGAAGAGGAAGCTGATGAATCTTGTGGTGTATTTTGTGTGCATATCCAGAAAAATGAGACACTTAGCTGGGATTTCTTAAACAGATTTATATTGTTTCGTGCAAGCTGGTTTCATCCCAGAGTCTTAGCTCCATTTTAGTTTATAGGGAAGATCAGCATGTATAAATTCTATGGTATATTTTGAATTTATGATTTAGTTTGGAAGAATTAGAACCTAATAAGAAATAAGCACATTCAAATAATGAAAATCTTGGAAAAATATAAACTTTTGACATTTATAAGAAAAAAAACACAAAGCAGTATAGGATGTTCCCTTAAATACATTTAGGAAATTTCTTCATCCCAATACTCTTGATCTAAAATGTCTCTAGTTCACATAACCTCAAGTTGCAACTGGATTGGGCTTCTGTTCCTACTTGTTTATTTGAAAGAGGAAACAGTTGACTTTAAATCTGAAAACTCCCAAGCTGCAGCAGACACCAAAAGGTGAGCAATAATTGCAAAAGTCAACAGCAATAGATTGCCACGTCATGCGTGCTGTCCACACACGCACATGGGGTTAATTACCAAGACGCAACTGGATGGCAGGACAAAGTTGAAAAAACTTTGCTCTTTTCCAAAAACAAGCAGAGAAACTCTGATACAATGCTATTGTGTATTACATTATATACTATTCATTACATATTATACATTATGTAGCATTTATATATGTGTATATGTATGTGTGTGTGTATAATTGATTCAGAACTCCTTTATGGAAGTTTCTTTATGTATATACATACATATAGAATCCTATGAATGGAAGTATGTCAATAAGAAGATAATGTGGAGCAGGATGGCAATTTTTCACAGGGAAAACAAAGACTGGTTGGAGGATATGTCATTGGAGCTGTGCCCTAAACCATTTTTGAGTAAAGGAAAAAAATTCACCAATTTATTTGCTCATTTTTTAAATTACTCACCATTTATTAAGCAATGACAACATAGGCGGCTGTGAGATCAAATAAAGCAAAACCTTTACCTTTTGGCATCATTACTTATATAAAAAGCAGCTAGGAGATTAGTTCATCTGCACTATAAAACATCTAGATGAAAACACAAAGCATTACATGGGGAAAATGGTTTAGGAAGTAGCTGTGAGGGGCTTGGATCTCAGCTTAGTCTTTATTTGATAGGCAGCAGGAGGGACATAGCATCCACAGCTTATACAACAACGCTATAGAAGTAAAAGTTGCCACATAGGTTGAAGCAATATTGATAGGTCAAAATAAGATAAAGCTTGATCTGGACGAAGAAAAACACAAAGCTAGCACACACATATACGTTTATCATGGCCCAGGGCCTCTATTTTCAAAACCTAAGGTGGATAATTCCCTTTGTCTATGGAATCACAGCTTCTTCCCAGTGGCTCTCTTGAGGCCTTTGTACAGGAGGTCAACATCTGAGACCTCAGGAAGACATGAAGGACTAAGCCAAAGTGGATCAAGAAACTTGGAAAGACAGCAAGATTCACCAAGGCCATAAAGTGAGTCAGAGATGCGTCAGGATGGGGCTGTGTGAGTCATGGCTTCCATTCAGTTCTCTGACCATAGTACCAAGCCCCTCCCTAGCAACCAAGCGACCACTCAGTCCAAACCTGACCAGGTGTCCAAACCTGCTGTTTCTATCTCTAGCCTCCATTGATGGCAGAACCATGTCCATAGCATTTGTTCTGTAGCCTGGAACAGAGACATTTTGGACAGATGGAGCAGTGATAGCAATGAGCTCATTCAGCTTCTAGTACTGGCCCCAGACCGCCCACAAAGACAGCAGGGCTAAAGCAAGAAGCAGAGCAAACAGACTACAAGGAGTGTGAAAGGTGGAGTTGCAGTTGAAGCAGGTGAGAAATTCAGCAAGTCAGGAACACATGGGAAAGAGGAACCTGGATAGAATGAAATGTACAAAGCACTGTGTCTTTCCAAATAAAGCACGTCTGATCTGGGATAGTGTATCAGGATGGGAAATGAGTGCATTAGTGGAAGATGGGATGACAAGTTTGCTAATACTGGCATGGGTGGTTTTCACTTTGTTAAGATGTATTTTCTTGTTACTGTTTCCCCAACCTTGAGATTCTAATTTATCCTTCTAGCAAAGATGATTTTTTTGACAGTGATAAAACATTGCAAGCCAACTTTTATTGGAAATTCTTGTTCTAACATAACAAGATCAGCTGTTTGGACTATTGGTGCACATGCCAGTGTCCTTATTGTGGTACCTGGGTCTTAAACTTGGCATGGACCCAGGCTCCAACTTCCTACTGATATGGACCCTGGAGAGCAGTTCAGGTGCCTATGTCTTGACTGTATAGATTGTCATTCTGGGCCTGGCCTAGCTCTACCAGTTGCAGATTTTGAGGAGTGAAGAGCAGATGGAGCGGGTTCTTTCTCTCCAGTCCTCTGCCTCTCAAATATTTTTTAAATAAATGGCAGATTTAAAAACTAGATTTAAATTTTAAATGTATCTACTGTTGTTGAGATTATTTCTATTTGTCAGTCATTTTTTAAAACTACCGTTTGGATCATTAATATTCTTAAAATTGTGTTATATGTTTTGTATGTTTTTGTTTTTTAGTTTTATCTGTTCTTATTGGAAAAGCAGATATAAAGAGGAGGAGAGACAGAGAGGAAGATCTTCCATCCTCTGATTCACTCCCCAAGTAGCCACAATGGCCAGAGGTGAGCTGATCCAAAGCCAGGAGCCAGGAGCCTCTTCCAGGTCTCCCATGCAGGTGCAGGGTCCCAAGGCTTTGGGCCGTCCTTGACTGCTTTCCCAGAACACAAGCAGGGAGCTGGATGGGAAGCGAGACAGCCAGGATTAGAACCGGTGCCCATATGGGATTCCGGCACATTCAAGGTGAGGACTTTAGCTGCTAGGCGACCATGCAGGGCCCCATTTTTGTTTGTTTTTAAGATGCTCGTTTGTGTAGATGCGCGCATGATGCACTGTAGCCGACATCCAGTTCTTCAGAAGGTCTTCCTGCTGTCAGGTGCACTGCACCAGCTCCATCCTCGCTGCAGTGAAACGTGGGACTCAGCCCTTGTGAGAAAGTGATCGCTGTGGGCAGAGGCGTTGTTGGAGTGGGGGTGGGGACGGTGATCCTCTGGCATCTCTGCAGAGCTGGGGATGAGATGGTGGAAGAGATGAACCGGGGGACGACGCAGCATTGCTGCCCCACAGTGGGGCGGCGTCTTCGTCATTGGTAAGCACAAGTCATCTTCTCACCGATGCCATCCATTCATCCGTGCCATCCCAGGGTGTGATGCCATCTTCTTCAATCGTTGTTACTTGTTCTAGTTCCTTGTACTACTCCAAGTTGTATTCACAGCGCTTTCAGGTGTCTCTGCATCTGGACTTCACAGTAAACCCCTGTGGTGGCCCACACTGGTCGGAATAGCCTCGTTTGGTGGTCAAGAGTCCTGAGCTGAGGTTAGGTTCTCTGCCTGCAGCCTCACAGGCAATCAATGGCTCTACCTATTAGAACTCAAATACTCTGCTCTCAGTGTAGTGCTCACTGTATGTCGTTATGTGCATATTGACCAATATTCACTGATTCAACAAATAATATGTGCAAAATACACACATATCGTGTTCTCCAATAGGTTTATTTTTAATTTTATTTATTTTCATTGCAAAGGCAGATTTACAGGGAGAAGGAGAGACAGAGAGATCTTCTATCTGCTGGTTCATTCCTCAAATGGACACATTAGCTAGAGCTGATCTGCTGTGGAGCAAGGGGTAAGGAGCTTCTTCCAGGACTTGGCCATCCCCACCTGCCCTCCAAGGCCACAAGCATGGAGCTTGATGGGAAGTAGAGTTGCAGACATGAACCAGCACCCATGGGGGATGCCAGTTGGAAGTGGAGGATTAGCCAGTTGAGCCATTGTGTGTCCCCAAGGGTTTAATCTATAACATTAAAACTTAGCTTTAGTGGTGTGGAAAATAAGTATTCCTTATAAATATATATATTTATGTATATTTGTACACAATATATGTATGTGTATATTATATAATATATACATATATATTTATGTATATATTATATATAACATATTTATATGTGTGCATTATATATACACACATATACATGTGTAAGGAATATTTCAATTTACACACACACATATATATACACATATATATATATTTACTGTTCCAAGCAAGGGCAAAAAATGAATCATAATATTTGTCTCTTCTGAAAAATCAATTTTGGACAATTAATGTTCATCACTCTTTTGGATGAAGGACTTATACAGATTTAATTTTTCTGTTTGTACACATAAGACAAAATTTTAAAGTTGAATAAGCTATATGTGCTAAAAATTCAAGCAGTAAACATCTTGAAAAGCTGGGCCATGGTGTTGAAAGACGGATACATAGATGTGGACATGGAAATACATACACATACAAGGAGTATCACAAATTCAGGTTCAGACCACCACTGGGAGAGGCAGGTTCCTTTTGCTGTTGTTTGTTTTATTTTGTTTATGTCAGAGGTGTACAGGGTGAGGTACACAGTTCTTTCAGGGACTACACATGGTCTATTTTTGTTTTTACTTGACTGGTGTTTATATATATATTGTGTTGTTAAACTGTCCAAGTGTGCTTTATGTAGTTTTATATCTGTATGTTATAATTCACACACACACAAAAAGGTTTTTTTTCTTTTATAAAGTTGACGAATAATGAGAGGATGTAATGAAAAGCATCCGCTCTAGCGCCATTGGCTCTCAGCTTTAATCACTATGCAGTGGGTGTAGCTGCTCAACAGGTTGCTAAAGATGCTGATTCCGGTATCTCTGAAGACAGTGTCTGTATGGCTGTCTCTCATGTTTAGAGTGGTGGACATGACAGTGCCACTTCCCTCTGTAGCTGATGAGCAGTCAGTCCGGTATTCATCATTCAACAGGAATGCCCTTCTCTCACTCCTGCACTTACGGAGTGGGCTCAGCTGATTTTCAGCCCCCACTTTTTTAGGATTGATCGTTTTTTGCATAAAGCTGAGCCATACTGTATTTTGATATTATATTTTTCTCTGTTTTGTACATTTTTATGCTGCCCTTAAATAGCTGCTCCTGCTTTGTTTTCTTTTGCATTCGACTCTGTGTAACTACCATGTATTTGTCAGCAGAGATTTTCAGAGCGGAAACATAGAATTTCCTCGGAACACTGCAGGATAATCTAGCAGTTTAGGGGTGTGTGTATGTGTGTATCTTTCTTAGGAAACGTTCTGCTACCCCAACCAACACAAGCTAGTGTTTGAGCTTGTTCTATCAGCTGCCTTCCTAACACTTTGCTTTACTATCATCCTGGGAGTAGTCTTTAGCTCTTCCATATTTCATAAACACTCCATATTCCTCTTTTATGGATTACTGCCTCAGAGTGTGACGCCAGGGGCTTCCTGGAAAAGAGACGTAGGGCAGGCAAATTTGGGGAAGTTGACAAGTCTGAAAATATCTCAATTCTACTATTACGCCCCCTGATGGTTTGGATAGGATTCTAATTCTAGTTTTGGATGCTTTTCAGAATGTTGAAGATTTTTCTACTCTCTCTCATTGCCAGTAATCTCATTCGTGATCCTCTTTGAATATGACTTGGGAGGTTTGCTCTAAAAGCATTTGGGATGTTTGCTTTATACTTGGTGTCCTGAAATGTAGTGAGACAACCTGATGTTCATCTATTTTCTTTAAAGTAGGATATTGAAAATCTGCATTAAAAAAAAAAATACTGATTTAGGGGCCCAGCATGGTAGCCTAGTGGCTTAAGTCCTTACCTTGCACATGCCAGGATCCCATATGGGCATCAGTTCTAATCCTGGCAGCCTTGCTTCCCATCCAGCTCCCTGCTTGTGGCCTGGGAAAGCGGTCGAGGACGCCCAAAGTCTTGGGACCCTGCACCTGCATGGGAGACCCAAAAACAGCTCCAGGCTCCTGACTTTGAACGAGCCCAGCTCTGACTGTTGCAGCCACTTGTGGAGTGAATCAGCAGACAGAAAATCTTCCTATCTCTCCTCCTCTGTATATGACTTTCCAATAAAAACAAAATAAATTTAAAAATAAATACTGATTTAAAAATCATCATTTTACTTATTTGAAAGGGTAAGTGACAGGGACACACAGGGAAACAGATATTCCATCTACTAGTTCGCTTCACATAGGTCGTATTAGCAAGGGTTAGCCAGGCCAAAGCCAGGAGCCAGGAACTCCACACAGATTTCCCACAGGAATAGCAGGGGGCTAGGTACTTGGGCCATCATCCACTACCTTCCCAAGTGCTTTACCAAGAAAACTATTTCAGCAGTGGAACAGCCAGGGCTTAAGCCAGTGCTCAGATACGAGATACCAGCATCGACAGTAACAGCTTAAACCGCAAAGCTGACCCCACAGACAATGATGGTTTTGAATCCAGAGAGTCAATTCTATGTAAAACTCCTATTTTTAATTAAAATTTGTTTTCTAATTCCTGATTTGCGCTATCCTCTTAGATGCTTGGGTCGTCTTTGTCTTTTATTTTTATTTTCGTTTTCTTCTGTTTGCCTTGCCCTCTCATTATTTTGTGGATATTCATTTTATGAAACTTTAGCCTCTTCTTGTTATTCTTCTTTCTACTGTGTATGAGGTGCCTTTTCACAGGATTGCTTTAGTGGCTCACTACTGAGTCCACAAATGTTTGAACGCCTTTCTTAAGACAAACATCCACCCCTCAGCATGTTTTCATGACTTAGTTACTGCTTAGCTGTTAAGCTAAGTCACAGCTGCCAAGCACCATCAATAAACTCTTGCACATCTCCTAGTTTTCTAAGGGTGCCATCCTTATCTCTTGCTTGTCTTCTTTGTATTGGCTAATTTCTATCACTGGACATAAGCTGGCTGCCTAGTTCCTATTAATTCAAATGCGGATGCTCAGAAAGCATTTTCTATCACACCTTTCTGGGGCAACACGCCCTTGGCTGATGATGTGAGGCTGTTCTGATTGCCAGGCAGCATGATGCGTCCCTCCCTTCAAAACATCCATCACATCATTTCATATTTGCTCGATTATCTTGCATGTGATATATTTTGTGCACTCTCCTTGGGGAGACCATGGGTCTGTTAGGTTTGCACCGGTGTCCCTGACACATGCTAAGTTCATGAGTTACAGTTTGAAGTCAGTTTCTGCCAAATGAACTGTTGCATGCATTGAGTGCTTAGAATGTCCCATGACTGTTCTATATGTACTCACTCACAGAACTGACACAAAGTCCGAAACAGGCTGCTGCTATTAATTTGCCATTGTAGAAATAGCAAAATTTAAGTGATTGGAATTTTTATTGATCTCAACAAAGATATTTTGACTCAGGTCTATCCACTGCAGCCCACAAGAATGAGTACATGAAGAAACACAGACAATGAAATTCTTAACTCAACCATGTCTGAAAGACAAATAAATCTCAAACTATTTCCATTTAAGTGAAGTTGCATAGAAAAAGGAGCTGACTTATGCATATTTTGCTAAATGTATCTAAAACAGTTTTGTTACTCACTCTACATATGAAAACCTATGCAAGCTTCTATATTTGTGATCTTTAAAAAGAGCCTTTAAAAATATTTCAAAAGGTTATCTAAACACAAATACTCCCCTTATGTTGAAAATATAAAATATCAAACTAATGTTTTTATTTCTCAAATAGAAAAGACAACATCATATTTCAAATCTCTATAAAAATTACTTCATAAATATTCATGCTTGAATTCTGAGGCATGTTTCTGCATAATTTGAATGCATGATTTGTGTTTAGGAAGCTTAAGCAGTTGTATATGAAAAGTTTTATCACAGATTATGGAAGAGTCACTGTGAGGAGGTTAACAGACCATAAAACCATGTCTTTTCCTTCAAGCAGGCATCCATTTTGACTTGTTTCCAAAAAAAATCCTTATCTCCCAGATTTTTTTTTCTTATTACCTGACCTTATTTCTAAAAAAAAAAAAAAATACTGGTTGTATAAACAAATCACTAGGCTGTATAAGTACAGACATAAATTTTATTTTTTTGCTATTTTATTTATATGTAGGGAATAGATTTCTTGTACTACATGAATACAGTTATAAAAACATATTGATGTTTCCCACTGAACACTCCTGCACTCCCAACCTCCCCCTCCTTCTATTATTTTTTCTTTTAATTTTTGCAATGACGTGTTTCCATGTTTCTCTGCAATCACAAGCTTAACCCTCTGCTACCACAGATGTAAATAGAATCACCGTCGTTCCTCAAGAGCATAGGCAGTAACTATCAGCTATAACCAAAACTCACAACGTCAATTGCACTCATATACATTACATTTGTTTTGAACTCTGTGTATTAGTTCCTGTAAGTCTGGGGAACCTCTGATATTTGTCTACCGGAGTTTATTTAACTAAGCAAAAGACACAGAAGTCAAGGCTGTGAAATAGCTTTAGGATTCTTTCCAGACTAAACCTTCATGGCTGAGAAGACTCATTAAAGGAAAATTGTGAGTATCCATTCTGTATCTGGACAAGAAGTGCTGCGTGGCTGAGCAACCTGCATTACCTGTATGCAGCACCTTGCACCTACCAGAGCTCCATAATTTGTTTCATGTTCTTCTCATTCCATCTTGCAATGTGCAATGAATTTTTTAATAAAAAGCTCACATTTCCACTTTGTGTTGCATTCCACAACTTATGCAGCTGGAGCTTCCCTAGCAGATGTTTCTGTATATCAGAGAAAGAGGTAGTTGAATGGTCAAAGCAGAGAGCTGGAGAATTGGACCGGCTAGGTTTAACACCAGCTCTAATTTTAACAATCCATCCAAAACAAAGCCAAATCAATCAAATTAAAAGTAAGCAAACAACAGCAACTACAAAATCCATTCTCTCCTATGAAGTATTCATTTGATTCCTTTGTTACGGATTTTACTTTTATGGTGGTTCTACTATCTGCTACTTCCAATATAGTTACATATTTTTGAAAATTTATTGTTTGAAAGTTTGAGAGCGAGAGTGAGAGAGCGAGCGAGCGAGAGATCACTCTTCTATCTGATGGTGCACTCTCCCAGCCTCTGTAACACCCGAAGCTGGGCCAGGCTGAAGCCAGGCACTTCTTCACAGTCTCCCATGTGAGTGGGACCCATGATATCCTCCTCCCACCAGGCCTTAAGGAGGAAACAATTCAGAAGTGGGGCCACCATGATTCCTGTCCATGCAGAATACCTGGATACCCGCCTATATAGGATCACAAGCAGCGGTTAATACACTACACAGCAACACCAGCTCCTCACTATTTATTTAATTCATAGCCTCATCATCATCTTAACTAAGCCGTTTTGGAAATAGTTTTATTTCTCTGCAGTCTCTTCTTCCATTCTCGATTTTCACGAGCAGTAAGATTCTCTTTTCGAAAACTAATACTGTCCCTCCTTTTTGTCCTTTTCTTCCTTATTAGACTACTGCTTTTTCAGGCATGAGCAGATTGAAATCCCTGATAATTGTATTAGGTAGAAAGCAGTCTTTCAATTGCAGATGGCAAAATATTCTGTCATATTATTTGAAAAGAAAATTATTCATCCAAAATATTACAAAGTCTGTAAGTAGCATTTGGTTTCAGGTATAATTGAGTTTGGAACATACAACATGTTGCTGCCACCTATAATCTCTGCCATGAATGGCATTTTTTTTCTCCTGTCTGTGGGTGGTTTCAACAGTCCCAAGCTCACATCCCTTACCATACCAGGCTCTCTCAAAATCACAACTATTTAAGCATGATATTAAAAATGTTTGAGTTAATGTTTGAGTTTTGGGTCTGGCGTGGTGACCTAGTGGCTAAAGTCGTTGCCTTGAACGTGCCTTGATCCCATATGGGCGCCGGTTTCAGTCCCAGCAGCTCCACTTCCCATCCAGCTCCCTGCTTGTGGCCTGGGAAAGCAGTTGAGGATGACCCAAAGCCTTGGGACCCTGCACCCACGTGGGACACCTGGAGGAAGTTCCTGGCTCCTGGCTCTGGATCGGCACAGCACCAGCTGTTGCGGTCACTTGGGGAGTGAATCATCGGACGGAAGATCTTCCTCTCTGTCTTTCCTCCTCTCTGTATATCTGGCTTTGTTATAAAAATAAATAAATCTTAAAAAAAATGCTTGAGTTTCATATTTATTGACCTTGAGGCCACTTCAGAATGGGGTTATCTGACTGACTTGTGTTCCTGGATTTCTTCCTGTCTATGGAGTAAAGTTACTTCTACATAGATCCTAACAGAAAGAGAGGGTATCTCTATTTTGTTTTATTACAGGAAGATGAAGTTAACCTTAATTGATTCATTTTCAAAAATATTATTCAAGTTGCTAAAGTATTGAAGTTTTCAAGAATTTTGATAAGGACCCTTTCTCTGTGTTCCCTGAAAGCCCCTGAAAGTCCCAAGCCCACCCCAACCAGTCTAGTGACATTCATAGGACCACCCTGACCTTCCTAAAATCTTCTTCAGTTGTCTTCATCAGTAGTTTCTTGGCCTCTACTCCAAGGTTCAATGAGCTTAATCAAAAACTATTTTTACTTGTTATATATTCTTACACTACATGCGGGAAAAGATATTTCATCTTTGGGGCTATTGGAATTTTGAATTTTAAAAGTTATTATTGGCACTTAGAGTTTCATAAAGCAATACAGTTTGTTTATTAAACAAATACACATGGACTATATGTGTATGACAGAAAGAGAAGCATCCATAAACAAAGCAAACATGTTTTTCTATTGGAGAAAGATGGATAATGAATAAACGAATGCTATTGTGTGTAATATATTGGTAAATACTAAGGGAACATCTGGAAGACTGTATGGGGGATTGCTAGCACTGGATGAGGGGATAACTTTTAAATAAATTGCCTCATTGGCAAGTTCATATTTAAACTACAGAGGCAAAGATGTAAGTTATGCAGTCCCATTGGAAAAGAACATTTTGGCTCAGGGAGAATGAAGTGCTAAGGTCTTGAGATTAGAACATGTGTATCTTCTGAGCAGGAGCAAGATCTGCATCAACGAGGTCATCTATCACAGATGCTCATTCGATTAGTTAAGACTTCATCTTCCACTGTGAGTCCAGTGTGAAGTTATCAGAGGGTTTTCGGAAGAAGTGGGACCTGGTGTGCTTTCATGTACCTACTGTATTATGACCATGAGAAGGAAAAGAAAGTACTGGATGCTGCTGAAGAAATTTAAGAATATAGTGTATGGAAAGAAGAAAAAGGCAGTGCATTAAACACAAAAGCCATCATCCTTGGCCCACCAGGATGCATTAGCAGACTCCGCTTCAGAAGCAGGCTATCCAGGACTTAACCCGAATGTTCTGACATGAGTTGCAGCCCACCCATACCCCAATGGTTTTATCACATCAGAGTCAGCCCAATATGTCTTTACACTCAAGACTATACACCTTGAAAACATTATGTGGTGGGTTTTCTTTTAATAATCTAGTCCACTGAATTTATTTTGTATTTGGAACCCTCATTCTAGTTACCTAGGCATGATTAAAGACACATTTACGTTTCAAAATGGTATTTTTCCTTTGTTCTTTTTGCCTGTGTATGTAATACATGGGCATTCTTGACCCTCGAATGAAATCTCCTATAAGGAATGAAAAGTTATGTTGTCCAGGTTGTGCATAGCGCACAGACACTGAGTCCAAAGGGACAGACAAGTGCATGATACTATTCGGTGCATGATATGAAAATTTAAGTCAAGTTTTAAATCATTGTAAATGAATTTTTATTATATTTGTCGCATTAACTTTCTGATGGAAATAAGGAAATGTGTTGGAGGAGAAGTATCTGCTTAAAAATTGAGCAAACATATCACATAGATGATAATTTGATTTTGACTTTGCTATGCATCGGGTGCTCTGACTCTAAGATACAGTAAGCCACTTCAAAGCAGGGTATTCAGAAGCCAAACTGTAAAGCTTGGGAGTCAAAACGTGTCAGTGCCTTCTCAGGACTTATTTTCATTTCAGTGACACTCAACCTGCTACTCTTCATCATTAATGCAGTCTATACAATCCTATGCATAGATGTATACAATTCCACGTGGTGTAGAAAGTAGTGTAGTTTTATCGTCTTATCTCTGGTTCAGAGAGGGTAGCCTTGGAAGTGCCGTACTGGTACGAGATATTCTGCTGTATTCATTTAGACAGCCTCTGGGTTTTCACATCCAATCACTTTACTACTCCTGCCCAGCCTCCTCCTGGTTGCCAAGATTGACTAAGAGGTAGTCGAACTCTCTGACACCGTCTGTACCAGCAATGTCAGGGCACACTTAAATAGGAGGCTGATGGAATTATGACTCTTTATTAAGCATTGCACTACTTACTGTAGCAACATGGGAAAATCTGTCAGGGGGCAGGAGTTTGGGGGCAATCTCACGTAAAATAAAATAAAATCAAATAATAAAAAAAGGTAGCCAGTACATGAGATTCTCTATCTTCAGGAAAGAGTGCTGTCTATGTCCTGGTGCCTCGCATAGCTCTCGGGACTCCACCTTCCCTAAGACTTCTGACAGCATCACTGTTATTGGCTTGTCATTTCTGCTCTCAGATAAAACAGAGCTATTTTGCTTTTATTGATTGTTTTTAGCAAGGGATTTTGCCTCTGCAACTTAGCTATCATTACCAAAAATAAAAGTCCATATTTCAAACTTTAATTATTTTGCAATGACTTGTAACATATGGTATAAAATAGAGATACAGTTTCATGATGTGTCATATGGCAAACCCAATTTCTTACCATTATTTACTAATTCCCTTTTCACATTATCTAGCCAGATTTTCTTTGTCATATGTCAAGGTTCCATATGTGAATTGATTTCATTCTGTACCATACTTGTCCCATTGACAAAACATGTGTCCAGTGTAACACAAACTATTAAGGAGTGATTATGTGAAAATGCAGAGGAAAGATGAGTCAGAGCGTCTATCAGGAAAACAGCAGAATTCATAGCTGGTGGTCTTCACTTACCTTGGCCTATCTGTTCTATAACTCAGATAACCACGTAAAACAAAACAGGGTAGGAAGTGGGTCAGAAGGTGAAATCCAAACCTGGCTGCATGTGACATTAAAGTTAGTTTTGCTTTTGCAGGCTACCTGTCATATACACCAAGCTGATTCTAGAGCTAGACTTTTAGAAAAAAGAAATTTAACTCACTGATCAAGTCTGTGATTAATCTATTACTGCAGTGCAACCACGTGTTCTTTGCCCATATGCGTGCCCAAGTTCTTTTCCTGGCTGGATTTATTTTCTTAATGCTTTTTCCTTGGTCCTTTTTAATCAAAGTATAAGCTCACATTGTTTAGGTTCTCTACCCTGCCTCCTATTGTCCTTTTATTTTCTTAGATTATCTGTCTGGAAATTCCAACTACTAGATTTTCATTGAAACTGCCTTGCTTTTTCCTTTACCCTTGATCAATAGTTCCCACTTTTAGGATTCACAATGTGAGTGTTTCTATAGAAACTCAGATATTTGATTAAAGGGAGCACACATTTAACACATACTGAATAAAAATAACTGAATGTATTGGTTTTGTTTAAATATTTTTCCGTGGGGGTTTACATGGAAACAAAACAAGAAGGAAATAAGTTCTAAACTTGGCTTGTTGCCTCATTTAGTTTATTACTACCTTATTTTATTTTTTACCTAGACACAAGTTTGTTTTCTCAACTGAGATAAAGAAACTGAACAAGAAGCTCCCTTTTTGAGAATTTCGTCTCATTTATTTGACACCACCCAGACATTCTCCCTTCTTTTCCACCACTGCTTGACTCGCATAACGTTTGCCAACGTACGTACTAGGCTAAGAGTGTAAGGACCCTATTTTTAAAAATTTCTTATAAAATAGTGTGATATTGGTCATGACCAACAGGTCTAAGGCTCCTTTGTAACCGCTAAATGTAGGAAAAACCACAAATTACCATCGGAGAGGGATTGGTCCTAGGCTCTGGTTTTAATGACTCCCCCCACCCACCTTAAATTCCAACACCCGCGTCTGTGTAAACGAACATCTCTAAATGTAGGGTAAGGGAATATTTATCAGGATTACGTTTCATGCAAAATTAGCAACAAAGAAAAATTCTAGGCTTGCAATTAAATAAGAAAAAAGTAACTTATTAAGGGGTGTGCTCCCGCTTTCTTACATGGGTAAAACTTGAACCATCGTTCTTTTGCATAAACCCTACTGACTGAATTTCCAAGGCATTTTTTATCTTCCTTCCTCCAAAGATAAACTGTAATGATACACATTTACTGACAAGAAAGCAAGTTCTATCTCTTTCCCTCACATTTGACATTTTCAAAATGACTGAAATCAAACCCATGTACTCCAAACAACCTTTAACCCTGTTCTCTAACCTTCTGTGCATGTAAAGCTGTGCTTCACACGCCTTGAAGATTTGTAAATGTATTTATCTATGCATTCATTTATTTCGTGTTTCTTTTAAATGGCTGGTGTTGGGGAGGAACAGATAGGAAGGAAGGAAGGAAGGAAGGAAGGAAGGAAGGAAGGAAGGAAGGAAGGAAGGAAGGAAGGAAGGAAGGAAAAAAAAGGACCTCAGAGGTGAGAAGAGGAAAGGAGGGCACAGAGGAGAGGAGAGGAGAGGAGAGGAGAGGAGAGGAGAGGAGAGGAGAGGAGAGAGAAAAGAACAGGCGGGAGGGAGGGAGGAAGGAAGGAAGGGAGAGAGACGTCTTTCACCCTCTGGTTCATTCTCTAGAGGACTGCACCAGGCAGCTCTGGGCCCAGATGAAGTAAGATACCAACAACTGCATCCAGGTCCCCAGCATGGGTCTCCGGAACCCAAATCTTGGACTCCTCCTTTCTGCTCCTCAGGATGCACCTAAAAAAAAAAAAAAAAAAAAAAAAAAAAAAGAAAGAAGGTGAAATTGAAAGAGGCTGGGGCACAAAGCTACGCACTCTGATGTAAGAAGCAGGCTCCCAAACTGCCTCAAATCTTACTCTAAGTTTTAATTAAACGCTATCTGGCATTTCTCTAAACTTATTTTAGATGCACAGTCTTTCACAAGTTGTGATAATCTACCATCAGACAGAATTAGTGTGGTGAAAATGGAGTTTGCCATTGTAATGCAAGTGTTTGGGGGTAGAGGTAGCATTAGGTGTTTGTGTTCTTTTGGTAAAACACACACAGTATGCAGTATTAGTAAATCTAATTTATAGAAATAAATTATGTTCAGAGCACACAAAAATTTTGGAATTCAGAATTCACATCTAATCTGGCTCTTTGTACTACAAAACATGTACCAGAGAGGAAACATGCCTAATATTGCTTAATCTCTCACAACACTTTTCTATGTTTTATAAACTTTATTTTCATCCTAAAAGGCAAAATCACCTGGCATAAGAAAGGCCGAGTTCTTCCACCTGAAGGGGCTTTCTTCAAATGGTTGCTACTTCCAGAACTGTTTTGGGTTGAAGCCAGAAACACGGAACTATTCAAGACTCCCAGCTTGGTAACAGACACTCAAGCCTTACTGCCATCATTTGTTGCCTCCTACTATGCACTATCAGGACACAGGATCAGAACTGGAGGGACTGGGAATTGGTAAGACGGAATAATGATATTGCCCCAACGTCTTATGCCACTGTACCAAAACCCATGCTCCAGTATCTCACAGTCTAGAATAGTGCTGAACCCAAAGCAAATGCTCAAAAACACAAAGTCTGTATTGTCACTCGTTCTTCCTTCTACATCTGCCATCCCAGTGAACAAATACAGGGAGTAGGTATTTAGCCTGGTAATAAAGATACCCACCTCCAGTACCGGAGTGTCTGGGTTCAATCCTTGGCTCTGGGTCTAGCTTCTTGATAGTGCAACCCTTGGGAGGCAGCAGCGATGACCCCTGTGTTTGATTCCCTGCCACCCACATGTCATGTCTGAACCGAGTGCACATCTTCTGGCTCCAGTCCTGGTTGAAGAAGTGGGTGCACTCTTTCTTTGTTTTCCTGTTTCTGGCTCTCAATCTCTTTTCCCTCTCTCTTAATCTCTGTCTCACAAAGAGATACAATAAAGCTTAAGTTTAAACAGAGCGACATATGGATTGCATAAATCGGTATTCTAATATTCATATGAGTGCATTCTTTATATTTCTTCAGACTTAAAATATAGTCACAATTATTGTCTATTTATCTGTGCTACCATGTCTACTTTGTTAGATCCACCGCTTGTCAAAATATTACATTCCCCGACCACCAAAGAATAACTCAGCCGAATATTTAAAAAGAATTTAGATGGCCTTTATTTTAGGGAACCATGGTCACAGGCTCCCCTTTCCCATGTAGCAGGCAAGAGGCAAAGGGATGGACTGCAGGGAAAGGAGAGCAGGGAAGAAGCGGGGAAGGACCTTTTTAAAGGAGGAGGTCAGAGGAAGCCAAGGGCTGCGCCGCTGGAGAATTCCGCCACCTGTTCCAGATTTGGTTGGAAGCAAACTCAGCCCTCCTCCAGTTACCGTGGTAGCCATCATACTTTCTATGTATTTTAAGTCTTGCTATCATTAGTATAATATTTAATCTGATTTGACCCATTTTTGTGTTTTCTGGCTTTGTTTTCTTTAAAGTTCCATTGCTTGATAAAGTTATACAAGTGTGGCCCTTGAGCACCTGAAAAGCGAATGATTCAATGCGAAACTTTCTGAGGAAGTCTTGCAACTTGTGAAAATTCTTGAAAGACACCTGTTGTAAGATTGGAGGAGAGAACAGCGGGGCAGAGAGGAAGCTTGGGGGGTGGGGGAGATCCCAGTGCCTATCAAACTGTCATAAAACAATAAAAAAAATTTTTAAAAAAGCAAAGTGAGTCTTCCTTTACAGGTAAAACACACAAGAGATTTTTAAACTGTAATACAAATGTAAAAATGCAAAAAGAGATCCCTCCTACTGAACTGCTGATCTTAGAACCCCAACCATGAAGAGACTGTCAGCCAGTGGACTCTGAATAGGTTTCATTGTGATTGGAACTGCGAGATTGGCAGCAATCCAGAACTGATGAACTATCAAAACTGTTTGAGCAGGACCCTCGAAGTGCGCCTCCTGTTGGGGATATGGGATGGGTGGGAGGCTGGGTGGGGCTTTTCCCTTTGTTTCTCCCCTGACCCCAGATACAGGGGAAAATGATAATATTAGTGTGGAAACAATGGTATTACCCACTTACACCCTGTAGCCCTTGACCCTTTGTACTCTAATAAACTAAAAAAAAAAAAAAAAAAAAAAAAAAACAAAAAACAAAACCAAACACCCTAATTAGTGATTATTATATTGATTATTGTTTAAATATTTTAAACTATTAGACTATGAGGACATTAGCCATTAGGCTACCAAACAGTTATTTTAAACAGTATTTATTCAGTTACTGAGTTAGTGTCAATACATTGTGATTATCACGTTTTTTCATTTGTTACGTTAAATTTTTTTGTTTGTTTCTAATTCTGAGAAAAGTGATATGGGCAAAAAAAAAATAAGCACTATGGTGAAATTCTGGTACATTTTTTTAATTATATGAATTGCTATATCCAAGGAAAAACATTTAAACTCTTAATTTGAATTCTTCCATGTCTGCCATGGAGTTTAACTAAACTGTGAGCAGAGAAACATAAAAGCAAGCACTCCTATTAGTGGAAAGACACTCCTATTAGTTGAGAAGCATGAACTACCTCGTCACGTGGTTCAACTACGGGCTGAAATCCTTTCCGGTTAGGCACCTCCAGTGTTCACACCCACATTGTTTTAAAGCCTGTGAAACACCCCCCGTCAAAGGGGTGATGGCAGGTTGCTTTGTTAAACTCACAGAAGGAAAAACTCCACTGCCATGCCGTGTGCACAGACTTAGACGTCACACACAAATGCACTCCTATTAGCTATGTCTAACATATGTAGCCGTGTATCTTAGAATCCTAGCTAACAGACCAATATGAAGCTCACACAAAAGGAGAGGCAGAGATGGGCTGTGTGTATGTGTGTGTGCGTGTGAGGAGAGAGAGAGAGAGAGATTGGAAGATTGTCCTAACCCATGTGATGATAAATTTTCCTAAGAATTCAGCTCCTGTCCTCCATTAAGCCTTACTTTCTATACTTTAAAATAGTGTATGTTAGATTATGCTCTAACAAAGTATTCATGTCTGGGCAAAATGTCTTCAGTGTGCAGACAAAATGTTCATGAGGCTCTCTTTACTGAAGTATCTACCTTTGTTTAAGATAGGTGTGGGACTCCAACACCTGAGGAACGTCCCTGTGGAGGTGAGGCTTCAGAAGCAAAAGGCAGAGTGTGTGATGTTGAATCGCTAGTGTTCTGGAGCTGTGTTGCTTAAAGTGTGTCTCAAGGACCAAGAGTGTGAGCCTCACTTAGAGGCATGTTAGAATCTCAGGCTCTTCCTCACACGGAGTGCTGCTCTGTACTTTATCAAGACCCCCAAGAGACTGAGCCATATATTGAATTCCAAGGAATGGTGGATGCCGAAAACGCCTTCGTTCTTTCTTTGCAGGTGACTGGACTGTTTTAACCAGGGTAACTCCACATTAAGCTACTGATCCTTTCCCCAAAAAAACAACAGAAGAATATAGGGAGAACTTTCCTGAGTCAGTACAGGTCTGACACCCCTAGAAAATGATAGAAAACTTCACAAGGCAGGTGACAGCGATGTCCCAATGCAGACCCATTGATTGCAACACTCTGTTATAGGGTTTCTAAAAATACACATTTTATTTCATTATTCCACAGGCAGAGAGAAAGAGACACAGAGATTTTTCCCATCATCTCATATGTTTCCAGATGCACCCAGTAATGGAGTCTATGTTTGGCCAGGAGCTCAATCCAGGTCTACCACATGAGTTGCGGGACCCACTGTCTCAGAGGATGGAAGACCACAGTAAACCACCGTGGAACCCAGACGGGAACTCAATCACTCCCACATGGAATGCACGTGGGCCGAACCACTGTGCCAAACTCCCAACCCTGATGCAGGAAGTTGATAGACAGACAGAAGGGCTACTGAGTCTCCTCTGTATTTTCTTCTCAATTTTGTTTTAAATGTAAAATTCTCATAAGAAATGAATTTATTTTGAACAAACAACAACAAAATAGAGTGAATGATCCTTTGCGTGACTTTACTTCAACTTTGCTTATGGGCAGTCATAGGAAAGATTCCTTTTCTTTAGAAATATACACATCCTTAAGTCATCTCATCACAAAAATAATCGTCTAGAAGAAATGCTCTGTTTAGAAAATTCCTCTCCATGGAGTCTGTTACAGCCAGAGAGGTGGCTTGTCAGCAGTAATGCAGTGTGGATAGTTGTCTTGTTTAGAAATTTTCTCTATTTTTTATTATTTCAATGTCTTATTTATGAGTCTCTGAGAAAAATGAGGGTTTTTGTGATATAAAAAAAGAGAGTAAAACTGTGTTACATGTGTAGACTTGAGGCACTAAAGAAACAATGGCTATTAGGGTCATAAAACAATTCTTAGACATTGCAAAATGATCCTTGTTCGCAGGGATTCCGGGTAGGCATTAAGAAGAGCGCAGGTGCAAGACCCCTCCACAGTCTTATCAGAGGGTGGTGTTTGGCACCCTCTGGGGGATGTGGTCATATCACCTGAGTTCTTTGATCTCAGAACCTTCATCTTTGAACAGCAGAGAAGCATTCATATTTGCTTTTCTCTTGCTTGAGGCCTGAAATCACTCTTAGCAAACTCGTAAAATCAATGACGATGATAACTTCCTGAGGATCAAATAGGCTAAGAGCATTTCATAAAAGCAAGATGAATAATGGTGTCATATTTATCTCTTTCAAGAATTGGCTGATAGAACGATCAGATATACAGTAAGAAATTAACAATGGACAGGCAGGTGTTCGGTGTAATGGTTGAGATGCCACCTGAAACACCCACATCCTCTTTCAGAGTGGGGTTTGAGTCCTGCCTCTGCTCCTGGGAATACCCACCCTGGGAGGCAACTGGCAGCTCAGGCACTTGTGCCTCTACCTCTCGTGTAGGAGACTCATGTGTTCCTGGCTCCTGGTTTCCACCTGTTCTAGCTCTTGCAGGCATTTGCGGAGTTGGACAGTAGGTGGCAGACCTCTCTGGTTGGCTGTTGTTTGGTTTGTCTATTAAAAAAAAAAAAAGCATACATACATTTAAAAGTAATAATGAGGCATTCAAGAATAATTTTTCATCGCGGCACTTGGTATTTGCAACCGTCTATAAGTGAGTTGGCTCCTCTTGTAGAGGAATTGTTAGCGATGTATTGAGCACTTAATGTGCTGCATTCATGCTGCTTGGTCCTTTCCAAGCACCACTTCCTGAATTCTCACCTGTATCTATGATAAAATACCATTATGATCTCCAATTTAAGGATAGGGAAATTGGATCACATTTTAAGAAAGCTGCCCAAGGACAATATTTAATAACTGTTGGAAGACATAGAAGCCAGAAAGAAGTATTATGTAACTCCCCCACCTTGAGCACACATCAGAACCACTGGGAAAACTTCTTACATTACAAGTCTAGGAGTCCACATCAGGGCTTCTGATTTAGTGTATAGCATGAGTCTGACCCTCTAACATATCTACAAGTTCCTAGAAGGCAGCTGATATAAATGACTGCATCAGAACTGCTGGTGGGATTTGTGCAGCACTCCAACACCAATGTCTACCACTATCATTCAGCAGGAGCTTGGCTGTTCTTGGATCTGATTTAACGTTAGGCTTGAACAAATGATATGGAAGCCACATCTTCTGGCCTTGTGTTCTGTAATCTCCGGCTGTATAAGCTTCTTCCTCTTGGCAGTAGCCAACATTCACACAGTGAGTTCTGTGTTGTTTACCAGCCTTGCCATGTAGGAAGGTTAATTATTTATTTCTCTAACCTTGGCTCCAGTGATTCTGCTGATAGGCTTCATGCCAGAAGGAGTGTGGAACTTCTTTCTTGAATAGGGCTGCCCTATTAAATGATACTCTAGCTCAGCCCCCGATACCCACAGAAAGCCTTTTCAACAAGTTGGTATACACCTACTTCCAGCCCCCACTTCCTTTTCCAGTCTGGAAAAAAACCAAAAAGGATAACATTCTGAAACCACATGGATGGGTAGGAGGATTAGATGCAGGGGGTACTATAGAGAATAAAGTTGGCCACCTCTGGGTATTATGGAGAATAAAGTTGGCCACCTCTGGCCTGTCTCCAGCTTCCTTTGCTCTCTGTTCTTTGAGATTTAGAAGTACAGTGGTTTTAAATTAACCTGTTCTTGGCATTGTTTCCTGTTTCAAAGAAAAAGAAGGGATGTCAGTGGTGTCTGATTTCAAATAATTTAACCAGAAGGGTAGCTAAGCTAAAGCAAAGAGAGTTCAAGGCTCATTTTTCAACAGGTTAACAAGAAGAAAAGGAAAGCTTCCGATAACATTCATTTTGATCTGAGGCATGTTGACCAAACACCTATTAAACTCTTTGAAATGTTCTCATTATATTGTGAGCTGGAAATAGATGGGTATTAAATGAATTTATTAGTGAAGTCATTGTTGTGTGCAAAAATGAATGTATGTTGATTTTTGGATCTAAGAGTTTTAAACAGCTTGAGAGGAGGCATGTGAAACTTTGGTGCCATTAGCTCCAATAAGAAAGTGATATGATATAATAGACGAAGAAGATGCTATGGAATTACAACACATAATATATGTGCATTGACCAGAGCAATTACATAATTAAGGAACTGTTTTTTGATGTTGAAACTTCTGCATATCCTCTTTGAAGAGTTTGCATCATGCTGTTAGAGGGCGGGGGAAACACCTCGTGGAGAGGTAGAAGAGGAACGCAGGTACTTAGGGAAGCTTTCAAAATCCATTTTTGTGTGGGTTTGAAACGTTCTAAAATGTGTCAGGAATTACATATATATTTTTTAATTGGAAAAGCAGATATACAGAGAGAAGGAGAAACAGAGAGAAATATCTTCCATCCCCTCGTTCATTCTCCAAGCGACCACAAAAGCTGGAGCTCAGCTGATCCGAAGCCAGGCGCCTCCACTGGGTCTCTCATGCAGGTGCAGGGTCCCAAAGCTTTGGTCCTTCTTTGACTGCTTCTTCAGGCCACAGAGAGGAAGCTGGATGGGAAGTGGAGCAGCCGAGACATGAACTGGCACCTGTATGGGATCCTGGCTCATGCAAGGTAGGGACTTTAACCATTAGGCTACCATGCTGGGGCCTCATGTGTCAGAAATTTTGAAGAAAAGGTATCTTAAGTAAAGTTGCAGAAAGTTTGGTATGCTCTAAATTTGGTATCAGTCTTCTGATGCTATGGATTGATTTGGCATATTAGTTCTTTACAGCTACTGCAACAAAAAGCTAAAAATGGGGTGTCTGACTTAAGCCAAATATTTATTTCTTCATAGTTCCAAAATCTAGAAGCCTGAAGCCAGAGTGTTGATAGGGAACATTCACTCACTCTGTCCCTGCTGTGCTTTGGCCGTCACTGACAGTGTGTTGGTGTTCTTGGGAGCATAGATGCATCTCTCCAATCTCTGCCTGCGTTTTCCTATGACAGCCTTCTCTCTGTGTCTCTGTTATCACACGATTTTCTTGCAAAGACATCACCATTGATTCTGGACCTATCCTACTGCAGTATGATTTCATCTTAACTAGTTGTACCTGGAGACCCTATTTTCAAGTGAGTTTACATTATGAGGTTTCAAGTGGACATGAAGTTTAGGAGGAGATCATGCTCATCTACTCCGCCAACTTTTTGAGACTGTAATTTGAAGATCAGAACATTACCAACACTCTTTTCACTAATTTCCAATTCTCTTTGAAACATAAGCTGAGGTAACCAAAGATTAATTCCATATCTTTCTTTAAAAACTATTATTATATCTTTCTTTAAAAATTACAGAAGGAAGGAAAGCCAGAAAGAAAGAGCAGAGAAGGAGAGAGAGCTTCCATCCTCTGGTTCACTTGTCAAATGGCTGCAATGGCCAGAGCTGAGATGATCTAAAGCCAAGAGCCTGAGCTTCTTTCTGGGTCTCCCACATGGACTCCTGATTGGAGTTAGGGGCCCAAGGATTTAGTCAGCTTCTACTGCTTTCCCCAGCCTTAAGCAGGGAACTGGATCAGAAGTGGAGCAGCCAAGCCCCAAATGACAGAAGCTTAACCTACTAAACAATAGTGCCCACACCAGGCTAACTATTTTGAAATTTAATATCAATTAAAGTCAAAGGAGGAATCAAGATGGCGGAATAGGGTAAGGACACATTTAATCGGATGGAAAAACATTTAGTCAGGATGAAGCAGAGAGGACATATTCCAGGAAATATGAACGGACAGAACAACAGTAGAGGGGTGCCTAGAGATTGACAGCCACAGGAAAGCAGCGCACACAACGGTGTGGTGTTGCAGTGACTGATACTCCAGCAGCATTCAGCTAACAGTGATCCGAACTCCACCAGCACCCAGAACTCCAGCAGCAACCAGGTGGGAAGAGACTTTCACTGGGAGCTTGGGAGGTGAACCCAAACAAAGAACTGTCCGTCCTGCTGTTCCATTTGATTTGACCAGGAGCAGAGACAGAGCAGCAGATCACAGACAGGCAGTGTGAGAACAGCATGGATTTCACAGCCCAGTCAGCCCCCTAGAGCCGATTTGGGCACCATTTTGCATAAGGAGGCGAAGGCAAGAGAAAGGACTGAGCATACTCTGAGCTGGGAGTGAACTCATTTCTGACTCAGTGAACTGCAGCAACGTGGCATTCTACAGGCTCCACCCAAGACAGGTCTGGGTAGACCTAAGACCTGAAGGCCAGCAGATCAAGAACTGTAGTGGTGGTACGTCAGGTGCCATTTTGTACACTGTGGCAATAGCTTTAGGACTGTAGGGGACAACAGTGAACTGCGCATGTGCTGAGCTCGCAAGAACTGAGTTTCATGGACTGCACTGGTCTCACAGATAAATAATACTGACTGTGGCATCGTATGGGTCAAAATAGGTCCGTGTGGCACCCAGACCTAATGGCCAACAGGTTTCGGCAAGATCAGTGCCATCAACAACCTAACTATATAGCACACCTGGTGTCTCTCTAATCCTGGGACCTGCTCCAACAGGAAGTGGGGGAAAGGTTGTAGAGACAACGGTGCAGCCTCAGCAAAGTATCATAGGAGGTGAAGAGTGGTGAGTCAGGAGCTGGGGCTGTGGAGACCACGGTGGAAATCTAACATAAGAACCCAGACCTGGAACTCGCTGGAGGTTGTGGCACAAGTGGCTGCAAGCAAAAAGTTGTGTACGAACTGCAATAAGTAAAATCGCATTGTAGACCTCTGGGTGATTGAGCTTAGAAACCTACCCCAAGGAGAAGACTCTGCTAACCAGAAGTGCAATGATCAAGAGCAAAAGAAGAGATAAAGGCACAATGAATATTACCAAAAACTCCCCTGCAAAGGAACAAAACCCTATGGCAACCTCAGAGTTAACTGAGGAAGACATAGAAAGAAAATGGGGCATAGAGAATTCATAAAACTCATTTTAAAGCTTCTGATAAAAAAATGAAAAGCACATTCAAGAGTTCAAAGAATTTAAGGAAGCAATAAAGCAAATCAAGGCTGATGTATCAGAAATTAAGAACACAGTAGAGCAAATTAAAAGTACAATGGAGAGTCTCCAAAATAGAATGAAACAAGCAGAAGAAAGAATCTCAGAATTGGAAGATATTTCCTGTCATCAGGGGGAAGCAAACAAAAAGCTTGAAGCAGAGCTGGATCAGGTCAAAAAAAGTATTCAAGAATTGAAAGACACTATTAAGAGGCCAAAAAGAAGAGTTATGGGAGTCCCAGAAGGTGCAGAAAGAGAAGCTGAGTTTGCAAATGTATTTAATGAAATAATAAAGGAAAATTTCCCTAATCTGGAGAAAGAATTGGGAAACAAGATCCAGGAGGGGCACAGAACTCCCAACAGGCTTGATCAAAAGCGATCTTCACCAAGACGCATGATCATCAAGCTCTCTTCAATTGAGCACAAGGAAAAGATCCTTAAATGTGCACGTAAAGAAAATCAATTGACATATAAAGAAATGCCAATTAAACTCACAGGAGATCTCTCACAGGAAACTCTACAGGCAAGAAAAGAATGGAGTGACATATTCCAGATTCTAAAAGAAAAAAATTGTTGGCCTAGGATTATATATTCAGCAAAGCTTTCTTTTGTCTTTGAAAATGAAATAAAATTCTTTCACAGTAAAGAAAAGCTCAAAGAATTTGCCTCTTTCCAACCTGCCCTACAAATGATACTTCAAGATGTTCTCTTGACAGAGAAGAGGAATAGCACCTACCAAAACCAAAGGCAAATGGGAAGAACATCCCAGTAAAATGAAAACAGAAGACTAAACCAATGAACAACCCATTCCTAAAATGACAGGACCAAAGTACCACCCATAAATATTAAACTCTGAATGTAAATGGCTTAAACTCAATCAAACATCATAGATTAGTAGACTGGATTAAAAAACAAAACCCACCTGTTTATTGTCTGGAGGACACACACTTCACCAGCAAGAAACTATATTGCATGAGTTGTGTTGTTTTCGGTTAGTTTCATCTCTTCAAAATACTTTCTTCTGAGTAAATCATTCAATGACTCGTAGATCACATAGTAGCATCATTTTCTTCAAGAAGGTTCTTGATTTTCATTTCTTCAACTACACGTTAGTCATTTAGTAGCATGTTATTTAACTTCATGGTGTTGTTCATTTCTTTTTTCTCCCTGATGTTGACTTTGTTGTGGCTTTTCATTTAAGGGGATGTATAGTAGCTGTGTAATGGAGACTGGCATATCTAGTAACATGTCATTTAACTTCATGGCATTGTAAATTTCTGTTTTCCTTTCTATCGTTGATTTTGTATTATGACTTTTCACTTGGGGGGATGTACAGTAGCTGTGGAATGGAGACTAACAGTATGCATTTCTACTTCCAGACAAAGATGGACTTACAATGAAACTGTTTACTATATCTTGACAATAGGATGCTGGACTCTCTGCCATTGTCCATGCCCGCAATAATGAACATATGACTGTGTATGAAGAACTATATTTTAGTAATGATATAGAGGAACTAGGTGGGGGAGGAGGGAATTGGGGAGGGGATAAGGGAAATGCCAGGAGCCTATGGAACTGTATCAGAAAATGATGATAATAACAATAAAATATTAATAAAAGTCAAAGGAACAGTTGCAAGGGTCTGGGGAGTCAAGAAGTCTACCGATGTTGAACTAACTACAGGAAAAAAGAAATACCTACATGACATAGCAAGATGGAGAAAGTTATTTTCAGGTAAAACCCATCCTAGTTTCTACCTAGAATCATTCATGCTTAGAAATATTCCAATTGGACATTTTTCTTGTTCTTGGTCAATTTAATTTTCCTTTGTATTTATGCACAATATCAAAAGTTTTAATGTTGTGGATTTGTCTTGAACTTGATTAATAAAGTGGCTTCCTGTGTTGGCTATGATAAGATATTCACCTGATTTAGGAAATAACGGATCCGTGTTTTCAGACAAAGATCTTTTGTCTAAAGAACCTTAAGATTAGAATGACAATCAGGGGACATTTGACCCAAATCTCAGAAAGTCCTGAGAATAGATTTTCTCTGTTTAGCACATTGCTACAGTTGAAAACATTCAAACAGCAGAGAAATGACTGGGAGAAAAGCTCCCATTTACCTTGCAGAAGTAGAAGAACCGACGTATTCTTTCCAAAAGCCTTTGTTTATACCCCTCCAAGGAATAGATGAATTCTAGTTAGGTGTTTTGGTCAGTTTTATTAGGAAATTGAGTCAGGTCACAAATCTTTAGGAAGTGTTGAAAGCTGAGTCATTTCAGACGTGTAAATCCTCTTGCAACAAATGCCACACATTTGCTTATTTTGGACGTCTAGAGAAAGGAAAAAAAAAAGAAGGTCGATGTGAACTGAATATCAAAATGGAGGCAGACTGAGAAGGATGAAAATAGTGGCTCAGGGCCAAGGAAAGATACCTCTCCATGCTGCCGTGTACAATCACCCTGTGCGGCACAGTCCTTATCCTGGCAATCCCTGCCCATCCTTATCCATGACAAGGAATCTAGAGAGAACTCTGGACTCACGTACAAATTCAAAGAATAAATTGTAAGATTTACTCTGTAGAGAAAATGAACTCTAAACTGAAGACTAAATATTCCCTTCTTACAGAGAACAGTAAAAATTATTCTAAAATAAATTGTGCCTCAAGATTTACCAGCTGCCTTTACTATGTTTCAAGTTGATTCTAAAACAATGGCTATTTCTCTTTTGAAAGAAATCTGTGTGAATCAAATAGGGAAGTTAACAAAGATTTTCAAATAAATTATGCAGGTATTAGTTTTGACTGCTCAGAATGTTAAAAGTCTTTAAAATCACCTGTTAAGGTTTTTCAACAGCTTTTATAAGACATTTAATTTCTGCTTAGTAGTTCATGAATGAGCAGAAAATTCTTTAGTGATTTTTGTTTCTCCATAAACCTGATGATCTAGCATGTGGAACAAAGGCTGATATGTAGAGGACCCATCTCCCTGTTGGCTGGCTTAGACCATACCACCACGAATGGCCGCATGTCTCGCCCTGTGCCTTGGCTTTGATGGCAAATATTTGAGCAGTGGAACCAGTGAGGACTTGAATAGTAAATATTTTACAAGGGAAAATGGGAACTCCCCTTTGCTCTGGCCTTCCCTCACATTAAACAGATTAATTTATATTAACATGGAACCATAAAATTCTCTATTTGCCCCTGTCAATAATTAGTCATCATTGAATCCTGAATCCTGGTTATATCACAGATAGGATACGTGACTTCATTTTTTCCCCCTGATCTGGCTGGAATAAATCTAAAAGGATCCAATGGATCAAGCTCTATTAGCAGACTTAGGTAAAACACAGTGCCCATGAATAATCTGGTATCAACAAGCCAATTTTCTTTTCCCTGCTTTTCCCATCCAATCCCACCTTCATGTGATTTAGAAAGCTGTATTTCAGCTGTTAATTCTTTGTTCATCCAGTCTTCAGAACCCCTGGCAAAATCTTTCCTCTTTTCCTCCAAGAGACAGCAGCTGGTTTTCATTATGTATCAGACGATGATGCATACCAAAAAGACACTGGTCACAATGAATAGGAGGCGGGCGCTGACCGGTCATGCTGTGGTTTGTTCCTGGGGGTGTCAGGTGAAGAATCCATTTTGTCCAGCACTACCCGACTCCATACGTCAATGAGTGAAAAGGCAGTGTTTCCTTAAGAGGCCTGCTGCCCCTGTCCACTGTGAGGAAGGCCTCTCCATTTCTGTTTCTTCTTCCTTTGGTGTGTCGCTAATGCATTTTATATGTCCTTTAATCTCAGTTGCAAGTCTGTCAATATTTGAACTTATCTTCAAGTGAAGAACTCCAGAGGAGACGTAAAGAAAGTAAATTATCATGCCGGAAAGCAAATAACAATTATCTCATGAAACATCCAAAACATAAAATATTTCTTGGGCCAGTTCTTGAGGAGTCATAATGAGTGCTTTACAAACCCCCACATTTTTCAGATGAGCTGTTGTTCTGTGAGAATGTGGTCTCTGTTGAAGTCTATATCTTTGGAACAACTAATCCTGAAGATGAAAAGTGGGTGGCAACGACCTGTATATTGAGCCTGATTGACCAACTGAATTTATTAATGATGTAACATCAGTAAGAAGAATGACACAGAAATCAGCATCAACCACATGAGGCATGAACTGAGCTTAGCCATAGATCCTTGGTGGTGCTGTGCAGGTGGGAGTCTGAATTCACAATTACAGGAGTACCACAGTGGTCTCTTCAAACAAATAGTCACTCTCCCCTGAGTTTCTATAAACACTGGAAATTGTGTTATCTTAATACAAGAGAGCTCAGCTTTTACAAAAGCATTGCATATATGCACTACTAGTTGCACATTCTGTAGCCTCTTAAGCATAAGCCAGGAGAGGCTGATGGGCAACTGTTATCAGCCTTGGCTTTTAAAGTCTGCAATGAGCAGAAACACACACACACACACGGCAACACAGAAACAAGGACCTAGCATTACAAGTTGAGAAAAAGGATGGAAAAACCATGGATATGGCTAAAACTTTCACATTCCTTTTTCCTTCTGTGTTCTAGTAGGGACAAGGAAAAAGATGCAGACATAGTTTTATCATAATAGCGCAAAGAACTGTTCCCAGACACTGTGTGAAAATTCAGTTTGTTTGCAGATTCCACACTCAGGGGGCAGATTCCACACATTGTCCTGGCTCTTTTCCCTTCGCTTTCTTGCAGCTTTTATGCCATAGGAGATGCTGGCTCCATCCTGCTGAGAAACAATTAGTGCTGAAGGGATGACAACCAACCCGGTTGTGACAGGGCCAGGAGCCTGGAGAGCAGAAAAGGGGAGAAAAGCAAGGAAGAACTAATGAAGGAGCAATAAAGGAGTTGAGGAGTGGAGCCTGCTCTCTCTGGGTGCTGCTAACTCAACAGCCAAATGGGTCCCCAAAGTTGAAATACTGAGAGCTTGGGTTTACACAGAAACCAAGAGTGAGGAGACAGCAGTGTTGTCCAATAGAACCTTCCCCAGTGAGGCAATGTTTTACAGTGTGATCTCCTCAAAGCACTGGACCCTAGCCACATGTAGCATGTCAGATGTTGGTAGTGCAAGGGAGGAATTGAACATTTGGAATGGGACTGAGTTTTTGTTTTTAATTTTTATAAGTTTTACTTATTTTTATTGATTTGAAAGGCAGGGGAGAGAGAAAAAGAGAGGGAGAGAGAGATTTTTAAATGCCCACAAGAACCAGGACTGGGTCAGGCCATTGCTAAGATGCTATAACTCATCTTGGACATCCATGTGAGTTACAGGGGCTTTAGTTTTTGAGACATCAGCTACTACCTCCCAAAGCACACATCAGCAGAATCAGCAAAAGTCAAAACAGAGCCAGGCATCAAACCAGGCACTCTAATACGGAATACAAGCATCTCCAGTAACATCTTGACCATTATGCCAAATGCCTGTCCCTATTCTATTCATGCATTTGAGTGGCTACGTGTGACCAGTGGGCAGCACATTGAATGCTTTAGGCATAGTAGAACTATCCACACTTTGATTTTACGAGCCAAATAGCAGACTGGTATCAAGCACATAAATTCCAGTCAAGGAGTTTCTACATATTATTACAGATTCTTCTAAAGTGTTTATCTAACATAGGGAACACTTTGGACATGGACTTTTCCTTCTAGTCTGTAACAGTCCTGGGTATAACAAGAAATATATATATCTGAAGTGCTACTAGAGTTGTCTCAATCAATGTCATAGTAACGAAAGATTTGAAATCAGATAGAATTAAATTTACATTCTAATATCACCACGTTCTACCTCTATGATTTTAGGTGAGACAAAACTACCTTATCATTTTTCCTTCTCATTTGCTAACTTGGGATTTAAAAGACTCTTCTCATTCAAATGCTATTATGACTAATGTATGTGAGGTTAGCAAATATTTCAATAGATTCCCCTGCCTCCCGACCGCCCAGTGGCTATGTCTGCTGTTTAATCATATGCAATAGTCCAGGATTATTATAAGTTTAAAAATAAAAATGGTAGCAAGAATATTATTAAAAGCTATGACCATAATAAATAATAAGGACTTCAGTTAGTACCTAATTGTAATGTGTCCTGTGTGCATTGACTAATTACCTGTGTTGTAACAAAGAAAGATTGACTTAAGTAAGAAAGCTCTTTCGCTATCACATGATGGCCCTGAATTGGATGATTTTGGATGGGCTGTCTCATAAACTCCACTTTAATCCATCTTGTTTCTCAATAGCTCTTTCAACCAAATATTGCCTAATTGCAGTCCCCTGGTCAAATCACTTTGTTATCTGTCTCTGCACATAGAGTTGTACCAGCACACAGTAATATCCAGTGGTTTGTGTGGTGTCTAGGCTGCTGTGGTGTTCCAGTGGCAGGCCTGAGTGTTTCAACGACCTTAAGGCCTATAAATGTCTGTGATCTGACCTTTAATTAAAAAAAAAGTTTTGCCAGACCCTGCTTTAAACACCTGTGATCCTCTGCATGGTCACAGATGTACCAAAGACTGAACAAGACAACATTTTTTTAAAAAAGAAGCATAATTTGCACGAATTACATTTTTCTCTATGTAATTCATTTCTCTTATCATTGTGCTACATTTTGAATATCCATTTGTGCCACCCACAATTAATGTTACTTGAAACATAGCCACTGGTGAAAATTTAGTCCCATGGCAACCCATGGCCACTAGAATTTTCAGTCACAAAAGAGATCTTTCAGATGAACTCTTTCAGCTCCTTATTAGTAACACTTTTTACTTTGCAATTGTAATAGAACCACGTGATTAAGAAAAGAAACGGAATGCATAGCTTCAAAGAAAGATCAGGATGAAAATTATCTGGACATTTTTGTTTGATTAAGCTTCCATAGTAGAAGACTGAGTTTCTTAAATGTTTATCAAGCTTCTGCCTATGCAAGACTTTGGGAATATAGTGCTGAAAAAGCCATGTGGGTTTCCTGAATTTACTGCTTTGAAGTCCAACAAATTGATACATAATGTATGTTCTTTATAAGATGCTTATGATGGTAGTTTGAAAAGCTCATGGAAAATATATATTTTTTAAAAATTACACTTAAATTTCAAAATTCGTGTGTGTGTACCAAAATGAACTCAGTTTTACAGTCCATTTTTTCCCAAGAATTTATGAGTTGCCTTCTTCTTTCATGTTCCTATCCTCAGTATTATTTTATTTTGTCTTGAGTATTCTCTGTTCTTTCAAAGGCAAGAAATAGGATTCTATGCTCAAGTGTTGCTCTACATGGAACAATTAATTAATGAGCTTAGAAACATGAAATGGATACATTATAGCAAACAATTCTGATTGGAAAACAACTATTTCATTGAATTTATAATTTTCCCTACTGTTGTAGTTACAGTAGAGACAAAATAACCAAATAACAATAGAATAGACATATGTATTAATTAAACTTACAGGACAACTTCACAAGTGTGAGTGCAGGTAAACTTAACAGAAATCATTGAGTATAGATATGATATAATAGATTATAAAGCTAGAAAAAATCAAAATTTGGAACCAAATCTTCAAATTCTGATGCTAAAAAAAATCTTAACTTGAAAAATCAAGACTACGCTAGTTGCAAGTTAAAAAAAAAAAGCTTTTTGTAAATAATTTTGTGACCATAGTGTGGTATTCCAGTTTGAATATTTTATCTGTATTCATTTTTACTCCATTATCAAGTCAAAGTGACAGAAACACACACACACACACACACAAACACAAACACACAGAGATTTTCTGTTTGCAATTTCAGTCCACAAATGTCTACAGCAACTAAACCTAAGCTGTCTAAAGCCAGGAGCCCAGTTCTCAGTCTGGGGCTCCTATATGGGAGACAGGGAAGAAGGTATTGAAACCAATGTCTTCATATTGCTGGGTGCCCATGAGCAGCATCCTGGAGTTAAAGCAGAGGAGATGGAACTACAAACAGGCTTTTGATATTGGGGCATTCTGAGCAGCAACATAGTGACTTCACAAATGCTAGCTCCCAAAATTGGTAGACATAAAAGCAGAACAGAGGGGAACGAGAACACCAGGATTAAAGTACTGTGCTTTTTCCAAACCCAGGTGTCTGGTCCCAGAGAATCGTAGTATCTAGAAATGGGCCACTGAATGAGTTGACTGTGTGATCTGATCAACAGTCAGACTGAAGGACTAGAATCTAAGAGAGTGCTCTTGTGTCTTGGGGTAAGTTGAGAAGTCTCATGACAGAGGCTGGAAGACATAATGGGAAAGAGAAAGTGTTGTGACCGTGTGTTCATTTATTTGTCAATAAATACGCAATAGACACATGTGACATGCCAGCTCTATGTTAAGTACTAAGAGATAATGGTGAGCAAAGAGAGTCAGCTTTTATTTATTTATTTATTTATTTACTTATTTATTTATTTTCTTAACAATTGCTCTTGAGCCAAACAGCTGCAAAGAAGCAAAGAGAGCACATGGTGACAGACTGGATAAGAAACATAATGCAGAGGATAATATGTTTTTAAACTGGTCCAAGACTTTTTATACTAAATAGAGAGATGGTATGTATTCATGTAAATGCAAGAACTTGGAAATTAAATGCTAATAACGATATTTTTTTCCCTTTGAGTTCCAGAAAGACTGAATTTCAGCTGATGTTAATGCATATTGAATTCAGAAACACCACTGAAAAAATTTAGGAATGAGAGATCAGGTACATTTTGTGTACCTGACAGATATATTTATGCATAGGCAGAAGAGTATTTGAATCCAAGCATAAACGAATGCATTTATAAGAAAAGCTTCATGGCAAAAAAAAGTTCACCTTTGATACTCACAGATAAGAAGTAAGAATGAAAGCACAAGACACTGGGCATAGTATTTAAAATTCTGCTTGGTATACCCACACTCCATACTGAAGTGCCTAGTTATACATCTCAGCTCCGTGGTGATTCTAGCTTCCTTCTCATGCACACCCTGGGAGCCGGGCATGACGCTTATGTAGTTGGGGCCTTGCCAACCATGTTAAAGAGTAGATTGAGTTCTGATCTCCTGGCTTCATCCTGGCTTATTCCTGACTGGTGGCAGGATTTGTGGTGTGAGCCAGTGGTTGAGGGCTCTCTCCCACTTATCATCATCTCTATCATCCACCTACCTTTCCAACTCTGTTTCTCAGATAAGTTAAATAAATACATATACAGAAATTAAAAAAAAATATCCAAGACCTAGTGATGATGTTAAATAAAGAAAGATGAAGCAATAATAGCAGAAAAAAGTAGACAGAAAACCACACAGCTGGAATCCAAGGAAGAATTTCAAAGATGAAGTTGAGGCTACCAAGAGGTCAATGACCATGAGCTGGAAACAGTCATTTGAGTAAGTCAGACCCCATGCTTTTGAGAGCAGTTGTGTGGTGCTGATGACTCAAGAAAGATTTGAGGGAGCTTGATATTAAATAGGCAGATAAAATGTAGTAGCAGCAAGACGGCCCACCATGGAAGAATAAAAATTTCAAAATTACCTCACAAACAAATTAAGTTAAAATCAGTAGTTTACTTATAGAACTGAGTATTGTTGAAAATTCAAAAGAGGAAGTACTTTAAAGTTATAGAAAAAGAGTGGAAAATTCTATAAATGAGGAAGAAACAGCTCCAGGGAATTTTAATAACTAGAAAGAGCATACAGTATTTCAAGCCATTTCATTCTAAAAAGGAACACCAATATCCATTTAAACGTAATTGTTGACTCAACAGCTGTTCTTGCATTTTATTGTTTTAAGAGTTGGACAGAGACGGAGGTCAGTTTTCAGGCCATTAGACACTGAAATGACTTTTCCAGGGTGAAATTCCCCTGGCTCCATAAACACGTTGATCCCTGTTTCCCCAGGTAGCCACCTAACCCCCTCTATTTTTTCCACCAGGTGGCAATGCCCCCTTACTATTGAAGAGCTGGAAACTCGGCATGATAAAAACAGTGTAGAAGCTGCAGTTCTCAAAGAGCATTCCAATAAATCTCTCTGTTTAGAAAGCTGGCATTTTCGTCTTCATTACCTCTTGGGAGATCCATTACAGATTTCAAACTGTCGACTATATAGAGCATCAGTAGATAGCTAGAAGAGGGTGACAAAGAACCTCACATCCAAAGAAAGTACCTTAAAGTCTTGAGTTCAAAGGGAGTTGTTCACAACAGAAAAAAAAAAAAAGATTTTTCATAATGTGAAAATTCATGGAGGATTGGAATAGAACAAACCCTGTGATGTACCCTCAAGAATGAGGGACTCAGCAACTCTCCTCAGAATTTATCCAAATAATTGAAATCAGCATATGAAAATCTCCCTGAGTCTACCGCAGCTCAATTCACACTAGCTAGTATATAAAATCAAAACAAACATCCATCCGCTAATGACTGGATAAAGAAAATGTGGTGCATACACAGTATGGAATACTATTCAGCCTCAAAAAATGAAATCCTTTGATTTGCAATGAAGAGGATGCAGCTGAAAAATCATCAAGTTTAGTCCCAAAGAGACAAATATTATGTTTTCCTTGATTGGTGGTGACTAACATACAAAGTACAAAAATATGCATTGTATATGAGTGAAATTTGATGCCTTGGGATTTGCTTATTGTCGGGAACTGTTGTAATTGTTACTGAAGAGTAGCTGTTTTTCTGCTTACTACTTGTGTCAAATTCTTTGTCTGATGGAGATTTAAACTTGTGATTAGAAAATTCACTGAAATTATCTCATGGTAAACATTAAAATAAAAAAAAGTAGGAAGGAAGAGAAAGGGTGGAAGGGGGCAGAGAAGAGGGTAGGGTGAGAAGTATCATTATTCTCTTAAATACGTACATATGACATATATGAAAATTTCACCTTGTGCAAATAAGACTGCTTCTTAAAAATAACAAAGTTGTGGATAAAACAAGTGATTGAGAAAGACTGCAACATGGGAACATGCAGAAAAAAAATCAGAGATTTACTCAACAACTTTTAAAATTGGCAATCAATAGCTGAAAGGAAAGCAAAGATTACATGATCAAATATGATATTCTAAGATCCAGTCCTCCAAAAATCGCTGAACAAAGGTATACAATTTTTAAAAATTCCTGTTTAAGGTTGGCGTCTGGTGTCCTTGAGAACCATCCATGTAAGGCACCTGTGTCTGACACTGGAGTGCTTCGTCTGGACTCCGCAATGTTCCTGATTTCAGCTCCTGTCCCTTGGGAAGCAGCTGCTCATTTTCCATGTACCTGGGGCCCTGGTACCCACATAGGAAAACCAGAGAGACTGGCTTCTGACCTTGGTCAGGCCCAGTCTCAGCTGTTCCAGGAATTTAGGGAGTCAGCCAGTGGAATGAAAGATTCCTTGCTGTCAGCGTCTCTTCCTTTCAAAGAAAATTTTGTAGGGTACAAAAATAAATAGTTTATAGTATGCAATAGGATAAGGGTTCCCATCCTATGATTTGTATGGCAAATCTGGCTTTCTACATGCTTTTGTAAATTTTTGTGGTGGGGGAACAGCCGTTTTCATGTATTTACATGTTGTGTACGACTACTTCCATGTACGGTGATGTAACTACAAATGTTTGTCACAGGCGACCTGAGCCACCGACACTAAAATATGTACTATCTGGCTCTTTACATTAAATGTTTGCAGATTCTTGGAGTGGCATCTAGGAATATGATTCTTGCATCCAGAAAAATGTGGATCACAGTCCCATTTTTATGACTTAATAGATGTTTGACCCTGAATAGATTTTAATGATTAGTAGCATGCCTGTTCCTAAAACACTTGGCACTATATTGGCATATGGATATCATGTTCCTGTCCATTACTATGTTCTTACTTAAACTCCACGAGCATAGGAGATAATTCTCTAAACTCTAACCAGCCCTCAAACAACAAAACCAAATTCTATCATTATTCAGAGAAGGGTTCTAAGGAGCAGTTGCAGCTCTTCATCCTGAAGCATCTGCCCTCTCCCATCCCCTTTCTGTAAGTCCAATCACCGATCATGCTATTCAGCAGTCAATACAAGCCGGTACACTGATGCCTGCCCACACAGGACACTTTCCACACACCCAGAAGAGGAACATGATTCCTAACGTGTATAAAACACAATGCAACCATGTTATAGAAATGATTTGTGGTGAGTGTTTTGAAATGTACTCTATGTGCCATTGGCCCTGGATAGCTTGGGTCCAAATCTGGCTCACGAATACAAAAAAAAAAAAAAAAATGATTTTGGTGGTTCTTGTTCTAATTTCTAAATAATTGACTCCCAGTGAGGGCTGTTGGCAAGCACCTATAGGAGAAGTGTCTGAAAGGCAATGTGTGGCTCACTGGAAATGGGAACTCTGTCAAAATAAGGGAATTAAGTTCATTAAAGGTGTGGTAGCTTAATTTACTGTGCCAGCTCATAATGGTCAGGGTTGGCATCAAATACCCAGCTAGTGCAATCCCACCCAAACTTGGCAGGATAAGTGACCCCAACCCACCCAGCCTCTTGGCTTTCACTCTAGGTTAAATGGCATAAATTAGTAAAAAATGGGTTTGGACTTTGGGTTTTTCTTGTCTTCTGCACTGGACCTGGGCTGTATCAACAGCGTGAGGATATATGGCAAGGAGAGCATTGCTCATGGGACGTTGTGGTTCACATCTCCAGGTAAGAAAATTCATTTCAGACATCTCATGATCCTTGGGAGAGAATCAACAGCTACATGAACTTATGATCAGCTCTGTAAATGCACGTTTTCAAGACTACATAGAGATGACAGCATCTTCATAAAAAAAAAAAAAAAAGTGAGCAGATCCCTGGAAACAGGGACTCAAGTGCCAAGTGAGGCTGCCTCTGGGACTTTTAAACCATGTTGGCCAAGGCACAGAGTCCATGGGCAGTGGGCAGGATGCAACAGAGGCCACCCACTAACAGAGACCTTCAAACCTAACTGAGGTTTGTGTGGGCATGTGGGCACAGGTCAAAACACAATGTGTTTGCTGCTGCATGCAAGTTACAGGAATTTTCCAAGTAATAGACGAGAAAAGATACTCCATATCCTATGGGACAAATTCTTCAATCAAATGAATATGTCTCAATTTTATTTTCGCAGGATTTACACAGCTCAATTGATTCAAATGAGATTTATTTTGCATTTCTGTAAGTGCCCCAGGTTCAAAATGAAAGTGTCTATCTTTGACCCCAAAAGAAGTTAACATTTTGAAACTTGAAATGGCTTGCTCCACAAATAATTACACTTTAATTTTTTAAAAATAGTAAATATAAGATAACAACAGGGTGCTACATATGTGAGGGATCTTCAGGGAGTCTGTTAGTGTGCTTTTTTCCATAAATATTTCTCTGTTACAGAGGAGAAAGTCAAGAAAATTAATGTTCCCTCAGTAGCTTCCTATCCTTCAACATGTTTTCCTAGAAGCAAACTAAGAGTTTCTTTTTAAAATAATAGCTGTTGATTGATGTTATCTCCAATTTTTTGATTCTGTGTTGCACTGGTACCATTACATTTCTCAAAACTGAGCTTAAAGGAAAAGAAATTTAGATAAGAATATTTAAAAGATATATCTGTGTTTCGTTACAAAGGCATCATTTCTTTGATGTTTCTCTCAATCATAAATGTACAAGTGAAAACATTAGGTAAGACCTCAGTAGTAGCTTCATTCATCATCGCACTAGCATTTTTTAATTGAAGGTAAAGGTCTTGGAAAGATAAGCTAGAATAAGGCATAATTGGTCTTGCTTTTTTATTAATCATTTATTTGTTTAACGAAAAAAAAATAATGTTGACAACAGCTAGGGGCACATTGAGATATCTTAGCATCACAGCTGAGTATTTCCTAACTGTGGTGAAGCCAGAGTATATCCATTGACAAAGGTTATTATCCAGGTGACTCAATTAACATATATTGAACACCTGCAATGTGAAAAGTGCCAGAGAATGGGCACAGGATGGTCATGAGCAAGACAGCCGCCCACCCTGGCCTTCTCATTGGCTGAAGGAAACAGATGCTTAGCTTCCCAGTGATGATGCAAGGGAACTAGTGAAAAAGATGTTAGAAATACAATTGCAGTCGCATGGAAGGTGGAAACTGGGTGAAGAAGAGGAAAGACATGCTAATAAATGAAGACAAACCTGGCTTGACGTTACTAACTGGAAGAATTCTTCATGACCTTTTACTCCACCCTTTCAGTTTTGACTTTACTGATATCAGTGCACTTTGCATTTGATGAGACAAGGCAGTGGTAATATGAAAAGCAAATGTAGAGAATGGCATGGCGAGGGCAAACGAAGGTTAATCATGAAAGGGGGAAGCGAAAGTGCATGGTACCTGGCTTCTCTTAAAGTAAGGAAAAAGAGGTGTTTAAAAATCTGTTATACAAAAGGGTATGCCACGGCCAAGAGGTTAACCTTAGGGAACAGGCCACGGATTTTCGACCCTCCTTCACTTTGCTCTGATTTTTCTTGCTTTGTTCCGTTCTCCATGGACTTTCAATTGCTGAGTTTGGCAGAAAATATTCACCAAAACTACTTTTGGTAGTGCCAATGCATTTTCCCTGACAGTATTTACAGAGAAATTTCAAGGAGAAAAACTTGCAAATGTGAAATATGAAAGCTATTTCTTAGTAGGTTTGCTAGTGCGTGCCTGTGGTTATATAAAGGAAAAATTGTGTACTTTCCAACTTTGCATGGTGAGATACCAGGAATTACAGGTAGGGATATAGTTTAAAAGAGTCGTATAATTCCTAGGAAGGGCTGAAGCTTGTTATTTTACAGCATTCAGAAATAATTTTAAGAGAAACCTATAAATAAATCTACGTAAGTCTCTCTCTCTAGACAAAATTTACGTCAGTTGGAAACAATATCAAAACAAATCAATGTGTAGTTTGTGTTTCTTTACCAATTGTACTCTGAAAATGTAAAACCTTCAGTGATAAGATGATCAAACATGCATCTTGTATCTATAATCAAAGAACTGTACTTTCTATGTGCTAGACACTGGAGTAAGAATTTATATATAGGAGCTCAGCCCCCACAACTACCCAGGAACCATTCTGTCTTACTTTTTAGGTGAGGAGACACTGAGACGATGAACAGTCAGTTGCTTACCTCTATTCTTTGTCCAAATATCTACTGCTAGAATGCACATCGCTACCCAGGTGTCCATTTTAAAGCAACAACATGTTATAGAAACGCATGCGTGTCGTCACATACTTGACGGTGTCAACATGACCTGGGACACTTTTGTTCTTTCTTTCCTCTAGTCAAATAGGGAAATATATTCAGTGCAAAACAGCACACAATTTGAGAGAATCATGTGGGACAATAAAGTCCGTCGTGGTTGCCGTACCGCTCATTTCACCTCTCTTAGAGCATTAGGGTGCCCCTTGTTGTTCAGTGTTTTTACTTTTCCGTGGAAATGTATCAGTGACATTGTCCCTGTTGTAATTTCATTTATCAATGCATCATTAACATATTATCATGACCTCTAATGTTCTGAATCAGAGATTCACATAAGAGGTCAGGAGAAAATGACCTTTTTTAATGAAAAATAAATTGTTGATGCAACACAGCCTTAACAATTTATTTTCATAATGCCTATGTCCATTTGGGGGAGCTACATTGGCAGAGCTCGGTTATTGTCACCAAGACTCTCTCCTACAAAGCTAAAACTATTGATTTTCCTTTTCATTTCTGATTCACATACCAGTTTTCAATGAGCTAGCAGAATCCCATAGTAACATTTAAATAAGCACTGGCATATGCAACATTTGATGTTTCTCTGGAATTGCAAGACACATTGCTTCAGCAATTTAAAAAATTGAGCCATTATTTCCTCTGACAAAATAAATATCCATTCAATCAGTTACATTTCATAGACTTCCTACGAGACCAGTCTGTAGGGGAAAGGGTGAATTCTTCAATGTGTAAGACAGACAGGATGGTAACACGGCACTCAGACTGGAGTGAACTAAACTCTACACTCACTTCCTTAGGCTCACCAAGCTGATCACTGTTTTCTCATCTCAGAAAAAGACTGCTTCTGCATTTTATTTCCACAATTGCCAAATTTTCTCCCCCCCCCCCCCATTTTCTCTTTTTCCGTCTGAATCTCTCTCAAGAAAAGTAACTGTCATGCGAGGTAGGAGTGTGATCCAGCTTGCTTCGGGTCAGCCCGTTGGTGCTGCGTCATCAACAGAACGTTCTGGCTATTTGTTTTTGAGTAGGTTCTCCAATCTTCACTCCTGTCTTGATTTCGGACAACATTCTCCGCACAATTTGTTCGTTGCAGAGTACATGAGCTTTCTGTAGTGTTACAACCATTAAGGTGAACATTTAGGCAGGGAAAAAGTGTAAGAAGAAGTTAAAGAAACAAGGCGTTTCTTTCTAAAGAATGCTCCATGGTGGCCCCAATCGGGCCCCTGCTCGGAAATGCTGGCGCTTGTGTATGAGCCCTTCAGTGGCAAAGGAAAACAGGCCACCCTTATTAGAAATTTTCTACAGCTAAGGATGTAACATCATAGCTAATTTCAGTCGGAGACAGGTCGAGCAACAAAAACCAGGAGCCAAGGCAGTCTAGTCGGCTCTGAAATTTGATTCAGGCACCAGATTATGAATAGATTTAACTAGTTCGCCAAATGAAAATGTAGATTTTGGCACTGACTGAATTTTTCTTGGGGGGGAGGGAGTGGATTCTATATGTGGAGTCCCAGTACACACTGAGGGATATGAAAAAGAGCTTTTTATATTGTATAACTACTCAGTGTATGTTAAGGGGGGGGGGAGGCAATTAACTCAATAAATGCCAAAGAAATCTAACTGCATGAATATCCAGCCTCTCTTACCTTACTCTATAATGCAAACTTTTTTTGTTATATAAGTGACACAGCACCACCCAACAGTCAATAGCCTGATCATTATCCGTGTAAACTTATTAAATAGCATGCATCCGGTCCATTCTGTGTAAGCGAGAGCGCTGACATGACAAGAGCCCAAGTCCCACAGCAGGTAACTTGCACGTTGTCAGCAAGGATATGGAAATCAAGTTGTAATTGTCCTGAGGTTTCTCAGATTCCCTTTCCTTTCCTGGAGAGGGTGGCAGAGTGTGCCACTGACACAATGAACTTCAATTTCCTCCTATTTCCTTACGTTGGCCGCAAAGCACTATGATCTCATGTTTTCTGATGATAAACAAAGATTAAAACAGTGAAGAGATCCATTTTTACCTAACCGCTTGCAATCTGCTTCTCTTTAATCTTCCGCTTTGGACCAGTTTATTTTAATAAGGTTCCCAAATTGTCCTTTAAACCAAACCATTCCAACATCAAATACCCAAATGAGCTTGAAACACTACTCTAATGGAATTCAATGTGCACAAAACACAATAGAAAGGTGTTTGAGAAAACGGTTTTTATAGGGCCCTGCATTGTGATGGAGTGGATAAAGCTGCAATCAACAATGCCCGTGGGTGAGATGGGATCCCAGCTGCTGCACTTCCGATCCAACTCTCTGATAATACATCTGAGGAAGTAGCTGGAGAGGGCCCAAGTCTTTGGGCCCCTGTCAGCCACAAGGGAGACCTGGAAGAAGCTCTTGACCCTTGACTTCAGATCTGCCCTGAAACTACAGTTATAACAGGGACAAAGGCTTAAGGGTCCAACTCTTATTCTACCACTTGCCTAATGTTCAGGTTTCTCAGCAATCAGAGAATATTGCTAATCTAAAAAGATTTACAAGTCGGCTAGATGCTGTGTGAAGCATTTCTCCTTTGAAACCTGTTCAGTGAGTATGAGTCCCTGGGTAGGTAAAATCAATGAAAAACCTTTCTTGTTCAGAAAGAACTGATCTTCCGAGAGTAAACATACTGTTTTGGTATATCTGAGGTTAAGAGGGACCAGACAGAACAAGGAGACAGAATAGAAAACAGGAAGTTGATTTCTTTGGTGGCGCCTCACTCAAACAGCACACATCAAGAAAGCTGTGCTGACATTCGCTGCTGTTCCTCCCTGGAGTGGGACAGATACCCGGGGGAGCTGAGTTCTCACCGGCACTTACTTCGAAGGAACACCAGGTGATACCAATGGATCCACATTTATCAGGCCAAGTCAGTATCTAAGAAGTTGTGAAAAACCAATTCATCTCTCCAAATCCAGGCAATACCCCAGGTTGCACCAGCTTTCACTCTGCCATTCATCATTTATGTAAACAGGACTTACAGTGGCTATAGTTACACAGGTACAATGAATTACAGAATCGTAGAGTTTCGCTGTTAGAAAAATTGCATTTTACTTAATCCAGGTCTTTTGAAAAAGAGCAATCCTAACTAGAGAAATAAAATATCGGGCCCAAAGTAATGAAATGAAGTAACAGAAATAAGCCCTGTTTTCAAAGTTTTGTCTGATTGATGCTTTAGCTTAAACCTAAAGTTGAAATTATGTCAAGTATCTATCCAAATGATTGCATGTTACAATAGCATGCTTTGTGTATTGAAAAGCATAATTTTTTGTAAATACTCAATAATCTCTATAACTTAGGTTTAATTAAAACTTTTACACACCTCACAACCTTTCCATTTTTCCTTTTCCTTTGGCATTATTCAGGTTTCTTGTTTGAAACAGCAATAATAAAATTAAAACACACACACACACAAGTCACTTGAAAGCAGTAGTTCTTAAGGAAATATATGTGTAAAGGAAAATATTGACAGCACAGCTGACTAGAAGAGAGGACATACAAAAAGAAAGAAAACCATTGGTTTTATTCTTTATATAACCTCGCTTTGTTACTTTTAAAAGGATGAATATTGCTCACCTCAATTAAAACAAAAAAATATTTTAAGGAGAACATATTTGAGCAGTCGGGAAAATTTAAGAATTTCAATTTGTAGGGATAATAACTATTTTTCAGAATGACATATGTTTCTCGGTTTGATGGAGTAAGAATGTTCACAAACCTTTATCAAATTGTGAACGCAACATGATTCGCCTAAGGTTTTACTGGTTTCCCCAAATCACAAGTAAGCAGAGTTCGGACGTGAATGTCAGGCAGGAAGTGGTGGGACGTTTCCAGGAGGAAGAACACCAGACATTGGCTGTTTCTCAGTTCTAGAACTTTGGATGTGAGTGTGTGTGTGAATGAGTGTGAGAGTGTGTGTGTGTGAGAGAGAGTGCGTGTGTGTGAGTGTGTGTGTATGTGTGTAAAGTTGTGCCTATAAAAAAACTCTGTGTGAGAATTCTTGTAAAGTAAAACAGATTCTAGAATTGACTTGACTTCAAATCTGATGTCCATCCCTATTTTTTGAACCTGAGACGTAAAAGCTGTGTTCCAACAGAAAGCAACCCGTCAAGAGGCCTGAGGTGGTCTCTGCATACCCACTCAGGGGGAACCAGGGACATGTATTTGCAGACAGTTCCAATATCGAACAATATTCAGTGAATGTGTTTTAAATATAATAAATTTATTTTCAACCTTCTGGGAAAGTATGAGGAGAAAGAAGATGGCATTTCAAACACCATGAACTTCTGAGTATGATTTTTCTAACATTTCTCTATTTTATTTTTGAGATTTATTTTATTTATTTCAAATGTGGAGTTACAGAAAGAGAATGATTAAGGGAGAGAGAATCTTCCATCCATTCTTTCACACTCCTAAATGAGCATAATCGGGTCTGGGCCAGGTCAAAGCTGGGAACCAGAAACTTCCCACAGCTGTCCCACAAGGATGAGGGGCGCAATGACTTGGACCATGCATCTTCCGCCGCTTCCACAGATGCGTTATCATGGAGGTGGACTCAATGTGGATCAGTCATAGCTCCGGTAGTGGACTGCCGCTGAAGGCAGCAGGCTTAACCTGCTAGGCCACAACACCAGCCCCCTAACTTTCTTCATATCTTAAAAGGACACTAATAGGAAGTTTCTTTTCCTAAGTCAAAACAAAACAAAACAAAGCAAAGCAAAACAAAACCACTATTAATGATCTGTTTATCAACTTTTAACAGATTTTTAGTATAATTCTTTATTCCATTTTCATACTGTATATATATATATATGTTTATCATGGTTTCATGATTTTTCATAGATACGATTCTAGGAAGATCACCATACTTTACTCCCTCCCTCAATTCCTATCTTTTCTTCCTTTCTTGTTTCCAGTTCATTTTGCAAAGATACCATTTCAACCCACTCTATAGTTACAGGTTTAACTTGCCATTAACCATAATACTAAACAAGTGAAATGTAGGAATACCACATTTCCATGGCAGTTATAAACAATGATTAAAAACAACAATCATGTCACCAACTGGAACTGTTGAAATACATGACAAAACTCTTGCTTTCCCTCTAGGATATAGATCTAACGGCATTATCATTGAGACTGTCACACTGTACTATGACTGGAAAGTGCTAGCTGTCCTCATTACAGAATGCATATTTCCCAGACTCTTTTAGAATGTTCTGGCAATGGGAGAGCTTTGGGGGATGTAGAATTGTCGTCCTTCACATGGTTTACTTAGTAACCAGTCCAGATTCTTAGCATTGTGCCTGGATTACAGGTGTCCCCTAATGTTGATAATTTTATATGATTTAAATAATTTCCACTTTGTTTACAATCTGTGAATCTGATCAAGGCCAAAACATTATGCTGAAGTCTGACTTAGGTAAGATACTGCATGTATTTTGTAGAATAATGAGATGCTTTTTGGAAGACATTGAGGTGGGTATCTTGCTCATGTATTCTTTTAAGCAGAGCAAGTCTATAGGTAACATGTGTGCAGATTCAAAACACAACAAAACAAAGCAGGGTCCTCGAGAGGTATATTTTGATTATAGCTGCCAGTCCCTTCTGGTTGAATTTCATTCTGATTCCATTCATGTATGTGATGTAGGAAGTAGTAAAAGGCAGATGCTTAAAAAGTAAAATGCAATATAGTGAAAGTGCGAAAGGAAAAGCCTGAGCTGTGCATGTTTTGTGTCTGTTGGTGGAAACATAAGGTGATGAAAGGTGTGTATGTATTTAGGGTATTTCACTAGCAGAGGAAATACATATACCTTTTGTATTTGGTTTTGTGCATGACACGGTTGCAATTTTAACCTCACATTCTTGTCACTTAGTAAGTCCTTTGCTCTCAGCAGCAGGAGTAATAGTTAAGAAGGCAATTAAAATGGAATAATTTACTTTCTTATGTAAAATATGCATTTAAAAAACAAATAAATATAAAAAGGAAAGCCAACATAAGGAGTGAAATAAGTCTATAATTATCTGTACCTTTTCTATTTATGTTCCAATTTTCTGTAACAGATAACCACAAACGTAAGACAAGATGTAGAATTATCCTTTGTCTTTCGGCAGAGGTGAATGAAAACACTGGGTACAAAAGAATTTTAAGAACTGGCATTATGAATGCTTGAACATTGCATTTAATGTGGTATAAAATTGACATAACTAAAATGGATTCAATATGGTATGCATCATGAATGACAATGGTTACTATTTGGGCCTCTAACTCTCTGGGCCTCTATTTATCTATGTGTCTGTTTCTCTCATCCAAACAGAAATACATTTACAAAGCCACAGTCATTCTTGATAATGACTTAGAAAACTAATGGAATTGAAGCGAATGCTCTTCTTTGCAACACCCACTTTGCTTAGAGTACACTCATGACCTAGTTGTCTCAAGGAATTAGAAGGAAGTGATATAAATCTGATAAGATGTCCATTTTAATTGCTATGCATTACTGTAAGAGGAAGTGGTTATTTAAGAGACAATGATATAAATGTAATTCATTTGATCTAATAATGTATATATAAATAATATAGGCACCCATGTGACCATCTGTAAACTCGTTCTTGATTTGTAAACAAAATAGTTGTAACAAAGTATGAGATATCTGCACAGGGCAATAAGGTATACTTTAAAAACCAAAACAAGACACAGCCATGCATTTATGGTAAAACTAGCACAGCATGTTTTTAGACAGATATCGACGCATTGTCACAATATGTGACACGTATCAAAAATATTTTAAGGTAATTAATAGTTTATGAAACATACTTAATTTCCACTGTGATTTGTGAATCATATATTTTTAATATATGATTTTTTCACAGACTATGCTACTAAGTCTGTGAATCATGAAACACTTTCATTATTGCAGCTATGGAGAAGAGGGTAGTTTCATGATTGTTAAAATATGATGTTCGTTACATTTTCTAGGAGAGAATTTAATGAAATCTATCACAGCTAGGTGGGTACTTATCTTTTGAATCAGTGATTCCATTTTCAGAACTACACCATAAGGGTATAGCTTCAACAATACGAAATTTATTGTGTAAATTTACCAGGATTCACAATCGATTGTGTCAAAGCATTAATAATAATCTATTATCAATCTATTTCAGGAAGCAGTTCAATTTACTATCTGTAAATCATCCTTTCATATAAAAAAGAATCCTTAAAGAACAAGAATATAATGCATCTTCTGAATTGTTTAAAAGTAAACATAAAAGGAAAGAACCAGAACCAAATCCTGTTGATCAACTAAGCTGGGTGGTTACTAATAACACAGAAGGAATGGGGAACTTGGAAGAAGGCACAAAAGATGACAAAGATGTAATATTTCTTCAAGTAAAGCTTTTTTTAAATGCAGGCACACACACATATAGATACACACACAGCAAATTAGCACCAAAATATTTAAGGAGCTGGAGAAAGAAACTTTAACTAAATGCCCATGCTGCAAGTCTACAGACAAAACAAGTCCATGCAAACATTATGCTCTAGTTAGTAAGTGGATTAAGAACACTGAAACTATCTTATTTGTATTTTAGGATTCAGAAAATAAGCAACTATACTGATGAAAAAATGAGATCCAGGTTTCATACTGCTGGAGAGAGGAATTTTAAGCAAAGAGAGTGGGAAGCTAGAAAAAAACTTATGTTAGATTAGAATCAGGTCTTTGAAATCATTATTTTAATGATATAGAAAGACAAATATTTGTGTACATACATTTATTTGATAGCTATATCTATTAAGAACACCTCAAAACAATCATAGCTTAGGAGAAAATAGAACATAAAGTCTCAAACTTTGATTTTTGGGGTATAATCTGCAAGTAAAATAACATTGTCTTATTGGTCTCCATAGAAATGCATAAACACTTGGTTCATGAGAAAAGTATCAGAAAGACTCAAGGAGGAACATGTCAAATGAGCCTCTCTTCACAAGTGCCAAGGCAATGAAGAGCAAAGAAGCACTAAAGAAACTTTGTTATCCAATGTAATATTTCTCTATAAAATGGCCCATCAATCATATTGTTTGAACATTGTGTATTAAATACTTCCATGAAGGTTGAATGTCTGTTTGTTTTCTATGTTTGCTTCTACGATTAACTTCAGCAGAAACATTACAATGCAGCATTCCATTCATTCTGTTAAATATTCTTCTAGAGAACTGGCTTAGACCAGAATTGCTCAGTATGTGGGGTTATCTTGATAACTTAGTTTTATGTCCATATGTAGAAAATAGGTAATGCCTTGTTTCCAAATCATGTGCATATACACACATATAAAGCAATAATGAACACAGACATAACAAGTTATCTACATACTATTGTATAATTGTATGTATATGCAAAATGTTGTATCCAAAGAATAAAATGATGTATATTGCTACATACATGTCAATATGTGTTGTGCATATGTATACATATATGTGAAGAAATTCTGTAGCATCGTAAATGTGACTTACAGACTTACCTCAAGGTAAATCTTGTTCATATTTTTTACATTAAAATATCAACACATCAAAATTGTACATATTTTGTAGTAATATGCACTTTCAAATTTATCTCTAAGTGTATATTGGTTTAAAACAGATTAGAGCAGATTTCCTTTTGCCAAATGGCAAGGGACACATGAAACATTTATGATCTTTCGTTGCTGGTTTTAGCAAAGCTCTTAATTGCTTGAAAAGCTGTCTTTAGAATTTGTTTGAAAATCAGAAAAAGAGGATAGGTCTTAGCTCTTGAGCTTACTGTACATCGAATCTGTGGTTGTTGGATAAACTAGTTACTTCTAATTTTTTTGCAATAAATTGAGGAACAACAATAGAACACTGCCCTTCATCTTCTATGTGTGACAGAAAAAGGCAGATTCTCCACCTTGCAAACCCAGGTAACTGTGTTTGGGAACATGTCTTCCCCTTGCCTTTGAAGCCCATAGGTGCATTATTTTAATCCAGAAATTATCTCACTTGGTTGGAGGTCAGTGGATTTGTCACTGGGTAAGACTTCCACATAGGGAATCCACATGCTGGTTTGGATATCCATTAATCACCTAGCTAATTTGTTTTAGCATAAGGGTGCTGACAGCAAAAGAATGTTATTCCAGCAATGGTGACTGCATCTTCCAGGCTGTTACAACATTGACATTTACCAAGCTGTCAGGTCCATGTTCATGTAGGGTTATGTTCTTTCAGTCCAACTGTAATATCGATATTTATATCTCATATTTAACTCACAACTGTTACAGTCTTTGGATGAACACAACACAACCAAAGGTATAAAAGGTTAAAAAGTGGAGTTTTGTTTTTATGGTTTGTTTTACTTTTTTAATTTTAAGATCAATAGGTACTTTGAAATTCTGGAATTTAGAATTTTTCAGACACATGTATGGGTTTTCTTTTAATATTCTTTAGTTCAAAATGAAAGGAAGTTTTACCATGCAAGGTACCATGTATTTGTAGTGTGAATTTAGGTGACTGACATAAATGATAAGACATTAATCAAACTAGAAATGTGTTTCTCTATAGGCATATGGGGAAAGTAGATGTTCATATGGATTCTTTTACTTTTCTTATTTAGATTTAAAATATTTTGTAGATATGCGAAATTTTTATTGACTTATTTGAGATACATCCAAACACTCAAAGACAAAGAAAGGGAAAAAGAAAGGAAAGGCGTGAGTGGTGGAGGGAGAAAAAGGGAGGAAGGAAGGAGAGTGGGACTGAGGGCGGGGGAGAGCTACATTGTGCACTGGGCCTGGGGATCATCCTGAATACTCCTCCTGGGTGTGTTAGCTCATGGCTTACCTGCTAAGCTGTATGTCTGACTCTCGTTTGCTGTTCAGATTATTCAAACTCTGCATGGCTCTGCAGCTTCCAGAGAATACAGATACTTTCATTTTTGGAAATTTTTGTCCTTGCTGATTCATATTTCTTTTAGTTTCCCTCAGATGAGACTTTTTTTCCTCATCTTTATTGTATAGTTTACATTATGCTTAACCAGAGTAGATAATACGTTTACAGTGTGTTACATGAACAGTACTTGAATTCTCAGATTCAGGAAGCAATCACTCAAAAAAAATATGACATCTTGAGTTATGCATTGCCTTGATGATTTTCATCAAGAGCTTGGTATCCATAGCTCCAACGTCAAAGTGAATCTCCTCCTTTCTTCAAACACATGTGTACATTTCTCCGTTAGCATCTTTCAAACAGCCATAGCGAAAGGGCAACTACTTTTCTAAGTTGTGATTTTTTTTTTAAGGATCATTATTGTAATTTTTTAACAGTGTTCATTTAATGTGTTCCCTGGAAAAAAAATAGTAAAGGCCTTTAATTGACTGAGGGATATACAATACAAGGAAAACATCAAGCTGTTTAAAAGGATTCCTGTTCACCCCACCAAAGGAGTAACAGGAGAAATAAATGATTCTTTGCCTGAAATGTTTACACTGTTATCTGCAGTCTTTTAAACAGTAGCAGAGCTGTGGTTCTCTTGATTTGCTCACTCATTCTGTTATTAGAGAAATTCTTAACTTCTTCCAGGGGGAACGATTTTTCTGTCTTCACTCTTTTCCAAGGACCTGTTCCAAGTCCATCAAGATATTGTTAGGTTGTTGAAAGTCCAAGTATATATTTTTTGCTTTCCCTAGCTGGTGGAGTGGCTTGGTTTCCTCACACAATGCTCTCATGCGTTTATGACAAAGACCATCAAAACACCATCAGTTCATTTGTGGAATACTGGCTGTTCAGTTGTCGGGTGTATACTAGGAATAAAGCTTGCTTTTACAGGGCTAAAACAATACATACCAAATCTGTAGAATTTTTTTCCTGTTCAACCAAATCTTTGTTTTGCATATCATACAGAATGAAATGTTTTGATAAAGCAATGCAACACATTGCTAAAGCAATGAAATTAAAGCAAAAATATATCCCTCCTAATTTAGAGTTGCAACTCTGAATGATAACTAAGTAGCACAGATTATGTGTCTTATAAATTAGGATTTTAATTTTTGTTTTGTTTTGTTTTGTTTTGTTTTGTTGTATCTTAGGAGGTTTATTCTAGTGCGGCAGGAATGGGACTGGGGTGGTGAGGAGGCAAGAGAGAAGGGAGAAGAGGAGAGGCCATAAATTAGTTTTTTTAAATTTCTTCACCAAGTGAAATCAGATAATTGAAGGAACACCTTATCTGAGTTCTGAACTGCTTCATTTCGGGGAACAGGAGCGGAATATCATTGTATTTAAATGAACAGTGACAAATTTGAATGAATAAGTTTTTAGTATATACTATTTCAGAACCAAATGCAAACATTAGTCCCTTGTAGGTATATTTACACAAATATTTTATTATTTCAATTTATGATCTCAACCCCAAACCAGTGCTCCTAGTTAATCAATTTCATGATTATATTCATCAGACTTTAGCAATGGCTATGAAAGGCAAACCAGGATTTAAAACACTAGAGGGCTAGTACCTCTGCTAAAATGACTAAAATGAAACCGTATTTTATACTATCATTTTAATTAACATTGCTTTATTCAAACAAAGTGAAACTGCTTGTGTTTTATAAACTTGAAGTGGCCACTTGAGCATGAGGCATTTTTCTCTTTGGTTAGTCATAACTAAGTTTTACTCTCCCGGTTACATGAGATAGTGTGTAAGTCAGCTAATTTGATAACAATTATTAAATAGAGAAAATAATTACAGTATATTTTAGAAGTTGCAATTAGCATCTTATCTGGGAATTTGAGTACTATTATTATTATTTAATTTATTATGTAAACATGTAATTCAGTACATTTATATAATTTGTTTAAGCAAATTACCCTTAAGAAAATATATAGGATACATGCTTTTGTCTGGAGCCAGACAAGAGCTTCCCCAGGGCATTTCAGGGGTACTTGCTTCCTTTCATCCAAGACCCAAAGGCAGAGGTTATACCAAAGAGGATTCATCCTTCAAAAAGCAGTCATAAGTCAAAAGTGGAGGATAGGCCCCCACATTTTAATATATGAATACAAATTGATTTGAAAATCATTCTGTTGTAACATCATTCAGTGAATGCAAAACATTTTGTTCTGCCTGTTTGATATTTGGCTTACCTTGTTAGGAAACTTTATTTCTTTACACTTAGAAATATGCTTGCTAACCCACTTGGTATTTGAAAAAGTGCTAAGCCCATATATTGAAGAAAGAATACTTTCCAAGTGGTAGTACTGCTACAACGTACACATCCAGCTGCAGAATAAGCTTACTCCTGTCTCTTTTTGAACTTTTTTTTATGGTTTTCTACAACACTATTCTGTAGGGCCAGGGATTTCTTCCTTCCCTCTTCCTCTCTCCCCATTTTCTGCTCTCCCCAGTCCCTCCTGTATTACAGTAATAGAGTCCATTAGTTACAAGGTCATCTTCCATGAACTTCATGCAGATATCTTATGTCAGTGTTGATGTTATGATTTTATTTAACATAACTAAAGTGGACTTCTAATAACATCAAAGTAAACGTCATCAAAACACATTTTTTGAAAATATTTTTCAAAAAGCCTTTTAACATATTAAAATCACACACATTTACAAAGTAACATGACACTTTATGCATGCACACATCATGTAACATCTAATTAAAACACACACATTTATTTCCTCGAACACTTAACGTTTCTTTACGAAAAAGACCTCAAAATCCTGTAATCTATTTTTGTGTTGGTGGAGAAGTAAAACAGTCCCTGAGCTTCAGAACTTGTTAATCCGTTATAATGCAGCACCCACAAAGCACTCTTTCCAAGTCCTTTTCTTCAGTCTTCCCTTCCCCGACCCTGGCAACTACAACTACACTGTGAGCTTCCTTGAGATCATCACATTTAAGTTTCACACAGGGGTGGGGTCATGTGGTACTTATCTATGACTGAGTAGTATTCTGTTCTGGATGGATCACATTTTCTTTAAAACAATATATATAACAATATAATATTACATATTATATTATAAATTATATCATACAGTACATTAATGTATACTAATTAATATGAATATTGTATGCATGGTATATAATACTATCTAGTATATCGGTACATGTTATATATTGTACATTATGTATACTATTTTATAATGTAAATCAAAAAGGCCAGTCATAATTTTGCTACCTACTCGAGATACAGATACAATATTCTTGTTCAGCAGGTTTTTTGGAAATTTGACTAATATTACTGAACATAAAAGACTGATTTATCCGTTTATAGACACAAGAGCTGTGAGTTTCTATTCAAGTAAGTGCCACTTATTCCTTTAAATTGTAATTGGTTATGTGACTTATTTTTCTTTGTTTTATATTTCTCCTTTTTTAACTGAGAATGAACGACTGGCAATTTTTAGTTTTTCACAGCAGTCATCAATCTTCTCTTTCATGCTAGCGTAGGACGTAAAGAGCAAAGAGGAAGTTCATTCTCATCCCACAGGAATGAAATTTGAGCATTGTTGTTTAAAGATGAACAAATAACTTTAAAGACAGTCATTTCCCCAATGGATGGATAGATGAGGGCTCTTTAAAACACCATGTATAATGCAATGAGGAAATACTAATGCGTGATTTTCACATTTTGCATTGAAATAAGCCTTTCTAATTTTTCTGAGATAGCTGATTATTTAGATATGATTTTTCAATAAGCCAAACTTGTATTTTTACATTCACAAAAATATAGAGCTAATATTTTATCATATTTTAAGAAATTTTCTTTTATTTTATATAATTTCACAGTACCTGTGATCTCTATATAAACTCACATCAAAATTCTTGTTATTGTCTGCAATAGTGAATGACTAAAAAGTATAGAGTTGTACTGTCTTTGCATCTCAGCAAAATTTAGAGAAATAATTCATTACAGCAAGCAGTGTAATGGGTATCTGATTTCACTCTTTCTTCCCCACCGTTTTATAATCTGCTGACGTTTAAACCATGATTCATTTTATTTTTGATGTTTTTTCTTTTCTGTATTGAACTAAGTTGCCTCACAACCATGCTTATGTGAATCTGTACATGTTCCACAACCCACTACATTTCAAAAAGCTACAATGATTGAACAGGAGAGCCAAAGGAAGCGTCCACGTTTTGCTAGAGACGTTTTTCAGATAATCTAAAAATAGCTGACGAAGCAACATCAGGTTAATGCACATTGATATAAGCCTGCCAGTGACCACAACACAAATACAGATCAATTTTATGTTGAAAATAAAGTACGTTGTCTTTTTTCTCTAAATGTAACTATTGTGTGACTATTTTCTTACTCTTTATACTCTACGTAAGAGCTCGTGCATGCTTACCTTAGAGAAATTTTTCTTCATTTCCTCTAGTTTCTCAAGACTTATAAAATACACAAGAAGCATTTAAAGCATGTCGTGACTTCTGACATAGTCAAAACCAAGCCAAATGCTTACCAACATCATCCAAAAATGGTAACTTTAACCAACGAAGGGGAAAATAAGTAAGAATTTCTTTTTTTTTTTTTTCCTAATTTATTTCGAGTTGGGCTGGAACAAAGGCAGGGTGGTGTGGGGCGGGGGGAAGATTTGGAGCAAACTCCCTTGAGAACAAGATCTCAAGGCATTTCTAACCTGATTTCCAGGCCAGAGAAATTCTCTTGACTAAGCGAACTTTGAATAGCTATGCAAATCAAATTTAGAAATCTTTAGAGAGCCATCCTTCACGAAGCCTGCTTTCGGTGGGGAATACACAGCAAGAACAGATGGGAGGCTGAGGCAAAAGGTCTCCACGCAAATCATATTAAGACCAAACCCACGGAAAGCATACCCATGATAGACTCTTGATTGTTTCAGCACCCCCAAATGAAAAGGTGTTTCAAGGGTTTATGACAGGTACTGGATGATTTTTAAAGATGCCGATTTTTCAGTTTCCTGTCACTTGGAGAGTGAATCAATGGACGGAAGATGTTCCTCTCTGTCTCTCCTCCTCTCTGTGTGACTTTCCAATTAAAAAAATAAAGTCTTTTTTTTTTTATAATGCCAATTCTTCTCCTGAATATTTTGCATTTGGAAGGGACAGCGTTCTCAGATAAGCAGCAATGCACACTTACCCTCAGTCATGACACAGTCAACCAGAAGCAAACTAGAGCATCCTGCTTCCAAGTGCAGGGAATCACAGGGGATCTGGGTGGGGTGAAGGAGATGGAGGTTCAAACTCACTTAGGAGAAAATTCAAAGTGGGAATTGGAGGAAGGTGCCTGAACCTGCACATGTCCTGGATCCAGAGGATAAAAAGCTAAAGATAGTGTGCAGGCTTGTTCCAGCGGTTATGCTCTATTTTTTGGGTCACAGAGCCACGGCATGAAGCTTCCACCCAAGGGCTGCTAATGAATGGCACAATAGCAGGCAAGTTTTGTCATTTTCTCCATGCATTTTTCGTAACAAACAAGGCCAGACACTCTAACTCGTCAAGAGAAAATTAAACGATGAAATTAAAGCATAAACAAAATCAGGGGAACATAATTCCTCTTGGTAAAAATGCAGCCTTGCATTTTCCAATGGTGAGCTGGTTGCATCTCCAAGGATCTAAAATCTCCATTCATTGATGGGAAAATTAGTTCAATAGATGCTCCATGTTTCCACTCTGTGCATTCTTCTATGCTTGACAAATCGGTCATTTGACTGCTTTGCATTCTATACCAAGGAGAGAAGACAATGCCTCTGATTTTTCCCCAAGCTCAAATAACAATCAAAGTGAAATACGAAAGTAAACGAATCTAGAAACACTGTTGGTGACATTTTCTTTCTCACAATCTATCCATTCTCGTTGTTCTCAGATTCCCTACTTCCGTTCTTTCCTACTTCGCTCTCCTTTTTTCTCTTTTCTCTTTCATTTCTACTCTCTCTCTCACACACACACTCTCTCTTTTCCTCTGTTTGTGTACACACATGTGTTACTATTTCTTTCTCTTCGATTATAACTTAAAATGACCCAAAACACCAAATTGCAGAGCTCAACACTTGGAACCCTGTCTGTCTCCTGGCAAGGGGCAAAGGATTTATTTATTGTGACAGAAGAAAGCAACAAAACGGAAAGTGACAGTTTTTTTTTTTTTTTCTAGCATTGTCAGTAGGATTACTAAGACCTTTGAGATGGGATCAGGAATAAAAAGGTAGGGTTCCTCCTGAGGCTTTTCTTCTTTTAGTACCTAATACTGAGTGTAGCTAATTGTCAGCAGCATTATGAAATTCTAAACCCAATCCATGAACGTTTAGTTAGAAGCAGATTTTGGCTGCAAATGACTCAAGCAAACTTTCCTTCTTCCCTTCTCCCTCGTCCCTCCCCTATTTTTGGTTGTTTTCCCTCTATCCATTGTATGACATCCAAGATTTCACATGGAAACACCCCATGGCTTGTTTTTCATTGCAGGTTAAAATCAGCTTTAATTCTGTTATTTTTCCCCCTAAGATGTCGCCCATCCCATTAAGATGATTAGGCTTTTCTTTTGAATAGTTACCTGAGGTAAAATCTAATTGGCATATCGGCCACTGACAAATAAAGCCAGCGGCAGGAGTGGTGCCAGCCAAGCTGATGCATGGCAAGCCAGCATAGCTGGGACTCCATTTCACACCACGATTTAAGATACCGTGTGCGCCGCCCTGATGACAAAGTGTCTCTGGTTGTTAAGCATTGGAAAATAGAGCTCTGTTTCCTCATAGAGAGGAACAAACCAATGTTAAAGATCACATTTACGTGCATAGCAGCCATATATCGAATGACACACGGCAACAAAGGGTCCTGCTAGAGACTCTGAACACTTGCTTCAGCTGACTTCGAAGTTTTACGCTCTTTTGTTCATTCCTGGAAGCTCCAGCCTTGCCAAAGTAAGTTGCAAAACCATCCATTTAATGGTATAAATGAAATTATGTTTTACAAACTGGCTTCGCAATGTGGTAATATGATGCATTCAATAGTATGTAAGCAGAAGACAGAGGAAAAGGTTTAAATAACAGCTTCCCAAGTTTCCTTAGCAAAACAACATGGTATTTTACAATCAATGGTGTATTATAACTGAAACCAAGCAGAGATAAAAAGATTGTTTTTAAACCAGACTGGAGAACATTTCTTTCAACAAGAACTACTTTTTTTTTTAGGAAAAAAACACCTTTATGGTAAAGAATAAAAGAGTGAATAAACAATAAAAATCAAATTGAAAATATTTTTCTTTTTTCTTCACTTTTCCACTTACTAGTACATATCCGTTACAGAAAAATTCTGGTGAACTTGTCTTTGCCTTGCAAAACTTCAGATATTAAAGTTACATTCTCAATGTTTGAACAAGAAGAAATTAATATACGTACTGGTAGCAATGGCAGGGACATAATATCCATTCTTTGGTATCTTGCAGTGCAGTTCTCCAGGGTTCCATCTTTCTTCTTGACGTCATGTGACAATCCAGGACTTCTCCATTGAGTAAGACAAGAACAGTACTCAACTGCTAATCCAAAGGCTGTCTACATTTTTTAAGATTATCATTTGTTGTTTTGAAAGGAAGACTTCCATAGAGAGGAGAGACAGAGAGAGGTACATAAGGAGAAAGGTTTCACGTCCACTGGTTCATTCCCTAAAAGCCTGCAAAAGCTGAAGCTGAGTCAGTCCATAGCCAAGAACCAGATGCTTATTCCAGGTCTCCTACACAGAAGCAGGACCTCAAGCGCCTGGGTCGTCCTCTATTGCTTTCCCAGGAACGGAAGCAAGGAGATGAATTGGAGCAGCTGGGACTCAAACCAATGCCTCAATGGAATACTGGTGCTACAGGCAAAGGCTTAAGGTATTATGACACAGCTCAGGCCCTGGCTGAATTTAAAATGAGAAAAATGATCTTCCTATAGCCAGGTCATTACTCCATGAAATGGAATGCCTAAACCAATACAGTTCATTCAATCACTTTTTCAATTTTCAGTATTCAGAAGATCTGTTGCAATCATGCATGTTAAAGTTAGTAATGCTGTTTGTTAGTCCATGCTAATACACTTTAAAAGCTGTTTTATTTATTTATTTATTTGAAAGATGTAGTAAGACAGAAATCTTCCATCAGCTAGTTCACTCTGTGTGTGTTACCCACATTCGGGGCTGGATCAAGCTAAAGCAAGCAATCAGGAATTCTGGGTCTCTGACAAGGGTGATAGGCACTTCAACATTTGAACCAACACCTGTGGCCTCCCAAGAATATCAGCAAGAAGCTGGATGAGGATCTGAGCTAGGATTCCAACCCAGACAACCTGATATGGGAAGTGGGTATCTGAAGCAGCAACTTAACCCATGGTTCCCCTGATACACCTCATGTTAAAGCATTTATTTATTTTATTTATTTGCAAAGGAGGAAGAGAGAGAAATAGCCTGGTATTATCTCTCTGTATGCATTTTTAGGAGCTTATAATCAGTATACAGACACATTTAAAACGGAATTTCATCCTTTACCAATTTTGCCATTTTGGAAATTTGCCTTAAGTTCTTTTTTTTTTTTTTGATTGTGGTAGTCATTTTTATTTTTTTATTGTTTTTAATTTGTTCATTAATCACATTGTATTATGTGACAGTCCTTTGAACCTTCTTTTGCTTCCTCATTAAAAAATATTAAGAAACTTGGGCCCGGTGGCGTGGCCTAGCGGCTAAAGTCCTCGCCTTGAACGCCCCGGGATCCCATATGGGCGCCGGTTCTAATCCCGGCAGCTCCACTTCCCATCCAGCTCCCTGCTTGTGGCCTGGGAAAGCAGTTGAGGACGGCCCAAAGCATTGGGACACTGCACCCGTGTGGGAGACCCGGAAGAGGTTCCTGGTTCCCGGCTTCGGATCGGCACGCACCGGCCCGTTGCGGCTCACTTGGGGAGTGAAACATCGGATGGAAGATCTTCCTCTCTGTCTCTCCTCCTCTCTGTATATCCGGCTTTCCAATAATAATAAAATCTTTAACAAAAAAAAATATTAAGAAACTTGATACAGCACAAAATGCATACAAATAACTAAATAAATCAAAATCTATGATGTGAATTTTTATCCTACTGATTGTGTTGGAAAGGGAATCTAGAGTAACCTGTTCATTACACAATAACAGTTTTAATAAAAAAAAAATGTTCTGTCCACAAACTAATGACAAACACAGGTGTTATCACATAATGATGGAAGCAACTTCTAACGGTACAAAAACGAAACAAAGGGTGTTGGGCAATGAGATGCATCATGCCATGTGAGTCTGGGCAAATAATCCTTGTTGGTGAAGTCTGTATTAAGAACCACAAAATAAGATTGTAAATGTCGTTCATTTTCAATGGGCACTGGACTGTTAAGTATTTCTGAGCATCATGGGAGCTCAAAGAATCTTCCACGAAAAGGCAGACCAGGCAGGAGGGATTTGGGCTTCTGCATTGAAAGGTGTTTTTCTTTAAACAAGCTCATTTAACATCATATTAATATGGAGTTTGTACAAACTTTGTAAAGCAATTTCATCCCAAAAGAACCCACGCATGGTGACTGGATAAGCAAAATGTGATATGAGAGTGAAATATTATTTGCTAATTTAGAAAAGGATTGACACATAAAACAGCACAAAATATCCTAAAAATCAGACATGGAAGTGTTTGGCTACAATTCCACTTGTACAGAATATTCAGAAAATGCAATTGTACAGACAGAAAACAAACTTACTTGTTTTGTGGGAAGGGTGATAGGAATAGGGAGGGCCTGAAAATGGGTGTCAAGGCTCTTATGGGGATGATGGACATGTTCTAAAATTGAATTTTGAGGTTTGGGTGCTGAGCCTAGCAGTGAAGATGTGTTTGACATCAAAGTGAATGGTTTGATTCTTGATTCAGATTCTAACTCCAGGTTCCTGCTGATGCAACTCCTTGGAAGTTAGGTGGTAAGGGTTCAGGCAGTTGGGTTTCTGTCAGCCACATGGGAGACCTGGAAAGAGTCCCTAACTTTTGGCTTTGGGCTTCACTCAACCCTGGTTGTGATGGACAGTTGGAGAGTGAGCCAGTGGATGAAAGCGTAGTGTGTTTGCCTTTCTTTTTTTGTGTCTCAAGTAAAAAACAGTTTTTTAAAATGCACTATATTAATGCTTACACAAATTTGCAAAATTAGTAAAATCATTGAAGGTAATGTCATTCCTTAACCTGATAAACATCAAGAACAACAAAAATAACAATTTTTTTTTCTTTTTCACCAAACCGTTATCAATGGGAGAAAGCATTGTCTTATCTATTATTATCACCCTAACAGTTTTGGCTGTAGGTGACAAACTTTGGAAAACTTGTAAAACTTGGTCATCAGGAAAACATCTGTGCTCAGAACTTGTGAAACATCAGAACTCCTGAGTTTCAGCTGCCACAGTACTCATGGTGCATGCTCACAACTCTTTCTCGTGGCCACAGCTGGCGAGGGAAATACAGAGGACACAAATGGAAGAAACTTCAAGCCTCAACTCAGGACGTCTGCATAAATTATCTTCATTCCATCTTACATTTAACAATTTATCTAAGATGTTGACCTACCAAGCGTCATCCGAAGCAGTGCTATAGAGTCATTTCTTTATTTGTGTTTGCAGTGCCCTTTCTGCACCATCAGATGTTTTACAGATTAAGGAGGGGCAGGGACGGGGGAGTTCTGCATGAGAGAAAACAAAACTATGGCCAAGTTTTCTTTCTGTCATTACCCTCCTCTCTCCCCACTTCTGCCTTTTTTTTTTTTATTTGTAGCCCCTCATTGCGACGTTGACAAATGACAATGCAAGAAGAGAATTTATGTAAGGTCTTGGAGATTAGCACATTATCACAAGCAAAACAGAGCCCTCAGCCTCTGTCACTTGGGAGCCATTCAAAGAGTCTTTGGATATGATGCATGGGTCAAGACCCATTTCTGAAGAAGTGGGGATGCTGTTATGCCTGGACAAGTCTGGAGAAAGCCCCTGGAGAGCCAGGTGAAGACACTCAGCATAGGACTAGGAGCATTTAGCCAGAAAGCTCATTCTATAAAGGAAAGAGGAACCGGGTACCTCCCTAAAGACCACTGTGTTGAATGATTTAGGGCTACCTGTAGGAAATGCCTTTTGCTTTATTACTTTTTAGTCTCCTTTCTCTTAGAAGGGAAAACAAAGCACAAGACAGACCTTCCTCACCTTCAACACCCTGTCTACCCAGTCCCATCAGAATTCTCCAGGAAGTTCAGTGGGATCTCTGTCTTACAATCTTTTCTATAAGGTGGTTTTCACTTCTTGGATAAGGACAATGGATGCATTCTGGGTTGTGTGAGACTAAAATGTCACATACCCACTGACGCCTTTTTCCAATTCAACAAATACTATAGGTCATTCCCCAAAGGGTAAGAAACAGAACATAAGACTCTAAACCATTGAGAGGGCAGACTTTTTTCTTTTAAGGCCAGGAGCAAGAGCAAGGAGATTCCCTCCAATTCAAGTGCTATTTGAAATTATTTGATAGAGCTTATCATGTAGAACATAGATGGTAAAAGGAAATGAATCTATGCAACATTATTCACAATTCAAATATACTTAGAGGCTTCTTACAGAAAGAACACATTGGTAGGAAGATTACTGAATATTGGTGCGGGCAGGGTTGGAGACAGAAATATTAGAAGATAGTTTTAATATTAGGGATGAGAAATGATGGACCCTATTAATGCAAAAACATGGGAAGAAATTAAAAAATCACAAGTCACTCTGGGAATGATTTAACACAGACTTGAGAAATAGGAGTTTAGAAGGCACTGTCAGATCCTTGTTTCCGTATTCTATATACTTTTGCAATGTATTTAATAAACCCGTCAGCAGCTCTCACTACATAACAGGGATTATGGCAAAAAAATTTAAATACTAATTCAGTTAATCAAAATAATGGTTCGTATTAAATCTGTAGCATAATTGTCTCCTTACACATGAACGTGTGCACATGCATGCACACACACACACACGAGGGTAAAACAGTACTTGTGCAACAAAACATTAATATCAAATGGTGAATCTTAAACTTAATTCAAGCAATAGAGGCTGCCACATTTATACCTTACTACTAATATTCAATGGGTGTATGAGAAAAAGAGCAGCCATGTGGAAAATAGAACACATTCTTGGATCTTTACTTTTTCTTTTTTTTAGTATTTTTTGGAAGATTTAGCATTTCCCTCAACAAATTAAAAATGTTGGTACATTTTAAGAAAATATGAGCCAAGATGTTCTGTAATGCTTGGAGTCCATTTTTCTTTAAATATTATAAGAAAGCACACATTCTGGGAAATATTCATGTAGAATGAAACCAAGAAATGTAGTAGACCACAGGGACATATTACCAGCCCAATAATAATAGTAACAAACCAGAATAACAATAATAAGTTTGTGATCTGTGTATTTAAAAAAAAAAAAAAGGTCTAACTGTACCTAATAGACCCGGCAGTGCAACCAAGTGTGTTAGCACATTTTTAAATTTTATAAATCGTTTTCACTGACATTGCTGCATAGACACTGCTGTGGATGTTAGTGGCTGCTTTCTAACCACTGTCCACCCCTCCAAACTCGCAGTCCTCCTCATCTCTGTATTTGCACCCACGTTTGTGTCTGTGCCTGCACCTTCAGCCACAACGCCCATGACTTTATCCTGGCCCTAGCAATTCTCAGGCTTTCCAGGCTTTTCCAGTTGAATCATCATCCTCTCCTTCATCTGTCCCTTCTGCAAAATTCCTCCCGTATTCTTTGTTCTGATTCCTCTGGTCTACTAAAGAATCTCCTGTTAGAACATTAGTAGATGCATTCTGCTACCACATTACACTTGGTTGGCGATTTTCTGGACAAAAGGACAATTCATAAAAGCGGAAATTTCTGGACAATTGCAGGATTGTGGAAGATGTGATATAGTTAGGAACTATCTCAAAGCCAAGGTTTGCTCTGAGTGTGCCAATATATCTCTTTAGAGGGACATACTAGCAGAATGCAGATTCATCAGTTCTCTAAAGCAAATCATTACAGCAACAAGAAAGATAAAATTAAGCTAGCTAACGGTTTCAAAATTTGCTTTGGGTAGCAGTCAATGTGTAAAACCATTGTTTGTATCTGTAAATATGCAGGTAGGTGAGTGTTATAAAGTTATAAAGACATGGATGACTTATCAAGGCAGGGCACGTCATAGGCATTGGTTTAAGTCTGACATTATTCCTACATGCAGTGCCAGAGAAGAGACATAGAGCTCTTTGAAACTGGCTTATCATTGTCTCCTCTGAACGCAATAATGTGTAGGGCAATACTTAGCTTTCAAAACCACTGTACCCCTGACTTTTAAAAAATGCACTTACAAATAATTTTGACTAGGCACATGGTATATATTTGAGTGTGTGTGTGACTGTAAATGGACAGATAGGCACATGGATAGTATCCAGATACATAAAAAGAGCAGCAGTTTGCATTGAAAGTTTTCTCTGTAGTGCAAGACCAACCAACATTAATCTGAACTGACAAAGGTGCCCATATGAAGGCTGAAGCCCTTCAAGAGGTACTTGACTCATCCGGTATCTCATAAACTCTAGATAAAATGTAATCCAAGCTTTGAGGAAGAGCATTTGTGATGGTGGACTATTGCATTAAGGGGAAAAAATACTATGGTCGGTCTTCAGCTTCTCCATGTGGCATACAAGGGTTGGGTTGTTGGATTGTGTAGACTTGTGTTTACAGAGAAAACACAGACCCTGTGCTTCTCTGAGTCCACAAGGCAAAGACATCACATATGAAAAAAGACTGCTTCAATCATAACCTTTATGGATAATCTAATCCATAAGGAGACCAAAATTATTCGGCCCCTGTGAATAAGAAGAAAACCTGAAAAACTTAATTATTTGCGAATTATTCATGAAGATTTTGATCCTGGCTCAAGGCTAGAGTTGAAAAAGAGAGGCAATCACGAATTGTTGCCAATCAGCATTTCATGGAAGAAAAATATGGAATACTTCAATCTCAAGATAACACCCCATATTTCCAGGCTATTTTTCATAAAAAAAAAAAACCTCAGAGGTGTTGCTAGAGACAAGTGAACCTTGGTGTTTTATGGAAACAAAAGCAGACCCTCTGAGAAAGAAATGGGATATGAACTGTTGCTGGGGAGAAATTATTGCAGCAATGTATGCTGTTTAGGTATAATGTTTAAATTATAAGTTTCATTTTGTGAGAAACATATGGCCACGTGCTAAACATCCATATGCCAAATTTAATAAAATTGAATTCCACTGATATACCTTGTGCCCCTGGTCCTAGTCATCTTAGTGGTTAAGAAATCTATAAATATGGGAACACACGTGCACACACACACACACACACACACACACACCAGTCACCAACATGTCTGGGGGTTACATATAACTCACGTGTACTTGGTGCCTAATATGAAGGGTTTTTACCAAAGCTACAGAAACAAGAAAACTGATCATTTCCAAAATGTGTTAGCTATGCTTTTCCATAACTCTGGAAAATAGGGGAGAGGGTGGAGGGTGGGGTTGAGAAGGAGTACTTTACCTCAAATGTTTGAGGAAAACCTCCCTTGAGGAGGTAATGTTTGTTCTGAACATGATTAATAGGGAAGGGTCAGCCAGTGTGTATTTCAGTGAAAGGAGTTCCAGTCAGGAAATAGAACAGGCAAAGTTCCTAAGTCTGGAAGGAGTTTAGCCTGTTCAAGAAAAGGCCAGCATGGTTACAGTATCATACAAAAAGACAGTAGTATATGATGAAGTTCAAAAGGCAGTCGGTGAGTATATCCTGGAGGTCTTTGGGGGCTAACTTAAGGGATTTGAGTATGAGGCCAAGTTCAACAGAAAGCTGTTGGAAAGTATTAAGGAAGGACTGGTGAGCACTTACGAGTGGCAGAAGCCAGACAAGTTTTCAGGTCCTGTAGTCATCCAGCAAGGTGAAGTGGAGACAGGGACCAAGCAGAAGCCATGGAGATGAATACAAGTCGCTGGAAAATGAGTAAAAGGTTTGGTACGCATTTTGGACACCAAACTGATAGAACTGGATGGAAATCAAGACACAGAGGAATCAGGGACACCTGTATCCAACTGATGTGATCTTCAGGGAGATCTGCTGGAATCTTAGTTCAGTGCTTGCTATGTACTAGGAAGCACACTTCAGGGTCTGCTATGATTACCAAAATATAAACTCTCCTCCACGGGCTTGCTGTGAATTCATACAGTTGTAAGCACAGCACATATTGGAATCTGCCATTTCCCACATTTTATATAGAAATGACTAAAGGTTAGTAACTTGGTTAATTAATCAGCCTAAAGATGAACAACTAACAATGAGTGATGTTAGGAAAGGGAAAAAGAACCACGGGTAGGTTTTGGACTTCAGGATTAACCCTTTTATTTTCTATAGCATTCAAGCCATTCACATCTTTTGCAGAAATTCAAGGTATGGGTTCTTTATTTAGTGATATTCGCCCCTGCTTCCAAGTGTTTCTGTGTTTGTACAGTAATAATTAGGACAGCTAACTCCCAAGCGTCAGGCACCCTACTGGGCATTTTCCAGTGATTAAATTAGCTTAATTATAACAAAACACTATGAGATTAATACAAGTACTGTTCCTGTTTTATAGATGAGAAAATTAAAGACAGGGATTTTATCTTGAACTGCTCTCCCTTCTCTCCCCCACACACCCCGAGCTAATTATTTTAACATAGAAGTGTTTTGGAATAGGCTGTGTGCACAGAAACAGTCCAAGGTCTGGGAACAGCGAATTAAAACAACATTGAGGTTTACTATACGTCCATTAGAATCAATAGCTGGAAGAGGCTGGCAAAGCTGCATGTGGTAATGGCATAGATATAACCAGAACTCTCACACAGTGTTACTGGGAAATGAACATGGTAAACAGCTTCAGGAAAGTTTTTATCTAGTGCTAATCAAGTCAAATATACACTTCTTTTTCCCCTGCGACCATGTGATGCAATGATTTTATGGAGGTTATAACAGTTCCTGTATTTACGAAGTAGCAGCAAGGTACCAGATAGAATGTTGCTTCAGACAGGGTTCTCCAGTCCCTGGAGAACCTTCTGGAGGTTTATTATAAGGAATGGGCAGCTGTGATTGTGGAGGTTAAGGAGCCCAAACTCAAGAGAATCCATACATTTTAGTCTAAGAACACAGATCTAAGAAATGAGAGTTGATGGGGTTACAGCCTGAGTAAACCTGAAACCAGAAGTTCTACGTGCAGCTCAAAGGTCATCAGGCAGGAAGAAGGAATTCTTCTTGCCCAGCCTTGTGTGCTATTCAGGTTCTCTGTGGATTGGACTAGGCACAGGTACACTGCGGAGGGCCACGCATTTATACATTCTGCTGATTCAAGCATCTTTCACCCAGAAACGCTATCACTGAAATATCAAACAACTGGGGGCCCTGTGACCCAGTGAAATCACACACGAAATGGACACACATCATCAACCATCACAGAGCAGATAGTCTACACTATAATAATTAGGACAGCTAGCTAGCATTTGTTGTATGGTTCCCATGCGTCAGGCGCCCTACTGGGAATTTTCTAGTGATTAAATTAGCTTGATTATAACAAACACTATGAGATAAAACATTTTCAAGCTATCTAACTGACAAGAAGTTAACACTGACAGTGAATAATGAACTCAATTTACTAGTGGAATACATAGGTAATACAATTTATAAATAGATCAGACATTTCTTGCAAGAAAACACAGAAGTGGCAAGGTACAAATGAACAACTGCTGAGCAACACAAACATCAGGTGAACAAAAAATCAAAACCACAATAAGGCAGTATTTCACCCTACTATATCAGGATGACACAAATAGTAAGTTTTGGTGGGGTGCAATGCAGGGCAACTTTTAAAAACAATTCTAATGCTATATATGACACAAAGAGAAGGATCTCCCATCCTCTGTTTCATTGCCCAACTGCTCACAACTACCAGGATGGGACCAGGGAGAGGCCCATAGCAGCAGCATTCAAAGACCCCTCATTATCCAGCTCACTGCATCATTTACTGGCAATGCCTGCGTACTCTCTCCACTCTAGGCCTTCTGAACAACTTGGAGTGTTCCCAGGACCTCTTGGCCTCCTTACATCTGAGTTCAAGAGCTTTAGAAATTCTAGTCCCTCCTCCCAAGTCCTAGCAGTATAATTATAATGCCCCTTTCTGGCTTCTGCTTGAGTGTCGTATTTTCCTTTAAGCAAAGTCTAGCTGCCACACTCTACACTCATTATGTCCTAACACTTACTAAATTGTATTTTACTTAAATTTATAGTTCTTTGCGACTTATGCATAGCTTTGTTTTTCTAGAGAATAGACTACCGACTTGTAAGGATTTATTGTTAATTTATTCACATCATATTCCTAGAAACCTCTGCATTTTCTGATTAATAATTGGGTTTAGGTGAACATTTTTGCACAAATTAATAAATGAATTATTTTCCATTGTTTCCAAGAAGTAATGAAGAACAAATTCACTATGAAATTAAAACAATCTTTGGGCTCTGAGTGATAGCCTAGTGGCTAAATCCTTGCTTTGCATAACTGGGATCCAATATGGGCACGGGTTCATGTCCCAGTTGCTCCACTTCCCTTCCAGCTCCTTGTTTGTGGCCTGGGAAAGCAGTGGAGGACAGCCCAAAGCCTTGGCATGCTGTACCTGTGTGGAAGATCTGGAAGAAGCTCCTGGCTTCAGATTAGCTCAGCCTTAGCTGTTGTGGCCATTTAGGGAATGAATCAGCGAATGGAAGATATTTTTTCTCAGTCTCTCCTCTCTGTGTATCTGACTTTCCAATAAAAAAAGTAATAATAAAATAAATTTTTGAAAGAAGCAACAGATGGGAAAATTCCTCCATTTTTTTTAAAAAAAATCTTTACATAAACGCATAAATAGATAAATAAATTAAATGGCAGCATCAAACTGATAACTAGAATGGTTTAGGGATACAAAGGAGGATTGAGGGTATTTTATTTTACATAACTTGGCCTTGAGGGACTTTCCTAAAACTAATTTGAAACTTGAATCATAAAATTCAGTCTCTTGATGAACTCAGGGGGAGGGAGAGAATATCATTTGATGCTGAGGAAATAGCAATTAGAAAGCCTATGGGGGTAGCACAATAGCTCAACTGGCTAAACTTCTACCTCCAAGTGCCAGGATCCCACATGGGCACTGGCTCCTATTCTGGCTGCTCCACTTCCCAACCAGCTCCCTGGCTGCACCCTGGGAAAGGAGTGGAGCATGGCCTAGGGCCATGGTACCCTAAACCTGTGTGAAAGACCCAGAAGAAACTCCTGGCTCCTGGCCTCAGATGGGCTCAGTCCAGTCACTGTGGCCATTTGGAGAGTGAACCAGCAGATGGAAGATCTTTCTGACTCTCCTCTCTGTGAATCTGGCTTTCCAATGTAAACAAATAAACCTTTAATTTAAAAAAAAAGCCTAAAAAGATAATTTGTGGTCAAATGATGCAACCTAAGGTGATTGTAGTAAGTGAAATAAGCCAAGCATCACATATTTTACCTTATTTATGGCAAGTAACACGTAGCGAGAGGACAAAACTTATGTGGATTCCAATGAATTGGTATATGGTTAAAATATTGCTTCCCTAAGTCATGCCATACAAAGAACAATATATTCTTGTTTCACATGTTTCAAAATATGAAGTTGAGAAGGGAGAATAAAGAGGATTCTTGGGGTTCACAATAATAATGCTTTGTTCTTAATTTGGGTATTGGCCATAAGGGCAACAAGACGACAAAATACTTAGTGATCCATATACTTACGTGTATATACACTGTATGTTAATACAATGTTTAAACATTTTTAATACACATATTTTAATTTTATTTTCCTTGTACCTTTTGAAGCTGTCTTACATATCCAGCTGGTCTTTGCTTTTTTCTCCGCTGTAGTACACACGTTTCAGAAGTCAATATTCCCAACTTCAAAGAATAAAAGGATCAGCACACAGGTGACAATGCTCCACTACAACTGATCTCGTGAAGTAACACCCTCTGCATCACCGTTTTAGTGAAAACAATCATTGCCATGGGGAAAATAAGCTGAACCAGGAGAAGTAGAAAGGAGATCTGGGTGGACTGCCTGGGGAACATGGCATCTGGCCAGATGTGTGTGGGCCGCCCATACTCTTGGGGAAGAGTCACAGAAGAACTTGCTGAGGGATGGGATGTGATGGGCAGAGAACAAATCTGAGAGGCGAGCTTTTAGGTTTTAGGCCTATGCATTAGATAGAAATGACCTTTGAAAAATTCTTAAAAACTTTCAGGAGAAAGGCCTGGAATGGGCATTTGTTGAAGCACTTGATTCTACTTGGAACATCTGTGTTTCATCAGGATCTGTGTTTCATCCTCAGTCATGGTGACGATACAACTTGCATGGATCACGTGGGTGAGCTATTGATACTTAGGTCTCTGCACCTGCACAAGTTGTCCGGGCTTAGCTCCTGGCTCACAGCTTTGTTTCAGCCCCAGCTGTTGCAGGCATTGGAGGAATGGATCAGCAAGTTTAGCAGATGGAGTATCTGTCTCTGCTTCAGTGTCTCTCCTCTCTTTTAATACGATGAAAACATTTTTAAACATTAAATAATGCTCTGATCTACCATACACATTAATTTTCATGACTAGTAGATGTTGCTCCTCCAAAAAAGTTATTAAATATACCTACACACATGTGTGTGCAAACAAACCAAAAAACTTGCATTTATTTCTGTGTCTGTCATGTTTCGATGTACATGAACTTGGGGGAAAAGCTGTTTTTTGGTTTTTTAAGTCTGTAATCATCAAGACGATCACATTGCAAGGAAAGAAAAACAACACTTCTGTGTCAAAGGCCCTTTTATTTGGAGCACATTAATGTAGGTGGAACCATGAAGCATTACACATTCCCAGTTTTCTGTTCATTCATCTTCATACTATGGTCTTGGAAGAACATTTGGCCTAGTGTTCAAGAAATGAGTTGATCATGCACATATCTCTGAGAGTCTAAGTCCAAATACCAGCTCCACTATCAGTCCTAATGCTTTTAGACAATGAGCATGTTGGGAAATGGAAGGTAAGGACTTGTAGGACTGGGTCCCGACACCTATGTGGGAACCTTGGGTTGAGTTCCCAGGTGTCAGCCTTGGCCTCTTGAGCATTTGCAGGAGGGAATTAATATATATTAGCACTGTCTTTCTACCTCATCAGGAGTCTACAATACACTTATAATTATTCCAGAGTGCAACTGGTTTCATACCATTACTAAAACTTTATGAGGATCCACTGGGAGACAACATATCCACTACATTAAAGGATACTGAATGATACCAATAATGCCTATAGCTGTTAGGCTTTTGCTGAAAGCCTGCATCCCAACAGTTATCCACCTCAAAAATTATCTTTACAAAAATGATACATGATTTTAATAAGAATGCTACTTGAGGAAATAATACAATGTGATGGTCTACTCCTCCAGTGGCTGCTATCAGGAGTGAATGAGTGTTAGAGGTAGTACATTTGCAATCATGCCTGACATCTACTTAGAAAATGGAAATGCTTCACTCTTAATAACAGCATGAGTATTCCCCTAAACATTTACTTATTCATTTGGCAAGGTACATAGCATCCTACACACTTTATGAGCACCAAAATAAGCTCCTAAGACCCCTCCAGAAGATGATCCACTGTTCTTCCTATTTATAACAAGTGGATGAAGGTTCCGAGAAATCTGAGAATTTTTCCAAGGTCAAATGCTAGGAAAGAATCATGCATCCTTGTTATTTTCTGTGTCTAGAAAGGAAAAAAAAATCTCATGAGGCAATGGGACATGATTCAAACATGTTTGCATAAGGAAAATGCTTGGAAATTTTCAGGAGAGAAGATTCTACCAAACCACTCTCGTGGTAGGCTCTGAACTTACACAGAATGTTATGAAACAAAACGAGGGAAAAGATTCAAAAATGCTGATAAGAGAAAAAGATAAGCAGCACTATGATTTACAGGTCCTGGAGATTAACCTGTAACTTTGTTAAAGTTTCATGGATGCCCCCAAAGGAATCAGGCAACTTCTACTTGAGGAAGCAAATGGGAATGCTTTCCCTCGCACCCCCTTGGTAAGGTCATTGTCGGTTTCCTTTACCCAAAGAACAGTGTCAAAGTGCTTATGAAGTAGATTTATACATTTTTTTCTTTATGAATAAATCCTAAGACTAATTAAACCTTAAACAAAAGAATAATTTTGTTTCTAAACATCTACACATGTTATATTTTCTAATGAGAGTATAGCCTTTTTTTCATACGAAATCAGAGTTTATTCCAATAACTTCTGTCTTTTTAACTAAAGAATGATTACATTTAGCATAAGATGCTTAAGAGGTAATGAGATCATTTACTGTTGCTAAACTTTAATAGTGTCTCTAAATCAGGAGTGTCAGTATTTTTTTGTTTCTTGGCCTGTTTATTCTCTTTCTATTGGATCAGTAGCAGCCACTAAATGACATGATGCTAAATCAGACTTTTTAGTTTTTTTCCAATTTGAAAGAAAGAAAAAAAAGCAAACCTCACCTAAGCTCCAAATGAGGCAGTTGGTGCTGATTTTGGAAAAAGAATTAGCTCCAGAGAGAAAAATAACAAACTCAGACCTAAGGGCTTTCCTATATATTGAAAAGGCCAGTTTGGAGAGGAAATACGGAAAAGCAAACAAAAGGTACCCCTATTGCTTTATCGTACCTGGAGAAGGATACCCTCACACCCACACTGCCATGCCCTGGCGCCACGTCTCTGTAGTAGGGTTTTTTTTGAAATGGCACCCACTGCTCTATAAAATGATCTATTGGGACTCCAAACCTGTGGCAATTGCATGTGGCACAGGATGTAGGCAATTAATTATGTGATGCTTAAATGACAGGGTGTAGGAAAACTAGGGAAGGAGAAGAAAAAGGGTTTTTTTTTCCCTAAAAAAAAAAAAATCCAAAGTAAACTGAAAGACCTGGTTGTCTGCCTGCCAAGAACCAGGAGCAGATAAGGCCTCCGGTTGCTCTGGAAACCCGGGCCTCCAGGAGCCAGAATCCAATTTCAGAAACCACAAAATCAACATAAACGTGTGCAAAAATAAAAAGGTTTGTTTGGCAAGTAATAAGGAGAAGGCTACCAATGTATAAAACACATGAACCAAGGTGACCTCAGCAAACTTAAGCCAGAATGACAATGGTGTCCACAGTAGACATGGCACCCCTGAAACGAACGGCCCACGAGACACAGTCCACCTGACCTTCTGCTATCAGCTAATGGCGACCTTCTTGAAATATTAACTGCCCACCACTTTTTCCCATGCCTCACTTCAGCAAACAGAACACCATATTCAAGAAAGCAATATTAGAGTTATTGATTTTAACCGCAGAGCCCAGAAAACGAATAGCTAGACTTTCATATGTTCGTCAGACTTAGAATTACATGTTCTACTTCCAAACAAAAGAAAAATGGATTAGATATGCAGATATCTTTGTTCCAAGTGAAAAAAATAACTGCAGAGGACAATATCTTCTAAAATATAAAGGAGGTCTCCTTTGTGAATTCAGATCAGGTAAGACCTAAGCAAGTCCTGTGAGAGTAAACAACTTTTAATTCATATTGTACTCTCAGAATTTGCACCTACAAAATTATTTTTTCTGCTTTTCCTTCCTGTGCTTTAGAAAATAAATGTTCTCTTAGACTCAGGTCAGTTGCTTTGGTAAAAGCCAGTTTGCTATCTTAACATTAAGCTTATGAAGATTTCAATACAGATTTCAGATTATCTGCAAATTCAGAATCAAAAACAAAATAGAGTAATATCTTAGCTCTGACAATCGAAAACACACTTCCAGGAAGAGAAATAAAACGGCGATTTTTGAATTCCAGAGAGACAATTCTGTTATGAGAGAAATGACAATCAACATACAAAAGTATCAAAACTTAGGGTTAGCATATGTCCTTAAGCTGTGAGGATACTTATGCAAGTTACAACACCCCTTATTTGATACCTGGCTCTGTCTCCTAACTGTCTCCCTGACATTGTAGACTTTGCCAACGGTGGAAACGGCCCAGGATTTTCTGTTTCTGCCACTCTCGGGGAGACCTGGATTGAGTTTCTAACACCTGACTTCAGTCTCACACACGTTGCATTGCCACAGGTACTGGGGTGTGTTGGGAGTTCCCTTTGTCTCCCCTTCTCGCTGTTTCTCTTCCCCTCTCAATTTTTACACACACACACACACACACACACTTAAATTCAAATGTGTCAACTCATTATAGAAATGTCTCCATCTGTATTTCTCTCTTTATCATAAGTTTTTACTTTTCTAATCAAAAACGAAATTGAAAAGGTATAGCTCTTTGAAAGAGCCACATTTACTGTTGCTGTCACACCACCTCCACCTCACCTCAGCCAACTGCTAAGCTGTGTCGTAGTCTAACAAATGTTGCCCAAAGTAATTAGGACAGAAATGATAACCACCACATTCAGGGGGTAGGATTAGAATTTCTGAGTTACCACTTGGAGAACCATGTAAGACTGTCACGCAATCAAAAATACCCATCTAGGGCCTGGTGCAGTAGCCTAATGGCCAAAGTCCTTGCCTTGCATGTGCCAGGATCCCATATGGGTGCCAGTTCAAGTCCCAGCAGCCCATTTCCCATCCAGCTCCCTGTCTGTGGCCTGGGAAAGCAGTCAAGGACAACCCAAAGTCTTGGGACCCTGCACTCACATGGGAGACCAGGAAGAGGCCCCTGGCTCCTGGCTTTTCATCAATTCAGCCCCAGTCATTGCGGCCACTTGGGGAGTGAATCACTTGGGGAGTGATAGAAGATCTTCCTTTGTGCCTCCCCTTCTCCCTGTATATCTGACCTTTCAAAAAATTTTTCAAAAGAAATATAGAATTTGTAGAATGGATAAATAAGTTTTTAATGTGCTGAATCTCTAAGAGTTAGAGAACTGGATACGTCATTGCACACCCTATCTAACCCAACATGCCTCAAGAAACATTGTACCCTCTGTAGAGAAAACTCAAAACCCTTAGCCTGTATTTTGAATGACAAACAGGGTCAGCTACAGTGAAACACTAAGAAATGCACGTTATTTTTTGAAACTAAGTGATAGAAAGTTCAAAACCTTTAGCCGTTCACCTTCATGCTGTAATGGCCAGGTAAATAGTCAAAATTTGTACAAAATGAAATTCTAGGAGAAGAGAAGTATATGATACCAGACATTTGAGAATTTGATTCGCAAGTTCATAAGGTGTTGACAATGGTTTTTAATAACCACTCAGGCTATTTTAAGAGAAGAAACATGATATTGCAGATAAATTTATTTGACTCAGCTAATGAGGTCATATCCTTTTGTCACTAGAAGTTATAGCTTAAATTATGTTTTGTGTTTACTTCCCTAAATACTGAATATCTTCTTGTTAAAGGTACTACTGGTGCGTTTATGTAATGGACATTCATGAAGAAAATAAAAAAGATGAATCGAAAAATCATTAACAACAAAACATTTTCACATATTGTAAATGAAAAAAATCAAGAGGTGTAGCATGATGTAAATCTAACAATAAAAATGTTTAAGAAAGAGATTGAAATGAACAAAAGGATTCATAAGCTGTCCCTACTCAGGAGCAATGTAAGTGATTCTTATGCAATTTCTTCCTTATAAATCCCTGTATTTCGTAATGTTACCCTTTAAACATATACTATGATTTTCAAATATGTATTATTTATGAAAATGTATTTTTTATAAATATGCTTATTACTTAATAAAATATGCATTTCTTATGGGAAAATATGGAAAAATAGTCAAATAAAATTGGAGTTTGCTTTTAGCTACTCTCTCTTACGGCAAACAGGGAAAGGTGTATTATAAGTATTGAGCCTTCTATTACACAAGCAGGAATATTCATTCATCTGAATACATAAATGCTTGCTTCCTTGGGCCTACATTTCCTGGGATAGTGTGTGAGCACACAGAAACTTTGAGTGTATCCTTATACAACACACAGAAGTAAAATCCAGTCCAGAATTTTTTAAAAAAAGGCACAAAAATTATTACCTGAATTCATGAGAGGCAGCTTTTGGAAGCTTTCATTTTTCCCCAAAGGTAGGTAGAGATGTGTGTGCTCCCTCTAAGCGGGAGCTCTGTGTTACCTTTCTACTCTCTCCCAGGGATCCGAAAGTACTGCCAAAATCAGAGTGGAGAAGAGGTGCGGGGTTTAGCCAAGTCGCCTGGCGAGACAGTCTTCCAAAGTGACTTGATTATTGTAATAATGTTGCACACTAAATCAATTTGTACTAAGTAAGCAAAACCCACACATCGTGATGTATGGCCTATGGGAGCTCTGCAAATGAGCCCCAAGCTCGGCCAATGTTTTGGTCTCTTGCTGCTTCTTTTATTTTACACAGAAAATTAAATTTTAGCAGTCGGGCTCTATTTTCGATTATAATGTCCATTAAAAGTCTGGCTGTAATGTTTATGAATACCCAAACAAGGCCACCAGGACACATATCAGCGGCAAGCAAATTTCAGTTCGAGGTGTGCCAAGCCACTCTTCAGACATCAAAAATAATACTAATGTAAAAAGCATGATCTACAACAAGCTGCAAGAAAGAGCAAAAAAAAAAGAAAAAAAGCTGACCATTTTCGAAACTATTACAACAAAGTCGCTTGATGTACTTTCACTATCTTTTCTTCCTATGACTTAGTGGGCTTAGAGCATGGAGAATCATATTCAGCGACACGTTCATCACATGCTATTTTAAAACCTCATGGAAGACATTTTAAAGGGAACAGTTCAATGTTTATTGGAGAATAATTTGCAGTCAAGACTGAAAGCCCAGTAACTAAGAAGGGTTTTTCAGCACAAAATGTCTTTTTCTTTTTAGTCCGAATCTTGCTGTCTTCGTAATGTTTCTTTATTGTTTGTTTACGGTAGACAGAAAGGTTTGCTTAAAGATCAGCTGGGAGTGGAGTGTGTAAGAGGAGACGGATGACTTGCTGTTGTATTTTTTAGGAGCCCATACTTAGTAGAGACAAATAATGATGAGGCACCTTAAAACAGAGCAGCCTCATCAATGATGACCCAAAGCACTGCGGAAATGACATTTCCTTTGGGAAAAAAACAGTAAATTCCTACTTACTTTTCAACTGGCCAAATATCATCAAAATATACCCATTTGTCAAATCAAAACGGAAATAAATCCTTGAACATTTGAAAATATAATTATGTGCACACAAATTAATCTGAATCCTCAGTTTCAAAAAATCAGCCCCAGATGTTCCGTTGACTGCTTTGCCTGTATCAAAGCCTTTTTCTTTCTTTCTGGCTGAACTTTGCAAACACGTGACTGTCAAGACTTTAACACCTACATCATTCATGCTTGTTTTTATATTATTATTGTCATTGTTATTGTTGTTATTATTAGGAAGGCAGAGTTACAGAGAGAGAAGCAGAGGTAGAGAAAGAGCGGTCATCCATCTCACAATTCATTCCCCAAACGGCCGCGACGGCCAGAGCTGGGCAAGTCCAAAACCAGGAGGCAGGAGCTTTTCCGCATGTGCCAAGCAGATGCGGGGACCCACGCGTTTCAGCCATCTTCCACTGCTTTCCAGGGCCATTAGCATGGAACTAGATCAGAAGCGCAGCATCTGGGTCTCGGACTGGTGCCCCTATGAGAAGCAAGACTGCAGATGAAGGTTGAAGTGTTCAACAGTGATCTTTCCAACTCAACATCAAATGGGAGCGGAAACGAGGAGAAAACATGAGAACACAAGCCTCCTTCCGCTGATGTGGCTCTCCCGGCACTCTCTCAGCAGGACAACTTCTCTTTCCTTTCTTGTCACCCTATGAACCTTCTGGGGAAGAAACTTCATTGATTCACCCAGAACTGAATCCTTATTACAAAGCTGGCTTTTGCATTTATAGGCACAAAGCAAAGTTATGCCATGACTGGTCTTGGGACTATAGAGATCTTATTGGCTTCTGGCAACACTCTCACTTCTGTGTGATTTTTTTTTTTTAATATACATTGAAAGAAAGGAAGCCTCTCATTTAAACTACAAATATCGAAAAATGCAGAAAGAAGAAAGTGACCTGCAGCAAACGGACAAAAATAAAATGTCATTTAGATGTTGTTTACAAACTTCTTATTCGCTCTTCAATGGAGTTTGATGTAGCAGCATTTTCTGTATCACTGGATTAGTTTCCTCAGAGTGTATCTGGGTGCACCAGCATGGTGTGTGTGTGTGTGTGTGTGTGTGTGTGTGTGTGTGTGTGTGAGAGAGAGAGAGAGAGAGAGAGAGACATGCCTGTGTGCACAAGAGAGATGTACCCTGGGAAGTATGCTGCAGAGAACCTATGAGTTAACAGTCATTCTACCCATGAAACAGGCATGGGTTTCTTCCCTTCAAAGGAACGGCTGTGTCATCTGGGCCCACCTGGATGTTGGCAGGACAGGATTGCTCGCATCCATTTCTCTCTGCTTCCAGAAAGGCACAGTGCCAGTCCTCTCGGGTAATCACACACACTCTGCTATTCCCAGTTCCCTCGATCATTTCATGCCGCAGACCTTTTGAAGTGTTCTTTCTCTGGTTATGCTCACTTTCTGCCATTCTTCAGAGGGCTTTGCATAACATGCGGACTGTAATACCATGTTAGGAAGTCAAACCCTTCTGGAATCAAAGTCATGAATATTAACACTGTGGAAAGTCAGAATCCGAGTGTATTTTTTTTTCCTACCATCTTCTTTGCCACCAGAGCCCATCCTTTCTGAGAGCAGAAGTGTAACATTTGGGGTTAGTTTGTGATCTGTTCTTGTAGTGTTCTTTTCCTTTGGTGGAGGAAGAGTACCCGTGACCAGAGATCACACACTTGATTTTGAAATGGGCTGACTTTCATAGATAGTAGACTCGTGGTGGGTCCTCCATGCCTTAGGTTAGTTGAGCTAGAGAACATGATCAGGAGAGACTCCAAGTCACATCTGTGAGAGTTCTAAACCAGCCTAATCCAAATGAATAAGCAATGGCTTTCAGGGACATGGTTAGGCTTTAAAAGAAAAATGCTTGGTGACCGCAAATCATGACTACGAATAGCAGGATCTCAGGCAACCAGGGGTGGATGGGCTGCAGGAAAAAGGTAAAAAATCAGTTTTGTTTAGTTTTGTTTTTTATAAAACTCACTTATGAGGCACTCAGGGTGGCAGGACAGGGGAAAGCTGAGTGTGAGAGTCACACGTTTCTGACGATCCTGAGTTCTTACATCAGGCAGCACGCCTCCAGCGACATCTGCTTGGACCCTTTAGTGGCTCTGCTTCTGCATAAAATGAAGCATCTTTGATGTATCCCTGCTACAGTCCTGGAAGAGATACCGAGCTCAGAGAACATTTAAAGCGCCAGCTGGAGCCCCAAATTGAAGTCTTGTGAGACAGCTGTGAATCCACTCTCCCAAACCATCCAGATAATCATTAGCACATAATCCTTCACTCTTTGATGAAAAGAGGTTTCCAACGCTAAACACGGTGATTTACCCACAGGTTAACTGATGCATCAGAGAATCATGCTGTATCTTTTGAATCGACCCTGTATGACATCACTGGTGGCGCACAGAAGGGCTAGTTTCACTTTGATCAATTTCAATAAATCTTCTAGCCAATTGGGCACACATATTATTTAAGCTGATCAGGTATGCATAAACCATTTCGTCACTTAGCTCAGTTGTTCTTATTATCATTGTTATGTCCTGTAGTGTGGCCAACCACCCCAGGTCCCTGCCCTGCTGCCTGGCAGGTGTGGCTTAAAGTCTACTCCCCCATGGCCTGCGTGGAGTGTGACCTCCAACATGGTGAGAAGGTCAAGGACAGTACCCGTGAGCATGACCTCTGACCGGTACATCTAGAGAAACAGACGTGTCATACAGCCACCTTTCGTGTCTTTGGTGGCCACAGGGTCCACCGGAAGGCTCCCTCCTGTCCTCCCCTTCCTTACCCTTCCAAATCTGTAACCAGTGCATAAGAAACTGGACATTCCTCACCCGCTTTTCCCTGGTGCTTCTTGTGGCCAAAGAGTACCATTGCCTTACCCTTGGTGACCTCAAGTGTCTGCTGGCAGGGCTAAACCCTGAGACTGTAGGTAATATTAAGTAACAATAATTTTCTTTTAAGGGGGAAACCACTCATGAAGACTCCACCACTTTTTTTTTAAAGATTTGTTTATTTTTATTGGAAAAGTGGATATACAGAGAGGAGGAGAGACAGAGAGGAAGATCTTCCGTCCGATGTTTCACTCCCCAAGCGGCCACGATGACTGGAGCTGAGCCAATCCAAAACCAGGAGCCAGGAGCTTCTTCAGGGTCTCCCACGCGGATGCAGGGTCCCAAGGCTTTGGGCCATCCTCGACTGCTTTCCCAGGCCACAAGTAGGGAGCTGGATGGGAAGTGAGACTGCTAGGATTAGAACTGGCGCCCATATGGGATCCCGGCACATGCAAGGTGAGGACTTTAACCACTATGCTATCGTGCTGAGCCCAAGTAGCAATATTTTTAAGTGAATTGATGATAGCATCATCTTCATAGGCATTGTTACTATTTGTGAACCCTTAAAAGCTAAATGCAAAATATATTAAAGTCTGTGATTGCTACTGTTCTGGTTTCAGACACTTTCAAAGCTTAGGTCATGTTGACAAGGATATGGGGCAGTATTTTAGTAAAATTACAACAAAATGATTTAACTGTAACTCCAAAAGCAAGAAAATTATTATAGCTATCTTCAAATTCAATCAAAATGAGTAAGCAAAAAATAACAACTTATTCTCCCACTGGAATAAGGAGGAAAGTAAATAATCAACGGAAGACCTTGGCAAATTGGGCGCAAATTTGATGGACAGAGCAAAAATCCTACTGGAGTCAATCTTTTGCTATCAAAAGGACAACATGTCATGTCCATGACCATGGATAGTAGGTTAACTACAGGGTGACTAACCCCCAGAAACATGAACGGGAAGCCCTGGGAGGTCCTTGATGGCCAGGAGAGACTGTGAAATGTTGTAGTTAACTCTCTGCTATCACCTCACACAGAGAACTGAATGTATTTACTGGCTGCATTCCCTTTTCCTGTCAGTGGTGCCACCATTCTCCCAGCCACCCAGTCTCAGCATTTTGGAGTTAGTTTTCATTATTTTGGCTTCTTAGTCCTCAACCCAGTCACTTAGCAAATCTGTCCAATTCTTGATGTCTTTTTCCCATCTAAGCCTGTCTTGCCTGTCCAGTTGTAAGACCCTAATTCAAATACATATTATTTTATGCCTGTTTCATGGTAGTGTCCTCGTGTTTCAATTTCTTTTTCCATCTCACTGTCTCTGTGTATTACCCAGGGTAATGTACAATCCCCAGATTAATGTTCTTTAAATCTCTCTTCAATCATGTTAGACATATTCAGTATCTCTGTCTTGTATTGTTCTATGTGGAACGCAGAGGTGATGAGATCAGCAACAAAGAGCCATGTGGTTCAATGTATTTGGGAATGACTGCTTGGCATAAACTTTTAAGGGAAATTTACAACATTCTGTAGTGCATCAATGATTTAAACAATGATTTCCTATAAAAGAATCTCATAATGTTTAATGTCTTCATTTCTCAGAGTGGTAATTCGGGTAAAAACCATTAACATCTCTCACATATATGCCTTTTAAATTTTATTTTTAATATCATTTACATAGCTGAGATGGATGCATGCCCCTGTGAGTCTACAATTAGGATGGGGCAGGTTGAGCTATGGAGGAAGGTGGATGAGACAAATGTTTTAATTTTTTTTCCTCCTGTGCCTCCAGGGTGAGGAAGAAGAGGGGGCGCACTTTGCTGTCAAACTACATTAGCACTCAGGATTGGGGGGACAGTCATTTGACGGCACCTTAGAGACCCTGATGCAGTGAGGAAGAATATTTTAAATAGCGTATTTTAGCAAGCAAGCGTGGGAACTTAAATAGTCAAGTTTCTTCGTTTGACATAAGTCCATGTAAAATTAATGAGTGAGTCTTAGTTGAAAGACAGAGATCCTACGTGAAGAAGGGTGAGTCTATAAATATTTCTCATCCTTTGGTGCTGGTTCACTTTCCAAACACACACACACACACACACACACAAACAGGGGTTTGGAGAGGCTAATCCTGCCACCTCAGTGTAGGACGCTCACCATGAGTGAAAGACAGGGATCCAATCATGCTGGCCACCACGCCTGTCCACAAAGGTGCACGTTAGTAGACACTGAAGTCAGAAGTGGAGCTGGGACTTCAGCCCAGCAGCCACAGGTGGCGTGTCATCTGCTGCACCGAACACTCCCCCATCCATGTTACTGCATGGTTATGTCCTTATGTTATGCTAGTCCCAGTTGCAGGTAACCATCACCCATCTGTGAGAGCACTTCCAAAATGTCATAAGGAAAGGGAATTGAAATTTTATGGAGATACAGGAAGTTTCTGAAATGCATGTACAGGTTTAGCAGACTGTGCATTTTCCATGAACCTTCTCTGATCACATTCATTTCCCTTCACTGATCTTCCTGGACTAAAAGACATCATTTCTGCTATTCAAGAAATAATTACTTCAATACCACGTCTTTTATAAAGACCACATAAAATTCCAGTTCCAAAAAGAAAATCAGATCAATCTTCTTTGATGTGTAGAACTAAGCCTTACTGAATCGTTCAATTCGTTTTTACCAAAATTCCATTCAGACTTTCTAGGGGTCAGGTGTTCACAGTCAGGATATTGATGGCATGATATCCTACACCAGAGTGCTCACAGGTATTTGGAAAATTGACATCCTTTAATGAGTGATGTGAAAACTATTAGCGAATCCTGGTTCATCCTATTTGGAAGTTAGAAATAGTTACTTAAGGGCCTGCACAGGGCCTGCACTGGGATCCCATATGGGAGCTAGTTCTAATCCCGGCAGCGCCACTTCCCATCCAGCTCCCTGCTTGTGGCCTGGGAAAGCAGTTGAGGACGGCCCAATGCATTGGGACCCCGCACCCGCGTGGGAGACCTGGAGCAGGTTCCTGACTCCTGGCTTTGGATCGGCACAGCACCAGCCATTGCAGTCACTTGCAGAGTGAAATCATAGGACAGACGGTCTTCCTCTCTGTCTCTCCTCCTCTCTGTATATCTGACTTTCCAGTGAAAATAAATAAATCATTTAAAAAAAAAAAAAGCAACCATAACAACAACAAAAAAGAAAGTGACTCTCATAAAGCTACCTGAGCAGTCAGCTCCATGTTTACTTGAACCGTGAATACATTGTCACCATCGAGCAGCTAAGATTTACCCGTTCTTGGCTTAAACTCAAAGCCGCATTCTACGACTGTGCTTCAAGAGACAGAGGACGCTCAGCTGTCTTGACAAACTAAGAGTCCCATCAGCGTGAACACTGCTATTCAGTAACACTTCGGCGTAGATTCCTCAGGCTATACAAATGCCTTTATCACTTCTCAAAGGTTTGATTTGCTTGGTTTCAATCATCATGGTATTCGCTGAACTCTATGGCCTTCTTCACTCATCGACAACCAAATCAAGGGGTAGTATTTGATTGAATTAAACGCCCAACATTTTTTGAGAATATCCCAACCCGATGCTATAAACCTTGGCTATGTACCAAAAATGTTCTAATGGCCTGTCCATACGGCATTACATGAAGGTGAAGACATTTTAAAAGTTCTTCTGAGTATAATATTAAACTATTGAAATTCCCAAATAAGCACAGTCATTCCAAACCAGATATTTAACAGTTACTTTTCATTCCTATTATTTTTAACAAATGGATACATTAAAATATTTACGATGTATAGATGCTTACAAATGGACATGATATATATATTAAGCATATAATTATATAAATCTAGGCAAGGTATAATGTAGTTGCTGTTTTCTTAACATAAATAGGGAATGAAAGTAGAAAGTGCCCTTAATCATGGATGAGAATCCCTAAAGTAAATAAATCTTAATATTGCAAATTTATGGTACAATTGGCAGAAGGAATGGACATCTCACTGATAACTGGGTGGGAATTACACTCATAAGACATACGTTAGAAGTAAGCATGGCAGTGAAAAATTAGTGATTATTCAGCATGAAGTGCTTGGAAAAATAACCATCAGACCAGAATAGTGTGCTAAATCAATCCATCTCTAAATAACAGGGATAAAATAACAATATTTTTAAATAACAAATAACTTTTCCATTAATAGACTGAATTTAAAATATACTTCAAGGAAAAGAAAAATATTTCTAGGAGGAAATTCAAGATGTAATAAAAAAGCAAAAGGGCTAAATGCTGAACATTTTTTACCACTTATTAGAAACAAGTGATTTTTAAAGAGTAGTAATAAGAGACAGGAAATTGATGGCATGTAAGTTGGAAGATATCAAGTCCTCATGTGAGCTGTAACATTCTTTTGTAAAAAATGTCTCTCAAGATCAATACAAATTACAATAGCAATGGAATACAAGAAGTCCAGATATAGCTGGTTTTAAAAAGATGACTCAATGAGATACTTCTGATCTATAAGTTTAAAAAATAAATAGCAAATTTTGTAAGCAGTATTGGTTAGTATCCTAAGAATGCTTGAATTCACAATCTTTTTAAGATGCATAGCTTTATGATGGGCACAGTGGTTGGAATGGCTATTTCTTGGGACCTTCACAACCCATCATGGTTTGAGTCCTGGCTCCATTTCTATTCCCGCTTCCTCTTTTGTGCACACTGGGAGGCAACAGAGTGATGATTCAAGTACTTGGTTCCCCACCACTGTGTGGGAAGACTAGATGCAGTTCCTGGCTCCTGGCTTCATCCTAGCCTTGCCCAAGTGGCTGCAGGAATTTGGAAAGTGACACAGGAGACCAGAGATCTCTCTTGCTTTCTTACATGTTCTACCTTTCAAACGAATTTTGAAAATCATTTAGAAACGATGCAAATATATGCTTGTAAATACTCATACAAAAAACAAATCAGCAAACTAGGTTATGTAAAAGGTTCTTTAAAAAAATTTTTAAAAATCTTTTTAATGTCACTCATGTCTTCAAGAGAACAGAAACTCATTTATCGATTCTTTGTATGAACCCAGGATAGAATTGGAATGAGAGGCTGGAACTATAGTCGTGGGTAAAGTTGCATCCCAAATGAGTGCCAGTTTGGGTGTGGTCTTTCCTCTTCCAAGCCAGCTCCTTATAATGGCTTGGGAAGTGCAGCAGAAAATGGCCTAAATATTGGGGCCCCTGAAGCCCTTGTAGGAGACCAGATGAAATCGTCTGATTTAGGCCTGGGTCAGTCTTGGCCGTTGAGTCCATCTGTGGAGTGAATCAACTCAAGTAAAACCTCTTTCCCTCTCTCTCAAATAATTAAAAATGAGAAAGCAAAGAAATTAAAAGGGAACTTTCATTTATCAATGAATGCAAAGGGACATTTTTGAAGAAACTAATAACAAACTAAATGAACGCACCATTTCATAAAACATATCCAGTTAATACAAATTTGGAATTGTTTAGCATTTTGAAATATGTCAATATTCCTTGCTGTATAACAAAGATCAAAGGTACTCAAGACCCAGAAAAACTAAGACAGCAGCCCAAATATTGCACCCACCAACTGGCAGAGTTGGGTTATACGTGGGGAAGATTTAAGAGTAATGACCTCATACAATGAAGAGGTGAAAATTACATAAGCTCTGGCATACACACAGCAACGGAGGACGTGGACAATGATCTACCAATGTTAGGAAAAATTTCATACAACCATTCTGTGTGCTGACCCATTCTGCTCTCCGCATTCTTCAATAACCACTGAGACCTTAGAATCAGGCATGGAAAAAAATAATTGATTAGAGAAAACAAAGTGACTTATTTATTAACTAGCTCCTGGATAGCCTACAGGCTCTTTAGCACTTTTGGTTTGACATTTTGGGAACTGTAGAGACTGAGAAAGCTATTGTCTACAAAAAGGTACATGGAGCAGTGTTGCTTGACTCTGATTCTCTAACATCCAAAGGAGCGAAATGGTTGCGCCACTCCAGTAAACTGAGTTCTGCCTTGTGCCTCTAGACCCTGGCATGGAATCAGAATGAGTTTTGAACTCCGGTTTCAGTCATTTTACTTTTTTTTTTTTACTGCCTTGTATGTAAATAACAGAATCGCTTTTTAGTGTCATTTCACATTTCTGAATGTTCTCTCTAGGCCCCTGTGCTAATTCCTGGATTCTCTCCATGTAGAGTTGGAGGCATAATCAGATTTGGCCGCTCGACACCAAGGCAACTGCCCGCGTGTTTTCTTTCCACTGTATCACGGGACGCCAGCACACAGCTTATGAAACAGGGAAAGGAGGTCTGTTTCTTGAGTTGATTAAGCAAGACAAAGTCAATTAACATCTGATTCCTCACAGGTTTCTGCAAGCAAATTGTTCCAATTACCGCAAACCAGTGAGCAAATTGTGAGGTAATTAAGAGAGGCAGTCAGGACTCCTTTGACATGGCTCTGCCACTGCACTGTCAGAAACTCTGATTAAAGAGCAACTTTCAACATGCAAATTTTGCAGCGGCAATGTCTCTGTGCAATCCCAGTGAATATCCTTAAATAGAATTCTATATTTTATTTGATTTCAAGTACATTTCAAACCTTAGTGGGTTTATCTACAGTCTACATTTTTAACAACGACTGTGTTCAATAAAAGCAACATCTTTACAAAGTGTGGGTATATGTATGTTGTCACAGCCAGAACATTTTACAACACGGTAGAATAAGAGATAGACTCCAATGTTACTGTTTATAGTCTGCAGTAAGCAACATAAAAACAAACTCCACATTAGTTATGTAGACAGCATACTTTTACGAGCCTGTTAAACTTTGTTTTCACAGGCTACTTAGTCATTTCAAAATAAAGCCTAACCAAACAACCCATCTATTTATTCTGTTTGTCACCAAGAATTAAGATCTGGTCTCATGTGGGTGGTCATTGATTCAAGGTTGCAGAAGAACCTATGGAAGTGTCTATAGAAGAAGTTATATCATCAACCAATCTGGAGTATCAGATTGGTTGTGACAGGTTATTTTCTTGAACTGGACACATTGTTTCAGCATCATATGAGCTTTCAAACAAGAGAAACTTAAGAATTTTCCAAATGGCGATGGTGTGGAGGAAAAACTTGCAAGGTACTTATAAGTAATGACATCTCAAGGCTGGCACCGTAGCATTTCAAGTTAAGCCTCTGCCTGCAATGCAGATATCCCATATGGGTGCTGGTTCTAGACCTGGCTGTGCCTCTTCTGATCCAGACCCATGCTAAAATGCCTGGAAAAGCAGCAAAAGATGGTCCATGGGCTTGTATCCATGCAATCATGTGTAATGACCATGATCAAAGAAGTTACAATTCAATATTTTTAAATACACCAATACTTGGAACTTTTAGTATGTCAAATGTAAGTAGAAAAGAGAAAGCAATGTTTTGAAAAGCCCACTTGCCACAAATAATGACACTCATTTGATATTTCAAACACCTACTAATGGGCAATAGCATAGTTAAGCATACTTAGTCTAATTTTCATTATAATAAAAAAACACTACTACATATTAACTTAGGAATATCACTCAGTAAGATAAAACTGATATCCAGAAAAAGGAGATCATTTGCCATCATCTGAAGAGAAAATCGTTACCTGGAAAACATACACAAATTAAATGATTACTTGATAGCCAGCAAAAGGGAATTCCATATCACACATAGTGTGAAAATATTGCATTTGTGATGCTATATATAGTTTTAATAATAGAACTTGCCTAAAATCATTTAGCAAATGTGAGTTGAGACATATTCACACACATGCTCATATATCCCATCTGTTTATTGGTGCAATCTACATTAAAATTTCTAATATTTTCAATCATTTTAATATACATGTATCTGTTACATATATACTCACATAATAAGTACATGTTTATGACACACACATATATGGTGGCATGCAATGTATATTTCTTTAAGTAATTCTATTTGCTTTAGGTCAAAGGACACATGTACAAAAGTTTAAAAACAAACTTTCCTTCAGAAACTTTGTACAACAAGCTCATGAGGCTTGCAGACTAGAAAATGCAACATTTTTGTCTTGTTTTATGGGAAAATTTTTCTTCACTCTCTAACTCATTAAAAACTACCCCTGGATTTAGGAATAGGAAAGAAATGCAGATGAAAAGAGTGATTTTTAATTTCAAACTTTTTTGAGCTGTAGTTAAAATAAACTCAACAACCTAGAACGATTTCAGCTTCCAATAACCTGATTGGTTTTCTCATTTGAGCAGCTTTGGCTTTTCTTTTGCTTTTCTTTACTGTTAACATCACCACAGAGAATCCCCAAATGCTGGTTCACTCCCACAATGGGAACAGACCCAGACAGGAGCTAAGGCTGGGTGCGGGGAACTCAGCCAAGGCCGATGTCTTTGGTGGCAGGAGCAAAGCTCACTAAGCCACCTCTATTGACTCACAAGGTCAACATGTACAGGAAGCTCGAGTTGGGAATCCCTAAGTGGGACACAATTATTCTAACTTGTAGCTCAATCAGGAAGCCAGAACATGCACTCCTGTTGTGTCTTTCACATAACGATTACATTCACATCTAGAAAGGAAGTTGGAAGAATGCAGAGCCTGATAAGAGAGTACAACACTTTCTCTTAACCTTCAGATTTAGCCTGAACATCCAATCATCTCGCTTGAAATGTACAGTGACAGGGAAATAGGCAGTATGACCTAACTGATCCCAGATAGCCAAAAGACGATAGCATTGACTCACTTGTTTGTTACTTCTAAACGGAGCCATCAACAAAAGTCCACTCTAACTAATGGCGTCCTCAACCCTTCAGGAAGGATACTGAATGAGCAGGACAGTGATTCAACATGTGGCTGCATGACAGAAGGCAACAGAGGTGCCTGTCTGTGATTTCCATTACTGTCATGCAGCAGGCTGCCACTGGCTTTGGCCAGGGCATCAAATTTCCCCTTTACATTTCTAAAGTACCTTGGCACTCTGCATCTGCTCCACTATCTCAGTTGTCTACCTGAGGTCACTCAAGGCCATCCAAAACTTAGGCTCTCTTGGGTCCCCATCAAATTTGTCTTGGCACAATGCAGACAGATGAAATTAGCACATTATTAAGAAGGAAAGAAATCTGTCTCCCTTCTGAAAGTCTTATGATTCATTCTCTGATGGCTCACAGGCCATTCTGGACAACGGTGATTGCCATCTGGTTTCTTTGGGGATGATAAATTCAGCAATAAACATGGTCCATGGTCCTCTGTCCTCCAAACCCAAGTCACAAATATTGTGAGTCAGATGTTCCCACCCAACAACACATCGACTCCTGGGCTCAAACATTGCTTTGACATAGCCCATGCCACCCAACTGTAATTTTGCCTGGACTGCATTTCTTTTGGAGGCATTACAACTTTTTTTCTTTCAGTAACACACATACACACACACACACGCACACACAATATTTTTATAAGGAGGCAGAGGCATCCAGCCAAATAAACTACGTTAAGCAGCGGGTTCCATTTTAGGTGTTGACAGTGTATAATAAATCCAGGCCTACCTAACATTTACAGGAACGTTATAAAATGAGTGAAATAGCATGAGCTGGTTGCCAGGCCAACCAGACAAACACAATAAACAGGCAGCAGTGACAGGAGTAAGTTACACCATCTCTCCGGTCTGAAATCTATCACTTTACATTACTCTTTGACTCTTTTACATTACTCTTTGAAAGCTCTTTGTTTTCTATTTTTCAAAATGCTCTTTTACAGCATAGATTACCATTAAATCTTTTCAGATGAGGAAGTTTCTTTTTTTTTTTCCTCTCCTCTCAAACTTGCAGAGGTCCAGAAAGCAAGCATTTATTTTTATTTTAACCCTAATTAAAAAAATAAATTCAAATCTCAGGAACAATGTTAAGGCTCAAATCTTGAAGGTCTCTTCTGGCAGATTAAAAAAAAAAAAAAAAACACCCTAGACTAGAAAGAAAACAAACAAGAACAGTAGTTAGTGTACTTAGTTGGTTTAAAATGATCTGTTAAAATGGTAGCATTTTGCAGTAGCTTTTAACTCTGAAAGGTCAGTTTTACTCTGAAGTCGCTTTGCTCCTAACAGAGAGAATATCTGACTGTAGATATGGAATACTACGAGTACTTCAGAAATATAGGTCTCAGCATTCTTACTTGACAGTGGGAAAAAAAACAGAACTATGATAAGTTGCCGTTTTAATTATTAAAGATAATGAGATCATATTTCTGCTGCTTATACTATTTGAAAATATTGGATCTGTCTCCTCTAGTCAACATTCCCATAAGTGAAAGAAGCCCTGCCTCACTTCTTGCTTTGGGATTAGGCTATGAGCCACAATGGGATGGAGAACAATTTACAATTTTCCGTTGAAAATGAAATAAAAGTGTGATTCCCGTAAAACATATATAGAATAATTTAGCACTCAATTTAATCAAATTCGTGTGACCCATGCAAAATATTGCCAATTATCAACTGTTCTTCCAAAATGCATACTTGGAAATTGGGTGACTTACATTTTGCCTAAACATTACAAGCATCATAAATTTAAGTTCTGCAGAAACAGTACCATTTGTTACTCATCATATCCAAAATGGAGTCATATTTTAGTGTAAATGGCAAAGAATGTATCCCACCAACTTAGGAAAATGCATTGTTCTGACTTTCTGTGCGCAGAATTATAAGTGCTCTTTCATAAAATATCTTTTATCTTTAATCATTTTTTAAAAATATGTATTTATTTTTACTGGAAAGTCAGATATACAGAGCGGAGGAGAGACAGAGAGGAAGATCTTCCATCTAGTGATTCACTCCCCAAGCGGCCGCAACAGCTGGAGCTGTGCCGATCCGAAGGCAGGAGTCTGGGTCCTTTTCCGGGCCTCCCGTGCAGGTGCAGTGTCCGAAGGCTTTGGGCCGTCCTCAACTGCTTTCCTAGGACACAAGCAGGAAGTTGGATGGGAAGCAGGGCCGTAGGGATCAGAACCAGCCCCTATATGAGACCCTGGCGGGATCCTAGTGCCTTCAAGGTGGGGACTTTAGCCGCGAGGCTTTCGAGACTGGCCCAGCGTTACATTTTTGACCTTTCCAATGTCTATGTACAACTTCACATTCTAATAGATTAGTTTTAGAAAACAAAGTGGTTTTTTTTTCCAGATGTGTGTGTGTATGTGTGACTACGTATAAGAATATTTGGGTTAATTATGTTCACAGTCACAATGTTTCATTACTCCTTGTTCCCACTTCCTTCGCCACATAGAACTTTGTAATCCCTGTCTCAGAGTGGGTGGAGTCTCTTTTCTCACTCTCTGAATCTGTGCCACATTTCAGTCAACGCACTGCTGAGGAAGTGCTGCTACACCAGTTCCGAGCCCAGGCCACAAGACACCATGTGCCATAAAAGCTCTCTGGTTGGCTTGCTAGAGGTTGCCAAACACAATTGCTGTGCAAGTCGCAGCTGGCAGTCATCTGCCTGCCAGACCCTAGAGTGAACCCACCCAGATGAGACCAGGAGAACCCGGCCTAAGTCAGCAACCTTCTTTTAGGCTCGTAGCTGTGACAGTTTTCACTGTCTGTTAGGAAACAAATTTTGATACAATGTGCTATGACATATTAGGGTGACAGTAGATAACATTTAGGAAATAGTAAAAGATCTCTATAACCTACCACCAAAATACACACACCCCAAAAAAATCAGTAAAAGGATTTTGGTGTTATCACTTGGTTCAGCCATGTTAGATATTCCTAGCAGCGCTCCTGGATTCTTTGCAGCAAGCCGCTCGGGACCTGCATGTCACACTGTCACTCTGCTTCGGCACTCCCCGAAGCACCAGTACTCATGACACTCTCCAGCTTGGCAATTTTGACCACAAGAGATAGACTAAACATCTGCCAGGGAATTTCAGCTTCAGGAGCACACACTTACACACATCATATTGTTTTCATGCAAAGAGGTACTTAGCTCTCAAATGGAAAGCATGCGAAGGAGTTGGTTTAGGGAAGCCTAGCAAACACATGTATGTAATCCCCGTCTCTGAGCGGGTGGATTCTCTTTTCTCATACATATACATATGCATGTATGAAATGCTAATTTCATACATATTTTCAGTTCTGAAATACAGCAACTAGCCACCATGAATGCAGCTAATTAAACAGTGTTACTCCAAGGGTTCTCACCGTGTTTAGGATAATAGCTTTATTTTGGCACATGCCAATCCCTTTAAACACACGCTGGAGAGCTACTCCAAAAGCTATCTAATGCATAGAGCACACGTAGCAGATATACTTTATAACCTATTGCGAACTGGCAAGTCTTTTTTGGTTCTATTGCATTACAGAATCCAATGGATGATTATAAATATTAAAATATAAATTGCCTGAGATCTGATACTGCAAGAATTCTGAGACATGATACATTTTAATAAATGAATAAAGTAATACAAAAATTGAGGGAGAATGCACATTAACCTAGTAGTTAAGACACCATTTAAGATGCTTGCTTCTCATCTAGGCGCAAGAGTACCTGGGTTTAATACCCAGCTCCTCCACCCAGCTTCCCACTAACATGGACCGTGAGGAACAGAAGTGACAGCTCTGGTACCCACGACCATGCCTCTCACATCAGGTTGAATATCTGACTCCTGGGTTCAACCTGGTCGTGTCACAGGTTTTGTGGACGTTTTGGGAGTGGATCTGCAGCTTAGAAATCTATTATGCTTCTGTCCATGAGTCTGAAAAATAAATATTTTTAACTTTGAAAGATTGTTATATGTCATATGAGAAGAGATGTTTTTAAAAGTAGGCATAATAATTGTACTAGTAAAGCATAGAAAAGAATGCTTATTGGAAATGAAATATTCTGGGGGAGGGGGCACAGCGGGTGGGGCTGCCACCTATAACTCTCGCATTCCACATGGACACCAGCTCATTTCCAGGTTTTCCACTTCCAATCCTGCTCCCTGTTAACAGTCTGGGAAAAGCGTCAGAAGATAAACCCAAGTGTTTGGATCCCGACCACTCACATGTGAGACCTGGGCCTAAGGGAATGAACCAGGCAGCCTCTCTACTTCTCTCGCTCCATAGATAGCTCTAAAATTTCAAATCAATTAATCAATCTTCCTTTATAAAAAGAAAGAAAATATTACAAGATAACAGAAAGTAAGACATTATCTCTTCACATATAACCTAGGGGAATCCTGACCATCTACAAAACAATAATTCTCCTTGGACCATAATAAGAGACATGTTTGTCTTTTTCTGTGTAACACAGGCAACCTTCTCAACATACAGCCATCTATGCTGAATAGTTTCAAATTTAGAAAAAATCTGGAAAAAAATATATACAATTGACCAATCGTAGCTACTTCCATATTTGACATCTACTCTCAGAAAAATAATAAGCACTCAGAAGGTTATGAAAGTGACAAGAAAGGGATAATTATGAAAGCAATTGCCTTCTCTAAAAGTCTTAAGTTTTGTATCCCCAAGGTGAAGGGGATAATGATTCATTTAAATGACAAAAACTAAAATAAAAGTTAGCAGTGACCTGTGTAAAATGTCTCAGTGGCAGAAACTGGTCAATCAGTGTCTGAGTAGTGACTGAGTACTCCGAGGGTGAGAGGCCACTTTTAGCTTCTGTTCAGATTCATCTCCATGTGCTGTTTTCCTTAGCTACCATTCCCAACCCTAGCCATGATGTTTGGAAGTCTCCTAAGGAAGGGTGGAGTGAAACCCATGACTCCCGCTCTCTTGCCATTTTTAGCTGCCTGCAAGCTTTCCTGGCTGCCACAATTTATAGACTTGGGCTCAGTGGCCCTGCCAAATAACAAGCGTCTGGCTCATGAATCCTGAGGTGGACTCCCATTAAATGGAACGTGTCCACTCCACCATAGGAAAGCCACAAAGGGGCTCAAAATGTCAATGTGTGAAAAGTCAAGGTTAATGGAGTGCAGGATTTTTACAAGAGAACTACCACCCTGCAAGGACTAATTAAACCAAGCAAGGTCCAGATGGCAAGCATCTTTAAAGATGCCTATTACAGATTCAAATGTTTTGTGTGACACTGTTTTCCTAGAAAGTTTAACAGTAATGCTGATCTGCTTTTCGTGTGAGCCACAATTTGATTCCATCAGAGTTCCAGCCAATGGCCTGACTACGCACCATATACGTCCACACTAATGGTACTTTCATAACGTGAGTTATGAGTACAGAGTGGACGCTAGTAAAGTGCAAGTTATTGGTGACCAACCCAGGAAACCAGGAAAGGGAATGTGTCTCTTACTAATGAATCACGTTTTTTGTTTGTTTGTTTGCTTGTTTTTGGCACAGTCTCACTCTTGCATGTTGCCTGGACTTGACTTTAGGCAATTTAATCAGAAGATACTCGTTGTTGGAGCTCAACTAAAATCCCATTAAGTTCTACTTTCACAATTGCCTTCTTAGGGAGGACTCTTAAGATGATTCAAGGATTCGAAAGATAAGAAGGAAAATTAAGCACACCAAGAGAAGTGTCCACGTTGAACAAAGGCGAAGGATTCAAAGCTATTGAGGCTATGACCATCTTTGAATAAATTGTACTCAAATTTTCACTGCAAAGTATGGAAAGGTCAGATTGGCCACTATTCTCCTCTGTTGAGATGAATACGTTGATATTCCTCAGCCTAATATGTTGCCCATTGACACTGCACAAGATGATTCTGGAGATAGTATTGAAATATTCTATGTTCAAAACAGTTTAGCAAAGATCAAAGAAAATCCCAAGGCATCATGGTTGTGGCATAGTGAATTAAATTAATGCCTGGAATGCTCGCATCCCATATGGGAACCGGTTTGAGTCCCAAGTGCCCCATTTCTGATCCAGCTTCTTGTTCATGTGCTTGGGAAAGCAGTGGAATACTTGAACCATTACACCCACATAAAAGACCCCAAAGCTGGATTTTGGCTTTAGGTTGGATTTGGGCTGGCTGTTGCAGCTATTTTGGGAGTGAACTAGCAGATGCAAGATTTCTCTGTCACTTCGTCTTTCTCTCTGTAACTATGCCTTAAAAAATAAATAAGCTGAAGGTTCCATTAACAACAATTACGTTAGTAACAATCGGGATCAGGGAATAAGAGTAAAATTTAGTTTCACTTTCGGGTAACTGGAAATCTTGGAAGGATCTCAGGGTTCAATTGTGAGAAAGATACACTTCAAAAGTCATACTTCTTTTAAAAGTATTCTAGCAGAACACAGAGTCCAGCAAAAATAATATGCAATTCTGATAGAGGTGAGATTTATCCTGTAAGGAAGAAATGGATGGATGCTTCTTTTCATGATTCTCTAATATATATCTGCACTGGAACATATCTAGGAAAAGTAAAATACAATGAAAATGAGCAAAATTTAAAAAGGATTAAGGGAGACATGTCTTCATAATTTCTGGACTATTCCAGGGGTATACCAGTGAGTATAATACAAAGGTTAACATGTACACAGATGATTGTATTTGTGTGTGTGTGTGTGTGTGTGTGTATGTGAACACTTGCTGAAGAACAAAAGGAGACTTGGATAAGAATTGCCTTTAATGGATATGTACAGTAACAATTTCAGTTAATATTAGTGGGCACTTATTAAGTATTTCACAGAAATGATACAAATTTAGTCATCAAAAGAGTCTTATGCAGGAACCACTCACTCTACATTAAAACATTTATTCAAGTTTAATGTATATAACTAAATGCTACTGATTTTAATTGCAGAATCAATGCTTTTTTGCAAATTTTCTGTACCATGCAACATTTGATCCAATCTGGACCTGCAGATGTTTGCAGTTTCCAGCCACTACCTCCTAAGCTCCAGGAAACATGAATCTAATTTCCCTATATGTATTCTGAATATAACAATATCTTCTCACCCTTGTGCAGCTTACTAATATTTTATCTTCTATACATGAAATTATTCTAATTAGTACCCAGCATAAGGAATTGAACTCTGAACAATTATCAAAAGTAACAACAAAAGCATCAATAAGCCACTACTAGAAACAAAATGGCTTTAATATGATGGAGTTTCCTTGTAATTAGCTGGTGTTTTCCACATTCCCCCAAAATAAGCAAAGGGTGACAACAAGGAGTCCCAACAGAAGCAGGAGGATCCTATCACATTTTGGCTAGAGCCGAAAGAAACTTGTATGTAAATGGATGCTTTACTGTGCGCTGAGTCCTCACATGGACTACCTAGGTGAAGTTAAAGAAACGTAGCAAGTCTTGGATAAAAGGTGAAAGGCAGTTGTGTTTCAGAGACAGCCTAAGTAGTGAGAAAACTCTTTGGATTTTGCCCACCCTCAGAGAACAGGGCAGAAATTGACCACATGGAAATTGGCCATCAGAGACGTTTCATCTGGAAGGCAAACTTTCCAGGCTGATGATGGCTCAAAATGTCAACTGATTTAAAAACACTGTGATGTAATAGACACATTGCACTAAAATCTTCAGAAGAAAAAAATATACATTTACGGGTGTATTGATGTATTCCCAAACCTGTCAACCTGTCCTACTCACCAAAAGAAGAAGAAGAGGAAGCGTCAAAGATTTACATAAATAATTTGAAAAAGCATCCCTTATGGCTAGATTTGTTCCCATGTTTCTGATTCGCACTGAATTACTTGGAAAATTTCTATTGAGTCAATATTATTTTTCCCCGAATGACTCAGCCTCTTTCATTTGGCCAAGGTGCATTTCTAAATTCTGAAAAAAAAATACTTTAAAAATTTGATATGTATATGAATATTAGCCTCATGGATTATTACAAAGACGGGGCTCAGACACAAAAAGAGATGTGTTAAAAACTGCCTTACATATGAACTCTCCATTAACAGTTCCTAATCGAATCTGTGAAGTAGAAATCAGATATCTGAGTAGACATTCAAGATAAAAAAAAAATTGACAAGAATAAAAGAAACGGTGACTCTTCTGAAAAATTTTAAAATCGAGTCTAATTATACAAATCACAAAAGGGAACTCATTGTCTCAGAAGATGTTTGTGGCCATGTGGAGTTTCTAGTGTGTTTGCTTTATCCTGTGTCATCCTTGAAAATTGTAGTGAATATAATAAGCTGTGTGTCTATTTTGCAAGGCCGTGCGTAAAAGAGGGCTACCCAGTTCTGGCAAGTGTCCTCTCGGTTTTTGAAAATTTCCCTCATCACTCCTCTCTCTTAATGCCTAGCGTTGCAGTATCTTTTCCACACATGTGTGATTGTTCTATTCTTATACAGAATCTACCAGGTTGCAAAGTGATTTCCATGTTAACCCTGCCCCACAATTGTTTTATGTTTATATAAATAATTAATACAACTAAGACATGAGAATTAGGAGTGCTGACAGTCATGAAATAAGTGTCACTGACATGAAGAATGCAAAGAACCTAAACATAGGGCGAAAAATTGGTGGCTATGCTTTATACTTCATGTCGATTTGTTCTGTGCTTCTATAATCTGTAGTTATGTTTTCAATGTGCATGCTTCTAGTGTAGTCTCTGATATCAATCTTCCAATGCGCCAAACAGGGCCACATCGCACTTCTGGTTAAGTTAGCCCAGGTAGCTGAGACATTTCTTTCAGTAACCAGTTGACCTCTTTTTCATAGCAGTGGATCAGAATGGTTAGATCTGTACATCCTGAATCAACTGCCTGAGGTGCGTCATTAGCTTGGTCTAGTAACCCAGGTTCTCCTCTCACTTCCTTTGCTATCTGACACGGGAGCACAGAATACATGGTTCTGCCTCCTTTGATTTCCCTGACAGTGATCATTCAGCTCGGTGTCACAGCTCACCTCCCCCACATCCTTTGGGGTCGTCTTTAATTTACTAAGCACTTCGTCATCCTTTTCTTGCGTTTCAAGGACAAGGGAACAAGGATATCACGAGATATGCACCTGTAGCTTGTGGTACTCAACAAGCAAAACAGGAGATTTAAAATAAGCACTTTATTATAGTCAAGTTGGACCAAGTCCAAGGAGGTGTCTAAAAACGTGTCTGCAGAAAAATGAGTTCTTGGGGCTTTTTAATGGTTATGACATGCCAACGGTACAATAAGAGGTGAAGCTTTTTTAGAAAAAAAGTGTGAATACCACAGTGTGCTCTTGTTCTCAACTTCCCTGTTCAGTGGCTTTTGTTAGGTGTGTGCAGTAGACATGCGCACTAACAGAAGACAGGAATAATCCAATCTTTTCATGTGTTTATATAAGACTCCAAGGATTAAGGTCACGCAAGTAAATTCTTTTCATCACCTACCATAATCAATCAAGTCAGTCTGGGATAATTGAAAGAAGGAAGAGTTAAAAATTATAGTTCATTTGACCTATTTGTCTTCACTGCCTGCTAGTTGCGTTAAAAATTTTTCATGTGTTTTTCTGATTTCCTTTCAATTTTCACAGGACCAATTTTTTGTTTCAATACAATATTAGATCAGACAATATTGCATTAGAAAATTTGTCCTTTTTCGAAGAATTCTTGCATGAAAAGATTCAGACAAGCTTTTTTGAGCAAGTGTTGTGAGATTACAGCTATCCTTACAATTTGGCATAGGTTAAGAGTTAGAAATCATAAAATTCATTATACTCTTATTGAACACAAAGATTAGAGATTAATCTCACTATTTAAGTCTTCATGTACCACATCCTGAATCAAAATTTTGTGCAAAAAGGGTCAGAGTCTCCGAGTGAATCCCATATTATTAGTGCTTAATATCTACAGGTTATCATTGTCTCCAAGAAAACGAGCAATATTCCACTCATGGAGAAAGAGTAGTTTCATTTTAAACCTGACTACTGATGTCCACAGTAAGTCTGCTCACTGAAAGAAAGTGTTTATTGATTCAACCTTTCCATAACCCGCTGCTAAAGTAAACATGTCTGAGACAACGAAGCAAAACATCAGATTTCACTCAAATACCATGTGGCCCTCTTTACATTAAGAAAAAATTTAAACTTGGCATAGGCTGTTACTCCAGCCAAAATCCCAATTGTACCGAAGTTTTGCCTTTTATGTGACATTTTCATTTACTACACAGTTTTCACTCTTTTCCCCATGAGAAGCAATCTTTGGTGTCTTATATGTTTCTGTTACTTTATTACTGGTTGCTAAGATCTTAGCACTGTGTTCAATACAATACACTGTAATGCCATCGTTTTAATCTCATTTTGAGTTGATATAAGGTTCTTCTTTGAGAAGATAAGGGAATTCATTTGCAGAATGTCAACATCTTTGAAACATTTCAGGTTGTTGATACATTGACACGGTGTTGCATCTATCACAACTTAAAGCCTAATGCAAAATAAAAATCATAGAGTTACAATCTCAGATGATCCCAATCTTTGCTGAACCTCAATTTTCCCCTATGTGGAGAAATGAGTGAAATACACTCATATTCTACAGTATCACTGAGACAGAAATTAAATGTAAGTACATGTAAGAGATAACGTATACATATGTTTACACTTGCATGTCACTTGTTCATTCTTTAAAAGATTTTGTTTTTGTTATTTTTAGAAAGGCAGAGTCACAGAGAAGAGAGACAAAGATCTTCCATTAACTGGTTCACTCCTCAAGTGGCCGCAATGGCTAGAGCTGAGCTGATCTGAAGCCAGGAACCAAGAGCTTCTTCTGGGTCTCCCACGCAGGTGCAAGGTCCCCAGGCTTTGGGCTGTCCTCAGCTGCTTTCCCAGGCTACAAGTCTAAGAAGGGAGCTGGAAGGGGAGCAGCCAGGATACGAACCGGTGCCCAGGTGCATGCAAGGCAAGGACTTTACCCACTAGGCTACCATGCCAGCCCCGTTTACTCATGTAGTACTTGTTGGTCATCTATCTCTACATGCTGAAAATAACACAAATTCTCTAATGGATATGGTGCCAACTCTCAGGAGAAATATGAAATGATGTTATCATGTTGGCTATATCTGAAATATTAATCAGAAAAAACTGAGTAATTGATTTTTAATCTTAGTTGAAAGGTAGTCGGAAGGGAGCAAAAACCTATTGGGAGTAGAAGGAAAGAAAGGGGTGCGTGAGTAGGGAGGGTAGATATCCTATCTGTTGATGCATTCTCCAAGTTGCTGCAGTGATCTGGAATGCCAGAAACAGAAGTCATGGCCTTCACCCAGATCCCTGAGGTGGGTGGTGGGTCCTCGATTATGCGGCTTCCAAGGTTCATATTAGCAGGAAGCTGGAACCAGGCTCCAGAGCCAGCACTAAACTCAAGCACTCCCATATGGGACAAGGTCCTAACTGCCAGACCAAATGGTAGTTATCACTGTTACTTTTAAATATCACATGCCTTAGTTATAAAGAAGTAATTATAAAATAAGCCATGATGCACCTGTTGCATAGTATTTCAGATTCTGCTTGTTGTTGTTGTTGTTGTTTCCCTCAAAGGTCACGTATCACTTTCTGTTTCTTAGGATGGATTTCAGCATAAACATTCTAAATATGCATGTTGTGAGCAATTTCAAATTTGTTGGATTGTTCTTCCAGGCATATTAGAGAGCTGCTGTGTCGGTGGTAGATCAGTTTGGCAGTAACCTGCACACTTCTTATGAGGATATCAAATACATATATCCAGATCTGAAACTTGGAGACATCTACTACATGTCCACCTTGGGGTGAAGACAGATGATTTTGTATTCTTCTGATGCTCTAGGTGAAATCCAGAAGAGATATGGTGTACAAAGACATAACCTAGAGATACCAGCAAGATTTAAACGCTTTGTTAGCTTTGTAACATCTCGGGACAATTTTTCAAGGGATTATGAGAAATCAAGTCTAATAGATCATGTGAATGAGATATAATGAGGAGTTTATTCAATTTGATGTCCCTGTCTAGTAGCCCATTCAGAGAATTTTCTCCTAAAGGAAGTGAACCACAGTACCAATCAGAATCCAAAGGCAAGAAAATCCTACGACAACATCCACACCACCTGTTGTTTTTCTTGATGAAATAATGCTAGGAGCACAGAGACACCCAGTTCATTTATTCTGCAGTAATACGGCTTTGGGCTGTGTTCAAGCACATATTTGCAGAAGAACAACTTGTTGTTTCGCCATGAAGATGTCTTCAGGCTCGCAGAATGAGCAGTTGGCTCCATGGTGGTTGGGGGTAGGGGGAAAGAAAGTGATTATATAGTACGCAAGATCTTCACGTGGAGGGAGATCAACTCAGCTTATAATAAATCACTGTTGACACCCTCTCTAAAGACTTCATACTCTCCCGTGTCAGGGGAATGCGTTTTTAGCAAGCCAAGAAGGAAACTTCACAAATATTGGCCTTCACTTGCATGTGTAAACTTCATAGGAAATGTTCTGAAGGATTTTTCCCATAAGGTCTCAAGAAACTCCATAGGGAATAGCAGCCCAACTAAAATAAGCAAAAATTGATTAATCATTTATTGTCATATTTTACAACTGGGACCATGGAAAATATGTAACAGCAGGAAGCTCTGTCTTCACCTCTTTCATTTTTAACTTATTTGTATTGGTCTTTCACCATCAAAACTCAACCAAGCAATAAGATTAAGGGCAGCAATCTCTCCTTCCATGGGTTCAAGAGGCAAGATAACTTTTTCTGTCACGATTTTGAAGTCAAACATCACTGGGCTACTAACTTTGATGAAGTAGTTACCCTTTTTTTAGGATGCAATTGCTACTATATGTATTGGCTCTTTTGGTACCCAAAAAGAAAACTTCAGAAAGATAATGAAACATTTTCTGTAACATCTTCTGCCAGGTAAAGGGGGCTTTTAGTCTGGGAGTAACTCAAAGCTCATTGGGCACACTGGCTAGTCTAGTACTTCAGGCGTTCCTGTTCCACTATCAGAGAGCCTTGGACTGCGAACTCAGACTCAAGCAACAGGACTGGTGAAAGTTTTGAAGGACGGATGAAAGTCAGATGAAAAATATATCCCAGCATATCCTACCCTGATTGTAACCTTCAGGGAACACTGCTCTTATCTAAAGAAACTCTTCATAAAACAGCTTTCTCGTTTTCCGTAATAACTCCTGTCACTTTCTCCCATAACTCCGAAGTGCTGCATTGTCCCCTGACGGCATCCGTAAAATCCAGCTATCTGCATGCAATCAGTTCTTCAAAAATGCTCCTGAGATTCCACCTCCCCCCTTGTTGGGCATCTCTCTTTTCAATAGATGACAGAATGATGAGCCCAGGAAACTACCTGTATCTGAGAATGTTCATGGAATCTGTTTATTAAGTGGATTTCCATGGTTCCACATACAGCTACTATACTGATTTCTCTGCTCAAATATTACAGAAGAAGGCATGCGGAATGTCCTTGTTAAAAAAAAGATAGCTTTTTTTTATTCCTTTGAAGGGGCAAGAAATAATTCACTCATAATGAAATATTAATTAATATATATTAACAAGACATAAATGCTGACTTCAGAGAAGTAAAATTTACTTCAGTGAGTAAGGTAATAAGGTATAATTAGGGTGGTTAGAAACTAGTCTTATTATTTGAGTAAATTTTCCTATTTTTCTTAATGTGATAATAATTTTTAAAATATATCAGGACTTTAACATCTTCACATAAACTTTATTTTGGATTAACTAAGTTATGTGATTGTACTCATGGCATGTATATAAATTCCGCAGTTAATTTACATTTCTTTATACAAATGCAAGCAACCTATATCGTTAAAATCTGATTTATTTTTTAATAAGCAAATAAGCAAACAAATAATAGGTTCATAGAAAGAGAATCCAATGGTAAGTAATAAATACTCCCAGTTAGCAGTCTGTAGGACCTGTGTGGCTCATTGAGTACTAATTATTGTTTTCTCTTTCAACACGCTGTGGCATTTTGGTGGACTATTTTGACATCAGAGCATTCCTTAGTCAATAGACTCCTATTAATACAGCAGGTTATTTTTAGCTTAGGCTTTAGCTTTTGAAAACCACATTGCTTAAAATGTCTCCTTACAGGGGGAAAAAAAAGCTGCATTTAAGGATAGCCTCATTTCTAGATATCTACTCAAACCATTTGGCCCATGAAATGAGTACTTGACACATTTAAAGTTGGATAGATATTTAACTTTATAGCATAATGAGTGGATAGTGTAAAACAGATTTGATCTACTGGGAGTATTTCCTTACCCCTTTTGGAAGATCTGAGGAAAACTGGAAAGAGCAAAACATGTGACAGAGGTATTTTATGCAATGTTGGATTAACAGATTGTGAATGCATGACGGACATCAAGCTCCAAATAAGCAAGCAAAAGAGAAGGTGTGGCCACAGGTTCGTGACAGGCTGTCAGCTGCATCTCCTTGTGATTCTTGCAGCGTCGGTGAATTGGTGCTATTTGTGTTTTTTCTCTGCAAAATAATCTACCCAACACTCACTGTAACAAGTCACATCATTCTCCCACAAACTCCACAGGAGTAATGAACCACCTTTGCCCTTGATCATTTATTTCCTCCTGAAGACCACGATGAATTGAATCACTTTCCCTGCTCTCCAGATTAGAATAGTGAAACAGGAAATCAACAGGCTCATTGTAACATATTAGTATTTTAAGACATATGATAGGAAAAATACCAATACTTGCAGTGGAGGAGGGTGGGTATTCAATTATGGCAAGATGTAGAATTAATAGGAAGGCCATTAGTCACCAATTGTTGCTATGTTGCTTCCACTCCCTATGTTTTTAAGAGTTAAATTTGCAGTTGCCTCCTGGGTACTTCACAAAACTGCAGGTTGCTACCCAGTTCGTGTCAATGATGCTTAGCAGTTCTGAGGAGTATACAGCAGAGGCAGGGATTTGCCCTAGTGTTTCGGACACTAGTTGATGTGCCTGCATCTCATTTCCAAATGCCAAAGTTTGGTACCCAACTCTCAGCCTAAACCCCAGCTTGCTGATCATGAAGTAACTGAGAGGCAACAATGATGGCTGAAGTAAATGAACTCAGGTCATCAATGTAAGAGCCCTGCACTGAGTTTTTGTCTCACATTTTTAGCTTGGGTCAACCCCTACTGTTAGAGATATTTGGTGAGTAATTTAGCGGTCAGATGCTCTCTCTTTCTGTCTTGCTGCCTCGTGAATAAAGAAATTGTAAAGTTTAACACCTGAAAACAAATAAATATGGAACAAATGGAAATGTTTGCACAATGTGTTTCATATACTTCCCTCAAAGGAGAGGCTTCAAATTCCTCCCTGAACTGTGACTTCTTTTTGCTTCATACCAGATCTTCTCAAAGTGTGATAATAGAGTCTCATTAGCCAAGACTCCATCCAGGAAAAATGCACACATAAAATGAAAGAATAAACAAAAATGTAGCAAATCTGCTTACTGCTTAATTTCACGTTCAGAAACTTTATGACTCTAACCTGTGAATTTCTGGGGGGAGGGTGGGTCGGTGGATCTAGTAAGCTGTTGTTGAATAACTCATTGAAGCTTTTTTTTTTTCCTTCTTCCAGAAACTCTCACCTCTATAATAAACACAGCTTTTGGTAATTATAATAAAGTGTTTGTTCAGACTCACGAAGTTTGGAAGAAAATGAAATAGATTGATGGGAAAAAGCATTAAAGTTAGGTATAATTATACCTATTAATAATAGCTGATATGTTGATGACTATATAATGAGAGAACTATAATAAACAGCAATAATTCATGCTTCAATGTCTTGGCCATTTGTGTAGTAAACAATTGCATAAATTCACATACGAGGGATTTTCCAGTCTCACAGCACCAATAAATAATTTTTAGACAATTACCTTTGATCATCTTCAAAATTGTAGTATTATATTTAAAATTTAAATTGCGTGACACTTCAAAAATTACTTATTCTGGAAGCAATTGAAAATGTTTACAAAAATGAATTAAAAGTTCCAAAATAAACCTAATCTTTTAGCAGTTTTTCATGAAGGTTTTAAAATATCCTGATATGGGCTTGCTTATTTTATAGGAAAGAGAATGAATATTTTTGGAACTCTAAGTGATTTGCATGCATTCAGTTGTTTTTTTATATATAAATGTTTATCATTTGAAAGTTTGCAATACAGAGAGAATGAGCTTTTCTGCTGGTTCACACCCTGCATAGCCACGATGGCTTGGCTAGTCTATAGTCTGGAACCCGGAGATTCCTATGGATTTCTCATACAGGTTCAGGGGCTCCAACATCTACCTTATCTGTTTTTGCTTCCATCAGGGCCATAAACCTCTGAGCCACAGTGCCAGCCACTTCTTTCCGTTTGTTTTAGGAGGATTAGAACCCAATTCACTAATTTGTGACCAAAAGCTGATTTCAACCTGTATCTTCTATGTAAAATGTTAGCAAATGGCACTGACAAGTGATAAGTTTGGTCACACTCTTTTCAATAGCAAAAGGTTAAAATATTCAGATGAGTATTATCATTTACTATCATGAGTAAAACTTTGTTGTTGAAAGATAAAGTCCCCGTATCACAGCCGTGTGTAAAGTTATAAAGGACACTTAGGAGCTTCACAGAACTTCCGTGAAAGAAGAGCTTGTTGCCCCCAAAGTTTGAACATTCTTGGTTTCTCCTGGAGCTTTCAGCTTGTTCTTGGAGCCACATTGACCTGAATGGAAAAGAAAAAAATATATATGTCCCTGCGCATATTTACTAGAATATTCCCCCATCTTCTGAACTAACTGAAAACAGTAACAAAAAAGCATATGATTGACTACAGTCTCTCAGTTCTCAATCTATGTCACGCTATTGTCACCTGCCAGAAGGTAACTAAAAACCTGAAGAAGTGTTAGGACTATGGACTTTTTGGAAATGATTGTCCTCATTTTGTAGCAATAATGAGCCAGTCAATGAACAATACCATGTCTTCATTTAAAAAGTTGACATATTTTCACAATAGATTTTTACACTATTTTAAAAATGACACTAATTTTAATTTTAAAATGACACGTCCAAAATATCAGCAATGTGGATTACCGTGATTTTGGCCATTGATTAAATTTTGCTGTTAAGGAGATTGTCTTTTGGCCTGTTGGTTCTGACTCTAACCTTCCATTCCTTTAGGAGATGTTTCCACCATGTGTAGCTGCCTTCCAAAGCCCATGCTCCTTTCAATTACTGATCCATATGGGAAGAGCTGGATCCTGTGATTCCAATTAGATGCAGCACTGCATGATCATTGACACTTCAGATCTCCTATGAGTTGAAATGAAACTAATTTGGGACCTTCTCCCTCTGTCTACTGCTATCTCCTCTATATCTGAAACACATCAATCGCAAGCTATTTCTTATTGTTTTAAGATGTGTTTTATTTGCTTGAACGGCACAGTGGTAAAGAGAGAGGGAGAGACAGAAAAAAGAAAGAAGGGGACCTTCGATCTGCTCGTTCACTCCCCAGAGGACCACACCGCTCATGGCAGCCCTAACTCAAAGCCAGGACCCAGGATCTTCATTTGCTTTCTCTATGTGTTAGGCAGAGGCTTAGGCCATCTTCCTCTGCTTTTCCAGGAGCATTAACAGAGAGCTGGAAAGTGGAGCAGCCAGAACTCGAAGTGACACTCCAGCCAGGGTAGGATGCTGCAACTGCAGGCTATGCCTTAACCATTGTGCCACACTTCTAGCCCATCACAGGCATTTCTTTTTTTCTTTATTTTTTAAAGATCTATTTGTTTTTATTGCAAAGTCACATATATAGAGAGAGGAGGAGAGACAGAGAGGAAGATCTTCCACCCGATGATTCACTCCCCAAGTGACTGCTATGGTTGGAGCTGTGCTAATCTGAAGCCAGGAGCCAGGAGCCTACTCCGGGTCTCCTACATGGGTACAGAATCCCAAGGTCTTTTGCCATCCATGACTGCTTTCCCAGGCCACAAGCAGGGAGCTGGATGGGAAGTGGGGCTGCCAGGATTAGAACCGGCGTTCTTATGGGCTCCAACTTCGTTCAAGGCCAGGACTTTAGCCACTAGGCTACTGTGCTGGGTCCCAGGCACTTCTTAAAAAACAAAAAAGCTTTTTGCACACTAAATTCTTTTTTGAGGATGCTTCTCAGGAAATTCTACTATATGATTACTATACAACTAAGTTTGCTAGTATTTATTGAGCATATAGCAAGTTCAATGAACATTTATATATAACTCTAATTTTACTCCAAAATGAAAAAGTAGAACAAGCAATAGCAGTTATAAAATAAACTAGACATAATACAACTTTAAAGGAAAAAAATCAGCATTCATACTGAGCTTGTATACTATGTTGTAAGAAAGGTTGAAATTAAGCATCCTTTCCTCATATGGGCTTAAATAGTCTAAAGATATTTAACCCCAAGGTGAAGCCATGTATTCATGGTTCAAAACCCCTTCTCTAAGAAGATAGGGTAGGACTTAGTACATTTGGGGCTTTTAATTCAAAGTATTCTGAAATTCTCTCTATAGACACTCTTTCAGCAAGATAATGTGAAGTTGTGAAATTGCTTAAAATAAAATTCAGTAACAGTGTATGGCCCAGACTTGGAAAGAACTGAAGGTAGCCAGTGATGAGCTCAAATCTATTCAAGCATTAGAAAAACCCAAGCAGAGCTCAATTTTGTGAATTAAGGTAATTAGCAACTTAGCTACCACCTGGCTTTCCTGGAGGCGCCTAGTGCAATATCAAAACAAACTAGCTTAAACGATCATTTATTGAGCATTTTTATGTGTCTGGCATGGTACTAAGGGTAACACATTCAATGGTCATTCATCAGCCCTGCCCTTGAGCATTCAGTGTCAATTGAGAAGTTTTCTACAAAATGCGGGCATTAAATTATTATCATGGAAAGCAATTTTCTTAAGTGGGAGGCAAAATGTTCACTTGTTAAAGATTTGCGGTATGTATATGAATCACATTTCTTATTATGGCTTGTTAGTTCATTTTTGGTGGTGGCCATGCAGACTGTGTTTAATTCAAATATATTACATGGAGTTATGGAAGATGAGAAGGTCACCATTACTCACAGAACTACAAAAAAGACAAAAAAGACTTCCACCAGATCTCTCTAGGCAATCCTTGTAAGTCAACTGATGCAAATTGGTACAACTTCCAGCTGCAGAGTAGCAATGGTGCGAGAGTTTATCAATATAACCTGGAAGGAAATCCCGGGTCATTTGGATAGGTCTTTAAGTACACAAGCATGTAAAAGAGCCATTTGGAAATGAGCCATCATCGGCATAACAACAAGACCCTAAGATACCTTGTTTACTACTTTATGCAGCTATTGGTTTCTACTTTGCAGATTGTCTTACCTATTACTCCTGTCTTAAACTAACTTTTTTCGTACTCTTCAGATGTTTATCAAGCAGCTGCCTTAGAGAAACATCAGGGAGTGTCTCCATGAAGCTAATGGTTCTATGACATAGTCACCACCGAGCTTTCAGATTGTCCATACCAAACTACAGTTTATGATGTGCATGTCTTTGCACAAACATGCTTTATATGCCAGGGGATTTTGAAATGATGGCCAGCTGGCACAGGCTCTGTTTACCACATCGCCTTGACTTCATGAGTTGGGGCACATTCTATTTGGTTTGTGCAAGCCAAGGTCATTATTGCATAAAGCAGGAGCCCACAAATTGCCATCTCTTAGGTGACCTGATAGTCACTATTCACAGTAAGGTCTGATTGAGAATTACCCCTGGTTTCCTTGGGACGTGGCAAAGCAAACTTACTCAGAGTTCCTTGGTTGAATCCAGAAAAGAAGTCGGCTACTAAAATGAGTCACTGTTGAGAAAAAGCCTTGTCGGCAGCTGTCTTTAGAGGCATGTGCTCTTCTAAAGTTACACATTTAGTTTGATATATTAATGTGGCTAGTGGTTGCCTGGAGTTGGATGACGAAGCTCTTTGTCACTGATTATATCATCTTAGACACCCTGCTTCACTCACATCTTCCACGATCACAGTCACAGCTTTCACCAAGTAAAGATGGTACAGCTTTAGCATGCCACCTTCGCATTCCTTGTTAGGCCATGCTCCAACTAGAGAGCCTTACTCTTTCTGAAAATATATCCTTAGAAAATTCAATAGAATTGCGTGTGGCTTGAATATTGTCACTTTGGAGTCTAAAGAGAGAGAAGTGATAGGACATGCAGCAGGAGAATCTCTAAACAAACGTCGTGAGTTACGGTTTACCCCTGTGCACTCAACAGCTTTCTAAAATACATAGTGATGTCAGACTAAGGTCTCCTGATGGAAATGAGACTAAGTGATTTGTCTGCAGTGAGATGGTGCAGGTGCCACACAAGACAAAAACATGAACTCACTGAAGAACTGGAAGGACAATCAAGGTGGGAAACTTGCCCATCAGAAGAACCTTGTACAAGAGTCTTTATTGCTTATCAGAGGTGCCAAACATCATAACTATCGGATATTTGTAGGGAGAAGGTCATTGACTGGTTTTTGGGGGGTTAGGAAGGTTAATCTGTTATATTTCTGGTTCACTGAAAGGACATAAAGAAAAATGCTTTGAGGGTTAAAGATGTTAGCCAATGAATGTCACAAAATTATTAATGAAAAGCATTGCAGCTACATAGTCAGGCATGCAGGAGTGATGAGAAGAAGGACACATGGTGAGAGAAGCAGATAGAGAAATGAGAGGGAGGCATTTTCACCGCCTGCTCTGAGCAAACTCTAGAGAAAACGCCGAAAACGTGACTGACAGGAGAAAGCAAGAACAGGGATACACTGCAAAATGCTAACTTAAAACCACAAAGTTCTAAGAACATGGTGGAACATGAAAATAGAGACAAAGAACAACAGCACCAGATAAAAAAATATATATATATATCAATAATCACATTCAGTATCAGTGATCTAAACTCAAGAATGAGAAGGTAAAGATTTCATAGTGAATCAAAAATTTTTAAAAATGAACCAATTCTGTCCTTATTGAGGAACCCCATCTTAAGGTAAGGACACAAATAGATTAAGGAGAACAACAATGAGGAAAGGTCTTCCTAAGTTTTATGTGTCCTTTTCTGTAAAGCACATACGATTTTTCCTCTCAAATGTAGAACACATTTCAAACATTTCAATGTGAGATGTAAGGTCCTTGATATGTGGCCCAAGCCACCGCAGGCAGGATTTCCAACTCCACCTGCTAATTATCTTTTTTTATGAATTGTATTTACTTTTGATGATAGTTGATTAGGGTGATAAGGGTCAAGGGCTCCAGGAAGGTGGGTGAGATCACCATTTACACATTCTCTTCTTTTCCTTTCCTGTATCTGGGGGAAGGTTGGGGGGTGGCAGGGACAAGCACAGATGCCACATCCAGCCTCCCAAACACCTCTGCATGCTGGGATGGAGGACAGTCACCCAGTACCACTCCAGGGTCCCTGATGTGGGGTATGCTCTGAGAGTTCTGCTCAAGAGGTTTGGATAGTTCAACAGTTCAGAATTATTGCCAATCTCTCCACTCCGAGCACGATGAAATCACTCGCGAATCCACTGGTTGTCATTTTCTTTTCTTTTCTTTTTAAGTTGCATTTTTTATTTGAAAGGCAGTTATATAGAGGCAAGACAGAAGGAGAGATGTGTTCCATCTGTTGGTTCAATTGCTATATGATTATAATGACTGGAGCTGAACCTACTCAAAGCCAAGATGGTTTCTTCTGGATCTCCCACATGGATACAAAAAGCGAAGGCTTTGGACCTTCCACCACTGCTCTTGCAGCCCATAAACTGGATTAAAAGTGGAGTAGTGGTGCCCATATGGGTTGCTGCCTCTGCAGGCAAAGAATTTGTCTGTTGAGCCATTATGCTGGCCCCTGAACTTATCATTTTCCTCATTATTTTGTAAGGTGACCTTCTCTCCTAGTTTGTCTCTGAGTTAAGTTTATGGAACGTAGGATTGTCATGCAGCGATTTCAATAACAAAACAGCGAATATTCTAGGCAAACTGAGGTGAATGAACCCTGTACTACCCAAGCAACCTCACCTTCTTTTTCCTGGAAGGTAGTCTGTCCCCTTTTTTCACTTACCAAGACAGCTGTTTCCTATTAGACTCAACTGAAGTTGTACCTATTCAGTAAAGCTTCTGTCTGACTGCTTGTCTTCACTCTTTTCAGTAGAAATTCTTGTTTATTATTTTAACAAAGATTATTATCTCTTAAAATGTACCTGTCATCCACACATATAAATGTATTTTTCTCTTTGGCGGAATGTATCCTTCAAAATCAGGAACTGTAAATCTCATTGTAAAAGAATATGTCCAAGTGTCTAGTACAGTGTTTGAAATGTCGTGAACACTTCGCAGCTTTGTTCATACTGATGTACGTTTGCTATCATTTGAAAACTGGCTATCCTGCATGAATAAGTAATTATCCGGTAGTCTGCTTAAAGAGGTGGGACTAAAACATCGAGATCTGTGCTTTTAGCAGGCTTAACACGGGGGATTATTTCAGTGTAAGGCTAAAGAAGCAGAAAGGATATGGACGTTGAGTGAGATGCTGCATTTCAGTAAACACCCAATATCCCTTCTCCTGTCCCATTCTGAGCATGGTGGTGCCATTAAATGTCCTCCAGGGTAAATTTTAAGCTGACGCCTAAACAATGGCAAAGTGTGTAATAAAAGGAAGGAAAATATGATGAAACATCTTGATAGCTTATAATGCAACACGTTCTAGTATTTGGCAGTGCGCTAATGACTTACTAAAGCTTTCACTTTTCATCTAGCTATTTTGGTACCATGTAGAGCCAGTCCAATAACTGGAACGGCAGGAAAATTGCCACAGTAATGCTGAATTTTACTGGCTTAGCAATGAGGGGAAACTCACATATTTCTTGCCAGAAAAATAACTGGCTTTAGTCGGTGCTATTAGTCTCACGCTTTTTAGGAGCACTTAATTTAAAACAAGATTGTGGGCTTAACTCCTACCCTAATGTTTGAGATTGCTGTAATAAGCAAATGCTCAAAAGTGTTCTTTATCCAACTGTGTGGGTACATTTCTTGTTTGAGCTCCATCCATAACAAAAAAGATTTTCTATTTGGTGAGTAGCGATCTGTGCTTTAGCACAAGCAAACACATCAAGACGCATGCGGGCTTAGAGCACAGAAACTTCTGGGCAGTAAGGTTTAACGTGACAAAATAATCACTATGGAAGAACAACTTACAAATCACACTAGCCACTGGATTGAAGCTTGGTTTCCCAACTGGCTTGTAATGGAAGAGCTGAAACAATATGAGGGATTGTTAATAGAGGTGTAGAGTTACTGTCTTACGCCAATACTTTTAACATTAATTCTGGTCTGTTGCTATAGAGCGAGTATCACATCAACAATTGAAGGATCATGGGATTAGTCCCTTTCTTACGCAGAGCATCTTAAAAGACTATTATGTTTCACTGAGTATAAACCTTCAGCAATGAAGTTCTTACTGTAGGTTTTGGTCTACGTTTCATATCTTCCAAGACATGGTTTACTTCAATAAGAGAGTATTGGAAAAACAGAAGAGAAAAATACTTTTCCAAGGAAGTGAAATCACACTCACCTATTTTTTGTGTGTGTGTGCAAATCCTGCCATAGCTCCCTTCATCTGTGCGAAACCTGAGATTTTAGAGACAAGATGCTAGATAATGTACACAAGTCCTACTTCTTCTGTTACTAATTTTCTTGCTAATGGCAAAATCTGTGAGGATAAAATGGCCTATTTAGTGCTGTTTTTTTGTTTTGTTTTGTTATGTTTACAATACCTGCAGTCTCCTGAGGTAGAACTGTATTATCATCACCCTTGCCTTGCTGATAAAGGAAATTACGCACAAAATAGTATTTACCAACCATTATTTAAAGATAGTTGTTTCTCAAAGCCCCCTACTACTAATGCTCTACAACGATTACTGCCAACCGCTAACACAATGTCTCAACATTCATGTTGTCTTAACCATTTCACAAATGGGGAGCCTGAGCCATCACTTTGAGTGATGTACCAGCTACATGAAAAGTTCTCAGGGTGCCTGGGAGTCGTTCTGGTGTGACTCTAGATTCTCATCCATACAATTAAGAGTTATACAGTCAGAAAAAGCTGTTGATTAAAATTTTGGGAATGTCTCAGTGCGCATGTATCTGACTGATTGTATTACCCCGCCTCCAGATGCACAGCTCTTGATAATAGCTACAATGAGTTAGCTCCCTTTATTGCAGAGAAAGACCATTTGGGGAAGGTCAGCTCATAACACTCCTAGACACAGTGGTAAATGGAGTTCCTGATAGTCACTGCATCATTAGACAAAAAAATAATGTGAGAATCTAATACAATATACTCCAAATTTGTAAAAACAATGAATCAAAAGTATCACTTCCCTGACACAGAGGAAAACACTAGTGTCAGAATTCTAAAAACAGATCCCTTCTTCTGAACTAGTACTTCACAAAATCAATGAGCGACTGTTATCTTACATTTTAATGAAACAGTACGTGCATCTTAAATAAACATTACATGTGGAGCTGCTGGTGGGATGTAGCGAGTCAAGAAACTGCCTGAGACACCAGCATCCTAAATTTGCAGTCAGTTTGAGTTTATGCTGGTCCACTTGCATCCAGCTCCCTGCTGATACTCTGGTGAAAGAAGCAAAACATGACCCAGTGTTTGGGTCCCTGCCGTGCATGTGGGAGACCTAGATAAAGCTCCTGACTCCTGACCTCAGCCCTGGTCTCTGTGGCCATCTGGAGAGTGACCCAGCAGATACGTAACTCAATATTCAAACATTTAAGCAAGTGAATAAAAAAAAAACAAATCACACATAAAAACTACAAATATCATCAATTAAGAAAAAGAAAATTGGGAAACAAAACTGTCACAGCAGAGAAGAGCAGATAATCGAAAAGATGTGCTTCTTATTCTGGCTCATTTTCTGGCTCTATTCATTTTGAACTGTGGGCATTACTTTGGTTGACATTCCATCCACCTTCTTTTTCTCATCTGTGAAATATGGATTACCATCATAACTACACCATTGTCCTGTTATAAAGATTGCATTGGCTAGTTTATTTCAAATACTAAGAGTTGAACTGGCCGAAAGAAATAAGTAGGATTATAATGTGAAAGACTTCTGTCCTTAATATTGTGTACTTTATTTTGTCCCCAGATGAAAAATATCAGTGGAGAATATTTAATATTATGGTTTTTATTTTCTTTTTAAAGTTCACTTTTATGCCCATGGGGTAAGTTTACTGTAAGCTTGGATAAGGGAGTGATGGAAAAATGGGGCTATGATGAGGAAATGGAACTTGAGTAGCTAAGAAAAGTTACATGCCATAACAAACATCCTGAAGCAAGAGTAGTGTCTGTGACAAAGAGCATCCTTTGCCTTTTTATTCAATTAAAATCTGCTGCATTCAGCCAATCCTCGCTCTCCTGCCCCAGACCCGTGCTTTCTAACATGTCATCGATATTAACAACAGCAACATTAGCTTCAAACTCAAGTCTCCCAGATCCTATCTGTTCTGGGGTCTCCCAGAATGGAGGTTCTAATGGAAGACCCTGTTGGTGGAAGATCAGTCACAGGGCGCCACAACCAAGGAGGTGGGTGGCTGCTCACGGTTTTGACCCACTGGAAATGGTTTTGGATGACTGCCAGGTTGTGTGTAAAATTTTGAAATGTTTCAAACAATACAGTCTTTACAATGTTATAAAATACGAGGGTGGTTAGAGAGGGCTGCAGACTGGCTCATGGCCAATAAAACCTCAGGATTCCAGTCAGCTGTAACCTAGAGTTTAATGTTGTCTGGGGTGGTCAAGGTCATCTCTCCCCAATGTCCTAGAGGTCCAGCTAGTCTTATAAAGCAGCCTCATCAAGCTACTGGTTTCCAATCACCCCTGTCAATTTGCTTCCCCGTCACCAGAAAAGAAAAAAAAAATTAAATAAAGAAGAGAGAAACAGAGAAAATGAATCGCTAAGAAAGTTAACCCTAAAATTTTCATAGGAATTTTCTTTAAAAAAAAAAGGCTTAACTGGCTGTTTTGCTGTATTTCAGCAGTCATATTTGCTGTTGATATCTTTCTTAGCATAAATGTAGAAAACCAAATTTTCTTTATCCCATGCCCCAAAAGCAATGATCAACTTCAATGGTATAGTTTATAGTCATCTTTCAGTGGACATTTTGCAAAGTTCTGATCACACTAAATATATAATTTATAATCTTGTTTTCCCAAAGTTGATGCAAGAATCCTGTTTCATATTAATGTGATTCATTTTTATGCATGATATTAACAGTACATCAATCTTTTCTTGTGTGAGTGTGTCTTATGTTGCATAACTTTGATATATTGAACACTGATTATGTTTTCTTAGAAAAGATGCTACTCTAAATAGCATTACTCCAAGGTGTAATATGAAGACTTTCTGGCTTTTTTGCATGCAATATTATTTCCTTAGGATCAATTCTAAACAGTGAAGTTAAAATATCAAGGGAAATGAGCATTTTCTTAGTTGTGTCAAGTGTGCCAAATCACTTTCCAAAAGTAGTTTTGCTCACGTTAATAGCTTATTCGTAGGGTACGAGACAATCTTTCATTTCCTCTTTCTTATAAACAAAGAAAGCAAACTGTTGGTTTAAAGAAAGCAAATATGCTAGCATTGAAAGATTAGAAATGTTTCCAGTTAGAACAGGGATGAACTCAGTACTGTTGTAAAGAAAGAACCATTGATCTGATTTATGGGTAATTTTTTCTATGCTTCTTGTCCAAAGGAGAAGTAATTCTTACAAAAGAGAAGTAAATTAAAAAAGGGAGTGGCATGGAGGAGGACATCTAAGATAGAATGTTCCAAAGAAAAAAACAAAGAGACCTCACTGTTCGATGGAGCCTTCCTAGGTAACACGACAAGCAGCAGGCAAGATACTCTGCTCTCAGGATGAAGAATTGGAGGAAGCATCCAAGCAAAGGTCAAGGGCATTCTGCAGCTGCAACTCAGATCAAAAAGAAGATCATGGGATGATAGTAGTAACAACAGACGCTTAGAGCATAAGGAAAGGATCCCAGAAAGACCTAGATCCACCTAGGGAAAGAAAACAGAGGATTTGTTTTTTTTTTTCCATGTGTATTGAAGAGAACTGTCAGCTTCTTAGAAAGAATTGACACAAGAATTTCAATAAATACAATGTATTGTTAATACTTTGTTCCAGCGTATCATATGGTCCCAAGTTAATAAATCCGCCCTTAAGTAATTTTCTGTACCTGAGTTAATGAGAATGTACTTTAGTAGAACAACTGAAATTTGTAGAGAATGAAAACTGCAAGCAAACCTCTTAACAAGGGCTGGCTCATTTTACCTCAAAAGTTTCAGTTTGTTTTGCTAACCATGCTGTTCCATTTTTGTGTTTCTTAGAGTGTCTAGCTCTTGGGAGGGAGCGTCTTATTCCGATTCTTCGCTTTTTTTCTGAATGATGTAGGTAGTCGGTTGTTTTTTCTAAGAATTCACTATAGCAAAAGCTGAGCCTTTAAGAAACCTTGATGGGAAGCCTATGTATGTTGATGTTCGTATTTAACTTTGTTTTTTATAAGATGCCTCTCTGGTTATTCACTTTGCTACTTTTCTTCTTCATCTAGATAAAAAATTAGGTACAGCAATCTGCACCTATGATTCCTTGAATTTAAGCAAGTTATACTCTACAAGAAAATCAAGACTACATCACGTGTTCTGGTTTCGATAATATCAGACTTTTTCCAGATGTTGGACATTTGAAGCCCTCCATCTTCAACATCTTGTGTCTCAGTTTCGAGTCTCCTGTCTGCTCGACAGCAAACCACCCAACTTCTGTGTTTCCTTCAGCTCATGTCTGAAGCAGAGATGAAAACAACGCCATCACCTAGGGTATGAAAGAAAAATAAGCAACTGAACAATCAGATGCAGTGGAGGAAAATTTAAGCATGAGGTATCTCATTGTTATACATAAAGTCTCTCACCAACCTCTTAATCACCATATATTGTTTCTGCTGTCTTCTTCAAACAATCTCTATTGTCAATGTATCTTCACTTTGGTTTATAGCAAACCTTTTAAGACTTATTTATTTTTATTGGAAAGACAGATTTACAGAGAAGAAGGGGCAGAAAGACTCCATCTGCTTGTTCACTCTCCACTGGCCACAACTGTTGGAGCTGAGTCAATCCAAAGCCCAGGATTCAGGAGCTTCTTCCAGATCTCCCATGTGAGTGCAGGTCTCAAGGCTTTGGGCCATTCTCCACTTACTTCCCAGGCCACAAACAGAGAGCTGGATGAGAAGTGGATTGGCTGGGATATGGACTGGCACCCATACGGTATGCTCGCTTTGGCAGGGGGAAGGATAGCCAGCTGACCTGTTGCACCAGGCCTGTCTTCCATATGCCATTATATCTCACACTTAAATCTCAACCAATACATTGTAGGACATCTGTGAGCTACATGTAAATTCATGAAGTAAAATGTAAAAGGTTTACTTTATTGTCTGAATGCACTCATATAGTAAATAAGAGAATTCTTGTATAATTAGCTAATAAAATCAATTGTTAATTCAGTTAGTTTTTTAAGTGTATTTAGATCCTTCTTTGAGTTGAAGCTAAAATTATATTTAAAAGATCCTTATATTTGTTAGAAAATACTAAGCAAAATGTATTTCATGTACTGTCTCATATCGCCACCCATCTTTATCTTAGATTATACGTTAAATAGTTGAAAAGTGAAAGAGCATTTCATACCCATTACCATTCTAATCCAAATCCATTACCATTCTAAAGTTTTAATAACTTTTTACATTTTTAATTTCTCTCAAAACCTTTCTACCCTAGTGAGGCAAGAGAGTAGCTTAAGCAATGATGGCAAACCAAGAGTGTCACAAATAAATGGAACTCTGAAATCAACCAGCTTCCCTTTTACCATCCTTTGTTCAGAACACAAACACAGCCCATGTCCCCACATCCTCTCCGTACTTCACACACATCAAATTATTCCCAACTCAGTGCTTTTCATTTTTTTCTCATTAAAATCACCCCCGGAGATTCACCGTCTTTATCCATTGCACATTAAAAGTTCCCTTTATGGCCAAGCCTCTACTCCTGCAGATACTACATTTACGGTGGATTGACTCAGGACACTTTGGAAACTCTGGTGAACAGCTCAGCCCCATGTGAGTCTTGATGCCTGGCCAAGGCGCTTAAACAACAGACATAAAAGCTAAAGCTGTGCTTCCATTCAGTTGTGAGGTTGCCAAGTTAGTTTTCCTGATACTGTACCTACAGCAAATCCATCTCCCAGTGTATCAGACACACCTCATTAACTATGTGACATCAGCCTCTGATGTTGGAGGCTCAATTTGGCTAATATAAATGATACAGTCCTATATAGAAACTTTAAGAGGTTGTAACATTAGAAATCTCTTCAAAATTCCCATAACACTTTAAGAAAAAAAGAGCGCAAATTCCCAGAACCAATCCTTGCTGGGAAATAATTCCTTACATATAATCTGAAAGCCATTTTCCTCCCCTTGTTCACTGTTTCTGATTTCCATTTCTGTTGCAAATAGCTTTTAATGATATAACAGGGAAATATATTGTGGTTTCACACTTTCGAGGATTTTATGGTCACTTATTCCTAACTAGGAGATAGAGACACACAGCAGAAATGTCTTAAAAAAAAAAAGAAATCTTAAACAAGTTTATTATATTGTGCTCTTTGTTATAGATGCATTTACAAAATATCACTATTCAAAGACCAAGTAATAGGTGAATGTTGTCCCAATGTCAGGCCTGTTATTCTGTAATGCTTACACTGCCGTGAATTTGCACATATGGTCACTAAATTGCTTAGATGGACTAATTCAGCAGTTCCAATTTACTGTGATGAATCTAAACTGTAGTCCCTGAGGAACTCAGAAACGGGTTGTTCTGTCATTTCCACGGAAGTATTCGATATTTGTCTGACACAATCATGCCTCAGTGAACGTTAAGCCCCCTCCAAAAGGCAAATTCGTGGTGATATTTCTACATAACTCAAACGTCTCTTTTTTGGTCATGCCCTCTTTCTGAGCTTGACCACACCAGTTATAGTGTTATAAAGAAGTTCAGATGCCAAACTGGCTGAGTGCAATTGCTCACTGTATCCCTATTTTGATGCATGATCTTGAGCAAACTTTTTAGCAGCCAGGGCCTTAAATCTCCCTCTCTATAAATGGGGAAAATAGTATGTACATAAACATGATGGAGATTTGAATGGTACAGCACTTGGGAATCCATGAACAGAGTCTAACAACTCAGATATGGATACAGATTTAGCCTATATCATGTTCATTACACCACTTTTCACAACAGTCAATTGAAGAAACAGCCTAAATGTTCATTGATGGATGAACAGATTTTTTAAAATGTATTCTATACCTATTGCAGAATGTTATTAAAAAACAAGGATAATCTATTGTATGAAACAATGCAGATAAATCTTAGGGGCAGTTGGTAAGTGAAAGAAGTCAATCAAAGAAAGATTAAGCATCTCATGACTCCACTTACATTTAGTGTTGAATTCAGTCACACTTAGTCATAAGAAGCAAATAATAGAATTGTGGTTGCAGGGTCTAGAATATGGCAAATAAAAAGCAGAGTTACTCATTGAGAGGACTAAAATTTCAGCTATGTAAGTTGAATAAATTCTGATGGTCTGCTCTGTCAAAGGCTATTCATTTTAAATTAGGGGAGATAAATTCAAGAAATCTATTGTACAGTATGGCCACTGCATTGAATAACAATAGTATTCTAGACTGAAAACCCCTGATTCTGTTTTCACTACCGAAAAAGAGCAACATGTGAGATAAAGTGTATATTAATTAGATTAAGGTATTCTACAATATCCAGAGCGTCTATTTCAAAGTACCATATAACTTCTGTCCATTCAAAAAAAATTCTGCAGAGACTGTGTCTGTAGAAAATAATACTGTACATTTTAAAAAAGTTATTAAAAGGGTTAGGCTTCATGTTAAATGTTGTTACCACAATAAAATAAAAAGCAAATTGGGTTGTTATCAAAGCATGCTGGGTTACTTCGGTTATGTATGGTCACCCACATAGATACTGGAAAAGCAACTCAAACCTCAGCCATTCTGTTTTCTGATCCAGTTTCCTGGTTGTGTCCTAAACAGTGGTGTCTGTTGGTCTAAGTACTTGGGTCCTGGTGGAGGGACTAAATGGAATTCCAGTCCGTTGGTTTCTACCTGGACAGCCCCACTTAGAGAATTTTTCTTCTTCTCCCACCCCTTGCCCTGAGTGAGTGTGTTGCTTTGTTTTTAAGTAAATAAATAAATATTTTAAAAGATTTTGAACATTTATTGAATCAAAGTAATGAAAAAATACTCTTCAACATAAAATAAATTGCTTTTTCCCAGACCCGACTTCCAAAGTCAGTGTCTGTTTTCTCCTTTGGAAGGTAAATGTGATGAAGACTTTTGTTCTCATTCTAAGTGTCAGGGTTATGTGTACAGCAGAAAACTAAGAGGTAACAGTTATTATCAATCTTGGCCTAGATTTTTGAACAATGTAACTGATCTTATTTTTAAGAATTCTTTTTGCTTTATCAACTTTTTGCAACCTTCAGCATTATTTCAGTTTTCTTTATAAACTTTTAAATTTTAATTATGTTTCTTACATTTGAAAGTCAGTGACATGGGGAGACAAAGACAGGCATGAGGAGAGAGATCGCATCCTCTCGTTCATACTCCCAGTGCCTTTAATCAGCCAGGGTTGGGCCAGGCCAAAACCAGGTCTCCCACATGAGTCAGAGATTCAAGCACCTGAGACAAGATCTGCTGCTTCCCACGATATGCATTAACAGCAAGTTAGATTGGAAGTCCTGCAGCAAGAGCAAGGTCCAGGTACTTCCTAAAGGGCTGCGGGCCCCCCAAGTAGCAACTTAGCTTCAGAGCCAAGTTTTCTATGTTTAGTTATTATTATTATTATTATTATTAATTACATTTTATTTTGTGACACAATTCATAGGCTCTGGGATTCCCCCAACCCCTCCCCATACCTTCCCCCCAAGGTGGATTCCTCCACCTTGTTGCAGTATTACAGTTCAAATCCAGTCAAGATTCTTTCATTGCAGGTGTATACCAAGCGAAGAGTCAGCATCTTATTGTCCAGATAAATTCAATGGTTTCTTGGGGAGACCAGTTTAGTTTTTAACCTAATGATTAATCCTTGAATACTTTCAAGGACACAAGTTTCAAGACAGATACAAAGCTTCAACCAACTGTCATGATCTTTTCTTTGTGTTCGTAACCTATAATTGTCTTTTTTCAGTTCTTTATGTAGGATATTTTGCATCAAAGAGAGCCAGAGTCGCTTCATGTATTGTAAAATACCAGAACTTGTGATGTTCATTGCCTACTGAGTCTTAATTCTCACTCTGCAACCCCTCATCCTTCCTTTCCCACTCTGCCAGCTCCTAGTGATCATTACTTCAAATTCATATTACATGAGTGAACATATGCAAAATCTTACTTCTCTAACATTCATACATGAGAGAAAACATGTGGTATTTCCTTTCTGTGTCTGGCTCATTTCACCCACACCCAATTCCCAGCTCAAATGCCCCTTATTCCATTAAGACAAAGTGCCTTAAGTTTTCCACTGCATCTATAATTGAATCCCTTAGAATTTCTCCAACACAATTCAGTTTTTGTGTTTATATCACTTATATCTTACAAGAGAGCCAGCAATCTCATGAGCAGGTCTATCATTGTCACCTATACCAGAGCTCACCACATAGCCCTTTGGAAAAGGATCTGTAGACACTTGTTGAGTTGATTTAAGCAATAAATGTTGAAACATAGTACCTGATCATGATGTTGAATAATGGTTGGAATAGAAACCTAGGTGGCTGGATTAGTATTTAGGTGGAAAAAGTATTTTTGTTTCAAAAGGATTCAACTTCTCATACTGGGAAGAAAACATTTGTCCATAATAATAAATTTCAAGTACTTTCCATGCTGTTTCGGTTTGCTTGCTTATTTTGTACTATGATTTAAAGAGTATAAGAAGATGAACACTACATTTAATTCAAAGAGGGTTAATTGATTTTCATAAAGACTTATTTTATTAGCTTCAAAGGTAGAATGGGAGAAAGAGAGAGAGAGAGAGAGAGAGAGAGAGAGAGAGAGAGAGAGAGAGAGAGAGAGAAACATAGAAGAGACCATAAATGTACTGGCTCACTTCCCAGACTGTTACAAAAGTCAGGTCCTGGACAGGCTGGAGCCAGGAACTCCATCCACGTCTCCCACTTGGGTAGAGTGGTCCAGGCATGTGGGCTACCTTTTGCTATATCTCCAGGCACATTAGCAAGGACCTAGATTGGAAGCTGAGCAGCCAGAACTTAACCCAGTGCTCGTCTGTGGGATGCTAGGGTTGTACAAAAATGCTGACCATATTTCTAACTTTCAGAATTGCAACAGAGAGCATGGACACAAAGGTCTGTAGACAGAGAGCATAGATACTGGGTCCATGAGAACAAAGGCTTGGGTGAAGTAGATCCACTTACACAAACAGGGGCATAGTTTTCAAAGGATTAATGGGAACACAACTCTTAAATAGATATTATATGGCATTTTCTCAGATTTCAACTTGCCAACCCCCACCAAGATCTATGCACAGTATTTACTCCCAATGCAGCTAAACGGGAAAATTCAAAGCAGGGGCAAGGGAATACCAGTAGCAGGTATGCTGCTCCTGGCAGGCCTCTAATTCTATTTCCTGTTTGACATATCTTTTTATTTCCTTTTTTTTTTTTGCTAAGTGTAATACAGGAACTTTCCATAATAAACGGTTCTCTAATTTGCCACTTTTTTGATTGGCATTTTCAGATTTTTCAAGGGATCTATCAGTCGTTCTTTCCCATGTTGCAAAAATAAACGAAAAAAAAAAAAAAAAAAACTGAACTGCATGCCATTGTTGGGCAGAATTTTCTAAATTTGTCTTGAAGCCAAGAGAATTTATTTGACTGTCTGGGGAATATCGAGGCAGATCTCTTATTCTCAAACAGATACCAAAGTTTCTTAAACAAATGGTTCGTGTTAGCTGGAGAAAGACACTGAATGGAAACCATGTGCCTCTGGACCTTGTGGTTTCAAGTTGAACCACAAGCAGCAAGAAGAGCTGTCAGTCTCTCGGCTTGATTTCAGCCATGCTCATGGGGAAGAGAAAAACTGTCCGTGTTGCCTTTTGTGTTGTCTTAATAAGGAGACCGACAAGTTCATGCAGGGATGGGCTCCAAGGCAGCACACTCTGCAACATCACGGAGTTAACAATGTCTCTGTGCATCTGTACATGGTATAGGTAGCAGGTGAATAACACAATGATCCAACAGATTTAAGTGTAGCTTCCTCAACAAAAACAGGAACACCTTAATCCAGTCTTTGACATAATGGAATAAAATCCAATAAAATGGGATAGGGTTTGTATGTTGAGCTAGCCAGTAGCTAGAAAGGATAATAAAAATGTTTTCTGCTTTCACTTCCAATATCTTTAACAAATGATTCTCTTTACCTGACATGAGGTTATCTATTATAGCTAGAACTTCTATCAGTATAGAGGGAAAGGATAACACACAACAAATTATTGCAATGCTTCAACTTTCAAACATTCTGTTACTGCTGAGGTTTAAATCATCAGTTTAAATAATAGTACAAAAGTGACAACATTTAACAAATGGTGTCACAGAGGGTTTGAGCATAGGTTTTGTTGATTGCAACAAATGTTCCACCTTTCTGGGGTGTTGGTAACCAAGAAGGGTGTGTATGAGTAGAGACAGAAAGAAGGGAGATGCCTCTGAATCAGCAGTACATCCAAAGCAGCTCTAAAAGTACTCTTTAAAAAGTGCTGAATGTGTTGATGCTGCAAACCGGCGAGTTAAAACCAAATACAACTTCTAAGGTAGCCAAGATGATTTATGCTACACAGACATTAATGGGGGAAAGGAGTCTTATCTGTATTAGAATATAGTCCTTCTTAGCCAAACCAAATAATTCTTTTGTGGACACAGAAGTTGTTACAGTTCAGAGTGGACAAATCAGCATGCCTTTTAAACATTTTATTCTTTATTTCCCCCTAAGAAATGCATTAATCGGAAGAAAGATTTCATTCTCTCTTAGTAGTATTAGAATTTGGGAGAGCCTCATGAATTCTTCATTTATATCTTTAATTTTCTAAGCAATAGCACCATCAAGAACACTGGAAAGAATAATCAAGGTGAAAAAATAAGACAGCAATGCGTTTATGGATTTCTTATTAGCTCCATTATTTAAAGCAGTTGTTCTCAAATTTGTCTGCAAAACAGAGCAAATAGAATATTTTAAAAATACACCTTTTGGTTTGTAGACCAGAGTCTGCTCAGCATGAGCCGTTCATAGGGAACCCAGGTTTGCATGCGTGTGACTGTGTGTATGTATTCATTAGCTTGTTTGAAAGATAGAAAAGCTAAGAGAGAAAAAGGGAAGGATGGAGAAAGATAAAGGAAGGAGAGAAATAGAGATCTCACGCCTGCATGTTCAGAGCACAAATGCCAGTAATATTCATGGCTGGACTGAGATGGGAACTGGGAACCCAAGCTGTAAGTCCCACATTGGTCACATTACCTGTTGTGTCCCTGGATGTGTGTTCGCAGGAAAGTAGAATTGAGTGTGGAGGTTGGACTTGGACCCAGGCATTCTGAATTAGTATACAGATGTCCCAAGCACGGTAGTCAGCTCTGGACTGAATGTCCACTCTGTTTTTTTATGAGATCTAAATAACACCAGCTGTACAGCTTACAGGTGAATGCTGTCCATTTATCGAATCATCAGCTGTGTTTTTCTGTCCTATGTGTGCTCTGATCATCAGAATGATTTACACATTTTATTCTGTTCAGGATAGGAAAACTTTCTGACAGCTGTAATAATCAAAAAAGCAGAATAAGGTAAGCTGTATTCTAAAACTTTTCCTATAGCATACATTTGGGGTTATTGTTTTTCAAATAAAATAATAGATTCAATGCACAGTCAAGACTCCCCAAGCGTAAACACTAACACATAAGCTCAATAAGCCCATAAGTTCTCAACTACATTTGAACCCATGTGTCAGTCAGCATTTATTAAACACCCATTAATGTGTCAGACCCATGTGGAATTTGCCACTTTGTATCCTAATGGTATATGATGGTTAAGCCGTTTTAAGACCTATGCGAGAGATAATGTCTGATCATTTTTAAATTCTGCATTTAACTATCCACAGGACGAGTCACTGTTTAAAGAAAAATATTCTCAAGCATTGGTATACATTATCTTTATTTAATTGGCCAAATTATAAATGTTTGAACTTTGATCTCTGAATGTGTCAATTGTATCAATGGTACTCACGATCAATTTCAACTGAATGCTGTTACTGGTATAACTAATTTCATGACATGCTAATGTTCAATACTTCAATACTTCAGCATTTCTAAAATGAGAGTATGTGTTTCTATTGAGGATACCCTGGGTTTGGTTTCTTCACTCTTCTGTCAGCCTCGCCCAACCCAGGAAGCGATCATTGCATTTAATTTACTTCTTACAGTAGAAAAATGTCTAGAAGAGAGAATTACAGAAGCTTTCTTAACCAGTTCAATACCCTGATGGGCGTAGCATCTATGAACATAAGAGAAGGAGAGGATTAGTACAAAGAATAGCAATTTGTGGCTTGGATTGTAGACGGCTAAATTTACTATAAAAGACCATAGTCCATATTACCGGTTTCCAGTAGATGGCATCTCACATTTTGTATTAGTCATTAAGGTGTCCCTTACTTGGATAACACAGAAACTCAAAATGCTCTTGTGTTTCATGAGAGCTCATTGGCCAATGCACCCACCTACAGTGAGAATGTTGGTAGCTCCTCAGCATGTGGTCAGTGAGACTACCCACAGGCATTTGGTATTTTCAGCAGCACCAAAGCCTGGTGCACACTTTAATGGCAGTGTCTCCTGTTTCAGAAGAGTCTGCACAACATAATTGTAGAGTAAGGTGGGAATTATGAGCCTTAAACACGTACTGTAGGTGGGAATGACATGCATATTAAAATAACCAAAACCACTGGCTTTGTTTTTCTACAGATAAGCCTAACATGGCTGTGATTCACAGTATTGTCAAGCGACTACTTTCTGGAGAAAAGCTTGTGCTTAATAGTGTTTTCTGCTAAGATATTCAACTCTTCTACATCTGTGAAAAATGATATTCCAACAATATGTGTGTTCAGTACTTTATCAGATAAATAAAAGACAAACCTTACGGTGTGATCTTTGTGTATTAGGAGTGTACCATGTCTAACAGTTAACTTAAGCAAGCAAGAAAGTGGCAGTTCGTAAGCATGTTGTTTTTTCTTTTGCATCTTATTAAATTATGTAGAATGTCTAGCTCTTTCTTAGTAAAATTTATCTGTCATGATTTCTCTTAGCAGTCTATCTGTTTTTAATTTCTAACTAACAAAGTTAATGCACGTGGTGATATGTGAAGAGGAATGTAAATTTCACTTGATTGAATTATTCACAATTGGATATCATTCAAAAGATCACAAAAAGAATTGTGCTGGGCCTTCGGTTCGATGGTGGTGTATAAATGCTCTTCAAGTCCAATTGAAGAAGTTAAAACACGCTTTAAGATAATACAAATCTAAAATGTCTTTAGGTGACATCTTAAGGAGTGGTACATAGAAAAATGTCACCTGAGTGTCCCAAAGCATGGAAGCCAACAAAGTTGCCATTGGATGCTGTCTTAGGTAAGAATGAAGGCAATGCGCACTTTCTGCTTCAACAACACAAGGGAGGGGAAAAAAAACTTTAACGAGTTATAACTTTTGAAGGGGATAGTAACAGAACGTCCATTGAATACATGTGGGAGTTAAATTAAAAGCTCTTGATGAGCCTGTGCTGACGGTAACAAACTGCTGGGATCAAAAATCCACAATCAGGCACCGAGCAGAGGCTAGGGAAGAGGAGTGAGGTCTTGGCATGAGTCATATCGGAAAAAAATGGTTGAATATTGTAAAATCCTAGTGCGGAGATCCAGCACCTACAGATAATAGGAAATTTGGGAGATTGAGAGATTGGTTCCAAGAAACATTGCTGAATTTTATTGATTTTAGATTTGGCAAAACAGGGATGAGAGCATTGTAATGTCAGGCAGCCAGGGAACTAGAGTTTTCGAAATGCAGCACTGTAAATGATTTGGGACAAAACACACCAGTCCTCGAATTGAAAACAGTATGTCAGATTCTATTCCTTGTAGTGTTTTTCCTTCTTTTGCTTCATCCTCTGAGTAACCTGGAACTGATTTCAAAAGAAATGTCACATACTGCTAATTGCATTCATGTTTATCCTCTGAAGGACTTTGGTGAAGACTCTACTATTATTCCCTTTTACTCTTGAACTTTTATTTGTGTTTATTTAATTGAGATGGAGAGCAGTTCACCCAGTGATTCAGTTGTCACATGCCCACAATGTTGGGACTGAATCATATGTAAGCCAGGAACCAGGAACCCAATCCAGACTTCCGATGTGTGGCAGGGACCAATCATTGGTGTGATCACAGCTGCCTCCCAGGAACTGAAGGATCAGGAAGCTGGGACTCAAACCTGAACACTCCACTCCAAGACAGGGCATGCGAGGCTTAATCAACTTCTTAAACAACTGAGCTCAACTTTCATTCCTTACTTTACATCTTTCGTGATTTTGCCTTGATTTATGTAAAACTGGCAAAGGGGGCAGTAGCATATATTTTCAGAAATGATTGTAAGCCATTCAAAGGGCCAAACCTGCAACATAGCTAATTCTGTGACTTTGCTGCAAGTGCTTTTTGGCGCTTTATTTGTGCAAATTAAAAGAGGAAATACATTGTGCTTTTCCATGGATGGGATTACACACCAGATCATTAACACACTAGCTACAAAAGCTCAATGCACAGATGGCTGTTTCACCACATTTCAAAGGATGAAGCCATTCTCTAGCAAAGGAGATGGCAGAGTTTTCTTCCTGCAGGGTCTAACATCCCCTACCTGAGGCAAAAGGATCTTATTCAGCGCTTGAGTCCAGAAACAACAAAGCCAATCTAACTGTGGCAGGCTGAGGGCAAGTTGGAATCCCAACTCCAAAGCAGAATTCCAAACCACGAGCCTGTGGAAACAAAGCTTGGACTTGAAGAATGACACCAAGCTCAAGCTGAGAAACCTCTCCCAGTTTGCTTGGTAACTTCAAGAGCATAGTATGTGTAAATAACCATGAAGGCCACTTTCTCCTGGTTTTAGATGTATCCGTTTAAGAGCTTAATGTAAGGTAACACAGCAAACAATATGCAGTGACACTGTGCATTCTCAACCTTTATTTTGGCTATCAATTGATTGTAAAACACAACATGAACTGATCTAGGATATGCTGGTTTTACCTCAATTTACTCATCAATGTAAATGCCTATTTCAGCAGGAGCTACAATAGAAAGCAAAATGGTGACTAGAGGTATTTCATTGAATATCTGAAGAGGAGTTTTGATTTATGCCTATCTATATATCTCTTTCTGTCCTCTCTCTCTCTCTCTCTCTCTCTCTCTGTCTGTCTCTCTCTCTGTGTCTCGTTTTCTGTCTCTTATTCCCAAAATTATCTTGGCATTTCATAACTTTTCCCAAAATACAGAACCAAGGGTCAAACAACTCTTCAAAACTGAGACGTGTTGGATTCAGTTTCTCATTTTCCCACATCTCCCTCTAATGCTGGCTCATGTAAGCCCTCCACCTCCTAATTTATTTATCTGTAAAATACACAGTGCGAAAAATCAGAAGGATTATGTAATTTAAGAAAGTTCACCAATATCTCAGAAAAAAAAGTTTTTCATAATTCTAAAAAAAATAAAATGCTAGTCACATGTTTTTTCAAAACTTGGTCACATTAGTAATGAAAAAAAAAAAGAAAAGAAAAAGACATGGCTTGAAATTCCAGAACTGATGGGAAGAAAACACAATTTGAGCCAGGGAGGGTGCGTCTAAATGATGGTGGTAGGAGAGTTGATATTGTCAGTGGTGATGATGTCATTTGTTTATTATTTATTTTATGCCAAAAATCATGTTGAGCTTTACAATATATTATTTTAATTAGTTGAACATTCTGAAAATTAATCAACATTTACTTTTTTTCTTTCCTCTATTAACTGCCAACACTCAATTTCGGAGTCCAATAAGGAATGTCATATCTCGTCATCTGTTTTCCTTCATACCTTAATGAATGATTTACCTCCGTTCATTTGGTGGACACAAGTTGCAACCAGTGGCAGTGCTCATTAATTTGCAAAGTCACCTGACCAACGGAGGAACTAACAAACTTAAAATGGTAAACAACTCACACTTGACAAGCAGGGTAAATTACCCACTCATGTCTTCATTAGCTATTGCCTGGAAACGTGCCAGGTAGTGATAAGCTTCATAAATCATCTTCTTTTTGGCAGTTAGTATTCTTGACTCCTTGTTTAAGGGGAAAATATTGCCTGAAGACAAGACAAAGGCTGTACCAGCATTTAATAAATTCTAGCTTAATCTTGTAGAATTGTTACAGTCTGAATGTCGGATGGCCAATTACCCTTTTTATACCTTAATGTTTGTTGAGGATCAAATGTATGCTTGACCTTACGTGAAGTATTTCATAAATTTTATCTCTTTGGACCTTACAGAACCTGCATGCTAAAGGCTTTGGCATTACTCTCTTGTTTGTAACAAGAGATATGTAGCCATTAGTAAGGTCTAGCTAGTAAACGCAAGAGTTTACCTTGGTCATAAGACCTGCCTGACTCTGTGAGTCTATCTCTGAAGATTTATCCTGTGCTTCTATTAGGACAGTGGTGTCTAAAACCAATTTCTGTCCTCTTAGGTTTAAGAACAAGGAGTAGTATGCATAATAATGGAGAGACAACAGGTGGCCTAGAGAAGCTTGCACTCTATTATTTGATAATAGCTACCAACTCATGTCTTCCTTTTCCTCCACATCAAGAAATTTTTCTGTGGACAAAACACAAAATAGTATTTTACTGCCCTACACCTGGCCTTCTTAGTTTTATTTTCGAAATCCTATTCCTAGTGGTTTATGGTTAAAACATCCAAAAATTGTAGCAGCTTGAGAGGTAAACAACTGTAGCTGCACAATTTACAAAAAAGAAAAGAAGTTTGAAAACTTCATGTTAAGGATGATGGCATAACACAAACACGTGATATTCCAAACAGATTCAATCATTGTTTTAATATAATTCAATCACAGGTTCCAGTTCCTCAAAAATCAGTCACGGAGGGAGGTTCAAGGCTGCCATTCCTTCAAGACACATCCGCATGTTTGTTTTAATAGTTAACTTATTATGGTAAAGAAGCTATATGTTTCAACTTTTTTCAACATCCTATGAAAGCTTTTAGAGAGTTCAACATCTTCATTTTATACCACATCCGAGTGTTATCTCCCATTAGCCTTAATTAGACACATAAGGTCGGCACACACATAAGGATTTTCAGATCTGTGAATCAATGCAATTAAATCCTCAAGTCATACATTGCTTTTGAACCATTCTCACAAGTTCGCAATGAGACATTAACACGATTTAAAATTGTGTCTATTAGTTATTTAAATTCTGAAACCTGTTTGACAATATGCTGTATTTTGTAGACAAAGGTAATGTTTTGAATTCACCAACAGTAAGCTATGTACTTGGAACTACCTTTCTAGTGTGCGTAGTAGAAAAGTTTGGCAGCATTCAAACTTTCTTACTCATTACTCCATTTGATTAATAGCAGGCATTAGCAAGATGGGGTTTAAAGGTACTGTTCATTTTTGGGTGTCAGTGCAATACATTATATTTACCTGCATGGGAATTTTGACCCAAGGACTTTCTTCCATTAGTATGTGTCTTTAACTACATAAGCTTAATTGAGCACCAAGGTGTTAGTAGCTTACTACATTTGTCTTTGTTTATGTTAATATTATTTTTAATAAGCCTTGGGCTACTTAATGACTATTACATGCTTTAACAGGAGATAGTCCACAAAATCTTACATATTTACTCTTTTTTAAAAGTTTATTTACAGAGAGTGAATGATTGAGAGAGAGAGAGTGAGTGAGAGAGATTTCTATTGTTGGTTCATTTGTTGGGTGCCTGTAACATCCATGTCTCGGCCTTGTTGAAGCCAGAAGCCTGGAGCTTCATCTATTGTAGCTATGGGGTGATGGTCTCCAGCCATATTTATTCCACTTTTGTGTTTCAGTGTGAGAGAAGAGTTAAAAGCAAGAAATACAATGTTCAAGAACGTGGGAAGGTTTTGTTTAAAGAGATTTAAAATGTAATACATACTGACATAGGAGTACAAGCAACCTCAGAGAATCACCACCACTCCATTTTTGCTGTCCCTTTATTGTGTAGTAGGAGGCCCCCAAACTGAATACATGAAGGAGTGGAGATGACATGGGGTTCGGTGTGTGTGTTGTGACACCTTCACCTAGAGCTCTGCATCCATGCATTCACCATGGCATCTTGTGCCTGATAAAGGAGGTTCAGGGATCTCATGGGAAAGGGAAGACGTTGAATCCTCCAAGGAGCAGATGGAGTTTCAGTGATGCTGAGTCTCTAAGCTCACTCTGTGCTAACTAGCTCCCTTCCCAGGCCATGTGCTTCCCCTCCCCCAGAGATTTCCACTTTTCACTCTCCAGGGAACAAAAAGCCCTTGCTTGCTAATTTAGAGATTATGTTCCAGGATCCAGAGTATTGCCAACAGTGGCAGATTATGACTGAAGTCCCTGAATAACCATCATTCTTGTAAGAGACTGTCAAATTCTGAAAGACATTTTATGGTTAAGATCAGCACAATTAGGTAAAGCAAGAATGAGGATAGGATACATGCAATAAAAGGGAAGGATGTAGCCTACTGCTTCAAGGACAGCATTTTTCACCGAGTCATAGGACCGCTTAGCTTGGCTATAAATGCTCATGAAATCTCATTCTGTGAGAAAACACCATGTTTAGAGTACAGGTCACAGATTCCATTATTCACCACATGCATTTCACCATAATCTGTTTTAAATATCCACTATCTAGTGAGCTGAGTTGTCCATGGCCACTTCAGTTAGAAGACTTGTGTAGTTGCTACAGAAACTAGCAAGTGATACAGGTTGGGTTACCCAAAGCAGTAGTGAAATTCCTTAGAGGAACTTCATGGGATGTAGCCAGATTTTTTCTTTTCTTTTTTTAGAATTTATTTATTTTTATTGAAAAGCCAGGTATACCAAAAGAAGAGGAGACTGAGAAGGAGATCTTCTATCTGCTCATTCACTCCCCAAATAGCCGCAATGGCCAGAGCTGAGCTGATCCGAAGCTAGGAGCCAAAATAGTCTTCTGGGTCTCCCACACAAGTGCAGGGTCCTAAAGCTTTGGGCTGTCCTTGATTGCTGTCCCAGGGCACAAGCAGGGAGCGGGGCTGCCAGGATGTGAACCGGTACCCATATGGGATCTCAATGCACGTGAAAGGCAAGGACTTTAACCACTAGGCTACTGTTCCAAGCCTCAGATTTTTTTTTTCTTTTTACGTTGTAAAAACTTAACCAGGAAGATTTCTTGCTAATAGCAGTTTCTCAAGAGAATTTGGAAAAGAGGTGGGTAAAATGTATTAACTAGTAAGTACAAGTCTTACTATTGTTCCCTAGAAACATGAGACAAAAGCAAAGATACATATAGATATATCTTTATTTACATATAGATATTTATATAGTTAGATATTTATATTATATATAACACATAACATATATATGTGTGTGTATATATATATATATATATATACATATATATATTCCTTTTTGAAAAAGGAGGTAGTAGAGGTTTTAAATTGGCTCACAAGAATGGGTAGAATTATTCTTTGGGTGTACCTGTGAAGATTCAAGCGGCACAGGCTTAATTCTTAAGAGATTTTCTTTGTTTTTTTTTTTTCCAGTTTTGAGGCTCTTGTCAAGGCAAGAATTTCAGTTTTCTAAGGTAAAGTGTTGGGTAACAACGCACAGGTTTATATAACTAATATAAGATGTGCTGTGGCATACTTTCCGTTCCAGCCCCTTCTTTCATTCGATTCATAGATCACCATCATTTGATTTCTGGGTTTTCCAGAGGTTCATATTCCAGAGGCGGTCTACGGCCTTGTTCTCTCTCTCTTTCTCCTGCCACTATGTCTTTCAAAACCAGTCCTTTATTGAATGAATGAATTATTCATAATTCTTATGGAAAGAGCAATCTCAATGCAATGATAAAAAGAAGTATTTTGTCAGTTCAACACACTGATACTATATCTTTGAGGCTATACTGTTAACTTACTATTGTAAATGGATTTTGGTCAAACAGAATAGGGAGAAAGAAAATAGAAAAAGTTGGAGGTTAGGAAGTGACAAAGGAAGAGAAATGAAAACCAGGCTTCTGTAAGTTTTGATCATTGTTCAACACAGCAGGATCCACAGTTCTACAGGGAAGCAAACTGTGTGGAAATGTGAGGGTGACACACCCGCACTACGCATTGAGTATTTTCCCATGGAATAAAACAAGCGAAGGTTTATTTGACTATGGAGTAATGTACTCCATTTGGCTGACTTGCCAGAGCAGCAATTGAAAACTTACAGACCATGTCTGCTCAGGGAATAAGATATTGAGGACGTTTCCTAGGCAGAAAAGGTGGAGTGATTTTAAAATTCTTCAGAAACCATCTTCAAGTGGTATCAAGAGCAAACTCAACAGTTATTTTTTGCTCCAAGCCCCCATTTTTAAGACAAGTGCTGAAATATATTAACAAAGTAAGCATATTTTTCAACAGTGCTTGCTGTTTAATGATAGTGGGAACCAGAAATTGATTCTACAGGATGTAAAACTGAAGATCCAGAAAAAAAAGATTCCCTCAACTTCAACATATATTCTTCAAAGTAGTGTCCTTTAGGAATTGAATTTCTACCCACAGATGATTTTTTAATTGGAGATAAGTCATTTGTTTTCACCAAGAAGCTTAACTTAAAATAACAATACCAAGAAGATATACTTGCTTGCCCAACATTTCAATTTGTCTCTAAGCTTATCTTCTAATATGAAATATGATTAACTATAGCGCAATGAGAAAATGTTACCCATGTACATTTTACACTGACAGAAAGAAGGACATGTCCCAAGGAGCAAAAAGTTCTAACTGAAGAAGCAAACTCCCCTACTTCCGTTGATTTTAATAGGAATGGGGAGAAGGTGAATAAGTGCAATCTAGAACTTAACTCTTCAATTCAGAGCATTTATCAATAAACTTTCAATAATTGCATAACTTCCCCTATGGGCGGTTAATCACAGACTTGTTGGAAATACTTCATTTGGATACCTTACCCTCCTCTAGGTATGTTTCTGCTCTGGAGCACAGAAGAACATATAAGAAATTAGTAGGCACATAGAATTTTTGAAATTCTCACAAGACACAAACAGTGTGAAGACTCTCCATGTTTTCAAAAAAATCAAAGCAATTATAGAGAACGGGTGCTGAAACAGAGTGTGTAATCAAAGACAAAACACAGCTTGCAAAAAGCCATGAGTCAACAGGTGCACTTAAACCAGGAACCTATGGCTGCTTTTGAGGAAACCAGTGAGTGAGTTCTGCCAGGCTGATGCGGGAAATGGTGGCTGTCTAGACCATGTTTAGTCATTGTGTTTACAGCTCTCTTTTTATTGAGACCCTCTAGAGATATTCTGCTAGATCACAGAGATCTGGAGAAACGGACAAATAATCATCTTCCTGTGCTGGGAATAAGTGGTACAAAACGAGTTACTAAAGGGATAAAAGAAAAAAAAAAGCTTACTATTAAAGGGAAGCAAACTCACTAATGTTGGCCGGCTGTTTTTGTGACTTTGTATGGACGTTAAAAGAATTTAGTCACTTTCTAGTACAGAAGATGTGTTTACCATGAACTATCGTTGTTCTGATCACAAAAGAGATGGGAAAACATCTGGTTCTAAACATATCGGGCTTCTGGGGTGAAAAAATGAACAAAATTTCATGAAGTCAATGCAAAGGATACCTTCTAGGTGTGAAATCTGTGATCCTGGCTTCATCAGCAACATATTTCGGCTAACTGAGTTGACTAGCATACTGAAAATGTCATTTAGCCTCTACTTGGACATAAGGAGGCAAAGAAGATAGGAGTTGGGGAAAACAACATATTCCACAACATGTTACCTTACACCATTTGAATAAAATTAAGAATTTTTCACTTCTGTTCTTATTGTCTCCCCAGTATTGAGTTTGCTCTTGATACCAACTGGTAGACTTTCTGAATTCCTGCAAAACCAGGAGTATTCCCAAATTCCTAAAACTCACAGGAATGAAAACAAATAGGTTAGCAAATTTCCTACTTAAAAATTACTGTAAGGAAAATTGCACAAAAGGGTGGTTTGAGTTTGTTTTCCTCTTCAGTTGTATTGCAAATAGTTCCCCCAATGAAACCTTGGAATTTCCTCCAGGCTGTTCCCCATTACCTCTATGGGAAAATTGTGAAAAATCAGTCCGCTTGCTGCATAACCATATTACATCCCATTACTCGAGGAATGTCAAATGCAAACCCCAATGACCAACAGTATCAATCTTTCCCCTCTCTTTTCCAATTTTAATTTCAGCAGTAGTTAGAAAAAAGAAAAGAGAGGGCAAGCACAATATCAGTATACCCCTGGTTATTTCAGTTTCTAATAAGAATTTATATAGAACAGGAGAGTGTGTTCTCTTTGTAGTCGATTACATACTCACCCTGGAGAGCCACGTGGGCCTCCTGTGACGTGATACCATCCAGAAGGCAGTGAAGAATGGCTGTTGCAGTGATCCCAAAGCCGTTCCTCTAGTTGACCAATCAGATCGTATAATTCTAGGCCCAAGTAGAGATTTTTGAAAGAAGAAAAATTTCAGAGAAATGTGATGTTTTGCTATGGATAACATTTAGTGTATTCCCTCAAAAAGCTAGGACACAAGAAGCCATCATGTCTTATCTTAAATTGTAAAAGTGGAAATCTTTGGGCCCAGTGCAGTGGCCTAGCAGATAAAGTCCTCACCTTGCATGCACTGGGAAGCGGCTCCGCTTCCCCTCCAGCTCCCTGCTTGTGGCCTGGGAAAGGAGTCAAGGATAGCCCTAAGCCGTGGGACCCTGCACCCGTGTGGGAGACTTGGAGGAGCTCCTGGCTCCTGGCTTCGGATCTGTGCAGTACTGGCCATTGAAGTCACTTGGGGAGTGAATTATCGGATGGAAGACCTTCTTCTCTGTCTCTCCTCCTCTCTGTATACCTGACTTTGCAGTAAAAATAAATCTTGAAAAAAAAAGTAGTGAGGTTCAAACATGAACCTCTACCTATATGGGCTATAGGTACTTGCAGTTGGAGAATTAGCCAGTTGAGCCATCACACCAGCCCCAATCCAACATCTTTTATTTACAAATATTTCATTAAACAGTCTATATTTTTCCAATAAAGTGGAAATGCTTAAAATATATTGGTGCTTGGGGGGCAAGTGACAAGGTACAAAGAAAAACTAATCTCAAAGAACTTCTATTCAATCAGAACACTTTCATTACGTTAATTTTAATCCCTTGTTGTGCCTCTCAACATCCTTCCAATTTTTGCAAGAATTAAATAATGATAAACCTCTGGTCTTGGATGTCTTCTGACAAAAAGAACCAAAGACTGTTGGGATAACTATTAACTTTAGAATCACTGTGATATTATTTCATATACCCTTATACACCGATCATGAAAAAATAGTCGTAGATTTCAAACAGAATGAAAGAGTTGCCTCTGGAGTTTTCTTTTTAAATCTTTATATCTTCAATCTTTATGTTATGACACAGTTTAATAGGCATTGGGGTTTCCCCTCCCCCCTCTTCACCCCTTCCCCATTGTTCTCCCCTCCAGTCTTTCAGTAGGTGTTCATGCTACTGCCATTGAGGTGTCTCCCAACAATGTAAGGACTTACCTGTCGTTTCACTGTGAGATTACCCTAGTATTGTACGTATGGGGATATACTTCTCTCTGTTTCTGCCTATGGACATATTTGTTTAAGCCAGAGATTCTCATTTAGTCATGGTTCTGTTTGTTACTGGAATACAATCAACAACTTTGCAATTCTTAAGGGACAATGTACATGAGATTTTTTTCAAAGTATAGATCACTATGAAACTGCCAATTTTGTAAATACATGGGCCACTGATCAAAACACCTTATTGCCTAAGTTGGCACCCCAGATTATTAAATTCAATGTATAATTGGAAAAGCAACTGAAGTTCCCATACTGTTTCTATATACAAAGCATGTGTGTGGAAATCAGATATCCAAGGAGTGTCAACCTGAGAATTAAAGGAGATCGTGTGTTTGTAAGAAATGAGGGTTTTGCTACATATAGAAGCTGCATACATATCAGATGAAAATGCAATTTGACTGGAGCCTGTATTATTTTCAGTATGTTCATTGGAAGGCTGGTTTAAGTCCTCACTGCTCCACTTTTGTTTCAACTTCCTGCTCAAGAATGTGGGAAGGCAGTGGAACATGAACCAGGTACTCCTGGGAAACCTGAATGGCATTCAAGGCTCCCGCTTTGGCCTCTCCCAGACATGGCTGCTTCATTCATGTCAGTAGAGAACCTGTGGATGGAAAACCTCTGTCTCTATCTCCTCTCCTGTCATTCTATCTTTCAAATAAATAAATCTTTCAAAAAACCTTATAATCACTTTCATCTGGCATTTCATCTTGGTCTAGGATAGTCATACAGATTATTCTTTACCTCCTATTAACAAAACTGTAAGAGCCTTATTAGAAGTCATTCATGACAGAAGATGAAATATTCAGATTCAAGCATTTTATGCAATTAAGTTTTGACGGTAGTGACTAGAAAAATCAGAACCTCAGCACCAAGGCAGTTGGAGATCTCCAGATGCCATAAAAGTAAAACGTTCTCATTCTATTTACACCACATCAGCAAACAAACAAAAAGATTCTTTTCCGACCATATTGTATCTTTGCTCCATCAGAGCTCATCCTTTCGGCAAACTTGCCATTCAGGATGCAAGCTATGTAAAATGCAGTGTGGAGGTCATCAGTGTGATGAGCTCCAGGCACTTGAAGGTGAAAGAAGAAAAACGCACCTGCCCTTTCGGCCCTTCTGCAGCCCCGAGTCGGGGAAGAATGGCGACCTTTCGAGCTGTGGCAGGGACAGTGGTTTTGGTGGTTGATGAGTGGAATCTGAGAACTGTCATGAACCTCCGTCATCTTGCAGCTGTGGCAGGGATCACCCCACTCCCATGAAGCACACGGGCTTTCTAAATAATCTTTCCACCAGCCATAGACCGGAGCACAAAGGGAGCTTTTCTTCACCTAGTTTAAGGGAGTCACTGTTCTTGGGTTAAGAGTATTGGACCAGATTAACTAGCAGGTCCCCAAGTGCCAAACTATGCAGTAGCATAATGAATGGGCAAGAAGAAAAAGCTTGATTCTGCATTTCTATAAACACTGTTTCTTTTTGGCACCCATTCTACAAACGATGCTAAACATGGACCTCTCTGTAGAGACAGAACGATGGATCGTGTTGGCAGTGAGCTGGCTCGGTGCACAGCTTTGGGGGTAGGCGCCTCGCAACCACACCTCTGCAGAACACCAAGTCTTTCCCTCCTACACTGCCTTGGTGTTTCCCTTTCCTTTTCTGAGCAACTACCTCTTGTTTTCCTCCCTAACTCTCGCTTCCTCTTTCCACCACCCCCGCCCCGCCAGAACATGTAAAACCATAAAAGTGAGACAAAAGAGAAACACATTTGCCTGTATTTTCAAATAGGAAGGAGACTAGCCTGAAGAAGGGAGACTCCCTGACAGCCAGGATGACGGACAAATTCTTGTGGCTTTCTCCAAAAGTCAAACCAAAATCTAACCAGCAGCCAGGCTTAGTTCTGGCAGTCTAGCTTTGCCTGGAAATGAGTGCAATCATATCCTAATAGCTATTTGGATAATTGTTCATATGAGTGATCTGCCAACTAATGTTGGAAACAAGTCCTTATTACAAATATAGCATGTAGTCTAATCTGGAATATATTAAAATGTGATTTCTGTAGCTGCCTATTTCTATGTTCAAAGAATAATGGAACTAATTATCACATTGGTTTCTTATGGAAAAGAACCTTTAGACTACAATGGTAATATGCAAATCACGAACATATAATTACAAGATTTATGTAGCTAAAGTTTTATATAGTTAGATTTCTAAATCTGAAAAAATTTCAAGTAAATTTGATCTTTCATCCAGCATCTCTCTCCTGAATCATTATTGGCGTAACACCAGGATATTATTTTTCTAGTAGATAACTAAAACATAAATGCTTCTGTATAAAATGTCTAGTGATTCATGTTAATTCATCATTTTGGAAATGAACGGAAATATTGCATGAACTCAAAGAACTTGTGGATTTTGGTGCATCCATGGTACCAGACAACGAAAGAGGTAAAGAAAACCCACTGCACAGACATCAGGAAGTGCAAGACGTTTAAACATTTAAATCTAAGAGTCCCTCATCTGAATGCCAACTGTTGGAATGGGATCTGGTGCAGTGGGATCCTGGTGCTCCTCCCATACAGTGGAAAGTAAGGAAATCATGGGGTGATGGCAAGTGTGTTTTCTGAACCTGACTCTTCCCATCATTGAGCTGAGAATAATAAAACCGTTTCACAACACTATTATGGTAATTAAATTAAATGATGTAGGTAGAGTGATAACACAAATGAAACCTCTTTGTAGAAAGAAGAGTTCAGTGTGATGAGCACAGACAACGGTGCCGTATATGCCCGGTTCATGTCCCCTTTCTTGTGTAAAATCTTATTAGCTAAACAGCCATCAATAAACTAAACAACCTCCATGTAGCTCAGTTTTCCATCTGCTGAGTAGAAATAATAAGAAATCCCTCTAAGAGTTGTTGTCAGGATGAAAATGACAATATAAAGATTTAAAAATAGGTTTTAACATACTCAGCATTCAGTAACACCATTTCCATTATGATGAGTAGTCCATTGGGAATGAAAAAGCTCCAGGATTCTTTTCTCACTCTCCTTAGTGTATCATTTCTTTTTTTCCCTTCCTCTTCCTTTTGTTACATCTCTACTGACTTTCCGTCTTTAAATTTCTGTTGCTCTGTTCCATGTGAGGTGGGGAGACAGAAAATCACCAAGGAGAACCCCTCTTCCTCTGAAAAGACATTTTTGACACACATATACACCTGCACACAAACACACTCAAAGAGGGAAGAGGAGAGAGAGAGAGACAGACAGACAGACAGACAGACACAGAATCTTCCTCTGCTGTTTCACTCTCACTCCCCACTGGGCTCAAGAGTCAGGGCTGCACCTGGTCAAAGCCAGGTGGGAGGAGCCTCTGCCAGGTCTCCCATGAGGGTTTTCAGAGCCCAAGAACTCAGGCTGTCTTTTGCTACTCCTTACCAGATCTTTAACTGGAAGTTGAACTGTAAGTGGAGCTGCTGGGAAGGGAACTGGCTCCTATATAGCATGCCAGTATCTCAAGCAGTGGCATTTTTCACTGTACCACAGCACCAACCTCTCCCCAAAAGATATTTAAACATGGTTCTATTTCCCAACACTAATCACTCCTGTAAGCGGATTCATTCATATGGGAATAATGAATTTTAATGGGATATTTAAATAGAATGTTCTTGAATAATGCTGTGTCCTAGATCTTGTACTAGACACAATGATAATAAAGTCATTTATAAAAGAGATATCAGAAGGGACGGTACACAGAAAAATCACAAATAGGGGCTTGACACACTGGCTCCGTGGCTAAATCCTTGGCTTGCAAATGCTGGATCCCATAATGAGCAACGGTTCATATCCCAGATGCTCCACTTCCTATCCTGCTCCATTCTTATTAATTGGGAAAGCAATGGAGCATGCTCCAAAGGCTTGATACCTGGAAGAAGTTCCTGGCTCCTGGATTTGGTTCATATCATCTCCAGCCATTGCCACCACATGGGGACGAAACTGGCTATGAATGACCTTTCTAATGAAAATAAATAAATCTTTAAGAAGTCATAAATAGGTGTGTAGAGGGAAAGTTGGCCATTTTTCTCTATTTGTTGGAGTAATAACAGCGACCACATACTTGCAATCACTGTAATTTTAGGAGAATGGATAGTATATCCTATGAACCTTTATAAACTGCCAAAGGGGAAAAAAATACAACTGTTACAAACATAGCAGGACCTGATAACTCAGTTGGAATATTCAAAATATATTCCCCACTGGATTAGAAGTAAATTGCATCTGCTTTTGGGGTGTCGTATAAGGTCCTAGAATGATATACAGCTTAGCAATCTACAGGAAAGCACCAAGATTCTGTAGCCCACCATGGGATTTTTTTTTTAAAAGATTCATTTATTTTTATTGGAAAGGCAGATTTACAGAGAAAAGGAGAGACATTTCACTCCTGAAATGGCAGCAAAGGCTGGAGTTAAGTTGCTTTGACGTCAGGTGCCAGGATCTTTCGGGTCTCCCACATGGGTGCACTCCTCTCCCAGTGGAGGGTGTGGACGTGGAGCAGCCTGGACAGGAACCAGTGCTCATAGCGGATACTGCCACTTGAAGGTGAAGGATTAGCCTGTTGAGTCATCGCACCAGCCCCCCACCATGAGAATCTTGAAGGAAATCTCAACTCTGTGATTTGGGGACATTAGTGGCTCCTGTATTCATGGGTTTGGTCCGTGAAAGCTCTCACTATTCTCCAAGGTAATGCCTTGGGCAGAATCTACGTCATTGCTGCCAGCAGCATGAAGCAACCTTCCTGCATTATCACATGAACTGCTGTCATCCCAGAACACCACAGACTCTGTTTGGTTCACGATGCTGGAGACCGGAAACTCCAGAGCATGGCACTGCAGGCTGCAGGGCCGTCCTGCCACGTTGTAACGTAGTGGCAGCGATGACACAGCAGGGCATCATCAAATGAGAGGGCCCGGGGTTCGGGACTCAAGGCCTGGTGATCTAATAATCCCTGAACACTGTTAGAGGGGTCAGTGCATGTCAATATCAATGTTGGGGACAACATTTAAATTGTATGACTTTCCCTTGTCCTTTTGAAATCTGCTTTCTGAAGCAAGTCCCTCCAGCAGTGGCCTTGCGCCCTGACCCCTGATCCTGACCCCTGACTTGGTGACCATGGGCATCAGCCCAGTTCGTCACCCTCACCTCCATCCAAGTAGAATCCTGGTCCCGGATGTGCCTTCCACGTGTCTTCTCACTTCTGGTTTTGGAAACAAACAAACACAACAACAACAGCAACAACAAAAAAAAACCTGTTATAATCCTCGTGAGTGATACAGGATATTTGAACAAAAATATAAAACTTAAGCATTCTTATCTATTTGGGAGAAGTGAAACTGTCATTTTTCTATTGTTTCAAATCTTCTACAAAAACAAGCTTGTTATCTCATGACTGAATCCTGTCACACATTGAGAAAAATCGTTAAAATATCTATCAACTGCATTATGTGTGCACAAAGGCATCCTAGATACTGGATTCTTTTCTGAAAATTGAGAAGATCATAAGTTGTATATGGAATAAGCAACTAAGCATGAGGATCTGGTGTTGTTGCCCAGCATGTAAAGCTGCCTCTTACAGACTGACATCTCAAATGACCACCGGTTCAAGTCTCAGCTGCCCCACTTCTGATTCAGCATTTTGCGAATATGCCATAGAAAGCAGTAATGATAACACATACCCTTGAGTCTCAGCCATCCACACAGAGACCTGGGCCGAGTTCTTGTTTCTGGCTTTAGCCTTGCCTTGCCCTGCCCTGGTGGTTGTGGCTGTTTGTGGAATGAGGCACAAGATGTAAAATCTGTCTCTCCACCCTCTGTCATTTTGCCATTCAAACAATATATAAAGGACTAGATAGCCAGGTAGATACTTAAAAAAAAATAGCCTAAATAGCTCACGGGCCATTTCTTATTGAGGTTTTAAGCTTCTTCCTTCAGCAGCACCTTCCAGTGGAACCCTTTTTGCTAGGTGCTTTATGTCCCCAACGTCAAGAGCAGCTGCTACTGCCATAACAGAATTAATTTCAAATGGGATAAGAAATTAATGAGAGAAAATATAGGTCTAAGTCAAATATATGTGTATTTAAAGGCTGTGAGGAACAAAAGCACTTTTCACAACATCACGGAGTCAGTTAAATTCACCTTCACAAATGCATGTTGAAAGGCCCAGCATGATGGCTCAATTGGCCAACCCTCCCCCTGCAAGCACTGGGATTGCATATGGGCACTGGTTTATGTCCCGGCTGCTCCACTTCTTATCCAGCTTGTGGTCTGGGAAAGCAACGGAGGATGACCCAAAGCCTTGCAACCTTGTACCCACCTGGCAGACCTGGAAAAACTTGGCTCCTGCCTTTGGATGGGATCAGTTCAGATCTGGTAGTTTGATGACAATTTGGGGAGTGCACCAGCGAATGAAAGAGCTTTCTCAGTGTCTCTCCTTCTCTCTGTAAAATCTGCCTTTCCAATAAAAATAAATAACTTTAAAAAAATGTATTTTGAAGAGGTCTCAATTGTAGGGCATGGGCCAGTCGCGAGAGATAAGCAATGATGAATTCTATTCACCTAGTAAGTCTTCATGATGTTCATGGGACTAGATCTCTGCATTAAAGCTTGTCTTGTACTCAGCATTCTGTCTGATGCCGTGGTAACTGCAACAACTACCTCAACCGCATCCCTAGGATCACTCCTCTGTGCGTTGTCAGGTGTCTGAGAATGCTGCCCAGCAATTGTAACCCATGTGTGAATCAAGGTCTGTAAGTGAACACCCCATAGAGCAACACCTAACAAATGGGAGGTAGATGCCGAAGGAGACATTCTCTTCCTCTCCACTTGAGTTCTGGCTGCGTTCTCCACAGGTGCCTGGAGGTCAAGCTCCACTTCTGAACGGCAGAGATCTGCTTTCACTCCTCCTTTGCTCTTTCCAGCCATCCTCATCGGAGTCTGAACAGCATTTCCCAAAAGGAACTAACTGCACAAAGTCTTGGTCTGCATCTCTGACAATGTGCAAGCAGAGAATTACATAATGAGTAGGCTATAAAGTCAAGATAAGAAAAACATATATGAGTCACGGAATTATACCTCATTTCAAACCCTTGCGGAAATTTACCTCTGGAGCTCTGAAATCTCTTGGCTCCCGCAAGGAATCCCAGTGACCTGTGCACTTCTCTCTATTAACCTTGAGAAGTAAGCTTACTTGGAAAAATATGAGTGATAGTGCAGATAAAATCTGTCTCTTCTCAGTAATTTCTGGAAGTTTTGTTGGCAGAAATGTAGAATATTTGATGAGCTACTTAAAGAACTGAATGGGATCTTTATCAGTAGCTCCATTTACAGCTGTCCTTTATTTAAAGTCTCCAAGTCCCCACATTAATAATAATCCTGGCGGGATAAAAAAAAAAAAGGAAAGGGAAAGAAGAAAGTAAGAGAGGGAGAAACAAAACAAAGCAAAACAGAAAAAGATAGTTCATCATTGCTTCTTAGATTTTAATGCCATTGGCTAACACATTAATGTGTAGATCTTATCCAGAAAACTGGAAGGACTATAGTAGAGTAAGGCAATTGTCTCAAAGTTGGTTGATTTTTTACTCTGAAGAGTTCAAGAAATAATACATGACATCTCTCCACAATCCCACAGGTAAACACACACACACACCCTTTGCCTTCAAATCCAATCTACTCATTCCTTTTCCTGTTCTTTTTACTTTGAATCGAAACAGGTACTTGGTAGTTTGTTGGTGGTCGGCAGAGGAAGAGGCTGGAGTCAGTGGGTCACCTTCTGAACAGGGGCAACCAGTATGAATGACTCCAGGTTACACTTCAGCATCCTGCAGTCATATTTCCAACGATTTACCTTCGATGTCAATACATTTTACAAGTCCTTCCCTCTTTCTGGATAGAACAAACATTGAGTAACCATCCCTATTGATGCCACGCATTTCTATTCAATTTCAAAATAAAATGTGAACATGCAAGCATTCCCTCCCCAGCCCCGCCGCCGGGGACATCACTGGAATTATCCTGGCATTTATAGATTGTTCATTTGTACTATGGTTCTTTCAGACATTCATCACTTGCCTGTGATGATGTAGGGCCTGTGTTCAAACAAATTTGGGATTCCTTTTTCTCTTCCTACCAAACTGCATAATCCAATATAAGGTTTGTGCTTAGTGTGTCCATAATAATGAGGAACCTACCAAATATCATCTTGAAATAACACAGTTGTGGATAAGGACTCGCCATGGAAGTCCATCCACTGATCTGAAATCTTTGTGTAGCATTGTACATGTCACACCTGAGCCAGGGATGTGGGTGTCTTTTCATTGAGATGTGCTTTCCTGTGAAACATGCTCTTTCTTCTGCAGATGTGCCGTGGCCACCATATTTCAGCTCTTCACCTTCACACTTCACACCTACCACTGGTGTTAACCTCTGTTCTCATGATTTATATCTATTTTTTATTGTTCTGCCTGGACCCATGCCAGACCCTAGGATCGAACTTTCCAGTCGCACCAAACTCTTGGGTGAAGTGACGGAAATCAAATTGGGTAGAAAGACTTGTTCTCATAATGTGGGAAAGGAAATGGCTTCCCTGTCTCCATGGAGATGAATAAAGGGAAGTTATGTTCTGCATTGACAACCTAAATTTCAAACAAACCCAACAATATTTCTCAAGGTTAGTCTATTGAGAATTTGTGCTTTGTTTTTTTTTCCCAATCTTGCTTGTTTCAGTTTCACTCTGGAATGATATAAACACACGACAAAAGCTGCAAAACACAAGGTAATGACTATGTTCTTCCAAGTATGAAGTTAGTAATTAAAATGACTTTAAATATTAATTGGTACCCTGGAGAATTAGCACAGGGGTAGAGGTTTCACCGAAGAGTTAAGATGTCTGTGTTACATATCGACATGCCTGGCTTCAACTGCTGGTTCTGACTCTTAACTTTAGCTTCCTGCTAATGCAGATCTGCGGTGGGTAGTAGCAATATTTCACACAAGTGGGTCTCTGCTAGCCCGGGGGAGACAAAGACTGAGTTCCTTGCTCCATGTTTCAGCTCCACCTTGTTCCAGCATTACAGGCATTCAAAGGTTCTCTCTCTCCCTCTCAAAAAAGACACCTCTTACAGACCACAGCAATAAGGACCAGACATAGACATACCACGCTATAAATATTTTTGCTTAGCAACCATAGTTAAATTCCCAATTAATACTTTTAAAGAAATTACTGTAAAAAATAATTGGCATTTATTCAATTTTTCAGCCAGCATGCAGTTGTGCCATATACAGTGGTGATGAGTTTCATAATCAACCACGGATCATATTGAAAAATAGGGGCCAGTGTAAGATAGAATAAATTGCAGCTTTGAGGGATTGCTGAAATTAAAGACAGTGTGGAATAGCGCCGTGTCTTCTTGAGAGACCCAAGTTTGGGAAACCGCTGTCATTTCTTGGTGCTGTGTTCTTGGGCACATTACTTCATCTCTATTTTTCATTTTTTTTTTTCTGATCTGTAAGATGATGATGGGAATAATGACAAAGCCAAAACGTCTGTAGCGTTTGACGTAGGAAGTGCTCAGTAGGTGTCATCTGCTTTCCTCACCACTGCTTACTGACTGAACGCTCAAGGAGCCTAGCAGGTGATTACGAGTCATTGTCCAATGTTCAAAACTGTCATCTTGGCTGCTCTTTACAACTGGGTATCCACTGGCTCTTACAAGCCAGTGAGCGCTTCAAAAAATGCATTCAGTGTGTCAAATGAACTGTTTTTAATTTTATTTCATTTTAAATTTTAAAAAAATTCAAACCTACCATTGGCTTTAACAAATGGAAAAATTTTAGATGTATTTGGAACAGCCTCAGTTGTGAATACACCTTTCAGCTGTAGATTTTATGGAATAAAAATAGAGATCAAGTATTTCCAAAGTAATTTAACATCTCCATTGAGATGTGCTATAAATCTGAAATACCTACCATCCACAGAAAACTCAGCACAAAAATACAAAATATCTCATTGGTTTCTATACATGCTGGAATGATAATACTTGGGACAAAATAGCATATATTTTCAAAATTAATCTAGCTCATTTATTTTTACTTTTCAAAAATCGTAGCTAAAAGATTTCAAAAGTATACTTGACTTGTGTCATAATTCTCACTGCAGTCCTACAATATGCCAGTGGCTCATGATCTGAATAAATGAATTTTTGAATATGGTTACCCATTTCTTTAAATATCAAATGTAAATCTACTAGAAGATACCAACATTATCAGCCCCTGGAAAATAGTCTCACAAACATAACCGAAACACTAAAAACTTGTGTGCATGTGTGGAGAGTGTGTGTGTGTGTGATTGTTGTAGTTCGTGTCCTGCAAAATTCTTTTATTGAAAGTTTAATTCCCAATGCAACCATGTGAATGGGACTTTGTGGAAGTAATTGTATCAATTGTATCAGGCATGGAAATAGACTCTATAAAAATATTTATTTGGCCTCCTTTCTCTCTCTCTCTCTCTCTCTCTCTCTCTCTCTCTCTTTCTCTCTCTCTTTCTCTCTCTCTTTCCCATTCCTGCATACTCAACATGCATTTCTGCAATTTATTTCTATAGTCAACCATGGAATGATGCTTCAAAAAGGACCTGACTGGGCAGCAACACTTTCAAAACCAATTTTTCACACTTCAGAAAGTAGCAGAAATACCAATTTTTTGTTTACAAATTACTTAAGATATGGTGTTCTGTTATAGCAAAACACAATGAAGTAAGACTGTGTTCTTTCACTCACTGTGTTGTGTAACGGCACACTGAGAAGAGGATTCAAGACATGTTCGTAGACGTGGGCAAGTCACATGCCAAATTCGAATGAAGCTTTTCAGACCCAAGTGAGACAAAGGTTTGAAGCACTTTTTTGATGTATATAGCCTTGTCAAAAATAGGTTCTCTGGTCCATTAACAGGACCCTGTCCTTCAGAGAAACATCATGATACACTGCCCATTGCCTAGCTTCTTCACTGTGCTTTGGCCCCAAACTTTGGGAATAGTATTCACCTTCCGAGACTCTGCTGCTTAAGTGGTTTAAGATGCTTTCCACCGTGTTTAAAACAACACAGGTACTCAATGCACATTGCTTGCTCTTTTCAGAATTAAACAATGCTTTTCATATAAACTGTGTCTCATTAGCAGGTGTCTCCACGTGTGCCTCAGTTGTATGAGTACAAATGGGATCTTCAAACACACATACTACTGACCTTATGGAAAACATATCATAGACAAGTTACGCATAGATTTCCTTTCCTCTTTCATCATTCTACTCTTCGATAAAGGCACTAGAAGAGCTGATTTAGTTCGCAGATGTTAGATTCATCACAATTGATAAGAGAACTCAATCAGAACGTCACAAACCCAAAGCAAAAGGTTATTAGGGGTTGTTTTGACATGAACAAAGCAGATTCCTCATAGGCTATTTTGATGATGTAGTGGCCAGGAAGGTTCCAGATACTTTGAGATGCAAATTTGGCTCGTTTCAGACTTTTTTTTTAAAGATTTATTCAGTTTATTACAAAGTCAGATACACAGAGAGGAGGAGCGACAGAGAGAAAGATTTTCCGTCCCATGATTCACTCCCCAAGTGGTCGCAACAGCCGGTGCGTGCTGTGGCCTAGTGACTAAAGTCCTCGCCTTGAATGCCCCGGGATCCCATAGGGGAGCTAGTTCTAATACTGGCAGCTCCACTTCCCATCCAGCTCCCTGCTTGTGGCCTGGGAAAGCAGTCGAGGATGGCCCAATGCATTGGGACCCTGCGCCCGTGTGGGAGACCCGGAAGAGGTCCCAGGTTTTCAGACTTTTTTATAATTGTTGCTCACTGATTATTTTTAAAAAGTAAGCTCATCCATTTTCTTTATTTGATATTACAAAGATGACACTATGTACAGGTTTAGGTTTCCAGAATTCAGGTCTAAATGTGTCATATAAGCACTTTTAAAAACTATCTTTAATTTGAGAGAATCTCTGTCTAGAAATAAAGTATGCTTTAAGAATTCCTAAGCCCAGCGTGCCCAAGTCCTCGCCTTACAAGCACCTGGATCCCGTATGGGCACTGGTTCATGTGTTGGCTGCTCCTTGTTCCATTTAGTGCCCTGCTTGTGGTCTGGGAAAATAACAGAGGATGGCCCAAAGCCTCGAGACGCTGTACCGGTATGGGAGACCTGAAAGAAGTTCCTGGCTTCAGATCAGCTCTGCTTTGACTGTTGCGGCCACTTGGGGAGCGAACCAGTGAACAGAAGGCCTTTCTGTCTCAATTTCTGTCTGTAAATCCGACTTTCCTATAAAAATAAAATAAATCTTTAAAAAATTTCTCACATCATCTTATTTGTCCATGGGCAGGTATTCATTATCTACAAACAGTGTTTTAAACATATCCATTCTCTGAGATTAGCTTTTACAGGATTCTGACGCAGAAGTAGATAATATAGTCCCAAACACTACAGGCCCTTCAGTGGGGTGGTTCCCCCGTAAGCTATTCTTCGTGTGCATTCTTCCACTGCCTCACGTGAAGTAAATTTTCTGATTTGGATGCAACTTTCTCTGCACAATCAGAGACATTGGTAATGTAGTTCAAGCTGATCCTCTCTTGTGGCTAATAATATGCAGACCTGATGAGGATGGTTATCTGTTCTTGTAGACAAGCATTGATGTTTACAGGAGCTGAAAATAAAGGCCAGTTGGAGTCATGGCTGGCTGCTATCAAACTGAACCAATTCTTGGTGTACAACATCCATGTTACCAATACTTACACAATTGATTTGCTTGAGAACCCTAAACAAAAATCACTGAATCACTTTTTCCTTGGAAAACAAGGGCTTTATAGACATAAGTGATTTAAGTGATCTAAGTGAGGCACACGCCCTTCCAGACCCTTAGTACTGCCTCCTGCCCTCCACTTCACAGCCTAGACTTTGCTCCTCGATGTGAATCTACAGCTCCGTTCTGTCATTCCCTGTTCAGGCGCTGCCAGCTCCAACTGGCCAGTCTTGTTGGTTGGTACCAAGTATTGCCAACTAGTTTTATTATATGGAAACATGCCCATTGACGTTGGATGAAGGCTTGGCAAAATCATTTTCCTTCATGACCTAAAATATTTCTTAAACCTGAGTTCTCCGAGATAAAAAGTTATTGCAACAACCTATTAAATTTCCATAGTCTGTCAGTGGCCAGAAATGTTAACCTAAAAAAATACAAACAATAAATAAAATCATAAGGTAAAATCTCTCTTAAACTGATGTGAACATGTTGCGGCTTGTGGACCAAATCCAGAATATCACATGTGTTTGCAAGGCCTGCAAATGAAGAATAGTTTTTCTTCCTCCATGTTTGAAAGGGTTACATGTTAAATTACTGTAGAAATATCAATGATGTCTTCTTTTTTAAAAGGATTTATTCTATTTTTATTGGAAAGTCAAATATAAAGGTGGAAGAAGAGACAGAGAGGAAAATCTTTCATCTGTTGATTGACTCCCCAAGTGGCCACAACAGCCAGAGCTGCGCCAATCCAAAACCAGGGGCCATGAGCCTCTTCTGGATTTCCCACATGGGTGCAGGGTCCCAAGACCTTGGGCCTTCCTCGACTGCTTTTCCAGGTCACAAGCAGGAAGCTGGATGAAAAGCGGCACTGCCGGGAATGAAACCAGCAGCCATGTGGGATTCTGGTGCGTTCAAGGCAAAGATTTTAGCCACTAGGCTACCATGCCGGGCCCCCAATATTGTACTCTTCAGTTTGTTTGAAAAGGTTTTTGGACCTCAACCTTATACTGTTGAAAGCATAATCTATCATAAATCTTTATTTTCAAAATTAAAATTAGTAACATTCCATGTGATAGTGTTTATTCTTCAAAAGCTTGGAGAAATAAAAACAGTTTCTAAAAGCTGGTCTGTACATTATCTGAAAAAGTCTGTATTTGGTAAGCATCTGACACAGAATGAAAATAACTTTAAATGTGAACCCTTAAATATCCAGGGAAAGTAATGTATTTTATGTTTTCTGACTATAGAGTGTAATCTGGTACTAATGCCCAAAACACTGGTATTTAATCAAGTTTTCCTATTAATTTCTCTCCATTCTTTGCATGGCTCGTATGTACATGTCTGCTTTGCATTTCAGCATGTAGCATAATTGATGAGTTTTATTCTTTCAATATTTTCAGGCAGTAGAAACAATAGCCTTAAAATGAGTTTCACAGAGGTGAATTGCCCCGGGCTTCATGATATAGGTGTTTGGAACTTTCTAATGTAACAATGAAGCAAGACCAAAGACCCAATAACAAACAGCTGAGTGGATCAATAACCCCTGTGTTTTCAGTCCATGCTTTTCTAAAGTAGTGCATGGAAAAAAAGACTCTCTATTTATATCTGGAACTTAATGAAGTGAAATTATCAGAGCCGACAGGCGCTAGTGCTGTAATTCGGAGACAGGGCTTGGCTTAGAGGGATTTGCAGGCTGTTTTTATTCCAATTTTTAATTTTTTTTTAGTGAAACCTAATCCCCTAATCAACCCCAATTTACAAATTTGCTGATTTTTTTTTCCATCATGATTCTTCAAGGAGTGTTGTTGGAGGCATGGAACAATTATTTGATTAAATAATTATTCACTGCGCTGTGCCTTAGTCTATTCTAAGCAAGTGGGTAAGTGGCCAAAACACAGATAAACTTAAAAGTGTAGAGCTGGGGGCTTCTGCAACCATTCATAACTGTTCTCTTTCCCATATGTTGGTGTGTGCTGGTATACGGGTACGTGTGTGTTTTTAACTTGATTCACCCTGCAAATCTTTGCTCACACTAGCTCTCCTTTCCAGTCTTAAGGGATTAATATTCTGCTAAATGAAGTGTCGCAAATTTGAATTTTATTGGGAGCTAAATGGAATACCAAATGCTTATACTTATAATCATAGTGGAATTTTGTTCTATTGTTGGCTATTCTCATTCCCGGCACAAACAAATATGTCAATGAAATCATCTTCCATGTGTGAAAGCATTGAGCCTTGAATATACAGATATTCCTTAGGTATCATTTAAAATCATGAATGCCCAAAAGCTCAATGGCCTTTTCGTCCAAGCTTAGCTTTCCCATCTAATCCCGACCTAGTTCTCAATAAAGGGAGGTGATTAGAATAGATTGAACACACGGAAAGGTAATATGTGAATACTAAAAATCTCCTTGCCACTGTTTTCTAGACTCATCAGTTGTCTTGAGGAATCCTGATGAATCTGAGAGAGACTTCTGTAAGAAACATGAAGAAAACTCAGGATTGCATAATCCGCCCCCACCAAATGAACCACAATCCAAAATGTTTCAGGCTAGTAAACTAGCTCTAGAATCAGAAATCCAGTCCTAGATTTTTTCAGTCTCGTGTTTTTAACCACTTGCTAAATATTTACAGAGTATCTGCCAAATTCAGATGGCACACTGAATTAGCCAAGAAACTTAAAAATGAAATGTAATTAAACAGAGTCCTGTTCTAAATGTCTAATTGTGGCAGAAAGTGATGAAAACAGAAATTTAAATGAATTGAATAACAAATCTCTCTCTTCAGCAGTGTCATTTCATACCAATGAAGGTTGTTTTAGCATTGGAATGTCATGGAAAATTCTCTTGAATGTGATCCTTCTCTGCAGAATATGTGGATATATTGAATAGGAAGAGGCTGAAGGCAGCAGAGCAATTAGTGGGATCCCAGAATTCAATTAACAAAGAGGAGAAAAACCTAGGAAAATGACAGAAGATTCAGTGAGAGTAAGGAGGCAGGAAATGGAATCTATGTGCCACATATTTCAGGAAATGAATAAAATGAAGATTAGGAAATGGTTTTTGTAGAATGTGGTGGGTATGAAATGTTCTTTTTTCTTGAATTGTCCGCTGACTTTCCATCAAATGACTTATAGAGAGTTAGGGTATTCCCTTCATTTTCATTTGATCATTTATACTAGGAAATTGAATAAAGCATAGTGATAGAGTATAGTTTTAGAACCAGATCCATCTAGTTTTTAACCCAGCACAGTTATTTCTCAGTTGTGTTCCTTTGGCTATCAGTTTTTTTTTTTTTTTATTAAACACTGTGATGAACACTACACCCAGAATATAATTGCTATTCAAGAATGAAGTTGCTCATAATTATCATTTTAGTTGCTTAGGTTGAGTATAACTGGGGCCGAATGACTAGGCAGTAGCAGATCCTCTATATGAGGGGGTGCTGTTGCTCCAATTACCCCCTGCTGCCTCCTAGAATCCAGTCTGGAATCAAATACTTTAGGACATGGCAATGTGAACTAACTGCTAGGTTGAATGCCCACTCCCAAATACAATTTCTATAAGCAAGCCATAGATTTTCCTGATTCTGTACTTTGCTGTCCTTATAACAGGAATTTTCTTGTTATGTAGAAATCCTCTCTGTTGGCAAGATTTGCCAAATGAAAATAAGACAATTAGCTTAATTTGAATTTCAGATACACAGAGAATAATTTTAGCATGTATACCACCTAAATATTGCATGGGGCATACCAAGGACAGTGTTTGATATTTTTATGTGAAACTCAAAATGAACTGATCAGCCTATGTTTTCTTCTTACTGAATTTGGCAACCCTAGCAAATGCATTCCTCTTCGTCTTTAACCTTCAGTTGTATCTAGTGCTAGGTTTTTCCAAAGGTTTTAGATTTTCATTTTCACACAAGGTACTCATTGTAATTTATACTTTTTTTTTCCTTTATTACAGAATATCTTATAAGAAAGAAGGCAATGTGCTGGGTTTCACCAAATAGCCAAAACTTAAAGTAATCCACTATAAGGTAATAAATAGCTCAGCAAAAACAGGAGTATGGAGAGGAGCCTGGCAGAGACAGAGCTACCTTCCAGAAATTTCAAGCAGAATTGGGCTGCTATTTGAACCTTGGTATGTAACAAATGTAATAAGGCTTTACGCTGCATTCTTTTCCTCTGTAGAACTTTACTTAGCAAAGAGTGAACACACACACACAGTTCATATACATCATTGATAAACGCACTGCTCTATTCAAGTTGAGTTTGATCCACCCCTTACCTTCTAGATAATTAAAAAGCACATCACTTGATTCATTTACATGGCAGGCAGACAATCATAGTTGATAAAAATGGTTCCAACAACAGAATATCGATTCTCAATTGGAGGCAGCTGCACTCCCCTCCTCCAGGGACACCCCGCAGTGTCTGGAGGTATTCTCAGCTGTCATCAGAGTCTTACTTGCCTCTAGTGGATGGGGAGGATGAGGACACCAAATCTTACAAAGCCCTGGACAGACAGCAAAAATATCCAAGGAGGAATTTGCTCCAAAATAGCCAGCCTTCCGACAGCTGAGTAATCATGCTCTAAAGTAATGCAGTCCAAATTAGGAACACTTCTTCCTCAGGGCCAACACAATCTTCCAAATAACTGTACAATTAGGTTGAAGCTCATAGGGACTACATGAAGAAATGCAGTATTGCTCAACATTGACCAATGAACGGAACAAAATGTTAAGGATCTGTAAGCCATGGTTGTTATAGAAACCAATGGGCACTAGCATGGAGTGTGTCATGGACTGGGACTGTTGTGGACTTTGATTGTTGAGCTATCAAACTCCAGACATTGAAACACTGCAACCAAGGTTGGGGGTGAAGAGTTTTGATATTGGGAGCAAGTTGTAGCAAAGATCAGTTCCTCATGACATCTTTTGTTTCTATGTTTTGTGAAATATTTGGACAACCCCTGATGACATTTTACTCCAACAGAATCATATAACCAAAATGAGCCTCTAAGTGATAGGTTACCCTAACAATGATTCTTTCTGAAATGACTTGTCTCCGCTCTTCATTTTACCTTGTGACTGAAGCAACAGTCGATGTGAGGCATTTTTTGGTGCTGACGTCACAACTTCACTGCCTCACCACTTACAATCCTTCCACTTCATGCTGCAACCAAGCCATAGAAGTCACTATTTGCCTTAGGCAACCTGGCTGCATTTTACATACTGAACTGATTCAGAAAATGGGATAGAACAAATGTATAAGCTGAGAACCTACCTTAAATTCTGTGATTCGAAGTTCGGAATTAAACCTAGATATTTTGGTATTGGGGTTTATTTCACTTTGCCAAAACATGGCCTTCTGTTTTAAGGGGTGGGAGGAGGTTTTAAAAAGCTTATTAAAAAGTCTCAAAACGCTTCTTCAACATCAAATAGCTCCTAGAAAAATATTTTGATGAGTTAAGTGTAAATGAATCAGAAACATATGGATTACATTTCCTTGAGACTACACATGGGTTTCAAAATTAAGGGGAAAAGTGCTCAGGGCAAAATGCATTTTGGATTTTATTGAACCCAAAATATTTAAGAAATAACTCAAGACATTCGAAGAACCCAAATTCTGCCAGGCTTCCCAATCCCTTGTGAAAAGCAAATTAGATTTTAAAATTCCTTTCACTTTAATGATCTATGGTTTTATGTGAAGTTTGGATGAAAACTTCTTTTCTATATATGGCTTTTATCCTGGATACTTTCACTTACAACCTTGGCAAAAAGTTGAACCTCAAGTATACTTTAGGCAGGCTAACTTGGCTGGATGATTCAGCTCTATATGGTGACAAGAACAATTGATACACAGTCACCGAATAAAAGGATTAATCAGAGTTCCAGTTAGTTTTATAGGAAGGGGAATTGGCAGTGTTTATAGTTTTCCACTTTCGATGGGGTTTTGAACTCTTCTAGTGAGTATTGATGAAAATATCTACAATGAATCTCATTCTCTCTATGCTTTGAGAGGGCTTGTTTCTAGGGTCTATGCTTCAGAAATATGTTTAAAATACTCCATATATATGTATGTATATATATGTATATATAAAGCTTTGAAAAACAGTGGAAAAATGAAGTCTTCCTTCATGAGTACTCTATCTTGCCACTAAAAGATCAAATTGTAAATAGTGGCACAGTGAATCAGTACATAAGGTTTTTTTTAAATCTCTATCTGCCTCTCAAACAAGTGAATAATAAATGATTTTAGTGAACATAGACAAACCCCTTTATTATTACAAAAATATTTTCAATGTCTATGTATGGGTATCAGATTTTCTTAGCTTTTTCTAATATTCTCTTGTGTTATAGACAATATTGCAAATGCCATTTGGCTGCATGGTCACTTCTAAGTGGACAAGGACATTAACCTTACTGTGATGAAGACATTTGAGTGCTTTCTTTTTAAATGGGGTGATTTCTTGATATTCCCACGTAACCAAAGCAAAGCACAAGAGAAATGCATTGGTCTTCAAGCTCCCAAATCCTCCTACAAAGAGAGAAAACATTTGTATATAAGTTTGACAGTTGGAGCCCAGGACATAGCCTAGCTATTGAAGTCCTTGCCTTGAACGCACCAGAGTCCCATATGGGTGCGGGTTCTAATCTTGACAGCCCTGCTTCCCATTCAGTTCCTTGCTTGTGACCTGGGAAAGCAGTCGACCACGGCCCAAAGCTTTGGGACCCTGCACCTGGGTGGGAGACCCAGAAAAGATTCCAGGTTCCTGGCTTCTAATTGGCTCAGCTTTGGTTATTGTGGGAGTGAATCATTGAACAGAAGATCTTCCTCTTTGTCTCTTTTCCTCGCTGCATATCTGACTTTCCAATAAAAATAAGTAAACTAAAATCTAAAAGAAAAAAGTTTGACAATTATAATCCATATTCCATGGGACCATTGACCTCCTACATACATGGTCTCAGGAACAACAGGAGGGAATATTTGGTGTCCCTTAGCTTTTCCTCATTTTGTTGAAGTCTTCTATTAATTTACGACTTTGACGGGAGCCCAGGTAATTATGCCAGTCTCTAAGTCCTACTGTAGGTTGGACGTCTGCATCTCTCTGAACACACACACAATTTAGTGCCACTGCAGCACTTCTAAAAACAAATAAAAGATTTGTGAACTAGTCAGTAAGCATCCAACGCAATTAAACTGCATTTGTTTCTTTTTTGGCATTCTCACACAATCGAGGCCTTGTAAGAGGTAGGCACGCCTCAAACCAGGCTGTGTTTTCTTTAGAAGAAAGTGTGCCAAAATCCTGCTACCCTATGTTAGCTGAAGTCTCAACTACGAGACGATGGAGAGTTGAGCATATGCATGTATGCACACATGCCTACACACACACACACACACACACACACACACACAACCTTGCTGCTGCCTCAAAACCATGACACGCACATGTTAGCAGGAACAACTGCAAATGTTTTAACATGAGGAAGTAAGGATACAACTTCCTGGAAATATGTTGCTGCCCCAAATCACAAACAATCCCCACTTTATTCAAGATAAAGGCAAGCAGAAACTCATTTGCAAGCATCTGTGTGATTAGCTAGAGTAAAATCCGAGAAAATACAATAGAAATCATTTTTGAAAAAACTGATTGTTTTTCTAATTCTCAATGCAATTGTGGCACTTACTTTGAGGCACCTAGATCTTACCAGTTTTAATGATCAAATTCATCTCTCTCTCTTTTTCTGACTGAAAGAGCTTAAAAGCTTTACTTATTAGAACCGAATACCAGTATTTGCCCAATTTAGCCTTCTTCTGTGCTGGCCTCTGTCCTGAATTCCTTGTAGTCTCCCCTAAACTGCTCTCTCACACTGATGTGGACTTTATGTACAGAGTCAGAGTCCTTCTAGCAAAATCATTTGTCAGGGAAATAAAACGTGGCCTATGTGGGGTCCAAATAGAACCATTCATTGCTGAGCCTGACACTTTAATTCATTGTTACAAGTCCCTTTAACTTCTTAGTGATTCCATTTTCTGATCTGTATTATACAATATGGATTGGCGAGCTGTCTTCTAATACGGTCTATGAAGAAATGCCATCTGTTGTGTACTTCCTTGAATATTAACATTAATTGAGCATTATATGTAAGGTAACTAAATACATAGTGTGCCTTTATTGTTCACATATCCTACAAAATGTGTATTATTATAATATTATTAATGATGATGAACCTGAGGATTAGGAAGTTCTACTCATTTGTCTCTAGGAGCTGAAGTCACTCTGACAATGAGACACCTGTGCCCATCTGTTTATTACAACACTATTCCCGACAGCCAAGGTATCAGGTCCACCTCCATACTCACTATAGATAAGTAGATACAGAAAAGTGATCTACATACAAAAAGGATACTATGTGGCATCAAAACTATGGAAATCCTGGTATTTGTACTAATCTTGGAAGACTGCAGATCATTAAGCTAAACAAAGTAACCAAGATATGCAAAAAGATATATTGGGTGCTATTTTTATATGTGGAACTTGATAATTTATAATAGTCTATAACATAGTATGATATCTTTAAAGGAATTAACTGTATATTTAAAAATAGAGAAGATTTTCAGTGTTTCCAACACAAAGAAATGGTATCTATCGGACTCAATAAATTTTCCAATCACCCTGATATGATCATTACACATAACGTATGTGCCAATATTACACAGTTCCCCATTAATAGGTATAAATCTTGTGTGTCAATTAAAATATGTATTTTTTAAAAAGAGCTTCAAAGATAGAAATCAACCTAGAAGGTACTTTCAATATGGATTTATGCTTCATGTTATCTGTAGCATTTGGGTCACATTTGGCAACTCAATACTTCTAAAGAACTTTGCATCTATTTTGTTGCAGGATATGCAGTCCCATGTGAGATCTCTCCCATGTCCCAGTGCACTGAGTTCTGTCTTGCTGGAATCTGTGTTTAGGACAAATTCACACTGATGATACAAAGCCTTGATTTCATCACTCATCAACTTATGATACTGGGCAAGTGAATTTAACTCACAGAATAAAAATTTACTCTCTGCTGAAAGAACACCAATAATTTCCATTGAATAATAACTGGATTGAAAAATTAAAATGTGTCATATATGTGGGCATAGTGCTTGGCCCATGTATTGAAGATGGCTCATTTCCTCGTCAACTTCTTAAAGAAAGCTTTCTAAAAATATCTTAGCTGATATTATGTCAAGCTGTAAAATAGAAACATTAAATTTGCCAGTTTCTCAGTTTTTGGATACAAATATGTAAGTAAGAAAAAACTCAGAGGAAAAGCTTCAAATATGAAAAAAACACAGTTAAAAAACTTTCTTTGTGAACATGCCATATCTGTATTCTAACCCTCTTATTTTTTTCTCTGTATCACTTTATCTACCTATCAGGAATCCTTCCACCTTTACCATCTATTGGCCTGCATAACTAAATATATCTACCTACCTATTTAAGTGTGTCAATTGAGAAATAGCTCTTCACCTAGAATTGTGGTCATGTTGTCATGCAATAAGACAAACGCATTTGAGTGACTTTTCCGTCCTTAGGACAGATGTTATGGTTGACACTCAGCCTGACTACACAAAACTTTGCTTAGGGGAACACAGTTATAGCAATGTATGTATCCTGATTTTAAAATCTGAATGACAGTTTTCAGTACAATGAGTTTCCCTTGATCATTTTTGTTGAGTTTTTTAAAAGAAAACATAAGTTACCAAATAAATATGCCAATGGAACAATTGTGTTTCTAAGCTGTCTCCATCCCTGGGGAAGCCAACCGTTGATTTTATGAATGTGGCATCAGAAATGTTTTAACTGGGAAACTATTGCCCAAGAGCAAAGGCAATCTTAAAACATAACAGCTCCTCTAAAGATGTTTTTATTTTGACCACTGGAATTTTCTGTGAATGTTTGTCTTAACCCATTCAGGGATAAATGAGAGGTAGCAGGATTACCCTCATAGAATAGTTATATTGAGGAAGAGATCTGAGACAATAGGGAAAAGTTTATTAATGGATACAAAGTTATAGTTACATAAGAATAGAAAGTTCTGGGTTCTGTCTACAGCAGGGTGACTATAGACAATGCAAATATATGGCAAATTCCTCCCTAAAAAAGATAAGAAGATCTTGTAGGTTTTACTGCAAAAAGATATTGATTGTTAGAAAGAATAATTATAATTACCCTAACTAAAGATTATACAGTCTAAGCGTGTACAGAAATGTCAAATTGTTCTCCATAGATATGTTGAATTTTATGTCTATTTTTAAAATAAAAACTGTTAAACAATTGAGAAAAATCATACAATTTCTTGGATTCTTTTCCCCACTACTTTAATTTAGACTCTTTAAAAGTTGTTTTGATTTTATCTATACTCACTGCACTTGGCCTCACACCCTATCTATATAAAGCTAACATGTGTTCCCAATGACAAGTCTTTTTAAAGTCATGTCTCCAACTCTTCAAGAAGGATAAACTCAGAAACAGCACAGTGAATAATGTTGCCTCTCTCTCTCTCTCTCTCTTTTAAATAGTTATTTATTTTTATTAGAAAGGCAGATATTCAGAGACAGAAGGAGATACAGAAAGATCTTCCATCCACTGGTTCGCTTGCCGAGTGGCCACAATGGCTGGGAGATAAGCAGATCCGAAGTCAGGAGCCAGGAGCGTCTTCCAGGTCTCCCACATGGGTGCAGGGTCCCAAGGCTTTGGGCCATCCTCGACTGCTTTCCCAGGCTACAGGCAGGAGCTGGAAGGGAAGTGGAGCAGCCAGGACTTGAATCTGCGCTCATATGGGACTGCAGCATATGCAAGGCAAGGACTTTAACCACTAGGCTACCACGCCAGTCCTGAATTTTCTCTTTTTAACCAATATATTCCTAATTAATTTATTGCAATGACAATGCCTTCTATTAGGCTTTAAAAGTGAAAGTATTTTAATTTAAAAATAAAGGAATGTAATAATGGTACGGGAAATAGTAACTAAAAGCAGCTACAGGAACAAAGTAAAAGAAAAGGAATGACAACAGAATTTTGATCACCCATTAGCTGTATTTACAATGTAAAGTACTAGGAAAAGTATGCTAATAAAACAAAGCAGATGCCAGACCTCATGAAATCCGTAGAGGAACGTATAATAGTAGAACTAATTAAAAAATAGCAGCTTATTTTCTTTACAATATCTTAAAAGGAAACCAAGAAATAACTTTTTGAATATAAACCCCAAACATGCCTTTTACTCAAGCTAAGAATACACACAATTCAGGGTTCTTTTTGTTAGAGAAAAGATGATAAGCCTCCTAGCACTGAAAGAAATCTGGGGAGTAAGTCCCTGGAAATCTCAGGTCCAGCAGAAAACTGAACTTAAAAACGTGCAGTGAGTATTCTCTAAAGCAGCAACTATTTAGACACGCAATCCCTTAATTAACCTGGATCCCTCATTCAAGCACGGCAGGTCAAAACCAACTTTTTCAAGTCCATAGGGAAAAACCTTCCATGTTTCTCTCGTGTATTTGGATGTGTGTAATTAGGTTACTCCTATGCCAACAAAAACCCATGAAGGCTTTCTCTAGACAAGTTTAGATTGTTCCAGCTCCAAAAATAGAGTCAGAACGTGCTGGTGCAACATCATCAACAGCACTAGATGGGAAATACCACCAAGGCATTTAAGAGAAATGTTACTGCTCTCCACTAAGGTAAATATCCGGGATAAAAAGAAATGGAGTCAGTGGAACAAAAGTGAATTCAATTAATATAGTAACTGCAATAGATTTTGCGTTAAATATTTATTTACTAGCATATATTGATTTTCTTGGAAGCTTGTATTTCAATTGCACCTGTATTCAGAAGAACTATTGATATAAAGCATGTCACTAACTACTGTGTAAGTTTCCATTTGGTTTATCTACCTATTACATAAACTCAGAAATAATGGTAATTTAAACAGGATAAAAGTCCTCTCCCTCCCTTCTCTCTCTCTCTCTCTCTCTCTCTCTCTCTTTCTCTCTCTCTCTCTCTCTCTCACACACACACACACACACACACACACACACCCCGGATGATTGGCCCCTAAACTTAGCATCCTTGTGGAGAACTCTACAAGGCTATTAGAGACACACTTTCCTATCTGTTGGCAGATTGATGGGATCTTGTGTGATTCCATACCACATGCTCTTCTGCTCGTCTCCAATGGAGCAGTTGTGCAAAATCATCTGTCTCTTTCCAAACTGGTCCTAAGGATGTTAATATAAGTCGTAGACTAAAACACAGCAGAAGAAATGCTAAGTTCCAAAGTCAGGGCATCCAAGATGTTGAGGTTTTGTCTAGTTATCTCATGATGTTTCTACTCAGAATCTCACACCCATACAATGAGAAGCTCAAGCACATGGAAAGAATATCTATAGGTATTGTGGTTAACTCCCCTTGCTGAACTTAGCTTTGAACTGTCCTGTTGCACTGGACTTTTAAATATATATGCTTCCAGGTAATCCCAATGCTCAGGCATGCAGACACTATTGTACCTTGTATGCTCCAGACACTACAGGACCTTATAGAACTGAGTCAAGCCATCCCATTATGTTCAGTAGAAATTCTAGACATCTAGAGCCATCAAACACCATAAGATAGATACCATTTTACATGCTAAACCGTTTTAATTTTTTTTTAATTTTTTTTTATTTGATGGTGATTACAGAATTGACCAGGGTGGGAAGGATCGAGGATCAGGGAAAAGTGGGTGAAATCATTGTTTCCTAATTTTCTGTTTCTTCTTGTCTCTGGGGTAAGTGGGGAGATAAAGGGGGAAGCCACACGTAGCCTCCCAAGTGTTCTAGTAACCAGGTGTGGGGAATCGCCACCCAATATCCACCCAGAGTCCCACTCTAGTGCATGTTCTGAAGGTTCTGATCAAGTGGCTTAGATAGTTCTGAAATGTTTTTTTTAAAAGATTTTTTTTAAAGATTTATTGTTATTGGAAAGCCGGATATACAGAGAGGAGGAGAGACAGAGAGGAAGATCTTCCATCTGATGATTCACTCCCCAAGTGAGCTGCAACGGGCCGGTGTGTGCCTATCTGATGCCGGGAACCAGGAACCTCTTCCAGGTCTCCCACACGGGTGCAGGGTACCAAAGCTTTGGGCCGTCCTTGACTGCTTTCCCAGGCCACAAGCAGGGAGCTGGATGGGAAGTGGAGCTGCCGGGATCAGAACCGGTGCCCATATGTGATCCCGGGGCGTTCAAGGCGAGGACTTTAGCCGCTAGGCTACGCCGCCGGGCCCCAAGTTCTGAAATGTTGATACATGACTTCTCTTGTATAGAGGATTATTATAATGTTTCATCAGAAGTATACTCAGAATGTCGGTGAACTCTTGTGCTGAAGATTCAGAAACTGTATCTACATTGCAAGTATAAAGTGGGAGACACAGAAGAAAGATATGATCACTGTAACTGAAGGCAAGATGGTGTGTATATTTCCTTGACAAAAGCCTAGTGATCTGGTGGTGGGCATCTGGAGCAATGTTTAAGATGCCACTTGGAAAACCTGCATACCTTACTAGAGTGCGTAGGTGAAGTCCCAGCTATTTGACTTCTGTTCTCATTCATTGGTACACAGCCTTAGTACAACAAAGGATGGCTCAGTTACTTCAGGCCCAGTCATCTGGTGGGAGACTATAGGCAAGCTGTATTAAAATGAATAGTTACAGGTGAGACAGAGGGAAAACATTCGAAAATAAATATTCTCTAGAAAATATTAATATATAAATATTCTCTAGAAAATATTAATATAATAATTCTTAGCTGATTCTATGTTAAGACAATTAAATGGGCACTTGCTTTTTTAATTAAAAGGGAGTTTTATGAAAATCCTTTTTTTTTTTGGTAGGCAGAATGACAGTGTGAGCAGGAGACATGGAAAGAGAAAATTTCAATTCATTAGTTCACATCCCAAGGAGCTACCAAGGCCAAACACAGCCCAGGCCAGGAGTCAGGTCCCATCAGCCTGTGAACAGGTACCCCAATATGGTAGCTTAGTTCACTGTGCCATGATTACATGTTGGTCCCTTCAGATTCCATTTATAGAAGCAGAACACACCAGTCAAGAGTTGATATTCTGATGGGGATAATCACATTGCAACCAGTGGCTTACCCTTCTTTGCCACAACACTGGCCCTAACAGTTTCCCTGCATAATTGCTACATCATCAGTTTAAATGTTTAATGCCTACATCTTCTTTTGAAAGAGGAGAAAGCCATACATCTGTATGCTTCTTTTGATGACTCCAGCTAATGCGAGAAGTATGAGTAATGCTGGGCCGGTTCAACCGGGAGCCGGGATCTCACTCCAGTGGGACTGATGGTTTCCTCTGCAATCACAGCACAAGTTGATTCACAGAAAGCAGAACATGTTTTCAAGGGTTAGCAGTCTCTTCTTTGAATACTGGTACCTTATCAAATGTAGCAAAACAAAACAAAACAAAAAACTACAGGAACTTCGAAGGGACTGATGGGTTTTAATTTGATCCTTTCAAGTGAAGGATTCTGTTAAACAACATTGCATTGCACTGTGGGGACATTTTCACTCCATTTTGTAGCACAGGCCTCTGAGCAATCTAAAAAGCAGTTATTGTAATACCTCGATGGTAAAAAAATGTTTATTAAAAGTAAATAGAGGTTAAAAATGATAACCATGGTTTATCTGTACAAATTTGTACTAAGCACTTGAGCCAGCACTTTCATTTCTTCTTCACAGGACTCTGTGTCCTCCTTGCTACTTTTAAAATAGTTTAATCAGAGAGAAAATGGAAATTAAATAGCAGAGCCAGCCAGGGTCTTGTATAGGTAGGATTCAAACTCAGGCCATTAGGCAGATGGCAAAACAAATGGAGATGATGTGAATTCTGAGTTTGTAGGTCTGTTTTTCAGTCTTAAAACCAATGTCTTTCAAGTTGGATTCATTCATCATACCACGTTTATGGTTTTTGTTATAGATTCTGCTACAATACCAGCATCCCAAACATGAGCAATCTACACAGACTGAGCAAGAACAGAAGGTAACAGACAAGACATGAGGATGTGGGTGGATGCGTTCCTGGGGCTGAATCCCCTTGTTAGTTTTGTTGTGTTGTTTTGTTTTGTTTCCCATTTTTCAAAAGATATTGCCTGAATAGAACACTGTGGCTGTGACTTAGAGGCAGCCTTGCTTGAGTGTGCTTTGGGAGAGAGCCTAATACCTCATATTTGTAAAAAGTAAAAAAAAAAAAAAAACAAACTACACACGCGCTCACACGCTCACATATAGACTCAAGCCAAGAATATCAAGCAGTTCACGGTTGTTAAAAAAAAAAAAAGCCAGGGAAAGCTGAGTTGCACTCTGTGTCACTTCGCTTTCAATCACACTGACCACCCTCCCGCCACAAAATCTTCTTTAATGAAGCACGCGGTGTCTAAGTGGAATGCCATCGCGCTGCCCTAAATTTGGATCCTGCGTCAAGTTCTCTTTCATGGTCACTGTTCTCCACTTTGCCTATCTCAGGCCCCGGGGCCACAGAGTGGACCCGTATCCACAGAGAGCCGGAGGGAAATGGGTTAACTTGAACGGTTTGGAATCAGGCCTCTCTTAACTGGGGAATTGGCAGTTAGCAGTTTGGAACGCTGCCTCAAATGTCTGCCTGAACGTTTTTTATTATCCTCTTTGCCCAAAGGTGGCTTTTAGACACCCACAGCAGCTCTGATTGGGATTCAAGAGACGGGAAGCAGAAAGCTGTCTACCCCTTCAGCAATGGCTGTGGAACCCCTTGGAGGAACCTCCCAACCTGAGGGTAGAGGTACCCTCCCCTATCCTCCCATAGTAAACTGTGGACTGACCAGGGGAGTTACAAAATCAGTGGGGCTTTTGGGAAGTGGATGGGGTTGTCGGGGGAGGAGAGGAGGGGCAGTGGGGAGAATGCAGTGGACAGGAGGAGGGAGGGGCGTGAGGCAGGGTGGTGAGAGAGGCAAGCCCGGAGACTTAAAATAGATTTGAAATACGAAAAGGAAGAAAAGGAAAAGCTGAGAACAGAAAAAGGGTGATGACGTGGGGACAAGAGAAGTAAAACACCAAACAACAAGAAGTGCAGAAAGCAAGAGAGGTGAACAGGGAGAATAAAGGCCCAGGAGTGGGGCCAAGGGCAGGCGGCGTCCTCCTGCACTGACCACCAGCTCCTGTTGTGCCGTTGCTGTCCACAGCTGGGCCGGGCTGGGCCTGAGCTCCCGCCTTGGTGGAAGGTGTTCATCGCTTCATCCTAACCCTGTGCTGGCAGGAGTCCTGCAGCCTTTGACAGAGGCTGCAGGTGCCTGTAGCCTCCATGGCAGCCCCCAAGAACCTCAAAAGAGGCTATTCAAGAGCTCACAATCTTGTTTAAGAACCAGTCCTAAAAAGGTTTACTTAGACATGGGAACCAAGGTTCTACACGACCAAAATGCACCTCAGATCAGGGGGTTCTAGGGTATTTAATGTTTATTTCATAAGGTCAATAAAAGTTTCACGGATTTCGCTGCATATAAAGCGCCTGCTTCTCATGTATTGTCTCTGATCGTACGCACTGCCACATTGTACACGGAATGGCAAATACAATTCACATTTCCATTGACCGAAGAGAAACAATGTGACCCACAGACCACATTCTAGTGGTAAAAATGCACTTTAACACAATTCTGCCATATAGACTCACTCCCCTGGCCCCTGGTACAAGTTGTCTAAGGCATTTAAAGGTACATTTACAATAAATCATCATCTTTAAAATCAGTCTATCAACTATTATACATGTGAGTATATATACATATATATACACACATCTATATATACACATACATAGGCATATATATATATATATATATAACTAGAGGCTGATTTACTTTGATTTCTTAATTGCAAAAATGAGAAAAACAAAGTTCTGGCATGTGGAAAGATCTCCACAACCTCAGCTAACGCAAGGGTTGGTATTGATAAGCCTGCCTAAGTTTCAGATAAGAACTAGTGTGTTGGGCGAGAAACATTGTTTCTCTTCTTTGGTCAGTGGAAGTGTGAATGGTATTTGCCATTCCGTGTAGAAATGTTGCTCTAGGACTACGATGATGTCCACAGTCTAATAACCACAGACTCAATGGGACATAATCAGCAGGTGTTCACAGCTCATGAGTCTGGCACAGTGGCCTGGGTGCCTCTGTTTTGTTGGACAGGACTTGTATATTTGGAACATGAGTTGATGCCTCCTTGATGAAGACATTACATTGTTTTCTATCCAATCTGTAGTGGTCAGGAGGAGGGAGGGGCGTGAGACAGGGTGGTAGGAGAGGCAAGCCCGGAGACTTAAAATAGATTTGAAATACGCAAAGGAAGAAAAGGAAAAGCTGAGAACAGAAAAAGGGTGATGACGTGGGGACAATTTCTCCTGTCAGTGGACGGGATGCAAGCACGTGGCTGATGCAATCACAAGTACCCCCCCTGGATTTCTGCCTGCCAGCTGGTATGTGTGACCCACAGTCTATCCAAGAGGCGTGAGTAGCTCACGTGAGCCGTGCTATGATTGGAGGATCTAGAGAGACAGACGTGCCTTCTAGCCAATTATAGTGCAGGTGTTGCTTGGGAGGACTGTCAGGAGATGCCGCCACTCCCCACCTTCCCCCTTCTTGGTCTGTGTAACCTTATGCTTGCATTAGAATAAACGCACTGTGCTCAGTCTGACAGCCTCCCGGGGGGTTCTTATGGCCACAAAACGCTGTCACCTCTCCCCATCGGTGGTTTCCCGGGGCTGCTGGACAGGAACCCCCAAGAAAATACAGTCAAAGCCAAGCACCTATCCAGGCCCAACTCATAACTATACAATTACCGCATAAAATGGAAAGGATGGAGAAAGCAAGAGGGTCATTGGATTTCCATCGTGAATGCAATCTCTCTACCAGAGTGAGGGAGAAGACGACGTACCGCAATAGAGTCATTTCCAGGAGGAAGAAAGCAATCAAATAAAGCAAAATTATACACCACTCATTTCAACATCCACATTTTGAATCACTTCATTCTGGGAAACGTTTGACATATGTAATACATAAAAGGAAATGCATGATTTTGCTAGAGTGGGAGAAACACTAAATTTATAAAGCCTATGCAGTATTATAAAATTACGGAAGTATCCATATTGATTTAGGGATAACGGCTAATGTTTCAACTTCTCTTAGGTTACTCATATATAAACATGTAGGCCATTTTAAAGGAAAACTGGGGATTTATCTGTACATCTGCATATATATGTAGTTTAAATTAAATGAGGCCTTTAGATTCAATTTTAAAATAAAGCTTAAAGTTATATATTGTAAATTATATATGTGTTTAAATTGAATTTCAGGATTGAGTTTGTTTTGGCCATATAAATCAAGCCTCATTTAAAGATTAATGTGTAGTGAATTCTAAGATATTAATAATTTGTACTTACCTAAAATTTACCAAGGACTAATTTGGATACATTAAAATCTCTTACTTGAATCAGACATGCATTTTTAAGATGGAGACTGCCTTTTCACATGTACGGCTGTTTGAAGGGAGTGTTGTTATGGATTAAGAAAGTAACATTCAAGAAAGTAACATTCAAAGGCTAACCTTTTTTCCTTGTACCTAGTATTGGTGATACACACCAAGCCTGTCTTCATCTTCACTCCAAGACGGTTGGACCAATGCCCTTCAAGAATGTGCTCTGCCATTTTCCAAGACTGTAAAACGGAGTTCTTATTTGGAACTCAGCTATTTTTAGAGGCAGAGGAGGAAGAAAGGGAAAGCGCATGCTTTGGTTTGTAGGTTCACTTCCAGGGGTCACATGTTGTATTAAAGTCCAATCGCAAAATAAAGCAAGCAGTGATCCCATGGCTTCGTAAGAGCTGTTCTCACAGGAAGCTAGTTTGGAGAGAGTGGGGCATCAGTTTTCTTTTTTTTTTTTTCATTTTTAATGCTAAATTTTGTGAGAACAGATTAATATTGTATTGTTAGAATAGGTTCCTTAATATTTCGGTATAAAAGATTGGTATTTAATTGTCGATATTACAATGCTATTTTTCAAAATGAAATATTCCCATAAGCACATTAAATGTATGTTGTGGTGCCAGATAATTGTTTTAATCTTGGAGGCAACAGTAGCTTCATATAATTATTATGTAGAGAAAAGGAAGAGTCATAAAAATAGCATGGACTAATCCAGAGATTGATAGATTGGATTGATTGTGGAATTTCCTTTCCCGTGTTTAGGAGTACACAAAATTCTCCATGATAAATAATTTTTTTTAGTGAGATTTCCTTTTAATGCCAGAGATTTGCTTAAAGACATAAGTCAAATTATATATGAATATAAGACTGGATATGAGTCAATAATTTCTTTGAGGATTATTGCATTATTTTACTTTTATAAATAGTTAATGGTCCAAAATATGAATATTCTGAGAACCTTGTCTATGCATAAGGACGTAGCTGAGAAGCGTTCTTCGATTTGTTCTACCTCCATACAACTTGTCATGCTTATGTGCAGGTTGTCAAGACTCTGCTGGATGCTGAGTGTCAAGCAATTTTAGTGAACATATGACTTGCGTAGGTATCTATATCCCAGTTCTCAAAAGGGTCCCAGTGTGATTCTGACACTCTCCTGCTACTTTGCTGGGTGTGGTGAAAGTTTTTTGAACAGGTGCGTTACGTACTCATATTGCTATAGGTCCCAGAATCGAAGTAGCTAGCCAAGATGGCTGAATCGTATTGGTGTGTAAGGAACATATGCGAAGGCAGCTGGGTTCCTTTTTGCACCCAGCACTTGGGAGGTGATCCCTAAATCCATGATCTGTGCTACTTGATTAGAGTACCTTGATTTACATGGGGATACAAGTGTTGTGACAAATGGACAACTGCTTGTTTCTCAAAGTGCAAGTGACATTGAATGTCGTCTCTAAACACCACAACTCAGACCAGTCTCCTGTTTGGCAATAATTTGTATAGAACTTTTCAGGAATCATTGCTAAGAGAAGTAACTGACTCACCTGACGCACCCTGAAAGAGCTCCGACAGGGGCCTCTGCTGGACCCTGTCCTTTGGTGGATCTTGATCTGCACTCTACCTGTACTAGACACAGAAATCAGGAGTTGGCAGCTTGGGAGTCCCGGGAGTTCCCCCAGCAGATGCTTGAGAGAAGGCGCTCTTGAGAGCAATCCAGCCTCACCAGGCGACCTTAGTGGAATTCTGCTGCTTACTCTGCCTTCACTGTTAGCTTCCAGCAACGGGATGGAACCACAGAAAAGTAAAAGGCCATAGATGAGAGTTCAAGATTCATCAACTTGGTTCTATTCCTGAGAGAAAACATCTTAAGCCTGTTGTGTTTCTGAAGGTCAGAAAGCTTACTGCTCCCCACAAAGCATCCTGTTCTGTAACTCGTTCCCTCCTAGCTTCCTGTAACCTTTCTTCTCACATTTGGCAACAGCCTGTCCCAATCAGCCTAAGTTGCCCCTTGTCCCTTCTCCCCTCAGCCAACCATTGTAGCAAGCTCCTTTGAAAGTGAACCTTCTCATGTTTTAGGGAATGTGTCCTTATTCTGATTGCATCTGTTTTCTGCTGAGATCCTACATCAATGCAAAGCCCGAAGCACAGGCAATTTTGCCAGCAATAATTTTTGTGTCGCTCTAAGTTTTGTATTGCTTTGTCTTCAACTTTGCAAACAAAACCGTTAAGATCTTTGTTATCAAGGAAAAACAAAATATTGCTTTGGGAAAAGTAGTCACACATTTGGCCAACCAGCAACTCCACTCTCAGATGTCTTAATCCTTGCATTTAGTCTTCTCTTCTCATAAGCAACTCCCTATGTGAGGATAATAAGCTTTTAGCCCTGCCTTTGTTTCTCATCACTCCTTGGTTATCTTGGCTTCCATGCCTTCCTTCCCTACCCTTCCGTGGTTCTAGAGTTGCTGAGTGACAACTGACTGCTGATCTTAGGATTTGGGCTTTCATTTTTTTTTTTTTGAGTACCCGCACGCGGAGAGAATAATTTCTCACACCCTCCCTCCTGCCCGTGTCTTTCAAAAAATATTCTGGAAAATCTAAAGACAGAAGAGGCCAACCTGAAGAAAAAAACTGGACCCCAAGACCCAAAAATCTCTTTTTCATGAATGTCCCAGCATCTGGCATTTATTTCATATTGTGAAATGTGGTTTGATTTCCTCAGCGAAATTTGATCTTGTTTTAGTAGTTATTTGTAAAACGTAGAAGATAATACTTAGATATTATATTTGTTCTCTGTTTTGCTGAATGAACTATACTTATTCCAATTCCTACAATTAACCAAAAAGATCTGGCAGCTTTTAAATATCATATATTTGTGAATATCTAATTTCTCACAGAATGATGAGTCAAATATTTTGAATAATAATTTTCAAAATGAACTTTACAATATGGGATAGTGATGGTTAGAGATCAGTGACCCAGACAAATGTGAGGTGGAATTATTGAGAAAAGGGAATTGATACTTATAAAACACCTGTAACATGTTGTACGTTATAGATCATGCTTTGGAAATGCTCTTACTTAGCAGTAGTACACAGAAATTTTATTATGCTCAAAATATTAATTAACCAATCCAATAAATATTTCTGTGCAAATTCTGGCCAATAGACTATTGTAAAAGAAAAATCATGTAAACTGTTTTAACAAATAATCATGCCAACCAGGAGACTTTCCAGCTACTCTCAAAAGTGGCTTATTCAGGAAGGAAGACAAAAAGATCAAGATAAGAAAATAATTCATCAAAGACAGAGTTCCACACATTGAAGGAGGATGTGAATCAAGACTTTCCATCCAGATGAGCTAGTCATAGCATCAGTTCAGGGAGCCACACTGAAAACAAGCCCTATTGTTTGCCAAGTCTCCGATTTACCCCTTGTCCCTGACAATAGAATCTCTACTTAAGCATTCGCACCCAAGTTAACCTCTGCACTTTGAAACTCATTCTCAGCTTGAAAACAAAACAAAACAAAAAAAAAGGATGACTGTGTCTCGCCAAGTTCAGATCCGGGTTCATGTCACAGAACTTTATGAAGCCAGAGATTATGATTTCGTCATGTAGGAGACTCAGCCTTTGTTTTGTCAAGGTAATGTGCCTTGAGCCCTGTGGTATGACTCAAAGATGATCTACCCCAGGGTTCCTGCTAAAACCACAGAACTCCACAAAGAAAATCTCCTAAATGTTGCATCTTGTAAGGTACAAGTGTAGATGTGTCAGCCATGTGAATAAAGACCAGTAGGACATGCTCAAGGGATTTCAAGTCCAGCCTTCGACTCTTCCCACAAGAGGCTTTAGATATTGTGTCATCTCAGAGAAAAGTTGTTATTCAAATCACTTATCTGCAGAATGGTAGCAAAATAAAAAGATTATGTTCTACTGTGAAGCCCGGAGGTGTTTGATATATACTAATAGTAACTTAGGTGGTGAGAAAAAGATTTTAGGACCTTGCTACTTAAAGTGCCAACAACATAGGCAGCATCAGTCTTGCCTGAAGATTGGTTAATGGTGCAGAATCTCAAGTATGTTTCAGGCCCACTCAATCAGTATTTGTGTTTTAACGGGATCTCCTATGATGTGAATGCACAATCAGTGTTTCACATTATGGCTTAATTTACTGAGCTAAAACAAACTTGTGGGAAAATGTGGAAATCTTAAGTGACGGTTTAAATATGCACCCATACTCTTGTGCAACCACCACCTGGATGTACCTATAAAACTCCCCTCATGCTTAGCTAATGCTGTGTTCCTGTTCTGAGCCACCAAATCCTCTCTCCCTTCCGCGACATCACAATACCCTGACTTCAGCCATCACCTATTATAATAGCCTGTTTTTTGATTTTACAGATGTGAGATTATTCAGTATGAATTTCATTTGTTTGTTTTCTGGATTTTATTGCTTAGCATACTGTTTCTGAAATGTATGTAGGATGTGTATAGTACCAACTTGTTCCTCTTAAAGTTGCTGTGCACCGTGTCAATTGGACCACTTTGAAGATTCTATGCTCTGGATTGGCATTTGGCGTTATCTAATCTCTCTCTACTAGGAGTGAATTATTTTTGTGGGCATGTGGACACATGTATTTTCTTCTTCTACAGAAGACATAAATATGAGTGAAAATGTTGGCTTATGGGTAGATGTGCATTTCACTGTATCAGAAATTGCCAAATTATTTTCCAGTTGTAATTGGACCATTTAGCTCTGTTAACAGTAAAGAGAGTTTTGGTCATTCAACTTCTTTGGCAATATTTAGCGTTGTCAGTTGCTTAAAGTTAGTGTTTCTGGTGGATAGGTTGTACAATCTCTGTGGTTTTAATATGAGTTTCCTTGATGACTAGTGATGTGGGAATATTTTTTGTCATCAAATACATGAAGAATGTCTCCTCAGGTGGTTTTCATATAATTTAATTGAATCATTATCTTTCTATCATGGTTGGCAAAAATTCACTAGAATTTGGCACAGGAGTCCTTCAACAAACCATGTTGTGGTATGCAGCTCCTGAGAGAATTCCAACGATACTGACTTCCTCGTATTCCCAAACTTGTGTTGTCTCTCCAGTTCTGTGAGTGCTGTGATACCTAGGAATTGCCACCGGTCAGCAGAGGCAAAAGTGATGGAATGGCCCTACTACTGGATCTAGTGACACCCTATGCCTAGTGGCATTGAATGGTTGAAGTACCTACACTATGAAGTTGCATTTTCAAAGACTCACATGGTAATCCCCAAGTCTTTAGTAGAGCACACTTCCAGGAATCCACTTAGGCTAATTAATGTGGGAGCTGACAGCCAAGGCAGATACCGTTCATGCCTAGCTTTATCCACTGTGCCTCCTCCGGTTGAAACCTTCGCTGCAGCATTCTGAGAGAGTCTAACACTGAAAATGCAGCTCGATCTTGTCCAAATCCTTTCATACAGAAATTACGAAATGAGAAATGTATGGCATGATAGACCACTGAATTAGACATCAGTTATTGCATATCAACAAATGATATTAAGTAGTGACCATTTTCGCCAGCTTGTATGTTGTCATGCTAATGGGTACATAGTGCTACTTCAGTATACTTTAAATTTACATTTCCCTGATGATGAATTTGATGTGATTTGGACTATTGGATATCTTATGTGTGAAGAACTGAAAAAAATATATTTTGCCTGTATTATTAATTGAATAATTGCATGTTTTGCCACTGAGTCATAAAAGTTTTTTTCTTGCAATATCTGCAAGTTTATTTGATAAATATGAACTGTCCAGTAAGAATTTTTTTTGAAGTAAGGCAGAGAAGGGGAGCCAAAGAAACTTGGAATTAAAGTAAAAATCAGTGCCTCTAGGAGAAGCAGCAAAGTATATTTGTTGAAGTCATTAATTCTTGAGCTTGAAAGCCTGGGTTCAAATCCAAGTTCTGCCAGTTCTCAGTTCTTATTACCATTTAAATGAGGTACTTAACCTTTCTATATCTGTTCTCTCTAAAATATGAGATAATTATACTGTTGTCCTCATATGGTTCTTAAAAAAATATAATTGTTTTTCCTAAAGCAGTGCCTGGAAGAATTGGTTTCATAAAGTTCCATGCATAGAACAATCTACTGCTTGAGTTAAAATATTGTTCTGACCGTCTTTTTTTTTTTAATTTTATGGTACAATTGTGTAGGGTCTGGGATCCACCCCTACCAAATTCCCATTTCCCGATGATTTTCCCCGTATTGTTACTATGGTATAATCCTACATAACAAGTTATAATTCCATCATCCTGTTATTCAAGTGTGCCCTGACATTGCTGGTACAGACTATGTCAGACAGTCCAGAAGCACATTGTCTAGATATGTCCAACAGTTTCACTGGGAGTCCATCTTTGATTTGGAAGTAGGGAGGCATACTGCATTGTATCTTCACATTTGGATATGATAGTCTCTATTACTCCATCACTATACATTCCCTTAAGTGAGAAGCCACAAAATAAGGTGAACAGCACATATGAAGTTAAAACAAAGACAAAACAGGGCCCAGCGGCGTGGCCTAGTGGCTAAAGTCCTCGCCTTGAACGCCCCGGGATCCCATATGGGCATTGGTTCTATTCCGGCAGCTCCACTTCCCATCCAGCTCCCTGCTTGTGGCCTGGGAGAGCAGTCAAGGATGGCCCAATGCTTTGGGACCCTGCACCCTCGTGGAAGACCCGGAAGAGATTCCTGGTTCCTGGCTTCAGATTGGCACAGCACTAGCCGCTGCGCTCACTTGGGGAGTGAATCATCAGATGGAAGATCTTCCTCTCTGTCTCTCCTCTCTGTATATCTGACTTTGCAATAAAAATAAATTAAAAATCTAAAAAAAAAAAAAAAAACAAAGACAAAACAAAAAAAGAAAAAGAATACAGCATTTAGAGTTGAAAAAACACACCACTGAATAATCAACACATGGATGACGGAAAGAAAATACAAAAGCCTAGTTTGTATGATGGTTTCCTTATATTAGAGAGAATATATGACATTTGTCCTTTTGGGATTGATTTATTTCACTGAGTATGATGGTCTCTAGTTGGGACCATCTAGTTGCAAAAGGTATGATTTCATTCTTTTAAATGGCTGAGTAATATTCCATGGAATAGATGTACCACAGTTTCTTTAACCACTCCTCTTTGGACAGGCGTCTGGATTGTTTCCCTGTCTTTGCTATTGCAGATGGTGCTGCTGTAAATATTGGAGTCCTAAAACTTTTTAAAAAGAAATTCTTGTAAGTTCTTGTTCAGATTCACGTGATGAAAATACCTTGGAGAAACCCAGTACCGGGCTGATTTTTTTTTTTTTTTTTCGAAAATGCTTTTTGGATAAACCTGCAAAATAACATCTGAGAACCTCCAGACAACCAAGCATAAGACCAAGGACAATAATAGGAGATTCTGCAAATTTTACATGTGTGACAGAGGTGATTTAGAGACAGTGGGTTCATTAAGAGACTGTGGTCTAGTTTGGTTCTGCTTTAAGAGAGTCTGGGATTTGAATGCCAGGTGAGAAATAAATGGAAGAGTCAAAAATGAATCCTAATGGGCCTGGAGCAATAGCTTAGTAGCTAAATCCTCACCTTGTATTACAGAGAGCAGGAGAGACAGAGAGAAAGATGTTTCATCTACTGGTTCGCTCCCCAAGAGGCTGTAATAGCTGGAGCTGGGCTGATCTAAAGCCAGAAGCCAGGAGCTTTCTCTGGGTCTCCCACGAGGGTGAGGGTCCCAAGGCCTTGGACCATCATCCACTGCTTTCCCAGGCCACAAGCAGGAAGTTGGAAAGGAAGTGGAACAGCCGGGTACCGAACTGGCACTCATATGTAATCCCAACACATCCAAGGCGAGTATTTAGCCACTAGGCTACTGCATTGGGCCCCATAGTGACTGCTACTAAGGTGAGACATTTGCTACAACCCCCGCTCCCTAATACTCCTGACAAGCAGGGCCAAATGTTGCTCACTAAATGTCATCATGTACACCATTTTTTTCTCCACCTGATATTATTTAGTTACTTACATTGGCATCCTGGCTCACGGATAAATTTGATTTTCACAACTCCAAAGAAAAGTGCCCTGGGTTTGGAATTTGTGGTAAATTCTACAGCTTCAATAATGCATGATGTTATGAGCATGACAGTCCTCCTGAGTATCAGGCACCTATCTCAAAAGGTGTGGCAAGCACCAAATCCAACAAATTGATGCTAAAAATTAAATTAAATGGCACAAAATAATGAAACTGGGACTGTGTTTTCTGTTTCAGGAATATGCCTGTGGTTTGCTGTTTCTTTCTGTTCCCATGGGATCAAAACTCTGGCCCTTTTTTGTCTGTGATACAGTCTTACTTCATCTTTCTGCTTCCTGTCTCTCATCTGCACTCTCCTGTGGTCCTCAGCAGACGTTCGACCTCATCCATCGCGTTTAATTTCACTTGTGTCAACAGCAACTGTGCCGCCACCTTCAAATTGGCTTCAGTTGGATTTTGAAGTGATTCCTGACTGTCCATGCCTTAAGAATGGATTTCTCTGCTGCAAATCCAATCTATGTTTGTATATCTTGCTTCTTTACACATTGCTCTGGCCACTGTTATTAACCTTTACCCTCTAAATGTTTCTAGGGCTTTCTGTGGTACTTTTTTTTTCTTTTTTAAAGATTTAATTTTTATTGGATGCACAGATTTACAGAGAGAAGGTGGAACAGACAAAAAGACCTTCCTTCTTCTGGTTCACTCCCCAAGTGGCTGTAACAGCCAGAATTGAGCCAGTCTGAAGCCAGGAGTGTCTTCTGGGTTTCCCATGTGGGCTCAGGGTCCCAAGGCTTTGGATTGTCCTCCACTGCTTTCCCATGTCACAAGCAGGAAGCTGGAAGGAAAGTGGAGGAGTAGGTTCAGGCATAGGCACTCATACAGGATCCCAGCGGATGCAAGGTGAGGATTTTGCCACTAGGCCTCTACATTGGGCCTTATGGTACTTTTTCATTATTTCCTAATTCCCCAAAATGTGAATTTGTGGGGCTTAGGGCAAAGGGGTCACTAAGTCAACAAGATGGAGACTAACAGACAAGGTCACTGGGTTACACTTAGCGAGCAAGATGGCGGCCAAGGAGAGAGCTCTGGGCATGAACCAGGGCAAGGGGTCAGTTTGTTTCAAAGACAGACTGATTGGCCAGGGCCATTTTGCTCACCTGCCTTTGGCCTATGGGAGGTGGCTTCTGCAGTTGTGTAGATGACAATTGGCTATTACTTTCTCCCCTCCTGGAATTCCTGAAATTCCTGGCCTGAGGCTATCTGTTACCCTATATAAGAATCTGTACTTCCCAAATAAATCGGAACTGCTGCACAGAACTCCTGCCCATCTGTTTGTCTCTCACGAGCCAGGAGGCTTGGTGGCGGGCAGCAGGCTCACCCTCTCTGGCAGTGGGGTATTAGAGGAATCTGTGGGGGAGACCCCGTAAGAATTCTTTGAAGATATGAGCTTTTCATTTCAATTATAAGCCATCCCTCTCCTAAAATGCTAAATGACAAAGATAGATCAGACCCTCAATATATTTTTTTGAAATGTTTGACTTTTATTGCTATTTACATAGTTGAGGGATTCATTCCCACGTGGGCTTCTGATCAGTGTGGAGGGTCAAGGTAAGGAGGAATACGTTTCCAAATGCTTCCCCCCTTATTCTACGGGGGAGGGAAATGGGGGGTAGTCACTCCATGATTCCAAATTACATTAACACCTGGGGATGGAGGTGGTCATTCGGTGTCGTCTTAGAGAACTTCATGAGCAGCAGAATGTTCTTAGAGCATTACTAAAGTTCTGAGAGGTTGTTGGTTTCACTGTTGCAAGGGTTGAGAGAATCTTGTTCCAAGGTCCTTTGGTTGACAAAGTCCACCTTGGCGCCCTCACAGACCAAGGAACCTGCTACAAAGTTTACCAAGGAGAATTACCCAAGCACTTCTGCTTTCCATACTCTGACGTGGCTCTTGAGTCCTCTACTGGCCTCAATGATCTGGATGCCATGACCTCTGTGTGTATCTGTGTGTCCACCGCGTGGACATCAGCCACTGAGAAGGCCCAGTCCCAATACACTCACTCCAAGGCCGGACCACATATCTTGTGATTCTCACTGTGGTTGGAGTTTGAGTCTATCGGTCTAGTCGGGGTGTACCACAAGAAACCTTGTCTGGGATGACCCCAGATCTCAATATTTACTATTGAATTCTGTACTGCATTTATTATACACATTTTACTACATTGGAAGTCTGAATGAAATGCAATCTAAAGAAGTTGAGATAAGCATACTTAATTTGAAATAGTGTCTCTGTTAATTTTCTGTGAAAGCATGGAAAATTGTCAGGTATTGACTTTTTTTTTAAAGACTAATTTTGATTTTTATTGGTAACTCAGATATACAGAGAGGAGGAGACAGAGAGAGGAAGATTTTCTGTCTGATGATTCATTCCCCAAGTGACCTCAAAGGCCAGAGCTATGCCAATCCGAGGCCAGGAGCCTCTTCCAGGTCTCCCACGCAGGCATGGGGTCTCAAGGCTTTAAAAGGTCATCCTTGACTGCTTCCCAGACAACAAGCAGAGAGCTGGATGGGAAGCAGGTTGCTGGGACAGGAACCAGAGCTCATGTGGGTTTCTGGCGCGGGCAAGGTGAGGACTTTAACTGCTAGGCTACCATGCTGGGCATAAGTACTGATTTTCTAAAAGATTAGTAGCAGTCTGTTAAAGGTGATTCTTAATGGTATTAAATTGATTATACAAGTGTAGCTAGTTCCTGACCCAGGTAAGTACCTAACAGGTACCAAGTTCTCTTTTTTTGGGCAATTTTATTGAGACGTAATCTAATTTTAATGGCATTACATTATGCCAGCAGTGTCACAGTCCGAGTTTAGGAGATTTGCATAATCCATTTTATCCCCAGAATGATTCTTCATGACTTCTTGAGCTCAACTCTTGTTCCTATTCTTGGTTTCAGGTTGTTACTAGTCTAATTTTAATGTCAAAGTATTTGCCTACTCTGGACATTTCCTGTAAAGATGTACACATTTGTGAGTGTCTTTTTTCCAGTTAGCATACTTTTTGAGGTTGACAGGACTTACTGAACCATTAAGATGAAGCAAAAGTTGCAGTATCTTTTTTTTAATAATATGAAAAACATCAAACTTCAAGAAATTAAGCAATGTTTGTTGAACCAACTTGGAAACATAAAAATTGACATGTACTCTGATATCTTCTGTACAACTCCTCTTTTGTTTTCTCTAGGAAGTGCCCTACGCATCTTAAATTCATCCTGGCACACATGAATGTAAGGGATTATTTCAAAATATCGTATTATCCAATCACTGTGAATTCACTATCCAGTAAAGATCATGAGAACAAAAGGACTGGGGAAACCAGTTCCGGTAAATTAAGATTCAACTTCGCCGACGCTCCCTCTAACAACCTTCATTTGAACTTGACTAGAACAATTGTAAGAATGTTGTCAATGTTGTCTGAATTACCTGTGTTTCCCTAATAGTGGAAACGCCGACAATTCTTCAAGTATGTATTTTTCACATTCTGACATAATCTATGAACCATATCAAAGAAAGAATACCCTCGTTTTAAGCTTCTTGACTTTGCTGGATATGTTGTCTTTTGACTAGGAAGATCTCTTTGTTTAAAACTAAACTTGTTTCATAGAAACAGAAAAAGTTGAAAGAATGATTCAGACTTTAAACCTGACACAGGAAGAAGTTTTGCTGTTCCATGTCTCAAAAGGATTTCCCAGGTAGAAATCAGAAAAGAGTTAACAGGATTCTGACCACGCGGAGCATTGAGGAAGATGGGATGGGGTATAAAGAGAAGGAAAAAGGATTCATTGTGTCTCAAATATCATTTTCTCTGAAACAGTATGTTATCATTTGTCAATGACTTATTTATTTTTATTGGAAAGGCAGAACCACAGAAAGAGAAACAAACTTTTTTTTTCCTGGTTCACTCCCCAAGTGACCACTATGACCAGAGCTGAGCTGACACAAAGTCAGGAGCCACGAGCCTCCTCTGGATCTCCAATGAGGGTGCAGGATCCCAAGACTTTGGGTGATTCTTACTGTTTTCCCAGGTCACAAGCAGAGAGCTGGATGGGAAGTGTGGCAGCCTGGACATGAACTGGAGCCCCTATGGGATATTGGCAGTTGCAAGGTGAGGATTTAGCCACTAGGCTACGGTGCCTGGCCCAGCATGTTATCATTTTTAATCTGTTACCATCAGCCGCGTGGCTATCCCTGTCATCTTTGAGATGTTTTGAAAATATTTCTGTCCTTGGCCAAGCCACACATTCAACTTGTACTCAGTTAAATCCTCATAAAATAGTGTCTTTGACAAATGATTGTTTTTTTCCTTCCCAACCCAGAGAAATGCCAGACTGAGCTATTTTCACTTTTGGTGGGAAATGTTCCATTTAGCCTGACGCACAATTACGTGGCAAATATCCTCATGGTCTTTTCTTGTCATATGACTGAAACTTTAAATGTGTGAAAGTGACCTGATCCCGGTAATGAAAATAGCTAAAAATAGTTTGTTAATATCTCTTGGAATGTTCCAACAATGTGACATGGATTTCTCATCTGTTGGTTAAACCATTCCTGAATTAAAGGAAGAAATTGAGACTAGGAGGACCAGTGCTTTTCCCTACAATCAGTGCATGGAAGCATCATTCTCCACCATTGGTACTAAACAGTAAGACTCTGACCTGCCCGTTTACATTCACTATCAACAGTAGACAACCTCTTGAGTCATGAGCAGAGAAATATGAGTGCCTCTAGTATCTAGAATTTTTCTGAGGAAACGGTAACAGATTTTGTGAATAACCACATAGAGGAGACTCATTTAAAAGATGTTGGCTCTTCAATATAAAAATTGATGCAGGAAGACAGAAATGTTAAGAAATATTGTTTCAGGGAAGATGCTTACTCTAGCAGTTAAGATGTGAGGATGATTGTGTCTCAAATGGAAGTGTTGGGGTGCAATGCCCAGCTCCGGCTTCTGTCTCCAGTTCCTGCTGATTTAGAACAGGGAGCAGCAGCAGCAGCAGTTCAAGCAATTTGGTTCCTAGCATCCTCCTAGGAGATCTGGGTTCCTAGCTCCGGGCTGTAATCTAGCCCTGCCCTTGCTGTTTGGAAACTGGAGAAATCAGCTAAAAATTGAAAGCATTCTCCCTCTCTTTCTCTTCCTCTTTTTCTCCTAAAGATATAATCCAATAAATGTTCTGTTTAGACAGATGCATTTATTGCTATAAGGGCACTTTAAAAAAAATCTTGCAAAATGAAATGAAAAGTTAATCTGAGACTGTGAAAAAATAGTTATACTCAGCATATGAGGAATTTTTCAAGTAGCTTTGCAAAAGCGTGCATTATCAAAACCTATCCAGTAACTTCAAAAATGTTTAACACCAATATAAATGTACCTCTGACTCTATTTTTCTGTTTCTTTTGAAGTACCCTTCTATATACAAAAAAGACAGGTAAGAATTCTAGTTTAAAACATTAGGCAGTAAAATTGATGGAATTAAAAAGGCAAAATGCCTTATGAGCCATAAAACAAGACTCAAAGTTTGAAAAGCAGTGATCCCAACATGATGCCATGGGAACAGGAAGATTTTTTTTTTTTTTTTTTTTTGTCCAATGAACACCCGTGATGCACCAGGAGGGCAAAAGGAGTAAAAAGGGTGGGTGGGTGAAAGTTGTCCTTGACTCATTAGCCCATGTTTTTAACCTTATGTCTCTTTCGCCACAAGCCATACTGTGTATACCAACTAATGCAACCTTTTTGTTGGTTCTTGTTGATGGATGCCACAGTTACAGGAGGACGCAGAGTTAGAGTTTGCATGCAGCCTCACATGTCATCAGGGCTTCAAAGCCCTGAAGGACCTAGTGAGAAATGGATGCACCTGTTGATCAACGCAAGCTGGCATCCTTCATCTAATCAGTACCTGAGCAGGACCCACTGGGCCTTCATATCAGGAGGGCTTTGAACACCTCCTGCACACTCCCTTGCTGCCTTCTCAACCTTACAACGCCCCTCCTCCTTTCTGCTTCTCCCTGGCAATCTAGAAAGGCCTGAGGACAGAGTTCCCTGAATCAAGGGCTTTTACATTTTTTTCTACACTTACCTGTTGCGTTCCTTCACTGGTGGCTAGCGACTCTAACACCTATGTACCCAAAAATATTCTGTGAGCAATGTTGACTATCACCTGGTGTGGTTAACACCATCACCATCCCTATGCTTCTAATTTTAATACATTAAGAGGTTATGTACCTCTTTATCTGTATTGTAAGTGGCAAAGAAAGAGAAAAAGGGTTTCTCATATACCAGCCCAGTCATCTCCTCAAATGCCTGTAATGACGAGGACTGGGCTTGAGCGAAAGCCAGGAGCTAGGAACTCAATCCAAGTGTCCCGCAGGAATAGCAGGAAGCTAATGATTTGGGCAATCACTGCTGCCTCTCAGGATCTGCATTAACAAGAAGTTGAAGCTGGGTATTGAACCCAGGTACTCTGATGTGGGAAGCAACAGCTTTAACCACTCAGCTAAAATACCTGCCCTGCTTCTGCTCTTGCGTTCCACCTCATGTGTGCTGCTAGTTTTCCCTGGGTAATGAGCAAGCTAGAACTCAACAACATGATAACATGGTTCGAAAGAATTGCTGTTCATAGTTTTGAACAGAGGTTGATAAATGCTTTCTGCAAAAAGCCAGCTGAAAAAATGGATCCAGATTTATGGGCCATGCATATTTGGTCACGACTACTCAGCTCTGCTATGTCTAAGGCAAAACCAACCATCGACTCTAAACACAGAACATGTGGTTGATTCCTACTAAAACTTTATTTAAAAACCCAGACAGTGAGCCAAATTTGACCCAGGATCACATGATTTTCTGTTCCCAGTCTTGGAATGATGATTCAGATGAGTCTTGTGTTGAACATGTGTGTGTCCATGACATGCAACTTTTATGCTTCTTCACAGTTATGCAAAGGAAGGGGTACAAGCATTTGATGAACACAGTCTTCCTTGTAGTCCCACATCCCTGGTGGATCCTATAACTGAACAAGCATTGCATCCTTAGATGGTTTTTTGACCAACAATTCCAGAGATTATCTACCATTGCTGTTTTTCATATTATTCTTGAATGGTTCCCTAAACTTTTTCCTAAACAATTTCCTAAATGGGAAATTGTTTCATCTCTGGCTAGTGTCTGATGTCATAAAATATAATTAGTTGTGTGTGTGTGTGTGTGTGTGTGTGTGTGTGTGTTTTCCTTAGCCGAGAATGATTTAAGTCATTTTTCAGGGAGATACTGTCCTAGTTAGGAGACATGTCCAGGCCATGGTAGGCTTCACACATAGGTTTGTTTGCACAACATGTCTGTGGCTACTTGGTTTATGTTTTTAATAGTTGGGTGTACTCTGCCACACAGTTTGGATTTTTAAAAATTAAAGGCTTGCCTTTGGTAGTTTCAGAGGGTTTGTGTCATGGAAAGAGGGAATGAATGATTCAAATAGTAAACATATTCATCTTTTCAATAGACCCTTATTTAACAGCACTTGAGCACAGTTCTCTTGACGGGAATAATGACGGCATGAGCTTCCATATGCCTACGTGACCAAAGGGTAAAAAACACAATGGTGCATTAGCAATCTTCAACAAGTAGGAAACTCATGCAGGGAAGAGATTTGGGCAGAGCTGCGGAACTAAGCTTTCCTGCAGCTCCCTTTCTTAATCCAAAATCAAGGCGCCACACTCAGTCTCTCATTTTAATAAATCCTAAATCCACATGCTAGATCTCAAAAGAAAGAGAAAACCAACTTTAACTGTTAAAACTTCCCTGAAACTTACTCAGGGGAACAGTGCACATATGGTAGTGTAATTTTTTTTTTAAGTGAGACATCTGTAGTACTCAAGAAATAGCTCGAATCCATAAGATTCCAGAAACTTCTCCAAGCTGAACTCCAAAAAAGATAAATTATTTTTATTAGATGCAGCAATGGTCAATGGAAGAAGAAAATTCTAGTTGCAAAGTGAATTTCATAAAAGGAACATTTGAGAAGTGTAAGATTACATCTTGATTTCAAATAGCAAGTGTTAAGGAAAATTAAATTTGAATGTATGTGTGATTGAGTATAGCCATGAAAATCCTTCACATATGTTATTGGAAGGCCCATCAGTTCTCTGGCTGTGACCTCTCTAGGCACTAATATAGAGTGCTTGCTGTTCATATACAGGATTAAACCACTGGCCCGTGACACCAGCATCCCGTAGTGGACCAGTTCAATTCCCACTTGCTCCACTTCTGTTAAAGCTCCCTAATAATGATTAGCAGTTTATAGTTTTGAAACATCATTTTTACTGAACTCAGCAAATTTTAGGGTAGTCCAAACTGGCTTATAACTTTAACAAGGCATATATCAATAGTTGGGGTGCGGAACAGTTCTAGGAGCAGTGTGCAGAGAAATCTCCAGTGCCCTAGTGAGGAGCAACTTATCTTTGTGTCTTACCTAGTAAGGTATATGTGAGTCTATGCCGACTTTTCCTGTCTGGTTCTAAACTTTCCAGCTGTTCTGTGTCTATCTATTCTAATTTTTGTTGTTGTTTATTTATTTATTTATTTATTTATTTATTTATTTATTTATTTATTTTTAGCGGGGGCTCCAGAGCGACCCTGATGGTCCTTACAGAAGTGGATGGGGTTCCAGAGTTGGAGCTAAGAAACTATAAACTGCTAAATACTAAAATGAAAATAGATACGAGACAGCTGAATAGTAACCTATAGCCATATTAAGGTGTATAGAAGCCGGTTGTTTATAAACTAAAATTGAAATGTCAATGAAGTAATCACACCTGCATATTTTAACATATTGGTTACTCAATGCCATGTCAATGAACAATGTTGTAAATTGTTGTGGATGTTATGTTATGGCTTTTCGTTGGCCTGGATGATATTCTGCCATCTCTGCCTTCAGACCAGAGATGGTCTCCCCAAGAAACCATTGAATTTATCTGGACAATAAGATGCTGGACTCTATGCTTGGTATATGTCTGCAATGAAAGAACTTGGACTAGATGTGAACTGTAATACTGCAATAGGGTGGGAGGAATCCACCATGGGGGGAGGGCACGGGAAGGGGTATGGGAAATCCCAGAGCCTATGAAACTGTGTCACAAAATGAAATGTAAAAAAACAAACAAAAATAACTCCCTAATAATGCACCTGGGGCAATAAGCATAAGATGACCAAAGTGCTTGGAGCCCTGCCTCCCATGTCAGAGAACTGAGTGGAAGTTTTCTCTCTCGCTCTCTCTCTCTGTTTCTCTTTCTCTTTGTCTCTATTCCTTTCTCTCTGTAACTCTGCCTTCGAAATAACAGAGAGAATGGCCACCACAACCAGGGGCTGAGCTAGGAATCTGAAACTCCACCTGAGTTTCCTACAAGGTGATGGGGCCCAAAAACTTGGGACATTTTCTGCTTCTTTCCCAAGCAGATTCATAAGAATCTGGATAGGAAACAGAGCAGCTGGGACTCAAAGCTGTACTCATCTAGGATGCCAGGATCCCACGTTGTGCATTAACCTGCTGAACCACAATGCCAGCCCCTTATGAGAGGCACTTGGAGTGTAGCTCTGCACACACCAGAAAAAGTACAAGCTGCAAAAAGTCAAGTCTAAACATGGATATTAGAAATGATAGATGCGACCAGTGCAGTGGCGTGCTTATTAAACCTGCACTGGCAGTGCTGGCATCTGATGTGGTCATTGGTTCGAGTCCCAGCTCCTTCACTTCTGATCCAGTTCCCTGCTCGTGGCCTGAATAAGCAACAGAGGATGATTCAAATGCTTGGGTGCCTGCACCGTGTGGGAGACCTGGCCGACATTCCTGGCTTCAAGCTTCTGATCAGCCATTGTGGCCATTTGAGGAGCAAACCTGCGATGGAAGATGTTTCTCTCTCTCTCTCTCTCTCTCAATCTCTCTCTCTCTCTCTTCCCTGCTTACTGTACTCTACAACTCTGCCTTCCTGATAACAATGTGTTGGTCAGGTAATGAGTAGCTGATTGGAAAGGGTTCTGTAAAGGTAACATTACTAGTGTTTTGAATAGACGTATTTGAGAACAGCAGAGTCCATCAACACAGCTAAAGCATAGGAAATGAATGTAACGAAAGCAATCATTCTGGGATAAGGGGTTTCATCAGTGCAAGAAGGGTTCAGTAATTTGTGTGCTGATGTTCAACATTGTGACACAGTAGGCTTTCGGCCCTGGTATCTCGTATCACAGTGCTGGTGTGAGACCTGGTTCTTGTATCTTTCATGTGCTCTGTGTTGGAGCACTTGGGAAAGCAGCTGTGGAAGGTCCAAGTATCTGTACACTTGTCCCCTGTGTGGGAGGCAATAGGGAATGCTTGGTGTATGGGGAACCACATACAAATACTTGCAAATAACCCATGTTTTATAACAGTGAATTCTTTTTTCAAACAGAAAGTGACTGATTCTACTTCTCAATGGAAACAGAATCAAATAAATGCAACACAGTAAGTTATTTAATTGTGAAACAATCCAATATAAGAACTCCATGTAGCAATAGTACTTGTTTGGAACACAGACAGGGGCAAAAATAATTACTCTGACACTAATTTTCATTTTTAACTTGGTTTCTAGACTTATATACTTCTTCAGTAATGCACATGTCCTTTTCTATTTTCTTTGTGGCTTAAAATTATTTTTGGTTTCTCAAGAATCTACACCACCATTCATAATGATGGCAAACATTTTATCTCCAAGTAACTAATTGTGAGTTAATTCTGATTATGTGTGAAAGTTGGATTAGAAAGAATCATATAAGAAGGAAAAGTGCCTTTTGCACTGAAGCTTAACATGTGCCTGAATCCTAAGATTTGAGCAAAAAGAAGTTAATCATTTAAATGAAATTATTGGAATTATGCACAGTCCCTTCACCTCCAAAATTTGGCAGTGTTAATGAATGGATTTAAATTCCAGCAACCTGAATATCTACTCAAACCACTTATTGCTTTAATACCTGTAATATTTAAATAGATCTTATTTCCACAGCAATTTTAGGTACAGGACACAACTGAGAGAAAAATACAGAAAGTTTCCATGTACCTCTTAGCCCAGCATACACAAATTCCTGCATTGTCAACATTTCCCCCTAGAGCAATGCCTTGGAGTTGCTGTTAACGTCCAGAATCCTGGGACTACATTAAGCTGCAACCATGCTACTGCACATTCCCAGACCTCGGGCAATCAACAATGCCTCCTGTCTGTCGTTAGGACAATTGTGCAGAATAGTGCTTCTGCCCTTGGCACCCTGAATTGATGATATGTATATTATATATGCATTTATGTACAGACACGTTTATGACTACATAGACACATGTACTATATACTATACTATAACAATACCATGCTTTGTGTTTTGTAAAATGTCCATTAAGTATTTCTTGAGAAGCTGAATTTTAGCTCTATCATAGCAATTAAAAACATGCCATTTATTTTGTAAAAAGTGTTTTGCTTAGATACCTTGCAAATACCATGTAATCACTTTGAAATCTTGTATGAGACAGGTGGCTAGTTTACAGAAAAGGCACAACGATTGATAAGGGAATGATACAGGAATATATCATTTATTAACTCTGAGGTTCACAGAATCCTTTAGAATCACGAAAAGTTAAATTCATGAAAACAGAAAACATGATCCCATGCTTTTCTGCTTTTCTGCTAAGATTTTTTTTTTCTTTTCACATAAGAGATTAGCCTAGGGACAATTCTTGACAACTAAGCTTTTTCTTTCTTTTTTATTTTTTAGTTAAATTGACAAGTACTAATAATATTTATATTTCTGGATATAAATGTGAAATCTTGAGACATGTACGCATGGTGGGCGGCTTATATCAAGGTAATTAAAATATCTGCCATTTCATTTATGTTTTTGTGCACTTGTGGTAACATTTAAAATCCAACACATGATTAATGTCCGTTCTGTGCTGTATGGATCCCTGGATTTACTGCTCCTCTGTAACTGACACTCTGGATGCTTTGACCAAACTCCTGTACTTCTCTCCACGTATCTTGTGATGGAGGCTCACTTTCTATACTTCCTTTGGACAAGGTAGGGAAATGACCAGCTCTCAGAAGACTTGCAGATGAGCCAGGGTGTCAATACGTGTCACAAAGGGATGATAAAATGCGAAGGGAACTGGACAGCTTTACCAGGTAGCTGCTGATGAGATTATTCATTCCACCAAATTCATCTGAAGCAATCTGTTCAACAGGAATAATCAAGACAAATGGAGGCCTCTTGTTAACCTGACCCGGGCATTTGTCCACCCTCTAAACAAGGACTATTGCATCAGGCTACATTGAGACTCAGACAAGATGCCAGTAACAAGTAGCCCAAAGAGGAAATCCCAGTCTATGTGACTCACTGTTTGAACAAACATTCATATTGGCTGGGCTGCACTTCTCCTTCTATCATTTTTCAAGATCACCCAAGTGTTATATAATACTTAAAAGCAGCCAATACAAGCAGAATGAACCCAAGTTGTTGCATGGATAATTTTACTGACAGTAGACTTAACTATTTTAGTATTTATTTTCCAAGCTTGTTAGCAGGCTAGCCCTATTCTGACAAATGCTGAACCAAGAAAGGTTTTACACAGATGCTCTTCCCATTAACAATCTGAAAATTAGATCAGTTGGGGCAAGATTGATCTCAAATCTTAATCTTAGCAAATGTCAAGAGAGCATGTTCTTCCCATGTGCTTGGCAGCAGCTCTTTAGCAATTTTTGACAGAAGTAATGCCATTTCCTTTTTTTCCCCACTGAGATGGTTAAACCCATTGTTGTCTGAGAATTACACATTATCAGCGACAATCTGATTCAGATGATCGGTCTGCCCAAATAAAATGATCAGCGTGTTGACCTTATGGAATAAATAATTAGCTTGGATGAGTGGTAAACTATATCCTTCCAGATTGAAACCTCAAGATCTTTCATCTGTCATGAGAGAAAATTGATATCTCATTCCCAAGTTCTCACAAGATAGTATAAATTATAAAGTCACTCTTCTTACTCTAATGCAATTGATTTTAATGATATTGCAATCCGAGAGAACGGATAACAGCCATATGTGCAGAAGGATATTTGAGTACTTTAATGACTACAAATCCTGAGACTTTCAGTCTTTATTACTCCTTGCCAAAGAGCACTCAGAAAATCTAGTAGGCCAAGAATGGTTTAAGTATCTTGAACGCAAATGCTGTGATTCCATGGCCTTATCCTGACTAGGATGTAAGTAAACATATGTGGTTGTAGATGTTGCAAAAGATGGCAAAGAGAACTGGGGAAGGAACAATGAACAGTTCAGTTGAAGAGCATGAATGAGTAGAATTTAGAGCTTGGATGTGCACAGGAATTAGCATCCTTGAACAGCATTCAGTAAAATGGGTTCCCAAAATGTCATAGAGTCAAAATAATGGGAAGACTAATGTGTGTATTTATGTGTGTGCATAAAAATAGGTCTAGATATGCATATTGTCACCTGACCCTGTATTGTGTGTGTGCAGTCATTCTAAGTTGAACTATACGATATAGGTATGTAAAAAACACACCTCTGAGATGACAGCAAAACCTAGGAGAGCAAAAACAGAAGCAAAGGAAAGAGGAAATATTAGCTCAGTCATGATCTGGCTTGTTTAGTTCCTTGTGGGTCTGCTTAATCAGTATTTCTTTTCCTTCTGATTCTGAACTCTGTCCTGGATGGTGCTTGTATTGGGAACAGAAAACAAGCATGGCCATTGATTTTTCTCATGGTCAGTCTGCTCCCGGGGCCTTGCACCCAATCAGTTACTCCCCCTCCTACTTATCTTATCGGGCCTTCCTAATTTCCTCCATTAAGAGATGTCTGAGTCGGTAGTTGCTGAAATCGTTCTGTCTGGGTACATAAAGAGATTAAGCTGAGTCATTGCTTCCCCTTGATCTCTTCTGCTTCCCCTTGTTGAAGGCGTGTCTCTGTTTGCCATGAAAGATAAGCAGGCCAGACAAGGCAAGAATAAAACCTTAGAAGATGCGAAGGAGTTAGAGATTTCGGTCATGTATACAGTAGGTGACAAGAAAATTCCACAAGGGGAAACGTATACAGAGTTCTGCAACTTAAGTTCATCATACTCAGCTTTGAAAAACCAAAGCTCAGATGACGTCTGAGGGTGTAACCAGATTCCAGCCCTTGAGAAGAGTAGTGGCTAGTTGAAGTGTTTCTGACAGCTAAATAAATATTTTCTAAATAAAAATATACTGCATGTTTTAAAGGGAATATCACAGCCATTTTTAGAAAGGAGGAGTGCCACTCTGGGATTCCCTAGCCACCAGGTTCTGTTCTGCCTCACCGACTCCGGCCAGCTGGAAGCTCTGCTGTGCCCAATTCGAAGGCATTTTTGGTTAAACCATACAAGGCCTAGAGCTGCTAGAATTACGTATTTGAACATGGTATATGGACTTCAGAAAAGCACATTTTAAAAGCTTTTTGAAAGTATAATTTCATAGCTAGTATCCAATGACTAAATATATGCTGGAGGGACACAGGGAGATGCAGAGAAAGTGAGACAGGCTTAGAGTGCCAAAGAACAACACATTTATTGTGCAGTAACCAATCCCAGCAATGATGGGTACAGAAACCAAGGACCTTGTTGCACAGGCCTTGAACGTTTTCTTACAAGATTGCAAAGAAAAATGGAATTGTAACAAAAGCAGGACAAAGTAGAAGCAAACAGGATCAAGGACACTATAAAAAACTGTGAAGGAACATCACCAGAGAAGGGAAAACCTAGACTTCATACTTAAAATGTGTTCATGGATATGTGCATGCAATGAGTCAAGCTGTTTGCATAGATGTTAATCTTCATGGTCTGCTCCCAGTTCACAGAAACTAATCACTTACAGTGCCTTGAGTATCTTTCCAGATTTTTCTATAATTTAAACGCTCAATGAGCATCAATGCCTCTGCAAGCAAAGCAGTTGTGTCCCACCAGAGACATTGGCATTCATATCCAAGCTGAAATACACAAATAAAATGATGATTTGCATAAATGACTTTGAAATATCTGTATCAAAGAAACAGTAAATTGTAGAGATGCGAGCTACCTCAATGTAACCGCGAGAAATGCTTAGAATCGTGAAAAGCAGAGGACAAATAATGTCCACATTTATCTCCAAGAAGGAAGATTGAATACCTTCTTATAAATGCATACTTGAATTAGAATATCATTCCTTCAGTCAGTTCTGGAATAGAATCAAACAACTACGTCACAGCTAGGAAAGGAGGATCATTCCTGTTAGGTAAGAACAGTTTCAAAGAGTAAATCAGTCAGACGAATTTCATTGTATATCTTCATAAATAAAACATCCGGTAAAATACAGGGAGATTTTTACCCAATCAAATGCTCAATATTTTCCATTTTGAATTTGTTTCAGTAGATAAGATAGAGAGGTTTATGAAGCTTATCTCAGACCGATGATATCGAAGGATTATGAATCAGGGCTGGCATTCTGGACTAACTGGTAAAGTCATCCATCACCTGCCTGTCCCAGTGGCTCTACGAGGAGATCCATGGAGCTGGGTGTGCTTCTAACCTTATCAAACAAGCTCTCCTGGTGCTTGTCGCTTAAAGGCTTCCGTTATTATATGCTGCTTCAGCCTAGGTACAGTGAGTGCTCAATGAAAGAATTTGGCTGTCAATATCCTGTCATATAAAGGCCATGGTATACTCTCAGAAACACACGAAACTACTGTCTTTATGCTTTATGTAGGATGTTCCATTTTTTTTCCGTAAGTGCTTTCTACCGAGAGTTACATAAGAAATTCCAAACACAAATTTAAATGTAGAAGAACTAAAGCTATTCCCATGGGAAAGTAAACTCCAGCAATGCCCTGGTAAAGTGTAAATGTATTCAGCCCCTCAGTATCTGAAGGGATTTCGTTCCAAGACCCTCCAGGTCTTTTAGAATGCCAAAATTATTAAACATCCACATTTCTTCTACAAGGTTGTATGCTACTTGCATTTAACAAACACAATACTCCAATGTACACATCATTTCCGGATTACTTGTCTGTAAGATCTAATATAATGTAAATGGTGTGTCAATTATTGTTTTAAAAGTCTACAGATACTCGGGGCCCGGCGGCGTGGCCTAGCGGCAAAAGTCCTCGCCTTGAACGCCCAGGATCTCATATGGGTGCCGGTTCTAATCCCAGCAGCTCCACTTCCCATCCAGCTCCCTGCTTGTGGCCTGGGAAAGCAGTCAAGGACGGCCCAAAGCTTTGGGACCCTGCACCCGCGTGGGAGACCCGGAAGAGGTTCCAGGTTCCCGGCATCGGATTGGCGCGCACCGGCCTTTGCGGCTCACTTGGGGAGTGAATCATCGGATGGAAGATCTTCCTCTCTGTCTCTCCTCCTCTCTGTATATCTGGCTTTCCAATAAAAATAAATCTTTAAAAAAAAAGTCTACAGATACTCAATGCAGGCATGAATTTTTGAAAAGTGGTTTTAATATATGCTTAGTTAAATCAAAAGATGCCAAACTCACAGATACAGGAAGCTAACTATATTAAACAATATATATTTAAAAAGAACGCTTGCACTGAAACTATAGTGTTTTTAGAAAGAAATGAAATATTGACTTATAAGAATTGTTTAATATTTTACTGTTATTGTCCTAATAATTCGAATTCAGAAAGTTAAGGAAGTCCTTTCTTTCATAGCTTAATAGAACATATTGTCATCTGACATGTGGCTGTTTGGTTTGTTTATGTCTTGTCTCATGAGCCCTGATAAAAGCCTGATAACCAGTTAAACTGCTTTTACTAAGACTTTATTTCCCCGTCATGGAAAATTCCAAATGTATTTCACTATCATAGTTTAGTTGCAAATGAAAACTAATTACAGTAATAATATACATAAATATCACCAAAAGTATTTCGTGGCTTGTAATAATCCCACTGATGGGCTAGATTTGATGTCATGGCTTAATGAGTAGCTGTGATTTTTCTCCTGAGAAAATGGATACTGTCTTTTCTGTTAGAAAGTAATTTTCTGCAAGTGCTACTTAAAGAAAATGTAACAGCATCCATGAAATGCTTAATGAATGAAATGAGTACACTAATAAAGCAGACAGTACAAGGGTGAATAATTAGATGTTGAAGAAAAGAATCTTGCTTCTGAAGAGCGTGTGGATGCCAACAATTACTTCCTCCTGGTGACTCAGAACACACACCAGCCTTCCAGTGAGTTCTTCTCCCTCGAGCTTCCCACGAAAAGAAATAGTTAAGTCCAAGAAAGAGTAAAGCTCCACATATTTTCAGGGCTCTCTCTGACTTTGGAACATACCTGTCAGTATCACTGGCGCGGCACTTCTACTGGAAGAATGAAACGAACACTGTGTCCAAACGAGTTAGATGATGAGAAATGATGATGGTTTGCTTAAAGCTTGGTGGAACCACAGAGCTTCATAGAACGCTTAATTGTCCAAGACTGGTTTACAATTGAAATGTCAAAGAAAGTTATAGCCAATGTATTGCAGCATAAGAACAAAATTATTTGAGAGACCATGACCCCTCCACTGAGCCACAAGGTTGGGTATTCTCTTTGCCTTTTTAGCAACCGACTCTGGGAGACCTAAAAAAGCATGAACATGCATAAATAGGAGGTTGACAATTAATAGTATTTTAAAATCCACCCACTCTGTTCCAAAAAAAAAAAAAAATTAACTTTAGAAACGGAATTCTTCATTGACCCCCATAACGTCTTTCAGAAGTGTCAAAAGTTGTGACGTTCAGAAACATTGATTTTTTTCTTTATTATTACAATTTATTGATTTTTATTTTTATGTCAGATATTATAGAAAGAGTGATAAAGAGAGAAGTCTTCCATCCACCGGTTCAATTCCCAAATGACCACAATGACCAGAGCAGAGCCAATCCCAAGGCAGGAGCCAGGAGATTCTTCCAGGATTCCCACAAGGCTGCAGGGTCCCAAGGACTTGGGCCATCTTCCACTACCTTCACAAGTCATAAGCAGGGAGCTGGATGGGAAACGGAGCAGCCAGGACATGAACCTGTGCCCATTAGGGATGCCAGCACTGCAGGAAAAGGATTACCTTGTTATGCCTCTGCTCCAGCCCCAGATGAATCTTTTTTTAAGAGGTTTATTTTGCTCACTGTTTTAGAGGCAAAAACATTGATTTTTTAAAATATTTTTATTTAAAATTTTAATTAGTTTTTACCACATTCAATATGGTCTATGGATTCTAACAGTTTTCTGATGTTTTCTCCCTTTCTTTCTCCATTTCTTTCACCTTTTATAAATTCTGACATAGCATATTTTAAATTATTACTGTAAAAAAGCTAAATACTTCACTGAACGAGAAGATTAACAAGCAGATGAACAAGAAGACCCTAGTTTAGTGAGAAATCAGACAAAAGCTAGAAATAATTATTGAATGTGGCCAGGACAGTGTCTTATCAAGCTAATTCTCCACCTGAATACCAGCATCCCTCATAGGCACTGGCTCTAGTCCTGGCTGCTCCACTCCCCACCACGCTCCTTCCTTAAGGCCTGAGAAATCAGCAGAGGATGGCCCAAGTTCATGGGCCCCCTGCGCCGCTGCGGGGGACCTGGAAAGAAGCTCGTGGCGTCAGATCAGTTCAGTTGTGGCCATTGCAGCCATTTGGAGAGTTTGAAGTAATCACATTAAACCTGTGGTAATATAAATTTTTAACCATTGGTTTGACAAAAGCATCAGAACATTTTACAAAACTATGCATGCAACAATATTAATATACAGGCTCTCTGTTTTTTCTTTTTTTTTAAATTCTAACTTTCACATATAAGGGGGAAAATGTGTTATTTGATTTTTTTCGGGTCACTGATTTCACTCAAAATGATGCCCTCCAATTGCATCTATTTTGCTACAAATTGTAGAACTTCATTTTTTTTTTCATAGCTGAATCATTTCCTTTATGCAAGTCATGTGAAGATGGATGATTTGGTTGATTTTAAATTTTGGAACAGTGATACTGTACACATTATGATTTTTAAAAACATAGTATTATTATTTGAAAGGCAGTGTTATACAGAGAGAAAGAGAGACAAAGAGAGATCTCCCTTCCACTGACCCACTCCCCAAGCAGCCTCAATGGCCGAAGTCAAACCAATCCAAAGTCAGAAGCTTCCTCCAGGTTTCCCATATTGGTGCAGGGGCCCATGGACTTGGATCAGCCTCTGCTACTCCCCCAGGCAATATGTGGGCAGCTGGATCAGAAGTGGAGCAGCCATGGCTCAAGCCGGCATTCATATCGGACATCAGCATTACAGGCACAGGCTTAGCATACTACATTACCATGCTGGCCCCAAATAGTTCTGTAACTGGTTTTTGTTTGTTTGTTTGTTTGTTTTAAGCCAAACAAACAAAAAAACTCAAATGAAGATAGATGGAAGTTTTCCCTAAGTAATTTCTTTTTGTATATATTTCTTTATTTGAAATTCCAATCATCAGCATTCTTTCATTTGTCCCTTTAATAAATTTTCCTATAAACATCCAGGTCCAAAAAAGTAAAAATGTTTCTAGTTAAAAATGGAGCTTATTAAAATCCAAGAATTTCTGTCTAGGATCCTGTTATTTTCTCAGAGCTTGAATTTCCATCTTTCTGAAATTTAATCAGATTGCCTTTTGTTTCTCTGGAAGACCACTGTTTTAAATATTTGTGAATTCAAACGATCATGTATCACCAACAAGTCAGATGATCATGGAAGTGCAATTGTCAATCACAAAATTGTTGTTCCAAATTGTGGTGACAGTCACTATGAATTCTTCTGTTTATCCTGCTTTCGTAATGACTTCAAGGTAGATTTTTACTGGTGCTTACTGAGACTACTCTTGCTAGATCATGAATGACCTCCATGTCCCAAGCCCGATGATAGTTTTTCCTTATTTCTCTGGGTCTCATTCAATACCTGCTCTCCAGTGTGGAATGTTGTCTTTGCCTGCCTTCCACAAAGCCACTTTCTGTTTCAGACTTATTTTACATATTCCCCCAAAGATTCTTGGTTTTTTTCCTCCTTTTCCATCTGATCACTAGCTGTGGAAATGCTTTTCCCTTTTTATCTACATATTTTCCAGAGAGAGAATGCGGCCAATTTATTGATTTCAAGTACCGTTACACTGCAAGTGATTTTGTGATTTCAACTCCAAACACAATGGCATATTCAGAAATTCAATGGTATCCTCAGTATCTGTTCTGATATCTAATGGGAGTCTCTATTTTAATGTGTATGAAACTACTTTTTTTCCCTTGAAGACTGGCATAGATATCATGTAATTTCCAGCAGAAAGTATCACAATACCATCCATTCTACTGCTGAAACCGAATATATACAAATTGTCTTCAACTTGCTTCTTCCTCCTCCATCCAATTCTTTATCTTCAAAATGCAGACAGCAACATACCCGTCTTCTCACCATCTTTCCTACTACATCTAATTAAAAGCATCATCAGCTTTTCCACAGAATTCCAAAATGGCCTTGAAAATGACCCCATTCTTACTCTTCTTCTGCCCTGGATCTGATCAGTACAATCAAAATGATCTTTCAAACACAAAACTAGACTACTGCCCTACTTAAAAGTATTAAAACTTCTCTCAATAGTTAAAATCAGCCAGACATGCTTTTTCTCCTTTAAAAAGTCAATTCTGACAGTCTCCCTTGGCCACAGTCTTTCCTTTGCTCAGTAAGATTCAACACTTTAACTTTCTTGCTGTACCTCCAACACAGCAGGCTGTCTTCACTAAGAAGGTTGCACTAGCTAATCTGTCTGTGAGCAGAGTTTGGATATGTTAATCATGAATGACCTATCAGATGGGCTTTCCCTGAACAATCAAATGTCTAAAAACCATCCATGCAGTCACTAAAAAGCTCACCAGCACTTCTGTTGCCACTACTTTACTGTTGATTTCTCATATTCCACAGGCAAGAGCTGCTTTGCTACTGTGGTTTCAGCACCCAGAACAAGCATTCAACCTATACCTTTTTACTAGGACATGAATATATCTGACTTAAAAACTGATACCTTAAAATACTTACTTAGTTTTTGGAAGAGAGAGAGAGAGAGAAAGAGAAAGAAAAAGAGAAAGACTTTCCTTCCTCTAGTTCACTCCCAAATACCACACCAGCAAGGATGGCCCAGGAACCCAGAACTCCAAGCAGCTTCCCTATGCAGGTGTCAAATCTCCTATGCAGTGGCTCAGTGGAGTGAGCCATCACTGCTTCCTGCCAGCATCCACGCCAGCAGAAAGTTGCAATCAGGACCAAATTCAGAGCCAAAGCCCAGGACGCTGATACAAGAGGCAATCATCACAAGTGACATGTAAGAACTACGTCAAATGCCATTTGCTGAAATTTTAAATGAGAAGACACGATGAAAGACAATGTACATCCATTTCCTCTTCCAGGTCACTGAGTTGGGTCATAGATACAAAGTTTGGGTATGTATGTAATTCACTTGCATTATGATACGACTTAACCTAGAGTGATGGATTGCTTGCAATGTTTCCAAATTGCATCAAATGTTTACAACTACAAAAAGGGGTCAAAGAGACAGATGAAGAATGATAAATAATTGAGAGAGAGTAAGGGAGAGAGAAAGTGGGGGGCAGTAAATAAAAATAAAAAGAAAAGGGAAGAGCAGTGAAAGAATGAAGTAGTGAAGGACACTTAGATGTTAAGGAGAAGAATGACTTTATGTAGTTTAAGTAAATATTTATGTATTTACTTACTTTGGAAAGGCAGATTCACACAGAAGGAAATAGAGAAGAATCTTCAAAATGCTGGTTCACTCACAAAATGTCCACAATCTCTAGAGCCAAGACATTTGAAGCCAGAAACGCTCTCTGGATTTCTTGCCTGGGTGTAGGGTCCCAAGGCTTTGGGCAATCCTTCATTGCTTTCCTGGGCTGTAACTAGGGAACTGCCACAACACAAGCAGGTGTAATATGGGATGCCACTGTTTGCAGGCAGACGATTCAGCCATCATGCCAGCCCTCACTTTTCTTCTTTAAAAAAAGCAATGACTAGGGCCCAGTGTAATAGCTTAGTGGATAATCCTTACCTTGCGTGTGCTGGAATCCCATATGGGCACCAGTTTGTGTTCAAGTGGCCCTATTTTCCATCCAGCTTCCTGCTTATGGACTGGGGAAGCTGCAGAGGATGACAAATACATGGATGACCCAGAAACTCCTGGCCCCTGGATTCAGATTAGCTCGGCTCCAGCAATTGCAGCCACTTGGGGAGTGAACCAGTGGACAGAGGATGTTTCTGTCTCTCCTTCTCTCTGCCTTTCTGCTTTTCCAAAATAAATGCATGGTTTTTTTTAAAAGGCAATGTGTAGCATCTATGCTTTTGTCAGCTTATGGTTAAAAGAAATATTCTTTCACTCCTGAAAGTATCAGCAGTGCAAGAATCCTCCCAAGAGAGGAATGTCTCAAGTGTGAATATAGGTGAAAATGCAACACTTTGACACGTCCTGCTTTTTCAAGCCAATGTTCTATTAGCATCTTCTCCATTTCTCTGGAGAGGGAAAAATTGGTGTACAGGCGCCCATCTATCCTTGAGGTCATCCTAAGAAGTCAGAGTCAAACTTATGAATAAGCACACTCAGTCTCTCTGACCTGGTGCGCAACCAGAAACCCTCAAGTGATGCCTAACCATGGATTTCCTTCTATGGCCTTGTCCGAGTCATCAAATAATTTATTTTCTGAAGGCTTTTTGGGTTTCTGAGCCCCATATTTAAATGCTAAAACCTCTGTACTTATACCTCTGGGAGTCAGAAGGTTTTAAGCCGTTATCACAAACACCTAATGAGAAGTACTTGAAAAATGAGAGCAAGATTAAAACCTGATGGGGTGAGGAATGAAATGCCCAGGAAGGGGAAAGAGAGGCACCAAACGGGGAGGGAAGGTGCCAAGACAAATCCCATGTCCGGCCAAATGTCTCCAAGGTACTGCGAGAAGTGAGAGATGCTTCGGCCTCTACCAAGCAGTTTTGAAAGCAATACTTTCCATGGGAATACAAAGAAAGAGGATATGATGTTGCCATTGATGTATTCATGGATATTCATATATACACCCACTGAGGCATAATGAAAACCTTCCACCCCAATTTGGAACTTGGTGCCATTTTCTGCAGTTGCTAACGGCAGCCCAGACTTTATTTGAGCTTGTTTGTGTTGGTGCCCTCCCTAGTGACAGAGCCCAGTCCTCTGCTATCATGTGGGAGGATCCATTCCCAGAACTCTTCCCATATTTTCTGATGCAACTAAGGGTAACAATGTTGTGTCCTAGTAAACATGGAACTTCAGCAAGGCAGACATTGCTCTGCCTGCTTCTGAGAAAGGCTGGATGGGAAATTGAATTTGAATCAAGGAAACTGTTTGAAGTCTTCATTTCTTACATGTTTGCACACAGATGAAAAAATTAGCAAGAACAGGAGCCAGCTACGCAAAACCCATAACGTATTCAGTTGTATGGATTTCAGAATGGACAGGTGCTAATGCTGGCTGGAAAGGTATCTGATCTTTGCTCATTTCTATTCCGTTCCTAGACTGAGAAGGCTGAATTTGATCTTCTACTATGCAAATGTCTTCCTTTTCATGTCCATCTTATTGGATGGGTGGTAAAGAAGAAAAACCTTTTTTTGTTACCAAATCCCTCTTCACTTTCTGACCTTGAGGAAGTCTCTAATAGCTCTGGACATCTATCCCTTTATACACAAAATAAGAGAATCACACCAGATGACTGATGAATTCTCAGGAATATGAAACTTCTATGCAGCAGCTGCATTTAGTTCAGGAGACTCTTGCATATTTACTTGACATCTTGCTCACCAATAATATTTAAATCGTAGATATAAGTTTAACTGCTTGTAAAAATAGCAAGGTAGTGCCTCAACTAAAGAGTAATTCAGAAAAAAGAACCATCTAGGGATTGAGTACTAACTCTGTGTTAAAACTCGGCTAACTGCCTAGTGTACCATTTGTTCCGTACAGGGAGTTGGAGCAGAGAAAGGGGACAATGCCAGAGTCATGCCTCTGGGGGCTCATGGGTGCTTGGCACCTCGGCAGCATTTAAATCTGCGAAGGCAGGCACTAAAGACCATCAATGTCTTTCAACACGCTGTGTTTTCGATATCAGTCATCTGAGTCATTTTGTCGTGATACTGTTGGTGTATACACATTGCCAGCATGCACAAAGCATCAGTATTTCCACCTCCATTGAGTTTTTATCTTTTTTTAAGGCACTTGGAACAAGCGTGAGGATATTTCAACAAGCTCATGGAAAATAGCATGCAAAGATAAGCTTGCTTTTCTGTCATATTTTTAAAAAATATATATACAATTTATTTCACTTTTTTTTTCAGTTTATTTATTTGAAATACAAGGGTGAGGAAAGAAAGACGGAGATCTTTCATCCACTGTAACAGCCAGGACTGAGCCAGGCCAGAGCCGGGGGTCAACCACTACATTCACTCCTGTCACAGGGGCAGCAGGGACCCATGTACTGGAGTGATTCTCTTTTGCCTTCCTGGAAGCACATGAGTAGGACATTGAATCTGCAGCAGAGGCAGGACCCAGTCCCAGGCACTTGGTTGTTGTATACAGATAGCACAAGTAGCATCTTAACTGACTGTTTCACAATTTCCACCCAAACTTGGGCCAAAGTTCCCTTTTACTTTGCAAAAATGAAAGCGGGACTCCTGCGGAATACAGTCATTATCTTCTGCTTTGCATACATTTTTGGAATATTCATATTTCATTATTAAGTGCTGTCTAATAACAAAGTCTGAGATGAAAAGATTTTGGTAGGGCGGAGACTGATGCGTGTTTCAAAAGTGCCTGACAAACTACAGCGTGCTCCTAGCCTGTGTCTGCTGCTGGCTCAGTGCAGTTTGGAAACGTGATGGAAGGAGATAGGAAGTGGGCTTTTGAAAGCAAGGATTGACACCCATAAACTGGATTTTCTCAGCCAAGCATGTTCCTCCGTCTAGACCTGTGCTTACGGTAGACTACTTGAACTAAAGCCCTCTCAGAAGAACACTCTGAGGCTTAGAGCAATACACGATGATGAAATGCCTTGGCGCTTTTAAGTATTTTACTAAACATGGCAGATTAAGAAAACCAGGCATCATGAATCTCCTGCTCCCAGGCCGACCTATGGTCTAATCATAGAATTGAGGATTTTAAATGTCTTCATCCTCGCAGCTGAGGGAAGATGAGTCCACCTCACCGACTGTGATCTTTCTTTAGGCTGTGTGGTTGTGTACTTTTCACTCACTGGGACGGGGCACAGCTCCAGGCTGCTCTGTGCAGACTGGATTCTGCAAGCTAAAACTTCCTGTTCTGCAGCCCAGGGGGAGGATTCTTTTGGTGAAACGGTCTCTTGTTGCTGATCCATTCTCAAAGCTGGGATGGAAAATAAGAAGAACTAAGCATCAAAGTGGTGGGTTTTGTTGCATACGAACTTGGAGGCATTTAGTCCTCAGCACCATACATTCCTTGGGATGTTGTTGCACAATTTCTTAATTTCTGCCTCTTCTTTTACTATTATGATCATTTCTGTTTGATGAAATGCTGTCAGTGTAGCCTAGTAGCAAAAAGAGTGATGTGAATCAATTAAAACAAATTAATGATTGCATTATTAGAGTCTCTCTTTAATTTTTTTTATTTTAATGTTTTAATAGTTTTTAAAGATTTATTTATTTTTATTGGGAAGGTAGATAGACAGAGAGGAGGAGAGACAGAGAGGAAGATGTTCCATTTGATGATTCACTCCCCAAGTGGCCGCAACAGCTGGAGCTGAGCTGATCCAAAGCCAGGATCCTGGAGCCTCTTCAGTGTCTCTCATGCGGGTGCAGGGTCCCAAGGGTTTGGGCCATCCTCGACTTCTTTTCCAGGCCACAAACAGGGAAGTGGATGGGAAGCAGGGATGCTGGGACTTGAACTGGTGCCAAATATGAAGCCCAGAGTGTGCAAGTCAAGGACTTTTAGCCTCTAGGCTACTGTGCCAGGCCCATGTTTTCATAGTTGTTAATAAATTCAATGTGATAGGGCCTGGCCTAAATGTCTAAATCCTTGTCTCCCAAGGCTTTAGGCTTTCCTCTACTGCTTTCCCAGACCACAAGCAGGGAGCTGAGTGGGACACAGAGCAGCCAGGACACAAACCGGAACCCACATGGGATCCTGGTGCTTACAAGACAAGGATGAACCCACTGAACCATTGTGCCAGGCCCAGTAATAAAACACTCTTAATCATTGGTTTAACAGAAATATATATATATATATAAAAAGTTTGATCAGCTAGACTGAGAAAGGCAAATCTTACACTTTCTCTGTTACACGTGGAAGCTAAAATGATAAAAAAGCAAATGAAAAAGAAATGACTGTGTACCGTGAGAACTGATGCAAAAATAGTTTGTACAAAAGTCACTTGTGAACTGAACAAAGTCTGTAGCTGTAACTTCAGTGGGCAAAATTGTCTGAGCTGGGATTAATTCTCCCATAAAGGGATCAATGTTCTCATGGATTGGTACAGGTGTCTCATTCCCAATTTGGCATTTGCCTGAGTGGACGCAAGGAGAAAGGATGGTCAGCCCCAGGGTGGCTGATGGCCAAGCTGCCATCTTGTAAGTAAGGCCCCTCATTTTATAGTTGGTTACACAAAAGTAATTCACTGTGCCCACTTCAGCAAGCTACCCTCCTTCTCACTTCCTGCATTAAACACTTCACTTTTTCCACAGGGAAGAAAAAAAAAAAGGAGTTTCTGTTCTGTCCTGACTGGTTGCCTGACATATTGCTAAATGCTTAAAGTGAAAAATTACTGATAATTGTGAAATATCAGCAGCTTTGTTTTGACAAGTCAAGGGTGAAATGCGGACCCTCATTTTCATCTGCAGAGTCAAAGAACCCTGCAACTGAAAGGAAACAGGTTGAGGGTGAACTATGAAATGTGGAAATAATGTAGGCTTCAGGTTCAAATTAATTACCTAACAAATATTTATCCAGTTAGGATGTGAGTTAAGATCATCTCCACCTAACTGGACTTTATTACACTTCTCCTCCTATACTTTTCACAAGCGAGTAATGCCAAACCTTTCTGGTCTGGACTGTTTCTTCTAACCCTCAAATATAGCCTTGGAGAGGCTGAGCTCCGAGGCTGCAAAAATAGCACGACGGTCCACCACAAAATAGAATGTTTCAGCTTGGCGTCTAGTCCTTTTCTGAGCCATCTGATTTGTTTTGTGGGTACTCCAATTGAAATTTTAACAGTAGAGAAAGGGGAGGGAGGAGGGTTTTTTTTTCCGTCTAATTCCAGAAAAGAGAGTCCTTCTCTACTCCTGTTAAAAACAGCTGAGCAAACAGTGGACTGGTCTGGACACATTGTCTTGGGCAAACTTATTTTGATTTTCCAACTGTCATGACTTTGTTACAATACCTTGCCCTAGAAATCCCCTGGAGATTTGTGGGAGGGCAGGATTGTGCAGATTAAAATGGATAAGTAAGATGAAAGAGGGAAAGAAAAGTGGGGGGCCACGCATGCCCACGGTTCTGTACCTGTGGTCCATTACAAAATCACCTCTCTCCTTGGTGCCAGGAGAATGCTCCGGGCAGAAGCAAGGCCTGCTAGGACTTGACTCTGAATGCAGAGGTTCTTTCGCAAGGAGAAACCTCCTTTGGTTTTCATGACTTTGACAAGAGCTGGGAGAAAGGCACTCATCATTTCTGACAAAGGGCTCATTGATGCAAGTTTATGATTTTTGTTCGAAAGCATTTCCTACCAAAGAGGAAGACTTTGAAGTTGATTCTTTGTTCAGTCAAGCTTGTTGTGGTTTCTTTAAGACAACGATGACCAAAAAAAAAAAAAAAAGTATCACCTTCATGGTGGTTTCTCTAGTTCTCTGTACATTAATAAAGGCAAAAACACTTTTGCTTAACCGACACACTTGGTTCTGTTTCATGTGAATGTATGTGAGTGCCTCAATTCAACATGAAAAATAAATTTGCAATTGTCTTCATCTCATTTTCCAAATATCTGTCTGTGTGTTTTTTTTATATTCACATGATTTCAAAGAAAGATTTAAAGTTAGTCTTAAAATGAATGACTTTTCACTAATAATTTTTTTGACCATAATTTTGGACGTTTTAAGCTTGACAACCCAAATCTAAGCTGTGTTGGGGAGGGACTGGGCATTTGTTGGGAAGTTTTTCATTATGCTGCATCCTATTCCACTGTACCTGTATTTAAGTTCCCCTTCATTCCCAGCCCTACATTAATGTGCACCTGCCAAGCAGCAAGTGTGGCTCTGCCACACACACAAGACTGACTGACTTTCTGCCTGCTAACTTCATCTTGTCCCAACCCCGGCTGTTGCAGGAATCCAAGGGATAAATCGGTGAAAGCAATATCACTCCCTTTCTCTTTCAATTGAGTAAATCAATGGAATTTCAGTAGTACATTAAACATAATGAAGGCAGTAGGGTTACTTTAAATGACCTATTTCTGGAAAAATTCTCGTTCTCACTCTCTTGCCCATTCCTTTCCATATTGTCATCCAATTTTCCTCACATACCTAAGTCTGGCCACTTCTGTTGGCAAGTCAACAAAATCTAACCATTTGTGGAGTTGTTCAATCCACCTGACCCCCGGCTGTCTGGCAGTTCTAGAAAACCATGCTGAAAGCTCTTAGAGTAGAATACAAATATCAGCCAAGGGATCAGAAGCGCCAGGAAAAGCAAGTCACAGGAGACAGGTGGGCAGTTGTCATATCCCCTTGTGGCTCAAGGTGGAAGGCTGTGCATTAGCAGACACCCAGAGGTAATTTCAGTTCAGACTTCTGACAGGATAAAATCACTACTGGAGATTTCCCGTCCCTCCACAACTCTCCTCTTCCAGCCTATATGCAAAACATAGTTTGCTTCTTTATTAACCTTTCTTTCATATAGAATTTTATATTGTAAGCAACATACTTTTATTGGTACCCACTAGTAGCAGTTTTTGGCATAGAACAAGGGTAAAATGTTGCCAAAAACCTTTCGGTGCACACATTAACAACCACAAGTGCTGAAAAATTAGAACAGTTCTCAGCACAGCACTCATGATTATTTCAGAACAAAGTGATAAATGTCTATGTGTCCTTAGTGGATGTGATATACAAAATTGTTCCTTTGGACATGATAGCACATGACAGCATTGTCATTATTTTAGGTGTTGCAAAAGTCACATTTAAAAATTATTTCTTAGTAAATTGATGGTGTGCTTTCCCTCTCTTACTTAACATTGTATTTTGCAGTTTCCCAAAGGAAATCAAAGGGAAAGCTGGTGCAGTTGGTTAAGTAGTTTGCAGTCAGAATTGCAAGAGAAGTGAGACCAACCGGACTGGTTTAAATCATGTAACATTTTAGCATACTGAGTAATGCTGAATTTTGAATGAAAACAAACTTGAGAACTCAATTCCAAAGTAGGATGTTGGGGAGTTGGTAGGAGCCATAGTCAGAGTGAACTTCTATAGTAGCTCAAGCACCACGTTGCTCTGCACGCACAGGAAGCTAGAACATCAATTCAGTTGTGATGACTCTGGCTTTTCTGCCGTTTCTATAGCCTTCCTTCAGAGCCTGGCACCATGGAAGCCTATGGACTGTCCCGGAAGTCAGAACCCTGGGTTTGAAGCACAAGTTTCCATGTACGGCAGCACCACCCTGAATACACCCAGTCTGATTTGAAGTGCAGGCTTCCAGTTTTCTAGTTTTGTAACTTTCTGGGACCTGTCACCAGGTCTCACTGGCAGCTACATTATGAAGCTTGATTTAGTCTTGTGAACACTAAATGAGATAATGTATGCAACATTTACATTATGAATTATTAGTATATCGCAGTAAAGGCTTCACCTTGCACGTGCCAGGATCCCATATGGGTGCTGGTTCTAACCCTACGGGCCCCAATTTCCATCCAGTTCCCTGCTTGTGGCCTGGGAAAGCAGTCCAGGACAGCCCAAAGCCTTGGGACCCTGCGCCCGCTTGGGAGACCTGGAAGAGGTTGCAGGCTCATGGCTTTGGATCAGCTCAGCTCTGGCCATTGTGGCCACTTGGGGAATGAACCAGCAGATGGAAGATCTTCCTCTCTGTCTCTCCTCATCTCTGTATATTTGACTTTCTAATAAAAAAAATCTTTAAAAAAATGAAAGGAAATGAGAGACCACTCCTCTATATTCCATTCCTCATCCTTTCTTTTCCTGCCGTTCAAAATCCTCTGGAAAAATGAATGTATCTCCTTCAACTCATATTCTCACTGAGACTGTCTGAAAAATTCTGACTCTTTCACTAGTGGACTGTAAACCATATTCACTCTTGGGGACATTGGTTTCTGCCATATGGAAACTATGGACTTTTTCATGAATAAAAACAGAGTAAATTTGAGGACCAAAGCCAAGCCTCCTATTGTTGCCACTGGAATACTATGCTTGAGCCAACTTCTAGATTTTGTTGATGAACTGATAGTGGCAGGTTCAGTGGAGATCCTTTTATGTCAGCAAAAAGCAGATCATTTCTGGAGGAAATAATCCAGTTTTTAGTTAAAAAGCCACACAAAATAAGATTTTTACAATGTGATCAAGATCTCTGTAAGGAAAAATCACTCAGCACAAGTAACAACAAAATAATTGGCTAAGTGTATTGTGACCTAATAGGCATTGATTAGGCAAAGGCAAAGAATGGATTGGCGACATCCTTAGGGGCAGATTTAATTATTAGTGACGGCAATGTGGAGGAGGTGGTATGTCGATAATCCTATGGAAATGAGCACAGAGTGGGAATCTTTTCATTTCTCATGAATGTGGAGAGCACAGCTATGCCCACTGAGGAAAGAGAGCCAAGTAGTCAGACATCACAACCACAAATTGTCAGCCTCTGTTATTGTCCATCCTAATACTTGGATAAAGACCCAAAGTGCTAGCTATGATAGCAGAAATGGCATCTTGGCACAGGTTCACCAGTAACAGCTACCTCTCACCAATCCTAATCCAGTCCTGAGAGATACCTAATTTGGTAGCAATAGAGACCAAAGCAGTGGCCAAGTATCTGAGTCTAATTCCTGCTCTCCATCAGCCAAATGCTTGGTGTTTGTTTGGAAATAGTGGTATTTTACCTCAGTTTGCATTGACTTATATTTTAGATTTGGATTCACATTTCTTTTGCATATAGTGATTCAGCCATTAGCATTCCTACAGGTCCCACAAAACATCTAATATACCAGCATGAATTCCTATATCACATCAGAAAAGTGCACCTGCTGTATGGAAAACAACATGTGACATGCCCATGAGATCCGCTTTCACATACTATATCATTCAGAAGCTACTGTTTTGAAAGGGTGTGATCTCTTCAAGTTGTAGCCCAGACACTAATTTGGGAATGACACATATGAAGAAAAAATACCACCTTCCAGATATGTCTTAAACCAATATACCTTAAACCAATGCTTGGTAAAGGGCGCTATGTTCCCAATATCTGAACTAAGCGATGAAGGACAGAAGTCCTTGTTTGATCACTTATGTGGATGGTTTGAGTTTTCTTCTTCTGCAACTTTAGCTCCTACAACACATAGATTCAATGTTTCAGTGTGAGGGATGCTGACATTAGAGAACATAGTAATAATGCCATTAAAATTAAACTTAGAACTGCTAAATATATTTTTTATCTTCATAAGAAGAAACCAATAGGCATAGAAACTCATGATATTCAGAATGTCAAATCATTGTTACAAAACAGGATCAGAGAGGAGTATGAGTATCATTGTATTAGCTCTCTGAATCCTCATATTAGTTTTTCGTTACTACAGCAAGACACCTAGAGCACCCAACTTTAGAGAAGGAAAAGACCTACTTAGAGTTCATAGTTTTGGGAAGTTTGCTGCACAATGGGCCCTATTGGTTCAGCTTCTGATGGTGTCATTCTTGCGGACAGAAGGCCATGGTGGCATAGCATGTCACAAGAGAGGGAGCATATACCCATATCTGTAACCATGAGGTCTCTGACAAAACCACCAGGTTTTAACTGGCTTTAACTTAACTGTTCCAGGCATACCCCAAAGGTCCCACCTCCAAACAGCATGAGTGGGTTAATTTCCTACCCTCCTAGTACTTGGATTCAGATTCTTGGGGAATGTGAAATACTCATACTAATATCCAGATGATGACAGCATGTCAATCTGTCCACCACACAATGTAAAATGTATTTAAAACAATCCCAAAAGTCCCATAGTGCTAACGTTCTAGTATTGCTCAGATATCTGAGTCGAAAGTCTCATGTGGGATTCAAGGAAACTACACCCAGCTATGCGCTTCTAAAACTCTGGAATACACACATCTAAGATTCAATGATGAGATAGCCATAGGACATGCAACCCCAATATCTGATTTTAATGGAACAGGGATAATTTTCTTCTTATAACTGAAAAGAAAAATAAAAGACATTTGGATACATCCAGGGAGAGATGCTAAATTATCTTTGCTGGCAAAATTAATTTTTATTGGGAAGTTAGATTTACAGCAAGAAGGAGAGACAGAGAGAAAGATCTTCTACCTCCTGGTTACTCCCTAAATGGACACAATGGACGCTGCTGAGCTGATCCAAAGCCAAGAGTCAGAAGTTTCTTCTGGGTCTCCTACGTGTGTACAGGCTCCCAAGGCTTTGGGCCATCCTCTACTACTTTCCCAGGACACAATCAGGGAGCTGGAAGGGAAGTGAAGCACCCAGGACACAAACCAGGCCCATATGGGATTCTAGCGCTTGCGAGATCAGGATTTAGCTACGAACCATTCCACCAGGCCCCAATTTAGAAATTTTAATGAACCAAAGAGATGGTGTTACCATCCTGGCTCAACTGTAACAACAGCCTCTGTAATTAACTTCTCACACACACACACGAGAAAAAATGAAAAAAATATATCTTGGGCTTTCTTTCTATTCAAATCTCAAAAGATGCCTTCCAACCAGTTGCCATCCCAAAAGTATTCCTATTAAGCCTGCAGCAATGCTTATGTAGTACATGAACCAATCAAAAAGTCCCCTGGAGACAAGCGGTTAGTTTGTATGTTTTAAGTCAACTCTTCCATTGCAAGTAATGTTTCAATAATGCCAATGTCCCTCCCTCTGTAACAAGTGCATTTGTTAAGATTGCTCTTGCTTTTAGTCACCAAGAAGCCATCTCACATTGGTTTACAAAGTAAAGGAGATGTATTGACTTTTACCTGCAGAGAAAGCTTCAGTACTGATGCCCACAGAGGTAGGAAGCATCATCAAGTACATTCTTCTGCTTCACTCTGCCTTCAGAAAATGAACTTCATCTTGGAGTTAATTCCCCTCCATTCCCAATCCCATGATCCCATACTCATGGAAGCCTGCCAACCACAATAAATCCACACATTTCCCCATCGTTGCTAAACAGAAAAGAGAATCTGTCTGAAGAGTCACTCTGAGAATAGTATCAAGGCTCACGTTGGTTGACTGCCTTAACTTATTCACCTATTGTTTCACCAGTGATGAAAGCCAAAGAATGAAGTAGCTTGGTTGGCTCAACCAACCAAGAGTTAGTTTTTGAGCCGAAGGGGATTCACCTGTAACTAGTCATGCTGGCTGTGTTGAGACAGTGTGAAAATGAACCTCAGAAATGGTCGGAAGTAAGTTGGAGATGCCTCGATGTGACTCCGAGAATCTAATGAATTCATAGATGATTCAATTTCTTTCTTACGAGAGAAGTGAAAGTGAATGTGTCGGGGCCAATCCTGTTCATTAAAAGCACATTTTCCTTGTAAACATGGTCAAAGTCCTTCCCTTAATTCCTCATGAAGCTTATGACTGTAAGATCACAGAATAGAGAACATTTGCAAGGACATTCTAACCACAGCATAGAGTCTGGGGAATAACTAAGATGAACTCCACAGGCCAATCACTATGATGCAGCATATCCTGTGTGTTAATTCTTACCAAACATTTCTGTGCATACATGATGTCCAAATAAAACCAGAGGCCAATTCAATTTCACAACGTTTATGTGAGCAAGCAATAGGTTATAAAATTGGACAGTTTCCCAAACAAGGATGGTTCCAAGTGCCCACTCTAAATACATATGCAGGTTATATTTATAGCCAAGCAAAAGGAAGTGGAAGACAGAAACACCCTGATGGATGGCAGTAAGGATTTGCTTTATCTGGGTTTGGTCTAGTCAGTTGGCAGCCTGTGCTATGCAGTGTTGTTGGACATCTTGTGAAGACACCGATTTCACAACTCTGCAAGTTTCCTGTTGAAGATACTGATCTGTCACGTAACTCCTTGATAACCTCTCTTCTCTGACTCACCATTGGAGGGAAGGTCTCCGTGATAGTGTCACTTCCAAGAGCCTGATTGTCATGTCCTTGAATCAGACCAAGATGTAAAGATTCCTAAAGTGAGATATTTGGAGGAGTTTTAAGTATGAAAGACAAGCTTTATATCCTTATGAGAGGATATTAACTCCAGATTGTTTGCAACAGTTCCCTCAATCCCTCCAAAAACGTCTATTGTGAAATAGCTGTGTCTATGGTGGAAGAGCTGCTAGAAATTTGAATACAACCTGAACATATTCTGTAATATCAGGGGAAACTGGACAAATGATAACTTTGGAAAATCTCTATGCTACCTTTGCAACTTTTCTAGTTATTTTTGTAAAAAACTTGTTTTTTGAAGATTTATTTATTATTTTTATTGGAAATGCAAATATACAGAGAGAAGCAAAGACAGAGAGGAAGACCTTCCGTCCAATGGTTCACTCCCCAAGTGAGTGCAATGGCTGGAGCTGAGCTGATCCAATGCTAGGAGCCTGGAGCCTCTTCCGTCTCCCACGCAGGTGCAGAGTCCCAAGGTTTTGGGCCATCCTCAACTGCTTTCCCAGGCCACAAGCAGGGAGCTGGATGGGAAGTGGGGCTGCCAGGGTTAGAAACAGCGGCCATATGGGATCCTGGTGTGTGCAAGGTGAGTACTTTACCTGCTAGGCTACCACGTCCCCCTATCCCCCTCCCCCAAAAAGCTTATTTCTAAAGACAATCAAACGCAGAACTACCACTGGCAGAGAATAAATCTGACATAAAGTAATAGGAGACTCATGACAACAATGTGACTAATCCTGGCTCAATGTACCTCTATGCGTAAGCATTCCCTGCGAGGAGGTTTTACCCTATGTACATTGCCTACTGTAATGCAGATGTGACTTAGCCCTACTACTGTTTCTGTTTTCCAGAGGAAGAAAATGATAGTGAAGAGAGGCCAAGCCATTTGCTCCAGCAGCACAGCTAGCAATGAACTGAAGGCAGGCTTGTTTGTATCATACCTTTACGAGGAGCTGAGCTCTCAATGACAACACACTCCATGAAGCATCAGTGATTAGGGGTCAGTCCTGTCTTTTCCATTAGATCAGTTATAGATGCTAGTGATGAAACAGGGGTGGTTATAAAAAGCTATCGGCCTTCCATTTTCTCCTGTAGTTCAGAATAAAGCTGCCTTCTGCCAAGAGGCAGCCAGTGGCCCGCACCCCAGGCCCCGCTCATTATTCCAATGAAGGGAATTTGAACATAGCAGAAGGGACAGACTCCAGAATTCTCAGCATAAGGGACGTTCACTTTCAGAAAGTGCCTTGAATTTATCTCCATTTTAATGTCTTTCCACTTTTTAAAATATTAGTTGAAAGGGAGATTTGAGAGGATAGCACAGCCAAAGTAAACATTCAACACACTGTTATACTAGAATTTTATTATACTCAAGTTCACAGGCGCCTTTGCTGCTGCTGCTGTTGCCTGTCCAGAGACTGGTGAATCAGTGGTTGTGTCTGAAAAGGAGACAAACAGAATGGAAAAAAAATATCCATTTCTCTGTCTGTGTGTATATTTTAAAAGGCAGTCACGTTGCATCATGTACTTATGGTAACGAAGTGGTAAAAGAAAAAAACTGGTTAAAGCATTGAATTAACATCAGGGTATTTTTTATTACACCATGACACAGGCTTTTTTTTTTTTAAACACAGAAGACATTTATATTTTTATATTGTCATGGAGACCAAATGTGATTTAAATGATTCTGCACATTATTATGGAATAATTTGTCTCCTGTGAAGTCATTTTCAGTGATATATACTGTGCATAGAAAGGATTAAAGAGAAGGCTGGAGAGGATATATTTATGCAATGTGACAAGTACATACACAAAGAGAGATGATGTCATAATGAAAGTAATTGAGCGGTTCTGGCAAGAAGATGGGTGGTAAACCGTGACTTCAGTCACCTCTCAGAAGGTGGGTTACATGTTCCCAGGGAAAGATCTGAATTTTTGCTCTGTCAAGAAACGTTGAGGCTAAAAGAGATTTCCTTCAAGGTCCAAAACATCAAGTGTTCTTGTTCTGTAAGAGATAAGGGTGTTATTGCGTATTCTTTATCTGTAAATTGAAATTATTTTGTGAACCCTGAATTCTCTTGCCTAAAGAGGAACATGGTGACATGAGCGCCCCATCATTCAGGCCTCTGGAAAATCCCTGTAGTGTGGTCAAAAATATGTGGTGAGTCTTGCAGGGCTGTGGGTTAAACTGCGACTTGGGATACCCATGCTTGCTGACGTGGCTAGGATGGAGTTCTCTCTCCACTTGAGATCCAATTTCCTGCAGCCTGGAAGGCAGCAGAGGATGGGTTAACTACTTGGGATCCTGCTACCCGGGTGCAAAGCTCAGATGGAGCTCCTGGCTTCTGGCTCCAGTCTGGTCCACACTGGCCGTTAGAGCCAGTGGATGGTCTATTTCTCGTGTTTTGCTTTTTCAAATGAAGATTACAAAAAACTTTCCTTTGTTTTGACCTTCCTGGTTTTCTTGGGAGTGCAGGGGAAGCAAGACTGCTTCAGCTGTTAGAAGTGGCAAATTGCATGGACTTAATAGTTAATTTAGGTTATGCATTGTCCCTCAATCTTGACTCACATAGCATAATATTATTACACAGCTACCAAACCTTCCATTAAATGAAAAGCCATAGGACAAAAATCAGCAACAGGAATAAAGTTTAAAAAATTTACAACATCATGGAATTAAATAACATGCTATTGGGTCCAGTACAGGGACCTAGTGGCTAAAATTCTTGTCTTGCGTGTGCCAAGATCCCATATGGATGCAGGTTCATATCTCAGCAGCTTCATTTCCCATCCCGCTCCCTGCTGTGGCCTGGGAAAGCAGTAGAGGACGTGGGATCCTGCACCGACGTGGAAGAGCCGGAAGAAGCTCCAGGCTCCTGGCTTTGGATCAGCGCAGCTCAGGCAGTTGCAGCTACTTGGGAAGTGAACCAGCGGATGGAAGATGTCTGTCTCTCTGTCTCTCCTTCACTCTGTGAATCTGACTTTCCAATAAAAATAAGTAAATCTTAAAGCATGCTATTTAATAACCAATGGGTCGATGAAGAAGCAAAAAAAGAAAACAAAAAGCCTTCTTGGAGAAAAGGATACTATTGAATGATCCATGAGTCAGTGAGGAATCTAATAACAGAAAAGAAAAAGTATTTTGAATAACTGAAAATCAAAACAAAAATGTCAAAACCCATGAGTTGCAACAAAAGCAGCATTGAAATGGCTATTGATCATATATCAGAGAGAACATACGGTATTTGTCCTTTCGGGATTGACTTATTTCACTTAGCATAATCGTCCCTTGTTGGGACAATTTGGTTGTAAATGGTAGGATTTCATTCTTTTGTTAAGTATTTATTTGTTGAAAATGAAGAGTGACCAACAAAAGGAGAGATAGATATTGAGAGATCATTTATTATTGATTCAGTCTCCAAATGCGCATATCAATTGGGGTTGGCTCAGACTGAAGCCTGGAGCCAGGAACTTCACCCAGATCTCTTAATTGATTGGTAGGAACCCAAGAACTTAAACTGTTTCCTCCCTGGTACATTAAAGGAAACTGGACTGGAAGTGGAACATGCAGTTTCATGTGAGTGTGTGTGTGTGTGTGTGAGTGTGTGTGTGTGTGTGTGTGTGTGTGTGTGTGTGTGTGTGATAGCATTATTATAGTGAAAGAAAAGTGCTTCTGAGGATTTTTTATAGTAAGTCCCTCTTACGTGAAAGGGGGTGTTTCATGACTTTAGGCCTGAGACTGACTTATTCTAACCCACACATATGTTATATGCTTTTTCCTATAAGCATACAACTTATAATGAAGCCTAATTTATGGATGAGACAAAGCAAGAGGTTAACTATAATAAGTAAAAGTAAAACAGACTATTTATAATATTTCATAGTAAAATGTACGTGAGATCTCTCTTGTATGAAATGACAAACTCCTAATTGGGATGATTGCTATAAACTATTCAGATAGCGCGTTCGGTTTGAACACGCTAGACAAAGAAGTGATTTGCATCTTGTGTGGAGAGTAACAGTAAGGTATGAGATTTTCACCAATTTGGTGATTTTCAAATTATTAATTTTGGACTGCAGTTGATAACAGAAAATAAAACTAAATTTGGGAAAAAATACCTTTAAAATATTTATTTATTTATTGGAAAGGCAGAGAAAGAGGAAAGAATGAAGAGAAAGATCTTCCATCTACTGGCTCATTCCCCAAATGGCCAAAATAGCCAGGACTAGCCCAGGCCAAAGGCAAGAACCAGGAGCTTCCTCCAGGTTTCTCATGTGGGTGCAAGAGCCAAGGTACTGGATAATCCCCAGCATGCCTCACAGGTGCATTAGCTGACAGCAACATCAGAAAATCGACTGGAAAGCACGTCTGTATTAATATGGCTTATCAGCAAATAGGTGGCAGCTTAACTTGCTATACTAAAGGATGAGTCCCTAAGAAATAATGGAAAATAACTATAGATTTATAGAAAAAATAGAAATACAGTACAAAGAGAAATTTTATAGCCCATGTGCAATTTCTTCCATAGTTATTACCTTTACATTACTTTGATATTTATCAAAACTGAAAGACAACATTGGTGTACTATTATTGATTAAATAGTAACATTTAGATATAGATCTGTATCTACAAAGGGATGTCAAAAACTTTGCTGAGAAGTGGAACTAAAAGATAAGCGTATAGGTACAAATTAGTTGAAATCCTTATGTAGAGTTTCCTTAGACATATTTGCCATGAATTTTGGAAGTATGCTTCACATTTCCTTCTGTTGTTTTTCTTTTTGTTTTAGTAAAGTACTTTTATTACGCAGAGAAAAAAAATAAATAGTAACATTTGTTGGAATTTTACCAGCTTTCCAGTTATATGCCCTTTTGTCCCAGTATCTAGTCTAAGGTATATTATTCTACTTAGCAATTACTTGTTTCTTTGTTTGTTCATTTGTTTTTTATTGGAAAAAAAAAAACAAAGAGAGAAGGAGAGATAGAGAGAAAGATCTACCATCCACTGGTTCACTCGCCAAGTGACCACAATGGCCAGATCTGGGCACATCCAATGCCAGGAGTCAGGAGCCTCTTCCGAGTCTCCCACGCAGGTGCAGGGTCCCAAGGCCTTGGGCCGTCTTCAACTGCTTTTCCAGGTCATAAGCAGGGGGCTGGATGGGAAGTGGGGCTGCTGAGATTAGAATCACTGCTGACCCATCTTTAATTCCTGAGACAAGGGAAGGGATGGACTTGTAGCAGATACGTCTAAGCACCTGCTAAAGAGTAACAATTAGGATGTTCAACCCAGACCTGTTTACAAGTAAGAATCTCAGGTTTTGAGCTGCTGACAATTCTCGATCTTCTAAACTCTGGAATAGCTCATGTTCTGCACAATGAGAGCCAAGCACACTGTGCAACCAGAGAAGACTGATTAAGACACAGTCCTTTCTGGTAGAGTTTGTGTCTCTGGGCTGACTAGGGGTGAGGAGTGGATGAAGGGATTACGCTTTTCCCTCCTTATGTATCAAGGAGAAAAGAAAGGGAGAGAGAAATTGTGACTTGAACAAGCTCCAGAGAAATATGCCACTGGGGAAACCAGAACAGCTCATCATTCATAGATTCCCAGTTCGAAAAAGAATTGGTCTTTCAGTTGAGACCCAAATGGATATGTGGCGAAGGCAGAGAGGGAGTCTGGGCCGGAGACACGACTGTCAAATAAACCCTCCCGGCTACCATATCTTCCCCTTTGTGCCCACCCTTCCTCCCTACCCTATCCACTACCTTCGGCCTGCCACTTGCTCTGTTGCTGGCTGTTAAGGCTTTTGCACAGTCTGTCTCTCTCAGCGGGACACCAATCCCGCAAGTTTGCAAAGGCCAAACAAAACTGGGACTCACAAATATGTAACTGTTTTCCTTAGCTTGTGGCATAAATCAAAGGGAGAGAGAACGAGAGCGAGAGAGCAAGGGAGAGAGAGAGAGAAATTTTGTTAGCACAGGGCTCTAGAGTGTTTATTTTTTTGCCAGCTGCAACATGCTACTCTCACAGGGGATCACCTAAAACCAGTTACGGTTTAGGTTGGAGGGGGATGTCAAACTTAAGCTGCAGGCTTGGCCTCTCTCAATGAATTACGACCTTGTCAAGAACCTATTTTTTTAAAATTAATGCAGGTTTTCTATCGAATCAAATACCTGCACACTAAATTATATTTTTGGTGCCAGGCTGGCTCTCCAATTTTTTTTTCTCCTTTTGCTATTTTTTCAGTCTCCTGCCCCAACACTCCTCCCCACCTTACTGGGATACAGACAGTTTTTGTCCATAAGGAAAAATTGAAAAGCAAACTTTATCAGAGTTGGTGGGGGGTGGGGATAATGGGAGATTGTCCTTTGTCTTCCTGTATGTGTCCACCAGCACCCTCAGGGAGCGGAATGGCAGACGTGTTCCTGTAAGCTGAGTTCAGGAGTTCCTTCGCAATCTTATACTCAGTCACAGTGAAAATGTGCCTCCAGTACAGCCTTCTTAAATTTTCTCTTTGTTCTGTTTGGAGATAGGATCTGGGAGATGAGGTGGAGTTGCTCAGGATGGTTAGTAATTAGACAAACACTTTACATATACCTTTGAGATATCCCTACCCATTACGAGACATGCCAAAAGTCAAAGAATTCTTCCTCCTTTGTTCCTTCTTTCCCTTCCCTCATTTTCTCTTACTTTTTTCTTCTCTCCCTCTGACTGTTCCTCTCTTCTTTTCCTTTCCTTTGTCTATGTCTGTCTTTCCTCTTTTTAAACAATTGCCCTCAATTCCTGTTGTTCCTGACAGATTAATACCCAATTTCATCAGTGAATTTGTCTCCTAAATTTATATTATAGCTAGAATTTCACTGCAATGGGCCAAAATAATCCTAAGATACCTCATCTGGCAATCTGGCAAGGTTGGTATTCAATAAAGAGACTCTCCATAAATTAAAAGCTCAGAGGTAGCATGAACTGGGCCTCTTTATCTAACCTGCAAGTCTTCAGCGAATTTTCAATTATATGTCACATATCTTATAGGACACAGGTGAGAAATCCTCAAATGGACTATAAACTCTTTTTCAGGAGCAATAGAGATGGAGAAATGGTTACAAAGGAAATCTCAACCAGCTGTGCTTGAGTTTGTTGAACCCACATCAGATATTTTCTGGTTGAATTTAGGATATGCCTGATGGAAGTCGGGTCACTGAGAGCAATTCACGCCACAATAAGTGGCTGGATGGACAGAAATTCTCCTCTCATTTGTTCCAATCCTATTGAGCTGCAAGTGTGACTCACTGTAGCCCTTACTGAAAAAGAGTTGAAATTTCCCCATGTGAGAAATTTGAGGTGGAAAGACGAAACTGGAATAACCTCGAGCAAAAAAAAAAGAGAAGACATTTGTCACAAACACAAGTTGAAACTCTGAAAAAGAGCCAGATAGAAGGGAACTAAGAACATCACAGGCCATCTGCCCCCAACTCGTTCAAACCATAAAAACTCTATTGAATACATAGATCACTAGCTTTTTATTTGGCATGGGCTCTCAAGGCAAAATATCATGTAATACAAATACAAGGATGTGGCTCTAAATCAGAGGAATAGTGCAACCTAAAAGGATTTGGGGAATAACAAAAGTAATAATAATAATAATAAAACAGTGGTAACACACTGCAAACTGAGCAAGATGTAGATAACCAGTGATGACACTGAGCACACCAGGCCAACCAGTGGACTGGGCAAGTTGGTTGTGAAGTTTGCATCCATTTGTCTTCTCCCAGTGTTGCTTGGGAAAGCTATCTCAATCATCCTTTGAGCTCTCTGACCATTCACTTTTGTTGAAATTGACATCAGTCTTCCATTTCAGGTGCAAACCCTGACACATCTATCTATTAAGGAATCCCTTTCTCCTGGCTGCTGCAACTGGATCAGGATTAAGACCCAGTTTTCATCAGTAACAGCATAGTGCATGCAATTAGGCCAGAGTTCAGATCCACAATGGAGAAGCTTGGCTTTGTTTTGTGTAGAACAACATTTTCCCAAGATGGACAGTGCATAGGAGTCATGTTCACTTCACATATCTGGGACCTACCGGTGGTCCACTGGTCCATGATGTTTAAGAAGAGCAGCGGCCTCCCCTGGGGATGGTCAGCCTGGAGGTGGGAAAGTGATTGCAGACGGAGAAGGCAGGCGAGACCTTCAGTCTCACTGCAAAGACTCCTCTCCGATGACACACGCTTGCTGATATTAGAATGGACATCCAGATGAGCTGAGCGGTTGAAATCCTGAAGCTTCTCGATTGAACCACTGAACGGATTCTGATACCTTGGTGGAACTTGAAAATGCAATGCCCTAACACTATTCTAGGAATTCCAAAATGTTAAAAATTACTAAATCTTAAATTTTCAAAATGTACCTAGGTACTCCTAGGGGAAAAAAATAGATGTCATGTTATACCCAATAAAAAAATGTATAGATAGTTATCATTAACAAAATATTTTAATAGAAATAAACTTATTTTAAAAATACTGAAAGGCAGGTGGAATAGTATAGCTGATCCAGTAGAGAATTCAGGGAAAATTAAGAATGAAATCAATTATTCAAGATGAGCTGATATTTAAAATGCAGCAGATAATGACTAGAGCCTGGATGAGTCCCAGGACAAGAAACATGGCCTAAACTTCCACCAAATGAAGCCTGCTCTCTTGAGAGTCCTGTGTGAAATCAAGGAGAAAACTGGTCGCGGCATCTGACGCTCCCAAGAAGAGGAGCAAATATTTTAGCAAATATTTATTCATTTACAACTTAGAAAATTCTTTGTGGCATCAGAATTATCTGCTGCAAAGTTTTTAGAATTGTTGGAGCAGCATGCTATCAGGCCAAAGGAGAGGACAGACTTGAAGAGAATTCAAAGAATTAACTGTACCTGCAACACTCTCCATGCAAACCTAGGTGACCAGTTAAGAGACCACTGTGAGTACCTCCTAACCCATAATACCTGCAGATTGATTCCATTGGAAAAATTAGAAGTAAATCTTGGCTGATCTGAGGCCAGGAGCCAGGAATCTCTTCCGCATCTCCCACACGGGTGCAGGGTCCCAAGACTTTGGGACGTTCGCGACTGCTTTCCCAGACCACAAGCAAGGAGGGAGCTGGATGGGAAGTAGAGCAGCCAGGACAAGAACCAGTGCCCATATGGGATCTCGGAGAATACAGAGTGGGGATTTGTCCACTGAGCCATTGTGCCAGGTTTCCAATAAAAATAAATCTTAAATAAATAAATAGGAAAGAAGTAAATCTTGGAAAAGTTCTTTTTTGCGAGGGGGTTCAACTTTTTTTTTTAATTGATTGAATCATGTTCTACCCAGGCAGCTGAGTTAGAGAGAACACAAGGATGCATTTATTCCATAAATACAGTTTCTTCAGCTGATAAGGAAAATGCTGTGTACAGAAAGTCTCCTTGCAATGGAAGGGACCCTGAACATTAGACATGGAATTCTCTCATGCGTGGTCCCTTGGGTCATCTCCTTGCTGGCGCTAAGCATGAACCTGTCCACTCGGTACCACTTAGACGTGACTATCTCTCTAACTTTTTCAGGATTTAGAAACCTGGTGTCTGTGAAAGGCTGGACATGGGAGGATCTCCGTTTGGAAACCATGAGAGAAGACAATACACTGGGCTAGCTGCTTCTTTCTGTGGGATTTCCCACCCCCATAAATTAGCAACACCAAGAGATATCACTTGTTCTAAGGAATAATGTGAGCCTGCTCATGACTATCTAAATGTTACTACCACTTGGAGTTTGTTTCTTTTGAATCAAGATAAACGTAAGCATCACCATCATCTGTTATTCTTCTTGGATTTTGTTGTTGTCGTTGTTGCTGGAAAGGAACCTTTCTTTCTTTTATTTTTTTTTAAATAATGAGTAGCAAACTATGCTTGGCACCAAGAGCAAGACAGTGAACATAGACTTAATTCTGTTACAATCATTATTCAATAAAGATTCAGAAAAAAAATGGACAGGGTGTATTTGTGATAGAAACTGTAAGAAATTTACATAAATAATTGTGTAGATTTTATACATCCCTTAGGCTCCAACAATATGCCAGATCAAACATTCCTGGGGTTCTCATTAGATGGGGCCAACATTGGGTTTCAAGAAGCTAACTTCAAAAAACAAAAACACTGGGGCCAGCACCATGGCCTAGAAAGCTAATCCTCTGTCCGCAGCACCAACACCCCATATGCAGGTCCATGTCCCAGCTGCTCCACTTCCAACCCAGCTCTCTACTTACAACCTGGGACATTGTAGAGGATGACTCAAATCCTTGCACCTCTACAGCCACATGGGAAACCCAGAAACTCCTGGCTTCTGCCTACACATCAGCTTAGCTTCAGCTCTCAAGGCCATTTGAGCAGTGAACCCCAGTGGATGAAAGATCACTCTCTGTCTCTTGTTCTCTCTCTCTCTGAAATCTGCCTTTCATTTTTTTCTTTAAAGGGGAAATAATTCCTTCTAATAACTCAGCTGTTACATATCAATGTGATTTTTTTTTATTGTGACACTGACCTTCCTGGACATGTTCCTATTTTCCCTGGTAGGTAAGATGTTATGTGAGGATACTCGGTGAAAAGAAACCCTCATGCTTCTTATACCTGCATGCATTCTGGGCGAGTTACACCACTCCTCTGAGTCTCAGAGGCCCTCGCTACACTAGAGCTTCTGGCTGTAGTTAAAACCTCTCACAAATCTGCTGCAAATACCACATAATATTATCCTGGGGCAAATGAACTGTAAACTACACATGGTTGATACACACGGAATAACAAAGGTATGAGCTGGCACTTAAAGGCAGAACCCTGTCAAGGAATCAAGACTTCATTGTAATCTAGATGTGGGAACAAGAAAACAGGGAGTGAGCCTCCTAGAAAACCAGAACAACAAGGGAAGAGGAGGCAAGAAAGGATTCTAGAAAAGCTTCAACACAGGACCTCAGAAACATCATAATCCCTAAGAGAACACAGGGGGGAACACAGACCTGAAACCCAGGGCTTCCTTCACCACCTCATCACTTCCTTAGAAATTCAATTCCAGGTGATCAGCCATAGATGACATCATTATCCAAGTGTCAAGCAAACAAACAAAGAAACAACAACAACAACAACAACAACAAAAACAAGCTGGATGGTTCACCCAGGCAGGTATATCTAAGCCATCCAAATCTATGTCCCCTTTTAGCCACACCAGTCAAGAACTCAACTGTGCGTTCTGGGTATTGGTTTCTGAAGTGCGAGAAAGATATCAAGTACAAACCCAAGCAAATAAAAAATGGAGCATTTCCTCTCACTTTTGCAAAAGAGGACAGATTTGTTCTTAATTCTCTTGCCGTTTTTCTTAGACTCATGATACTACAAATCCCGAAGTTATTTGACTTAAAAATATTTGCAGCCTCATGTGACTTCCTGTGGACAGACTTTTCAAGCTGCTGGTTGCCATGGCATACTCTGCAGCTGGATGGACCAACAGGGTAAGAGACGACTCTGAAAGAGAAAGATGCTACACTTGTGCGAATACACAAACAGTGGATGTAACAAACCCCTCCATGCTGATGCAATTGTTAGGTTCTATTGTATTAAAAGGACTATTTCTATACAAATTACAAAGAAGCTTGCTACCAGTGGGGTTAATGTGTAACAGAGAATCTTCAGAGCTCTGCTATTTCTCCACTACATCTGCTGTGTGTATTCATTTATAAAACATTCTACGGAAAAGAAGGAAGAGGGAGGGCAAAAAAGAAAAAAAATCATTCCTCCCTCCCCACCCAGGTTGCAAGCGTCGTTGGTTTATTTTACCTGTTACTAATATCAACTTTATGGCACATTTTTGTCTGCTTAAAAAAATGAAAAGTGGTCTGTATGAATCTATCCAGTATATTATTTATAGCCTTGTGGCCAGAGTGCTTTATGATAAAAATATAAAACCTCCCTGTAAAAATTCCTTATTTTAAATAAAAATTACCCTTTTCTTACCTAATTTAGATCGGCTCTTATTTTGCTCTGTAACTACCAAGCCTTGAAAACTTCATTGACACTCATCAATGAACCAGTCTTCAACACACATTTTAAGGTCATGCTTTAAATCCACTTTTGCGATTGCAAAAATGACTTTTTTCCCCCTGCCTGGCTAATTAACTGATAGGACACTAATCCCTTGCACATCTGGTACTAAATGTTTGCTCACAGGGGTTCCCCAGCGAGGAAGTGTAGCCAAACAGTGACTCTGAGTGTTCTTGATTTCACTTTAAAATCTTCACTCTCTGGGATTAAAATCCTGAGATAAAACATCTGGATTTCAAAAGTGTCCCCTGGGGATGAAAGTTATAGTGCTCTAGAATCCATATTGCACATAATATGGTCTTGTTATTTCTCTATTAGCACGACTCCAGCCGGTACCCGCCGTTAGCATGTCATTCTCCCAACACATCATTAATAAACAGGTCATTTCATAACTGATTTCCAGCTAGTGTCATGTTGAAAACCACCTGGGTTTTAGTTTTCATGAACATTAAAGGGATAAACGAAAGGGAGGTCGTTATTATTAAACTGGGACTAATTTAATTGAATAATGAATTGAATCAGCAAAAGTAAACGCATATGCAGAAGAATAAAAGAAGTTTCCAGGCCAATGGATAGGTCTGGATCCACTAATAAAAATGTGACAGCTCTTTCCCCATTCCTCACCAGTGGACATGTCAGTTCTGAAACCATGCCCACTGCCCGCAGTCAGGTTCTGATCAACACCAAGAAGCAACCATTATGGAGAAAAAGTATGTTTTTAAATAGTGTCACATGAAACTGAGTATATGATATGCATAGGTAGGGACTGAATGGTAAAGAAATACAGGGAGAATTCAAAATGTTCATGGAAAGTGGAATTAAAAGACAAGTTTAGAAGCTGAATGTAACTCCCACAAGCGGGTTCCTTTGTCCTGGGGCACAACTTCTGACTCAGCTCCCTGCTAATGGGCCTGGGAAAGCAACAGGTTATGGTCCAAGTCCTTGGACCCCTGCCATCCACGTGGCTGACCCTGATGGACCTGCAGCTTCTTGGCTTTGATCTGCTTCAACCCCAGTTGTTGCAGCCACTTGCAGAGTGCATAGGTTGCCGGAAGCTCACTCTTGCTCGCTCATTCTCTCTTCTTTCCGTCTCTTCCTCTTTCTCTGTAACTCTTCCTTGCAAATAAATAGATATTTTTAAAAGACAAATGTATATTGAAAAACATACTTTGAACTCCACAGTTTTTTTTCATAATTCCTTTTCTTCATGAAATATTTCAAGATCTTTCACATTGTGTTTTACATACTGTTTAGGATTAAAAACTCATTCAGCAAGTTGAGTCATTGTCACAGTTGGCCTCAAGAGCTACCCAACTCTGTCATGATAATGACCTTATTGCTAAAGGTCATGGAAAGTCATAAATGTGACACCTTTCACTTCTTGCCTAGGGGAAGCTTTTCCTTTTTGAAATGTTGATATTGGCTTCCAAGCATCCTTCCTAACCATTTGGAAAACAGCTAAGCAATGCTACATCCATCCTTCAGTATTTTTGAAACAGGCCTCTCTACTGGTTCTTCTAGGGACTTTCATCCTTGGGATGTATTTTTAGAGAAACATTCAACTTTCTTCATGGCCAAGGCTGATAACTTAACATCTTGGTCATTCTCTTTTGCCCATGTGAAAGATCAATTACAGCATGAATCTGCACAAATGTTGAATATTGTTTTGACATTTCCTTATACTGATTGTAAGGCACATGCGTGACGCTAACTTCTCTTTAACCTCTTCTTACGTTCTCAACTCAGTGAAGATCTCTTTTTCTACTTTCTTCCCATGAAGTTTTTTAAGGACAGTTTAAAAAGGTTTACTCCTAGTGAAAATGAAGAAAATAGGTGCAAATTTTTTTCTTAGCACAATGTTTTTGTAATAGAAAATGCCAATAAATTCTGCAATTGACATTAAATAGTGACATCATTCTTTACTTACACTAAGCAATCCTTGTAGCAAGTAGGCTACTATTACTATGTATTTTCTCTATTCTATGATTGAGAAATCTAGCTAGAAAATAAAGATAGCTCTCAAAAATACTTTTTTTCATGGAGTTTGTGGAAAAGTTAAAGTAAGAAATTGGGGCAACAGGCATTATGATGCAGCAGCTAATCTTCTGCCTTCTGTGCCAGAATTGCATATTGGAAGTACCAGGTCAAGTCTTGACTGCTCGACTTCCAGTCCTGATTCCCACTGATGTACCTGGGAAAGCAGCAAAATATTGCCTAAGTATCTGGGCCACTCCACTCACATAGGTGACCCAGGTAGAGTTCTATTGTCCTGACTTCAGCTTGGTCAGCTCCCCACGATGGTATCCATTCAGGCAGTTAACCAGGGGATGGAAGATTCAAATTCTCTCTCCTCTTCTCTTTTCCCACCTCACAAACAAATAAATAAATTCTTAAAAAAATAAACTTAGCATTCGAATGTTTCAAAAGCAAAATGAATATTACCTAAAGCATGAAATTACCTGAAATAAGCTGGTTCATTTCAATCTGTGGTAGGCTCCTGAAAGTTGTAACAACTCCTATGAGAGTTGAGATGAATGAAGTCTTAGTATGAGATTAGTGTACTTGAATTTCACAAGCTGAGATGGGTTCGATTGTCATCAAAGATTCACAGGAACGAGGAGTGATTCGGTGAGACATTTAAGTCACATGCAATGCTCCCACAGTCACCAAGCAGGTAGATGAGGAGTTTGGAACAAGGAAGTCTGACTACAGAGAGTAAACTCTTAACTAGGATATCCTTGGACACCCGAACAATGACTTAGGATTGCTAGTTTTTGGAATTTTACCAAAGGTGACCCAGGGTAACATGAATCTCCCAGAACGTGGCCATGTAACCAACTATTCTTCTGTTTTGCATCTGTCCTATAATGCATGAATTCTTAACAATTCTTTTTTGAGACATAAAAGATACTTGGTTAATGTGTCTAAATCTCAGTTTTTCGATTTGTAAAGTGTGCAATGATAAACCTCACCAAGAGCTGAGGTTCACACTAATACACTGGTTTTTAAATTCACACATCACACTTGTTAAGAGTGTAATGTTTTCATGTCACTATTGTGTCATTCATTGCTCTCTGCTTAGGAGGGGGAGCATCTCTCCTGAGGGATTCTACTTATATTTGCCATCTCACAACCGAGCTATCAGCCAGTTGCTTCCTTCTTCTCACATGGAAATTTTCCACTTTATACACGTTTATTCTTTTTGATTAATTGACTATTAACCAATTCAGGCCATATAAAAATTGCGAAAATTTCCAAAGTGAAATATATACAACACATAAAAAGCATGCATATTTTACCATTAAGTAATTCAGGTGAATATATGTTTTTGTGAAGCAACTGAAATGTTTCAACCAGGGGTAAAAGAAAAAATACATTTGTAGAAATGGGCCCAGCATAAAGCCGATTACTTCCATTCGTAGGTCTTTGCTTCTTCTAAGTTCTAGTCTGTTTACACTGCCTTACTATTCACAGTTCTTCAGTGACTTGAGAATGACTTATGCTCTCACTGAAATAATATAAACCATTAAAATGGAACAATATTCTCAATATGTATAAAATTCACTCCAATGTGAACCAAATCCAATAAAACTCCAGATTGGAACAGTGGTTCTTAGCTAGGGGTGATCTCGCAGTTATGTGAGAGAGTGTGAGGGAAGCAGCATTAGAATAGCCACTAAGAGAGGAGATTGGCTATGAGCATTGGCTCTGGAGGTGGTGGAAGTCAAGAACCTCTGCAATGTGCTGTCTGTGAGCTGGGGAAGCAGAAAGGCCCCTGGTGTCATTCAGCCTGAATAGGAAGATTTGAGAACTGAAGTGGCCGGAGAAGTAGGGGGTATGAGAACTGGAGTCACATGCCTGCCTTCTTGCTCCACTCAAGTGGGTACTCACTGTGTTGGATGAAACCTACCCATACTGGTGAGGACAGATCTTTAATTTACTCCACTTGCAAAGCTAGCCTCTTCTGGGAACACTGTTGGAGACACACATAAAGACGTTGTTTGACCAGCTTTCTGGGCATCCTCTAACCTCAAATGGACATGTAGAATTAATCATTATAAGATTCCAGACTAAAGAACACATGAACAGTGTCTAACATGCTGAGATGTTACAGCGACAGGCAGGGGTGCTGTACATTTCCAGGGTGAAGAAACCAGGCCTACAACTAAGCCTCTTAATGATACACAAGGCAGCTCCACCACAAAGCATTACCTGGCCCTACGTTTCGATAGTGCAGGAGCAGGGAAACCTTGATAGAGGGTCTTCCCCAAAGGCATGGATCGAGCTACTAACTCGTGAGACCCTAACCACCAGGTACCTTTAGGGTATGTACATTTCATGTAAGTCCCACATTGTTTGATTCCCAAAGCAAAATGGTACGCTCCTCAAAACCTCCAGGGAAACTAGAAGCATACAGGTTTGGGCGAAATGTAAATTTCTTAAAATATTTATCCATCCATAAGTAGCTACATTTTTGACATTATTATAGGGTTTCTCAGTGTTCCATTTTATTAAAAAATATTTATTTGGTTTCTAAGATTACTGCTTTTCTGACCACAGAAAATTCAATTACTGAAAACTGCAGCTATCAAATTGGTTGAAAATAAATAGCCTTTTATCCAAAGCTGGCAACGACTGGCTGACTTTGAATATGTAGCCATTTAAAAAAAATAAAATAAAAATAAGAAAACATTTCCATTGCAACTTGATGGACGTCAGAGTCAGAAGCCTAGTGGTATTTTGCATCACCAGAATTTATTTAGAGTGGGATAAGAAAAGACCGAGGGGCAGTTTAAGAAAAGAAACCATCATAGGAGTAATTTGCCATTATTTTTCCTCTTTTGTTTTACAAGACAGAAGAAACGTGACCCCTTCTGCCAGTGCAAATCACTTTCTCCTGCTTTCTCTCTGTCTCGGTTTGAAATGTTTAGTAATATACAGGAAATGTGGTAAGTGAGACCTGCAAACGTACACCTCCAATATCCAGGCTAATTATGTGCTAAGCAATCGCACAGCGGTAGTATTGCCAAAGGAGGTTAAATGAAGTTGTTTCGGTCTTTCTTTCATAGGCTTCCCATTTGCACTTTAATTTCTATACCACACCTTTCCCCTTGTTCTACAAAGGACACATGCCCCTAGTTCCTCAGTGACAGCTAGACAACAAGAAAAGTAACAAAACATGATAATCACATTCTTATTTCCAAATGGGTGTGTTTTTACTTTTGCCCATGCATCTAGGCCACTTTGCACCTAAGTAAGATTGGATTGCCTGCGATTGAAGCTGATTTTTATGTTAGATAGACAAAGCATCATTGAGACACTGATATTATGGCAAAAATAGGTAAACCCTATGTAACTCATCCAGTACATTGCCCATCGTCTTTAGGACAATTAATTGAAAAGTATTGAGGCTCTGTGTAGGAAGATGCTTGACAAATAGAAATCTAGAGGCCTAGGATCATTTGTCTTCTGTGACTCTTCAGTTGGGTGAACTTTGGTGGCTCATTAAAGCTCACTGAGCTACAACTGCGTTATCTGTGAAACAAAATACTTGGAATAAAGAGTCCAGTTACCCATCTCCTGTTTTGATAGGCTCCGAATTTTGTTCTCACAGTGCATATAATCTCAGTGCAAATCACACTGGCAGCTACAGGAAGCATCACTGCTTCCTATTGGACAGTCCATGATTCTGCAGAGCCAGTTAAGATGGTGATGAAAACGACCATGTCATGGTGATGAGACAGAATCTTCTCTGCATTTTATTTCTGTGAGATTTTCCTTTGAAATTAAGAGATGATGGGTTATGGTAATCATAGTCTTGGAAAAATGGGATTGTCATGCAAAGCTTGTGTTTTAATGGGATCAACATGTGTGATCACTAACAGGAAAAGACGTTTCTCTCTTTCTCTCTTTTTTTCTCTCTCTCCAAAAGGAAGAGTCATTTCAGTGGGGTGTGTGTGTGTGTGTGTGTGTGTGTGTGCGTGTGGAGAGTGGGAGGGAATTGGCCAAAAAGATTTAACCACAGCAAAGTGCATGCTGTCTGTGACAAAGCACATGGTACCTAGAGAAGACAGAATAACTGCTGTGCAGTGGTCTGAATCAGGCCTGGACTTAGGAGGCTGATCCCATGAGGAGTGTCCTAAAATCATAGAAACAACTCTTCCCTGTTTTCTAGTCTCCCTTGGTTAGGAGAGAACCACAGACTCCCAGTTTTTGCATCCTGGTTTTGTGGTCTAACTGAGGAGCAACGTGACAGCAGACACAGTTCCAGACCTTTCAATTTGTGAGTCTTTACTGGTTTCCTTAATGCCACATACTATGTTACAGTTGTGGGTGCTTGGAGTGAATCTCACCATTGAACCGCTTATCAGTCTGAAGGAGACCATAGGAGAAAATATCATATCAGGAATTGTTGCTTTGGTAAGTTAGAAAGATGAATATGAAATGTGGTACTTACTGAGGATTCATTGTGGACAAGGAACATTTCATGGTGTTTCAATTGCAAATTTAAATCAAAGTGCATCTCTGAAAAGGTGTAGTTATTCTACTTTCACTGGACTGTCCCATGTAGCCCAGCGGCTTTAGATGGCGACCTGGTATCCTGACAAAGGGCAAAGGGCATCAAAGGATGGAATTTAAAGCATCTCTAAAGAGCACAGGGTCGACAGGCCTTTGTTAACAGCTTCTGTTAGCAAACCTGCCGACGTGTGCGCCAAGTGTGGGGGTAGCCTCCTCAACCGTTGATGGACAGCTCTGTGATGATGGTCCCTGACAGTGGCATACCCCATCAAGACAAGATGAAAACGGGAGGGGGAGAACTGTGATGTTCCACCTCAAGGGCGTCTTAGCACTGAACACAACTTCGACCGCTGATCTCAAGTGTAAAGCTGCCACCTCCGAGAGCTCACATAAACACCACATTTTGTTAAGCATGTTACAGAATTTGACATACATAGCAAACCTCTGAAGCCGCAGGCAGATTAGGAATGTAAGGGAAGACAATCAAGCATGTGTAGTAGTAGACTTTAAATCAGGTCTTTAGGTAACAGCAAATGTATTAAAATAATCATTATAAGTGACAGACAGGCAGACATAATAAGCCCACAAGTGGATGAAATTTGCATTGAAGTCAGATTAGACTAGCATACACACAGATGTTTAGGAAGCGTGCCTGAGGGGATGGCATGGTGGTGTGGCATACTAATCCTCCACCTGCAGCACCAGCATCCCATATGTGTGCCAGTCCATGTCCCGGTTGCTCCACTTCTGACCTGGCTCTCTGCTTATGGCCTGGGAAGGCAATGGAAGATGACTCAGGTTCTTGGGCCACTGAAAGTGTGTGGGAGACCTGCAGGAGATTCTGGGCTTGTCACTATGGATTGTCTCAGCACTGGACTCTGTGGCCATTTCAGGAGTGAACCAGTGGATGGTGAATCAATCTCTCTTCTTTCTGTAAATCTGTCTTTCGAATAAAATAAATAAACAAATCCTAAAAAAAATAAATGAAAGGCTGCGTGAGTTTCACTTTGAGATTCTTTGCGTCTTCGATGTTCTTGAGCACATCAGAGTGGAAACTTCAGAATGGAGTCAAGGGTACACTTAGGGGACGGCTTGCAAAGAACAAGATGAATTAAAAACCCCTCTTCTTCCATTAAACAAATTCTTTATTGAACTTTGCCTAAGCTGATGCAGCCTTTGCGTTACCATATGGAGAGGAAATAGCCTTCTGATTTATGTTAGAGGGTAAGCATTGTGGTGCAGCCGGTCAAGCGACTGCTTGTAACACCTGCACCAATTCGGTGCCACTTTGAGTCCTGCCTGTCCTGCCGTTGATCCAGTTTCATGCTAATGGTGGCAACAGATGGTGACCTGCTACTTGGACAAGACCTCTAGCACCAATATAGAAGCTACAAACTGAGCCTTGGTTTCGTGGCTTCAGGCTAACCCAGCCCCGGGTATTGCTGACATTTTTAGAGTGAACGAGCAGATGGAAGATACTCATGTTTCCCTACACTACTTTGCCTTTCAAGTGGATGAAAATAACAAATATGTAAATGTTTTACAAAAAAATTAGGCTCATAACTAAATCCACTTAAAATGTAGCTCCGTTTTTAACAAATTGATTGGTCATCTACCACATGCCAAGCATAAAATGTGAAAGGAACTGAAATTAAAAGATAAGTGAAACTTGTCCTTAGAGAAAGTTCCTGTTGTATGGATCCCAATTGTATTGCACTATTTATTTCAATTTTCGTATCTCTTTCCACATTCTGAGTAGTTACTGCCTGAGAAAACGAAGGAAGACTACCAGAGACTTCATGCTATTTCTTTCTGGAACTAAAAGATTTAGGGCTACAGAGGGAAAATAAGAAATCCTATTTTCATCTCTTTTATTGCCATTAAAATGTTTTTGTATTTTTGTTGAAAAAGGTTTGACTGGAGTATGCTGGGGAGTAGGAAAAACATATGGGCACCGTGAGCGGATGCATATGTGTGGCAAGAGTGAGGAAATTTCAAAGGCAGACAAATATATTGCTTGAGCATACATGGCAGGGAAAAAGCTTGAAAACTCCCACTCTAATCTACTGCCGATATGATCTCCAAGTTCATCTGGTGGCTGTTCACGAAATCCAACAGTTGCACATTTGAGACATAATTATGTGGAAGTAGAAAGAAAACTTTGTGATTTATACTGCTGCCTAGCCCGTGTTAGCTTCCAGGAGACCTGACCCTTTCTCCAACCTCTCTTTGACCAAGCCAACTCCACTCATTGCCCAGTCAGATGGGAAGCTCCAGGGTCCACTGGAAACATGGTTTATGGATAATGTATCTATAATGGACTCTCCACTCAAGACCAATACGGCAGTAGCACAGCCATCAGCAATCAGTCCATAAAATCTGCCGGTCCTTTCTTTTTTCCCTTCAAGGGGGCAGGAAGCTAATGGATTTGAAATTGCAGGAGCAGCCCACAGACCTTTTTAATAAATGAAAATAAAATTGAGTCTCGGGTTTATGTTGATCTGTAGAACTGTGAGTCCCAGAGTTCTTCCACTGACTCCCCCAGGGTTGATTCCTAGCCTAAACCACCCAGCATTTATAGCTGATAAGTGTCTACTGGAGGGTAATAAAATACAGTGTGTGTAGTTGTAGAGAATGTAACTTATCACTTTCATCAAAAGCTCCCTGAAAATGTGTTTATCTAAAAGACTTGTATGTTTGTGTGTATTTCAAATATCTCTTCCCTTAGATTGAGCTCCTTGGGCATTTAAAAGCTATTCCTTGAAAAGGTTTCTTTGGAAACTGTTTAGCTATGGGTTAATGGTTACATTTCCTTGGATTGGAGATATCCTCCAGGTTACAAAATTCATACAAATATATACAAATGACACACTGACAGTTGCCCGATTTTGTTTTCTCACTAAATCAAGGAAAGACTTAATACCCAATTCATAAAGGAGGGGAAAATCTTTCTGTGGGTTCGTGGTGATTTTTAATTCCAGCACAATCGGTGCTGGGAATGTTCCAAACCTACAGCTGCCTGGTGTGGGGAGGACTGGCCAGGGGAGTCTGAGATGATAAGAAAGAGTTTGTGATGCTCTGCTAGTAATGGTTGTGGAATATGAGTACATGCCACTTTTAAAAGCTGGCTGTACCGTGGATGGTTTATAGCTGGGGTATGGATGGTCTTATCTGAAAATGTGTTTGGATCATTCAAAAAACAGTCAAAACGCAGGCTTTTTCAATCAAAGACCATGTGAGCTATAAATGTCTCCATGACACATTGTTGCTTTCCTTAAGGAAGGTGCTTACTGAGTATGGAGGCTGGAATGGTTGTCAAGGGAGTTTCAGAGTAATCTGTTTTCTGTGTTAACTGCCTAGAAGCAGAGATGGTTCCACATGTGCTGAGATAACATACAGAATCATGCTTTCAAAAGGTTACAAACTGCGAGTCTGGCCCTGTCTCAGAAGACGAGCAATCCAATTTGCCTCCAGACGCCCGCTATCTGGATCATCTCGCCACTTACGGAACGCTAGCTGTTTCACAGGGAAGGGTTTATGAATGGGATTTTGATGTTGCGCCATCAGGGAAAAACCCCAGATGCTAACTCTCTCCCCCAAACACACCAGTCGTGGAGATCACAGCACAGCTGTGCGTCCCAAACCTGACTCTTCAGCCATCGAGTATCCTTGATGTTCTTTCTGCTGCAAGTTGGCAAAATGCATCCCTCTGGCTCACGCAGTGGCTGAACTAACCCAGAATGAGAACGTGAGCTGCAGCTGTGTGTGTCTTTCCTTCTAGATACTTTTTTTTACCTGCAGAAACAACCTGGCAAAGTTGTGTTTGCTCATGCCTGCTTAGTTCCATTCTCTTTACAAGGAGACTTCCCTTGTACCCCAGCACACACACACACACATACACAAACACACATGTGAACATGTACAAACAGAGTCAGTGAAGCAATGTTTATCTTTCACTGCACATACGATCTGGTATGTATAATTGCTCCTCCCTAACAAACAGTTGCTTCTTCGATGACTCAAATTTCTCTTGATTTCTATAACTAAAAGAAAAAGGACTATCTGAGATTTCAGAATAGAATTGTCTAAATTACCCATTGATATTATTTAAATCAGCTAGACAGTTACTCATGCCTTTATTATGTTCACAAAGACCTACCTGAATACAAGATTTTAGTGTCTGAGGTTGATGCCATGGCTCAACAAGCCAACATCCCCAAATGAGTGCTGGTCTGTGTCCCAGCTGTTCTACTTCCAATCTAGTTCTCTGCTTTTAGCTTGGAAAGCAGTGGAAGATGGCCCAAGTCCTTGGGATCCTGCACCCACGTTGATGACCAAGAAGAACTTCTTCGTTGCAGGCTTGGGATCAGCTCAGCTCTGACCACCACAACCATTTGGGGAGTAAATCAGCAGATTCAACAGTTTTTCTCTTTCTTTCTCTTTCTCTCTGTAAATCTTTCTTTCCAATAAAAATAAACAAATCTTAAAAAAAAAAGGTTTTGGCATCTGATTAGGTTAGGAACTTTTTAAAAATAGGACTATCAGACACTAAAATGTAACAAAATATTTTTTAGAAGATTGTGCCTTATGCCTTCAAGTATACTATGAAATTCACAGCTATAAGTTGTGAAGCCAAAATGAAAGACCACATCCTTAGGCTTTGGTGCATAACACTGTAGTTGCTGAACCCCGTGGCCCCTGCAATCCTAAGTAGACCGACCTTCGTGAGTTCCACACCATAATGATGTGGAGGGTTATTTTTATAAGTAAATGAGAGGTCAAAAAAAAACTATAGTAAATTTGAAAAATTACCCAAGATCCCAAATTCAAATCAAGCATTTTTGGAGGGGAGGAAAGCAGGGGAAAAGACCACATCCAAATATGATCAGTACAGACAGATCAGCCAATCCATGTGACTTGTAGTTCAGTCTGAGAATCCCCATAGTGAGAGAGGAAAGGGGGGTACTTAGACCAACCGAAGAGAGTAAGAACAGCAATCACTTTAATTCAGGAATTGGATGTTTGGAGATTGTAAACATGGTACCTGCAGCCATGTTCTTGAACAGTCATCCAACAGAATAGAATATAGTTCAAGACTTTTCTCTGCACACCATTAAAACCAGTTCTACAAGAGTCAGACCCCTCGGTAGTCCTTCTTGTCGGTGTTTGTTGTGTGTTTGTCTGTGTGGGTGTGTATGTGTGTGTGTCCAAAGGGACTTTTACTCTTCTGCTTTCTATATACATATGAACCTCGACATACACATGAATCCCCAAAGCTGACAACTACTCTTAGATGTGAAACCAAGGCATCACAGAGAATCTGATAAGTTATGAAAGAATCATCTCATACAAATTATGAAGCTGTGGCTCTTTAGTTTTCAGGTAGAAGTTCAGAAGTTATGGAGGAACAATCACACGAACCATTGGCAATGCCAAGACCTATTTATAAAGTAACAGAAGCAAGATGGCTTTATTCCAGAAAGTAATTTCTGAAAATTCAAAATAGCTGTCATCCAAATCTGCATATGAAACTCTTGCTTTCACTTTAGAAGAATCTCCTGCCTTCGCTTCAAGATGTAAGCACTTTAAAATGATAATTAGACTGATGAACACATTCAGACAAATCTCTTTTTTTTTCAAGTGGTGTACCAACAAACCATTTGAATGTGGAAGGAATCTTGCACAACAGAGCTATGCTAATGCTTTTTTTTCCACATTGATTTTCAGTGTATTTTTCAATATTGTAGGATATTCTAAAAAAATCATATGCACTGATTATCATTCTAGTTTCTCCTTCACTCTACCTACTCTTCCAATGCCTTTCTTTGACAAGTCACCATCCTTCCACTTCAGGTTCGTTCTGAACTTTGGTGTATTTCTAAAAAGCTTACATGTACCAGGGCATTCCAAAGATATGGGTTTCATGTTGATTCTATGGATGCTATTACAACTTATTTTTATAGAGTCAGGGCCAGCCAAATGGAACTTACTTTAATAGCTGACAAATTACCCAAATAACCCGTATAATAAATTGTGCCTCTTATAATGTGCTGAGCTTCATCCAACAGAAGAAATAAAAGATAAATTCCATTTTAGACTCTTAGGGTATATATCCAAAGAATTTTAATTTTGGAGCCTGGCTGTGAAACAAATTAGAGGTCTGAAAACCTCTGTAGATCTTGGGCACATGTATCAGTAAGGGCGGAGCCAACAGGAAGCTTCAGTCTCTTTTGTGTCCTGGATAAAGTGCCTTCCTTTTAGGAAGGGGAATGGAAAAACCACTCATATTTCTTTAATTTTGGGATCTCCTCCACACTTTTGACTGTGACACATTTCAAGTCTGACTTCCCTGACTGAGGGTGGAACAGTTGACGTCGGTTCAAAACCAAGGCTGTCAAAGAATCTTGTTGCAGGTAAAACCAAGTGCTCAGCTATTAGCGACAGAGCAACAGCCAGCTCCAGTGAGCACTCTGCCACATGTGCTGTGAAGGGATTGCAGGCATGTTGGCTTACTCAACACACGGCTCCACGTGCATGTACAACACTTTAGAGAGGATTGTTTTTCATATGTATTTTAGCTACTTTTAAAAAATGATGATCTCCTTGAAATCAAGGGCTAATGGAATTCCCAACTCTGCTTACACTGTTGATTTATAGCGGCTTGGCTGGCCAGGTGTATGGCTTTCCCCAAGAAAATGATAATATCTGTGCTAATCACTTCCTGAATAGGTTGACTTTCTGGCCAAACTCTAGCACTACTTCAGAGTCCCCTTTGGTTCTTGAGAGTTTTATTTTATGATTTTCAACTTTTATCTCTCCTTTGCAGGGCATGTCAGCTTGCAGTATAAATTTTTGTTCCAGCAGGTACTCTAAAAGACTTCTTGAGTGAAGATGTGAAATATGTCCATGTATCATAAATGAATTTTATTTGTGCCATAACTTATCTTTTTATATTTCTGTCTTAAACTCAAGCAGATGGGTTTCCCTGTAATGGTTAATTTTTATTCAGCACTGGTTTGTTTACTTCAAAGGTAAAATGAGCATCCATTTTGTTTGATGTTTTCTAACTTATGTTAATGCTGGATGTTTCTTCTTTTCAATATTATAATCTCTTTGTACGCATATTGACATTTTCCAGAAGTAAAGCTTGAAGCTGTACTGACATGATGGTCACAGAATTTCGCCCAGCCTTTGTCTTCTCAAAGAGATTCTAATACAGTGCTACCCACAACACAGCTTTTAATCACTACACTTAAAGTTTAGCCACTTGGTATACACCCTGAGAACAGACACAAAAAGAAAGTAAAACTACTCCAATGTGTGACAGCAAGCTTAGTATTGGAGCTTTTCTGCATATTTGCATGTGAAATCATTATTTATGGATAAATATGATTAGAACATATATTAATCATCTACTATATGCCAACCACATGTCCAATGTATTCTCTTGGACTCTGAATTTTGTACACATATTCTTTGCTTTGATTTTATTTTTAAAATATCATGGATAGGAATCTTGTATGTGCAATTTTCACTTCAGGTTTTATCTCTGTCATTTTACAAATTTGAGGCAAATTTCTTGTACTTTATAAACTTACTTTCCCAATCTGTAAGGTGGAAATGTTATCTACTTTTCCATGTTCTTTTGAGGGTTGAGTCAGGCAGTGGATGAGAAGAAACAGCACATAGTAGGCACTCAGAGAGTGTTAACTGAGTGAAAGAAATGCAGAAAAAACTGCTCCAAAGGTTTATCATTGAACTGGCAGAAATTGACACCGATATTGAAACTTCTATCATTGTAATTTAAATTAGTCATGACTGATGAGAGTTGATGGTAAATTACTTCCTAGACCACAGGATAATTTGGTGAATTCCCTCGAAAGTAATCAGACCAAATTCTGCCAAGCATCCCAGGCATTCAGTGTTTGCAACCAGACTCCCAGGTGTTTTGTTCTTCAACCTTCTGTGTTGTCTCAGCACTTCTTTTGCTAGACCTTGTAAAGTGTGAAATATTACTCTGGGAGATACCATAACACTTAGCAGCAGCAGGGTTCAGCTAATCTTTCCTAGTAATAGAGTAATTTTCAATTAAGTGATGGGGCAGAGAATCCAAGAACCTAGATTCCCGTTTCTTCTTCAAGAAAAGGTAGTATAAATCCACACCCATGACAATGTACATTATTACTCATTTTACCAGAGGAATGTTATTTGTGATAACTTTGCTTACACTCAGTGAACATTGTAACTTTGATATAGCATAAGTCGCCTTTTAAAAATTAACTGGGGAAATAGTACCCTGAATTAATTCCTTTCACATGCTAACAGGCCTGAACTGTGTATTGAAAATCAGCATGATTCCAATATAAACTAGGCCACCTTATGCTAAACATTAGGATAATAAATCTTTGATAAAAAGGAGTGTCGCAAATTTAAAAAATAAAATAAAAAAGAAACTAAAGAAACTTTATATGATGCATAGTAAGGTAGGTGCATAACATGCAGAATATTTATGCTAATATGTCTTAAATATTTATAAATCCTCTTTTAAAATATTGTTTTATCCATTGTCTCTGAAGAAGAAGGTGTCCATGTGTTGCTGTTAGTGAAACGAAGGCACTGGCCATGACCTGTTGACTCGTCTCTTGATAGTATAAGGGATGGCTATTTGGCAACAGTTCACTTGTTGGCTAGCCATTGCTTCTGTATTGAAATGATTATGGGGAAAAACAAGACCTCATCAGGTGTGACCGTATCATGCCTGAGAAGACTTGGTGTGCATGTTTCCTTACCTCTTGGATACATTTTGCTTTTCTAGTCATCTAGAACTCAAACATCTCAGCTATTTTGAAGCTGATCTGAGGTTGAGAACGGAAGGAAATATGAACATCAGTTAACAGCTAAGCTAGCTGATCAAATGGCCTATCACAGTAAGATTAACTGATGACTTCTATTTTTAGACCTTAGGCAAATCATAAGCAAGACACCCATACTTTTTACATTTCCCCAATATCCCCCTCCAATGTTTGTGGGCAAGACTACAATTAGAGGCCAACACATCATATACCTAAATATTTCAAAATAATAAATCAAGCTAATAGGTATATAATGAAGTACAGTTAATCTTTTGAGAGCTCCTGGAAATCCAGATTAGAATTTCATTTTCTTAAGTTTTTTGCCCTTCTGTGTTGAATGGGCAAGTTAGACAATGCTCCCGACTTGAGACTTTCCCTTTCTTTCTGTCTCATCTTCCATACAACACAAGAAAGGCTTCTATGTGTCTCAGGTCACACGTCAAACCATTCTGTGTTTTCAACAGCTACCCCTTAACTAGTTCTCGATAAACAGTGAGCTACTAAGAGGGGGGCTTTCCAGGCCCAGTGTGGTAGCCTAGCAGCTAAAATCCTTGCCTTGCAGCACTGGGTCCTGTATGGGCTCAAATTCATACCCCGCCTGCTGCCCTTCCCATCCAGTTCTCTGCTTGTGGGCTGGAAAAGCAGTAAAAGATGGCCAAAAGCCTTGGGAGCCTGCATCATTGAGGGAGCCCAGAAGAAGCTCCTGGTTTTAAAACAGCTCAGCTCTGGCTGTTGCAGCCACGTGGAGAGTAAAACAGCAGATGGGAGTTTTTTTCTTTCTGTCTCTTCTTCTCTCTGTAAATCTGACTTTCCAATAAAAATAAATAAATCTTTAAAAAAAAAGAGAGAGGATGGGGCTTCCATCACTCTGACTACTCGAATGCAGCCTGGGGAATGCAGTATCTGTCTTGCGAACTCCATGGTTCCTAGGGTAGGCCCTTGCGGTCCTCAAGTTGCAGGGACAGAGTTGCGGGGACAGAAATGACTTTTGAAGTTCCTTCTTTCAGAGATGAGGACAATAGTGGATGCATTTTGCTAGCAGATGGATTCAGATGGATTCAGATGGAGCTTGAGCACAGATAGCACTGCAGACAATCCACAGCCCAACTAGCCAGTGGCGTGCATGAAATCCATGGAAAAGTCAGAGAATTCAACATCAAACTCCACAGGAATGTTTCTCTGAAGAACCAGTTTACAGTTTCCCAAAAGGAGCACACTTTTCACAGTAATTGATAAGATTACAGGTGTTTAACTTTAGTTTGTAAGGCATTTTCATAAATGCACAAAGGTATTATGTATACACAAAGGTGTATGCAGGAGAGTAGGTGTTAACAGCAGGCATGTTTTACATGTTATTTATTGTGTCTTATTCAGAGATTCAGAGGTCTACTTCTCAGCCAGCCACGTAGCGCAGTAATTATCACAATGTTGACATTGACATTGTCCATGTTAATCGCAATATATTGATGTATATAGGAGAAAAACATGTTCTGAGTCTGAAATGATTGGTGATGTAAGTCAATTCATAGAATTTTAGGTAAGGCACTGCTGCATTGTATAGTATCAGCAGGCAATTTGCAAGTCTGATTTGTATCTGCTCTTATTTATATAGTGTGTACTGTAATGTGATTTTATTGCTTTTGTTCTTGTTTTCCTTCCATTCTGTTTTCATGTTTCACTAAGCTGATAGTTGCTTCCAGATTTTGCTGTATGAAGTTCTATCCAAAAAGTACTTACTGCATACCACTTGTGAACATAGCATCAGACCACATGGTAAAGCTAAGCTAACAACATGAATAGTCCGCTATGCTAAGAACACAACTTCTAATCAGCTCAGTGCAGCTAACCTTAGCCATTCAATGTGTCCTCTGTGTAGCTACTCACCAGTTCTTCAGCCTCACAGACATAGGTTCCCAAGGTCTTGAAATAAAGAAATTGATAAAAATCATTCCTTCATAAAACAGAGACTCAATAATGTAAAAACAGGATGCAGCTCCCCACTCCCATGTCTCTCCCTTAGGCACGAGGTGTCCTTACTTGCCCTTTGTTGAAAGGAATTCATTGACTTAAGGCAGCGATCAAGCTGACCTTACAAGCTTCTACTCAAGGAACTCAAGGATTCATTTGCTTCTCCAGTTGGTAAGAACTTCAATGGCTGTCATTATTCTGCAGCGATTTGGGTAGGGGGACTCCATGTCTGGGGGTTATGTAACTGCCACGTTTACATAACCCCCAGATCAGCTGGAACCCACCTGGAGCCCACCTGGCCATCATCAATTTTCTAAATAGCATGGCATCACTGACCAATCACAGGAAGATCATGGGCTCCACTAATCAAGCAAGAACTTGGACACAAGCTAATCATGCATCTCTCAGTCCCAATGTATAAGAACCATCATCCCCAACTCCTTGGAGATCCTGGGAATTAAGCAATAGCTTTTTGTTTTGCACTTTGCAATAAACACCTGCTTTGTTCCAGCAGTCAGATGTCGGTGATTGACTTTCTGCACACTGGGTGAGTAGACCACTTGGGAATTCTGCAACAATGCCTCCAACCAGTGTAGGCAATACTCAGGCATGTTGAAAATCATGATCCCTAAACTTGTCTCTGTAGACACAACAATGATGTACATTTTGATGATAAAGTCATATGTCTCACTCCAGTTACAGATTAGAACTTTCAAGAAATTTTAGAAAGCTTGGTTTTATATTGGACAAATCTAGACACAGTGGTGTCCTTCATCATGTGAAAGGATATTCATCAAGGCAGTGGTCTGTCACAAAGTGGTCTGCCAAAAGTTAGTAATTGTAAGTTTTATAAAGTCTTAGTCAAAAAGACTTAGTAATTTTACATGGATATAGTGGTTATGAACTAAAATGGCTCAAGTGGTTACAAGTGAGGAATTTAAAGAGAGAATTTAACAATGACATGAAAACTTGAACAAAAGATGAAAATCCCAATCCAGCAGTATCGGTTACAAATCATCTTTTTTCTAGACATACTCAAGAATATTTTGTACCCCCTTACCAATTGGAAACATATTCAAAACTTCCAATGGACATCTAAGATAATATAATACCTATGTAATGAGATGAAGTAAGATGAATGACATGGGCCAATGATGTAAAGTTAGGATACTATGTAAGAGCTACTTGAACACAAATTCTGTGATACTGCAATAATTCATCTGATAATTGAGAGGATCACTGTTGGGTAGGTATTATCTACAACAAGGATACACTCAACAAAGGGACGATATCTGTGCAAGATCTCACCAGATTTTGCCACACAGCTCACACCATCATGCAACTTAAAACTTGCAAAAATGTTTACTTCTGACACTTTCCATTCAGGTTGCATTTGACAATGGGTGACTAACAGCAACAGCAAAACTATAAATTAAAAAAAAACGGTGACTATAGAATGAATGGGAAAAAGGTGTTAGAGAAGAGAAAAAAGAACAAGTTATGTGGAAAGGTTACTTCAATTTCCTACTCAATTTTGAAAATCATGAATTCGTATTTCCCAAAGTTTTGTATCATTTTGAAAGTTGAACACTGAAAAGAAAAATGTTGGTATTTTTACTTATAGGTTATCAATTATTTTCTTTAAAGACTAAGAATTGTGAACGAAGTTCTTTCGATGGGGGCAAATTTTGGTAACAGAGAATACAAGACAAGACTCAAAAAGTTCTGCCCATTTTAAGTGCATCATTTGAAACTGAGACTGCATCATAATGGCAATTGGCAGATAAAAACATGAAGCAGCTAATAATTTTGAGCCTTTCTTGCTTCTGCAGCATAGTGTAAAATACACAGATTTGACAACTGTGATTTTTAAAGATTTATTTATCTATCAGAAAGACAGAACAAAAGAGAGAGGCGGGAGGGAGGTAAAGAGAGAGCTACCATCTCCTGGCTCACTTGTCAATGTCCACAATAGCCAAGTCTGGCAAGTCTGGCAAGTCTGGGTCAAAGCCAGGAATTTCTTCCTGGTCTCACATTTGCCTTTGCCTAGCAGAGACCCCATTACTTGGGTTCTCTTCTGCTGCTTTTCTAGGTAGACTGGCAGAAGTAGATTAGAAATGGGCCAGCTGAGACTTGAACCAGCACTTGGATATGACATGTTTGCATTGCCAGATGTAGGTTAACCCACTGTACCACAAAGTAATCTTTAGTTTTAATGATACATGTTATCGAACGAATCTTTGATAAATGATCGTATATATGTTTCATATCCTTTGACTTCACCTTCCATTTTGGCTTTACCAAATAGTAATTGCAATACCAGGCCATGTGGCAATTGGCCAAAATGAATATTCGGTGCATCATCACATGTATAATAAATACTCAGGGGCATTGAAAATCTAGTTTGTTTTCAAGGGCTTCGAGTGCCTGGAAGATGAGATCATGCTTAATTAGCAAAGGAAAATAACCGAAGACACTTGCTCAATTCCACAATGAGCTAGAAGTTTTATACTTTAAGTACATATTTAGTATGTGTTATAAAAATAACACTAGTTAGCCCGTCATTTTAGCTCAACTATGTTAAAGTCTCTCCTTCAATTTTAACATTCAAACAACTTGTTGGTTTTGCTATCACCACATTAAGAGCTTACTCTTATTTAAACTATAAATAACAATTATTTGTAGTCACTATGCCAATACCTCTGACAGGCATGATCTCTATTAATCCTTGAAAAAGCTTTACAGTAAATAAACTGTAATTACTCTCTTTATACTGGAATAAATAGGCAAATGGGGTTGCTCACTAATAGCAAGGATTGGAGTCCAGAAATTATGATTTCTCTAGTGTTAAAATGGCTTATAAGATGACGTAGAGCCTTAAATCAGGGTAGTTTGTAGCCATAAATTGTAGCCATTAACTGGTGTCCCTTGTTGTTTGTGTGTTGTAAGATTGGCTCTTAGGCAGGGTGGGAGGATCGGCGGAGTGGGGAAGCGATTCTCTCTATGACACGCTAATAGTGAATATGCATTTTACACACACGCACACACAGAGCGTTCTTCAACCTGCTCTCCTCCAGCTCTTGATCATCTTTTCACTTCTGGAGTCCTAGAAAAGTCCCTAAGTCTTGAGTCGGCCACCTATTTCCAGTCTGCCTTATGCCTCTTAAGTGATGTGAGACATTGTGAGGCGTGTCTCACCCATCAGCCTGTGCTAATGGCTTTGATGCAAAGCCAGGGTGTGGACTTAGAATCTCAGTGCTCAGCTAGGGCAGTGTTTTTTTTTTTTTTTTAAAGATTTATTTATTTTTGTTACAAAGTCAGATACACGGAGAGGAGGAGACAGAGGGGAAGATCCTGCCTCCAATGATTCACTCCCCAAGTGACCACAACGGCCGGTGCTGTGCCGATCTGAAGCTGGGAACCAGCAATCTCTTCCAGGTCTCCCACGTGGGTGCAGGGTCCCAAGGTTTTGGGCCATCCTCGACTGCTTTCCCATGGAGCTGCCGGGATTAGAACCGGTGCCCATATGGGATCCTGGCACGTTCAAGGCGAGGACTTTAGCCGCTAGGCCACACCGCCAGGCCCAGATAGGACAGTCTTAATGTGACAATTCCCAAGGAATTTTTTTTTCTGACTCTCAGCCAATCAAACACAGGTATGTGCGGTTAAAATCAGGACCAGACAACTGCTCCTAGGAACGGCACTCATATAACTTCTCCATTATGAATGCTGTACAGAGAAGCAATAACCTCTCCAATAAATCTACTGTGTGTACTCCACAGCCTCCATCAGCAACACAGGTATTCACTTAAGAATAGAAATAGTTATTTTGAAATATATATTCCTTTCTAGTGGAGCTTAAAAATGTGTGTGAACTCGATGCCAGCCTTTGACAGGGAAATTTAGTTTTAGGTCACTCCGTTTATGCTGCTGAGGGGAACAAATTCCCCAGAAGATTAAACTTTCATTAAGTTCTTTCTTTTATTTCCTGCCTTTGCACCCATCATATCATACATTCCATAACTGATGTCTTACTGTGGTCATAAAATGGTTGCACTTGAACTTTAGGGACCTGTCAAACACCTCTCCCTCTCCCCCTTACCCTCCAATAAAAAACCTTTTAGAGAACAGTTCTTAAGTTGACAGTCTCGATGGTCACTCTACCTGGCCTACGTCAAGGAGAATGTGCCTAGGAGAGGAGAAAAAGTCAATGTGCACTTTAGACAGTCACTTTGTGAGGCCAATGCAGCACACTCCTCTCGCTTCTACCCCCCTATTGTTTTGACTAGACAGGGGATCATACTGAATAGATTAACCAGTCATTGACTTGGGACACCTACTGTGTGGAATGCCATTGCACTTGGAGTGAAAGGGGATAAAAATGTCTCCCCTCTACCCCTGATCCCCTCCTCGGTGGTAATATTTCTGCCACAGAAACACTCGGCTGTCAGCTCCAGCAAAGCAACCCTGGAACGCCACAGTAGTTTGTTGTCAGAATGAAAAATGGCTCCGTGCAAAAGGTCTCTGGGTTGGGATGCTAACAATCAAGGAGCCTTAAGTCAGGCATTTGACACACAACTTTGGTCTTCCTGTTAAATACCACTTAATACTGTCCTGCCTGATAATCCCTGCTGTTAAACAACTGTGCAATCGTGGGCTAGCCAGGGCAGAATGCTCTTCCCATAGAGAGAAAATGTCCAGATGTCATGCATTGGCCTGGAAGAAAAGAAAATAACACATCTCTTTGTATCTAATGAAATAATAATGTTAGGAGTAAAGAAAGACAATGGTCAATCCATTATAGCTTTACTTCATCCTAAGAATTCACAGTCAAGAGAGAGAGAAATGAAATTCTAGCTGAGGTTGCATTAAGGTGAAGGCAAAGAATCTAGTTAGAGACGTCAGTACCCCAGTCAGTACTGCTGTTCTGAAGAGCTATCCGCTTAAGGAAACAAGTTCAGATTTAATGCCTCGTCATAAGCCGTCTTCTTTGCAGACTGCGTAGTTCTTGGACTTTGCATTCTATATATATATGCAACCGACAACAGCTGCTAATGTAACAGGTCAATAGTTCCTATAATACATGATAATAAGGGACTTCCACTAGTATTTATAATGTTCCACATGCTTTGTTATGGAATCAGTCCTTCAGTTGTCACGCAAACCTTCCAATCCCAATTTTTTAAATGAGTGAATTGAGATTCCAGGCTGTGAAGACATGTTTTGAAAGTGACATAGCTAAGCTCAGCATGATGGCTCAATTGCCTAATCCCCCACCTACAAGCAGCAGGATCCCCTATAGGCTCCGGTTTGTGTCCCGGCTGCTCCACTTCCCATCCAGCTCCGACTTGTAGCCCGACGAAGCAGCAGAAGATGAGCCAAAGCCTTGGGGCCCTGCACCAACATGGGAGACCTCGAAGAATTTCTTGGCTACTAACTTCAGATTGGCTGAGCTATGGCTGTCACAACCATCTGGGGAGTAGACCAGAGGACTGAAGATGTCTCTCTCTTTCTCTCTCTCTCTCTCTTTCTCTCCTTTTTTCTGTAAATCTTCTTTTCCAAAAAAAAATAATAATAAATCTTTAAAAAAAAAAAAAGGAGGAGGTGCTACAGATGAGTTGAATACCTGGATTAGTTGGATTTGAAAAAGGGCTGGTGTATTTTTGTTTTGGTTTATTCTATCCTAAAAACAGTTGAGGGCTAATTGCCAAGGATTAAAATTTGAATCAATAGCGACTATATAAAAGATGCATCCTAACCTTATTTCAGCCACACTCAACATCTTTAGGAAAACTGAAAACTGGTCTCAGTTATAGTAATTATATCCAAACTCGGCTTATTTGCTTTTCTGGTTGTACCCTCTTGCATCTTGGATCTCCAGACCATGTGCAGAAGAAAGCAGCTCAAACCCCTGTATCCTCTGCAGACACACCTAACTCACCAGGATGAGTCAGCACTGCCCCAGGACCTGTGTGTACCCTCCCAAGATTCCTTTCCTGCTGTCTCCTCGCTTTTGTTTGTGGTATATACCTTTGTTATCTGGAAGGATCAGCAGATGGAAACTCTAAGACTTGCTCATTAGATTCCCTACGGATAGTGTCAAATTAAAACCTGGGCCTTCAAATTTCACATAAACATCAAGGGATGCAGTGGCCAGAGATTAAGCTCTCCATGTGAGCTGGCAGCTCTTTTCTCGCTCTACGCTGAAGAGACCTGCCTCCAGCAAGCCATTGCCCCAAGCAGGTATTATACTTGAATAACCAGCAGTGATGCTGAGCTCAGGGTGTTTTCCTGGCCTTGGTGCCTCAACCTACTACAAATTAAATCCAGTGCTGAGATCTGGTGAAAGAAGTTAACATATCTGCGACTCAACCCAGTCATCATCTCCAGCCAGATCTCTCGGTACTTGAGCCGTCGGGAATCAGGTGGATTTGCCTTCACTCTCTGATACGCCATCATCTCAAGCAAATTAAACCCTCTCGTCTCCTGCCTGGTCCCCAGCTTTCTTCATTTGTGTAATGAAGATAACCGATTTCACAGGACTAATGTCAGTTTGGAAATTGCAAAGCATGCAGCCCAGGCTGGCTCTTCCAAGAGTCTTGAACAACTTAAGCTCTCATCTGTTATGCCTTTCGGTTTAGTTATTGTCCAGCTTGCTGGAAGAATAAGGGGAAGCATTGCCAAATCTTGTCTACAGACATAGATTTAAGCAGGCATGGGAGGTGACCTGGACCCAAAGATCTTGTCTCAGCCAAGAGATGAGCTAGAAATCTCTCGTGAATCTGTCACTTGCTTATTGGCTGGGTATAGACTTGAAGGGAGACTTGGGAGGACATGCCAGACACACACTCGGTGTGCAACATGGTGGAGAACAAAGCAGAAATTCTTTACACTCCAACACTCTTCCATCACTTTTGTTACGTTACTGCCCTCATACCTCAGTTCCTGATTTCTTTTTTCAAATAACTGTTAAACATTTCAATATTTCCAAAATGCTGCAATCTGTGCTCCCATTCCCCAGTGAGCAATAATATTACTTCTTTCACCATTAAATTTATTCCTCCCTTCACTCAAGTGTTAATATAAACGAAAGTAAAAAATATGTTGCATCAACATGAGCAAAAATTATCAGCAGAACTAATATAAACAGAAAAAAACAAGAGTATAAAATGAACTTTTGAAAGTCAAAAAATAATACAGTGTAAAACATTAGGCCAGTTCAGAGGGCGTTCGTTAGGATTTGGAAGTCTGATCAGTACAAAACACCATGTTTTCCAGCAAGGCATCCATGCCGCTGTGAGAGGTAAAATTATATTTTCATACCAGATGAAAACTGCATTACAAGTACATTTTCATACTGTGATATTCCAACATTTCAGTCTCCACAATTGATTTCACAGTTCCACTAAGGTCACTCATAATTTCAACCATACATTTATTTCAGAAACACAGCATTAACAAAAAAAAATGAAGGGGCATTCGCACAGTGATGGAATCTGCAGCTTTGTTTTTTTCAAGAGACTGAAGGAACTCGTAGTTTTTTCCCTTAGTCCCATCAAGGGCTCCACTCATTCTAGTTAAATGCGATAATGAGTAGACCTGCTTGCATGGACCACACAGGGGCTGCATCCTGACGCAGTGACTCCACAGGGCACCTGACGGATTGAGAAACGCTGGGCAAGTCAGCTCTGATTCATTGCACCTGATCAACAAGATATCATCATTCACCTTTTCCAGAGAGAAATCAGACCCACAGTAGGAGCTGCATCCCCCATGTCCCAAATGGGAAAAGCACCCAGGAAAGAAGACTCAAAGATATCTACCTAATTTTCAAAATCAAAACACATATTATCAGTACGGGTCATGCTAATTGAGATGAAAGGGAAGAATCTTTCATTCAGTATTCTTTATCTGTTCTATCATTGTAATTTTATAATCGTCACACCAGTCCTGCCTCGCAGGCAGTGTTTGAGAACTTTTCTTAAGCAATGCACATTGACCCAAGTGGACAGGCTATGGGTAAAAATTAGATTTTACAGCTTTTCTACTTGTTCATTGTATGTTAAACGTTTTCATTGTATTCCCTTAAATTGTATTCTTGACATGTGAGATTTAAGAGTTCCTAAATCCTTAGCCTGGTGGTATGGAGTTTGAAACTAGTGCCTTGGCCACTGTAAGAAACGGCAGTCAATCATTGCAGTGAAAGACCAATTATGCATGAAATGAGAAAAGCTCAGAGTTAGCTTGGTTTTCCTTTGGTGAGATGTGGCAGGGCTTTCTGTTCAGAGAACACTGGAGAAGGAGCATAATGATGAACTTGAAGAATTAGAAAAATCACCAATTGCCTCAAACCTACTTCCCAGCTCCGGGTCATCTCACATCTGTGCGTGTGTCTAGAGGATGTACCGTTGGGTACCACATGTGCAGACGAGCACTGACATCTTCTGGGCTGTAGCAAGGGATGGCAATAAGCATCGCGCAGTACACTGGCTAGCTCTATCTTCCCCCATTGCCCCACGATAGATAGATAGATAGATAGATAGATAGATAGATAGATAGATCAATAGATAGATAGATAGATAGATAGATAGATAGATAGATAGATAAAGCCGTCTGGTATTATAAGGTCAATAAGATTGCAAACTCTTTTGGAGATTTTAAACCCTTTGAGCAAAACTATAGGAAGATTAAAGGAGTTGGATACTTGCAAATGAACAAATGAGTAAATAAATGAATGAATGGTAAGATACACAAAACAATGACATGTGAACTAATACTTCAGTTATTAAATAAGCACATCTAGTTACACCAATAAGCCATGGGAAAATGGTCTTATGTTAGATGTTGTGTAAATGATATGTACAGTTATAAGCAGACAATAACTTCAGTTCATCAAGTGGACAATGGTGAAAGATATATTCACCCTCACCTTCAACTCTATGATAGTTTCTGCAGGTAATTAAGGTTTAAGTGAGAAACATATACTTACATATACCTCTTAAGGTTTCCAATATTTACTACATTATTTATTCTTTTAAAAAAATGTTTGAAGCCCATGTCTTTTACCATGCATGTTGCCCTAAGTTTGAATTCCAGAGGATACCACTATACCCTGGACATCGCTTGCGTTCATAAAGCAGTTGGGCTTTTCTAATTCTCTCGCCTTCGAGTAAAGTTGAGGCCACATCTTCAGCAGACATTAGTCAATTGTGAAGAGACAAGAGAAAAACAGAGTAGTATGTTTAACTGCACTCTGCATACGTGGAACACAGCTAACCAATAACTTTATTCCCTGGTATGATTGGTGTTATTACTGCGCAGCTCTTGCTTCTGAGTTTCATTACAGTAAACCCACAGTTTCACACGGACATTTTCCCATGAGAACATTTTAATTAATTTATTAATTGCAAATGAAACTACAGGTGTTTGAGTGGGTTGACTGTAGCGGTGCTGGGGTGTGTGGCACACAAGCAATACAGCACATGCGCTTCAGTGTAGCTGTGCTGTAATTGCTTCCATATCCAACACTCCGGTTCAGCCTGTCCAGGCCAGTTAGCAGTTCCCAGCACCCAATTCCCAGACAAGTCTGTGCTGGAGGCTCATCACATGATGGGATGATTTCATCAGGCCCCACAGCTCTGCAGGAAAACAACACTCTGATAACCAGTGCTAGCTTTTGGCAACTGGACGGCAGTTTGGGGGAAAAGGTTGGCAACAGTCGGTTTAGATTAAGGTGTTCCTTCTGACTGTGATTAAACGTTTAGATTTTTTTTAAAGCATTCTCTTTATGCAAAGGAAGGTTTGCTTTCGCACGCCAGCATTAGCACTTTGCAAATGATTTCCACATTATCAGTTTCCAGATATATTATTTTCTAACCTAGAGATATCACGTAAGGGGCGGGCCTGATAGCTGGGTTTTGAGATTTTGGCAAAATGCCACAAAAGACTGAGAAATATTTGAATATGGCTCTTTCTTGGGACCAATGAGGTATGGTTAAGGAAAAAAAAAAGCTAGGACTTAGGAATAAAATGAACTCAGCCTTAATCCAAGTTCTCTTTTCAGTTGGATGTTCAGCTACTTGCTCACATACTTTGGAGTCTTGCTGTGCCCATAACTAAAATGCCAATGAAAGTTTCCGACCATTCCCAGTACCAGCAGAATGTGAACATGACCTGTTTGATACATACTGACACTCTGTAAAGGTCTATTATCAATTACTATTGTTACTTTTAAAATTTTTATTTTTCATGATACAGTCCCGTAGGTTCTGCCCTCACCATTTATGCTCCCCTCCCCCGCTGTTTTCTCCTCTATTATTACAATAGTATAGTCCTTCAGCAAAGTCTTAAGTCCATCATTCTTCTATTTAAGTGTATCATGACATTGTAGGTATAGACAACAGTAGAGTCCAGCATCCTATTGTCAAGATATCTTTAAGAGTTCCATCTTTTGTTCAGAAGCAGAGATGCGTTATACAATATATATTCACTTCTCATTGTTAATAGTCTCCAGTATACAACTCCTCTGGAACAATATATGTACACGCATGTTTACTTATATGTCTATTGATCTTATATTTTCCTTAAAGGTTGCCTTATATCAGAGAGCGCATGTGATATTTGTCCAGTAGGGATTGGTTTATTTCATTCAGCGTAATTTACTACAGTTGGGTGCATTCGATTGCAAATGGTAGAATTTCATTCTTTTTAATGGCTGAGTACTAGTCCATGCAATAAATGCACTGCAATTTCTTTATCCATTCCTCTTTCAATGGGCACCTGGATTGTTTTCATGCCCTCACTATTGTAGATTCTGCTGTTGCAACATAGGATTACAAGTCACTTCCTCATATGCAGATTTCATTTCCTGTGGATATATTTGTGCAAGTGGGATAGCTGGTAGATCAATTTTCAATTGTCTCGATACTGATTTCCTTAGTGGCTGTACTAGGCTACATTCCCACCAACAGTGGAGTAAGGTATTTTTCTCCCTACATTCATGCCAGCAGGTGTTGCTAGTAGAGTTCTGAATGTAGGCCAATCGCACTGGAATTTTATTACGTGTTCTATTACTAATTTATTATTACTATTATTTTTCTGTAAGCCTTACAATTACTACTGATCTGTTCTCATTCCCAACTCTATGGCTTCCATTAAAAAATGTATTTATTTCCACTTTTCAATTGATTATGGAAAATCAAATAATTAAAGCAAGACTGTCTACTTCTGTACTGCTCTTTCCCTTATAATCTTATTACTATCCTGGAATGATGCATTATTTATCAGTGTGGTTGTTTTACATTGCTTAGATCAAAATGTAAGTTCCTATAGAGTAGAAAACACCCCTTTATTATAACAGGAACTATTAACTGTTGGTATATCTCTAAGATGTTTTTTATGTATCATAATCAACAGCTTAGGCAGTAAAATCACTCAATTTAAAACTATTATATTACCAATTCATGACCCCCAAAGTGTCTCCCAAACAATCTCAAGTAGTGATTGTAATTCTTAAACAGGTAAACAAATAAACAATTAACACAGAGAGTATTTTTAGCATTTATCTTGCACAGGTGGAATGTGATATGGTAATATGATATATATCCATGTGTTTTCCTTTTCAAAAGCTTGTTACTAATTAAAGTAAATATTAGATTCCTGAGGTCTATTGGAACTTCATTGCATTAAAAAAAAAATAAGTGTGTGTGTGTGAGAGAGGGAAAAAGAGCAAGAGAGAGATAAAAGTTAATTAATAGAATCTGGCCTTCCTCCAAAATATACTGTGTGAGTTTGAGGAACTTGAGATTGGGCAATTCAGATTGATTGGTATGTGGAAAACATCTGTCATGATGGATCTTGCTATAAAATACACCTCACTGGGAAGGCACAGCAGCGTCTTCCACATCTTCCTGAGGCCTTTGTAAACGCAGGACCTCCTATATGACACTAGGAAGTTTCTGGGTCCTGGTTGGACAATATTCTATATTGATTATAATGCATTTCACCTTCTGACATTGTCATAGAAAGTTGAATGGCAAGAGAAATCATTAGTTCTTCTTGCTGATTTATGTTTCTACCAGGAGCTAGTCTTTCCACCACTTTTTCTTACATGAAGTTGGGTATGGGGTACCCTATCTGCTCCTCTTTATAATCTATTAGTCCCCATTTACTACAGGGGCTGGAACTAATTGCACATAAAAATTCCCAACTAGTTTCTGAGTTGAAACAGTTATTTTTATGGCTACATTTGGGTTTCCCAAGGGGTGTTCCATGAAATAGTAGTACCATGAGATGCTCCCCGCAAAGAAGTTCATTGTTAAATAAATTTAAGGATAAAATGGTCCATTGAGTCTGTTAATTACATATTATTAGTTTTTAGGATCCACTATTGTAGGATCAGTGTAAATACTACTTATCATGGTAGCACCAGTAAATATTACTGATGAATAGTACTGATACATTTTAAATTAGTGGAAGTTTAGAAAATCCTTTGGAAAACTTATTTTGCTATGCTCAAGCATTTTCCAAAGTTTAATTATTCCAGAAGCACTATCTTTGAATAAAGCTATTAATGTTGTGCAAAGCATACCTTATCTGAAAAAAAAAATTAAGGACCCTATCATCTAGGGTATTAAAAATATTAACTCTAAAAATGTATTGAATATATTTAAGTGTAATTTTTAAATGCAATATTTTTATATATATGTATAAAAATTCATTCAAGAAATGTTTTAGTATCTACTATGCATTATGCTCTTGACTCATACCAATAAAATCTAAGTTCTGTCCTGTCTGTTGTAATGTAGTGCTGTTCCCTACCTGTGAAGTTTTTACCTGTTGATCTGCAGCCCATGTGAGATACAGGGTCTATGGAGTGAGGCACAATAGACAAGGGCAGGAACGTAGGTTCTATAATAAAAGCAAGAGATCAAAGAACCAATATGTGTGCTGAATCTTACAAAAAGGCAACCTTCACACAACCTTCCTTCTCCACTTGCCTCTAAAGATAATGGTGGTCTAACCTTTAATTGTTACAGAGGAAATCTATTCTCTGGCCAATGTCCCCCTCGGATACTGATATTATGGCTTACCAAATAGTTCTGTTAACAGTAATATTAGATAAAAAAAGAAACTGCAAGATGAGGGTGAAAGGATGGAGTTGTTTATGGTATAGATGAAGCAGGGAAATCTATAACACAAATGCTACATGTTTGTAATGTCTGATTCCTCTTTAAACCAAATAGCAGAGAGTACAGGAATACCAGGCAGGGGCTCAACTATATTCATCACTTGCTGACTCTAATTCTTCCTCCCCTCTCAATTCCCCACTGTTTGGGTAAAACTAAGATATTTATTGCATGTGTATTTATGTATTTAGATTTTTATTTATGTATATTCTGCTTTGTTTTGGTTTAGAGCTAGAGACAGTCCTCTGTGAATTTACTTCCTGGAGCTTAGAAGCGAGTGATACTATTACAGATTATGTAGTACCAAGCTAATGCTGTAGCTGTACCAGCTGCCCCTGCTCAGTGAGTCTTCAGTGACTCAAGTCTTATTCATGAACTTGCTCGTTGGTTGATCCAGACGATTTTGTAAACTCTCTGGGAACTAACTCAGGTCTTCTGCTTTGCTTATGTTATCTATGGAATTCTTATTTAATGTGCAGCAACGCTGCCCTTTTGTGACACAGGATAGCAATGGATGGTTTAGATATACACGCTAGGTGACACTACTTCGCAACCGAATGAACCAGCAGGTGAAGGCTGATTCACGGATGTCAGGAAAGTTTTTATTTCTGGGAGAGGGAGGCTGTATTGCATTTCTTCAGCTGTTATAATAAATTTAGTGATACAAAATAATGCAAATTTATTCTTTCACACTTCTAGAAGTCAAAATTTTGAAAACAAGACTCCAACAAGAGTATATATTTTTTTGGCTCCTTTGGGGGAAAATGATTCCTTTTTGCTAGCTTCCATACATCATACATCTTGTGCTACCTCTGATTATATATATATATATATGTGTGTGTGTGTGTGTGTATTTATATATTTATATATATGTAAATGTTATATGCATGTATATATATGCTTTATACATATAATTTATATAATTTTCTGATTCTGATTTCCTCTGTATCCACCTTAAAAAACCTTTTTGAGATCATGGAGCCATATAGATAAGCTAGGGTCATCTTTTCATCCTTGCTACCATTGATTCAATGACATGTGCAGAATCATTTGGCAGGGAAGGTGAACTATTGAAAGGTTCTGAGGATTAGGACACAGACATCTTTGGCGGGACGTTCCATTTCATCCTAAAAGAGGCTGTAAACCAAGTAAGTCACTTGCAGGCCCAGAGGGGTTCCTGAAGACAGTTTTCTGTTTCTTAAGCTGATCATGAGTGGGACATGTCCATTTGGTTGTTTATCCCTAATGTGAGCCTGGGTGTTCTATATTGTTTTCTATACCTTCTGGGACTGATTTTCTAATTTCCTATTTTTCCGTCTGACTAATTCTCTGTTCAGCTGTGGCTGTGAGTGAGGACATATCTCTGAATCAAGCCTGTCTCCTGAAATGCAGTAAGTACTTCATCAGCACTGACAACCTTGCTATCTGGTCTTTCGGATTAGACTTTCACACTAAGAATGAGTTTTTGCTTTGTGTTGGGGGAGACATTCCAGGGGGTCTTTGCAAGAAACCAACAACATCCAACACCATTTTGTATCCTTCACTTTTCCCATATGTTTCCTCACCTTAACAGGCTTTATGAAGAGCCAAGTGCAGGGCTCCAACAAATATTGAGTTTCAAGGCAGATGAATAATTTCTCTTTGCTTGTGACACAATAGAATTTTCCTGGCCAGTCTCTTAAAGGTTTCAGATGCCAATTTTTTTGTTTTTCTTCCATGTAAGGCAAGCAGTTCTCCAGGGATGTTGGGAAACCCCCAAGCTTGTATAATACATAACTTGAAAGTGAAATATCAGTTAAAAATAATAATAACATCAAAATCTGACCAGAAACAAAGGGGGCAGGATATCTGTTAGGTGAGGATATTCCAACAAAAGTATCCCCATCTTAGTAGCTCACTTTTCATGCAACAGAAATAACCTGGAATAAGCCGGGGTTGCATCTAGGAGCTGGGACCGCAGTCCAGGCCTCCTACATGGGTGACAAGAATCCAACTATTTGAATCATTGCCACTCTTTCCCAGAGTTGCATTAGAATAAAGTTGGAGGTGGGATCTGGATGTGGACATACAACTCAAGCACTACAATGTAGCTTGCAAACAGCTTAGCCAAGTCTGATTTCCAGTTTCAAGAGATCACAGCTAGTCTTGGCAGTAAATGGTAGGTTCTAGCTCTGATTGAAGGGATAAATGAGTGACGAAGGTTCAGAGAAGCTAACTTAGGCCAATATTATTTATAGCAAATCACATATCTAAATTTCAATTTCCTAATAGGCACTTTTAAAAAGTTTGAAAAAATCAAGTGCAGCTCAAACTAGTAATACGGTGACTAACAGTGGCATGAAGGAGCTGGCTTGTACTTTTAAGAGTTGGTAGTTACATTTTCAAGAATTCTGAGAGGATCACATTGAGCTTGAAACTGATGGGTACTTCTCTAACGAATATTCATGCAATGGAAATGGGTGTACACCATATATATGTATGTATATGTATATATGAAGGCTGAAGATAACAGGATGACAATGATGATTTGGGAAGGCACTTATTAGGGAAAGACAAGAGCGTGAGAAGAGAATATGAAGAAAGCACCTTGCACATACATTGAACATGCAAGAGCACGCCGTAAAACAGGAGAAAACAATGACTACAACAGGACCATAACCCCTCAGGTAACACGAATGAAAAGAAACTCAGGACAATGTATTTGAGCTGAAGCATTTAGGCACAAAATTATTCATTCTGGAAGAAATATTGCTGATACTGTAACCCCCTTTGTCCCCATCCTAAATACAAGGGACCTGGAACCGGGTTTCCCGTATGTTTAACCCCAGATTTTAGAAGGGTTATCTAATAATCTTACTGTTAATAAAGTCAGATTGAACTATTGTATGTGTTGTTACAGAAATCTGAAATTGCATATTCAATATCAAAATGTAAGGTTAATCCTGAAAGGATAAAAGCAGTATGACTTGCAAACAGTATTGGAAGGAAAATACATTTTTAAAAATGAAAAGATCAGGAACGAAATAAAAAATAATTAAATGTATTTTCTATTTTCATTTCCTATTTTCTAAAAATTAAGAAGGCAAAATTCACAATAGTAACAACTAGAACTTGGATAGGCTAAACTTGCTATTAAATATATAAAAAACATGGAACTTTTAAGTTCCAAACACATTTCAGGGAAAAAAATGACATGTTTTTTATAATTGCAACTTCTAAATAGATGGAAAAGGTATGGTGCACAAATGTTAATGAATATAAAGCTGATAGGTCAGCATATTTATAGAAAAATACAAATATATAGAATATTAGGAAATTATTTTTATCATTAATAATTATGTTATAGTAATTGTAGAAACTATGTAATAACAAGAATTAGCATGCATATACCAATGCAGTAAAAATATATATAAGGCGATAAGTGACAGAATAAAAATGAAAACGGCTGCTTCACTTCTAGCCTTTCTATCCAGCTCCCTGCTAATGGCCTGGGAAAGCAGAGGAGGATGGCTCAAGTCCTTGGGCACCTGCATCCATGTGGGAGACCCAGAAGAGGCTCCTGGCCCCTGGCACCTTGCTTCAGACCAATTCAGCAATGTCTCATAGCAGATATCTGGTGGGTGAGGCAGCAGATGGAAGACATCTTTTTCTCTGTTTCTCCTTCTCCCTTCAGGCTCTGGAGTTCAATATTCTCCAAGTCCATTTGTTGTAGCCATTTGTGGAGTGGACCACAGTATAGAAGGGTTGTACATGTGTGTGTGCACACCTCTGTATCACTTGGCCTTTCAAGCAGATGACAAATAAGCATTAAAATATTACCAGAAAATCTTTAAAATAGTATACAACATGTTTAAAGAAACCAAGACTAGATAAATTTAAGAAACCATAGTTGAGCAAGAAAACTTCTATAACCATAAATATTTGCAATAAAAACTGGTTCAGGATGGTCCTGCTCACCGCAGCATCTAGGTTATATTGATATTCAGAGGAAAGGAAGTGACATATAGAAATAACCCGATCAGATGAGGTTGCCACTTTCTATAATCAAGATTTGACAGCTTTCAACGTTTGATTGGTTGGCTGCTCAGCTGCTGTAATTCGCTGACATTCAGTTGATTGGTTATTGGGTCTTGGGCAAGGTTACAATCTACATGGTCAAGCAAAGATACAATGCGCTGTGTGGGTTGCTTTGCATCAATCTATTACCCAAGTACAGAGACAGGTGTAAGCTACACTTACAATTTAGCTTCAGCAATTCACCAAAGAATGAAGCTCACTGATCAATAAGTGAGTGAGAAAATGCACTCTAATAAAAAAATATGAAACAGCATAATATGTCACTTTGCACATATTAGATTTGCAAAAAAAAAATAGATGAAATAAATGGACTACTAATACCAATAGCTGAAAGTGCCCTAAATGAACAACAGTGTTCACTCACTATAAGAGATTCAGTTACTATGCAGCCGTATAACTCATGAACACACATACATTTCCTTATGTCCTGCTAATGCATTAGTGGGGTTGCAGATTTGTGGGACTTTATTTCAGATTTAAACTTACATACACAGGCTCTTTATCATACACAAATCATGTCCGTAGCGGAAGCAGGGACTGAGACAATCCACTCCGCTCCCCACAAATCCTCTGCCCACATCCGATTCTTAACGTCTACTCTACAACTGGCCCTCGTGGAACAATTTTTTTTTTTACATTGAAATCAAAATGGGCTGGATTGGTTTTGTTGTATTTTAAGTAGCTTTCCTTCCTATGTGAGATTTCTGGCACATGGCCTGAGAAGCCTAGAGTAATGAAATGCCATTTAGTGCGGAGAAGGGAAATAAAAAAATCTTTTTCTTAATTTTTTTTTCCATGCCTGTAAACACTCCATTTCACCTGGCAGAAAGTTGTTCGTGACCAAAGACTCATGGGAGAAGCAGGTTCGGACCCAAAGAAAATAAAAGAAGTTCTTGTCTTTCCTGTTCTGCGGGGTGATTTCATCCGGCACCAACCCATTGACGGAGAGAAGGAAGATTTTTATCCCCATTCGCTTTCCCAGGATGGCCTGGCCCAAGTCAAACAGGTATGATTTACAAGGGTAAATCCCAAGGGACAGCCACAGCCTGCCTTTTTAGCAGACGGAGTGCCCTTGTGTCAGGTTTGCTCTGGGAATCCTTGCCAGAAAAACAGTCCACGGCTTGCTGTGTTCCTCGCCACTTGTGCGTGTGGACGACAGTGCAGCGAGCCACGCGAGGCTGAGTTTATCAGATGTGTTTACAGGCTAGTGCTTCACAAGTGCTTCAAGGTGTAGCAAGGCGGAGGAAACAGGGCTGTCTTGCTGCCTGAATCACTCTCCCAGGCGCAAGACAGAGTAACACAGGTGTGGCTCATCTCCTCAGGGGGTTGATTATCTTCGGATAACCACATCCTCTGTAGTTCCCTAACTGCTTCCCCCGCCCCCCAGGTTCAGATACAAAGGAGTGATTTAGATGATTGGATTGACTGACAAAAAACTGTCAACCGGTCTGTAACCTGACATTCTCAAGGAGAGTATCCACTTTCTGTTCAACTGCCAATACCCCCGTGTCAGCACGTTCAAGTCTTCCTGGATGAAGGCGGTTCCTTCCCAGGGCCCTTTGCACAGGCGCTTCAGGACTTGAAAATGTTCACTGCTCTTGAGAGTATAAAGGACAGAGTTTGCAAGACTACCTGAGAAATGAGCTCCTGTGTCTGAGTTTTATGTTGGATTTGGGGAGGCACACGGGGTGTCACTATGACCCCCAAAGTGACAGAGGACTTCGGCTACTACATAGGACACTTTCTAAGATTCAGGCTGGGGCAGGAAAAGTCTGTGGGTAGAACATAGAGAACAGAGCAGATCTTTGCGGGATATTGGCATATCTGATAGCGGGATACAGCAGTTGTTACTATATCAAACCGGCTTGACTCAAAATTAGAGATTATGACAACACTTACTTCCTGTTGTTGCCTGAGCTCTTTTTAAAAAAAATTTGTGTTCATTATTTTCAGCGACTTTACAAAGGGAAAATTAAGTCAATTCTGGAGAAATGGCTATTCCTTTAGCATTTGTTTTCTCTCTCAAGTAGGAGGATAATGTAAGGAACTTCTCACTGTGGCCATCTTTAAATGAAGAAGATGCAGTGACATATTTTCATGTTCCCTTGATTGCATACAAAAGTATCTTTAACTGTAGGTAAACTGTTTTCTTTAAAGTAAGTGCCATTATTATTATTATTATTATTGCCTATAAACTAATGGCGCCCATCATCACTAGTTCTTGTTTCCATATTTCCATCTGTTTTTTTTTTTTTGAGAACATATGTCTGAAAAATATACTGTATGTGAAGGTCTGTTCTACAAGTTGAGAATACATGGGAAGGCAAAATCTCTATTCAAACCAGTACGAACAGCGTCCTATTCTAGGCGGCTTGTTATTAGGGATAAGATTAGGTAGCTGACCCCACAGGTTTTTTTGTATAGGATTTCTACAGCAGCCATTCTTTGCAGCACTAAAGTATCTTGACTGTGGGTTCCTTTCTTGGACATTTTTACAGGCAAATAAATACTTGCATGGTACATCAGCATACAGAAGACAAGTTTTATAAAAACCCAGCCCAACATTACTGTGGACAACAGCGGCAACTGGAATGATGGAACAAAGCATTACACGGATACTTAAGTTAACAGATTTTTAAATTACATTTGTTCAAATATCATCAGACTTTCATAATGTTTCGTGAACTTTTTTTCTTCTATCTGTTTGGAAATCCACACTCAGATCATTGCATATAATAAGGATTTAGAAAATGCTTGTCGGTGGGTTAACTGTCATTTTCCCTTAATATCTATGGTTTTATTGCCTAATAGAAGAAAAGCAGCAACAGCAACAAATATATGGATTCATTTGCTAAGTCAGCATGAATTTATAGAGAGATTAGAATATCAAGGAAGAAGCTTCTCACCTAGTTGAATGACAGTTCAGCCAGAAAACATACACGGTTATCAAGGAGCCTGACCAGGAAACAGTGAGATACAACACATGAGAAGATGGGCTCTTGCAGGTTGCAACTGAGGGGCCACAAGACAAACTTCTCTCTTTACACGTAGGGATAAAAGACATAACTGTAATAGGGATAATATTTATGTAACACTGACTGTTGTGTCTCTGAATTGGAAGAGTAGGTGTTTGCGATGGTTTATTATAGAAGAACCAGGTATAAATTCATTTTACTGAAAAACAGGGCAGCTAGCTGTGGACTACATATTTTTGTCATGATTATTAATAATTTTACAGATATGTTTTCATTTACACTGAAATAGTTATTAACAGTAAAATGACCTAAAGCAAATACATACAAATTTTCATTTCTTTTTTCCTGCCATATTTCTGAACATCTGAATGAAACATTTTTATGAATGGAAAGCTAATCTACCAAAGCCTAATTGCTTAAAACATTATAAGAAATTAGATGCGTTTGTGGGGGGGGGTACAGATTTAGTAAGTCACATGGGAATATTGTGCAAAATGTTAGGATAGGGACTTGATCTCAAAGTTCAGAGCTTGAGTAATAATCGAAATAACCACGGTGTGTATCTCCTTTAGTTTGTCATGTGTATGGATTCAAATGATTGGCTTGCTCAATTTCTACCCAGAACTAAACACACTGTGTAATCCCAGGATATAGAATTATCATTGCAGATGAATGACTTCTGCTGACAGATGTTCTTAATGACATGCAGAATGCAGCATTCTGTAATTCCTGCTCTCCGTGGATCCATCTGGTTGTGGATGGACTGGAACGCAGCAGGGTTATGCAGTTCTCTGGTGTGCCTCATTAGACATGTAGCCTAGGTAAACAAACAACAGGCTAAGCTTCAGACAGAGATATGCACTGTATTATCTGAGCAGCCCCATTCACATATCTTTTCGTTTGTTTTGTTGTTTTAACATAATAGAGACAAGGTTGTAGACCTTTGTTGAAGGTAAGATGAGCAGTTGAGTGTCAGACTGATACCTTGATCTTGATTAGACTCTAACCGTGACCACCACCATGACGCACAGCTCTAGCAACATGCTACTGGATAGTTTTATTCCTGCCACTAAGTAGCATAAGATGAAATTAAAGGTGAGTAGGGCTTACAAAAAGAACAAAGCAACAATAATAAACCAATAAATATAAACAATTGCATACATTGACATTTTGGCTTATTTTATACTTCCTGGTAATTAAAAAAACTTGCAAAATATACATAGAGTGCAAAAATAAATATAATAATGATGATCCATTTCCCTATCATAGCATTTAGGAAATCCTATGTTTTAATTGTTCTTGGCAGTCAATTTTTATGTGAAAAACTGAGAAGCAAATAAAAAATGTACTTGATGGGCTGGGTGCAATGGCTCAATTGTCTAATCCTCCACCTTCCGGCACTAGGTTCCCACATGGGTGGTCGCTCTACTTCCCATCCAGCTCCCTGCTTGTGGCCTGGAATAGCAGTTGAGGATGGTCCAAAGCCTTCAGACCCTGCACCCGCATAGGAGACCTGAAAGAAGCAACTAGCTCATGAGTTCAGATCACCTCAGATCTGGCCATTGTAGTCACTTGGGGAGTGAATCAAGAGAAGAAAGATCTTTCTCTGTGTCTCTCCTTCTCTCTGTGATATGTCTTTGCAATTAAAAATAAAGCTTTAAAATATTTTTACTTGACTAAAAGATATAACCGGCCATAGCAGGATGTTGCTGCTCAACTTAATTTGCATGATTTTGAAAGCCAGATAATGACCAAAGATCTTATTTCATCAAAACATTTGTTTTGGGGGTCCGAATTGTGGTGCAGCCAGTTAAGGCACTCCCTGAAATGTCAACATCCTATGTTGGCTCTGGTTTGAGTCTTGGCTGCTCCACTTTCAATCCAGCCCCCTGCTGACGGACTGGGATGACAGCGAAGGGTGCTCTGACTGCTTGGCATTAGTCTGGCTTAGTTAGGAATGAACCAACAGATGGACTCTGTATGTGTGTGTGTTCGCTGTTCTGTAATCCTATTTTTCAAATAAGTAAATGAACCTTAGGAATAAAGACATACTGAATTTTCAAATTTTTTATTTCCCAAAGCACAAGAATCAGGCACAGCAAAGATGTCCTTACAATAAAGCTAGAAATTATTTAATTCTTGCAACAAATCAGCAAACAAAAATCTATCACCAATATTCAAATGACATTCAACATATCTGTACCTGACATGTTCTTGGTAGTTAGTCTGTATTTTTCACTTTGGAATTCTTCTATAGCCTACTATCTGTTTCGGTTCTGTTTCAGTGTCTTCTACAATAGAGATCCAACATATGAAGAGGAAGGAAGGAAGCCCAGCATATGAAGAAACACTTCTTCAACCCATTCTCTGCTTGTGTTCTGTGTTAAGGAGAAAGTTTCTGTTGCTGTCACCACATGAGTGTGGTTGCATTTGAATTTGCCCTGGGCTATGAGGAAGGAGACAGCATCGCATAACTGCAAATGAGGAAAAATAGGGAAAATTAAGCAAAGCATCCTGTTTACTTTGAGTTGGAAAGCCACATAGAACAACCTGTTAAGCCACAGCCTTGTTTTTGGACAGATTATACATTTCATTAGCAAAAAGGTGGTTTTTAGAAGAATCTTTGTGAAAAAATAATCACAGGAGGCGAAGAAAAAAAGTGTCATTTTAGGGACCTTTCCTGGAATAGGTAGACCTCTTAATTTATTTTAACTACTTAGGCAGGAGTATTTCAAAGATAATCTCTGGGTACTTTGGCCAGAAGGATAAATTGGGATGTTGAAATAACACTATTGCTGAGCAACTTAATTTGCATGATTTTGAAAATAACATGATAGCCAAAGATCCTACTTCATCAAAACATTTGTTTGAGGATCTGTTTTGAACTGTCATTCCAGTCCATTAGCAAGAGTTGTATCTAAGCTATTCCTTAGGGAGCAGCAGCTGTGCACCGCTTCCACAGCCATTCTTTCAAAAGTGCTCACCCTGAGTAACTCTGCAGAAAATTATGCCTCTCTCTGTAAATAACATGGGTTATTTCAAATTGGGACGAAGTCACTGATGGTTGCGTGTGAAAATTTACAAAATAATTACTGCCAAAATATGAAATCTTTAAATGCAGTAGGGAGGCTCAGATTGAGAAATTAAATGACAATTTTGCTATGCAATCTGGCCACTTCTACAGGGAAATTGGGATAGGCTTAATTTCAAGAGATACTGAAGAATGCGGTGGGAAAAAAAATCCCAGGATAAGAGGAGAGGGACATGGCACTTGGTCCTCAGTTAATTTTACGGTCAAAAACAAGAGACAATTTCACAAATTCGTGACTCCATGAATTCACACATTGTAAAAGGAATTCTCATCAAACTGGTGGTAAATGGATTACAATGAGAGCTTCATGGCGTGTCTGTGAAACATTGAGAGATTGATGCACCATTGCATTTCAGCTTGGACACAGATTGGAGATCGATTGAAGGTGGAGTAAGCATGGTCAGTTTTAGAACAGACATTTCATAGCAACCACAGCAGAGAGCTAGACTAAAAACAATTGCTTTAGAAGATCAGAAGAGAACCTATCATTCAGGTAGCGTGGCTGGAAGCCATGCGAGATACAAGGCATGAAGAAGGCACTCTAGGTGTCACTCTAGGAGTTAGGTGGAGAAATCAGTACGTAAATAAAAGAAAATTGTGACAAGTAATAGAAAGCATAAAACCTCCCCTGGGGGAGGCAGGTTCTAAAAACATTGGACGGAATAATTGAACACAACTAAGTAAGTACCTGTTCACTACTGGTAACCTTTCCCTAACGTTATATCTAATTCTGCAGTTAGAGTCATAGAAAACAGAACAAATATGTTATTCTAAGAATAGAACTCTCTTGGCTCACCTATGAAGAATTTATTGGAAATGGAAGAACTTAATCAGTTGGTCTACTACTAACCTTCTAACTTTATTAACATTACTGATAAACTCTTGAAAGAGTTGTCAAAGTAGGATTACTATTTTGACTGTATGGAGCCAGATTATATGGGATTTCCAGCCTTCAAATTCAAGTGCTGATGGATAACTCTGACCTGGGGTCATTTTGTCCTTTTTACCCAGTTACTCCACATCATCAGCCTGTTCTCTCTTTTCAAGGGATTTCCCCACAGAAACAGGGTGATGCAGCTTAAAGGGGGGTTATTTATAGTTTAAAAGGATTATTGTAAGTGTTTATGAAATTATATTCATTCAAGAAAGCTAATAAAATTTTAAGTGGAAGATCATTGATAGATTTATTTCAAAATGTTTCTATATAGTCTTTATAGGGAAAAAAAAACCTAAAAACATACATTTCTTGTGATGGTGGAAGAACGGCAACCTGAGCCAGAAGGAACTCAGAAATGAGAGCTCAGGTGTGATCACCGCTGGTTGGCCATTTTCTAGACCCTGATGTGACCTCATCCACCATGGGTTGAGTGACAGTTTCTTATGTGAAAAAAACAGATATGCAGTAAACATAAAGTTTCTTGCAAGCTGAAAATTCTTGGAGGCTGAGGATTATTGCTGCTGCTGCTGCTGCTGTAATTATTAAGAAATTATTCATCAACATGGTATTATATGTTGATAATTTTTTATAACATATAATGATGAAGTAACAATATATTAAAATATCATTTGCTTTCATGTGTGTGGTTATGATATAAACATCTAGCACTGAATCTCATGGACTTAGTAAGAAATGACTTGAAAATTCAGGAAACGAATCCCAGAGAAATTATGTGTCTGAACTTTCAGCAACTAGTAAGGAGAAATCATAGCTTTGTGTTTCCAATTGAAAAGAGTGCTGTGTGGGCCCGGCGCGATAGCATAGCAGTTAATGTCATTGCACTGGGATCCCATATGGTTTCTGGTTCTAATCCCGGAGGCATCATTTCGCATCCGCCTCCCTGCTTGTGGCCTGGGAAAGCAGTCAAGGAGAACCAAAAGCTTTGGGACCCTGCACCCACTTGGGAGACCCGGAAGAAGCTCCTGGCTCCTGACTTTGGACTGGCTCAGCTCTGGCCATTACAGCCACTAGGGGACAGAAGATCTTCCTCTCTGTCTCCCTTCCTCTCTGTATTAGCTGCCTTTCCAATAAAAATAAATGAATCTTAAAAGAGAGAAAAGAGTGCTGTGCAAAATCATTACTGTGCACACACAGATTAAAATCTAATCTTAGAAACCTGGTTAAAATGTCATGCGCTTATCCATAACCTTGCTTCAAGATTCAAACTCTGCAGGGGGGCACTCCAGAGTGGAGCAGGTGGTAAGGAGGAAGCTTGGATCCCAACCATGAAGACTCCCAGACCTTCACCGCAAACTATTAATACGAGCAAGAAGGACTATATCCCAACTGCCAAGGAGGCCACAGGGAATTGGATGCCGTCGGAGGCCGAGTACTCTGAGGTCACCCACCCCCAACCGGAGCTTCCGCAGGGGATGGAAGAAGTCCAAACACTACCATGCAGAAACCAACGTCATCGGAAAGGCAACCAGAAGCCCTGAGCGGTCCGCAGAAACAGAAGAACAATAAATGTCCTTCGGGACCAGGGAGGAGAGCTTTCTCTGGTCCGAGCCTGGCTCCAACTCTGGACCCCCACCCTCCCTCGCAATGACCATCGGGATCGCTTCGAAAACCCCACAGCAAACGAACAATCATACAAACTAAAAAGACCTAAAATAAGTAGACAAACAACAGAAAGTAGAGCTTGAAATTTGACAGGAAAGAGCTGGCGTGGATTGGCTCATGCCTCGCTGGGTGGGACACAAAGATTAGTTACTCCTCACCATGGTGTTGAGGATTTTCCTGCACACCCCCCCCCCAAAAAAATGTTCTGCACCTTAAATGTCGACAAATGTCTTGTTAGAGTTACAAGCCAGTCTAGATTATCCTAAAATCTGCCAAGATCAGCAAAATTATACTTCAACACAACAAATGGCTAAATACTAAAATGAAATAGACACGAGACAGCTGAATGGTACCTTATAGCCATTTTAAGGTATATAGCAGCCGGTGCTGTATATAAACTAAAATTGAAATGTCAATGAGCTAATCATAGGTTGTGGTTAGGACTTGCTTTTTTTTTTTTAACATACTGGTTACTCAAAACCATGTCAATTCCATAATATTGCAAACTGCTGTTGATGTTCTATTGGGACTCTTAATTGACTGGGATGATATTCTACCAGCTCTAACTTTGGACCAGAAATGGTCTCCCCAAGAAACTGTTCAACCCATCTGGACAATAAGTAGCTGGACTCTGCTTGGTATATGTTTGCAAGGAAAGAATCTTGATTGAATTTGAACTGTAATACTGCATCAAGGTGGAGGAATCCACCAGGGGTAGGGGAGGGAGAGGGGTAGGGGAATTCCCAGAGCCTATGAAACTGTCACATAATGCAAAATAATTAATAATAATAAAAAAAGATTCAAGCTCTGGGTCCTGTAATCCAGCACACATATATGAGAAGTTCAAGATGATTCCAAGCTCAATAGATAAGTGAAAGAGAAATGTAACATTTGCCATTCAAAAGTGGCTCGGAACCAATATAGTTATCATACTTACATCTATGAACACTTGTGTATTTGAAACCACATATTTCTATATGTTTACTTAATTTTATACTGATGAATCATCCCCTTAGAAATGAAACCACTGAAGATTCCATGAAAGGTTGGATGCTTTTTATTTTTGAAACAGAATCCAAACCCTGCAGCAAGAAAACCATGCTCATTGGAGGTGCAGGTGGTATTTTGGAAAATGAGTGTGGGTAGAAGCCTGCTTTGCCCTCTGCAAGCTTCAACAGGGTCCTACACATGAAGGTCCAGTAAAAAACTGGAAACCCCCCACCTGCGTAACACTCCAAAGTTCTCTTTTGGCATATCAGAGAGGAATGAGTCCATTCTGAAGATAGTTCTCAGAGCGAGAACCTGTATTATCTCTCCTGAATCAGTATTTGCTTCAAAAATAGTTCTAATTATAGATACTATCCAGTTGAACGCAGAAAAAAAGAATTAGACACCTCTACCTTCATATACACCTGAAACAGAAGGGGGCTCTGGAAAGATGATCATCCAGGTGTTCTGGCTGTGTGTCAAAATCGGCAACTGTCACCAAAATTCCCCCAGAATTTTGATTGTCACATGAAGTTACCCCTTCCTTTGTAACGGAGGACATCTGCAGCTGGTTGGTAGGAGCCTGCTAAAGTTACTTTCAAGCCTGTTGGGTGAGAAAAAAGGCTGTTCCAGTGAGGGAAGCACCCTGGCACAGAGCTGTCCTTCCTCCACCTCCAGAGAACGCTAGGACTGAGACAGGCTGGACACCTCCTCCTCAGCATTCAGGCTGACTTCAGATGGTTTTGCAAAGGGTGTCTTATAAGAGTGATTTCATTGTATTGTATGGATGTACTTTTGAGGGAAAAACATAGGTTTATAAATTCTCATTATCTAAAGAATATAAAACTAATTTAATTTCTAAGACTAGGACAAGCCATGAAAACTATTAGATATTTTATAATAATTTAAAACATCATGTTGGATATAATTTTATGCATATGAAGGTACATTCATATTATATTTATATACATATGCATATATGTATGACATACCTTATGCCCCTGCTCTATCTGCTCTTCTACACTTCTCAGTCTTCTCACTTGTTTCTTGTACAACCATAGACTTTTTAAACCAGTAGAAACTATTATATGTTTCTGCTTTTGGAAGTTTTGTGTAGCTGTGGAGAGATGTGCGGAGAAGCATCCATTCACTCATTCATTCCTCAAGTGCCAATAGCTGGGCCGGGCCCAGAGCTAATTCCAGAAGCTGGAAACAATTTAGGTTCCCCACGTGAGCGACAGGAACTGAATTTCTTGAATATCACCATTGCTCTCAGGGTCTACATTGGCGGGAAACTACGAACAAAAGCCAGAGACGGCAATGCAACCCAGGTAACTCACCGTGTGGGGTGGGTACCTTAATCACCAGGCTAACCATCCACCCGTTGATATGCTTTTATAATCTTGCATTTTTATACAAATGACCTGCACTAACCCGTTCTGGTGTTCACCCAACGCTATACCCCAGAAGTTGAGACAAAGGGATGGTTCATGTCTCCTCTTATTCCCCACGCTATGTAAAGCACGGCCTAGACTTTGTAAAATTATGGATCCTTGAGTAGTGTCTGATTATTTAAAATTAAAATATGTGAGCCCAGTACAGTGGCCTGATGGCTAATTCCTCACCTTGTACATGCCAGCATCCCATTTGGGGGAGACAGTTCATGTCCCAAGTGCTCCACTTCTCACCTAGCTTCCTGCTTGTGACCTGGGAGAACAGTGGAGGACTGCCCGAACCCCTGAAAGCCTGCATCCACTTGGGAGACACGGAGGAGGTCCTGACTCCTGGCTTTGGATCAGCTTGTCTCCAGCAGTTGTGGCCACTTGGGGAATGAATGAGTGGACAGAGAACTTTCTGTCTTTTGTGTTTTCTGTGGATCTACCTTTCCAATTAATTAATTGGTTAATAAACATTAAAAACCAAAAGGATAAAATATGTGTATTTTCAGGTATACAGATAAAATGGATCATTATAAGTGGCTTTTCTTGCAGAAGCACATAAATTTGTAATTTCACACAATTATTGATTTGCTTATTGAACATTATTATACATGCTTGAGACACAAGTACTAATTGTATCTGAAACATTCTGTGTGAATGGATTTTGACAAAACTTTTCCTTTTTTATGTTTCGTAGTCATGTATATTATATGTATATATATATATATATATATAATATATATAAATAAAATATTTACTTTTTATTGGAAAGAGATTTACAGACAAAAGGAGAGACAGAAAGAGTTTGCATTTATCCACTGGTTCACTCTCCAAATGGCTACAAAAACCAGAGCTGAGCCAATCTAAGCCAGGAACCAGGAACTTCTTTTGAGTCTCCCAAATGGGTGCAGGGTCCCAAGGTTTTAGGCCAACCTCTACTGCCTTTTCAGGCCACAAATGGAGCTGGATGGAAAATGGAGCATTTGGGACATAAACTGGCACCCACATGGGATCCTGGCACATGCAAGGTGAGGATTTTGTCACTGAGCTGTGGCACTGGGCCTCTAACAAAACTCTTAGTGTCAGTGCAGGCAAAAAAGTTGACTCTGATTCATTTTTTCTTTAAATTTAAACTTATAATGTTGCTTACATAGTTGTTCAGCATGCATGCCCCTGAGGACCACTGATTAGAGTGGGGAGGGTTGAGGCATGGGGAAAGATGGGTGGGGCAAATGTTTGTTTCCTTTCCTTTTCTGCTATATCCAGCCATTGAGGGTGGAAGTGGGGTGGAGTTCATAAAGAAGGAGGTGGGGGATGCTTCCAGTTGCCAAACTACATGAGCACCCGGGGATGGGGGATATTCACTTAATGCTGACTTAGAAACTCCAATTTGGAGAAGAATGTTCTGAGGGTATTGTTTGAATGGTTTTGGTTTTGTTGCTCCAAGTCTGAGAAAATCCTTCCAAAGACCATTGGCTAATGAATCCCACCCTAGTGCATCCACTCATCCAGACACTTGCTGCCCAATTTAGCCAGGAGAGTTGCTCTCCATCTTCTGACATGACACTCAACATCTTCCGCAGGCTTAAATGAGCTGGCCATCATGTCCCCCATACTCATCAGTGCATAATATATACTACATAAGCATCGGCCATCAAGAAGGTCCAGTCCCAGTACATGCATTCCAATGTTGGACCACAAATCCTAGGAATTTCCCAGTGGCCAGAGTTTTGAGTCCAACAATCCATTTGGGGGGATCCCCCAAGAAACCTCACCTGATTCACATGTGTCAGGCAGTGCAGGGTCCACTTCAGTCTGATGGTTGCATTTGCCTGGTCAGTTCCATCTCCAGACCCATGTCTTATGCAGGCCAATGGGTGCTATGGTGTTGGGCTGGTGTTGGGCTAACATTAGGGAGGAAGTGAAGCTGCTGTCTGAATGGCTTCATTTCTACAGACTAGAGATTTCATCCCGGTTTCCACAATTCACACCATTGGAGTGTGGAGAGGGTTTAAGTAAGAAACAGAATGAGAATGGAGACATTCGTTTTTGTCCCAACTGCCAAGAAATGACAATTCAAATGGGTGCCCTGCCAGTGGCACCCTGGTCTGTGTGTGTGTCGAGAATATCTCCCCAAATTTTGAAATGAGATGTATTCCTATTTTATCAGATTCTCAATTAACTTTACAAATATATAATAAACACATAAAATAATAAAAGGATATGGCTGTACAAATTGCCCTGATACTCCCATTCATTCATTAGGTGATCATTTACACTGACATCAATGCAAAGAATCAGCAAATTTAATTTTAGGTCTGAATCTGCTTTCTTTGGTGTCTTTGTTGTTTACATTTTTAAATCTAATTATTTCCACCTATTTTGGAAAAAGTTAAAATTCAAATGAGAGTAATCGAATCACAAGATCACAAATTATTGATGCCTTGCTAAAGTGGCCTTACAGTACAAGCAATGTCGAGGACTTAAGCGATTGTTAGAGTAACAGACTAGCCTTAGAGTTGTTTATATTTTTGCCAAAAAGAAAAAGGAAAGTGATTTCATGGAGATATCGAAACATGTGGTTATCCTGGTACACTCATTAAGTAATAGCAAATTGAGGAGTAATTGCCTCTATGTTAGAAATTCTTAATTTTGGGCATTGCAGAAGCGTCACAGATCCATCACGAGTCAGTCGGTTTGCATTATCAGTCACTCATGCTTCAAGTACCAACAAGTGGTAGGGAGTGTAAGAGAACTTGCTTTGGTAAGGGATTCAGACTTTGAGATAAAGACTTCAGAAAGAATCGAATTACTACATTTCCTTCGTCTCATTTGCATTCAAGTATAGCAGTGACTAATAGGGAAGCCAGGTAAATTTTCCAGGCAGACATGTGGGGCTACGTTGGATGGAAACTTTTAAAATTCCATACAGTTTGTTCAGGCAGAACCAATGATTTTAAAATGAACAGTGACAGATCAATTTTTAATGGTAACTCTATTATTTTTCTCCATTATGAATACTACTTCTTACCAGACCATGGAAATTATGTTGACATTTGAAAAGCATGTGATTAATTGTAGCAGAACAAACATTCTGAGTGAAGCCTTCATTGAGGAAGGTGATACCGAGTAGGGGCCCAGATTATAATATTGTTGGCACACTCGGATGTCTGCTGGTCTACCCTGCCCCTTGGTGTATGAAATGTTAAAGATTCTAGGTGGACCACTGATGAACTGATACACATGTGAGGCCCAGCTGGTTGTAGAGATGCTGTTCTGAAAACAGCCATGCATTCATCTAGAATCTGAGTACATTTCAGAAGCGAAAACAAGCAGCAGGAACAACTCTGAGGTACATAGGCCAAAATGGTCAGCGATGTTTATAGCGTAGCATCTGCAGTGTTCTCTCGTCTTTCCTGAAAGGTCTTTGCTCAGGCACTACAAAGCAATCATTGTGTGCCAAAATTCATGCGAAAAAATTTTAAATTTGGGGGACCAACTTTGTGGTGTAGTGCGTTAAGCTGCCCCCTGCGATGCCAGCATCCTCTATGGATTCTGGTTTGTATCCCAGCTGCTCCACTTTGGATCCAGCTCCCTGTGAATGTCCTACAAAAAGCTATGAAAGATGACTCCAATATGTGGGGCCCTGCCACTCATGTGGGAGACCTGGAAGAAGTTCTTGGCTCCTGGTTACAGTATGGTCCAGCCCAGATCATTGTGAGTGAGAAACAGAAAGACAGAGAGTAGCAGATATAGTTCTGGTTCACTCTCAGGAAGCAGCTGCGGTGGTAGGAACTCTGTTGCTTGAGCCATCACCTTATGCCTTCTAGGGGCATATTAGCAAAATCAGAATCAGGAACAGACCCAAGCCTCATATCCGGACACCGTGATGTGGAAATGTAGGCATCCCATCAGACTGTAGTTACCAGGCCAAATGTCTGCATAAAAAAGTTTAGATTTAATGTGACGTAATCATCCCCTGTGCTTCTTCCTGAAGATCTGCATTGTTGCTGTAAGTAGTGAGACACTTGCATAAGGCTGCAACAACTGTCCATATCGTACTGATAGCCCTGGTTGTAGATGTCTTGTCCAGCTACATTGTTTTCTTCGATATTCTGTCTTTTAAGTGCATGGTTGAAAGCTGTATTAGCCACAAAGAGGACACATTGAATCAATCCATACAAGAATCAGAAAGGAAATTGCATGCATTGTCACTTAAATATTCATGAAAAATGAAGTCAAATGTATTAATTTATTATGCAAATTTATAAAAATATATGTAAGCTGTAATATTTAGCCCCTACATACTATGAACAAAAACTTCTCATACCCCCCCAAGAAATTTTGGACCAAAACATTAATCAGATTTTCCATGAACTATTTGAAGTACTCCCACACTTAGTGTCATACAAAAATCACCTGGGTTAAATGGCCTGGAATACACTATGTTTATAAACTCACTTTTTATCCTCTTATGTAAAAAGTCAAGGATTTAGAAAACTACCTTGTGGAAAAGGAAACCTGTGAGGAAAATCAAATTAGAACCAGAATGAGAACTGAACCACCGAATGATTTGACTCTGTCAGGACGACTGAAAAGTCTCCAATGTTGCCTTTTCATCAAAATCTACCAAACTTAGAACAATGTCTGCCCCCAGTCTGGGCTGTCTGGAAGCCCTGAGTATGGAAAAAGTGTGCATGACTGGAGTAGTGTTGAATGTGGAAGGGAAGCCAAGGTTAACCAGCCAGCTTTTGCTGAAGGAAAATACAGTTTTGAGGATAATGTACACAACATTGTTTCATGTTCTTAGCGGAGACAGGAAGTATTAGAATTTTAGTTTCTGGGCCCCAGTGTAGGTCTGCAAGCTTTTAAGGGTAAAGCTTTCTCACAAGACAATGAATTGCATGGTACTGAATAAACCTAAGCCATGTGGCATTGCGAGACCTGGAAGAAGCTCTTGGTTTCTGACGGTTCACCTTCAACCTTTGCAGCAATTTGGGGAGTGAATCAGAGGATGGGACATCTCTGTCTCTTTCTTTCTCTATAATCCTGCCTTTCAAATACATAAAATAAATCTTTTTAAAAAAAAAATAGTGTAGTGTGGTACAGGTTTTGATCTCTGCAATGACATCCATATGTGCTCATTGTAGGAAAACATGTAGAAAATTCATTTTCACTATCAAAAATTCAGCTCTACTCTCCTGTTCTTTAAATCCTGAAGAAATCAAGAAAATAAAAAAAAAGAAACATAGCTTAAGGTGAACTGCTTTTGCTAAGAGGGAAATATTTGGGCTAATACAAGCCTAGGTCTAACAAGATTTCAAGAAAAGAAGAAAGAAAAAAATCTCTTTAAGCTTCTTGTTGCCATTGTTGCTGTAGAGCTCTACTTGAGTGTCAACCGTTTCACCATTCTGCAAGTGGGATTCATATACTACTATTGATCTTTTTGCAGTGAACGAGATTTGGAAGGGTGGCAACTCTGGAAGCTCAGTGACTGGATAGACAGCACGGAGTAGAATTGAGGGATCCATGCCACTATTATTACGGTTGTGTACATTGCTAATACAAATACATGTGTATTTACGAGGAGGTGTATGTTATTCAAGGTTTTAATTTTTGCATCCGCCTGCATAGTCACCTAATGGGTTTTGGTGACAGGCGGTGGACTCAAGATGACTTTATATCTGCATTTTGTGCCCTGCGATCATTGCTGTGTCCCGAAAGGCAGGCTATTCTTTCATTGTGTTTCTGAATGAATGGCTTTTGAATATGAAGCTCACTTATCTCTTGGTTTCAGACAAGTCTGGGCCATTATTTATTTTAGTATCATTTATGGAGGATTTCTTCTGTCCTTCAGGGTTCTATAACATGTTTGAGAAAGAGGCTTACATCTTGTTTCTATCCTCCCTCTCATTCTTTCTTTCATCTTACTTTCCTCCCTTTCATGTTATTTGTAGGAAAATAAATTAGAAAAATTTGAGGTTCAGTTTTGTTTAACTTAGGGGTCACTGGTTCTGATAAGTGCTTTTCTGTAAGTCTCTCGACTTGGGTGTCCCTGAAACATAACAATAGTTTGAATTTTAGCTTCAAATCCATAAGAGTCTTAGTATGATAGGATTTCTATCTTCTCTCCAACTTTCTCTGTGTTGTGCAAGGGTTTCAGTTCTACTCTTCCGCACTGCATTGTCTCTGGTCAACCCCACTGCCGAGTTACAAGATCTGAAGAGCGTGTCTCCAGACTTCCAAAGCATGACACACTTGTGACAATAGTCTTCAAGCCACATTTTCCTATCTGTTTGAAAATTCAACCGGAAGCAGATCTCATAAACACCCCCCAAATTTAGTCTTACTTATTCAGAATTTATGGGTGACCATAATATCAGATGCTCTAGACATGGTGTTCTGATTTTTACAGCTTTAACTTTGACAATAAGGAAAAACCCTCTCAGTTTTAAAATCTCTGAACCCATTGTAAGGAGGAATACAAGAGTATTTGGAAATATTCATGGGAAGATGGAATTATAAGATAATGTGCATATCCCATCAACTTCCTGCAACCCCTTTATCTGCATTCCCCGGGATCATTTGACAACATATCTGAAACAGAATCCAGTGAGCAAACCAGCTGTGTTTCAGTCACCATGGGTGGGTTGAGCTCCTGCCTGCCCAACCCGACAGAGTCTGAACTTCCCGTGGCTTGAGCTTTGAGCATGTGGTGGATTTTCTCTTGCTATAAGGTCAGGCCTCTATGTTCCTCTCTTTTCCTCAACACTTTTCACACATCCTCTCCCCAGAGAAATGTGAGACGCGGTCTGGAAAAACACCAGCGTTACCTATGTCAGAGACTGCTTACACAGGATGCCAACAGATGGCAATATTTTATCATTCTTACACAATCCAGAGACCCTTCCTCTGTGGCCTCAGGAAACATGAGGAGTCAGCTCTTTGGTGTTGCCGAAGCTTTACCCCCCATTAACTGTGCTGTTGTTTGTGATGGTTAAGCTGCGTGTCTCGCCGTGTGTCACATTCTTGACTTGCACAAGGGTCCATTAGTAAGTAGCATCTGAGTACCGTGAGTCATCGAAGGCTTCATTCTTGGAAAAATAAACATTGCACATTCGTCCGAGATTAGAGCCACTGGCTGGTCGTGAACGGGAGGGTGTTTCATGTAAAGCTGTTCCTGTGGTTCTTCAAGGCCTTCCACCTCTATCCATACCAGAAATGCACACTATGGTGACAACACACTTCCGGTTCACAAATGCACACTGTTGTGGAGCTGGTAGGACTTGATCCACAATGATACAGCAATGCTTTGAAGCCATCAGCACACATAATGATGTTGGCTTCTTGGCTTTAAATACAAGAGATTGGATTTTCAGGTCAATTTTCCTGGGACTTGCTTCTTCTTTTACTCCCTGTGTTTGTAAATCACTTATTGATTCTTTATTTTTTTCTTTCACCCCTTCTGACTTCTCCTCGTCTCCCTTTAACTTGTCTTTCCCATATTTTTAGACTTGTCACACCAAACCCTCTCAGTCTCATTTTTTTTTCTTCTCCCCAGCTTGCATCTCCAAACTCTGATCCACAGGACTCCAGCCCAGAAGTGGTGTCCTGGTTCTTTGCAGCTGGTGCCAAAAGCGTATAACGGTTATGCCAACATCACCTACTCCAGGAATCAAGTTTAAACAGAGAATTCCCTCCAGTCACCATCTAAGCTGGCCATTGCCAACACTATACTTGTAAATCATCTAATAGTTTAAAACTGGCCTGAGACAAAAGAAAGCGAGGCAGATAAATGACCCTGGGTGGGTGCAGGGAACGAGCCAGGATTTCTCTGTGTACATTCAGCTTCTGAGGTTGTATTCCAATCCTGGATCTCCCTCAGCCATCTGGCTCCTTTTTTGTGTGTGTGTTTCTCTTTTGTAACTCTCTCTCTCTCTCTTTTTTTTTTTTCCCTCATTCTCACTCTCTCCAGAAGCAAAATTCTGGCATTTCTTCAGGAGGGAGGAACTGGAGGGCTTCAGGCACTGCTGGGAGGCATGAAGGCGAAACTGCAGGAGCATCTTCACAGACCATCTACCCCACTCAACATCAGGTCATGACCACAGAGCCAAACGACACAGGGTCAGAGGGGAGAAAGCAGATGGGGACCATAGGGCTGCAGATCGCATGCCTTTCAACACCCAACAAAGGCAGCAGTTCACTGTGAACGTCCATTTCTGAGGGTAGGATAAACACTCTGCTTACGGCTTCAGCCTTCCAGACGTGTTTTGCATGTGAGCGTTTGTCATCAAACAAGATTTTTTTTTTTAAATCATCTTTGTTGTTTTTGTAATAATCCATGCTGATATAAACCGTGCTCCATAAAATGCCATAATACACACAACTGGGCAACGCCACGAGGCCGACTCAAGCAAAGGCTCCTCGGGCAATAAAACAGAGCCCGCCAGAAACCAGGCTGCCATTTATTTCCCCGTAATGTGCTTTCTCTTTTTCTCTCTCTAGGCAGATTTTCCTCGTGTTGAAAGGGAACCTCTGGTCAAAAGTCAGCAAGCAAAGTTGTAGAAAGCTTTGATAGTCAGTGAAGTGAATCATGGCTACACATGGCGGTGGCATGCACCAATGGAGCCTCTTGCTGGGCGGACCTCCCTCTAAGAGCTACTAACGCTCATCAGTCATAGGGCCCCCAACGACTTCTTATAGCCAATGGTTTCACCAGCTCCATGGTGCCGGGTCCCAAGTTGCCCTTTTCCACAGGTATTGCTAAAGCAAATAGCAGACGGTATTTACTGGGTGTGATGCTTTCAATCACATTAATCTAGCCAGTAAAAAAATTTATGAGCAATAAAAATTCCACCATGACATGGCTGATTGGAGGGAAGTCTGTGTGATAGAAATCCAAGCCACGCCTCTGCCTCTGGCTAGACTGCCACAGGCCCCTGGAAGGAAGTAGGAGTCGGGGAAGAGAAAGACAGAAAAATCTCTGGGGTTGTTAAAAGTAACTCAAGGGTAGATGGATAAAACTCTTAAATCATTTAATAAAGCCAAACTCGGGAGAGCGATTGACTGAACACCTACTTGGAAAAGCGATCTGGGAACATACAGATGGAGTCTTGCATCCACTAGAAAATTGCTCTGGGTTCCTTATAGTCCTATGATTCCATGGCTATTTGCTAATAATACAGTAAATATTTTTAAAGCTAGCCAACTTACAAAGGAGCTAGAACGATGGTTGGGCAGGGCCTTGCTCCCTCTGATTTGGTGTTGGCAAAGAAAGCACCTTCACATGGGCGTCTGGCCCCTGGTTGGCTTGTACATGGTTTATGAAGATCCAGAAGTATAGCAACTAAGTTCTGTTAACACCTGTGAGTCATTCTTTCTTTTTCTGATCCATGGCGTCAGTGCTCAGACTGCATGGTTCTCAAACATGCTGTCTCCAAATCCTCCCATTCCATGGCTTTTCCCTCGAGTGGGCAGCTGATCCAATTATTTGTTAATGATCCCAGACCACACATGGCAATGAGGATGTTATTTTAATGAATTCATATTGGAAGTTTTGCCACTGGGACCGAGTACCTGATTAGCTAATTGTGGTTAATACTTCAAGTAGCTTATCCAATATCCATTATCCCATTCTTTCTTAGTAATAGAACTCCCAAATTTAATCCATGTGGCAATATGCCCAGCCAAAAGATTTTATTTCCAAGCTCTCTTACTGCTAAGGGTGGCCAGTAAGATGTTAAGTTGAAATTGGTGTGTACAAATTTTGAGAAATCCCCTAAGAGGGGAAGAACAGCTGATGTCTGTCCTCGTTGCATTCTTCGGTCTTTTCCTGCTTCCTACCTAAGAGGAAGACCCAAAGGCTGGGACTCTGGTGTCTCGAAGTGTGTGATGAGTGTGAGTTCAGGAAATCTGCCCAGCTCACATCCTGGCAAGTTAATCTGATGCTTCTTCTGTTGGCATTCCAGCTGTTTTCTTTCTCCTCTAGCTCCCTGCTCACACACTTAGAAAAGGAACAGGTAATGGCTCAAGTGCTTGAGTCTCTGCCGTCCGTGGGTAAGTTCTGATGGAGTGCTGGGTTCATGGCTTTAGCCAGCCTGGGAGTAGCCTGAGCCTAGGCATTTGGTCGATTTTGGGAGTGAACCAGCAGATGAGCTTGTATTTCTCGCCATCTTTGTCTTACTTTTTCTCTGCTGCATGCTCAAGGATAGAGAAGAAGATGCGTGGAAGCAGAGGAACCCGTATTTCTGACGACCTTTTGACCACATACCTCTAGGCTATTTTATTTTAACAGAAAAAGAAACTTCAGCTATATAAGCCACTAAGCGTTCGAATATTAGCACTAGAATCCTATCCAAAATCAATGCTGTGCAGATGTAAAATGGCCCCAAAAGTCATTTTTAAGCATCTAAAATGTCCCCAGAAAATGTGCCTTCAGTCTCCCAAAGAGAATGACAAAAAAAAAAAAATCACTTGAAAGAATTTTCTAGTGATCAGCAATTTATTCCAAAGACCAGCCCTTGCCACACCGTGTCTCACATACAAAACATCTTAAAGTGTTTGCTGAGTTATGATTGACAGCGTGTAGAACTGATTTGGTCACGAGTTTTATCACAGAAAAGATCTGGCCTTTGAATCTGGGATATCTCTCACTAGCTACTAAGCTAACTTTAAAAGTTACTAAAATTTAGCTCTCAATGTTTCTGACTCTAAAATGAATACAACAATGTCAATTTGGCAAAAACAACCATTTACTTCAAGTAGATGTCCTAAAGCAAATGCTTAAGAAGTTGCATTTTGGGGACCAGCACAATGGTGGGGTAGCCTAAGTCCTCACCACCAGGGCTGCCAGCCTGTATGGAAGCTAGCTGGAGCCCGGGTAACTTCGATTCTAATCCTGCTCCCTGCTTATAGCCTGGGAAACAGTGTGCCATAGGCCAAGTGCTTGAGCCCTGCACCTGCTCAGAAGCTCCTGACTCCCAGCTTAAGACTAGTCCACCTCTGGCTGCTGTGGCTACTTGGGATGTGAAGTAGTGGATGGACTATCTCTCTCTCTATCTCTCCTTCTCTCTGTGTAACTCTGCCTTTCAGATGAAAATAAATAAATAAATAAATAATATTTAAGCACAAGCCGCTCCTGCCCCGAGAAAAAGAAATTACATTTTCTTCTGTTTCTTCACTTCTTAGCCAGAAATTCTTGTTTATCTGAAAGACCGAGTAAAAGAGAGAGGGGTGGGAGGGCAAAAGATAGTAGCAGAAAAGAGAGAGATGTTCCTCCCCGCTTGCTCAGTTTACTGCCCCGAATGGCTGAGGTGGCTGTGGTCAGGGCAGGCTGAAGTTTCCACTTGGTGACAGGGCCCCAAGTCTGGCCTGCCTTAAGATCAAGGCATATTAGCATTTTGCTGATTTTCTTTTGCTGTCACACCACACCGAAGCTGTCACATGTCCGTGGAAATGTCTCTGAAGTGACATTGCATTGCCCAACTAAGTGGTGCCTTGTTATCGCTCAGATGTGGAGAGTAGAGTCCAGTGAGGGAGGGTGAGAACAAGTCTAGACAGACTCGCTGGCTCATGGGTCCATGGAGACACCAATTAACTAACCAGTTAACCAACACCAATTAATTAACTGAAGCTAGATCTCTCGTGGGGTTATTGTGAAGATGTAAGGCAACACTGCATGATGCCTGATGTGGTTACTTTATCATCTTTGGATTTATTGCCCTTGGTCTTGAAGCAGACATGCCTCATTGTTAATATGAACTTGAGAACTTTCATCTCTGTCCCTTTTCCCCCACAACAACAGGAATATGTTTCTACAACTTAAACCAAGGAAAACTATCCTGTATGTGTATTTTCTCTGGAATCTTTAAAAGTATTTCTTTTAGAAAAATATGGAAAAGTTAGGCAGTCATTTCAGGGTCTAGAAAAATTTATGAAGAGCTCTTTAAATCAGAATTCATATCATGTGATTTTTATTACACCTAAATTAGATTTTATGGAGAGATCTTTTTAATAAACAGATTTTGATTTGGATCTTAACCCCACCACTAACCACTGTGTGGCTTCTTTGACCCAGTTCATCACCCCTGAGTTTCAGCTAGCATGTCTGCTTCTTGTATGTTCAGGATAATCAGACGAACTATATAAGCAGCGTATCTGGTGCAGTTTGGAACTATATATGTAGTTGCCATTTTTCCCCCCTTGCCCACGAAAAAGATTCTAGTGACTGTCAGCAAAATTGCAGGTCCTTTCTTGGGGAGAAATCAGGAGAAAAAGTGAAACTGTGAAGGTGGAAGAGGAAAGACAGAAGGTACGCAGCCAAGTGGCTCTGCAAACACAGACATAAAATGGCTCTGCTGTGTTTACCCTCCCTTGCCAGTCCTAATGCCAGTTTCAGCTTGGCACCTTGCTACTGTCTAGAGGTAGTATTTGAAAAACCACACCCAAGCCTGAGATCCCATCACAAACCACCACCTCTTACAATAATAGTCTCCTTGGTCTTTGTGTTTCTTAAACCTCTGACACAGGAATTAATCTGGAACAACACCCCAAATTAACCGAAATAGTCTATAATAGAGGTTTGCAACCCTATGATTTGGGACATCTGAAATCAAGATACTCTACCACTGTAACATTCAAGGTATTTTTCTAATATGTATGTGATGTGTTTTAGAATAAGAAATAATATAAAATAGTCCACACATGCGGGAAATTTTATTTTCCTTTGCAGCATCTAACATAAACCCCTCCCCCCATCTTTCTAGAAGTCTATTGCTCCCCAGGAACAGTAGGAGGTGTGTCAATTTCCCAATGAATGTTCACAACTTTCACAACCTGAAGTCACAGGGAAGGAGTGGTGCAGGTTTCTCATGCTCTCAACTACCGCTCGGATTTCTATCTAGAAATCCTGAAGACAGTTCTGAGCTTGAAATAAAGTCTCCAGTTTGGAGCTTGACATCATCCAATGAGTGTGGTCTAGAATAAAGTGGATTGTTAAGTATCCAAGCACATTATCTAAATCCATTTCAGGACAGGATCTGCAGACTCAAGTGCTGAACAGTACTTACACCAGTTGCCTTAATGTCATTGTCCAAGAATGTGAAATAAATGCTAGATATTGAGAGATGACAAGGGTGATCTATTATTTTCTTAGGAACTTAGGGGAACACTAGGCTGAATTATTTTTTCCTGCAGCATAACTTCATCCAATACTTTGTTCTGCTTCAGTTTCGCGTAGTCAACGACACCACACAGAAGATGAAGTCCATGTGGCAATGTCTTGGAAATTGCCATTCTGCAAACTCGTTTCTGTGACATTCGCAAGACAGCGGGTAAGATTCTCTCGCAAGAGAAAGAAACCCACAATATGGACGGCTATGTTATTGGAAACAGATGGCGTAATCATCTTGGCTAGGAATCTTTGCTAAACCATCGAAGGAGAAAATAACCTACCTGTGCTTCGGTTCTCCAGAAATTGTTTGCGGCTGACTGCCTGTGTACCCCTCCAAGTCTGACACAAAGCTAAACATTGACTCTGTTGCCTGCTCTTGCATGATTTTATGGCACAACTGTAACATGATTTTTATCTGCAATTGTGTCTTGGTGTGTGCGCAGACCATCCGTGTGACCGTCAGTGCATCTCCAAACTGCCATGGCCTAGATAGGGAGCTGGCAGGAGAGGCCGTCCACAGGAGTGGTGGTAACATCTGAGGGAACGCCTCGGCTTGCAAGAAGCACCAAGCTGGCCAGTACTTTCAGAAACAAAGATGCAAGTGACAGTTTGGAGCTTGACATCATCAAGATGCAGGAGAGAAAGCGACAGCGAGAGAGAGATGGAAGTCACATGATGATAAAAATTGTACTTGGATTCCTGAAAATGTGATTTTACTTTTTCAGAAATACAATTTTCTGAAAATCTGGATTGAAATGAACTCATTGCTTCCAAATTTCCCATAGGGTAAGAACTCTTGAATTCTCTGAAAAGGAAGGAAGGAAAGCAAGCAAGTTACTTTTGTCACAGTAGGCGATTATAATGATACAAAGTGCTACGGAGTTGAGCAGAAGTTACTTGGCATAAAAAGTATACACAACAGGAAAAACCCTGATACTTTCCTTACCATTGGATATTAATCTCTACAACTGCTCATTTCTGAGCAGGCCACATAGCACCGTGAGCCAGGGATGCATAAGTTTGAGAAAGCTCCACTGTTTCTCAAAAGACTGTGTTGGGACAGCACCAATAATCCCTCTACCTTTTCATGAGTGTCAAAGTAAAGATCTCAGTGTAGAGAAACAGGGCAAAGGAAACAAAAAATGAGCCAGGGTAAAGGACCTGGTATTCCCCACGCTGTCCGCCATTGCCATGAACAACATTGAATATCCTGCTTGAGTGTCAGCTTTGTATTCAGTTTGTTGTTATAACCAGGTATCTTGTTTGTTTAATGATACCACGATATGTTCCAGGTTTTATTGTGGTCTATTCAAAAGCCGAATGCTATGGGAAGTGTGGATAATAAGAATACAATGACGGGTTAGTGTCTAGATTAGTACAGGGGTTTTAGATGTGTGTGTTTGTTAAACTATCAAGGTAAGCAGCAGTTTTGAAGACTGGCTTCATGATACAACAGGGAAAGCCACCACTTTTGATTCTTGTGTGACCGCCAGTTTGAGTTCCAGCTTCTCCACTTCCTGTCCAGCCCCCTGCAAACATCCCTTGAAAAGCAACAGAAAATGATCCAAGAGTTCGTGTCTTTGCTACCTTCATGAGTGACCAGAAAGGAGTTCCTGGCTTCCTGGCCTTGTGACTGTGGTGGTCATTTGGAGAATGAGCCAGCAAATCAAAGATGTTTCTCCAGCATATTCTTGCTGATTTGGTCTTTCAGAACAAAAAGTAGTACTGATGTAGGAGACAGTTGAAGAAGCAATTGAAAAGAGAATGACTCCAGTCGGGCAGACTGAGCCTCACCAGGTGTGACTGACTTTAACTTGTCTAGGCCTCATGCCTTCCATATTCCTCAGTACCCTCTTAATCCCATAGTAGGTTTCCTAAAAATGCTAACAGATCTATTCATTGCTAGCAAAAACAGGCCTCGGTTAAGCCAAAGTCAATAAAGTCCCTGGTTTGAGTGTTGTATTTCATGGGCCATACATTTTTACCATTTATAACACATGCTTTTGAAATTGCAAAATAGAATGCATTTTAAAACTGAAATACCTTTTAAAGTCCTGCCCTGCTGATTTTCGGGTTGTTACTCATGCTTATATCTTAATGGATTCCACAAATCAAGTCTGTGTTTCTCTTGGTGAATGTTGCTGATACTTACAAATGAGTATCTTTTACCCCTCCCACTACCACCCCCACAGCATTTAAGGAAGAAATCAAAGCCCAAAGTTATAAATACAGAACCCCGCTGTTGGGGGCCTCCTTCTCCCTCCCTTACCCCCCCACCCAGGAGGTAATGGATTTCTCTTTTCACAGTGTTAAAAGCATCAGTAAATCATTGGGTCACCTATTGATATGAAAGTCTTTCATTTGCAATCATTAGCTTTAGCAAATTGCAGAAGAAAAATACAAAAGAGCAAATAAATCTAGGAAAAATTACACAGGTTTTTACGAAGTATGGGTGGAGTGGAAAAAGTGATGTTGGCTTAATTACCCACACTTAGTCATAAGGTGCAGGAAGCAGAGGCTTTAAAAAGTCCAGTTGGGGCTGTGTTTTATATATATACACACACATCCACGTAGATTTTAAGGTGTTAATTTCCATCACATCATTCTGTACCGGGTTACCATGTTAAAAACTGCTGCATCTTGACCTTCGTGTGAAATGTTAAAATCACACTCTCTTGGAAAGCCCAACTGTCATGAAACACGTTTTCTGCACAGTCATGGAGGAATTGCTCTAAACAAGCAGCAGACATGGGTGTCCAGGTGTACTGCGGAGGGAAGAAGACCATGCAGCCTGATATGTCTGGATTCCCTGTGTTTTGGCATCATCTCATTTTTACATCCATTTGTTGACTCACACCATGATGTGAACTTTAAGTATCCTAATCCCTATTGTCTCATCTGCTTCTAAATAACAGCCACTCCTTTAATGGCTCAAGTCAATCTAGGATCCTATCCATTGTACCACTAATTAAACAGTTGCAGCACTCATGGGCAGAACTACAATTGATTGTACACCAGCATTTAGTTATCTAATTCTTTGTACCTTATGTTTTCCCATGCCTGCACATGTCTCTCAAAGTTACTGAATATTCACTAAGGATTTACATGTGTCTGGAGTGTTTCGCAACCAGTCATCATCCTTGCAGAACACTGCATATAATAATTTCCAGAACAATGTCAACATGTGTTCCTCTGGGAACTTAGTATTTTCATTTCACTCAACTGAGTCTTTAAAAAAATCATGCATCTTTATTAGAAAGCAGATTTACAAAGAGAAGCAGAGACAGAGAGAGAGCTCTTTCGTCAGCTGGCTCACTGATGAAATGGCCGCAGCACCTAGGGCCTGGTTGAAATGAAGCCAGGAGGGCTTGGCAGTGTGGCCCAGTGGCTAAGGTCCTCGCCTTGATCCCATATGGCTGCTGGTTCTAATCCCGGCAGCTCCACTTCCTCTCTGTCTCTCCTCCTCTCAGTATATCTGACTTTGTAATAAAAATAAAATAAATCTTTAAAAAAAAAAAGAAATGAAGCCAGGAGCTTCTTTCTGGTCTTCCACAGAGGTACAGGGTCCCAAGGCTTTGGACCATCCTCCACTGCTTTTCCATGCCACAAGCAGGGAATTCGATGGAAAGTGGAACAGCCAAGATATGAACTGGCTCCCATTTGGGATGCCAGTACTTCAGATGGGAGGATTAACCTGTTATGCCATCACACAGGCTTCAGTCTTGAGTCTGAATAATGTTGAACTAAACTAAATGTTGGAGCAGGCAAAAATTTTACGAAAGTTGTGGGGCAGATCACTTCTTTCCTCAAGAAACCTTTGTTTTTGCTTTTAGAATCTTCCGATATCAGGAGGAGACACATCAAAATATCAAAGGTAATTTTCTTTACTTAGAGCCAATTAATTGTAAATGCTACCTTCACAGGCAACATTGGAACTAGTATTTGACCAAACAACTGGGTACTATGTGTTAGCCAAAAATCACCTCCAAAATTAACCACTGAAGAAACTTTATCAACAACGTAGAGGTATTACTTCATTCTTACCAATAACACTAGAGTCTCTCCTTGCAAGAGGTTTCTACAAGTAGACTGCTTTTTCTCTAACTAGTCCTAGGCTACTCTTCAATCACTTTTCAACCAACAGCCTTCAACATAGGGAATACTGGCATCTGATCCAGAGAGGAGCACAACACAGAATCCCACGTTGGAAAATCGGGAAAAGCCTGTGCTGAGTGCTCAGTGGTGATCCGCAGCATTCATTCTGATTGACAACGTAGGAATAAAAAACTCTATGTTCCTTTTTGGTTGAATACAAACATTTAACAAAAATGATATGGGAATCTAGGCTAACATGTGAGAGGTCGTTCTTGAATCTCCATGCACTGGCAAGTTACTACTGAATATAGAACAAAGTAGAGGTGCCTGTGCAGGGGATGGCAGAATTATGGGGAGATGGGATTGGCTTAGCTGCTTGACAGCCTGTGCACCTGCTGGGAGCTTGTGTAAATGCAAACCCTCAGATAACACTCCAGGCCTGCCATACCAAAGTTTGCATCTCTAATGATGTGTCCGAGGAGACTGTCACACACATTAAAAGGTGGCAAGTATTTCTGCAAGCATCTAGAATCTTGCCTTCGTTTCATCATTTCCTCCAACCAGCTTTCTGAGACATACTGGTGCCTTTAAAATCCAAATGAAGATCAACTTGTTTGAGTATCAGTAGTGGATATGAAAGACAACTGTCGTTGGCGTGGTGATTCACTCTGTGCGTCTCCCCCACCTCTCCTTTTGCTCCCTTTCCACAAGTCAATTAGGAAATGCCGAAGGAAGCACTAATATCAGACGATTCAGATCGCCTTGTTCTGATACAAGTGTGCTCACGTGCGCATTTGGGTATGTGTGCAAAGTCTGTGGGGGAAATGTGACTGGTTTGTAGGCTCTCTCAATAAAATAGAGGCATTGGGGAAAACAGCAGAAATGAAAGGTGGCTATCACGGGGTCCTTAGTATCAGCCTGCTTAGCTGTAAACTCCGTAGTCCTCCTGGCGGCTGTGCATGCTTCCGGTGTAAGCCATGGGCAAAGAGGAAGAAACAGGGCGTGGTCAACAAATGCTTCAGAACTTAGTAGAAGGAATAAATGCTAGAAGGGAAGAATTAAATGAGAAGCTGTCTCTACTTCATAATATTTGCACATACATTATATTATATATACACTATATATATGTTCATATATATAATTGGAATGCAACATTTTAAAGTGTCTTAACAATAGCTCATTAGGCCAAACATTAGATTTAGATTTATGTAGCATTATACATGGATAGTTTTGTCCTTCTCCATTTCCTTTAACAACATTCCCATTAACAAGTTTTGTCTCTTGATTACCCTCTTTATAACTTGTTTGTAACTTCTCAATATACAGAAAAGCATGATTTAAAAGAGACTAAGTATAGAAAACACTTATCTCAGTTTGTAAGAGTATGTGCTTAATTAAATGATGGCTCTGCAATAAAATCCAGTCCTTGAATTAAGTGTCTCATATTTAAACTTCAGAAATTAATTTATTTAAAAAAATTAACTGTAGGGCGCAGTGCAGTAGCCTCATGGCTAAAGTCCTCACTTTGCATGCTCCAGGATCCCATATGGATGCTGGTTCATGTCCTGGCTGCTCCACTTCCCATCCAGCTCCCTGCTTGTCACCTGGGAAAGCAGTTGAGAGATGGCCCAAAGCGTTGGGATCCTGCACCTGCGTGTGGGAGACCCAGAGGCAGCTCCTGGTTGCTGGCTTTGAATCGGCTCAGCTGCAGCCATTGCAGCCACTTGAGGTGTGAACCAGCGGATGGGAGATCTTCCTCTCTGTCTCTCCTCCTCTGTGTATAGCTGCCTCTCCAAGAAAAATAAACCTTTTTAAAAGAAATAACTGCAAAATGAATACAGTTAGTTTAAGGCAAAGCTCTTGAATGAGTTGAAAAATGTATTTAGTAAGTTGCAAAGCTCCACGATGGTCCAAGTAGGATCAAACACTGATGGAGTGAGAATTTGGAAGCAGGAGATGAAGTCAGATTCAGAGGGTCTGGGAACAGGAAGCTGTGAAGGATACCTTGCCAGAGGTATTGGTTTTATGAGAGTGAAGGCAGTAAAGCAGCTTTTCCTTCCGTAGGATTCTGTCCCAGGTGAGTAAAGCAGTTCTGTCGCTGTTGTTTATTTGTGTAGTGCCAAGCGAAAAAAAAATAGATGTCTATTAAACTGGCTGCATGCAGAATTATCTTTCAAACCAGTGTCCTTGTGAAACCAAGAGCTGTTTTCCAAGGTAAATGGTCAAACCACACACAACTTGTCACCTTCGAGAATAGATCATGAGGAATGTTCTAGCGCTGATTCTGGATAATTGAGGTGACATAATAAACAAACAGAAGTCACTTTAACCTTTCTAGTCTGACGTAGTGTCTTTTCTCCCAGGGGTTTGTGAGCAAATCTCAACAGTCAGAAAAAATACCAAAAGTGCTTTCTTTTTCCTTGCATTAAAACTGCTAGCTTTTTAAAAAAAAATGTATAATACAATTTTCTATTTCATACACCTATGGCCTTATCAGGCCAAAATATCCTATTACCTTCTCATAGGATGTGTAAGTCTCTATAAATAGGCCAAAAGGGTAATACTTCATGGAAATCCATTGTGTCACCTTAGTAAAACTGACTAAAAATTCTGATACTGAAAATGAGAGTCAAAGCAAAATCAATATTTTTTTAAAAAAAATTACTGCATCTTAGAACACACAATGTTGTTATCTACAGCTGAGCAAATTAACCCGGTTCACTGATGAATGAGCATCTTTCCATACAAATTCCATAAAAGCTGGGGTCACAGATTTCAGGATTCTAAGATGATATTTTTTTCTGTTTCCTCAATTAAAAAGATAAGGATTTAATCAGACAATTCAAGCCTTTTTTTATGTCAACAGTTTTATTCAGCAACAGATTGGTACTCATGTGCCTAATAGAATATAAAACCAATATCCAAATTCAAGAGCAGTCACGTCCACAGAATGTATGGTGTGGGTGTGTAGCTACTGTTGCCCAGTTGAGGCTTGATTTAAAGGAAAACAAATCCAAAGGATCACAGATGCTAGAGGGTGGTGTTTAGTGCTGAGTTCCCAGCATCCAGACGTTGGCATTTTATCAGACTGAGATTTGTGATTTTAACATCAAGCCTGGGCTTTCTCTAGTGAGGGAGCCGCAACACCCTCCTGCCACATCCTTTAATGTACCCTCTCTAAGCCAAGGCTGGTGGCTTTACTAATTAGAACAAACAAAGAGTCTCTCCAACAGAGTTTCCATCACCCTGTGTTAAAGTGACACCTTGTGTGTTCATTTTTGAAGGCTCCATGGTGTCAAAGCTGGGATGAAGTTCGCTGTTACCTGACTCTTTCCCACACCAAGTAGCCCATCTTAATATGATTGTGGAGGACCAAGGGATCTGCCCAGGTTCCCATTGCTAAGCATCCAGCACGTCCTGCACATGTTATCCAGAAAAAACTTAGGAAATAACAAAACTTTTCTATACACATACTTATCTTAGTAACTTGAGGGATAGAAACGTGGAGTAGAAGCCTGCTTCTCCAAAAAAACCCATCTGTAAGAAAATGACTCAGATGAAATGTATGTTACATACCATATGGATGAAGCGGAGTGGAGGAGAATTTACTCCATTTGACAGTGATGGGCAACCTGCTGATCCATGATTTATTTTCCACTGGTGACAGGGAAAGTGGGTTTACAAGGGAACAAGCCAATGAGCAAAGGCAGGAAGAGTGAGTAATGGTCTACAAACCACATAGCCCTGTTTCTGCAGGTCTTCTTCTCTTGAGGCTGGTAGTTGGAAGCCAGCCCACAAGATAAGAACACTACAGACAAGTTTGTAAGTAAGGTTGTTGTGCTCTCTTCGGCAGCACATATACTAAAAAAAAAAAAAAGTAAGTAAGGTTGTTATTGACTGTGTGAAAGAGAAAGAAGAGGCTTAATGCCACGGTGAGGATATTCAGAGCATCTGTATAAGAAGGTTCCAGTAATCTCTCATGTTTTTCCTAGGCAGATTTCCATCCAGTAGTATCTTGTAGTATTTTAGCAAAGGCCATTCTACTAACCTCATTGGAAAGGAGTGAGTTTTAATTGCAGTGAAATCAGTATTTCTTTCTCAGCTACCTGAGTAGGACGAAGCATCTTAAAAATTAGATTCTATGAGATACAATGTCTATGAGATATCTGATATCATTACATAATATCAGAAGGTGAATGATTTTCTTATGTGTTCCACACTATACGTTATAGCCTTTCTCTCATTCTATTTTTTTAAAAAAACAAAAAGAAAAAAAATTCAGATAACCAATGAGATAAAAGGACTTTTCTGTCTAGATTTGTTCAAGGAAATTACATTTCCAAAGAACAGATGAAAGGTAGAAAAGTAAAGAATTACAACAATATTAGATAAGATTAACCTGAAACTTTTCAGCTACAAATAGGAAATAAATTAGTAGTCTTAATGGTAATTAAAAGTTGGCATTTTCATTTAACCATGGATTTAATTTATTTTCAACAGAAAAGCACTCTTCCAAAAATGAGCATGATTGCCTGTTAACATGTTTTAGCCCTTTACAAAAGAAAGAGGCACACAGAAAATTACAATATGTATGACAATTTAATTTTCTGAAAAAGTATTACATGTGAGACATGGTCAGTTTAGAGTAAAAAGTAACAAATGTTTCCATCAAAAGTTGATTTTCAATTTCAAGTGAAAATACAGGAGTCTTTGCATTGTGTTTTCAGAATCCAGGGACCCTGGCTTCAGCATTGTCTTCTTTCTAAATCTGTAGAAAAATCAGTTAAGCCCAAATGAGTTCTTTTTTCTCTATTTCAATGTAAGTAGTTTAATGCAGTTTTTTTCAGAATCAATAAAAAAACTGTATTATCCATAATCTATATCTCACCCTTTTTCAAGAATGTGTGGCCGAGCATAACCATAAATGACATATTTTAAGCTCTGACATAACCAGCATTTGTATTCTGAAGAATGACTAGTAAAGGCAAAAAAACAAATTATTGGATGCAGTAGAACCCAAATCCACACCAAATCCTGTCTGTTTAGTGTTTTGAGCCTTTTTGCTGCGTGAGCTGGCATCCTAATTTCTCTACGAGTGGTCACCATTTTTCTGTTTTGTCCCAGCACAGCTGGGATTAACAGTGCTACCTTTCAGTCTCAGTTGATATAATAAAATATAAGCAAAGTATGAGGTGTAGATTAGGCATTCACAAAGTTTAGTCTCTTTTTAAAGTAATCAACTACTGAATAAACTATTAAATATTGAGAAATGTGGCTATTCTGTCACAATCACTCTGCAACTCATGGATAGGTCTTTTTCCAAGAAGTCCCTCAGGAAAACTATCCAGCTATTCCCAAAGTGCATCCTAACACAACCGTAAGAGTATTCCAAACAGAGTCAGAGGGTATCCATGGGCATCGAGAGGAACACCGCATTTCTCAATGTACTAATTACGTTCAATCAAAAGCCAACTTGCCCAGCTCAATTCCAATGATAAGTTCAAATGACTTTTCTATTTAGTTTAAGGAAACCCACATGCTTAAAATGCATCTATGTTGATCTGTTATAGTGAAGTATATTATCTGTTGTTTATTCTCTCTGAGCAGTCACTTTCTCTTATTCACCAGTGTGTCCCCCACAATCTAGTCCATTACTTACATGTCTTTGTCAGGTGGGACACATTTGTGAAGTCATATTATTATGTCATAATTGAAGTAGACTTCATTCTTGAGTCTTTATGGACAATTTCAAAAAAGAATGGAAAAAAGTGGAAACAACAAGCCAAAATTGTTTTGAAGGGAACAATACTAGCATTCACACGTAAATCCTGGTATAATTGCTCATTCTGATACACTATACCTTACCTCAAACAACTAGACTTCCTTCTAAGAATGAGTTCAGTCCGCCACTCTAGAAATTGATCTAGGTGAATTGGCAACCCAGCGTATGCTAGATTTCTATACTAAATGTGGTCCACAGATGAATGAGGCCGTGTGATCCATGAGCTTCTCAGAAGAAAGTCTTAGTTCAAATGTATTAAATCAAAACTGGGATGCTATCAAGACCCTCAGGCATGGTGTTTAGACGTAAGCTATGATTATGGTGTGAGTGGCCACAAGATTTAAACCCACACAAGGACACAACAAGGGAACAAAGGGCTAGAATGACGGACATAAAATGACAAATGACTTTTTTATCTCCTCAGGATTGTATTGTCTAGAGAGGCTGACAGACATATTTCTGTCAAACCTCAACACTCAGGGTAAAATTAAATTACAATATCACAGAGAATGATGTTCGTATAGGAGTAAGAAGGAAAAAGCAACAGCCCTCTGCCTTAGAGGAAGATCAGCAGACCACAGAGCGGAGGGCAGAAGCTTGGCTGTGTGTTCATGAATGTAAGCACATCATGTGTGCCTTCCCTCCCACACACACTAGTACACTTTTGCCTCCAGTTCTCCTGAAACGAATTCCGTGCAATTGAAATGTGCATCGTAGCTATTCCTCACACAGTTATACGTTTCTCCTAATAATGTAGTTAAGCCCCAACTTCAATGGCCTCATTAGTAACCTGAACATTTTAAAACTATCCATAGGGATGTAAATGTTGAATAAAAATAAATGCTGTTGACACAGATTGACCATGCTAACCTTCCAGGTAAAGGCTCATGGGGCAAATAAATGTCATGTCGCTGGTGTAAGGAGTGAGCCCCAACGCACACAGTTAGGGTGTTTTAGCTGCTGTTCATTTCTTCTTGTGCAGATGTACTAAGATTGTCACAAAACTCACTCAGAAATACACAAAAGCTTATCATGCAGAACCCAGGACACTGAAATCAGAATGCAAGCCTAGGATACCTGGATTAGCAGAAAAAAATGCATTTGCAAAGTACTTGTACTTCCTGAAGTTAGACTTATAAAAACCATCTAAAAATGTCCACTTTCAGTTGGCCAGACTTGTTATCCAAAGCCAATACAACTGTGCAATAACATGTGATTTTACTCTTATTGAAAACCATGTACACTGAGAAAACTGCATTGAGCTATTTGTGGTACAATTGGTTATGAAGCATCTTTTGAAAGTTTGGAACCAGAAAATATTTCAGATGGATTGTATGGTCATGTATCATTTATGCATTTTATATTAGTCCAAAAAAATCAATTAAAGGAAGGTCTGGTCCCCCTGTTCATTTAACATGAAAACCTCTGCAATGTGTATTTGAATCCAACTATGACTTCCCAGCAGGAAAAGTTTCCTAGACCTCCCTTGTGGACTAGAATCAATGCTTCTTTCTTGCACCATTGCTGTGTTTCTGTAAAGATGAATACATTTGGGCTAAGCATATGATGCAAGCATTCCCTTCCATGCTTTTGTCAATCATTGTATGATGAGTTTCTTACCTAAGGATACTTCAGAAAGTTAGTGGAAATGACATTCAATGATTTTATTTGGGTGCCTAAAATTAGAGTTCCACACATTTTTTACATAATACTTGACTTCTACTGAGTTTTTAGTCCCCAATTAAGTGTGAATTTAAAAATATATATACACCAGATAAATTGATGCTCCATTGTTGAAAATCCTCTTAAAGAACAGCACATAGTGAACATATTGTTCACTTTGCTTCCTTAAATCCTAGTATGGTTTCCAACGTCACAAGTGTTAAGGAAGCTAAACAAACTAAGAATACAATGATGGAAGTAACTCACACATAAGCTAAAAGGCTGCTTTGATTATTCATGTGAATAATCTAGGGCTAATCCCAATCATGCTTTTAAGAATGAGAAAAGCATAGTCAAAATTAACGATCAAAGTTCAAAACTGTGAACATAATAGATTTGCACTTCTCACCTTGAGAAATCTGTTTGATAAGAAATGTCACCTGAAGTTCCAGGCAGGCGATGGTTTTCTTTCCTTCTTTCTTTCTTTTTTTTTTTACATGACAATGAAGAGTTCTCAAGATAAAATGAATTCGAACTTTCTGGTGATATTTGAATAGCAGATTCTTTCAACTTCCAGGATCCTGTCACTGTGAGAATATTACATTGGAATTATACCATGACCGTTTTCCTTGGGGATTAAATGCCCTGAAAAATTTCTATGTACACTGAAGAGCTCACAGGAGAAATGCAAAGAAGACTGAAACTGGCTTCAAAATACTTCAGCAAATATCAAATTTGACAATCATTGAAATGCCCTTTCTGGTAAAACTTTCTTATTAATTTATTCAGATTCTTTGATAGAAGACTTTGTTCACTGGAAATTGTCTCGTAATGTATTAGGTTTTCAAGTTTTGTCAAATCTGTCTTCAGTCCAAAAACTCAAATATGAACATTCACACAGTAATCAATAACCACACATATGTGAATACACAAAGGAAGAATACAGCGCACACCACAAAAACAATGGAAGTTTCCTCCCGGGCATCTTGCCCCTCTAGTGCCTGACTCTCTGCATAAAGATTGGTAAATATATATGCTGAGAATAGGCACACAAACTTTTTTGCTTCATATTCACCAAGGATGAAATATACTTTGGACAGAGTGACTTAAAACCCAAGTTATTCCAACTTGAATTAATTCAGATCTTGAATTTTGCAGTGCGAAGCTGACTCTCATTGACTGGCTGAAATAATAAAACAATTACAAGGAATTAGAAATGTATTGCTTTTTGTTCTACTACTCACAAAGCTGATTTTTTTTTGCTTTTTTGAAATGATAATATGTGCTGCTAACCTTTAAATATAAATATAGGCACAGACTGGACAAATTTGGGCATAGATTGGCCAGAAAATAGAAAACATACCTGTGGTTGTGTGTTGACACAGTTACTGCTCGATTGAAGTGTTTCTTGTCCTATAATTAACTGATTTTAGAATCTTTTGGTATGTATAATTCCTACTCAATTTATTTAATAATGACAAAGTAGAGTTTTAATCAACACACCAATATGTTGCTCTAAAAATAAAGCCAATGAGCTTTTCGAAAGTTTTTTTTTTAATTTTCAAATATTGTTTTCCTCTCAGTGAATTCCAACTCCAAAATGATTTTATCATCAGAAACCATTACCACCACTGCTGTTGCTCAAAGTTACTCTGGATTATCCTGTGAGTGAGTGCAATCTGTAGAACTCAGGCTTTTGTTAACATTTGCTATTACAACACTTTGTAGCATTGAAGTGCTGGTGGAAGTTCCAGAAAATTTTCAGTGGACATTTGCTACCTAGAAGAGTGGACAATGTTTTGAGGTCAAGTGAGAAGTAGAATCAATGTGCTCATACCCTGCCCCATGAGGAGACATTAAACTTTTTCATTTACAAAAAGTAGAAGCGATTCATAGCAATTTTCTTTGTGTGATGAAGAATTGGTTTCTGTGATGTAGCTCTGTGTTTTTAATTTTTAATTTATAGGGTTTATAATCCACATTTTTTTTGGTAGAAGTAACAGACTCTGATTATCCAGCAGCAAATCCTCCTCTAATGTTCATTACGTTCTTGAAGGAGAGTGGAATGTTCGCAAATGTAATTGTATTTGTTCAGTCACTCCAAGCAAAGCAATGACTTACTTAGGTTGGCACCTGTGAGACCAAATATTGTTTTTACTTAACTGAATTAGCAATTATGGATCAGGAAAGAAATATTAAGACCCACTGAGACCTGATGCCCAGGTGATGTTTTCCCAGGTTGGATCTTACGTGGGCCAATTAAAAAAAAAAGTGAAATTATATCTGCTTTTAACTTTCTCCATCTCTATGACCCCCATGTATTTTGTAGAAGTAATTAGTACTTTCAGTAATGGGACCTCACACTCCCCATGGCTTAAGTCCCTAGTTACGGGTATAACTGTAGAATATCTTTGAGCCTTGATGGGGAAACTTTACTGTGACAAGGATTATCAAATTAAATTGGATACTGGAGTTTCTGACCTAATGTGTTTTTCACAGAGGCACAGGGGGTCCAGTTGTGGAATTTCATCAAGGACTACCTTCTGGGTATGAAATAGGGAAAAGAAGAATGACCAGAAACAGGGCCACCATACTGCACACCTCTGCCTCCTAGGGTGCCCTAGGCTGCAAGGCCTGTTGGGTGTTCAGCCTTTCCTAAATTATGGTTAGTCATAAACTCTTCTACAGGCACCACTGTAGACTTGCCTTGGCTTGTCTTACAGAAAAAATATTCCCACAGACAGAACAACTGGGAGGGTCAATGGCAGGTTACAGACTCTCAGCCAGCCAGAAAATGACAGTCATCACACCACATGGATAAACGCAATCTCCTTGATTATTTGTTTGTTTGTTTGTTTGTTTGTTTATTTTTACCATTTTGGACTCATACTGATCTTCCTGGATACTATCCCTCTTCTGTTATTTATTTGTAAATACCTAGAAAATAATACAACCACCACATTTTGCTTGCCACCAAGATTTTGCAAAGGTTAGTTTCCCATATTGATTTTAAATGCCTCACAAATCTTCTTTATGTATCCTAAAAACTATAAACTCTAAGCAATCGTCCCTAAAACATCTCCCCTCAGTGAAGATGGTACTCATTTTAAGCCAATTTTGAATACTTACACTTTTCTCCTAGGCTAGGATGCATTGAAAATGTTGTGGGAACATGGAATATTAATATATATATATATATATATATGTACAAATAGTCATCCATGCACACAGACACATTGAACACAAGTGCTTCAGGTCTGTTTTGTGCCTGTGAGTGGCCCTGTGTCACGCCCTTCACCAGACACAATGTGCACTGAACACAGGAAACCTTTACAGAGATTACTGTACCATTTGTCACATACATCACTGTGGGACGAGTTAAGACAGTGCTTTGATTTCTGGCTATTCGTGCCATACAAAAATTAATGTTCTTGGGTATTTTGATTGATGACTCCATTCTTCAGCCATTCGTGTATTCAAACATAAACTTGGAAAAAATGAATTCATTGTTGTCTTTGTCCTCAAGGGAACTAAAAATCTGAGAGAGTTGGACTTTAAATTTCTTAGGTTTTAGAGTCATGAAGGTCCTCAGAGAAGGTGACCTTAAGTTTGGCACAGAAATACGATCAAGAGAGAATCCAGACACAGGAAATTTTGGAGAGAAGCACAAGAAACTAACAAACCTATAGCTGTAAAATGGGACCCCTGGTTAAAAAGAAAGTATAGAAACATAAAACAACAACGACAACAACAAACAAATAAAAAGGCCATCGAGTGGTGGCAGAGAACAGAGATGGTCAGTTAGAGGACATTGCTATACCCTCTTGCATGTGCCCAACCGGAACAGCGTTTTCTGGTGAAACTGATTTTCGTCAGCACTTCTTTGATAGGGCCCGAGACCCTGACTCTCTGACAAAATCCAGGCAATGCTGGTTGTAGCCCTCAGATCAGACTTACAGGAGTCAGACGCTAAAGTTTGGCACAGCACAACGCGTCGATCTTTCATTCTCTTGGGGACCATGTGTGTTTTGCCCCTTTTTGCTCGATCTGCGTCCTAACTTCCTTTCATTTCAGTCTGAAGTGTTTGAGTTCAAGTTGTGTTGGGTGATGCTAAAAATTTCTGTCGTTTCCAAAGATTCTCAGACAAATTCTATCTCATCTGTTGTCCTCGCCCCTCCCGCCAAAAAAAAATCTGTATGGGACTCCCCTGGAGTTGCTGAAATGGTGCTGCACATTTTTCGGAGAAATACCAGAATTCTAAGATCATTCGTTATGCACTATACACCTGGTGGAATTGACACACAGCACAAGGTTTATGACAAAACATTTAAAACGAGTCACTCTATTGGCTGCATTAGAGAGTTTCAAAAGAAAAGAAAGTGAATAAATCCAACAGACCCGGGGAAATGAATAGCCCTCGACGGTGCCCTCTAGCTGTAGGTCTGCTAAAATATTAGGGGAAAATGCCAGTTTGACAATCTTCCTTTGAGAAGCACGGATGAATTCTTTTATTCCCTTAGAACATAAAGGTTGTTTGTTTTGTTTGTCAAATATTCAGAGTCATTGGCTATCTCACTGGGCAACCAGAGTGGGTGATAAAACTGAGCTGGGGTATAGCCACCTGAACTTGCCCCAACCACTGCAAGTGTGGACAAAAGGACAGATAGGGCTCCAGACACATGAGTAGCTCCTTGCTGTGTTCCTTTGGCCCGTCATACAGTGAATTGGGCCACAGTTGTTTATTTTGAGACATTTAACTAGAGACCTTCTTGAGAGAGGTCTACGCTAGAGGTTTGCCCTGATTTTTCTCTAAGTGTGGGAACCTTTGTCTAATTGGATTGACTGTAAGTGTAATGATCATGATGTGAGTCCTGTGAGCAATGCATAAGCCATGGACATTCACATGGAAATGAGGTTAATTACACAGCATAGATGCATCTAATGGTTGCACCTGCAGCGCACAACAACCTCTCTTTAACTCAGTTTCACAAACAATTACAAAGAGCAGCTGCATTGGTTACCACAGTTAGAGTTAAAAAATCTGTAATGATCCCCAACAGAATAGAGGTACTGGGGCTAGGAGTGACGAAGGAGAGGATTCTTCCGGTTCAAATGTCCTTCTCCAGCCACCTGCTGATTGTGCTAATCCCGGGAGCCTTCAACACAGACATGCAGCTATAATCAGTGGTTGTCAGTCCTGCTGGACTTGGCCCTCCCCTTCTGAGTGGGATTAGAGTTTCTCATCTGTCAAGATTCATTCACATGTTGATGGAGATGGAGATATAGCAAGGGCAAGGTCAGCAAAACCCCAGACTACAAGAGAATTATGAGAACCCAAACTGTATTAGTCAGAACCAATACAATGTATGTGTGTGTTTATGTGTGTACATGTGTGCATGCATAAACATGTGGAGGGAAGGAGAGGGGAAAAGAGAGAGATATTGCAAGGAATATTCCATCATAATTACAGAGGCTGATGATTCAGGAGACGTGATGGCACAGTTGTATTTCAAAAGCCGGCAGGCTAAAGATGGAGGAAGAGCCCATGTAAACGATCAACTTCAAGCTGTCGTGTAACAGCTAACAGTGAAGTCAGGTTGAAGAAAAACTCAGCTTTATTTTTGTTCTATGCAAGACTTTAACTGATAATATGGAGCCCAAGAAATTCAATGAGGGGAATTCAATTTTACTCAACCTACCTATTTATTTATTTATTTATTTTTTAGAATGACTACTTTTTATTGTTATGTAATTTATTTATTTTTTTTATTCATTGATTACATTGTATTATGTGATACAGTTTCGTTGGAACTGGGAATCACCCCATCCCTCCCCCCACCCTCCCCCATGTTTAGATGTTATACTCCTTCAAAATGATTCCCATAAAAATCTATGAATAATGTTTGGTCAAATATCTGGGCACTTCATGGCCCAGTCAAGTTGACACATAAACTGTCATCTAAGTTGTTCTCTAAATCACAGGCCTGGTTCGTAATGTTGTGACTGAGCATTATGGAATATCAGCACCACATGCAGTGGCTTAACCTAATACACCACTGTGCTGGCCCCTGCTATTAATCCTATTATCCACTCTTTCCTCCTCCACATCATTAAAACATTATCTTTCCATTTTTAAAGTTTTTTCTTTTCTTTGTTTTGTTCATTTTTTCTTTCACAGTATCTATTATATCCATGGACATGAGAAGAAATTTCAATGCAGTCAGCACTGGTTTCATCACTAAACATGATGAAAATTGGCATAGACAATCTGCACTGATGTGTCTCACCTGATCAATATTCAACTCCCAGGGTAGAGAAGTTCTGTATCAATGTCTACAAGGTTTGTTGAATAAATCATTGACATGGCCAGGCCCACATGTATTCAAAATCTTCTTGGAGTTCTAGAAATGCTGTATTACCGACATAAAAATATTCATCTCATTATCTTATATCTGTGATTCTTTGGGGGATTTAGATGAGATGCCCAGCCGTGACAAAATAATGAACTAATCTCCAAGTCAAATCTGCACCCCTAAAATATTTAAAAATTAAAGAGTTTCTGAAAAGAAGAGCTTGGAATCTTTGCAACAATTCTATAAATTTTCAAAGTAATGGAGTAGGAACTGAGGTGAAATCTGGAGATGTGTAACTATTTGATATTTGCTAACATGAATGAATCTATTGGCTTCTTACCTTTGTCTCTTGCTTCTTTCGTTTTCCTACTGCGCCCCAAAGACAAGCATGACAAACATGCTTCATCTACCAGGCAACTGCAACTCATGTTACTATCCTGACCTCTGCTCAGTGTGAAAGCGGCTTCAGAGAGGAAGGGTACGAGATGAAATAAGCTTAACTCAGAGAAGAGCCGTCTCAACTGCACTGGGCATCTCTGCAGGTCTCCTCTTATGAAGATCTGAAGGGAGAGAGGTTCCCATGAGACCATGTCTACCGAAAAAGGGAAAGTGGCAACTTCGGATTGCATTTCATTTTGAGAGTCATTCCCCCTTGGCATGGGCAAGTGAATTTACTCCCCAATTTCGAAGGAGCATAGATATACCAACTGGACTTTTGCACACTATCTTACCTGCCACTCTCTGCCTTAACACAAGCTGAACCGATAACCTGCGAAAAAGAAGATTCTATGCATTTTTTGAAACAACCTAGAAAAGGCAAAATGGGCTGTTTGGAAAATGTGCATTCCTTGTTATCCCTAACTTACCCTCTCACAGGTTAATTACCATGCAATATTCAGGCCAGTGAGCCTAACCTCCAAATGCGTTGCCATCACTAACAATGATTTATGTGGAGGAGAAACATCAGCCTTCGTGACAGAATGCACGATGCAGGCACTTGAGGAAGGTGTACCCAAGGTGGGAAAATACGGACAGGAATTATTGCTGGCAAAAACATGTTAGGAACCTGCCCATCTCTGCTCAAACAGTGGCACTCAGCTGGTTTCCCCAGGGCTTTGTTACCCACATTGGTTCTTGGTGATACCCGAACAGATATAATGATTAAGACACCTCAAAGCCTTCAGTTATCACTGGTGACTCCTGCCGAATGTATGAAAGCCATTTATACCCAGGACAATTTTAAAAAGCCACAGCCTAACTGGGATGTTTGGGATATAAAAATAATTGCAGGCACATAATATAGTGTTAGCACTTAAGGGAAACATGCACGTACTTTAAAAGGCCGCCACTTGATTTAATTTGGGATCTGCAAAACAGTTCATCCAAACAAGAGTTCTGTTTACACTTGGGGAGGCTCATTCAACTTGTTCTGTTTTGCGAAGTCCAATGTTTCTCTAATATGTTTTCGTGGCATCGTTTCAAATCAAAACAAGGAAAGTGGTTCTCAAAAATAAAACCAGAGGCCAGCTAAATAAGGATTTGCTAAGTCCATTGGTCGTTTGCTTATTTACACTGCACTTCCTTTCCTCCCTGCATTGGGAACCTGTGCGAAGGTACAACACACACACAAACTTTGACAGAGACTTTGCAACGGGGACACATCACACTTTCGGTTCTGCTTTAAAACAAAAACAGGTGAAATGTGTGTGTGTGTGTGTGTGTGTGTGTGTTGTTGTGTGTGTATAAACCTAGTTACTTACCTATCTGTCTCTGTGTGTGCATGTGAATTTTATAGATTCAAAGGAAAGGGGGTAGAGAGAAGCTGGATGAACGGTTAGGATGTAAAACAAAGAAACTTTCACCAAGTCCTGCCTGTTCAAACATGCTATCTTTCTTTCTTTCTTTCTTTCTTTTTTTTTATTCTTTAAGGGGAAACCTCTGAAGCTGCTTTGCAATGGTTAAGCTAATCTTTGACCTAGGGGAGAAAAAAAAGCCACCAAACCTTATAGAAATGAAGAAAATTACAGACATGCCCACACCCAGATGTAACATTCCGCTTCCATGTGGTTTTAGAACACATGAAGAGTTTGAGTTTTCCTTGGAACACACACACACACACACACACACACACACCCACACAATTGTTGCTGTCCTTCTCTGTACCAGATATTGCAAACAAGAAAAACGTAAGTATCTTAGATTGAGAATAGTTGTAAATTGAGCATTGACTAAACACATTGCAGTTCATTCACTTCTCACTGTCTGTTGTCACTTTGCCACTACGTGCCAAATCTTAGTTAACAAAAAGCATCAAGGAAGGTGAGGTCTCTGTTATCAGCGCCCACATTTTAGAAGGCGAGTGACTGGCAGCCAGTAAAGACAATAACATACAAGCTAGACAGTTCTAGATTGTCATTTTTTTTCACTAGAATTATACATGATTGAGAGTCCGTAAGGAATTAAGAGTGCTTTTGATGAAGCAGTCAGACAAGGACTCGATGTAGACACAGTGCTTGACCTAAAGTCTGAATACAAGAGGGATCCAGTCAAGTTTTACCTGCAAAGCAGTTTCTTTCACATGTTTTAAAATTCCTGTTGCCTAGCCATTGCATTTCCAGCTCTAGGGCTGGTCATCGTTGACCCTGCCAGTCCAACAACCACATTCTCCAAACCTTCCCCCCTGTTTCATTGAAAATACCTCAGCTCCTGTTCTGAGTGAAGGCTCTTTGTTCATGTTCTTATGCTTTGTTTGCACAGTTCTAACCCAATGGATTGTTTTCCCCACCTCCGTTTCTATGTCCTAGTTCTGCCATCCTTTAAGAGCTGTTACAAACCCATCTCCCTCCTGAGACCTTTTCTAAAACCACTTAGATAATCCCTGCTGTCTTGAATTCCCATGAGCGACGTGAAAATATCTTCTCCACATCACTTTGTGATCTCTCTTCCTTAGAATGCTTTAGCTATTTTTATCCTTCACCTCCTTCTCCTACTTGACTGTAAAGTCTTTAAAAATGATCCCCTTTGCTTTGAACACTAGTTTTTTTTCCCCAAGTCCTCAGTAAAAGTTCTGCCAGGTCTTGAAGAACAGCATAAACATATTTATAAAAACTCGTCTGTGAACATTAAAAGGAATTGTGTGTGTGTAAGACATAGAGAAAAAGAGACAGTGATAGGGTAGGAGAATGAATGATGGGTTCAATAGACTTGGGGCTACCAGAGACGCTAAGATAACTGAATGAGAACAGTTAAGAAGGAATCCTTTCTGCTTCCTTTTCACTGTCGGTCATCTTCATTCAACATTTTAGGTCAATGAATTGGCATCCAGTGTTCATGCAGCCAAGATCCCTGCTTACTCTCGGTAAAAGCAGCTTCACTTGTGAAAAGAAAAACTTGCTTCTAGTCGTAAGTCCAATCAGTGACTGACCAGGTGGTGTGTCTTAACCAGTGGAAAAGCCAGGACCTCAGCTTCTCCTTTGCACAGGTCAGTAGTCATACCCGTACAGGGAAACAACAAGGATGCCCACCTTGGCTGTCGGGGTACTTCATCGTTTATCTTGCTCACGAGAATTCTGAATTAACATTCGATGGCTGCATTTCTCAGCAGTGCTGTATACTCACCGAGTATGCAAACCCAAAGTGACCTCAGGGTACCTTCAGGAACAGAAATTTGAAGCTTGGAGAGAGATGATTGACCCACAATCTCACACGTAATATCAGAAAAATCAAGCAGGACACCAACCTAGAGGACAATGTTTTGACACCATGCTGCCTTGTTCTCCATTGTACTATAATTTTAAATATAAAGAAAGTCTGTTTTTTTTCTTTCTTTCACATTATCTTTAAAGATTGTAGACAAACTGCTTCTGGGGGGAAAACAACCCCTTCATTATGAAGATATGCAAATGCAGAGTCCTCAAAAAACCCTGTTGATGAAGCTTTCCACCAGTTGCGTCACTTCTGGCACCGAGCCACCCAAAACAGAGCAAGTAGGTGGTGTTTATCTCTTTATGCCTCTTTATGTTTCAAAATAACTGACTTTCAGGAAGAGCTGCAACTGAAATTGTTCCCAACATCACTCAAAAGGAACTGGGTGCAACGAGGCGCTATGGGAAAGTGAAAAGAAAGAAAGAAAGAGGAAAAAAAAACCACATTGATGCATAGTATAAGCCAGCCGAGGGACAGAGATCTGGAGGGGCTTGTCGGTTCCAGCAATAACAAGAGTTGACATTTGTTACATGTTAATTACACGGTATTGTCTTTTGGAGGTTAAATCAATCAGAAATTTCCTGTACAGCTAATAAAATTGGAACCCATCTGTGGTTTGCCAAGTCACGTTAGCCACTGTCTCAGGACAGAGGAAGAATGCGTAGCCTTTAATTTGTTCTGGGCAGAAGGAACGAGAAACCGAGTCTTTAACTGAATTAGGCTTGTTAGTGCTGTCCGCGAGTAAAGTGTAATAAGAAGTATTATTATAGCTGCCATCTATTGAAAAGGCACTGACTACCAGGCATTTTTTAAGCACTTCACAATAGAATCTCATTTGCTTGAGACTAATCCTGAGGCATAGCTGTTATCTCTATTCTGTGGAAACCGAAAGTGGGTTTCAGAGAGGTGCGCTGAGGGCCCAAGGTCACACAGCTGGGAAACACTACACTCGGAACTGGAGCATATGTTTGCCAAATACCCAAATCGTGTTCTATCACTAAGAAACTCTAGGGTACTTACAAAATATTCAGATAACACTTGGAGACTGCAATTAGACACTTGTGTGCCATCTTCGATGGGAAGCTTCTCACAGTCTATCAAATAAGAATATTGGTATAATTGTTCTTTGTTATAAGGACGCTCCTTACCACAGCACCAGTTCTTTTGGGAAGTGCTTCCCAAAACATTCGGATGTTTTATTTATTGAAATAATTCCTCAGCAAATGATACCGGGAGACAGATTAAATTAAACTCAAGGAGTTTAGCACTGGTAAGATAATTAGGTAATGCGTAACCAGACACATTGACTACCTCACCATGACTTGTGTCTGCTGTATCCTGGCTGGTAAGGAGCAGTTTATGAACACCAACACCAACCTTGTGCTCTCTGTAATCCTTTAAGATGATTTTATTTTATTTTTATTTTTTAAAATATTTGTTATTTTTTTAAAGTTGTTTTGGAAAGTCAGATATACAGAAAGGAGAAGAGAGACAGAGGAAGATCTTCCATCTGATGGTTCACTCCCCAAGCGGTCACAATGGCCAGAACTGAATCGATCTGAAGGCAGGAGCCTGAAGCTTCTTCTGGGTCTCCCACATGGGTGCAGGGTCCCAAGGCTTTGGGCTGTGCTTGACTGCTTTCCCAGGCTACAAGCAGGGAGCTGGATGGGAAGCGGGCTGCCAGGATTAGAACCGGTGTCCATATGGGATTCTGGCGCGTTCAAGGCGAGAACTTCAGCTTCTAGGCTTCTGAACTGGGCCCTAATTTTAATTCTTAACTGACAAGTAAAATCGCATACATCTATGGGATACCTTTCAGTTAAGGCCTGGGTGTGGTGACTGCGGACACTGCGTGTGATCCTGGCAGCGCATGTGAGTGCCGATTCTAGTCCGGGCTCTTCTGTTGCCGATTCAGCTCCCTGCTAATGGTCTGGGAAAAGCAGCAAATGATGAGCTAAACACAAGGGCTGCTGCTTCCCATAGGAGAGCCGGGGTGAATCCCTGGGCTTCCGACCTCAGCGCGGCCCAGCCCTGGCAGTTAAGGCCATCCGGGAAGGGATCTCACAGCTCAAATATCTCCTTCTGTCATCTCTCTGCGATCATTCCATCTCTCTGTCTGTATCTTTGATTTTCAAATAAATAATTTCCTAAAACACTAACCACTTCTCCTAAGCAGAGATAGTTAGCCTGGCAGTTAAGAGCCACCTCAGATACCCAGGTCCTGCAGCGGAGCACCTGGATTCAATTACTGAGTCAGCCTGCTGGCTTTAGCTTCCTGCTAAAATAATAGCTCGAGTATGAGTTCCCGTCACCAGCCAGGGAGATCGAGACTGGGTTTCCAGGTTCTAACCTCAGTCCCTGAGCCCAATCATTCTGGATCAGCTGGTGGAGTGATCCAGCAGGACTCTTTCTCTCTCTCTCTCTCTCTCTCTGGTTCTCTGGTGTAGTGATTAAAAATTTCCCTGAGGGCCCAGCATAATAACCCAGTGGCTAAAGTCTCAGCCTTGCACACACTGGGATCCCATATGGGCACCGGGTCTAATCCTGGCAGCCCCACTTCCCATCCAGCTCCCTGCTTGTGGCCTGGGAAAGCAGTCAAGGACAGCCCAAAGCCTTGGGACCCTGCACCCACGTGGGAGACCTGGGAGAGGCCCATGGCCTTGGGACCCTGCACCCATGTGGGAGACCCGGAAGAAGCTCCAGGCTCCTGCCTTCAGAGTGACTCAGTTCCAGCCATTGCAGCCGCTTGGGGAGTGAACCATCAGACAAAAGATCTTCCTCTCTGTCTCTCTTCTCCTCTCTGTATATTTGACTTTCCAATTAAAAAAAATAAATAAATAAATCTTTTTTTTTTTCTGAAGAGAATTTTTTTGGATGGGCCAGCACAGTGGCTTATCAGGCTCATCCTCTGCCTTCAGGACCACCATCCCACAAGGGCATGGTTCCAGTCCAGGCATCTCCATTTCTGATCTTGCTCATTGATCATGGACTGAGAAAACAGCAGAGACCAGTGGCTCATGTCCTTGGGTACCTGCATCCCGGGGGTGAACTAGACGAAGCTCCTGACCTCTGGCTTCAGACTGATTCAGCTCTGGCCATATGGCTATTTAGAGAGTGAACCAGCAAATGGAAGATTCCTCTTCCTGTCTCTTCTTGTTTCTGTGAATCTGCCTTTCTAAGAAAAAAAAAAAAAAGCTTTTTTGAAAAGATATTTCTTGAAATATTTGCATCCTATATCAAAGTGAATAGTTCCACTCTAGGTATGATTTTAGTTTCTAGCCAATGTGTACTCTGTGAAGCAGTGGATGATGATTTAAATATTTGGGTTCTTGGGGCCAGTGTTGTGGTGTTGTGGGTTAAACCACTGCCTGCAGTACCTGCATTCCATATAGGCAATGGTTCCAGTTCCAGCTGCTCCACTTCCAATCCAACTCCCTACTAATCCACCAGTGGACGCAACTGAAGATGGCCCAAGTTCTTGGGCCCATGCACCCTCATGGGAGACCCAGAAGAAGCTCCTGGCTTTTTGGCCTGGCCCAAGCCCAGCACTTGTGGCCTTTTGGGGAATAAATCAGCAGATGTAGAATCTCTCTATATCATCTCCTCTCCCCTCCCTCCTCCTCTTCTCTTCCTCCTTCTTCTTCTCCCTCTTTCTCTCTCTCTCTCTGGAACTCTGTCTTTCTTTTTAAACACTTGTAAAGGAGAAATATTGAAAAATTGATCTTTAAAAAGAAAGGGCTTACATCAAGTGAATACACCAGAGAATGGAAACTCTCTCCCTATGTTTCTGTAACTTACAAATAAAATGAAAAGAAAAATGTATTTTTAAAAATGCAAAGGCTCATAAAACATAAAATTTTAAAAACATGCTTTCTTCCTTTTGAAGAAAACTAGGCAATATGTTATCGATAGTCATTCCATTGAGTCTATTTACCTAATGGGTTATTTGGAAATTATTTCATACAAATAATTTTTTTGGTAGGTGGGTGAAATTCCTTTCCTCAATTTACTTAAAAATCTATTCCTGTATTCCTTCTTATTCCAAAGATTGTAAGTCATATAATTAATTGATTTAGGGCTAAAACGGTGATAACAACAGCACTGATATGTTGGACACTGTTTTACAACCACATCAGTTTTTTAAACTCAGCCAAACTTCAGAGATGTCAAAATGGAATGTGTAAGTTTGTCTTGGAAGCCATGAAACACATGTTTTCTTCCTGGTACACGCAAGTGAAGCCATACTTTGGATTAATTGACCAGCTACCATGTGGCTGTAGTGTTTAATAACCTGTGGATGAAAAAATATTACATGGTGCTTTCACTGGTTGAGGTGCCCACAATCAGTACAAGCCTGGTGCTTCTTGTAACTGTTTGCAGGAGATGGACTTGTTGACTCTTCTCACAATTGAGAATATGAAAGTTCCTGCCAACTCTGTCCATGGATCAGACAGGTTCTGTTAAAGCCTGGATGAAGATACCAAGAGAGTCACAGAATCTCTGTCTTCACTTTGTATTCTGCTTTCAAATGATGAGCAGGCTTTAGGAGTGAAAGCAAATACTCAAGGTAATCGGTCTCCTGACAACTCAGAGATGTCCTGTGATGGTCACACCTGTCAAGTGAGCTTTCTTCTTTCTTACACCCTGATGCTCCAAGAAACACATGTGAAGGAGAAACATTGAAATGTTACCCAAATCCTCCTCAGTGAGGTCTTTTATCAATGAACCACAACCGATTCCCCTGAATCTCCTCCTGGCCCATTCTGAATTGATCCCATTCTGCTTTGGCTGTGAGAACTCATTTCCAACTCTTCTGGTACCGTAGTGGATCTTTAATTGACTGGCTGTTCAATGACACATTGTATTCTTTTATTGGGATAGTTCCCAGACAACTGATTGGGTACATGGAAATGACATTGCTGGCGGAGTTAAAGTCTTATTAACCAACACAGGTGGGACTGGTATCTGTCAGCCCGAATTTCCTTCTTTTTTTTTTTTTTTTTGGTAAGACAGGCTGCAGACTTCTGGCTCACATCAAACATGTTCCAAGTCTGAAACTTGACTTTTTCTCGGAGGCCATATCAACACGGCCAAGACAAAAGAGAAGTTGGCATGCTGTCACAGAGTCAAGGCTCCACTACTGATAAGGAATGGGAGCTGCGTGTGGAAGCAGAAGGAAGGGTTATTTCACTGTATGTATACTGCGTAAACTTTCAGATAGCTAGGTCAAAGAGATTTCTCCAGAGAGCTGTGTTACTCTCCTGAGAGTTTACCAAAATCAGCACAATTTCCTGTTCCCTTTTATGTCACACATGTGAAAAAACATGTTTCTTTTTCCAACAAAGTACACATTTGCCTACCTGGAGTTAGGGGCTTTTGCCCATCTAGTTACACAGACATTGATCTAAGCCTGTTTTCTCCCCGCGTTTAAGGTTGAAATGATGTGCACATTTTATAATACCACCTTTAGACTACCCTGGGTAATTTGTGATGGGCTGCCTCAGACACCGTGTAGTATGTAGACACAGAATGACTGAAGACTGCATGAATCCTGCCCATGGGCTTGGAAAGCTATTAACTGGTGTTTGGAAACAGTGCATGGCTGAAAATTAGGAGCTCACTTGAAACTTACCCGAAAGACATCCGCTGGGACTATCTCAAGAACGGGCCAGCGAAAACACACACTAGAGGCAGGTGGGCTCCGTGACATCTCACCCGTCCTCCCCAGCCCTCCTCCCCACTGGCGTTTCCTCCTTCCCTCTCTGCCAGGCTAGCAATGAACAGGATTTTCTTGTGCTGTGGTAGATTTTTCTGCAAGGCACCCCTAGAGGGAGCAGTAACTCTCCTCCTTATATTCTCAACTAAAGGCCAAGGGTACGCATATTATTGGAAAGTTCATTTATTCTAAGCAACAGCGGGCTACATAGGGTTCAAATTTTAGTTGCAAAAAGCTTAGATTGAATTCCAGTTGGTTAACCACATGATCTAGAGGCTGCAAAGTGCCTACTAGGTGCCTGTTTTTTTGTTCATTTGTTTCATTTCTGGAAGCGCAATTTTTCAGGTTAGACATGATCAAGACTATCACTCGATTGTCAAAATCTGACCTCTACATTTCTAGGTCTGAGAGATGAGAAATTTTAAAATCTATGATTTTATTTAAAGTAAGTGTTCTTTGTCTCATTTTCCAAATAAAAACATGTCAACACTGAATAGCAAAATATTGAAGTGGTACAAATCAGCTAATCATATTTTCATAACTTCTGTGTAGATTGTCCTAGTTCTTATTTTTGTAATTACTTCAAATTTTTATATAATCACTCTATTTATCAATTAAAATTTTTATCTTTCTTTTTACTCAGCCATCTACTAGAAACAGAGATTTCATAATCAGTATTTATGCTTCTTCACTGTACCATTGTAGCAAAATGGGAAAAATCTGTCAGTTGTGGGAGTTTGGGAGGGAATCCCAATCTATATGAAATTGTACCACATAATTCAAAAATTTAAAATAAGAATTTTTAAAAAATTAAATAAAGAGGCAAATATTTGTCACGGCAGTTAAGACACTGGCATCAGCTCCGGGAGTGCCAGGGTTTAAGCGCCAACTGTTTCATGTTTGACTACAGATACTTGATTGCATGTCCCCTGAGAGGCAATAGGTACGGGCCCAAGGACTTGTGTTCCTTGTGAGGGAGATGTGGGGGCATTTTTAGACTCCTGCTTCAGGCTGGCCCGAGGCTAGCTGCAGTGGGCATTGGAGGAGTCCAGCAGAACCTCACCAGAGTCCACATCAGATGCAGCGCCACTGAGCTTTCAGGATGCAGCTCTGCAGGGTTTGGGCTGTGGCTGGAGAATTAGATCTTCATGACTAAATAAATCCTTCTCATCCGCTAATAGAGATTGGAAATTCCACTTATGAAGCTGTTTCCTTTCCTTGCAAGTGTTTTTATTTTTTTAACATTTAATTTATTTATTTGAAATCCAAAATTACAGAAAGACACACACACACACACACACACACACACACACACACACAAACCCTCAGAGAAAGAGAGAGAGAGGCCGGGGGTCTTCCATCCACTGGTTCACTACCCCAAAGCTGGGCCAAACAAAAGCAAGAACTTCTTCCTGGGATCCCATATGCTTCAGGAATCCAAGCACTTGAGAAGTTCTCCACTACTTTCTATGTCTCACTAGTAAGAAAATAAATTGGAATTGGAGCAGCCAGGATTTGAACTGGCACTCTTGTGGAATAACAGTGAAACAAGCAGTGGGACAGCTGGCTAAGCCACAACAATCATCCCTCCTGGGAGATATGATTTCTGCGAGGAGAACAACTTTTTCATGCTTTCTGTTATTTGGAAATTTAACAAACATACAGACCTTTAAACAGTTCAGTAGTAAGAGACTAAGAGAGGTGCTTTGGAAAATGGAGGACAGTAAAACATCTCAGGAAAAAGGTTGCAACTCAATGCTGACATTTCCCAGAGCATAATGTCAATTGCTTTCAAGTTTAGTCCATGTATCCCTAAGAATGTGTGAGATTGCATGGCTGGTGTCTTGCTGCCCAGTATTCTCTGGGAGTGGGCCTTCAGCTTTGTGTTGAAGATGCCTATGTGGGGTTCTATTCCTGGTTCTGGCTTCTGACTCAAGCTTCCTGCCAATGCACACACTAGGAGGAAGAGGTGATAGGATGACTCCAGTCACTGTGTCCTTACAACTCATGTGGGAGTCCTCGAGTGCATCCCCGACTCCAGGCTTTAGCTCTGACCCAGTTCCAGACATTGTTGGCATTCAGGGAGTGAACCAGCAAGTGCACTTGCTGTCTCTCTCTCTCCCCCTACACCCATCTCTCTCTGTATCTAAACATAATGGAAAAAAAAATTTAGATGATGAGTATGTGGCGATAGTCTTCATTATCTCAGTCTCTTTCTGTCTTCAAACCATACCATCATTTTAGCTTTTGGGACGCAAACACGCCAATAAACACATGAGTATGATTCCTTAGTTACTTCTGGGTGTCTAGCGGAACGTGTACGTGATCTGTAGCTTTGGCGTACTGCTATTAGTTTTGCCCTTGAGAAAAACTCCAATTATGATGTGTGTGTGTAGTAAATGAAGCATAGTAATGGCATAATTTGGACACAGTGTATCATGCTGTAAACTTGGGTTGCACAGATACCTCAAGAGCAAGTTGACTTAGGAACAGCACGTTGCTCTTGGCCTCCAGTAACCTCCTTGAGCGTTTCTGTCCCAAGTCAGATGTGTACAGCTGGAGGTTAGCTGGGGTTCTTGACAGCAGGCCTTGTTCCAAGCCCACATAAGATGCTTACATAATAAAAACTATACTCTGCACCTGAAATAAAAGTCTCTATCTTGAGGATTATCTGCGTCAGTCTCCACCCTCTCCCAAGGTGTCACTGCTCTGTGCAAGCAGAGAGGCTCTGAAAGCTGTCAGAACACCTGCTTCATCCACTGTACAAAGGTGCCTTTTGTCTGTGAGGGTTTCAAGTAACATATGACCTTGTATTACCTAAGTAGATCCCAGAAAGTGACTCAGGAAAGATTCTTCACTTGAGCTAAGATAAGTCGGTCATCTTTGGATCAAGAGCTGAGTATCTGGAAATCAAAGAAAACTTTCCTCTGGAATATATGAATCCAAAATAATGAATTCCAGGTAGAAAAGAATCCTGATGTCATAAAAGGGGTGAGTGTATTCGATGTACTCAAGTGTCCCCAGAAACACTAAGGTGCGGAAGCAGGTGTTCTTCTTAGATGCTTGGTGATAGATAGATAGATAGATAGATAGATAGATAGATAGATAGATAGATAGACAAAGTTGTTGTTTCCAAGATTAAGGTAGCAAACATCTGTTTTGCCCAGAATTGAGGAAGTTACTAAATCAGATCAGGCTCAGACACACTGGGAAAGTTTATCGTTTTATGGAAAACCCTGAAGTCGGATCAAACCAAGCACTCGTGAGAATTTGGTTTAAAAGAACAACAACAACAACAAAATGTTGAAAGTGATTGTTCTAATAATCGCGCCATCTGTCGGTATGTAATTCAGCTACCCTAGTTCTCCTAGCCGGATGATTTTCCACATCGAGAAATATGCTATCCCGTTTCCCAAGATCCTGATATTTTTCATTGTTAGCTGAAAATCCATATTTTGCACATGACTAGAGTTTCCCAACTGGTATGCAACTGGCCAGCTTTTATTTTTCCAGTTTACTTGATTTTTGGTCTTCCCTACAGCCGTTTTGAGTTAAAGTGAGCATTGCCAAGGGGAAAAAAAAAACAGTGCAGATGCCTAATTCTTTGCAGGATTTATGATATTATATAGAGCCTGTTTTATAGACCATTACAGTAAAATGAGTTGAATTTATTACATGCTAAACAACAACAAAAAAATCACAAGTTAGATAGTAATTAGCCTGAATAGACATTTATTTTATCCTTTTACTAGCAAAACAATTGAGATTTTATGCTGCAGAAAACTCATTCTTAAATTTTATGTCCGAGGTTGATTTGCCAAACTTATGCCAATATTGTTATTAGTAGCTGGTAAAACACGCTCTGGAGGCCTCGATCCCAGAAAGGACTCAGGAAACATGGTTAATATTAGCCTCTTGCACAGACTTGTCCTGCTACAGAAATCTCCGTGTTGCCTTTTTCCTCTTATATCCATCATTTTCTCTAAGCATTTCTAGCTGTTTGTTTTTCACAAGTCTTCTTCTCCAGGCAGCGCAGCCTGGAGCAGAGTGGCTGGGTCTTGTACTACTAGTTGTATATAGAACAGCAGCATCCCAAGCAGTGGCTGGATTGCTGCACCGTGGCACAGACCCCCTGAGTCAACTTTGTGAATACATGTTGCACGGTAGATATCAATGAAGTCATCAGACCTTGATGGGTAGCTTTTCAAAAACCAACGTGCAGAGCCAAACGGCCTGGCCATTTGTTAGAGCAGAAACTGTCTCTGAGCCTGAGCACCACTCCAAGAAGTTCAGGGAGACTATGTGCTCCATATCAAGAGCAACTCTCCTTTTGTGTTCATTTGTTTGTTTCCTACCCCTGTTCACTGACACTGTTGTAACTCCATGAGTCTAATTATGGAGTGTAGCTCTCCAGCACCTGGATTGCCTGTCACTCTTACCGCAGACACCAAGTGCCTCCTTGAAGGTTCTCTTCTTGATTGCAATGGCAGCTCCACAAACCCCACCTCCAATTAAAGACCCAGAAGGTTCAACAGCATTTGATATAGTTCATCAAAGACCCCTTACTAGTACATGTTGGTGAGGGTCGTTTCCATGAATAGTAATAAAAAAGAAAGATGCGTGTATTGCACTGAATTGTTTAGTTGGTAAGTTTAATAGGGGTTAAATGATATACTCGTCTTACAAGCAGCTCTTCTCTCTCTCTCTCTCTCTCTATATATATATATATATATGTATGTATGTATATCACACACACACACACAATAAATTTTTCTCCATTATTTTCCTTCTTTTGCATGCATATCAAATTGTCCTGATCATGAACAGCGAGCTTTCAGGAAAACACAGAAGCGCAATTGAGTATTTAACTAAGCAACTAAAATACTCTGAGAATTTTAACTGTCCATGGGTCTATGTCAGTAGACTTTATATCTCAGAATACAGCCTTGTCTCTGAGTGAATCAGGTCCCAGCAGGGACTGGAATATGGGGTTCAAGTCAATATTCCGGGCTCACAATGTCGTATCTGGTCTTTTTCTGTTTTAACTGTTTTTGGTAGGAGATGGCTTAGACCTCCTGCAGTTTTTAGTTATGGCTATGCATTTCAAGGTGCTTTTTAATCTAGGCAATTTTATTTAAAAAGGAAAAGCACACAATGATTCTGGTTAAAGAAGGGTGTACCCAAACACTTACCATGAGCAGCAAATCGCCCATCATTTAACCTTTTCATGTAGTTCACTCCTCTGCTAGTAGCTGGATATAAGCTTGTAATGGTTATGGATATTTATGAAGTTCAAGCAAACAGTACAAAAGGCATCAAAGAAATGTTTACTTAAGGAATTGAAAGGAGGAAAAAATCTCTTTTCCTAGAAACAGTAAAAACAAAAGTAAGTTTGTTCTGAAATGAATATAAGCATATCATATGTACAAAACATATGGGACCCAGGACTGAGAAGTTGGTAACCAAATCCAGTTGTCCACACCATGCAAAACTTACTGACATAGTCTGTGCTGTTTACATTGAAATAACCGTTGATATCGAAAGAATAAGACTTTGATTCAGATAACACTTTGCAGAAAACACATATGTACCTCTTTGGATGGAAGCTACTTCAATGAAAAATAATAGAAAATTCTGATAAAATTAATGCCAACATTTAACAAATATAACCAACTCTTTAAAGATTCCTTAGACAAACGTAAGTCATGTCTAAAAATCAGCAGTTCAGTGAGTTTCCAAGAGATGATCTTGCAGCTTCATAGTGGACATAATATAGGCCCGGCCAGGTGAAACGTCACGTCACATAGTCTGGTCTTGAAGTGGTTGTCTGCTTTCTATGTCCAAGTTCAAGTCTCTGAGAAGAAGCATGGCCTCAATGTTAAAATAACCATTGCAGTGATTATTGACTCGTAGGGAGTGGCGTGAACTCCCCGTATATAGACTCAGTGCATTAACCTTCGCACTTGAAACCAGTTAAGCAAGCACGAACAATACATTGAAGGAAGAAGAGATAATTACTGGGAAAATAGGTCTGCATGGGAGGTTGGAAGCTGCCTGCGGTGAAAGGGCCGGTTGTAAACATCAAGTTGTGGATGCTGCCATTTCCACATCATTATGTTCTATTTCTGGTGGCCTAACCACAACCTTGAAAGAATAATGACTGCAACAGGTGTTCACAGGATACAGGTCACACCGTCTCTGCTCCAGGGTGGAAATTACCAATAATCTCATCCATGGTTTAATTATGATTGCTCATGAAGCTTATACCCTAGGCAGAAGTTTTTTCATTTTTTAACTGGTTTAAGATTCACATATAAGGGAAAATTTTCAATCAACTGAAACAATCCAACCCTAAAAATTCAATCCCTAAACATTTCCACATAAGAAACATGGTATGTCATCTTTTCTGTTATTTTATTCCCCAAATTTATTGCATAATATAGACAGTTGAAAACTATCCAATTAATGATCTCTAGGAAAATTGTTTCAAATTGGTACCTCTCTCCTATTTTTCTCTCATAATGGCCTCCACAAATGAACTTGAAATAGACCAAAGCTTCAAGAATATTTTTGTTCATTTGTTTATTTTGTTTTGTTCTCAAATGGCAAGTAGAAGCAAACACTATATGAGCTTGGACATTCTAGACTTCTGTAATTTATCCTAATGATTTTAGCATTTCATTTGGTTCTTTGTTGTGAAGCATGGAGGTTCTTCATTCTGTTGAATTCAGGATGGTCAATGGAAATGTGTTTTTTTTTCTATCTACCTGTTCAATGAATGTGTGATTGTGCATAACTTCGTCTTAATAAAACCATCAACACCCTCTTTAAACATTTCCATCTCCAGATGGTTTCATTAACTTGGCTTTCATTTTTAGTAGTCTTGAAGTAAACCACGATGTTTGCTGCATAACAAAATTATCTCACTGGAAGTGAAGCCAGCAATACTGTGCCTTTAAAATAATAATACATTTGAAATCTTGAACACACGCTTTACAAATTTTTAAATACATTTCAGAATCCCAGCACAATAATGAACATATATTCTACGGTAAAGCCTTTCGTGATGCCATCTAGACACACATAACATTATGAACCAAACCTTTGTTGTCAAGGGTTGTCTTCACATACAAATTTAGCAACCATCCTGGTCTCTACTCACACCATACCAGTCATGCTTCCCATTGCCACACCAAGCTGTGGCAGCTAAAACGATCTCCCTCTGCAGAGTATCCCCTGCAGAATAAACTCACCTGCAGTTTGGAGCCATTTGTTAAGTGTCATAGAAGGATTTGCGTTTTTTTTTTTCTGAACCCTCAAGATCTTAGAAAGTTTATGGAAACTATTATTTCAAAGTTGTGTATGTGAACCAAGGCAATATTGATTTTTTTTCCCAACTTGGAATTATTAGAATCAAACTTCGGCATAAAATACTGGATGAGGCAGGTACATAAAAGGAAGAAATTAAGATAGGTTCAACAAGTTTTCAAGAAGTTTCTATCAAAAATCTAATTATATTTAGTAACAAATCTGAACCAGAGTTATAAATGCTAACTTGGATGGTAGACCTATTGGCATGCAAGGTTGAGTTGCCACTTTTGTATCCAAACAAGTAAAAGCCTGCAGAGGCAGAATTCAGGTGAGACTCAAATAAAGCAAGCCAGAGCATCACACGCGTTCCCTTGGTTACTCACAACGTCTGGAATACATGTAGGGAGATGGAGCTTGTAGAGAGGCATGGAAGGAAACTACCATTTTGAAAATCCTCATGAGTTGGTAGTTGATTTAAAAGTCAAAGGAATAGGAACAGGTGTTTTCTTTGTGTGTATAACTGACATCCGTGTAACTTATAAAGCTTCAGTGCTATTGTAGGCAAATACAGATTCCTCTTCTTTTTGGTTCAATGTAATTCATAAAATTCAGGGCTTAATAATGGTTTGATGATTATGGCAAACAGGAAAACCTACATTGGGACCCTATAATTTTCCACATGGAGAGTCTTAGGCAGGCCGTGAATTATTATTCATTGCGCCCCAAAGAAAGCCTTTCACCATATCATATGCACTGATGCCAGTGCTTCTCCGCCGTGGCTTCTCTCAGTTCCAAAGGCTTCCTGTAGCTTGCAAGGTCTGCATTTTTCAATTTCTTTCTCTAAAGCGTCTACTCTCTCCCTACTCTTCTGTCATTTCATCCTTCTTGTCCTTTCTCTTTCAGCTCCGAGACTTCAGATTCACCATCCTTCTCTCTAGAATTGCTCATGTAAATTTGACACAGTTCTCCTTACAACCTGGTGAGTTTCCAGCCCCTTCAATGATACATTTTCAATTTGGTCTTCTGGTTAATTTTTACTCAACCTGACACAAATTCCCTATTTGTTCTTCTCAAAGTCACACTTTGGTTTTATATTTCTCCTAAACATTTCATCATTCGGGATTTTCTTAACAAATTCTTGATTTTATATTTATTCTTAGCCTCTACTTGCTGGAATGTAAGCTCCATGGAGCGTGCAATTTTGTCATCTTCTTGACTGTTCAGAATTGTTTTGGGAACACACAGTCTCAACTCCTTGAAAGAAACTTAAAACTGTGTTTGCTGGGATAGGAAGTAAAGTTATCTCTGTATTGTCACTATAATATGCTCTAGAGAACAATGAACAAATAATATTTGAAAAGCAGAAGTGTTCCTGATCAAGCAATGCTAGTCTTGACTAGTGATCGATCAGCAAGTTTCGGTTTTCAACATGGCTGTATCATGTTACGCCCTACCCCAACAGAGTCTCCTCAAAGGCAATGATGGGAGCATTCACCCAGAGTTTTCACTTTTCTACAATGGAAGGCGGCAGGGGGAGCCTGAGTCCCACTGATTTCTGACCCACTGTCATGAGGATTTGGGCAACCAACAAAAGATTTCTCTGTCCTGCTTTAGACTGAATAAAAAAAAAAATGCTTTAGATATTTGAGGCGCTTTGATTGGCTCATAAAGGACAGTTAAAGAAGATCTAGTGTGTGTGGCCCATTTAGAAAATGAAAAAAATAAAATGAATAAAAAGAAAGAAACACAGCTGTGGCAAAGTTAAAATGCTTTCCATATTTAGACATCAACTCTAAAAAGTCGTATCTAGAAGTACTAAATTTTCTAGAAATGGTCTCCAAAACTGTTAATTTTTCAGAGGCACAACTGGTAAGAACACTGGACTGGATGTGGAATCTTCAGCTGGGTCTCTGCAACTGAAAAGATCAATGGAAAAGTTTGTTGCAATTGCAGGCAGATAGCTGAGGAATGAGAAGGCCGTGTTGGCTTGTGAAAGCAGACCACAACAATGGTGCTATGATAAAAACTATGAAAGCATCTTTAGACTTCAAACTATAAGTTCTGCAAACACGCACATTGCCTTTATACTTAGACAAACGTATCTTCCAATAAAAGGGATTCGGGGGCTTGGGGGGAGAGTAAGATAGTTCGTGAAAGAGAATTATATCAAGAGTGATGGCATGGAGCTGACAGGGGAACAATGGGAACAGCTGTAGAGTCCAGTTTAAAACAAGCAGCTGGAGGGGAGTATGCGGATGTCTGGGCAGCTCCAGTGTGTTCTAATCAGCCACGGGAAGGAGGGAGGCGTAAACATTATACCTTCCCTTTGTGAAAAAAGGTTTATTTTACCATGAAAGCTGTATTTTTGTTAAGAACTTGAAGCAAAAGATGAAAAAAAAAAAAGTTTGGTCCACAATTTGAAGACGCTTAGTTAAAATTTGAATTGAGTCATTTATTTGTTGCCAATATATCATAGTCAACAACTTAGATTTTAAATAAATCTTCAGAGTTAGGCCATTGTTTTAGTCATTAAAATAATACTTATAAAGCCCACCTTTTTTTTCCAATCACATACTGTATTACTGAAATAAATCAAATAAGACAAATCAAATGAACAAATATTTGATTTTATTTTTGAATGGCCTTTGCCCCTCAAAGTTTCCAAGAGCCCAAGGTCATTCCTAATATGCTTATTAGTTTATGCTCAAAGTAAGAAAGATGTGGTAGGCATTTATTATATATTCGTGGGTAAAATGAATACATAGACTCATTAATTTTCATTGCCAATCTGTGTGCTTTCCAGATTTCTACCTCCATTAATGAAGTAAATTTCTCTTTGTGGAGCTGGTATTGTGATAACAGATGCACACAAAAATCTAAGCAAAGTCCTTTGGCCCGTTTCTCATTCTTTGTCCATGACCTGTCGGCTGCAGCTAAAAAGAAATAGGGAGGCATCTGCCTAAATGAAAAGGAAGGCTGCGCATGTGGCACGGGAGTCAACACTCGGCTCGCCATAGCTTTTTCCCATGTCGGAACGCCTGGATCAGAGGCTGGCTCCATGTAGATGTGCAGCTTCCGGCTAATGAGTATCCTGAGCTGCCAGCATCCTGAAGTGTTCCACCAGTGAATCCAAACTCCCAGTAGGCTTCTGGCTTCAGACTCACCCAACCTTACCTGTTCTGAGTGTTTGGAGAGTGATCCAGTGCCTGGAAGATCTGTGTCTCTGTTTCTGCTTCTGTCTCTATATTCAACTTTCAAATCAAGGAAATTAAAATTGTAAAAAGAATGGAAGTAATTGTTCAAGAAATCTGCAGAAGGGGCTTTTAAGTAAGCTCTGGTGTTAAAACTTGAATGAATTTATTGACGTGGTGTGAAGTAAATCACTAAGAAGTTCATGGACATCTGTGCCTCGATAGTGCCTCAAAAGCAGGAGCAGTGATACTTCTTTGATGAATTACTTTACCTTTAAGAACATTTGATGGGATTATTCTAAAGTTTGAAGTACTTCGTTTTTTTTCCCCAAAATGTAACTAGCTCTCAGTATGTGGTTACTCATAAAGAAAGGGAAAACTTTTAGGATAGCCGTGGGTATTTTTAAAAATGGTGCCCATTAAAGGTCATAAGATTGACGCAATTTTCCAGGACTGGATTCATTTTTCCCACTGAGTAGTAATTAGGTCATTGGGCCAGTCCTTCTGTTGACTGACCAGTGTGATTTCACCAACATTTCTTCTAAAAATAGTCTTTTGTAGGAATTGTTAGTCACTATCAGCTTTTCCCCGAGTTAATTTGGCTCTCCTTGAAGGTGCCAGAAGTACCTCCCTGGAAACTTAAGTTTTCCATGTGTTCACAGAACAAGGGTACATTAATTTGCCCTACCACAGTCTGAATTTTTTTTACAGCCCTGATTTGCCAACCTAGCATTGTGGAAGATACAGTTCAAGTTTTAGTCTGTGGGTTTCCCCATGGGAGCAGGTGAAGGATTAGCAAGCATCGTTTTACGTTCATGTGTAGATTTTGCATCCTGGGACATAACTTCTGTTCAATTTGCACTGTTTGTCCTAAGTCCAGTAGATTGAGTGGGCCTCAAAGTAGGTCTGTTCCATCCCCAAAGCCAGTTTTATTTGGAGACTTAAATTTCATTTCAAGTGAAAAGAGCTTGTTTCTTTGGTTTTTTTTTTAAGATGTATTATTCATTTTTATTGGAAAGGCAGATATACAGACATAAGGAGAGATGAAGAGGAAGATCTTGTGTCCAATGACTCACTCCGCAAGTGGCCACAACAACTAGAGCTGAGCCAATCCGAAGCCAGGAGCCAGGAGCTTCTTTCGGGTACAGGGTCCCAAGGCTTTGGGCCTTCTTCGACTGCTTTCTCAGGTCACAGGCAGGGAGCTGGAATAGGACGTGGGGTCACTGGGATTAGAACCAGCGCCCATATGGGATCCCGGCTCATTCAAGGGGAGGACTTTAACTGCTACGCTATTGAGCCGGGCCCCAAAAACAGCTTGTTTCTTAGAGCTGTAGCTTGTGTTCACTCACAGATGCATGGGAGCCCAGCTTCAAACCAAGAAACTGGTATGTCTGAGGACATGGTCTACTTAGATTGAAATCAATGGAGTCCAAATTACCATGCCATAATGGAAGAGATCAAGGTCATGGCTCTGCCGTTCTCAAATTGGGGCTCATGGCATTTAGATGTCCCTATGATAAGGCTAAATTGTTTGAGTAATAAAAATCATTTTCAATATTATCAGAACAGCATGATTTGCCATTGTCTTCTGGGTTGACAATTACAGCACCACAGAGTGAATCAAGGCAGTGCATTTAAGAAGTCGGAATTACTCAGGAAGTATTTTATGAGGAACAAAAATGTCAATGTTATTATGTCCAGATTTTTGCATGTGTACCTTTTTCAGATAGCCTGTGTGATGAAACAGAAAGTGGACAGAAAACCTTGTTACTGCCTATACACAGAAAAGGTAAGGAATAATGATTTAATTCTCTGACGTTTGAGCTAACCTAACGATTTTCCTTTACAAATGTCTTTTTACTTGAAAGGAAAACTAAAAAAAAAATGATTATTCAGTTGTAAATATTTGATAATTTTGTGGAAAAAATGAAGTTAACGTTCACTTTAAAGAAAACAAAGTGAGAATTTGTTACTACCGGTAAAATATGATCTTTTAAGAGAAGACAAACTTTTAGGGAAACTTGTCTCCAAAACCACAAACATGACAATTTTCAAAAATGGACATTAGAGATGGAGAAACCTGCCATGTTCCTGGATTGGCAGGATTAACATCACCAAAATGTCTGAAATACCAAAAGTAACATACAGATTCAACGCAACCCCAATCAAAATCCCAACAATATCTCAGAAATAGAAAAAAATGATGAAAAAGTTCATCTGGAAGCACAAGAGTCCATGAGTTACAATCAAAGCTATCTTGAAGAATAAAAACCAAGCTGGAGGAATCACAGTCGCAGACCTCAGGACATATTAGAGGGAAGTTGTCATCAAAACAGTTTGATACTGGTACCAGAGAAGAAGAATCAAACAGAACAGAAACACCAGAAAGAAGCCCACACGTGTACAGCCAACTAAGCTTCAACAAGAGAACTGAAAACAATCCAGGGAAAAAGCCTGGTCTGTTCAGCATGTGCTCTTGGGATAATTGGACAGCAGCCTACAGAGGTAAAAAGCAAGACCCCCGACTGTCACCTTATAAAAAAAAATCAGCTCTAAATGCATCAAGGACTTAAATCTGCATCCAGAAACCATCAAACTATTGGAAGGAAATCATAGGAAGCACTCTCCAAGATAGAGGTTTCACACAGAAACCCACAGGTCTACAGTTCAATGTTACTTATTGCAGTTGGTACATGGCTCTTTGTTTGCAGTCACTTGTGCCACTTCCTCCAGTGAGTTCCAGGTCTGATTTCGTATGTTAGATTTCCACCATGGTCTCAGAAGCCTTAGCTCCTGGCTCACAAGTCTCCACTTCCCATGATACCGTGCTGAGGCCGCACCATTATTTGTACAACCTTTCTCCCACTTCCAGTTGGAGCAGGTCCCAGGATTAGGAAGGCACCAGGTGTCCTATATAACTAGATTATTGGTGGTGTTGATCTTGCCAGAATCTGTTGCTCATTAGGTCTGAGGGCCACACAGATGTATTTTGACCCATAGGATGCCAAACTCAGTATTATTTTCCCTATAGGATCAGTGCTATGCTTGAGCTTAGTGAGTTCGCTCCCAGCCCAGTGCATGCACAGCTCACTGTTGTCCCTGTAGCCTTAAAGCCTTTCCCACACTGTACAAAATGGTGCCTGATGTGCCACTACTAGAATTCTTGATCTGCTGGCTGTCAGGTCTGAGGGCTGCCAGTACCTATCTTGGGTGAAACCTGTAGGTTGCCACATTGTTGCAGTTCACTGAGTCAGAAATGAGTTCACTCCCAGCTCAGTGCATGCACAGCCCTGTCCCATAGCCTTTGCCTGCTTAAACAAAATGGCCACCAACTCGGCTCTATGGGGCAGACTGGGCTGTGAAATCCACCCTGTTCCCATACCACACCTCTGGGGCCTGCTGCCCTCTCTCTACTCCTGATCAAATAAATAGATCAGCAGGATGGGCAGTTCTTTGTCTGGGTTCACCTCCTGAGCTCCTGATGAACACTTCTTCCCACCTTGTTCTGGTAGTGTTCTGGCTGCTGATGGAGTTCATATCACCACTTACTGAATGCTGCTGGGGTATTAGTCACTGCAGCATCACACCATTGTGTCTGCTGCTTCCCTGTGTCTGTCAGTCGCCAGGTACCTCTTTGCTATTGTTCTGTCCTCTCCTATTCCCTAGAATGCGCCCTCTCTGCTTCATACTGGAAAATGTTTCTCCATCTGTTTAAATGTGTCCTTACCCTATTTTGCCATCTTGAATCTCCAGGTTTGGATATTTTTAAAATTTTTATTTCTTGAAAATAAATTTTTAACTACATTTATTTCATTTTGCGACACAGTTTCATAGCCTCTCTGATTCCCCCAACCCCTCCCCAAACCCTTCCCCCACATTGAATTCCTCCACCTTGTTACAGTAGTACAGATCGTAACCAGTCATGATTCCTTCATTGTGGGCATGGACCATGCATAGAGTCCAGCATCTTATTGTCCTGATAAATTCAACAGTTTTATTGGGAAAACCATCCATGGTCTGAAAGTAGGGCTGGCAGAATATCATCTCCCCCCCCCAATGAAAAACCACTACACAACTTCAACAACAATTTACAACATCATGAAGTTCATTGACATGCTGTTGAGTGACTGGCATGTTAGAAAACGGAAGTTCTTAACCACATCCTGTAACTACTTCCTTGACATCTCAATTCTAGTTTATACACAACCAGCTGCTATACACCTTATAATAGTTATGTAGTACTATTCAGCTGTCTTGTGTCTATTTTCAGTTATATATTTAGCAGCTTAAAGTATTCAAGTGTTTTAATAGCTGAGTAATATTCCATGGAGTACATGAACTATACCTTTCCTATCCAATCTTCTGTTGATGGGAACAATCAATAATCGCAAAAACTTAGAAGCAACCGAAATGCCCATCTTCAAAATAATTTTATGATCAATTTCTTCACTGACTCACAGGCCATTACAATACCAGTGTTTGCTTCAAGAACATTTTCTATTTACTTTTTCATTTCTTCGGTGACACATCAGTCGTTCTGTAGCATGTTATTTAACTTCATGTTGTTGTAAATTTCCTATTTTTCTTCAAGACATTTCTGATATAAATACCTCTGACAATAACTTAAGTGATTGTTTGATACAATAAAGTTATCAGTGATTGGAGGATCCAAAAGGTTTAGTGGGCAATATTCTCCATGTGACCCATACAGGATGCTTATAAATTTCTGCAGGCCTGAAAGATAAGCAGTTAATTTGTAATGTACTGCTATACAATGAATTCACTGATAATATTTTGCACTCCACATTGACTTCAAAAGTCTCTTTCCAACTTATTTTGCTCATTTGAAAGATGGAGTGACACAGCGAAAGGGAGAAAAAAGAGCCAGATGATCCACATGGTTCACTCCTCAAATGTCTGCAAAAGCTTTACATTCCTCTACTTGTCTGTTCCATGTGGATAGCAACAGCTCAAGTACAGTGGCCATCTTCTACTGCTTTCACAGTCACACTAACAGGGAACTGATTTGGAAGAGTAGCCAGGATACAAGCAAGCACTTCTATATGGGATGCAGTATGCAGCAACTTAACCCAATATCCCACAATGCAAATCAATGCCTGCTGTTGACAGCATTTGGAAGATGGCTGAGAACTTATTGTCTCTTTCTCTCTCTCTCTTTCTGTTTATCTCATTTTCTGTCTAGTATTTAAATAAAAGTTTGTCAGAGAAATTTCTAAAGTATAAAACAATGCAAACTTCTCATTGTTATAGGAACAAAATATGATCATGTGTCATTGAAAATTTACTAATCAGCTTAACATGTCATTATCACTTCTGTAAATGTGTTAGTAAACATTTTGTAAATGTCTAAAAGTTTCAAGATTTTTTTTTGTAATGCAGATTTATAGAGAGGAGAGACACAGAGAAAAGCTCTTACATCCGCTGGTTCACTCCCCAGATGTAATTTCTTCCATGTCTCCCACAGCGGTGCAGGTTCCCAAGGCTTTGAGCCATGCTCTGCTGCTTTCCCAGTCCATGAGCATGGAGCTGGATCAAAAGTGGAACAGCACACAAACTGGTGCCTACATCGAATGCCAGAACTGCAAGACAGAAGAATCCTTCTCCAGTCATCCCAGGGTGGAACTCAACAGGCCAAGAGCTTCAACGAACCCAGAAGTATAAGGACAAAGAGGAGAAGAAATAGGCAACAAAATCCAATACTGAATATTGATGTTGGTCACCTATGATTTTGGAGCCCACTCTAGTGAGGCCCTAATTTCTAGGACTCCATCCTTCTCTAAAAGAAGCTTGGCAGTTGAGAGAGAGATCTGCACGGCCAAACACCGTGAGCAATGAAATCACATGACTCTGAAGTTTGGTTCTACCATTTCCTTATTGTAAAATCATTTCAGCCTCTTTAGTTGTCATTTAATTCTTCTCAATGGATGCTGTCTGGACTGCTCACTACAGTGGACCCTTCACAGGTCCTTAAGGAAGCATGAGATCATATGATCTGAGTGACGGGAAGAATAAGTAATGGATTAGGATAAAAACAAATTCAAAATGGATATAGGGATAAAGGAGACAGGCGTCCGAGGCATGAAAGAAAATCACTCGGCTTTCTGGAGGAGTTGCTTAGCAGACCTCCAACAGCTAGAGAAGAGCATGCCGCGTATGTTCCATTGAGCTGAGTTGTCATCACTGTTGCCATAACCATCATCTCAGGACCTGCATAGCGTTCCCAGGTTTATGAGTTAAGTGACAAAGAGCCAACCAAGACATACTACTGTTGACTGCACACTCACTCACGTAGACTGAGAATTCATTTTCCAATAAGAGAGTGGAAAAAATAATAGAACATCACTCTCAGGAGAATTAAATAGCATCATTCACATGAAGTTTTAGCAAGGAACAGATTCTCAGTCAATTTCCATGCCATCATCATTAAAGAAACAAAACCCTATTTTCCTGTTGTGTGTAGTATTGGATAATTCAAGGAGAGATTTTGAATAGCTCAAGTCAATATTTTATGATGGCTATCAAGTAGATGGGTGGGTAGGAATGACAGGTAGGACTGCTATATCATCATGTGACAATTGTAGATGAAAAGAGATCATTGCACTCTCTAAATTATTTCTTAAAATGTTTACCTAATAATAATAGTGCAAGACTATTGCACTACTATTCTTCTCTAAGCAAAACTTCATAGTCCTGGTTATGTTGAATAGTTAAAAGTAGTTCTTTTTGTTGTACCCATGGTAGCTTACTCAATTTTTTAAAACTCTAATACACTACTCTTCACGGGCAAACCCTTGCCAGACAGATATTTGCCATTCCATTATTGTTTTAAAGTGTTGGGCCCAGACACATAAGCATTGTTGGAATGCAATGGAAAAAAAAAACGTTTTAAATCTCAAATGGGGTAATAAACTGCAGCCAGAAGCTAATTGTCCTGAAACTTGAGCTTTTATAACATGTTACTACTGTAGAGGGACCGCTCAGCACTCCTTCAGTGGGGTTGTTGTGTAATTGGTAGTATATTACATGGCAGACATATTTTTTTTAAAAAAGATGTCAAATCAGACATTTCTGCTTATTACTGTAGACCTCAGTATAATTCTTCAAGCAATCAATGCATTTCATCCATTAAACTATTGATGGGAGGTATTAATTCCTATAATGTTTAACTGCTCACTGTGGACTTTCTCTCTGCCAACTTTCTCTAACCCAAGAAGTCCTGAAATGTTGCTGCTGCTGTCACACAAGAAAATGAATGATTAATAAGAATCAACAAGGCCAGTGGCAAGCTACAAGCTGGGCCATGATATATAGAGGCTTCACATTCTTTTAATTGGGTGCTGAACCATATGTGCCAAAAGAGCATAGCCCAGTAGGGTTTCACCAAGAGCCTGAAATCCAAACCAGGAAGGGTATATCCATCAAGACTGTTTGTTGAATGTTTAAGGGACCAGGGAATACTTTTTGTTTGTAGATTATATATTTGCTAGACACTTTAGAGTCAATAAGAAAAAGAACTTGTACGTAATACTCCAGTCAAGCTCTGTACCCACAGGAGGCCAGAGACATGATCACAGCCATGTGTCAAATCTTAAAGGAAGTCGAGTCGGGTCTAGTTGAGAGTAGGCCAGTGTCCAAGGAAATGTGATAAAAATGTAAGAGATGTCTCATCTTCTCTTTGTTTTTTTTTATCATCTAAGCCCTAATCTCTGTTTATGTTTATTACTGCTTTTTCTTTCTTTTTAATGTATTTTTCTTCTGAGGGCTTTGCTCATCTGTGAGGGTCTATGAAAGGACCTTTGGCTGTTCAAAACCAGACATGCAGAAAACCAGGAGCACTGATTGAAATCTGAAATCTTGTGATTGTAAAATCATTTACCTCTGTGAGTTTCAAATTTTCCTGTTTTAAACGGTGTATAATAACACACACTGAGAGATCTGGTGAAGCATGAAGGAGTAATACGTGGAGTGCTGAGAGTGGCTTTGGCTACTAAGATCCTAGTTAGTGAAGTGTTAACCATGTGTACCATGACGGTAAAGGAAATTTTAAAAAGTCCACTTGATCAGATTGGACAGTTATTACACTTAACCAAAGTCCCAAATATTCTCAAAACATCCTGTCAGTCTAGTGTTTGCTTCACCTACCTGTTGTACGGTTAGATGTTGCACAGCAAAGAGGGAACCAGCCAAACAGATCAAGGTAAAGACTGAGAAAGCTTTTGCTCAAATATGTAGGGCTGAACTTTGAATCTAATCAAGAGAAAATATTTATCCTCTGTCATGTGGGAAGGCAGGAGTGAAATAGGAGATGATGTAAGGAGAGAGTGGGCAGCTTTGGGAGAGCTATGGAGCTAACTCTACACCAACAGAAAATAGACCAGTCTGAAGAACACGTGAAGTGTGATTAAGATGCCCCTGTGGATTTCCTTATAGAATTCTTGAAATGGCTCAGAAGGCAGGCAGATTTGCTGTCATGCGAAGGTTCATACACTGCGTATACTAACCTCACATTTCACTTCTAGTTTCCTTTTATTCTCTGCTGCATTCTTGATGAACACGGATGGAATTCGTCTCCTTTCATCCACCTTTATTCATTGATTTCTTGTTTTTACCCTAAATCTCTTGGTTCTAAAATGAAAATATCTATAGGGGTTGATACAGTTCCACTGCTCTGTATCTACTTACTCCAGGTCCTGCTCATGCTGTTGGCGTGAAGCATGCCAACAAACAGCTGCTGGATGGAAACAGTAACTATCTAAATTAAGACACCTAATCTGCATTATGATTGCATGCCTCCTTCACCTAACCACAGATGTATGTGGGTAAACAGTTTGTTAGTTCTTCTAGAAACTGAACATAAACTTTTCATATAACCAAGCAGTTTCACTGCTAAGTGAATATACTAAAGAAATGAAAACACTCATACACATCCCACAAATATTCACCTAATACTGCTAACTAATAAATAAAATGTGAAAGCATTCAAACATACAATGCAGAAGTATAGGTCTATCAGCAAGCGATGTTGAGAAAAATCAGGTATCTGTGCACAGAAGAAGGATGTTAGACTGTTGACTCCCATCATTTACAAAGTCCAGAACTGATTCAGGATATAGGCATAAGACCTGGAACTCCAAAACTTTGTGAAGAAACAAAGGGGAACAACTCTGAGGCAGAGTTCTGGGCAATAACTTTTTGAAAATGATCCCAAAAACACAGGCAGCAAAAGCAAAAATAGACAAATGGGTTTATGTCTGTCTTGAAATATAATAAGCTTAATATAATGACATGACAATACAAAATAGTATACATATTTGTAAACCATATAACTCCCTTTTAAAGACATATTTATTTTTATTAAAAAGCAAATGTACAAGGGAGGATAGATAGGCAGAAAGTTCTTCCATCCACTGGTTTACTCCCCAAGTGCCTGCAAGAGCTGGAGTTGAGACAACCTAAAAGCAGGAGCCAGGAGCTTCTTCCAGGTCTCCCCCATGAGTGCAGAGTTCCAAGGTTTTAAGGCATTCTTTGCTGCTTTCCCAGGCCACAAGCAGGGAGTTGGATTGAAAGTGACGCTTTTGGGACAGAAACAAGTGATCACATAGTATCTGAGCACTTGAAGAGGAAGGATTTGTTAATGGAGTCATTGCACCAGGCTCCAAATCATGCATCTAATAGAGATTTAATATCCCCAAACACACAGCAAACTCAAGCAACCCAACAGCAAGAAAGCAATAACCTCTTTATAAACTTAATAAAGGATTTGAATAAGTATTTCTCCCATCCAAGTACTAACCAGGCCCGACCCTGCTTAGCTTCCGAGATCAGACGAGATCGGGCGCGTTCAGGGTGGTATGGCCGTAGACATAAGTATTTCTCAAAAACACAAATGACCTATATATCCTAGAGCACTTAATTTTATTAATATTTAGGGATGCAATCTAAAAAGGTAATGATATCTCATGGGTGTTAAGTTGGCCATTACCCAAAAGCACAAGTAGTTACACTTGTTAGTGAATATGTGGACAATAGGAAATATTTGCACACTTGGAGAGCGACTTTAATACATAGCCATTATGAAAAACAGTAGGTATGTTCCTCACAAAATTAAAAATAAAACTACCCTGTGATCCAGCAATGTCACTACTGTGTGTGTGTGGGGGCTGCGTATAATAAATCAGTATGCTGAAAAGATAATTTTCTTTACATATCCATTGTAGCCAATTGTATATCCACAATAGCCAATATTTGTAACCAACCTGAGAACCTATCTAAAGTTAAATAGACAAAGAAGTCAGTATATGCACAGTGGATAAACATTCAACCTTAAATAAAAAATTCTTCTCACTAAGATGGACTTGGAAGCAATTAAATTAAATAAGACAGGAACCAAAAAAATATGTAAGTGTTACATTAGCTGTCTTATATATAAAATCTCAAAATGTTGAACTCATTGAAATAGGGGTACACATGGTGGTTATTAGGATTGGATGTGTAGTATTGGAAAGGATTTGGGAAGATGTTGGTGGAAAAAAAAACAGAACTACATTTAAACTGGACAGATTCAATTAAGTCCATTCTGTAACGTGGTGACTATAGTTGATTGTGTCTATGGTTCATGGTCATACATTCTATAATGAAAATTGCTTATGAGGTTTCAAATGTTCTCATTATACACAAAGTATATTACACATGTATATACATATACATTTATACATCACACTCACACACACACACACACCACACTGTGAACAAGCATTGTGCCATAGCAATAATTGATTTTCAATGCAGACATTTCACACAGAAGGCTTAGTTACTTCCTTTCTGATCCAAATCCTTGTTAGTGTGCCTGGGAAAGCAACAGAGGACATCACAAGTTCTTGAGCCCCAGCCATCCGTGTGGGAGACCCGTCAGAGGTGCTAACTTCAGCTTGGCTCTAACTAAGCTGTTGCAGTCATTTGGGGAGTGAGTGAGTGTATGGAAAACTTCTTTCCAGTGATTGCTCTTTCTCTCCCTCCCTGTCTCTCCACTCTGTCACTCTGCGTTTCAACTCAATCAATAAATCTTTAAGAAATGCACATGTTGTATATCATAAATGTGTATACTCTTTGTCAAATTAAGCAAGCATTACATTTAAAAAGAATCTTTGTAGATCATACATTCCTATATAACATTCATAGTACAGTAAAATTATCAAACATTTTGAGTAACAGAAAGTGGTACAGCAAATGCACATGTGTAATAGCATTCAGCTACCTATACCTGTGTGTTTATAATGCATAGCCATGTATGTATATGGCTCTATCTGTCCTCTTACAAGTGTATATTCCTTGGCATGTGTGTATATCTCCATCAATATACACACCTATTCATCTTTCTGAATCATTTTAAAATCTGTGTAAACACATCACCCTTTTGTTCGTAGACTCAATGGATATTTTATACAGCCCAAGAATACTAGTCTACTACTACCATCACAATTTTAAAAATCAGGTTGTTACTGTCAATACTAATGAACTCTCTTCTGTATCTCTTTTCACATTTTCTTACTTATTCAATTATACCTTTGAGTAGAAGAAAAAAAGAGCTCAAGCATATCTATGGATTGGAATATAAATGGTAAGTGGTGATTTTTGAAGACCCCCCCTCTGGTATCTATTCATTATATTCTTAATCTCCATGCCTGGGGTACACAAAGACTGAATGAAGAAATTAATTTATTTCAATTATTTAATCCCCAAAGTGGGTGCTTTTACAATGTGTAACCATGACTCACTCTTTTAAGAATAGAAAGAGAGCCAACCAAAAAACTTCATAAGAGCCTGAATATCTTTCAGCCTGAAAGTGTTCTCTGTTTGCTTTTTCTTTGATCACAAAAATCCACAGGCAGTCATAAAAATTTTACTGGAGCTATAATGATCTGAAACTTTCAGGGTGTCTTTAAAACACTTTATAACAGCCTCAAGTATCATAAGTTGATATTATTTCTACTTTTCCACTTACAATGAAAATAAGAGTTGTGAATCCCAGTCATTATTTCCACGTGAAAAAACAGTAGAAAAACTGGAGTGTTTATTCACCTAGAAAATGCCCAGCTGGGGTTTATTAACCATATTTTTAGCTACTCATCTTTATTGATGTTCAAATATAGATAAGATAAAATCACAAAGACCTCCCAGTTGGGTAAGGCCCAGGCAGGTCATCGGATTAGAGGGAAGCCAGACTGTTCTATGACTGCTTTATATCCAATAGCAAATCATCCATGTTCAGGATGTTGGTTCCCTAGGTATTTCAGCAAATTAAAACCCAGATCCTTTTGCACAAAGCTATCTGTGAACTAATCCTCTCTATACGGAGTTGTTGGGAACACCGAGTCTGCAAATTCATGTTAACATGGAGTTTTACAACCACACACAAACACACACACACACACCCACAGCTCTTACAAAAAGCAACTAGGTTATTGTACATTTTTAAATCCACCTGCGGCAGCTTCAGTGAAACATACTCTCTTAAGGCAAGCATACAGAATGCAATGTGCCTTAGAGAGCTCCCAATCTTGCTGGAATCACTGTCCTGTGATGAGATCAGTCACAAGAAGAACTCAAGAGTTTTGTGAAATAGAGCCAAACTGAGAGCTAATGGATGATAAAAGGGAATCTGGGTGTAGCACGTTGAGCCATCACCTGCAGTGCCAGCATCCCATATGGGGACCAATTGGAGTTTGGGCAGCTCTACCGCTGATTTATTCCATGCTAATGTGTCAGAAAAGTAGTGAAGGATGGCTCAACTGTCTGGGCTCCTGCACCCACCCACCCACCCACATGGGAGACTTGGAGGCACCCATGCACCCACCCACATGGGAGACTTGGAAGAAGCTCCCGGCAAAAAATGATGCAACCATGTGGAGAGAGAATCAGCAGATGGAAGATCTCTCTCCAACTTACTTTTCAAACATAGTTTTTAAATTGTTTTTAAATAGAATAATTTGGTTGATATTTTCTGAATGTATCTAGGGAAGTTTCTTTTTTTTCTGAAGTGTGTTGTCAGCAAGGTAGAATTAACTGATGTTTCCAATTTTGTCTAGAGTGCATCTTCTTTTAAAAGATTATTTACTTATTTGAAAGCCAAAGAAACAAGGAGAGAGAGGGATGGCAAGGCAGAAAGTCCTGCACCTGCTGGTTCACTTCTCCAAGAACTGCACTCCTCCAAGGGCAACGCAAGACCAAAGAAAGCCGGGAGCATTCATGTGGGTGGCAGAGATTCACAAACCTGGCCATCCTCTGCTGCTTACCAAGCACATTGTTAGGGAACTGGACTGGAAACAGATGGGACTCAAACTGCCACTCTGCTACAGGATGCCAGCACCAGAAACAGTGGCTTGACCAGCTTCACTATGACGCCAGCCCTAACAGAATTTCACAAGTAGGATAACACCACATATGGCTGAGCAAATTTCCCAGGGAAAATATATTATAAAGGACTTTTTCAAGCAGAAGCAGATACGCATACAGACAAGTACACACATTCACACATGTGTTTGTATATCGAAATGATGATTGCATACTGTGGCTACTCAGAAGTATATGTCTAGGCATATGCCTAACAGTTGTGAAATGCAGGCAAACATCGTTTTCATGGTCTACAAATTCCTAAAGGGTCCAGGGAGCAAGAAAAATCGGAGGTAGGTTCATTCCGATATCATGGCTTCTTATGAGTCCTTTCACATAATCTGAGTCACGTGTGCCAATACACTGTCCGGTGTTGACCAAAGGGAGACTGAAACCCACATCCAACAACAACCCATCCATAATCCAAGCCTATTATATGATCCAGCAAAGATAATCATCCAATATAAGATGGAAGGGGTGAATCACTTAGTAACTTTCAGCTTCTGCATGGGGGCCTGTCAGAGAGTTCACAAAGCAGAATCTATGAGATGGAGAAACGATGAGCCAGGCTGACGCGCTGAGTGGTTGTTCGACATCATCCCCATCGCTTCCCCAGCCACTCGTTCACCACGCCGGACTGCTACGCTCCTCCAAACTCTGCACATGTTCCTCTCGCTGCCTGCAACACTCCTTCCCAGCATGCTTCACTGCATGCCTCTTCATTACATCTTACCTCATCATCCTCAAAACCCCTCACAGAAGAAAGGAAACATCTCTAGCTACTCTCTCTGAGAATTCTAGTCTCTAATTTTCAGACTTTCTTTCCTGTTGCTTACTTTTTCCTTGGTGCTTATCACTATGGAACATATCGTGTCTCTCTCTTCTGCCTTTTTTTTTTTCTGCCTCTGTTTTGCACTGGAGTGTAAGACCTGTGCGTGCAGAATATGTGTTTGCTGAGACCACCCTGCTTAGATGAGGGGCACGAGACAGGTTGGCACTCCAGTTATCTTTTATGTCTAATTCACCTTATTACTTTGTGCCTTTCCCTGCCCTGGCTGTAGCCAGGAAGGTAGATGCTTGTGAAATATTTTCTTTTTTGAGGCGCCTGAATAATTTCAGGTAATGAGGGGTGCTGAGAAGATGCTGTTGAGAAGGGAGAGTGAGAAGTTCTGGTATTTCCTTCCACTCCAACATTGCCTCAGTCCTCACTGTTAGCATTCCTACAAACTAGAGTTCCTGCCAGGTGCCCTGCTCCTTAGAGGCCGCAGTTCTTACTTGGCTTTGATAAAAGCATTTCTTCTTCTAATTCCTTGCGTGCTGGGGGTGAATGGCTTCCTGCTGCTCCTAATATCTGGCTACTGAAGCCTCTCCAGAGTTTCACTTGTCATCTTGCCCACGTATCATTAAGTAGACCGTTCATTAAAGTGTTTTCATTTGTACCATCTGCAATGAGTTCTCCTCCATGCCAGGACTCTACCTGATAAAGAACGCAATAAAGACTTGATGAAACACCGTTGAATGGATGAGAAGTCTTGGCATCCTTTGAAAATGTGATTGATTGGTTCTGGCATTGGAACAGCCATTGGAGAGACTCTACAGGCTGAAAGTTGGCCCTGGGAAGAGAACTCCGGAATGCTCAGCCAAGTCCTGAACATGTATCCTTCACTCAATAGCCAATGGTTGAGGAGCAAAGAATGGAATCCAGAAGCAACCTTCTTTCTTTCTTACACCCATCCATAAGAATATTTTTGTAATGCTAAAATATATGGTTTAAAATAGATCACATTGTTTTTAGAGTGAGACACACAAGCGTCTGATATGCAATTAAATCTTGGTTAAATGACAATGTGTTGTGCTGACCAACGTGTTTAATCATCTTGAGCTCATTCATCTGGAAAACATCATCTGGCATTCCATGAAGAAGTTTTAACTTTACAAGTACGACTTGTGCAAACATCTCACAAGAGTACATGACATAGTATTTGCTCAGTAAATGCTCATTTATGTTTTCCTTAGCCTACTTCCCCTTTTTGTTTCTCAGTTCTTGGAACTTCCCTCAGTGAACTGAAATCAGGGAGTTATCCTTCTAAGACTCTTCAATTTCTTGATTCATAAACAAAAACAAACAAAATTATTCAATACTATGCTAAGCCAGGAAAGAGAAAGAAGGGGTTTCTCTCCGGTAGACATTTAAGACAATATGAGATTCCCAGACAAAGAAAAGTCACCAGAGACAGAGTAATACTAGTTCTCCCAGTCTACAATTTCCTGAAAGGTCTCCCTTTTCCACAAATAACTTACTATATTTGGTTTATCAGTAAAGTACACAGGAATCCAAAAGCATTAGGGCTGTATACCACCAGGTCAGAACTGAGCCCGTTCCAGGGTATTATAAAGGGAAAGTTGGTTGTCTGTCATTACTACAGGGAAAAACAAAGATTCCTCTTAGGTTATGAGTATCTGTTACTTACAACTTTTAACATATACCACTTTGTATGAACCTTAAAATTTTTTCTTTGTTTATAAATCAAAGAACATGGTATGCAACTTTAAAAAAAAAGATTATTTTCATCAGAAAGGCAGATTTACAGAGAGAAGAAACAGAAAGATCTTCCATCTATTGATTGATTCCCAAAATGACTGCCACAGCCAGAGCTGAGCAAATCTGAGGCCAGGAGCCAGGAGCTTCCTTCAGGTCCCCTACACAGGTGCCAGGTCCCAAGGCTTTGGGCCGTCTTTTACCATATCCCAGGCACAATAGAACGGTGCTAAATGGGAAGTGAAACAGCATCCACGTGGGATGCCAGCACTTGGAGGCAAAGGATTAGCTAGTTGAGTCCATGCACTGTCACCATGCTATGGAGGTTGTTAAGGAGGTTATATTAGGAAAAAAAACTGAGGCACTAGTGGGTAAAATAAGAGACCTGTATATACCTTCCAACAAGATGCTGTGAACAGTAATACTTAAGCTCATTCTTGCTCTCACTGCAACAGCTTGCACAAAGGAGAGGGGAGGGGACTGACTGCTTCTTGCTGACAACATTAGCACCAGGATGGGGGATGGTCAGTTGATGACACCTTAGAGGTAATGATGTGGGGAAGAATGTCCCAAGGGTGGTACTTGAGTGGGCTTGATAGTCTGAGGCATTGTTGGCTTCATTGCATGTGGGTTGAGAAATCTTTCCAAGACCTGTTGGCTGACCAAGTCTACTCTGGTGCATTGACAGACCCAGACACTTGATACTTAGCTTGGCCAAGAGAATTGTTCAACCTATTCTGCTTTCCATCCTCTGACTAGACACTCAACACACCGTGCTGGTCTAGATGAGCTGGTTGTCGTGTCCTCCACGTGCATCTGGTCATGCTGTTCACTGCACAGCCATCAGCAGCTAAGGAGGCCCAGTACCAACACATGGACTCCAAGGTAGGATCATGCATTGCTTGAGATTAGCAATATATTTGGGGAGTTCCTCAAGACACCTCACCGAGGGTGACTTCAGACATGGCCTTTGTGTGTGCCCGCAAGTGCAGGGTCAACTTCAGTCTGTCACCGCACATACTGGTACATATAGTTGCCTGGTTAGTTCTGTTATTGGCCTCATTTCTGATATGAACCAACCTGTGCTGGGGCCTGGCCCAGCTCAGTCCATCACAGGCACACCAGAGAACACCTTGCTCAGTTAAGGGCAACCTCTTAAACCAACCAGGCTACCTCCAATGACAGTTTTTACACCCCTACCTCTCCCAGTTATTCTGTGATCGAGTGATTCAGCTTCAACACATGAGGGAGAACTCGCAGTAACTGTGTTTGTGTGCATGGCTTATTGCGCCTAACACAATGTTTACTGTTTCCAATCATTTTGTCGCAAATTCCAGTTCCTCATTGTTTTATGCAGTTGACTAATTTCCTGTTGAGTATAAATACTTTTTGTATAAGCATTCCTATGGTGATGGAAACCTTGCTTGTTTCTGTAACCTTCTTGTCATGAACAGTATTGCAGATTGATCCATGCTTGGATCTTCTAAGTTTCTGATTGGAGAGAAGGTTATTATTGGCACGTATTGTGTGTATATTGATATAACTTTTTAGATGATGTCCAAAACACATTCCTGTACTCAGGGGTGCATTAATCATCAAGCATAAAAGAAGTAGTCTGTACCATATACAAAATGACATTTTGCAAGATCAGCATAAAGAGTGATGACCTCTTGTGAGAAACTGAGAGAACAGAATATTTCAGGAGGGAATACAATTTGAATACTGAATAAAATTTTGAGCAGGGGTGAAGTGAAGTACAGATGTTCAAAAAATGTGTGTGATAAATCAAAGATGAAAGACCTGAATAGAATGAAAAATTGAGATATATACTTCAATCATTTTTCAAGACCAGAATCAGCATTTAATCACAACTGCAGCACTGTCTGCTTTGTCTTCGTTTATATATCATAAGACTTTAAAGGACCGAACCACTGTTCTTTTCTGTGTTTAGACATGTATGTATTGATGCATTTCAAATTTGGTCTTACAGAGAGATTAGGTGAGACAGAGAGATCTCCAGTTCACCACCTCACTCCCTAAGTGGCCAGAATGGCAGTGGCTGGGCCAGTTGACATCCAAGAGGCAGGGCCTTCAACCTGGCCTATCATGTAAGTACGGTAACCCACATGCTTGGTTCGTCTTTTTTTGCTTTCTTAGGCACACTCCCAAAAAGCTGGATCAAAAGTGGTGTAGCTTGGACTTAAATTGGGATGCTGGCAAATTGTGGCTTAATTCCCTGGGCCACAACAGCATCCTCAAGCCACTGCTCTAACCCTGAATGCCCTGTGGTTTTCCTCCAGAGTTCAGAGACCCATCTGCATGTATTCAGCACTCTATCCTGATAGCTAGTCCACAACGTCGACCAACGGTTGACTCTTTCCTTAGTTCTGTTCTGCGTAGCATGGATGGTTCATTGTTTGAAACAGAACCGCTAAGGTCTTCTGCAAGTATTTGTATGGCAAACAATAATTTAAAACACTTGCCACCTGACTGGTAAGAATGACTGCCCCTAATTATTGTAAAAAACAATATTAAAAAATCGGGCCATGAATATGTATAGAACTCATGCAATTCAGCAAATGTTTCTGAGCACTTCTATGTCTGTTTATAATAAGCAATGTGTGGTTGTAGAAGTTGTAGCCCGGGGAAGCTTGATAAGCATCTGTCCGTGGCAACCAAGGGTTCAGAGCTTCAGATCTTGAGGATTGAAGATCTGAGTGCTTGAATGATAAGGTAACCTAGCTGAGTGTCTAGGATGGGTAGAAGAGAGCAAAGAAAAGGACTATCCATTAGTCTTAAAACCAGCTAAAGATGATGATATCCTACTAATCCTTTATTGATACTTTACTTTCTCAATGAATTGTGCCTGGCACCCACTTTAGATAATAGGTATGGGAATGAAATTAACTCAGAGCAAACGGTCTAATCTGCAGGATCTTCTCAGAAAATACTTTTTTTTGCCAGCACCTGTCCTTGTTCACACAAAGATTTCTTCAGGCTTCAGACAAATACCACCCTGGCAGCATGGAATCCTGAATTTATCCAAGAGTTAAAAAAAACAAAACAGCCTTAGCCATATAAGTAATTGAAATCTGTCTATTAGTCTCTCGGCGATCTCATCTTTCTTCAGGAGTAACTGTAAGTTACATGATTTTCACTGAATCCTGGAGTTTTCCCAGTGGGATTAATCTCCATTTATCCACAGTTGTAACTGGCTTGGCGACACACTCCTAACTGGCTGCCTTCCCTTCCTTGTCTCTCTTCCTTATTCGCCTCTACGTGTTTTTTCTTTCATCCCCTAAATAAAGCACTTTTACTCAAATCCTTGACTTGGGTTATGCTTCTGGGCAACCCAGACTGAGGCAGTCTGGTACTTGTCATCTGTGCATGCCATTGGCTGTTGTCCAGGAAATGGAGGTGATCCTGACTTTTAGGTCAATGGCTCTCCCAGAAAATGTGGACAGGAAGATAGAATTCTCATAATTTCACTGGCAGGAATCCATTTCTTTACTCTGTTTCTAGGCCACCTGTGAATGGGGCTGTAATATGATTTCTGGATACCGCAGGCATGTCACCTCGATCCTAATGAGAAATAGTAGATTACAGAAAATATTTAGGCTGTGATCAAGAGTCTGCTTCATGATTCGGCAGCAAGCAGACAAAAATTACAATCATGTCCTCCCTCCTTAGATTAAAAAAAAATCTGATCCATTCATCTGCTTCAAAATCTTACAACACAGTTGTGTGACATCTCCTACGTGTATGCCCATTCTTATAATATTTTAAAACATAATATTATTGCTGTATAAATCTGATCATTCAGCAGTAGCAATTGACTCAGTTTACTTTATCTGGTTGTAATTAAACCACACTTTTCAGATCTTGGATCCTCTCATCAGCGGTAACTGCCAAAGCAGATACCTGCCTTAACCTGATAAAACCTGAGTTCCCTCAACATAAATTCTGAGTTAAGCCTTGCAAAAAATGATCTCCTAGGAAGACTTTTTTCTTTAGTTGAGAGGTAGAAATGGGAGTGGGGAAAAAGTGTTTTCCTACTCTCTGCTCATTCCCCAAATGTTCATCAGAGCCCCTTCACTGGACCTGGCCAAAGCTCGTAGTCAGGAATTAACCAGATCTCCCCTCTGGAAGACATTAGCCATTGCCTGCTTTCTCCCTCATTGCACACTAGCAGGGTCCTGGAAAAAGAAACATATCCAGAATTCAAACTAACGTATTTGATATGCCAAATGCCCACTCTAACTCTATGTATTTTTGTGCATATCAATAAAAGAAACCCAGAAATTTTGGAGATCTCAAAAACAGGCTAATAAAGAACCCTCATAAAAACACAGAAAGAAGAGCCATGAGAGCTAGAGATTGAGAGCTTTTTATAAACTCAAATTGTTGATGTGTGTTTCTCCAGGATGTGTAGTAAGGTATTGATTCCCACTGAAGAATTTAAGCCTCTTTATCACTCTCACATGTCCAAAGATGTTCAGCAAAGAGGAGAGTTGAAGTGGATTTTAGAATGAATAAACCAAAGAAATGAGGTCTCAATCTTCATCAAACCCAATAGGAAGAGTGAACCGTTATGGGCTGTTGTTTCTTGAGATGTTTATTAAGGAAAGACTAAATTTAGTAAATTTTGAAGTCCCTCTTGTAATGTTTTATGATTGTTATAGTATTTGTTAACTTCTGTTTCCCTCTGGCTGTGATGTGAGAGGCCACCCCCTCTCTGTTCCCCCCATGACATCAATCCACAGTTGTAAAATAGTAAGACCATCAGCCAGCAATAATTTGCAATCCAAACAGACTTGACGCTCCCTGACATTTATTGAAACCTCAGACCCCATGCACTGGTTTCAGTTTTCCTCCCCTTGCTCTGTTTTTACAGACAGACAAGTGCTTAGATTTAGTTTAATAATGACAAGAAATTTCATCTTGGCCTACTTTTGCTTGTATTGGCTGCACTGGGGTTTGCAACAGACGGGTGGTTGGAGTTAATTATCCTGAATGGTGAGAACATGATTTGACCCCATGGGTTCAGCTCCACAACCTGTGTGCCTCTGTGCAGACATAGGCTGATGGGATGATCCTCAGGCTGGGCAGAGGACCACAGCCATGTAGAGAGCATGCTCTGCTTGAGAGCCGACAGAAACAGGGCTTATTCCTTAACACATGTCAAAGCCCTGCCCTTGTTTTGCATGCATAAGCCAATGAAGGGCAGAGAACCACAAGGTGACAACAGCAATCACGGAGGCACATTTAACCAACAGAATGACGTTCAAATGAGCTGGTTATTTTAGAGGGTGTGAAGCCTCACCATTTTTCAAAAAAAAAAAAAAGAATAGGAAGTTTTCACCAAAAATAAGACCCTGACAAGCCAATCGAGAGATTCTTAACACACATGTCACATGTCATTGTTGAAGACCTGGTGACAGTTATACCTGGAAGCAGCGAGGACTGCACGTTATTCTGCTCAGCGCACATTCAGTGCCCTAAAGTATTCTTGTGGTTGCGATTTATTTCTTTATTTCTTTCTGTCTTTAGATGAAAGAATGAGAGACACACAGTGTGTGTGTGTGTGTGTGTGTGTGTGTGTGTGTAAGAGAGAGAGAGAGAGAGAGAGAATAGAGTACAGGGAGGAGAGATGTTCAGTGGTTCACTCCCCAAATGCTTGCAATAGGCACAGCTAGATGTGGACAGATTTTAAGAGCCAGAAACAATCCATGTCTCCCTCAATTGTGGCAGGAACCCAAGGATTAACCATGTGCTGCTTTCCCAGGCAATTAAGAAGCTGGTTTGGAAGAGAAGTACTGACACTTGAACAGGGACTCTGACATGAAATGCCAGGTTCAAAGGCTGCCTTAACCCATTGTTACTACACTGGCTTTGTTGTGATTTCTGTTTCCAGTGATGATGGGGAGAACGGGAACTGTTACAACTCATTCTTGTCCTTAGATAAATCACTATCCATGAGTCAAAAAACATAATCAAATTGCCTTGGCCAATTGGTAGACACAGTGATTAAATTTATAGGGTGACTATGTTATAGTTTTGATTGATTAAGTTATACATTTGACAATAATACAGTTTTAAAAACACTAAGTTATAGCTCATTCTAAATTGGAATCAAACCAGAGAAAGACAACATCAAGACAGCCAGCCAGCTTCTATCCTCAGATTTTTGCTTTATCATTTTTGTCTGCAGTTTCCATGTAGAAGATGTAGAAAGCATTGGAAATCTCCAAGAAGAATAGTCTATACCATATGCCTGGCAATATTGATTCCACAAATAATACTGTGTAGCACCTAACTTTTAAAAGTTTTGTTATATTATCACTGACCCAGAGTATAAAACCCACCCTGTTATCAGAGAAGAGGGCAGCTGAGTAGCATCCCTGAAGATTGTCTCCACTTTGATCTAACAGGCAGAGATCCCAAACATTTTCCATCCTTATCCTTTCAGACAATCTCTTCTCTTGCACTGTAGCAACTCCCATACTCTCGCTTTAGATCCACGGTTAAAACTGAAGTGATACCTGAACCAACACTACGCTTCCTGGTAATGAATGAGTTGGGAAACAGTGGCTAAGAACTGGGATTGCATCCAGTCAGTGATCATACGCCACCATCTCATTCCTAGTCAGCTAGTATGCTTAGTTGTCATTATATCACATGATGCAGTGTTTCTCATCGTACAAAATGTCTCTTCCTAGGGATAAACCACTCATCGCTCAGGTAGCTCATGAGTCAGTAGCATCTTTCTCAAATGTTATGTCTATGCCCAATGTTGAGACAGGTAGGATCCAGAAATTACCCAGTATTCAACCCTCATAAAGATAATAACAATAACACATAAATAGGATTTGTTTTTGCACAATGCTTCCACAACACAAATGGACAATGCATATTTATTCTCAGTAAAAGATAATTAGGAGTGACAGGGTATGTTTTAAAGTTTAAGAGTTTACATATCATTATACTATCATAAGCTGAATATAAACAAGGAACAAATGTAGACATAAGTGATGCTTACTGAAAGAGTTGTCATGGTTTTAATGGACAAATGATGTTTATTTTGAATGCTTGTTTGCAGAAGTAAGTGCTAATAGCTATTCTATAGACTTCATTACAACAGTGTCTCTATTTTATTCCTGAAATGTTTATCCATGGGTTGAAGGTAATATTTGATTTATATTACTTATTTATTTTCATTTATCCTTGCTTCTGTTTTCTGGATGCCTAATCTTGTTGAACAATATGTAAGAAGTCAGGTCAGGCATCTTAAAGACGAAAGAAAATAAAACTAAAACATATTTTATTTTAATATCAAGGATAATTATTTGGAGAACAAAATAAAAACCTTTTTGGCTTTATATGATAATCATTTTCCAACTTCATACAAATACAATTGGGGGCCCTGCATGGTGGCCTAGTGGCTAAAGTCCTCACTTTGCACATGCTGTGAACCCATATGGGAGCCGGTTTGTGTCCCGGCACTCAGCTTCCCATCCAGCCCCCTGCTTCTGACTGGGAAAGCAGTAGACAATGGTCCAAAACCTTGAGACCCTGTGCCCACATGGGAGACCTGGAGGAAGCTCCTGGCTCCTAGCTCCTGGCTTCCAATTGACTCGGCTCTGACAGTTAGGGTCACTTGAGGAGTGAATTAGTGGGGAGATCTTTCTCTTTGTCTCTCCTCATCTCTGTATGTCTGACTTTCCAATAAAAAAATAAAATCTTTAAAAATTTAAAAAACATATATAATTGGGGAATTCATAAGACACATTGTTAAATCTGAATTGCAAAGTCTTTGTGGAAAGTGTTTGTCAAAGTTTGTTTCATTTTTGTTTGAATGCTTCTTGCTTATTTTTCAAAAGAAATGTCAGGAAATAGTTATTTAAGATAAAAAAAGAAGGGTGAGGAAATGTGAATCTGAAAGATTTCAGCCAATTAAGAAAACACAATGTGAATGGAGCCCACATATCAGGACCTAGAGCTGCACGGAACAAGATATTCCAGACACATGAGAACCCGGCTGAGAACTTGGCATTACTTATGGCAGAACGCAGCACGGCCAAGTGATCTTCTGGAGAGGATGAGCTGATGATGAAACTGGAGTCCGAGAGGTTATCTGGGGGTGTGTGGTGGGGCAAGCAGTCTATGGAACCATGAAGGAGGGTCTGAACTAAAGCAAAAGCAGTGGCAGAACGCAGTTATTGGGAAAATTGGCAGGCTTGAACGAAAAATAACAATAGCACGAGCGAAGGAGAGCCTGTCGTTACTGGCATTCTTCTGACATGAGTCAGAGCGTCTGGCAGCTGCACACATGGAGATAAGAAATATGAAAGAAGCAACAGATCCCAAAGAAACACAGATCTGAATTATGACTTGGATATAATGAGCTTGAAGCTCCTATGAGCACCTAACATGAGGATTCACATACCTAATGAATTTTAGAGGCAGGATTCAATCTCAATTCAACTAATCAGAAATAGTTAGGAGGATAATATGAATCCACTGAATTCAAAGTACCGACTCCTTTAGCAGAATCTTAATATTTTAAAATGTTTTCTTTGATTTATTTATGAGATAAAGTTATGAACAAAAAGAGGACAGAGAACAAGCAAGAGTTTTTCCATGACCGGTTCACCCCCCAAAATGGCTGCAATAGTTTCAGCTGAGCCAATCTGAAGCCAGGAGCCAGGAGCTTTGAGTCGGTTTCCCACATAGCTGCAGGGCCCCCAGTGCATGAGAAGGGAGCTGGAAGGGAAGTGGAATAGCCAGACCTCAAACCAGCACCTGTATGGAATGCCGACAACTTAACTCACTGTGCTACAGCACCGGCTCCCATAGTTTTATTCTTAATACTTTCTCATTTTTTTAACAAGTGGATTTTATATGCTTTACAATAACATGTCATTACAGAAACACCTTAAGCTTTTCAGTTAAGATTTAATGAACACATAAGCTCTAATGTTGGAAATTTGAATGAGATTTAAAGGAGACTATAGACTTCAACAAAAGAGAAATTTTCAGAAGTGAAATAGGCTGAAAGATTTATGATAGTACTTAGAAACATGAACCTTCTGACCGCATGCGCATGTATGACCAGAGAGCAGGTAATAACAGATTTCATTAGACACTGTTTATTTAATTTAACATTATCCTGTCAGGGTTGTTTCCCCTTATGGAAACGGGTAACTGTTTGAGGAAATAGTTTAAATAACACCCCTACACGCAAGCACATGTTTGTGAGGCAAAAAAAAAAAAAACTCGGAATGCAAGTTCAGAATCTCATGGAAGCATTCCAAAATCCCATTTGTATTTTTCTGCACCTTCTCCTTCATTTCCGAAGAGCTAGAATGGGAGTCAGATACACCAGCTGACAAAGGACTAACAACTGGAGTCCACACTGGAGGAAATGGAGACTCCCTGTCAGTTTTTCCCCTTGCATTTTTCTTTCTTTCTGGTGAACAATACACGCCAAAATCTTTTCATTTAGTGTAGTGCTTAAAAGAATCCTATGGTTTTCTTCAAGGCTCAAGGAGCCTCTGGTTGGAACAGTATAGAACATGCTGAGCCAATACTAATGATTTTTCTATAGAAATAATTATGATTTAATATTCAACTAATAAAGTAAATTATGACTTTACAAAGAACACAATGCTTAGATGATCACATTATTTTCTGCTTATGCCATTTCCACCTTCACTAAAATCTTTCTGTAATTGCCATGTTTCCTAGGTGTACGCATATATTTTTATATTCATATAAATAATATATACCTTTAGTAACTCATTGGAATAATATAATTTTACATTAGTGAGGTTATAAGATTGTAGTAGACATTATTATCCAGCTGATATGATCAAGAAACTATTTTCTTCTTACTTATATTGATAGTATCTTCAACATGAATACAGAAGTAATAATAGGGCCTTGCACGATAGCGTAATGGTTAAGGTCCTCGCCTTGAACGCGTCGGGATTCCATATGGGCACTGGTTCTAGTCCCGGCAGATCCACTTCCCATCCAGCTCCCTGCTTGTGGCTTGGGAAAGCAGTGGAGGATAGCCCAAAGCCTTGGGCCCCTGCACCCGTGTGGGAGACCCAGAAAGAGGTTCCTGACTCCTGGTTTCGGATCAGAGCAGCACCAGCCGTTGCGGCCACTTGGGGAGTGAATCATTGGACAGAAGATCTTCCTCTCTGCCTCTCTTCCTCTCTATACATCTGCCTTTCCAATAAAATAAGTAAATCTTTTTAAAAAAGAAGTAATAATAAAATTTGTTACATTGGAATTGTGCATGCTATCAAAACTTTTGAAGCAAAAAAAATTAATACACTGATAATGTTCACGAATATCTTTAAGAATGAGGAGGACAGAGTTCCACACTCTATAGGACTTGATACTTACAATGTGATCTAAAATCTTCTGATAAAAGTTCCTCAGTGAGCAACAGACAATCCACTGTGAAGAGATTCAGGCAACTCAAAGTGAGCAGTGTAGGGTGGCCCAAGTGTTGGGGTCCTGCCACCCACCCAAAAGACCTGAACAAAGCTCCATGCTCTAGGCATCAGCTTGGCCATGCCCTGGCTTCTGTGGCTGTCTCGCGAGTGAACTCTGTCCATCACTGCAACTCTTCTGTAATTCTGACTTTCAAAATAAACAGACATTTCTCTCTTTATATATTAAAAAAAAACACCCTTCAATATGTTTTCTGTCCCTTTGTTCTGCAGTGCTCTTATTTTTATCTTCACTTATCAAAGTTCTATTTGTAATTCTTCCAGGCCTTTGCTCCTTCGGTAACTATTTGACTTATCTGCTTGTAATGTTTACAGAGGAAAACTGAAATTATTAATGCAGAGGGGACAGCCAGGGCGGAAAAAACTAGAAATTACACAGAACCGAGCAAAGCACCTCAACATTTATTGCTTTTAGAGGACAAGTGGATTACTGGTTTAGGGGGAAACAATGAACAAGTAAAGACAAATGGAGAAACAACGACAGTTTATGATAAATATATGATAAAGCATATATCATCCTGAATTGTATGTATTATTTCTTTGAATGAATGCATATAATTCAATTAACTGAAAACATTTACAAGCAATTCAAGTTGTTTCTAATTTTACTGTTGTAAACAATGTGATTATGTAGTCCGTATTTATATAACAAATGTTTGAACAATTATTTAATAATCACCATTTGTCAGACACTACACAGTCATCTACATGACTGACAGTTCTTCTTAGTAAGCTATTATTCTGGAAATAACCCCTGAAGCTGGGCTTTCCCTCTAGTGCCTGAAGTTCCAGGAACAATGAGAATATAGTCTCACAAACTTGACTCATGCTTAATAACTCAAGGGTATGAATATAGACAGACCTATCCACTGGGAAAGTAAGAAAAACAGGAGTTAAGAAAATGATCCAGGAGATGATAATCCTGATATTTCAATCTTCTAGTTTGGGCTGCACCAGGGCAATAGAAGAGCATGCAACTATGTCTAACAGGTTTTTAAGATATCCTTAGTGCAGAATCTAATAAGGAGACATTATTAATACCAGCGGGAAAAATCCCAACTCACATCTTATGAAGAGGAAAAACTGAAGGCAATAAAACAGGTCAATGATCAAAATGGATATTTCTGATTTGTCTTGGTCACATGATTTGCCTTGATCGCATGATTTGCCTTGGTCACTGTGATAGTGACCAAAATACCAGCATTGGTAGTGCTGGTAATAGAGGAAGAAACAGAAGAAAAAGGGACAAGGAGGAGCAGCAGAGAGAGGAGGATGAGAAGGTGTTGGGGAGTGGAGAAAGAGACAAAAAAGAGAAGGGAGGAGGAGGAAGAATTGAGAGAGAGAGAGATATTCTTCATAGACCCTCATTTAACTTAATTATACCTTAAACCCTGTCTCCAAATATGGTCACACTAAGGGCCAATGCATCAATGTATGTATTGTAGAGAGGATGTGATCAGTGCAAATAACCATGTTCATTCCAAAGTCCCAATGGTGATCTTCATGTCCTTGAGGAACAGAAATGTCAGTGAACGTATTCGCACAATGCAATGCATCACACTCGAAAATTACGCAAATTGCTGGTTCTTTCACTGAAGGAAGCCAATCAACTCTTCTTTGTACAAAGCTCTTATAACATTGCAAAAAAATAGTAAAAATTGGTATTTTTCCCATCATTAGTAAATACTCATGGCTAAGAAAGAATTTGAGAAGTATGTGTTCATAGAAAATCACCACTGTACTTTGGGGAAAAAAGTCAAACCAATGAGGCTGTGGGTTTCTTGCCTAGAGGATTTCTATGGCCCTAATTCCAGCAATAGAATTCTATTGGCCGGAGGTGGTGCACTTGGTTTTGAGTGGGTGGCAAAGCAAGGGAAAAATTAATGAGGAGCTTTTGGAAGAAAGAGAACCATGTAAAAGTTGATATAATTCACTTTTACTTTTGGATAACTGCTAAACTACATGTGCATGTGGGGGGACAGCAGATACTCTTGCCAGGGAAAAAAATAGACTTTGTAAGTCTGTTTTGTCTTTAAATATGTTCTTCAACCTCCATATAGAATTTGTGTGGTAGAAGTTAAACTCTGGTTTCCTCAATAATTCGAGTATAGTACCTACACAGAACACTCCCATGAGAGACACATGGAGACAATTCTAGAAAAGCAAGTATTAAAAGCAAACAAATCAATAAACAAAAAAAGTTAGGGATGGATTTTAGTAATTACACACCTTTGAGAAGTTAGCTTTTCATTATGTGTATTCATGTCTATACATAGCCAACTAAAACGTAAAAACCACAACCCTCCAAGCCAAAAAAAAGTTGCAGTCACTACAATACACTGCCTAACATGCCTTCTTTTAATGCAAAAATTACTAGATCCAGAAATGAAAATTAGCTAGTCAAATCATAGCCTAATAGCCCAGATGTTGGGTTCAGTAAACAGCTATCACAGATATGTTCCAAAATTTAAAAGACCCTAAATATAAGTGAACGCATGAGGTCACTCAATAAAGTAGTAAAGTCTACTTTTAAAAGGTCTGCACATTATTCTAGAACTCAGAAGCACAACAGCTGAAATTGAAAATGAATGAGATGAGCTGGCTAGCCTAGATGGCAGAAATTGTTGAGTCTATTAAAGTAAAACCTTCACCAGTCTCTACTGACCTTTCTGGGGCTTTGTCAAGTGCTATCACATAAAATTAATCAAGAATTTCAGAAGTGGAGAAGTGGAGAGAAAGAAAATGTGTTTAAGGAAATAATACGTAAATTCTTCCCAGTAGTTGGAACATAATTATCGTGATTAAGACACTTGACAACCAGGAAAGAGACACAGACACATGGCATTCAAATGAGAAGAACAACATAATACATGGAGGTGAGATTTAGCAGAAATAATTGGGTTCAGAAGTCATCAAAACGGTATGAGAATAAAAACTCAAAAAACAAATAAGCAGACCAAAGCATTGACTAATAATTCCAAATCTATCAAAACTATTCTGTCAGAAATGAGAGCAAAATAAAGACATATCCAAAAAAAATAATAGAAAACTTGTTGTCCTCAGCTCTATGCCACAGACACACTGAAGGAATCCCTCATACTGAAGAGAAACCATGCCAGAACCTGCTCTGGATGCCTGAGCGATTGTAGATAATGTACAAATAGGAAAGTTCAATTTATACATATACCAACCGTCCCTATTGAAAAGACAACATAGCCTGAACATTTTCACACTAATGTTAAATTTCCAATGTCCACAGATATCCCTTATAGGAAAACAATAATATAAAATTGGCTGGTTTAAGAATCCTAGTGCAGCCAAACTCAACAATGACAAACAACTCTAATAAAAAATGGTTGAAGAAAAGAATAAATTCAAATGGCTAATAGACATGTGACAAAATGCTTAACTCCCTAATTGTTTAGGGAAATACAAATGAAAACCACATTGAGGTTCCACCTAACTCCAGCAAGATTGGCCTACATTCAGAACTCCACTAACAACACCTGCTTGTGTAAATAGGCTTCCTTCAGTGTTAGGAGTGTAGGCTAGTACAATCATTATGGAAGTCAATATGGAGAATGCTAAGATAGCTGATAATTGATCTGCCATATGACCCAGCTATCCCACCTCTGGGAATATATTCAAAAGAAATGTAATTTGCACATGAGAAGGGGATTTGTAATCCTGTAATGACAGCAGCACAATCTACAACAGCAAAGACATGGAAACAACCCAGATACCAATAGAAAGACGAGTGGATAAAGATAATGCAGTGTATCTACTCAGCCATAAAAAAAATGAAATTCTGCCATCTGCAACTAAATGGTCCCAACTAGAGACCATTATGCTCACTTAAATAGGGTAACCCATAAAGAACAAATATCGTTTGTTCTCTGATATAAGGCACCTTCATACAAAATACAAGATCAGTAGATACATAGGTAAGCATATATCTACGTATATTTATCTAGAGGATTTGGATATGGGAGGCAAGTATACCATGAAGTGGAGATATTTACAGTATGCATCTCTGCTTCTGAATTTAAAAAAGCACTCCCAATGAGACTGTTAAATACATCATGACACTAGAATGCTGGACTTTGTAACATTATCTACACCTACAGTGTCAGGATAAGCTTCAGTAGCATAATGATGGACTTACAACTACTGTTGAGGGACGAAATTGCTGTTATAATACGGAGGAAAACAGCAGAGTGGGGGTGGGGCAGAATGATGGAAGTGGATGAAAGGAAATCACTGAGCCTCGTGGCTAAATCATCACCTTGAAAGCCTGGATCTCAATGAGTGCCGGTTCACGTTCCGGCTGCTCACTTCCCACCCAGCTTCCGGCTTGTGGTCTGCGAAAATAGCAAAGGATAGCCTATAGCCTTGGGACTCTGCTCTGGCTCCTGGCTTCGCATCAGCTCAGCTGTGCCTGTTGAGCTCACTTGGGGAGTGAGCCAGCAGATGGAATCTGCCTTTCCAATACAGATAAACAAATAAATAAATAAATAAACCTTTTATAAAAATGAAGATTTAAACAAAAAAACTTTCCTCTCTGCATATCCTACTTTGTAATAAAAATAAATAAATCTTTAAAAAAATATTGGGTGTGGATAGCAGCATTCAAAAACCTGATTTTGGTAGTGGCATCATGACTAAAACTTACAGAATGATACAGTTAAAGAGAGTGGATTTCTGAACTGTTAATTATACTGATGGAATGTTTCCCTTTAAGACACTGGTTGAGATTCTCATGTCCAATATGGAAGTGGTTGGACGCAATCTCCTATTCAGGCTTCCAGGTCCAATACCTTGCTAATGGCAACACTGGAAAGCAGAGGTGACTGCTCAAGTAATTATATCTTTGCTACTCCTGTGGCATAACCTGAATTTATTCCCCACCTCCCTACCAGGCCCATTTGTTGCAGGTGCTAGTAGAGTAAATCAAAACATGAGAATTTCTCAAATGTTGTTCTTAAAGGACATTTGCCTTTAATAACCAATGTTTTCTTTTTTTTTAAGATTTGCTTTATTTTTATTGCAAAGTCAGTTATACAGAGAGGAACAGAGACAGTGAGAAAGATCTTCCGTCCGATGATTCACTCCCCAAGTGACCGCAACAGCCAGTGCTGTGCCGATCTGAAGCCGAAGCCAGGCGTTTCCTCCAGGTCTCCCACACAGGTGCAGGATTCCAAGTCTTTGGGCCATGCTCCACGGCTGCTTTCCCAGGCCACAAGCAGGGAGCTGGATGGGAAGTGGAGCTGCCGGGATTAGAACCAGTGCCCATACGGGATCCTGGCGTGTTCAAGGTGTGGACTATAGCCACTAGACCATAGCACCAGGCCCAATAACCATTATTTTCTTGTCTCCCAAAAAAATCAAATATCAGTCAGCTTATTAGTAGATAACCAAGGGTTACCAGTTACCAATCATGACTGTTAATAAGCACAAAATTTATTCATGCTTTGACCACCCATCCATTCCTTGTGGAATTGATTTACATTTGGGAGAGGAACCAATTGCCACCATGCGTACCTTGTAGGATAGCTGGAGAAGAGCCTTAGTATTGCTCCTCATTTTGGCTGTAGTGGTGGTCATGAAGGTACTGTGCATGGGGACGGTGACACAGGCAGAGAACGGGCAATGGCGGTGATCACAGTCAAAAACATACAAGCAGAAACAGCATGATTATAAAGAATAGTAAACCAACACAGACCTACTCTACATGTATACCTTAACTCTCCTGAAGTCTTTTTTTTTTCCATTTGTCACCAATAGTTGCTTCTAGACATGGTAACCCAAGCATGAACTTGGCATTCTTCATGACTTTTCCCACCACATAAATGGAAAAGGAGTTGGCATCTCCATGCAGCACGACTCTACACTTCTCATGCTGCATAGAAATACATCCTCATTTGAAAAGTTTCTTTAGTAATTCACCTCACTGTGTGTTGACATTTTAGCTTTGTGTATAGCAGGAAGGTCATGAAAACACCTTTGTGGTGACACCTTCGGTTAATCCTTAATATTCTCACTGGAAAAAATCTGCATCAACATGCTATATTGTGGCTTGTGCCATTTTGTTGTATTTTATTCTGTCTTTGAGACAGAACAATTCTTTTTTGGTTGAGGTGCTATATTGCCTGGGGAAGAAAGGGAAATATCTGTTATTGCTTGCTAAACATCTAGCAAGTAACCAGCCAAAACCACAGGAGCTAATCTCAAATCGGGGAGTTAACTTCTCAAGGAAGGAGTCCTGTGGCGTGCGTTCATTTCAAACATAGCCTCTTGAGTTTCCATGTTTTTCCCTGTAATGTTTCTAGGTACACTTCAATATGTAGCGTCTCATTTTAGATTAGGTGCTGTTGAAGTCTATAGTGTTTTATTTGGATTTTCTGTAAGAAAAGAAATATTTATCAGGCTGGTGCTAAGTTATTCTGTCTACACTGTTGACTACATGGGGACCCTGCCACACAATTCTCAGGACTACTTTTTTGTTTTTTTCAATTTTGCTTCTACCTCTGCAATTTTTGCTCAACTAATCTTAAAGACACATTCACACATATGTTTATTTTCTCCACAAACATTTTGTAACACTTCTTACAGACTCTTTTAGTGGACTATGGAAATAAAAGTTAAATAAATGTGTGTGATTCTTGTACTTAAAGAGCCTATAGTCTGGCAAAGATTCTTTCATCAGTGAACCTGGAGTAACTACAACATTTAATGAAACTGCTTATAAAAATGGGAATCAAAAAGTGGACTGTACAGTGAACTAGTCCAGTCTGCCTCACATCCCATTAATATCCCCTAAACATCACTGGGCATTGAAGCCTAACTCAATCCAACCAACGCCACCCTCCCAAACATAATCATGCCAGTCGGGCTACCAGCTGTCCCCAGTCCTGGTTCTCATGCCCACACTGGCAGTTGCAGCCCATCAGAGAGGTAACCACAATGCATTCCTGGACCTACTCTGCACCCAGCTCTAGCACTCTCCAGGTGTTTTTGCAGTCTAACCTGATAGAATTTGTCCTCAGAGGCCTGGCGGCATGGCCTGGCAGCTAGGGTCCTCGCCTTGGATGCCCCAGGATCCCATGTGGGCGCCAGTTCTAATCCCGGCAGCTCTACTTCCCATCCAGCTCCCTGCTTGTGGCCTGGGAAAGCAGTGGAGGACGGCCCAAGGCCTTGGGACCCTGCACCCGCGTGGGAGACCCGGAGGAGGTTCCTGGTTCCCTGCTTCAGATCGGTGCGCACCGGCCGTTGCAGCTCACTTGAGGAATGTAACATCTGACGAAGGATCTTCCTCTCTGTCTCTCCTCCTCTCTGTATATCTGACTTTGTAATAAAATAAATAAATCTTTAAAAAAAATTTGCCCTCAGTCCCAGCATTTGCCAACTGATGCTGTGGCAAAGCTCAACCCGCTTGGCCTTATTCTGGCTCATGCCTGTACCCATGGATACAATCGACTTTCCAACCTGGATCGCCTCTTAACCCAGTTCATATGTAGTCCAACAGGTGTTGTAGCCCTGCGCAACCTGTTCTACTCCCAGTTACACGCCCCCACTTCTCACACTCACCAGGATGAGCAGTGGCCCAGGAATGGAGTCCCTACTATTCCCTTACTAGACTCAACTCCCGTTCCGATCTTACTTGTGCTGGTGGGTACTGCAGCCCATCTGGTGCGAACTATGTCACCTCGGTATGTGCCAGTAGGTGCTGTAACCTGTTCTGGCCTGGTCTCCTCCCATTCTCGTTCATGCTGGTTGGAGATGCCAGTCATGGATTTTTTTTAATGGAAAACAGATTCCATGAGCAAACATAAACAAAACACATTGCATAGTTATTGTTTCTATAAGTTCATTTATGCATACATTTAATTGCATTAGACAAACAGTAAACACACGCTAACAGAGTATAGAAAGAGAAAGAGAAAATGGTATGTCAAAATGAGAATAGAAGGAAGAGAAGGGGAAAGAGATAAAAAAAGAAAATGGAAAAAAGGTTGTCAGTGAGTGAATAATATTTTTGCTATTATAGAAAATTCTAAGTATTGATAACTGTATCAGAAGAAAATGTTTCAACTGAGTAATCTGAAGTTCCATCAAACAGCAAATCCTACTCTGAATTTTATTTTACTACCTTTTCTTTTGATGTTACTGCTACTCTGAATTCTGTTTTGTAATGGTCTTGTTCTCTCATGTGATTTACAAAGGGGTTCATTTCTAGTTTTGACAATTACGTTTGGGTGATAGAAGATGTTAAATAAGTCTTGTTTGATGGCTAGGAAACTTTTAACATTGTAATTAGTAAATCTAAATTCTGAGCTTTGTTATACAAAGTGTTCCCTCATGTAAGCCTCACTACAAAGCAATTTCTAAGTCTCATTCGGGATGCAGCTCAAACTGCTTCAGTGGATTCCAAACTATTTTGGCACAATGGCTTACACTGATTTGGAGACTTGTTTCTCTGCCCATTGTAAGCCTCCACGTTGAATATTCCATGTGATATAGTTCTGCGTATCGAAGTTGGACATTTCCAAGTTAGGCTGGTTCACAGGAAAATCACCCCACAGCAAGCCAGCATGGTCTTTAGTTTAAAGTCAATGGTTGAGATGATCATCTGATGATCTGATCATCTGATAGTAAAGCCATGTTCTAGTAGCAAAATGTTCACTTACATTTGTTTGGAAGGCATGTAAGGCTGTCTCCTTTTAATTGTACTCCGAGTTATTTAAAAGCTTCAGAACCAGCGACAAATCTCTGCTGGCTTCTTGAAACACACACGCACAATCTTTCAAATCAACTCCTTTTTTTAACTGGACTTCAGTGCAGTGATATTGGGCACTTGCACTAATGAGCTTACTGTGAACAATTACTCGTGGGATAAAATATAGCTGAACCATGCTTGCATCAACAAGCTATAACTTGGGTTACATTTGCCTGTTGATTCATCCTTTGGCATCTTCAACTCTGTGAATCGTTGCCTCCCCTTAACCTTAGCTGTAGCCACGAACATTGTCTGGTCTTGCTGACACCTGTGTTGCCCTCACAATGATGAATGTAGAAACTGTGGCAAGGCACTAAAGTCACAACAGCCATGATTTGAGATCAGAGGAAGGAAGAATCTTGTGAATGAAGACAAGGCCAGTTTGCACCCCAAATTCTAAAACCTAGCACTATTCCTTAAGAGCCAAAACTGCCTGCTCAAAAGAGAAAATGGGGAAGACATTCAGATGTTAGAATTGTTCTTAATTTTTGATGTTACTTTTGTGTGTGTGTGTGTGCAGGTAGCTGGGGATGAAGAAGCAAGGCTTGCTTTACCAGCTTTCTATGAGGCTTTTAGTGTATTGGTCAGTATAGTTTAAGTATCCACTGAGGGGAAGTGCAGTAAGAAGAATTAGTTTATAAAAATATTATGAAATATACTCCTAATATCTTGACTTTGATGTTCATTCACTATCATTTCAAACCTGTTCAAAATTTAAGTTGAGTCAATTGATACTTGAGTTATGCTCCAAAGCTGTAATGCCAATTGCCCACCCACAGAAGGGCTATGCTAGAACCACCTGAAGAATCCTCACCATTCTGAATTTACTCTTTCAAGAGAACTGACTCAGCATATTCATGGTGACATCCAGAAACCTCTGTTAATGTCCTCCTGGCCATGGATTGTAAGGTACATGTCTGACTGCTATATTCTAGATTCTATAACCCTCTGTATAGATTTTTAAAAACAGGTAAATACCTTGTTCTTCTATGTTATTTTGGAACTTGTAAAATAACTGTTTGCAACTTCAGTAATACATATGTTTGTATTTATTCTCTCTAACTTACTTTCATGCAGCAATTCCTATGATAAGTTTACTGTTGGTTTAGTTTGCTTTATCTTCCAAGATGATCAAATACGAGCTCAGGAGTATTAATTAAGTAATTTGGGAGATGGCTACATTATCTATTGAATTTTAGTAACTGGCTCATTAATTTCAGTATACTATTGTGAGTACACTTTTACATGTTTTTTAATTAGACCGCTTTGACAATTTTTGGATGTGGAAGTGACACCAATTATGAATCATGAAATATGGGTAGAGGTGAATCAGCCAGCATGAGAGAAATGTTGGAACAGGAAACCAATTCAGTCATCACAATGGCAGACTAAAATGATGCACTATATTGATAGTAACTTGAAGCTACTAAACAGGACAATTTTAGGACTCAACTTTCACCAAATCCTCTACCTCTCAGGGTTTCACTTTCCTTTAATAAGGAAATAACAAAACATAAATCTCCATTCTATGCGACCTCAGGAAGCATCTAATGTAACAATGTTCAAGGTTCCTAAAACCTGCTCATAGGTAAATTGTTGCAGCGAAGGATCTTATGTTAGCTAGAGGCACCACCTGTGTTTTGATCACTCCGATGATTTAATAAGTAGACACTTGAATGTATACAAATTTAAATAATTTATAAACCCAACTGGTAGTGTCTCCATATGCCTGGGGTAGAATGCTCCAGTGCTGATTCTGTCCCATGTTCCAGCTGGCTGCCTGTGAGTACCCATGAGTGTCATCGTCAAATCATGGAACCTTCCATGACAGCCTTCTGAGCCAGTGCAGCAGGCTCTTTCCTGCAGCCACAGTTACAGCTACCATCAGGGTTGACACTTATCCAGGCTGTTCACATGGATAAGGGAGGCTCCCTGGATGTGAACGCTCTGTGGAAGGCTTGGCCTTAATGGGTTGTGATGGAAATCCACCATTGAGTTTTTGTGAAGGGGATGATAATTTTCAAGTCCACATGCTCTCTATTAACTATACAGTGTTTCATTTTCAAGTCTGAGTGCCTAGTTGGAGGTTGATAATCCCAGAGAACACGTTTCAGAAAACCCTTCAGTAGCACTAGGAACATGATTAGTGCTGTATTGAAATGCAGGTATGCAGTGACAGACAGTGCTGGGGATAAAGCCCTGTGGCTGTGTACTACGACATTCTGAGATTACAGATGGATCTGAGCATGTGGATAGTGCCCTGTGCCCATCGGCAGTATGTTGAACTTCAGAGTGGTCTCAGGAAGTCCAGAAATGGTGACCTTTTCATATAGAAAAGGCTGATGCATCAGTGGTATCAGCACCAATCAACTAACGATTCAAAGTTTCTATGAGGTAGCCTCTTTTTTCTTGAAGATGTTATTTCTCCTTATTGGAAAAGCAGATTTACAGAGACAAAGAGAGACAGAGAGAATCTTGCATCTACTATTTCATTTCCCCAAGTGGCCACGATAGCTGGAGCTGACTCAGTTTGAAGCCAGGAGCCACTTCTGAGTCTCCCATGAAGGTGCAGGATCCCAAGGCTTTGGACCATCTTTGACTGCTTTCCCAGGCCACAAGCTTGGAGTTGGATGGGAAGTGGGGCAGCCAAGACATGAAACCAGCACCTGTATTGGATCCTGGTGAGGTTCTAGCTCCTGAGCCATCACACTGGGGTCCTGATGTGGGTTTTGAATCCTGAATCAACAAAAGGGCTGAACTATGATGATGCTTCCCAAGTCCTTGGCACCAGACCAGCACACATTTTTGAGGAAACAAGCTGATGAGAGAGCAATGAGGTGCCCTAAATGAGCTAGCCAAGATCTTTCATGTCTGATGTCAATGAAATCAACCCTTGGGATTTCTGGAAAGAATGAGAGAATTTGCTGGGGACTTGGATTAGATTCTGCATAGGACCACAGGCCACAGACTATGTAGGAGGAAATACATGACTTTTATGTAAATGCCACCCAAGTCGTATCCTTAGGTTTCTGTGGTCTAAAGAAACAATGGTTTCATAATATGCAATGACTATGGTAGAGTTTTAGCCACTGTTTTTGTTTGTTTTTGTCATGCTTTTCAGATAGAAGTTGGTGTCAAATACAGTGAAGTTGCATTGAAAAGTTATAACTTTTTAAGATTTTGTTTATTTTTTATTGGAAAGTCAAATATACAGAGAGGAGGAAAAACAGAGAGGGAGATCTTCCATCTGCTGACTCACTCCTCAAGTGGCTGCAATAGCTGGAACTGACCCAATCCAAAGCTAGGAGCCAGCAGATTCTTCCAGGTCTCCCACACAGGTGCAAGGTCTCAACGCTTTGGGCCATTCTCAACTGCTTTTCTAAGCCACCAGCAGGGAGCTGAATAGGAATCGAGCCCCCTGGGATCAGAATCGGTGCCCACAAGGGATCCCAGCGTGTGCAAGGCGAGGACTTTAGCCACTAGGTTACCGTGCTGGGACCAAAAAATTTTATCTTAAGAGTACTAAGTAGAAACATTTTAACATTCCATACTGAATTCTCTACTAATCTGTCACAGAGCTCTGCTCTTGAGTTTGACTTTTCAAAAATTTTATTCTTTACGTGTGAAGAATAAATAAATAAATAGTCTACATTCCAAATATTTTTGAATACATACATATATGCACACACTAATATTTACACATGTATTAATGTACATATAAGGGATCTTTACAAAGTTCATACAAATGCACATTCTCTTCTAAATCCAATTTCTAGTTTTTGAGTACTCCCATATACAAATACTGTACACACATATATATATAGGTATACACACATGAACAGATGTACTAAAAAAGTTCTTAGAAGAAAATAATTGAATATAAATTTATTTTGTTTTAAAACATTAAAACGATGCATAGTTTTTCAAAATATGCATTTTTCCATGAACATTTAGAAGGCTTCTTTTCTGCATAGACTTCAAAATTCTTTGCAAAAAATTATCTTTGAATTCTGTTTTCCATGCATTGTCTGATTTACTCTCATGTGTTTATGTGTTCATTTGCCAGAGCGCTGTAACTATTCTGTTTGCCGCTGACACAAATCTGTAAGGTGTTTAGCACCACAACTGACCCAGAGATATTTAAGATCAGCTCACACTTTAGAATGATGAATCAGAATCTAAAAAATAGAAGTTATGTGGAGCTAAATCTAGAGTAATTCTCTTCCTTTAATTGATTGCACAAGCTCAACATGAGGGAAAGAATACTGTAAGAGGAGCTTGATTTCCTGTCTTTCCCCTGCCATTGACAGATCAAATTAGACAACCTCGGCCTTGGGAGATAAAGTAAATCCCTCTATCTGTAGCATGACAAAGCTTTGGATAGATCATTTCTGAAGTCCCTGAGGACTCTAAATCATGAGTGTGAAGGTTGGCTGTGGCTATGATAGGAAAAGCCCGGTTTGTATTCAACAGATGGAAATACAAGGTCTAATGCTTGGTAGCCATGTCACCATGAACATCTTACTCCAGCTTTCTGGCCTTTGATTTTCTCATTGGTAGCATGGAAATTACAACTATTCCCAGTTTTTGAGGATCCATAAAAGGAGGTAATACAAAAAAGGTAACAGTAAAGAGCCCAACATGAAGCAGAAATTTACAGGTGCAAATCCATTCTCCTGTTTGGCTCTCTTAGTTTATCGTCATGTTTGAAAACTAAAACAAAAAACAATTTAGGGTAAAAAATGTTCATCATTCACAAATGTAAATGAACCAATCAAAAACCTTCAGGCCCAGCACTATTGTTTTCTGCTCATAACAAGCTCTTTGTTGATTTTTCATACCTAGCACTAATTCAGGTGATCACATTTTGGAATGAACCTTAACAAGTTAGAACTTATTAAAAAGAATAAAATATAAAAAGAAAGCAAGGAAGCTGTGTCACACAATAATCTCTGAAGAAAATAGCACGCAACATGAGAGACACACAGATTATAATGGAAACTCAATAGTTTGGTATTTAGTAGGGAATAGCCTGGCTTTTTGCTATGTCCAAGCACAAGGCTTGGGGCAAATTCTGTAACGGATTCAGACCTAAAACTGAGAACTTGACCGTGTGCCCCAGTAACATCCTTGTCACTACAAACCTCAAGAAGAAATATGTGACTGCTAAGTAACATGGCAGAAAAAAAAAGTGATACATGGTTTTGGAGGTTCATCTTCTTGGTATTTTAGTTTTCCTGTATCTTGGAGACTGTAATTTTAAGAAGGAAGTGGGTTGTGAGGATTACATTCTGTAAACCAGTTTCATCAGAACTGCTTTGTTGTGACCTGAAATCTCCATGAGTTTTTCACAAACAATGAGACAGCCTCTTTCCCAGCACAAGAATTTCCCCTGAGGAAGTCTCAGATCTTGGCACATTTTGAAATAGTGCTTTGGCAACATACGTGTGCCTGGAGCAAATATCCCTGCATCCCACCTGGTTTGCTGCCTCCCCATCACCTTAGCTCTTCCTTCAGCCAACATGCACTACTTGGCTTTGCGAACTAGTTAGCATTCCTGTATGTTTATCCAAATCTCCAACTCCTTGATCCTCCTTCTCTCATCTCATACTGCACTGTTAAAGTGCTTGCCTGGTGTGGGTACAATCATTCCAATATAGTTTTTGGCTCTGGTTTCAACCACAGATGCTGGGTTTTGCTTTAGGCCTGTGTCTCTAAGAGTGACAGAGGAATGTGGCGGGAGTGGGAAGAGTTGGACAGCAAGACACACATTTGGAGATCTTTGTTTTTCTTATCGCAGCTACACTTGTGAAGCATTTGGGGAAACTGAAAAATCCATGTCCTGGACGGGGATATATTTCTTTGCTCAAATACTTCTGTCTCTTTGCCACCTTCTCACATCTTGGACACTCTATTCAAAAACTAGCTTCATTTTTCTTTGTGTGAAAATTAACGTGGTTGGCAATCTTCATGACAGTTCCCATTAATTACGACTGGCTGACATTCACAACCTTCATGCTCCTCCTCTGCATGGACTAGACCAACCCAGGAACTTCCTTCTGAAGCACAGAACACAGGACACGTGGTGCATGTCAGGCCTGTGATTACACTGCCAAAGTGTTCAGACATTCTAGCACTGTTTTTTGTTTGCTTTGATGAAGCAAGCTCCCACACTTTATGGGGCTGCATGGGATGAAACACGGTCGGCATTCTGTCAAAAAACACTTTGTTATGATCATCCCTGATACAGCCATCTCCAATATTGGAGAGCTATAGTTCATGTCTCTGCTACCCTTTCCCCAAACCAGTTTCCTGCTCTTTCAACTCTGGAGGTAGCAGAAGATCACTCAGGTTCATGAACGCCTTTCATCCTCATAGGAGACCTGGATGGATTTCTGGGCTTCTGGTTTCTGCCTGGCCTAGCCTTGGCTGAAGACATTTGAAGACTGTTGCAGGTATTTAGGAAGCAGACCAGCAGATGAAACTCTCTCTCTGTCTCTCTCTCTCACACACACACACACACACACACACACACACTCCTTCAAAAAGATGAAAGCAAATAAACCTTTTAAACAACTAAAAGGCAGCCAGGAAAGGAGGCGCTCAGTCCACAATGCACAAAGAGGCAAAGTCTGCCAAGCAACTGCAGTTTGGGAAGTGGATGCTCCCCCAGCGTAGCCTTGAAATAAGACTGTACCCCATTCACATCCTAATCACAGTTCTGAGAAATCCTGATTATCAAGAAGCCAGTGGGCCCATGCCTACACTTTTTATCCACAACAACTGCAAGATAAGAAATGTGGGTTGTTCTGAGTGAATAAAGCTTATGGAAATACACTAGGAGGAAACAGATCAATCCACTTGTTTCATTAGGTGAAATCCAAGCTTAGTATAGACAAAATTGAAATGGCTTTTTCTCATGTTCATACAGAACTCTAGTGCTCCTTTTAACTGAAATACCTCTTTCAGCAAGTTAGATGTTCTATGTCTTTGGTTACTAGAAGTAGGGATAAAATAAAATATTCATGATTTATTAAGATACAATGTACAATAGAGCATCTTTATAAGCATTGTGTGGGGGGGTCAGAATCTCACTAAAGAAATGAAACAAGTAGGAGGTTTGGGTTAAGGGATTTGTGACAAAGAATTGACGTACGCGTTTGCAAACAACGGAAATCCAGAATCTGAGAGAGACAGTGAATGAGCTGAGGGTGTCAGGTACAAACTGCAGCTGTCTTCCACATGCGACATGTCTTATTCCTCTGGGAAATTTTAGTTATGAAGCACAGGCCTCCCAAATGACTGGCTTAGGCTCATGAACATTGTCGAGGATGAATTATCCTACATCAAGTCACTGACATTGCAGTAGAGATTTTATTTTCTTTAACTATTTTTTAAATTTGGAATTGTATGGTATAATTCCATAGAGTGTGGAAAACCCCATCCCTCAAATCTCTACTCCCTGACTGATATCCCCATAATTTTACCATAGTATAGTCCTTCATAAGGAGTCATGATTCCATCAGCCTATTGTTTTAGCATGCTCCAACATTGCTGTTACAGACAATGTCAGACAGTCCAGCATCCCATTGTCTACATATGTCCAACAGTTTCATTAGGAGTCCATCATTGATTTGGAAGCAGGGATGTATATTGCATTGTATCTTCACATCTGGATATGGAAGTCTCTACTACATAATCACTATACATCCCCTTAAATGAGAAGCCACAAAACAAAATCAACAAAAGGTATGAAGTTAAAACAACAACAACAAATTACAGCACCATGGAGTCAAAAAAGCTCACCACTGAATAACCAGTGCATGGTTGATGAAAAGAAAACACCAAAGTCTCTTGCATAAAATGATGCCATTGTGCAATCCATGAGCCAGCGATGAATTTGACAAGAGAAAAGAAACCATTTGGAAGAAATGAAAATAAAATAAAAAACATCAAAACACATGGATGCAACAAAAACAGAATGGAAAGGATTACTGAACTTACAATATGCATGAAGCCTGCCTTGTGTCGGAGAGAACATGTGGTATTTGTTCTTCAGGACTGACTTATTTCACTGAACATAATGGTACTTGGTACCATCTAATGGCAGATGGTATGATTTCATTCTTTTTAATGGCTGAGTGATATTCAATGTAGTAGATGTACCACAGTTTCTTTAAACCACACCCCCTTGGATGGGTATCTGGATTGTTTCCATGTCTTTGCTGTTATAGATTGTGCTGCTGTGAATATAAGATTACAGGTCCCCTTCTCATATGCAGTTTTCATTTGCTTTGGATATATTCCTAGGAGCAGGATAGCTGAATGATATGGCAAGTTTATTTGCAATTCTCTAAGCATTCTCCATACTGATTTCCATAGTGATTGTACTGGCTTACATTCCCACCAGCAGTGAAGCAGGGTACCTTTCTCCCCACATCCATGCCAGCAGGTGTTATTAGTATTGTTCTGAATGTAGGCCAACCTCACTGGAGTTAGGAAGTATCTCAATGTGGTTTTTGTTTGTATTTCCCTGATGGCAAGGGAGCCTAGCATCTTTTCATACGTTTGTTAGTCATTTGAATCTGCTCTTTTGAAAAATGTCTGTTAGAGATTTTAATCACATCTCCTTTCATAGCAGCACCTACTGAAATGTTTGAATAGCTAGAGATGACATAAAGCTAATCATTACATTGCATTAATTAAAGCTGACCTATAAAACTGACCATCAATCACTTTTTAAAAACCCAATTTATAAAATTTTAAAATCTAACAATCATGGCTTGTGAAAAGTAAAACAAATATTTCATTTTCATCCTAAATATGGAAACTTTTGTGGCTGAAACATGAAGATAAGCCAACTCAACAACTAAATCAAAAATATATTTTCTCCTCAAGTTGGTATTTTATCATATTCTGAACTTGGACACCACTTCTGACTAACCTCCAAATATATAAAACCTCAAATCCAATAAAAATATTCAAATATTTAACTAGATATTTAACAGTTTTCTAAATTTTCAGCTATGTGGTAGAAAATGTTAAACGAAACACATTTTAAAATAACTGATTTGTTGATAAAAGAAGAAAACTAGTTAGGGCTCTGTAGACTGGTGAGGAACAGTGATCAATTTTCCTTTCCCTTTTTTACTTGTTAGAAAACTTGTTATTCAATATACAGCAATTAAACCATCCTGGGATAAGTTAATAATATAAAGTTTCTTTTCCATTTACATAGTCACCGTAGACACAGTCTCTACATAAGAAATACCCAAGTCTTTGGTAGGCAGCTGGATCAAATTTGGAACAGCTGGGATTCAAACTGGCACTTATAGGGGCTGCTGGTACCACAGGTGGCGGATTAGCGCACTATACCACTAATCAACATGCTAGCCCCAGAAGACTCCTTTTTGTTGTTGTTAATTAAGTGAAGGTGTTTCTCCTGGATGTTTGTTTTTTACAAGGATATATTCTCAAACATCTTATGTAGATTTGCCATAACAGGCATTAACACTCTGAAAGTTACTAAACATGGCTAGAAAAGTCAAGGCGGAAAACTTGGGATAGTGACAGTAGAGAAAGCAAAATGATAAATATCTGGGTGCTCCTAATAGACTATTATTCTTGTTTGAGTTAATTAAACCCAGTTAGACAGTGAAGAGCAGTATGCACCTACAGATGGTCAGTCTCTGGAGATGAGCTACTTCTGCAAGTTGGACACTCCTTGTTCTGGCAGAAACAGCCTTGAAATGGCTGGGATTCCATGTGGTAACTATGTTGCAGCGAATACTGCAGACAGCTAAGAAACCTATTCAGATACAGCTTATGAGGAGGTATTTTGAGATACTTTGTTATCAAAGAGACCTTGAGCCTTTCAGTTTGTGAAGACCTTATCAGAGAAATAGAAATTCTACAGTTTCACAGTGTGCTGTTGCCTTGCAAGCAGTGAAGGATGTGGGTGGCTAATACACAGGCTTTATTTCCTCTATCTCCCTCCTCAAATACATGATACAAACAGCTAGCTCAGTGGACACAAGGTGGCCTACTAATGATGGCCTATCTGAGAATTCTTCAAGAAGCTCCAAGCCGAAAGAGACTTGCTTCCTTTATCTAAAACATGGATACAAATTAATATGAAAAAACATACTCTTAACAGCAGCAGAAAAGTATCGTTTTCACCAGTCACATAGAATACATGGAAGAAATGAGAATCCACTTCTCACTGACTCACAGTATAGAGTCATTTTACCAAAGGATCCTTACAACATTTCCTAGAAAAGGAAGGAACTAGAAACAAGAAAAAAGCAACAAAGCAGGACCAGGACAAAAACACATGCAGGAGCAAATGGAGAAAAACATGTTTACATCTCAGAGGAGATGATGAATATGATCTGTGCCCTTGACCCTGCACTTGTTCATTCCAAGAAAGGAAGGAAACAAACCCACTTTCAGCTACTTTGCTAGGAGCAACTCTTGATCACTTAGTTAATTCCCTTTCCCTGGATTCTTCTTGGATTAAGGCATTATCTATCTATCTATCTATCTCTCTATCTATCTATCTATCATCTGTCATCTATCTTATCCATCATCTATCTTTCCATTTGTGTGTCATCTGTATCTCCCTACTCTCTGCCATTTCCAAGACATCTGCAGTTCTCACACAGCCTTTGTATTTAATCTTTAACTAAATCTGTCCTGTTGAAAGTAATAACATTTCCTTGAGTCAGCAAGGCGAAGAGCATTTTCTCTCTCATGTTTGGTGGCTATCATCTTTGAGAAAGCAAGCAACTGTGCTTGCGAGCCAATGTGTTTAAGAGAGTGTTTACACAATGCATGCTCTTGCTTTCCTCTGCCCATTCCCCATTTGCTTACACAGAAACTTTCCATATCTTTGATCCACATGCTGAGTAATGAACTTGGGATTATCACAGTATCATTTTACTGTTATTCTATATCTTTTCTTTCCAAAGTGGGTTAAATTTATTCCTTTTTTATTAAAGATTTATTTATTATTGGAAAGTCAGATTTACAGAGAGGGGAGACAGAGAGGAAGATCTTCCATTTACTGATTCACTCCCCAAGTGGCCACAATGGCCAGAGATGAGATGAGCTGAAGCCAGGAGCCAGGGATACAGGGTCCTAAGGCCTTGGGCCATCCTCTACTGCTTTCCCAGGTAACACGCAGGGAGCTGGATGGGAAGTAGAGCAGCCGGGATGCACCAGCGCCCAAATGAGATCCCAACACTTGCAAGGTAAGGACTTTAGGCACTAGGCTACTGTGCTGGGCCCTAGTCTAGATCTTCAAACCAAATATCGGGGTCTGTATTGGAGGCTTAGCAAGGGTTCCCATATGGGCATTGGTCCACGTCCCAACCATTGGTGCTTCCAATCCAGCTCACTGCTAAAGGCCTGGGACAACAAGCAGAAGGTGGTGTCTGGGTCCCTGTCTCCTACGTTGGAGGTCTGAATAAAGCTGCTGACTTGGCCTTCGTCCTGGCTTAGTCCTAGCCACTGTGACATCTGGGGAGTAACCCAGCAAATGGGGAATCTCTCTCAGTCTATTTCTCCCTTTTTTGTAACACTAAACTTCAAATACATTGATAAATCTTACAAAACTAAACATCTGAAAATATTCTGAATAACACACACCAGTATTATATAATCATGTCTTCTAAGAGCGAAACTTCAAAGTCAGCTGCTTATAGATAGAATTATTAAACTTAGGGTATGTCTGCGTATGGATGTAAATAACCTACAGTGAGTACCACTTAGAGATAAAGTAGCAAAAATAATTTTTTTGTTACATGCAGTCTGATCAGTGCACATCTTTGCCACCTGCCCGATTCCTTTTACCTGTACAGGCTGAGACACGCACCCCTTTCTTTAAAAACAGCTGAGATCACTGCTCTCCTTTCCCATGGTGTGTGGATGGTGTTTCATACACATTCCTGTCTATGTCTTATGTTTTCAAAACTCAATTTTTGCTGATTCTTTCTTCACAACTTACAATAATGTCCAGCCATCTATCCATTTCAAAGCGAAGAGTAGGAAGAGTTGCCCACAATAAAAGGTAACACCATCCTAGGCTGCAGTCCAACCACTAATTACCAAGAGTGGCCATGTAAGCTTACTTAAAAATTAGTATACATGCCAAAGAAACAATTTTCGAACAACCTTGTCAGGCTTCTTTTTCAATAAGCAGAACAATTCATAATTAAACATTCAGAATGAAACATCTCAGAATTAAACATTCCTTGTCTATGTTTGACCCACACAGAGGCAAACATGTGCAGATCAGTAAGGGGAGTTGAGTCATTGACAAAAGAAAAAGAAAATCATCCCAATTTATATTTTGTTGGGGCTAAAAATGAAGACAACAGTGGAGGAAGAAAATTATAGAAATAGCCTTCATTGTCTAGAAATATCCAAAATTTTGCATTTCTTTGGCATTTATGATTGTTTCTTATCTAATAATCTCTGAACCATTAAAATGCTGACTGACCGAGATTAATAGACAATGCTAATAAAAATCTAAAGCAAAATACTCCTGAAATTTTCATCCAGGTAATCCCCCATGGTCATGTTGTTGCTTTTCAGAAATGCCAGGGAAGTCGGGCAGTGGTGGAGGAGAAGCTATACAGTCTACTGATCATTGTGGGCACTTAAGACTCACCACTAAATGCAGGTTTTGAATCTCTGCCCAGCACAGCTTTGAATTATGCAATGAAGTGCTAATTGTTAACTAACTGTTCAACCCTATTTTTCCATAATGGGAAGATGAATTTTAAAACCAACACTTAGTGGGAGAAAGTGTGTATCATTTTGATAGAGAAGCTACAGGTCTTAGGTACAATCTTGTGTTGAAGATCATTGCTCTTGTGCATATAACTGAACATTGGATGTTTATTATTTTTTTAATTTTTAAAGATTTAATTATACAGAGAGGAGAGATCTTCCATCTGCTGATTAACTCCCCAAGTAGCTACAATGGCCAGAGCTGAGCTCATCTGAAGCCAGGAGCCAGGAGTTTCTTCCAGGTCTCCCATGTGGGTGCAGGTCCCAACGTCCTGAGCCATCCTCAACTGCTTTCCCAGCTCACAAGCATGGAGCTGGATGTGAAGCTGGGCTGTTCAGATATGAACTGGTTCCCATATGGGATCCTGGCATGTGCAAGATGAGGACTTTAGCCACTAGACTACCTCACCAGACCCTGAACATTGGATTTTAAAGTAAAACATGAGACTCATGTTTCTAGGACTTTCCACCCCCCCCCAAAATATCATCTTTTTCCCATCTCATAGCCTACTCTCCATTATATACATAAAATAACATTTACTCATCATTATTTGCTAAGAAGAATGGATTCCAATATCTCCTTGCCATTTGGTGAGCTTTGGTTACTTTCTGTTTAATCTTTGATTGAAAAAAAATTCTTCCATCAATAAATTAAGGACCTGAGACTGTTTGATTTGTTGTGGTTATCCTGAAGATTGTTGGATGGCAAAACTGACAGTAAGTATGTTTGGCTCAAATACATAAGTACAAGTACAAAAACAAAATACATAATATTCCATCCTTAGGGCATCGAATACAATAAATAGCAGAAAATAATTCATTATCAACCTGGATGTTTCCCTAGATACTGTCTCATAAATGATATTTATTATTTTTACTTGCTCTAGGATTTCAAAATCCAATAAGCAGCCACCATTTTCTTCTCAAGTGTCTCAACTCTGTCAAAAAGAAACGATAGGCGATCAGTTCCAACGTAGAAGGAACTAGAAGGAAGGTGGGATAGAACCTAAAGTTTCCACCCTACTACCGGTGTCACTTTTATCCAGTTATTTAACCAGTCTGAGCCTCTGTTCCTCCACCTATGTAATAAAAACGGGTAACAAAATCGGCCCCAAAAGTTGCCAGGTATGAAGTCACTTGATTAATGTGCAAGCACTTGGTTATTGCTGGTTGTTACTGTCATGATCTTCCTGAAGTTTGATTGCTGCTCAAGAGTTCAGATAAACATTCTGCCTCATTCTATGTATTTTATGGGAATGAGCACTTTAATTCCTCCATTGGCTGTTTCAAGAATGACTTCCAAGCGAGTTACAATACTTGTTGACTCTTAGATGTGGATAAATTGCCACATGTATTTTTCCTGTAAGAAAATGAATTCTCCAGGATGAGGATCTAGGACCCTACCTAGACTAAGAGGTAACGGAACAGGACTGTTTCTATTCACCCAGCCACATCAGGTCCTCTGTTGAAAGAGCCCCAAAGAGAGCAGGAAGAGAACACTCCATGTGAAGAAAAGTAGATAAGTAGAGGCCAGAGAACTTGGAAAAGATTTAAACACTTATTTAACACTTATTTAAACACTTCCTTGTAGTGTGTGGTGGGGCAATGGAACCTTTCTTGTGCATGATTACACTGCTGCTGCTGTTGCTGCTACGGCTGTGACAATGCCTACAGAAGTGAAAACGTTGAAAAATGACCTTTGGAATTAGCTGTGGCCTTCAAGGAAGAGTATTCTAAGACAAACAGTGTTGCAATCCACATCCATGAGCTTTCACAATTTAAGTTTCCGTAGGTAGCTTTGAGACATAACCACAAGGGATTTGTAGTGTGACAGGGAAAGAGACCAGGTAGGCATCAATCCCCTACACTCCACTGGAAGACTGTGAGGAGTAGAGCCATGTTGCTAACAATCTGGTGAGCTCATTACACTGCAAATGGTGGAAGCTATGGTAACTAATGAATGAGACCATAGCATTGGACTTCTTGGCACGCCTTCTGTTCTTATCCAAACCCCATAAAGAAGATGCAGTGATCACACAGAAAGCTGCAGCACACGGGCATCCATTAGATAAGTGGCTCTACAGAGACCAGGTAGATGGGGGGTTGAAGAGAGAGTCCTCAGTCATTTGTGACCCAAGTCATGAAACTTCCTGAAATGTAGGAAATAGTGGTCCTTGTAAATTCTATAAATAGTTGTATAACTCAAAGTTCCTTTTCATACCAGAAAAAAAATATTAAAACATTCTCTGGAGAAAACATGATCTTTTCTCCATGTTTTCGTTGTCAGTTTTGACAAGAATGATACAAGCTAATTAAATTTTTGTTAATTTATTTTGTCTGATTCAATGACTGCTTGTCACACAAATCCCTCAATAAGTAAGATTTCTCTTTGCTATAAACTTTCTAGTCTTTCCTTGAAATGCCATTAAGTAAACACACGAAAAGTGGACCTGTTTTACTCAAATAAACATTAAAAGCACTTAAACGCAATCTATCCTCAAAACTTCAACTCCTCATGTCTGCTTTGGAGAGAATCTAGCTCATTCCAGCTTATAAATCTCCAATCTGGATTATTACTCTTTAAAATAAAAGCCCTTATGCAGATAAAATGCAAAGATGGATTAAAAATGGATGGGAGAGAAAGCAGATTGTCTTCCTGCTTGCCCTGCAGCTTCCCAAGAATACCTCTCACATCGTTCCTCTTTGAAACAAAATTTGAGAATGACACTGTGTAATCACTTCAATCTAAGAGCACTAGAGTGATTGAAGTCTTTATCTACCTGCCAAGAGGGATATAATGAAGTCACATTATCATACATGAACAAAGCTTGATGCTTGAATAAAAAAACATATTTGACAGTGGTGGTTATCTGATTGAACTTTCTTTTGTGTGTGTGTGTGTGTGTGTGTGTGTGTGTGTGCAAAGCTCAATTCTTCCTCAACTTTTGAGGCTTAGACTGAACATGGCCCTCCTGGCAAACCCTCTTTATCTGTCTTCTCTCTATTTCTACTGCTCCCCGGCTTTTTCTCACTCAGAATGGCTATATTTCTTTGCTTGTCTGTTCATTTACTACAGTCTTTTGGAAACCATAGCCTCAATTCCCTCATTGAGAGGAAACAAGAAATTTAAAAAGAAGCAGCAGCAAAATAGAGCAAAGATAAGAGAAGGGCAGGAAGTGAAAGAGGGAGAGAATATCTTTGTTGGAAGACTAAATAGGTGGTATTTTCTTGATTTCCTGCTTTTTATGCAGGAAATTTTATGTGCACTGCTTTATATGCATTGGTTATTATTATATACAAGATTTGTACTTCATTAGCATATATTCAGTATACATTGCTCGGATTTGACAGTATTCTAAACCAACCTTTCAAACCGGAATGAAATTGTGTTGTATCTGGTTGATAGCGCTATTCTTTCATACATTCAAGGCAGTTTGCATCCACTGTCTGAAAGTTGAAGTGATAACATTCACAATGATAATTAATTTCTTGGTATTGTGAATTGTCATCATTTCCATTTTAGAGATGAGAAAAACCAGACAAGACGATAGCAGAGAAATTGCCTTTGGTTACATGGTTAGACCAAGAGCTTGAAGTGAGACCCAGACAACAATTTACCTAAACAGATCTGCACACTGCTAAATAGCCTAGCTGGGAAGCACAAACAGGCTCGATAACCACCTATTTCATGTTTTGACATTTGATAATTCAGCTTGGTAGGGAAACCATGGTTACAATCTAAAGTATAATGCCAACAGGTGGCACTTCAGTCTCTTTCCTGTCTACTTTAACTATAGAACTTGCTTTTCTGTCTTATAATTTTTCTGTGGACATCTGTGCTGTTTTGCTAAACACCAAGATTTATGGGTGTCTATTCATCATGGCATCTTTTAAAAATGCTTTTAGTAAATAAAATAAAGTGGTTTATGACATAAAAAAAACCCTACCTTCCTATAGTTGCCCACTGTAGCAATGATTATGAATGCATGCCTGCATTTATCTGACTTGCTCTCATGTTCAGGGGTATAATATTAACTTTGCACGTTATCATGATGGTAGACATCGTTTCAAGGCCTTTGCTACAAATACAACTTTGATGAACTTTCATCTTCTCTGAAAATGCTTTTAGCATAGCTACCCTGACGATGTTCAAAGAAGGAAAGAAAGCACCTTACCAATTTCCAAGAAGGTTGTGACACATCTTCGATTGATTTCCTCAAACAGCCATCATTTTCTTCTTTTGGAATTAGTCATTTGGTAAGAACATTTCTTTCATGCAAAAAAAAAAAATAACCTTTTCATATCAGCCCAGGAGTTTTGTTATGCTCTCTTGCATAATGTGGTCACCTCTGCACAAAGGCAGCTGCAGTTTTTAATTCTTCTTGGCAGCAGAACACTCAAGTACGTGACTCTGCACTCATAGACATTGTGGCTCATTAGCTGCCTCCTCCCCACTGCACTTCTCCATGGCTGGAACTCACTGCCAGTACACAGTGCACTCCCCTTCCACTCAAACTGAATATCCAGGGTCAAGAAATTAAAAAGCAGTCAGAGAGTGTGATAGTCTCCCTTTGGCATCTGTTGATTCATGAATGCCCAGGAAGTCCTGCTTACTCCAGCAGCACTGCCAATACACATTGACTACAAAGAATGATACCTTGCGACAGTCTCTGCAATGAACTTTCTTTTATTTTACATCACTTTCAGTCTCCAGACGTTAATGGCTGCCCCCTGGAGCTTCAGTTGGTATTCCCAGGAGTTTTATCAGGGACAGAAAACTACTTTTTGTATTATCATTGCATACCCAGGTATCCAGACCTGTGCTTGGGTGACTGCATAGCTTCATTGTGGACAAAACCTTGCTGGAGAATGGAACACATAACATGTGGAAGAGGGTAGCAAGTATCTTCTCAGTGGCGAGGGTAAGTTGACATCCAGGCCTCTTCAGAAAGCCAGTCATCTGCTCTCTTCCAAAGAGAGCCAGGCCCATTATTTTATGGTATAAATCTACAAAGAAACATGAATGCTAACAGCTTACATTCTATGTAAACTCCTTTCTGGGAGCAGAAACTCTGTAGAGCAAAGAGAGGATCCAGGAGGTGAGCCCAGAACCATGTAGGGTGTCAAAGTAAGGCCTCCCTGATTTAAGTCAAGGGGCTATCCAAATTCAAAGAAAATGAGTATTGTGTTACAGCTATAAGCTTCATTTCCTTTCTGACCTTGGATGTACTTCAGTGCTCTTTCTACATCTGCCCAGGAAGATGTTAATATCCATACCAGACCAGAAAAAAGAACAAGGTTTTACATGCCCTAGCCTAAAATTATCATATGGTGGCTTCCCCCCCTTGAGCCAGCAATTTCTGCAGTTCAATGGGAGAGGACAAATGGCCTAGGTTCCTTGGAGAGGATACAAGGATGAGTTCTCAGTCTGGGGCATAATGGATCATGTCCCAGGTTCACAGTCTCCTAATCCCTCCCAACCTCAGTGACTTTAAATGTTCAGTCACTTCATAAGTGGCCTTTTTGGGGGGAAATTTGCCAGGACAACTGTTGAGTGATGTCTCAATTTATGGCTCAAGGGGGACAAGGCATCTCTGGTAATGCCATTAAGTGGAGAAAGATGAATGTAAATGTACCGTTTTCTCCTTTCAGTGGTAACTTGAAAATGTTTTTAAGTAGTTTTGGCCCCAATGTCACGGCGTTTTTGCTGGCCGTGGAGGAAGAAATGGAGGCGCCAGAGGAAAACGGGGAACACTTAAACTGGGCTCCTCAGATTTCTCCAGTTCTCCTGCGCAAGAAAGCTTTTCCTCCGTCTAGTGTGGAAAAAAAATAATATTCACCTCTAAAATTTGGATTCTCCAGGAACTATTGCCAAGGAATTCCTAAAGATGCAATACAGTTCCTACAGTGACTAATAGTGCAGTCCACATGGCGCAAGAAAGGATGACAATTGAGAAGGCCATACTCCCTTTGCCTTCCTTCTTTCTGCAGGCAAGGAGCTGCTCTGTAGGGCACACAAGGATTTGCTATCTTCAAGAAAGATTAAATTGTTAGATATACTCACCTGCACTTCTTTTTTTTTTTTTTTTAATTTTTATTTGAAAGGCAGACTTACACAGAGAAGGAGAGACAGAGAGAAACATCTGCCATGTGCTGAATCACTCCCCAAATGGCCCCCTGGTCAAAGCTGAGCTACTCCAGAGCCAGGAACCAGGAACCACACGGGTACAGGGTCCAAGAGCTTTCCTAGTTGTTAATATGAGCCTGAAGAGAGTAGAATAATTTTCTCTGGTAGAAAAAAAAATGAGGGACAAACCTATCTAGGGCAGAAGGGCAGGGTTCGGTCTGTCACCCAGACCCATAACTTGGCAGAGTGATTCAAAGGAGAGATGAAGAAGCAGCGGCAGGCTCGTCTCATTCAACAAGATCTCGACTGCATCGCTGTGTAGTGATACTAGGAAAGAAGGGGGTGCAGCGCCTAAATCCACTAGTTACTACAGAAACTTCATCAAAAAGATGTGACTGAAGACAAGTGTTTGGGTTTTTTTGCTCAAAAATACGTAATGCATGAGTTATTTTATCATCATACGTATTTCAAGAGGTAGGTCCTCTTGTATATACAAGAATTTCAAAATATTTTGAACCTAAAAAAATTGAGTTCCAAATTTCATGAACGTTTCAAAGTACCATCACGTTATTGATAAATATTTTCACTCAAATGCATTATCTCCTCATGCACAAAGCAGTTTTGATTATGGACTTCTCTAGGTTCCTTTAGAGAGAAGATCGCTAATAACAAAGTAAGGATACCCACAACAAAATGAGAAAAAAAACCAAGAGTTAGCATTTGGGACTTACCTGGGGAGGATGGGATCCTCCAGAGACGAGAAATGCATGCCACAAACGACTTTGGCCTTTCAAATTAGCTCAGTTCCTCTTTGCTGTTACCCAGTACTTGTTCTTATTGGATTATCTAGAAAGCTCCTGTGTTTTCAATTTGATCCTCCCTAGATGAGAAAGGTAGCGCAGATATTATTAATCCCACTGCTGCAATGCCATTGATGGAAGTCACGTAGCTGATGGGTAGTTCTAAATCTCTGGACATGTAACAGACTTGCATAATTTGGCAATTCATTTCTTGAGACTGCAAGTTGCTCAGACTGTCCACAACAGCCACACAGACTGCAATTCTGCAGCGTCCCTCCATGAGTTTCTCAAGGGGATTGTAATGTTCTCCGGAAAATCCAATGACATAGAATGGCACAAGCACCTTGACTTTCATCTGTGGGCTAAGTACTTAGTTTTCAGCACATTGGAATCTCAGTGAAACTTGAGAACAGCTGCCTGAACAGATGCTGGAGGTTGTCATGGTTCTGTGTACCCAAGGCTTTTCTTTTCTTTTTTTTTTAAAAGATTTATTCATATATACAGAGAGGAGGAGAGACAGAGAGGAAGATCCTCCGTCCCATGATTCACTCCCCAAGTGAGCCGCAACGGTCAGTGCGTGCCGATCCGAAGCCAGGAACCTGGAACCTCTTCCAGGTCTCCCACGCGGGTGCAGGGTCCCAATGCATTGGGCCGTCCTCAACTGCTTTCCCAGGCCACAAGCAGGGAGCTGGATGGGAAGTGGAGCTGCCGGGATTAGAACCGGCGCCTATATGGGATCCCGGGGCTTTCAAGGTGAGGACTTTAGCCGCTAGGCCACGCCGCCGGGCCCAAGGCTTTTCAACCTGGGATGCCAAAAGGAAGAGTTAAATGACCATAGGAAAACGAGGAAGCCCTTGTGTTTACTGTTATTTACCTTCAAACCACATGGACACACCTTGCAAAGCCAGCATCTGTGCAGGGGTTCCTCTTCTTCCCCTAGTAGCCACTCCTTATGTGGAAGGACACATTTCTAAAAGCATGGGAAGGAAATGGTGGCTTTGGTTCCTGGCTTACTGAATAGCCTGCAGAAAAGAGGTTTTTCTCACCTGAATTTCCAGTTCTTGGAGAAAATGGGCATTGGAATGGATAAAGATCACAGAGTTTGAGACAGGTTGGCCAAAGTTAGGGAGTAGGGGAACTGAGGCAGTGCGCAAAGAAGTTGTCCATCAACAGGATGTGGAAAGATGTTTATCTTTCAACCACCACGGGTACAAATCGGCCAAGCTGGCGAGCTGCATTTCCCCCATTTATGCCTCTGCCAAAACCACCTAACATGAAGAACATTTGCTGCCTTAGCATGAGGCCTCCCTGGAGATCAACAGCTAGGTAAAAGTGCTTCCTCTCCAAGGTCAGGCAGTCCAGACGTGGTCCATCAGGTGTCCGGTCTGCTGTCAGATACTTCCACCCTGAGTCACTGGGGTTCAGGGTCACGAACAAAAACAGCCCAACAACTCATGCTTTCCTGTAACTCTGCAGTCCAAGGAAAAAAATGATGTCGACTATGGAATTACTCGGTACTCAAGATGTAATGTGGTCTACAGAGAAGCCTGCAGTGCTGGGCATTTTGAATTTTTTCACTCATTCTCTGATCTTGGGCACACTAAGTAATTGCTCAGAAGGCTGGTATTGTGGTACAGTGGGTTCAGCTGTTCTTTGACATGCTGGCATCCCATGTCAGAGTATTGGTTCAAGTCCTGGCCTCTTTGCTTCCCATCCAGCTTCCTATTAATATGAAAAGATAGCCTGGGAAGGCGGATCCCTGTCATGTATGTGAGATACAAGGATGGAATACAAAGACTGTGGCTTTGATGTAGTCCAGTCTGCACGGTCTCTCTCTTTCTCTCTCTCTCTTTCTCTGTGAATACTCAGTTTCTACTTGAGTTATCTGCACTGTAACTTAGATTCCAAAAACACAACACCCAGTGTGGTGCTGAGAACATATCATGGCAACCATCAGCCATTTCCCTCTGAGATTGTACTTATTCTAGGAAAAAATAATAATGAGTGGGTTTAACATAATGTAACTCCTGCAATAAAAGCTACAATGGTTTTCTTGAAATGAAAGGAGAAATGCAGAAACTTTCTTGTCTTAAAAATCTCATTTTTTGTTTACTATCTGTATTTTATGTTACTTAACATATTCTTTTTTAAGTATATGAAAGAATTTCAAAATTCCCCTCACCCCGCCCTTGCCCACAGACATGAACAGAACAGTTTCCACACTTTCTGTTTTTGTTTGTTCGCTTGCTTGAAATATTTGCTTGAAAGACACAGAGACAGACACACATAATGAGAGTTTCTTTCTACTAGTTTGCTCCCCAAATGCCGGCTGTGGTCTGACCATAGCCAACCCAAAATCAGGAGAGAGGAACTGAGTCTGCTATCGCACATGAGTGGCCAAGACCCAGCTGCTTGAGGCATCAATTTGGCCCCCCAGGGCACACTTTAGAAGGATGATGGAATCTGGAGCAGAGTTGCAACTTGAGCTCATGCTTGTCAATATGGGAGGTAGGCATCGGCCTGCTGTCTTAACCACTATAGCAAGCACCTACCCCTTCCCAAACTTTTTCAAAGTACCCCCTCCCATATAGAGCCAATGGGTTGAATACAAAAATACATTAAGACAGGTTGGTTAGGGCCTGGCATAATGGCTCAGTGGTTAAACCCTCACCTTGTATAAACTGGGACTCCGTATGGGCGCTGGTTCATGTCCTGGTCATTCTGCTTCCCAGTCAGCTCCCTGCTTGTGGCCTGGGAAAGCAGTATGGAATGGCCCAAAGCCTTGGGACCCAGCACCCTTGTGGGAGACCCGGAAGAAGCTCCTGGCTCCTAGCTTCGGGTCAGCTCAGCTCCAGTTATTGTGACTGCTTGGGGAATGAACCAACAGATGCAAGATCTTTCTGTCTCTCTTTCTCTATGTTAACATCTTTCCAATAAAAATAAATACATCTTTTTTTTAAAAGGTAGGTTAAATTTGGCAGAGCAACTGTGAATCTCTACTGCGGGATTTCTCTTGCAAACAAAAAATTAATTAATGAGCAGAAATGTCTGAATCTTTGAATGTTAGCTTAATTTTCATGCTCTTGCTTGATGTCGAAACAGCTGCCACTGCATAATGATAAAAGAACACAATGGCACCACTTCAATAGATATTTCTTGGTAATAACTTTAAGAACGTGCACTGCTTGGCACTTGGTTCCACCTTCATTTATCCCAGGTGCCCTGAGAAATAATGCTGGTTATCAAGATAGGGAGACTTAATAAAATAAAAACGGAGAGCAAGAGGATCCAAAAGTCATGGCTTGAATAGTCCGTTGACTTGCAAGGATTGTGTTGTATTTTCTAAGGGTTGTTTTGTACTGTGAAAAAAAAAATTGCATCTCCGTTTCATGTCAATTACAGGGACTTAATTGGTTTGAAGCAAAGCATATCATTTATCAAGACACATTGAAAAAAAAATCACAAAGCCAACCTTAGAAGCAAGGCTGTAACTGGTGCAAAGCCAATCTGGCCTTTTCCCAGCCTCTAAAATACAAAGAAGAGTACACTTGTAAGTGTTTTCCTGTACAATATTTACATTTGCATCAAAACTGAATAAATGGGAAACTTGGCCCTAAATGTGTACAACATGTGGGCAGATGTCAGCTTACAGGGTCACTTGAATGGCAGGTTACGGCCGAGGACACACGGGGCAGCTTGTTTGAGCCCATTGGAGCGGCGTGTCAGTCCCATCACTCCTTGCTCTTTAGCAGATGGTGGCACGTCATTAACCCAGGAGACTGACAGAACCATGAAAGTGGAACCATATGTGTTGTAGCAAGAAGAAATTCATTTTCCTCGCTAGTCCATTGTACATGCAAGTGTGTACTCTCTGCTAATGGTTCCTTTTTGTACTAAATATTACGGTAACATGCTGAGACGTGTTCTTTAATAAGCGTAGTATGTATGGGTACTCAGCACTGTTCAGGGATGGACCTCCTGAGTTTGAAGTGGGAAACTTAGAGACAAAATGTGGGGGCAGATGGACCGAAGAGCCCCAGGTGCTTCTTTCATCAATATGTTTAATGATCACCAAAGAAGGCTGAGCTCTTGGTCTGTCATCACAGGGGTCATATCGAGCAGGACCTTGGATACTTGAAACCATCTGGAGCCACTCCTAGCTACTAACAAATAAGGCTCTTTAGTGATGAGTTTGACGATACTGGTTCAACTTTACATGTTCTTCTTTTGCTGTTGGATTTGATAAGCCTTCCCTTTCCATATGAGTTGATGAATGTTTCATAAGGTGATGAATTTGTCTGTTGGTACTCTTGACTCTTGTTCTCCTGGCTGCGGTGGTTGTCTTACCTGACTACATTGTGTTTTGAGAAGTGACTTGAAAGCTTAAGGATCTATTTGTAAAGTGGGTTGTCCTTTATGGGGCCCAAGAGTCATACATTTCCCTTGGGGAGTTGTTTTGGGGTGCTTTAGAAATTTGGCCATGTATTTGTACTTTGAGGCAGTCAGATTTGTTCTTAGCTTTGCCTTCTGTTTATTTGTTTGTTTGTTTGTTGTTTATATTTACTTATTTATTTTTAGAGTTTGGTGATCCAGTCAGGTTCAAGTTATATGAAACCAAGGATGATGAATAGTAATTTAAATGGAATCTTTAAAATTAAAACAAAGTCATTTAAAACCATCTGCATCAAGTCCTTATCTAGATAATTTTTTTTCATAGCTTCTCCCAACTTACTTGTAATAGCTAACACTGAATGCCTTCTTCTTTAGGGATAGAAAGATTGAATTCAGAGTGAGTGTGAAAGGACCATTACTTTGATATTTTCTTGTGTTCCAAAATCAAGTTCTCTCTGTTTTAGAGGATCCAAATAAAAATGATTATTGATATACACATGTCAAACAGGTGAGGTGTAATTCTGTATGAGGTGCATTTGGCTATGTTGTTGTTTCATATTGTTTATGTTACAGATGCTTTGCTAGGTTATATTTTTCAGAGCCTTTATCCCTGCTAAATGCTTCTAATAACTGTAAATTTGACCATATTGTGAAAATAGTAGTCTCCATATGTAATCCTAGCAGACTGTTGTATCATAGAAATCCTATTTTCTACCATGTTTAAACAGGTGCAAATTTATCCTAATATATACTGCATGATCATTCTTATATAAAATGGACCAACAAGCCAATGATGGAGACAGAAAGCAGATTGGTTAGTAAGAACAGAAAATGTCTCTAAATGAGCAGAGTTTTTCTTAGTCATGAAATAGTCTAAGATCAGAGTATAGCAATGATTGTACAACTCTGTAACTATACTGAAATTTATTGAATCACACACAATCCAGCTAAGTTTGTGATAGATTATTTCACAGTAAATTAAAATTGCTTAAATGAACACTAATAATCTAGAGAATAGCTTTAAACCTCTCTCATTTCACAAAAATATAAAAGCAATAGATTTTATCTAATGAACTAAAGCTAGATTTAATAATATTTGAAAGTACTATATTCTCTGGGATTCTGAATGCATTGTTTACTTTGTCTTTAGAGACTGGAATCAGAGAATATGTTAGTGCGCTATTGCCATCAAGCAAAAGACCAGCACACTGACTTATGGTCCCATCACCATTTTTGACATTATTTAGCCAAGCCAACTGACATTTGCTTATTTTTGTTTTCATTATTGAGTAAACTATAGGAACCCAATAGATTTAAGCCTTTTCTTCATTCAGGAGGACCAAGAGGTCTCTAGGCTGTTCTAAAATACACTACTGGTCTCCTATAGTTGCTGGTAATGGGGAGAATTTATCTTATCTATTGCAAGGGTTGTTTAAGTTTTGTTTTTTATACTAGTAGTACACTCTACACTTTCTTTATAGCAGTTCTTATATCTATAGATTATTCTTGTCACAGAAATTCAAATACTAAAAGGAACTTAAAGATAAGATGTTTGTCAGGTCTCAGTTCAAAATTGACCTTAATAATGCCATGTATGGAATATTCCCCATGATGATCTCCTTGTTGTATTCCTGAAGATACGTTCCAACAGGATCTGCATTAATGGAAGAAAGAATGTATCTACTTGTGTATGTGTTATTTAAGATTGACAATTAAGGGCCCGGCGGCGTGGCCTAGCGGCTAAAGTCCTCGCCTTGGACGCCCCGGGATCCCAAATGGGCACCAGTTCTAATCCCGGCAGCTCCACTTCCCATCCAGCTCCCTGCTTGTGGCCTGGGAACGCAGTTGAGGATGGCCCAAAGCCTTGGAATCCTGCACCCGTGTGGGAGACCTGGGGGAGGTTCCAGGTTCCTGGCTTTGGATCGGTGCAGCACCTGCCGTTGCGCTCACTTGGGGAGTGAATCATCGGATGGAAGATCTTCCTCTCTGTCTCTCCTCCTCTATATATATCTGCCTTTCCAATAAAAATCTAAAAAAAAAAAAGATTGACAATTAAAATTTTCCTCTACGTAACTGTCATGGATTCCCAGCTGACTCTTTTCACTGTAGTGCAATATACTTTGCAATCTCAAAGATTGCTCATCAACGTTGTTGTGTATGGATTGATTTCTTCTTCTATAAGATGTACAGACTGATAAAAGACAGTTTATTGAAATGTTTATTAAATATCTTACATTCAGACTACAACAGAACATGGAGGAACAGATGTTTAATTATTAAACATATTATAAAAGATGTTTGATATATTGTTAGTAGTTATATTAAAAAATACATCACGCTTGAGAGACAGATAGGCAACTCCCATGGACTGGTTCTTGCCCCTAAATGCCCATGACAGTCTGGGCTGGATCACGGTGAAACTGAATTAAGGTCTCAGGCATCCAACTGCTTGAGCCATCACTGCTGCCTCTTAGGATTTACATTAGCAGGAAGCTAGAGTCAGTAGCTCAAGCTGAAAATTGAACTTCGGTGTCACTTATGGATATAGATAGATTTTCAATAAAAAGCACATGACAACAGTGATAACTTTATGCAGTTTGAACTTTCAAGTTCAAGTCTAATTCATTCTTAAAATAGTGAGGTCTTAATTATTTAATTAGAGAATTAATTAGCTATTTAATTAGCTATTTAATTAGAGAACTATTTAATTAAATTAGCTATTTAATTGGAGAACTCGGAGAAGTTGCCACAGTCCTATTTACCAATACTGTAATAAGGAAATCCTCCCACTTCTGCTACACATCAGAGAACTCTACCGAAAAACAGTGTTTTACAAGTAGGGTTGCAGGGTTCAGCAAAGAAAAACACATTAGCAACGATCATTGCTGAAATTTGAACTTCAAAGAAATAATGAAGGATTCTTAGTATTTCTATCCTACATCATGGTCATGAACCAAGGCCCAGAAATGTCAGGAGGCCTGGATTTCTTGGTAGCAGGAAGCAGACAGATCAGCAAGGTTCAGGGTTTCCCCATTCCTTCTCCTATTTTAAAAAATGATTTAATTAAATTGTATCCCCTAAAAAATGATTATAAGTTTCTATGTAAGATGTCCTTTGAGGATATTTCTCTATCATGGTAAGTGGGAGGTTTGAAGACCTGTTTCCACCATTATTAGACTTCTTACCTTTGATGTAGGAACCTCGACTGGGCAGACACATAAAGATGCTGAGAATTGAATGAAACCTACATTTTTATCATTTTTTAAGCAATTGCTTCCATTTCTGCTGATTTCAAGGGGGTGACAACTTTTTTATAACCAGAAAAAAAACTGTTTGTATATTTACATGCTTAGTTATAACAAGAAATAGGAGTATTTTGTGAAACAATTCTATTGGAACTAAGCAGGAAATAGATGTGCCACAAATATGTTGAGAAACTGTCACAGAGATGTTGGGATATATAGTCACATACACAAATATAAACGTGCATATGGCAAAAACTGTACCTAAATAAGAAGGAATGATATTGGATATGTCACATACTTTATAGAGATATATGGCCATTTTTTGTAGGAAAAAAATCTGTTTTTAAATTAATGAAAAGGCCAAAATTGTATTTAATCCTTAGCATCCCTCAAAATAATGGAATTTTATGTAGATTGAAATTGTAAAGATAAGTGTACTTGTATTCCTCTTTTGCAAATTAGGAACATAAGCCAATAACTTCTGTTTACTTCCAAAACTTTTCAATTTTTAATTCTTGCGAAGACAGCGGAAGTTGTGAGGGCTTTATCTGAAATCAGAACCAATTTTGATTTGCAACAGATTCTCCCATTTGGATTTGTCAGCTTGGTCCATCAATTAATGGTGATATTCTTTTAAAAATGTCCCCATTTCAGTGCACAAAATAACAACCAAGGTATTGACACCTGTTTGTGTAACTATCACATCACTGGTCTACTCACTTCGTCGAATTATCTCTGGGGAAAGAATAGAAAGCAGATAGAAAAACAACAGCAGGACTTGACCAAGTTTATATCTAGTGTTAGAGGCCAGAATGGGGTCACGGGGCTGACACGTGCACTGACATTATAGGTGTTTATGAGAAAAGAAACTAAAACAGACAGAAAACTGTGCAAAGGACACCAGTGCTGAGCTTCCCCTGACAAAGAAGGGGCTGTTGTTCCTGGCCATGACATGGTAGGTCCCTTCCCACGACAGTGTCCCAGCAGCCACAGCCCCAAGGCTAAGAGCACGGGTTCCTGGAGTTTCCAATTCCTGAATTTAGGAAAACAACATTCTTGCTGTCGGCACACACACACACACAAATACTCAGGCCCACAGTTCATAAAACATCTTCCTAAAGGGCTCTGGGAAGGGAGCGGGAAGCCGGTGTGGGGAGGAGTAGGTCCGAATGAATGGTCCCTTAGAGTAGACGAAAGGCTGCTGGTGCCAGCAGTCTGCCTGTGGCCGTGTCTGAGCACCCGTGGGCGCCTTTCGGCGAAGTGCTCTGGGTAAATATTTGAGCTCCTCTGCCCCTCAGAACCTCGATCAACACACTGGCGCATTTTCCCACAGCGCTGAGTCTGCCAAACCTTTCACGTCTCCTTGCGACTTTCCTGGAAAGGGGAAAGATCGGGCTAGGCATGCAGCACAAACGTTAAATAAGAGAAAAAATGGTGTTCATGTTTGCACCGTGATGCCCTGGAGATCTTCTCACAAGAGAATCAGAGACGTCGGCTGCTCTCTCCTCAGCACAGGGGTGAATCTGCCACGATGAGACCTTTGGAGGGCAATTCACAGAGGCCGTTCAGGGAAAAAGAAATCACCCCAAAGTCGCAAATGAATCCACACACGCTGTGATTGCGCTTGCGCCCGCGCGTGTGTGTGTGTGTGTGTTGGGGGAAGATGCGCCTCTCATTTGAATAATACTGAATACATTTTTGTTATGACTTCTGACTTCTTTCTAGGTTTCTAAAACTTGGGCTGAAGGGAAAGCACAGGATTTAGAGTGGGTGTCCGAGAGGCCCAGAAGAGAAAAAATTTACTTCTGGCTTGTGCCAGCCCTGCTTGCTTCTGACAGGCACAGAGTAGAATCATTGCTGTCTAGAGTAAGGTTGTAGAAACCTACAAATGATTGCAAGACTCCCTTTCCTTTTCTTGCCTTGGTATCTCAGAACACTCGTGTCAGAATCACTCTGGGGGGAAGAGGCATAATGCCCAAGGAACAAAGCTGAAAGCAGGTGAAGAGTAAACAAAAACATTAACCTCAGCCAGATCCCCTCCAGTTTTAGCAGCTTGAGAATTGATGATAAGGAATTGGAAATCATAGTAAAACATAATTGATCATTTTCTGTGTAAGACACTTTTTGAACTATTAACTAATTTTTTCCTTTCAATAATAATATGATGCAGATACTTAACTATATCTGTGTGTTCGTTGGAAACGTGAAGTTACACAGAAACAGCAAGAGAGACGGAGCTCTTGTCCACCTGTTGGTTCACTCCCCAAACAGCCACAACGGTCAGGGTCGCACCAGGCTGAAGGAACATGAGTGACAGGGCCTCAATCGCCTGCTCCAGAGCTTTGCCAGGCCAAAGCTGAACTGGAAGTGGGGCCACCGTGACACAAACCAGCAACCATACGGGATGCTGACACAGTGGGTAGTAGCTGGGTAGCTTTTAAGAAATAATTGACCTCCTATTTCTGTAAGGGCAGTGGAAGAATACATTGCTAACACCCACAGTGTAAACTTGAAGTTCATAATGTAATCAAATGTGGCGTTTGCAAACACTTTCTCCCATGCTGCAGGTTGTCTTTGGCCCTGTGGACTCATGTCCATTTCTACACGGAAGTTCCTTAGCTTGATGTTCCATTAGTCAATTTTTGCTTTTGTTGCCTGTGCTTTTGGGGAGTTATGCACAAAAAATGCTTCCCAGATCAATTTCCTGAAGCATTTCCTCTAAGAGCTCTTCCAACAGTGTCATTCGTTTTACAGCTTCCATGTATGACTTCCATTCATTCTGAGTTAATTTTATGTATGGTAAGAGATGGTATGTATTGAGGGAGTGGCAACACTGAATTATTTTTCTTTATGTGTGGGCGTTGCTTTTTGAAGAGGCTACCTCTTCTTCATTTTCTATTCCTGACATCTTTGTCAAAAATCATTAATAGTACTGGTTATTTTTGGGCTGTTAATCATGGTTCGTTAGTCTGAGTCCATTTTTACATCCATACTGTGCTGTATGAGCAAGTACAGCTTTGCACTATTAAAGGGAAAAAATACACTGAAAAAGAAACAAAAGTTACTCAAGAAGAGAAGCAAACTTGTGCATCAACCGGAAGAGTTGTGTGCTAGTCCAGAACTACACATAAAGAATAGAGCTTTATGATACTCTGCTTTTTCAGAATCCTAATCTTCTTTGATATTCCATTTGCCTTTGAAAATCAGTTACTGGACTTGATGTTTAAGGATCGTTACAGTGCCAGGATAGTTATTCTGATAATTTTTCATTTATTTTCTTTTTCAGATTTAAAGCTTGAAGTTGTTGCTCTCATGTAAATGGACAGCATGTCCACGTCCAGTACTGCCAAGTTTCATTAAGCAATTGAAGCAAGCAGTCAAGGGAGATAGCAATATTAATATTATTTTTTGAAAATGTATTTTATTAACAGCATTACTATTTTAACAAATTAAACCCAATAAGAAAGATATACAGTTGAATCACACAAAGATATGGAGAGTAGCTAGATATGCATGACAAATTTCTGAATCCTATTTTATAATGGAAAAATTTCACCATGTCTCCAAAGAGGACAGAATAGGACAAGGGACTCCCATGCCTCCATTGTCTTAGGGATATATTGTATGCTATAATTTGTACCTCTTAAATAGGCATAACCTTTTAAATAGTCAGAAATGCAAATAAAAATTATTCCACAAAGAAGATTCATGTTGATAGTGTCATTTTCTTATAAGATTATACATTAAAGGCACCAATGCAAAGACAATGTGAAATGCACATTTCTAGATTTTTCCACCACAACATTAGTCTTACAGATTTTGAACATGAGAATCGGAAAAAGGAAGAAAGCTATGAGTTGTCATTCTTTGCCTCCCTCCTGATGCTGGAATTACTTGGATTCAAGGAGCCCAATATACTAGAAGAATAACTGGGGTCTTGCATTTTCATTCTTCGTCTCACCCCTGGGCTTTGCATAAACAACTGGAGTTTGGAATTTGGATCTACATATGTGGAAAAGCGACTGCATGGCACCTACCTGGAGCCCTCCACCCACAGGGAAACAGAGACATGAATCATAACTGTATTTCATTTAAGAGATACTTAATTTAGAAATGTGCAATATGTTGAACAGGCACAGAACCAAACCAAATGTTTGCAGTAATAGAAATTTCCATATGCTGTACAACATTTAAAATGTGCTGTTTGCCTACATGGGCCTTCAACAGCAGGATCTTTTTCTGGAGGTAAAATGACAGCTTCTATCTAGCCGCCAGTACCAACACTGATGGTACAAACAGTACACTGTGTGCTCTCATGGCTTCCAAGCACGAACCCTCCTGCAGAATTCCCCATCACTTAAGAATGGCCCAAGAAGCCCTCCAATTGCAGGGGTCCATTAAGGGGATTAGGCATAAGCACTGAAAGAAAATAACGTTCCAGTGGAAAGCTGTAGAGGAGGAGCTTTGGAAAGTTTTTCTTGGGACTCTGTGATTTTGCATTAAATCAGTTTTCTGGAGTTATTATTAGCAGTAGAACTTAATAAGTATAATAATATCACAATATAGTGCCTTACCATTTATGTTGCACTAATTCACCCTTTCAGATGAGAAAATAAAAAGAGATAAAAGATAAATAGATAGCTAGCTACACACACAAAAAGAAACATTCACAGACATTACCGTCTAGAGATTAGTCAAACAACAAAAAACAACAGCAGCAAAACCCAAGAGTTGATTGTATCCAACATGGCAAGCAGTGGCTTTACCAGTTATGCCACGATGCTGGCCCTAGTTGACTGTATCCAAATCATGTTGTCTCCCTGGCCAAGTAGAGACAAAGACAGAGAGATAGAGATACTGTGTCACATAATACAATGTAATTAATGAAGTTAAATAATAAATAATTTTTTAAAAAAGGATAGATAAGAAATGACAACTAAGGCCTAAATCACGTTGTGATGCTTCAGACGTCCTGATGTTAGTTAAGAGGTAGAACCAGGTGGAACTCCATGAGTGATTGGGTCCCCAGAGCTCTGCTCTCATGGGTGGGTTAATCCAATGAATGGTTTGGCTGGCTATCTGGAGAGCAGGTCTGTTATACAAGCCAGTGTGGATCTGCTGTTGAATGCATCCCTGTTGCCATGTGGTGTCTTGCTTTATTTGGAACACTGCAGGATATCTCCACCAGCAAAATCTCATCATCAGATGTGATTTCTCACCCTAGTACCTTCTAGGAGAATCATAGACACTCTTTGCAAATTAACCAGCTGCCAGTGTTCAGGTATACTTACAGTAAAAAGACTGAGACACATGACATGAGCAATGTGTTGTGAAGACTTCTGACACCTGCCTTCATGCCCTACTTGAGGGCTCCTCGCTCCTGCCATGTGCAGCTGCTACAGCCACTGGACATCTGTGTCTCCTTGAACCTGTGCGGAACAACAAGCACATCTCTCCTAAGTACTGACATACTAACACCTGATGTTCCTTTTCCCAAGAGACTCTCTGAAGTGACTACCATCACATGCAACCCAGCATGCCTCTTGCCCAGAAAACCACCTGGGAACTAAGATTTCACCCCTGTCCTCCTTTATCTTTCTTTCTTTTTTCTATGCTAAGTTCTATTGGCCTTTTAAGATGCCACTGGGCCAATCTACACTAAAATATACAGCGGAGAATGAGTAGAAATGTCCAGTTACACTTTCCAGAACACCGGCTACACATTTTTAAAAGTTTATTAAGGAATGATACACATCAAAAATGCACAGTGCTGCATTTTCACGGTGAGCACACCTGTGTAACCAGCGTCCAGGACAAGAAACAGCATTCCCGATCGCCCAGCATCAACTCCCTGTATTCTGCCAGACACCACTTCCCAACAATGACCACTGTCCTGACTTCTAAGAGCAAATATTAATGTTACCTATCTTACTTTATGCAGACTTATTTTGTGTCTGCCTTTTTTTTCACTTAAAAGCATTTTCAAGACTCCATAATATTATTGTGTAGAGGTGCAGATATGTTTTCCTTCAATGCACTATAATTGTATGATTGTGGAATTGGGTCAGTACACTACAATTCGTTTACCCATTCTACAATTGAAGAGTGGTTAGGTTTATCCAAGCCATAGTGTTGCTAGGACCACCCTAGTGTACGCTTGTAGTGAGCATGTGTGCATGTTTCTTATGCGCATAATTTAGGAGAGGTGTTGCTGGATCACAAGGCATGTACATCTTCAGCTGTACGAAATACCGGTAAAGGTATTTCAAAGCAGTTTTAACAGCTCGTTCTCCCACCAGCTTCTGCGGAAATTCAGATGCTACATTGCTTATCAAATTTGACTTCTTTCTACTTTTCATCACTTTTGTCAAATGTGCAGTGGTGAAACATGATAGATTTTATTTTGAATTAGCAGATGTGACTTAAGAGATGGCTTTGGCAATTCAGTGCTCCTTTCCCAAGACACAACTTTCCCAAATTAAAATGAGTGTCTTTCAGACAAAAATTCCTCATTCAGGATATTATAGACATTTTAGACTGAATAATCCTTTGTTATGGTGAAATGGCCTCTGAGCCATTCCATGGTTTTGTCACCAGCCACATCACCTGGAGGAAGGGCTAAGAGAAGGGCTCATCGTTACTGACTGGTCTAGATCCATTTGGTGCATTTTTAAAGACATATGACTTCCTGTAAGGTCAAAGATATCACCAGCAAGGAGGGTGTCTCTACACAGAAGAACTCAGGACACAGCCCAGCAGAGCACGGAGCCTGGAAAGAAATCCCCTCCCCCCCCCCAGACCTCTTGGTTGAACCCATGACTCAGGAGGCAAAAGTTCATTCGCAACACATTAAGCACTTGCAGTTTCCCTGTCACCAACAACCGGCAAGAAATAGCTCCCAGATCCTTCCGTCTTCTGTCTAAATCCACCCTGGATGGACACAGGGCCATGGCTTCTCGCCAGCCGGCACCTGCCAATCAGGAACACATGGCAAACTCAACAGACTCAACAGTTGAGTTGGATTCCTTTCATTTTTTAAAATTTATCTTATAAAAGAAATGCAAGTTGAAGTCAATAGTGAGGAGCCATGGTGTGTGTATGTGTGTATGTGTGTGTGTGTGTGTGTGTACGCATGCATAAGTAGTAGCAACTAGGAAGTGAACTGGGCTGAACATTCAACTCTGTATTTGTAAGAATATTACATTATGTTCACAAGCATAAAGATGAACCTTTATTCAGAAGACTGGTATTAGAATCATAACTCTACCATAAAATGTTAGGTCATATAATTTTATACTGTCTCCCCATCTAGAAAGAATAGGTTCACTGTACTAATCCATCTCTCCATTTCTTTAGGAATTATGGAGCACACTGTTCTCATGCACAATGAATACAGCATCACAATAGCAATGATTAACCAAAGTTGGCTGGGAAATTTCAGAAAGGGGTTATTCCAAAGTCCCGTGAGGTAGGTTTCATGATTATTATTATTCCTTACCAAGCAGGAATTGTGATCAGAAAAACACAAGGAACCACCCAATATGACACATTGAGTTTTAGTGGGGCTAACACTCAAACCTGGGCAACTATTCAGGCTTTCTCCTCATCACAGTGCCTCAGTTTTGACGCATAGCCCCATGGATAGCTCGGTACATACCACTTCCTATGAGTCTTGTAGGAAATCTGTAACCAAAAACCTGCAAGGGGTTCCCAAACTGCAAAAACTCCAGATGCCTCATCTCTGTTTTGAATTTCAACTTTTCTGAACTTGAAATTTTTCAATAATACATGATTAATGGGTTTTGTCATTGTACTAATTGCCTTCAGTTATAGAAGCAAAGCACATAAGCCACATTACATCAACTTCTTTTTACTTATTTTTTATTATCATTTTATATACAGTTCCATAGGCCCTGGGCTTTCCCTTATCCCCTCCCCAATTCCCTCCTCCCTCACGGAGTTCCCCTATATCATTACTATAGTACATAGTTCTTCATACACAGTCATATGTCCATCATTGCAGGCATGAATGATGGCAGAGAGTCAAGCATCCTGTTGTCAAGATATATTCAACAGTTTCATTGGGAGTCCATCTTTGATCTGGAAGTAGAGATGCATACTGCATTGTATTCTCACATCTGGATATGATAGTCTCCATTACACAGTTACTATACCTCCCCTTAAATGAAAAGCCACAAGACAAAATCAACAACAGGTAGAAAATAAAAGAAATTAACAACACCATGAAGTTAAATAACATGCTACTGATTGACTAATGTGTTGCTGAAAAATGAAAAAGGAAATAAAGAACCTTCTTGAAGAAAATGATGCTTCTGTATGATCTACGAGCCATAAACTTCTAAATTAAAAAAAAAATGAGGACACAGTGACAGCAACAAGGTGGGCCAAGCAAATGGCTTACATATTTCTTTCTCTCATAATTTCTTAGGATCTGGTGTTGTCATTATTGCTTACCTGGGTTCAACAACTGTCCCCAAACACAATTTTTTGCAGCTGGATTTTACAGTTATTTTTAGTACAGTGGCATGGTATGGCAGAAATAGGAAAAGCAGGTTTGAGAGCAACTAAGGAAAAAATAAAGCAGCATTCATAAATGTGTTGTTTTTCTTTGTGAACTTTGCAACAAAGAAACTTTGGATCTTAAAATCCTTGAAATCTATTCATAGTAAGACAGAATTATATGCCTATGGAAAGTACTCAGAAAATCACAGGAGAGAGAAAAATCAGTGGACCTGTGGGTTAAATAAGAACTGACAATAAGGACTTATAAATTAATTAAAGTCAGATTTATATTCCTAAAACCCCAGTTCCTTCTTCAGACTTCCTAGGGCAACCCAGCTTAGTTACCCATGGAATGGGCCACACAAATTGGCCTTTACTTAACACAAAGTCTTTGCTGTCTGAAAAGCAAAATTAAACATGGGGAGGCTTTTGCATCAGACCTCTTTTGGAATACCAGGGCCAGAGAGATTTTCGGTAGCCCCAGGACTCCTGAGCTTGGCTCCTTAATCCGGATCTCCTTCTTGTTGGAATTTCATTGTTTATCTTCATGCAGGCTTTGCACTGTTGTTTCAGAAGGAGGCTAACCAAAGGTCACAGGCAACACCCCGAAGAGGCTGAACACCTTCTCCAAGGGCAGAGCAATCCTACAATCCCAGGATCTGGAGCAGGTGCCAAACTCAGAGATCAACTCTGCATGCAAAAGGACATCTATTTTCTGAGCCTACATTACCATTGTTCCTATTTTTCCATTACTCACAACTAACCCACTGGCTATGAAACTTTTCTGCCAACCTTACCATTGTGCCTACGATCCTTCTCACCAAAAGCATGTAGGAGACCCTTGTTGTTGATGAAAATTTGACAGCATTAGAAAGGAGAGACCAGGTAAGACTACTCCTGCACCCCAAACCACAAATGCTTGAGCAGAAGACAAAAAGAGAGAACTCCAAGAACTGACTTTCTCCTTGTCGAATTAATCCACATAAATCATCATCAATCGCCAAGTTCAAGGTGTGCAAATAAGTAGGAGGAGCAGATTAGCAAGCATTGAAGTGGCCACATCCCAGAGTTCCAGGCTGCCTGGCATTGGGGACTTGGATAATCCTGCACTAGTCTTTCAGACCCTGCCTCACTGAAGCTGTCCCCAAAGCTTTAGGATTGTACAGTGGCTTTGGCTGTGCTTCAGGATCTCAACCTCCAGCCACCTTAAGACCTGTGAAATCCCTGAGAGCAGAAACATGGGCTTGGGTTTTGCTGTTGCTATTCATATTATCCCTGAGACATCTCAATGTGTGTTCAGGATGCTGAACTCCTGCCTCAGTGCACCATCTCAGAGATGCAGTTGTACCCAAAGCAACATACACCTGCACATCTGAGTGTTGGCCTTCTTATGATAACTATTTTCAAGCCATTATTTGCAGAAACCCGCTAGCCACCTTCACCTGCTAAGCCTTTTCTCCTTGGAAACACAACTTCAGTGTTTTTCTCTCAACTCTTGCTTTTCCCATAAACTGCTTTTACAGAAATGAACTATTAGTGCACAGAGAAATGCATTACCTGTTATGTAAGTACCTCAAATAGTCATTATTGGGAGGAATGGTCCCTTGAGGAAACATGCCAAGATGGGAATCAAAAGTCTTACTGATTGTCTCAATTTCATGAATCTCTAGAGTGTGTATTTCTCTGTCTTGTGGATAATTTGATTTGTAAATAAAAATGAGAGTATCACTTTAACAATTCAGAATTCCCTAGGTGGATACATGACACTTGACAGTGGGAACTAGTTAAATAATTTTTCCTGTCAGTTACCATTATTTCTCAAGTAAATGAAAAAGAAGCCGATGAATCTAAACATTCCATTCTTATGCTTTTCATATGGATTTCTTGATTCGCAAGAAATTTCTAAAGGAAAGAAATTCTAAATTCCAAGATATGTGCATATGTTTGTGGTTATGACAAAAATTTTTCTACACCAAGTTAAACATTATTCTATGAATTAAAACAACAATAGAAAGAAAAAAGTCACACTTCCATTATAGTACCAATGCGATGTTGTCCCCTGGAATTGTTAAGAAGACAAAGCATAGAGAATCAGCCAGGAAGTTAATTACGTTTTCTGGAATTTTCTTTCTCCCGTTTCTGTTTACCCACTATTCCAACATTCCTACTTTCTCTCCCATGAACATTTTTGAGAAATGCTGATGTTACAACAAGATTGGACTTCTCCCAGAACTAGGAACAGATGGTTGCCTGGGCCACTCTGTCCCTAAGCAGAATATGACAATTGTGTATTGGGGGAGAGCCAACTGCTGGGATCTTCCCTTTTTGATATCCAGTGGTGGTGTCACAGCACCAGATCTGTAGCATTTCAAAATTCCTAGGACAATTTCCATGTTTTTATCCAGCATACAAATGTTAGAACCATCCTGTCAGTTCCTGAAATAAAAATATACTAGTCTTTTAATGTATCTTATTTAATCTGCTGATCATTGTGAGAAATACTGACACATTTTCTTGTCCTTAACATGGTTAAGCTTTCTTTTATCTCAATGTTTTATTGTTGATTAAGTAAGTATCATTTCCTATTTATTTTTTTAAAGACTTATTTATTTATTCTATTGAAAAGTTGGATTTGCGGAAAGGAGAGACAGAGAAACTTCCATTCCCGGGTTCACTCCCAAAGTGATCACAATGACTGGAGCTGAGCAAATCCGAAGCCAAAAGCCAGGAGCCTCTTCTGGGTCTCCCACACGGGTGCAGGGTCCCAAGGCTCTAGCCCATCCTTGACTGCTTTCACAGGCCACAAGCAGGGAACCAGGTGGGACACGAACAGGCGCCCATATGAGATGCCAGTGAATACAAAACAAGGATGTTAGCCACTAGGCTAGTGTACCAGGCCCAATCTTTTCCTATTTCATTTATGTTTTTCAATATATCTGAAGAATTTATAGTAATATAAAGGCTATTTCAAAACTATTAAGCTTTCTTCTTAAATAGAGCATACATTTATTTATATTAAAATGTTCCCTGTTTCTTTGTTGATGTATGCAACTGCTACCAAATGGTTCATGTCAGCATTATACCCAGTGTTGAACCAACTTTGATTACTGATTAGAAAGATTTTTTTTTTTTGTATTTGCAACTCTACTGTGTCTCACCACTCATAGTTTTGTTTCTTCTTTTATAATTATGATATGTTGTTTTTCACCAATGACATTAGCCAGGACTCCCAAAATAGTGCCTTGGAAATGGAGGTAGTGTCTCATTTTAAAACCTCAATCTTCAATATTTCAATAGTAAGTAAAACTATTGGTAAGTTAAGGAAGCTCTTTTGTGTTTGTAGTTGCTAAGAGGTCTTATAAAAATGTACCTATAATTTATATAGGCACATTTATACTTCATATAAATGTACCTATCAAGTGTTTGCATCAAATAAGATAATGGTATCATTTTTCTACTTTTGCTTTTGGGTAATTCCAATGATTGCTTTTCAAATGTTAAACTGGCATTTTATTTCTGTAACAAATACTTCTCAGTTGTGCCATATTTTCTTTGTAAGTACTGCAGATTGGATTTACTCATATTTTTCTTAGTCTTTTTTGAGTTTATATCTAGGAAGGAGACTGATCTGTAATTTTCCTTTCTTGTAATTTTCTTGTCAAGTGTTGATATGAAAGCTATGCTGACCTCTTAAAAAACTGGGAAATTATCACATTTTCATGTTACTTTTTTTTCTGTAAATGCTTGGTAGAATTACCTTTTGATATTGACCCGTCATTTTTTTGTGTGAAACTTGCAAATTTAATTCTTTTAATACCTTTCATATTACTCCCTGTTTTTTTGTCTTTCTTTTGTCAGTCCTAGTAAGTTGTATTTTTCTACAAATTTTCTCACTTATTATAAATTTTGAACATTTCAGGTTAAAATTATCCATAATATAGTATAATTTCTTTTCAATGTCTGTTGATCTATAATGACGATTCATTTTCATGCACATCATAGCAAAGGGACATTTATGTGAGTCTATGCTATTAAATTTTTGTTGGCCTAATCATGTCTATTTCATCTTCAACGTTGCAGGCTGTTTTCCCAGACATAGATTTTGGAGTTGGTGGTTACTTAATTTCTTTAGTTTATTCTGCAATCTTATGTCTTTGATCTCTTTTGATATGCAATTATCAGTTATATGGCTGGCTATGTTTGAATGCAACATGTCATTCCTGACTTTTTTGCTTAGTCTCACAAGGAGGGCTAATCCAAACAATGTTCCTCATCCCTTGTTAGAAGATACTGTCCATCAGTTAAACAGATTGTGTTGTCAAGATTTTGTAAGTATTCTTCCTAAACATTGGGAATCCCACACTGAGTGCTCTCAGGATTATGCTTCTGCAGTAGAATATTCTAAAACAAACGGGAAGGTTGACACTTTTCACATACATCAAGGCATTTGCCACGTAATTCTAGGATGACTTGGGTCTCAGCACTAAAACAGAGTGATACCTCATACCTGCATCAAAATGAATGAAATGTTGAAAACTTGGAAAAATTTTTCCCAAAGAATTGAATTATTGAAAGGCTTGGCTTATGCTATTGTAACCCTGACATGCATGCATGTGTGTATATGTTGTGTGTACATGTTTCTGAGTTAAAATGTGAGAACTTTGTGCTGTAAAAACCCTTAATGAATCCTCACACATAAAATGCTTAAATTATTACCTAAGGTTTTAGTGGATATATAATATTTTTTCACTAATGCACGTTGCTAATCAAGAATCAATTCATTAAAGATTTTTTATGCCTTATATAACATCCTTAGTCGGCAGACGCCAAACAGTGCTTCCACTCGTCAAAGTGGTGAACGAAGATTTAGCTCCAAGATTTATCACTAGGAGCTTTTGACTAAAAAAGGTCAATCATAAGTGTGTATGAACAAAAGAGAAATTAACTAGCTATAAACCAAGACCAAAATAGGCTCTTAAAAAATCAGATTTGTGATCTGAATGATCAAGATTTGTCAGTAGTAACCAACTTCACCAGCCAATTGTCTAACCTCTGTCTTTGTCTATGAAAACACCTACAGCGTTGGGCAACCAAAAGTGTCAGCATTGCCATGTATTCCTATCACTCACCTTTTGTGTTTATAGTTGGTGTATTTAGAAATCTTGCCAAAATAACCAAGTCAAGAGTGGAAAACATAACCAAGGAATGAAAGGATTGTTTCATACTATCAAACTTATTAATATAGTACATCCCACTGATTGGTTTAATATCAACAACCACAAACCCCAAATTTATTCCAATGGAAGATGACAAGATATTTAGCATATCTGGTGCCTATGCTGGATTAAAAGCTCTTAAAAATACAAGTGGGAAGATACCAGTTAGCATGATAAAGGATTCTATTATAAAGCTAACAATCAGCCTCATGCTTGCTTCCAGTAAGTATGTGAAATCAGTAGTTAGTCAAATTCAGAGATAACTAGTATTATCTTACCTTATTTCGACTGAACTAAGACCTGAGCTATGAGTGCAAGCCACACTTACTATACTGGAAAAAAAAATCATCTTCCTTCTTTTTAAGATTTAATTATTTTTCTTGGAAAGGTAGATTTATAGAAAGAAGGAGATATATAAAGATATTTCATCATCCACTGGTTTTCTCCCCAAGTGTCAGCAATGGCCAGAGCTGAACTGAACTGAAGCCAAGAGCCAGGAGCTTCTTCCAGGAATTCCACACTAGTTCAGGGAATCGAGGCTGTAGTACATCCTTTATTGCTTTCCCAGGCCACTAGCAGGGAGCTGAATGGGAAGTGGAGCAGCCGAGACACAAACTGGCACCCATATGGGCTCCCAGCAAGTGCAAGGTGAAGACTTAACCACTGAGCCATCATGCCAGGCCCAAGAATATCATTTTTATTCTGAAATGGTAAATAAATTTTGCCAGATATTCTGAAAAGATTTACTGAATACTTAGTAGAATTAACTAAAGGATCCAGTACTTCAGATGGACCGGTTACATTGCTTTTTTATCAAAAGGTATAAAATAGGGTAAAGTTCTTCATTCACAAAAATACTTAAGAAATAAGTTTTCCACGAATAACCTTAACAAGTACTCTGCTGTAATCTTACGACTATAATATAAGACATAATAAGTTTTCTGATGGTAAATAATAATGAAAGTAGTGTGATAATTCTTAGTTTTAGAATGCTTTAAATTGCTTCTCGGCCTTTTGGCCAATATCAAATGCAAATTGCTTTAAATAAAATTCCAAGTGCTTCAGTAAGCAAATAGTACTGTGCAACATTTAAGCCAAATGTGAAAGATTAGAAGGACTGAACAAATCAACAAGGAACAGCTTATACACATATGTGAATAAAATGAATATATGTGGGGTTGGCAAGATGACTCAATTGGTTAATCCTCCACCTGCAAGCACCAGCATTCAGTATGGACTCTGGTTTGTGACCTGATTGCTCCACTTCCCATGAACCTTCTTGCATGTTAAATCCTGGGAAAGTAGCAGGGGATGGCACAAAGCCCTGACATCCTACGCTCAAGTGGGAGATCTGAAAGAAGTTCCTTACGCTTTGAGTCAGTTCAGCTCTGGCCATTACAGCCATTTGGAGAGTGAACCAGATTTTTTTTTCTCTGCCTCTCCTTCTCTCTGTCAAGCTGCCCTTGCAAGAAAAATATTTTTTTAAATTAATGTATGCAATGTTCATCTATAAAATGTTGAAGTATGATAAAGAAACAAAAATGACACAGAGAGAAAAATTTTTCAACGACAAAATTTGGGAAATCCTTCAAAAACTAAGAAGAAAAACCTAGTGATAACTATTCCATACTGCATATCAAAGAGAAAACAATCAGCATTCAGAAATGATAATGACAACCACTGAGATAAAAGATTCATGGAATTTATGGCATAAAATTTATTGATGCACCAGACATAGCAGAAGAAATGAAACTACAGGGAGCTCGCATTTAGCCTGACGGTTACAACCTTGCATCCCGCAGGAATGTACATGGATTCCGTAGCAGACTGCAGCTCCAGACGGCAGCCTCGTGCCAGGGCAGGTGTGGGCAGCACAGTGAGAGCTCAAGGGATCGGACTCCCTGTTGGCCTCTGTTCAGACCAGTCCCAACTCTTGTGGGCATTATAGGAGAGAATTAGCAAATGGGAGATTCTCTCTCTCTCATAAACAGCTTTTAAACAAAGGAAAATATGTATAAATTTTAATTTTGTGCATATATATATGAGCCTGAAATTTAAGTAATCATCATATATGAAAACCAACTTTGGTAAATGGGCAACAAGCACTATTTTTATCAAATAGAGGGCTAACAGTAATTAATGAAAAATAACTAGGATCTCCACAGATAAAAGAAATGAGAAAAAGAACTTCACCCTGTTAGAGGGAATACAAATATCTCAGTAAAGCAGCATGTAGTATTTAAAGTGAGAATATACAATGTTGCTCAGGAAATGGGTAGGTGAAAGCTATTTCCCATTTATGAAATAATAAAAATATTAGAATGCCTACCTTAGGTCAAGTGGGTTTTTTACATTGTTGTTGTTATTTTTTAAAGATTTTATCTTGTTTTTATTGGAAAGGCAGATCTGAGTTACAGAGAGGAGACACAGAGAGAAAGATCTTCCATCTACTGGTTCATTCCCCAAATGGCCGCTACAACCAGAGCTGAAGTGATCCAAAGCCAGGTGCCATGAGCTTCTTCCAGGACTCCACAAAGATGCAGTGCCCTAAGGCTTTGGGCCATCCTCCACTGCTTCCCCAGGCCATAAGCAGGAAGCTGAAAGGGAAGTAGAGCAGGCAAGACACCCAGTGCTGCCATACAGAATCCTGGCACTTGCAAGGCAAGGATTTAGCCATTGAGCCACTGTGCTGGGCTCCAAGTGTTCTGTTGTTTTTGTTTGCTTGTTTGTTTTGCTTTACATAGTTAGAAATGATGATTAGTAGAACAGAGTACCTAACTTGTTCAAAACTTACCTTCTATTGAGAAAAAAAAAAGCAAACAAGCAGAAGTAAGATAACTTGTATAGCAATAATTAGTCCGGAGAAATTTAAACAAAGGAGACCAGGGTATACCTGGGCTGAGGATTGGAAAAGTCTCACATGTGGCCTTGGAAGGAATGTGTTTAAATCTGTTTCTAAACACATTCCTTTTGGACAGCTTCTGGACAGCTGACCGGAGAGAAGAGTAACAAGAAAGCCCTGAGATAGGAATGAAGGTGAAGGGACAGGGAAGCTACGAGTCTGTGTGCCTGGGGGCTGACGTGGAGGACTCAGTGGAAAGGGACAGAAGAAAGGAAGTCCAAGGCAGAGAAGCCAAACTGTGCAGGGCTGGCTCAGGTATCCCCAACTCCCTTCTAACGTTGGATGCTGTACAGATGGCAAAACTGTGCTGGAAGGAAAAATTGGCAGCACCTATTTAAAATCCATAAAATATCTTATATTTAACTCAGTAATCCCATTTATGGAAATATATTCCAGGAAAACCATTCTCCCTCATGTCCCACAGTGATCATTTAAAACATTTCCAGTCTCTAAAAAACCTCTTATCCCACCTCCCTGGTCTTATCATATTCCTTCCTTCTGGGGGGTGGGGAGTAAAGGAGGGAGGGAAGTAGTTATCTTCTTAGAATTTTACCTGTGGAACAAGTACATTTGCTCTCTTTATGTTAATAGAATTGTTTGTAAGAATCAGCCTTCCGTCTTAAAAGAAAAATGAGTAAAACCCCGTAAGCATTGCAGTCTAACCCAGCATTTCATGATTGTAGCCTGCTCTCCGTCATGCCTGCGTTGCTGCCCTCCAGCCCCGCAAGGCTATTCAGACTCCTCCAGGGATGTCTGACCCCTGTACTCCTCTGGAATCCAACTCATTGATCCTTCAATGTGATCTCTCTTCTTCTTTGCCAATTTCTTCCCCTTGACACATCAACTCACAAATAAATTATCCATCACTGAAAAAACGAAGCCGAGCCTCCACCTTCCCATGTCTCCTTTGTATCTCTTAAGCCCCTGTTCTCTGCCACTTGTGCTTCTCCACTTACAATTCAGTTGCACAGTTTCCACCATCTCGGTCTCACTCCAAATGGTTGCATTGCAAATGTCCCTGGAATATATTACAGATGGCCTCATTGCACTACACTCTTTTAAAAGCCTAACCTGCACCTTAGGTAGGCTTCAGGGTGGCCTTGTTCATAGTGAACACATTAAGCCACCAAAGAAGTGTAAAATAGAGTTCTGAATGTTTTATTATCCTCTCTATAATGAGGCCTTAAATTAATTCATTTCATACTATTCTTGCTGGAAATATTATAACCCACTATGAAATAATCTTTGCAACACCTTGACTCAGATTAATTTTATGAGCAAATCCTATGCAACATAGTGGCTCAGAGAATGATTTTTAATGTGTCACCAACTTGTGTTTATAAAGAAAAACTTCTAAACATAGGACAGCAGGAAGAACTGAGGATTCCAGAGTACGAAGATTGAAAATGTTGAGATTTAAACAGAAGTGGCTGTGGCCGTTTGTCATGTATGAGGAGAAAATTAAGAAAATACAGGGACAAAGTGAACACACACTCTAGCTTCTCATGAAGAAGCCTGATGACCTAGAGAAACATGCGATACGTACATGACTGATGTCTACTTTTGGGAAAACAAACTTATGTTCACGCCTATACGAAGGTTCTGTGCTTAAGACTTCCAATATTTCATAAAAAGGAAAGACTAAAAGACAAAAGCATTCACCTAGGCAAGAGATGCCACCTTCGCTTCATTTCTGATGCCTCTGGTTTCCTAACACTTGCAGCCTGCCAAACTGCAGGAAAAAGTACATACAGTAAAATTATACGGACTTGCAAAAAGATTTGAATTGGGGGTATTAATAGTAGAAGGAATGTTCTTCTGGGAGTAATCTAAGTGTGATGTTTACCTTTGGTTTTGAGAATATTTGCAGTGAGGAATTTCAAATGCAAATATTTTAAAAGCATAGCGTGCTAGTAGAGAGACACTGTGGGCACTTCTGTTTTCCTTTATAAAAAAGGTTTTTCTTGACTTTTTATTGGAATCTTAATGAGACCATAATTACAACAGAAAAAGGGGGAAATATAGCTTTTAAAAGCTAGGTGTTGCAATTTATATAGTCCTTGTTCTAAATTAAAAAAAAAATCTACAGCCATTCAAATGAGAAAAAAAGGGATGATTTAGTAAAATTAATCTTGCACATTTATATCCTTGATAGGTATGATTTTCTTTTTCTTTTTTTTTTAATTTCTATTTTTGATGATGTTTACATAGTTCTTCAGGGTGGGAAGGATTGAGGGTTAGGGGAAAGTGGGTGAGAACATTGTTTCCAAATTTTCTTTTTCTTTTTCCTGTATCTGGGGGAGCAGAGGAGGTGGAGGATAAGGAGAGAAGCCACACCCAGCCTCCCAAATGCCCTCAGCACCCAGGGATGGGGAGTGGCCACCCAATATCAGCCCAGGGTCCCTGATGTTGAGCAGGTTCCAGGGGTTCTCCCTAAGTGGTTTTGATGGTTCTGAAATACTGTCATTCTCACCCATCTGAGAATGAGGAAATCCTGCCAATGTCCACTGGCCAACATAGTCGATGTTAGAGCAATATAATTGCTGTGATCGCTTGGTTGGAGTAGTTGTCCGATTTGCTCCTTGCTCTGTAATGGTACCAGGCAGCCTCTGCAGATCCCAATGGGCTGCCATGTTCTCCATGTACATCTGGGCCTACCATCCACTGCTCCATCTCTTCCACTGAAGAGAGTGCCCACGGCTGCCTGACCCACTCCTGTCCCTGGGAGTTTCCTTTTAATGAAATATTTTCAAAATCTAGAGGTCATGTTTCTTCTTAACTGCCCTTTTCACTTTAATTGGAGCATAAAATAAAACACCTGAAGAAGATCCATCATTTTTTCACATGCCTGTTACCTATTCGATTTATTCGTTTGAAAAAGTTCTGCTTATTTCCTTTGTATTTCTTTGTTTTGGCTGATTTGCTTGTCTCGCTTTTGTTGTGTTTCTGGAGCATTTTGTAAACCCCAGATACTAATACCCCATCTGTTGTGTAGTGTGCGGTTTCTCTCGGTTTCTCTCCCGTTCTGTTCGTTGTCTCTTCATTTTGCTAAGTTTCCTTTGCTGTGCAGAGCTTCTTAGTTAGATGTGACCCCATTTGTTTTTTTAGGCTTGAAATGCCTGAGTTTTTGGTGACTTTTCTGGGAAGCCATTGCCTTCACCTATATCTTGTAGAGTGCTTAGTATGTTTTCTTCTAATAGTTTGATGGTTTCTGGTTGTACGTTTAGTTTCTTGATCCATTCAGGTTTGGTTTTCGTATACAGTGAGAGGTGGGAAGACTTGTTTTTTACTTCCACATGTGGCTACTCAATTGTTCCATCAACATTTGTTGAAGAGACAAACCTTTTTCCCTGAGTTATTCTTTGTTCTCTTGTCAAACATTAGTTGGCTGTATATACGCAGGCCCTCTAATGGAGTTTCCATTCTGTTCCATTAGTCTGTCTCTGTATCAGTACAAGACTGCTTTGATTTCTACTGCCCTGTAAAATCTTACAACACCTGATGGCTAGGATGTGGAGAAAAAGTTACCCTACTCCACAGCTAATAGTATTAAAGATGTTTGCAGCCACTATGAAAGTCAGCTTGGAGAGTGCTCAGACAACTGAAAACTGGTCTACCTTATGACCCAGCAATCTCACTCCTAGGAATGAATATATCCAAATGAAATAGAATCTACATAAAACAAAGGACCCTGAGTCCCTATATTAATAGCAGCACAATCCACAATAGCAAAGACATGGAAAAATCTTAAATGCCCATCAAAATAGGAATAGATAAACTGTGGTACTTTACTCAGCCATTAAGAGGAACAAATTCTAACATTTGCAACAAAGTGGTCCCCATTGGAGACCATTATGCTCAGTGAAATAAGCCAATCCCAAAAGGACAAATATCATGTTTTCTCTGACAAAAGGCAACCTTCATGTAAAATATAAAACAGAAGGATATATAGGTAACCAAGTTCATACTTGTATTCTCCTAAATGAAGAGTACAATGGAGACCAGAGTATCAGAAAGCAAAGAAGAATTGTAGTACGCATCTCTACTCCCTAATAAAAGAAGGGCCCCCTAATAAACCTCTTAAATCTACCTTGACAATTTGATACTAGATTCTCTACCATTGTCCGTACCTGCAATGTCTTGGCATGCACAGATTAAAAATTTTGGAATCATGACTTCAGCTGAAGGACTCTATTATTTTAAAATACAGGAGGGAAAGGAGTGTTAGAAGAAGAAGAAGCAAAAATAAAGGGCAGGATGGGGAAACCATATGCCTACAAAACTGTATAGTGGAAAATAATAATGATCACAAAAGGAAAGAGCTACCTTTACTTTCATTGTTTGCATGTATATAAAAACTCCATGTACTTGTACTCCTCGTCAAATGCTGAAAATATGGAACTGGGAATTTCCAAAGGCCACAGGACTGATAGTTTTATAAGATATATCCCCAGTCCGATGCTTTTGGTATCCGTACCTGTCATGGACACTGGAAAATGCACCTTTTGATCTAGGAGCTACAACCACAAGGACAGTCATCCTGTGAACTAAAGCAGTATCGGTATTGTTGGTGCTGTTGTTGCCCAAATGCATTATTTCTCATCAATGGATAACCATGATAAATTGATTAGATTGTTTTATAGAACAGTCTCACTTGTTAAACTCTATTTAGTAGAACATTAAGCTTGCGACTAGAAATTGAATGTATGAGCCGAAACAGTATCTTGGTTTTTTTGCTGACAGCTGTGATTTTGACGGAAGCAAACAGATGCAGGAGAGAGTGGAGATAACGCAAAGTCGGGTCTACATAAAACACACTCCGCATTTGAGAACTTGATGGAAATTTTCAGCCATAAATTCCAGTAGCAAGAATCTAATCACGTCCAAATTCCTTCTTCCGGAAAAAGGAACTGGAGCTGACCGAAGCATAATCTAGATCAGAAGGTAATCGTGGACGTGCCATAACTTTCCTTACATTCAAAACAAACAAAAAAAAGCACAAACAAACCAATGTCTCAGCGGACTCTTTCCCTGATGAAAAAGATAGGTCTTTAGATCTTGTTCAGTTTATATAAGGGCTTGATTGTGCTCCCCACCTCCTGCCCCTTGAAATAGCAATGAGCTCAGATAAATCAGTTCAGTCTCCAGTATTATAAATCCAAGACCAATCCTGCTAATATCTTCATTCCTGGGTGGGAGTGCAGTGCGGCATTTTCACACTTAGGCACTTTAATGCATGCATTGGCTTCAGTATCATATCCCTGACAATAGAGGTTAAAACAAAGAGATATTTTTTACCAGTTTTTATAAGAGTGCTTCAAGAAGTTCATGAAAAATGGAATTAAGAGGCACAGTTTAGTTTAAAAGAAGTTTTTAAGCACAAGAAATATTCTGTGGTTGTTATGACTGTATGTCATAGGAGATCTCTAAGGAAAACAGCAAAATCAGTTTAGTCTTTCATTTTTATTCTCATCATCTACTCTGTTCCATCACATCTCACAATGAATTCGGAATTTGGAAAGTAACTTGAACACTGAGCCCGTTCTTGTTTTTGGTGCATTGCTAGAAGTGTGATCTGAGGAAGCAGTGTTTCAGAGACTGAAGTTTAGCCTTGGTTTGCTCCAGTCTCCTCACCTCCATCCTCTTTATTCTCAACCTGCAGCCATGGGGAATTGGTAAAGGCCAGAGCCTCGAGACCCTCCTGGCACATCATTATGCCCTTAAAGGGGAGAATGCTGTTATTTTGTCTCCTAAAGCCTCACAACAGCAAAAACAGATACTTGTCAAAATCACATCTCAGAAAGTTTCCTATCTCAGGTCTATCAGTCATCATTTTCAGAGCTAAAATGTAATGCTTTTAGAGGGACACTGTTAACTTATATTCCAGATGAGCTGTCTGTTCTAGCGATCAGCAGAGCCACTGTCTTGTTACAAATAATGTAACAGAAATACCTTTAAAATGGGGTTCCAGCGGAACATGAGGGAGTTAGTGGAGAGGATAAAAGCTGTTTTTGACAGTTCAACTAATTGTAGAGAGTAGTATTAAATTCTGGATTTTTTAGTTAAGTCAATTGCTGCACTTGATGGAAGTGGCATATCCATTTTTAGCCAGTTATTGTCAATTTTCTTTCAGATCCTGTTACAACTCTTCCCTCCCTCCACTCACCCCCACAATAGTTCCTAAAATAGGTTCCCCTTCTTTCTCACTCCAACAATCTTACTTCTCAGAGAAAGAATACCCACTCCTAAGCAGAAGGCATTCAAACCATCCACCCTTTCCTTCAAGATTCATAAATAAATCAGAGCATTCTGAAAGTGAGATTACAACCATCGCCCTGCCACCACCAGGACCAAGAGAACTATGGATATGGGAGATGATGCCACATGGGGTTGTGTTATTTTCATTCCCTTCTCCTAGTTTTCACTCTTTCCTGTTTGAATATGGAAAAAAGCAGTTGGGTGCTGCACTGGCAGAGTGAAGAGCTAATGAAACAAAGGGACTACACCATCCATTTTATGCTGTGTGGGCAGACAGAGGGCAACCAAATATCTTCTGTTCAGCCATAGCCTGCATTGTAACACAACAAAATATAGGAGCCACAAAAAATCCAAAGAGACCAAAAACATTGACATTATCTTCCGTGGTAAACTTTCCCTTTTGTAACAGCAGGATTGTTTTTGCCTGATTTCAAGTAGAACAACTTGGCTATTCTAAAAGACCAAAAAGTTTTAATTATAAAGCACAGGTATACAATCTGAAGAATCCAACTCCTAGTGGTAACTTATTGTTACAACTAAGAACTATATTTTTTCCTTCTTTGTGTGTTCCCATGAGCCTGCACTTTTAACAATGATTTTCACCATAATCGAAACATTTACCTAACCTTGATTTTAGGATATACCTCATCATCTAAAAATATCAATATGGAGTCCAGTGCGGCAGCCTAGTGGCTGAAATCTTCACCTTGCACTCACCAGGATCCCATAGGGGCGCTGGTTCTAATCCCAATGGCCCTGCTTCCTATCCAATTCACTGTTTGTGGACTGGAAAACCAGTTGAGGATGGCCCAAAGCCTTGGGACCCTGCATCCATGTGAGGAGACCTGAAAGAAGCTCAGCTTCTTTGTATCAGCTCAAGTCCAGTTGTTGCAGCCACTTGGGGAATGAATCATTGGACAGAAGATCTTCCTCTGTCTCTCCTCTCTCTATATCTGACTTCCCAATAATAATAAATAAATTTTAAAACTATATGAATATGATTCTTACTACCCAATTTCCAATAGGCACACCTCTCTAAAATCTTATATATAGTCATTCTCCAACTCACGGGAAATGTTTACCATGTAGGTATCATCTCTGTATCACTGTCAGAAACAGTATTTCGGCAACTGATCAACTTCTGAATACATGTAGTTCCGATACCCTAACTCATCCACCTCCATGGGAAAGGTAAGGTATGGAAAGGCAAGGTAGAAACAGGCCTGCTGATGAGAATTCACTGAGCTGGCTCTTTCATGCTTGCAGCAAAGTGTCTATCCGCACCCAACTCTAGATTCTTCCTGTCTGTCTAGAACTCAGCCCACTTCCTTCTTTCTCATATAATGTCCCTTCATGTGCTCTGCTGCCTTCCAGATCTGCACCCTCTATCAAATTCTGGTTCAACTCACCCCAAGTCCCAGCCCCTCCTGCATGACCCTGTTCCATTCTGGTTCCATGTCCCAGCATGACATTCCACCACAATTAGGTAAGGTCGCCTTATCTCTAATTACTTTGTTGTCACCTCCACAAGACTCTGTGTTAGTTAAGTAAGGCTACCATTATGAAATTTCATAGGCTTCATGGTTTGAAGAAACTTACTTGTTTTCTCACAATTCAGGATTGTGGGGTGCCCAACAGTCAGGTGCCAGCAGGAACGGCTGGTATCCGGTGAGGGGTCTCTGGCTCACAGATGGTCACCTCCTCCCTGTGTCCTCACAGGATAGCACAGAGATGGAGATGGAAACGAGATCATCTACCTCCTCTTGTTGACTCAGTCCTGTGGAATTCAGACTGCGCTTTTCTGACCTTGTTAACCACAACTATCTCCCTATGTCCAAATGCAATCAAACAGGGGGTTAGAGCTTCAAAACACAGATTTGGAGGAGTGGACGCTTGGGCTATCTGCATCCCATGTTTAAATGTCTGGATTTGAGACTTGACTCTATGTCTGAGCCCAGCCTCCTGTTACTGCTCACTCTGAGAGGCAGCAGGTGATGGCTCTATGTAACAGCATTAATATTTTCACCTAGGAGTTTTTTTGCATGTATAATTGATTCCATAGACAACTGAGTTCCTTCACCTCTGCATCTTTCTCTACAAAATGACAGATTTGGTCATCATAAACCCCAAATTCCCATTCTAGTACATAAGCTCAGGAGAAGAACATTTTTATCTTCCTCCATGTGTACAAGTAAATATAATCTGTATATTTCTAGTGAATTTCAAATTGCCTCATCAAAATGTCTTCTAAGATGCTATTTGATACTGTTGGAACCTTATGGTTACTTTCCTTAAAAACCATTTTCTTGCTCTTTCAGCATCAGGAAATAGCATTTTGCCAAGTATGAAAGGAACCTGACCCTCTAAAAGGGGCTGAGGTAGAGCCGTCTCAGAGCTCAGATGGATGTGAACTTGGCCAGATGTATTGTACCCTCTGTGCTTGGGTATCGTGCCAGGTGGTAGAGTAAGTTCACTTTTATTCTTGAAAGTTTCCTTTTAGGTTAATGAATACTTCTGAAATATTGTATTGCTTTAACGTTACTGCTATGGCCATGCAAATCAATTCCCTCTTCTATTATATACAAATGTGATTTTTACCTCCACAGAAATTCCACTGAGACAGTGTAAGCTGTATATTGGCTAATTACAGACTCTGGTGGTGGTCTGGTGGAAGCAGCTGTGGGTGAGGGCATTTGGAGGAGAGAAATAGCCATTAGCTGGCCTGCAGAGTTCATAGAAGGGAGGGAAGCTTCTGTTATCCAGCCTCACCTGTCTGAAGGTACATCATTGTATTCTATTTTCCCATAGAATCATAGGGAATACTCACTGATTTTGAGTTTTCTCTGTAAGGCTAACTCTTGGAAGGTAGCATCTCTTGAACACAGAATATCAGAGAAATGAAAAAGACCAGAAGAGATCTAAGAAGATTGGAAGATTGGAAAACCAAGAAGTTGAAGAATCATGGCCTTCCATGTCCATGATGATTAAGAATTTACTGCCCTACCTTGCGTGCCCTGTTCTGTAAGAGCAGTGAAAGACTGTGCCTGTCTGAAATAATTGTTTTATAAATATTAATGCAGCCTTGAGAAACTGGGACTTGATTTTAAGTGGTGCATTTCATTTGTAAGTGCATAGTTTAATTACAGCTATAAAACATTGATTAGTCAAAATTTGCTGCTGGTTTGTGACTTGCAAGCCAGACTCGTTTGTAATAAAAGAAATAACTCAGAGGTGTGCGATTTTTAAGGCAGAGAATTGAGCTGGGAGACGCTCAGCCAGCAGAAAATTTGAACATTTATGAAAATGTATATCCTAGATTCATACACGATTTACTGTGTAGCTCAATCTTATCCGGTTTACACTCAATTCTATTTTCTAAAGTGCTACCATCATTTTGGTGAGATGAGCATTTCCTTGAGGAATCTAGAATAGTGAAGGTCATAAAATCGTATGTTGTTTGCAAGGTGCTATGATATGACTCATGCTTCCATTTCTAATTCAGGTATAGCTTAAAATGTTGTCATCTGATTTAGTTTTATTGCAAAAAAATTATATATGTATATATATATATATATATATATATATATATAGAGAGAGAGAGAGAGAGAGAGAGAGAGAGAGAGATCTTCCATCTGCTGCTTCATTACTCTAAAATGCTGATTATTGCTAAACTGAAATCAGGATCCAGAACTCAACCTGCATCAACGCGTAAGTGGCAGAATGGATTCAACCACAGATGGTGTATGTGGGTACTTAGTGTAAGATGCTGGGAAATGCAATGAAGCAGGTAGGAGATGAGGCAACTCCAGCAACTACATAGTAGGGATTCACAATGGAGAAACACATGTCTACTCTATGATATTCCCGCATATGTTACGAGACGTCTGCTCTAAGGCTCAAATTCCCACCGCTAGAATCACCCCGTGGAATGTTTAATTCCAAGAAAACCTTCAGTGATATGCAAATTCTGAATATTAAGTAATTGTTATAAAGCATTACCTCATCCTTACGTAGGCAGGAATGTGGTTATCAATGTCTGTACTCCTAGGACAACCCAAACAGGAAGGGGGAGTAAGGAGTTCGAGGAGCTCAGAGATCTAGTCCTCTGGAATAACAAAGCAACATGATACGAAGGATGGCATGTGCTAAAGATATGGGACCCATTGGGGACTACGTGTCTAGAAAGAAGAATTGGAGACCTTGAGCTCATTGTTTGCTTGGGGCTCCTGACCCCAGTTTCCTGCCATTCTTCCAGCACAGACTTTGGGGGACAATGGTGATGACCTAAGTATTTGGGTTCCTGCTGTCCACAAAGGGGACCTAGATTGAACTTTCAGTTCCTGACTTTAGCCTTGGGCAAGAACTGGCCATAATGGACATTAAGGAGCTGAACCAGTGGATAGGAACTCTTTCTCTCTCTCTTGCACTCTCTTATTCTTTCACTCTTTTAACTTCAATGAATAAAATGTTTAAATAAGAGGAAGACAATTTTGAAAGCAGTCAGATGTCAGAGGCTGCCTTCTGGGTCATTCAGATAGACATGATTCATGAAAACTAGTCAATTCTGAGCAAAAACAGAAGCAGTCAGTGATGGATAAATTGTCAATGTAAAGGAAGCATGATGATTGACTCAGATGGACAGGACATGTAAATCACACGGCTTTCACCTTCTAGCCAAAGAAACGTTAGCAAGCCTCTTGCATTTGAACATCCGTTTTCTCATTCTGAAGCAAGGATACTAGTACTTTTCAGGGTCAGTTGAAAGAATTGTGGCTGCAATCTTGTAAAACTCAAGTCTGGAGCTAATAGAAGGAAGGGAGAATGTTAGACTGCTAGAATTCTGTAATTAGAAATGAAACATCTCCAATTTCCATCTGTAGCCAGAATATTCCGCAAAATCACCCTAGGGATAGGACTTACAACCTCTTACTCTCAACCTATTCCTGCATCAATCCTGACTTTTCATTAATCCTAAAACTAAGATTCTCCCACTCAGGCAACAAGAGCTCTGATAAAAGTCACTGAAGGAGACACCGGAAAATCAGTAAATCCCAAATACTGGGGGTATGAGGAGGTAAAAATTTTGAGACCTCTTTCACTTAATCTTTCTTGTGCCTAAGATGTTTTATTTCCCTCCGACCATCAAGGGTGTTAACACAGAGTATATATGAGTACAAGAAACTCAGCCCCAAACTGATCGATTCTTTGTACATTAATTCACATTTAACACATTGTGTTTACCGGAGTACTCACCATGGTACCCAGTACAACGTGTATTGCCACTGAGAACTTTCACAGAGCCCTCAGGGCATCAGTTAGCTAGGTAAGGTGTGCTGGCGCTAGGCTGCCAGTGCTGGGTGTTCTACTGCCTTCCGGTGCAAGTCCTTCTGGGATGTTGATATATATCTTCATTTTGTGTGTAACAGAAACCCTGTAAATTATGAGCACTTTACATCTTTCATTTAAAATCTCCTGCTCAAAGGCACTACTGAATAATGATTTAGAAGAGACATCTTCACAGAAATGCCCCAGGCTTCATGGTTTTCTTGCTTGCTTTTATTATAATTTTGTTGCGGATCATAAGAAGAAAGGGAGATGAATATAGCAAGGACCTCACGGGCTTGTTGAGTGGATATTTGTGCAGATATTGAACATGTATGTACAGTTACGTGCAAGAATATTTTGGTCTAACAAAAACTAAGCAAAATGTGTAGTGCAGGCTTGGATCCAGAATAGACTTACTAAAAGGACTTTACTAATGAAAAAAGAACATTTACTGATGAGATGGGAGGAATATTTGTAGAAAACAGTATCATCAGTAAAAGCAAGCATCCCAAGTTCTGCCACCGTCAGGTAATTACAGAAGTGGAGGTTCTTATTCTGTGGCAATACACTCCTGAGGACTTAGACATGGGTCTTAGGCAGGGCCAATAGTTCTGTTATCTAATGGCCAAATAAGAAGGAGGAGGAAAAGGAGGAGGTGATGGTGGAAGAATGAAAGCAAACAAACCAACAAAAAAGTACAGAAATGGCCATCCAGATTGTAGTAAAATCCGTGCAGTGTAACACGTATATTTGAGCAAAATGGTACACAAGGCTTTTTAAAAACCATTCTTCTGAGTGTAAATGACTTTCAATTAACATAAAACAGTAACATCTGAATTTACTTGAGCAAAGTGTGGGGAGAGAGTGTTTGTGTCTAACAGTCTCTGTTTACCCTTCAAGGTGTACAAAGTGTTTTATCTTTGGTGGAAAAAGTCTCTGAGAAATTATTACAGCCCTTTGTCTCCCCTTTTCCTTTATCTTGGTCTCTGTTTTATATAAGAAGCTGTTATCCTCTGTGCAAAATACAGGTTCACCTATGAAACATGCTTGCCTGGTATCTCCCTACTCCAGAATTCTCAGTAAAATTTTCTGGGACAGTAACGAGCAAATTCTTCCTTTCTTTCAGGTGAACCAGGAGAGGACAGAGAGTACATTTCAAAATCTAGGCATCCTCGAGTCAGTTCTAAGAACAAAGAGTGACTTGATGGAAACACACGCAGAACCAATGACCTTGAAATTCACCAGTACAGACACCTTCACTTTGGTTGAGATTGACAGCATGGGGCTAGTTGCTGGTTTTGTGTAACATAGCAACATTTGCTCTGTGGGTAATAACAGCATCTAAAATGACATAATAAAAAAAGAATTATCTGCGATTAGAAGTGAACTATTAAAGCTCCTCAGGCCACTGCCAAAAATCAAGGGAGTTTATTATTTCAGTAGCTGCAGTGAAAAACCCCTCTGGGGTGCCTCGACAACCCTCCCCCTTGAGTTTTCCACCCATCCTCTCCACTGACGTGGTAATGGGCTTTGTTAAATTCAAAGACAGTTACGTCAGCAATCTGTGGCCTCTTGTGGGTTTTCCAGGCCTATAAAACACACAAATTATATCCAAATATTGGCCTGAAAAATTAGTAAGCTATAGGGTTTGTGTTATTTTAGCCAAGCTTTACTGGAGTAAAAGAAACTCGGGGACCCTAAAGCTCTGTAGTCCCCTGGCTACTTTATTTTCCTTTTTGACGGGCTGATTCTGATACTTTAATATGGAGCAGCAGGGGTTGCTTCATTATGCAATTTTTTAAAAATTATTTTTGACATGTTTGGCCTTGTTTGACACACAAAGAAACTTTTTGGCAGATGTTTTTCAATGTTGCATTTCTACTGCGTTTATGAAACTATGTTCTTTGGCTTTTGATGAAAAATGAATGCTCAAGTGAAAACCTAAAATTATCTTTCTTTTTTGAAAACTCCCACAAACAACTTCACAAAGTTCATTATGTCCTTCGTAGCAAGTAGCTACTTCCTGGGAAGTATCATACACCTCTATGGCATGCGATAGCAGTCGTTGAGTGGAGGTCACTTGCCTAGCTGACACAGGTTACAAAACAAATAATGGCTGCTATTAACTACACCTGTATTGATTTACTGAGGAAAGACACTTAAATATGGAGCCTTAGTGCTTCGCTTCAGAACCGGACCTATTCTTAACAGCTTTGAAATAATGTGGGCAAGTATCACAGCCTTCCTTTCTGCCCTAAAGTGATAGTGGTATTTGGAGATACACTGCATAACAACCAAGAATAGCATGGACAAAGGCTGTCTAAGCTAGAAAGCTTAAAAGAAGAGGTTCCTATTAGACAAAGAGCTCCTCAAACAGGAAGTTTAGAGACCATTGGAACAACAGTGTATGACTCCACAGGGTTCTTTATCATTCATATTTATGTGCGGTGAGCTACAGGGTGCTGGACCCAAAAGATCTTCATAATAATCCTTATTGAGTAGTGAGATAATTGTGGTTAGCAATTGGGAAATCAAATCGTTAATAAAGCTGTGTTTATTTTAGACAACTTCAATTTCAATGACGTTTTTCCACCAGGCATCCACATAAGTTTCCAAACTGTTGCTACCTAATGTTCTTTTTTTTTTTTTTTTCAACTTCCACCAACATTGGGATCTCCAAAGATCAAAATCCAAAGGGGGAAAAAAGGAGGCTTTGTTGAATAAAGTTATTTACATAGTTAATCAGTGGTAAAGCCCAGGAGAAATGCAAATGACCTTGTTTCCAGAAAGGAAACAGTAGTATAATCTTTGGCCAGCATTCACACCCTAGAGATAAACAAAAGATTATGCTTTCTTCCCTTGGACTTCTTTTGTGTATGTGATCTTACTTGGTCTCAGTTTTCAAGTTTACAGAAACAATCTTCTGGATGAACCAAGGTCAAAACAGCAACCTGGGGTTTAACTGCTGATCAAGCAAACAGGATGTCCAAATATTTCCCCAAAGCAATAAACCATGAGTTAATGGTGTCATTCCCACCCATAACGCCCCCTTGGACCAACAGGAAATGTTCTTTCATTTTTTGGCTGTGTGTACAAGTATGCATTTTAAGTACTATCTAAAACTAATCACATCAGGATTTTCAGATCTATCCAAGGAAGGAAAAACACAGGAAAGCGCAGGCCAGTGTCTCTTCAACCAGTCTTCACTCTTCTGTCGAGCTGTCCTGTGCACCGGAGTGGTCCCTTCATATTAAAAAAAAAATGGGGTGCACGGACTTGAGGCTATAATTTAGAAGACCTGATGCTGCTTCAATATTTGTCTCTATGTGATATTACCTAAGTCACTCAAAATAAAAAGTGAGATTCTAAAAAGCTATGTAAATTCTGAACACCAATGAATTTTTATAAACTGCTCATTTGATGAAAGGCTTAACTGGAGGTTTTCAGAGACAAATCATGCGAATAAATCATGGTAAGAACAGGGAGGACATAAAGACAGCAGCCAAAAAGGACTTTTAGAAGGTGGATGTAACATTTAAGAACCCAGCAAAACCGGGACGGGCGTTTGGCCTAGGAGTTAAGATGCCTGACTCCAGTTCCTTGCTAATTCAGAGCTGAGGCAAAGCAAGTGATGGTTCCTACCAATTGTGTGATCCCCAAATAACTGGACTACTGTTACCAGCATGGGAGACTTCAACTGAGTTCCAGATTCCCAGTTCCAGTGTACCCAGTCCAGTTCAATCTCGTTATTGCATTTAGTGATAAGCAAAGAGATGGGATTTCTCTCTTTCTCTCCCCCCCCCTTTCTCCCACCCTCTCTGTTTCATTGTATTAAAGGGGGAAAAAAAAAGATTTAGGCAAAGAGTACTTTACATGTTAGCATTTCCCCAAGCTTGCTAATGGCCATACACTTTGACCTAAACTTTCAGACACAACTTATCAACAGTTATATTGAGTTCATGTAAGATCACAAGTTTGAAGTTTGCTTTTCAAATTTCAGTGTAACAACCCTTTAGCTCTTCTATTCCTCCATATCTGGTAAAACTACTTCTCTGCGTTTGGCTCTTGCTGTAACCAAAGGCCTGGCTCCTTTGATTTTTGTGTTTCAAGTTCTCTCTTTCTTGATCTTGAAAACAAATATGAGGAGTTTGTGTTGCTTTAAGTACTTTCATAGTTGTCTTGGAAACACAGGAAGTTCCTACATACAGTATTTTGTGTTTTTACACAGCAAATGTGCATCTATCCTTATTTTTAAAATCTCATGGCTCTGTGTGTGTGTGTGTATTTTAACCTAGCTTTACCTCTATCTAATTAGCTCTCATTCATGCACTAATTATACAAAATGCAGGTGCAGGGTCCCAAACTTCTGTATAAGATCACAAGTAATTTCATGGCCATAGGATAATTTAAACTATATTTTTTTTCTTATTCTAAAACTCTGGATTTTGAAAAAGAAGGTACCCAACAACTGTACATTGGCGAAACGTAGAAGTGAGGTATTCCAATTTTTAAAATGTATTCATTTTAATTTGAAAGACAAGTTTACAGAAAGGAGACCCAGATAGAGAAAGGTCTTCTACTTTCTGATTCAGTCTCCCAATGACTACGACAGCTGGAGCTGAGCTGATCCAAAGCTAGGAAATTCTTCCATGCATCCTACATTGCTACAGAAGCTCAAAGACTATGCTACCCCCCGCTGCCTCTCTAGGACAAAAGCAAGAGGCTGGATTGGAAACGGAGCAGCCAAGACTTGCACATGCGCCCATATGGGACATCAGCACCGCAGACAGAGGATTGACCTGATACGCTACCATGCCAGTCCCAAGTGAGATACTATTTTCTTAAAGAAGGATATTGGGTACTTTCACTGGATTGTCTTAGAGAAGGATACCATATCCTAAACAAACTCTTCTTTTTGTCTACTAGTCATACAGACTATACGTCCACCTAGAAGGTGAACCTAGGGTTAACACAGAGGAAACAGCATGAGCAATTTTAATAAAAAGATAAATCAAAAATAGATTCAATCTTGTCTACTCCTACTGTTTAATTCTGAAAGGAGATGAAAGAGAAATAATGAGAACTTCTACTCTTGATGAATTTCCCCTCGCTCACACACATATACACATACTTAATTGATTCCATGATTTATATTGTGTTCTTTACACGTTTTTCCTACTCACTCTCTAAATTGCAAATATTAATCATCTTCCATCATCAATTATAGGGGTTAAATCTTAGTACCATCTATGTCTATAAGCAATATGACATCAAAGAGAAATGTTCTCTACTTTCCTTTTCTCCAGCCTCCTCTCCCAGCTGTTCAAATACTGTGGAACAATTTTCAAGGGAAAGAAATTAAGGTACAGTTGTGAAGAAGCATGCTTTAAAAAAAAAAAGCAAGAAAATTTTAAAGAAAGTAAATCTATTTCTCTTTGGAAATACAAATCTTGGGAAATGATTCCGAAAGTGAACAAGCATCATTTTCCATTGAGGGTATCCGAAGAGAATCTTCAAACTTCAATTGTTGAAACCAAGACAAAAACAGCTGAGAAATTCCTGACTCGTCTGGTCATAGTCACTGGGCTTCTGGGTCATGCTGTGGTTATCCGGACAAAACGACTGCACATGAGTTCCTCTGAGTTTAAATACTTGCTACAACCCTTTTTCAAATGTTGCCCATGGGCTGCGTCATTCTCCAGGCAAACCTGCGAGGGGATGACTGAGACCAAGGCCATAGACACATCAAGCCTCAACACCAGCAGGTGATGCTTAAGTGGCTTGTTCTACTTTCTTCTGTACATTTCTCTGTGTGTGTGTGTGTGTGTGTGTGTGTGTGTGTGTATTCTGTGCCAGTAAGAATAAGCTAGGAGAGATTTGCCATCCAAAGAACTCTTAGTAGGGTTATATGAAGAAAATGCTGGCTTGGCTCACCCTATGTACTACAGAGAGAAGAGACTGGCAAGGGATTTCCATAGCAGAGTCAAACTCAGACGTAAGTTAATGTGGTCCCATCCCAAGATGAGTTCTCAGGCTCCTTCTGGCACCGGAAGGAACGGTGGCATACCCAGCCTCTGACATTCACACCCAGCAGTGATGCACCTAACACTCATATTCAGTTCCACTCAATTCAGATTCCAAGTTGGCAAGGACACTCGGTCCTATCGTATTCTCAGAAAGGAGATAGCAAGAAGTGGGAACGGCTGAATTACCCTCATCCCACTTTGTCAGTCACAGCCTCAGCTGTGTCCCTTACCCTGAACGTCAGTGCTGCCTTTTGGAACAGGCAGAGAAGAAGACAGGGGTACCTGTTACATACCACAGCATCCTGGATAAGATCCCATTCTATTTTATTTGGTGTTTCGCTTGAACCTTTCATCTTCCTGCCTTTACAATCTGTCAACAAACCTCTTCCTGGACTATATTCCCTGTGTTTATTTTCTCCTATTTTGAAAATACTTCACTTTCCATCTCCTGCTATTGCACCATGAATTCTCGGCAACAGAATGGTATATTAAGTAAATTCCATGTGATATTGTTAAAGCTTTAAAATCTGCGACGACACTAATTCATTCTCTCTTTTTTCACTCATCATTATTTCTTAACAGTTTTGAGCCCCAACTACAGTATGAGCAAAGAAACTATAGGTTTGATTCTTGTTTTTGAAGAATCACAACTCCTCCTAGATAAATGACATTAAGCAATGAGCAATCAGAGGAAAAAAAACAGTAAAAAAAAGATATGGTTTTTGTTTTGAGTCCTTTTGTAAACCATGTGTGAACAGCAGCCGTGTTAGAGGTGACAACTTGAGATTTTTTTCAGAAACTTCTTGCCAGTGTTCAATGCAGACTGTAAACAGGTGAAATCAGAAAACACAGAAACCAGTGAATGCTACACACGAGGAAAGGGGAAAATGTTTTGCTGAGCAGTAGAGCGGCTGCGGCTGGTTTCAGTTGCCTAGACAAAGCCAAGAGAGGAGCTGCTTGTCGGCTTGCTGGCTTTCTGTGATCATTAGCAGACGCTCCTAATTATTGAAACAAACAATAACACAAAATCCTGATTTATCAGAATTCTTTCAGTCTTTTGAATGGGTCCAAAGTGAACTAGCTGGGCCTGGGTTTTCACTTCAATTCTCTATACACCTAAAAGGTGTTACAAACAATGTGTAATTTGGGTCATATTTCAAAAAGTGTTATTTGCCTGTGTATGTGTGTGTGTGTGTGTGTGACTCTCTGAAAATGTTCTTCCACCCTCCAGGGTCCCCTGCAGCGAAATGGCTGCTGTTGTTCTTGCTTTACTAAGGGCTCAGAGGAACACAAGATTTGGCTGCCTCCATAAAAAATGAATCTGCAGCAAACACAGCTTTTTCATTTTGTTCTGACATGGTAGCAGAGGCAATCGGCTAACCAATCTCTTCTGGCATTTTCCCGTGGCTACAGAAGCTCTAAAGCTTCAGTTCTACATTGAATTTCCAGAGTCTCAGAGCCAAGAGGATTGCAGTTCATTTCAGTTTCACAGCTATCTATGGAGGCTTCTTCCTTCAGTGAGCTGGTTCCATCCTTCTGTTTTCAGGGAAAGGTAAGTCAGAATTGTAGAAATAGAGGGAGATGGGAACGGGAAGTGACACAATGTATGCAGGCACATCCCCTAGATGCAAGTCCCTTTCTGTTGCTCTCCGTTGCTGCTAACTATACGGATACCATCAGATTTCAGTCACTATACTTCCCATTTTTCTAGGAGCTGCACCACCACCACTACGCAAGATATCAGATGGCAAGACAATTTGAGTCACCTTGCTTTTCATTCAGTTTTAGACTAAAATATTAGGCCAGCCTTGTGGCATGGCTGATGACGCTGCCTCGTTCAATGCTAACATCACATATGGGTGCCAGTTCCTGCCCCACCTGCTCCACTTCCAACTCAGCTCTCGCTTAACGTCATAGGGAAAGCAAAAGAACGTGACTCAAGTGTTTGGGTCTCTGTTGCCCATATGGGAAACCTGAGTGAAACTCCTGGTTCTTGGCTTGAGCCTTGCTGAGCACCGGCCGTTTTGGTCACCTGGAGAGGGAAGTAAGTGGAAGCTTTCCCCTCTCTCTGTAACTCTAACTTTCACATAAATGTATGTTTGTATAACAATAAAATATTGGTGCCCAGCACAGTAGACTAGTGGCTAAAGTCCGGCCTTGAACATGCCAGGGTCACATATGGATGCTGATTCTAATCCCGGCAGCTCCACTTTCCATCCAGCTCCCTGCTTGTGGTCTGGGAAAGCAGTCAGTTGAGGACAGCCCAAAGCCTTGGAACACTGTGCCCACGTGGGAGACCCAGAAGAGGTTCCTGGCTCCTGACTTCAGATCGGCTCAGCTTCGGCCATTGTGGTTACTTGGGGACTGAATCACTGGATGGAAGATCTTCCTCTCTGTCTCTCTCTTCCCCTCTGTATATCTGAATTTGCAATGAAAATAAATAACTCTTTAAAATAAACAAAAAACTAGATATACTATATTAATGGATCTCTCCTTTTATTTTTTTCAAAATTGATGGGGTACCCTTTATTGTGGAAGCGAGAAAAAAAGTGTACTGTTATTTCTAAGAAGTATTTCTGCTCTAAGAATCAGCCTTTCTAGGCCATTCCACGTCATTTCAAATAAGTAATATTGCTGTGGTCACAGTAATATGGACTCCAAAAAGCTTGTGGAAATGCTCAAATTGTCTATGGAAACCCAGTTGAGCATCGTCTAGGAAACCAACATGAAAAACCATTCTTACTCACTGCTTGTACCTGGAGTTTGATCTGATGCAAACTCCAGTATGGGAAGATGACAGGGAAGAAGGAAGCGTGGTGCTGATGTAGTGGGGAAGTATTTTAAGAGGATCAGCTTTGACTGTCCCCCCTCCAGATGGTCCTGGAAACTGTCCTTGCTCCTAAATTTCTGGAAGCTTCAGTTATTAAGAACACATCAGCTCACACACAGGTTCTTTCATCATCATTTTCTAAAATTGTTAGGACTACTCTTAGAAGCAAAGTTAAGGAGAACTTTAGTGTTCCTGACACTTCACAACTGTGGAACTCTCCATCGTGGGGGCTGACCTCATTTAAAAAAAAAAGCAAATAGATTATTTTTTCGTGAGTTCTTTTTTTTCTATGCTCTTGTCTGTTCACCTCTGAGAGGCCTTTTCCAAATGCTGGCTTTTGACAACACAGGACCAAAGGCTCACTAGCTTTGGAGTAACTGCCCAAGTATCACAACAGTTCACTTTGCAGCAACATAAAGCACTTCAGATTAGCAATAAAATTGAGTTATTTTTATGGGAGTTGATGTCAAGGGCTGGAGCCACAGATTTGGAATATTATTATGGACACACACACACACACACACACACAAAACCCCACAGCCTGGAACTTTATGATATTTATGTTTAAAGACACTACCAGTAGGATAGCATTTATGAGGCTTTTCCAACTGAAGTACCCTGATCCTTGGTAGGAGGTTTAGTGCAATCCTACAACATTCTATCTTTCCCCTTTGTCATTTATGGGATCCCTCTTGGCCTCTGAGTGTTGTCTGAGCATTGGACATGTAGGACATAAATCTTTCGCTCTCCATTTTAAGGGAGACTTTGATCATCTCCAGGGAAAACAGCATAGCGTCAAGTTCATCTCCAAGAACCGCAAGGAATAATGCAGTTCAGAATTCAGGCCATGTTTGTCTCTAGAACGTGCATGCTCCTCCTATAAGCATTATCCTGCTTTATGGAGGATCAATTACTTCTCCCTTAATTGCCAATTCTATGTTTACCTTTTTTCTTCCTTAGAAAGAAACCATATTCAATTAAGTGGAAGCAAGTATCTTCTTTCCTCTTCCCCCTTTCTTTCTTTTTTAAAGATTTATTTATTTTTATTGGAAAATCAGATATACAGAGAGGAGAGACAGAGAGGAAGATCTTTCGTCCGATGATTCACTCCACAAGTGTCTGCAACAGCCGTTGCTGCACCAATCCGAAGCCAGGAGCCAGGACTCCCACGTGGGTACAGGGTCCTGAGGCTTTCAGCTGTCCTCAACTGCTTTCTCAGGCCACAGGCAGGGAGCTGGATGGGAAGTGGAACTGCCGTGACTAGAACCGGCGCCCATATGGGATCCAGGGGCGTTCAAGGCGAGGACTTTAGCCGCTAGGCCATGCCGCCGGGCCCTCCTCTTCCCCCCTTTCTGTCATACACGTCTCCATCATCCTCTGTCCCCAAGGCACATGTGTGTAAAATTTAGATCAGTTTACAATCTTATTCCCTTGTATTTTTAATCAGTATTAGTTTCTCCATGAGAAAGTGCATCTCATGATTGTCTGATTAATGTGTGTAATCCACCCATCTGTTGTTTTCCAAAGTTATTGCCAATAGTAAGTGCATTATAAATAATTGTTGATCAAATGTATGAATAATGTCGGATGTTTGAAACAGTTTGCTGACATACTTATGCCTTTTAAAAAATGTCAGTAGGCTTTAAAGTTTCCCATGAGTCCTCTAACATTCCTGGAAGAAATAAGACTTTCATATCCTATCCCTAACTTTTTCTGTTGTCATTTCCCCTTAATCCTATAATGTCCTTTGGCTTCTGTAAATTCTAATGTCTTTCTAGCCCCCCAGGGAAGACATTCTTCCGTAATTTTGCTAGCTTTTCTTGTCTTTTCCATTTAAAGACTTCAATGTGCTTTTATAAAATATCATATTTTACATCTTTATGGATCCATACACGATTTCCCAAAGAAATTCTTAGTTCCTTCTTAACTGATACTTTTTAACTATCTGTGTATTATTAAACATATTGTGAAAGAGTTGGGTTGTGTGTTTATGTAGCATCCTGGTATGCTCGCACATAATACACAGCAAGTACACACTTCTCTGAGTGTGTATATAATACACTATTCCATGTGTCTGAGCACCCACCATAATATTCGATAAATCATCGAGTGTATGTTTATAGAATGGAAGAATGACTGAAACAATGAAGGAAATAGACCAAGATTGACAGGCTAACAAAAGATTGATCTATGTTTGAATCCTATTTTATTGACTTCTGACTTTTGAGCTATTCTCTTCCTTGCTAAAACTTGCAAACTTTTAACATCTAAAAGGGGTAAAAGCAAATAATGCATTCATAACAGGATTGTGGTAAAGTTCATGCAAAGTAGTTCACCGAGACACTGGGTCATGTCTGGAAAGCGAGAAAGAGGTAAAAGAGAAAGCAAGCCAGGAAGTAGGAGAACATGGAGAAGGAAGACAGACAAAATAATAATAATAATAATAATAATAATAATAATAATAATAACTTAAAGAAAAGTGAACAATAGACATTTGAGTGGTAGCCAAGATGTTGTTTGGGACACCATGTCATGACCTGAATTGTTGGGGTTTGAATCTAGTTCTGCTTCTAACATCAGATTCCTGGTGCTACACACCTTCAGAGGCAACAGACGATGGCTGCCACTCAAGTGGGAGACCCAGGTTGAATTCCAACCTGATTTTGGCTATTGTAGGTATTTCAAGGAGTGAATTTGTGGGAGTGCTCTGTCTCTCTCTTTTACTACCTATCAATCCTCCCTTTAATTAAAAAAAAAAAGAATGGAAAAGTGAGGACAAATAAAATCTAACCAAATAGCATTTTGTATCAGGAGCCCTTAATGTGTTACGTAGGGTAGAAGATGAAAGAGTGAGGATTAAAGAAAGTTGCATTGGCCTGCTGAGTTCTTTGTAATTAACATTAGAATTCATAAAATAAAGAATGAAAAGGAAGTAGGCATTCAGCTAGCTGTTGACATATCTGGGTCTCAGAGGACCTAGGTTTAATGCTCATCTCTGGTTCCTACAGCATAGAGTCCAAGAAAGAGTGATGTCCGTGTGGGAGACTTGGATTGATGTCTCACCTACTCGCATCAGCCCTAGTCAACCCCTACTCAGCCCTAAAACAGTGAATGGAAGCTCTTTCTGCCTGGCTCAGTCACTCTCCTTCCATCTCTCTCCTCTTTCTGGCTCTCAAAGGCGAAGAAAATAACAGAATTTTAAAATAAGTCTTATTATAACATTAGATAATGATGTGTAAGACTTTTATCACTTTGAAATATTTTAACAATAGGGCACAGCACAAATCTCAACTGGATAACCCTCTGCCTCCAAGTACCAGCATCCCACATAGGTACCACTTAGTGTCCCAGCTGTTCCACTTCTCATCCAGCTCCCTGCTTGTGGCCCGGGAAAAGCAGCAGAGGATGGCTCAAGTTCTTCCACTCATGTGGAAGACCCAGAGGAATCTCCTAGCTCTTGGATTTGGATTGGCACGACTCTGGCTGTTGTAGCCAATTGGGGAGTGAAATGGCAGATGGAAGACCTTTCTCTTGGTCTCTCCTACTCTCTATAAATCTATTTTTCCAATAAAAAGGAAATAAAATAAACCTTTAAAAGTGCTTTAATACTAATAAAAGTATTATTTGCAAATATTAGCCTTAATTTGGAAGGCTATCCTTAACAAGGCATCATAGCAGTATCCCTAAGACTAGCATGCCCATGGAAACCATGGAAGAGAGCTGAAAAGTTTGACAGGGATTTTTTTTTTAAACACCACAATGTATTGCCACAAGCATTGTGGTTATTTATAAGGAAGAAGACAGTGGAAATATCCAGTGAGTCAAAGTTCACTATTCCAAGTATTTCCGAATCGATTCCTACAGGTTCCTCAAAGTCATTGAAATTTAACAATACCTCACGGAAAAAATGCTAAGGAGATTTTTGTGTGTGGGAGTGGGAAGGTGGTTTAGGCTTTATATCCCAGGGAACAGTCAAGAGGAAAGAGAGGAAGACTCTCTTGTATACTTTTTGCAAGTGAAAAATGGTTAAAGTGGGTTAGGAAGCGTCAGTGGTCACCAGACGGAGATAACACCTTAGCTTTCAGGTCATGATTTGTGACTAGCCAAATAACGCTACTGCGGAGCAAATGATCAGTGTAAATCCTTCCTAAATAGCCACTCTTCTGCTCACCTCTGTCATCAACGTGCGGACAATTCTTACTGCCCAGAGGTTCTGAAAAAAAAAATGTTTTCTGTGCATATGCATGCACATCCACACACACTCATACTCACATGAAGTTAATGAAAACTTAAGTTATTGATGCCACAGTTGCTCAGGAGTAGTACAATGATTGAGGAGTTAACAATCATATAGTGGCCCATAAGTTATCTTTTTATTCCACTACATTATAAATGTTAACAGGAAAATTCTTGAGCTGAAATCAGGTTCTGTTGCAAAGTATTCTCAAAAAAAAAAAAAGATAATTTAATGATCCACGTAAAAGTGACATCTACACATAGAGCTATTTAAATACACCGTGTGCAACATTTCTTGGGCATTATAACAGTGTCACAATAACAATATCACTACATTTTACTCAAGGAGGAAAGGAAGCTGCATATGGTAAACCTTCAGTATTCTTTTACACATTATAACCAAAGTGGACATATATCCTTATATACATTCTGTTAATGATATGATTATTAAGATGATTAATAATCCCTTAAAGATCTTTCAGGACTTGCCAAAACAAATAGGCTCCGAGAATACCAGGGAATTTGGGATCATAAAATGTCTTATTTGCATCTTTTGTCATGGTCCCAAATACTATTATTATTTACTGAAGACCAGTGAGACCAGTGTTTTGTTTGGCATTGGTCTGCTTATGGCCTAGTGGGATTTGAAGAACATGGCTTGTAAAACATAAGAGACGAGTAAGAACTGGCAAAAGCTAGAAAACAACCCAAGCCTACAGCCTGAAACATCTTGAAAATAATCATTAAGATCAGGCACCTGACACACTCCATGAACTGGACCAAATCATGGGAAAATGTAAGATTGTTTTTTCTCCCCAGGGACCAGAGGCTCCTTTTGTGACTTGTGAGCACCAGGGAAAGTGGTGGAAAATTTCATCCTTGATGGTCTAGCAGAGAGCTGCATTTGTGGGAAAGGTGTGGTTAGACTCATCGGGTGCTGGCAGTTTCAAGGTTGATCCTGGGATGGATGGAAGAAAGGTGACATGTTGCTTGGATCATTTTGACAGGCAAAAAGAGCATGCAGGTGGGAGGCATGTAATTTGTTAAGATGAACATCTCACTGAAGAACACTGGAGCACAGGATATACCAAACCACCCGGCATTTAAAAGTCATGGAAGGCTTTTGGTTATACACAGAAAGATGACTTTCAAGTGCTGGTCCCCATTTCACAGAGGCCAGGAGACTATCTATGCATAACCTGAACAGTAGCAAGTTATTTCTCATACTACTGGGGCTGCAAGACTGAGATCAGAGTAGCACCATGGTCAGTTCAGCCCTTCCAGTTTTCACACTGCCAAATTTTCACTGCATCATCACGTGGAACACAAACACTTCATCTAGAGTGTTCTAAAACATGCAAAATGAAAGCACACACAGATTCATGCAGGGATAAAACATGAGCAAGTGTGTGAGAGAGATATGTTCCAGTCCTAACCTCGGGACGTGCAAATAGAGACAAAGACAGTGTTTACAGGTGGAGATTGTTGATGAGCTTCCTTTGCAGACATTATCCTGATGACAAGGGTCTTTATGAAGTGGAGCCTGGAGACTTGGATTCAGGGTGAGTGCTACCACAATATAAGCACAGATTGAAGTGATGCAGGGAGCCCTCAAGAAAAGCAGAACACCATGAAATGAACACACGCAAGAGCCTCGGGGTAGGATGCAGTCCTGAAGACACCTTGAATATCTGATTCTAATCGACAGAAATTCAATATAAAATATTTGTGCTGTTTTAGACCATGAAGACTATGGTCATTTGCTATGGTAGCTCTTAAAAACCAATACACATGAAAGGTTTAAAAGCTTCATCCTTGGGGACCTCGCGTGGTAGCCTAGTGGCTAAAGTCCTCCCTTGCACATGCCAGGATCCCATATGGGTGCCGGTTCATGTCCTGGTGGCCCTGCTTCCCATCCAGCTACCTCTTCTGGCCTGGGAAAGAAGCAGAGGGCAGCCCAAAGCCCTGAGACTCTATACCTGCATTGGAAACCTGAAAGGAGCTCCTGGTTCCTGGCTACAGATTGACTAAGCTGTAGCCCTTGCAGCCACTTGGGGAGTAAATCAGCAGACAGAAAATCTTTCCTTCTGTCTTTCTTCCTCTCTGTATATCTGACCTTCCAATAATAATAAATAATTTTTGAAAATATTATCCTTGCTCAAAGGTCTTGGTATTGGTTACTTATGATTCTACCCATGCTGTGGCCTCCTTGCAAAAATATCTTTCATATCTTTCACAAAAAGATATTCTTCAGGAGGCATGGATATAAGATGCATCAACAGTATTTCTACATTTACAAAAGCTCACACAGAATTTGTGGAAGATTATGATTCTCTTGTCTACTGATTCAAACAGCCCAGGACACTTGCCATGTGGCTCCATAGCTAGTTCCTAGCCGTTACAGGGTGTTCTTTCTCTGCCCCAGCCCTGGTTGTCCATCACATGCACTCCCAGTCACTGCTGGAATAGGTCCTTTCCCTGCTGTTACGACATCCAGACAAGGATGTACATGTTTCAAGGAAGACATTTTGCCTAGCTTTTGAAACCATGGACGTTAAAAATCCCTAGAGCATAGATTTCTGCTGTTGTCTTGATTCTTGCAGCTTCTATCTAGGCAACAGGAAGAGCTGGCTTTTTCTTTTGTTTGGGCTTCTAAAGTTAGTCTTCTGGGTTCTCACCACACAGATAAAAGCTGCCATGCATGTGAAAGCTGGCCTGGCTACTGCATTCCAAGAATTGTTCTTCATCTCCACGCACCAGTGCTAAAGTAGGCAAAATAACTTCCATGCCAACTTGTACTCTTCTGTGCTACAGAAGTAACACCGCAACGTTGGCTCTCACATTCCTTATCTCCCTACAAAGGCCTTAATAATTCTGTATCTATTGTGGGTGTGGTTGTTTTTCAGGGAAGTCCTACCAGCCTATGTGACAACTCAGTCACTGGTCCAGCTCCATCTCCAAAGCATGAACTTTGCTGTATTTAAGTACTTCCTTGATGAAGCAGATGGGACTAGATTAACCCCACTGATGGACTGAATGCTAGTTATCCCCCAAATGCATGTGTTGGGTCACATGTTGTGATGCTGTTAGGAGACGGGCGTTTGCAAGGTGATTCATTTGCGAATCTCTATGAATGAGAATATTGCCCTTCTAAAAAGGGGTCTCTGAAAGCTCTCTTGCCCTCTTTGTGCCCTGTGGAGATACTGTAAGAAATCAGCACCTCTTGACTCACCAGAACTGACCATGACAGCAGCCTCAACTCAGTTTTCCAGCATCCAGAACTGTGCAGCTTCCAGCACTTACAAGTCACCCAGTCCTCAGTGCTTCCTAGTAGTAGTCTGAATGAAGACGCTTCTTTTCTTCAAGACATGGGAGATGAAACATTCTATGAAGAGAACATGTCCAGAAACAGGCAGCATAGTAGTGTGATTGCTGCCAGGAGGTGAGTACAGTGGTTTCTGCACAGCTACCAGAGCATAGCCAGGCATGCCCCCAAGCACAACATGTTTAGGGTAGAATATAAAACAATGGGGTGTTGCTACAGACTACATTGTGCCCCTAATCGTGAACCAAACTCATACATTGTGATGGTATTAACTATTCATGGAATAGATGTCTGAATAAATGGGCCATGGTAATTCCATGCAATGTTGTGATAATCAGTCATAAAAAGGAATATGCTAGGGTGGTATGTGACAAAATGGATAAATCTCAAAAAATATGAGCTAAGCAGTAAAAGGTTAAGAGTACATATTCTGAGATTTAGATATTCCAAAGTTTTAAGTACATGAAACTCCAGGAAATCTAATCAGTGGTTGCCAAGGACCAGAGGTTAGGGGCTGCAGTTGATTGTTAAGAGGTGAAAAAATGTCCTATAGTTAAATTGTAATAATGGATACACAGATAACATGCGTCTGTCAAAATTTGCTAGAGTATATGCTTAAAATGGTGTCATTCAGTTTAAATAACTGAAACCTATATACAGTTGATGATTTTTCTCTCCTCCTAATAGCAAAAAGCAAGGAACTTCAAGACTCACAGAATAGACAATTCAAAGATGTTTGTTGTGCGAAATTTTTTGAAAACCATGTATATAGTTTTCACAATGCAAATTGTCCATAAATTTTTGAAGGCCACGCATGTGTCACATTCACCAACTATACACCCCCACATCCACTCTGTCCTTATGCCAGTTCCATGTGCTGAAACCCATTCATTCTGGTGTTTCATTTCTTCCCCCACGGATGTCTAAAAAAAATCAAGCAAATAGAATTCTGGATGCAAAACCCTTCACGAACCTAGCAAATATGTTCGTTTCTATAAGAATTTTCTGTGCCTTTTATGAAGCCTTCAAGGGCAATTATATAAACCTGCAATGACTAAAAGCTGGTGACAAAAGGTAGGTATTTAAAGAATGACAGCAACAGGAAGAAACATATCGGGGAAAAGACATGAACTGTCTTTCCAGCGATGAGTGACTTCCAGGGGCAAGAGTCAGTGTATTGCTACATCAAAGTGACTCTGTATTCTTTTGAAGGAGGTTATTTCTGTCTGCACAAAGATGTTATGAAATGTTACACTTGGTGATAACAGTTACCACGATTCCACCCCCTCACTGGTATGGAATTACAACACAAGGGGATAACAATTAAATATTATTAGAGTCTGTGGTTTCCATGGTTAAAATGCATAGCTGGACTTTCAAAGGACTGATAGTGGGTGGCATGGCTGGATATTTCACTAAGAAATGACAATCAAGTGCTTAGGAAAATAAATGACCTCTCCATCAGTATCCAAGAAACCAAGTCCAGTGAGGGCATTGCCCCGTCTCAAAACTATTTTGACTTTTCCCGAGTGTCTTTATTTTTCTTTGTTAAGAATTATTTCTCTGAAACATCTCTTTAGACTTGTAATTGAAACAGAAGACAAATAGCAGATCAGCAAATTAAGTCTTTCTCCAGTTAATCTACACACTTCTTGTTTATTTACATGAACTCAGGAAAGTCATGCGGATAATACAAAAATCATGCTTATTAAAAAGTCACTCTATTGTAACATGACGGTTCTTTTCTCTGTCCACATCACAGTCACTGCATTCTTTCTGGTGTCCTTTTGTAAAATGATGTTCTCTGCATGAAAAAAAAAAAGCACTACACAAATATGGAAAACATCTGAGATGAAAAGTTTTCCAGGAAAATGTCAAAAAGGGACAAGAAGTATATGAATCATTGAAAGATGGCTATCTGGGGATCTCTGTGGACAGAAACTTCTAAGCAACATCAAAATATGTTATCGTGATTCCTGCTAGTAATTTGAGCCAACATCAAAGCTTGCCTTGGTGGACCATGCCAACAGGACCCATTATCAGTAAGGAATAGTTAATTAAAGTGAGTTATTAGAATGTTTAACCTGCCTTAAATGGAGTACAGATGCTGAGTCACACAATTAAAATGAAATTAGACAATCATCTGCTTATGCAGTTGATTTGAGCAGGATATCTTATTTTTAAAGCCTCAACAGTGATTTTTTTAGGGGGGAGAAGTGATTTTTGGAGTTCATTGTATTCAAACGCCCTGTTCTTATTCATTGCAATTGTGGGATATGCTTTTATGGGCATATTTCACAATTTGGAGATTAATTCATTTTCTCATGGTTTTATTTAACCCAGGTAATGTTCTTCTGTTATAAAAATATCCGTTGTCCCCAGGTGTGTGTTTTAACCCTGTTGAGTGTGCTTGGAATACTCCAAGGAATTCTCACTATCTCACAACACTGCCTCATAAAGGAGACATAGACTGAAGGTCATAATATAATAAAACCATTTTGTGAGTCACTCCTGAAATGAACTTGAAAGGAGCAGGTGCATAGTCTGGGAAGAAGACTGGATTGATTGTGTAAAAGACCTATTTGTCTTTTCTGCCTTTTATTTTTCTATTCCTCAGTGGGCTCCTCAAAATTCCATGAGACTGTTTGACACAAGCAGATACTCTTTCTGTGGGAAATAAGAGAAACATGATGAACTAGCAGAATGACATCCACGGCTGATAGAAGAAGACCTGCAGCACAGTTCTCTTTACCTCATCCTTGGTGTGCAACATCTGGAAATTTGATATGTGTCTTAAGGTTAAGGAAGTAAACAGATGTCTGCCATTGATGGCAATCTATGGTGAACTTTCAGAACCCAGTGGCGATTTGCCAATGGTTTGCTCCTTATCAGGATGCCATTATAAACTCTCACCTGGGTAAGCACTCCAACCCAACCAAGCAACTTTCATCTGGCATCAATCATGCCATAAAACAAAGTTGTAAGTAACATAACAGCCCAGGTGTCTACAATTTCCAACTTGCAAACCGCCTGAAAATATGCAACCCTTTTCCAATCATCAGTTTCCTATCTGTATTTAAGGACAGTGAAGAGAACTCTAAGAGTTGTAGCCCAGTCCTGGACATGCTTTGGTTCAGAGAAACACTCTTACTCGTTTCCCTGCAAGTCAGCATGCCCTGGGAATAATCAAAGTGGAATCACATATCCCAAGAGTCAAGAAGCAACTGGATTCCCAGGAGCAATGCAGCGAATGCCTGATCTTGACAAAGATTTTCTTGACTCACAAATACGTTTTCATTCAACAGCTGGGAGAGCATGTTGGTGGGACCCAGATCCGTAAGATTCAAATGTTTAAAAGAGGATATTCATTGCTAAAGATGGGCAGCAGGTACTAACAAAGATGCTTCTGGTTGGATGTGTATTTTTGTCATGGGTTTGGATACACAAAAATAATTCATTGACTCTAAAATTGATATTTATTCATAAAATTAGAGAGAGAGAAAGCGACGAGGCGATGGCCACACAATGCTGTGGATTTGTTAAAGGTCATTGAATTGTGGACATCCAGTGGTTGATTTTATGCTGCATAAGGCTTACTTTAATTACAACAGAATGCTTAAATTCTGTTGGACATGTGTAGACAATGGGATGCTGGATTGTCTGACATTGTCTGTACCAGTAACGTCGGGATACACTTAAATAGGAGACTGATAGAATTATGATTCCTTATGAAGGGCTACACCATTGTAGTAAAATGGGGAAAATCTGTCAGGGGTGGGAGTTTGGGGGTGAATCCCAGCCTATATGAAATTGTACCACGTAATTCAAAATTCAAACTAAAAATATATTTAAACAATCAGGCCAAAACATCAGGAAATAAATCTTAGATATGATCCTTTGTCCAGAATAAATGATAAAGGTGCATTTAGTTAGGACTGGACCCTAAAATGTGGGACTTCGAAATTTAACATATCTCTGTTCCCATATTGCTGATTTCCCATAGGACTTGGATCCAAAATTTCCTATAATCATATTATTGTTGTTCTAATCTAGTCTTATGATAAAGAAAATATTTCTCTCTCTCCTACTAAGTTCTAAAGTTTGGGGGGGGAGCTGATTTTTAACCCTTTCTTTTCCACCTATGATCTGTATACCTGTAGGAGAGTTGACTTAATTTATAACGATCTATATCTTCTACATGAAAATGAAGATGCGCTGAGGATTTAGCAAAATAAGGCAGGTCAAGCATTTAGCATGTTTGTAGAGCTATCATCAGATCTACATTGACATCAGACTTCATTATTGGCATTCACTTGAGTATTGGCATTCTCCACCTTCCGTGTCAATTTAATGTTTAAAACATACTATGGATTTCTTAGCTTTGACCCACATTTTTGTGATTTCACAATGTCCACTGATATTTTCTAATCTAGTTAATATCTTAGAATTACAATATGAAGCTTAGACAATCACACATGTTTTCTTCTTAGTTGTTCTATTTTCAAAAACATTTAATTCATTTGTTTAAAAGGAAAAGAAGAAATAATGAGAGAGAGGGACAAAGACAGAGAGAGTTTCCATCCACTGGTTTATTCCTCAAATGCCTTCGACTGGACCAGGCCAAAAAAATAGAATCTGGGAACTCCATCCAGTTCTCCCACGTGGGTGGCAGAAATTCCACTGCTGGACACATTTTTCTGCTTGTCCGAACCTGCATTCGCAGGATGCTGGAGTCAGGAGCAAGAACCATGAGTCGAACTGAGCTACTCTGATGTGAGACTCTGCTACACACCCACCTCACTCTCTTTCATAAGAAGCAAATAAAGAAAAATATATAGAGAAAGAAAAAACTTACTTACAGGATAATCCTTTGTTTCTCCTACCCAGAGCGGTCTTGTTCTTATTTGATGCAATAGTTACATTGCCTTTTGGGACATCATGCGAGCCTCTTGTTCTCTCCCTGGCTCTTACACTAACAACCTGGCTTTGGAATATTGTGCTTCCTGGAAGACAGTATTGATGGCTCAACTACTTGAATCCTTGCCACATGTGTGAAAGAACTAGATTGAGTTCCCAGCTCCTGCAGTGAGGCATTTGAGGAATAAACCAAAGAATGGGGTTGAGAGTCTGTCTGTGTGTGTGTGAGAGAGAGACAGAGAGAGAGAGCGTTTCACTGTTTTCAGATGAAATGAAAATAGATATTTTTAAAAACACTGCCTGATGCTCAAGTGTAATCTCTTCTGTTGGTAAGACAAAAAAAAAAAAAAAAAACAGGAAAGAATAAATGAATCAAATGATTAAATGAATCCAAGCTCCAGAACCATAGGAAATAAATTTCTCTTTTTAGTGAGCCCCATGTATATGGCACTTTAGAATAGCAACCAACCTAAGATAGTAAATAATATTTTTTTCTGTGTGAAGTTAGTCCTTAGTTGATGATGTGGTGGAGTTTTGGAAGTCTTGGGCATGTGCTGATCAGACAGGACTTTAAGGAATATTCTCCAACAGAGAGTGTAGTTGGTGGACAGCACTTGTCAGAACAATCTTTGTGATATATCACAATCTATATAGCAAGGGCAATCTCCCCATAGGCCTGTCATAGCCTACTTTCATCTACTTGGAAGGCAGTGCTTCACAAATTAAACATCCAAGATGAAAGATATTCCATCGGTTGGGTCACTCCCCAACTACTGCTACAGCAATGGGCCAGGTCAAAGCTGGAACAACATTCAGGTTTCTCACATGTATGACAGAAGACCAAGTTCTCTACGTATGCTCTGCCGCCTTGCTAGACACTTCCACAGCTCATTGTGTTCAAATGGAGCAGCTAATGCTTGATCCCATATGTGATAAAGGCATCTCAAAGGTAAATTAACTTGCCATACTATAACACCTGCTCCTCACGAACTTAGCCAACCATATTTTCTATAGAAGTCCAGCTCTGGGACAATCCTGCTGCTCTCACTGGGCTACAAACACCAGTAGTCTTATTTTTAGCTGATATTAAGTTTTAAATGTCATGATCCCTTTTTGTTCCACACAAATCAAACTCTGAAAAACCAAAAGAAACATGTATGAATGTAAGCCTGGAGCTCCAAATTAATGGAGGAACAGAAAAAGGAGAGGATAGGGGGGAGGGGAACCCATCCAGTAACTGATAGGTCCTTACTTGTTTTTTATGAATATTTTCCTTATGAGATCTCTGTCTTTCCCACACACAAATATACACACTGTTTTCAACTGTTAGTAGGATTGTATGGATAAGTTGAGTTACTCAGATATTACTATGGATTGTTCAATTTTAATCATATACATGCATATGTGTGTATACACACACATACACACACACATATATGTGGAGAGAGACACGAGTGTGAAGTTAAGTGAAGAAGTTAAGTGAAGGTCAGGGTATGGAATGGAGTGTGTCGAGATGTTTTGCTAAACATAGGCCTCCTCACCCTTTCCAGACAAATCTCTGCTCTTCCAACCTACATAGAGAACAGGGTTTGTGCTTGAATCTGAGTTCCTTTTCTATGTCCCCATTGGTTGCAATACGGACTTGTAGTGAGTTTGGTTTAATATATACTTTTTTCTTTTAGGAGAATGGCACTCACTCAGGATTTTGTCTGAGAGCATCCTCTTCTGTGAAGTTTCCAAACTAAGACAGGCTGTAGTGAGTAATCCTGACACTTCCAGTACTGAAGATGGATGTCCCATGGGATCCTGCCACACAATACACCCATATAGCCCGCTGTCATTAATGTGTATTAGACAATACCACCATACCCTGCCATGCATAAGTATATTCAGTTAGGACTTTCACATATATATTTTGCAAAGGGTACATGAAGGTCATTGCCTACCAGGACTTGTAGCAGAGATAGTATACTATGGTCATCACTCCACCTGGGTATAAAGTTTAAAAGCAGAGTTCCTGACTTTCAGGAAAGAGATATGCACAGCAAAGCCGGAGACACAGCAGGTAAAGCTACTGTCTACAATGGCAGCATCCCACAGGCCACAGGTGGGCTGCTGTACTTCCAATCCATCTCCTGGCTAATGACCTCGGCACAGCCTGAGAAGATTGTCCAAGTGCTTGAGCCCCTGCTACTTGGAGAAAGCTCCTAACTACGGACTTTCACTGACCCAGCCATGGCCATTGTGGCCGTCTGGCAAATGAACTAGCAAACAGAAGATAGATCTCTGTCCCTCTCTCTCTCACTATAACTCTGGCTTCCAAATAAATTATTTTATTTTTTTAAGAAGTGGGGTCCATCTCCTAGACAAAAGAGATCTTCAGAAGTTTCTATAAATTAAAAATATAGTTGAGAGCAAGAAAGACTAATTGAGCAAGCTAATCTATCGATGTTTGAGTTTCTAAGATTTGGAGCACCTGAGGAGTCTCAGTGTTGAGGTGCTCTCTTAAGAATATGTTATCTCTTCTACAGAATACTGAGAAATTGTTTGTTTCCCAGTTGTACAAACCCATGACCCAGGTAAGATTGAATACAAACCTTCAGTCACTTAGGAAGAAGGTAGCCACATAACACAGTAGTCCATTTCACTAAGAATGTTCCACAAAGGTTTTCTTAACACAGGTTTAGCCAATGGCTGCAATGAGGTTTGGAATCGAACATGATGATCAGGATGAGTCTTGGCTTATTCTACTTTGGTTAACTTACCAATAATACACACACACACACACACACACACAAATCTACTAACTATACAAAGTTTCTGCTTACTATGGCAATGTCTGTCCACACAAACAGAATTGCTGTCATAGCCCCTCCCGTAGAAAAGATCTGGAAAAAAATGATTCAAATCAACAACCGTCCCCTCACATTAACCTTATCCTAATTAATGACCACAGTGACATAAGGATTGGGACCCTCGCCAATGATTAGCTTCAGCTTTGTGTTTGCTGTCTCAACAAAAGTTCAATAAACAATTCAGGACTTGCTGGAGTTTGAAAGCACAACCCAAAGCCAAAACCCTGGGTATATTAAAACCATCCCTGCAACAATAAACTCCAACAGGGAAATGAACTAATCATTCCTGTTGTTCAGCTAAGCTCCTGCCTGAGACGCTGACTCACAGCCCCCTCAAAAAGGAAGCTCTGGCTTATCCAGCAAGGAGGACGCAGTCACTGACCTTCATGTACCCTTTGTTTCTGAGCCTCTCTGACATCCTCTGGTCTTCTCTACCACATGCCTATCATTCCTACAAGCCAGCATTTGATAGTTGAGCTTAGGATCGTGAATGGTGATGGGTGACTCATAAGCCATCATTTATATTCCAGTAGGGGGGAAAAAAGCAAGACAGAGTGCCTTGTAACATTAAGTTTCCTTTTTTTTTTTAGTTAAATCTTAGCTGTGTGTTTCAAAAACTTCAATCCAGAGACAATAAGAGCACCATTTAAAAACATTGGTGAATCTACTTGTTGTTAAAACCATGATGTAATGCAAATCTCTGACATGACGAAAACTTTGATCCAAAAACTGTCTTGTAGCGTTTCATTTTTCTTGTATGTTCCTTATTTAAAAAAAACCTCTATTTTAAAATTGTTTCTTCCCCCACCTGATCCTTTGTGTTGGATATAAGCCTGTATAAATGCAATGAGAAATATGTAAATGATATCATGCTGATTCACCAAGTTATTTATATATCTTAGAGTTAATTTATAGTTTTCTCAAACTCATGGGCAGCCCAGGAAGATGGTTCCATTCCCAGCAAGTTGACAATGTATGATGAATGGTAGATGAAATGATACAACAAAGACAAGACAGGACACTTTCTATAGAGCCCAAAGAGGGGTATCTAACAAAAGATGCATTGACATAACAAACTCTGGATATTTCTACATGCAAATATCATTAGCAGAAGGATCTCCTACAAGATGACAGTGGTTAAGGTAACACAGGACACCACTTCACAGAAGAAAAGCTTTCAGTCTCATTTGCTTTTGACTCAACCCCCTCGACACACACACACAAATACATGTTTTCATCTGAAAGCTTTTCCAAAGCAATCCCTGCCTTCATCTGTTTATAATGCCAAATGTATCATGTGGGCATTTCTACATTTGCAAACACTCATCTGTCCTTGGATAAGCAGAAACATCCATACCATACATTCTAATACACGAATGTCAAGTAATTTGGAGTTGTGTAGTTCCTTATTTCAAGAAACAGCATTTGAATGAGTTGAAACGTGTGAGGCACAGTGCTTGGTGTACACAACAACCATTTCTAGTTTTTGCATTCAAATTGAAGCAATATGTCTATCATGAAAGGCAGACTAGGTGCCAACGCTCGCTTTCCCATCTTCCCTAGCAGGCAGGAGTAGTAGCACACAGTCAACACAACATCAGGGTACTTGTACTCAAGGTTATATGGGACAGAACTTCTTACTTCGCATGAATAGAGAAAGCATGATGCTAGCTCTCTTCCATCTTTCATGATGTTAAATACCAGCATAGTGTGCAGAGTATTGCATGGGGCAGAGGTGGCAGGGGAAGAATGTAGGACTGAGGGTGAGGAGGAATGTGAAGATGGGAGGAGCATGACTTCCTTGCAATGTTAGTCCCCCGATGAACCTATCCTAGAACCTGAATTGTCTATTCTTTGTAGCTAACTCTACACTCCTTTTTATAGCACTTTTTAATGAATTTATTTAAGTTCCTTTGGGTTTAGAAGTCCAAAGCAAGGGACTAGTTTAGAAATGGGGAAGCATAAGCCAATTTGAAGCAATGTAGCACAATGAGAGGCTTTCTCTAAATTTTAGGATAAAAGAATTGATCCAATATGAACACCAAAGTGTATTTTTTCAATTACTGCTATAGCCTTTAAAATCTTGTGGGAAAATAAATCAGAATGAAAAACCCCAGCCTAAGAATGAGCCGATGGACGGAGAACCAGTAAAAGGGAAGTTGGAAACTGTCTTTGTCTTTGATGACATTCATTTAGCCAACCAATTCAGTAGTCAGCACTGCATCTTGGCTTTCTGTAGTGTCATAATTAATCTATGCAATGTTCAATGTGTCAGGGTGATTGCATGGATCATCCAAGCGAAAGATGTTCCAGGAACCATGGTCTTTCCCTTGCAACTTCATAAGATCCGCCCACTCTGACTACAAGAATTGTTTTGTCCAATTGGATGTGAAGAAAGTAATGGTAGGCTACTTCTGTGCCCACACCATAAGAGACCTTGAGTGTTTGTGTTCCCACTTGGAAGCCTGCCATTGTGACTGTCAGCCTGGGACAGCCTGTAGATAATGAGAGACCACATGGAAGGGAGCCGAGCTGTCTCAGCTGAGGCCACCCTAGCTTCCTCCACTGTTAACCAACACCCAAACATGAGAGCAAGCCAAACCAACATCAGCAAAGCTGCCTCTCCAGCCACAGCTGATTGCAGGCATGTGTGGGCCCAGCCAAGAGCAGAAAATGTGCCCAAATGAATGTAAACTCATGAGCAATACATGTTCATTGTCTTAACCCACTGAATTTGAAGCTATTGCATTATGCATCAAGACCTGATTCAGTTACTTTTATTGCTTATGGATGACAGCAGTCTAGCTACTATAGCAAGACAGGAAGCCAAGCAGAAAGGACAGAACTTGATACAACTATTCTACACAGCTGGAACATCACTGAATGGTTTCAACTAGAAAAAATGATCAAACAAGAATTTAAACACGAATGCTATGGCGTGGATGTAGAGGATTACACTAAAATCAAGGGGCTAAAATTTCATTAACGTTTTAGAATTTGATTATTGTTTATATCCATTGTTTATATTCTTTGCCTTTTTTGGTGGAGCATTAAGCCTTTGGTTACAAAGTAAATTAAATATATACTATCACAAAAAAATTAAGAAGAAAGAGAGCAAAAAGAAAGGAGGAAAGAGGAATATCTTGAGGGGCAAGTTTTATTGTCTTCTGTGGTTTGTATGAACTACATGAAATTTGTCATATATAGACCAATAAAATATTAATTTTTAAAAGTAAAATAATCGAACTAAAAATAAATTTAAAAATAAAAGAATGAGACACTAGGACTGCAAAAGGGTACCTGAGCGATAGAAGAATGAGCAGATAAAGCACAGGAAGTAAAAGTTGCATAGAAATTTCCAATGCAGTAAGTGGATTTATCTGTTGTCTAGACATAGTTGTCTAGACCTCAAAGGGAGGTCTCCAGCCAGCAGCATCACAATAGCCTGAAGGCTCATTAGAACCAGCAATATCTTCCATCTACTGGTTCACTCCCAAAATGGCCACAACAACTGGAACTGGCTGGCCAAAGCGAGGTACCCAGAGCTGCTTCCTGATCTCCATGGGGACGCAGAGGGCCAAGCGTTAACAGCCTTTCTCTGCTGGTCTCCCAGGAACGTAAGATCAGAAGTGTAGCAGAAGGGGCTTGAACCAATATCCATCCAGCTGTGGAGCTGTAGCCTGCTACACAAAACACCAGCCCCAGCATTAAAAGTTTATAACTTCCATACATTTATGTGAAATTTCTCGTGTCTTACTTTCACTCACCTAAAGCACATATTTGTTCCTCTAAGGGTTTTGTTTTTGTTTTCTGTTTGTTTCCCATCTGTTCTCTTTGCTCTTAGCTTTTCCCAACATTTCATTGCTTTGAAAGTGCAGTTCATCCACTCACGGTTTTGACTGGGCGCACAGAATGGTCCCACTGCCCGGCAGCTTCACCTCCTATTACCTTGACAGCTTATTTTCCATCCTGCATGCCCCACTGTGGACCATCTCCGTTCTGGCCATGCTGCCAGACAGAACACCAACGCTTGCTGAGGTGGACGATGGTTCACCCGGCGGCAATCGGCTCTGCTGAGAGAGGAGAAAGAAAACATATGTGGTTTGTGCCGCCCTCACCTTGGCAGAGAAAAATGCATGTAAAACTGGGGACGGGGTATAGACTTCAGAGTTCTGGAAGATCAGCAAAGCCAGTTGGAGCCAAGAAAGAACACATGGCGGTTGTGTGTGGCGGTGACACCTCAAGAAAAATCACTTGGAGTCGTGCGCCTGAACATTTAACTGCTGTGGGCACCGGCCCAGCTTTCTCCCCAAGTCTAACATAAACGGTTTAAGGAAACTGTTCCCCCATGTCTACACTTGGACTATACTAAATAGCTGACAGCCATTTTACTGTGTTTACAAATTATGAGAATTCTGGGTAGCTAATTATGAAAATATTGAGAAGTCGTATGAGAACTAACTCTTGGAGCAGGTTAAGGCAAGGAACAGACTGTTAAATCCTTGAAAAATGAGCTGCTTGCTTCCCACTTTTGCCAGTAAATCTTGGTATACCAGCATATGGCTATGCTAATCTGAAACCAGAAAGAAAGACATCAGTAAAAATCTAGGAAAATGATGGGCAAAAAGGTAGACCATCCCGACACTGCAGACAAGGAAGCAGAGAGATAGTTTCTAAAATCCATGCATTTCTCTTCTCCTGGGTCAAAAGCCTGAGAATCCAGAGAAAAATATGAAAAACAAGTTTTATAACCTAAATGAGAGGTGATAAATTTTAAGTTCTCTGTAAAACGGGGTAGCCTTTCTTCAAGTCTGACCTTGCTATTTTCATACCATCTGGAAAGAAAATCTAGTTGTCCTCCCCCATTTGTTTTATGTTGGATAAAATTAATGCACGTGCAGTAATAACAGAAAGACTATAAGAACATTCTAGACTGATATAAAGTTGGTTAGATTTCATGATAGATCATAATTTAACGGATACTATTTTGTATAATCTTTCTTGTAACCCATGTCTTTCACTAATTTTTTATGTTATTCAGATTTATGCAACATAGAATTATTGCCATTCTTCCTGGCTAGAAAAGATGAGTCATGGAACTGAAGCAAAAGCTGTACAGGTTATAGATGGTGAAGTCAATTAAGACTGAAGCTGTTTTGGTGCCTGTTCCAACAGTCTTTCCATTAGAAAATAAAGCCTTTCTATTTAGATAATATTACATGAAGTGCACTTTATGTTCCATAGCACAACTTCAGTCTGATACATGATAAGACCTTCTTAATGTCTTCAAATGCATAAAAATCTCAAGGGAATAGCATGTAGTATTACCATTCGCAGTGCCAGAGATATTTTATATGGTGGTTAGTATCATATTTGTGCACCTAACATAGATACGCATTTATGTTTTAATGGTTAGGATTTTCCACAATAAAGCCAACATTTTCTCATTCTGTTTGAGCCCAGTAGATTTATAAATTGTAAATAAAATAAAATAAAATAAGGATTTTATGAACCAAGAAAATGCAAAATATGCTTACATTTTTAACTTTACGTAGTGCTTGTTTTAATAAAAATTGGCTAAGCTATGGATCCAAGCTCTTCCTTCAATACACAAACCTAAGAGACTCACAGACTTCTCTAACTTTTCATTGGAAAAAAAAATCGTTATAAATGCTATCATTTAGGCAAACCATGGGAAAAAAGGAACATGCATGTTAGCACACATGATTGAAAAGAACAAAATGCAACCATTGAATTTTTGTGCTTTCAGTCAAATATGATTTAACTGAAACACAGGATTATGTAGAAATCCCATTTAATGTTTTGTATGCTTTTTCAATTGCCCATCTGCATAGACACTTGGAAACACGTGGCTCCATTGCTCTTGTACTGGAATCTCACCTAGATAACTGCTTTCAAAACCACAACAGATCAATTGCACCCAATCTGAAGCATTGCAACGGTGTGGGAACTTTGTCCAGGGTAACACTCATGGGCAGTGGGAACGCACTGGTCACCACTCATGTTCCTTAATACTTTTGGCAGTTTAAAGCCATTTTTCTTGCACCTAACCATGGTCCTCTTTCTGAATGTAAGGAGTTCTATACAATGTGAAGAATCTACATTAAATTCAAACACACACATCCATATTCCATCCTCAGGTTTCTTTCTCAATTTCCTTCGTTCTTCACATTTTTTTAAGACTTACATTTCTTAACTTGATTATTTGCCTGTGCCTTCACACTACAGAAAGTGAAGTCCCAGAGTTTGAAGTCACCCAAACAAATCCGGTTTCAGAATGATTTGTCCTTATATGACACCACATCCTCCTCAACAAATTCTACTTGGCTATTTGCCTTCCCAAGTTCACATCCCCCACCACCAACAAGTGTTAAAACAGTAATAAAACAAGACCAAAACTAACAGTGACACAGCTTGGTACACAGCCACTAATGGCAGTTTCTTGTTCAGATACTTATTACTTACTTGAGTTTCATACATGGAGACAATATTCAAGTATTTTTAACAAAATAGGCACCTTCCTCCTTTGGGCTAGACATGCCTCAGTTAAGCAAAGTTTGTCTGTGTTTAATTCCAACGGAGTACAAAGTGAAAACAGCCTGTTTTAGCTTTTTGTAAGTCAAATAGGAGATCAGATTCTGCGAGAAAACTGGGAAAGACCTGATATACTAAGACAGGATTCTCTCATTCTCTTCCTCTCCTGCTTCTTTTTCTTCTCCATCTGCCTCTTCTCTTCCCTCTGCTGCTCCCTCTCCCTCAAAGCACTTAATGACGCAAAGCAGCTCACTGTCTCTTTCCAATTGCTATAGCTCAGTTATTCTTCATTTTTACCATTAAGGTCTAACCTGAAAATCAGCAGTGCACATCTACCTGCATGGAAACTTTTTTTTTAATAATTTTGGGCCTGACCAAGAACACCTGCTGTTCAGAATCAGTCGGCAGGTACATGCAACCAAGATCCCTTTCAGCAGGGCCAGATTTATAAAGGAGCAACAATGCTGTCTGTACACATGGAAACCACCTGGAAAACAAAACACCCATCAAAGCTGTGCACATTTGCTAAGCCTTGAGTCTGCATAACCCTGAATCCTGATGATTTGGAATTAGACTGATGATAGCTCTCAATGCATCGAATTTTATTTGGAATTGCTCAGTACAAAGACATAATGTTATCATCCCTTGAAAATGGATGTCTCAGGTCCGATGCTGTGGCCTAGAGGCCAAAGTCCTCACCTTGAATGCATTAGGATCCCATATGGACGCTGGTTCTAATCTCAGCAGCCCCACTTCCCATCCAGCTCCCTACCTGTGGCCTGGGAAAGCAGTCGAGGACGGCCCAAAATTTTGGGTTCCTGCACCTGCATGGGAGATCTGGATGAAGCTCCTGGTTCCTGGCTTCGGATTGGCATAGCACCGGCCATTGTGGTCACTTGAGGAGTGAATCATCGGATGGAAGGTCTTCCTCTCTGTGTCTCTCCTCTTCTCTGTGTATCTCTGACTTTGTAATAAAAATAAATAAATCTTTAAAAAAAAACGGATGCCTCACTAGACACAGAGTATATAAGCTGTATGACTACACTCACGGATTTTCCTTTGGATTATTGTCTAGAATTCAGCAAACTCCGTATCTGGTGATTAAATAGTTTAGGCTTTAAAGACCACATGGCACTATTGCGGCACTGAACTTGGCTTTCGTATTGCAAATGTGCCCATTGACAATACACGACTAGATGAGCATGGTTGTCTTTCCACCAAAAACAAATGTTAATAATAATAAATAGGATTTAAGTCATTGTTTTCTGGCCTCTCTGGTTTAGCACATTATATGGCATTCAGCAAATAATAAAGCAAGGATTTTTCTGAGGATAGATAAATCTCATACCAATGGTTATCTCGATTCATGTAAAATAGTCTGTCATCACAGTTCCCTTCTCACCAGGCTCTCCCAGAGCAAGTTCATCACATTCAGGAAAATATTGCCAAAATTGTCAGCATGAACTAGCAGGCGACTTAGTATCATTGCAAAAGAAAAAAGATATACATTGTGTGTGAGGGAGAGAAGGAGAGAGAGAGATCTTCCATCTGCGCGCTCACTCCCCAAAAGGCTGCAATAACCATCACCGAGTTAGACAGCAGTCAGGCCCTAGCAACATTCTCTGAGTCTCCCACATGAGTAGCAAGGGTCTGAGCACTTGGGGAATATCCTACCACTCTCCCAGGAGTGTTAGCAAGAGCTGGATCTGAAGTGGAACAGTCAGGGCTTGAGGTGACAGTACTGTAGGATCTCAGCATCGCAGCAGGCAGCTGAATCTGCTGAGTCCCCCAGGCACTGCCACAAACACAATCACTATTTAAAAGGACCAGGCAGCTTCTGTATAAGCGTTTGATACTTCATTTAAAAAAGCTAGAACAGAGAAAAAAAAAAAAAAAAAACAGCTGGAAATAGACCCTGATTTCTATCAGATGTCCTTAGACATTTGCCTCTTTCTTTTCCTTTTTCCTCTATTCTTTGTTGTTCTTATCATTCCTGGTCACCTGTTTTGCTTTATTCTTCTCTTACCACAGCATCACCCAAATATCTTTCCTGAGCACTTCTTAAGGTTTTCTTAAAATACCTATTTGTTTTTATTGGAAAGTCAGATATACAGAGAGAAGGAGAGACAGAGAGGAACATCTTCCGTCCGATGTTTCACTCCCCAAGTGCCCACAAAGACCAGAACTGAGCCTATCCAAAGCCAGGAGCCAGGAGATTCTTCCAGGTCTTCCACCCTGGTGCAGGGTCCCAAGACTTTGGGCCATCCTCGACTGCTTTCCCAGACCACCAGCAGGGAACTGGATGGGAAGCTGGGCCCCAGGATTAGAACTGGCGCCCATATGGGATCCCAGCGTATGCAAAGCAAGGACTTTAGCTGCTAGACTACCGTACCAGGTCCACCTCAGCAGTTGTCTTCTATAATAGCTCCGCCCCTTTGCAGACACTTGCTGCTGGTGTATGCTCCATAAAGCTCACAGAAGATGAATTTTAAAAATTTAAAAATAAGTTTATTTTGCATCAAAACTAAAATTCTTCAATATAAGGAATTTTCTAAGACTTCACAGAAATGCGTATCATAATGAAACTATACATGAATTACAAAACAATGCATCAAGAGAAGCATATTTGGATTATACTTTCCACAAACTTTCTGAAGTTCCTATATGCCTTCCTTTTCCTATACTTACAGAAAGTATCTTTCAGCCCCCATGTGTTACTCCTGATGTCTGTCTCACTTTCTTCATCTTCCCCTGTTTAAATAATTGGGTAAACCACTCTATTACAAATCAAGTTTTCCCCACAGTTATTGCTTCTAATCTTCGTCCACCTTATAATTCACCCAGTTGACTGTTCTTTCTGTCTTTTCCTATATGCAATTTCATATCTCTCTGCTTCTTTCCCATAACACACAATGAAAAGAACTTCTAGTCTAAAGACTTGAATCTGGGTCTTTGGTCTCCTGTGTTACGTCCCTCTCGCCCAGCTCTGCTTTGTCCTCTTGGTCCTCTGCCCCCTTCCTTCCCAAGATCTGCATGACTCATCATCTCCTCGCTCACTGTGATTAATTTTGACTCTCATCTCACGGAGAGCAAGCACACACACCAGCTGAGGTCTCTCCAGGGTTTGAATCTCAGTGTAGAATGCAACAGAAATTCTTCAAATGCGAAGCTTGTTATCAAAACGGACTTAATATTCCCTCAAGTTAAGCTCATCAGCTCCTCAGAACTTTCAGGCTTCTTGGATTAAGGTTGACTTTTTTTTTTTTCTGTGAGTGATTCCAAAGTTACGGATGCTTGTAACAATGTGATATGGGAGACAGATATTGAAAGCACTTCATTCCAGTAAGTCATTGGCATTAGTGTTTTAAGCCATACCAGGCAGAAAAAAAATGGACAAAAGGAAGATAAATATCAGTGTCGGTATTGACATGTCATCCGGGTGATCATGGTAGTTACAGCAAAAGCCAGCCAAGCCTACAGGGAAAATACCAAGATGATTTGAACGTGGCACAAAAAGTTGAGTTCCAGAAATGAAGTCGTAACCCTAGCAATTCAAGGAGGGGAGGTATTGTGTGTGTAGAGAAACACATGTTGTCCCTCCCTCCTAAGGCTACTGACATTCCCTTTGCTAAAACCCATGAGATAGTTGCTCCCTTGGGAACCAGTGGAAATATAATGTTATGCTCTGAGTAGAAAGGAGACACGCGGGCTACCATGGCTGAGCATGTGGAAGAACTATATGCTATATAGTGCATGAAATATCAGTTTGGCCAGCATCGTCTAGGCTAAATTGATCCATATGATTGGAATTTTGCCCAGACCCTTTAACCAAAAGGGAAAAAAAGGCATCATTTTGAAATTAGCATTATCAATATGGTAATACATTTTGAAGGCTACTTGGGTCTGACATAGGAAGTGATGTAATAAGGGAGTGCTTACTGCTCCTGCCCCTTGAACAGGAAATATTTTCCTTGAGGAATAGAATACTTGAAAACTGCAGATTGCATTTTAATATTAACCAGATTTCTACATTAAACATGATTTCCGAGAACAATTTGATTTCTCTTTTTTTCTTGTTACCCCCACTGCAACCCTCCAACAAGTGATCAGAACGACGTTGAAACATGGGCAGCTCCTGGAAGGGACCCAGAGCTGCCTAAAATTTGTATGTCAAACTCTTGTGCCTCTGAGCTTCAGAGAATCACTCAGCAACACATGTCACTCATTGCTGCCATGGTGGTTGTTCCTGCTGCTTGATGCAATCAGATGGCTACAAATTCTCTCCTGGTTCCCTTGATGATGTCCAAGTGTGAAATTTCAAAGCTTGTCTCATCTTCCTGATGTGTAAGACGTGCAAAGTGTAATCACCATATAGAACAAATAAGGGGCAAGAAGAAAATTACCAAACATGTTTTATATTTTTGAGAGGTGCAGAAAGGAGCTGGTGGGGTGGCTAGAACTAGTTTTTATGGCTAACTGCAGAGCCAAAAAACCTTTTAACTTGCTAAACATATCTATCCCCAGTAGACAAACGCACAAGAATTTAAGCTACCAAAAATGATCCTCTATCACGGAAGATGTGACAGCAGTGACAGCCTCGGCTTGGTTAATGGAAGCACTTCAGAATTCATCGCTTTTGATGGCTTCCATCTTTGACAGCCACTAAAATACTGAAATAAAGAGAATTTAATCACAGTAGTGTGGGGACGGGAAAGATTATAGGACTGCTACAAATAATGTGTCCTCTCTCTTGATTTGTGAATAATAGAGGGTTCTGATATGAGAGCCATGTAGAAGTACAAATTAGTAGAAGGTAAAGATAGTGCTATATATAATGTGATAGCCAACATGTGGCTATTTGACACCTACAACAGTGCTTCTCTGGACAATAAGCACAGCCTTGCATGCTTATAAAAAATGACAAATGGTATGCAAGGGTTATAAGCACAGTTTATAACATTTTGCACAGCTCAGAAATAAATTTTTCTGAAGAATAAAGATGGAAGGATATGGTCAGGACACATTTAAACAGTTGGAGAATCATTAGCCACGGTGAAACAGAGAGTACTTTGCAGGAAATAGGAGGACAGGCCTATGGCAGAGGGACACCTGACGACCGACACACACGGGAAAGCAGCAGAAACAACAGTGTGGTATTGCAATGAATAGATACCCCAGCTTTTGCTCCTCTGCAGGAGAGTCTTCAGTAATACTCCTTGTGCCTCTGTTAAAGTATGTCCAGGTGGCCCTCAGACCCAACAGCCAGCAGGTTCCGGCAAGATCAGCACCACCAACAACCTAGTTATTCACGACATCTGATGTCTTCTTGATTCAGGAACTGCTTGAACTAGAAGTGGGAGAAAGGTTGTACAAACAATGGTGCAGCTTCAGCATGGGACCACAGGAGGTTGGGAGTGGTAAGCCGGGAGCTGGGGCTACAGAGGTCAGGGTGGAAGTCTAACACAAGAGCCCAGACCTGAAACTTGCTGGAGGGAGTGGCACAAGTGACTACAAGCAAAGAACTGGCTAGCAACCACAATACGTGAAATCAAACTGTAGACTTATGGGTTACACAGCTTGGAAACCTGCCCCAAGGAGAAGAATCTGTTAACCAGAAGTGCAATGGCCAAGGGCAGAAGAAGAGACAGAGGCACAGTGAATACTACTGAAGACTCTCCTACAGAGGAGCAAAAGCTTTTGCCAACCTCAGAGTTAACTGAGGAATACATTGAGAAAATGGGGGTTACAGAATTCAGAAAATTCATTATAAAGCTTCTTATCAACAACACATGCAGAAGTTAAAGAAAGTTAAGGACTATATCACACAGCAAATAGCAGCAATGAAACAAAATCAAGATGAATTAGTGGAAATGAAGGATCACATGGAAAGTCTCCATAACAGAATGAATGAGGAGAAGAAAGAATCTCAGAGTTGTAAGATAATTCTTGTCACAACGGAAAAACAATCAAAAAGCTGGAAGCAGAGCTCAGTCAAGCCAAAAAAGAAAAAAAAAAGCATTCAAGAATTAAAAACCAGTCAATCAAACATCATAGATTAGTAAATTGAAGTATCATTTATAGGGCAGGTTTGGAAGAGGCATATTCTTTTAACTTTACTGTGGAAGATTTTTATTTCATTTTCAAAGACAAAAGATAGCTTTGCTGCATATGATATTCTGGGCCAACAATTTTAATTTCTGATACATCAGCCTTGATTTGCTCTATTGCTGCTTTTTCTTGTGTAATATATTCCTTAAATTCTTTGAATTTTTGTATGTACTTCTCATTGTTGATCAGAAACTTTAGGTTTTCTGAATTCTGTGTCCCCCATTTTCTTGATGTCTTAAAGAAAACCCATCTATCTGTTGCCTACAGGGGAGATATCTCACAACAAAGAACAGCAGAAACTCCATCTCATGGATTTTGATGCTTTTATTTTCATTTCTTCAAAACAGTTTTTTCATATTACATTTTTCACTGACTTATAAATCATACTATGGCATCATTTTTCTTCAAGAAGGTTCTTGATTTTCTTTTTCATTTCTTTAGTGACACATTAGTCACTCAAGTAGCATGTTATTGAACTTCATGGCATTGTCAATTTTTATTTTTATTCCAGCCCTTGATTTTGTTTTGCGGCTTTTCACTTAAAGGGATATAAGGTAACTGTGTAATGGAGAATATCATATCTAGTAGCATGTTATTTTACTTCATGGTATTGTAAATTTCTATTTTAATTCCTGCTGTTGATTTTGTATTGTAGCTTTTCATTTTAGGGAATGTATGTAACTATTGTGATGGAGACTATCAAATCCAGATGCGAGGATACAATGCAGTAAACATTTCTACTTCTAAACCAAAGATGGACTCCCAATGAAACTTGAATATATATTGACAATAGGATGCTGGACTCTCTGCCATTGTTCTTGTCTGCAACGACAGACTAAAGACTGTGTATGAAGAACTATACTATAGTAATGATACAGGGAAAATCAGTGTGGGGGGCTTTAGAGCGGGGATATGGAAAATCCCAGAGCATATGGAACTATATCATAAAAGAAAAATAATTTTAAAGTGGAAAAAAATGAAACAAACACATATCCCTAAACCGAGGGATGTCAGAAATTAGGAAAATACAAAGCGGCCTTTATGGCTTGTGCTGGAGCACTGTCCTTTCGCACCTAGGAAAACGGTGTCACAGGCAAAGGAATGCACACGGCCGCATCTTTAGCAAACGCTGGCTCTTCAACACAAGCCGTGAGGCAAGGAGATGCAATCCTGATGCCAGTCTTCCCATGCAGTTAGAACGCAGTTCTGAAGCAGAGAAATGGGCTTTGGTTGGCATCTTAGAAATGTACACTACAGAGACTTGTTGGGGTAAAAAGCAGCAGCTATTTAATTCTCCAATTGAGTCACATAATGCCCCACGCACCTACCTCCACCCTTTCTGTACTCACCCTATTTAAATGGCCTTATGGAGAAAGGATGAAAACGAATGATTATAAAGTGTTTGGAGGGTAAGTTGTTTGTCTTACATACCAAATGTCGCTCCATCTTACATCCAACTCCCTGAGAAAACAGGTATCAGTCAAACTTGAAAACAAGAAAGCAAAAATTATCAAGTGCTCAAGTAGCTCATGTAAAATCAGAAGGCAAAAACTAGGAGTGAAGTAGTAATTCATAAAACGGGATTTGAATTCAGGATTTTCTGAATCACAGATCAGTGCCCTTTTTTGTGGTACCACACCCACCTATCGCCCAGGTTAACTCACTCTCAGTTTGACCCAGCATCTAGCAGCTTGAGCATACGTGGTTTAATTCCCTCAGTTTTGTCTGGCAGCATGCAGAGTGGACTTCTGCTTCATGTTCCTGATGCACTGTATCTACTCTGTAATGTAAGTCCCACAGTATCTGAAGCCACAAAGATCCTCTCCCGAACCCTTCCTCCATTTAACTGAAGACCTGCTTGGCCACAGCACAACATCTCTCTAGCATCTCCACCCTCTACAATGTTTTCTAAAGTATGGGCAAACCCCAATGATAACTACTTCTTGACTCATTTTCCCCTGGTTTATTTCAATATTATGCTACCACACACACACACACACACACACACACACACATTTCCACGCATATCCATATCTACACAATGAGGAGAGCTTTTTCTTCATTCTGGAAGTAGTTGGTTGCTTGTGAAATAAGTTTTTTCTTGAACTTTTCTCAGAACATCAAAATACCTCAAAATGTTTTTTGTTGTTGTTATTCAAGTTTCAACTCCCAAAATACTTGAAGCAAAATATGGCAGAGGAAAGGGAAAATGTGCAGTTATAAACATTTTAATGTTTCCACATCCATAAATGGCAAGCTAAAAAAATTAAATTGGTTTGCATCACTACCAATTTATATTACTTGTCTCTACAGAAAAACCTGCCACAAATCCACAGGATACAACCTCTGTACTGTTGCAGGTGAATTACTCATTCAATAAAACACACATTCGGCTTTCAAATAAATTTCAGTAGAATGACAGGGATTGCAACCCAACAGCATTTTCTTTAAATACAGTGGAATTATGTTAGGAGACAATAACAGCAATATTTTTTTAGAACACTCAGTATTAAGAAATCAAATAACACAAATATAGATAACTCATGAAGAAAAAGTCAGATACAAAAAAAATCATTTTATGCTGGCATGGAAGCACAGAGTATCAAATCATGTGCAACACAGCTGAAGAATATGCGGGGTTCAGTGCTGCTGTTATCAAAGAAGCCAAATGAAGCAACAGTGGCACAAGGATCTGAGAAAAACACAGAGGCAGATGAGAAAGAGGTAACCTCAGAGGTATAAAGGCTGGAGGAAGTTGTAACTAGCAATTGGGAAAAGAAGAATAAAACTATGAATCTTTCCCTGAACTGATCGCTAAGTTCTGTCGAAACCTGGAATAAAAGATGGACACCACTGTGCGTGCTTCAGAAACGGAAATGATGATGATAAGAGAGGATTAGGAACATACATATCAAAAAGGCTCCGAATTTTCATATCATGTCCATATATATATAAATTTTTTTGAAAAAAATGTTCAAGTTGGAAACAAGAAGAAACAGACCATCAGAATACCCTCTATTTAGTCAATAGATTGAATCATAATGAAACCTCTTCCCCCAAAGGAAATTCTTATTAGGTGTTACTAATACACTCAAAAGAAAATTGTTGTTAGGTGTTACTAACACATTCTAGCAAAGATAAAAGGAAAAAATAAGCATCATCCTATGTAAAAATCATCGATAAACGAAATGGAAAAATATGTTTTCTAGCATACTCTAGGAAGCATTTATTTCATTCATTTAAAAATACCATAAAGGACACACCAGAAAAGAAAATTAGGTATTCCTCCTAAATATAGAATCATAAGTTTCAAACAAGATTTTAGCAAATATAATTCATGAATGTGTAGGTGAGATGGCGTCTTGGCATTAAGTGGAGTTATCTTAGCAACTTCAGTTTAATTTTCAAAAATCTACTCAATTCACTGTGTGAACAAAATAGTAGGGACTCCAATACTACAACCATCTCACATTCATGAAAATAAAGTTGACAAGAATCAAACACTCTCCTGTGATAAACAATCTAGATAAACCATACATACATGCAATCTGCCTGAATTTTGTAAGGGAACAAATAAATCTTCAGCAAATTGGAAATGTAAGGATTACTCACTGAATGTGTCCCCCCCAACAATAAAAACAATGCAAAAATGTCAGTTCTAATCACTTCTGTTCTACATTGTATTGGAATTCCTAGCCAAAGTAATAAGATATGGTGAAAAAAAAAAAACCAGTCTCACCAATGGGCAAAGAATACGCAGGGCAGTTGTTCACTGATGATATTAGGCAGTAAGAACTTGATAATCAATTATAGCATAGTTTACCAAAAGAACCTTTAGGAATTTTCAAAAAAGCATTAGAAGTTCGCTTTCAGATATGCTTTAAATGGCTGGAAGAATATTTCACACATCTTTGAACTCATGATGGAGGATGATATATGGGAAAGCTCATTTTGGGGAGAATCAAGAGTATCAAATACATTAGGAAAACCAAGCCTTCTTAACTGCAGTTGAGCCTCCTCACTTGAAAACCAAGTAATCTATGCATTATTCTAATAGAGGATTTGAAATTCAGATAAAATGACAGGTACAAGTTACTACCAATTATAAACAATAATACCATTTTCAGATAGTTGAAATTGAATTCCAGCATGTGAGACATTACCTGCCAATCGTGAGAGAGATGTCATATATATTAAGAAGTTCTGGACAAAAGAATAATATTATGAGCACTGAATCAGTTATGCTAAGGGATCTAGCATCACTTCAGCACCTGTAATTTGTCATTATTATTAAGCCACGAAAAGAAAAGGTGAGCCAAATGGTATGTGCTTTCCAGTGGTAAGTTTATGTTGGAATGAGACACTAGGCCACCAGAGCCGCTAAAATATTTTTTAATGAATTCATAAAGAAAATCCAGACACTTAAAAATAACAAGGCCTACAACTGTGCATTTCAGCAGGGTTTGCTAAAGGGGAATCAATATTTTTCCTTGAGACTTACTTCCTTTCATTCTTTCTTGCAAATGCAGACACTGGAAAGTGAAGAGATCATTAGTTTAATCTTAAATACTAATGAGTCAACGGCCAGATGTTTCAAATTTAAGGCACAGATGTGTGATAGAGCTGCTCTCAAGCAAGCAACTATATCCCATGTGTTCTAAGATAGGTAGTAGAGAGAATTATATTTCATATGCCCCCTAAGTAGGCAGGATGACAAATAGACAGCAAAACTTTGTCACAAAGTAAAAATTATTAAATGATTACATGTTATAAATTATAACAACTCCGAACTTGTACATTCCATTAGACATATTGCAACAATGTTTAATAATTCCCCTAAGAATTTCTACTCACTGTAACTACTATCAATAGCAACAGCCACTCTTTCACCAAGCATTTGCTAGGCGCAGCACACTATTAAACAATGTACTCAATCTGTGTTACAGTCACATAAAACATGTGATGCTATTCCCCATGCACAAGGTGAGATCACTTAAGCATTGTCTTTTGTCAAGATCATAGGATACAGTTACATTTCATGAGCAGCTTTGTCAGAATCGCTATTTACAATTATGTCATATTCTGAAGACAGGTCTATTCATTTCACATTACGCTATCCTGCACTGCAGTAAACATATCTAAAAATATTAAATGTTTGGTAGCCTTTCTCCAACCTTCAAAAATGTTGTGCTCAAAGTAAAAATACCATAAGATGCTGCGGAAATTTGGAAGTAGAATCAGTTCTGTCTCCCCTCTTTTGTAAATTTGAATCTCTTACTGAAAGTCAAGTGCAAAACTCTGCAGCTCACACAAAATCTAACCATTGCAAAAGAAAAAGAAAAAAAAAAGAGAGCGAGAAGAAAGAAAAGAACAAGCGACCCAAACAAGCCTTCAAATCATTAATGTCACTAGATCATATCAGTTGCATCAAGATGTTTGAAAGAATGGGCCATTTCAAGATGTCCATGGGAAATGGAGTTGCATTAAGTCTGTCTCAAAAAAAAAAAAAAAAACCCTGAAATGTATGCACTATTCTTTAAAAATACATGTTTTTCATGGACCTTTTTAATCCTCCTCATAAACAGGGATTTCAAAAATTCAACACCAAACTAAAAGTAACTTTTAATTCTACATTCCAGAAACATTTAAGAGAACTCCCCCTAAAGTATTAGGATCTATGTTGTCTCACACACACACACACACACACACACACACACACACACTACCCCTCTTGTAGTTCCTTGAGTTAGCTTTCCTTTCAAGTTTATACTCCTTTTTACATTATTGGAAAAGCTCAAAATAAAGAGGAAAAAAAAGCCTTAAAATGTAGAAGTGGAAAACTAAAACTAAAATTCACCCAAGCTCTGAGCACATATCATTGTTGGGAAAGCAGCCCACATGATTCCAACAGCTTTGAGGTGAGAGTGGGGAGAGAAATCTGACTAACGGTTCAGGGCAGCAAGGGCTAATTATTCATGTAGAATGATGGAGTCACCACTGAAACGATCCTTGAGGAAGTCTGAAGCCTACCCCACAGCGCAAACGAGCTTGAGCTCAAGCAATTCGAGATAGATGAGTCTCCTCCTTGTTTTCTGGGACTCTCCAGGGTCTCAGATTTCAGAATGGTCCTCACCCAGGCGCTTCATTTGTTTCCTCCAACTTCCATAAATCTCTCTTTTTATTAAGTATATCTACCTTCTCCACACAAGTCCTGAGTTTGGAGAGGAAATCTTTTATAACTTCTCTCAATTTCTCCAGTGAAGAGGAATAGATGGAGAAAATGAAACTCCAGCATCACTCTAAGCAAATATTTCCGAGCCTTACTCTAATCGGTAGGCTCAGGATATTGTTTGCCCATCTGGCCCTCAACACATCAACTCGGACCAAAGCATGTGAGGGCTCACAGACACACACAGGCCTTGCTGGAGGAGTTTCCAGCAAGACAAAAACCTGCAAAATCATTCCATTCAAAGCAAATATCGCTCTGCTTCCAAAACATGGATTACAGAGCAGCTTTGGAGGTTTTCTGCACACCCGTACAGCATCATGTCTTCACAGCGGTGGCAAATTTTCTTCCTTCTTTCCACTTTGGTTCCTTTTCATTTCTTCCCCTTGCCCGTTTGTTCTAGCCTGGATTTCCAGTCCTGGGTTAAACAGAAGTGATGAAAGGGGCATTCTAGCTTTCTTTCAGATCACAGGAAGCAACCCTTCAGCTCCTTCTCATTCACTGAGATGTTAGTTGTAGGCATATTAAATGTGTCCCTGATGATCTTGATGTACACACCATCTGCATCTATTGAGCTGAACCTGCCATTTTTATTCTTTATTTTACTGATACAGTATATCGCATTTATTGGGCAATCACATTTACTTGTGTAATAAACTTATACAAATAATGATAACATATTACGTGTTCCAAAAAAAATTGAAATAATTTTGAACATATTAGCATGATGAGATTATAAATGTTTGGGCAGACACATGTACTGATTTAGATAGAATGTTGTCATTCATGTATTGAAATACATGGTACCCATTCACACAGAGAAGCACAATGCTTTTGTGTGTCAACTCAAACTTCAGAACAGTTTTTAAAAATATGAAAATTAAGATTTGTAAGTAAGCTAAATACAGAATATGCAGTATTAATAAATGAGAAAATATTATTAAGATGTTAATTCTTTTGAAATTGATCTATATATTACAAGTGATTCAGCTTTATCTACATGTGTGGAAATTTTTTTGAAGCTTTATTCTATTTGTTAGATTTGCAAAGTTATGGGGCATTAGGGCAGGGGAGCAAGATCTTCCATCTACTGGTTCGCTCCCTAAATGACCAGAATGACTTGGCCTGGGCCAGTGGAAACCGTTGCCAGGAATTTCTTCCAGGACTGCCATATTGGTAGCAGAAACCTCAGCACTTGTATCATCTTCCGCTGCTTTTCCTGCAATAGTAGGAGGGAGCTGGAGCAGAAATGCAGCATCCAGGGCAGAACCAATGGTTAGAATGACTGTCATGAAAGTTGGTAAGTGTTCGTGAGGGTGTGGATAAATGAGAGTTTTTACATTGCAAGCATAAATGAATATTAGTATAACTACACTGAAGAACAGATTCGGGAATACTCAGAGAAATCTAAACCAGAATTAATGTCTTATCCAGTTATTTCTAGGTGTCTATCGAAAGGAATTGAAGACAGCATGTCAAAGTGATTATCTGCAATTCCACATTCACTCTAGTATCGCCCACAGTAACCACCAGGATATGGAAACAACCTATGTCCTGCAATCAGTGAGTGGATAAGGATGCAGCACATATGTGTAACAGGAAACCATCCCGAGTTCCATCATATGTGAGCATGACAGACTCTAGTGAACATTCTAAGTAAGATAAACCAGTCATAAACGCATACATGCTGCTCGAGCTTGCTGGTGTGTGAAATCACTCAACTTCCAGAATGTGAGACTAAAACAACTGTTACCAGGGGATAGAGGGATTGGCTAAGGCAAATGTTAGTCAGAGGGAACAAACTTTCTCTCAGATAGAAGTTCTGGATATGTATACAGCACATGATGAGGATGATAGCTGATGGGGACGGACTGTATATTTCAAATCTTCCAGAAGAATAGCTTTGTAGTATGTTCTCATCCTAACCTAATCATTCTGCAATGAATACATGCATCATTATTATTTGCAATTAAAATAGTTGAAAACATGCTCTTATACATATGAACACATAGAAACAATTAGAAAGTTGCAGTAGCTAGCTTCTGGTTGTTCATGTCGGAGGCCCAGATGGAAGTGCTGGCTTGTGACTCCTGGCTTCTGGCTTTGCCTAGTCCTAGCTCTTGGGGGGCATTTGGGAAATAAGCCAGTAGATGAGAAATTCTCTCTCTCTCTCCCCCTCTCTGCATTTTTGTGTGTCTATGTATTTCAAATAAACTAATAAGTACATAATTAAATGTCAAAAGAAAAAAACATCCTCTTACAAGAATAAAAAAAAGTATCCCAGATATTTGAAAAAAAACTCTGAATTCATTCACTACATCCAAGACTTCGAGCAATAACATATCTGACCCATGTATTTTTTTCCCCTTGTGAAATATACAACATAGCTTGAGGACTGTTCTTCAGTGGAAATTTTCCTGAGATAATTTGAAAATAAAGCCTTGGCAATCAGATTGAAAGTGTTAATTATCAAAGCATAATTTTAAGTCATGGAGGGGAAGAAAAGAAAGGAAAGAAGCTTGTCAAAGATTTTATCTTGCGATCATAAATGCAGCCAGGACCGTAAATTTGTCAGAGAAACCCACTGAATCCTAGGGGAAACTACATACATTGAAGAAGGAAACATCAATGCCACGGAAGTGCCAAAGGATCGGAAATCAAGGCCTACACAATCTTTAGACTGTCGGAAAGATATGCTTCTGCCTGGCTGGAACACCCAAAGGAGTTCTTAGAGCCCCAGCACAGCAAGGCTCATTACCATAGATGGAATCAAGCCTACTGTCTGCAGACTTCTTGGTTATCACCCTTTAAGAGTGGTGAAATGCTGATACCCCCAGTACTCTCATGAAAGACAGAATCACTTAATCTAATTTTTCAGTCTAAAATTGCTAACTTCCTAGCACAGTCAACAATAACTACATGAGTGAATATTCTTCGGCTTGTAATGAGAAACAACCTATTATATCTAAAATTTACAACAGTTAGAGGAATGTGAAATGAGAAGATATTTCTGATCTAACACTATTGAAACACCACCAAAATAACTTATCTGGATGGTCACAAATAAAAACTACCACAGTGTTCTGTAGCAACAAATTTGTTTAGAATATAGCCAAGAGAATCATTATCTTCCACAGATTCTGTGTGAGCACATTAACCAGTGTTCGACTACACCTTTTTTTTAACAGTGAACAAATAAAGAGAACACAGCCTGGAGCAAATATAAGACTCTCAGGAAGTATGAACAAAGAAAGATTTGTCTATGCTGAGCTCCAGATTTCAAACTGCCGGTTCAAGCCACATAGGCTGGAATGCTAGCCATTTCATCATTTTCTGAGCCAAACCCAGGCAATAGAATAACCAAGCTTCCCAGTCCAAGCAGTTCTGTCACTGGATCACCAGGTGCTTTCACTCCCACCGTGCACATGAAAAGCAATACCTCTAATTCATTTACTATTTTCGCTATAATGCAAGTTTGATAGGAACCAAAATGGCAGAAGTGGTTGTTTCGGTCTCAGAAACTATAGATAAGGTGAATGGTAACAAAAGACTATTTTGTGCAAAGAATTTCTTCTTGATGCTTTTACCTCTATATGCCTGGTTTCTTTCAGTAGCTACATTTTACAAACATTTCTCCTGGCTTAATTTCCCTCAAGTATTTTGTTTTTGCTTTTTTTTTTATTATTGTTTTCAGAACATCCCCAAATGCTTCTGACTCTTGTTGAAGAATCTCAATTTTGTTCTTTGAGAATCCTTCCCTAGATTTTCACCCTGCTATAATCAACTGTCAGAAAGCAAACCCTGGTGCCAAACAATGACACTGGGATCTGAGGAAAACTTACTAAGTCCTAGTTACAATCAGACCCGTCAGCTTCTAACTTTGTGAGGTCAGCATTCCAAAAAAAGCGGAAGCTCACCCCAATGGAAGCTATGGAACTTGGGAAGCCCTTGGAATTGCCACAAAACAAGACAATCGGATTGTATTAATATTCTGTTAAATGTGCATTGCCTTTGGGATATACAAAGTCCCAGGGAGAATTCAGTCATGACCATCAGCAAATCCTTACCAACTGGGCACCAGGTTGGTGGTTGTGAAAGACACACCACAGTGTCCGCTGCCAAGATGGAAGAATGAACGCTGATTACAATCTTACCTGCATTCATGATGAGTTCCTTTACGTTTCAATTTATAAAACAAATAAATAATAAATAACCTAGGGCTTGAGACTTAAAACTAAGAGGCTCTAAATACTTTAAGACCAGAGATTTAACACAGTTTATGCACATTTCGATATACAATAAAGGCAGAGGAGGCAAGTCAACGTATTTTAGCACTAAGATGTCAGGTTTCATTAGAGTTAGTTGTTCCAGGAAAGCAAGGGGAAATAAAACAGGGGGAAATACTAACAAAGACTCACATTACCAGCCTCTTAAATACACTGACCATACATTGATAGTTTATATTGAAAGAAGGGAAATGTGCATTTTTACACATTTCCATGAATCAACGTTCGCATCCACTAAGGCTCCTCATCAATCATGTAGTGGTCAGACAACCCCACAAACGAGCAGTGCATCCAAGCTCACTTCGGGAATTATGAATTTCAGGTGTTGTGTGCTAGTGTTTCACAGGGAACACTTTGAGTGGGCAACGGGCGGCATCAATTCCACTGCTAAATGCTCTGGTTTTCAAGAATTCACTGAGGATAATTGCACTCAAGTGTCAACAGAAGTCTTGTTAAACCATGGAAAGCCAGACAGTGCAATCCATGACCCACTGATGCCTAAATAGAACGTGGTGTTCTCCAGAGCTAGTTTTTCTGATGTCCTTTCTGGAACAGAAGACATTTACAAGTGAACTGATGATTATGGACAGCGAGGACCATAAAGGCCACAAATCTGCATATTCAACACAACCACAGGCAAATCGATGAACTTTGACCACAAGTGGTCATTGTTCTGGTACATGATAAATGTTTGATGATCCAGAACATCCTTGAACCCAAATCTAAGTCAACATATCCCCAAGCAGGACAAAGGTCATTGGCTTTGCTGCTCATTAACTCTTACTAATCATTGATACAATAATAAGCATTGATAATTAACTTCAATGTTAGATTTTGCTTCACTTGGAAATTACCACCTTCCTTCTATTCTGTCATTCTCGTAGTAGTTTCTCTTCAACAAAATGTGTTCATTCTCGTGTTCATTGCTTTCCCATTCTAACATACTTTTCTCCTAACCACGGATTTCCCATGGACTACGCTTACTTGACCTGAGACTCAGTAAAAAGATATAGAAAGAGAAGACTGCTAACTTGTTGAGGGATCCAATTTATTCACGTTACAGCTACTAAAATGAGAGCACATGGGTATGACCAAATTTAATTTTGACTGTGCTAAGAAAAAAATTACTATTAATTTTCCTCTACTATTTTGCAAACGTAAGGTCTCTGAATTTAATGAAAATGTAACAAAAAAAAATCACAAATTGTGTGAGCTTTCTTCCACTTCATCCCTATGTCTTGACCTTGTACACCAAGTCATAGAATCTGAATACTCTCGTGAAAAAAAATATCTTCCCAATTCCTTCTGTGAGTCTCTGAAAACCCTTGTCCGCTATGCACATCAGGTCTTTTTTTTTCCAGGGTTAAACAGAGCTATTTTGATTGGAATATAAATCATGGGTAATTTTTGTCTTCAGAATGGAGTCAGGAAGGATGCTCAAAATAAAGAAGGGGATTGATGCATTGGCCTGTAGTGTTTCAAGTCCCTAAAGTGTTAGAGTACATAAAGGAGCGTAGTGCTCCAAATCCAGCACAATAACCCACACAGGCCTAGAGTTTCAGGTCATCCCATCACAGCAAAGGGCCTATACACTCTTCTTAGCCACTGATGAGCAAGTACATACTCACTCGCAACACTTACAAAGAGGTGCATTTAGAAAAAAATGCTCCTTGTTTTCTAATTACTGCATAAATACTAGGAATTTTCAAGATGCCAGGAATTGGCCAGTATCCAGTGTCTTTCTTGAGCTGCCATTTTATGTCTCTGTTCCTTTTCAGAAGTCAATTCACATAGTTGCTATATATTTACAATCAACTCTTCTTTATTCTTTTCTCAATCAATTGTAACTAGACTTTACTACGGTTCCACTAACATATCCCTTACTGTGGCCAAAAATAAACTCAGTGTTGCCAAAACCAGTGGCCAGTGTATGTTGTTTACTCAACCTCTCAAAAGATGCAGTATGGTGGATAATATCTCTTCTGTCTTCCACGATCATGGTTTTCCTTATTTCATTGGCATTCTGCTTTACTTGTTCCTCTGTTCATAATGTAAGTGTTCTTATTTTCTCCTTGAGGTCTTTCCTTGGGTGAATTTACTCATCCCTGTGGAGCAGATCACCTAAATATGCATATGACTTCTTAATTGATGTGACCAGCTATGAGGTACAGGTCCTTTACTTAATGAATATTCAACATCTATTTAGCTGTTCGCTTGCCACCCATTAGCTTCTTACTTTACCTTGACCCCAGGTTAGGATTTTTCCTTCCAAGACTGCTCTTTCCTTAATCATTCCTATCAATGGTATGTATGACAACTATCTGATTTATCAAGCCAAAAATTTGACTATTGCTTTAGTTTTCTCTCTTACTATCTTTTGTCATAGCAAATCCATAAATGGTCCATTTTCAGAAACTTCAAAATAGAGCCCAACTCAGCTCATCACTTCTGGTGCTAGAATTCTCTGTATCTCAGTTGACATCTACAAAAGACTCAAGTTTAAATCATGCTCTCACTCGTATCAACAATCTTTTCTCTACAAAGTGCCAAAATTTTATTAGATGTTCATCAACTGCTGACTGGATAAACAAAAAGAGGCATATAGACACTATGGACATTTCATATAACAAAAGTCGTATGTTGCGCTGTGAATGGGTTAATTCGTACACGGCTGGGGATCATCTGGTCCATGAGTAACCACAGGCAGGACTCGAAATTCAATAAATCTTTTGAATAGACAATTTTGTGTGGCCTTTGAATGATTATAAATAGCCAATGGCCCACCCTTGGAGAGGTTCATTTTCGTTGAACTCTCTTCCTCCCAGGATGTCCCTCTAGCATCAGTCACCTTACCCCATGGAGGTAATGGACCATTTCCTTCTGTTGCATATAGATGAAAATGTAAAGAAACATTTTTACACAGCTAGAAATACTACACACAAACACACATTCCTAACTTTCATTTTTCTTTAGAAATATATGGTGGACAATATTGAATGTCAAAATTCTGCCTAATTATTTCCTTTTAGTGGTATTGTATAATGTAGATGTGCTCCTCCAGTTATAGAATTCAATTATTTCCAGTATTTGCCTTTCATAAATTATGTACCAGTGTTCATTTGTCCAGATGTATGTGTTAATTAAATATTCAAAAAAATGAACTCAAACTCTGTGGAAAGAAAAATACCCATGTCTCCTTTCTTTGAAATGTATAGAAATGATTTTGTACAAATTCAACCTTTTATTTTCACCTGCTTTACAAATATGTTTTCCTTATTCATTACCTGAGTTTTCACCTTCTTTTTTTGTAAACATTTGTTATAACTTTTTGAAGTCAAACTGTTTGCCATTTTACATTTTTACTTACTAATAATATTAATGTACTTGAGAGAAAGACTGAGGCAGAGAAAGAAACAGAGAGTATTGAGAAAGGCTGAGACTGAACAGAGGCAATGCGCTCAGCCGCTGGTTTCCTTCCTGCAAGGCCCACCTCCCAGCAAGGAAAACTGAAGCCAAGGACTCAATTTTGGTCACCCTTTGTGTGGGAAAATCCAATGTGAAGCTGCCCATAGGATCTACTTGAAGCAGGAAGCCAGAATGTGGAGCTGGAACAGGGACACAGATGCTGCACTTCAATATGGCATGCAGCATCTCAACTAGTAGGTTAAACATCCAGTCCTATGTATTTTGTGTTGTTTGTTTCAGTCTTATGCTTTTGAAATGTACAGAATAAATACAGTATCAAATAGACCTTCCACTCTGAAATCATTCACATAAAATAATTCATGCATTTCTTGTTCTGACATTTATCTATTTACATTCCCCTGTTGGTCCCTATGGATATATTTTGGAGTGAAAAATCTAGTGTTATCTGAACTTCCGCTTTTTCCTCAATCACTACCCAGTATCTAAAAAACCATTTGTGGAGTCTTTTCATTGCTTTGCGATTTTCTTTTTATTAAACATATGACCTAAGAGTTCAGAACTGCAACTAATTAACAAAGTCCCACTTTGTTTTTTGCAACAACCATCCCATGGTACAGTTCCTGTGAAGGCTGGCTTGTTTTCTGTTCTCTAGGCCTGGAGAAGCACCTTAGAATTGGGATTCAGGATTGTATACAGGGTGCCAGCAATGCTACCACTTCCCAATGGGACTACTAGGGTGGTGTCCTTTCCCATTTTTACTTGTGACAACTCGATGTTTTACATTGGCCAACTGCTTTTCCTTTACTTTGCTTCCTAGTAGTTATTTAACACATGCTAGTGTTCAAAAACAGCTGAAAAACAAAACAAATACAAAGAATTTTTGCTACGAAGGTATTTTCCCATTTCATTAAAGATTTTAAGCAGAATTTGACAATACGAGTCTCTGTTATTAGAGCTAATAAATGATTGTAGAATACACATTTACTTCATCACATTTGTTGTGTTTCTTTCTTTATCCAGATACTTTGGATTGTCTGATGAGAACTTTCTAGGTGGCCAGGAATTCATTGATTTAATAAAGCTCCTGAGTATTTTCTTGTGAAATGTAAATCTGTTAATCACTATGGGGGACTCATAAATTTCCCATCCCTTTGCGGTGTTCAAGCATAGATTAGCCACAATACACAGTAGCAGTGAATGTCCCTTGCATTGAATGAAAAAAACTAGAATGTGATAACTATTGCCAAAAGTTCACAAGGAATACCTCTACAACACAGAAGGAGGATAACATTTATAAATACATCAAGTAAGGTGTCTTGGAAGCAACATTATCAGGCCAGTCCTCAAAAACTAGGTGTAGTTGTAACACGCTAAGATACTGATTTGAAAACATTCCAAAAAAATGTTATTTTTCTTAAAAAAAAAAAGCCAAAAGTTTTTAGGAATTAAGACCAGAAAAGTGTATGAATCCTTTTAAATGTCTCACTGCACATGCCTCAAAACCATAAAACCATAAAACCATAAAACCATGTCAGATTTAACTTCTGTTATATCCTTGCTATACCACACATTGGGCTTCTACACTACCAAGCGATTGTCTTAACCAGGAACCTATACATTTCATTCCCAGACAATTTAAGTTCCCAGAATGCAAGTTCCATCACTGTGCTCCATGATGCTCTCACTTCACACAAATATTACTCTAGTAATATTATAGTAAAACTCTAGTATATAATATACAGTATATTAGTAGTAAAACTCTAGGGGTGAAAAATACTTCACCTAGCTCCTCAACTATGTGTACAATGAAATCAAAATGTGTTTTCATGTTGGACAGTGTTCTTCTTGGACTGTTTTTATTCTGCTTGCCTGGATCATCAAATTAAAGTAACTTATTTCTTTAAGATTTGTTTATTTGCAAAGCGGAGTGCAGGGCAAGAGAGAGAGAAAGAAAGTTTCACCCTCTGATTTACTCTCCCAATGCACCACAATACCCGGACTGAGCCAGTCTGAATTCAGGATTCAGGAACTGCATCACAGCGTTTCACACTGATGACAGGAACCCAAGTTCACTGGGGCCTGGGTCTTCAACTCCTGTTTTCTTGGACACATGAACAGGGAGCTGGATAGGAAGCTAAATGCTGTGACTCAGACTTATGTTCTGATATGGGTTTCAGAAGAGCAACTGCAACTTTACCTTTGTACGTGTCCCAGTGTTGGAGAGAAAAGAGGAAGACATTAGAGGAAGACTTAAAGGAAAATTTCTGGTGGATTTGTAACAACATTGAACAACAAGATTGAACAACATCCTGAATCTTCAGAAGCAAAGAAGGATATTTAGTAGGCTATATAAACAAAAGGGCATGGATTTCTTAAATCATTTTTTTCAGTCATTAGATCACTCATATATTCTTGTGATTATGAAGAATAAATCCACACTAGGTAGACTACGGTACTATTTGCCACTAAACACATTTCCTGTAGAAAATAGTACAATGCATAATTGAGAAGAAAATCTGTTTCAACCCTCCACATATTTAGAGAAACTTTCTGATTTTTAAACAAATTGTTTTGGAAAAGGTCAAAACATTTATGGCAAGACATCATCCGCAAAAAAAAAAAAAAAAGAAAAAGAAAGAAAAAGAATCATTGTTCATGATAAACTTGAAACAATACCAAGAAAAGAAAAATTCCTCAATGTTCCCTAAATTATGGAAAGAGGTGTATCTGCAGTAGAAATTGCTAGAAACAATGACCCCAAGCATGGAGTCAGTTAATCCTAAGCTCTTGTGTCTTTGCTCAGAAACACCAAATCTATTTAACAAAAAGGGAGCAATGCATGACTCTTTAATTGACGTAGTTTACAGAAGAAATTCAAAGAGAAGGTCTTGTTTTTCAGGGAAAAAAATGTAGAGCTCTTGGCTGGTAATTGTGTGAGGAACATGATAACCACTGCGCTAGGGAAACCTACTGTGTCTGGTAATAGTGTTTGGTCAGCCAGTCTTCTAACCCATGAATTGCAGGCAATTAGATTTAATGTTACAAACTTTATTTCTCATTGCATAGGCTTTGCCTTCAAGCTATTTTCAGCTTAAACAGAGTTTTAGGTCCCAGAACTGATATTTTGATATTCTGATAATTTGTGGTCTTGCTAAAGACTAAGTCTATGCACAGTTACTCCAACTTGATTTGCTATTTCAAACTTTCAATGATTTCTCACCTTCCTCTGAGACTTTTCCTAATTGGGGTGTATTTTCCAAATTAAAATTAGAACTGGCCAAACTCTTGCCTCAATCAAAATCTGAGCTTTCTTTCAAAGAATAAAAACTTTACAGTCTTTTCAATTAGATGTTTTTCTTTTTACCATATTTTATATTTCTTTTTGTGACACAAACTAGAACCTTAAGATAACAGCTAAATATTTTCTTACCCAATCTCAAACCCCAGTATTACTTACAATAAAGTTTCAATAAATAAACACTACGAGCAGTATTTATAGCTTTTTAATATTCAACAGGCATTGTGATGATTATCATCAACTAACAAATGAATTTTATGATTTGTGACAAAGACTATTTTCAACTTCATCCTTTGCTCATGCTTTAAAAAAAATCATTTCCATGTAACTTATTACCAAACAGCTACTCAAAACCCAATTAACCTAAACCCAGGTACCACTCTCTCATTAGAGAGAAAATAAAAAGGAAAAGCTTAGCAGTTCCTACAAGTCCAGAACAGCTAAATGTCATTCCAAGAATAAAAGGTCTTGTTTCAGGCCCTTTTAGACTGAGAATAAATGTTCAGCGTTACTGAAACTTGATGGGTATGGCTTGCCATTATTTTCCATGTTAAGAAAAATAAAATCACAGCTCTTATGTTCCACTGCTTTTCCATAACCTGTTAGGGTCAAGCTGCCTTCTAAAAGCATGCTTGGTTTCCATGCAACTACCTGTCTATCCATTCTTACGGATATTTGCAAGTGTAATGGTTTCAGAGTATGGCTTCTCAATGAATCACACTGCCAGTGTGCAAATTCATTTGAGACAATCATTGACTTCACAAAAGCGTATGAATCTCCAACTTACAAGCTTACAGCTAAAGAAAATCCAAAATCAGGTTCACATCTTAAAATGTTAATCATAAGTATCAAGGAATTTATGACCTAAGAATTCTCCCATCATTGTAATTACTTTCCTTGTTCTTAAAAAGTTCCACCTCTCAGATCAAGAAACAGTTCCACTGTTTCTATTTCTTAGCAAATGAAAGTCAAAATTTCAACGACAAAAATATTAGATGGCTTTCACACACACAAAGTGCCACAGTTTTGCTCAAAATAGGTTTCTTACCCCATCCATTGTCTAATCATTTTTGTTGAGATCCCATGTGCCAAAAATGGTGTAAACAGATCAACTCAAGAAAAAAAAATCCCTTGAAGAAAACAAAGATTATTTATAAGTCCTCTCAAAGGGGAAGCAAATACATAAAGATAAATTAATCATTTAAAAATGACACACATCATCAAACAAAGTGTTTGAGGCATAGAACTGTTGAATTTTATACTTTCCACACTTTTTTAAATTAGGGAAAGGCTAACATAAAAATGTTGCTTTTCCTTCGCCATTAGTAATTATAGATTATCTATCAATAGCAGCAAATAAATCGCAAATATGTGTCACACATATATTTCAACTGCATATTAGCCTCTTCAAGACAGTAAAAAGAGAAATAGGCACATATGAATTTTGACAATATGTCTCATTTAACTTATTGATGACTTTATCATACTCACAATAATTATTAGAATGCAAGTACTTCAATAAGTTTATAGAAATGCATATTATTAAAACTATTCATGGATTTTAATAAAGGACCAAAATAAGTTAATCTTTAGTTTCATTTTCCCACAAACTTTTTGAAGATCCCTTCACATCATATTTTTCATTTTTACTCAAACTAAGTTTCTAAACTCTGTTGCATATTTGAAAGTTGCATGCTATTTAAGCTGGTCACATCTTCTAATATTCAACAGCCATTGTGCCTACAGAGGTCAGTGCTAGACACCAAGACTACAGGAAACATTGAGACTATTTGGGAGCATAGAACACATGTGCAAAACAAAGAGAAGTAATCTAAATGAATGCTACCACAGCTCCAGAGGGAGAGGAAAGAAAACATGGGGATTGATGGTATTCTTTATTGTCCTAATGTGGCCCGCTAAGTTTTATTCTTTTGCTACTTTGGAAAAGTAATAAATATAGAACACTTATTATATTGCCTCACATTAAATAAGAAAATAAATCCCAGATACCTTAATGAGTTTAATGCAAAAAAATAAAAAGCACCAAATAGCCAGAATAAAACAAACAAGCAAATTTTGCCTTTCCAATCACAAATGCAAAATGTGAAGCCATTAAAGAACGATTGCTATATTCACCTCAACTTCATGTTTTTTTGCTTATGAAAAATACCATAACTAAAGTTCAAAGGCTAAGACCAAATGAGAAAATAGTTGAACCAGGTGTATGATGGAAATTTATGTAGTAATTAAAATCATATTTCACAGAATAATGACATGGAAAAGCTCATAATTTATATTTACATTTAAAATAGTTCATTGACTTGCTCAATGAATACGGAGAAGGAAGACTGGATTTAGTTTCTTACAATATGCAGTCAGAGCGTCAGGGAAAAAACAAATGCAAATAGGCGGCAGACATGGGACACTGAGGCATTTCAAGGCACCGTCCCTGACAGGTAAGGAACAAACATGACGATCCCTAAAAAGGCCGCAGCTTATTTCTGGAAAGCAATATCCAGACATCATGATAAGCAGATGGAACCAGAGGGAAGCAGAAGATCAGAGCAAGCAAAGTAAGTCACAGGCGCCAAGACACAGAGAGAGATCAGGTGCAGCAGAAAGAGAATGCCCACGAGTTCTTCAAAGGGTCTCCTCCAGCCTCTGTGTTATTACAGATCTTAACAAACAGAGAAAGTTGCAGAAGGCGCAGAGGAGAGATGCCATAATGCAGTAGGCAGAATAACTCCCAGTCTAGCCATGGCAAAAGACCCTACATACAAGCCAGGGTAGACAGACTTCCTGGAAAAGAGTAATTGTCCTAAAGATGGGGTACATCTTTTTAAAAGATTTATTTATTATTATTGGAAAGGCATATATACAAAGATGAGGAGAGACAGAGAGGAAGATCTTCCCGCCAATGGTTCACTCCACCAGCAGCCACAATGACTGGAGCTGAGCCAAGCCTAAGCCAGGAGCCAGGAACTTCTTCCAGGTCTTCCACGCGGGTGAAGGTTCCCACAGTTTTGGGCCATCCTCGACTGCTTTCCCAGGTCACAGGGAGGGAGCTGGATGGGAAGCAGGGCCACCAGGACCAGAACCAGCTCCCATATGTTGTGGGCATTTGAGGAGTGAAGCCATATGGGGGAATTCTCTTGCTGTACTCCCTTTCTGCACAGTCTTTATTGATCCTCTATCTAGCTATCTAATCTATCATCTCTGAAATGAAGTACCTAGGTACCAATCCTACATGAAGGATAAATGGAACTGAAATAAAGAATTTCTTTTAAAGATGAGAAAAACAATATGGATTATAGATGATAAAACAATTTTATAGATGACCAAACAATGACAAATATTTAGAAAAAAATCATCCTAATTCTACCATAATGGAAAACAGTGTGTTGAAAACCTTCCTAAAGTACTGGAGCAAAACAGCTTATGTGTACATGTGTTATATTACCATAAATAACAAGCTTGATAACAGGATAATGTATTCATTGCCTCCACTCTAAGTAAAATGCTGAAAATATGAATTTCTAATAGATGAAAAATTGGCAGAATTATTTCTAGAAAATAAGTCAAACAAGGCTCAAATATCTGTTCCAGTAAGAAAAAAAATAATCTAGGCTCATTCAGTCTTACACCATCATGTGCTTGCAGACACACACACACAGAGTTTAGAAAACTCCGGCTTGACTGCTCGGAAGGAGATCCTAGGGCTTAGACAGTGCCTGACTGTATGTACCACATAGAACACACCAGCATCAATGTGCTCTTTGAAATAACTTAATCTTTACTTCTGTTAGGAATTAGTCAGATATGAGTTCATACTCAACCAAAATTCTCATTTCACAAATTTAGTATTATGGATATGGAGCCACATCCCAGAGCTTACAGAGGAAAATGAGTCTCATTCGAAACCTGTTTTAGTTCATTTACCCTGGGTACAAAATAGAAAGGTATGGCTTTTTGTTCAAATGACACACCAAACAGGAATAAAGATTTTAGTTCCACAAAGTGTTAGGACTCAGTGATATGATTATTGGAAGTCATGGTAGCTATTATTAATGTCACCTTCATTCCTCAGTATCTGATAGGGCCATCTAAGTGTCAAGCCCTTAGGGGAGTCCCCATGAGGAAAACCAGACAAGTGACAGTCTGTGCACTCTGCCCCAACTGTTTATACTTTGTTTATACGAAAGAAAAGTGATGAAATAGGTCATGCATAAATTAATCATTTTAATTTTTTATTCTCATGTGTGTCTGGAACAATTTACTATGCTCAGAATAACCAACAGCAATTCTTATCACTTTGAAAATATGGGAGTACCTGTGTGTGTGTGTGTGTGTGTGTGTGTGTGTGTGTCTGCTGTGTATTTCAAACAGGATAGAGAGAGAATAAATGATTGCTTCTTTACTCTAAATACAGTTTTGCAAATCCAATGTGTGATACATTAGACCTTTCATTGTAAGTTTTTACTGGCAATGGTACTAGAACAACCTTCTGAACGGCTACTACTGCTGAATTTTAAAATCTTCCTGGTTCTGCCTTGAGCCACATTTTAAAGGTACATCAATGCATGCTTGACTCAATCAATATTCATGAACCTATCCTTTTCTAAGCATAAATTAATTTTACCAAAATAAAACAGCATATCTCAGCACTACTATAAAGCAAAAAGAAACTCATGCCAATCAATACCACTAAGAAAAAGGGCACAAATAAGTAGACATTTCTAAAGAAAAACACATGCCCTAAGCCAAGTTCCATTTTCAGCCCCCGTTCTCTTGAAGAACTTGTTGCTAAGTGAAACTCACCAAGTGAAATGAATTTTTAACGGTTTTGTAAAGCAAGCCTCCCAAAAAAATTGATCAAACATGTCTCATAGTCTCTCGTAAAAGGCCTCGCTAGCATTTTAATCCAGTTTTCTGCAGGTCATATCTGCCCCGGTCCCATTAGTTTCTGTGAAACAGGACCAATTTCACTGTCTTACAAACACATATCCTGTTCGCTTACCACTGAGACTTCAGCAAAGGAATGTTTCCCATCAAAGAATTTCTCCAGGCTCATCAACTGGCACGCAGGAATTGTACATTCCATGGAAGAAGGCGATATTTATTTTTTCAAACCATCCTCTAGCCAACTACCATAAACTTGGTTATTCTGAGGGCTTCTTGTTTCACATTATTTGGAGTCGGCCAACAGGTGACTGGATACTAGAGAGCATTTGTCTATTCCTCGGGGATCCTCCTAAGGGGACCAGAGCTTGTACCAGGATTCCAAGTGGAAAACCCTTCGTCCAGAATCAGCAACCCCTTCGATGGCCTCTTCCGACATTCACACCAGGAGTTGATGTTCCAAGGTGGTCTCATCATCGCAGTGGCAGGGATGGCTCAGCAGGAAGCTCATTAAAAGGAAAGAAAACCCAATGAATATTAGGTAGTCAGCACTGGACAAATTCAAGTGGCTAGATGTCGTCTAAGGTCACCCAGTCCTTGGAGACGGGAACAAAGTTGGCTGTAGTTCTGATTCCACATCCTGTGCGACATGCCTCTCTTTTCCCCCCAAGACTTCTGCAAAATACCAGAATCTCATGTTCTCAGGACCATATTCTGCTTCCCGTGCTTTCGATGGTCATTCTTATTTGCTCGTGTCTGTCTTGCCTGTGGCATTTTCAGTTTTCTGCTTCTCAGATCCTATCGTTTCTTCTCCCCACCCCAAATATGCCATTGCTGTGAAAAGCCCATCTGAAGGTTTCCGACATAAATTCATAACAAGCACAGCACTGGATATAAGTTATCCCTGTTCTTAAGGTACCCAGCCACCCTCACCTTGAACTTTCTCACCATCACGTTTCTACTTTGGCTCCACTGCTATGCTATCTTCAACCCTAACTCCTTGACTCTCCTACGTAGACACCCATACCTTTGTTTTACTGTCTCTGAACACATATTCTCAGAGGCTCTCTTTCCACACTGGGCCACTTTCCTGAAGAATGATAATCCTTTCCTGAAGTAAAAGCAATGTATTATCAGCTGTCACAAGAAATCAACTCGACTTTTAAAATCCTGCTTTGTAGAAATAGAAGTTGCCAACTCCTCCCAAATCTTTCATGAATGCCACAGAAAGCTTCCTCCTCTGCCCATTCCTGCAGAGCATCCGGATTTCTTTCTCTATAAGCCTGGGAGGCAAGAGGAGAGGAGGAAGATTCGAACCACAATACCAATACCCTGTGCTCTCTTAGCTAACTGGGGTCAGTGACCACACCTTTCTCCAGCCGGGAGTGGTGATTTTCTCAAGAGAGCATATGAACATCATAACTCAGAGGTCCAACTCTGTATGCATGGTCCTAGAATTCCTAAAGTTGACAGAAATCTGACAGTAACTGAGCTCAAGGCTTCAGAATGCCCTTGCCTAAATATTAACTCTTTATTTCCCAGGTTGAATTATCCTCCTACAGTTGTTTACTGAACTGTATCAGCGAAAGGCCCATGCGTACTGGGAAAGAACACAAAATAAACCTAAGAAAACGGTGCCAGCAGCGTGAAGACACTTGCTTACTGAGTTGCTCCTTTAACATGGTTCTAATAAGAGTAATTACAAGTCCCCAGAGAAATCTTCTGTTTATCCATTAGAAATAACATGGAAGTCTGATATTCTCCCTTTTGCAGTTTGATAAGCAGTCTTCTCAGATGTCATCCACTTTCTTCCGAACACAATTTCTGTACTCGGATCATCTTCCCCTGGCCAAGACATTCCTCAGTCGGGCCTCACAATGGGAATCAATTTGCCCCAATTATCTATGCCCACTTTGCTATGAGCCCTCATTTCCCCACAAAATGTGGAAAAACTAGCAGTTCCCCCACCGTAGTCCTCACTGAAACAGCTTGGGAACTCAGAGTATAGGACAAGGAGCCACATTGCTGGCCTCCAGCCAATGAACGTAAAATCGCATTTTTGGTATCAGGAGGAAATGAAGCTAAGTGTTTTTAAGAGGAAAAAAAATCCAATTTCAACCTCACTTATTCTCTGCCTGTTGTTCAGATTCTGTCACCTAAAATTTAAGCTTAGTAGAGAGAACGTCCTCATTTGGAAACTAATTATTCTGTGAGATAGCCTAACAGTGCATGCCGTCTTCTTTGTGGACTTCTCCTTTAGACATCTGTTCCTCTTACATTTTTGCACAATTAATCTTACCAAAGATCCAATACTTTTACTTACTGTCCATATCTCGGAGGATTTTGTGTGAGTGTGTGCGCGTGTGCGTCTGTATTTAATCTTTTAGGTCTCTGTCTCCTCTAAGTCTCTCAATTCTGGTCCCATGAAACATAACCATATGTGAAGACTCATTGCTTCAACTCTGGCCAAGATAATGAGTTTGCTTTCTATTCTCCATATTCCAAAGGTCTACTCGTCTCTCTTTTTCAAATTCCAGAGAAACATCGGAACATTTGTTGGTTTCATGCCATGGTATATCTGTCTACTGCTCTTAAATGAGGTTGACTATGCATTGTTCTACAAAAGGCTACTCACACATCCCAACTCTTGACCTAGATGGGAAATCCCGACTGCAGAACCTGGTGTGGGGCTGTGCTGATACTTCCTTTGAAACCCGAGCCCTCAGGGTGCCCCTCCTTATGTTATCTCCTTACTTCTTCTAATCAAATCCAAATGATATTAACAGAGGAGTACCTTCCATTCTAAACTCCTTCCTTTGCAGTTGGTTGTAATCCTAACATTGTTTTCTGCATCTCAAGATCTCCTTTCATTCCTTCTTGTTTCCACTTGTTTCTGGGTCCTGGAATTTCTTTATCTCCACATCTTGTTTGGTGATAACGCATCCACTAAGAATTGTGAAGCACATGATTGCTGGAACCTTCTAACAAAATCTCTTGCTGCCCCACAGCTTGACTCCAGTTCTTACTGAGCTAAGCAGGGTAACTTCATGGACGGGGCCTCTTACCAGACTTTTTTACCCAGTCAATTGCTGCTCATGAGGCTGTGGACCCAGGGACATCAGAGTATCAGTCCATGGAATATATCATTCAAAATATCAATTTTTAAATTTTTTTAAACTTATCTTTCTTACAAAGAGAGAAGGAGATACTGAGAAAAATACCTTCCATCCATTGGTTCACTCCCTAAGTGGCCACAACCACCACAGTTGAGCTAATCCAAAGCAGGAGCTAGGAGCCTCTTCTGGGTCTCTCACGTGGCTACAGGATCCCAAGGCTTTAGGCCATCCTAGACTGCTTTTCTAGGCCACAAGCAGGAAGCTAAACAGGGAGTGAGGCAGGGGGGACACAAATCAAGCAACCTGAGAATTTAGCCGCTAGGCTATCACACCGGACCTCAATTTTTCTCAAATTTTAAAATGAGTTCTTCCTTTTAACCAAGATGGCATTGAAGGCGAAAAGAAAACTAGTACCCCACCCCTCACCCCCCCAAAAAAAAAATTCAAAACAAAGCCTTTGAAGACCAAGAAGGCAGTGCTGAAAGGCAGCCTGCAGCCACATTCCAGCAGCCCAAGACACAACTCTGGTGGCAGCCCGGATGTCCTTGAAAGAGCAGTTCCAGGAGATACAAGCTTGCCCACTATGCCATCATCATGTTCCTCCTGGCCACTGCATCGGCCATGCATATGATAGATGATACCTGATTCATGTTAGTATGGATGTAAGCAAACACCAGATGAAACAGGCTGTGGGTCAACACTGGACACTGCCATAGCCAACATCAACAGCATGAGCAGCCTTGATGGAGAAGAGAAGGCAGCTGGGTTACTGGCTGCCCATTATGATTTGCCCCCCAATTGGGATCATTGCAACTGAGTCTGGATGGCTAATTCTAAATATCCATATTCTTCACCATAAAAAATTGAGTGCTTTTTGAAAAGGTGCGTTTACAAAACGAAATGATGCTGTAGGCCTCCTAGAATTCAGGGAGACTTAACTGGAGACTTGTAGCTTAGATGCATGCATTACAAACTTGCCAAAAGGCAGGGTGTGCAATGTGGTATCTTTTTCAGAAAGAGAGTCTATCTTTCACACCGTTTTCAGAACTCTCTGTGGCTCTTAGTCGAGCACAAAGAGCATAACAGAAACTGAAAAATAGTTGTTAAGCCAACCTGAGAAGACAAAGGTAAATTATAATTCTTAAAATCTGTGTTTTGTAATGTAATTGCTTTGATATATTTGCCTTTGAGCTTCACCGTGGTGCTATGAGGTAGGGAGGTATAACTTACTTTATATTTATTCTCACATGGAGCTGTAGATGAGACCAAGTTCATTATTGCAACTCCAAAAGCTAGATATTATCGTATTTCATTCATTCTCTCAAAATTTGTATGAGTAATTGGATTTGAATTGCTTTTCATGAAACTTTTACTATTCCATTTTCTCCATGTGACTATTGTTATCAAAAAAGCTTCATCTCAAAAACACACGATGCGTGAACCCTGTCTCTGACTCCATATGGAAGAAGCCACAGTAAAAAAAAAAATTTACTGGTATTATTTCAAATAAATAATAGTCACTGTTTATGGTCAGTAATACCCTGGATCATAAATCTGTTCCACTGAACTATGACTTTACTCATAATAGGATGGAAGTTTGTCATACTTTCACAGACTTGAAATTCAAACATAGTATGTAATCAGAAATGGTCCTAATTTTTCCAAAAATACCTCAACCAAGAATGCCTTCTGTCCTCCATGCTCAATTTCTGTAGGCTCACCACAAAGCTGGAAATTGTAGGAGTACCCATTCAAGAAGATTATTTTATAAGACAATTGAGTAGAAAATGAATATTGTTTTCTTATTCATATTTTAGACTCTGATAGTGTATCTGTCTTGGCCTCAACAATTGAAATCTCCATTTTATCTCAGCGAGTTTTTTGATGGGAGGTAGAGCAATCTTTGTTCCCTGGGTGTTGGGTCTCTCATCTATAAAATGATGAGCTTTGGTTACATAGTATCTAAGCAACCCTTATGATTCAAAATCAGGAGGTAGTAGCTGCTTTGAATTCTCTCAAAGCTCTAAAGAGAACATCCCACTAAGTTCATCAAGAAAGCTTTCACAGAAAAAATAGCAATGATGGTGTGCTTTGGAGAAGGGGAAGGCTTTAAGCAGTGGGAATACATTCCAGAAAAAGGGACGAAGTAAGGGAAGGGTGAGGGAAAGGAAATGCACTCCACTCTCTTGGAATGGGAGACAGTGTCACACAGAGTGTCTGTGGACAAAGAGCTTTTCTGTTTTACAGAGTTAAGAAAGGTAAACATTTTGTCGGAAAGCAAGGCCAATTCTTTGTCATAAATGTCTTGAGGTCTAATCCACAGACCTCAGAATTCACCCACCTGATGTTATACACGCCAAGAATTGTCCTAGGCAAACATGCACTATCACTGCCGTGATTTCATAACATGTTCATCACTCGCTCCAAAAAAACAAATCTTAAACCCTTTGTCCATTGCCTCAGATCACCCTTGTCCCTTCCCTGGGCCTGTGTAACTGATAACCTATTCTTTGCCTTCGTAGATTGCATTGATCTAGACATAACAACATATGCAGGGTGTGATTTTTCCACTGAGTAAGCATTTTCAACAAGTTGTGCTAATCATCAGAGCTTCAGCACTTTTATTGCTAAGTAATATTTCGTGGCATGAGCGTTCCACCCTTTGTTCACCCATTCAAGAGTGAATAGATACTTGTGATGTTTAGTGCTTTTAAACATTCCTATATGAGTATTTCTGTGCTTTCGTTTCTCTTGGCTATAGTCTGAAAGGTGAAAATGCTAAGTCATGGAAATTCTGTTCCACATTTTGAGAAACTGCCACACTGTTCTCCCACACAGCCACACCATTTTACATCTCCACCATCTCAGAACAATAATTTCCGTTTCTCTGCTTCCTCACCCATCCTGCCCTATGTCTTTTAAAAACATGCATCTTTCATGTATTTGAAAGGCAGAGTTACAGAGAGCAAAGGAGAGACAGTGAGAAATAGAGAAAGAGATATTCCAACTGCTGGTTCACTCCTCAGATAACCCACATCAGCCACAGCTGTGCTGTCCAAAACCAGGACCAGGGACTCCAGCCCATTTCCCCACACTTGTCAGGAACCCGAGTTCTCGACTCATCATCTGCTACATCCCTAATGTGATGGAAATGTACAGCAGAAGGTACTTGAACTAGGCACTCAGATATAACAAGTGGGCATCCAAAACGATGACTTAACCTTGCTGTGCTACAGCACACACCACAACTGAACCTTTAGACTCTCACTTAAGTCGTTCCCTGAGAGTATGAGGAGTTCTTTTCTGGTCAGATGACTCAAGCTTTTTATAAGGCATGTTTTACCAATTCACATAGCAGAATTACTTCTGAAAAGAAGTCTTGGAAGGCATCTGGCCACATGCTGTAACCATTAAAACGATGTGCATTGCTCCAGAGGATGGTTTAAAGATACCTTCTATGGAAACCAGGGCCAGTTAGTTCAAACTCTCATCTGAGTGACCAATTAGCTGCTCCAAAGAGAGAATATCACAAACCCAGAAGATGTGTAAACACAGGCTCATTAGACAAGGCATTTTCTTGTTAGATTATGACCTCTGTAATGTGCTGAGTGGCACAATGTAATTCAGCAAAGAATTTCATTTTTGAGAACACACCCAGGCAAGAGGAAAAAAGTGTTTTTAGATCACAGAACTCAGAAAACACAGTTCTTGATGCAAAGTAGAGGTCAAAGTTGGGTCAGAGTTTCCTCGCTGCTCGTTGCTTGTATTCACTTTATCTTCTTGCTCTGACAATTGCAGCTTGGTGCCTTGCTCCGGGCCTACCTTAAAAGTCCATTTCTTGATATAGTGAATGTTGACAGGCATCTGAAATAGCTGAATCCTCCTGCATTGAGCTGGGGAACAGCCCTGCCTAGAAAGACCTGGGAAACATTAGCTTGCTTCTGGTCTGGCCATAATGAAAATAAATGAGGGCTTCAATTTGAAGTCGTTACTAAAAATTTGTTCTTTCCTCCATTCTAATTCTGAGACCCACTTGCAGCTAATTAGAGCAGTTCCCAGCGTGATCTCCCAGCACACTGCTTGTGTAAACACCAACCATCTGAGTTTCATTACAATAAAGAAATCAAATAAACAGTGGACCAGAAAACAGTAGTTTGGGCATGGCTCATTACAGCACAATGCAGTTAACATTCCTCACTCTGAAAGGAAAAGAAGGCATTGGGCAAGTGAGACGGATACCCAATGCTTTCTATTCTTATTAATGATGTTAGTGGAACTGGCGATGACTTTTTACCACCAAATTTTTTTTTGCATAAAGATGTGTTCTTAATCCTTGTTGTAAACAAAAAGGAAAAGTAATTATTTGCTTTGGACCACTCATTGCTTCTCCAGTTCCTCATAGCATATACTGTTTACAATTTAAATAAGGAAAAAGAAAGCAAGAGGAAACAGTGTCTATTAATCAGCTTAGGCATTTTATTAGTTATCCTGGTACAAACAAATCATTGCCTATGTGGGCAGGATATGACGATATAATCCTAAATATCTAGAATGAAAAAAATCTTAAGGAACCCTTACATAGGATTACAAAGAGCCATTCGTATGTCTACCTATGTTACTCAGTTCCTCCTCACTTATTATTTGGAAGTATCACCTAAATAAGGATATATCATTATGAAGATGAAGGGTCGTCTTCAATTGTTGACCATGAGCTTGGAAACATGAAAGTTTTCTGTGCTACTTTTAAGTCCTGTGGTAGTCCAAAGATATTTCTTAAATTTGGTACACAAACACAGCTGCAGTGCAGGTCCTCTGCTTGAGACGTATTCTAGGAAGATCGGGGGAACAAGTTCCGGAGTCTTGAATCTCTCGGCCTGTGTGTGTGGCTATGACCTGGAAGCCACAGGTGTACTTTGGGTGGGTCTGTGATGTCACTGCACAGGGTACCGCTCAGCCCTTCCGAGAGAGTGCAGCTCCCAAAAACCTGGTGGAGAAGCTTCTTTTGTTTCTTCCAGCAGTCAGTCAAGCTGTAACATGTCACTGATGTTTACACGTTTGCGTTGCCCTTGAAGGGCTGTCATTCTTGTGGGACTGAGGATGGATTCCTTCAGAAGGTTCCAGAAGTTTTGGACTTCAATGAAAATGCTTTTGGAAGCCCCTTCCTGTTCCCATTTTGACAGCTCTGAAGGCATTGCATCAAAGGACCCAAACCAAGAGCCAAAATGACATAAATTGATCATTTAAGTCGCAGAAGTGAAAACAGTATTTAAGTAAATAATCTTAGCAGAACAAGCAAACAAATGCAGCAGGACCTAAAATGTAGGCTGAGAGTTTGAGATTAGTTTCAATTTGTGGAAGGAAATAACAGTGCATCCCTAAGAAGAAGGAGGAGGAGGAAGAAGAGTAAGGGGAGGAGAAAAATAAACAAAAAACAGAGAGGCATTTTTCTGGAAAAGCTGCCCCCATGAGGAATTTAAATAAAAACGTCAGCTTTCACTTTCATATAACAACTTGAAATATGATTTTTGAATCAATGATCATCTGCATGTTGAAAGAAGTGGAAGTAAAATAAAAGCAAGTATTCAGAGATATTAGGATAGCAATTTTGACAATTTGAGAGCACTATCTTATGTGTGTAGATAACTTTTTCAACCTGCCTAAATAAAATGATCTCCATGGGTTCAACATATCGATACTTGGTTTAATTAGACAAATATTTACAAAATGCCTGTCTGTTAGATGCCATATGTCTTCATGAATCTTCAAGATGTGTATGTATTGTCAGATGCAAGACATAAAGCAAAGGACTCCAGTTGGTGTCAGTACTGCCAGCTCCCTTTTTAAAGGAATGACCATGGATGAAGCCCGGCTGTGCAGACCAGAGCCTCGGCCTGCTCTGGACGCCCCAGAATAGTGCCAGAACATTCCCGTTGTCCTAGCAGAGCACACTGTACTAAAGCAGTCCTGACACAATGAATCCCCTTCGGGGCTTTCCTTTGCATACACATTCCCTCGGATCAAGAAGGACGCCAAAATAACCCAATCATTTCAGGAATCCCACAGAATGGTCAACGCTACCCCCTTCACTTTCACTTTGTATTATGTAGGATTTTTTCTTCCAAACACTTTTACTTAAAATTAATTTTAAAGGATGATTTAGGGAAACTATATAACTCAAATGTGGTTCATAGAATTGTAACAGAATATTAAAGTGAGCTAACTAGAATAAACAGTTTCAATTATTTTGTTGGGGGCATTGTGACACAATGGGTTAGGCAGCACTGCGTGGCACCTGCATTATATAACAGAGCTAGTGCAAGTGCTGGCTGTGCTGCTGTTACTGCAGCACCTTGCTAATGCTCCCAGGAAAGCAGTGGGTGATGGCTGAACATGGGAGACAAGAATAGAGCTTCAGACTCCTGATTTTGGCTTAACCCAGTTCCAGCTGTTAAAGCCATTAGGATGTGCATTCTCTCTCTCCCTCTCTCTTTCTCTCTCTCTTTCCCTGTTCCTCTTTTTCTCTCTTCCCCTCCACTCCCTCTCTCTCTCCATATACACATACTCACATACACATGCATGACATTCTCCCTTTCAAACAAGTAAATAAAATTTTTTTTAAAAGATATGTATTTATGCTTATTGGAAAGTCAGATATGCAGAGAGGAGGACAGACAGAGATCTTCCATCCACTGTTTCACTCCCCCAGTAGCTGCAATGGCCAGAGTTGAGCCTACCTGAAGCCTCCCTGATTAGTCTAGTTGGGATTATTCTGTCTTCCAGACCATTATTGTGGGGGAAAAAATGAGGACAGCACAACATAATAGAATGAGCCTGGAAAGGAAGTGAGAAGATTACCTTCTACCTAGGCCTGCCCACTGAGCTCCCAGAGCTTAGCTTAGCCCCACTGCTGCTCCACATTCACAAGAGCAGCATTGGTCTTAGATTTGTGTTCCAACAATGAAAGAACTACAGTTCTCCTATCATGATATTAATGCAAATATTACAGATGGGAGGGGATTTTTCTTTTATTTGACATTGATTTACTTGTTTGAAAGGCAGAATTACCACCCTTAACTTCAAGGTGAATGCCCAACAGTCAGGCAGAGCAGGCAGAGCCGGCAAGAAAAAGATACTAATGGAACGACCCCAGGTTTACAAGGCCGTGAGTGTGTGTGTGTGTGTGTGTGTGTGTGTGTGTGCAGAAAAGGGCAAACAGTTGCCCTTCCGCAAACAGCCATCAATGCAACCTGCTGGGACACCATCTGGAAATTCCTTGCTTGAGTCTTCAGCAAGAGGTGCCCTGTCTTTGCTTTCGTTTTATACCCGTGGGGCATTCTGCATATCAGGAATAGATTTTACTCTCATCCTGAAGCCCTGGAACGATTTACTTTTCAAATCCCTCAGCCCCATCAAGCCATACCTTTTGTAACCAGCTGAGAAGAGGACGGTTGAAACGCAGACAGAAGGAAAGTCACTTGAGGCAAGCTCAGCTGGTTCCCCTGTTTGCTCACAGTAGCCAGAGCTGAGCTCTCCATGTCTGCGGAGACCAAGGGGAGGGCTGCTCACTTCCTGCAATAACTTTTTCTGTAAGTGACACATGTCAAAATGCCTGGAGTTTTACCGTGATTGGCAGTATTCATGGAAAAATGTGCTGTGAAGCTGAATATAGCGATAATTGGTTCTGAAGCACCTTCGTGCATTACTGTCTAAAAGCGTTAAAGATATTCGCACGTATCTCCAAGTCTCTTGTGTAGATCCCAGCAAAGTTCATCGAGTTCTCTTCTTGTGTCAGAGATTCTCCAGACGTATACGGCATGTGTTACTGACGCTTGGCGCTGCTCAGTGTCTAACTTTGCAAGGACAGTGGTCATGTTCAATTATTCACCAAGAGAAGATGCAATGAGTGACACTCCTCGTGCAGCTAGCGGGCCAAAACAAAACTTTTAGAATCCTCCTGCCCTGGTCTTCTCATGTATTCACTGGCTGGACTCAATCCCCTTGTCTCCCACCTAACATTTCTCCCATCTAAACATGTTTCTCTCTTCCATATCCCCATCATTCCCAGAACACGGCATCAGCTGCCAAGAGTTCTCCACACGCTCCTACACCCTCTCTCGCCTAGCATCACTTTTCCACAGTTGAGGATGTGATTAGAGTTCCGCGTGGATCTCGGTGTGTCAAATCCGTGTTTGAGCGCTTCACACTTTCCCACTATTTACGTATACGCTCGATAAGTAGGTACAAGGGCGAATCAAAATGTTCATGAAACATAGAATATAAAATGACTAATTTTGTGCCTCCAAATCTAGAAATCCAGGCAAATGCAAGGTTTTCAAAGCAGCTCGTGGAAAGTGTATATGACGAAAAGAAAAAGTAAGGCATAAATTTTTAAAAACCAGTATAACCCAAAAGTAAACAGGTTTTAACTTTTTAACTCTATTTTCACGCACTTTTAAAAAGGACAAAGTCATCATAAAGAAGGCTGTGTGCACAACAGGAAACACACACACACCTGAAAATAGAGAGATATGTTTGGGGAAAATATCAATATTTTATTTTATTAATATTAAATTTATTAATATTTAATATTTACTGTACACCTGGTAAGTAAAACACATGATCATCTTTGTGAGCCCTCTTCTCCTCTTCAATAAAAACATTCACTTGCTTATTGATTTGAAAGGTGGATTTACAGAGAAGGAGAGAAGGGTTTTCCCATCCACTGATTCACTCCTCAAATAGCTCCACTGGCTGGAGCTGGCCAGGCGGAAGGCAGGTTCTAGGGCATGCATTCAGATCTGCCGTGCGAGTGGCAGGGTCCCAGTGGACTGGGGTTGTCTTCTGCTGCTTTTCCAGGTGCATTAGCAGGAAGCTGCATCTGAAACGGAGCACCTGAGACCCGAACCATGACCAGTATTGGATGCTGGTGTCACCCACAGCATTCAACACTGGCTCCGTGACCCATCTTTTATCTGTCATGAGAATTTCTCAGCATAGGATTAAGTACTCTCACATTTTCCAGATGAGGAAACCCAAGGTACACAAGATGAAATGCTTCGTTCAAACAGAGCAGCACGTTTAACAAATGTCACGGTCACATGATCTGTCCAGTCTCGAAATTTTTTTAACTCTGTCCTCACTCCCACAGAGTCTTTAATGTCCTCATTCCTTCTAGCAATGAACTCCCTCTCCCCTATGAAAACAATCTCTTTTTCTTTAATGTCTCTCTGTTCCTTACTAGGATCTCCCGTGTTAAGAAGAAAAAGAAATCTGTAAAATCAGTCATCTATTGCCTAAATCAACCTATTGCGACTAAGTCATCTCTCATTGATTCTTTTTCAGATTTATTCATTTTTGTTGGAAAGTCAGATATACAGAGAGGAGGAGAGAGAGAGAGAGGAAGATCTTCCGTCCAATGATTCACTCCCCAAGAGACCACAATGGCCGGAGTTTAGCCAGTCTGAAGCCAGGAGCCTGGGACTTTATCTGGATCTCCTACACGGGTGCAGGGTCCCAATGCTTTGGGCTGTCGTCAAATGCTTTCCCAGGCCACAAGCAGGGAGCTGGATGGGAAGCTGGGCCACCAGGATTAGAACCGGCACCCATATGGGATCCAGGTGCATACAAAGCAAGGGCTTTAGCCACCAGGCTACCGCACCAGGTCCTCTCATTGATCCTTTAAAGTCTAACAAACGACCCTGTTCATCACATAAACAATTCCATGCCACAGAATCCAATGGCTTATCTGTCATAACATCTCAGCAAGGAAATATTTTAAGGTTGTTGTTTTATTTTTTTTTATTTTAAAGCTGAAGAGGCAGAGAGAGTGGAATAAAAAGATACCTTCCATCCAGTTCCCCTTCCCTATGGGTTCAGGTCCCAAATCTCCACAAGGGTCTGGGCTAGGTCAGGCCGGAACTAGGAGACTGAAACAGAGTCAGAATCTTCCATACGGAGGACGAGGACCCACGTGCTTGGCCCATCACGTGGCACCTTCCCAGGGAGCACACCAACAGGCAGTTGGAATCAGAAGTGAGCCGGGTCACTGACCTAGTGGCTTCGATGTGGAACATGGGCTTCTCCAGATCCACCTTAACCGCTCCACCAAACCCCACCTCTGCATCACTTTATGTAAAACGCTGTCTTCCCAAGAATTATTTTTTTTTCTTCTACCCTGAATCCCACCTTCCATTTTCTCCTAGATGCAACCTCTTCGCTCTAGCTTTAATGTCTCCAAGATCTATTCTTTCTCTGTCATGTCACTTTCTCTTTCCTGAATTTCATCCATTGTTGCACAATCATAGAAATCCAGGGAAAATGCTTTCCGGGTCCCTCTCGTCTTCTCCCTACCCATCCATTTCATTACCGAGTCCTGCACATTCAAGCTCGACGTATCTTTAGCTCACTTGTTTCCATGTCTATCATGGCTGTGCCTGTTTAGTGATTGGAGAGGATGGGAGCATTACAAAGCACTGTAATGCATAGCAATCAAAAATATTTTCATACACTCTTTTATTGCCTGGAGATCAGAAAGGACCAATCTGGACAGCGTTGGTGCTCCTGGGCCAGTGATTTGAAACTGTTTCTCAATGGATTCTTCTCTTCATGAAAATTCCCCTCCAAATACATTGTTGAATGCCATCCCTACAACCAGTACCCTACACTAGATCTTCCGTCATTGAGTGCAATCAAGATAAAAAAAGAATGTATAGAAGCCCGGAGACAAAGATACCTCTTGCTGGGGGGACATCGGGCAGCCTGGTCAGAGATTGTGCTGAAAACAGGATTCTGGGGGTTGCTAGATGATATTTCCTGTCTGGGCTTTCCTCAGACCTGGGCAAACAAATATCACCACCATTTCGGTGGTGGAGGCATTAGACCTTGACCGAGGCACAGGCCCAAGGCAGGTGGTTGTAATGGCTTTCAACATTTCCATTATCCAAGCACATGCTCAAATGTCCCCAAAGTAACAAACAAAACAAACAAAGAAATAAAAAACTAGAAGAGGTAGTGGCATTAGAAAAGAGATGCTATTGGTCTCAGAGAAGACACAAGGCAGGTGGGAGTTCTAGAACAGTTCATGGGCTTTTTCCTTAGAGAAACAAAACTATTTTAGCTGCTGTAATTTACTGTCTTGAGTGTGAAATCTTAAATTGTTTATGAAGCTTCCATAGAAATACTGAGAGTTTGTGGCATTTGAGCCGTGACTTGATATTCCACCTTCTCGTTCCATGCAAAGTGGTGGTCATGAAACGGAGACGTTGGTCGTCTTTAGGTTCCCCGTGTAGGGCTAATATGCACCCGAAGAGCCACCCCAGGTAGAAAGGGCAGAAAGCAGGGGTACAATGAGTAGAAGTTGTACCCCCATCAAGGCAAGCTAAAACACCAGGCTCCAAACATCCCCACCACATCTTGCTTGTGCAGCACAGGATCCACTTGGAGAAAGGCAAAGCGAGGAGGCCAGGGCTTGCACAGCAGTCATTGGCCCCACGGGCAGTGCAAGAAACATCACTCAGGAAGACATGGCCTGCTACCCTCATCATCAACTCCATATGCTAGGCTATGAAACCAGCCCCAGTACATGTAAAAGGGTCGAAAGCACAGAAAGTTATGTTCTCTAACCACATACAATTAGGTTGGAAATGAGCAGCAGATGGAAATTCGGGAAATTACACCAATACGAAGAAATGCTTATAACTGGCCCATGTTTCAAAGCAGAAGTCACCAGAAAGATTAGTAAATCACTCTGAAGTTGGGTTAAGACAAAAATACAGCGTATTGCAGCAGGCAGTGCAGTGCCACAGTTCAAGCTATTGCTTACAACACGCTTGCATCCTGTCTAAGAGGGCCAGTTTGAGTTCCAACTGCTCTACTTCCAATTCTGCTTCCTTCTAATGCATCTTGGAAAGCAGCAAATGACAACCCCTCAGGCTCCTGCAACACATGGGTGAGACCAGAAAGGAATTCCTGGGTCTGGCCTTCATCCTAACCCATCAGTGGCTGCTGCAGGTGATTTGGGGAATGAACCAATAGATGGAAGAATCTATTTCTCTCTGTGTCTCCTCCCTTGCCATTCTTCTGTCATTTTGTAATTTGAATAAATAAAGCATAAACCTTTAAAAGAATATAGCATGCAGGCCCGATGCTGTAGTCTAACAGCAGGTTCTCACCTTGAACGTGCCGGGATCCCATATGGGAGCTGGTTCTAATCCCGGCAGCTCCACCTCCCATCCAGCTCCCTGCTTGTGGCCTAGGAAAGCAGTCAAGGACAGCCCAAAATCTTGGGATCCTGTACCTGTGTGGGAGACCTGGAGGAAGTTCCTGGCTCCTGGCTTCGAATCGGCGCAGCACCAGCTGTTGCAGTCACTTGGGGAGTGAATCATCGCACAGAAGATCTTCCTCTCTGTCTCTCCTCCTCTCTGTATATCTGACATTGCAATAAAAATAAAATAAATCTTAAAAAAGAATATAGCACAGTGTAATTTGCAGGATGAAACAAAAACAGTGCTCACAGGAAATTTGTAGCTATGCATGCCAATACTAAAGAAGAACTTATTTCAAGTAACTGCAAAGGAAGAACAAAACAAACCCTGATCAATCAATCAGAACAAAGAAAAAATACCAAGAATGAGCAGAAGAATAAATGAAATCAAGAGGAGCCAGCACCATGGCATAGTAGTGAGTTAAACCTCCGCCTATGGCGTCAATATCCCATGCAGACACTGGTTTGAGTCCTAGCTGCTCCACCTCCCAAACAGCTCCCTGCTTGTGACCTGAGAAAGCAACCGAGGACTGCCCAAAGTCTTGGGACCCTGTACCTGCATTGGACACCTGGAAGAAGATCCTGGCTCCTGAATTCAGCTCAGCTCAACTCTGGCTGTTGTGGCCATTTGAAGAGTGAATTAGCAAATGGGATATTTCTCTCTCTCTCTCTCTTTCTTCCTCTGTCTCTCCTTCTCTCTGCAACTCTACATTTCAAATATTTTCTAGTCTTTAAATAGATAAATAATAAAATCAAAAACAAAACATGATAATGAATATAGTCAGCAATTAGTTTCTAAGATTGATGAAACTCTAGATAGACTGACGAAGTCAAAACACTAGATTCAAAAAATAGATCAGAAGGCTGGTGGATTTCAACGCAGGTACTTTTGAAAGATCCAGGCAGATGGAAACATTTATGAACCTGTTGAGGACCCCAACCCAAACATAAACTCCAAAGCAGATTTCCCCAGTGCCCAAGAGAGAGATGTTACAGAAACAGAGTCCTGGAATGAAAAACAATTCACAGTCCCAAAGCAAGCCCCCCAGAAGTCATGGTGGTAGCATCTTAAAAACTAATGTGGAACTGAACTTCATGGGGGCAGAGGGGCGTGACACTTTTGACCAAGATGCTGTATTACAGGTGTCTCCAGCTCAAGCAGTTTGTCCAGGTGCTGGTGTAGATCCGTATCTCTTGAAGAAAACAAGCATTTGTTGAATCTGTCCTATGTACTGGGCAAGAACAAGTGTTATCTCTGGGCTGCTACGGAGTTAAGCAGGGAAATTCATTAAATCCACAGAGCTATGCGGCTAGTAATGGGGCAGCTGGACGCCACACAGGCAGTCTGGCTCCAGAGCCGGGCACCACATTAACACACCCATCAGTATCTCGGGGAAGGTGCCCAGAATGTTGTATGTTTTCACAAGCCCCTGATGACACTTCTGTTCATCCAGGTTTAGGAACCACTACTCCGGCACTCTTCTGTGAGAAAATACCCTTGCTTGTCACATCTGTGCTAACATTGCCTGAAGTGTCAAGCATTTCAGAAAGACCGCTTTTGCCTTTTCTCCCATTTGTTTTGGAAAGTCTGTACGTGGTTCAATAAACAGAGTGCTCTCGAAACTAAAAGGGCACCAGTGTGTCAGGAATCTACCTTATTTCCATACCAATAATAAATATAATAAAGTGACAACTCAGAGATTAGGTCTTGCAACATTGCCACCAGGATAAAAATGACAAAAGTGGAGGCCGTGAGAAGGTCTAAGATACAGCCCTGATATGAATTCAGTCTTACCGACTGCAAGCTCTTGCCTGTGCCAACAAACCTAGGGACTTCATATTCTGTATTTTAAGAGGAAACATCTTGGATGTTTATGTCTTGGGGCCGATTTTTACTGCAGCAATTCAGATGGTTGTGGGAATGCCTGCAACCCATGGCAGAGGACCTGTGTTCCTGGACCAGCACTGCTTGCAACTCCAGCTTTTTCTTCTTGCATGCTATTGCTGCAGGTAAAGTGCCTGGGTCGTTGCCTCTCAGGTAAGATACCTGGATTGTATTGCATCCTCCTAGTTTTGGCTGGGTTCAACCCCAGGTGGTGTGGAATAATTCAGCATACAGACCATCTCCAGATGAACGGCTGTTTCTGTCTTCCTCTGTTTCTTTGTCTTTTAAACAATAAGCACACTTTTTTAAAAAATCCTTATTTGGTGATCATAGTTCTTCAGTAAGTATCTAAGGTCTATGGAAAGGATAGATGAAAATAATTGCTTCCTCTATCTTTTGGAGTAATAGAAACACCATTGACATCATCAAACTCTGGAAGAAAAACAAGAGGTGAAACGAATGACAGCAGTGTTGGGGCTGGAAGTTGGTCGCACCTTCCCCCAAACAAACGTTGAACATTTCAGGCATTTCACGATGTGGCTGACATTGTGACACAGGATGTTAAGCCACTGCCTGTGGCTCGGCACTCATGTGAGTACCAGTTCAAATCCCAGCTGCTCCACTTTCAATCCAGATTCCTGTTAACATGCCTGGAAGGTAGCAGATGATGTCCCAAGTGTTGGGGCACCAAGCCTCCTGTGTAGGAGGCCCCGATGGAGTTCCAACTTCCTGGCTTTGCCTGTCCCACCTTGGCTGAGGTAGCCATGTGCAAGGAGAACAGTGAATGTAAAATCTGTTTCTTCCTCTTAAAACATTTTCTAAAAACTCTTAAAACATTAAAATGAAAGTTCATGCCAAGTTCAGTTAGAAGGTGTACTTGTTCTTGACACTTAGAATGGTCCCTTCCATCTTGTAGGAACTGATCAAAGCCAACACTCTTCCCCGACTCTGCCCTGGTCCCTGGATCCATGATGCGGCTCACCCCCTGTGTCCGTCTCATGTCACAGCACACAGAGATGAATTCATCCATGAACATACACCCCAAGGCTGACCAAAATATTTTCAAGTCCCTGTTTGATTGTTCTTGCATTCTCTTTCCCCAGTAAATTCACGTGAAGAAAAATAAAGTTCCCGAGTGAAAAGTTAAAACAAAAAAATACAAGGGATGTCAGTCCACAGCACAAATCCTAACGGTCGGACTGCACTGTGCTTGAAGCCAAGCCCGTGGTAGAGCTTGCAACTTACCAACGACAATAAGCCACCTTTCTCTCTCTGTTGTAACCAAGAGAGGCACATCTCACATAGCAATCTCCAGTCATTTCCAATCTCCAAAAGCAAAGGGTTTGTTTCAGGGAGAGCCTCCTTCTGACAGATGCTTCCACCAGCTTGAGCACTACTCACTCCAGGAGTTGGGAAAAAGATGGAGTTCCCAGGAGACTTACCTCTGATAATGTCTTCCACAATGAAGTAAAAAGGCAGTGGAATGTGACCAACTGCATAGTTCCCTTGGTCCACGTCTCATGGTGCTCTGGGTGGAAAGTCTTGGGTCCAATGCCCTTTCTTCCCTTTCTCAGCCTCTGCCAGAGACTCTTCTAGAACCACAGCATAGACAGGAGACCGCCCTCACCTGCCAGATGGCAGGGCGTTCAGTCAGTGGCTCAGGGGCAGAAGCTGGTGGTAGGGGAGAGAATCCATCTGTTTACTGACAGCATGAAAAGCAAATGGAGCATGGGAGACCCAGGCTTAAGAAAGGAAAGAGCTTTAAGTATCTTATATTCAGAAGCACATTCAACCCCTCTCTCTCTCTCTCTCTCTTTCTCCCTCTCTCTCTCTGTCCATACACAAACACAGACCTAAGGAGACTGAGCTGCCTTAAGTTTTCCTCTGAGTTTGGAAATTTTATCACGGGCAGAAGCAGTAAAGAAATTTTCTTGGAGGCTGACATGAGAGGGTTAAGGAACCCCCTGCCTTGTTTTCCATTTTTTTTCTTTCTCTTTGGTATTAAGATAATAAAAGGCACACGTTTTCAAACTAATTTACTCTCATTTTTTTTTTACCACTATTTGCTTTTCCAGTTTCTTTAATTTGGGTAATTGCTTAGTCAACTTTCAAAAATATATATTCTGTCTTAAAAAAACAGCCAAATATGACGGATCACCTTCATTTTCATTTCAGATTTGGCATGCCGAACCCAGATTGTGTATTCTTTCCATGGCGCCACACCAGCGTCCAATACTTAATTAATTTCCTTTCGTTGGTGCAGACTTGCTCTTAAAGAGACAGTAACCCATTTTGATGGCTTGCTTTTGGCTGAAGTTCAAAAGTATCACTTCTTAAATCTTTTTTCCCCCCTTCAAAACTTCCCAGAGTGCTATATAGAAAAAAATAAAATAAAATAAAAACACCCTGGTGTTTTTCTCCCCCTCACCCTGCTCTGTACCACCATTTCTTTCACTCTTATTTATTCTTCATTGAAACCAATCCTCCAGAAGCAAGAAAGGGCAAGCAAAGGGGCAGGAAGGAAGCCATGAGGGATGCTCAGGGCTCTGTCTGTTCTTGCTTCACTCGCTTGAGCTTGCTCTCAACACGGGTGGCGAGGCAGTACTTCATCTTTATACAGTCACTGCCTGTGATCAGACTTTTAGATCGCTAAGATGCTGTCTCCTCCGCACAAAGTGTCCCTAAAACAGGTAACCACAGGGTGCGTTTGGGAGTGGAGGTCCTGTGGAGAGGTAGCCAGAGAGCTGCGTGTTTGCCTCAGAGAGAGGTTGCCTGCACGGCATAAGACCTCTTCCACCACCTCACTCCTCTTCAGCCCCCAGGACTCTGGGACAGAGGGGTCTGGTTCACACACCGCAGACACCGCAGCACGTAGGAATATGCTGTATCTGGTAAACGCACGAGCTGATGTCCTGAAAAACGTACCTGTAGCAATCCCTCATGGCACAGTGTCACAGTGTTTTCTGTTTGTTTTTGCCTGTTTTCCTTGCAGTATCCAACTATCTGACTCAAGAAGAAAAGTGAGAATGAAATATTTCATCTCCAGATTTCCAGGACAAATTCACAAAAAGTCCTGGCTGCTCCACGTCGGATCCAGCTCTCTGCCTACACACCTAAGAAGGCAGCAGAAGATGTTGAAGACCAGGCTGGAGTTCCAAGAGCCTCTTTCAGCCTGGCCGAGACCCGGTGGTTGCAACCATTTGCAAAGTGAATCAGAGTAAGGAGGATGTAACACTCTCCTTCTCTCTCTGAGAGAAGGCTCTGTGTTTCATACAAACAAATAAATCTTTAAAGATAGGGAAGAGTTGCAGTATGGGAGAGTGTGTTTTAGAATGTCGCCATATATAACATACATGAACTTTATTCATTTTAAGTATGTAAATAAAACTCACAGTAAAATAGATGCAAAATTCATAATTTTCAAACTTTCTAAGAGCTCATATGAGTGAACTAATATAATGGCTATTCTTCTTTATTTAGCCTGTTTTACCAAGAATCATGTCTTCAAGTTTTGCCAGACATGTAGCATGAGCCAGAATTTCTTTTCTTTGTAAGGCTGTATAATATTCTGCTCTGTGTATATACATTTGCCCACAAAGCCCTGGGTGGCTCCCACGTCTGGCTGCAGCAGAAAAGGCTACTGTGACCTTGGTTTATAATAATACCTATGTTAACCCTTGCTTTAAATTCTCTGCATCCACACTCGGAAGTGGGACTGCTGGATCACATGGCCACTTGATGGTTATGGTTCAGGAATTATCAGACCGAGTGTTCCTTAACATCTATGCTGATATAGTCTCACCAACACTGCCACTATTTCTCCTTTTCTGAACCTTTCTGCTTCGTCTGGTAGTTCAGTGATGCCCCAGCCACATCACTATGTAATCAAGAGTCTGCCTACTAGATGGGGCTTTTTCATGGAAGCTTCCTGCCCAGTCTGAACTGCAAGGTAGAACCAGAAGACAAGTTAGTGTGTGAAGCTAGCCTCCTGGTTAACAAACTTCCAATAGCATCCCATGGTCTGAGCATAGAGGTTCAACCTTTATAAAGTTGGTGAAAATAACTCTTAACTTTAATCCAGCTGTCAGTGAGTAGGAATCTACCCTAAAATCATTTCTCCAGCAAAAAGAAGTGAGCAAACTTGGAAGGAATGTGAAGTAGAGCAATTCCTTGTTGGTGGCCATAAAACAGCAGTTCCCCGTCCCACCTTCTCACTCATCTTTATTGCCACAGGTCCCTGGACAGTGGGGAACCCACACTCAATATTTTATTTTACTCCTAGGGGCTGGATTTACTGTCTATTCTTGTATAATATATGTACTATACTACTTATCTTTAATATAACAAATAATATAGTTTGCTTTTATGTTATAGTTCCGTGTTGTAACAAAGAAATGTAAGATGTTCAAGTTTGTGTATGTATGAGAGTAATTTTAAAAGGTAATAGAAAATGGAATTCAAAAGTATGAGTTCTATGCAGATAATGGATCACCAGAAAGGTCATGGAGAATCTATATTAAGAAAATGAATATCTAACAGCAGTTCCACTTGCAAAACTGGATGATTAAAAACAATCTATGTGCAGTCTGCTTTTATCAAGCATCTCTAAGATCTTCAGATCTAGGTTTCAGGAAGAGTCCTGTTTGCTTGTTTGCTTGTTTTTACAGTTTCCCAAAATGGGAAACTGACTTGTGTAGCCCATCATGTATTCATTTTCTGACTCCAATCCAGGGTATAGTTCATGCTAAGGTTTTTCTTCATACCAAAACTAACCCAACACATACATTCAAGGAATGTGAATGTCAGGGAAGAATAGTCCTTCAAACCCTACCCTTTACAATTATACGATACCCACCACAGCCAAATGATCAGAAGGTGTTGTTGTTAAAAAAGGAATTAAGAGAGACTCTTTGGAAGAGAAATTTACTCTTTCACATAACTAATAAAATCATGAGGTCTCTCCAAGCAGCTTAGGACTTAATCGAGGGTGACAAATTAAAGCAAGCACAAGTAGAGAAGGTTGGCTTGCCCCGCTGCTCCTTGAGCCAGTCACGGGGGGCACTGATTATTTTTTCTGTAGCTAGAGGTTTCAGTAGGTAGAAAAAGACAATGCATAACAACGGAGTTCAAGATGATGGCGGCTGCCAGTCATGCTTACAGTCTATAACAGCTCATTGACCCAGGTTCATCTCCAAGAGAAAAACGCAAGGACCCGGGTGCTCACATTTCTGAAGCACTCACCAACATACAATGAGTATCAGTTTATTAAGTGACTATCGTGCACAAGCACTGTCTTGCCTGTTTCATAGACTTTGTGTAACCTCATTCTCATATCACCCACCTGAGGCAGATGGCATCACCCACATTCTACAAGTGGGGAAGCAGAGAAGTTACATAACTAGATCATGAGCAGGAGGCACTGTTAGAACTCTGCTCGGAACTATTATGCATTGACTACACAGACATGTAAACATTCCTCCGCTAGCCACAGGACAACAATTGTGTATATCCTAAGAAAATGATACTGGAGCTGTACCCCAAATAAATACTACTTTTAGCTTCAGGACTGACAAACTGTAGCCTTTGAGCCAAACCTAACTTACCACCTGTTTTAGTACAACGTACAAGTTGAGAATATTTTTTTAACATGGTTATAAGGCTGAAACAAAAACGAAAAGAAGTTATTTCATAATACATGAAACTTACATGAAATTTAAATGTTATTATCAATAAGCAAAATTTTTCCTGGAACACAAGAAAGTTCTTCATTAGCACATCATCCGTGGCTGCTTTTGCACGGTAGTGGAAAATTTGTAGTTGCAGAAGAGACCGTGTGGCTGTAAGCCCTGAACAATTTATCATCTGATTATGTACAGGAGAAGCCCTGCTGACCTCTATTCTAGACATGAGCTATCTCATGCTCCTAGGTCTAACCTATGGCTCAACGTGTAATATACCTGCTCCCAAAATATTTTTTAAAGATGCAATTAGACATTTCCATAATATACACATTTGCGTCTGCACTCAGATTAAACTTCACTTTAAAAAGATCCACTACATGATGTCATCCCTCAGTGATTTCATTTCAATATTTCAGAAGGGATTTCACTTGTGCTTTCATGAATATTCATATGAGAGGCCTGGAAAAAGAAATATTAAGGCCTAATTTTATTTTGGTGCAAAAAAAAATATTTGAAACCCATGAATTTTGCCCATAGTAAGTATTTTCCATGAACTTTCAGAAGACCCCCTAGACATAGCAGGTAGAAGGAACTGTTGCCAAAGTCAGTCCAATGCAAATCTATCTTGAATCCCATCCAGGGGCAGCTATTTTTCAAACGTCTAGAGGGACCTCATTATAACCATGGCTACTCCTACCCACGATGCTCCCCCACCAGCCTAGACTCCCATGAGCACCTTTCCAGCCAGGTCCCAGGACACTCAGGCAGAGGAAAGCTAGCAAATCACCATGTGGCGTCAGCCAGCTCTGAGCCAGAAAATAATCAGGCTCCAGGGAGAAATTATTCACAGAGGAAATAAAATTGCCAGTGGGTCTTTTTTTCTCCCCAGATATAAAAGGACAAGAGATGGGTGAGACAATATAGAGATTAACATTTTGAGATGTTCAAAAAAGTCTCCTTTCAAGCCATAGAAGGCCAAAACTTATTTTAGGGGCACTTCCAACAAATGCTGCATTTATTTAACACACGGCAGCTTAAAGATAGGCATTCATTCTGGAACACAGAGCAAAGAAAGGTTTAGCTATTAACCAATACGAATAGAAAATAACCTGGACTTGTGGGCCAAGACGGGATATAAAATCTGGCTCTAGAGTGTTCTTAAATAAGAATGAGCTCCTTCGGGAAAGCAGCAATGCATTCGATTTTCACGTGGGTTCCTGTTTGACTTGAATCTTAATGCTTCAGGAGACTTCAATATCTTTAGTGTATGTTAGGATTTTCCCGACCACTCTGTTTCAAGTCGTAGCTTCTCTCCAGGCACGTTTATTAACCCCCTACACTTTTTACCTCTCCACTGTGCTCATCACCATCTAACATACTATCTGTTGTAATTATTTATTAGTCTTTGGTCTGTTTCTTGCTTATGGGATCAGAGCTCCCCACAGACAAGATTTTTGTTTGCTGACTCCTCAGCTTACTGTCCTGCCCAGGGTATAAACTTAAGGAATAAGAGTGCATGAATGAAATAATTTAGAAGGAGTGTCTCATCAAAATCCCCTGAGTCTTTGTGAATTGCCTCAGGAAAAGACGTGCAGCAATCCCTAAATTGTAGAGAAAAGAACATGATCACACCAAGTCTTTAACACTTCAGTCTCTCTTGCTTGACCTGATTTGCTCTATGCCACCAATCAGATCCAAACAACTAACCTTCCCAATGTCTAGCACCTGACACGTCACAGGAACTTTGATACACAAATGTGATTGTCTGAATCCTGAATGAACAAAAGCATGATGCAAGAAGAGATAGGCAACGGAACGGGAGTGCTTTGGTCATTGGTCAACGGCTAGAAGAACTTTATATTTTCCTAGAGAATTCCCTCCGGATTCTCTCCAACCTCTCCCTCTTGGCTCCTCTCAAAAGATTACAGTCCTTTACCTTTCCTTGAAGTGAAGTTCCATACAGAAGGTGGGAGATTAATGATATTCATACATTTTTCTATTATAAAAACATTTGAAAGATAACATTGTCACATTGCAGGAGATAGAGTGGAATGATAAGTCGGCCTGCTGCTTAGAGTTTTCCTGACCTAAACCCCTCCCTGTTGTTCCAGTGGCAATTCCAAGGAGAAAGGAACCTGTGTGTCTGTCCATCCTGAGCACAGCAGGATCCTGCAGCTCCACGGCTAACAAGCTCAGCTCCACTGATCTATTTCTAGACATCTCTGGTCCATTCTGGCCATTCGTTTCTCCATGATTCAAAAGGCTCAGAACTCCCTCTACCTATACATCCTTAAATGCTCATCTCTGTCTTAGCATCCAGGATCTGGGATCCTATACACCACCACTAATATAAACACACCGTTAGGATACTCAATGATAGAGAACTTCTCTACTTCTAGAACATTTTCCTCAAATTTTCTTTCCCTGGTCCCAAATCACCTTGCTTTATTTGTTTCTCTTCCACAGCCAAGCAATCACCTGGTGTAGCCATGACATCATTCGCCTATATCAGTTGATGTCTAATAAGTTTGGACAACCTCTTCTATTTTTCTTTTTTGCTCAAACTGAGTCTCCCAATCTAGTATTACTTGTGCAGTCAATGCTTTGCATACTGATGTTGGGTTGGAGTTAACATGTTCTGGCTCATGAAGGCCAATTATGTTCTTTTTTTTCCAAACTGGGTTCAATAGCATCATAGTCATACCGTCAAATATACCATAATAGAAATGTTTATGTCATAGAAATTGACAAATGCAGCAATCATGGTTTTCTGTTTTCAGGCAGTTGTTAAATATTTGCAAGCGTGTCGCTACCTGCATTTATCCTATATAGAGAATAGCTTACTGGAAATAACATTTAGCCATCTCACACCCCTTTTTAAAAAACTATTCCATAGCTCCTAACTGCCCACAAGATTAACTCAGGTTCTGTAAGTTGTCACTGAACATCTCTCTGAGCTGGTGCTGCCTCCACTTAAAGGCTTAATGACAAACATTCTCCTCCCTTGCAGAAGCCTGTTGGCAATATTGAACTTCATGTTATACCCCATGTCAGACGGTTGTTAATTCTGTAAGTTTGCATAAACTGTTCCGGACGTTTGCATTCTTTTTCCTTATATTACCTCCAAGTTAATAATAATTTTTCCTGCATAGCTTAACACGTAGCTGGAACAGCAGTTTTTGCAGAAATTGCTCAACTTCATTCTTTTTATTTCTGCCGTTGCATTTACTCTGTAATTGTGTCTGTGCCTTCTCCTGTTTATCCCTTAGAAAGAAGCAAAGAAATACCTTGGCTTGAACAGTCTATATGTTCATCTTTGCACCTCCAGTTCTTGAATAACAATTCCTCACAAATCTGAACATAGGCCTACCATATGACCAAGCCATTCATTCCTAGGAGTTTACACAAATCGAATGAAATGAGCATATGAAAAAGTTATTTTTACTCCCATGCTTCTAGCAGCTAATTCACAAAAAGCTAAATAAACAATCATCCCAGATGTCCAGCAACAGACAACTGGATAAAGAAAATGTGGTATAAATACTTAATGGAGAACTACTCAGTCATAAAAGGCAACAAACTGTTCTCTTTTGCAACAAAGCTAACACAAATTAAAGCCCATTATGTTTAGTGAAATACTCCAAACAGAGTAATTTATCATAGTCAAAAAGTATATAAGTTAAATTGACATCTTATGATTTGATTATCACTTACAAACCCTACTGTATTTTGTACTTCTTATTTATAGAGCTTTTCATTTGAGGGGAATTAAGCATATGATCACAAAATAAATTCCAAGTATATTACCACAGAAAAGAAAAAGAGGCGTGAGGGAGGAAGATGGAAGGCAAGCATCATTGGATTCTTACAATCATATCTATGAAATACAAACACATAAGTTCAACATATACTGACTGTATGTATAAAAGAATGAATAAGCACTGACTGTGACTTTGGCAATCTACACAACATGTCAGAGACTACTTGAACTTGAGTTCACACTTCTAAATTCACTGATTATAATTCCTTAAATGCATTGAATTGAAAAGCTACTTCCGTTTCATTCACACTCACACTGAGGGCTCCTTGCTAAATACTATTATGATGCACACGTAGTTAGCAAGACTTTCTCTTCTCCATATTTGCTTGTTTCTCTTTTCGTATTGTTGACCAGAGTAGCTGTCCAAGTTAAGAGTCCAAGTAACTATCTACTCATTTACAATTAGAAAATGTGTATGGGGATCAGGCATGAGGTGGAAAGAGACTGTGCAACACATAGAAGTGTGCTGGGAAATATCTACTGTTATCTTCTGATATGGAGCCAACCTGTCAAGATAATCTTGTTGAAAAATACACTGTATGATGTTGTCTTGAATAGGACTTTACAATTGGTGTCTTCTTCTGTTATTCTTACCTTATCCAATACAGTGAGGGTCCTGCACAATGGATACTCTGAGTTTGGAACTGTAGTTCTTTGGTTAGACTAAAAAAATTAAGCATCTATTTCTAAGTTTAACATAATTTTCTCATAAAGAAAAATGAGTGCTTCCAAAATTTCAACTCAGCTGACAGTAGCTAAGATACTTAACAATATCTGTTTCCTTCCTTAGGGGGAAAAAAGATGTCCTTTTATGTGACTGAAATAACAGAAAGAACTTCCTTTACCATAGCCTCAGTTCTTTAAAGATTGGAAAAGTAGTGCTGAAATTCCATCAGTACAAATTAGTTGTACTTCTTTTATGAATCTGATGTTTAAATATTAGAATGCAAGCACATGATTATGCAATTAAATCAAGACAATAAAAAGAATTCACTAATCAGAAATGGAATTTGCTTATATCAAGGAATAAATTTTGAAATTATTCTGAAAATGCTTGCTGAAAAATGTTCCTCATACCACCATCACCATCACCAACGGTACCGCTAGCCGTCTGTCCACCCACTCTACTCCTGAAAAGGTGACATTTATTGCAAGCTTGGCATTTTCTGACTCTGCCTTGGACCACAAAAATTACGCTGAACTCCCCAAAAGAAATGAAGTTGTTTTTACTTTTTCCTCCTTCTCTCTTTTTGCTTGACTAGTAACAGGAAGTTCTTGGAAACCTCCCCAAGTATGCCTGGTCTTGTAAGAGTCCCAAACCAATCTTGTAGGCGCCAGAGTCTTGGCACCTTTGAGGTAAGGCTTGTGGAAGCACCTGCACCGCTCCTTGCTACCAAAGTTCCTATCACCGCTCTCTGAAAGTTCATGCTACTGCCGTTTATTGGCAGTGAACCTGAGTCAGGAGAATTTCCACCAACTCGGGTAAGGTTTCTCTTAATCAATCTCGCACACTAAACACATACAAGTCAGTGCCTTGCGAGTCTCTTGAAGTGTGCAGTCAAATGAAGACCCTCCCTTGAACCCTGGGCTCGAGCTTTGAACTGTTTGCTATTCAGAACCTATCCTCTTGACAAGTACAATGTGCGGTGGAAGGGAGCACTCACAGCGTGACACCTCATTAGCTGCTTGGAGCAGGTTGTTTTTTCACCTCAGAGCTCCTCCAGAATGATTTGTGAGGCAGCTCACTTACATTCCCGCTTCAGTCTACCACAAGCAATCTTAAACCATCGGATCTATTCCTTCACATTCCCCATTATGTGGCAGGAATTCTACAACAGTTGGAGACAATGCAAGAACAACAGTGATTATATGTGGAAATACCTCCTCCGGTGCCATGGGCTAACTGGGCTCTGAGACCTGATGTTTTCTGCATCTGGTTGCTATGCAAGGAAATGCTGGGAAGCGGAAGAGCAGAACAGAGCAGGAGCAGTCAAGCACCAGTTAGTTCTCTATGCTAAGGGAAAGGAAGGGGCTGTGGCCAAGTTGTGGTTGATGAATTTTGTTCTGATTTTTCCTTCCTCTTCCTGTTGGTCACATTAACTTTCCAATCCCAATGGCAGTTGAAATTCTGACTCTCACAATGAATCCACTCAGAGAATGAATTCATGGCCTAAAGAAGTGTCCCAAGCTCACAAAACAGATTCCTAATTCAATCCATTGATGACTGTAAAGCCACCATTTAAATATGTATTATTTTGGTTTAAATATTCCTAGAGAGGTATATTAAGTAATGAATATAATTTTCACATTAGTACAAATTGGAAAATCATTCCTTAAATAATGATTCATTGAAAGCATACTTGTGCCTGAGATCGTTTGAAGTGCTTTCAGCACAGCAAATTGCTTAATATTTGCAACAAAATCCATGCATTCTGATCTACTTTAAGTAACCATTCTCATTTCTCCATGAGCATATGCAAATAAAAAGCAAAAAATGAAGTCTGGTGAATGAATTTTAGGAAGGGTTCACACACTCCTAAAATCATTATATAACATGGAGATACTTTTTCTAAGATTTGGAGGTGATACCCCTGGAATTAATGCTACCTCATTATCTACTCAAGATGGTTGAGGGGAGAAGCAGGAAGATGTTGATTACTGAGAGTCACCATTGAGCCCTTGGTCAGACTGCCCTTGGAACCAGCCTGTCTTCCTGACTTCCACCAGTGTGAGCTAGCACCCTCATTGGCTTCTACAGAAACAACCTGTCTGGTGTTTAGTGTGTTTCATCCCCAACTTGCAGATGAAGATAATCAGATTCCGAGAGGTAAAGTAACTCTTTTATGTATTCCAGGCCAACGAGTTATGAAGCACTAATTGGAATGAAGCAGGTGGACTTGAACTGCACCTTTTTAACCATCATGTCATAATTAGATTGGCAATATTCAAGCAAAGAGCAACCTAAGAAATATAGTCGAAATTTGGGTCACTGAGGTTCTGATGGATCAAGAAAATGTAGTACTATCTGGAAAGCCATGAACAACTATCTTTGGCAATTCTATTCCAAAGACAATCATGGAACCTCCTGGCCACATCTGTTTTCAAATAAATCAAGCATATGCAGAGAATTGCTTATATAAGGAGCATTATGGAATAGAGGCTGCAGACCATTTTATCTTAGAGCCATGAGTTAATTCACTTCAGAATGAACCTCATCATCTTCCCACCCCGCTTCCATTACTCAGGTTGGCCAAGAATATCAATGGGTCACCAGTGGCAAAAGTAATGAGCTGTCTGAAGCTTGATTTGTTTCTTCAAAAAACTTATTCAAGTCTATCACCTAAGCGAATGAAGAAGCATGTCCTCTTAACCCAGAATTCTGGATGAGAGGTGGAGTATGTCTACTCCAACCCACAGACATAGCTCCTGCAACACAGCCAGCTGTGAAACTGGAAACAGGTTGGAGCCTAAAGCGCTGTCTTTAGTCTCATTCATCCATCTACCCCTGTGACACAAGTTCCTTAGCATATTATTCAAAGCCTTGCTCTATAGGCACACAAATCTCTCTCAAGGATAATTCTCAATCTTTTCCAATAAAGGAAGTACATGTTAAGTTATGTTAACCCCATTTTAAGGAAGAATATATTGCAGGAAGGACAACAAACTGTCTCCATGCAGTAAACATGAAAATACGCACTAAGGTGTTCATTCCCCGTGATTGTCAATGTCTATAAAAAGGAGAAACACACCCCCATGGAAAAAAAAGAAATGGATAAACAACTATGAAATGTAAAAAATGTTTGCAGCAAACCTCAACAGTGTATATTTCTCTCACTAGAGATCACTATTCTTCTTTTAAAGGCCAATCAATATCCAATTGATATTAGAGTCTGTCCTAAAAACAATTCAAAATACCATACAACTCGTCACTCCAATGAGAACATATCTGGGTATAAAAGGAGATATTCAAAAATATGGCAAGCACAGCTGTAAACTAAACCGGATTCTCTCTTTGAACCTCAGATACATTTCTATGTCTTGAGTGATAATAACTTCCTGAGGATTGTAAGTATTTCATAATGAAAGACCATGTCCAAAAATGGGGAATGTGGAGACAGTAAGAGAGAGCAAATTTGTCTCAAAGTCTTCAGAGCTAACATGTTGGTGGAAGGAACTTAAAAAGAGGGTGAGAAGGAAACAAAATTAGACACAAAAGTGCTTTTTCACATTGTCTTGAATTGCACAAACGCACATGAGGACTCAGCCATTTGCCGACATCTTCTTGCGAACAGAGAGAAAGCAGATCTGTAGGTGCTTAGCTTGTGCTGTGTCTGAATTCAGGCATCCGGGTTTTAGAGTCTATAAATCAAACTTTATGTTTTCCCTTTTTTGGGGGGGTTGAAGTTTTATAAAAGAGACATAGCTTTTCAGGGGATATGTGATTTTCCTCTTTGGGGAGTGGTAGCCCAAGTGTTAGGTGTCCATTGTTTCTGGCAGTTCATTTACACAGATGAAACAATCCATTCATTTGGTGAATCCATGGAATCAATGGCTTCTACTTTGTACTTCTTGAAAAATATACAGCATTTCAGGTCTCTGGATTTACATTGCACAGCCTTTCTGGTATAATGGAATAGTTTTGGGTCCCAGGAGGGCCGGCATATGGCTCTGAAAGAGTGTTGATGGTTTTCCTATGACAGGGGCATGTGCGTTTCTAAATGTTCTCACTTGGAATAGTTTTTCAGAAAGCACTTTGACATATACTGTGAAAGAAACACTTCACAGCGGCCATTTGTAAGAAAAGATGGTTGATGACTTGGGTCCCAGAGCTAAATCTGATCAGTTCATCTTCTTCAAACTGATGCTGCTACCTTGAGAATTATATTTTAAGTTGCAATTTAGTGAAAATCTTTCTTTGGGAACAAAGATTTATAAAACTATGAATTTTAGCATATTGGAAAGTGATGTAAAATTATCATAGATGGCATGGGAAAGAATTTGCCATTACCATTACCACCTAAAATATGATCGCTACATTTTCTAAGCATGCACGGTTTGAGTCGTTCTCTGTAACTCTATGAGGGACAATTGCATTGTCCCGATCTTTACCATCCAACAGTTGTGAGATGCCTGGCTACCTCAACAAAAAATGCAGTGTGAAAAAGCAATTAGTGACAGATCTATGATATTTTTAGATATAAATTCTTTGTCAAGGTTGTACATACAGTGCAATATGTGGAAAAAGAATTCAATAAAATCTGACTTGGAGGGTAAATTATAGACTAACAATAAAAGCATTACTTGCTTGACACGCTGCAGATCTTCCTAGAATTTCTGAAAAATGAGGATGTAATTTCCAGAATGTAGGGTTGACACTTGCTGCCATTTCTGTTCACTCCTGTTTTTGCTGGGGTCTTGATATTCTGCTTTTTCTCACGATCACTGGGTTTCCCTCAGTACCACCGGCCTAATTTTAGTCCATGAAAACTTGTTGAAGCCTGCATTCATTCCAAAGCTAGTCAATGGTGCTTATTATAAACCAAGTGCCTTTATAAAGAAGATACATTCCCCGTATTTTCTGTTTTCTGTCACTATAACAGAATTTCTAAACTCATGAAACTTGACAAGAAGTTCATTTAGCCTGTAGTTCTGGTGATTCCAGGTGAAAGCAGTAGTGTCTGCACAGTTCTATCGGGAACCTTACACTGAAGGACACCCCAGTCATGGTGGTGTGTGCAAGAGGGCATGTTTGCATGGGGATGGAGGAACCTAGAGTGGGGCCAGGCTTGCTGTCTTACAAGACCCATGTCTGGAGAACTAACCATGGTCCCTTGAAATCTACATACATTTAGTCCTATGGCGATTCCTCCAGTAACTTCCACAAGGTCACATTTATCAAAGATTTCTTCACATTTTAATACTGCCAGACTGGGACCAAGCTCTCAACACACAAACTCTTGGAGGACTCACACAACTTGTATACAGCCATTGCAATCTCAATGACATTAAACTGCGGAGGGAGAGACTGACGACATCTGAAAACCTTGTAGGTCAATCTGTGAATTTTGCTATGATTGAATTCCAATATTGAGAGTGGATAGAAGATTTAGAGGCAAACATGGTTTGTAAAATTTTAATTGTTTTTAATCTTGGATTAATGTGAAATGCCTATTCTTTGACGGCGTACAGATAGTCATAACTATCAACTTTTTTTATCTCTTCACACAAATTTATGAACTTATTCCATCCCTTCTACAGTTTCACGAAGACAGTTTTCATGCCATTCAGTTCTCACCATTTCTAACTTTCCTTACCATACCTTTGTGTTAACTTTCAGATTTGACGTAATTTTGAGCTTAATGAAGATTGCTATGCAAGAAAAAAATGAACACTCTACATTATTTAACCTTACCAATCATTTGTGCTTCTTACATTGGCTTCGTCAATTCCCTGCCATATAATTATGAATATTAAATAAGAAGCTAAAATTGTCATTCTACTACATCATACATCATTATGTATTTCTTAAGAACAGGTATGCTACTTATACAACTTAAAATTTATTCATTTATTTTATTCATAAATTTAACACTCATTAATACTAACAGCCACCTAATGTCATATTAAAATTTTGCCAACTGTCTCAAATTTGTACAATTTCTCTCTCCTCTTCTCCAGTACAGGACGAAACCAAAAATCATACATTGTATAAGTTATAAGAAAATCATTTTGTTTTAAGCTGCATTGATTCATATGTAACTGTTACTGAAACCTTACACAGAGTTGATGGGACAATCTGTGCTCTCCACCTCCTCAAGACAAATGAGCTCATGGAGGCTGAGCCAACACTGCATCACAAAGGCCGTCAACCAGCACCAGTACTGTGCTCATGGAGCCAACACACTGCATCACAAAGGCTGTCAACCAGCACCAGTACTGTGCTCATGGAGCCAACACACTGCATCACAAAGGCTGTCAACCAGCACCACTACTGTGCTCATGGAGGCTGAACCAACACTGCACCACAAAGGCCGTCAACCAGCACCAGTACTGTGCTCATGGAGCCAACACTGCATCACAAACGTTGTCAACCAGCACCACTACTGTGATCATGGAGGCTGAGCCAACACTGCACCACAAAGACCGTCAACAGCACCAGCACTGTGCTCGGTGGATATTCCACTAGAAGGGGACCTCTAGCATGAGAATATTGTGAAAGCTGAGACGGTAAGAAAAGGAAACAAGTGGCACCAACTTTCTTAGCTTTAATAGAATATGCTAAAACAAAGCCAATCGCAGGATATTTGGGGAACTGTTAAGTAGCTTGGCAGCTCTGTACAGAAGGAGTGTATGTGTGTATGAACAGGAGCCTCATGTGTCATTCTGCTGACTACTGCTGCTAACTTTATAAGACTATTCCCACAAATATTTCATATTTGGTGTTCAACATTGCTTAAAGTGTTTATCTTTCCTTTCTTGAAAACCAGTATGTCCTCCTTCATAAATCTGAATATTTTTCTCAGCCTGACATGTGCCTGCATGTGGACTTGGTAAGAGCTAGTGCTTGATCGGATAGAAACAGAGTGTGAGTCGGATCCTAAAAGACTATGTCAGCTATACAACCTGATCCTGAAAGAAATAGGAACTTGCCTGAGACATTTAATTGGGAGTCCCATAAGAGCTAACCCTATTTGTTTTGTGTCAAAGACCAATCTGTTTGCAGCACTGTACTTGCATATTTCTGCGACATGGGTAGCAAGCTATAAAGATCTGAAAGAGGTCAGGATCACCACAGGATAGATTTGAAATATTCTCAAATAAAATGAAGAAGACTCAGTAGGTGCTGGATGGGAACAGAAGATAATGGTAAGAGGAGAGAAACTGTCCGCAGTTTTCCCTGAGCTCTCAGGACTGCCCTGGACCCATTCTGCAAAGGAAAACAGACAGTCTATGATTTCAGGCCATGCGAGCTTATTCTCTCCTAATGCTCTCCCCATACTCTTCGGAAAAATGGAAAAAGCACATAGTCCCGAATCCTGCCCACACCGCTCCCTGCCTCTCGCACACAGACCTCCTTGTCTTCCCGAGGAGACTTGGTCTGGTCTTAGTCCATGCTCACTGGGTGATCTGGCCATCTTCCTCCTCACAGCTATTTCTCCATTCCTCTTGAAGTCAGGAAGCAGCACGCCATCTTCCTTTCACTCTGTTAGGGCCTCATGCATCATTCTGCCGCCCACGTCTTTATAATAATAGTCCCACAAAGACTTCATATTGGGTGTCCAATACTGCTGAGTATGTTTTTTCTTCTTCTTCTATAAGCCAAATGCCCCTTTCTTCATAAACTTGAACACATTTCTAAACCAAGAATTTCTTTTAAAATCTGAAATTTTCTTGTAAAATTTGAAAATGAACTCATCAACACAAGGAGACTTTGACTCTTGAAGGATTCGTCAGGGGTCTTCCAGCAAAGTCAGGTTGTTTTGCCTCTTGATCTTCAAATCTTCCCGCAACTATGCCAAATTAGACAAGCCTGTTTATTCTCCCTTTTCTAGCTGCTACTGGCAAGTATGTATCATGTGCCTATCACTTTCAAAGCATTTATGACTGAATACTATATGATGGGAATGGACAAGGACCCAACGGAGAAGGAGTGAAGGGAAAGGAGAATGGAGACAATGATGCCTGGCTTGGCTTTACCATTACCAGTCGAGAACATCTACTAGTTACTAAATTTCTAGGTGTTCAATACAATTTTGTTAACTAACCCTTTGACTAACACCCACTCATTTTCCCCTCCACATCTCCTGAGAACCACCATTCAGACTCTGCTTCTTTGATTTTTTTTTTTTTAAGATTGATTTTATTTTCAGCGGAAAGTCAGATATACTAAGAGGAGGAGAGACAGAGAAGAAGATTTTCCATCTGCTGATTCACTCCCCAAGCAGCCAGAGTTGTGCCAATTCGAAACCAGGAGCCAGGAACCTCTTCTGGGTCTCCCATGTGGGTGAAGGGTCCCAAGCACTTGACTATTTTCCCAGGCCACAAGCAGGGAGCCGGATGGTAAGTGGGGCTGCCTGGATTAGAACCAGTGCCCATGTGGGATCCCAGCACTTGCAAAGCAAGGACTTAAGCCGCTATGCTACCATGTTGGGCTCTGTTTGATTTTTTTTTTCAAGATATATTCATTTCAATTTGAAAGGCAGAGTCAAGGGGAGAGACAGAGACAAAGGTCTTACATCAAGGGTTCACTCCCCAAACAACTATAGCAGCCAAGCTGATCTAATCTGAAGCCAGGAGCCAGGAACTTCGTCTAGGTCTGCCAGGTGGGTGCAGGGCCCAAGGACTTGAGTTATCTGCTGCTTCCCCAGGCCACAAGCAGGGAGCTGGATGGGAAGTGGAGCAGCCGGGACACGAACCATTGCTCATATGGGATCATGATGCATGGGAAAGATTCACCAACAAAACCATCATGCCCAGCCTATGAGCTTCTTTATTTTAGATTTATCATCTTTTAAAAACTTCATAGAAAAAGTGATTGGAAAGATAAGCTTATGTGGGTGCAAGAAAATTTTGAAATCCATGTAGTTTTTTTCCTTGTTATGTTTTCTACAAACTGTTTTTGAACTCCTCTTCCAGAAATTGTTTCACACAATATTTTTCCTTCTGCATGGCTTTTTTCACAGGACATAATGTCATCCCCATTCATTTATGCAGTCAAGTGCAAGAATTACTTTTTCTAAGGCTGAATGATATTCCAGTCTATGCATGTAACAAATTTAAGTAATTCATTTAAGTGTTGATGAACATATAGCTACTTCTGTACCTTGGCCAATATGAATAATTCTGTGGTGAACATGGGCGGTATGCATACATCTTAGAAATTCTAATTTCACTACCATGGAATACATATACTCAGAAATGGGATTACTCAATTCCCTTCACATCTTCCTGGTAATTTTTTTCCTCCATTTGTTTCTTCAGTTTGGGGAGATGTATGCTTCACACTGTGGAATTGCAATGGCAGGAAGGCATAGCTGCTGGAGGTCTTTTTCAGAAAATGAAGGTCATGTATGCTCTCTCTCCCCAACCCATCTGTCTGTCATTCTTGTCCTCAGTCTCCCTAGAAATCCTTTCTAATGTATCATTTCCAGCCTGAGTTGCAGTGTAGTATAATCAAAATTCTTTCAATATATTCTTAATTTCTCCTCTATCCTCACTGTGCTACCTGTCACCGGTGCTGATCTCAGCTCATCATTTGACCTCTCTGACTCTAGGATGATCATCTTTAAGTGAAACGTGGTTAGAAATGATGGCTCAGGTTTATTTTATCACTAAATTTGGAGGATTTGGATTCTTTTTGTCTTTGCAATGTTATATTTACTGCAACTTTTCTAGCTCTTCTCAAACGCCAGTGCTCCTCTATCAGCTCCTAAATATATTTTCAGGGTATTCCTTGAGATCTTATTAGACATCCTCCTTGAAGGAGAACAGAAGCATTCAGGTCATCTTGCTTCTCATTTTCTTCATATCTTAGCCATTCCAACAGCAGGGCAGAGCTTAGGAAACAAATGAGTTACTCAATATGCAGTGCTAGGTTATAACACTGTCGCTGCTCCCTTGCTATTGGACATCTGTTAGCTGCCTTGCTGTATACCCTAGGAAGAATAATATGGCTTTCATTGCCATCAGAATGGGCAAGTCCCAAGCCTCATATCAAGTCAGAGGAATTTAAAAAGTGGAATCACCAAAACTAGAAACAACTTAAATAATTGCATGACTTTCAGGTCTACAGTGAAATCATTGAGCTGTACTTAGAGACCTACAGAATCATGCTATGGGTTTAGCACTGTAGCTCAGTGGGTTGAGCCTCTAACTGTATCCTATAAGCACTGGTATCCCATATGCACATTGGTCAGAGGCCTGTTTGCTCCATTTCTGATCCAACTTCCTGCCAATGTGTCTGAAAAACAGCAGAAGATGCGCCAAACACTTGCATCCCTAAACCCACTTGGGGGATTAAAATGAAGTTCCTGGTTCTTGATTAAAGCCTAGACCAGTCCCAGCTATTGCAGCCAGAAAGGGAATGAGCCAGCAGATGGAAGATCTCTGTCACACAACCTATCTTTCTACTTCTACCTCTCTTCCTCTGCAAGTGCCCTTCAAATAAACATGTTTTAAAAGCAAAAGAAAAAACTTCTCAACAAAAGGTGGTAATACCAAAAAATTTAGAAGCCATGTCTAACATCAGAAGTGTTGATTCAATAAATGCTCTTCAAGCTTTTGAATTTGAATCTGAAAAGTCATTGAAACATTAAAGTTCAAGTGCTCATATCATGCCTTTGTTTTAGAATGCTTGCCCTTCGCTAAGGAAGAGAATAATTTGCAGAGGGGCAAGAACTAGGAAAAGTGCGACCTTTGCTGTGGTGTTGGTCGTGGATCTGAAGAGGCATATTTGAAAACTACAAGGGGAAATAATTGGAAGGACCCGGTGATTGATTGGTTGAGGAAGTTGGGAGAAAGCCCCTGCTATTCAGATATTAATCATGCCACGTTCGGTCTTTCTACACCTTTTTCTCTTCAGGGCCCTTTAGATGTGGACTTACGTCACTCACAATATATTTCCCGAATACAAATTAGCAAAGAATTGATCTCCAGCGCCACGATCTCTCTTCAATATCCTGACTTCTCCTATAACACCCTTTCCCCTCTAAAGTCAGACACTCAACGACTCTCAAGGGTGGAGCCTCAGAATGGGGAATAATCCATCATGGGGATTTTACTTTTGATGCCTTACCTTTAACAGATACGTAGCATTTACATATTTCGGGTTATCATGTGATGCTTAATTACGGAGTATTGATTCATCCTGGTGATGAAGCCCTTGCATAACTACACTATCATATAATTTTTTATCTTATTTTAGGATTACATTTTATTTTATTTGAAGGGTAGTGTAACAGAGAAAAGGAGAGAGAAAGACGAAGAAATATTCCCCATCCTTTGATTCACTCCCCAAATGGCCACAACGGCCAGAGCTAAGGTGACGATAAAAAGTCAGGAACTAGGAACTTCCTCCAGGTCCCCCATGTAGGTGCTGGGGCCCAAGTCCCTGAGCTGCACTCTGATGCCTTCCCAGGTGTAAGACAGGAAGCTGGATGGGAAGAGAAACAGCTAGAACTACAGCCAGTGCCCAGATGGGATTCCAGTGTATAGGGTGAGGCTTAGCCTATTATCTCTATCCAGAATTCTTGATGTTCATCTATGAAAGGACTAATAAAATATATTTCACTTTGCTAGAATTGGAAATCATCAGCACTATTGATGTCTCCAGTAAGAATAAAAATCTAACCCAGTGTGGTAGCCTAGCAGCTAACGTCCTCACCTTGAATACGCCTGGATCCCATGTGGGCACCGGTTCTAATCCCGGCAGCTCCACTTCCCATCCAGCTCCCTGTCTGTGGGCTGGGAAAGCAGTCAAGGACAGCCCAAAGCCTTGGGTTCCTGTACCCACGTGGGAGATCTGGAGGAAGCTCCTGGCTCCTGGCTTCAGATCGGCGCAGCACCAGCCATTGCAGTCACTTGGAGAGTGAATCATCAGATGGAAGATCTTCCTCTCTGTGTATCTGACTTTGCAATAAAAACAAATAAATCTTTTTTAAAAAGAATAAAAATCTAAAATAAGGATATTAAAAATAAATGAAAATTGTCCAAATGCTACTCTGAAAATTCAGATTTGAATTTTTCATGGAGATACATCTGATTTGTTCATAAAATCCTATACTGTTTGCCCCAACCTGTCATTTTAAATTTTATGTTCCATGCGTAATACCACACATTTTAATGGGAATTTTTGATCCTTTTAAATAAAGGTCTTGTAATCTAAGTAACTGCTCAAATATTGCAGAGGAAATCAGAAATGACGTACAGGCCTTTTGATTCTTACACTGTCTGTTCTAAAAGGACAAAGGCTGTAACTCGTACACAGAGAGAGAGAGAGAGAGAGAGACCACCTCACACACATAACACAGCATCTCCCTCTTCTGCACAAAGGCTGTCAGCACAAAGGATGTTCAGATCTGCATGCTTACTTCTTTCCAGAATGTATGCCCATACTTACATTTTGAGGCTTCTTAGAAGTGTGAGAGGAAGAGGAGCCAAACAGGACAAAGTTTACTCTAAGTACTTGAAATTCAGCTTTAGGTGTTTTGTTTTATAGTCCTTACACTTCCCAAACACCCACAAAGTCACTTCTTTAAAGCATTATGTTGGCTGATACATCCTTACCTGTCCATTTCTGGTAACGCATTTCAAATAACTAACAGAGTCCATGGTGCCCCCACACAAGCAAATTCCAGACAGAGCAGTCCGTGCCCACGCAGAAGGGATGGATTCCCAGCAGGGTGTAGGTGTCTCGGATTTGTGCTTTGCTTAATGTGTGGGATTTGGAAAAAGAATGTTGGAAATATCTTTTCGCCCCCATAACAGTTTAGGATTTTAAGTCATGTAGAACTGAGACAGCTATTTGCTATGCAATATAAACACTCATGCCACGGTAGCTCACACCCTTCACCAAGCTTTGAAAAACTTGGAGGTGCTGGTTCAAAACTTTATTGTGCAGAAATATCACTCATTTTCCTCTGTCGCTTGGTAGGACACTTTCTGTCATGTAGATGAGCTTACAAAGGGATGAGAGATCATTTTTCTGGTTTAACTTATTCCAATCTGTGTGTCTCACAGGAAATTGTGCATAGAGATAGCTAAGGATATGGATGTATAACTACAAGGCTCTTACATTGTCATTCTGTTGCTTGATCTAATATCTCTTGTGTTTTCTACCACGCTTTCTATATCATAAATATTTAATAACTTCTTGGATTCAATTGAATTAGAAAATCTGCATGAATCTGAGCATATTCTTACCATTAAATAGAGGACAAAAAGAAGTCTTTTTTATTTTCCCAAAACTAATTCATTAACAGAATATATATATATAACAAGTGTGTCACTAGGTAAGAGCTCATACTAAACTTTGTTTTTCTTAAAATACCTATCAACACACCTTAGCTATTTTTAAGTCAAACGTAGCACCAAGTACTGCCTAAAAAGAAAAACTTGTGGTTTGATACCTCAGCCATTTTCCAAGGGGAAGGGGAAAAATTGACTTCACTAAATACATATTCATATGTTAAAATCAATTTAAAGTGACTTGATAAATTTCAAATATTAAATGAAGGGGATCATAAAATCAGATGTTAGCAATGCGCAGCAACCCTCAGAACAGCCTCTATGCCTGAGGACAGCATCTGTCAGTGTGTTCTTAGTATCATTATTCCTGAAACACGCTGCTAGAGAAAAAAATATGCTAACAGTCAAATATTTCCAGAAAGTCATGTTTACCATAGCTCCTCTTGGAGACTTGCAATGCATGTTATCACATTACAGGCTTATAAGAAGTTTCATTCACTCAGCCCTGGATTGGTGGTTAAGTTTCATTTTTCGAGGTAATGGAGGAAGGGAAGATGAAATGTGAAGCCCAGGACAGTGGGTATCACTCCTCCACTCAGTTACTTATTTCTGCAAATTTCAATGACTTAATCTGCAAGTCCTTCAGGTTTCGTTATCTATAAAATGAAAATTAATTTTCAATTCATAAGATGACTTTATCTTGGCAAATAAAGCATTACTAAGAAAGTTCTTCAAAAAGTATAGACTTGGGAAATGAGAACTTCTGCTTCTCCCATCTGGTTATTGCTTCCCCTTCCTCTTCCTCCCCTTCCTCTTCCTCCACCTCTTCCTCCCCCTCCTCTTCCTCCTCCTCTTTTCAGTCTCAAATGAACTGTGGTTTACTTGCTTTTATGGGTTGCCAGTGGCTGATTTGCCAGCATCTTCTGATTTGAAGAGTTAATCCCAGCCCTTACCTGTATTCTAGTAAAATTCAACAAAAGACAAATTTAGAGTCCTCTTTCATGTTTTCCTGTTAAGTCCACAAGGACCAAAGGTTAATAGTAAGAGAGACCTGGTTAGAAACCTTTTTTTTTTTAATCAGTTTCTTTGGAAACTATAGCACATATTCTCTCTTACTGAAATATTCCAACTCGATACAGCTTATAAACTGTTAAAACCTAATTATTCTTACAGAACTGCATTTACTCTAGGCACAGGGACCTCTTCTTCAGTAATGTTTGCTGAGCGTCTACTGTAGAGGACATATCTAACGTGTCCCATGGAGTAAGTCAGGGTGCTCACCAAATGCCTGTGAACAAAACTGAGATTCATAATAATACCATTTGTTAATTAATAATAATACTGTTTATCATTTATCAGGCTATATTCCAAAGATTCATTTTTATTTTCTCACTTCTCCCTGGACAATAGGAAATTTTCCATCTGTCAAACAGCTATCAAAATTAATGACTTATTTATTTATTGGGCCCGGCGGAGTGGCCTAACAGCTAAAGTCCTCTCCTTGAAAGCCCCGGGATCCCATATGGGCGCCGGTTCTAATCCCGGCAGCTCCACTTCCCATCCAGCTTCCTGCTTGTGGCCTGGGAAAGCAGTTGAGGATGGCCCAATGCATTGGGACACTGCACCCACGTGGGAGACCTGGAAGAGGTTCCAGGTTCCCGGCTTCAGATCAGCCCGTTGTGGCTCACTTGGGGAGTGAATCATCGGACGGAAGATCTTCCTCTCTGTCTCTCCTCCTCTCTGTATATCTGGCTGTAATAAAAAATGAATAAATCTTTAAAAAAAAATTAATGATTTATAATCAGTTCTATCTAATTTAAAGTCTATACATCAAAATCTCTCTTCCACACTGCCTTTCACAGAAGTTCCCTTCCAGACAGGGAGATCTCAGTAACTTTTCACTTCTGCTCAGCAGCCAATACATCATGGCATTACATAAGAACAAAAAAGCATGAACAGGAGCTCACTGGAGGTATGCTTAACTTAGAGAAATTAAATAATTTCTCCACTCAAGAGAAAAACAGGTGTTATTCAGATTTAAATAGAAAATATATATTTTTAGATTACTAATTTGACAAAGTTGGAAAATGAGAGTTCTGAATTTTCCAGGATGAGGAAAGTCAATCTTCATGTTAATAGGAATAGTAATTATTAGTGCAGTGTGATGGAGAATTGAGAAAGCAGGTTGGGATTTCAGGATTTTCAGATATCAGGCAATACCTGAAGATGTGTTGCTGTTACCACTGGGAGTGAGTGCCACTTCTCTCCTTGGCAGAGAAGAAGAATGCTACAGAATCTTCTCTGTTGCAAAGGAGAGCCCCACCCCAAATGATAACTCATTCCCAAATAGCCACCACGCTGAAGCTGAGGACACCTATTTAAATCTTTCTGTTTAAAAAATGGTAATAAATATCAAATATGTTAAAAATGTGTATATCCAGACCCAGCACCTCCTTTTGGAAGTACACCACTAGCATCCTCATTGCCAATCAACAGGAATAATTTTATTAGCCTGCCTTTATGAAGGTAGGTGGGGAAGGAGAAAGAGAACAGGTCTCTCACGATGTTCAAATACCTGTGAGTGACAAAGCTGGTGTTTTGAATCCCGTCTGTTCTACGTGAGTGTTTCATTCTGCCCTCAGAAGGATCTGTATGTCCACGCATTATATCCACATACAAAAATTCAATTGAAAGAGAATTCAGTGTTAGATTCTCGTCTTATAAATCATCATTTAAAAGCTGACTAAGTCAGTGTGCACCATAGGGGCTCCAGCAGCCCACTGCTGTCCCTGGTTCTCTGCTCTGTATAACAAGTGTCTTCTTGCCCTGGTCCTCTATCCTAGGGAACCTGGTCCCTGCCTTACCACAGCACCCCTAGGCCTCTCGGGCTCATGAGAGCAAGCTTCTCTCTATTCTGTATCTCAGGATCAGATGATGAATGTGCAGGTAGTACGTACACAACGGTGAAAGTACACATAGTCAATGAATGTATGTCTGGGGGGAAGTGAATAGATAAATGTATGGCAAGCTAGGTTAAACTTGCTGATTTTAAAAGCAAAACACTGAGGAATATTGAAGCTCCATCAGTTCCAGTTAGCTTGTGGGTTGGCTTTGTTCTCAAAGATATCATTTATCTGAATGACTTCTCTCCGCATTGTCTTAATGTCCTGTATGTTGCCACTACGGCATTTGGTGAGCACACACAGGGCCATTTATAATGAATAGAAATTGATTAGGGTATTAATTCTGGGGGGTGCAAAGCCCAAAACATTCAAACCAACAAGAAGCAGAGTGATAAAATATTGCATGTAACTGGAATATTGACAATGTAACAGGAGATACATTCAACGACTGTAGATTAGTTCAAATGGCAAAGAAGTTAAATTCAGCGCTGAGGGACATGCAATGTATCCAGTAGACAACAGAGGGCTGTTGAAAGCTTCTGAGGGCTAGATTAGCATGACCAGAGCTAAGACTGAAGGACTTGAAGGAATTAATTAGCAACAAAGCATGAAAAGTTTTGCAGTGAGAAAGAGCAGGCAGGGAAGCAAGTGAATAAGCTGAGTCAAAAACACAAAAAGATAGGTCAGGGAAATCTGAGTGACAACAGGGATTAACATGAGGAGACCGAGACAAAGAAACAGGGAAGCAGCAGTAATAGAACTTGACATGAAAAAAAAAATCGCAGAACTGTCCAACTGGCTAAACTGAACTCTAAAGTATTATTTTTTTTTTCTTTTAAAATTACACAAATCCTTAAAACATGGGATTGGTTTCAACCTGTTGTACTTAAATCCTCTTGCAGGGTCATTACTTGGGTGTAATTTTCCCTCCTTGATTTGTTTTTGAGGGAGAACAAAGGAGGAAGGGCGTCTGAGTCCCCAATTCCCAATTTCAGAAAGATTTCTCCCTGCGAAGCAAGACATCTGCTTCCTATCAGCTGCAGATGTGGCTGGACTCTGCAGCACGGCCCAGGATGAAGGGGGCACAGACAGGCTAGCATCTGGTGCCTCAGGAGTGTCCCCACATTCCTTGGGGACAAGGATCCTCAAATCACACCTTCCACCACCTCTCCACTCTCCCCTGGCTTCACGCGGATTTGATCTGCCGTGGTTCTGAGACTTGCACTACTATTCCCGCCAGCTTTCCGGCTGATTCCATGAAAGGCTCATCAACTTCAAGGCTCCATCTTCAAAGCAGGAGCAAAGATGCAGAGGCAAAGAATTACATCCTTGGTAAAATGTAAGAGCATCTCTAGCTGGCCTCTTCCACCCCCCGGACGTGAGGAGTACAGATTTGCCGTGCAAAATAGTATGGAAATCAGCACAGAAGGAATAACAGTGAGATTTCAATGGAAATAGAAGATCCATGAGCAGCTTCACCGAAGTATTTCAGGTTAGGGGATAGCACTGGCTCACTGCCATTGAACCAGTGGAAGCAGACATCCATCCATCAGAAATCTGAAGGCTCCCTCCTGTTGTCTACTTTTGCTTCATGGGAAGTTGAGAGGGAGAACACTTCTCTCTGAAACGCCATGGCTAAGCAAGTGAGCGCTCAATCTATTCAATCTGAAAATGTTTACTGAGCTATTCTAACTGATGAGGGAACACTGAGATACAGGACATCAAAAGGTGTGCATTAAGCTAATCAAGTGCCTTGCAGAAGTCTATCTAAGGAATTGGAAGAAACAAGGGCAAAAACCCTGAACACGTCTGGCAGGCTCAAAGAAACTGAAGCTGTAGTTGAACACGGAAGTGCTAAAAAGTGGTAGGAAGGTAAGGTACCATGAAGAAGCCGGATCACAAGGCTCTCAACCAACATTTTTTTTTACACGCAATTGCATAGAGAGTCTCCAAGAGTTGAGCACAAGTAGCATGATACCCTGAAATGCCAAGGTAATTGTGATGATTTGCTGTGTTGAGGGTCCTCAGGTCAAGAGGTCAAGAATGGACTAACACTGAAAAAGTTACCATAAAACCAATGACAGCTACCTGAGGCAGATGCATCAAAGGCAATGCAGAAGGAGAAAACGTAACGATCAATAACAAAATCCATCTCAATCAAAATGCAAATGTTAATCTTCGCAAAGTAGCTTCAAAGTGTAATTTGACAGATATGAAAATGAGGCACATCTTTGTATGTCAGTTTTTCTTCTTACTATTCCATTTGCTAAATTCTAAGGGGCCGCTATTCTATCCTCTTCTCCTTTAACTAAAAAGGAATTTGCTACCTTTTGCTTTTTTGCTTAAATTTGGGAAAGTACTTTACATTTTTTTTGAAAGTTGATAGCATTTTTTTCCACAGTAAATGCTGAGTACCAGATTTCAGAACATCTGGGTAACTCCAACCACACTGTGATTACATATGCCGTATTATGATTAGGAAGGGTGGGGGGAACCTGTATGTCCCAAGTACAAGAGCCCTACCTAATTTTATATTATCACATAGAACATCTGGTGGAATTCAAGCTTAAGTTACAAATGGTTTTGAAGGCCAATTATTAGACAAATGATGCCCATTGAAACTATGCTGTGGTTTCGCTACATGGTAAACCTTTACTGTTTGCCGTAAAGCCTATTTAGCATGAATCTTTAATATGCATTTCATTTATATTAAACTACAGATCAGAAAGTGGTTTTCTATTTAGAGCAGAATGGAAGCAAAAGCATAGAAGTGATTAAATGACAATAATTACTTCCTCTATCGATGCTGAGTTCCCCATCAGGGAAATGAAATGTGTTGTATTTGAAACCCAAGTACTGGAGTATTCTTAATAATACCAACAATAGCAACACCTGTATGTACTGTTCCATGCCATTTATAAGCAGCATTTGATGCTCCCCATCCGTTTACAAAATGAGTAAGAAGAGGCATAGGGAGAGACTAGATAACCTCTGGAGTTTGAAAAAGCTAAAGTGTAGAGTTACAACGCAAGGTATGGTGCCCTGATCCATAGCTAGCTCCTGCAAACACTACTTCATGCTGAATTCATGTTCACTCTCAAGTGAATAATTCTGCCTGCAATGCAGTGAGCACAACATGATGGAAATGTGCAACTTTTTCAATTGACTTGCTTTGCAGTTTGCGGGCATAGTTGGACATAAACAACTCTCTCATTTCCTCATACATGATGAAAATACAAATTGCCCTGTGTGCCCCAGTAACTGCTGAGTCAAAGATACCAAACTGTTTTTTTCCCGGATAAATTTACATAAACTATTTCAGAACATGATAATCTACCACCACCATGCTACTTACATTTTAGGAGTGTGGAACATACATCCAAAGTGAATGGAAAGCAAATGTATACAGATACTTACTTTTCTTTTCTTTTTTAGCAGTGACTGTTAGTTCCAAGAAACTCTGTATCAATGACAGACAAGGCACACAAATGTAAACTCAGTGGTGAAATTATTGAGTTTTAACGATTTCTCAAATGTGCTGAATCTTACTATTCTATGTTTCAGCTGCTAGTTGTTAAAGAAAAAGGTTGAAATGATTTTTCTTCTGATAGCAGAACTTTCTGATAGCAAAACTTTCGCTTTTAATGTGGTAGCCTCAAAATTAATAGAGAATCATACCAACTCAATCTTTCTTCAGAAGGCATTTAGGTAACTTGGTTATAGCAAAAAAAAAATCCATAATAAATGAGTGTTCATACACAAGGAACTAAGCCACATTTGTTTGCAGAGATTTCTTCTTTACCCTTAATAAAGTTTTCGTTTTAGTGTGTACAGCATTAATTGGCTTGTTCTTCTCTGTTAGAAACATGTAAATTTTGAAAGAAAGAAATCGTAAACAACCACAGCTTCACAGGATCTGAAACATCAGCCAACTCAGCAAACAAAGGTTTCAGCTGAAATCCACACTGAAGTACCTCATGCACATAACAGAAGTTCTGTCTCTTCTCGATGTTCTATATTGCCAGGGTAAAAGTATCTGAAAAATGTTCTTGAACGATCAAAGTTCCGCAGATAATCTTAAAAGCAGGCAGAAGATTCTTTTCAAGCTAATATTTGCAGTTCCTATAGCGATGTGCAGCTTTTATGTCACTGCGTATACTTCTCTCTATCCCTTTGTCAAATGTCTTGCTGAATTTGAGAATGTAGAATTAAAGAGGTCTAGATTTTCAGGGTCAGCGCCCTCTGTTTACTGGGGTATACAAATGGGAGCGCAAATCACCAGTTGGAAGACCTTCATTAAAGAAAACCAAGCAAACAGAAAAATAAGCAAAAAAAAATGAAATAATTTCCTTTGTGAGTTTGTATCTTGAATGTGTCTGGTCTTCATTAATACTATCAAATTTTCATTATGCTGCACCTTACATTTTCTTTTTCCTGTTTTCTTTATCTGAGGTGTAGAGAGACAAAAAGCTTCCATCTCTCAGTTTACTCCCCAAATGCCCTCAATGGCCCAGGTGGGTCAGGCCAAAGCTGTAAGTCTAGAACTCAGTCAAGGTTTTTCATGTCGGTGGGAGAAATCCGAACCCTTGAACTGTTACCCTCTCCCCACCAGGATCTGTGTTAGTAGCAAGTTGGTAAAAGAAACACAAACTGGGACTCAAACCTGGGTACTCTGCTCTGGTAAACAGGCATCCCAAGCAGTGTCTCAACAGCCAGATCAATGTTTGCCTTTGAAGCCTTTCAAAAAGGCTCTGTACAGGTTAGAAACACTCATTATCAAGCCTCCCTTCATGATCTGAGTTATATCCAATCATTTTGACATTATACTTGTCTGTTCCTTATTGAGTTATTAATATCAGTATTTTACATGCTGTTTCCATGGGTGACAGCCCCATTGGATCTCTCTGAAAGCCGCTTGTCCAAAGTTTAAATAAAAGAAAGATCATAGGAAGCAAAGGAAGAACAAAGACAGCCCTAAGAGTTTGATTGGAGTGTTAGTGAGAGAGAGAGAGAGAGAGAGACAGAGACAGAGAGAGAGAGAAAAGGTGGTGTGGCGGGGGGGCGACATGTGCAGCAAGTATAATCAGAAGTTCTGTATTGGAGGTTGCCTCCCCTCAAACCCCAACTCCTTTTCATCTCTGGGAAAACCATGCGTCACGTCTTGGGAGTGGCTTCCATGAGAGCTCTGATACAGTTTGATCCCTGCCCTTTGAACAGGATCAGGCGAGGAGAACAGAGTTGATGGTATTTGCCTGACATGGAATGTAATGACTCAGGTGACCATAAATACCCTCCGCATTCCACTTTTCTCTTTACTTCCTCCATAAACTATACGGATGCGAGCACATTTCAAGGCAGAGCAAAAGTGTGATCAGCTAAATACAAAGCGGGCTTGGTCTTATCTGAAGCGCAAAGAATGCAGTCCCAGTCACATCGATGTCACTCCAAGTGTCGCTCATTTATCTAAATACATATGTGTGTATATACACCTACATGTACATGTGTGTATATGTATGCATGTGTATGTGTATTTGTGTTTGTGTGTGTGTGTGTGTGTGTAGACACGGGCACAGAGAGCTTCTCCATCCATTGGTTCATTTTCTTGCTCTCCAGCTCTGACTGAAGCCAGGAGGCAGGAGCTTCTTTCAGGTCCAAATACCTGGGCATTGTTCAGTTATTTTTCTCAGACCATTAACAGGGAGCTACTTTCGAAGTTCATCAGCTGGGATCCAAACCTATGCCCAGGTGGGATGGAGGCAGCATAGGAAGCAGCTTGAACCTCTATGCAGCGATGAACTGCATCCCAGGAAGAACTCCAGAGAGCAGCTCACTGCCACTGCCACTGCCAAGCCACTTCTCCTATTTCCAGCTCAGATGCAGAAATTTCATGCAAATTCCTTTCTTCCATTAGGGACCCTGTGAATCACCAAAGTGGATTCAAAATGACAAAATCATTGGCATGGCATTTTGTCCCAAGCATAAAACATTACTTTTTAAAAATTAATTATTTTACGATGCAATTCCAAAGGCTCTGATTTCCCCTTGTCCCTCCCTTACTGATTTCCCCTATTTTATTATAATAATATAGTTCTTCAGAAAACAGTCATCTGTCTGTCACCCTGCTATTTAAGTGTATCCTGACACTGTAGGTGTGGAGAAGGGCAAAGTCCAGCATCTTATTTTCAAGATATATTGAACAATTACTTGGCAAAAATCCCAATAGACGGAGGCATTAGGCATAGCAGCTAAGACATCACTTGGAGTACTCGCATTTTGTATCAGAGCGCCTTAGGTTCAAGCCCAAATTATGATTTCAATCCAGCTTCTTGCTAATGCGCACATTGGCTGGCAGCAGGTGATGGCGCAAATACTTAACACCTGTCAGCCATGCAGGTGATCCAGATTGAGTTCCGGGCTCCTGGCTTCAGCCTAGCCCAGTTCTGTCTGGTGAAGGTATTTTGAGGAGAGATCCAAGGGATGGAACATCTCTCTCTCTTTCTCCTCTTTCTCTCTCTCTCTCACATACCAAATAGATACATAAGGATAAAATTAGCTCTTCCCTTTAGATAGCCTATCTTTTCATGGACAGTGAAATCCTCCTTCACAGTAAGCAGAAAAACATAGGCAGTCACAGCTACTGAAGTACTAGAATTCTTGTTAAAGAAAATGAAATCCTCGGTTTTAGATATTGTTGTAAGGCCTGGTTCTCAGATCCTTGGTTGGGCTGGGATGAGGCCTGAGCTGTTGTGGTCACAGCCCTGAGGATTCCTAGAGAATCACGGGACTTTTTATCCTTTACACAAAATTCCAACCCTTATTCCATGCTGCCTGGGAACCAGGTGAAAGATCAGAGAACACTGGTAGCTGAAAGTACACTGGCAGTCGGGTTGGGAAAGCAGAGCCTTCACCAGGCTTCTTGGGGACGGGATTTCCCAGCACGAGGCTCACAGTGTCCCCCAGAGGTCACATCTCTCATCTTGTTTGACTTCCGAGTTTTGACCTAGGACCAATCCCTGAAAGAGTGGAGGCAAGGGAGAAGCAGCAGCTGCCTTGGAGCGATGGGGCACTCAGAGTCCTGCTCCCCAAAGAAGACGAACATGGAGCAATTTAGATCACGTTCTGGGACTCTGGTAAGCCGGGGAGCCTTCATGTAGGTGAAAATTCTGGTGAGCAGCCCTCAGGCAGGAAACCACCACCTGTACATTCGTCTTCTTAGGAGAATTATGTCATTTGCTTGACCGCTTTTTATCTTTAGTTTCTAAAGGACATATACTCAGTTGGCATAGTGTCAGCCAACATTCGCATCAAAACACCGAAAAAGACCTTTCACTCTGCCCTTCAAAAAAAGTAGTGAACTTACAGTAATATAGAAACCTCAACTGGCTAGGCAAAACTGTGCTAAAGTTGAAGGAAAGTGTGTGACACGCGAGGAATGGAAGTGAGAGAGGGCATAAATGCCTGCTCATATGTGAAAAAGAAGAATCTTTTTAAAAACATGTACTTGCTTATTTATTTATTTGAAAGAGCAATGGAGACTGTGACAGGAAGAGAGAGAGCATGCTTACATCATTCGTTTATTCCAAGAATAGCCACAACATCCAGAGCTGGGCCAGATGGAAGCCAGAAGCCAGGAACTCCATTTAGTTCTACCACATGGGTAGCAAGGACCCACAACGTTGAGCCTAAGGGCCATTGTCTGCTAGCTTACCAAATGCATTAGTGGGAAACTGTTTTAAAAACAGGGAAGCCAGGACACAAACTAGAACCCTACTATGGAGCACAGGAGTCACAATGGCTACCTTAGTACATTAGTACTTTGTACTCCTGCTAACTTGACCCATTCTCAAAAAGACAAAATAGCTGCCAATTACAAATTGAAACATCACTATCAGGCACGTTTTGAAATATCTTTCTTTCCTACACTCGTCCCTTCCACTTCCCAACTTTCCCGTTACTACTACCGCATTACAAGGAAATGTGTCCACAGTGAGAAACATATGAAGTATACAGAGCAGTAACTGACTTATTCACTGTGTTTTACAAATTGTATTTTAGTTGTAACACTGTAGTTATCAATAGAAAACAAGTCCACATCAAACATATAGACTTCTACAGATAAACACATGTGTGTGCTATAGACGACAGCACAGCGGCATCACCCACTGAACCAGATGGAAATTTGCCTCGCAGGATTCTTGTCGAAGTGGGCTTGAAACCATCTGGGAGAATAAAGCCCAAAGCATCATACACCCTGTCTGTTGGCAAGCACAAAGGGAGGCGTGACCTTGTTTCAGGGATAAACAGTGACATGGAACCTAAGGGCTGGTGGAATTTAGAATAAAACACATGAAAACTTAAAAGAAGAATATGCTTTTGAAGAAGATATAGTTCAAGAGGCAGAAGATCGTCCCCAATAATCAATGAGAATTGGCTTCTGTAGGGAAAAATCGTGAAATCTTAAAAAGAAACAAACAATAATATTAATAGGGGAGAATGAAATCAACTAAAAGCAATAGCAACAAAAGGCAAAGAGCTGACTCCCAAGTCAAGCAAAGCAGAAAACGCACACAAGTGCATGTCCATGCCCTGGAGATGTAGGGCAATATGGCACAAGTCAACTAACAGCAGCGAATCTGAAGTCTTCGCTGTAGATCCTTAAAAGCAGAAGTAGCATGCAAAACAGCAAGCAGTCATTTCAAAGGCAAACTTGGCAAAAAGTAAAAGGACAAAAGTTCAAAACTGGGTAGACAACTTCTGATAGATGTTAAAGTTTAAGAATTACAGCTATTTCTAAGGATGATACAAGTGAACAATGAGAATACCAGCAAAGGAGGTGGTAATCAAATCTAAAATTACCATACAGCTCCTAGAACACAAAACCCAATACCATTAAGTGCAGATTCAACAGAATCAATCCATTCTGAGTAATATTAATGGAGATAAATCCACAGATGCATAACTTCTGACAAAATATTAAATTCTGAAGAACAGTAGTCCAGCAAAATATTTGCTGTCAGCAAACAAAATCTCAGGTAAGGAGCCTAGAAAGAAAGAACATCTTTCAGACAATGTGTGTTGACAAATTGTTCTTGTTTGGAGCCATCGAGTGTCACAAAGGACCAGTATTTCCACTGGATTCTATGAATCAGTTATCACATTTCAACACAACAGTAAATTCTCCATTTCCTTTCCACTCTATAGACTTGTCTTGGGGTCTATGACAAATCGTAAGTCTTGAGTTGCTCAACAGCATAGCTGATGGCCAACCTCCAGAAAACAGCTCCTCGCTTTGCTCTTATTTTATTTGGATTTGCTTTTCCTACATCAAAACCTTGCAGATCCAAAGTTTCCTTTGTGGGTCATAGGTCACAAAATCCAGGATGCAGGAGTGGGATTTTCTTCAGACTGTTACTAATGAGCTGGAGACCACATGTTACAGGCAAATAAAAAACAGAAAGGACAGGAATTTCTGCTTTGCTTCAGGCAGTGAAGAACTGGGTGTAGTATCCTCTACCAGAGATAGAGTTTGAAATACTGCCCCATGAGGATAATGGCCCTGTAAAGTTATATTCTAGGCGAAATAGAGCGCAGACACATTTTCATTGTTTTTGTGGGGGAGGCATGAGGGACGCAATGAAATTACCCCTAACATGATAAATCTACTAATATTAGGGGATCTTCAAAAAGTTCACCAAAAATGTACATATTATTAAAAAGACTACAAGTTGATATAAGAAAAATCTTTTCTATCAAAATAAATTTTCCACAAACTTATTTGAAGTAGCCTTAGAATTCAGCACCAAAGCAGGAGAAACGTGAACACAGGGTAAGTCAAAGTCTAGAAAAAGAGGAAATTAAGGATCATAACAATATTAAGGTGAAATTCAAACATGAAGAATGACACAACTATGGAGTGGGGTGATGACGAATTCGCTGCTAACCCTAGTTTGACACACAAAAGGTGTTGCTTGGAGATGAAGCTACTTGTAAGAAATATCAAAGACCAACTTTGATGTTGAAAGTTGGTCACTGATAAACCAGTGACAGGCAGCCACACGGCAGCCTAAAGGGAAGCTGAAAAAACAGGCCAAATAAATATCTAGCATGTGCACAGCTGGAGAAGTCTACAGAGAGAATCTTTAAGAGAAAGGTTGTAGAAGTGCGTAAGTCACCACAGAATCGGTAAACATATGAGGCTTAATAAAAAAAAAAAAAATGTAACCATTAAATGAGATTAGCATCCTGGAAGTTAATCAGTATCTACAACAGATGTCTATACTCATGAATCATAGTGAGATCTCCAGTTTCAGTTTAATTTATTATGTATAGTTTTATTTATTCTCCTCCCTCTACTTGCTATGCCATGATACCTTTAAATATCATCAAGTTAAGCTCGTTGCTTGGAAATGAATAAATACACCATTTGTAATAATTTGGACAAATAATAAGGGAGGACAGAAAGAAGGGAGGGAGAAGGTGCAGGGAGTGTGGGACCCCTATACTTCTAAATCTGTCTCACGAAAAATGTAAAATTTACTCATTTTATATATAAATTAAAAGTAAGAACAATAAAAGAGAAGGAATGAAAAGAATTGTTGTAGTAAGGAAACCAGAACATACCTTAAAACACAGGGACAAACGAGAGAAGACAGTTACAAACACAACTTTATTCAGAATACAAGTGAGGAAAATCTTAGCAAAGTAGACACAGCCCCCTTTTATCGACATCAAATATTTATCCGTATTGCTGAAACTAAGGCGACATCAATTAGAAAGTTCAAGATCTGGCAAAGATTTAAATAGCATAAATAAAAATTCAACTACGAATGAACCATGAACATTTATCACCTACTTAAATGATGAGCTTCTGTCTCAGCGTATTTCTCAGCCCCCACCACAGCCTTTAGGGATACAGTGATTCAATAAACACAAAGGATTCTGGGTAGAGAAGTGCCTCTCTCACAGGTGATGCACTGTTACTGTTCTCTTCCACCCCATCCTTCTAACACTGACGTCTCCTTGGGAGCCATGAGCCGATTGAGATGACCATCTTACTAGGTGGAGGGAGCCTGGATCCCTGCAGATCCACCTTGGATTGTTGTGGATCAGAAATGAGCCTCTGCGGCCCAGCGTGCTAGACTAGCAGCTAAAAGGCTCAGCTTGCTGGCGCCAGTATCCCATATGGGTGCCAGTTCTAACCCGAGCAGACTGGCTTCCCATCCAACTCTTTGCTTGTGGTCTGGGAAAACAGTTGAAGATGGCCAAAACAAAAGCCTTGGGAGCCTTCCCTGCTGTGTGAGACTCGGAAGAGGCTCCGGGCTCCTGGTTTTGGATTAGCTCAGCTATAGCCATGGTGGCCACTTGGGGAGTGAACCAGCAGACGGAAGATCTTCCTCTCTGTCTCTCCTCCTCTCTGTATATCTGGCTTTCTAATCAAAAAATAATAATAAAATAAATCTTTTAAGAAAAAAGCAAGAAATGAGCCTCTGTTGTGTGAAGTCAATGAGAAGCAAGGGAAGACACAATATGTGTGAAGAGGTGGAAAATTGAGAGGCCCTTGAGACGTGGCATTTTCTGACAACCATGAACTCATATGTGGCTACACACATGACAGGAAACAGATCCCTGGGCCTGGGGTACAGCAGAACAGAATCCCGTAACTCTGCAGAAACCCTGAGGATGCGTTTATGGCTGTGATTAAGAGAAAGACTAAAGTGCCCTGAAGCGACAATGCTGGCAAAGGTCAGACACTGTCCTCTTAGCTGGAGGAATGTTGTATGCATCCCTGGCAGACTCTCAAGTAAAGAAAGGCGGAACAATTGGCCAGAGGGTGCCTTCGGAAGCAAATATATTAACTCCTATCCTTGCCCAGGGAATACAAGCTGGCTATGGTAGGAGCATGATGGATTTACAAAATAAAAGCTGCAGTGACATTTATTTTGGAAATGTCCCAGCATGATGACACCAAAGGTGGGTGACCTCGTTCCGTCCATGAGCAGTCAGGTGACTGCAAGGTCAGGAAACGTGAGTTGTTTCCAATGCCAAAGAAAAGTCAGCACAACTCTGAAAACCCCTGGACTGTTGAAGTCTATGCTGTAGCTTAATTTTTGTAGATGTATAGGTTTGAGGTCCTAAGTTGTATTCCAGTGCCAAAGCTTTACCAGAGGTTTCGTTGTGGCCCCACTGCATGAGCTATTAAAATGTTTAGCAATTTTCAGTATTTTTACAGATTTATCAATTTTTACTGCAAAGTCACATATACAGACAGGAGCAGAAGCAGAAAGGAAAATGCTCCTTCCGCTGATTCACTCCCCAAGTGGCCGCAACGGCCAGAGCTTAATTTATCTGAAGCCAGGAGCTACTAGGCTATCACGCTGGGCCCAATTTTTAGTATTTTTAGGATTGATTTATTTGACAGAATTTGAGGGAGAGAAAAAGAGAGTGAACTCCTATGTGCTACTTTATCCCCAAATGCCTGACACAGCTAGGGTCGCACAGAGAGGTCAAAGTGAGAAGCTGGGAACTCGAACTGGGTTTCCCAAGTGATGGCAAGGACTCCTTGAACTGAACTGCCAGTGCTACCTCCCGGGGTGTGTTTTAGCAGGAGTCTGAAGTCAGGAGCCGGAGCCAGCTGCCAAACACAAAGTGGGGGGCTGCTGTCACAACTAGTGCCTTAAGGAAACAAGTCAGCAGGCCCACCCGGCAAAAATGCTTTAAAAAGGCTGGATTCCCTCATGCAACAGATGAGCAACATACACCTAGATACTCACTCGCTAAGAAACTCATTTCTAAACTGGGAAAATGTCACTGCTGCTAATGCAGTCTGATCAGGGAATATATGAGAAGGCAAAAGCAAGATGGCTCAGTGGCTGAGTCCTCGCTTTGCATGTGGCGGGATCCCCTGTGGTCACTGGTTGGTGTCCCGGCTGCTTCACTTCCCATCCAGCTCCCTGCTTGTGGCCTTGGAGGCAGTACAGGATGATCCAACTCCCTGGGCCCCTGCACTCACATGGGAGACCTGGAAGAGACTACTGGCTCCTGGCTTCAGATCAGCTCAGCTGTCGCCGTTACGGCCACTTTGAGAGTCAACCAGAGGACTGAAGATCTTTCCTTCTGTATCTTCTTCTTTCTGGAAAGCTGCTTTTCTAATGAAAATAAATAAATGTTTAAAAAATAACAATTAAAACAGAATAGGGGCCCTTCACCTGCTGGTGAGCCACTTCAGGTTGACACAGGATCTGTGGTACCATTTTCGCTGTAGAGAACTCAAGTAGCCCTCACTTGAGAGTTAAGAAACAGTGAGCACAGTCTGTTCCAAAGAAGCTCTTCCCCCGTATGTGATGATAACTAAAACATGCTGAAACAGAGTTCTCTGTTCCAACCTAAGTGATTCCTTGATGCCACAGGAAACTGGTGACTCTTCCCTGGGCAACCTGAGTCACCTGGGTGACTGCTTTGAGATTTCTATCATCTGCCTACTTCCCTCTCTTCTGTGCCTGCGTACATGCCAGATTATTCTGGAACAACATTTTCTGTCCTGGTTCTATATCTCCCATGACTTAAGGAATTTTGGTTGCATGCAGAATGATTTTCATAAGACCTAACAAGGTAACTATACCACAGACAATAAAAGTAGGAAGGCATCAAGAATCATGGCACCCACATGGTAGATTGAGATTCTAACTGCTGTCCCCACCCTAGACATGGGAGATCTTTGGGCAGTGAACCAGTAAATAAGAGCTCACTCCATCGGTCCACCTGTCTGTCTCTCAATACTTAAAAAAAAAAAAAAACTCTATGCCTTATAAAATTACTTTAAGAACTGATAATTAAGCATTCATAAAACATGTTATCTGTAACTCAGAGAAGAATTCAGCTTTCAGTTCTAGGGAAATTTAGATACACAGAGAAATCTCTCACCAATTACATTCTTATCTACTTTTGAATCTACATCCATCCATCCATCCATCTCCCCATCCCTGTAGATACACAGAACTGTCAGGAATGTGTGTGAAATTGTAATGCTAGATTTGGGAAGTCATTTTTTTCCACTTGAATTTCTCCTTTTGCTTGTAATTTGTATTACGAACGAACATAAGATTCATGTTTAAAAGCAATAGCATTAATTGCTAACAGGTAGAAACACTTAAAGCTTCTAAATATGAAAATGAAGAACTCACCACCGCTTCTTTACTGTTTCCTTTGTTGCACAGTAGTTTCTTAGCCTTAACATGATTTCATTTGCCTAGTTTTTTTTCTTATACCCCCTGTGCTCCTGTGATCTTTCCATTAACCAACTTATTAAAAAGAAAATAAGAATGCAACTTAAAATGTCAAAATCAATGATTCCATGTGCATTTCTCATTCACAGGACCATTGACTTAAAAGTGGACATGAACACGAACACTTTGTCCTGTCAGCTCTTTCCTTATGGCAGTTAAGATGTCAGTTTGTATTATCTCTTCACTGGAGGTGAGGGTGACTGGACAAATGTGATGTTTCATTGGTAAGAGAAAGAATCACATTGATCCTTAGATGGGTAGACAGAATATAGAAAAGTGCTCGTTGAAATCAGCACAAAATCACAGTTTGAAAATCACTGGAGTAAACTCAGGAGAGCTTGTTCCTTCACCTGTTAGAGTAAGAATCTGGGAAGTCACCACCCAGCAAGCACTCGGGCTTTTCCCTGAAAAACACTGCTTCACCAAAACACACATCACTGTTGCCAAGCTTATATTTGTTGCACCCTCTGGAAATAAATATAAATCTACCTCCTGGCATAGACCAAGATAAATCAGTCAAGTAAGTACACATAAACACATACCTACATATTCATGCATATTTACACACACGCATGTATTTATTTACATTTTGTTCACACAAATGACATGCAGGGCTGGGAGAAGAGCATGTCCGCAGATCCATCAAGAGCAAAGCCTCCTGGGAGGAGGTGAACAAGCAGCAGTTTCTAATCTTGACTCTACTTGCACTCGGAGCTACATAATTCTGTGGCTCTGATCTGCATCGTAGGACATGTTTAGCAGAATCTCTGGCCTCAACCCATAGGAGACAGTGCCAACACCCAGCCCCTCCACCACTGCCACAAACAAAAACCACCACCACATGACCACCAGATGCCCATGAAGTGAAGAGTCACTCTACACAATAACAAACCTCAAAAACGAAGATTGTTGCTGGGATAGGGGCAGAGAAGAGAAACGTTAAGATGGACTTTCCAGAACCAAGTATAACTTGTGAGAAATGTAAGACCTTTTGCTTCACTTTGCATCTCCTTTATGTTTTGTTTCTTACGACAAAACTATCAACACTGTAAGGATCTCTCACAAATGTGTGTGTCAGTTTTCCACAGCACCAGTTATGTTACATACCATGAATATTTATACATTGACAAGATAATAAGAATGTTGGCCAGAAATCACATCCAGTCAATTCTCCGAGGAACCAGTTCTCTGAGGCAGTAACTGAGCTTGGAATACTGGGGGTCCAGCCACTGTGTACGAGTGGTCACACATCTGGGTACAATTCTCTTTTTCTCTTGCATCAAGGGCGTAGAAGTGTTACCTACATCTCTTAGCTTAAAGTTACTTATTTGAAAAGCAGACATGTTGACTTATTCTTGCAAATGCCCACGAGCCGGAAGCTTGGTCTGGGTCTCTTAACCGAGAGCAGGAACCCAGGTACTTGAACCGTTATTGACTGCCTGCCGCAGTGCACATTAACAGAAAGGTGAATTGGAAACAGGGGTGGGACTTCAACTCAGTAATTCTGAGTTTGACTTTCTATAAAGTAATCATTTCACCTGCTTGTCAAACACCAGCCCTACCTGTATGCCCAGATTATTTACTTGAGACTGACTTATTCTCTGTTCTCTCTTATGTCTCATGATTTCTTCAGTGAAGAAATGCAAGCCAGAGCTTAAGAAAGTGGGAAGTATTCCTTATAACCTATTCTGCCATCCAACACAGTAGAGCACCATGAACCGAAAGTTCAGCCAATGGCAAAGTGTAACATCCCAATAGGTGTCCATATATTTTAAAAATATTAGAGAGTTGGTGTGGAAACATAGCATGTGAATCATCTACCTACAGCACTGGGCACCAGTTCAAGTCCCAGCTGCTGCACTTCCAGTCTGGCTCCCTATTGATGATTTGGAAAATGAGAAGAGGGTGGCCCAAGTCTTGGACCCCTGCACCTACACGGCAGAGTGGAAGAGGTTGCTGGATCCCAGCTTCAGCTCAGCTCAGCTCTGGCCATTGTGGTCATTGGAAGTGAAACAGCAGATGGAAAACCTCTCTCTCTCTCTCTCTCTCTCTCTCTTTCTCTGTCTCAAGTAAAAATAAATGAACCTTTTGAGAAAAAGCTGGTACTTATGGTTTTGATTTGGGATAGAGTTCTGATACTCCTAGAAGTCTTGTCAAAATTACAAGCTACCCTCATCCCTTTCTGAGCAACAGGTTGAAATGATTATATATATATATATATATATATATATATATATATATATATATATATATATATATATATATATTTAAAAATGGAAATGCCACCTACTGATTGACAGCACTGAAGCCTTGAATAAATTAGATTCTTTGATAAGATCACACAAATTTTCATTGGAACAGCCCAAGAGGTTCCAGGAGTTCTTGGGGCCAAAGAGCTCCCCCTGGAGGAAGAGATCATCCTGACGCCCTCCACAAGCCTTACTGGGGGTACCTTCTGCCTAATGATTGGCCCAAGCCTCTGTACAGATATTTGCCATCACTCATATAGGTAAGAGGGAAAGAGGCACGTGTGTATTCCCGCGGGCAGGATGTCTTCCGGCCGGCTGCTGGCTGCTACCAGATACCAGACAAATCTCCTGATCTCTTCATTCCCTCTCCACCCTTACTCCCATTTTTTCGCTCCCTTGCTTGAAGTCTGAAGTCAAGTTGCAGTCTGCACAGATCTCTTCCTACTTCTCCATGAACACTTTGGCTGTGGACACACTTCCCAAGTCACAGTCAAGCTGCAAAGGTGCATGAGTGCTAAGCCCTGTGAGCCCTTTCCTTTGAAACCAGGAATGCTCTCATTGCTGGATGCCGTGGCTTCAACGTCCTCTTCAACTCTCATGCTGAAGCTAAACCCCTGAGTTCATCTCTGGATGGTGTTTGGAAGCGTGGTAGTTGTGAAATAATCAGGATTAGATAGTTATTAGCACTGGACACCCAGCAGGACATGAATGGCTGCATGAAAGGAGCCCTCAGCATACAGAGGCTTGCTGTGTCACACCACATGATGCCTTTTGCAAGGCTAAGACACAGCAAGAAAGCTTTCGTCATTCGGATGCTTAGTGAATGCATGTGCTGAGCTGACGGACTTCCTGGTTTCTAGGACCATTACCCAAACAAATATCTATAATGTGTCAATTATATCCTGCATAGATGATAACGTATATGCAATCTGCAAATTACGTATAAGGTAGATGAGATACAAGCCTGTCGCATCCAGTTACAGAGAGAGAAATCAAACTAAGACAGGAGATTTCAAAGGCAGTTTCAATTGGGTTTCTCTGCAACCTGAGGGTGTGTTTTTGTGTCATTTCTTTCTTTTGCTGTGACTGTTCATCGTACGGGGAAAATGCAACCCTGCCAGGCCATAACATGCTCTATCGTTACAATCATGGCATTCACCATTCAGGAGAGCGTCCCTTACATGAATGCAACAGGCCAGCAGGCTTTTGGTGGCCTCCACTGACATTTTAAAACCTCTTATTCATTGAAAGGCATAAGGGGTAACATAATCAAACTCAAAACATCAAGGCTTTTCAAACCAGAAATGCTTGTTTTCCCTAATTCTGGAAAATTGAGATTATTTCCTACACAAAATTGAAATTCTAAGATTAGATCCAGAAAGGATATTGAAAATGAAGCCATGAGTCAGAGCCATGTAGCACATTCAGCCTCTGTCTGCAATGCCAGTATCCTCTCTGGGCACCAGCTCAAGTCTAGCAACTCCACTCCAACTTTCAATGCAACTCACTGCTAATGGACCTGGAAAGCATTAGAAAATGCCTCAAGTGTTTGGGCCCCTCTGTCTGCAAGGGAGACCTGGAGGAGCTTCTGACTCCTGGCTTCGGACTGGCTCAGCTCCAGCCGTTGCGGCTGCTTGGGGAGTGAACCATTGGACGGAAGGTCTTCCTCTCTGTCTCTCTTCCTCTGTGTATCTGACTTTGCAATAAAAATAAATAAATCTTAAAAAAAAAAAAAAGGAAGCCAAACGAGCAGCTGCATGTCTGAATGGGACAAGCTGCAAACTTATAAACGCACTTCCCGTGTCTTCTGCTTTCTACGTAGGAGTCATCATTTTCCCCCAGTAAGGCTTGTGTGACTTCCCAGGTTATCAGAGATAAATGTAAATTAACACGCTGTTGGGGAGAACAGGAGAGATTATTTAGAGATTATTTTCAATATATTTTATGGTAGAATTACCTAGGATTTTTTTTTCCTAACTTTTGGAAAGAAAATGTTTTTCTGGACAGGCTTTGGGTGAACAACTTATGTCTTCATCTAAAGAAATATTTATCTTCAAGAAAGAAGGTTCAGTAAGAAAGACAAATATTGTGGTACAGCAAATGACGTGTAAGGTAATTGTGGCTCCTGGGTTTATAGCTATTCCTATGGAAAATGGATACTTCTTTGATTTCTTTGGAAGATGAGGTAACTGTGTGGGTTTCTTTTTTTTTTTGGTACCTCTTTCTCGGGGTGATTGGATGGGCCTGGCCCTGATTTAGGAGACATTAGAATGTTACAACAAGGAGCACCGTTACAAAAGGAAGGCAGAGCTAGAGCAAGGCTGGGGTTGATGGTTCTGCACACAGTTGCATTTAGGGGGAAGGGGCGGAGTGGAGATGCTTTGTGTCTGAGAGCAGAACTCGGGGCTCCTTGCAAAGAGTTCGGGAGCCACAGCAGCGTCCACATTACAAACTGAGTGTCTTCTTGACAGATGTTGCATCTAGGTCTCCAGTTGTATATTCTCCATCTCCCTACACTGCACCTGGGTACACAGATATCATAAGTGTAATTACAATGCAAGAATTCAGTAACAAAACTGGGTGATAGCGCGTGGGAGACCCGGAAGAGGTTCCAGGTTCCCGGCTTCGGATTGGCGCGCATCGGCCCGTTGCGGCTCACTTGGGGAGTGAATCATCGGACGGAAGATCTTCCTCTCTGTCTCTCCTCCTCTGTGTATATCTGGCTGTAATAAAATAAATAAGTCTTTAAAAAAAAAACTGGGTGATAGGATCTGAATTGGAACGAAGACCGTAAGTTCAGGTGTTAAGAAATTGCCTTGAGGACTAGTTGTTAACTTCAGAGATGATCAAGGCGAGTGGAAAATATGTGTATTTGTTGCCCAACTTCTTATTCTTCTTATTCTGTCTTCAGGGTAACTTTGTGACTGGCATAGTCAAGAAGAGATGAACCTGCCCAAAAATGTTTGCTGCCTAGCCAATTACCAAACCTCCCCAAATTCTTTCTTGACCTTAAACAGAAGCATCTAAGCAGAACTGTCAGATAAAATACAGGATACACATTTTAATTTGAATTTCTGATAAATCATACTTTATCATGTCCCCAGTGTTGCATAATACATAGCTCTGCTTTTAAAAATCCATTGTTTATATAAAATATAAATTTCATTGAGTGTCCTGTATTGCTATTTGCCAAATATCACTATTCTCAATGAAAAAGAATTTTGAAATATGACTTTCACCCAAGCAGTTACATTACAAACCAATTACACCATGAATTCAGGTATTGATATGAATATGTGATTAATTACATTAGCCTTAAACCTGAATAACTGAGCCCTGGTAGGAATATAAGGTAGAAAAGGGGAAAATACCTTTGGTCGCCCCTGTAAAAGGAGTCGTTGTTAAGAAGCCTTCCATCAAAGGATATGTGGGTACAGTCACAGTTCACAGTCACATTCCCAGTAAAGGCCACTGTGTGTTCCAGGACTGCTGATTTGTGCAACAGTGAACACACCACCGTTACCAGAGCAGCTTTTTCAAACGTGGAGACACCTGGGGTCAGCTTCAGGCCCTACCGAATGAGCATAGGCAAAGTTGAGAGCAGTGCCTCTGCAATTTCTATTGTTTTATTTCATCTTGTTCATGTGTAAACCACAGCGACTTCTCTTTAAGTAAAGGCCCTTCCCTAAGAGAAATAATTAAAAGGGAGTGGTGGGCCCTCAATGGCTGCTGCGAGTAGCTACACACCACCTTCTCTGCCAAGCATCCACAAAGCCCCTATGGCACTGCCGTCAGGTGGGTGGTATAAATGATGGGCTGTTGTGTGAATGCCATCCCTGTGCATCGTGCTGTTGCTAACACTTTGGTTCTGTGATTACACTGCCTTGCTGTCCAGGGCTGGCCACGGTATCTAATCTCACCACATGTGTGCCGTAGCACGAGGCACGCGTCTCTGTTAGCACTGCATCTGCAGCCCTTACCTGCTGCTCTCGCCAGGTGTGTGTCCTTGCCATTCTGGGCACTTTTGCTTGAAGAAGCTACACCCCCCAGGGAACAGATCCTCCTGGAAAGGCATCAAAACTACTTGCACACTCCTTCCTGCTGCTTCTTGAAACCCTTTGTCAATCTTCATTAAGACTTTCAGAAATCAGAAAAACTACAACTTTTATTGAGTGCTTATTGTAAAGCAGGCTCTACTGTAAGATTTTTATATTACTAACTTAATCTCCAGAATACTTTTTATGAAATATGTGGCTGAGAAAACAAGTGCCACAGATTAAGGTGCTCAGGCTCGGTCACATGGTTATGAGGGAAGGAGTCAGAACGGAGTCCACAAACCTTTTGTTAACCCCCAAGCAAACGTGCTTCCCTGGAGAGCTCCTCACAGCCCAGTATTGCATGAAGCCACATCCTCAGTAAGAACAGATGCATTCAAACCACACTGGCATCCATTCTCACAGTCAGCTTTCTCTCCCTGAGTGTACCATGTTCCCTAAGAAGGCATGCCCTGCCTGGGATGACGAGGAAGATCAATAATGCGCATTTCACAAAATGAGGTGAAAGCAAATCATGGGGACAAGAGTTGTGGCACAGTATGTGAAGCCACTGCTTAGAATGCCAGCAGTCCATACGAGAGCGATGTTTTAAGCTGCAACACCTCCATTTCCAGTCCATTTCTAACTAAAGTGTACTGGGAAGCACCAGAAGGTGGCTCAAGGGCATGGGTCTCCGCCACTCCTGGGGAAGAGCCAGAATGGGGTTCCTGGGTCCTGGCTTCAGACTGGCCCGGCATCAGATACTGCAGGCTTTAGGGGAGTGAGCCAGTGGGTGGGAGGTCCAGCTCTTTCTCTTATCCCTTTCCCTCGGGGAATTGAAGATAAGTATTATTTTAAAAGATTGGAAAGTTCTAAAACATCCAATTCTTGTTCTGATGTTCAGAATGATTCATCAGAGATCACCCCGTGAAGAGGGCAGGGCAGGACTTAGGAGCCCTTGGTTCTAACTCCAGGTCCACTGCTCACCTCTGGCCTCGCCCAGCAACGGTGGACAGGCCATACCTGTGTGATGACTCCTCCACAGTTTAAAAGTGGCCAAGACAGACTGTCACACCAACACGCAGAAGAACCTCATGTCATTCTACTTGGTCCTTTGCCCTCTGCCCTGAGATGACGCTTTTGTTACTGGTTTCTTCTGTGTTTTGGTTCCGGTAGATTCAGAGTGCAGGGGTGGAAGTGCCCCATCCCTGAGAGGAGACCCATCAGAGCAGAATGCAGGAGGGCCCCAGTGAGAGAGAAACAAGAAGGTGAGGTCCTCCTCTGGGTGACTCAGAGCACGGCAAGGGAAGCGTCTGGAATTTTCCTGAGGAACGCCAACATGGCGTTTCTGGCAGACACCATTAGGGAATGTCACAAGCCAAAGGCCTGAGGCCATCCCGTGTCTTCCCAGGAATCAGGGCACGCCCCAAGCTGTGCCTTGGACTGTCCTTTCCAACCACTATCCCTTCTTCTCTGAAAAGCAGAGGCCCCATAAAGACAGCTTCAGAGTTGAGACTGCAAAATAGAAAACATAGACATAAATAGCAAGACAGAAAGACCTGTTTAAAGGGACAAGCAAATGGAGCTACAATTCCACTCCATAAACAAACGAGAGCATACAGGACACACACACACACGCACACTCACACACACGCATGCCCTTTAAGAGCCACAACGATGGGACTGCATTTATTTTCTCAGTGTTATTTAACCAGTTTGGGAAACAAAACCCTGAAATGAATGCCAAGATAACAGAGATGGGAGTAAGAATTTCCCTGTAATAATTATCTTACTATCTGTCCATCTAAGATCAACAAACATGCAAAGATTGACAGGTTAAGATGTTTAGGTTAGTCTGAGCTCCCATAAACCATTTTAAGTTTTCTAGGACAGGAGAACATTCTAAGACAAACAAGCCTCTTTCCATTTTCCCACTTTCAAATCTTGCCCTGCCTGCCCTCCAAGCCTTTCTCTGCAAATCAGGTCCAGGAGGCATTTTTTTCTTTACAGGGTATCACCAAGTTGGTTGGCCGTGGCACAGGTGACGCCTAACAAGCGAGGACACGCCTTGCGACAAAAAGAGGGAATGTTCAGAAGAGTCAGATCAGCTCCAGTGTAACGCACTCGAGGAAAGAACATACCCTCATTGTGGGAACTGTCCTGCTCCGTTCTTACCCACCCCTCAGGTTTGGCTCTCCCAGTGCTCCTGACGCCTTGTTGTGGAGAAGTGGGGCAGTGGGTGTCTTAGATTTGGGTCTCCCAATGCTCCTGATGCCTTGTTGTGGAGAAGTGGGGCAGTGGGTGAACAGAACATGGAGAGGAGCCTGGGTCTGCTTGGTGAATTCCTGCTCCAAAGGGAAAGAACTCATTCATACAGAGCAGCCTCAAACTGGATGATCAGAGGGAGGCAGACAAAGGAGCGGGGGCGGGGGGAAAGGGCTTCAAGAGGTGTTTTTGGAAATGTGAGGGATTGATGTGGATTGATGCACAGAGCACCTGCATGGAGATTGGCAGTGATGGAGACAGCTGTGGGCTCTGTCAGAGTGAAATGGACCAATTCTGCTAAGTAGTGAAGATCATGTTTTTTTAATGGATGTCGGTTTGGAATTGGTGTTTATTTGCATGTGGCTCTGGATAGAAATAGCACAGAAATGGACTGATCTGTGTGAACTGCAAGAATTTAATGATCTGCCTTAAGCAATTTTACATTATAATACATACCCTACCATCCTCAACACTGTGGTGGACCTCACAAAGACCCTAATGCCACAGTTAAGTAGGGAAAAAAAGACTGCCAGTTAAAGTTAGAGCTCCCACCTGGCTGGTCCTATCCTAGGTAATGTCATAATAGCGACAACAAGAGCAACATTCCTTTGTGCCTGTAGCTACTTTTTGGTGAAGATAGAACATCCACAAACAGCAAACACTACAGAGAGCATGTCGTCCAAGGGTCAGCACTGAGACAAGTCATAGGGATAACAGAGCAGCCAAGAAGCTGAACGCTCAAATCAAATGGTCTAGGAAGACCTCACTCTTTCAAAGCAGCTCAGCGTGTCAGCCACAGGAGTGTCTCGAGAGAAACATTCCAGGCAGCAAGTGCCAAGACCCTGAGACAAGAGCTTGACAACCATTTTGGAGGAAGCCACAGAAGGGGCTGGCATTTGGCGCAGTGCCTAAGACACTGCTTGGGAAACTTTCAGACTGTGGTTGAGGTCTTGGCTCCTCCTCTTCCAATACAGCTCCCTGTTGATGCACACTGCGGGAGGGCAGCACCATGCGCAAGGCCTGGGTTGCATTCCAAGTTCATGCTTGCATGTGGGAAATGAATCAATGAGATGAAACATATTTGCACACCTACCTACCTACTTAGCCATCTAATCTCTGTCTTTCAAATAAAATGAAATAGTAACAAGACAGGCAGGCAAGTGAAAGACTCTGATACAAAGATTTTATAATCCTCAAAGTTTCCTTTCTTCGTAAGAATCAATTCCATGGAACTGCTGGAAATGCCCTTGGTCTTTGAGTAGCTAGTCAATAAAATATATGAAGAAAACTCTTTTTGTCATATGGCTACTAGTCAAAAGTGTTGCCTTCTGAAATCAGATCATAGAGGAAGTTACACAGCTGTCTAGCCTGGTGACAAAAAGCCACCGTAAAAACGGCAACACATTCTCACTCCAGTTCCATTGCTTACCAAGTGTACAAGCCCGGATAAGCTACTCAACATGTCGGAGTCTCCTCTGTGCCATCTGTGAAATGGGGGAATTCAGAGCTGTGTGGATTAAACAAAACACTGAGAATAATGAAAGACAGTAACCAGAGTTCCAATGAAAATGCCCAGCATGCTTAGGGACACTGCAAAGCTGGTTCTCTACTCTGTACTCCATCCTTGCAAGACTAGAAAGTGACACTACCATGCCCATTTTACAGATTAAGGGACTGAGACTAGAAAATGTGCCCGTGGGCCCACAACTAGTAAATTATGACATCCGGCTTTGAATTCGGCAGTCTGACAACAGAGTCTGAGCTGACAATTACCAAATTCTCAATCGCCTCCTGCTGTCCCTGACACAAAATTAAATAAATGGCAGCAGATGTTACTGCGGCTGATGTTATTATTAATAGGAGACCATTTCGAAGAAGAAACTCCTTTGGAAGCAAAGCACAAATTTGACAAAGCACAAATTAAAATAATAAGGCTGGCAGGGCTAGAGACGGATACACTCATCACCAGGGCTACACAATGAAAAGATCTGCCAGCCAGATCCTTGGTTTGCAAACCTTAGGACAATGAGTCACAGATGTGAGTCATGGTATCCAGCCCAGGGAGACATTCAGCTCCATTCCAGTCCAAGATAGCCTAAGTTTGCAAAGACCAAGTCTTTAAAAAAAATGCATTGTGAAAGTTCTTTAAATCTGGTTGGTTTCTCACCAACTCTAAACAGAATGAATGTTAGGGGTTCCTTACCTTCCTCCCTGACGTGTGAAATAAAAGTAACCCAAACCAGCAACTGCATTTCCCCAAAGGCGAGGACCCCACCCCACTCCACCTCATAGTCCCTCCTCACTACACACCATGTGTTTGCTGCCTGTCTTCCTTTTCATCGCTCCAGTAAGTTTGTACAGATGGTTTTCTGAATTGAGCCCTTTTTAAATAATTCACATTACAAAGTAGGTTCTTCTCTTCTCCTGCCAGCCCTAAGTAGGACTGCTTCTGTCTGCTTTCTTAGTAACTTACAGTCCAAGTGAATCTTTCTATATGCCACACACATGCGTGTGTACACACATACACTCATGCACATGTGTTCTAGAAATTACTCCTCCATCAGGGCACTAAGAGCCAGTAAGAAGTATCATCCCAGTACTTAAACCATTCTTCAGCTTCCTCAAAAAGAATAGAATCTTCTAATAGCAAAGTTTCCCTTATACTATGTAAAGAAATCTTGTGCCATCTAATGACTTTTCCAGTAAGAAAATTCCAAGTGGGTATTGAGATTAGACAGCATAAACAAGAAAGCTCATGGAAGTTTTCTGCTGCACAGAGATGCCCAGGCTTCTCAGCCCAGGTTATGCGGGTCCCCCTCCCCCATAACCTGACTTGATTCCTTTTAGTGAGCAGTTAATGAGCATATTATTGGCACACACCTTCCTACATGAACACTCACAGCCCCAAACAGGAGAGTAGTCGAGCTCTCCCATTCTCTGAATTCACTTTTACCTCCTTCTAGGCAGGTAAGCATAACCTGGTTAAACAAATCAACTCCCTCCTTTCGGCCAGAAAGTACTGTTTTCTACTTAGCTTTACCTGCCTTTACTTTCCTATGTTTTAACTGCAAGAATGAGAAAAGATACAGAATCAAGTCTTCTGTAAACCCAAGACCGTTTGCAAATGGACCTCAAGAGAGAACCACACAACTGCTGGCACAGGATATGATGCCTAAGATGTGTTATCAACAGCCACCGGGGACCCCTGAGTTCTGCCCTCCATGAGGAACTCATGCCTTCCTGATCCCCATGCAGAAAGAAGCCCTGATTTTTATTTCTGTGTCATTTGTCCTCTTATGCTCATCTTGCCAACTAAGTGTTGTTGGCTCCACTCCCCCTCTTCACCCAACTTGTGTGAGGTTTGGTGGGCAATTTAATCAAGATGGAAATAGTTAGCAAAGCAAAAGCCATGAAGGTCCTCGACGGGGTACCTGGATTCAAACTCGATTTTCTTGATGCAAGATGGAGTTTCTGCCAAACTTCCTGTACCTGCTCATTTTCCTCCTACTTGAGGAGGCTGAGAAAAGCAGTCAAGTGGTAGTTAGCAGTGTCAGAAGTCAAGACACATTACTCGTTCAGGAACCCGAGGTTTTCTAAACAGAGTCCGTGCTGCCGGGGAGGTTTTCTCTCACCCACTCTCCTTTCGTCTTCTTGCTGAGCGTGTTGAGTAAAGCAGTGAGCTGTGGTTTTCTTCTCCAGGCCAAGGCAAGCAAGCTGTATGCCACTTGGAGTGCTGAAAGGCCCCTGGGTCACCTCATGGTATGCGATGAATCAGAAACTTACAGGGTATCAATTCACATTTGGGGCTTATTAAAATGGGTAAGCAATCCCTGTTGTCATTTTCATTTCCAGCTGTTTTTAATGCCTGCATCCAACTCTTATTGGGTTAATGCATCCAGCTAAATGCTATTATAAGTAATCTAGGCAGAATCTTAAGTTTAGATTCAATCCTTCTTGAAAGACCCTATCTCATTCCAGAGAGTATTCTTCCAGAAAACTTTTTAAAATAGATTTGTGTCTTTCTTATATGAGGCTACTGGTAACTATTGGGGAAGGGAAGGTATAGAAAAAAAAAACACAATCTAATATATTTGGCCCTAAGCATAAGACTAGGGACTAGGTAGGATGGCTAATTTTAATCTGTCAACTTGTCAGGGTCACAGAACGCCTGGATGTTTGATGCAACATTTCCTGAATACTTCTGTGATGGTGCTTTTGGATGAGTTTAGTATTTAAATAGACCGATAAGTATAGTACATCACCCTTGCCAACATGAGAGGGCCTCGTGCTAGTGCAATCATTTGAAGGTCTGACTAGAACAAAGCACCTGCTGTTGCCATATGAAGGATGCAACCCTTCCTGCCTGACAACTTTAGTTGTGTTTGTTTGTTTGTTTGTTTTGAGAAATAGACAGACCAAGCTCCCATCTGCTGATTCAATCCTCAAATGACCACAAGACAGCATTGGGCCAGGTCACAGCTAGAAGTTGGCATCTCCATCCACCTCTCCCTCAGAGGTGATAGAAATGCAACCATGTTAGCAATCATTGTTTCCTCCCAGGATCCATATCCACTGGAATTCGGAGGAGAGTCATTCATAACTCATTGAAGAAAATTTTACTTGGATACAAGCTTGGTCCTTCTCCTACACCTACCTGTGATCTCTTCAGCACCTGTTTGAACTGCTTCATCCTGCCCTTTAGAAAGTGGAAAGCTAAGACAGGAAAAAAGCCATGGCTCCATAGGGATCAAGGTCATTGGTTTGCACATGGGAGAAGCACAGAAGTCACAAAGGAACACAGGCAATCCTGTAAGCCAGAATTTCTTCCAATCGCAACTGTTCCTCCGTCGTATGTCCTCTATACAAGCATTGGTGAACTTTGACAGTACGCATTGCTTCACACGAGCCATGCATTTCTTTCCAAATGTTTGTATATCATTAACTCATTTAATGTTTGGGCCAAATCTTAATAGCAGGTATTGTAATCCCCTTTTTATAGAAGGCAGAATAAACTTGAGTCAAGAAGTTCACTCAATTCCATGCCACTAATATACAGCAGAGAACTCTGCTTTCTAAAAATAACTGTTTACTCGAAAAAGGGGAAAAAACAATTATAAGATTATTGCATTTTCTTTTTATAAGATTCACCTATTTTTATTGGAAACACAGATGTGCAGAGAGAAGGAAAGACAGAGAGAAAGATCTTTCATCTACTGGTTTACTCCCAAAGTGGCTGCTACAAAGCTAAGCTGATTCAAAGCAAGGAGTTAGGAGCTTCTTCCCAGTCTCCCAATTGAGTGCATGGTCCAAAGGATGTGGTCCATCCTCTGCACCTTTTCCAGGCCACAGAGCAGGAGCTGGATGGGAAGCAGAGCAGCAAGGACAATACACATGGGATGCTGGCAGTTGTAAGGGGAGGAGTAGCCAATCGAGCCATTGCTCCACATTCAAGAATATTTCATTTTCAGAGTTCTAATCTTCCCCGCAACTGGGTGAAAAAAAATTTTTTCTTGGCTCACTTTCTTTTATTTTGAGTTAATTTTCTTGGTTAAATATTAAGAATATATTCCTCCAAGGAGAATTAGGATTCTTTTTTTCTTTATATTTATTTCTTTATATTTATTTAGGATTCTTTTTTTCTTTCTTTATATTGATTTTGCTGATAATCTTTACATAGTTGATTATGGCGTCAAATGTCAAGGGCTAGAGGAGTGGGTGAGACCATTATTATCACATTCTATTTTTTCCTTCTTGCATCTGGGGCTAGGGGAGTGATAAGGGAAAAAGCTACATCCAGCCTCCCAACCAGGGTCTCTCATGTGGGGGTCTGCTGTGAGGGCTCCGCTCAAGTGGTTTTGATAGCTCAGCAGTTCTGAATGGCTGCTGATCTCACCCCTCCAAGCACGATGAAATCTCTCCAGGTTCCACTGGCTGACACAGTCCACCTTAGAGTCTCCATTTGCTTAGGTTTTCACTGCCAACCTTTGGCTGGGGTAATTGATCTATAAATTTGACTCTCCAATGAAAACTAATGAATAAATCTAAAACAAAAGACTTATTTTCTTATCTCCTCCTTTCCAGGATTTTTTGGTGAAAAGTCATTCTATTCTTATGCTAGGAGCCTGGTGCCTTGTAGAACAGCATGTAGCAGCATTTGAGAAGAAAGGTTTAATGTTCTCTTCCCCATGCCCCCCCCCACCAAAAAAAAAAAAAAAAACAAGAGGAGAAGGCATTCACATTTCTTTACAAGGTTAAACACCTTTTCTCTGACATGTGCTTACAGTGGACATTGCACTAGGTGAGGGCGCATGCTTTATTTCATTCGATTTTCACAGTGACACTCTGAAAAAGGATGATTCCAGCCATTTAGAAGAACCTGCGGCTCAGAAGAATTAAGTGATTTAGCCCAAGGTCACGACGCTGTTTATACAGCAGAATGCTTGGTGCAGACTCTCAGCTTTCCTCGGGACTTCCTGTGGCTCCAAATGGATGTTGCGTGTGCCTTCTCAGACAGCATTTCATGAGCCTCAGACAATCACAAACAAGTTTCGGAGTTCCCCAACCCTCAGAGTTGTGCAGGGAAGACTTTGCTGCATTCTCGTATCCTTTAAAGCATCAAAAAGCAAGCAAACAACCAGCCAAAATGCCCATGTGTCACTTTGAGGGTCCTCTAAGTTTTGAAGCCCTATCAGACCCTCTCTAATTGTCCATTTCCTCTCTACTCACTAGAGAATTCCAAATTGGATTAATACCTTATCTGATCCGTAAGGGCTTTTCCGTCTTTATGAGCAAATCTATCCCGGGTTTTTCCAGCTTCGAGGCTGCCAATCTCTTAGTGAAGTTATAGTAAGAATTTCCCTATTCTGTGACTAGCTCCACTGGGTTAACTCCCATTAAGAAAAAATTATCACCTTGTCCTTGATTTCACTGGGGCCATTGTTCCATTAATTTCAGAACCTCTGATCTCAGAGGTCACAGAATACAGTAGTTACATGGAAGCAGTGGATTAGAAGAGAAAAATGAGATCTCTGTCTTCTTGCGCCTCATTAATATCTCCAAAGATCTCTTGAGTCCTGGCCAAATAATGTGAGTGAGCCTTCACTGGGGTTTTCAAGGCAGGTTCAGTGTTTGCTTAAGCTATACCGTAACCTTATCAGCCCAACTTCATATGCCCATTGGAATTTAGCTTGATTTTAGGTTTCTGAAGTTTACTTGGTAATTTCTAATAGATGTCAACTACTACAAAGGTTCAGATGTGGAGCCAGACATATTTGGGCTGCAAATTTTTGGAAAGCTGGAACCGACTCTCTTGAGAGATTTCCAGTAGGGATGGGCGAGTGCCTTTTTGCCAAGTTCAGAACCCCTTCCAAATTGAAAAGGGTTAGAACTCAGGCTTGGCTTGGATCTTCTGGAAGTTGAAGGAGCATTCTGTTTTGTTTTCCTCTAATTTAGCAAGTCTCCTTTAGCTTTCAGAATTAAGCCCCAGGGGAGCTGTGCACAGCCATCCAGTGGCTTTGAAAAAGACTCCTTTAAATGACTTAATGCAATTGTTTTAATGTTTTATGTTTTTTATCCTACCCAACCAAATGCATCTTCGTTATTTTCCGTAATCTTAGCATGATTGACAAACACATACTCATTGCAGAAAACTCATCACTAAACTTGAAGCCTTGAAACATAACTGCTTTTCTACCTTACGATGTGAGATAAACAATGCCCCTAAAATAAATGTCTTGTGTCTAAAAAAGCAAAGCGGCAGCGAAGTGGCACAACTGTAATTTTGTCCAGGGTCGTTTATCACTATCTTCCTATAGATGGACCAGATGCCACTGTCAGGGCCAGCAATAGCAACCAAAAGGGTGGTTGAATGCAGAGTGGTCTCCATAGATTGGCATGGCTCTTAGGCTAAAAAAAGTAGGAAAAATGGAGAGCCTGGAGTCAGAAGATGTAGTGAAAAGTCCCAGCTCTGCCCTCTCCTTCACTATGATCTCTTATTGGCAAGCTGTTTACTCTCTGCAAAGGGAAAAAAGTAATAGCTGCCTTATTTATCTTAAGGGACAATCACAAATCATATTATATATATTAGAAATACACAGAAAGACTCAATTCTAGGAATTGTAGTAAACGGCTTCAACTAAGTTTTATAATCTACATCCATTTTGGAGGTTATAAAATAGGATCTGCTTAGATAATCCAATGCCATTATAGCTTATACCATGGTCCCACTCTTGAGGAACAAAGTGGCCAAGAACTGTAGAGTGTGTAGTGAAAATCTGCTCCCCAGATCTAACCCTCTGAAACTTCCCCTAAAAAGATCTTGAAACAACAAAGTCCGACAAAAGCCCGTGATGATGACTGTCCCAGACTGGTAATGAGCTGGGCCTCACTCTTCTTACTTGGGACCAATTAATATTCATGTAGTCCCAACCCTAAAGGGATTTAGCTCCCAGTCTTTTATGAAACCAAAGTAATCCATCATCCAAAAGGGCAAAGAAGAAAACTTTGGAGCACTTTTCCTCAAATTCTATCAGAGAACATAAGCTCACGTTACTTCCCCCAACCCCTTCAATCCTTTCCCTTCTTTATGATGTGAGACAATTGTGGATAACTGTGGTCTCATAGTGCATTTTTGGCTGGCCAAGGCAATGCTACAACTTCAGAAACTCTCTTTAGCAGAAGTTGGCCAGTGTTCTATTGTTTGCATCTGGGACATGGCCAGGAGAGTTCGGACATCTGCCCATTGTGTTAGCTCCTTGGGCGCCAGTAGGCTGAAGTTCATTATTCTACTGGGAGTTACGATTCTATTCCTGAAAAGGAGAGTGACTCACCAACTGCCCTGTATCACAGCTGACATTTGTAAGATGAAAATCCCTTTGAGTTCCAAGTTCAATTTTGTGGGTGAGTTTCTCATTCTGACCAAGCTGATCCATGAAGGTATTGAGTACAGTCAATTTTTGGTAGGATATTTGGGAATCCCATTTCTAGACATGCTTAGGATCATGCCAGCACAAATGGTCTGCTCCCTCTGGTTACAAAAACAGGAAACGAAAGGGAACTGGCAGCACAAGGGGCAAGGGGTATTGCTGGCAGAGCACAAGAAACTGACAGATTGCTCTGTCTTTGAATGACTTTGCTTTTTCCCCCCATTTCTTCCCTTTAATCCTAGAGGAACTGGTTCCTAGCCCTCTGAGAATCTCAAGCATTCACATTCCCACTTCTGTCATTGTCTGTATTTGGGATCCTAGAAAGGTTCATTAACCTGAGTTGAAAAGTCTGCCTTGAAAATGGGGACTATGTTAGCGTTTACCTTCAAGACAGAAGACAAAGGTACTGAGTGCAGGATTGCGGTACATTGTAAGTTCTCAGTAAATGTGAGAGAAAAATTATGATGAGCGTAGCGTTTACAAACACACCAGCTTTGCAGCTAGTATGGAATAGTGACTTGACAAACAATGAGAATTACAACCAAAACATTATTTGTTCCTTGTAAAAGGTGAAAAGGCTCCAGGTGGCGTCTCACTTAAGGCCTATCTATGACTGTTTACTTTAGAGGTCTAAAACTGAGAGTCTTAAAAATGCGGCCTCTTCTGCTGCTCCTGGCTTTGCTCCCCAGTACCCACGGGTTGTCAGCCTGGCTTCACAGCTAACAATAGTCAATACCTTCCAGAAAAACAAAAAGCAGGATATTGGGGTCTTTTAGCCTCTGTATCAAAGAACAGCTGGATCCAATTCAGAGCCTTAACTGAAGAAAGAAAGAAAAATGGATGTCCTTGCTTTGGTCACTGAGTCAGCTGTCATAGGCTGCGTCTCTACCACCTGCTGAAACAGATTCCAATGGAGCCTTTTTATGAGGGCAGCTCTTAGAGCAAGTCTCTAGAAATGTCCCGGTGAGGAATTCAAACTGTGAAGAATTGGTTGGCAGAACCCTTCTAGGATGCTGCAGCAGGTGTAACCATTGGAGCAAAATTTGGGGTGCTTAGGCAGCTTGGTTAATCCATTCTGACCAGCGTGTGCATCCGCTCACATAAAGCAGGAGTGAGGAACTGTAACATGCAATATTTAAGAGGGTCACTCCAAGACTTAAATGAGAACCTGTTCATCCAAGAGCACAGAACTGTCTGAAGTATTTAGTAACCAGAGTAGTCATTCTTACATCCCCTAGACCCATTAGCAGTCAACCAAACTCTACGGGTGATGATTTTATAAAAGCAAAAGAGTATATTCACATAGCTGTCTTTACAGTACATTGTTATAGCTATTCAATTGTTATTAATCTTTCACTGTGAGTAATTTATGAATCAAGAAACATAGGTATGTGAGTATGGCGGGAAAGCAGTATGCACTGAGCTCAGCAGTCTGTAATTTCTGGCATCCTCTGTAGGTCTTGGGCTGTATTTTCTCCTGGTAATGAGGGATTATTGCATTCAACATTCAGTCATCTGTGTTGAGTGATTTTGTGTACTGGGAGAAAAAAGGATGCCAAATGTACAGATACTTCTCTACAAGGTAGAGCGGGATTCTGAATTCCATGATCCCTGAAATCAGCATTCCCGTGCTGGTACGGTCAGATGGGTAGCAGGAAACCAGTAACCCAGGCGTAAAGTGTGAGTTCCCAATCTCCTGGAGTCCCAAGACTCCCTCTGTCTCCCCTGCCCGTTTCCATAGCCTTCCTGAAGCTGCTCGGTCTTCTTCAGTCACTCCTCGTATACTGTCCTTCCTCTGGAACCAGTCAATAGCTCCCTGGCCTGTGAGCCTCTCAGAAAAAGCCTTCCCTGCTCCTCCAGGGAACCTACAACACAGGCCAGCCAGATGCTCTAGGAATCAGGAAGGCTTTTAAGTCTAGTCCACAAAACAAAACAAAGCCCTGTCCTTTGTCTCAGGTCATTATTCTCCTCTTATTCTGGAGGCTGTGATTTCCCATTCTTCATCTGGATTGTTTTGCCGAGGGAATTTGTAGCTCATCAGCCTATAAGTCAAGTCTCTTTGCTTGATGACACCATATAAATTCAGCTCTATTTTTAAGTTTCAGTAACAACTATTAGAGTAAGAATTCAATATTTTGCTAATTTTGGAGACAAACAAAGCTCATTTTTTCCAGCTTGTTATCTCTTCAAAGATAACATTAGACCAGAATCTTAGTGTTGCCAGTCATTGTCTCATGTGGAAGGCCAGGGAAGTACAGGACATGCCTCAGAGGACACACTCTTGCTAATGGCAAGGTCAAGACTAACACACAGGTGGCCTGTTTCTTTTCACTACCTGCTGGTCACTGACTTTGTAGGGCCACATACAGCATAAACTCCGCTGTGCAAAGCCCATCACTGCGGGCTCCTGCTAGGGACTCTTGGTTTTCATGTACATTGCCCAGCTCACGGTCTCTGGAATACATTCCTTTGCTTTGAATATGTCCAGTGGACTTAATCCCACTCTGGAATTACCAACCTCGGCTCTCCAGGAAGAACCAATTTATCCTCTGACATCCAACTCAGGGTTCACTTTTTCTTCTGTAAGTCCCTAGAGTCTTCACAGAAAAGCCACTCTCTACTGCGTTCCCAAAGAAGCCATTTTATTTATAGAAGCCATTACATCTGCTCGTTCATCGTTGTGAAATGTTCAAAGCTAGAAGTTAACTCATCCTTGAACCCATAATTCCTAAAGAGGTTGTGACATACACGAAGCCTTAGTAACTGGTTTTTGCTATTGCTTTTACTCTGTGTATGTTTATTTGGTTGTTTTGGCTTTTTTTCTTTCTTTTTTTTTTCCTGAAAATGTTGATGTTGGTGGCCCAGAAGTGAGTAACAATGCATTGATTTAGAGTATGCCTATTGGTTCTGATCAATATCTAAATGCATTGGGATTTCTACAGGTACCTTGGATTTCTAGAAACTAGAAGTAGAAAATGTAATTGTGTTGCAATCTCTCCCTGGAGAGTTCTGTTCTGAATAAACACCAAGAGTTTGTGCAGTCACAGCAGTGAGCAGAATTCTCAGCAACTTCCCTTTTATTCTTTACAGTAGCTTCAAGTTTTCATCATAACAATTCCACAATTTTGTGCTTTAGACTAAAAAATGTATTCAAAACCCCACTAATGATAGAGTGTGAGGTTAGAATATCAATAATGCTAAAAGTTAAATTTCACAAAAAGAAAAACTGTTTTAGAAAGAAGATAATAACAATAGCGCACAAACTTTCAGAGACTTAAAATTGAGTCTTTTATCCCAAAACGGTGATTAAGTCTCCAACTATAATTAAAATACTCCAATAGTACTTAGAGTAGAATTTTTTAAAAAGTAGTTTGAACTCTAAATTATGCGTGCATCCTTGGGAAATACCATAGAATTTCTCAACTCTGTCATTTGTTCTTTAATACTTTCTACTTCATTCAGTTCTTTTGCATAAACAGCTGAGCATCTGCACACATGGCGAGTAGCCCAGCAGCTTGGAAATGCTAACACCAAATGACCCACAATGCCCTCTAACCATCACCTCTCTAGGCAAATGCTTACTTATGGAGCATTGCGGAGAGTCAGCCTACCACCGCTCCTGCCAGCAGCAGCCTTTGGGTACCCTGTGGAATGAAAGAATGATGATTGCAGTTTTATCCAGTTCCCAAAGTTTCTTGCCATGGGATAACATAAAGCTAAAATTTTAAGTCTTGTTTGGCTTATCTTGGCACCAGATAATCATTGCTTATCTTTATCAGGCAGTGATGCGCTACAGTGAAGGTATGATGCATTAAGATACCTGAAAATACATCCTAGTGCGTGGGGTACACAGAAATTTGCAGAACGTGACAGGAAGCATGGGAGGTTTCCTGGGAGTGTTTTATCTAAGAACCAAAGGGCTAATGTGACTCAGCATAAACTAGAAAGAGATAGAGCAGAATAGAATCAATCCCTACATACTGAAAGTGGCTCAGGTTAGAAGTTGCTCAGGTAAGAAAGATGTGACATCAATGCTGCTGTTGAAATTTCTTCAAGCTCTTTGTGTACAGCCTCACGTTGGAGGCCAAAGGGAAGAAATAGCAGGCACAGGTGGAATTACTCCACAGATCAAACAAAAGGCCCTCTTACCTGGAAATGAAAGTGATACTCAGGATATTTAGTGTACAATGTTGTGACTGCATTTATTCAAACTACATGGAACATTTCAAGGAGCTAAGTCCTAGTCCTAGTCCTAGTCCTAGTCTAGCCTGCAGATGCTTTGCTGTGTTTTTGTGTTTTTAGCCTTCTCTCTCAACTTTACCAAAATGAGATATTTTATTCTTACCTATGTCTTCTTCTCAGGCTTGTTTCTGTTTGGAATCATTATAAGCAGTGTAAGAAAGGCCCTATATTGACCACTGGGCCTGATAGAGGATTCAATGGACAAAGTCAAGTGAGCAAATCAAATGTATTTATTCAACTTCCATTCTTTGCAAGACTCCCCATTTGGGGAGTGAACCAGTGAATGGTAGATCTCTTTCTCTCTCTCTTGGTCTCTCCTTCACTCTCTGTAAATCTGCCTTCCAAACAAAAATAAACATAAAAAAGAAGAATCAACAGGAACCCAAATACCACTTTAGAGTAGCTAACTTACTGCCAGAAAAACAAGAGACACCTACACTCATTACTTAACATTTTGTTCTTATATACCTCACAATTAATACTATTTTTGCTATTTTGGTACAAGCATTTCAAGACATGTTTATACATACAGTTGTCATTTGGTACAATAATTACTATTTTTGAGTTTCAATTATGCCTTAACCTTGAAAGAGAGAAGATTAGGACATAGCAGATAATGAAACAGGAATGGTGTCATCCTTTTTCTGGGAGCTAGACGTGGTAGAGGAAGCACTGAATTCACAAAGAAACTCCAGAAACAACAGCAAGACAGAGTCACTTTCCCTAGACAGTGCCAGTGTGGACACGTTGCTCCCTCTTTCTGAAGAGTGTTCTGGTTTGATCAATTAAATACTCCCACTCAAGGTCATGTGCCCTAGGATAAACCTGTGGAGCAGAAATACACATTACCAGAGTACAGAGCCAAGAGTGTTCCCAGGCAAGTGAAAATGTAGGCTGCATAGCTCACAGATGGGCAGAAGCAGCTGTGGGAAAAACAGCTGGAAGCCTGGGAAGCAGCATCGATTGCCAAGGACAGGTAAAGCAGTGCAGGACTCAGAGCACAGGGAGCTTGGGAAAATCAGAGAGGAAAGTGCCATTGGATCCTGTAATTACAAGGAAAACATGGCAGAGGATAGTATTTGGTAGATCAACGGTGGCCTAAGCGTGACGGCTCACATAAATTGCCCTGATCTACTTCAAGGGCAGCAGCAAGTCAAGGAAAACATTCTACGTGCATGCAGGTACACCATGGACACTGGGGAGCTGCGAGCCTAGGGTGCAAAGAATCCGTTTCTTACGCGAGGCATTGTTTTTACAGCAAGCTAGTGTCCTCTCCTTCATGGCATCCCTCTTCCAGACCACCATGTGATGCAGCTCCGAACCCCAACGTGTGCAGCATCCACTTTGCTGCTGGAGTCCTATTTCAACAAAGCGATTCCAGGAAGAACCATGACCTGCTCGCACACCTGGTTCCGCCCAGTTGGTAGCCCCTTTCTGCTTTGTGCTTCGGGCTGACTTGGCAGAAGTTCATGAGGAGATTTCTCACTCTCCTTGAAAAGCATAATAATCTTTCACCAGAGCATTTGCCTCACTCAATGACACCATGCTCCACCTCCCCACCGTTATTGCCAGGGAGGTCTGGACCACTGGCACGCCAGTTGATCAGTTTCTATTTCAGAAACGAAGAAGACACTCAAGAACAGAAAAATCTGCCCCTATCACGTTCTAAAAGATGGCACATCAACTGAATGCAGCCCTCTGAAATCAGTGGTGAGAAACCAGCAACTTCATGTGGCAGAAAAAAAAAAAGGAATTTCTAGAAACAATGGGATTTTTGAGAGAAATGCCTGTGTATTTCAGTTTTTTAAAAAATACAGTGTTTTGTCAAACTTTTCTAAAAAATCTTTGTCTAAAAAATTGTTAGAAATTGCATACAAATAGAGACTCAATGATTTTGTGGCTGTTTTGAAAGGTACCTCGCATGAGTGAAGATGAACACCTTGAACTATCACCCTGTTGGCCGTTACATTCTTTTCACTTTTTCTTTGCTGACCTCTTTAGTAGTAGAGTCATTAAGCCTTCGACTACAATGCAGTTTTAAAATACATTGACTCCACAAGTTGGGGGAACAAAAATTAGTTTTAGAAGATTCGATTTCTTAAAATACCTTCATCCTAAGTCCTGACTCTGCATATGCAATTGCCTATGGGGTGACAGTAATCCTATATTGGGAAGGAAAGCATTTTTTGGAAACTTTCTGTAAAAATTATTTATTTGAGAAGCAGAGAGACCCAGAACAAGAGACAGGCAGGCAAGCACACGGAGTGCTACCATCCGCTGTTCTACCCCATGGAATACCAAGCCAGGAACAGGGAACTCACTCCAGGCCTCTCCTGTGAGAGGCAGGAATCCAATTACTTGATCCGAGGGTCTGATTTCGGCAAGCAGAAATGGTCAGGAACCAAGAACCAGAGCCAGGAATTAAACCGAAGCACCAAAAACAAAAGTTTAAAAAAATTAATCAAAGGTGCATAATGTGTCCAAATAAGAAATTGTTGTGCAGTTTACAGAGGCAGAAGAGGGATGCAGAGAATTCCAGAGCAGGCAGGGGTAGATCCGTGCAGCAGGCTTGGGCTTGAGGGCAGTCCTGCCCGGGTTGGGATCAGGATCCTGCACTTGCTGTGTGATCTGGGCCAGGTGTCTTTATGCTGAGTCTCCATTTTCTCCATGTGGCTAAGCACACCTCCGGGTGTTGTTGATGGTTATAAAGAATTGTGATCCATGCATGGCACAGCACTGGTGAACAACAAGAGAAAAGAAATATCTAGACATGCTGCCTGCGTAGGAAATGAACCACCCGGAGCTTTCTATGACTGAAAGTCTTCCTTTCTCGGAACTGATTGGACACTATGTTCTGTCCCTCTCTTCTATTTCAAATCTTCCTGAAGGTCAAGTCAAGCGGCCACTCCTAGAGGACGGCTTATGAATTCAAAGGTTATAAACAAAAGAATGCACAATGCACCTTCCGAAACTCCCTAGTGATAGACCCACACATACACAGGTGGCAAGGGCAAGGCCAAGGCTTTATGGAGATGGACACAGCTCAGCAAGGTTTGGGTTTGTTTTATCTTAATATCTCTTTGTCTCAATTTAGGAAAGAAAAAAAAGAAAGACAGAAAGAAAGGAAGGGCCCAGCTTCCAGACAGCCATGAAAACAAAATAAACAGGCATGTAAATTAGATGTGCTTTGGACGTGACTTTGTGTATATTGGCACGAAGAGCAGTGAAACTTATGACTCTACTTTCTTGTTCTTTTTTTCTCTTTTCTGTCCCTCTCAGTGCCAAAGGAGTTATTTTTAAAAGCATGGGTGCATGTTTTGATCATAATGTTATCCAAAAGGAGAGATGACCTTTACATTTCGTTAGTAGCTGTTACACAATCAGCAAGCTCCAAATGACAACACTTCGTGTTTGGTCACCCATAATCTGGATACATCATCATTTTCATTTCCCCTCACAATTAAAGGGCACTGACCATGCTAGAACATGTTGAAATACTCCCTGAGTTACTAATCTATTGAGAGAATATTTATCCCAAGGGAAGTTCCACCACAGCATCTTGCAAGGTTCGGTCTGGGATGGGATCCTCTAAGTAGGAAGAGAGATACTAAAGAATACAGGTGTCAAGGCAGTGTTGTGCACTGCTTGGAAAGAGGATCCAACTGTTGGCAGTGTTTCTAGGTACAAGCTACAGGCTCGAGCGAAGCCATCCAGAAGCAGCCAGGCCGCTGTGGCTCCTATTCCCCAGAAGAATCAGACTTGAAACTCAAGGAGCATCCAGCCGCCACAGGAGAGCAGAGTCCCGTGAGTTCTACAATTCTCTACTTCTTTAGAACCAAAGTCCTCATTTTCGAGCATTCCGTGGGAGTTATCCAGGGTTGGGACAACTTCTACAGAGAAGAAATAGATACTCCTGACCAACACCAGCCAAGTGCTGATTGGATAGGTTTGACACACTCTTGCAGAAATGGCAAATTTATTCTAAGCTTTGATTAATTTTGCCTCTTATCTGAGAGATCAGTTATTGTCTGTTTTATTCAAAATATTTAGAGAACTAGCAATTAGGTGAATGCAGTATATTTAGGTTTCTTATAGAGAAATAATAATCTGTAAAAAAAAAAATCTTCCCATGCTGGGTGAATTTGTTATTTTTTTATATTTAGTATTGAGGGCCTAAACCTGTGTATTGCTATAGAATACACCAAGTCGTCTTGCCTAGCAGTTCTACCAGGAACCGGCTGCCCATCTCAGAATCCCTGGGTACTGGTCCCTCTCGTCTCCATCCCCACTTCCTGCTTAGGTAGATTCTGTAAAGCAGTGGTGACTGAGCCTGGGTCCCTGACATCCCTTGGGGGACTTAGACTAAGTCCCTGGCTTCTGGATTTGGCCTGGTCCAGCTTGGGTGCTGTGGTCATTTGGAGCTAACACGCTCTCCTCTCTCTCTCTCTCTCTCTCTCTCTCTCTCTCTCTCTCCCTCTCTAACAACTTAACTGATAAAAAATATCAGAGAAAAATAATTTGTTCTCAAGCAGATTTAGGCCCGATCTTGATTGCAAACTCTCTGTTGTGAAACAGACTTCATTTCTGGCTTCCCAACTCAGAGCTCCAGCAATGCTCGTCCATAGTGAGACTTACATTGCAGAGTTCACTTCAAAGCAGAAGATTTGCGTCCAAAAGAAGAAAATAATGTTATAGGTCTCAAAAAGCTGACAGGACAAAGAAAACATATACCTGTAAAAAGAGGGTAAATTTTCAATTAAAATGAACTAATATTTACAAGGTATATTCCTTTTTTGTTCTTGCATAACTACATGGCATTTTATGGGCTGAATACCTGGTTATTGAATATCTTCATACCAGGAACTAAGACTCCCCAGGGCACCACTCAGAGCGAAGCAATACCGAAGAGTAGACGCTTCTTTTTGTTTCTTCGTACATAATCCACATTTTTTCCCTGAATAGTTAGAGGATTCTTTTAAATCCTTAGAATGCAAGCATTTTTCAATAAACATTTACGTGTGAACAATATTCTTTTCAAACGTACATTTAAAATTGTATTAAAGTACCAGGTCCATGTCAAGAAATGTGTGTAAGTGTACAGATGAATGAATTTCGGGTCATCTGATCTAACCTAAATACTGAATAGCTTCATGTGTTTATAAATTCTAGACTCTCTTTAAAAGTAGGAATTATTTCTTTTGTATCTCAAAAATAACTCAGAAACCGCCGCTAAATCCATTGTTTGTTTCCTTTGCCTAGATACAAAAGCATTCGTGCCGTTGCATTTTGCTGAAAATACACTGGAAATAAATAGTCCTAAGCTTTCCAGGGCTTATAGGTTAAAAAATTCCAAGAACAATTTGCGCAGCCATACAGCTAAACGTCTGACTTTTCAAAAGCCATCTTGAAATTTGTCACCCCATTTCTTTACTTCCTTGACTCCCTACCCAGTCTCAAGCACATCTCTGGGAATCAGAGAAGGGTTTCCCGATCATCTGCGTTTTATTAAGTGTCCAACACACTGTAGGGGAAGCCAACTCTCTGCTTTGCCAACATCTCAGCCGAGTACCAGAATCTGGAGCCAAACAAATTATAGCAGACCATGTTCTGGTAGGAAACAAAAAAGCTGCTTCAGGAGTTCTATAATGTTCTAAACAGAACAATCTTGGGTGTTTAGTGTCATGATCCAAAAGACGCTCCCATCATAAACCAAGTGTAACTCAATTGATCTCATGAAGGATGAAGGGGCGAGTCCATGTGGCTGTAACTTGAACTTTACAGCTCTGGGGAGTCTCCGCAGTTCCAACCTGAGACGCAGACCACTAAGCTCTCTCTCCCCACTGGATTTATTTGCGTCTTTTATTGGCCTTGCTTAAAAATGCCTGAGTCACCATAAACCAAACACTGCAAGGGTCTTTACTTGTAAAGAAGCATTAAAGCTACGGTGATTGAGTGGGTGGGACGCTGGGAACTCTGTTTTGTTCACCAAAAATAACATGAAAGACTCTGGTTCCTGGAATATCAACAGGGGAAGTCACAAAGGCTGCCTCACCTTCAGCCTCTTAGCCTGAAACCGCTCCTTCTTGCGCCATCCCTTCCCAAATTCACCTTTCTAGGTGCCCCAAAAGCGTGCACACAGCAAGACACCTGAAGATGCTGAAAAACCAAAATATGCTGTCCCCACTTTACAGAGGACAAAACTGAGGCACAGAGAGGTAAAGGGACATAACTGGCCTGCAACATCAGCAGAACCAACACTCCACAACAGTCACAGAGTGACTAAATGATCACCTTCGGACTCTGCTGAGAGTCATGGCTGCCTCCCGGCACAGCTGCCGTCACGGTCAGAGCGGTGATCCGCCTTCTGTATCCTACAGACCTGTCCTCTCTGCCGCAGGTCTCTCTTTGGAGGCTCTGTGTTGTTCTTTTCTAGATGCGTTTATTTACCTATTTGAAAGGCAGAATGATAGAGACTTCCGTTCCCTGGTTCGCTCCCCAAAAGGCCACCATAGCAAGGACCAGGACAAACTGAGGCCAGCAACGTGGAATTCCACCCACGTCTCTCAAATGGGTGGCAGTGGCTGAGGATCTGGGTCATTTCCTGTGGCCTTTCCAGGTTCTTGAGCGGGAAGCTGGATCAGAGGCCAAGCAGGAAGGGATCTAACCGGCACCGGGAGGCGGGACCATGGCCTTGACAGGTGTTCACAACTTTTATCTTTTTTTCCCCTCAGATTCTGACTGTGTTTGCTACATAAGAGTAACTCCTAGAAAGTTCATGTATTAACACACAAAACAAAATTCTGTCAGGCAAAATGAATGCTAGGAATATAAATAAAATGCACAGCACTCTGACCTCTAAAATGGCCTAGAGAGAAATAAGCACCCCAATACAGATTGTATATACGTACGTGTAAGCTCAGAGCCCTCGGTTTAACTTGACATTCGTCATCATCCAGGAAGCCCCAGGTCAGATCTAGTGCTGTGATATAATCACTAATATTGCCAATTCAAACTCTAGCAAACACCTCCATTTGGACGGCAAGCCAAGAGGCACACTCAGAGTATTACATGAAGACGAGACAGCAGCTCCTTCTCCAGGGAAGGACGGCGAGGTGCTCTCAATGAGTTTGTTTTGTGATTTCTATTGGATTGGTGCTTTCTTTTTAACACACTAAGCAAATGTCCATATGGTACTGTGCTGACAGGTAAAGCAATATTTAGGAAGAAAAGAATCAATGTGTTCTGTGTGTGAGTTGTACTCTTTCATAAAAAGAAATAGTTCTGGAAGGACATTGTTGGGCGCCATCTACTTTCCGGCAAAGCACTAATGGTATATGCCTGCGAAAATTCTTCAAATCAGACCACGAACACCCTTAGCAGACGGACCAAATACACAGAGTTCACGTAACACAGTACACGCATTATATGCTATTGTAGAATACTTAGCAAAAAAGAAAAATGTTCTTCAAGCTACACATTCCAAAAACCCTACTGCAGGGAGCAATGAAACTAAATTTTTAAGGATCAAAAGGGTTGAAGAAGGTCCTCCAGCTCCCTGCTTGTGGCCTGGGAAAGCAGTCGAGGACGGCCCAAAGCCTTGGAACCCTGCACCCGTGTGGGTAACCCAGAAGAGCTCCTGGCTCCTGGCTTCAGATCAGTGCAGCACTGGCCGTTGAGGTCACTTGGGGAGTGAATCATCGAATGGAAGATCTTCCTGTCTGTCTATCCTCCTCTATATATATTTATCTATCTGACTTTGCAATAAAAATAAATAAATCTTTTTTAAAAATGATAAAGCTTAGGCTCAGACTGAGCAAAGCTCCAGATAACTGCAATCGAAGCCAACTCAGTATAACCAGAATCTAATGAAGCTATTCTTGAATTGAAAATAACCTGATTGCTTTCTCCTCTAAATGAGATCCTTTTTCCCATTCCCATTCTACAGTCTCAATTTGGGTTTTGAAATATTCATCTATTTCATTATTTATTTGAAAAGGAGAGCTAGAGACAGAGAGTGAACGAGAAAGACCCACCCTCAGCTGGTTCTCTCGCTGCAATGGGTCCAGGGGATGGTGTTGGATCCTGCTAAAGCCAGGAGGTTGGAACTTCATTCAGATCACCCACCTGGGTGGCATGAACCCAGACATGTTGGCAGGTAGCTGGCTAGGAAGCCTAGTAGTCAGGACTCAACATCGATGATCCTGAATTTTCTGCATGGCTCGAGTCAGGAATGATCCAGTCTTCCCAGGGCCATGTAAGTCACTGTCTTGTTTCGAGCTGTTGATAACCTCATGGAGATCAATAGCGGAACAGACCTGTACTCGTGTGGTGCCGTGATTGTGAAGACATTGCCAAGTTCCAAATGAAACCTAGCATCCTTTTTGGAAGCACTTCTTTTTAGAGACAGAGCTGCCAAACAGAGTGGTTGGGAAGTTGGGACCCTTCTTTCACCACCTCAGCTGCCTTGTACCCAGCCACTCTAGTGCGGTTGGGTCTCACATCAGATGGGGCTCAGGACACGGTGACAGGGTACTTCTAATACGCTGCCTTGACATTGTGAAAGCTAAAGGAACAGGAAGGTCGCAGAGTCCCTCCTGCCTTGAAGCAGGCCTTTGAGCCCCAGGGAGATGACAAGATGCTCTCAAAATCTCTCACAATACCACTGACCCAGGGCTGCCCTGCTCATCAAACACTGCGCCAGTAGGGACACTGCATGATTTCTAAGCATATGGTTTGATATATCATGCCTATTATTTTTTGCTAAACATGAACAGGTGAAAAACAGGAGAGCACTTCAAAACCTTCCTGGAAAAATGGAATTAAAAGATAGTGGGGCACCTAAAACTTAGTGGGTTTTTTTTTTAATAGACTTTTTTCATTATACTCATTATATGAAAACTTTAAAGATCCTTTGAATAGAAGAGAAATTTCATGTATGATAATAATAGGCAAAACTGTGAAAGCATAAAAGCTCAGAAAACATTCAACTTGGATTCTAATAGCATTGGGTGAGGGTCATGATCTGACATTGAGGAATGGACCAGTCAAGATTTGTGAAGTAAGGATTTAGGATTCAGGTAGCTTCACTGAACTTGGGACTCTGAAAGTGTTGGTCTGATTGTGTGTCATCTTAAAATACAGAGTGATTCATTGTCTTAAAAATTATGATGAGTTGTCCATTAAATACTTTGTTGTTTCATTTAAAACATTTATAAAAATATATGCATTTATATATGTAAGTAATAAAATATTTGTTTATAAAAGTTTATTTGTAAAAATAAGACCTGGACTGGGAGCTTGCAAGGAGTTCCTTCATTTAAATACAACTATGATGAATTTTGTAGACTGAATGAGAAAGTGTAGTCATGGATAGAGGGGTAGCATATCCTTTGGTGGTTGGGGATACTCCAAAGGGCCCATCTTGACAGGGACCTTGGAGATTTCTCTAGAACGATTGTACATGGCGAGCGTGTATCATTATCTCTGGGGAAAAGTTGTACCTTATCTTTAAAATCAAGCTGAGACTTGATTCCAGGAAAATCATCTTCTATCCCAGATTCTGCAGGATCTGAAATTTTGCTTGAGGTGAACAGCAGCAGGAGTTGGAGAGGAGGACTCCGTAGGCAGCACTTGCAGGGATGACTGAAAGAAGGGAAGGGGAGACGTAAGAGATGCGCAGACCTGGCTGCCTCTCCCTCAATTGCCTTCCTGCCTGATCCATCAGCTGGGGAGAGGACCTCAGTTGCAGGTCCTTAGAACTCCTGAACTCTGCGTTACGATACACCATAAAGAGCACGTTTGTTTTCTATAGCAATTAGAGGAGGTAAAAGTCAAACAAAAGAGATGACACCACTCACCAAGGTATGTTAGGAAGGATTCAAAGTGCATTGCCACAGGATGAAAAGATGTGGCAATTACAGGTTTGCTACCCAACTTGACGTGAAGAGATTACAGGGAAAAAAAATGTACCAGAAAAAAGATCTTGTCCCAATTTCCTCAAAGATACATAGGCAGATGAAAGAGAGATATACATAGAATATATATAGTACACAAATATATTCACATGTGTGCACAAACATACACATACTTGGTTGTATGTATGTAGAATATTTGCATGCATGAGGCTCCTTCAGATAATTCATACAAAAATGAAAACAAAAGCTAAGCTTATTTTGTCCCCCTGCCAAAAAAAGAGGAAAAAACCCACACAAAAATATGAAACCCATGTATTTTTGTATTCATAATATGCACTTTCCATGAACTTTCTTAGGATCCCTCATATATATATTTTGATGTGTGTGAGTGTGTGTATTCAATTGGGCCTTTTTCCTTCTAGTATCAATAACACCAGAAACTATGAAAATGAAATAAAGATAGTGCCGGGGATAAAGCTGGGTTCTCTGCCAGGCTAGTAAATGCGTATGAAGACACCCTCAGGGAGATGGGTACTGTGGGTGGATCCAGGAGCAGAGCAGGCAAAACAACAAATAACAGACACGGGTCGGTTTCTTTCTGAAAGAAGGCAAGGCACCAGTGACACGGGGACAGAATACCTAGGATATTTTCTTTCCCAAAAAAGAAAGGAGCCAACTGCAGCTCCCTAAGGAGAGCCCTCCTTCCCAGTGCTGGGACCGCATCAGGAGCCCTGGCACTTCCTCCATGGCGGGGAGCACAGCCAGCAGGACAATCAAGCTGTGATTGGGGCCTCGGCACAGTGGTTAATTAAGGCTGCATCTTTTATTCTCCCGGGCAATTCAGCTCAGCCTGAATGAGCCCCAGAGCTGGTCTGTGGTGGGAATGTTTTCCTGGGCAGTGGGAGAATCCAGTCTGGGGGCTGGCTCATCAGCATGACAATAGCCCCCAGGATGCACTTGGCTTGATGTAATGGCCAGCGTTGGGGAGGGAGTGAAAGCTTAGCTGCAGAAGCCTGGAGCGGTTGCAGCTGACTGGGGCCATTTCAGTGCATGAAATTCCTTCCCTCTTTCTTCCTTTTAGAAGAGATGTTTGCTAATTGGTAGAGCTCAGAAAACAATATAGCATTAAGAATGCCTTTCCTTCCTCCCACCCCCAACAACCCTTCATTTTTAAAAGTCCCTGAGCTTTCCCTTCTCTGGAAATCTCCACGTCTCAGTTTTACATAAAATCTGTAGTGTTCACGCTCTTTAACATGGCACTTACAAACAGCAACTTAGTTTTAAAAAATCCTGCCACCAATTCTTCCGTATCACGGTTTCCCAAAGATACACTTTCGCAAATTTTGTCTTTGAGCATACGGCTGTGGTCTGCTACAATTCATGAGTTGCCTTGTATGTCATACATCTAGACAACACGTTTTGGAAAAGAGAGCCATACAAAGTCAACCAGAGTGTGTGTGTGTGTGTGTGTGTGTGCGCGCATGGTGTGTGTGTGTGTGTTTCTCTTGCTCTCTTTCTTTCTAAGTCACCAAGATCTATTGAAATCTGGAGTGATTCAATCCTTCTGGTGAGTGTGTGGTGGTGATTACAACAGGGATCACAGGACCAAGAGTCAGCTTGGTCTCCTAGGAACGTTGTTTATTTAAGCTTTGCCACCAGCTCAGTAGGTAACCTGGGCTAGATGCTGTCTCTTCCTTTCCCACCTGCATCTCAGTTTGCTCATCTTTGTCAGCCAAGTAGGGACCCTCAGTGCTTTCAAAGACCACCTTAGCACCATGACCTTGGGGCTGAGATGGGCCATATTTTCTTCATTGATGCAGGCCATGAGTTCCGATACGCCAGAAAATGTGGGGGGTGTCCGTTCTCTGAGTTTCATCCAGACTTTTATAAGTGGATGTTCTTAGTGAGCTTGGAGACTGTTTCCAAATAACACTGTCCCATGCCTCTCATGTAGACTGTCTTAGGACTCACCCAAGGGGCCTGGGGAAAAGAATCAGAAGTTTCAGGCACACAGCCTCCTAAGAAGGAGGTGGCCCTGCAGCCTGGCCTCTGTTCCAGGCTCTGTCTCAGGCACTCCCTTTTCCCACATGGCCAGAAACACTGATGGGACTGGAGAGAGCTTGAATGGGCTTCACTTAAGCGCGTTAAGAGGTCCTGGACATACCCAATCCACCTGCTGATCACTGCTCTTCAACCCCACTCTGTCCTTTGCATCCTGCCCTGTGGTTCTCGCCTGAGAGCTCAGCTCTGCTCGGTACTGCTCTCTGTGTTCTGAGCCCATGTCACAGCAACATGAGTGGCTTCTACCAGTGCCTTCTCTAGGCTCAGGGTCTCTCAAAGGTAACTGATGCCTTGAAGTAGTGGGATGATGTGAGTTTATCCTTGAAACTATAATCTGTGTCACTCCGGTTACAATGAGGCATGCACCCCAATTAGACTAAATGACTTGATGACAATGTAAAATACAGTATATCCTTGCCAGGAATTTTATGTACAGAGACCACAGGCCTTCAGTCTGGGGTTTGGATGTGGTTCTCCAGGAAGTCTATGAGCCTGCAGCTATATACACTTCAGGCACGCACGTGTGCACACACACGCAAGGGGACTTCAATACATCCATGAAAATGAAGTCACCACTGAGCACATCCGCATTCCACATCTGGGAGGCCTCTGTTTTCACTCCAGACCTGCTCCTGATTCTAGACTCTCACCAACATGTATCTTGGGGGAGGGCAGATGGCAGGTGATGGTTCAAGAAGTTGGGTCCACAGAGTGTAGACTGTGTTCCCACTTCCTGGCTTGGGCCTGTCCCGACTCCAGCTCTTGTGGCAATTGGAATGAAACTGCAAATGCAAGACCTATCTGTCTTGTCTGTCGCTCTCTTTCTCTCTGTCTTTCACACAAATTATATACATGAATATAAATTGTAAGTGCGTGGAAAAGGCATATGATCCTTTAATTTTAGCTTTTGATACTAATTCATATCATGATATCAGGAAGGTATCCTGGACTTCACTGGGCTAACTTAAAATTAAAGCTAAAATTCTTAAAATTTAAATTTTCATTTAACATTAAGAATCAAAAATCACAACCTAAGCACAAAACTTGCATGGGGCAATGAATTGCAAAGATAGAAACCAGCAACCACTTTGGTAGCTACTTTTTTTGTTGTTTTTTGTTTGTTTCAATATATTTTTTCATGTGAAAGTCAGTTAGAGAAAGATATTCCATCCTCTGATTATTCCCTAAATGGTCAGAATGACCAAGATGGAGCCAGTTCAAAACAGGAGCCAAGAGTTACATCCAGGTGAGCCGCGTGGGCAGCAGGGATCTGAGCACTGGGGCCATCTCCCACTGCTTCCTGCAAGCCCTTAGCAGCGAGCTAGACTGGAAGAGCAACAGTTGGGACATGACCCAGCACCGAGGCAGATGCCAGCATCTCGGGCAGACGCTTAACCAGTTATACACCCTGATAAGCCTCAGTGGCCCTCTTATTTTGGTTTTTGAGACAAATGCTGTCACATCTCTCAAGGTGTTCCTATAAAATTATCTGCAGCAGAATAAACTTCAATTCTTCCTACCGTTCCTTGCTGCGGTTGAGCAGAAGAGAGAGTGGCAAAAAGCCAGGACACTGTCACCCAGTAATTTCCATTCAGGGGTTATTTCAGGTGAGCCAGGAGTTTGACCTTGCTGTTTCCTTATTTTCCCGATGCAGCACAACTCCTCTAGACTCCCCATTCTCTTCTCAGCTAAGATTTGAATCACAGTATCCAGGCAAAAGGGGTCTTTGAACTTGGTAGGGGACCATTTTATAATCATCATTATAAAACTGTAGAGGAAAATTCAGCTTGCTTGATATTTGTTTCAGGCCCAAGTCTGAGGTTGAATAAAGGGATACAAGATTTATCATCAGCTTTGGTCTTGGCAAGGAAACACAAGCAGATACATGCGCGAGGTGTCTTCAAAAGCTCCATGGGGCGGGGGTGGGGGGAAACGGAATGCAAAGATAACATGTAGTTTCCGTGGGCTTCTTGAAGACCCCTCCGACATGGGCACAGGACACACAGCCACAGAGGCCTTCTCAGAGGGAAAAGAGCCGGCCGCTCTGGTTCCGACAATTCGCAGCTGGGAGCATAATATGGTAAAATGAAGACAGCCGCACATCCCCTCCCCCCAGAAGCAGCCAAAGACATCTTTGTCTAGCCCAGGTGTTGGCTGCATCCTCTTCACTAACATCCTGTCTTGAATTATTCAGACTCATTCATTATGTATCCCGCATAGACACAATTAAATCGTTAACTTTCTCTTCAAGAGAGCAGCCAAGCCTTCAGGGAACTGTGGGGACAGTGGCCTCAATTCTCCCTCCCTCCTGGACCGACAGCCGCCTGGTGGAGCTGGTGGGAAGGGAAAGGGTTTGCAACTTGGCCCTAGCCTGGGATGGCATGGGGGAGTAGAGGAGGTTGGGGAAGGACACTGCTCTCCAAGTCCCAGCCACTGCCCTGCCAAGTGATTCAGCTGCACAATCGAGCTTGTCTGGAAGTTTCCAAAGACAGGAGGACTGAGGAAGTGTCGAGCAATTCACATTTAGTTTAGGATCTGCATAAACCCCCAGAGGTGGGGCTTAAAACTGCAGACAGTGGGTGTCCAGTCAAAAAACGTGACTGATTTCTCCTTAAACTTTTGGACCATTTTATTTTCATGGGAAGTACATGCTTTTGGGTGCAACAGTGGGTCATTATGAAAGGGGTCTAGAAATCTCTGCCAAAGAGACTCTGGGAAGGTAGGCAAAGACCTCGTGCCTTCTTCAGATCCAATCACAAAATAAAACTAAAGGCCTCTTAACCACCACCACCACTCCCCTCCGCCCCCCAAATAATCATGGGTCTTGTATGATGAAAATAGGTTATACAGAGAGAGTCCCTGCAAGATAACGCAGGTTATCTCTGGGAAAATTCAATGACAGTAGTCTGATCAAGTTGGAAGAGGAGGACGGGAATTGGGAATAATCTTTTGAAAATCATAATCCAGTTTCTCTATCACTGGGCACCTTGAACCTTAGAGGGTGACACTGACCAGCCCCTATCCAGGTTAAATCAGGGATTTGCCACTACTCTGTCCTGTTGAGAACTGGCCAGGAGCAATTGGTCACATTCTTTGTGGTAGTAAATGTTAGCCACCAAAAATGGGAAAGGTTGGCTTACTTCCTCCTCTGACACATTAACCACTCCTGTACAGGTGTGCAGAAAAAAGAAATCTGCTACCCAAAAGTACTGGATAAAGTTGTTCTATATTTCAGTTCCCACATTAAAATAATGAGTTGGATAACTCACAGAAGTAAATGGAAAACTCTCAGAAAATACCACAAACAGGCATAGAAATAGTATCTATTATGCTCAATGAAATAAAGGAAAGAAATAAAATTTGAGAAAATTATGTATCTCCCCTCCCCGAAGGTGGTCAGAGTTCTGGATATAACTTTTTTTTTCCCATCAAAAGTGGTCAAGTTCCAGGTATGTCCAGAGAAATAATTTCTTTAGAAAGCAATTGGTAACATAAGGAATTCTTAGATGTCAAGCGCTTCTTAGAATTGTGAGAATTTGCTTGCAAGCACTGGATACATTTTGGAGGAACCGTATCTAAGCTGAAATGACTGCGGCTCTCTTTCCGACCCAGGCTCGTGTTCAATGGAACTGAGAGATTTGTAATATGATCTCGTATTCATGACAGACTCTTTTTCAGTGAAATAATGTCAGTAGACATGGGAATACCTCAAGTGAACTCAGGACACCTGTTAGTGGTGAGTGGAGGCACGGAAAGTGTCTCTCTTCTGGCGAATGTTCCAGTCAGGCAAAAGTCAAATATTTATCTTTCACTTCTGCATGACATATTATCCTGCAGACCCCTCTCAAGACATATCCATTAACTGTAAATGATCCCAAATGTGCACATTTCTGAAGTGTTAACATCGAAACCATGAAAACAGAGGCAGACAATGAAGAGTTGGTACCCCATGCACAACTTCCAATCAAACTCCCACCCCATCTCTTTATCATTTTGAATGATTTTGTCTTATTAGTAGAGTAAGAATGAATTATCTTGGCTTATTTACAATATTTATCAAATATAATGAGTAGGTATGCCAAGTAAATGTAATATATAGAAAAAGCAGAATAAGATAGCAATTATACTTAGTAACATTTCTTTTCTAAAATAATGCTGGGGAAGACCAGAACCTAAATGAAACTACCACACACAGAATAAAAAATGAGATATTCTTTATTGTGTACACTTCTGCTTCAGAACTATAGATGGTTACAATGCATATGGGGACTGGATCATATACTACTCCAACCACCTCTTATCCCTGTATTTGAGTGTTCTTTCTTCCACCAGTGTTTGTTGAGTGCCTGTGATGGCTAAGCATGGAATACACTCAAGCACATCCAACGCAAGACTGAGCTCACGGAAAGCCCTGTCTAGAGCAGAAATTGGCAAGCTTCCTCCATAAAGAACCATGACATCTCCATCGCCTCTGCTCTGCTCTGCCGTTTTACTGTGAAAACCACACAACATCGACATACAAGCAAGTAGGCATCTTATACAACTTTCAGATGCTTCAAAATCTCATTCTTGATATGATTTTTTTCTTTGTTCAACTAGCTAAAAAATATGAAACTCTTACTTAACTCGAAGGATTTCCTCAACCTTGGAGCAACAAAATCAACAACATCTCAGGACTATTGAAGCCACTTCAGCAGTACCCTCAGAACATGTTCAACATTGGAGATCCTAGCATGACATCAGTGGCCGTCCCCTAACCCCAGGTACTGGTGCAGTTGGGCTGCTGGAAGCAAAACACTTCCCTTCTCTCCCCAACCCCAGATACAGGGAGAAAAAAAATCTCATCCACTTTTCCCCATACCTTGACTGTCCCCACCCTAATCAGAGATCCACATAGGTAACATCCCTCTCAATTTATATAAACACAGTCAAAAATAAAATAAATTTATAAAAAGACATACAAAGCAAGAAATGCAGATGTTTGGCATGTTGGTAACTTCAACATCTAGTCCAGAGGGAGGAATGGATAAGCAATCACTACTTGCTCATTAAGACCCAAATGAGACTGAAAACGCTGTGGTTCAGTGTCACCAGGCACCAGGCACTTAGAAATTCTGCTGAAAGTAAAATAATAAAGGAAGATGAATCTTGACTTAGCCCTTTATGACTCCTTTTATTTAAAAAAAAAAGTATTGTTATTTTTAAAGTAGAGCAGAACTAGAAGAAAAACTTGTGTCCTGGATGCTGAAGGAAGAGAGAATTTTCTTTTCTTTTTTTTAAGATTTACATATTTTTATTGGAAAGCAGCATTTAAAGAGAGAAGGAGAGACAGAGAAAAAGACTTTCATCTGTTGGTTCAGTCCTCAAGTGGCTGCAATGGCCAGAATTGAGCCAATCTGAAACCAGCAGCCAGGAGCTTCTTCTGGGCCTTCCCTGTGGGCGCAGGGTCCCAAGGCTTTGGACTGTCCTCTCCTGCTTTCCCAGGCCACAGGCAGGGAGCTGGAAGGCAAATGGAACAGCAGGAGGTGAACCAGCACCCATTTGTGACCCCAACGCATGTAAGGCAAGAACTTCAGCCCCACTCCCGCCCTGGGGAAGTTCGGACCATGACATGGCAGGTGCGTGCCCCAGGGAGGAACTGGCACCGTGGACAGCTCACATTCAGTTTTCTCCCCTTGTGTTTACCCCGTAAGTGCCCAATTTCTTCATTAGACCTGATGGAGCCTGAGGGTTTCAAATTAGGTATAAGGTGAAGGCATCTTATTTAGAAAATGGAAAATGCAGGGGAAGAAATGGATTCTGACCAGAAAGCAACTGTTAGAAAAGCAATGTGTTCCAAAAGAGAAAAAACAATGGAGAACTCAAACATGCATGTATAAACCCAGAGGTGCTGGCAAAAAATCTAAATTTAAGAAAGGTTTGGAGGAGGCATGTAGAACTCCCTGATCCTGTTTGGGGGTGACTAAGAGACATGAAGAGGCTGAGAATCTGGGATTATTTCATTCCCATCCAAGCCTTTGTTTCTGCTAGACTGTACCACGTCATGGAGCCGTGGGAGCATGACCGGATTGGCACAGCATTATTCACAATAATAGTTCCAGTATAATTTCTTTGTCTTTGGATTCCAAACCTGGGTTTTGTTCCTCAAGTGAACTACATTATTGTTTGCTTCTAATACTTCAAAAAAAATTGGAGTTTTTTTTTTTACATGGAAGGTAGCGGTAGCAATATTATTTTTCCTACATACAAAATATCCAAAGCTTATTATACGTAATAACTTATTCTACATAAATTAAATCATAGTTGTATTTTACATCTGAGGGTGAAAAGCTGTATGCATTAGTGTACAAGCAATGCTGTTATCATCTTCCATTAGGTTTGATTATGATTACTAGTTATTTTCTGACATTTGAACAGTAAATTCTGCAGGTTATCTAGAAAATAGAAGAACACGAATATAAGGTTTTATGAGTCTGCTGAAACATTGCTAAGAAATTGGGAGACTCGTCTGCTTCTCTTTTCTCTTCTTCCCTCTCTGCCTCTTTCTTTCCCTTCCTCTCTGAAAGATCTTTCTCTGTAAACTCTGCTTTTCAAAGAAATAGACACATCTTTAAATAATAGAAACACACATGAGCCAATAACACCACATGAGCAGGCAGTAATGGGTTTGCCTACGTACCACAGCTGGGTTTATAACGTACATGTGCATCTTGCTTGAAGTTAGCTGCACAGTGAAATTCCCATGAATCATTTTCCTTTAATTTTTTATTTGCACGCATTTTACAGGATTTATGAATGTGAAAAGTAAAGGAAGAATGAGTGAGACAGAAAGGAGAGAGAACATTCCATCAGCTAGTTTACTGTCTAAATGAATACAGCAGGCAGAGCTGGCCCAGGCCAAAGCCAAACACCGGGTGACAAGGACTTGAACACTTGAGTCATGCTGCGCCTCTTCCCAACTGCATCATCAGGAAGCTGCATTGGAAGTGGAGCACCCAGGACTCAGACTGGCACCCTGATATGTCTCGCAGGTAACCCAAGCAATAGCTTACCCCAGCAGCATCACAGCATGCACTCTCTTACAGGCATTTCAAATGACTCTACAATGATACATACTAGTGAAAAATCTAAGTTTACTCTGCCTGCAAATAAAAGGGAAAATAATGGCTACCATTTTTAGTAACTGCTTCTGGGATTTACCCAGCACTCTAGGTTTTTATGGGTACTTGTCTTCCTCAGAGAGATGAATGTGGCTGGACCACGACAACTCACCATCATCTAGCATTATAACCATGTACACAGATGAGGGTAGTAGATTACAAAAATAACCCAGTGCTCCATGCCATCCACAACGTTTCCAGTGTGAATTTGCAGCGTCTGTTGAAATAACTAATCCAGAGGTCACACACTGAGGGGGTTCCAGCACCCGGGGTTCTATGTAAGCAAACCAAACCTCAACTCAGAGTAAACGGTAAAAGGAAACTTAAGCTTAACCAATCAGAAACCTCTAACTAACCTCAAATGAGGGACTTTCCACTGAGATGATCCAAATAAGGCCACTGCTCCACTCCAGCCAATCAAATATTTTCTTTGCCTTTCCGCTGCATTCACCCCTAAAGCTTTCATCTCACTCGATTTCTGTAGAACCCTAGAAAAGTATATGCTTTACAGCTGCCTCTCTCATGAATGACTGCTTGCACAACTAACTTTTTAAGCCTGTGCTGAAGATTTGCTTTATGTTTTTAATTTTCATTTAGTTTGAAAGGCGGAGAGAGGAAGAATTCTTTCATCTGCTGATTCTCTCCCCTAAATGTCCACAGCTGGGATAACATCAGGCTAAACTCAGGGGTTAGGATTCCAGTACAGTTCTTTCATTTGGCACTGGATTCATTCCTCAACCCATTGTCTTCTGTCTCCTGGAATTCACTTTAGTAGGAACTTGAATCAGAAGCGCAGACTGGCCAGGACAGGGATCAGGCACTCTGGTAAGAGAAGCAGGTGTCCCATACTGAAGGTTTGTATTTCAACAATCCCCTCAAAAAAAAGGGGGGGGGGGCTGGTCATCCTTTGAGTCTGAGCTGCTCTCATGGCTTTATTTGATCAAGAGATGTGGGGGATGTGCTGTGGAGACAGTGCAGAGTCTCTCTCTCTCTTTGTAGCCCTCCTGTTAACACATCTGCCAAGCCAGGCTAGAATGACAGATGATGAGATATAGTGACCTAGCCATGTCATCACCTGGGCCATTAGCTATCACCCATGCAAGTGAAGCCACCTTACTCCAGCCCAACTCTGGCTAAACTTCAAGCTGATGAAGGTGCCTGAGCAAGACCAACCAAGATCAGTTACATTAACTAAAAACAGCAGAACTACCTAGCAGACCCTTTTTTAATGGTTATTGCTTTAATCCATTTAGCTTGAGGAAGTTTGTTATATACCAGTGGCTTACTAGTAGAATAAACTACTCTTTGGGGTGCCCACATTCCATATATGCTTCCGATGCTGCTTTCTGCTATTGCGTCTTGGAAACAGCTGATAATGGCCCAAGTTGCTGGGCTCCTGGCACCCACATGTGAGGTCCATTCGGCAGACCCACATGGAGTTCTTGGTTCCTGCCTTTGCCTAGCTCGGTCCTAGCTGTTATGGGTGTTTGGCGAGTGATTCCGCAGATGGGTAAGGAATGAGTGAAGCAGCATTTCACTTAGATAAATATTTTCTTCAAAAAAGAAAAAGTGGAAAAGCTGAGACTCAAACCCATGTCTAAGTTCACTTAAGTGTCACCAGAGCTTTGTCTACTAAATGGGAATTTACCCAGTGAATAATATCAGGCTTTATGCCTAATTCTCTTCCCCAAGTGCTTTATAAAGAAAGAAATGTTTGGCCTTCAGCCTGTCTCCACTCAGAATTGCGTTTGTTCTGCATTTAAAATTTCGGTCTCTTCCAGGAAGGTCTAAGTAGTGTTTTGTTTTTGAGTAATTTCTAGATCTAATTTGCTTGCTGTCAGAGATGGGCTGAACAACTTAGTTCACTCATAAAACTAGAGTGAGTATAAGAATGTATTTTATTGCATGTCACCTTCCCATATCTTCCCTGGTTTTATATTCATAAATCTATAGGATTTTAGTCAATGAAGAAAGCCGTCCCTCGGTATCTGTAGGGCATTAGTTCCAGGACTTCCTGAGAATGCAAGAATCTCAGACGCTCCAGTCCATTAAATATAATGACATCGTGTTTGCATATAATCTATACAATCTTCCAAAATACTTCCAGTCATCTCTAGATTACTTACAACATTTCAGAATACAATGTAAGTGCTGTGTAAATAGTATTGCATTGCATTATATAGGCAATAATGATGGTGTTGTGGGGGGATTGTATATACAGTAAAGATGGAACTGTATTTTCAGAGTATTTTCAGTCCATGTTTGGCTGAATCCACATAAGTGGAACTTAAAGATATAGAAGACTAGGTGTATGACTATGGCAATTTCACAGGTACAACAAACTAGGCAAAAATCAAAACTGAAATAGACGGAGAATACATATGTGGGGTTGAACAATGGATCAGCTACCCCGCCTGCAAGTTCAGCCCGACCTCACCACCAACCATGAAATCTAGATACTGGCCCAGAATTATTTAATCCAGCTGTGAGCTTTAAGAAGCCATTTCACATGCTGGCTTGCTAGTTAAAAATAACAATTCATTTCCTATTGCATTTCAGACACTGCTGGTCTGACCAAGATTCTTCCGCTGTGTCCAGAAAGAGTAAAGAAACTGTCGGCCCCCTAAAGAGTGTAAACTTCAGGAGGGCAAGAGCCCTTCCTGATCATGCTTGTGCATACCACGTAAGATGAAATAACCAACCCAGAGTGTCCAGCATCTATGTGCTAAGGCCTTACACTAATTCAGTCTGCACACAATCTTTTCGCTTGTATATTGTCCATGTCACAGGCAAAGATTTGAAAGACAACATTTTATATACTTTTTTTTTCAGAGTAAATCAAATGATGCGTGGTAGACTCCAGCTTTGAATCCAAGAGAACTGAGATAAAAATTAGTATGTTTTTAACTGCTCTTCCATCTTCTCTAGGTAACAGATTTTATATACAAAAAGTAGCCCAAGAAGCTATCTCTACAAGTAATGAAAAATGGATAGACTAAAACAGAAACATTAATCTAAGAAGTACTTTTTGATTATTCAACGTTTGAATCACTGGAGTATATTGTAAATTAATTTCTGATTCATGACTGGCAGAAAAATAATTCAATATGTAACGTCAACAGAGTGCTTGCACCAAGAATTCTGTGGCCATTTTCCCAATGTGCCGCACCGTGGCTGGGGCCACCACTGCTCATGGTGCCTCCTGATTCGCTCTTCGTCTAGGACTCCCCTAACAGCGTGAACACAAAGGTCAATTTCCTGCAGTTTGTCTGGAAAAGGCCACTTCTCAATGAACTTTGCAGAAGGGTCAGAAGTGATGTGGAAGAATAAAGCCCATGAGTAATGTAAAGCATCCTCTTCAGCGTGATTCCCAATGCTGACCAGAACTGAACATCAGTAACGGACTTGCAATCTGTTGCTCAGGTTGCATCATTTCTGCTGGCTGTGTTGAAAGAACAGCTCCTTCCATCAGAAGAAGCCATTAGAACAGCTGGATGGAGAGAGAAAAATAGGCCCTGGCATCATACACAGCCAGAGTATTATTATTAAAGTTGTTGTTATTCAGAGCCAAAAGATTCTTTTCCCCTAACCTCAAGGAAGCACAACATTTCCCACTACTTTTTTTAAAGATTTATTTATTTTTATTGGAAAGTCAGATATACAAAGAGGAAGAGAGACAGAGAGGAAGATCTTCCTTCTGCTGAGTTACTCTCCAAGTGGCCGCAATGGCCAGATCTGGTGGAGCCAATCTGAAGCCAGGAGCTAGGAGCTTCTTTCAGGTCTCCCATGCGGGTGCTTTTCCATCCTTTTCCCATCCTCGACTGCTTTCCCAGGCCACAAGCAGGGAGCTGGATGGGAAGCAGGGCTGCCGGGATTAGAACCCGTGCCCACATGGGATCCAGACCAGTGCAAGGTGAGGAAGACTTTAGCCGCTAAGCTACCATGCCGGGCCTGATGTTTCCCAGGGATACAGAAGCATCATTCCACACACCAAGCCGGGGACTCTGATGTCTAGTCAGTGCTGTGGAGTGGCCCTCCAAATCCAAACCAGCAGGGCCTTCCTCTAAGAGCCTTCCTGTGGTCTACCAAAATGAGACCCCAAATACTCACTGAGCCCCTAACTGTTGACATGGGGCAAAAGAAGGCCCTTGGAGTACACCACACTCTCCAGGGAAGGGCTCGTTCAACCTGCTTGAATTATAGCTACAGAGCGTTGGGCGATGGGTGGGGAGCAAAGAAGTCGGTAAAAGGCACCAGCCCCCTTTGATACAAATCCCTGTAATGAAAACCATACTTGGCCAACTCGGTCTTACCTCCAAACTCCCTCTGAGACACTGTAAACATTGGCAGACAATGCAGATGATTAAGGTGGAATATGTTCTCATAAAATGTTTGTTTCCATCTGCTAGTTGTTTCAGCAAATGCTAGAAGGTTTCTTGTGGTTGGTCTGCAGAATAGCAGAATTCCTAGATCTCCATGCAGCAAACAGCTCAGGAAGACCTGACACAGGGCACAAGGGCAGATTGTGCAGGCTTGGGAAGCCCCAAAAGATGGAAGTTCAAGTCTGCTTTCCTACCTTAATTGCCCCAAAGCAGTCAGAGTGCCATAGCAAACCGGTCAAGGTCTCCGTTACTGACGATGGAGAAATACCGAGAGACTGTAAGCATTGTTGTCTTTCAATACCAAGGGGGGAAGTGGGTGAAAGAAAGTAAGAGTGTTCTGGCACCAGGATAATTTCTCCATTACCTCAATTAGTTCCAATGATGTGGAAAAGTTCTGTCTGGAGAAATCAAACTGAACGTAAAATCACTGGAGCGCTGGTGCCGGCGGCCGTAGGTGTTGATACAGCGTTAGTCAGCAATACCGATTGCCATGAAGTCACTCAATTGCCCTGTCGCTGGAACCCAGGCACAGAAATCAACTCATTAGATCACCCACTCTCCTGAAGCATGTGGTTTTCAATGTGGCAACAACACAACCTGGCACCTACCGAAAGATTTAGCTGTCTGCACTGGGAAGGCACAATTTACTAAGGTGTCTGGCAAAGAAGTCTGGATAAGTACCATTTTGATTTTCTACAAGAAACATAAATAAGTCCTCTTTATTCGGAATCACATTCACTGTGAGTCAGAGCATGTTCGGTTTGTTTTAGGTCACTGAGCTGTTCTGTGTGTCTGTAGGGTCCAGAATTGACACAGATGAAAGGAAGACACCATGGAAGAGGCTTGAGCTCACCAGGCAGGAATTTCTGATCCCTGAAGCTGGTCATAAACACAGACATTGGGCCCCTACCCCCAGACGGTGGCAAAGACACGCTAGGTCACAACCCACCAGGCATAGCAATAGGGAAAAAAATCCCTTTCTCAAATTGAGATTCACTTAGCACAAGGAATTGAGAGGAGAAAAGAAGCACTCCTTTTCCTTTCTTGTTGGGGTCCACATAGTTTCTGCTTCTCTCCCTATCAGGCTATAAAAGAAATGCTGGCTGAAATAAGGGGATTCCCATCACTGAGAGACCTGGCCTGAGTTCTTGGTGCCCAGCTTTGACTCCCATCTGTCCCAGCTCTGGTGGGCATTGACAGAGCAAGGTAGCAGCTGAAAGCACTCCTGTGTGCAGTCTCTCTCACTCGCCCCCATCGCTTAGCCCGCAAGAGGAAAGAAGGGAGGGAGGGAGGGCGGAAGGAAAAGAGGGAGGAAGGGAGGGAGGGAGGAAGAAAAGGAGGAAGGGAAACAGGAAGGAAAGAAGGAAGGGAAGGAGGAAGGAAGGCAGGCAGGCAGGCAGGAAGGAAGGCTGAGTTACTGTGTGGACAATCACCCTCAAAAAACTACACTCTGATATTAAACCCAGGTTGTAAAACCAAGGAATATAAGACTTGGACAAGCTGAGAATCTTGTTCCAATCATATAGCTAAAAAGAAGGGGTGGGGCAGGAATATTAAGGTCTAGAATGAAGACTCCAGGTTCCATCCACTCTGCCATGTCCCTTCGGTAAACACAGGTCGGGGCATGGCCTGTCCTGCTTAGGACATTTTGATTGCAAGGGCTTGGCTATGAAGCCCAATGGCAAAGACGGGGTACAAACCCTGATTGTTTATCCACTATTGTTTAGACATGTGAACTAATAAATTACTGATGAATAGGAGAGCTTAAAATACCTCGTCACAATGATTTTCCCTTTTAAAATATGACGTAGTGTACACCAATCTAACACCTTATGAAGTTGGAGCTTCACCTCAACAGGAAGGCTCAGCCAGCTGGCTTCAGACCAGTCCCTGAAAACTAGAGTAGTTATTGATGGCATGAACCCCTGAGGTCCTGTGTAAAGGCAGCCAAACTCAGTCTCAGAATTATTCCAGAATAGGTTACAACCTCGATGCCTTGAGACAAATGGTATTCCTTCAGGCCTAAACTTTTGTAAGATAGATGAGAGTGATGAAAATATTATTCTTCCATTTGGGGATTTCGACAGCATAGAGAAGTTTCTGCAAATGGCACTCGAATTTTCAAGTTCCTAGAAAGAAACTGGCTTTCAATGTTTGACACACATCCCAGGCAGGGATCTAAGGTAGGAAGCGTTCCTCATTCATGGGTTTTCCTTCGTCCAAGCTTTATGTCAATTATAGTTGCACATCTAACTTGTCTTCATGATCTTTCAAACGACAAGTGTCAAGCCCTTAAGACCCTTTACAGTCAAGAAGCAATCATTTTATTGTGCCCCACTGCATAGAAAGTTCCATCTAGCTCATCTTAAAAGAGGACTGTTTTGATTTATTATTTAAGAACTTAATTCTCTACATCATTGTGGACATAAGGATTTCACATTGAAACAAAAGCTGCAGATCACCTGAAAATACCGTGCCAGGCTTGAATGTCCACAACCTTCCACACATTGGTTCTCCTCCCGATGGCCATTTTGAAGGCATCGTGATGAGCACCGCATAGATGCTTCGATAGCTGCATCCCCGAAAATTGTCAGCAAGAAGCATGTAAGTCACTGTGAAACACGGTGATGGATAGATGACTCAGAATTCAGGCACCGATTCCACCTCTGCATGAACCAGGGCAAGTCATTTAATATCTCTGGCCATCTACAATTGGACTGTAACAGTACACACATCAATACATGTGATAATTGTTAGAAAGCACCCAAATGAAGTGGCTGGCACAGGGTCAGGGTTTGTCAGTGTGAGCTCCGAGTATGACCTCGGCTCATTTTAGACCCCTTTTTACAGATAACTCTGGGCTCAACATCCAGTAGAAGTCCAATATAAAAGTTATCATTGGTAAACAAAGGAGAGACACTAATCAGACATTGTAGTATATTGTGAAGGTAATTCTAGAAGTCTAAAATTCTGAGCCTGCCTTTTCAAAGTGCGTCTGTCATTGCCCAATTGTTTCTCAGCCTCTCTTGTTGCCCTAGTTTATACTTTGCCCAAGGCATCATTTAGTGTTCCAAAATATCAGACTATTATAGGTAGTCAGAAACCCCAGGAGAAATGGAGCACACTTACACACCCATAAACATAGAAATTAGTGCCATAAAAGGGAAATAGAGTCTATAGTTGGAGAGTACCCAACGCATAATACAGTGTGGCATGGAAGAAACTTCCTTTTGGTGGCTGGAAAATCTATTTGCTTTAAGTATTCAATTTTAAAATGGATAATAAAAGTAAATAATGGACATGCTTCTGCTGAAATTGCACCCTCCTTGGGAGACCTCAGAGGTTTTTTCTGACTGCTAATGTATGATGAACCCTAGGAAAAGGTAGGTGGGGAATTAGTAGCTTTTCCTTCTTTTGGAGCTACAGAGATTTTATTTCTATTTGTGTCTAAAATTTAAGATTAGTGTTAACATGGACTGTACCACTGTTATTTGCAATAGTACACCCAGTGACTACTCCTACAAAACAAACTACACGAAGTTTAGTGTCATACCGTGATAACACCGGATTCTTCTTTGCGCGTCTGACATAGGATGGAAGAAGACTTATCCAAGAAGAAGGTTGAGACCAAGACTGCTCTGGGTGTCTCTCACCCTCCGTGAGCCAGGCTCGGTCAATGGGTCATCCCACTGGTCACGGCCAAAGCAGGCCAGATTCAGGAAAGGTGGCAGGAAAATGCCTTGCACCAACCGTGAAGCTAAAGACACATGGCTAAACTCAAAATCAATTTCCTTGGAAGTGCACTCTCCCCCACAAAGGTAAGAAAAGGGAGGATAAACTTTTAAACAATAACTAAATGTATCAAACTCTGTCCTTTGTTGTAATTCACAGTTAGACATTTTTTAAGCTGTGGCTACATCTCCTGCTTCTGGAAACTTTTATCCCACCACTGGTTTCATCCTGGTTTAGAAGGTAACCTGTATTAACTGGTGCATTATTCAAGGATTTCCCTGGCTTCGTGTAAGCTAGCTTTCTAACTCATCTACCTTGAGAGAGCAGAAATACGAATTTTACAAGAGCTCTGTAACAATACTTTAAAAGATGTCATTTACTGATGAAGACATCAGTGGTGAACACTCACTGTGTACCAATTACAGTGAACTGCTGACAGATAATATCTGCCTTGGCATCCTTGAACCATCACAGTAAGGCAGAGGAAGTTCAATCCTCAGCTCACCCATGAAAAAACAAAATTCTGTGAAGATCAGAGAGAAGGGATTGATTCAAGTGACACAGAAGATAGTGTGTATGGACAGAATTCGAATCTCCCACACCTGATTCCCTGAAACAAAACCTGAGACAGTGCCATACCAAGACTGCTGCCAACTGAAGAGAGAGCCACCGCAGCCATGTTACGATGCCATGGTTCAGAGGAAAGGGAAGGTGTGCATTCTTCTTTCCAGCCAACCAGCCACTATCTCATTGCAACTTGAGCAAACTGCTTAAACCCACCAAGCTTCTGTGTTGCTATCCATAAAATGGGAATGCTCTGTGTCTTTACCAATGAAATGGAAATTATACGGCCCTCATTTTGTGGATGAGAAATTTGAATAAGAAAACTCATACTTCTTGTCACTTATTGACAGCTAAGTGTAAGCTCCCCAAAAGAACAGTGTGAATTAACTTAGATCAAATTATACTGTGGTACATCTATCAAACAACTTAGGAGTATATTTATAGCCACTCTTGTCCTATCAGGAATCAGGTGAGCTCCCGTTACCTAACCTCTAGAAAACCTTAGGAAACTCAAAGTTCCAGGATGCCACCTGAGGGTTCTTCTTAGTTTATACCATCCTGGTATCGATCCACATTCTTTTTTAAGTTACTGCATGCCACATCTCAACCCTTCCTCCATTTGTTTGACAATTGCGAATGAAAAATGCAACTGGAGTATCCTTCATGGTAAAGCTTCCCTCCCCTAGACTTCCCTCTTCAACTTTCCTCTCTTCTCTTTTCCTCTCTCTGTCTTATCAGCAGAGTCCATGAAAATTGAGGGTCTGGAGTTCCTGGCTAATCTAAACTTTCTAGATGACAATGCGATGTACCGTGCAAGTTGACATCATCCTGGGTAACATGAGGGGTGGATGAGCTTACTGAACGGCAAGGCCCCATTGGGTAGCCTACCTATTGTGGCCCCAACAGTCTCTTTGACGCTTTGAAATCCAGCTTTCTCTGCAAGGAAGCTGAGTCTTCTCCCTGTCACTGTCACCCCTGCCTCCAGACATTGTCTGCAGGACTCTCCTCTCCTGTGAAATGTGTGGACTCCTATAGGGAGGAGAGTGGCCCCGTTGGCTCAGGATTGTTTCTCTCCAGGTTATATATGTCACAGTTTTCCATGCCTTTAACAAGACTCAATTAAAAATTAATCAGTCCAGCATGGCAATTTGGAGAGTTAATTGTTTCTTTTCCTGACTCTATGGCCATAGGCTAAAAGCACACCCAGCACCTAAATTAATCATCTAATTGGGATTTTTCCAGACTTCAGACGCTCAGCCTCCCAGGGACCCCAGCAATGTGTTGCTTGACCTCAATAATTAGATTGCCCTAGTGTCCATTTTGTGGAATTCTCCCTTATTTTACCCTCCAACTCCCTGAGTAAAATGGAAATTAGCCATATTGGCTGGTTTTTTTCCCCTAAATCCTCTACAATGAGCAAGAAACTTCCATCTGTAGACGATAAAATATCACTCACAAGAAAACACTGGAAACAGTGGGCTAGAGTAATAATATATTGAATGTGGTTTGCAAGAGAAGAAAGCTGCCTGCAAAATAATGACAAAATAATGGTTTGTAAACTAATAATGGGATATCCAAGCAACACAGAGCAATGCAGTTCTTAAAATAAATGGGGGATACATATAGACATAGCTGTGGAATGATCTCCAGGGTGTAATGTTAAGAGAAATAAAACAAATTCCAGAATTCTTAAGGCATTTTGTGATATTTGCACAAAATATCTGTAATTAAATACGTTTTGTATATGTATATGTGACAGTTGGAGTTAGAGCTGTTACGTAAATACAGCTGATGTTCCTGAGAGTAGCCGGTATTTGAGATTCTCTTACAACAGACTTAGATTCTCATTCCTCCATGAACTTATTGTCAACATTATTTTAGTCATGGTTGTTCTTCCTGATTATACTCACACTGCAAACTGATGTCTCCTTGAAACCTGCCATCTGTGGACGCTTCCCACCCCTGAAGACATCCTTTCTACCTGGTGCGTCATTGAAAGAAAATCAATTGTAAATGAATTGACATGACTTGCAATTTCAAGCTAAGAACTATCTTCAAATGATGTCAGTACTATATGTGCTATATGAACTATGAAATTGCTTTTACCTAATATACACAAATGTGTCAATGATAATTAATACAATTGTCTGTATCTGCGTTGCATTGCTACAGGGTTTTATTCTCTGTAGCCACCAAAATGTCTTCTTCCATGGCAACCAAACCCTTCAAAGCAGCAAGCTTGGTTTCACTGCTGATGACTAAATAGCTGCGGGAAGTCACTGCTAGTCATCCCTTTAATTTCTTATAGGTTTAAAACAGTGCCAACATGCTATCAAAACTTTTTATTCAACAGAGGTGAATGTATAAGGAAATACGCACCTTGAATGCATCCTGGTACAGAGATCTTTAAGTTGCAACTACCACAGCTGGAGACCCTAATCCCATCAATAGAGGGTCTCCAGCTGTGGATTAAGGCCACAGCTCTTCATCCCAAAGGACACATTGCTCCAGTAGGTGATTCGAAGTGGACAAGCCCATCTCAGTACTCAACAGGACCAGCACTGATGCCTCTAATGACAGATTGCAGAAACAGTACACTTACTCTAATCCCGATAGCCAAACGATGCTGCTGTTTCAATGACATTGGCTTTACCCAAACATAGAATAATTCCCGTTTCCTATTAAAATTCATTGCTCCTGCAGTCAGTTCACAGGCCCTATCTGAAGGTGAAAAAAATCATTTATACAGCGTCTCATGACACATTAGAGATGGCATCACTTGCCTGCATTTTCCTATTCTGGTTTTAATGCTAAGAGTCTCTAGATGTTATGAGCTATGTCCAGGCAGAGCCTCTCCCTAGAGAACAGAATTTGCAGGAAGCAGGAAGCTCTGGCCTCTTCGTGTGTTCGTATCTCAAAAGTTCAAGAGGACGCCCAATGGCCTCTGACCTTTCCTCCTTGGCTAGGGTTACCTTAGGGGCTCTTTCCCATGGGGACAGAATTGCCAGCCTACTTTCGCCTCTCTCCTTCCTCCCTGGCTGGTCAGCCTCACCTGTGATCACCCAGGGTAGGAAGAGAGGTAAGCCTTCCCGGGCTCTGATAACAGGGTTGTATGACTGTAATTATAGGCTTTTGCTTCCCAGCTATCCAAATGACAGTCACAGTCGAGACTGAAACTCCTCAGTCAGATGGAATCAATTACTGGGCAAAATTGGGAGGTTAATTTTCCCCAGAATGAGATATGCCTTTTAGCATTGCCATCTCTTTCACTCCAGCTGGTAGCTGATTTGGTCGCCTTGTTCTCTGGCCCTATGAACAAAGTTCCATTAGGAAGGATTTCCAAAAGAGTTGATTTGAAAAGGAAACTCCATCAGCCCCCAAACTCAATATGTGCTGAATAGAAGGACTGTTATTAACAAAGCGGCATGGATGGCTAATCACGAGAATTTACATTTGATGGGCATGGGGTTAATCCAATAAGAAGAAATGAGATCTGCCAGCACAATACGAATCCCTTCTTTAAGTCCCCCTGGCCCCACTGCAGTGCAGTCTCTCCCTTTGGAAAACTACGATGAAAACCAGCCAGTTCACTCATGAGAATAATTTTCTAAGCATGATAAAGCATCTCTTCGAAAACAAGACAAATAGAATTTCTCTTCTCCCAAAAGGAATGACCTCTACTGAATGGCTTAGTAGGTATATTCAAATAGGTTCCACTAAACAGGTGATCATAAAAAAAATCACAATAATGGTAATGACGTGATGAAATCTATTTATCATGAGTCAGGAAATACTAAAAAAAACCACAAAGGGGTCTGTTCATTTAACTCAAGTCCCCCTAAACTGCCTTCAACCGAGGCACTGAAAAGTTGGATATATCCTGACTGTTTAGTAACACTCATTTGATGAACCCAGGCGATTGGAATACATAAACCACAGTTTAAAATCACTCTGCCATGTGAATGAGGTCACTCTTCCATGTGTTCAAGTGGGAAATGAGAAGTATGGCGATACTAAGTGATGTGTGGCCGTTTAGCCAGCTTGTCAGTTCCATCCAAGGATGATCAGGATCAATAACATAACCATAGTCATTAATGCTACCACTGTCCTGCCAAGAACAGGGGGAACAGAGACCTGGGTGATGACAAGCTACGACTGTGGGCAGTGTCAATTTCAACATCAATTGCCTTTTTTTCTTAGTCCATTTGACTAGTGTGGTTTGGGGCAGAATCTAGTGCATTTATTACTCATATAATAACATCCTGTTGTAATATTCTGTCCTGTATATGGTTCTCACCTGTATATCATTTCTTAAAAGAGATCAAGAGTTGGAGTAACTTACAATAACATCCTTGGCAGTAAAATTCAATGACATTTCTACCGCTGAAATCCAACACCCCATCTATCCGATGAATGTAAAGGCAGATACTGCATCATCTCCCGCCAGCACCATTCCTGAATCTGAAAAAGAGTCCATTGTTTGCTCATTTTGTGTCGTTTATCAGTTATATCTAGATATAGATATAGATATAGATATAGATATAGATATAGATATAGATATAGATATAGATATAGATATAGATATAGATAAATATAGATATATAAATATATATATAGATATAGATAGATATAGATGATATAGATATATAGTTTAGGCTGGTTATTCAGCAAGCATTGGTGGAATGTTGTTGGCCCCGGCTTAGCAGCACAGTCCTAAAACAGGCCAGGAAGGACCCTCTATTCCTGCAGGGGGGTTCTATTCTGCTTGCAAACACAGAAGAGCATTTTCAGACCACTTTTGCTCTTCTTAGCACACCTGGCACAGCACATTATGTGATTGGAAATTGGAGTTAATGTCAAAAAAAGTTAGTGTTTCCCGGGCAACAATAGAATATGCTAGATTCATTTTCTTTCCTTCAGGAGTACACCATGATAATACATATATTGATGGACATTTGAATGTGACCAAAGGGGAAATAACCCATACTGAAGTTGAAAAATCAGCTAATTTTTCCTGCATTTATGAGGATGTGGGTGGTGTTACTTACAGGATAGCTGAATTCTTCACTTTATGGATTACATACCTGTGGGTGGATGTGAATCTTGAATCCTCTTGAGGAAATATTATTGCCAGGAAATGGGAAGAGCCTAGAAGGATGACTCCTGCTAAATTAAAACCAATGTAAAGTGGATCTTAATGTCTGGTGCGCAACATCAAAATAGTATTTCGAATTTATAATTATATATTCCACCATAATGTTTTTACATTATGTAATATATATGAACACATATATTATGCATATTATATGTAATAGAATATATATGTTTATAGTTGTTATCTAAGCATTACAGAGTTTGTTATGAGAATTTGGCTCACTGGCATTATAAATCGAGGCTTACCTGTGTTTACAAGATATCTGGGGGTAACACGTTATTGAATCAGAAAAGTTCTGTTCTCCTCTGCACATATTGAGAAATTTGTTTGTAAAGCAAACACACACACGCACACACACGCACACACAGGATTTCTGAGCCCTAACCTTTCTGGTTAGTGATAACATGACTTCCGGACCCAGAGAAGTCAAAGATCCCCTGATTCTACATTTCTACTGAGTGGCCTCCTTTCCACATCTCTGCCTTCTACTCCTCCGCCTGGCTTTTCCCTTAAACTCTGCCTCCTTGCAAAAGGCAGTCCCTGACAAGCTTTGGGACACAGGCCCTGTGAAGACCAGCATCCCCCAGTGACAGCATTAGGTATAGAAGCAGACCTTGTAAAAGGGCTTTCTAGTTATTATTTTGTGGTCCAAAGGTTGCATACACTTTTTTTTTTTTTTTTGCTGCTGCTGCTAAAGCTTAAAAAGGGTGGAAAGGAAAATATTTTGATAATTATTCAGGCCATCAGGTTACATAAGAGGTTCCATAGCTTTTTGCATCAAACTTGAACAGTTGAAACCACAAATTCTGTTTTTACAGCCATAAAACATTCAGGGCAAAAAAAAAAAAAGAGAGAGAGAGAGAAAGAGAGAGAGAGAAAATAATAAAATCCATTTTCCATTCGCCTGAAACTTATAAAATTTAATGTGGTGAAAAATGACAGTTTACTCCCCATAGGAAACTGCCCAGAGCCATGTTTCATATGCCGGTGTGGAGACCAGCACACATCTGCAGTCATCCAAGAAGCTGCAAGCTGACAGAGGATGGCTCAAGGTAAGAGAAATAGGCCTTAATCTAAAAAAGAAAGGTTTGTTTCATGTATGGATGCAATACTCTATATCTGTTCAATGATCACCATTTGCCTCCTCACTCATAACTTGAGGGACACAAGCAGGTGCGCATTGACTGTAGTGAGCTAGCTAGCTTCATACAGAAACTGAAGTGACTGCTTTCAGCAATGGCAGAATGTGGTTATCAGCATTTTTCAGAAGATAGGACAGCATTAGTTATAACTTCCACATACTATAATATTGATATATATATTTTTATAATACATCGCTTCGAACAGAATCAAGGCCTCCAGTGGTAAGTGGAGAAAGTGTTTAATCCCTGCTCTCTAAGTAGTTGCAGAATTGTTACAGACAGTCCTTCAGTTCAACTGCCCTTGATGCCTTTCCTATAATGTTAATGGGTCGGACTAAGTGATTTTCAAGCCCAATTTCAACTAATCTCCTATAGAAATTTTAGAAAAGGATAATTACCTGGATATCCCAACTAATGGAGCATTAAAGCAAATAACAGCTGAAGCTGAACTTGCTTTGAGACAACATCTGAGTAAAGTTGGATATTCTGTGTAGTCTGTGAAGTTCCAGAAACTTACCATGACTTGAGTCACGTCAGCTACCTGTTATATCTCTTATGCTGCCTGAACAAACCATCCTCCAACACAAGGGCCTCACACAGTAAATAGGGATTATCACTCAAGGATCTGGAGGTCCACTGAGCATTTCTGTTCATTCTGGGATGAACTGGTGGGACAGCTGGTAGGTGCTTAAGCCTTTAGGTTGAATGTTTAGGAACCAGCCTTTCCCACTCACCTAAAAATTCCTAAGTGTCTAAAAATCCCAATATGATGATAGAGGTGGGGACTGCAAGGAGCATGCTAGTGATGCTGTTAGAGCTCTCCTGAACGGGATCTAAGCCCTTAGAAGAAGGAAGGAGGAAGAGGATTTCTGCCTCTTCTCCACAACTTCTTGATGCCACAGTGAGATGTTCATGTGAAATCCACAGAGGACCCTCTTCCACCAGGGCATAGGTTGTCTTGCACCATGATAAATAAATATGTTTACAGGCTGCCCAGTCAGTAGCATTTTTAAAGGAATCCAATGAACTAAGGCAACATCTCTCAATGTCTTCTAGTAGCAAAATCCATGAATCTGTCATTTCAAGTGAATTCAAGCCACCAAAACTGAGACTCCCAAAACTCACTAAAGCCTTAAAACGTCTTTCCTCAAAATATTTTGAGTATTCCAAATATCTAAGTAAGTAAAAACGCCAAACAAATGCAGTTTAGATGGACACTGGCAAACAGTTTTGAAAGAATTTAACCAGAGACAAATACTCAGCTACATCAGATAAGGATGAATTCCATTGTCTAAAACATTAGCAGCGCTTTCCTACCCTCTAAGCTTGTGAAAGTATTGAGAATACTTTTCCAAACAAATGTTTTCTAGTAATGCTGCAATTATTACCTATCCATCTCATTCAACTCTCGCCTTTTCTTGTTAAACTCTCTAAATCTAGGTTGATGAATGTAGCTAAAGGGAGATAAATTTTTAAGATTAAACTATTGGGACAATTTGGTACTGCTTATCTCATTTGCTGTGTCATCTGGGGAAAAATAACTGATAAATAAAATACTATGTAACAAATGTTTATTAGCATAAATGTATGTTATGTCGCTCAACAGATAATTGACAGCTTGGTAAATATAGACAACTGTTGCTAAGAATGAACTATGGTGATAATTAGAAGAAACATAGTTATCATTACATTTGACATTTCTGCAAATCTTCCAATAATTTCAAATCACTTTAAAAATAAAAGATGAAGAAACAGCAAAAGCTGTCTAAGAGTCACCACCAAAATTACAATGTTTTCAAATTAAAAGCAACAGTATTTCCTCTCTTTATTAGAACTTGGCGCATTTGAGTATCAGGTGCAGTTCTGAAAATGTATTTCAAGATTTTAACAGGATATTTTCTGTCAAGAGGACCAAAATGTGATCGTGTAAATATGCAAGAATAAACAATGAAAAGTTACCAAACAGAATGCAGATACACCCCCCTGATATGAGCCAGGCCCTCAGCATTTTAAAACACTAGTCAATACCAAATTCATACTTGTTGATTATTCTTTACATCCTTAGAGTGTTTCCAGCTGGCAAAGCAATGACGAGATGCTACAACTTTGTCATACATTTTGTTGTTTGCACACAGCTATTTTGGTTGACTCCACACAAACACAGAGAAATGGAACCTTGAGGCTACGAATTATTCAAAACACAAAGAAAACCCATGTGTTTCATTCAGACAGCAATATGGGGTGAATGTGGTTTTTGGCCGACATTTTCCAGAAAACCGCTTAACCCCACAAGTTTCTTCTGAGTTTAGAGATGAAACCAGAGTCCTAGTTGACTCTCTTCCCTCAATGTGAGGACACGAGCTGGTCCAGGACATACATTCAACATTTCTGTGAACTCCAAGAATATGTGCAGAAATAGCGAGCCGTTCAATGTCTTTGGAATTCTGGGATTCACAAGGTGAATTTCTAGAACTGCTCAGGACAGTTAGCATGTCCTTGATGACTCGCATAGCTTCCATTTGACCCTCTTCACTGGGAAACAGCTCCCTGATGTCCATGCCCAGGCTTGTTCGTGGAATTCTGCACAAGGAATTCACACAATTTTTATTTTCAGTTTCCACACACCTAGCATTTACAAACTATTCTGCTATGTGTGTGAGAGGAGAGATAGGATATTTCATAGTATTCTTGTAAATAACAAGTGATATTAGATGTGTGTTTGTGCGTGTGTGTGTGGTGTATGATTAACAGAGTACCTGGAACATATTAGGCATTCAATAAGTATTGGCTATTATTGTTATTATTGCATTATCATCATCATCAACATCATCTTTTATCAATTATATGGAATCAAACAGATAAAGAAGTCTGGTCATAAATCAGACATTTAATTTGTTTAATACCTAAAATCCTTAGTCCTAAGAAAGAGACAACCAAGAACTGTACCTAACGTGCACCCAATGCTCATACATGGCAAATTACAAAAAGTAACTGAGAACCCCACTTTCCAGTTAAGATCATTCTAACTGCTGACAGCCCCATTCATCCCAGCAATCATCAATCAGGATTTATGGCATACCATATCAGACAGCAAGAGAAGTAAACAAGAGAAGCCTCCTCTTCTCTAGACAGACTCATCACCCAGGGAGGAGGTGGCCATATAAGTAAAAAAAAAAAAAAAATTACCACTCACCGATGCATTGCATTGGTCCAGAGAGGAGAGCAAAGGCAGAAAGAGGAAGGTGGTGGGGAAGGCTTGACACCAAAAGTGATCCTTGGTCCCAGCCTTGGAAAATGAGGAGTCTACCCAAGAGAGGAAAGGAAAAAGTGTGCTCCACACACTGCAGCAGGCACCAAGGACTTGTGAAAAGGCTGTTCATGCAGAAGGAGCCTACAACGTTAGATGCGGATCTGAACACAGCCCCCTCCCTAGGAAAAAAAGAAAACACTTGCTTAATAATCCTGTTTTTCTCAGTCACACTGTGCTCGACAGATTAGCCCTATGTTTTACTTGCTCTCGGAAAATGCTGCTGCGAATGCTTTCTTTCCGCAATAAGAATCTTTTTTCAACGTGCCAAAGGAAGCGAAATAATATTTATTGTGTCTCTTGCATGTGCTCCCTAGGATAAATGGCAAGCCTCATATGGAAACACTTGGACAGTCCTGAAAATAATTCCTTAACCGCAAACATGTCCTCTGCTTGTCTGATCTCAAATTACTGCAAGTGAGCATCACAGTATCAGGTCAGGTTGAGGGACATGACAGGCACTATCAGTCCATTCGGTATGAATGATCTGTGAGGTAGAGGCCGGAGGTGTGGGCACAGAAGGAAGGACTGCTGGCCAGAGCTCCGTTCTGGGTGCCACAGAGCATCTGCCTCCCTTAGAACTTTGAGGATCCACCTAAAGGCATTGTCCAGCAGCTCCTAAGCACAAATTAGAAAAGGAACAATGGAAGTGCTCCCTGTGCTCATCACACAGATACCATCTGGGAGCCTCCGTGGAGCATGGTTATTGGAGGCAAAATACACCCAGATAGGGTTTCACATCTTGAGCTTTGGATACAGAAACAATAAAGATGCAGGGACACAAGCAAACCCTCTCAGCGCACGCCTGCCCTCTGCACACAGTGCATCCAGCCCCTTGTCGCTCTTTCCCGGCTAACCTCTAATTGGCAGACACCTGATCTGCACAGCTATTTCATTTTCAGAGTGCACAGACCACTTGGAGAGACTGACTGATACGTGTGGGAAAGCGGCAGCCATGTTGCTTGCACCTGTCGCTGGAAGCTGCACATCGCCCCTCCCTTCCTGTCCTTCCCATTGTGTGTCTCCTTGCTCTGTTTCAGTCAGAGTAGCTGGTATTCAACAAGAACACACACAAAAAGAAGGCCAGAAAAGCTTTGTTGTACCTCCTCCCCTCCCAAAGCTTTCCCAGTGGTCTATTTCAGTAGAAAGCACAGCAATCCTCTATTCAGAGCCACAGCCTATAGGAATCAATGACAAGCAACAACATAACCATTTATTTGGCAGGCCCATTGAGCATTACTCCTGTGATTCAGTTTCTCTCTCTCTCTCTCTCTCTCTCTCTCTCTCTCTCTCTCTCTCACACACACACACACACACACACACACACACACACACAACCAAATAAAAACTTCTCTATTGGTATTCCAAGAAGATGGTATCTCTTACATTTGTGAAAGTAAATAGATTCAAGTTCAAAGGCATCGGGGACTTTCTCCAAGAAAGTAGCCTGGAACACCAATAAACTTTCACAACAAGCTCTTTGGAATGCAGACTGCAGTGGAATGACTCTCCATACGATCTTAATGACAATGATGAGCACAAGTGGAGAAGCAAGGAGGAGGGCGGCTACTGCCAAAAGCAACTGTACAGCAATGAAACAAAACTACACCTTGAAGTCTGACGGTCAGACTCTTCCGTTGGTGGACACTAAAAAGCTGGATTATGACGATTCAATGGTGGTCACAATGCATCGCAAGTCTTGGAAGTGGAAAGGATTCATTAAATCATCAAGTAATGCCTTTGCCAGTACAGGATGCTGTTCAAGCAGAACATTCCGTAAAAGCATCCCTTGGGATGGGCTCCAAAGACCAACTCATTTGATCCATCTCAGAACAGTGCAATCTGTCTATCTCTAGTGTCTGATTTCTGTTATGAAATTAAACTTTGGCCTTAAAAGCATTGTTCCATACCAAACTAGTCCTTGGTACCAGGTTTTCATTAAGGATCAGTTATAGCCCTTGGAGGAGGCAGGAAAGGTCATTTTATCCATTCCCCTACCTCCGGGCAGGTCTTGTGTGAAATGACACCAGCCTGGCTCTTATTATAAAATTCCCATGGCAGGAAGTTCTATAGCCCCTGCTGTAATACTGCTTTCCCAGGACACATCACCCTCATGGCTAGAGTTTTCTGCAATCTAGACTTTTCCTCCACAGTCGAAAAACATGTTTCCACCATAGAAGGCCACACTGGAAGAGAGGAGAGCTATTTAATAACCCTTCCTCTATGCTGTTTGGTACATCACACCCTTAATATGATGGGTTCTTCATCTCTGGGCTTGTATATTAGAGCATATCACAACAAAAGGGCATGCAAGCTTTTGGAAGGCAAGGGCTATTCTTTTCCTTTGTGTTACCTAAACATGTTGGGATTTTGACTGGTGGCAAAGAAAATGTGGGAATGGTCTTGAGCCCATTCACCGGATGTTAATACATACTCCAAGAGGGTGCAAGTGGGGCCGATAGATCTGTTTAGTTATTCACTTCTTTATTTCATTTTCTTTCTATTGAACAAAAAATCGAAAAGAAATTTATAAGATCAATTAGGTATATAAAAAGTCTACGCCAAATTCTTAAATTTACTTAAATTCACTGTATAATATGTTAAGTATACAGAACTAGTTTCTGTTTATTGTAAGTGGATAAGAGTACCTACTTCTCTATTTTTTTTGCCGTTAAGAGCAATTGAAGGTGATGAAATAGCATGTCTTTGCAAACAACAATTTTTTTCAAGACCTATTTTATATTTATTGCAATGTTAGATACGCAGAAAGGAGGACAGAGAGGAAGATCTTCCATCCCCTGATTCACTCCCCAAGTGAGCACAAGAGCTAGAGCTGAGCTGATCCAAAGCCAGGAGCTTCTCCCGGGTCTCCCACATGGAAGCAGGGCCCCAAGGCTTTGGGCCGTCCTCAACTGCTTTCCCAGGCCACAAGCAGGGAGCTGGATGGGAAGGGGGGCTGCCGGGACATGAACCAGTGTCCACAGGGGAGCCCTGTGCATGGAAAGTGAGGAATTTAGTCACTAGGCTACTGCACTGGGCCCCACAGTATGTTCTTAAAACCTCTAGTTGCTACCTCAATAGAGTTCCAGTAAGGAACGTGGAAATAAATAGCATTAATTTATCATTCTACAACTTCCTTATTGAACTTTTCAGCTACTAGTGCAAAAACAATTACCTATATGGTGCTTTGAAGAAAGGAATGAAAATGGGTCACTTTCGCAATGTTCTTACTTCCTCAGAATTTTAAAAAGATAATACCTGGGCCCAGCGCAGTAGCCTAGTTGCTGAAGTCCTCACCTTGCATGTGCTGGAATCCCATATGGGCTCCAGTTCTAACTAATCCTAGCGGCCCCACTTCCCATCCATCTCCCTGACTGTGGCTTGGGGAAGCAGTGGAAGACGGCCCAAAGCTTTGGGACTCTGCACCCATGCGGGAGACCCAGAAGAGGCTCCAGGCTCCTGGCTTCAGATTGGCACAACTCCAATCATTGCGGCCACTTGGGGAGTGAATCAACAGATGGAATATCTTCCTGTCTGTCTCCTCCTCTCTGTATATCTGACTTTCCAATAAAAATAAAATGAGTCTTTAAAAAAGATTTTTTAAAAGATAGTGCTTACAAGAGTAATTTATATTAAAATGTGTTTCAGGCCAAGATTTAGAAATTTTCAGAAACAGATCACATTGATTAAAAATAAAAATGAATCGAAGAAAAATTTGTAATTTAGCCATTCCTGGTTCTTGCCTTAATTCAAATTTTTGACACGACATCAATGCTTTGAAAGCAGAGGGCGGAAGAGTAAGCTGTTCCTCCAGCAGCGCACACAGTGCAGTTCTGTGACTTTGGCCTCATGAAGGTGGAAACAGAGAAGAAGCATTTTCTTGAAGTTATAGAAGACAGGATTAATTTTCTGAATGAATTTTCTTATCAAGTTGTCAAGCTAGAATTTCCTCACTGTAGACTTGTGATCATTCTTCAGAAAGAAATACCTTCATTTAAAGCGGGCCAGTGATTTTGATCGTTTTGTACCCAAAAATACAATGCCTCTGTGAGTTAACAATGCTTGCACCTGAGTCACTGGGTAAGTGTCAACTCTTGGTCTTCCCATAGCACTTCTTAAGAAGCTTCTGTGTCCCATCGTATGTTCCCAAAGAGAATCTCTTTCTCAGTAGACTTGCTGCGGCCAGCATGGTGGTGCAACTGCCCGGACCACGCCCTGGGATGCCAGCATCTAATCTGAGTACCACTTTTGAGTCCCAGCTGCAGCACCTCGGATTCAGTTCCCTGCTGACATACCCAGGAAAGGTAGCAGCAGGTGGCCCAAGAGCGGAGGCCTTTGTCACAATGTGGAAGGCCCGGTTGGAGCTGTCTTCTGCAGTCTTGCCAGCTTCAACCATCATGGCCGTTCGGAGGTATAACTCACTGGATACGAGACTTTCTTCTTCTCGGTTTCTATATATAACTCTGCCTTATAAATTAATGTTAAGAAAAAGTATCTACATCAAAAATAACACTAACCATTTCATTGAGAGCATACCAGGCACTGAATACTTATATGCATCCTATTTTCTGATTTTCATGATTAACTTGTAAAGGAAGAACTGTCATGATCGTGTCTTGCGGTTGAGGCTCACCAAAACTAAGGCCCTTGCTCAGATCACCCTGTCAGAAGCAATGCTACGAGCTAAGCCCAACATGCTTGGTTGTTTGTAGAAACTCAGTTGGACTCCGTGTGATATTCTGTGTGCAAATCTCTTTAAGGATCACCCATTCCTATTTTTCCACTTGCTCAGGCCCAACAAATGGAGCTGTCTGAAAGGCTCTCAGAAAAACAAATTAAGCAAGCATCAAATAAAAATAGTGTATTACAACAGCCCGTTCAGGGGCCCATGCTGTGGCGTGGTCAGCTGGGCCTCTGTCTGCAGCGTAGCATCCACACGTGCTACAATTCGGTTCTTGTCCCAGCTGCTCCACTTGGAGTCCAGCTGCTCCCAGCTGCTCCACTTGCAGTCCAGTTCTCTGGCCAGGTCCTGAGAAAGCAGCAGAAGACGGCTTCCCCCACGCGGGGGAACAGGAGGAAGTGCAAGGCTCCTGGCGGCCTGACCCAACTCCAGCCATCCAGCCATTGCAGCCATTGGGGGCTGGAACTGGCTCGCGGATGATCTCCCTCTCGGTAGCTCTGCCATTCAAATAAAAATAAAACAAATCTTTGAAAAATGCTACTTCAAATTCCAGGATCTGCGCTTGCAGGGAGAAATGAACCCCTCAACTAAATTTGGTTTTCTTTGCTATGAAAACTAGAAGACACCCAAGCTGTTTCACTGGTTTGGATGGAACCATCCTTCCGTCTTTTGGGGTCACAGTTATAACAAGGCGGGATTTACAGAAGCAAATGACAGCCTGTTGCCCTTTCTGCTCCCAACGGCAGCGGCAGGAGAAACGTTTAAATCTGTGAAGACCACTTTTAGAAAAGTTTCTAAATTATCTCTCTCCCTGGTGGGCAAATTAACGTGTACAAGCAGATCATCAAAAATTCCGTTCAGGAACTTTCCGACAAAAGATATTTTAATTAAAGGTGCTTACTTTTGGTAACACCATCACCCATCATTTCACACAAACAGTAAACAGGCAAAACTTTGAAAACCAGAAAGCAGGCACGAATTATTCCATTCCAGCTGAATTTTGAAGCTTCTGCAGTTCATTGAGATTTAAGAAAACGATGAGATATGATCAGCTATGTTGTGGCACGGAAATAACTGTTTGATACAACTGGCAATTTCAGTAACTTTAGAAAGCATCTGTGTGCCGGGGTCAGGGGCTCCTTGCTATGAGCAAACGGATGAGTTTCAAAGCAGGGGTCTGGACCATTGGAAATAGATAATCAACAGAGGATAGAGGGAAACCTCCCCCTTGTCAAGTTTTTTTTTTTTTTTTCCTGCTTCCAGATCTTGTCAAAGGATGATTGATCCGCGTGGAGCAGCCTTTCAAACGCCAGCCACTGCCTGCGGCACTTCCTATAATCAAAGCACACGCCCACCCAGAGCTAATTAGACATTACATTAGTGTCAACTGATTGATTTAAAGCAGCCGTCCTTCCCTCCCCCATCCTACAGCGCTCAGCACCGTAAGGATGGGGCTGGCCTCCTGAACAGCTAGCTCCATAGACAAATGATTCATGGAAGAAGCTTCAAGAAAGAAACCTAGAGATAATGCCTTGGGACTGCAAAGCAGCCACAAAGTTTCTGAGCGGGCCAGAGCGCTGGGGTGGGGGTGGGTGCTGGCGGCCTGAGAACAGAGGGAAAAGAGGCCAGAAAAAAAGAAAGAAGAGTGAGTGAATCATGTTTCCAAAAGCAGCGAAACCTCTCTGCCCAATTTGTTAAGTTAGAGAGAGTGTCAGTGATGTTGGAAAGAAAATTATTTGCAATTTAACCTAGGCGAGTTCTGAGTACATTTGGCTATAATTTAGATACCATTTTTCAAAGTCTTCTCCTTTTTTCTTCTTCTTCTTTTTTTTCCTTTATAAATATATGAACCGGGAACATTCAAGGTTGTCTTAATGGATTAAGCAGAGACAAGGCTGCAAGGAGCAAATTAAAAATGAAATAGTTACAGCTGTTGCAACTGGCACTGGACAGAGTGGTAAAGAGAGGTTGTCTTCTCACAGGATCTCTTACAGAGAGATTGCTGAGAAAACCAAGACCCACGTGTGCCCACGGAGCAGTGCAAGGGAGCTCTCTACACACCCAAACAGCTGCTACCGACTCCGCCTCGGAGCCCACTCGAAAGGGGACCCATTCCCAGCAGAGACCACCAGAGGAGGGGGGCAGCCAAGGCTCAGTTTTAGACTCTGCCTTTGTAGATTAAAGGTCTTTTCCATTTGTCAGGGGTTGCGTCTATGGCACTCTGGGCTCAGGTCTGGTCCAACACAAACACATCTCTGCCCTGTGCACGTGGGCCCGGGAGAAGTGCTATAATTTCTGTAGAAACACGAAGAACGATAATACTGACACTTGGAGCGCCAGTGGCCTTCATGACCAGCACACTTCCATCTCATGGGCTAACGTGCCCCAGAGAAGAGGCAGAGGGGCCTGTGAAGGATTTGAGAGCAGGGGAGGCAGGTGGCAAGATCAGTCTGCCAAATGCTGCACCTGCTTCTAAGTGTGATGTTTCTAGAACTCTTCGGAATTTTCAAAGCTGTTGTTTGATCTCACTGATCTGCCTCCACCTCAATCCTGCAATATAGATAAGGTGTTATGCAATTACAGACTTGGTCTCTCATGCTTTATGCAAGCAATGATGAAGACCAGCATTTATTTTTTCTCCCAAAGTTGTAGAACGTATCGATGAACCAGCCTTAGATCTTCAGTCTCTCAACCTAGGTTTCCAGTGCAGCACATAGTTCCCAACCCTCTGCCCTAATGGCCCTTCATATATATGTTCAGCAGTCCATTGCTGTTAAACTTAAACAGCCAGTCCATTGGCAATCATTGCAACACCTGGAGAGTCATTCTTGAACAAGATCTATAGAACTCCAAGGAGAAAGTGCTGCAGCCAGCGCTGTAGAGTAGCAGATGAAATCCACACTTACAAGGCTGATCCCCCCTTGGGGGCTGGTTCCAGTCCATTTCCTGGTTCCACGGTCCAGGAATAAGCAGTGGAAGATGACACAAGTAGTGGACCTGTGCCATGCACATGGGAGACCCAGAGAAGGACCAGGAGGCTTCAGTCCGCTGTAGCCCAGGCTGTTACAGCCATCTAGGGAGTGAACCTGCCAGTGGAAGATCTTTCTCTCTCCCTCTGCTTCCTCTGTGACTCTAAAGTTCAAATAAACAAGAACATGTTTAACGAAGGAGGAGCTGCTGAACATTCAGATGACATGATGACTCAGCCGCATGGTTTCACGACAGAACTGAAGATCTGAGGCTGTGTCTTGATTCTCACCAAACAGTCCAAACAAAGGAAAGCAGGTGCTGAAAACCCACCAGTGTGGGTACCAGGAGCACTGAAGCCCGACACACCACAGGGCACCAGGCTAGAATTGAGTAGTCACTTTATTATTCTTGCTCTGCCTTAGCATCATGATGACAGCTTTCCAGGGCTATTCAAGTGGAAAACTGAAGCCACCAAAGACCACAATGGCACTGTCCTGGACAGTGCCGTCCCTGCCACCTGGTTTGCCCTGGCTTCCTTGTCTCCCTGTGGAGGTGGGAATGCAGAGAACAGAATCAGCCAACGAGTGGCGAGGCACAGAAGAGTCCTCCAAATGCCGATTCGGCAAATTTTAACTTTTTCGGCTATAAACCTTTCAATGCCTCAAAATAAATCCTTCAGTTTTATATGAGAGTTTGGTTTCTGCAGCTGCAGATTTATGCCGTGTGCTGAGGCCAGGCCGAGAGAAGTGAACATAAGTGGGATGACAGACAGCAGAAGGATGTTGTTTTGTTTCTCACTATAGAATTGCTCACTTAGGAACTTTCCAAATGCCCTGAATAACACCACTCTCTCATTAGCTACTAAAGTGGCTGCTCTCCCACCATGGACATGTGTCTGCACGTGAGCCCTCCATGCAGGCAAGTTACCCAGGCCAGATTCATGGGCTCCCAGAGGCTTGCCCTCCCTGGGTGCCAGGCTGTGTGCCCTGGATGCTCCTGGAAAATGGAGCTCTGAAGCATACTGTGCGTCAAGAGCCAGATACGTCCACTAGGAAAATATTTCAGACCTAAGCAGCCAGTTGGTTTCTTTATTTGAAATGTGGAGTGGCAAGAGAGAGAGAGAGATACAAGCAGGAAGAGAGAGAGGCCGGGGGAGATCTTGCATCCAGTGACTCACTCCCCAAATGCCCAGAACACTTGAGATGAGGTCAGCCCAGAGCCAGGGTCCAGGTGCCCCATACAGGTGGCAGGGACTCAAGCACTTGGGCCATCATCTGCCAGTTCCACGGCGCATTAGCAGGGAGTCAGGCTGAAAGAAGAAGAACCAAAACTCCAAACAGCACTCCACATTATGGGCCATCGGTGTACCACAATAGCTACTCCAAGAAGCACTATGACAGGAAAAGAGGGAAGAAAGAACAAACTGAGCTATCACTGCGTTACCTTTACTGACACGGTTAAGAATAAATTAAGACATTCAAGAAACTTTGATTAATCAGAGGCTGTGCTAATTTTCTAATGCACCTTTTAATGAGATCTCATTTCCAGCAATCTGAACAATACTAACTTCATTCTGCAAATGAAGAAAGTACACATCACACTGGCAACAACTGAACTTGTGGCGAGGACACATTCAACCTTTCGTATTCCGCATCCATTTCCCCTAAGAGTCACGTCCTCACAGAATACAAGCCATTCATCCCGTCCCAATATCCCCTGATCTTAGGTCATTCCAACAGCAGTTCAAAACTTTCAAGTCCAGAGTCTCATCAGAGGCAGACACTGGTGAGACTCAACAAATGGTCCTGATGCAAGTTGCCATCTAGCCATCAGCTTGTGATACCGAACAAGCTGTGCGATTCCAAAATATGACGATACTGCGAGAACAGTACACATGTTGTTACCGCAAAAGCAAGAAGCGGAAAAAAGAGAAGGCGGAGAAGGAAGAGGAGCAACAAGTAGCAGAGGAGGAGATGGAGGAGGAAGAGGCGGAGGAGAAGGAGGAGGAAGACACGGAGGAGGAGGAGAATGAGGAGGAAGTAGATGTGGGGGAGGGATTGAAAGATCCCAGGTAAGCTCAAAACCCAACAAGACAAACAACATTAAATCTTTTTTTTAAGATTTATTTATTTTTATTGGAAAGTCATATATATAGAGAGAGAGGAGGAGGAGGAGGAGGAGAGAGAAAGATCTTCTGTTCAATGGTTCACTCCCTAAGTGACCGCAATGGCTGGAGCTGCACTGATTCGAAGCCAGGATCCAGGAGCCCTTCTGGGTCTCCCACGCGGGTGCAGGGTCCCAAGGCCTCGGGCCATCCTTGACTGCCTTCCCAGGTCACAAGCAGGGAACTGGATGGGAAGTGGGACTGCCGAGATTAGAACCGGCGCCCATATGAACTTTAGTCGCTAGGCCATGGCGCAGGTCCAACATTAAATCTTGAGACTTGAGAATAAATCTCATTGACTTCATGTCCTGGGATGGGGCAGGGGTGGTCCCCCAAAGCCCCATAGACCCTTAACCCCATGCCACAGTTTGAAATGGTTGGGGTCTGGGCCCTATCATCTATGTCTCACTTGGAGATCAGCATCTCAGGACTCCGGGCTGGCTTGGCCCCAGTGGCGACTCTGCATATATATAATCACAAAAGTTGATCATTCCTGCAAGAATAGCAGCTTGTGAAGAAAGGAGTGAAAACTCGTTTTTGGCTAAAACAATCAGAGAAACCCAAGTGGTTGATCTGCCCTGCAAACCTGGCCGGCTTGGCTGTCACAGCATCTACTGCACATTAGAGAACAAGAAAAAGGCTGGAATTTGTAAACAATGTCTGAGGCGGCTTTTAAGGCAATTTTCCTTCCTTTTTTCTTTCTTTCTTGTTCTTTTCTTTTTTTCTTTCTTTCTTTACTTCTTTTCTTCTTCCACGTGTGAGCTTTGCTTCTGGACAACATAAAGTTAAAAGATCAGTACTGAACCTCCCCACCTTGAAACTGAGTACCTTTAAAAAACAAAAAGATCCATTTATTTATATTGGAAAGTCATATTTATAGAGAGAAGGAGAGACAAAGAGAAAGGTCTTCCATCCATTAATTCACTCCCTAAGTGGTCACAACATCTGGAACCGAGCCGATCCAAAGCCAGGAGCCAGGAGCTTCTTCCAGGTCTCCCACACAGGTGCAGGGTCCCAAGCTTTGAGTCATCCTTGACTGCTTTCCCAGGCCACAGGCAGGGGGCTGAAAGGGAAGTGGAGCAGCCAGCACATGAACCAGCACCCATATGGGATCCTGGTGCATGCAAGGCGAAGATTTAGCCGCTAGGCTACCACACCAGATCCCTGAATAACTTTTATAAGTACTCCAGAATATGGCAGTCTAAGTTGTGAAACCATTTGGAAATGGAGACCTAAAATCATTGTCATTATGACAGCAGGGGTCTACACCTTGCTTCTCACTGAATTCCTTGGGACATAGGTTATGCTAACTGATACACTATGAGGTGAGCAGTAGGCGAGCTTACAGCAAGGGTGCTAATCAGTCTAAACATTTTCTTTAGCTCAGACTTCCATTCAAAGGGAAGGGTTTTCTTTTGCAAACTATGAATCACTGACAATTCAATACACCCTGCTTAGACCTGGCAACTTCAAGAAATTTTTCAGAGGAGAGGCACACAATCCAAGTGACTGTCTTAATCACCAGCATCAGCCCGATTAATTGGAGGTACATTTCAAGCTGAGACAAAGGCTCAGGAATGAGGCTTGCTGTTCCAGCTCAGCCAGAAGATTCTAGGAAGCCTCTCCCTCCGTCATTCCAGAATTGAGAGACAATAGGATGTAGCTGAGCCCCTAGGGACTTGGCAGCTGGAGAAGGAGGAGATCTGCCAGGGTTCGTATCAGGATGGAAAATCACATCACAGCAGTGAGGACTCCCGGAGACTTGGAGGAGCAGACAGGAAGACACCAGACGAACGCAAACGTTAAAACGCATTCTTGCAAAGTTCTGCTCGTGTTGCAGTTGACTGTAGAGCAAACCCTCAAGATCACAGAATGGATAACCGGTAGGGAACAGACACTTCTCTGGCTCACAGTTCTAGAGGTGGTGGGCCAGCACATGGCACTGTAGCCTGGCGAGAGCCTCCTGCCGTGTCTTAACATGGCAGAGGGTGGCACCCTGCAGGAGAGAACAAGATGCCAGCTCACCTCTCTCTTGCTGTTCTTAGGAAGCTATGGATGCACTTCTGGGGACCCCAGGCTCTTGATCTCCTCTAGCTTCAATCACCACCCCAAGTCACCATCAATGTGTGAATTTGGGAATTAAATTTCCAGCACAGGGCACACATTGACGGGACAGCATGATGGCTGTGAAAACACAGAAGGTCCGCGTGGTTAACCTCTTGGTTAACCACGCCCATTTACCTTTGTAATCGCTGACAGGTGCTAACATGGGGTCTTAAGAAGATGCACCGATGGCTCGGAGACACCTACCCAACAAGCTGACTCGATCTCCCTCGCTTCCCTCCCGAGGTGAGACAGCTGGCATCAGCCTCACGCTGAGATCAGGCCTGAGCCTGCAGTGTAAGATGCTCTGCTTAGAGCAGTTCCTACTGCGTGACTCATCCATGCTATGCAGAGAGCTACACAGGAGAGATGTCACGTGACCCAGATGTCACGTTCAGCATGGATGTTGAGCAGCGTAACCTTCCCCTCTTGCCTTCAACACCTATAAAATCCCCCAAATCCCACTGCTGCTATCCAAAATCTCATTACGTTTGTATTTGGGGTTGAAGTATGAAAATCTGCCAACATGCAAAAGTATGTGGACATACAATTAAATTGTCATTAGTCATCAACTAGCGGGATGCAATTATCCCAATCTTAATGTTTCCAAGGGAACAAACCTCAAGATGATTTTTGTATGAGACGGAGAAAATATATGCCCATGCCCTAGGCAAGTAGCAGAAAAAAACTGAGGCAGTTCGGCAAACTGGGGGTGTTAGAGGACAGAAAAATACTCTCAAGAAAAGAGGAAGGAGACTCGAACAATTACCTAAGACCCAAGTTACCTGTTGTTTTTTTTTTAATTTTGCAAACTACTCAACACAAAAAACAATTCATTAGCAACACTTGCAGAATAGCAAAAGTCTTAGATTCCACATCACCCGAACTACATTCAACAGATGACTGCTTGCCATCACTGGGAAGTCACCACGGTCCCTACCAGGCATGGCAGCATGCAGGGGCTTTGGGCCACGGTGGCAGGCTGGGTGACTTCCAGCACCGAGATTGCACAAAGCACTCCTGGATTACAAGCCCGGGTCAGGCCAGAGTCTGTTGGTTTTGTCCAGGAATCTGTGAAAAGTGATGTGTGAATTATTCGCAGAAAGAAGAGCCATAGATTTTAAAAGGCATTTCAAGGCATATCAAAACAAATAAGGCAACCAGACATCCGAGTGGAGATGTGCAACGAATACCAGGCGGTTTGTTACTTTCCATTCGTAAGAAAGCCACAAACTGGCCATTGATAAGCAAACCAATAAGGGCAGGAGCAACAGGAAGGAAGGATGTCTGTGCTTCAAAGAGAAATGCTTGGAACAGCCAGGCTTGTGTACAAAGTGCTGCGTGGCTTGCTCACATCCCATAGCACAGTGCTAGTAAAGTCTCAGCCGTTCTAGTTTTTTAAAATTATTTATTTATTCTTATATCAAAGTCATAGTTTATAGAAGGAGAGAAGTAGAAACCAAGAAGGCATTTCATCTTCTGTTCACTCCCAAAATTGCCCCAACGGCCAGAGCTGAACTAAACCGACACTGGGAGCCAGGAGCTTCTTCCAGTCTCCCACTTGGGCCATCCTTGCCGCATTCCCAGGCCACAAAGCAGAGAGCTGTATTGGAAGTGGAACAGCCAGGGCACAAAGCAGCACCTGCATGGGATGCTATAAAGACAGCATCAAGGATTAGCCTAATGTGTTACTGTGCTGGCCCCAGCTACTCTATTTCTATAAATGTTTTATTTTATTTCATTTTTATTGGAAAGTCAGATATACAGAGAGAAGGAGAGACAGAGAGGAATATCTTCCATCTGTTGATTCAATGGCTGAAGCTGAGCCAATCCAAAGCCAGGAGTCCAGAGCTTCTTCCGGGTCTCCCACACAGGTGCAGGGTCCCAAGGTTTTTGTTGGGCCATCCCTGACTGTTTTCCCAGGCCACAAGCAGGGAGTTGGATGGGAAGCGGGGACACCTGTATTAGAACCAGTGCCCATATGGGATCCTGGTGCATGCAAGGCAAGGACTTCAGCTGCTAGGCTATTGCGCCAGGCCCCACTACTCTATTTCTAATTACTGCTAATGTGCCTGGAAAGCAGCTGATTTTTCGAGTGCTTCACCACTCTCTTGGTCTCTCATACTCCCTTGCCCTTCCATCTTCTGCCATGGAATTATTGTTGCCAAATGTGGGTCCTTGAGCCTTGAACCTCTTAGCTTCCTGATCTTGAAGGTCCCAACTTACCCGAATGGAAATAATTTCTTTTTCTTATAAGGAGCCCTGCCTGTGGCATTCTTGACAGCAACACCAGACAAACAGAGTTACTGGTGAATCTGGAAGAGAGCCCCAAATCCACGGCTAAAGAAACTCCCAAGAAGGGGCCCGGTGGCATGGCCTAGTGGCTGAAGTCCTCACCTTGAACTCGCCGGGGTCCCATATGGGTGCCTGTTCTAATTCCGGCAGCTCCACTTCCCATCCAGTTCCATGCTTGTGGCCTGGGAAAGCAGTCAAGGACAGTCCAAAGCTTTGGGACCCTGCGCCCGCATGGGAGACCCAGAAGAGGTTCCAAGTTCCAGCCTTCAGATCGGTGCAGCACCGGCCGTTGCGCTCACCTGGGGATTGAATCATCGGATGGAAGATTTTCCTCTCTGTCTCTCCTCCTCTCTCTATATCTAACTTTGTAATAAAAAATAAATAAGTCTTTAAAAAAGAAAAAGAAACTCCCAAGTGTAGGTTAAGACTGGAGAATATGGGAAATTCAAGGTAGAGGAGACTGAATTTTAGGTCAAGAGAACAGTACCGCAACCTATCCACAGGTGGAAAGGAAGGGCCAGACAAGTAGAGACTTATTGCAAAGGGTCTTCCTCATGTGGCCTGCTGCAAAGCTCCCAGGCACATATGTCCGTGTTTGTACCCCCACCTTATTCCAGAAAGGATTTAAAAGGACTGTGGAGAAAAAGCTTGGATTGTATTATGAATGCAATTGAGAGTAATTGAAGGATTTTAAGCAGGGAATGACATGCCCGGGCACGCATTTAAGAAAGATTATTCCAGCAATGTAGAAAATGAATTGTAAGGGGTGCAGGGAACGGGACGAGACGTCAGGCAGTTAAGACAGAATAGAGGCAATTACAATAATCCAAGGGGGAAAATGATGCCGCCCGGAATTAATGCAATGGTGCTGCGAGTGCAGAGGACCGGATAGACTTGAGATGGATTTGAGATTGCACACAACGGACCGAATGGTATTTAACGCTCAGGGAGTAAACTGAGCAGAAAGCAATTACTCAGGAAACATGTCTTGATCAGGAGTTGGAGTAAGAGAGCAGAGCGATCCAGACAATTTGCCTGATATTAGAGAGCATTTAGGGCAAGGACATATACAGTTTCACGTCCTACGAGTTTACTTTGAATTTTCATTCCAATCGTCAACCTCCTTCCTTTTTAGCAAGACCTCACTTCTTTCAAAGTATGAATTTGGGGGATTGTTCAATTGTCATAGCTGCCCTGGAAATTAACTAGCTCAACGTTGAAAGGAACATTGTAGGTAGCATCTCCTCAGGATACAAACAAAAGGTGTTTGCAAGTCATCTCTGATCTCCAGCACACAGACATGGTGGGGCTGTGGCGGGTGGGGCTGTAGGAGTGGGGGTGGGGACTTTTCTCCACGGAGGAAAACTTGTTTCTGGTTGAACACTTGGCACAGAACTTAAATTAGATACCCTGAGTGGAAATGTTTGAGGATAATTAGTTCCAAGTAAAAGTTGGGCTTGAATGAGTCTTTAAAAAGCATGTTTACAATTTCTGATTGTAAGAATTCCTTTTAATGTGAAGACAAACTTTGAGAACTTCTGCAATTCACCATCTAAAGAATTTGATCTGTACAGCATTCAAATAGGGTGAAGGAGGAGGGGTGGGACTGACTAACTTAGCTGCCTGATTGCAGAAGCCACCACCTGCAGCACCAACATCCCACAGGCGTATCGCTTCATGCTCCAGCTGCCCCACTTCCAGTCTGGCTCCCTGCTAGCGCGCCTGGGAAAGCAGCAGAGGATGGCCCAAGTGCCTGGGGCCCTGCATCCTCATGGGAGAACCCAGAGTCACTCCCACCTTTGGTTTGCAACTGTTCACGCTGTGGCCGCTTAGGGAATGAAGCACTGGGTTAAAAGACCTTTCGTCTGTCTCTCCTCTTTCTCTGCAGTTCTGGTTTTCAAATAAAAATAAAATGGATCATAAAAACAGAGTGGCACAAGATTGCCATCACAGAATGTTAACACTTTCCATCCGGGATTTCCAGTACAAGCGTAAGAATCAGTCTCACACAGAAAGTTTAAACCATATATCTATCTGCTTGAACATAATTCTGCTGTAAATCGTGTATGCAGAGTAAAGGTTCATTCAGTGGGTATAAAGAAGTTCTGAAGTTCTATTGTTACAAAAGCAATTGTGAGAGGTACCTAAAGCACATTTGATAAAATTCAAATGACATTTCTCTTTCTTTAAGACAACCTGGAAGTGGACAGACACACCCCGGGCTTGATGAGCGACGTATGCCTCAAACACTACCAACCAACACCATGCAGGATCCCTGCAAGAATCTTGTCCCTGTGAAAGCTGAAGAGAAGAAAAGGGTACCGCCATGTAGAGCAATGCTGAATATTCCAGAGATGTCAAACCAAAGGCACAAAACACTTCAAGGGAGGAAATGAGAGTGGATCTGATTCTACATAAAGACGATTCACTAAAATCTAGAAGATTCCAGGATGATTATTATAGTCTATCAGTATTATAGCGCTGTTTTTAGGATTAACAACTGAGGAAATAGCTTCATCAGAAATCTGCATTTTCTGCAATTAGTTTTCTTTCTTTTGAATAAAAAAGCCTTACAGTAAAAACACATCCTGTTTATTTTAGAAGGCATTAATTCACTTATTTAATATGTTCATTAATTTATTCACAAACATTGCTCAGTAGGGTTATTGCTCGGCTGCTGTTTCTGGCTCTAGGAAATGGTACCCATTTCCATCTTCCTGCTGAGGGGCATCCTGGGAGGCAGCAGGTAGCTAGCTGAAGCACCTGAGTCTCCTCCACACATGTGAGAAAACCAGACAGAACTCCCTGCTCCCAAGCTTCATTCTGCCCCAGCCCAGGCCATTGGAGGCATCTGGGGAAAGAACCGGTGCATGGGAGATCCATCTCTCTTTTTGCCTTTGACATAAACAACACAGATACATATATCTAAAAAGTGGAGAACAGATTCACCAGAATTGGCCAAAAAGGTGCAATAATGGAAGAAGAGGTCAAGAATGATTTGAAGTGGAAGATTCTCCACCATTACTCATCAAAGGACCCCACTTGACCATCGTGGTACTCTGGTGGACACATCTGCTCCCTGCAACACTGGCATCCCCTGTGGACACCAGTTCGAGTCCTGGCTGCTCCTCTACCAATCCAGCTCCCACCATGCAAAAGCAATGGAGGATGACCCAAGTGCTTGGGCCCCTGCACCCAGGAAGGAGCACTGCTTGCGCACAGCCTGACCTTAGCCTGATGAGACCTGTGTCAGATTGCAAGCAATGACACTGGAACCACTTGAAGCCACTGAATTTGTGCTTTTGTGTGTTGCTTTTTTGTTTTGTTTGCTTTCTTTTTTTATCTTAAGCCACTAAATTTCTATAATAGAGCTTGAATACAATGTCAAGAGAAAAAAATAATTACGATTACATGAAAAAAGAGAAAGATAAGGTTATTAATACCACTCCTGAAATGGACCAGGATAAAATTATAGATAAATGCTTCAAAACACATGTCTAATTCTGTAAAAATGTGAGACTAACAAACCATTAAAGGAGTCATGTTCCCTCCTAGTGTGTACTAAACACAGCCGGACAGATGTAACTCTTAATCGCCTTCATTCTTCCGAGTGCTCAGGCTGCAGCTATGGTCTGGGACATGCCTGCCCTATTCCTGCATCCTCCTTGGGACATCTCATTCCAACCATACACTAACGTTGTAGAAATGATGTCTAACATGATATACCCATTTCTGGGATCTGATACAGAAATAAAATGGAATGACATACAGAGGAAAAAGACAAAAAGATATAGAGTGAAAATACACCAAACTGAACAAGTAAAACATGAAATTTATAATAGGAAGTTAAATATATATAATACCAAACAACATTAAATCAGTATTTGTGTATGGTATGCTGTGGTGATAATGGCAGTTGAATGATAACTCCTGTTTTTCTTTCTGTTCAATTCTCGGGCTCCCAAAGTTTACACTAAATGTGTTCCTCGTGTTACTCATGTAATAATATGTTTCAACTCAGGGAAAAAATTCACTCCAGAAAAAGCAGACACATCCACCAATGTTCTCCCCATATGTCAGTAGGAATTCTAGAGTTCATCTCACTTTCAAAGTTTCCTGACTACTTTTATTGATTATTAGCACATAAATGGTCTGCAATATATAGGACTTAAATCCCATAATTATCCCAAAATAATACCCGAAAAAAAGCATAGTGTGCTTCAATTGCAATGAATCCAACTCACATTAGTCATGTAACATATGGGACATAATCTTCATCTTCTTGTTAGCTGAGCAGTAACAGGAAGGAGAAATAGGGAAGATAAAAATAGGCATTAGTGCAGGATATCTGACTACCCAAACCTACTGACTTTTAAAATGGGTAATTAATTCCACCCTCCTGACCCTCCCTGACCCAGTCCTTTTTGGACTGCAATTGGAAAACAGGCAGAGTAGATAACTGCTTCAGCAACACGCATTTGTCTTCTCACAGTTCTGAAGGCTGACAGTCCAAGATCAGGAGGTTCTGTCCCTTCGGTCTCTGGTGAGGGCTCTTCTGGCTGATGGATGGCTGTATGTCTTTCTGAGTCCTCCCCCGGAAGGGCCCCTGATGGTGTTTGCCAAGCAACCGAATGAGATGTCACATAGAGGGTTGGTGTTGCCTTACCAACATCCATCCCATTTGAGAGTGTCTGAGGTCAAATACTATTTCTGTGTTCAAACCAGCTTCCTATCCATCCACCTGTGAGGCGGTGGAGGATGCCCTAATGTCTTGGGACCGTGCCACTCACACTGGAGGACTGAATGAAGTTGCTGGCTCCTGGGTTTAGTCTGGCACATCCTTGGCTGTCGCTAATTTTGGTTGGGGAGGTGTGCATCAGTGGCTAGAAGATCACTTTCTCTGTCTCTGCCTCATTCTCCATTATGCTGCCTTTTAGATAAATAGATGGGAAATTTTCTAAAGTGCCACCTAGACAGCATCATTCAGGATAAAAAAAAAAAGCATAAGCTCTAAACACGGAAACCAAGTGACTTCTTTAGTTTTTGTCTCCTGTCACGGCGGCTGACATGTCTTTTTCAAATTTAGTACAGATAGAATGGTTGTGTTAAACAGTCAGTGGGTGTTGGGCTGAAGAGGGTTCCAGCTGTTGGTTTCAACGGCTGCATCCCACGTGGAGGTGCCTGCTTGGACTGCCAGGTGCTTCACTTCTGAGCCAACTTCCTGGTGATGTGCTCCCCGAGAAAGCAGCAGGTGCTGGCTCAAATACTTTGGTGGACCCTGTCATCTACAAGGAAGATCCAGATGGAACTTCAGGCTCCCCACATTTGCCCTCCTCAACGCTGGCTCCTGCAGGCATTTTGGGTGAGTGAATCAGAAACTGAATGGAAATAAAGTTTAAGGTGTTTTTTTTTTTTGTATAGAGGAAGACAGAATTTTTTAAAAAGTAATTGATTGATTTATTTTGAATAGAAGGAAATGAGAGCTACCTTCCATCTGTCACCAGCAGATCAGCTTCAGATCCAACAGATCAACCAGATCTTTTAAAAGGGAGATAGTAGTCTAGCTTCTTGGGTCACAACCACCATATCCTTGAGTGCACATGATCAGGAAGCTAGAAACTTTGAGCAGTTGTCAGGATTTGAATCCAGCTTCTCCTAAATGGGATGCAGAAATTCCATGAGGCTTCATAACCACCTCGCCAAATGCCCTAGCCAAAGACAGAACTGTTGAAGCACCGAACGCATGAAGGAAGAGTTCTGCAGGTGAGAGGTTGTGCAAGGAGAAGCCAAGATGGAGGAGGAAGGCAGAGCCAAGCTAAAAGTCCACAGGACTAACCCAGAGGAGACAAAGATGCGAGACACCTGCCATCCAGCTGCTTCCCCCACGGCAAACCGTGTGGCTCCAGCAAGTCACTTCACCTCCTGGGATCTTATTTCTTCTTCTATAAGGAAAACAAGGATTCGATTTGATGGCTGCTAAGGATTTTTTTTTTTTCTGAAATGCTGCGGTTCTTAACATGCTCAGACATTCTGTCGCATGATCTGACTACCAGAAGCTCCACCTTCTTTTAATAAATTCTATTTACTTGCAGGTGCTGAGACTATTAAGAAAAGCAAATTGTTTAAATAATGTCTGACTTTTTGACTGGCCTGACTCTATTTTTTTTTTCTGCATGGTGATTTTTTTTTTTAGGTACATCAATCAAGTAGCTGGTATTTATTGCATGGAGCTAATTAACTTTCAAAATGACATTTTCATTTGTAACAGTGGTTGGGATTTGAACTCAGATCTCATCAATGAAAAGCAGCTGCGCTAATAACCCAAGTCCCAAGGAGCTCCCTAATTCTCCCAGCTTACCCTCACCATAAATGTGTGATTAATCACGGGTTTATGGGGGTTCTCAGTTACTGTGAAAACAAATCATTACCAGAAACTGGCATTCACGATTTATTTTATTTATTTTATTTTTATTTTTATGACTTATACCCTATTCTCCATATTTTCCATGTTTCAAGTACTTCTCATCCATTCAAGACCTGGTAGAAAGCTCACTTACCCCCATCTCCTAATGGGTCATGATAAACAGGAAAATGTTGTTTTCTCTTCCTTCCTCCAATTGGAAGGTTGGAGATACGTGGGTACCTAAGAGGACAGGCAGGGGAACAATACAGTTAACAGAGAGAGAGAGAGTGAAGAGATGTGTATGTACGCATTCTTGGTTTTGATCAAGGCAGTAAACCTAAAACTTCACTCACCTGTAACATGCAGGGAAACAAAAGCTGTTTGCCACACTCTCACTTAGTATTATAGATGGGAAATCGCAGAAGGCTATTTAGATAAGTTACTACGTTGTTTGTTGCTCATCAAGCACTAACAGTGGTTATAGTTAATTAAAGCAATCCGGGGGGATCTGAGGCATACATCAAGACGTGGTTGTCAAAACATCAAGAACTGTCCTGAGAATTCAACGAAAGAGACATGCCTAGCTCAGGTGCCTGGGTCAGAGAAAATACTTGGTCAAATATAACCCTGAACGAGAGTGTGTATAAGACAAACTTCAACCTTAGACTCCCAGCTCTTCCACATCCTTTCATTTTCTGAAGACAACTTGTCACCAATACCTACATTCATCATCTTGATGCCTCTTTGCTGAGGAAGGCAAGGGGCCTGTCTTCTACTATATGTGGATTTTTCCAAAGGAACTGCTGCTTCTCATAGACATTTTTTTCTCCAAGGTTCTTCTCTAACAGAACCTGTCTTACCACATGTGTCCTGTGTGCATGCTCACTTGAATCTCTTTGTCCAATAAAAATTTAAAAACACCCCATCGAAATGTCAACATCCTGAGTCAGTTCTGTGACATTAAGGAAATTGGAAGTTAAATGGGGTGGGGGGGGAAGAAATTAAATAATGGAACAAGGAATGTTTTTGCATTTATGGCAGGAACCAACTGCACATGTCCCTGCCTTGAAGTTCCATGGGTCTCTCCCCATCAGGAAGTTTCTCACTCCATCCCTTGGTCTCATGCTGTCTTTGACCTTCTATTTCAGTGCCAGTCTACAACCTCCTCCACCCCAATGATGGCTAGTCATTTCTTACGGGAAATATCACCTCTCTCTCTGAGCCTGGCCTCAATGGCATTCTACTCACTTCAACTATTTTGACACTCTAAAGTTGTTCAAAGAAACAAAGATAGATTTATTTACTATCAAGTTGTTAAGCACCCTAAGTTCCCCACTAGTCGCCGTGAGTACAATGGAATATGAAATATCATCTCCGTAATGGATATATTTGAAAAATATTTTTTTGCTTGCAAGGCAGAGTTACATAGAACAAGCAGGTGAGACAGAGATCTTCCATCTGCTGGCTCACACCTCAAATGGCCGCATTGACTGAGAATTGGGTCAGCCGAAGCCAGGAGTCAACCACTACTCGCACGTGGGTGGCAGGGGACCATCTTCCACTCCTTTCCCATGTGTATTACCAGGGAGCTGGGTCAGAAGATAGTAACTTGCAAACTGCCCCTTAATGACATACCAGTATATGTTCAAGTTTGTTCTGAAATACACATTGCAACAATCTCTCCCTATGTAATTCTATGACTTTTTTCTTTCACCTGTATTCTTATGAAATCTTTGCTATTCTCTCTAGCTCTTTCTCCCAAATTATAAAGATTGTTCTGAGAACAAACACCCAATTCTGTTTCTTCTGTGGCTCCCTGTTCTCTGTAGAATTAAGCCACAAAAATTTAAGCATAAAATACCTAACATGAATTAGAATTTTCACATTTTCTCTTGAAGGCTGTGTCCCTCACCCACATCCATGTTTAACTATACATTCAATTTACTGCTGGTGGAATGTTCTTCCACTTCTCCTATTGCCAAACGGGTCCCGCTTGCAAGGCCCATCCCTTTGGTGATGTACTACATAGTTTTCAAAGCCCTGCAAATAGAACTGCTTCTCTCTCGTGGTGTTGGATTGGCTTTTTCTTGAGGTTTACTTACCTTTTTGAAAATGTGTGTCCTGGGCTGGGCACGATCACTCAGTGTCTAAATCCTTAACCTGCAAGTGTCTGGATCCCGTATGGGCATCAGTTTGTGTCCTGGATGCTCCACTTCCCTTCCAACTTCTTGCTCGTGACCTGAGAAAGCAGTAGTGGATGGTTCAAAGTCTTGGGAGCCTACACCCTCATGGGAGACCCAGAGGAGGCTCCTGGCTCCTGGCTTTAGATAAGCCCAGCTCTAGCCATTGCTGTCACTTGTGTTTGGATTTTGCTTTTGGGTCTTTGGATTCCATAGACTATATGTGCCCCAGTTTTTTTTTTTTTTTTTGTCTGTTTCAGCTGTTGTCCTTATTAAAAAGACATATTGTTTGTTATCTTCATTCCTCCCTTTTTCCTTTTTCCTTCCTCCCTTCCTCTCTATTTCCCTCCTTCCTTCCTTCCTTCCTTCCTTCTTCTCCTTCTCCCTTCTTCCTCCTTTCCCTCTCTCCCCCCATTATCTCCTCCCTTCCTTGCTTTCTCCCTCTCCCCTTCCTCTCTTTCCTTCCTTCCCCCCTTTCGTTGTTTCTTCCCTTCTTCTCTCCCTTCCTCCCTTCCCTCTGCCTCCTTATCTTTCTTCTTTCTTCTTCCTCCCTTCTACCCTTCCTGCTACCCTTCTTTCCTTCCTTCCTTCTATCTCCCTTCCTTTCCTCTTTCTCTTCTTCTTGCTCCCTCCCTCCCTCCCTCCCTCTCCCTTGTTTCCTTCCTGCATTCTTCCCTTATTTTTATGATTGAGCGCAACTACTCTTGTGACATTTGTAGCATGTGTGTATCCTCATGCCTTAGGCTTTTTTCTTTTAACTCAACAGAAGAATTGCTGGGTCCTGGAAATGCATGTTTTCAAAGTTCGTAAGTCCTCAAGGTCAACTCAGTAGCCGGTACAATTGTAGCACGCTCTACGTGCCCTCACTGACACTAACATATGGCATGTTTTTCTTTTATTCCTCTGTTGCATCCTCCCATTCCAGTCTAACTAAACTACTTCTTGACATCTTCTCAAAGTTTACTTGTAAAGATTTTTCAGTGACTACTTATTAAACATAACATGAATATTTCCTAACATCTTGCTCATTTTTGGTTGTTCTGGCTCAGTATTCCTTGTGCGGTTTGTCTTTCTTGTTGATGGTATATATCTTGTTGCGATTCTTTCACAATATGCATGTGTTTGTCTTAGTACTCATAAGCTATCTTCCTTTCAAATTCATGCTTGAATAATGGCCTTTGATATAAAGTTATAAGGTAAAATTATTTTCCCTTCCATTGTACCTAATCTTTATGTTGTCTCTTTTCTGATAGCTTTCTGTTAGAATTTTTCCTTGATTCTCAGGGTTTTCAAATGTTTTCAAAATGCTTCTAGCAGAAATACTAAAAGTTTGTAAATAATGAGGAAACGTTAAGATATTTGGGTGCTTTGTGTTGGGGGTAGATAAGCCATCTTACTGGATATTTCTTAGACGCTATTGCAGCTGCGATGTCTAGATGAACAGAGTTTTGGTTGTGTTTTAACAACCTTGTAACTACTCCCTGGGTTTAAACTCTATCTGGATGTCACTGTCCTCAGATAGGAAATGAACGATTTCTAGAAAGCACCTTCAAGATTCTTCCAGTTACAAAATGCTGTACTAAAAATCATGTAGGGACTTGATATTATTAGCTCTTCCTTCTCAAGAGATCAGACTGCAACCATCTCAATGTGTGTGCTGCCTGTTAGGGCTGCTTTGGGAACTGGTTTTTGGAAGTTAAGCATCTCTTAATTGCATACTTTCCTTTCCCAGCAGCTTTGTATTTTTTTAAGCCTAACCTTAAAAATCAGGAGAATGGGGCTTGGCGGCAAGGCCTAGCGGCTAAGGTCCTCATCTTGAACGCACTGGGATCCCATGTGGACACCGGTTCTAATCCAGGCAGCTCCACTTCCCATCCAGCTCCCTGCTTGTGCCCTGGGAAGGCAGTCAAGGACGGCCCAGGGCTTTGGGACCCTGCACCCGCGTGGGAGACCTGGAAGAAGTTCCTGGTTCCCGGCTTCGGATCGACTCAGCGCCAGGCATTGCGGTCACTTGGGGAGTGAATCATCGGACGGAATATCTTCCTCTCTGTCTCTCCTCCTCTCTGTATATCTGACTTTGTAATAAAAATAAATAAATCTTTAAAAAAAATCAGGAGAATGTGTGAGTATAAGAAAGATTTTTATCGTTTCTTCTCATCTCAAAGCCTGAGTAACAGGGTACGCATATCAGCCAGTGAATTAAAGGGTTCTGCACAAGATGTTTTATATATTCAAACTGGTGCCAAAACAATACTTAAAACATTCACAAAGGGAACTCAAGGAAGCTAAAAGATTTCTCCCTCCCAAAAGGCATAGGAGCCCTCTGAATTAAAGCTTCCGACCTCTGAGTGCCAGGCTGCCCCTGATTGAAAACAAATGGAACATGTGCTATGGAACATAAGTCTACCTGATTTATGGCTTGGAAAATTAACTTACTATTACTTACGGGGCTTGCAAGCAAAGGCCCAATGCAAAAGCTAATTGAGAATAGAGAAGGGGTATATGCTGAAAATTGAGAAAATATATTTTGGAAAATGGCTGAGTGAAGACATCGGGGTATGTAATTAAAATGGCTTTTTTAAAAAAAAAAAAGTCACACTCCCAACAACCTCTTATATGGAACATTTGGAATGTGTTGGCTTTATTAACTGGTCTTCTGCCATTAACTCCATCAAGCTGGGTACCACAAAATTAACCTTCACTGTTGACTGACTTTGCAAATATATTAAAATTTGCATTATGAAGTGCCCTATAATCATGGAACATTTATTTAGGAGAAAAATGTTTGATGGTTCTCTAATGACTGAAAACAATTTAAAATTCTAGAAATTGTCAGATTCTGGAGGCTTCTCCTGGGATCTGCTGAGTTATAAAGATACATTTTGATGAGTTTTCTGACTCATCAAGTGAATCTCCATCCAATTCTGGGCTCTTTTAAGAGAAGGCGAGGACCAGAAGCTGTGAAAGGTCAAATGTTGTAAGACGCGAGAGGGAGTACAATTCTTCACGGTGCGATTGCCCCCAGCTCTCATTCCGGTGTGAACCCACTTCCCAAGCAGCTCAGAAAACGTCAGGCTAGGGGAACTCACAAATTCATTATTTCTTACGGTTGGGCTGTTACTATACAACTGATAAAATTGATGCAATATGTGGGGAATTTTCATTTTTATTGAACAATCAATTATTCTAGACTGATTGCCATAGTTTAGAAGAATAACTACTCAATATTTTTGAGATTGAAAATGATGCTAATAATAATGTGATCATTATCATTGAAACTGTGAGGAAATATGTATTATACTTACTGAAATACAATGAACAACTGTTTGCCAAGTGAGAGTCGCTTTTTTCATTGAGGCACTAAAAGGATATTTTTCCCTATCTGCTCTGCTTTCTAAATGCATACATTTCATTCTACAATTTTCATTCTCATCTGAGATGGTCTTGCCATGGCCCTTTAGGGGGCGTCCAGCAATATTTGGGGACATTATTAATTACTCCCAATGGAGGGTTGCTATTAAAGGATGATGATAGAAGACAGTCATCCTGGTAACCATGATAACCATTCAGAAGCACACAGGACCATCATCTGTCCAGAAGAGCAGAAGTGCCATGGTTGGAAATACAACTCTAAGTACACATTCATAAAGTCAACCGATCACAGTGCACAGAAAGCATGTTTGAGTGGCTACTAATCGTCATTCTTAGAGAACTTGATTCTCCATAATTCAGTTAACTCATATGAACACAGTTGATGGTTGAAAATGAGCTATGACTACACCAAACCACTATGAACAGAAAACAGCCCAGGGACTAGTTTCTGGAAGGGGAGAAACTTTTTCAATGTCTGGGTTGGTCCTTGTCCACAAAAAGAACTCAATAAATACGTGCTGCCGGAGGTTTATTTTTTTAATCAGTCATTTAAAATGTAAAACGATAGGCTTTGAATAAAGACCCAAACCGTCCAATAAGAAAAAAAATAACTTCCTTTCTAAAGAAGCTAAGTTTTCTTCTTTAATTTATATGAGATTGATAGTTTTTTTATAAACATGATTCTGTCTAAAGGAGTGTGAGCTTGGTTGAAATGGAAGGTGGCTCCACTATGTTTTGAGTCCCAGATCTGGCTCTATTTCAGTGAAGTACCTTGATTGCTTCCAGATATGGAAATATTTGTGTGACCTGCAGAGGGCCAGTCCTCTGTGGCCCTCTCCTGTCCCCAAGCTACGCTCTTCTTCCTAAGGACCTTCTTCTCTATCAATCAATGCAAAGAATTAAGTCTTCCCTGGGCTCCGTCGCCTGGGGAAACAGAGATGTTTCACACCCACTAACTGGGGCTGTCAGGCAACCCAGCTGCCCTCTGATGCAAAGCACATGGTGAACGGGTTGTGCGGTCACACTTCCTGCCATTCCCACTCAGAGATGTGCACACAGCAGCTTCCCTCCCACAGGTCCATCAGCTCTTGGGCTTTCTGGCTGTGACTTCTGAGGAGGGCAGAGAAGAAGGGGAAGTCAGAGAAACAGAGATCCTGAACCAAAGAGACACCGAGAGCTAGAAACAATTGCTCAGGGACTGGAGTCTTCAGCCCTCCACTAGAGTCTCCCAGGTACAGACAGAGTGGCTCCTCCTTGAGCCGGGACAACGTATTTCAGGGTATCTACACATATACAAATACATCTAGAAACTAGACTTCACACTGTCTCAATCACTCTACCAGAATCATTGATTTCAGAGTAGTGCAACTGTCTATATTAAAAGGATTTAAAACAGTTATAAGAAATAAGAGTTAAAATGAGGATAATGCAGGGAACTAACGTTAGATATGTACCGTAATTCTCTTTCTTCACGTACATGTTCCTTTTCTATGATGGAAAGTATGAAGTGTTTCTACCTATGCATGTGGATATTGGCGATATTTTATTTCTAGTAGTTTTCTCTGCACTTGAAAATACAGGAATGATTCCACGATGAAAGGCAAGCACAAAAGGTGAGCAACATTATATTAAGAAAAAGATATCACACAGACTTCCAGAATTCTTCCAAGTGATCTCTGCAGCTCACTACATACTTTAATCATGGTGCAAAAAACTCTCTCTCAAACACGACTTGATTAGTAAGATCAATGCCGTGAAATGTTTAGTTACAAAAAATAAGGAATTCCAACTAACACCTGTTTAATAAGTTTCTCACTATGCAGCTCCTAAGTCTATAGGCCAACAATAAAATTAGCATCATGTATTTTTCTTGACTTATGTTTAATTGGCCAATGGTAATTACACATGTTTGTAGGGTATAGTGTGAAGTTTTGATCTATGCATACATTATGAGAAGACTGAGTAAACTAATTAACATATTCATCATCTCACTCTGTTCTTGTGGTAAGAGCTCTAAAATTGATTCTGGTAATGTTTGAAATAAATAATAAAGTATAGTGGCATTTTGGCACAAAAAATATTTTGAAGGCTGTACTTAATTTCTTCATAGTATGTTTTCCATGTACTTTTTTTTTTAGATTTATTATTATTGGAAAGCCGGATATAAAGAGAGGAGGAGAGACAGAGAGGAAGAGCTTCCATCCGATGATTTACTCCCCAAGTGAGCAGCAACGGGCCGGTGCATGCCGATCCGAAGCCGGGAACCAGGAACCTCTTCTGGGTCTCCCATGCGGGTGTAGGGTCCCAAAGCCTTGGGCCATCCTCAGCTGCTTTCCCAGGCCACAAGCAGGGAGCTGGATGGGAAGTGGAGCTGCCGGGATTAGAACCGGCACCCATATGGGATGCCGGTGTGTTCAAGGCGAGGACTTTAGCCGCTAGGCCACGCCGCCGGGCCCTTTCCATGTACTTTTAAACGATTCTGCATGCATGCATGGATTTCAAGAATGTTCCAAATCAACTTGCTTATTTAATCCCATTTTTCATAAACTTTCTCAGATGCCCAGTTCACCATACAGCACCATCACTGAAACTTTGCCTCCTTTCTAACTAAAACTTGAACCCCCCGATTAGTATCTTTTTTCCATCTATCCTCCATCCCTCAGTTCTCCATCAATAAATTAATGTATTCAAAAGTGTGATACTGGTACACAAAGGAATATTGCACAGCTTGAGAAAGAAGGATTTTTTTAAAATTTTATAACAGCATAGACGAAGCTGAAGGACACTGTTTTATGTGAAATAAGCCAGGCACCAACATCACATGAGCTCTTCTTTGTTGGGAATCTAAAAACGTCAGTGTCATAGAAAAAGTAGAAAATACGAATTCTGTAAGATCTTTTTTGAATGACTAAACAGAAGATGTAAACAGTTTACCGTGACTTAGGGGTGTAAGCCAGTCTTGCCTTTGTGTACCTGGTGTCACCTCTCCAAACCAACCCCAAGATGACACTTCTGCTATTCATCTGCAGGCTGTCCCTCTGCTGGTTTCCAAGGGAACTGACCAGCAGTCAGATGATTCCTGTCACTACAGCTCAAAACTATTTCTCCATGAAATCCAAATGGCTCCAACTAGGAAGCAAGCCGTGCTCCAGCACCAGAAAGTAGCCAATATTCCCACTGTGGAAACAGGAAACAGAAACAGGGGTGAAGCATTGCATAATTAGATGTAAAATGCTTCTATTGAGTTTAAATGAGAACTGTTCTTAAAACAGTTATGGTTTAGAAAACAATTTGGGTATCCCAAACAACTCATATTGCAATGTCTTCACCCCCAGAGCATTTGGGTTAATGGATTAAGGATGGAATTTAATCAAATTATGGTGTCAGATGGTGGAGCCTTGGAAAATGATTAGATTGGATCAGGCTGTGAAGGCGGAAACCTCATGTTCAAATCATTGTACCTGTGTAAGCAGAGATACATGGGCATGAAGAGAGTGTGTGCTCCCCATTCCTCTCGGCTTCCAAGCTCCCGAGAGATCACTACTCCCCCCGGGACCACCACTGCCAGCCCTGCATCACACGCTACTGAGAATGACAGGCTGAGACGTTGACCGTGCCCAACTGGGAACCAAAACAAACCTTCTTCTTGCACAAGTAGCTTCTGTCAGGCGTTCTAGTTAAAGCAATGAAAGACTGATATATACAACACATTTACACTTTTTCGGGTAATGATTTCCACCATATCCTAAAGTTGTAGAGAAAGATAACAAAAATCAGTGTTAGGCAAAATAAGATGATGAACATTTTCTTTTCCACCTTTTCTTTTTCTCATGAAGATATAATCGCAAGGGATAGTCCACACCACCGGAATTAACACAAGTGGTACCAGTGTTTGAGATTTTATTTTTTGCCTTGATAGCCAATGAATGCCTGCTTATACGTAAGATTATAGGGAAGAGGGAAGCAGGAATTTCATGCACTGCTGTATCTTCCAGGGAAAGAAATACTCCAGGTGGAAATTTCTTATCCCTCTGTTTCCTCAGAGTCCAGAAGCCAGCACATAGGCATCCTCACACTGGAGTATCTGCAGGTCTGAGCGTGCCAAATATGGGGACGAAAAGTGGTCCTTTCTTATATCCCAATCCCAAAGCTGAAGTAATCCTGGGAATGGGGACCAGGCAAAGGAGATTCTAAGGCCTGGAGTGCAGTCCTTCAGTTCCATGCCCAGCCATCGAACAAGCACCTGTTGTGTTCACAGACACCAAGAGAGCCTATTGGTGCTCAGAGCATACAAAGGCAACCTAGGCAAAGCCTTGGTTCTTGATCCTTTATGGTAAAAAGGAGGAAAGGTAAGTGAAGGGTATGATGGTAACAGGCAAGCATTACAATAAAAAGCATGGAATTGATGGAAACATGGATTAGGATGTCCAATGGAGATTGAAAACCTTGGGATCAGAGGGGCTGAAGACCCATCTGGCCTGAACACTGCATATGAAATAGGAGCACTTAAAGTGGATGAGCTCACAAGGCAACAAAGAAGTGGATCATGAGTTTGAGTCCATGTCAGCCATATGGAGCAGAGTTGGCAGGCGAGCACATCAGTTGTAAATAGAAGAAGTATGTCACCATGAGCCCCACTGGAGAAGTCATCAGAGCTGAGTGTTCATGAAGAGCACCTACGGGATGGGGAAGGGTGCAGGGAAAACAGGTGCATCCCCAGGACTGTGTGCAACATGCTTACACTAAAAAAGAAATGTTGCTTATCTGCAATCCAGAGAACTGGGTGCCCTTTACGTTTATCTGCTAAAGTGGCGACCTTATTTGCCTTCACACCCAAAGCCCCCTCAGAGCATTCCACTGTGCAGCTGCCACCTCAACAGACACTTGAAAAAGCCCGCAGAGCTCTTGGAGAGCACACAGAAACTTCTTTGCGCCCATGCCTCTCTTCCTGTTTGGTTCCTGACCTCTTTCCTGCCCTCTGACATCATCCCTCATTAGCATCCCACACCTGTCCTTGGGCTACTCTGCCAGACATCCCAAGAGCAGGTTATGAGGAGAATGGGCAGTTGCACAAGCAGCCTTGAGAATTTGGGAGGCTGTGTGGGTGCAAAGTACGTAAGAAGAGAGAGAATAAACTGCCAACAAAGCAGCACTGACCTTTAGACTTTCGCAAAACCATTCACTCTGTTGTCAAGAGTTCCCTACTGACGAGAGCAGGGTGAGGGTTCCACTCTTCCATGGACAGTGCAGTAACAGCACAGAGAAGGTGCTTCCTTCAGGAGTGTCTCACCCAAGTGCAGGCACATCATTCCTCACAAGCACCCATGACCAACTTCAGATCCTGGCTGTCAGCAGCGTTCCAAGCACTGGACACTTTGGCAGTGACCGTTTTCCATCTTCTCTCTAATCCAGCCACTGATCCTCGAATTAGTGTCTTACAAAGGACTCTGACATCACCAGAGACATTCCGAGTCCGGCTTTCAATGTGGACTTGAAATCTTAATCTGACTTGACACACTTATATGGGAAAATCTGTGGACTTGTCATGAGGCAGATGATTAAAGCGGAACTGAAGGATTTGTGCTTGTCTTTGTAAAGCACATTTTAAAAAGTTGAAGGAATTTGCTTCGTTTCAACTTTTACACAATCTACGCATGACAGCTGCATTATAGACACTTGGCAAGGTCCATGAGTCCAGTAACCAGGTTGGGCACGGAGACATATATGAGATAGTAAAAGAACCTTTTTCATCATCAAGTGTTAGTGAGTATATAACTTTATTTTTTGCCTGTCACTAGCCAACTTGGTTGAAGGAGTTAAATGAGTCTTCAGAAGCAATAATTAAACTATGAGAAGTGAGCAATAGTTGTGGCTCTAGGATAAACCACAAGAAAAGAAAGCGTACGTTCTACAATTCCTTTCCAAATCTGTATGAATAATTCAGTTTTACCTGATCTCACGTGAAGAAATGACTTGTGCCGGCCATAAGCCCATAGGGTCATTCAGAGGGCAAGTCAATTGCCTATATTAGAAGATTTCTGCTATATGGGTAGCAGGTCGGTTCAGACCTTCCTAGCATGAAACACAGAGCAGCTGACCGGCAGGAGTGTGTAGCACAGGGAAAGGCATGTATCTGTCACTGTGTTCTCAAATGTTCTTGTCCTTACACCTGCTCCTAGCTACCCTGCCTTCTCCATAGGTCCCATAGAAGGATTGATAGACCTGAGTGAGATCTTTACTCACATCATGATGGGAGTCACCATCTTGGACATCTGAACAAATTTTTGCCTCATATTGAAGCAAGTGCCAAGGTCAAGGATCAGAGAATCACAAAATGCAATCCTTTGCCCACGCATTGACATGAGAGGTCTGGGTGCTACACAGGAGAAGCAACTTTTCTCACATGAACTCAGGGTTCCCAAAGGGACAGTAAAAGGCTTCATGAAACTCACGTGGGGGGCATGGAATGGGGTGGAGGTGGCATTTCCTGAAGTCGTGATATCACAGGACTGTTTTTTACTGAGTCTTCCCACTCTTTGTCTAAGAACCTCATTATGCCACCTGCCCAAGAGGGCCCACAGGCTAACAGAGTTGCTATTCTACCTTGGGTGTAGAGACTCCCAGATCTTGTATCATAACCTTGGGCAAATCACATAATGTCTTGGAATGCCATTTTACCATCTATGAAGTACAAATATTTTTATCTACTTTTCCCAAGCTCCCACAGCTGTTTAAAGCACAAAATCACAATGTCATCTATTTGAAAGCATTCCAAAGTGACAAATCAAATCAGGTTAGGCATTGATAAGGGCAGCGTTGGCAGCATCACAAGAATAGCATCAAAATCCATCGATTCTGTCAAAGGATGGCTATTTTATAGAATGTGCCCCCACGCCAACCCTGGCCCCCGAAAGGTGTCCCACCACCCCATAGATATACTTCTGTCTCCACGGTAACTGTTCATAATTCTGTTCTCCTTCCCTGTATCATCATGGCCAGCTTCCTGGCACTCTCATCTGCCTTTCTGATTAGTGTATTTTAGTTCAAATCCGCTCCTCTCCTCCCAGAACTCTCGCACTGCTACACATTGCACCGTAAAACTTCTATCTTGCAAAATACTATAAAGTTTTTGTGCTTGACATAACCATGATTAAGAGAATATATTAGACGGGTATAACAAATATATCAACTGTTAGTCTACGAGCTATTGTTTGTCTCATTTTTACAAGGGCAGAGGTGTGTGTCTGATTTGCTTATTAAAATTCCCAAGCTTATTTAGGGCAGTGCTTCGTGCAAAGCAGACAGAACTTACAAACCTGAGAACCCATGGCACATCAACTACGTGAGCTTGTATATCCCTTAACCTTGAATTCAAGACCATCTAGCATCTACTTTAATCTACCCTTCCAGCTGCAGTCTTCTCTTTGTTATTGGTCTCCCCCTTGAATCAACAAATGAGTTATTTTCAGTGTTCCTCAAATTACACTGCATCAAAGGAGTTTCCTTTATATAGTTTCTCTTGCTTGGAATACCCCCTCACCAATTGTTGTCATTCTTATTTGTCTTTGACATTCAAGTGTTTTTTCCTCAATGGGTCCCTTCCCAGCTTTCAGAAAAAAGAACTAATATTTCTCTCTTCTTAGGTCAGTGTACTTGTGTGCTAGTGCTACCCCTACATTTTCATTGCACTAGTCGCTTGGGGAACAAGCTAGTCTGCTAGTAAATGTTGCCTGAGTTACTTCACAAAAATTTCTCTACTTCAAAAATTATAAGGGCCCGAAATCTGAGATCAAGGTGAGAGCAGATTGGTTCCTGCAGAGGCCTGTCTTCCTGGTTTGTAGATGGCTTCCTCCTCCTCCACGTGTTTTCTGGTGGTCTTCCCACTGTGCGTATCTGGATTCTGCATAACCTCCTCCTCTTATAAGCCCAATCATTTTGAACTACTGCCTAATGTCAAGGCCCCATTTACCATAGACCCATAGCTAAATACAGCCAGATTTTGGGGTGTTAGAGAGTAGGACTTTGGCATGAACTCAGGGGCAAACAGGCTTTGCATACAGGTACCTAATCTGCAGATGTCGGGGCCTTCCAGCCCATCTAAGAAGCTATGCATTCCTTGAGGAAAGGAACCAGGGGACTTGGCCTTTTTTTTTTTTTTTTTTTTTTTTTGAGGTCCCTCGTAATCTCATAGTTTTGACCAAGTCACATTTCCCAGCACAGTGTCGCAGGAACCTAGATAACCGTCATTCCCCAGTTTTCTGCTCTTTGCACCCACTTCTCAGATCGCCAAGGTTTCCATAAGCTTTTCTGAGCTGATTTCTTTACTGATTTCATTTCCCTCAAGTTTTCTCCCCGAAAGAGCTTACTTTAGCTGAGAATATACTTGTTTCTTCAATTGCTTTCTGTCACTCAGAATGAATTAGGACTTTACGCCAATGGGCAATAGCTAATCCTTCTGTATATTTCCACGACACATCTTGCCTGCATGGTTCATGTTGTGGTAAGCAAGGCTCAGTTAAAGCTTAGAGAAAATTTCTACCTGAATGATGTTATAACTAATGGTTCTCAGAAAAGTTAGAACCTCTCTGTTTTGTTTTCAGGGTTTGTGAACTTGGAAGCACATAATGTCCTTGCCAAGCTTCAGCTGTACTATTCCTAAAGCTCTTTCCAAACCACCAGAATTGTGTATTTCAGTTAAAATGTGAAATGCCAAGAGCTAACATAGGATCCCAACTTGAGAATCCATTCATTGAAAGAACTCTAGAGACTTGATTTTTCTGGAAGACAGCTGGCATTTATGGTATTGGTTAAAGACTTTATATGTGTCAATGCAGTCATCATTTAAATTCTTAGGTAGCATTCATGAGTAGTGAACAAGTTTTCTGTTACTATAACAAGCACGCAGCTCATCGGTGGGACTAAAGCAACTAAAGTGGTTGATAAAACTGCAGATCAATTGGATACTGACTCTGACAGAGAAGGAAGTCCGAATCTCAATAGCTAAACAAATTCATCCTTGCATTCACTCCTAAGAATAGTAAGTCACATTTTAGGGAAAAGAGGGCCGAATTAAGTCTGGATATTTAAGTTCTAACCCTGTTCCCACAAGACGTTTTAGTTTTCCTGTGTTTGTTGAGCTGATATAGCATGTGGGGCTTCGATATCTTGATCTGTAAGAATGAGCAGATGAAGTGATCCTCATGAGTTAAGGGGACTTTCGGAGAGGGTGGATATCTTTCAGAATTTGGATTATATTCCAAAACCTTCCTCAGCTTCATAAATGCCGCCTTGACTAGTTCAAGTGATGTTTGGATGCACCGAGAACGAATGATAGGATGTATGCAACTATGTAACAACTATGAAAACAATCTAAGATTCATCATTTCTACCAAGATCCATGGTGGTAGACAGAAATCTAATCCCTCGGTGTGTCCCACCTTCTGAAGCAGAGACACCCAGACCACTCCTGAGTGCTCCTGAAGAGACGATAGTAAATGCCTACAGACATTATGATTCTAATGGCGTGCTCATAAAGTGACATACTCTTGAGTTCACACTACGTCACTCTCCAGCTATCTTACAAGGAACCACATATAAAATGCAATAACTGTGATGATGCTGTGGAAACCAAGCTGTAAATCACAAAGCAAAAATGAAGAGACGAATTATCCACTTTCTCCCTACAGTCTTAGGTAAGTAGGGCATTTCTCTTTCATTGCCTTAAGTATCCTGTTTCTGATACATTCAAAAATGAAAAGAAGGAACTTTTTGAGTGCTTCTGTATCAAAGGTGAGAAGCTGCTGACGTAACGTTGCCTAACCTCTCCTAGAGAAGCTATGATTCCTGAACATGGTCATATCCACTGGCTGTAACCAGGCGGTCACAGAGCCCAAGCAAACTGTCAGGAAATGTCCAAAGGCTGCTTAGGTCACAATGAAGCCTGTTTGTTTAAGGAATTGGCTATGCGTGTGACATGTTCTTTTTTCCAATTCAACTTCATGAATCTTGTCAAGCTCCATGCTTGCAAAGGAAATTGGTTATTAGGAGATGTCCCACCATTACTTTAAGAGATAGAGAAACCCAAAGCATCTCAATGGAATGGATCTCATTGCCAATGGAATCCTGTTGGCTGGTCAATTCCAACAGGGTTTATTTCCAGTGTTATAAAATGATAGTGATAATCAGGCAGAGCATACTACCACCAGCATTTTACTTCCTGGCTTTACACATTGACCTCTTCCTGACATTTCATATGAATGTAATGATGCAACACTCACAATTCTTTTTTTTTTAAATTTATTTATTAATTACATTGTATTATGTGACACGGTTTTATAGGCACTGGGATTCCCCCCACCCCCTCTTCAAATCCTCCCCCCATGGTGGATTCCTCCAAAACACTCACAATTCTATTATGGCTTTTGCAGATGACTTCTTCAATTTACAATAATATTTTTAGTTCATTTGTGCTATAGTAGGTATCTGTATTGTGCTGCTTTTTATTGCAAAATAGTATTCTGCTGTTCAAAATACATCTGTTTAACTTATGCTCTCACAAACTGATGGACATATAAGTTACTATGCTTTTTGGTATTTTGAAGAATAAGATTGTAAATATTCACATATAATTCTTTGTGTGCAGATAGAATTATTCTGTCACACAATAAATTTCTGTTTGTTTTTTTAAGAAACTGACAAATTATCTGCCAAAGCAGCTGTACTACTTCACAGTCCCAGCTTCACTTTTCTCTATACCTTCTCAACGTTTGCTATGTTTTACTATACTGGCAAAAGTTTTGAAACTCAACTCCTCTTTAGGTTTGCCAAAATTTGCATTTTCTTCATGTGAATCAGTGCATGCAGCAAAACAAAAATAATTTTATTGGTGTGTATGTTGTCAATAACCTCTTGATATTCAATAATCATTTCCTCCAACACACTGGAAATGTTCCATATGACAACATGTCCCAGACTTTAACATTCCAAAAGAAGCCTGGAGAGTTCTGCTCTATATTTTGTAACTATCTAATCACTACTAGTGCCTATTAGTATGACAAAGTTTCAATTGCAACCAAGAAAATAGGACCCAGAAGTGGTGAAAGAAGAAATGACACACCAGAGGGTTTTGACAGACACATAAAAAAGTGCGTAGCCTGATGTTTCTAAAAAAAGAACATGGAAACAGTTCAAGACCCCAGCAGCAGCAAAAATCTAGGCTTTGGGCCTTGGCTTCTTTCTCATTTCATCAGTACCAGCGGCTCCACTGAAATGAAAAGGTTAGTTAGTACTGAGTGGAAAATTTGGTTGAAGGAAAAAAAATATATTATGGAATCTCTGGTCCAGACCACAGATTACTTTAAAAGTGACAATTAATAAGAACCCACAACACATGTAGAAGGCAGATCTAAGCAATGTTGTAGCAAAGCCTAGTTGAACCCAGCCATTTCTTGGGATGTAACATTTTCAAGAGAGTCTTGTGACATGAGAACTTCCTAAAGATTTTTACAACAAATAACTTGTGAAGGAATGGGCTTTTTGTTTAAGCCACTTAGAAAAGAGGTAAAATAATTCTAATGCTTTTGATGTCCGTTGTCAAAGAACGTTGTCTTTGGGAAGCATGGGTTAAGCGATACTCTTCCCACTAGGTTTTAAAACATTCTGTGATATTTTTCTCACTCTTATACTATCCAAATTCGACCAACACAGAGTGCCAACAGAGTCCACAGAGTGGACTTGTTAGCTTGAAATTCATTTCACAAATATTTTTTGAACATCTACTGTGCATCAAACATTTTTACTTCCTAGAATCGGCAATTTCAGAATCTTTTCCACTTTTGCTGGCAATAAGTGGTGACATGTTGGATGTTGGAGACAGAAAAACCACAAGGTAAGGTGAGAAATTAGCTCATGGAAGCTCTGTAGAATAGAAGAGACTGAACAGAGAGATTCTAAATCTCACCCCTCTAAGTCTGTGACATCACTTGTCAACCCATTCAATTATTTGTTGTTGATAGTGTGTTCTCGATCCCCACACCCAACTTCAGAACTTTCCCAGATTCAGTCCGTGTCCTAGCCATCAGGCCAAGTGCTATTTTCAGCTCCAGCAGCTCCCTTGTTTTCCGAGTTCAGCCCAGACAGGAAACCACCCAGTCTGGGAGGATTCAGTTAGATCCCAAAAGAGCACGCACACTCAGGTGCGAGACCTTCAAGGCAGCAAGGGATGTTCCAGTTACACAGACACTGTCTCAGAAGTGAACAAGTAGCCACTGTTTACCCAAAGGGAGAGTATTGTTTCATATTTGTGTACATGTGAATATGTGTGTAAGCGTAAATCTGTCTATATACATATAATGGAGCTAAAAGGCATTTTACAAATCCTGTGGATCTCCTCCAGGCAGAACAAATGTGTCTCCTAGCGGAACATTTGCATTGAAAAACTATGGAGAGCTTGGAAATAGTTTTACTTTATGAAGACATCTTTTTTGGATAGGAAGTGTCATTGGTTAAGAAGTCTGAAAGTATGAAAGGGGTAATGCAGATTTGATTTTGAGACAGACAAAAACATCTATTACATACGATGTTTTGGTCTCGAATTCAGAACACCTACTTTTCGGTATTGTTGACTTATTCATCATCACCTGTGATGAGACTCTGATTTAGTAAGCACATCTGGCACATCCTTACACATAAGGAGTCATTTATTAACTTTCTAACTTCTCAGCCAAGTTACAAACTTGGGTTGATTCTTAACTAGGTTTGGCGGAGATACTTTTCTGCAGGGAAACCCAAAAACTCTCTACAATCATAAAATGCTATCATTTACTGATGCCTTGCTATATGTCAATACATGTATTTGTATAAACACTTGTTCTCATAAAATCCTACAAGGTTGGAGCTTTACTCTCTCATACAGATGAAAAGGGGAAGGCACAGAAAAGTTAAGTAATGTGCCCAAGATCTCATGGCCGTCAAGTAGTACTGGAATTTGAAACCCAACTACTCAGTTCCAAAGCTGAGGAACTTGACGCCTAGGAAGTATCTTAAATAGAATGACACTATGTGAGTGCCTAGCTCTGATGCCTGCATAGGTTTTGCTCCTTGAAGACAGTGATTACCTCCTCATCATCCTCTCTCCTGCCATCTTCTTCTACCAGTCAGTACCACTTGTCAACACTCTGTCCGTGTCCTCTCCTCTCCAACATCTTCCCACCCAGTCTTACCACCACAGATAAACTGTGAGCCACATTGCAAACAGCTTTCCAAAGTGGTGACAGCAACATATAAGAGAAATTTCCAGAGGAAGTTAAGTCCCAAACTTAAAAGCTTGAATGAATCAGGAGCCAGCATTGTGGAACAGCAGGCAAAGCAATCTGCAATGTTGTCATCTTGAGATATGCCTGCTCCACTTTTGATCCAGCTCCCTGCTAATTCACCTGTGAAAGAAGCAATAGATGGCCCAAGTGCCCAGGCCTCTGCACTTATTTGGGAGTTCAGGAAAGCTTTCCAGGCTCTGAGTTCAACCTGGCCAACCCTGGGTCTCTACAACCAGGGTTTGAGGGGTGAACCAGCAGATGGAAGAATTCCTTCTTTCTCTCCTACTCACTCTACATTTCAAATAAAAGTAAAATAAAATTTAAGAACTTAAGTAAGTCACCCCTACTTTTTCCCAAGAAGAGCAGAAAAATAGAACCAATAGTGCAAAATATGAAAGTTTCTTTCTTGAAGCATTTTTTCGTTGGGTGAAGAAGGTGGGTTTCTCAGACCACAAACTTCTGACCTAATACAGAAGCAGGAGTCCACAGAGCTGGAAATAATCTACTTTGTTCAAGGTGGCCAAGGTGCTCTCAAGTGATTCATATCATCTATGTTTTGGGGGAGAAAGAATGTTTTTAGAAAATTTCATAGTCACTGTATGCCTAGATCTGCAAAAGCATTAGAAGTCATGTTATTTTACCTCCATTTGATAGAGATGCAACATGGCTTGATTATTCAATTTAAAACTAATATTTTAGGTGATGACAAGCTGAGAAGACTGGATTCACAGAACTGGAACTGGAACTTGTCAACTGGCGAAATCTAATGGAGCTTGACTGATAGCTAGAAGGAGCAGGGACAAGGTTGAATTAGCATTTTGGAAGGCCCATTCATCATCCTTAATAAGCCAATTTTAAGGGGGGAAATGATGTGATAAAGTACGGGATTCTTCAGTTAGGAAAAATAAATACCACACGTGGCTTTAGCAGGGAGCCATTGTCCCAAAACAAACCTCAAGGCTTTTTTTCAGAAAAACTTTTTAAAATTATTTTTTATTTATGAATAAGGGGAGGGAAAGAGGCAGTAATTTCATCAGCTGGTTTACTCCCTAACAAGCATAGCAGAATGGAAAGCACAGAAATGAAATCTAAGAACTTGACACAGATCCGCTATACGAATGACAGAGAACCACCTGCTCGAGCTATCACTGACCACTGCCTCTCAGAGCCTGCATCCCTCACAAGATGCTGAAGCCACAAGTAGAGCCAAGACTCAAACTCACATACTCCAATGTAGGGTGTGCGATGCGGACATGCCAATCACTGAGTGCCCATCCCAGATCCACTCTTAAGGAAAGCTAGGTAATTGCCCACTTCTAGTAATTTGAATAAAATTCCCACTATATATACAGTGATAATAACAATGATTGTTTATTCCATGATATTCTTTGATGGTCTTATATCAAAGGATTTTTCAGTTCAATTTACACTGAGTCACATTCATTTACTTTCCAACATCCACCCATATCCACCCACAAGAGCCTCTAGATTTTGGTGGTCAGAGGCTGAGGAACCATCAGGTTACAGACATCTAAAATCTCTGGCTTTATTCTGCATATTCTTACCCAGTGCTTCTCAACCAAACTACACAGAGACAGATGTTACTTTTGGCCTCTTGTCAGAAACAGAAGACACATCTAAACTATTTCACGACTACCTCCCAGGCCACAGGATCCTCTTACAGCCAGGTCCAAGGGTATTAGGAATCCCAGCACATGATTCTGTGTGATACATGGGCCAGATATGTAGTCAGCCAGTTCCACTGCACCTCATCATAATATAAAACCTTATCTTACTCACAATAAGCATCTCAGTCTTAGAGTGGGCATCTAGGACAGTTGTTGGGTTGATGTTCCAGATGCCCACATCCCTTACAAAAGTGCCTCAGTTCAAGTTCTGACACTGTGCCTGGTACCCACAAAGCTGAACCTTGGGAAGCGCTGGTGATGGTTCAAGTCCCGGACACCCTAATATATGGAAGATCTGGACTGAGTTGCTAGCTTCTGGCTTCAGCGTAGAGTAGCTTCATTGGCTGTGGCACTGGGCTGTAAACCAATAGATGGGTCTCTGTCTGTCCTCCCCAAGCCCCTTCTTTCTTCCTTCCCTTCCTTCCTCTGGAATGAATGAAATAATTAAGTAAAAACTTCTGAAATTCTCTCAACCTATCTTCTGGACCTAGGAACTATACTCAGATCAAGTGCAAATAATGAGTGCAGAGCCTTGTGGATCACCTGCACCATGAATGTCAAGACACTCTCTGGCAACCTGATTGAAATGGATTTTGTAGAGAGTGATCTGCTTAATGCTTTGAATTTGATTTTCACTCATCCCTGCATATCTGAGAAACAATGATTCCAGGAGCTTGACCCCCATAAGATGTTAAGGTCCATGGATGCTCTAATCCCTTCTATGAAATGGCACAATGTTAACACACAGCCTGATGTGTATTTTGCATTATCTCTGGATTAAAAGGCTCTCTACAATGTAAAACTTATGTAAATTGTTGAACAGTGATGAGAAAAAAAAGTCTGTGTATGTTTGGTCTAGATTCCTTTTCCCCAAACATTTTCTAGCAAGATTGGTCAAATTCATGGATGCGTGTTTCCAAGATAGGATGGATCCACTACACTTCCAAGTCCAAATGAGTGCCTCATTGAGAACACTAGAAAAACACCAGCAGAACAGGGGCACAAGGGATGGAGTAGGAGAGGGAGGGGTGGTTGGCGATGGTAAATGAAGCCCTACTCTGATTCAGCCTCTGAATGCCTGCCAGTCTGTGTGAAGATTGCTGTTACATTTTAAGACTCCACTTCATTAAGACCAGGAGTTGGGCACGCTTCCCTCCTGATCACGAGGTCAATACACATTTCTGTTACTGCTACCACTGAGAATGAATGAAAAAAAAATTGGCATGGTAGCTTAGACAAATTTACATTTCATTGTGGAAGATTTGTGATTGTTCAACTCTACTCAGTTCCAATCTGTTCCAGCCACATAACTTCTTTATCCTTCCTCATTTTACTATAAAGAAACAGAAAGAAGAGGAAAGAAAGAAAAAGAATAGATGGAAGAGAGAGATTATAGAGATGAGAAAGAGAGAGAGAGGGAGAGAGAGAAGTAGAGATATGGAGAGAGAGAGAATAGCCAAAGAAACAGAGACGGAGGATGAGGGAATCATAAAAGGAGAGAAAATGGTTAGTTCTTGAATGTGGCTCGTTTCCTATATGTGTTCGGAGATCCGCATGTGGTTTCAGCCATGGAGACAAGGTAGTGGCACGTTATAATGGAGTTCTGTTTCAAATAAAAGGTCCTGCATAACACTGAACTCAAGATGAGAAGACTTACCTTCGCTCACGCCACAAAACAAGCATTTGTTTCTGACATGCCAACAAGTCCTGCATTTTGGAGTGCTTGGTCCATCCTGCTGTTCAAAATCTTGCTCCATTTGAAAGAATGAGAACACAGGATGTCAGGCTAGTCAACTGGAGACAATAGCTAAGATCCTGTCGTCAAACAATTCATGGCAAGCCTGATGTAATACAGCGTATTTATCAATAGGAAAAAAAAAGTTCTTATTTCTGCATGACTCTCCTGTAATGAGCCATACAGCAAAAGGAAGAGAAAGCAAACTTAGAAAATAAAAATCGCATGTTGGAAATTGGCATTAGCAAAAGCACTAATATTTAACATAAAAATCTAAATAAATAAAGTCTGCACTACCTAAGTTAAAATCAGAACCAATTGCCCAAACGCCCTTATCAGTTATGATCCAAGCCCTGAGACGGAGCTAAAGCGACTGAAGTCAGCGAGCTATAAAATCAGATCCTCTGAGCACGCAAATCCACCCTTCTCAGATTCTTCCGAGTTTGGAAAAGGTCTGCTGCATTCGGAATTATTTGACTTCAGAAAAGCTGATGATTATTGACTTGGTTTTCCTTAAAGTACAGATAGACTTGTATACATGTAAAGCCCTACAAACACACATTTCAAATAAATTAGGAAGCGGTGTAATTAGTTTAGTATGGTGGCTGCAGTCACTTGAACAAAAAACAAAAAGGGGAAGAAGGATCTCGCTGTGTACTTGGGCTGTTTGAGGAATGGAAGGGATTCCACTCTGGCTTGCCTTGTGGAATGCCTTCTCCTTTTGGAACCTGATCAAAAGTGACCAAAATGAAGTAAGCCAGTCCCAAAAGACAAATATCATTTGCTTTCTCTAATATATGGTAGATAATGGAGAATACAAAAAAAATGCAAGAATGAAGCTGACATCTTGTCATGTGATTATTGCTTATAACAGTGGTCTTTCTACGTTTCACTTGTTGAGCATGCCGGTTAGTAGTGCATTAAGCCTGTGTTCATAAAACAAATTGAAAGTATATTACTACAAAAATTGGAAGGAAGGAAGGGAGGACGGGAGGAAGGTAGAGAGGGAGGGAGGGAGGGAGGGAGGGAGGGAGGGAGGGAGGGAGGAAGGGAGGGAGGAAGGGAGGAAGGGAAACCATAGCAAACCAGTGGATGGACTATATGTCTCCATGTGTCTCCTCTCTCCGTAACTCTGCTTTGCTTTTCTTTTGCTTTTTTTTTTTTGTTGGTTTGTTTCATTTTATGACACAGTTTCATAGGCTCTGGGATTACCCCATGCCCTCCCCCCATGTTGGATTCCTCCACATTGTTGCAGTAGTACAGTTCATGTCCAGCCATGATTCCTTCATTGCAAGCATGTACCATGCATAGAGTCCAGCCTCATACTGTCCAGATAAATTCAGTTTCCTTGGGAGACCATCCCTGGTCTGAAAGTAGAGCTGGCAGAATATCACCCCAACTCTGCTTTTCCAATAAAAATTTTAAAAATCTAACTTTTTTTAAAAAAAATTCAAAGTGTTCAGGACTGTGAGTGGTCATTCAGCCTAGTAGTTAATGTCCCACATGGAAGTACCTGAGCGAGATTTTTAACTCCGGTTCCTGAATCCAGCATCTTACTGATGTGGACCAGGACCAGTCATGGTTCTGTCACCTATGTGGGAGGTGAATACTTTGAGTTTCCAACTTCAGCACAGTCCAATCATTTTAAGTATTTGAGGAATGAACCTCAATGGGGGGGCGGCTCTTGCACATTTGCTCATTCTCTCTCTCTCATCTTTATTTCTTGATGTCTTTCAAGTAAAGAATGAGTTCCATAAGTATATACATATACATATATATGTATTGTGTATATATATATGTATGTGTGTATATATATGTGTGTGTATATATATATACATACATATAATGCATCTGGATGTTCTAACTAATAAAATGAAATAAAGGAAAACATAAATTTTGCCATTTGGGGAAAGAAAACTTTATCATTTTAGAATCTTTAAAAGTACCTTAACTCATAATTACGCTAAATATAAATAAAGCTTTATATATAAAGCATAAATCTGACAGTAAATAATCCGAACTGTATCCAGTGTGTCCACCTTCCGGCCGACCAGGATCTCTCTCTGTAGATCGAATCCCCAGTGGATCAAGATGATCAGGAAAGAAAGTCTGTGGATTTTTAAGTCTTGTCTTATTTTGAGGAGACATTTCATTTTCTCTAAGCAGCTAGGTTGCAGAAGTTTGTAGACAAAACAGAACAGTTGTAAGAAAGTTGATGGCAGGACTGGCATTATGGCATAGAAGACAAACCTGTCATTTGCACTGCCAGTTTGGGTGCCAGTTCATGTCCTGGCTGCTCCACTTCTGATCCAGCTCCTTGCTCATGGCCTGGGAAAACCAAAGATGACCCAAGTGATTCTGGTGAATGGAAGATATCTTTCCTCTCTCTCAAATTCTCACTATCTCTCTCTCTCAGCCCCTCTCTCTCTAGCTCTGATTTACAAGTAAATCAATCTTGTAAAAAAACTAAAGAAGAAGTAAAAGAAAGTCGATGGTGGCTTCCTGAACTAGAAGGCACGGTGAGGCCATCTGCCATGAAATTGTGGTCAGGGAATACTGCCACTGAGTGGGGAGCAGTCTCCCTTCTTACGTAACAGTAAAGTGACGTCCGGTGACCGAGGCAGAGCCTCACTCAGAAAGCATGAAAGCGTGAGGCAGTACTTTTGATCTTCACTGAGATCCTCAAGGAGCCCATATCCTGTTTTCAACCGGGTTCTGAACTCATCTGTCTATCCAGGCCGAATCGGAATGTTCACTCCTCAAAGGGTCTGTGCTCTGGGTGGGAAACACTTAGCTGCCCCTTCTTGTGAATGCCCTGCAAGGGGGGCCAGCTGTCTGTAAGCTTTCAATCTTCTTTGCAACTTGAATTTTCAATATAGAAGGAACACACACACACACACACACACACACACACACACACACACACAGAAAACCCTCTTATTGGTAGAACAAAAATTAAAACTCTGGCTTCCTGACTTCGTGTCTAGAGTCCTTTTCAAAGCTTTTATTTTAAAGTCTGTGGGTAGCACAGAGGAAAAGGCACTTTTTCTTTTCCAAATTTGAGGGTTGTATAATATTATGTGTCCCTGTTTAAATTGCAGTGTCACTTTATATAATATATTTGTATTATTAAAAATTGACCAAGTTAAATGACTGGTAAAATATGTGGTGTGGCATGGCATAATTGTCGAGCGGGATTGAATGCGTTTTCACTTCCTGACGTCACAGAGTCCCCCTTGAGCTTCAGGAAAATGCTAAGGTTTTATTTACCAATTTAAGAGTCTTCTTAGACATATGCAAAAGGCATTTAACCGTATATAAGCTATAAGTAGAAAACTGGTTAGGTTAAATGTTTCATTAAACTGCCCAGATTAGGTGCTTTGAAAATACAGGATATAGAATCACGAATTGCAGACTTGGAAAAGGTCACTGAGACCAAACTTTGGTCAGGTGTTAAAATGCCTCTAGTGGTAGAGGTCTCACTCCCTCCTAAACAGTCCATTAGATATCTTTGAATCTGAAAAGTTGCATTCCAGAAGAGCACCAAGAAGCAAAAAAGAACAAAATAAAATCCCTAACTCAACTCGCAACTCCTATGTACAGAATAAATGACTTACCAAGGACACAATATACTCTTTTACGAGGCTGGAAAAATAAAGAAAGCTTCTATTAAATAAATAAAACATTGCCTTAAAAGGGAGTGGAGAACATGTCAAAGTAACACACTAAGTCATTAGTTGAACAAATATATACTGAGTACTTATTATACAAAGACCTGAGACTGCTCTACACATTAGGGATAAAGTAATGAATAAAATGAACTTAGCTTTGTAACCTGTAATAGGGCAGCTCATACAAAAAGAGCTTTATGAGAATAAGTAATAAGGATGGCCAGCACTTCCATAATGCTGACACTGTCAGGTCCTGTTTGCAATGTTTTATGTATATTAGTGTATTTGATTTTCATGATGACCCCAGGTGGCCCCCATGCTGTCTTCCTCTAAATGAGAGACATGGAGGTGCTTTCCCTGAAGTCACAGGCTGACCAGTACATCCAGGCAGGCGTCCGACTTCCTCTTTTAGCCACCATGCATGGTTGTCGTAACAACGAGAATACCAGTTAGATCATAGGGAATATTGTCATCTTAGAAGGTGGATGCCAAATCCAGTGTTAGGGGTAGAATCTGTGAAGTCATCCTCAAGAAAGAAACCCTATGCAGAGGACTATCCATCAAGTAGGAAATAAGTGAAGTTTGCTGTAAGCGAAAGGAGCAGCGGACAGTGATTCTGCCGAAGAGGACACAGATGTCCAGGCCCAGAGGAGGGCTTCAGCCCAACACAGGCAAGAACAGAAAGATCATGGTACTGTTGGGAAACTGAAGGACAGGAGGGCTAGAACCAAGTGAAAGCTCAGTAGTGATGCAAGAGAAATGAACTTGTGTTTCGTTTTCCCATGGACCATTCACTCATTCATGAGCTAGTTCACTTAATTCAGTAATTAACCACTCAGTATGGTGTGTTAGTCTGTCCACAAAAACTCCATCCACATGCTACTTGTTCTTGGCCAAAGGAGGAGACGGAAGACTGGGCAATGTACAAGGAAGCCGCACAGCTTTGGAGATGGAAGACAATATTATAAATGTGACAATCAGAACACCAAAAGCCAACTTTGAAACTTGAACTAGTGATTTTAAAGTCTAACTAGGGGGTCAATAAAATGTGTAAAATAACCAACACATTTCTAGAAAACAAAGAAATCAATTAGCTAGAGACAGTACCAGGTAATCAAGTGTATCAGAAAGCCATACAACTTTTAAAGGTAGAGAAGTAGAGTTTCAAGGACAGGTGCTGGCGACAAGTTAGACAATAACCATTTCATGGCAACCCAGCCTATGCTTAATGTACAAAAATAATTTCTAAGTCACCAAAACTGAGCGGAAATAGATTGAAAGGTTAATTTTCATGCTTTAATTGCTATTAAAATTGAACACTTCCCTTTCAGCTGCTGTCGATTGCACTTTCTCACGCTGCCTAAGTCTGTACTTCTGCTACTTGGGTTTATATTCAGGAATTTGTTTGGAATTATTTTGCATGCAAAAGCAGGATTTTATGGCATTTACTGATTCATTGAAAGCCAATCCTTACATGTGCTTCAGACGACGCGCTTACATAAGGATGTCACATTTATGGTGTCCGCAGCCTTGATGCACATCTGTGTGCTTGCGCATGCAACTTGTTCGTCTTAATCAAGGCTCTCCACATGACAGCAAAGACCATGCATCAAAACCAGGCAAAGTTATCGTTTCGCACTCTGGACTCAGTCGTGTCATTAGCTGCAGCAGTGGAGTCCAGACAGCATAGCTTTCTTCGAGGAGAAATGCTTTATTGCCAAAATTAGAACTTTTGAAAAACGTGTCTCAAGAAAGTGTTCTAAATAGAAAACCATTCTATCTGCAATTCACTTTCTTCTTCCTATCCATCTTTACCTATTTGAAACATGAACATGTGTCTTGTTTCTCTCGAGAGATTATCCCTCTGACATCTCGCAGCAGACACATAACCAAGGGGCCAGACTGCCTCTCCGCATGTCTAGTATCTGAGTAAATAAACGGAGAGGTCTCCAGCAATGTGCTCATTCACCGTACTAAATCCAGCATCTATAACTCTCCCTCCCTTGGAGTTGAATGACTTCGATCCTCAAAGCTTCTTCGAGGCTTGGGTGCCCACCAAAGTCCTGGCTCTTAGTCCATGGTGTATTTATCTAATGAAATATGAGCTGTGGGTACAATGAGCAATGCCTCGCCACAGACACCCCATCCATCTGCTGAACATAATCCATCTCAGAAAATAAAAGTCGAGGGGAAAGTTAAAATTGGGTACATGCCGAGGATTAACAAGGGGTTAAGGGCGGAACTACAGTTATTTTATTGACTTGGAATCGGTGCTTGAGTAAGAGATTGGGTCATTTACCATCGATCTAACAAACGCATTTGTCATAGGAAGGTTGGAATTACAGCCAGCGCGGCAGCCACACAGGTCACAGAGGCACCCTTTGAATGGGAAATGATGCATTTGTCAGCTACGGCCGATTATTCCTCTGCCTAGGCAAGCAGATGCCCTAGGCTGTTCAGTTTGGTTAGGAGACTTTCACACCAGCCTGTGGTCCCACATAACACCCTTAACCTTGGCTAAAAATAGCATTAATAACAACTGTCATGGTACCAGTAACAGTCATTGCAGTAACATTCATTGAGTGCCTATGACATGTCAGGAAATTTCATAGAGATGTTCCAAGTTACAAAAAAATTCTGTTTCGTCCTCTTAAACCTATGAGGTAATCTTTATTACCTGCAGTTTATGGGCCCACTTATAAAACAAGGCTCAAAGAAGCTATGTCACCAAAAAATCATGGAAACAAAGATTTGAATGCAGGCTTCCATCCCATACCCAGCACCACAGTGGTAAGAACTTGATCAGGATTGAATATTTGTTCCATTCTGTTCTCTTTCCCTTGCTGGCAAAACGAGGCACATCTTCTAAATTTAGTAACATCATCCCGTAAGATCATTATGTCAACTAGGATGGAGACAAATGCTTGCAGGGGTGACATCTCTTGCAGCAAGTTGAGGTTGTAAGGATTAACATTCTAGAACATTCCACATCGTTAACATTCTACGTCATTCAGACTAGGAAGCGTATACACATGATCGTGACCACCTCCTCTTTGGACAGGGCTATTGACAGGCAATTTGTTCTCTTGAAAGAAATGGCTAAATCACTTTTGCCTCCTAACACTTACCTATGTGGCTCTGAATATGCTGGTTCGTGAAGGAAAGGACAAGATTCAGATGGAAAAGCATGTAAACATGAAAGGCATGAGAGGAACTTGGAGCAAAAGTTGAGAAGTAACATTTCAACAGACTCTTGAACCGTTCCTCTAGGTAATCATAGAAATAGTATGTGGACTTGAACAAGACTCCAGACTCTGATTTGGGCAAGATCACTTTTATCTGTCAAAGGAAGATTAGAAGAGAAACGGTCGCCTAGAGTTGCTACTTGCATTCCATGAGGCAGAGTACCAAGGAGCTTGGTGTAGCCAAAGCATCCGAGGTGGAACAGGTAGGATCACAGCATCATTACGTTCCCTCAGGCACCCTTTTAGGACCCGCGACATACAACGCACAAAGCCCTTTCACTCATTCTAAACGGTGACACCTCGCAGGCTCTTATATATGTGCAGTTGGTAGCACAGTCCGGAGAAGTCAGGTAAGTAGGGGAGAATCTGTTTGCCTGCTTGCTTTTAATATTTACCCATCGTGCTGGGTTTCACATATAGCCAATAGCAAGTGGGGTTATTTTCATCACTTTCTTGAATTTTGTGTCAATAACATCAATAAATGGTCCTTAGCTTAGTAGACACACACTTTCAGGAATCGTATTCATGCACAAGTGCCATCTCCCACAAGGAGCTTCTTTTGTCTGTGTATGAAGTGCCAGGTTGCCTCCCTCATCATATTCGTATCTGTCCTCGTGTGCTTTTCCTTAAACCAACAGATCAAACCATGGAAGGAAATGCTAGGGACTAAAGTGTAGGCTGGAAAACTACAGTTTTTACAAAACCAGGATCGAGGGGGCAGGCATTGTGGAACTCTGTGAGGTAGGATGCTGCTTAGAATACCCTGTCGCTGGTTGCAATGCCTGGCTCACTTCCCTAACACTCCACTTCCTTCTGCTCATGTGCCCTGGCAAGCTAGCGCATAATGCCACAAGTACTTGGGCCTCTGTCACCCACATGAGAGTATCATATGGAGTTACAAGCCCTTGGTTTCAGCTTAGTTCAATCCTGACTCATGCAGGTGGTTGGAGAATGAATCAGCATATGGAAGATCTCTCTCTCTAATTCTCTCTGACTCTTCCTCTCTCTCTATCATTTTGCTTTTCAAATAAATAAGTATTAACCACACAGAGAAAGCTGTTTGTGAAGATATCTAACTTGGAATAGCAATCAGGGCTTAAACAGAAACTGGGGAAGAAAGATACAGGGAGAGAACATTAAAAAGAGAGAGAGAAAGAAAAATGATCCCTGAACCTGGTCCAGGACAGCTGTTCCATTGAAGAAAGGTCCTCCACATTGATATGGAGCTTAATCACATGGCCCATAAATGCGTAAGGACAGCCTTCATATTACAATTGTACACACCAGGGAATGGCCTTGGAAGAGTTCTCATGCAAGGACGGTGTCTCTCAAAATGAAGTTGCAGAGATAGCCAGCACATGCCAGCGCCAGTGGAAAACCCAGATTCACAGCAACATTAGGGAAGCACAGTCCACATACAATAAATGTGATTTCTGATCCCACATGGAGAGACTTTCCCCATACAGTCCCAGAGCCAAAGCCCAAGTGTCAGCATCAATATCGGAATTTAATTCTACATTTCCTTCGGCGGATCCCTAATTCCAAGGTTCTGCGTGCCTAAGTGTTCTGTGGTTAGGTCAATTTCAGCAGATGACCTCCAGTGCAAGAGCCCCTCCATCCGTGACCAGAAATATTTAGGAAAAAGAATACTTCCTACCACTTTACAATTTAGCTTTTAAGAATTTTAAATTACTTAAATATGTACTTTTGTAGCCACTCTGCACCAGGTTTCAGGCATGGGAGATGTCCTATTCTAGCTTGCCAAACAACGAGTCATCAGTCACGTATTCACCGGATCCTGAGTCGAGCAGGGTTACCTACAGGGGCGGTTGGTAAGCGCAGTACAGAGGAGACAATGCTCCACCCTCAGGGGACTTCTGGTTCACTCAGGAGCCTTTTTGTTCATGTATTATTCATTATTATTGTCCGTGTTCTATGGACATACAGTGTGACATCCTATCGAGTGACAGAAGAATGTTGTGACCTGGCCCACTTCTCTGTTGACAGCTTCAATCCCTGACCATCAGGGTTTATTGCTTGTATACCCATGATTTCCTACTCAGCTGCTGACGTGCGGTTATTCCGCATGACAAGGGGCACGACTGCGTAGAGGTGACAAAAATAAGACCAACGGCAGACACTCTGTAGAGGGAGACTGCCGGGCAGCACAGTAAGTTGGGAATGAAAGGAGGCGATGGAGAGGCAGTGAGGTCGAGAGGAGAGGAAAGGGCATTCATTCCAAGCAGGGAAGGTAATAGATGCTGAGGCACGGAATCAGAAGGGGCCAGGTGCGCGCCGCAGCCAGTCCATCCAGTGGGCTAGCCACTCTCTTTGCTTTGGCGGAGACGACACGGTGCAGAGACATCGTCTCCCTGAACTTTCAAGTGTAGGAAACAGAAAGTGTTTTGTCCCCTTTCGGAGAGTGTCCCATTTTCCACTCGGGCCCAATTTGCGTGCCACAGCCCTGACTCGGCCATCCTCTTCAATGGGCGCTTATGTTCTCGCCAGGAAGGGCAGCCCTCACTAAATGTTATGGTTTGGAATGGTCCTTCACAAGGATGGAAAACCGAGTTAATTCAATTAAGGCCTGGGGTCCTGGGCTTTGAACCAGCCACAGTCTCAATTTTATGAGAGGATGAAAAGTTAATTATTTGCCGAGTTTGAGTGAAGCCTACTTTGAAAATCTCTTTCCAAAAGAGTAATTTCCACTTCGGCTTTCCCCGTGGAAAATCAAGGCAGGTTGATCCTGGGTCATAAAGAGGGGCTTGCGAGCTAGGTCCTCTGATGGGGGGTCAGCCTCGCCTGGCGCCACGGCACAAAGGGCTGGGTCCTATCTGGAAGGCGACAAAACTTTCGCTGACCGCAAGAGATTACTCTGAAAAACAGAAAAGAAAATATAAACAGAATGCAGGAAGTCAAGATTTTAGGGTGCCTTTTAAGGGGAAGATCTTCATAATCCATTTGGTGGGTTTTTTCCTTTCTGACAACTCCCCTGCTTCCTTAATGCTATTGCTTTATTTAACTTCCATATTTTCATCTTAGAATTCATGCACAGGCACATATGTGTGTAGATATGACCATGATAAAACAATTCCCCGGTGTAGAAAATAGTAAAAAAAATTAGAATTTGTAAATATATTGGCCAGACAATATGTTTGCTGGTATATATACTTCCAAAATTTTTTTTACAAGTTCATACACCAACCATACACTTCTCAGTGTTTTTAAGCCCCAGTAAAAGCACAGGTCATCTGTGGGAGGTTACTGAGAGTGCCATAAAAGGTCCTATGAAAGGCTCTTAGCATCCAGACATAATAAATGCACAAGAAATATTAGCTTTTGTTTTATCATCGGTGGTGATGGATTTCTGTCTTCCTTTTTTAGTATTAGCAAAATATTCCATTCATCTATGGATAGATCACTATTTATTTTAGTATGTCATTTAGTGTTTAGTTTCAATGTGACATGATGATATTTAGACTACATCTAATTTCTCATTCTTGTGAATGGATCTGCAGGACAGATCCCTTAAGTCCCGGAGGCTTGTCTCACTATAAGAAGCTGGAAGGAAATATTTTCTAAAAGTAAAAAATATCATTAGTTCCCTCTCACAGTTATTTTAACCTGACAAACAAATTTGCATTCATCATCTGTAGGAATGTGCTACAAATACTATTTGTAGGATTTAAATGAAAAAAAAAAAAGAAGCATTTTCAAGTCAGCGTGCTCTTGGCAGGAAGAGTAGACCTAGAGTAAGGAGAGCCCAGTAACAGTTCTGTTCTAAATACAAATATTAACCCTAAATAAACAACAAACTCTTTGGGTCTCAGTTTTCTTTTCTTTTTTTTTTTTTTTTTTTTGTAAAAAAAAAATAAAAAATACAAATTTTGACTGAAATGGAGTAGTTCTTTTTCAAATGACTGCAACATTTTTCCTCTGTATATCAACAGGAAATCTTACCACACTACGAGAAAACCTAAATCCTAAAGAAACATGGCATTAGGCCCAAAGAATATCATGAAACATTAAGCCATTGCATTCGCCACTACTGAAATGAGATGAACTGAAATGCAAAAGGCAACTTTTTCCCTTAATCCCCAAGCACAACTCCAGGCAATCAATACTACATCCTGCTGCAGAACACATGGAGGATAGAAAGCTAAGAAAACGGAAAGTGCCTAGAAACCATCAAGCAAACAACTGGTTTAATCTCACCACGTACAAAAAGAAAGTGTCAGAGAGCTGTAAGTGACATAGGAAAGTTAAGATACGACCTTAGAATTGTTAACACGTGTTGGGAGAGAACAAAGCATGACCATCAAAAAGTTCCGAAAATAAAAAGTCGATTATTTATGAACTTACACCATTCCTTACTTAAGAAAAAATTATTGTAGCTTGGAAAACTATTTCATATGAAAATAAGTTAGAAAATAATACTAAGAAAATGACAAACACAGATGTAAGACTAAGTTAGAAATGATGTTAGTGCACCCAATTCATTTGGGGAAAAAAACATTACAGCTTTAAGAATTCTCAGATTTTTATTTAATTTGGGATGGAGACAGAGAGTTTCACCCCTTGACTCATGCTCCAAATGAGCTCTGAGGCTGAGGCAGCTCTAGGGTCAGAGCCAGGAGCCAGGAGCTGGGAGGCAGGAGCCTGGATCCTGGAGCAAAGAGCCAGGAGCCAGGAACAGGGAGCAGAAACCAGGAGCCAGGAGTCAGGAGCAGAAACCAGATCTCCTATGCAGGCTACAGATCACATGGGGAGCCATCACCACTGCCTCTAGTAGGAAACTGGCCTCTGAAGCCAGAACCGGGGGCCAGCGCTCTGACACAGCACGTGAGGTCCACACCCCTAGCTGAAGCACTTATTCTCTCAGAGAGGAGAGCTACTCTAGGAGAAACTGACATGACATGGATTTACTGTTACCAGGCTCATCGTCACAATATCTAATGCTGATCTTGAGTTTATCATACACTATACAAGGCAAGGTTCTTAGACTCTGAGAGTTGGATATATAATTTAATTCATTTGACCTCAGTATACACTGAAAAGAAAGTAGCAGTGTTCTGCCTAACCTACCACAGCAGGAAAAAGACCAGCGTTCAGGCAAATTACACAGAAACACCCAGCTAGAACATCTTAGACCTGGGATTCATCTCCCCCGCTATTCCAAAGAACCAGATTCATTTCTCTCATGAAAAATCATGATGCTATTATGTAATATATCATAATGGCTATCATTTATTATCCCTGGGCTGCCAAACAGCCAACAATGATGGAGGCTAGTGCTATTCTCCAGGGCGTGCAGATGCAATTGAGTTCCTAAGACACTGTCACATGAAAATTCTGCTTGGATCTCACATAAACCAAAGCTGTAGACCACTCTGTCCTGATCAATCCAAGAGAAACCCTTTGATCAAATCAGCATGGCTTCACGTGCTCTTTGCCTGTGCTCGTGTATGTTCACGGAGACTGAATTCCCTGCAGGAAAATGAAAACCACAGAAGCCGAGTGCTGTCTCCTTTTCCCTGCCATTCATTCACTTCTCAAGTCACAAATCCACAACCTCGAACGAGACTGACAACCAGGGTCAAAAGAACGGGAATGAGCGAAAGAGAGAAGTAACAGCAAACCGACTTCGCAACTTGTTCTGAGTGCTGTTTTACCTTGAAACTCCATTGCGATGATGTGAAACCCATCCTCATTAAGAGGCCGGTGACGGATAGGAGAAGGGTCACTCATGTGAGGCCACAGGCGCTTTCTTGTTTCTAAGAATCTCAGACAAACAAGAAAGTCCCGGCTAGTGGATATTTTCAGAACATTCATTCACCTCAACATCAGATCAATGAAAGCTTGCAAATATTCTCTGAAAAATCAGCTCGGCCTTTAAGGAGAGGGTTTAAATGCAGTCATTGATGCTGTGATTAAGGAGAAGAATCATCTCCTTTCTTTATTCGGCCACAGAGAATCGCTGGAGGCCAAGAACTGATTAGTGCTGGCTAAAGAATCATGTTCTGCCCCTCCCCCCAGTCCCTCCCCCCCAAGGTCTCCCAAATGAAAACGGACGAAATATTTTTCAGCTGAACTAATTCATGGAGCTATAAAACTAGCAACCTTGCTTGCCATTCACCATGTGGGATTTAAAAGCCCTAGAATAGGAGATTAGACAGTGTCTCGGCTTTATATACTGTTACTACAATTAAACGAACAGCCCCCTGAGTGAGTTAATCACCTTGGTCCAGGCTGTAGCAGTACAAGAACCTAAGCAAAATTTTGAAAAAATGTTTAGATCAACTAGGAATTGCTAATGGTTTTTATAGCTAACACTTTCAACCGTCTCCTTCCAAAGCAAACACACACAAGCACGTGTGTAGGTGTGTGCACTGGAGTACACACACACACACACACACACACACACATACAAGGACAGCAATGGTTAAATCTCACTTGGTCTTGTAAAACGATTTTTTTTTCTCCAGAGACATCCCAACCTATCTTACAGACACAAAGGTACAGTATGGGTGTATTCTTTCCTCATGATTTTGGGACATATTTTGGGACTGACAGAGTGTTCCTATGATCCCAAGACCTCGGAGCAGAGCCCCCACGCCGTTCTCAAGTGACCCTTGAAACAGGACATGGATGAGCCGCCAGTGTTTCCTCTTGCCCAACTAAACCTTGGCACCCCTTGAGCAACATCTCCATGTCATGTTCGTTTCTTCTAATTAGAAATAGGATGACATTCCCAGAAGCTGAGGAAAGGTAGGAAAAGGTTGATTTGCAAGTATAAGTTGCAGTTAGACAGCAGGAAGAAGTTCTGCCATTCTATTGCATTAGTAGTCAGCTTCTGGATAACAATGATGTGCTGTATGTCCTTCTAAAAATACAACTGGAAGGAAGAATTTTGAATGTTTTTAACATAAAGATGATAACTACCTAAGAAAGAAAAAAAAAATATATATATATATATATGCCTTAATTTGAGCAATACCGAATGTCCAACCATTACTTGGAGACAGGTGTGTGATCTAGTGTTTACCATGCCAGAGGAGATGCTCACGTCTCACGCCTGGATTGGATACCCAGCTCCGCCGACGCACTCCAGCTTCCTCCCAGAGCGCACACTGGAAGGTAGCACTGAGAGCTGAGGTGGCTGTGTCCCTGCCACGTAGGAGCAGAGCTTGCACTGAGCTCCTCACTGCCAGCTCTGTCCTCAGTCCTCGCTGTTTTGGATATTTAGGGAGATGTTTCTCTCTCTCTCTCTCTCTCTCTCTCTCTCTCTTTCTCTCTCTCTCCTCGTCTCTCTCATTCTTTATCCCCTTCTCAAACAAAATTAAAATTGAAAACTTGCGTGATATCCCACAAATTTGTAAAAATTATAATGTTTTTGAGTAAAACGTTTACAAATCTTTCACTTAAAATGTTCACTTAAGACGTTTGTTAAACATTCAGAAAGCAAGCAAATTAATTGAATAAACATTTTATTTTCTTTTAACAATAACACAAGAGGCAAATAATAGCCAATCCTTCTAAACAAAGGTGATATTAACACACAGTCTCTGCAGGGGCAGTCGTTAGTGTCACACCAGTGAGGCTAGTGATGCTGAAGTTCATTAGCTTAACCGTATCTGCCACAAACAGTGCATGGGACAGTCCTGGAGATTATCATGAGAAAACACGCAACACAACAAGTTCAATGAGAACTCTGCGGCCTTGGATAATGGAGGAGGCTGGGACACGCTCTGTGGAAGCCCCCAATGCAGCAGGTGGAGAAAATGTTTACTTTTAGCTTTAATTGCAGGAAAAGGTCTATAAAATTATTAAACCTTCAGTGTTAGCCAAAATTATGCCATCCCCCGATCCAAGGCAGGTGTGGTATTCCTGGCCCCCAGGATTAAGGTAAGTCATTGCTTTTCCATGTATTCTGAATATTGTGTTTCATTATTTTTTACTGCCCTGCTTCTCAAGGTTTTACAGCTTAATAGGCTCTGCTGTGTATAAGCTCATCGTGGGTTCCATGTTGGGAGGAAAAATGGCAGAAAAAGAACGTTTGGGCATTCCCTCTCCACTTTTGAATTCCTCGATGAACTTACTGTATATTTTTAAAAGCTTCCGATGGGTGAAACCTTTCCATTGATGGTCATGTGTCTTTTCTCTCTTATCCCCCTGATATGGCCACTGGCTGAAGTTGAAGAGACCACATGGCACTCACTGGTAGGTACCTGCGGAAACCCCAACTTCCTTATTGCTTCCCTGATGCCCAAAATGTTGCTCCAAAAGCCAGAAAATTGAGTTAATCAATTCAAACACAAGAAGAGTTGAGTTCAGCCAAAAGGAAAAAAGAAATCCAAACCTCATTACTTAATCTTAGTTTAAGATTCAAACTCCAAAGTGGCATTTTTATAGGAAGATCTCCCCACCATCCACTAAATATAGACCCAGAAACCATACAATTCTATTGATGAATTGATCAAAATAAAACCATTAAAAGCATGACCACAATCCACTGCCTGAGACCAATATGTTCATTGACCCTTCTAGCAGGTTCCCACCACCCAGGAAATAGGCCTCACACCCCACGGAGAATCAAGCCGCTTCTCTCCTCCATGTACCCTGACTTCTGTTATGAACAAAACACTGTCCCTTCCTGCCCTCTCTCACTCCTACCTCTGCATCATTTTGTCTGAAATTCATCAGTATTTCACTTATTGTCTTTGAGACAACCTACTTAATTTATGTCATAGTCAAAGGTTTAGTCCTCCACTAAAGAATTCAACAAGCAGCAGTTAAAAGTTCGCAAGAATATAGGCAAAGCCATAAACAATAATCAAATGGAAAAGTGTACAACTTCATTCAATCTTGAGATAGTCATCAATCTTTAAAACAATAAATATATGTAACTTTGTAAAGCATTTATTTATCTCTATTGGAAAGTCATATTTACAGGGAGAAAGACAGAGAAAGATTGTCCGTCTGTTGATTCAATCTCCAAGTGGCCGCAGTGGCCAGAGCTGAGCTGATCTGAAGCCAGGAACCAGGAGCTTCTTTGGGTCTCTCATGCCACTTCAGAGTCCTGAGGCTTTGGCCCGTCCTTTACTGATTTCCCAAACCATAAGCAGAGAACTGGAAAGGAAGCAGAGCAGCTGGGACACTAACTGGCACCCATATGATATCCTGCCACTTTGCAAGAGAAGGATTAGCCAGTTGAGCCATCATGCTGGGCCCAATTTTAACAATTAAGTTAATGGATATTTAAAACAAAGTTTTACAAAAAAAAAAAAAAAAAAGCCAGCCTGTGTTTGCAGCAAAACTGATGCACAGAGGCATTGTATTTTATTTTATTATTTTATTATTTTTTTTAAGTTTTAGATTCTGCATGCAGGGGAGAATAGGCAGGATTTGTCTTTCTGTTTTCGGTTTATGGTCTTAAATTCTTAGCAAAAGGGGAATGCTGCCCAGGCATCACCTGTAACTGTTGTCGCTGCCTCCCACAATGCACAGCTATGGGCAACGAGAGCAGGGAGAGACACATAGGCCACGAGGCTGTCAGGACCTGCAGCTAACGGAGCCCCACCCTGATGCAGGCACCGGAGAGCCAGGCAGTGGCGGGGCAGAGAGGATGCCCCTGCTTTCTGCTCCTTCCATTTCCCCAGGCTTGTTTTGCTGGTCACCCTCTCCCGAGACAACTTTGCAGAGCTGATTTGCTTGCACAGTTCCATCCCTATGACATTTTTGTTTTAATAGCAAGTCCTGGAATACTTTGATACACTTGTCTGGATTTCAAACTTGTCTGCACTAAAATAGCCTTATCTCTCTTTAAAAAAAGATTTATTTATTTCTGTTGGAAAGTCAGATATACAGAGAGGAAGAGAAACAGAGAGGAAGAGAAACAGAGAGGAAGATCTTCTATCTGATAATTTACTCCCCAAGTGACTGCAATGGCCGGTACTGCGCAGATCCAAAGCCAGGAACCCAGAACTTCCTCCATATTTCCAATGTGGGTGCAGGATCCCAAGGCTTGGGACCATCCTCGACTGCTTTCCCAGGCCACAAGCAGGGAGCTAGATGGGAAGCACAGCCCCTGGGATTAGAGTCAGTGACCATATGGGATCCAGGTGCATTCAAGGCAAGGACTTTAGCCTCCAGGCCACAATGCCGGGCCCAGACTTATCATTGGATGCTGTGTTCCAGGAGCTTTCGGAAGCACTCTGATATTGTAGTATCACACATCCGTAGGATGTACAGATATGGTGTATACATATTTGTACACTTTAAAGGAGCAAGGATTATTTTCATTCTTATATACAAAGAAGCAAATTCTACCTACTGAATGAGAACATAATGCCCCTTGAAAGCGGCTCCACCAGCCCCTTACACCCCAAGAGTTAGGGTTTGTGTCCAGGGAGAATATTTCACCTTTCAACGGTAGAGTTTCTCTGCTTTTGCCCCCCAAACTTCTAGGGCCTGGTGATTGTTGTGATACCATCCGACAAACAAGGATGTTCCCCTACCCCTTGACCTCTGATGCTCTCGACCTTCCTGGACCCCCATGCCCAGTTACAGCAGCCCGACTGTCCCCAGATGCTGCCTAATGCCATCCCCAACCCTGAGAGGGGGACAAAACAGCCCCCTACTGACAACTGCTGCTCCAGGGGTTCCCAGAGGATGAGGCAGGCAGAGGCTTAGCCTGGGTTTTACTACTTAAACACTTGCTTGATTTTTAGCAGCTTTTCTTTGCCTCACTTCTCAAAGCAAAAGTAAATGATTAAATCAAGTCCTTACCAACTTGGCCATTCTATGTCAAATGGTCAAATGATGTCTTTGTGTTTTTGAATGAACAAACCTGAGCCATTTAGAAGGGATCTTTTTCCTCCTAAAGATTTGAACTAACGTAACAATATACAACTATTTTTACAGTCTCTCATTTCTATATTTTGTGATTTGAAACTCAGAGACAACCAATTGAAATAAAAAGGAGAACTTATATTATCACGCTATCAAATATCACAAAAATTCTTTGATTTGCACCAAAAAAATTATGATGTTGATAGTACAGAAGAGGTATGGTTCAAGTAGAAACAGGTGGCTTAGAAAAGATGAGTGATGGGAATAGAGTCTACTCATAGACCCTTCCGACAGGTGACAAGGGAGGCCCTTGAAGGGTACTGAGTCATTAGAATGTAATGACTTAGAAGTAAACATCAAACCCTGTGTGCCCACGGTCACTGAAGGGCCGGAGGGCTGGACCCAGGAATAAACTTGGAATGTTTTTGAATGGGAAGATTGAGGTCAGTTTTTGCAACATGTCCCATCTACCTATGTAATGATGTGGTATCCTCATGAACAAGAATGGGAGTTATACCGATTGCTTTATCTATAGAAGCAAGAATTCTAGTTCAATGTGGAGACTAGCTTAAGGTAGGGGGTCCTGAGCTGAGTCTAGGGCCTGTTGGATCCCTGCAGCGCTAATGCACCTGTCTAGGCTGCTGGCGCAAAATCGTCATCTAAGAATATCAATGACTCGTTTGCTTTGACCAGAGATGAACATGGCCAAAGATGAACATCCAAGATGAATATGAGTCCGAAATTTTAAACAAATGACCTGGGTTCTTTGAAACACTATCAGTCTTAGAGGAAACCAAAGAATGACTGAAATAGGATGGGACTATCGCTTTATTTTTCTGGGTAGTTGTAGAGGAAGGAGATTGGCTCTCTTTTCCCTCCTGCCCCATCCACTTGGATGGCTGAATCACTATCAGAGGGGCTGATTTTACATTCTTCGGCCTTACAATTTCAGGGTATGCATTTGGTACAGTGGTTGAAATATCTGCTCTATTACATCCACACCCACTTCCTCTGTTGGAGTGCCTGAGTTGGAATCCTGTATTGGTTCCTGCTTTCAACTTCCTGCTGATGCTCAGCAGCTCAAATTCTTCAACCATACAAAGACCCGAGGGACACACCCTGCCCTTCCACCCCACTCTCCCCACACACCCAGGGAGTATTTCAATAGTCACTGGACTTTAAATGTCCTGTCCAGAGGGGACCCCAGAACAGATGTCTCGTGCTAGTGAATTTACGTATACCCTGTGGCTTGCTTAAGTGCTTGCTGTGGTCAACATCTGGAGAATATTGCCAGGAGGCCTAAATGGTTATTATCCTATTTTGGAATCTTGTCACTCCCTGGCCAAAAGTTAAAATAGCTGGCAGAAGAACCAGGAACTTCTACCAAAGTGGCATCCAAAGGAAAAGCCAAAGAGCTCATAAAATCTCACCCTAGTCTGTAAAACAGCAAAAGGGACACTTAGCAGAGGGGACCGTTTCCTTGGTTCTCTTTATTTTATGAGGTCTCAATAAGTTTCCTGGGGCTGCTGTAAAAATGATTTCTTTATAGTGGTTTGCCGGGCTCAATTCCCCCCAACCACCCTCCCACGCACACCCTCACTCCCGCCTGCCTTCCAAGCCTCCCCTCCTTTGTTGATTCCCAAGAGTGTTTTTGTGCTGCAGGCTTCTTCTATCCAAAGCCCTTTCTCTTTTAAACGCCTCTTTTCCCTCAAAAGTAATACTCACTGGTATTTGGGCTAGTCGTGGTTCCAACACCAGCCTTGTTGAGGTTGTATGTTGAAGCTTTGTACAGTGATAGAAAGGAGGAGATAGGGAAAGAGCCAGAGAAGGAGAGGAGGGGGAGAGAGAGAGAAAGAGAAAGAGAGAGAGATCTGCTGTTCACGTTTCTGCAACAGCCAGAGCTGAACTCCACTTGGGTCTCCTGCGTGGGTGGTAGGGCCATTACCACTGGTTTTGCATGCATGTTAGTGGGAAGCAGTACTACACCAGAAGCAGAGTACCTGGGACTCAAATTGTTACTCTTATATGGGATGTCAGCATTGCCAGCAGTGGCTTTACCCACTGTGAGCAACACCAGCCCAGAAGCTTCTATTGCAGAATAAAATGGTTCAGAAGCTCCTTGTAGCTCTCTGAGGTGGACACTGTGAGGTGGACAGCCAGATGCCCCTCAAGTGATGGAAAATGGAGTTGTCCAGGAGCCGGTAGTGCTGTGAGATGTGCCCCAGCTATCAGCTTCCTCTGAAAGTTGCTTTGGCAGACGAAATCTGTTTCTCCCAAGGCTGAGCATTCTTCCAAGATAGCCAGTAAGTGGCTGTTGTGAAGATGGATCTTAACTCCAGGGCTACCATCATGGCCCAGCTTCTCCTTCTGCCCAACCCGTGTCTCTTCCCCTCTGTCATGAGGTGCTGACCCCATGCACTCTCCGTGACGTCTCCTCTGTGCGTCCATCACTGATCTGTCTTGGTGTCTTCTATGCAGGGACTTCAGCAAGAAGCATTAGTGCCCACAAGCAGATGCTCAGACGGGGGTTTTGAAGATACTTGGACACAGAGGTCAAGAACACAGACCTTGGATGCTCTCTCTCAGACAAAGCACAGATGCTAGGAAAGTGGTCCTTCGTGTGATTCTGGTACTGATAACGATTGTGACTGTTGGAGCTTGGAAATCCCAGTTCACCATCTGCTGTTAACCTGCCCATGTCTTTATATCATTAACATTGGCATGCCATGTGGCAATATGATGACTTGAGTTTAGAATGCTGGAGCTTGTGATGAAATCCTGGCTCTGCCGCCTGGGTGGTTGTGAAACTCTGAGCATGTTAGTTCATATCTCTTTGAAATGTGTATATTCTATCACTTTGCATTGGATAATAGCCAGCATAGCCTCCACGTTGAATATTCTATAAGCAAATAGTCCCTTGTGATAGCTATGCAGCTATTGAATTAATAGCTAAATTAATTAAAATGAGGTTAAATGAAAAATTCCATTCCTCAGTTGCACTAGCCACACGTCAAGCATGCAGTAGATACACAAGACTGGGGGTCACCAGACTAGACAGCACAGAGGAAGAAGCCTTATATCAATACAAAAAGTTCCACTCAATGGTGTTGCTTTGCAATACTATCATAGCATTTCCATATTTGTAGGCTCAAACACACACACACACATGAATAAGACACATTTGACAGCTAGGGTTCTGAATCTGTCATAGTAATGGGTCCATCTGAGACTTGCCTCATTTAATTTCATAATCATACTGACCTTATGAAATGGTTATTATGCCATGATATTTACAAGATAAGAATCTTAGCCTTTCAAAAAATAAGAGCCTTAACTTGTCCAGCTAGGGAATGGTGGAGACAAGCTCAAAGTTTTCATCTTTGACAAGCACTTTTTAATGTCTTTCAATGTGCTTGGATACCTATAGCAAGTGCAATGAGAAGGCCTTCTGAACTTGGGCATATCGATTCTCATGCATCAACAATGAAGCAGTTAGTCACTGGATTGTAGGACATTCAGTGGGGAAACTCTGCTTGTCTCCCTCTTGGTTGCTAGTGCCATAAATAAATGAATGGTCATTTGGAAGGCTTCCTTTCCTCTGGCTCTCAATTCTTTCTTATCTCTGAATGACATTTTGACCAATTTTTCATCTCTCTCACACAGTATTAATGCATATTTTCACTTGTTAATCACATACACATGTACTCACACTTGTACACACATACATATTGTTGAGAATATAGGCCAAAAACTGTGTACCTATCTGGATGTTGTGTTGTTTCTTTATTCTAGTAGTTTCAATAGCATCTTGCTTCTGTCTTCTCTGCCTCATTTAAAGAATGCATAAATGCTAGTGTTAATGCATGACAAGCACATGGGGGCAAAGCCCCAACCCAACATCATCTCAAAATCACCTAGATCCACTCCCCAGTAAAAGTTTTATTTTTTATTGCCATCCTACACAGATCAAGACAAATGGTTTATAAATATTTTGCCTTTAGATACTAAAGGATCTTGTTCTGAAATATTCAAGCAAGGAGAATGCTTTGAAGAAGTCAATTCCTGTGTGTCAATGTGGTAACTACCATTTGGATGCAATAATTGAAATTTTTAATGTATCAACTATTTCAACAGGTACCAAGATCAGCATTAAAATAATATGACCTGTGTATAATGTTAAAAATCATATTGTCAAAAAGAATTTTTGTTATTATGACCCTAGATGCCACATGCTGTGATAGACATTGCCCACCCTTTCCGTTGCATGATGTCTTCCCAACACTCAGAGTCAAAACCAATCAATCATTATTTCCTGGCTGTTTCTGCAAAAATGAGGCAGAGTGATTTGCATATGTGAGTACATTTGTCTTCCCCACAGAATTGTAATACTCCAGTAAGACAGGAACTAGATATGAATTATTCGTATTTTATTCTCCCGAATCAAGTACATTACCATTCACTTAGTATGCAGCCTACAAGTGTTGGCTGAATTTCAATTTGAGTAGTCTGTATATAATTATCAGTCCATTTTCCTTGAAGGTGCAGTACTGAAAAGATGTCTTTATATTGAAGCCTGAGAAATTTTAAGCGACTCTCAGGTTTATTATGCATTAAAAATGATGACAAAGACCAATACACCTATGACCAGCTGACCCTGACAAGGGGTTTAAGGCTGTTCAGTGGGAATATGCATATACATACCTAGAGCATCTGTATAATGGAGGCAGGTACAGCATGAAGCAGAGACACATTGCAGTCTGCGTTTCGACCTCTGAATTAAAGATGGACTCACAATGAAACTGTTAATTATATCTTGACACTCCATTGCTGGACTTTATACCATTCTCTATACCTACAATATCATGATGCACTTAAATAACAGGGTGATGGACTTGTGACTGTTGTTGAAGGACTATACTATTGTTACAATATAGGAAAAAACAGGGTAGGGAAGTTGGGGGGAGGGGAAATCCCTTAGCCTAAGGAAACGCACTATGAAAAATAAGTAATCGTTTAAACAGACTTCAGTAAGAATAGTCTCTTCAATAAGTAGTGCTGGGACAGCTGGATATCTCCATGCCAAAAAGGAAGGAAGGAAGGAAGGAAGGAAGGAAGGAAGGAAGGAAGGAAGGAAGGAAGGGAGTTGGACTACTACACATCTGCACCAAATGCCTATAGCTTTAAGTCAGGGTCCCAGTGGGTTGGCTCAGTGGCTAAAATCTCACCTTACACGCACCAGGATCCCATAGGAGTGTCGATTCATGTTCCAGCTGCTCCATTTCTCTTCCATCTCCCTGCTTGTGGCCTGGGAAAGCAGTCGAGGATGACCCAAAGCTTCAGGACCCTGCACCCATGTGGGAGACCCCAAAGAAGCTCCTGGTTCCTGGCTTTGTACCAGCTCAGCTCCGGTTGTTGTGGCTACTTGGGGAGTGAATCAGCAGATGGAAAAGCTTCCTCTTGGCATCTCCTTCTCTTTGCAAATCTGTATTTCAAATAAAAATGAATAAATCTTTTAAAAATAAGTCAGATAACTTCAAAACACAAGTAGGATCACAAACTCTAAGGGGGAAATGTAGAGTTTAATCTTCATTAATCTTGTTTTAGAATTGATTTTTAGATTTGATGACAATAACGTAACAAAAGAAATAACGGATAAACTGAACTTCAGCAAAATTAACAAATTTTATACACCAAGGAACATTATCAAGAAAGTAAAAAAACAAACCTATAGAATAATAGAATATTTGTGAATCATGTTTCAAAACAGTCAAGTATTCAAAATATGTTAGAAATTATAAAAAGATAAGCCAATAAAATTACACAAATAACTTGAATAGACATTTTCTCAAAGACTATATACAAATAGCCAAAAGATATATGAAGAATTTGCTCAATATGATTTACCACTAAGGAAATGCTAACTAAAATTACATAGATGCCATTTAATATCTGTTAAGATGACTATGATTAAAAGCACGTAAAAGATGAATGTTATTAGCAGTGTGGAGAGATCATGACTCTTGTACACTGTTGGTGAGAATGCAAGAGGGTTCAGCTGCTTTGGAAAAATAACAGTAGTTCCCAAAATTTTAACATGCAATTAGCATATTACTCTAAAATACCACTTCTAGTCATATACCACCCCCAAAAAAATTATAAACAAGAAACAAATACATACGTAAAACCAGGAATGGTGACAAAATTGTGGGGAAAAATCCATATCAATCAGTGAATGAAAACCTAAATTGTGATGTATGCATACAGTGGGATATTATTCTGCCACATGAAAGGATACAGAACTGATGCGTGCTACAACACGAATGAGCCTTCAAATTCTGCTGTTTATACACACCTACATAGATATTTCTGGAAAGACAAAACAGATTGACAGTGAATAGGGCATGAGAGGAGTAGAAAATAGCAAATGATTGCTCCATGGAACTTACTTTGGAATGCTGTTACTGCTTCAGAACTAAACAGATACACACTGGATTGTGTACATAATAAATGCTACCGATTTCACATTTTAAAATGGGTAAATTTATGTCATGTGAATTTAACTTCAACAAATCATTTTAAAATGCTCAAATAACTACTAAGGGAAGTAGTGAATTCTTTACAGAATTGTTTAGATGTGATGTTGATCTAAAATCAAGGACCCTTCCAGGTATTTTCTAAGTTGGCAGATGACACTACCTTGGTACCTTGGTACTACCTTTTTCTTCCCTATTTTATCATACATGAAAGAAGAGAAAACCCTACTTACAATGCATAAAACAAGATTTTCCTGTTGGCCTGCAGCAGTTAAGGCAAGTCATATAATGTTAGAGATACACACACACACACACACACACACACACACAAATATTTGTTACTTATTTGAAATTCAAATTTGATTAGGCACCAGTCCTGTTCTACACTTATCCAAAGTGCCCTCTAGAGGGAGGTAGGGAGGACACAGGAGCAAACTAAGGTAGAACCAGGTGCCAAAAACAGAAAGGATGCCTTCTACCTGCAATATCCTTGAAGAGAATTTGGAACAGAAATTCCAGGATGAATCGTTTTATCCAACAGACAATCCCAGAGCTTAAGCCATGGTTGGTAGAGTATTATAATGTAACCTGCTTGAACAAATATTCCGTCATTTCATGTTTGTTTTCTGTATTTTCTTAGTGGTATTAGTATTTTCAATGATACAGTTTTGTAGGTTTAGGGTTTCCTCCCCCTCCACTTCCCATTCCTCCCTTCTCATTTTCCTCCCCCAACACTTCCCTTTATATTATTACAACAGTATATAGTCCTTCAGCAACACTCACAAATCCAACACTCTGCTATTTAGGAGGATCACGGTATTGAGGATTTTGCCAATAGTGAAAAGTCTAATATCCTAATGTTGAAGTATATTTAACAGTTTCCTTGGGAGGTCTCTTATTCAAGAGTGGAGCTGCACACTGCAATGTGTCTTCACTTCCCAACACACCAGTCTCCATTATACAGCTCATCTATGAGAATCTGTGTATATGCATGTCTACCTATAGATCTATTTGCTTTGTATTTTGCATGTATGTTGCCTTATATCAGAAAGGACGTGTGATATTTGTCTTTTGTGAATTGGCTTGTTTCACTGAGCACGATGATCTCCAGAACATAAACCAATGGCCCTAGTGTATGCAAATAACCCTATGGATGAGAAAGAACTTATAAGAACAGTCCCTTTTAAATAGCAGAGAAGAACCAAAGATAAGGAAGAAATTTATGATGAAAATTACAAGACATAAAAAAATAAATAGAAGAAGACGTGAGATGATGAATAAATTTACTGTGTTCCTGGATCAGTAGAATCAACATCATTAAAATGTCCATATTACCAAAAGTAATACACAGATTCAATATGATCATAATCAAAATCCCAACAACCTTCTTCTCAAAAATCCAAGAGGATACAACAACAATTCATCTAGAAACACAAGAGACCACTAACAGCCAAATCTATCTTGAGGAATAAAAATCAGACCGGAGGAATCGCAATTCCAGACCTCAAGACCTACGACAGGGCAGTGGTAATCAAAGCAGTCTGGTACTGGTATTGAATCAAAGAAGAAGATCAAGGAAATAGGATAAAAACCAAGAATGAGTCCACACAAAGATTAGTCCAGCCAACTAGTCTTTGACAAGGGATCTGAAAATAACACAGGGAAAAAGGTTGGTTTATTCAACAAATGCTGTTGCAGAAGCAAGACCCCCACTTGTCACTGTATACAAAAAATCAGCTTTAAATAGGTAAAAGACCTAAATTTGTACCCAGAAGCTGTCAAACTATTAGAAGAAAAATACAGGACACATTCTACAAGATACAGGCATTAGTAAGGATTTCTCAGAAAAGTCACAAAAAGCCCAGACAAAGCCAAAATAAAAAGTGAAGCTACATCAAACTGAGAATCTTCTAGACAGTAAAAGAAATGATCAACAAAGTGAAGAAGCAACAAACAGAACTGGAAAAAAAAAACTATTTGTACACTACACAACAGACAGGGCACTAATAGCCAGGATACCAAGAACAACAGAAACTCAATGACAACAAACAATCCGGAAAAGAAATGAGCACACGGTTTTCAAAAGAGCAAAATCAAATGACTAATAGACATGAAAAAATGCTCAGGCTCTCTATCTATATTCAGAACTCTACCAACAATACCTGCGAGTATGGATATGGGGGAAAAGTTACCCATTCCACTCTTGGTGAGAGCATAGGCTAGAACAATTACTATGGAAGTCAGTATAGAGAGCACTCAGACATCTGAAAATTAATCTACTGTATGACCCAGCTAACCCACTCCTGGGAATAGGGCTGCAGCTCTCTGCAACCCTGTATTTATAGCAACATAATACACAGTAGCAAAAACGTGGAAACAACCAAGATACCCACTGAAAGAGGAATGGATAAAGAAACTGTGGCATATCTGCTTCTTGAAATACTACTCAGCCATTAAAAAATTAAACAAATTTTGTCTTAATATTGTATGAACAAGGTGCTGTTAACAATTGTTAAGATCCCTTGAGTCTCTCCCTTCCAAGATGCTTGCAATAAAATGAAGAGAACTTAACAAGAACAGGTTGAAAGGGACACCATGAGAAAGAATCAGAGGCCTCTTTTCCGATCCTCTCCTGGAATAACCAGCCTCAGAAACACACATTACAGGCCAGTGGCCATGATAAGGAAGTGGGGAGTAAAGACTAGAAAGCTAGCTGAGCATTAATTTTCACCAAAGTTTCCACCAAATCTGAAATGATCCCAAGTCACTCAATACATAATGTGATAGAGAAACCTGAGGCTTGAAGTCACATTTGGAGAAGATCCAATCCGTAATATTTAGGATTTACTTAAATAAACAAAGGATCATGGGTAGAATAGTCTACAACAACTCTATCAAGTCTAATGACTAATCTAGCTTTTGTGGTTATAATTGTATAATTTTACAGAGGTTACTGCACTCTCTCAAATGAAATTCACTGAGAAGATAACACATCTGTAAACCTAACACTAGAAAAATAAGCCTAATACCATAATCGTAACAAGAAAAAAACGGGGAAGTATTCTAGAGCAAAATGCATATATTGTGTTGCATGCATCTGCAGACTGCGGTTCAAAAAGTTTCAGATTTGGAATTTAGGATTTTTAGATTGACAGCAAGGTATCCTGCACTGGCATAGCCGCCTTTTAAAATGGACTTAACGGACCTTGCACAGGTAATCTCGTATCTGCTCCAATCATTTGAGACAGGATGATAATATCTTGGATTGATATAGAGTTGATTTTTTTTTTTCAGAATTAGACGTTTATTTATGCATTGAGAGAAATCTTCCTTCTGCTGGTAAACGTCCACTTGCCAAAGCCAGGAGCCTTGAACTTCATCCAGATCTGTGTTGGTGGTAAGGGCTCCATGGCTAGCTGCTTCCCAGACTTCTTAGCAGAATGCTGAACCAGAAAACAGAGGTGGGATTCAATCATAGCTACTCCAACACAAGATGCAGGCATCCTGAGCACAGCTAATGCCCACCACTTTCATGCCTTTTTTTTTTTAATTTCAGAGAAGGAAAATAAGTATTATTCAATCCATTTACAAATTTTCATTAAAGATACACAACCACTGTAGAGTGACTTACACACGAGATACCTAGCTTGCGAACACAACACTCAGAAAAGAATGGTCTGAACCTTCGAAGGAGTGGAGGGGGCAATTTACTTTAGTTTCTACAATGCATGGATGGTAGAGCCAAGACTACAATTTGGTTTTTATGATTCTTAGCCCTGTGTTTTTCCAATTCTTTCCCCTGTGAAGGTGAACTCCTTAGCTCAGCACCTGTCTGAAATAAAGAATTTCCACTTACTACTTAGGTGAGCAAAGAGAGCACCTTAGAGAATGGTGATACAAAGTTCGTTCCCAAGCCTTAAAAACTTCTCAGTTGGCACTGAAGGATTCACAAGGAGCTGGCAAGAGCAGACTGACAAACGGCTCCTTATGAAGAGAGCCTTCATATCTACACTTACGTAAAGCTCTTGGTAGGAAAAAAAAAAAAAGCAGAAATGAGGCTTTGAGAGGTTTTTAACGTATTATTGTTGAACCAGGCCCAGAACCTCACTACAGAATGTGTAGGCCTGGAATTTGGCAAGACCCAAAATTCATGGTGTGGGAATATTGTGGTCAGATTGTATGTGTATGTGTGTGTGTCTGTGTGTGTGTGTGTCTGTGTTTGTGTTCAGTTTCTTAATCCATGTACCAGCGAGGAGACTCTAGGGTAACCACCACTGCCTACCATAGCCCATGGTTATATCCTCAGAGAGTCATAATCTCAAATAATACATAGACATCTGTCTCCTCTGGCAGGACAGACTGCTTGCTCTAAACAGGCGGCCTTTAATGAGTGGAGGGTTATTCTAACAGAGGGAAGCTTGGGCAGAATGATTGAGCTATACACCTCATGCCTGGCTCCTTTAACTGTTGGTGTATTGTCAGAAATGTCACGGCAGTTACTGTCAATAGGTCTGAAGTCACCAGAGGGCAACCTTTTAGGCCCCCATTATCATTTGCAGACAAGAGTCCTTGTAGGTCTTAGTAAGGATGCCATGGCCCAAGTAGGTTGGGGGGATTTGGGAGACAGATGAGAAAGAAGATAACTCGGGTAATAAGCTTACCTCTAGAGTTGTTCCCTAACGGAATCTTTGAGTTCAGGAATTGAAATTTCTGTTTATGATTTTAAACTCAAAATACTCTGATCGTTTTTCAGCAAATGTAAGAGACACAAACTAGAGAACGAGCCTTTAGACTTGTTTCCTTGTACATGTGAGGCGAGTGGCAGGGAAAGGCACACATCCTAAATAACCAAGCTGCTGAAGAATTCCACACTTTGAGGCCCAGATGTAAAGCAAGAAAGCTTCTGCTTCAACTAAAAAGAGCAAAAGACTTAGACTATGTTCAAACTATAATACAACAGCCATCCATGCCTTCAATTCACCAATACTTAGGCTCTGAAAAGAATGAGACAACATGCTCTTCCAAATAAAAGTTAGACTGAAATATAAAGCATTCCAGTAGCATCAGTCCATGAGGAAGGATCTGTGAGAACTAAACAAACATGTGTTCAAATCTGGGTTCATGGTGGGTGAGGACTGGAGCTGAATTCTGCTATCCACAGAAAATGTGTGGAATGATTTGTGGACATGCAAGCATTTAGCCAAGTTCCTGTTGGGTTTCCCCAGTGATGGTCTTGGAGTTTACTTCTCAGCATTTGTTGGTAATGGGAATCAGACTCAGCCAACTCAGTCCCTTCAAACTAATTGCAAATTTTAAAAAGTAGTGTGGTCATCATCCATATGCCTTTCAGAACTTCAAGCAGGCGCTTTAACTCACTTGTCTCATCCCCCAATATCTGTGTTCACTTTTATAGGCCAAGATTCCCTCAGATGGAGTTTCCATGACTTAAGAATGAACACGATTTGCTCCTTTTCTGAAGAAATCCCAGGAGAACAAGAGGGATATTGATCCATGCAATTTAGGCATGCTACATCGCCTGAATGGAAAAAGCTATTTTCCGTTTAGCATGAAATAGTTTGTCCAAAGACCCAAGTATACACAGCAGATCTCCCTCTCTTTCAGAAATTAAGTGAAGCGTCTGAAAGAGCAAGATCACAGTTTCCTAATTACTGGAAGTTTCATGAAAGTCATGAGACTCTTGAGTAGGAAACATCTTTAGGTGTTCTCTTACGTATACATGGATTACCTTAAATCAACTATAACATTACATGAGCTGAGTATATCCATGTTAGGAGAGATTGCAATTGGATCAATTATGAAGTATAAAAGATTTAAGGTAGAAGTCATCTCTGGTCCTAGGTCAAAAAGTTATGGTCACGTTTCAGAATATTCGTGATGGTCTGAGTATGTTCATTATGCTTCATGGTTGGGATACAATGGAAGATATCTACAGATCTTGATAGTGATTAGTTTGAAGATTGACCAGTATGGGTGTGCATGTCATATCTGAGTTCTCCAGTACTCGTCTGTAAAAGGAAAGCATGTGTAGTACATACAGGAGTCTGGTCTGGGAACACCTCACACAAAGTTTCTTTGGGGATCCCCCCAATCAAGCTTCTGGACTCAGAACCCTAACCAAGAAAAGAGAAAGGACAGAACAAGTCAATCAACCACCTCAGCTATATGTTGGCAGTGAAAAACTGAGCAAACGGAGACTCTAAGATGGACTATGTCAATCAGTGGATTCTTCAACATCATCGTGCTTGGAGTGTTGAGAGTGGCAGCAATTCAGAACTGTTGAACTATCAAAATCACTTGAGCAAGACCCTCGGAGCATGCCCCACATCCGAGACCTGGAGTGGGTGGGAGACTGGGTGGGGCTTCTCCCTTAAAATCCCCTTTTACATCAGATATATTATGGAAACAATTTTTAAAAAGAAAAAAAAAAGGAAAGCATGTTTAAGTGTCATTCATCCATTCCTTAGTTAGTATCTACTTTGCACTTCCTGTACTGAGGCATTGTTTTGGATGTCAGAATGCTACAATGAATGACAAGACAAAACCTCTACTTTGATGGATCCTATATTCTAGTGGGGAGGTGGAGCTAGAAAATGTGCTAAAGTCCAGATGTAACATGCAGAGGTTAACACGGAGGGAAAAACACAAGAGAGAGGGTACACAGTGCCTGGAGTGGGAAGTAGGTGGTGGGTAGGTTTACTCACTTGGAGAATGCAATCTCTCTCCAGCAATTTGCACTGGGGCCAAAATCTGAATAATCCACTGGTGGTCAGTCAGGAGGACCTCTGAGAGGACAGCATTCCAGGTGCACAACACAGGCAACTGTCAAGACCTGGGTGCTTGACGTGCATGAAGAACTGACATTGGTCAAGAGAACCAAGAGAGCCAGAGTCCAAGGGGTCTCAGAGAGGGGCAGAACAGAGCTCAGAGGGTCTCCGCATGCTGTTCTTGTGACACTCAGATGAGAGACTTGACTCCTATGTGTCTGTAGCCCGAAACACTCTGAAACTTCAGAAGCTGATGCAGTGTCTTGAGAGCTCAGAAGGAGCAGGGATCTGTACTGAGAACTTCCTGACTCACCTATGCAGTGCAGGGATGAGGCTCCGTTATCAGTCCCTTCCTTATATCAGATGCTCAGGCTTGAAGGTGAAGCTATTTGCCAAGCTGACCCTGCTGGCAAGGGCCGTTGAATCCAAAATAAACAAGAATATGCCACAAATGGACTCATCACCCTGAGAGAAGGGCAGCCTACCCTCCAACCCTGTTCTCGTAAGCCCCCAACATAGTGACATAGGCTAGGCTGAGCTCTTGTCGAGCAAGGAAGCAAGGTGGAGGAAATCAAGAGTTAAAATCCATGCAAGGACCATCTCTCACTCTGGATAAACCAAGGCTTCTTGGTCCTCCCTCTGGAACCTGTGCTCTTCCCTGGCCCCTGGCTGAAGTTTCCACCCGAACCGTGTTGAGTGTTTAGAAGGCCTCAGTTTTCTTCTCCCGTGTGGTCAGAGGTGGAGAGGAGAGAGTCTGGGTAGCTGTGCCAGGGACCACACCTCTTTGTCAGGAACATGCAATTAAAAAAGAAAAAAGAGATGGGGTGGGGAGGGAGAAAGGCAAAGTAACAATCCCTCAACCCCATTTTTCTCAAACACACACTTCTCCCTGCACACACATGACATGCACACGGGAACACACACAGAGACACACGCACACAAGTCCAGCACATGTCCATCACCGAGGTCCCTGGGATTTGGATGAAAACATTTTCCACCTGGCACAGCTAGGCATTAAACACCCCTCAAACCCAACCTGAGACTTGGACGGTCGGTGGAGATATTTTTAAAATCATGACACAGAGGAGTGTGACACACTTGGTTTTCTCAGTGGGTGGGTAGAGGGTTATTTCATGTTGTTCTTGTCACTCAGCCCAACATTACAAGTGTGCACTTTGATTGCTATACCGAGAAGGCTCTGCAGCTCAGCCGAGCACAGTGTGTTCCCAGTGAGGGGAAGGCAAAGCGACAGGCACGGCAGAGGGGAGTGGAACCTGCTGGGGACAGAGGCTGCCCTCCTAGGCACGACCTCATGCATCAGCCTTATGCAGCAGAATATCAACTGCTTCAACTGCAGTGAATCGCTTCTCCTCAGCCAGCTTCCCCCAAAGTTGGTCCTTGGGGAAATTCAAGATATTCCAATATTTGGTGACAGCTAACACATTCTATAAATGATCAGTGTTTTTCTTTCGCTCTCTTTTTTCCCTTGACTTTTTCCTAATGGGGATCTCCTCTCAATATTACACACAGAAAAAATTATGGTGGAATTTTTACAAAGTTATCTGTGTGCCATGGGGTATGTGTAAAGTTATTAGTCAAAGGCTTGTGTTGTTTCCTTAGAAGAGTGATACACCCAAGGGCTGAGGGCCAGTAGGAGTACTTGCCTTGGGCACAGGCAATCAAAAGCTAAACTAAAGGCAGAGAATTTATAAAGCAAGTCAGGGAGGTGAACATTTGGCATGGCAGTCAAGAAGTTGCTTGGGAGGCCCACATTCCAGGTGGGAGTAACTCGGTTCAAGACCTGGCTCTGCACTTAACTCCAGCTTCATTGTAACACTCACCCTGGGAGGCAGTACATGACGGTCCGAGCAGTTGGGTCACTGCCATCTGTGTGAGAGACCCGTTTGGAGTCCTGGGGTCCTAGTTTTGATCTGGCCCAGCCCCAGAGGTAGCAGGCATTGGGAGGAAGAAACCAGTAGATGGGAGCTCTGTCTTCCTGACGTTTGAATATATATAAGTAGACAAACAAGAAATCAAAGAAATAATTAACCTGCCTTTTATTTGGACCCAAAAGTGGTGATTTGGGACAATTTCAGTGATGACTCATCCCTGTCTGAGAAGGCTGTTCCTGTCTTCAGTCTCCTTGCAATTCCTAGGGAAATTTTTTTTTGTAGGCTGGGGAGGGAAGATTGGTTTGGAGAAAATACTATGCTGAAAATCAGTACCCTCTAGATGGATTTAGTGTATTTCCCACTAAATGGACTTGACATCAACTTTGTGTCATTGATGGCAACTTTATTTTACCTATTCACACTCACTAGGATGTAAATGCTGGCATTGTTTGGGAAATAACAAATGGAATATGCCTGCAGAAGCAGCATGGTAAAGTGGCACTATTCTAAAGGATCTCAAGAACGGATCTTTAATTCTCTCCCAACCCCTGTCCCCTACATTTGGTTCATCAGCAGAGAGATTGGCCAGAGTCATCTCTGAAACCGTACCAATCCTCCCATGTCTCATTACATCCCGTGCCACAGGATGGGCCACACATCATCATTTAGAGCAGAGGTCTCCAAATACTGACCCACTGGTCAGACCCAGCCCAGCACTTATTGATAAGAGGTATTGGGTTGTTTCTCACCAAAGCAGCAGAATTCTACTCTAGCAAAGGCCATGTGGCCTGTGAAACATAAAGCACTGACTACCTTGCCACTGTTTTTAAAATTTGTTCATCTTTGCTCTAGAATGTTACACTAAACTCCTAGTCAGACTCACAATTTCTTGTTCCCTTACAATCCGTTGTCTTGCGGACAGCCTTCATGATCTATCAAACACAAATTCTATCGTGACTCTTTTCCTTAAAAAATGATCCATTGTTTTCTATGAGAAGTAGGGTAAAACTCACAACTTCAAATGGAACCCAAATTATCTGTCTTTCCCCTTCTGGCTTCTATCTATGCCATAATCTCTTGTTATAGAGCAAATTGTGCCACCTATTCCAATTCATGTATTCAAGCTTTAATGCCCAAGGTTACTATAAGAGTAAACAGGCTCTTAGGAGGCAATCAAGGTTAAATAAAGTTATAAGGGTTGGGGGCTAATATGACAGTAATCTTGGCCTTGTAAGAAGAGACAAAGATAACTCTGTCCTTCTGTGAAAGCACCAAGGAAGCTCACATGAAGAACAACAAAAAGATGGCCATGTGCAAGCAGTCCAAGTTAATGCCTCCCTCAAATTGCTCAAATTGCTTCAGGTCTTCTGGCCTCACTACTCCTTAGATACAACCTATTCCTGGCTGCCCTATGACTTTCAAACTTGCTGTTACTTCTGTAGCAATGCTTGTCCTCTAACTCCTACCATAGCTTGAGTCTGCCCACGGTTCAAGATGACTGTGGCTTTAATCTAACTTTCCCAAAGAGCCTATGATTGGCTGCCATTATCAAACAATATCCCCCGATACTTTTTTATAGTTTTATTTATTTGTTTGAAAGGCAGAGTTACCTAGCGAGCTGGAGATACAGGGAGATTTTCCATCCACTCCCCAAATAGCTGCAACCGATGGGGCTGGGCCAGGCCGCATCCAGGAACTTCCTCCAAGTTTCTCATATGAATACAGAGGTCCAAGCACTGAAGTTGTTGTCTGCTTCATTCCCAGGTGCTTTAACAGGGAGCTGAGTCAGAAGTGGAGCTTCCAGGATTGAACCTGTGCCCATATGGGATGCTGGCACTGAAGGCAAGCTTAACTCACTGTGCCACTAACACTGACCACAATACCTTCATTCTTTACTCCCTTCTGGTACATTCCAGCCTTACAGTGTGCTTTATTCTTCTTCAGAAAGTCGGTCAGTTCTTTGCATCAACATCTGCAGCATATAAACTTCATTATGGATACAGCTGCACCCTAGGAGAGAAAGGTAGAGGTCGAGGATATTTCCTACGCTTGGAACGTGCAGAGCTAGAGAATGGTCACATTTTTGACTAAGTGAGGAAGCCTGTGGAAGGAGCATGTTTTAAATGTAGATGGAGGGAGTAAATGAAGATTTCCATCTTGGACATGTTATATTTAACATATCCACTAGAATGTTAGGGTGGAGATGTCTGGGAGGCTGTTGGACAGACTTATATGTAGGAGAGAGATTGGGCTTGATGATAAAAATGTGTGATTCATCAACACACTGATGACAGTTAAACCTGTGATCTGGATGAGATCTGCCAGGGAGTGTAGACATAGAAAAAGACCATGAGCACTAGGACAGGCTGATATTTTTTAGAATAGGAAAAAAAAGACTTGGATAAAGTGAAGAAATTTTTTAATTCATCAAAGAAACAGGAAAGCCACTAAATGTAGTATCCAAAAACCCAAGTCAAGACAGAATTCCATTCCAAATATTGCTGTGAAGATTAAAAATCACCAATAGAAGATTGAGACTGGATATTTAGATCTGACTGAGGGCTGAGACAGGGGTAGCATCACAGAGGCATCAGCCTTGTGGGTCAGGGTGGAAAACAGCTCATAAGGGGAAGGGGAAGAAGGCAGGGCGGAGGTTCTGACAAGAACCTCAAGGTGTTGTGTTATATGCAAGGAAGAGGATGAAGTGGTGGCTAGGAGAAGCTGTGAGAAAAGGAGGAGGTGATTTAGATTGGAAGAGATCCCAATGTCTTTAAAGAATGATGGGAATGAGACACTAAAGAGAAGATAATACCAGAAGAAGGAAAGATTGTAGCAGGAACCAGCCTCTGTAAAGTGGTAGCTCAGATGGGGCTGGCCCACCAACTGTGGAGAGGCTGATAGGAGTAGGCACGTCTGTAGGGAATGCAGAGTGTATGGAGAATGAGGGGGGTGGTGAGTGACTCATTTGTAGGATGAGGAAGTTCTCTTCTGCCTGCTTCTGTTTGCTCAGTGAATAAAAGGTGAGATCATCAACTGAGAGTGAGGGGGTGGATATAAGGAGAGAGAGGATATGACATACTGACCTAGGGAAAGGGGATTAAGAACTGACCAAGCAAATGTAAGATTTCCAGGCATTGCCAAGGTCATTGTGAAGCTGGTAGCCAAGATTAACAATTAAACAGCCTTGCTTTATTTTTTTCAGCTAAGTCCAGATATTCTGGTGCAGGCTCAGAGCAGGTGGAAAGATGGGCTGAAGCACTGGAAGTGTCCAAAGCAGTCTGCAGGAGTATCTAGAAGCAGACAGTTTGTGTGAGGCTGTGATTGTAACACTTGGAAGTAGAGAATGGAGGCATGAAACATGGAGGAAATGGTGCCACATGGAAGTCTGTGTTTAAAGCTCTCAGTAGGATTTTAAAATCGCTGAGGTCAGCATGGATGGAGTGTGGTTGTCTGAAAGAGAGCAAAGTGGTTCGCAGAGACTAAGACTCTCCAAAATGAAATGTTGGACAAACAGCAGTCACTGAATGACTTGGCAGGCCTAAGGAAGAGACTGAAGGTATAAAGAACAAGACCATTGGAAGAAACTAGAACCAAAACTCAGAGATCCAATCAGGAAAAGACCAGAGATCACTGAAACCCTCAAGAAGGATGATAGACATTGGTGTTTTGTGAAAGTGAGCCAAGTACAAAGTCTTTTGCAGATAAGAAGAAAATCAGAGAGTGGTAAGGGCTGAGTCACCAGAGAAGGTGGTTTATGGCATGTAGTCTAAGGCTATGGGTATGCAATGATTTGGAGTTGCAGAAGGTGCAGGATAGAGAAATGGTATGGGGGATGGGATATGGGGCCCTTGAAGCACATAGCTCCTTTCTGGGCCCCTGTGTCCATGAGTGGAGAAGAGCCACTAGTACAGATGGGTGAAGAGAAGGTATGATCGTGGGAGAAGCACTGGAAGGAAACCCTTGGAGAAAGAGATGAAGTCATGGCCATTTGAACATGGGCAACTCTGAGTAGGGCACAGTGAAGGGGTTTGGAGGAATCATGGAATGATTATTTATTTGAAAGACAGAACATCTGACAGAAAGAGAAAAAGAAGAAGAAAAGGAGAGGGAGAGAGAAGAAGAGAGAAAGCTCGATCTTCTTTCATTTGCTGGTTCACTTCCCCAACGCCCTCAACATCCAAGACTGGATCAGGCCAAAGTCAGGAGCCAGGAACTCCTTGCAGGTTTCCCAAATGGATGGCAGGGATCCAATCCCTTGAACTGCCATGTTCTGCCTTCATATGTGTATTAACGAGAAGCCGGATCAGAAGCAGAGCAGCCAAGACTTGAGAGCCAGCAATCTATAATGAAATATGGGTGTCCCGTGCGGCAGCTACTCCTCTGAGCCATATCATCATCTCTTGGGGTACTTTCATTAGATTAGGGGGGGCATAAAGCTGTAAGATGATAAATGTCTGTATTTATTTCCTAAGACTGTGCTAGAACAGCTGGTCTGTCTCAGATTTGGAGGCCACAGTCCTGGAGTCCACACTCCAGGCATTGGCAGTCCTATCTTCTCTCTGAAATCTGTAGGAAATTGCTTTTCCTGTCCCCGCTAGCTCCAGTGACCTCATATAAAGCTTGACTTGCACTGGTGTCCCGCTCGCTTCCACAGGTGGTTTACCTGTGTCTGTTTCCAAAACACTCCCTTTGTTTAATGTCTGTATGGATAACCACATCTCTCCTTTGTATAAGGAGACCAGTCACACTGGGAGCCAACCATAATGACCTTAACATGATCAAATGTTAGCCTGTTTAGGATACTGTCATTAAAAAAGAAAAAACTGGAAATCAGGCAAATTATCAACAACAGAAATTATTTCATGAAAATCTGGAGGAAAAAAAATGGCTTAATACCAAAGCACCAGCAGATTCAGTGTCTGATGAGGCCTTTCCTTAGCACCTTTTAGCTGTGTTCACCCGCAGTGGAAAAGGAAAACGTGGTCTCTTGGACTTCCTCAGGTTACTTATATTTAGAAGACAGAGATACGGAGGAAGGAAAGAGAGACAGAGAGGAAGCTATCTCCCAACTGCCAAGTGGTTTTCAGTAGATGAACAGGGCCAAGCTGAAATTAGGAGTCCAAAATCTATCCAGGTCTCCCACAAGGGCAGCAGGGATGCAAGTACTGAAGCCATCACTGTTGTCACGTAGGATGCAAATTAGCAGGAAACTGGAATGAGAAGCTGAGTGAAGACCTGAACCCAGGCTCTCGGATATAACAGATGTGGGTGCTCCGTGAGACCTCCTGAGCACCATTCCAAAGGCTTGCCTTCTGCCCTCCTGGGGCTTGTTTTGGACAAACATTAAGCCCATTCGGGAATATTTGCTTCTCCAGACTTACTCACCTCCCAAAGACTCCAGAACCTAATATTACCATAATCAGAACTACACAGGAATTTCAGGGGATGCAGTTCAACCCATAACACAGTCCAAGTGACAATAGATGCTTTCACAAGCTTGGATCTTTGATGTAATTTGCAATTGTGACACCCAATGGAGTGAGGCTTGCTGTAGTCTTGCTCTCAGAGTTGGAAAGGTACAGTGGGTGACAGGCCCCTAAGAGAGTGATGATCTTGACTCCCAAAGCTCTGCAGGTCTTCTCTGCACCCAGCTAGCGGTGGGGTACTGGGAGCTCATGGATCCCACACTGTTCTTTTTTTCCACTGTGCCCACTATGCTTCAACAACATTGATGTTTCTCTGCCTCAGATAAATACCTACATGCTTCCTGCCTCTGGATCTTTGCATCTGCTTTTCCTTTATGTGGAAACTCATTTGCCAGCTTCTTGTGGCTGAGTCCCTGTCATCACCCCTGCTCAAAAAGCCTTCCCTGGCCATGATCCCTAAAGTACCTTCATCGCCTACACTGTTTCCTTCACCTGAAAACACATCGCTTTTACTTGCATTTCTCCAATCAGCATGCAAGTGCCAAGAAACAAGAATACGGAGCCTGTTTTGTTCACTCGCCACTGAACAGAGCAATGCCTGGCGCTAACGAAATAACAGCAACAACAACAACAAAACAATCGTATTAGTGATTTTCGATGGATGAGTAAATGTAGGTATAGGCAAAGTGTAAGTGAATTCTCTCAAGCTCACTCATGCTTCAAAGATCTTGACCTAGGTCTTATCTTTAAGATCCTTTCCAAGCTTATCCTGGTGCTTACATAACAGCTCGATATAATCTGGGAACCTCACAGGAATGTTAATGCCCAAGATACAGGCTAATATCTTGAAGCCAAGAAAAGAAAGGCCCCACATATTATACCTTTAAAAATCCTGTTTATCAAGAAAGCTGACCAAAATCGAGCAGAGAGCAGTTTGGCTTACACACCTCCCCTTTCACTTCCTGCTAATCCTCTGAGCCGCAGCTAGATCATGAACTTGAAAAGTAAGGCCAGAGGACAAGATGGTCTCAAGAGCGCAGCTCTCCAGGCCTAACTGGATGAATTCCACTTGGTTTTGATTTTTCTTCTTTTTCTTAGAGTAGGCATGGAGTTTCCTAAACTATAGAAGTAGTTTCATTCTCACCAAGATCACCAAGACCTTCACCAACAGACCTCACTTAGTTGTTGTTGTTGTGGTTAAGGCCCTGGGAACAATGAAGTTCATTTATTCTCTTCTTTGTACAATCATCGTTGATTTAGTGTGGGGGTCTTGGACTGAGGAGGTAGCGTTTCATTTCTCATTCTGCAACACACCTGACACTCTTACCTCCCTTCTACGTTCTGCTGAACACAATGGTATATGATGGTCTGTCACGCTGTGTATTCACTTTATTATTTAGGTAATGGATTCACATGCGCAGAAAGGTGATTCGTAATAGCAAGAGTTACAGTTACTTGGCAGAAGTCTCACGCAGCCTTCTTGACTGTGGGCCTGTGCAGTCTCTGACTGTCTCCAGCTCTATTCCATTTCACTTCATTACAGAAGTGTCTTTCCTTTCCCCCTAAATCACGGCAGCATAACCTCTCAGCTTCCCTTCCCTTTCCCCTGCTTCCAAAGCACAGATCCAGGACCTCCCTCCCAGGCAGGTTAATGTGCCTGGTAGGGTTGCAGGATCTTTATGAGGCTGACAGAGATGGAAGCCAGCAATGGTCTCGCAGCTCTGCCAGCGGGAGGATGCCCCAAAGCAGGGAAAGAGTCAGGAAGAGTCCGGGAGGCGAAGTATGCCGTTTCTGATGACTGGTCTAAGGCTTTGTACTTGAACTTTGGGTTTTATAGTTCTATAAAAGGCAGCTGACAAAAGAGAACCCGATTTGGGAGGATCCAGCTGGCTGAGCAAAACTGGGCGGGGCAGCCCAAACATTGGAAAGCCAGGGCAGATTTTCACCCATGATGTCAGAGAGGCAATGGGATTCCCACTGAGCTCAAGGATGGGGGAGCAGACAGCCCCAGCCACACTGTGCCCGGGCCAGCAGCGCTTTCAGTTCTGCCTTCCTGGCTCCTCTGCAGGAGCCCTTTCCTCTTTGGAGACTCTGCAACGTTTGGACAGGAAGCTCCCTGCTCTGCCTGCCGGAGGCTGCCGGGGGGTGGGGGGGGGAGGGCGGAGGGGGCTGCTGGGCCACTCGCTAGCCTCCCTCCTTGGCTTCCCAACTCCCCCCCACACACACCCCTGTATGGCTCCACTCCAGTTTGTTTCATTGCAGTGGTGGCTGCAAGACTGTGCCAAGGCTCACAGCTCCTGACAGGGGCAGGGCAGCCAGCCTTCACTTCCTCCTTGGACTCAGAGGCGAGGCCTGGACCCCTGGACTGCAGAGCTGCTGAGAAGGAAGGAGATTTTGTGTTTGGGGGCGGATGGAGTGGTGCCTGATTGTTTCCAGCTAAATCCATAGAATTCTATTTTCTGCTTATTCACCTCCCACCGCTCCCTCATCCTGGCTGGAGCCCTGCAGTTGTCTGTGGACTGAGCAGGACTCTCGCCAAGTCCTTGGGGCCAGGGGTGAAGCAACTGCTACTCACTCAGCCCTGACTCAGGAGGCACCTTTTGCCCAGGCAGGAGCAGCCGCTGCCCGGTTCCAGGGAGCGCCAGGGAGGAGGCATGGATGGCAATCGGGGTAGGGCACTTGGAGAAGGTGCTGAGTGCCTGTTACGTGATGCTCAGAGGCCTCAGAAGCCCAGTGGCAGCAGCCAGCACACAGGCCCCAGGACGGATTAAATCTGCATGCTCAGCTCTGCTTCCTTAACAGGCTGAGTAGATTTGCCTCACACAAGTTGCAGGCCCTGCTGCACACCAGATAGGAGCTGCTAAGTGACAGAAGGACGTTCAGTATGTGAGCTTTGACCCCCACTCTGCTTCATGGCTTAGCAGTCAGCCTAAAGCTTCTGTGAAACTAAAGAGGTCCAGAGGTATGGCCTGTGGTGTTCTCCATACCAGAGCAGCTGCGGCATTCAGGGTGGTTCTCTCGCCTCCGAGGTCTATGTTGGGTGGTACATACGGTTTTTCTCACGATGATCACCTTCTCTGTGATAGGAAGGGCTCAGACTGGAGGTGCACTTAAGAAATTTCACAAAGGGACAAATGTTTGATCTAGCTGTTCACACACCCACAACCTCTACTAGACGGACTGACTTTGAATCCAGCTCTGCTCTCAACTCCAGCTTCCTGTCCAGTGCACACCTCACAAGGTGGCAGGTGATAGTTGACTTTTACCACTACATGAGCAACATGGGTTGAGTTTCAGGCTCCTGGCTTTGTCCTGGCCCAACCCTAGCTGTAATGGATACTTGGGAGTGAACAGGCAGATAAATGGAACATCTCTTTCTAAAGGTGTGTTTTTCTCTGCGTGTGTCTCTGCATTGCCAGTGAATTAAATAAATGAATATCATTTTAATTAAAACAAATTTGAAAAGGAAGAGATCTCCCAAAGAGAAAGGCAATAGAGGGCTATCATTGGAACATAGTTTGTCCCTCTGAAACTCACGCTGACCTGTGGTTGCCATTGAGTTGGTGCTGGGAGCTGAGACTGTATTGGAATGAACATGGCTCCCACAGATTTGGGTGAGTTTTCACGGATATACACGAATTCACACTTTCCAAAATTACTTGCCACGAGAGCATTATTATAAAGGGAAACTACCCAGTGAATTCTGTCCCTTTGGCAAGCTCCCACTTGCTCTTCTGCCTCCCAACCCAAGTTCCTCACCAGAAGCCTAGCAGTTGCTTAATCCAGGCTCTTAGACGTCACAGGCTCTAGCATCATGAGCCCAAATAAGCCTCTCAGGGTGAGCTTTACAGTGCAGCCACCATAGCAACCTCTTGTGACATTGGCATCCCATAGCAGAGTGGCCCTGCTAATGCTCCTGGGAAGCAGTAACCCAAGTGATTCTGGCCCTGTCGCCTCTGTGAAAGGTCCCAGTGGAACGCCTGAGTCCTGCCTTCTGCTTGGCCAGTCCACCTGGGGAGCAGGCATTGGGCAAGAGAACCAGGTCTTTCTACTTTTTACTTGTTGAATATTATACTTAGTGGGACATTCAGCCTGTGATTACAAAGTGGGAGGAAATGATGTTTTCGTAAAGGTTTAAGTTTAAAAAAAATGGGGGGTATTGAGGGAAAGGAGTGAGGGAAATACGGTCATCTTCTTAGAAATGTGCCTGTGAAATAGGTGAAATCAATTTTTTTGTGTTAATAAAAATTTAAATTCTCTCTCTCTCTTTCCTTGTCACTTTGCCTTTATAATAAGTAAATGTTAAAATAATAATAATAATAAATTCCTCTTCTTAACAAACGACTCTGTCTCAGATATTCTATCACAAAAAACAGAAAACTAAGACATGGAGCTTTCTCCACTCAAGGAAAGTGGAAAGCAACCTCCAACTGGCAATGCTCTAGTCCTTCCTGTGGGTTTTTTTTTTTTTTTTTTTTTTGCTTTATTTTGTTGATTTTTTTTTATAAAATATTCACTGAGTGGCTGCAGGTGCCCTCCCTAACATGAGGCATTGCAATGTATTAAATATGTAAAGCAGAAACAACCAAAGGTTTGTAACAGCAGAGAAGTCCTGAGGTTGATAAAGGAGTAGTGAAGGTGACTCCTGGATGGCATGGTGGTGGGACCAGATATGGGCCCCTTCTCTACTTCTTGTGTTGATGAAGTCACACAAACTGATAAATCAACAACCTCCTTTGAAAAATGCTTTTTCACTATCTTGCTTTGCTATTTAAAAAGTCTGAAAAAGCAAAACCAGAATCGTATCTATTATAAAGATGAGTAAACTATCAAAACCTCTTGGGCAGGACCCTCTTGCCCCACATCAGAGACCCTGGGGTGGTGTCAGGGGCTGTCTTCCATCCCAGGGTGCAGAGGCATTTGGAAGGTGTGGCTTCTCTCCTTATCTCCCCCCTACCCGCAGATATAGGAAGAAAAAAAAGAGAATGTGGAAATGGTAATCTTGCCCACCTTCCTGTAGCCCTTGACCCTAATCACCCTAATCAACTATGTAAAAATCATCAAAAAAATAAAATAATTGATATGAAAAAGAAAGGTGGTGTTGTAAGTTATTATGTTTATTTATGATCTGTAGCAACCTCCATTCAAAACTGATGCAGATAGACAATGTTTATTGTTGGTAAGCTGACTGAGTTCCTACTGGTCATGCTCCAAGTGTATTACTCAGCTGTTTCTTGGTGCTTATGGATCACCGAAGAAAAGGATCATGGGTGCCTTAAGAATCTCTTTGCCTGGGTAATTTTCCCACTCACCTTGCCTCCCTTGGCCATGGCCACACCCACCACTCTATAACCAACCCTGGCTGCCTCCCTCCAGAATTTACCATACATATAAATAAATTTGAAAGGCAGAGTAAAGAGTAAGACATACAATACACAAAGCTGGAGATGGACGGAGGTTTTCCATCTTCTGGTCACTCCATGAATGTCTGCAATAGCCAAGGATGGGCTGGGCTGGGACCAACCTAGGAACTGAGTTTCCCATATGAGTTTTAGGAATCAAAATGTTTAGTTCATCACCACTGCCTCCCAGGAAGGCACAATCATTAACAGGAAACTGAGCACCCAGCCTCAACACCAAGTACTGTAATATGAGATGCAGACAGCCCAACAGCATCTTAACCACTACACCTAATGGTCATGGTTATCCAGTCCTTTTTAATACTGATTTCCCAATGAGGCCAGTGCCAAGTGAAGGACCCAGCTGTGTAGCGTGAGTGACTTCCTAGTCCAGACTTATGGCAGAAATGATGTTTCAGTGAGTACCTCCAAATTTCAGAACTCTACAAAGAAGTCAGAGCCACATACAACAATTTGGCAGAATCTGCACAGCTAGCTGTTCATGCCAAGACATCAGCTCCACTTGTAGACTGAGGGGTATCCTGATGTGATAGGAAGTTCAATAGCTCAATAGAGGATACAGTTGATCATGACTCCTTTTGTCAATCTCATAGGCAGAGTCCCAGTGGAGGGGGAAGCCTAGGACAACAGGCTTCCTTCTGGAAGGCTATGGAAGCACCACGTTAGTCAGAACCCTGGAAGAATCCATTTCATAATATAATTGCGTTGATTGCATCTAAAGGTAGGGACGGTTGTGGCTATGGAAGCACCACGTTAGTCAGAACCCTGGAAGAATCCATTTCATAATATAATTGCGTTGATTGCATCTAAAGGTAGGGACGGTTGTTGTTCTCGACATATTATAAGAAAGGAATTTGAAGTGCTACGTCCACTAGCGTCTCACCATCTCCTGGTCATTGGTTTCCTTCCTTAGCTTCCCCAAAGCCGACCTTCTCCAACTTCAGAAAGATGAGATGATCATAGTAAACGTGTGACATGGTTCAGAAGAGGAAATTTGTCAATGATAGAAAGATAACCAGCACATTGCAACTAATAAATATTAATTGCATTACACTTCTCATTTTTATAACACATTAAGATCTCTTGTCAATATTGGCCCTGTTGACACCAGCCTGAGTCTAGCCTGATGCCTTAAAAAATAACTAGATTTCAATAGTTACCCAAATGGCAGAAACAATTGTGTTTTAAAATCTAGAAATTATTCCCATATAGATTCCACCATGCCCTTGGGCCCATCTTTCCTAGGGACCCTCCCAAGCCGGCATCTCTTGCTTTGTCCTCAGCAGCAGTGAAGCCAACTGCTTCCTCCTTTCAAATACTGCAGCTCTCTGCAGCATCCACACCCTTCCCATCATGTCACCTGGATGGCATTAGCAAGGATCTTTACTGAAGATACTTGTTTACCAATGCGTGGTCAGAATTCAGATACTCAAAGCCTGATCCCAACGTCCTGTCATAAAAAGATTCCTTCCCCGCATACACACAGGTTAGAAGGATGCCACTGTGATTTCATCAGGGAGCTATTTCCAAAGAGGTTTACCTGCAGGCTCCTGGTCATCAAATATGTCCCCAAGGATGGATGAGGAATACCATTCCCATCTGATCACTGGTCTGTTGGTTTAGGAAGCAGAAACTCAAATGCCTGGAGCAGGTCCTCAAGAGGCCTTCTCTTCCGCAGTGTTCTACCAGAGGTAGGGGCATGTGAGAGGAGGCAGGACTTGCAGGAGGCTCTGCAAATAGCCCACATTCTTTAGTCTCTGCTCAACCATCTGTGAGGCTTCTTTGGGTCCATTTTTTCTCTCTGCAATGAGTAGGCTGGATCGAATCATCTGTGTATTCTATTGAAACTCTCGGGACTCCCTAGTTCCTGATGTTTCCGTTTTCCACATTATGGCTCACTCTCCAGATGCCCGTATCAAGCAGGGTTGGACCAGGCTGAAGCCAGGAGACACACAATCCAGGTCTGCCAATCGAGTGACAGGAACCAAGTGCCCGAGCTATCACTTGTTGCCTTTCAGGGATCACATTAGCCAGAGCCTGGAGTCAGAACCTGAGCTGCCACTTGAATCCAAGCACTCCATTACAAAATTCAAGAATGCCAAAAGGCAGGGGAGGGATGCCTTGGCATGACGGTTCAATGGCTAAACCCTCGCCTTGCAAGCACCTGGATCCCATATGGGCACCAGTTCCTGTTCTACTTTCTGTCCAGCTCCCTGCTGTGGCCACGGAAAGCAACAGAGGATGGTCCAAAGTCTTGGGTCCCTGCACTTATGTGGGAGACCTGGAAGAAGCTCTTGGCTCCTGGCTTTGGATTGGCACAGCCCTGGTCATTGTAGTTATCTGGGGAATGAACCAGCAGATGGAAGATCTTTTTCTCTCCTTCTCTTCATAAATCTGATCTGCCTTTCCGATAAAAGTAAATAAACATTTAAAAATTCCAAGCTATGCCTTAAGTATCAAATGTTCATCCCTGTCTTTATAGTATACAAAGCTAGGGCTAGTAAGGTTTTTGTAAAGTTCCAGAGAGTGATTACTTTAAATTTTTGAGGGCCAACTGTTCTCTGTTGCAACTACTCTTATGTTGCTGTTGTAGCCTAGGAGATGGGAAAATGGCATGCATAAACTAACGGGCACATTCACATTTGGCCCACAAATCAAATCATCATTAGCAGAATTCACAATTCTTATGGTAGAGTGTCCAGCAGTTACTCATCCTTTTTTTTCTCCACTGATTGTCATACTCATGTAACCCAAACACTTGATGAGCCCCTTCTGTCCTCTAGACAGTGGTGAAGCCCAGCTCTAATTCTAATTCTGAAGTTGCCAATGGTTCAATATCTTGCTCCTCGTGGTCTGTTCTTTCTTCTCTTCTCCACACACACCATGATGTTTTCAAGCTCCTTTGTTCGCCTATCTTCTTTATCCCTGCCTACCAGAATTGTCAAGTCAATTCTCCTCTTAACTTTCTACAGGGCAATATGTATCGCTCCGCCCCCTTTTCAGCTCCTCTTTCTACTTCGGGAACTTTTCTTAACAAATGAGTTCCACTCATAAATGGAAGTGGAATTGTGGTGAACAAAATTTTCCCCATCTCATTATCCATAGGGAAGTTAATCCAAACCCAAGATCAGAGAGATCCCTGCATCTATATTTTATTTTGGTTTCTTTTTGTGTGTTGGGCTATTTAGTCGTTTTGGTCTTTATATTGTGGTGTATGCTTTGAGAAAACAGGCCAAGTTTATTTCAAATAGTTAACCGCTTATTCCAAAAATAGACTTCAGTATATGTGAAAGAGTGAGTTTATGATTAAATTTGGCATTCAAAATTAGAGGGAAAGGAATCATTAAATAATGCTGGGGCATCTTCATTGCTCATTTCTCTTCCTATCAGTTCTTCTCCCACCACCATGCTGTTTTGATTATAATCTATCATTACGGCTCATAAAAAAAAAAATTCTTGGCTACCTCCGCCATTTCTACTTCCAGATAAATGTTAGGTTCACTTTGGCAAGGCCCCCTTTGAATGTCTACTATTAGGATTCTAATTAAAATTATTTAAACTATAACATAGTAAAGGAAGAAAGTATAGCTTTGTGCCATCTAATGTTCTGATCCAGGAATATCTATTCAAATCTTACCTTCTTTCATCCATGTAACGGTTGTTTATCATAACTGATCTTCAAAAGATTCATAATTTCTTATTTCAGTTGAGACTCTTGCCTCTCTAAGAGCATAATTTCTTGGTGTTTTCATGAATTTTACATCCATGCTTATTAAACTGAGACTCTCTTTCTGTGAAACACGTCTTTGGTTGTTTCATTGGGTCTGTTTTCCCTCTCGTCCATAATGGTTGTTCACCTTTTTGTCTTTTATCACTTTCTTCAGCTTTAATCTATGACTCCTGGAAATTTCTTCAGTTTTACTCCGCATCACTGATTCCGTTTTCTATAGAGTCAGTTCTATTCTTTTCCATTCCCAAGACACATGTTATTTTTATATGACAAGTTCTGTCACCCTGAGTTACTCTAATTCCCTCCAATCTCCTTGCCATTCTTCCCTTATTGACTTTGTTCTATTTAGAGAATGCAAGAATAACTTGATCTCCATAAGATAAAAAGGCAAGAGGAAAGAATAGGTTAAAGGGAAAAGGTTGAGAAAAAACAGTTCAGTTGTTTTTCCTTTTAATTCTGCTACTTCCTAGAGGAAATAAATTTCAGAGATATGTTTTTCTTTTGGTTTTCAGGATGAAACCTGTTTTCATTGTATTCGATTTCTTCTCCCATGGGTGTCACAATTTCTCTCCCTCCCTCTCCTCTGCTTACCCTCTTCTTGTCTCCCTCTCCTGAAAGGAAGAAAATTCCATTCAGACACAGTGGTTACAAGCAGCCTCTGCGTGCTTGGATTCCTTTTAGCCGTGTTCACTGTTCACTCACAGCTGATTGAAACTGCAGCTTACCTATAGGGCAAGTTCAAAGAGTAAATGGATCTGTAAGTTCGTGGCTTATTAAGGAGCAGCTTAATGAGCGCCTTTCCCAGCCTCCTTCTCCCAAAACATGATGGCAGGCCTTCCAGCGTTCACAGCTGATACTCCAGGCCGAGAATGCTTCTCTGAGCTGTCAAGGGCACACTGCATGAGACTCTGCAGCAGGAACGCACTGAGCCGTGGGAACCCGCCAGAGGTGTAGGAGGCAGACACTCTGCCCCACGAATCTCATTTCCAGGCACAGAAGGTGCACACAGCGACTCAGCCCATGACTCAGTGATTCCAAACTGTGTGGGTGCTGAATCCCAAAGGTGAAACATGGGCCACAGGACAGGAATATTGGTCTAGGACGGCACAGAAGCCAGAAAGAAACCGGAAAGACACCTGAGAGGAGGAGCTCTGCGTCTCTTTGGAATCCAGAAGCAGGTAAGATGACATGAATAAGGGTGGGACGAAGTGAATTACAAAATTCCACAAAGCCGCATTGGACCACTTGCCTGGATTAAGTCAACCTGAAGGGCAGTGTCATGGCGTGGGATCCCAGCTCACACTAGCTTCCGGCAGTAAGCCTCTTAGGATCCCATCACCATGGAGACAAGGGAAGGAGTATCAACCAGTGGACCCACGTAACGGTGTTCAGCCAGTAAGTGGGGAGCAGAAATGATGTGATAATTTTCAGGTTATAACTGCAGGTAAGAAACAGTCAGTCTCATATTCTCCTCCTTATCCAGGTAACAAGGAGGCCGAATTCCCAGACTGAGACATTCCAAGGTGGTAAATCCTTCTCACCCTGGAATGTTCAAGAGTTATATAGGCCAATATTATAATCAAGGCATATCTGGGGATTAATGGTGAGTTTTGAACGTATGGCATAACATGATTTCTTATGGCAAACACAGTTTTGTGCTGAGCAATCATGAACTGCTCTCTGAATTCTCAAAGCATTGATTTTCTCATTTATCAAAGGGAGACAATAGCAACATTTCTATGTTAAATGTTTTTTTTTAAAAAAAAAAAGCTCAAAAAGTGCTTAACAATGGATCTAGTATGTGATAGGTTACCTCATAGCCTTACAAAGTGATAGAAAGCAAAATGAGAGTTTATTACTATTTGAAGTCTGGAAAGAGAAGCAACAGAGAGGTTCCTTATCAAAACCAGCCAGCACTTTAGTGCCCAGGTCAGAGATGACCATGGTGACCACGTGTCCTGGGTCCCACGACATAGGAACTTGCTTCAGCTCTTTTCAGATCAATGTCTAAGGGGAGTAGGTTCCTGCTCTCCAGTTCCTCTCCTTTCCTCCTTAACATGTCCTAAGATAGTAGGACTCTGGGAAAGCAAGATCGACTTCCACAGGCTCTTCCTTTCATTCTCACAGCAGGGAGGGAAGCAGGCTCCGGGTGTGGTGCCCTGGCTGCCTGCTGTACATACACATTCTCCTTGGGCTGTCTCAGCATAGCAGAGGTGTGGTTAGATTAGTATCACTCCACCCATGGGATGTCCTGTTGGCCAAGCCTAATATCATCCAACCTCTCTTAATTAGGACTATGCAGGAGCAGGAATGGTGGCGACAGAGTTAATATCCTCTATTGCCTTCCTCAGTGGGCTGATGGGTGTATTTGCCAAGCACAATCTTCCCTCAATTTAATTCACTTCTCCCTGAGCAATTCCTTGAAAGTTTCCTGCTCACATATCCTCTGTCCCGGGGTACAAGTTTGACACCATCTCAGCCCAGATACAGCAGCAAATGGCAGGAAAGCAGGGAAAGCCACAAAGCAGAGAAGGCCTTCATCTGGGGCAGTGGGGTGCTTTCTAAGCTTCACAATCAGGGATGTCAGCTCAGGCTTGTCCTAAGGATAATCACACAGTGAAGTCTCCAGTGTCCCAAGACAATTATGCAGCCCTTTGAAGCTGCCAAGATACAATCTCAGGACCCCAGCCCCCATTGTGATTCCGACAATAGTACAAAGACCAGCTTTCTCTAAATAGCAATCGAGCACTACAGACAGACACCTGAAGAGCTCCCACTTGCAACCCTGTCGAGTCACCAGCAGCCTCCCCTTAACCAACATCACCTCTGGGATCAAAGAAGATGGAGAGTGTCTGGGAGCAAAGCCACTGGAACATGGGACGGAAGCAAGGGCAAATCTTAGGCTCACAGATCTTCCAAAGCTTCAAAGTGAAAACCAGAATGGTTGGACTCTAGATAGGGCGTTTGTAACCCTGCTATAAAGGGAGTCCTATTCTTACGTTCTTCACAAAAGCAGAAGTGAAACTACCATCCTGATGCCATCAGTGTTATTGTTGTGAAGGTCATGCACCTGCCTGTGGATCAAGTCTTACAGACACATGTTCATCAGCGTCCATCGCCTTTGTCAAGGACAGACTTCTTCAAGTAATTTTGCCCATGTTGAAAAGCCATGTCAGAGAAGCTGACAAAGCCTCCAGAACTCATGAAGATCTTTAAGCTACAAGCCCAATTCCAAGTGGACAATGGATAGGACAAGACAGGAGACCCTACCCTCAGAAGAAAGAGAAGCCGCTTCAAAACACAGGTGTAGTGTTGCCACTCTCAGGCTCTCAGCTTCTCGTCTTCAAATGAGAGGACGTAGAATAATCCTACCCTGCTCTCGAGAAGTCGAAAAAACCACGGGTACATTTGGTCTCTATTGATTTATGCGTTCAGTTCTGCATCAGCTTCCCAGGAAGTTCTAGGGATGATTTGGGAGAGTGTAAGCAGAGGTATTACGTTAGTGTCTCTTCAAAATCCTCAATTTCTTGTCTTGCCCATAATGTTTTCAAGAAGTTTTAAGATAAAAACTACTCATTAGTAGACATAATTTATCCTCCAGTTCTAAACTTCTGTGTCACTGGCTTTAAATAATATTAAGACCATCTGAACTTGTCACAAGTGTCAACGGCCATTGCCCCCTGCCAACAGAATGGCTCAAAGATAAAAAGAAGTTGATTCTTCCTTGTAAATACTATTTGTTCAGGGATAAATTCCTGTAGTGAGTTTCTATATCTCGTGAAACTCATTTTGTAAAATTCCAAGTAACCAGACTCCAAAGAGGTTTTTCCATTGGTTACCATTTTGACAAATGCAGTGAAAGGTTCCGTGACAGCCAGTCTTTCTTCCCTGAAATTTCTTGCATTTGCCTTACCATTTAGAGCTCCCACTGTGCACAACACCTTACAATCAATGACTAAGTGAGGACATAGCTGTGTAAACAGACTTTAGCCACATTGAGTTCTATCAGATAAGTTACAAATTTCACACGAAAAGTTTGTCTTGGGGACCCAGCACAGTAGCCTAGTGGCTGAAGTCCTCACCTTGCATGTGCCAGAATCCCACATGGGCACCAGGTCATGCCCCAGTAGCCCCGCTTCCCATCCAGTTCCCTGCTGCTGGCCTTGAAAAGCAGTCAAGGACAGCCCAAAGCTTTGGGACCCTGTACCTGTGTGGGAGACCCAGAAGAGCTCCTGGCTCCTGGCTTCAGGTCGGTTCAGCTCCAGACATTGAGGCTACTTGGGGAATGAATTAATGGATGGAAGACCTTTGTATGTTTGACCAATAATAATAAATAAATCTTTTTTTAAAAAAAAGTTCATATTCAATTTGTAGAGGTTATTTCCATGCAATTTTAATTCCCCTATTACAAATAAACACTCGGCAGCTACTATGTGTGAAGAAAACTTATTGTCCCATTTCCCCATTGATCCTTTGATGCTTCATCTATTTCTACTTTGTATCTACAGAAAGTCATCATTCTAAAAGGAATTTTTTAAGAAGCATGTGTAACACAGGCTTTAGCACTCCTCATCTTCATCCTACATCCTGAGAGCTGCCGAGTCCCCATCAACTCTCCCCCTCCTCACCACCATGCTTCAAGGAATCATAAATTAGCTATTTCCTCACGGTGACTGAAACTGACACTTGTCCACAGCGTCTGCCAAAGGGTGTGTCGTAGCCGCAGGTGGTTAGAGTCCTTACAAGGATCCTGTTCCCAGATTTGGGGTCTGGAGATGCCACTGGAATTTACCTAAATGCCAAAATCAGTCGTAACAGCGCTCCCAGGGAAAGAGCATGACTTCCCCTGGAATGCTTCCTCAACCTGCTCTGAAGAGCACTCCTGGGCTAGACCTCAGCAATGCCTACCTGCAGCTTTCCGGAATCTTCCTCCCCAACAGCACTGTGCTCGTTTCATTTCTCTCACTTGGCTGATTTATATTAAGATGAGAAAAATCCATTCCTCCAATTCATAATACCATTTGAAATACTCACTTTTAATTTCCATCCTCCATTATTAAAATGTGTATCTGCTGACATCCTGTGTTCTCTGTCTATGTATACTTGGCATATGATCTTCAAGAAAGTTCATGGAAACCTAAAATATCACCAATACAGAATTAGACAAGTTTTAAGACAGGAAATCTTGATTTAATTTGGCAGGTTGCATCAATTTAATGGATGAGAAACATGTTCCTTAGTTGGAATGAAGTGCAAAGAGAAATCACCAGAGGGTTTGATGGGGAAACCAGACTGTCTTCCAGATCTTTCCAAGTCAGAGGAGCTACAGTGTAGCTTTGTTGTTTAATTCAGAGGCGATTCCCACTACATCAGCCTATAAAAGTCATATAAAGATGATAATGCCAAGTAGAACTCTGTGCTATGGTTTTCATAATCTCAGAGAAGCCTTGTTCTCCACTTGGGGGATGGTTTTGATCTTCTGCGTGCATGTGTAAGGGGAAGGAGAATCAGATAGTGCTACAAACACCAGTTCTGCAGAGAGATGAGGCGTGGACAACACATACATACATGCAAAGTACGTGAATAAACAAATAGATAAGATTTTACAGAAATTAAACAACTTGTTTAAAGTTTCAAGTTCAGAGAGACACCTGGAGCCAAGGTTGAGCTCCTAGCAACAGCCTGCATGAATGAAGGAGAAGCACTTTGCTGGGATCTGTCGTCTGCCATGAAACATATTTAATGTCTGGAAGAATACTGAACCCTCACAGCCTATCCATATGAAACTGGCACAAGCCCAAATGAGACCCCCCCATAGCTTCTCTGCTCACAACGTAGAATGTTAACAACTGAAGTAAAAAGTTACTGATTTTACTAAAGCAACAGTGAAAACAGCATCCTGGATATACAAATCACTTGCCTTCTTTACTCTGCCATCTTTAAAAGATTTATTAATTTATTTTTGGAAGTCAGAGTTACTGCATAAGGGTGAGGGAGAGAGACAGAGAGATGTTCCATCTGTGGTTCACTCCCCAGCTGTCTACAACAGTCAGAGCTGGGATCCTCAGAAGCCAGGAGCCAAGTGCTTCCTCCAGGTCTCCCACGTGGGTGGCAGGGGCCCAAGGACTTGGACCATCTTCTGCTGCTTTTTCCTGGCACATCAGCAGGAGGCTGGATCAGAAGTGGACCTGCTGGGACCCAAACTGGCACCCATACGGGACCCTAGCAACACAGGCAATAGTTTTGCCCTCTATACCACAACGCCAGCCCCAACCACTTTTCCTTTTCACCTGACCATGACACATAGCCAGTCCATCCTGAAATTGTTTTCCAAGATTCCATTTGTACCTTGCTTCTCTTCATGCTTCTCACCAAAGTTGAATGCCTGCAAAGAGCATATGTGTCTGCTCACTGCTTAGAGCAAACCAGGCACCAAAGAGACGTACTGGGCCGCTTGATGCTACAACTCAGGAACCCATACCTTCTGGCCTTGCCTTTTCTTTTCTTCTTTTCTTTTAAGGCAATTCTTAATTGTGTTTTTCAATTGTTTTCTTGATACAATTTAGTTAATGCTCTTCCCTCTCTCCCAAGTTCCCTCCCCTCGCCCCTCTGTTCTTCCCTTTAGTTTTACAATGTGTGTTTTTCGTGAATTTTCCCAAGCCCATCATGCTGGCGCTGCAGTGTCTTTCCACATGACAAATTGCCTGTCTTCAGAGCACACACAGACGGCAACTAGACTGAGATTGCTTCGACTCACGCTAGGAAAATACATCCACACCCTGTTTCAAATGCCACCTGTGTGCCCTTGGTTGATAGCTCTCTCCGTCTTCTCCATCCTTGCATCTCTGCAGAATTTCAGAGCTTCGTTTGTATCTGACCATCTGGTACACATCCCCATTTGGGTGTCTGACAAGCCCTTCAAACTCACTTTCAGTAAAACCAGAATGAAGGCTGCTTCACCGTGAGAGGAATGAGGGCCTCGGGCATATACGTTAAAGGAGAATCTTCAGTTAAAGTAACACCCAGACCTTCAGCCCCTCTTAGCTAATGCAGCAAGATCTTCCCTCGTCATCTCCCCACTCCTTGACACTCTGCCTCCATGTCTGTGGTGCTTCCTTGTTGAACAATGTTCATTCATTCAATCACAAGAGCCTCGCACCTGCAGCTTGCTCTTTCTACAGGCTTCTGGCATCTTTACACATTGGATTCTGATGATCACACATGTCACAGCTCCAATGAAAACTCCTCTTAGAGGATTCTCTTCTCCTGAAGGATCCCTCTTTTCCTCACCTTTTTGTTATTTACAGAGCTCTACGTTTTCTTCTTTCACATCTAAAATCCTTATTCATTGTAAGAGGTGTTATCCCCCTCCCCCTGAGAGCAGCACGCCTCCTTGTCTTAGCTGTAACTTCTCTGAAATGGTGTTTGACACGGAGTAGGCATTCTCTGAGTATTTGCTGATTGAGTGAAAATGTGAATGGTTGAATGAATCCATAAATCATCGGCCCCCACAGACTGGCTCTCTCCATGTTACCCTGGCAAATGTCAGTGTGAATTACCGGGCTACCCAAATCAATCAAACTCCTTCCTGATCGCCCCGGTCAATGGCTTCATTCAAAGATCTCTCATTTTACACAACAACTACTATCTCTTATGATTTTACTCTACCTCCATCTGACTCACTGCTTGTGTCTTTTTTTTTCTTAAGATTTATTTATGTTTCATTACAAAGTCAGATATACAGAGAGGAGGAGAGACAGAGGGGAAGATCTTCGTCAGATGATTCACTCCCCAAGTGAGCCGCAATGGCTGGTGCTAGCCGATCCGAAGCCAGGAACTAGGAACTTCCTCCAGATCTCCCACGCGGGTGCAGGGTCCCAAAGCCTTGGGCCATCCTGGACTGCCTTCCCAGGCCACAAGCAGGGAGCTGGATGGGAAGTGGAGCTGCCGGGACTAGAATCGGCACCCATATGGGATCCCGGCGCGTTCAAGGCGAGGACTTCAGCCGCTAGGCCACACCGCCGGGCCCAACTTGTGTCTTTTTAAAACTTAAATCTGATATTAGTCTTGCCATTCTCAAGAAGCCTTCAATAGTTTCTCATTGTCTGAGAATAAATTCTTTAATTATGTCCTGAAGGGCCTGCCATGAGCTGGTGGGCTCTATCTACCAGCCAAGATCCTTCTCCACCACTTCCTGCTCATGAACTTCAAGCACACAGCACACAGTCTCCTTCCATTGTTAGTTGACTCTGCTCAAACGCTCTGCTTGGCCTGAAATGTCCAACATACACGCATGGGCCTGCTGTTTGAGGAACTGCTCCTAACCAGCAAAAGTTTAGCTCAAGCATTTTCCAGTACACCTCATTCCATGTCATCTCAGTTATAAGCTCTTTCAGACTGTCGTCATTCTCTTGGTACATATGTGTTTTCCACGTCAGACATTTAGAACTTTGGGGTCCAGGCTTTGCCTTCACGTTCTTAATGTCTAGTATAGGAGCAAGCACTTAGAACATACTTTCAGACTTTAGTTCTTGCTGAATCAATAGGCAGAGAGATGTCATTAGATATAGGACAGATAAATTTTGTGGTGTGTTTCAGTCCATTTTAATCCTCTGGAATTTTTTGTTGACATGCTGGCTTCTGAGTGGGAGCCACCATTCAAACACTGAAAAGATTGCTACTCTCATGGTGCATCTGTTACAGACTGGGCATGTGCAGAGGGCTCCAGTAATCACTATAGAATGCGATAAAAGGAGCCACACCCAAACCCTGCTGGCTCCAAGCCTTCCTCGCATTAACTGTTTCAAACACCATCTCAATGTGTGCAATCTTTCTAAGACAGCGCAGCCATCTGCTTTTAACTTTTAGACAATGAGAGGAGACTTCAATTTCAAATCCTGATGGATAACAGGTATTAAAATTCTTCTCTTCTGAAAACAATGATAAAATTGGACTAAACTTATGAAGCACCTGTTTTCTGGCATTTCACATGGCCCTGGGTTGATAGTCTCCAGATCAGGAAAAGACATACAGTAAGCCCCATGTTCAACTGGTTGTCTGCCAGGGACAATTTCCCAACAGTGGTGTAACATAAGAGAGTCTAAAGAATACGGCACCATTCAGAGCTGGGGGATGTTTCAGGGAAGGATGTTGGAAAGGGAGGAAGTATATGGGCTTATGGAAAGAGCAACAGAATGAGAAATTTGTAGGGAACAGTTTTCTGCAAGATCTCTGCCAAATCCTGGGTGCACACATGCAGGTGACACTCTATAGTGACGCGTAGAGAGAACTTCAACTCTGAGAGGCCACATGGAGAGACTGCTTCAAGGCTGAGAACAGGATGGAGGCTCTAGAAGTTGCACCGGAAGACACTGGATCTTTGTCACATAAAATACTGAGATGTCATTCATGTCTGAGGACTGCAAATAAACACCAGGGAGGTCACTCCTTAGTAAGAAGATCCACGATTCAGCACAAGGATCAGCTACAACCTATGGGCTGATGACCAGTCTTCCTACACAAAATTTTGTGCATTGTAGGCATACCTAATGGCCTGTCTGCTTTTATGGCTGCCTTCTTGTTACTATGGTACAGCTAAGCAGTTGAAGCAGCAATAATATGACATACCAGTCTGAAATACGTACCACCAGGCCTCTAGAAAGAACAGTTTTCCAATCTCTGTAATACATGGAAGGCTACTCTCCATTGCCCTGACAAAGCCTGAAGCCACATTCCAAGAGCATCAAGCAGAACTTCTAGTCTGTTCTTTGCCTGCCAGAACATAAAGTAGCACCCTTTAAAAGAAGAGAGTATCACCCAGAGTCCTTGCACTGATGCACAGTATTCATCAGATGGCTTACAAAACATAAATAAGCAGGAAAGGCAGAGAGAGAAGAGGAAAGCAGAAAATATAAATAGATGATAAGGTGCCCCAGGTTATGGAAAAAACAAAGAATTGAAAACACGTATTTAAAAATTAGTGCAAGATCTCAAATGAAAATGTGACCTTAATAAATGAAAAGCTATACAGTACTGGTGGACAAATAAAAACCATAATCAAAAGTATCAATCAGAAATCCTGGAACTGAAAAAGATATATGTACAGCATTTATACGAGTAAAACGCGTGACAGAGAATAGAGATATGATAAATAGAGTTCTGCTCTTAAGGGTCTTTTATCTGTGATGTGTGGTAAATGAAGTGATACAATACTAATTCTAAGCAGAGGATGATAATAGTTAAAGAAGCATATTATAATCCCTAAGCAACCACTACAGTAGGAATTTCAAGGAGGTGTTGAAATGGACAGTCTGCATGGTGGTGAAGATGCCCCCATTGACAGCAGAGAAGCAGGGTTCGAGTTCTGACACCAGCTTCCTGCTCATTCAGTCTCTGGGAGAGCTGAGCAGTTGAGTTCTTCCCACCCATGTGGCAGAAGCGGGTTGCACTCCCTTCTCCTGGCTTCGGCCTGGTCCAACCCTGGCCACTGTGGGCTCTGCAGAGTGAATTAAACTATGAAGATGCCTCTCTTCTCTCCCTTCTTTCTGTCTCTCCTGCTCGCTCGCTCCCTCACACTCTTTCTCCATCCTTCCTCGAGTAATAAATACATTTTAACAAGATTTAGTGAAAAAAATTACAAAGAATAAAATGAATGAGTAAAGATAATTCCTCAATATCACCACAAAAAAGGAGGGAAGGGAAAAGAACATGGCAAGAAACTGGTGAGGGGACAAGTAGAGTCCAGTAGCAGGTGGTTGACTTCCACACAAATCTAATCACGCAAGTGCTGTGCTCCAACCGGTGAGACTGAGGAGCAAAGCAAGACCTAACCATGACACACGGATGTGACTTCTGTTGTAAAGTAAAGCCAGTTTACACCAACAGTGACAATAAACACACACAAAATAAAATATCGATTGTCAGAGGAGTTCTTTACCTATTGCTCTGTTCCATCTCTGATTTCTAGAGAACTAAAGTTGGCTGTCTAGGCATAGGTAGCTTTTCCTCCCAAAACATGAATGAGTGCATTAGTTGATATCTTTCTCAACCTCAAAAGTCCAAAAAATAGTCTGTTCATCTCGTGACAGCACCTCATCTACCATGCTATCCTTTTTTTACTTTTACAGTCAAACCTTCTTCCAAATGAAAAGCTCATTGAGAACTCAAACTGAATAAATATTCCCCGGTCATTTTCCTTCTTGGTGGGGAAGCAGGCGTTGCAGTTACAACCAGCAACAAGTTTCCCCAGCGCTTACAGACAAGCAGAGGCAAAAGGACACAGAGCAGGCAGTGATGATCAAGTTATTAGAGATGAAGCGGTTAATTGGCAAACAGATGTGGGGATTAAAATCTGGCAAGTACTTCTGACTCAGTAGTTTCCATTTCTGAATGAAGTCCACCTACTGCCTGAACCATCCTGAGGCATCTCCAGGTAGTGGAAGCTGACTGAGAAGAAAGTAAACACCAGGCAGGAACTAAACCCCATAATAGGATTTGCTCTGAAAACTTGGCATTTCATAAAGCAACAAAGTCAAGCATTCTATACTCTACTCCAGAGGAGCACAAACAACATCTTTCATATGCACCATATAAGCGATACTGTCTTTGTCGTACTTCAGTCTTAATTTAATTGTAAAGAAATGTGGTATCGTGTTTTAGCTCATGCAGGAGAAAAATAATCCATGTATTCTTGTATCCAAAAATAACAACTCAAAATGAGGTTTAAACTGAATATTTCCAATTCCCTGGATTCATTTCTCCCTTTTGGAGCATTAAAGTTTGAGCTTTTAAAAGAAAAGATTTATTTTTATTTATTTGAAAGGCAGAGTTACAGAGTAGGGTAGGGGTAGGAGAAAAAGAGTGAGCAAGATCTTTTCACTGGTCCACTCCCCCAGGTGGCCACAACTGCCAGGCAGGGTTGAGGCAGGCCAAAACCAGGAGCCTGGAGCTTCTTTGGGTCTTCAGTGTGGGAGCAGGGACCCAAGCGGCTGGGCCATTCTCCACTACTTTCTCGGGTGTATTAACAAGGATTTAGAGCAGCTGGGACTGCAACTAGTGTCCCATGTAGGATGCCCCCATACTACAGGGGCAACTTAACCTATTATGCTATAATACCAGCCCCCAAATTTTAGTCTTAATACAAATTTTACACAGTATTGCTACTGTTGTGCCTATTGGAGACAGATCTCCAACAAAGCTTTGAAAATGCACTGATGTAGCACTTGACAGTGACCAAATTGCAAGAATTCAATGCCACATCCTGTAACAACACCTTAGAGGCAATGTTGTCATCTTATAAGAAGAGACAAAGGCATAGAGTAATATGGGATTTTGAGTCCAGTTGTCTGAACACATAGTCCTGAGTACTTTGAGAAGAGTAATTGGCTGACTTTAAAAAGTCAAGTAGCTTTTGTCGTGTTTAAGCAAACTTTCTATTTCATCCCAGTAGAAACCTTCCATGAGTCGCACCGTTGTGCACTGTTCAGTGAGGTTTCCAGTTGTGTGCTGTTCAGCAAGGCGTTGCCCTCTGTTGGTCACATCACCCACCCACACCCACCCCTCCATTTTGGCCTGCTTTCCATTTATCCAGCTGCCTCTTCCCCCAACACACATTTCAAGAGGGATGAACACATACTAATCCAACTGAATCATGGAAGTAGATTTGTGTCCCAGTTGTTACCAATAAGACCTGAAAGTAGACTAAAACTGCAAGGCAAGTTTTCAGGTTGCTACTAACACACACCAGGAAGCACAGATCCATGCGACTGTGTGGCGATTTGTCCATGATACTTGCAACGGCAGCAGCCAGCTTGCCAGTGCAGGAACTGCACTGATACAATGCTAAGAACAGCAAAGCAGTCAGAAAGGGCCCACGCCTACGGAGACCACGGCCAGCCTGAAGAGTTGATCAAAGCCTCATTTCCCTATCACAGGACTTTGGGAAGACCTAACAAATTGTCCTGATAAAGACAGCTGTGTAACCATTTTCAATTTCCTGAGCCTAAGAGGATTCTGACATAACAGTTGCAGAGGACCAGAAAGGAAGACCTGCCATGGGGAATAACACATGGAAGGGAAGGGGCAATAGAAATTCTAGAAGCAGTACTTAGTTGTGTGTGCTCAACTGCTCTACCTCCTGATTTAGGTGTATGTCATCCACTCAGAGTACTACCTTTCCCGCAGGTTAGTATTTTCATAGACATGACAAATGATTGGTGTCATTTCATCATCGTGCCAGGCAGGACAAAACCATTGCTTAGTTTATGTCCTCCTAGTACCTGAAAGTGTCCATTTATTGATTTATGTATTCATTGATGTAGATACAAAGAAAAAAAATGCTACCATAATGTCATCACAGCCCCATCACAGTACATCTTTAACACTGTAAGAGAAAGGTTTGATGGCAGGTTTACTGGAGCAGTATTACTGATGAAAGAAAGGATATAGAGGAACTTAGCACAGATTATCTGAGTCCTGCCCCATCCACCCACCCATCTAACAATGATGGTTTACCTTTCCAGACACAGTTGTGACAGGCCAACTCTCAAACTATCATACGAAGTAAATTGGAATCGCCTCAGAAGAGGTCTGATTCCAGGGCACAGAATGCGTGATGTGGAGGGGTAGGAACTGACCAGCCTCCGCCTCGAAGTGCTCCTTTTCCTGGAATGAAGATAAGGAACAGGAGACTCATGCAGAGGGAAGAGTGGAGATGTTTTTCTGTCAAACTCTATGCTTTACTTCAGTTTTCATTTCATTCTGATTTTTAGCTTTCATTTGTGGCGATCACCACTCCCATTTTATAAATGAACCAAAGTATTAGAGATTTGGGAGGGCCTCAGCATGATGGCTCACTTGACTAATCTTCTGCCTTCAAGCACCGGCTTCCTAATGGGTACCAGTCTATGTCCCAGCAGCTCCGCTTCCCATCCAGCTCCCTGCTTGTGACCTGGGAAAGCGGTGGAGAATGGCCGAAACCTTGGGACACTGCATCCGTGTGGAAGATCTGGAAGAAGCTCCTGGGTTCAGATCAGCTCAACTCTAGCCATTGCAGCCACTGGGGGAGTGAACTAGTGACTGGAAAGTCATTAAATCTCTTTCTCTCTGTAAATTTGTTCTTGCCAATAAAAATAAATATTTTTAAGTGTTAGATTAAATCATTCATTCAAGGCCATAAGTTAAAATCTAAATTGATCAAACATCAGAGCCAGTGAATCCTCAAGGGAAGCTCTGTGAGAACCTCACCGTCATAACACAGCTTCTGGAACATCAGGACCAGTGTTCTGTGGCACAGTGAACTCACCGGCTGTTGTCAGCAACAGACTGTCGGTTCAAATCCAGGGACCCACCTCCCTGCCAGTGCCAGACCTGGAAAAGCAGCAGAAGATGGTCAGAATACCTGGCTCTCCGTCACCCCCTGGGAGACCTGAAGGACATTCTAGGCTCCTGACTTCAGCTTGACCCTGACGGCTGTCACAACCATTTCGGGTGTGAACCAGTAAATGAAAGATCTCTACCATTTTGTCTTTTAATAACTGTATTTATCAAAATAATTGCAAAATATGGTACTTTACACAACAGAATGTTATTTTTAGTTTCACCTTGGAGACCTACTTGTTTGACTCAATGATGAAAATGGAACTCAGAAAGCCCTGGTGAGAGCTAACCGCATTATTCTCCAGGTCGGTCAAACCTAACACATGTGTATGAAGGTTGAAACAAAACAGAACTGACCAAGAGGTTCAGGAGTTGCAGTATGGGATCCTCCAATGCATCACAATGGGGACAAAAATGGTGTCCGCGTACAATGCCATCAAGTGAATAAATGATACAAATTAGCATCATTTATTCAGGTTCATGGTACAGATGCCCCATTGTACATTTACACCAATCCACCATAGATAGATTTGACAAAATTTATTCCAGATCAAATCCCAGGAGCCGTTAGGGAGACTGTGAACAAGTTTCCAGGAAACAGGTTCTCTTCAATCCTTTTTGCAAACACAGAGGCATCCTGGCAGCATTTGGCCAAAAACTCACAGCAGGGAGAAGGGAAAAGAGGTGTGGCCAGGATCAACAAAATTTGGTCTGGTATGAGAACCCCTGCAGTGGGTCAGATTCAATTGCTAAGTTTCAGGAAAGCCAAAACTATTTCCCCTGGAAATTACAGTGAGATTTGAAACTAATGAGGGACTGAAGTGCAGAAGCATGGTGGGTAGATACGCAGCTAACCATTTCCTACAGAAAGGCGATGGAAGATCTTAGGACATTTCCATAAAGCCTAGAACCTGGGAAATCAATCCTAAAACCTTGGTGGAAAAGATTTAGGACCTCATCCTAAAGTGCAGACATAAAATCTACTGATAACTTCTCTGTGGTTCTCAGGTCAGGCAGGCATTGTCAATCTCAGCTGATGTCACTCCAGGTTTAAAACATTTGCTCTTGGGTCAAAATTTCCCTGGGAGCAAAAAGATGGCTGTCCCTCGGGCCAGTCTAAGTGTTTCTATCTGAGCATTTGCTGTTCTATGGGTATAACTTGTTTTCCTAGAGAAATTCTTTCAGAAAGAGGTGATAGAAATCACTGAAAGTTATTGTTAGGAACCACCCCACCCAGTTGGCCAACATCTTGGGTCTCGGCACGTGCTAGGTACAATTATCCCTGTTCAAAAATAAGCAGAGGAACATTTATCAGCTTCACCTTAGAGTATCCAAGGCCAGTCTTGTCCCTCTAAAAATGGCCAAACACAATTATTATTTTTGAAGCATGCTTTGGGACGCAACAGTTAAACCACTACTTGCTATCTCTATATATCATATCCCAGTGCCAGAGTTTGTGTTTCAGTTCTGTTTCCAATCCAGCTGCCTGGCCATCCACACCAAAAGAAGTTGCAGGTGACGACAGCTCCAGTCACCTGTATGGGAGAACTAGCTCCGGGCTCCTGGCTCAGTCTACCCCACCCAAGCAACACTGGCTATTTGGGGAGTAAAGTGATATATTGGAGATTCTCTCTCTCTCTCTCTCTCTCTCACTCTCTTTCCCTTTCTCTCTCTCTTTCTCTTTCTCTCTCTCTTTCCCTTTCTCTCTCTCTTTCTCTTTCTCGCCCCTTCAAACAAATGAAAGTACATAGGTTAAAATTTTTGAAATAATTGTTTTTGCTGGTTTTCCCAAATCAGGTTGATTTTTGGCATGATTTTTGGCATCACTGATGGAACTTACCAACGGAAACCAAATCCACACCCCAGCTTCATTAAGTTCAGGAATCCTTTTCATCTCCTTAGTAATGGTGACAGCATGCCTGATTTATGAATGTTCATTTTGTGAAGTACCTCATTGAGCACACATCAGGGAAGATGGGAATAGTAAGGAACTTTCATAAATTTTCTTCCAGATATCCTTATTAACATGTGGGCAAGGCTAAATCCAGAGCAACTGACAGAAGTTGATGACAGCTTCATAAACACCTACCCAACATAATGTTTTTCAAAGTGCCAATGAGCATACTACCTAACACGGACAGACGGTGCAGTCAATATACGTGGCCTGATAAAAAAGAGTAATCAATAATTGCTAGTATCACTGTGAGCACCATGGCTAGAGGACAAGATGGAAAATTTTCTCTGTAAAGAATATTGAATATTTGGAAGAGGTGCAGGTGCTTGACCCAAACCTGAGACACCTTCACCTAAACTCAGAGTATGTGGGTTGGATTCTGACTTCCTGATAACATGTATCCTAGGAGGCAACAGGTGGTGGCTTAAGTTCCTGAGAACCTGGGAACCAGCCACCCACAAGGGACACCTGAATGGCATTTCCACCCCTGGCTTGCTCCTGGCCCAGCTCCAGCCTTTGTGAGCATTTGAGGAGTGAACCAATGGGTGAAAGATTTCTGTCTGTCTGTTTCCCTCTGTTACTCTTAATTCCTCTGTAGTTAAAAAGAAGTGAATATTTTAATCTTCGTGGGCTATCCAGTCATGGCCACAAACATTCAACTCTGCATTGTCATGCAAACGCAGCCACAGACAGTACAGAACAAATGAGCATGGCTGTGTTCCAATGCAACTTTATTTCTGGAGACTGAAATTTGAAATCCGTATAATTCATAGAGTATTCTTTTCCTTCCCTCACTTCCCCAACCATTTAAAAAATGTAAAACATACCATGTTTAGCTGGAAGCTGTACAAAAGTGGGCTGTGGGCCTGATTCAGCTCAGGGATCTCAGTTGCCATTCAAGGGGCAGTCCGAAAAGAAGTTGATTATGCCATAGGATGACCCAGTCGGTATCAAATGGCTCAGGTCACCACAACTGAGCTGGGACAGTTTCTGTCTCAAAGTATCTCCTTTGTCATCTTGTGGTGTCAGTTCAACTTTAACTCCACTCACAGCTCTTGTAACATTCCAGCTGGAAGCACCACCTGTAAGTGGCAGCTCCTTCATGATGCATGGCGCATGTGCACCGCAGGGTGCACCTGACACAGGGAAGGAAATCCTCACTACTTTTCAAGATTTTTCCCAATTCCTGCCTGCTGCAAAGAACATCTGATTTTCAGCATAATGGAAATCCCAGCTCTGTCTGCCAGTAATTTCATGTACATCATGTTAACATCAGGTTCATATTAAACATTTACATTAAGGGTTGGACGGGGAAGATGAAATTGTTTGCATACGTTGCAGCCACAGAGGGAACAGCCCCTTTGCTCCGCAGTCTCCCTGGGTGCCAGCAGAGTAATAGGCAGACAATCACCCACCAGAAAGGTGGGTGAGGACCAAATGCATGCTCCTCATTGGTACTGGGCAGCCCCAGCCCACCCTGCCCCGTCCTTAACAATTATCTGTCAGGCTAGGAACTATATTCTCACTCTGCTGTTGAAAGAAGTTTAATCTACAGCACCAAAAATAACAACTCCCTGCATCTCAACACTCAGTGGAGCCCTGCTATCTTCCCATCCACAAAATCATGCAATTGTTATTTTGATTCCAATCAGTCATGGCAAGGCTGTGTGCTGTGGGCTTCAGAACTGCATTTGATCACACTGCTCCTAGAATCTGCGAGAGATTGGGCTGGGAGCCAGGAATGGTTTGGGGGGTGGTTAAGGGGGGGAGGGGAAGGACAGAAGGTGGTTTTAGGTCCAACCTCCACCCATGTCCTACTTCTCTGTGAAAACCAGCTCCAGATAGAGAGGCTGCTAAGAGGAAGTCAGGTTTGTAGATCCCACTGTGCCAGCTGTCCTTGTCCTGGGTCCAAGGGGCTGCCCCAAGACAGCCCAATAAGCCCATGGCCTGCAGAACAAATGCTTTTGTCCGAGGTAGAAAACAAGCATCAGGGACGCCAAGCAAAGTGGCTGGAGGAGAGCGCTGCTGTTCGAGGGAATGATTCACTGAGTTTTGTCTGAGTGTTGGATGTTCAGCATTCGGCGCTATTGCCTCCAATTTAAATCATGTTGAAAGAAGTGCCGAAGAAGTGCTGAAATGTGCCGTACTCTGCTCTCTCTCTTGAAAAACACTGCTTGTGTGCTGTGGTGAGACTTTGCATTTTGGCTAGACACCCTGTGTGGAGCTGTGCTGCAGCTCCAGCTCGTTGGGTTTTATTTGTTTGTTTGTTTTTGTTTTGCTTTGTTGTTTTAAGTTTGTACAATCAACCATACCCAGCAACTTCATCACAACACGAACCTCCCCCATCTCCACTAACTGCTAGCCCCTCCTAAAAGCTGAAGGCAGGTGCTTTTCTGCTGGGGTGGCCTTGCCTCCTGGAATCCTTTGCAGAAACCCTGGAGAGCAAGATGTTGATCATGGTTTATCATCACTGATCATGAGCGAGGTTAATGTTGCTTTCATACCTGAGAGTGTTGTTAGGACCCAGTGGCCTCAAGGAGACCCAGGAGCTCCTAAACTCCCAGTGACCTGGAGTTAACAGCCCCTCCTCCATAAAGGGGATGACGCATGCCCCTCAGATGACCCTTGGTGACAGGAGCTTTGAGAAACAAGTCCACCACAAGAAGACAAATCCTGGATGATTTCACTGAGAGCCTGGGATGAGCCAATCAACATCTTCCTGTGCAATACCATTCCATCTTCCGCCTAGACTGGGGGGCTCACTGAAGTGAAGGTCTCTTAGTCAGTAAAGGGGAGAAATAGGATTGGTAAGACCAGCAGTCTGGTTGGTTGTATTGATGAGAGGGGCAGAAGCAGTGTTTTGAGGAGGTGGGGACAGAATTTCAGGGTTTTTAAATAAGGATTTACTTATTCTTATTAGAAAGATCAGATTTACAGGGAGGAGAGAGAAAGATCTTCTTCCGTCCACTTCATTCCCCAAGTGGCTGCAATGCCCGGAGCTAAGCCGATCCAAAGCCAGCAGCTAGGAACTTCCTCCGGGTCTCCCACATGTGCCGGAGTCCAGCTCCAGCCGAGTTCAGAACTTGAGAAGGGTGCGTGGATGAGGCGTAGAGAAAATAAAAGGACCACTACAATTTCAGGATCATAATGGACAAATGCAAGAAAGCTGTCCCCTTTATTTATAGAGAAACCCTGGGAAGCTCTGGCACAGACTTTTGATGTCATGGTCAAGTGGGTATATCCAAGAATAATTCTGCCATTTGTTTCACCTAAAAACTCAATAGAAATTCCTACTACAATTCTTATTCTATAACTCAAGCTCTTATCACAAATCAAAGGAGAACCTAATGATCAAGGCAAGAATGAAACCCTAAACACAGATCCCTTGATAAGCATAAAGCTGATGGGGACAGCCAAGATAGCATGAATAATAAAAGGCCCTTTTGTAAGACGTTATTATTGACATTAACCTCCAAGCTCACATTGAGTAAAAAGCCAACTCCACAGCAGCAAACAATGCCTGAATGGATTAGAATTCTCCCGCAGGGTGGTCCGGTGTCCATGCAAAGGAAGGTGGAGCTGCACTCAGGTGGTTGTAGAGACATCCTCTGGGCCCTGCCTCACAGCGGGAAGTTCCTTGTGGCCCTGCCTGCAATGGAACAATACTCTTCACACCTTCCTGTCCCCACATCCACTGCACGGACCCCAGCACACGTGGTTACAACGTCCAAAGGCTTTGCGCCATCCTTCACTGATTTCCCAGGTCGCAAGCAGGGAGCCAGATGGGAAGAAGGGTCGCTGGGACCAGAAAGAACTATATGGGATCCAGGTCCTTGCAAAGAGAGGATTTAGCCATTGAGCCATTGCGCCAGGCCCCATGATTTCAGTTTTACAAAATTAAAAGAATTCTAGAGACAAATGGTGGTGATGGCTGCCCAACAATTTGAATAGCTGTCATACCTCTGAATGCTACATTTAGACATGTTGAAGATGATACATCTGAAAATGATGCATTTTAGTTCAGTTTTTTTAAGCGTTTATGCAGGTTCTTAAGCAGCTAAACAAATACCAGTTAAAACTCCAAGGGTTTTCCCAGGTTAGCGTAAATTAGCATCTGCTAGTGAAATAGGCTCTTGAAAATATTAATCTCGGCTCCCTTAAGTTCTAACATTTTCTGCCAGGAATATTACAAGTGTTCCTCGAAATGCAATTCTTGTTGATTGAAACTTGCCCAGTTCCTCCAGCACTTAATGCTGCAGACTGCTGGAAGATGCTTCAGACTTAGTTGTAAAGTGAAGGTGGATATGTTCGCTCCAATTCAGAGAGAACACAGCACAGTGGCTGGGGCTTCAGGGCAGGGAGGCAGACATGGGCAGGTAAAGACCATCGAGTCTATTGGAAATAGAATGCTAGAATAGAATGATCATGCTGCTCATCTGTTTAGAAATGTAAGCATTTCCAAATATTTTCACAGATATCAATCACATGACCCTCACATGAACCTGAAAATAATTGCCATCTTTGAGAGTCAGGAATGTGTCAATGAACATCTCTCTACGTGGTAATATCCCATCTTCAACCTAGACTAGAGAGCTTAGTGAGCTGAAGGTGCCTTAGCCAGGAAGCGGGAGAAACAGATGATAAGGCAAGGCTGGTGGCAGCGTGGTTGAGAGATGGGGAAGGTGGTGGTGAATCTGGAGGCTGTTTGAATGTTTTCATCTCAAAAGTCTGTGCTTTGTCTAAATGCAAAAAAAAAAAAAAAAAAAAAAAAAAAAAAGGAGTTAAACAGAAAAGAGAAAAAAGGTCAGGATCTTAAAGGTCAAGACAACGAATGGATTTTAGCAGCACGAACAAACTGAAATAGCACCTCATCACTTCCTCCATTCTAGGGATTTGAGAAATAGTCTTTTGCTTGAATGAATGAAAGTGTACATAAATACATAAAATTGCGATCAAAATCAAGTCCCTCACATAAAAGCACTACTGGTATTAAACATTAAGACCTTCCTGTTACTCCCATTGTGTCCGTATCGTAGCAGAACAGCACACATGTGTGAGCAGAAACAGACATACCCCCATGCCTAGCTCCCGCTGTTCTCACCAACTGATGGTTAACGGCCACGAGGATTAATTCTTTGGGAAAATTGCCAGGGGCCATCACCTGCAAACAGACTTCTTTGGGCACCTCGTAATGTAAGTCTAAGAAAACATAAATGTCCCTGCCTTCGTTCCTACCTGATAGCAGATGCCCACCTAGACCTGTCATGCCTACCACGTGACTGCACACAGATTTCCCCAAATCACAGCACAGCCCACGGCCTGCTCTTAATCCTTTCCAGGCAAAGGCGATACAATATCCAAAGATCTTCAGGAAACACCAACAGCCTCCTTACCCTGGTGTCCTGATGTGAAACTTTACTTACATGATCATCCTTCCTCTCACTCCGCTGTGATTTCACCTCCTTGTAAAAACAGGAAGTGGGGGGCAATTTGGTGCAGTAGTGAAGACCCCGTCTGGGACATCCTGGGATTCAATCACGACTCTCGCTGTGTTCTTCCAAGGTCTGTCCTTGGCAGCGGGAGAGAGCTCAAGGATTCACATGGGACACACACTGAGAGCCAGGCTGACTCCGCCCCAGGGCTGCAGGTTGCCAGCAGAAGATCCTTGATTCACTCTGTCCCTCTGCTTTCAAATAAAACAAAACAATCAATTAAAATATTTTTTAAATGATGTATCCTACTTCTTAAAAACTCTTCGAATGTGAAAGTGAATTCCCTCACAAACACACTGAGTTGTGGTGGCAAATCTACAAAAAAAAAATGTGCATTTTGAGAAAGGGGAAAACACAGTGACTCAGATATTTAAAGCATGACTAACACATTTAAAACACGCTGCAGCATCAACATATTTGTGATCTGAGAGCTGCACAGATTCAGTTAATGAGTACGATTACAGACGTTTCTCAGATGAGTGTATTTAGACAATACTTTCACTATGCTAGACCCATCTGCTTCTATCACAGACCGGTCTTGGCAAATGAAATCTAGCTCCATCCACATTGGTCGATGTCACTGGCCTGTAGGTACCCGTGTCTTGCCATGAAGAAGACCACATCAGGTGCATGCCATGACTGCATGGGTAGAGACAAGTTTGGCAGTTGTGTGACTTGACTAGGCAGTAGGTTACTAATCTCCTGATTGGAACCAGATCTGTATGTATTAGGAGGTGGAATTGGAACAGTCACTGCTGTGTGCAGGATGTAAAGTGAATAAAATGAATAGAGTATTAACCTTCAACCACTGAATATTAATCAGCTTTTCCATAAGAAAGAAAACACAGAGCTTGCCACACTAAATATTTTTAGCGCTTATTGACCGGATATGATTTCTCTTCTCCCTTAGCTCTGTGACTTCCAGTCAAGGGCCAGAACACGGGACGATAGTCGGCTTAAATGCAGACTAAACTAAGATTTGAAAAGTCCCAGGTAATGAGGGCGAGTTGGAGCTGATGAAATGAAATGCCTTTATCAACACCGAGTCTGACTTCCAGTCACTCCTGCAAGCAAGGGCCAACTGTGCCCAAAGGGAATTCACAAAAACACCACAGACCAGAAACCTTGATGACCACACAATGAACATGTAAAATGAATACATTTCTCGTGGCACTACAACAGACTTGCACCTGGGAAATGATTGTGTGTGGAGATTTGCATAAGACCTAAAAGGGTGGCAGGGCAGGGAGAGTCATGGAACAATGATATCTGAATAGACAAAACTTGTCATAATCCTTTTTTCTACGGAATAATGCAACTTGTTCTGTTTTAAAAGTCAGTCTTGTACTTACAGCAAAATTATAATATAGCATATGTCTGTGTCAACTCCCAACTATATCTGTATCTATATGTATATCTATGTATTCATCCATAAATATGTTTATAGCATATATATACAAATAAAACACATGGATAGCATATGTGTTATACTACCACAGAAGGCGGCAGATTCTGACTTCTTCAAGATGTTTTGAAATAGCATATATTATATATAAAAACTTACATCTCTACGTCTAGAGATCTACTTCTGTACAACTTCAGTGAGTGCATTTTAGGTAACTAGGTTTAATTGGTAGTCAATTAAACTCACTAACAAGAGGGAAGAGAGTAGAAAAGGATTTTTCCATACTCTGTGCAAATATCTTAAAATATATTTTCAAATAATTTTGCAAATTTGAGAGTACTTCAAAAGGTACATGGAAAATGAAATTTTAAAATAAATTTATTTTGAGGCTGGCATGGTGGCTGAATAGGCTAATCCTCCCCCTGCAGCAACAGCATCCCATATGGTTGCTGGTTCTAGTCCCTGCCCTTCCACTTTCCACCCAGCTCCCTGCTGACGGCCTGGGAAAGCACTCAGGTCCTTGGGCCCCTGCGCTCGTGAGAAATCTGGAGGAAGTTCCTCACTCCTGGCTTCTGGGAGGGAGTTCCTCACTCCTGGATGGTCTAACTCTGATCATTGCGACCACTTAGTGAGTTAAGCAGAAAACGGAAGACATCTCTCTCTTCCTCTATCTGTTTCTCCACCTATCTAAATCTGTCTTTCAAATAAAAAGTACATCTTTTTACAATAAATAAAAATAAGTTTCTTTTAGAGAAAGATTTTTTGAAACTCATGCATATAAGGATTCTTCAGAAAGTTCATAGAAATGCATATTATGAAGATCTTAAGAGTGAATTTCGAAATCTTTTGCACCAACACAGGCTTATCTCTTAATTCTATTTCTCCATGAGTATTTTTTAGCATCCTAATATTCAATTTTTCATCTGTTTTTATAAAGCTATACTTCAAACTAGAGCAATATGAATTTCTGTAACATTTTATTCTTCACACATCAAGAGTACTTATCAACTTTGAAGATATCCATTTACTATTAATTTAAGTGACTTATTTTCCTCCTGGTGAAAAAAAAGAGCCTCTCCCTTGGTTTTGGCTTCAGCTTCTTCCAACAGTGACCCTTTCTTCCTCTCTGCCTCTTAGATCCCTGTGGTTCTCCTGAACAATAATAAAGATTTCTAGGGAACCCTGATGCCAAACACTGAAGAACCCTCCAACGTCATGTCCTATGTAGCATTTTAAAATTATGACCCTACTTCCATTGGCTGGCATGCCCACTGAAAAGGCGCCTGTCAGAACAATTCCACAGAGATGTTCATGACTGATGTTAGCCTATTACCTGTAAGACAACATAGTACAAAGAATTCTAAAGATGTATTCCCTAACTCCAGGACACCCATCTCTTTTTTTTTTTTTTAAGATTTATTCAGTTTATTACAAAGTCAGATATACAGAGAGGAGGAGAGACAGAGAGGAAGATCTTCCGTCTGATGATTCACTCCCCAAGTGAGCCGCAACGGCCAGTGTACACCGATCCGAAGCCGGGAACCTGGAACCTCTTCCGGGTCTCCCATGCAGGCGCAGGGTCCCAAGGCTTTGGGCTGTCCTCGACTGCTTTCCCAGGCCACAAGCAGGGAGCTAGATGGGAAGTGAAGCTGCCAGGATTAGAACCGGCGCCCATATGGGATCCCGGTGCGTTCAAGGCGAGGACTTTAGCCGCTAGGCCACGCCGCCGGGCCCGACACCCATCTCTTGATCACTCAGTTAAACACTAACCTAGAGACTCCCAAAGAGGAATTTGGCAGGCATAAAGAAGTTGCTGACCATGTGATGTGAAACTAGAGAAAGAAGCCTAGATTACCCAGGTGGGCCTAATCTAATCATGAGTCAGAAGAAGAAAGAGAAAGAGAAGAAGAGGAAGAAAAAGGAGGAGGAGCAGGAGAAGAAGGCAGAAGTAAGCAGATAAAAAGGCAAAGACCTAAACGTGAACTTCGACTAGAAGAAGGAGTTAGGAGCACAGCCAAGAAATGCAGGTGGCCCAGCAAACACGCAGCACTGAAACAGGAATGTATTCAACAAATCAAATAAATTTGAAAATGAATTCTTCCCCAGAGCCTCCAATAAGCAAAATTGCCCTGCCCACACATTGATTTTAGCCCAGTGGATCCATGTGGGACATTTTATCTACTGAAATCCCAACAGTTATACAGCTCCCAGACACTCATTTATAATATCAGGTTATCAAAACCAAGAACTACTCCAGAGTGGCATATATACAGCAGAAATCAGCAGCACCTTCCATGGGTTTTCCTCCACATTGATCATGACATCTTAACCAATCCAATGCCCATTGAATATCCCTGACCTTCAAAGAAGTTAGATAGCTTTGCTAAGGTAACTTGATGGATCAATAGTGAATTGGAAACTTCGAGTCCCCTGATGTTTTAACAGTGCTATTTCCATATCATTTCCTACTAGTCCTTTCTTCTCTTAAAGACTGGCTGGAATCCAAGTGTGTTGTGTTAGCACATGTGATAGGAACATAGGCATTTACTTGGATAATTTATAGCCCAAATTACTTCATCATAAGACAGTGTTGATTGTCTGACTCATTGATAAGTCAGAGAAAAATAAAATTACCTAAGATAGCCAGATACTTGGAGGAGTTTGAATTAGGTCGTCCAAGCTGATGCTTCAATAATTCCCTATTGCACTGTTCACAGTAGCACAGGGCCACTTGTCAGCATTGAATGACCTGGGTATCAACAAGCCTGTGTCTGCTTTGGCAGATAAAAATCATCTATAATCCTGGAAGGCAACCTGAAAAGGCCAAGGAAGAAAAGGCGATGACTCAGCATGCATATTGAGAATGGAATTCAGGAACTCAAGACTGGCACATGCCCAGTGGCTCGAGGGGAGCCTTATTTGGAGGATGCTAGAGTCCATGCCTCTTCTGCTATCTGCATTCCATCAGCATTGCCAGCACCTTCCCTTTTGGTCTTCTGGGTTTCCCCTTTTCTGTCATTCTCATCCAAGAGCCAAATGCCTCAAAGCCCAGACTCCTGAGGCAAATCACTACTGCAGAACCAGACCACAGATCCAACCCCACTCCAAGTCACCTCATCAGAAATCCAGCGCTGGAGACAGTTCGGGGGGCTTCTGCCAGATCGGCTGATGGACCACAACCCAGCCCACAGCAGGAACCCTAAAAGGAGGCAAATTGCTCATACAACATCATGGTGGAGATCAGAAAAGGGTGGAATACACTCCTTCCATTTCTTTAGAATAAGATTCATAAAGGGGACTCAGGATCTGGGAACTGTTCCTGAAACACAAGGGCGTGGATGTTTGCCAGGATCTAGGTCTTGGAGCTATACAACAGCAGCCAGTGCCCTTCAGGCTCCAGCAGAGCTTCAGATCAATCCTTCAAGGACACCCCAGACTTCTACAGGGAAGTGTAGACCCACTTCCCAAACAGACAAATCCAAATCACTGAAGTCAAGAAATTACAATCAGCTCATTTGTCAGGAGGCAAGACTCTAACACATCAGACTGAAGAAACTACTGAACTAGTCACTTCTGTGGAAAAGAGGTTTTTGCAAAAAAAGACACTGTCATGGTTGGAGTTCCACTGTAAGCATTTCATAAGGATGCCTGGAGCACTTTCTGTATACCTAAAGCCAGGTTCCAAGGAATACGTTCGTGTGTGTGTGTGTGTGTGTGTGTGTGTGTGTGTGTGTGTGTGTGTGTTTCTTAGAGAAACCATTATATACACTGATGATGGATTCTCGCTTTTGCTGATATTCATGCTGGCTGATTTAAAGCGATTGTTTCCAGAAGTCTTAACAGTTCTACAAAGAGATTCCTAATGAGTCAGCTTCCAAATAAGAAGTTCCAGACCCTATACGTATAAACATCATACAATCAGACATGATTAAATACAGAAACAGATCGGAGAGCACGGAAGACCCATGACCTGGCCTTGGTTCTGATGGCATTCTTCATTTGCCCTGAAACTTATTTAAGTTCCTTGCACTTTAGTTTATTCACCAACAAAATGGTACCCTTATAGGTTCCCTCTGGTAAATGGAGATGTCTTCTATCCCTGGGAGAAAGGGTTTTTTCATCATTGCCAGATTCGATTGAAACAGGGGACCTGGGAAACAGATAAGACAAACCTGAGATCCACAACTGACAAGGAAAAGGGACAGGCATAATCTCCATGAGGAAACACGGGGAAGAGAAGAAACAGCCCTGGAAGGAGACTGGGCGGCATCAGTGGCAACCCCAACCCTCATGCCCTCCAACTCCTCGTATCACCTCTGTTCTCCTCCAGGTGGAAAGAGCTGCAAAGCATGACATAGAAAAGAAGAATGTCTTCCAAAGTGTTGACTTGGAGCCAGATGGGGCCACATGAAACCCTTACAATGTTGTCTATCTCATTCTGTCTAGATTCTCTTCCATTATTCTTTAGAAAACAATGATAAAAATCCCTCAGCCATGACAATCTTACACCCTCAATCCTCCTTCTCTACCTTATGCTGCACGATTTTCTTCCCAGTATTATTTGTGTTTTCCTGACTCAGGGACACATGAGTTGGCATGACTGGACCCAAAGGCGTAGCTTGCTCCTCTGCAGACTGCCTCCTTTCCATGTGACTCTACAGCAGAGAGAGAGGTGGGGGTGGAGAGAAAGATGAAAACGAGAGAGAGAGGGCAGCGGAGGGAGTCTGGCAGCTTTTGATTGAGCTCCATGATTTCCTCAATAGTGAGGGCTGAGCAGGCTGAAGCCATGAGCTGCAAACTGAATCCCGGTCCCCCAGGACGGTGATGGAATCCCAAGGACTTAAATCATCCTCTGGGACTTCCCAGGGTTCAGCTTCTCAGGGAGCTGGATCGCTTCTCGGCCTGTAGGTGAATATCAAGTTGAGAAAGCTGGAATTGGGAGTGCAGTCAGGACCGTGAACCCCAGGCACTGTGACGTGGAGTGTAAGCTGCCCAGGAAGCGGCCTAACCACGACACCGAATATCTGTCCCTCCTTGTCACTTTGAGAGCAATGTTATTCGGTGGCTCCAACCAGCACCAAGAAACTGTCAGCTTGGGGAGACACATATGTTCTCATGCTGGGAGTCTACCTCTAAATCCAGGAAGACTACGGAGTGAGCATGTCCTGTACTTGAACGTGTAAGGGCTTGGGAATAGAGGAGGAGGGCTTGCAGTATGGCATAGCCTATAAGTCTTCTGTCTGCAATGCTGGCATCCCAAGTGGGTGCCGGTTCAGGTGTCATTTGCTTCACTTCTGATCCAGCTCCTTTCTAATGGCCTCGGGTGTGGGTGGGCTGCTGCCACCCCAGGGAAGAGCCCAGTGATGCTCCTGGCTCCTGGGTCGGGCCTTGCCCAGCCCTGGCTCTTGGAAGCCATTTGAGAAGTGAACCAGTAGATGGAAGACCTCTCTCCCTGTCTAACTCTAGCCTTTAAATAAGTAACTTTTAAAAAAACTGTTTTTTTAGAAAGGCAGAAAGAGAAAGAGGAGGTAAGATTCAGGACACTTCTCCTAATGCTAAGTGTGTTCCGGAAGGACAGACCCATGATAATTAAAACATTGTTTTTGCAGCTGTCAGGCAAACACTACTTAAAATTCCCTTTCCCTATCCCAACATTGAATGCAAACCATACACATGACAGAGGATCAAAATGACAATTTATTCGCAATTAGCCAGATGTGTGGATTTTAAATCACTCTCACCCACAGACCCCCTCCATTTACCTGAATAATTTACATGCACATAAGCATTTAACTTCAGCAGGAAAACAGCATTCCCTCATCTCTTTCCTCCAAAGACCTCGATTTCCATTACACCAAGGGCAAAGCGCAAAGAAGCAAGCAATATTACTGTCAGGCCAAGCTGTCTCTGTTTTAAATTCGCCCGTTTTGATTAGCTCCTTATAGTTTATCTGACTTTGATCCCCAGCAAAAAAAAAAAAAAAAATGTATTTAAAGAAAAAAACAAGTAGGGCAGAGAAAGTAGCAGACTTTCAGGAAAGAGCAAGTTTTTTTTTTTTTTCTTCTGAGATAAAAATCATTTTTGGCAAGTCAGGGTGAAACACTTGAGTTTCAGAAGGGAGAGGGAATTTAACAGATGCTCATGAACCCAAAAAGGAAAAGAAGGAAGTTTTGCATACATGTGTTCGTTTAGCTTCTTGTGGGGGTTCTTTTTTGGAGGGGTGGGAACGAGGGGAGTTTCATCAGACCTTACTTTTGAAAATAGTTCAGTTTGTAGCTAACATGAGGGAAATGTCAATACTACTCCTTCGGGAGGCAGATCAGAGCTGGACCAGGCCTCAGTGCACCTGCAGTACCGAAGCCGACAGCTCCAATGATGTGGGGCACAAGGGGCCAGCTGCCAGCCCTGCTGTGTGACAGGCAGACTGCTCCTGGGAAAGCACTTCTTTGCAGAGTAGGGACCTGAAAGGAAAGGGGGATTCCCCTGAGCTGGTGGGACTCCAAATCTATTGACCTCTTCCCCTGGAACCCTTAGGCCCCTGGATCCTCTAGGAAACCAGCCGTAGCCCATGCCTCAGTGTTCATGTGTGAATATGGAAGAAGATATTCATTAGCAAGGGCATGGGGAACAGGTGCAGCTGAGAGCCAGGATGGTTCCCCTTGCAGAGGAACAGCGCCTGGCCTGGAACCAGATTTACCAAGAGCTGCAGCACCCCCTTAGCAAATTATCTACAAAGACAATTCAAATGTCCTGGTTGTTACAAAACTGCATAAGAAAACAGCCTCTAAAAGGGCACAGGTCTAAAAGGGCACAGGTCCCGCTGTGAGAGGCAGAGGGGAGTCAGGTGAGAGGCAGAGGGGAGTGGGGTGAGAGGCAGAGGGGAGTCCGGTGAGAGGCAGAGGGGAGTCGGGTGAGAGGCAGAGGGGAGTGGGGTGAGAGGCAGAGGGGAGTCAGGTGAGAGGCAGAGGGGAGTCGGGTGAGAGGCAGAGGGGAGTGGGGTGAGAGGCAGAGGGGAGTCAGGTGAGAGGCAGAGGGGAGTCCGGTGAGAGGCAGAGGGGAGTCGGGTGAGAGGCAGAGGGGAGTGGGGTGAGAGGCAGAGGGGAGTCAGGTGAGAGGCAGAGGGGAGTCGGGTGAGAGGCAGAGGGGAGTGGGGTGAGAGGCAGAGGGGAGTCAGGTGAGAGGCAGAGGGGAGTGGGGTGAGAGGCAGAGGGGAGTCGGGTGAGAGGCAGAGGGGAGTCCGGTGAGAGGCAGAGGGGAGTCGGGTGAGAGGCAGAGGGGAGTGGGGTGAGAGGCAGAGGGGAGTCCGGTGAGAGGCAGAGGGGAGTCAGGTGAGAGGCAGAGGGGAGTCGGGTGAGAGGCAGAGGGGAGTCGGGTGAGAGGCAGAGGGGAGTCAGGTGAGAGGCAGAGGGGAGTCAGGTGAGAGGCAGAGGGGAGTGGGGTGAGAGGCAGAGGGGAGTCAGGTGAGAGGCAGAGGGGAGTCAGGTGAGAGGCAGAGGGGAGTCGGGTGAGAGGCAGAGGGGAGTCCGGTGAGAGGCAGAGGGGAGTGGGGTGAGAGGCAGAGGGGAGTCGGGTGAGAGGCAGAGGGGAGTCAGGTGAGAGGCAGAGGGGAGTCGGGTGAGAGGCAGAGGGGAGTCGGGTGAGAGGCAGAGGGGAGTGGGGTGAGAGGCAGAGGGGAGTCGGGTGAGAGGCAGAGGGGAGTCAGGTGAGAGGCAGAGGGGAGTGGGGTGAGAGGCAGAGGGGAGTCGGGTGAGAGGCAGAGGGGAGTCCGGTGAGAGGCAGAGGGGAGTCGGGTGAGAGGCAGAGGGGAGTCGGGTGAGAGGCAGAGGGGAGTGGGGTGAGAGGCAGAGGGGAGTCCGGTGAGAGGCAGAGGGGAGTCAGGTGAGAGGCAGAGGGGAGTGGGGTGAGAGGCAGAGGGGAGTCGGGTGAGAGGCAGAGGGGAGTGGGGTGAGAGGCAGAGGGGAGTCGGGTGAGAGGCAGAGGGGAGTCAGGTGAGAGGCAGAGGGGAGTCAGGTGAGAGGCAGAGGGGAGTCGGGTGAGAGGCAGAGGGGAGTCCGGTGAGAGGCAGAGGGGAGTCGGGTGAGAGGCAGAGGGGAGTGGGGTGAGAGGCAGAGGGGAGTCAGGTGAGAGGCAGAGGGGAGTCCGGTGAGAGGCAGCGGGCACGGCCGGCATCTGGAGGAAGAAACAGAAAAAGCAGAACCTTGCTACTTTGTTTTATCCAAATCTAAGGAGTGATACTCACCTTCCCGCCTCCTTTCCTAGGAAGAATTAAGGCTTTTGAGTGTCTCCTGCTCTTGGAGGAGTATTGTCCTCACACTGCCTGCCTGGCTGCCTGCTGTCAGCCTGTCTGTGTGCAGCATCGCGGCTCCTGGGCTGTTGTCCAGGCCACTCTTTCTTGTCCCATCCGGCTGGTGGTAATGTCTCTCTCTTCCTGCCCATGTCCAATATGCTGGGCGATTCGCTGGGACCAGTGAGCTAGGAGCACTCAAGCAAGGAGACTCATTCCCAGAAGGCCTCCTGAGCTGCTACACAGTCTCCTGCTGAGTCCTCTGTGCCACGAGGCCAGAGATGTTCTCCAGATTGACAGCTTCCTCCTACAGAGAGGTCAAAGGGCAGCAGTGCCGTCTCCACAGCCGGCCCCTGGTAAACATGTGGCACAAAAAAACATGCGTACTTGCCATTGCAAGTGTCAGCCATTAAAATTTTCAGAAAAATATATATTTTAAAAGAAGCCCAAACGTACTGACAGTTTCTTTGGCTATCTGATGAATCGGCTTTTTGTGTGTGAAATAACCAACATTTTTTCCTATATTTTTCTCTTCTGTACTGATGTTATGATGCAGTGCATTAGACATGCACCTCACTTGCCTGTTGGAAAATCAAGTCTTTCTCTCTTTAAAAGCTGCCTGTGGCAGAGCAGAGCAGGCTACATAAGCTTTTAACTCACAGTAATCTCTCTTAGGTGTCATTACCCAGCCACAAGCCCTTGGAAAATTCACTCAGCTCTCTAGAGCTCAGTTTTTTTTTTAAAGATTTATTCATTTTATTACAGCCAGATATACACAGAGGAGGAGAGACAGAGAGGAAGATCTTCCGTCTGATGATTCACTCCCCAAGTGAGCCGCAACGGGCCGATGCGCGCCGATCCGATGCCGGGAACCTGGAACCTCTTCCGGGTCTCCCACGCGGGTGCAGGGTCCCAATGCATTGGGCCATCCTCAACTGCTTTCCCAGGCCACAAGCAGGGAGCTGGATGGGAAGTGGAGCTGCCAGGATTAGAACCGGCGTCCATATGGGATCCCGGGGCTTTCAAGGCGAGGACTTTAGCCGCTAGGCCACGCCGCCGGGCCCTAGAGCTCAGTTTTAAAATCAGCATCGTAGTTCCCTGTTCCTCATCTTGGGCTCACAATGGCCAAGACCGGGCCAAGGCCAGAGCCCAGAGCCGGGAGCATACTCCAGGTCTCTCCTGAGAGCGGCAGGAAGGCCAGCATGCCTGCCAGCCGGCATCTGCACTGGCAGGAACCTGGAAGAGGAACCGGGGGCTAGGAATCGAGCCCAGGCACTCCAAGGTGGGATGTGAGTGTCTTAACCATTAGGCTAAATGCCCACTCCCAGCTTTGTAATTCTTATTTTTCCAAGTTATTAAGGCATAGGGAAAAGTATAAAAGTATTGTAATACTCCCACCTTCTCCTGTATACCAGAGGCATATTTCTTACCCTCCAGAAGTAGAGTTTACTTTGCCTAAAACAGGAATGACAATATTTTCCTCCCAGTGGAGGGTAGGATTGAATAGATTAATCATCATAGAGTTCCTGGCAGCTACAGACACTAAATACATCCCAGTTGATTTCACGTCCTGGCCGTTATTATAGACCAAACTGCACAGCCCTATGCAATTTATGGTCACTAAATCTTAGCTCCTTGTGTCCTTGTGGGACCAAGCCCTTCATGGTTAGGAGTGGAGTCATGAAACAGCATGATAAATAACCAGCAGAGTGGCCCCCAATCTGCTACGAAGAGAAAAGGGCACCCCAAATGAGTATCTGCTTTAGACCCATGTGGAAAAAAAAAAAGAACAGGCCTGGACCCTGAAGATGCAAGTATCTTTCGACTCCGCAAACACATGGCTTCTATTAGTTTACTGATACTGACATGTGCAAGACTTGTAAAGTACTCTGGGCCTCTGATGAGTGAAAGGTTTGCATGTCTCACAAGAAAAAGACAGGCTCTGCCAGCTTGAAATGCTGCCAGGGGTGGGGCCATGGAGGTGCTGAGTTTAGGTAGGAGACCTAATCGGACTGTTTTAACGACCATCCTGTCCACACCTGAAAATAAACTAGCCACACCTGGTGATACTTCTAGCGCTGCTGGACTCCATGGCAACGGCGGTGTGCACAGCCTGAGCAGAGAGGCCAGTGCCTGCGCACTGGATGATGGGGAACCATCTGTACATGCCGTCTAGGTTGAGACTTTTAATCCACAGTAAATCCCACCCTAAACGCACAGTGCCTTTTTATTTTGTGTTCTGAGGACTCCGTTGTTTGGTTGGGTTCATGCAAGCAGGCCTGAATTGTAACCAGTTTGAGGCTGGAGAACAAGAGCGGAAACTCCATCCTTGGCTAACTCGTCTCATCAGTTTCGCTTCTAGAAACTGCATGGTACTCTGGAACCCCACCTGTGGTTTGTGTCTCAGAGTCATGAGTGCCAGTGTGCAGAAGAAGGGAGGAGCAGGACCATCCTGACCAGAAAGGACTTTGGGATAATCGTTTTCCAAGGGGGAAAATTCCAAGGAAACAAGGCTTTGTGCCCTTAAAGAAAGCTGCGGAAGGCAGTCCTTGCCACCTCTTGAAGTGTTGGGCTGTATACCGAGCATGAACAGATAGAAGCAGGAAGAAGTCACAAGGGCATGTCTGCCTAGCATTTCAAAGCTGATGACGTGTTGTCCCATATGCCAATTTGGACTTTTGGATGGCTCCGTGAGTCAGCTGAGCAGTTCCCATAAACTCCTTGACAGAAGAATAACATCAGGCCAAAGGAGGTTACTTTGATTTATCTCCTGGCTCCTGCCAACCCAACTCTTTGGTAAGAAGCATTTACATATTTGTTTGAAAAGCAGCACGCTTGACACAGACTTCCAGAGGTGGAGGAGGAAGAGACAAATAGAAATCCTTCACTGTTGATCCACTCCTCAAATACCCACAATAGTCACGGCTGGGTCAAGCTAAAACCAGGAGGTAGGAATTCCATCTAGGTTTCCCAGATGGGTGACAGGAAGCCAAGTATCTGAACCATAATCAACAGGAAGCTGTATTGGAAGTGGAGTAGCCACTGGCATTGTGACATGCAGTACAGTCATCCCGAGCATCGGCTTATGCTGCTGTGCTCTGGCATCCACCACTAACCATCCAAGTCACAACCCCTGGACAAGTTTCTCCGTCTCTGTGTCTCCAAGTCTTCCCCTTGTAAACTGCGAAAAACACCAGATGTTATTTTGCAGGTTGCTGTCAGGTTTCATGTGTTCATATATGGAGAAGCGCAAGTGTGCCTAAAACCAGTCACACACAGGAAGTATTGACTGCGTTGTTTATGGAGAATGGTATGAAATGGAACATTCAGGAACCTAGAGTCTCAAAACTAAAAATATCCATGAAAAGAACTGGGCTGAGACACAACCCACATCCTTCAACACAGAGAAGACGAGAAAGACAAAAAGGTCTGGTTCCAGAGGCTATTCATCTACACTCCATACTCTACCCTTCAGTATCTTTAGAAAGACAGATAGCCCAAGGCCCCAGGAGGTCAGGAAGATGGTGACCCAGCCTGGCAGCCAATCACAGAAGGATGTATTGCCTTCTGGCTTTACAAAACTCATCAAAATATGTGTGCAAAAAACAAAGTCAAGGTTGGTCCCCTGTAATTCCTTTTACAATGACTGCAATAAATGTGCCAGGCAGCAGGTTATATATGCCATACCAATTTTCTCATTCATTTCTCCTAAATAGGAAGATGAATTAACTATATGAATTTTCTCACCTGGAACCCAAGGTTTTCAGAAGAAATTCAGCAGATGTCTATGCAAGCCAGGATGGTTAGACAACTTCCATAGGTAGCTATTTGATGTCATCTTGGATATGAAAGAATATCAAGGTCACTGAGCAAGACAGGGTAGTTGGAATTTTGAAGCCATGGAAGACTCTCTGAGGGTCAAAGTGATAGCTCATCAGCCAATGAATGAACTTAGCTGTTGCTTTCTTTGTTGTAAAGTATTAAATATTCCGCTGGGCTTTGTTTCTCTGTTGCTGATACTGCTGGAATTCTATCATATCGTGATCTTATGTCTCAGGGAGTTGGAAATATTTACTAATATTTACTAATATTTACTAATATTTACTAATAGACTTTATTCATCCAATCAATGTGTTTGTATCTTTGGGCAACAAAAGAACAGGTGACATTAACTTCAGCAACTCTGGGAGAATCAGGTCTTGGTTATCTAAGGTCTATCCTCTTGCTCTTCTATTTCCCCCCAGCAATGGGGCTTAGTGGCCCTGACATTCTATGAATTACACTTCCAGGAGCCATTGGTGACTCTCAGAGGCCATTGTCTTAGCCCCAAGTGCACATCAAGGCTCCAGGTGGCCCATTGATCTGCCTCTATGATACAGGTGCGCAGAAAGGGACTTCTGGGTTTACATGAACCACAAGAATCATCACCTCAGCGTATAAAGAAGCTCAGGAACAGATTGATGTAGTCCCCTTTGCTTATTTCGGCTTTGATGGCATGTGTTTTGGTGATTTTTCTAAGAAATCTTTATGAGGGCCCAATACAATAGCCTAATATCTAAATCTTCACCTTGCATGCTCCAGGACACCATACGGGCACCAGTTCATCTCCCAGTTACTCTATTTCCCATCCAGCTCCTTGCTTGTGACCTGGATGGCTTAAAGCCTTAAGACTCTGTACCTGTGTGGGAGACCCAGAAGAAGCTCCTGGCTGCTGGCTTCAGAGTGGCTCAGCTCTGGCTACTGTGGCCACTTGGGGAGTGAATCAGAAGATGGAAGACCACATATTCTATCTATAAATCTGTCTTTCCATTAAAAATAAATTAAAAAAATGAAAGTCTTTACTAATGCCTATACCTTGTAGAATGTGTCCTATCCCTCCCTCTAACAGCTTGATGGTTTCTGGGTGCAGATTTAGCTCCTTGATCCATTTAAAGCTGATTTCTGTATAAGGTAAAGGTGGGAGTCTTGTTTCTTGGTTCTGCAAGCTGATATCCAATTGACCCAATAGCATTTGTTGAAGAGACCAATGTTTTTCCGTGAATTATTTTCAGTTTTCTTGTCAAAAACTACTTGGCTGCACATGTGTGGGCGCACTTGTGTGGTTTCTCCTCTGTTCTGTTCATCTTTGTCTCTGTCCCAGTACCAGACTATTTTGATTATCACTGCCCTGAGGTATGTCTTGAAGTCTAGAATTTGGATTTCTCCAGCTTTATTTTTGAATTTCTGTATCATCTTTTCCAGCTCTGAGAGGAATTTGGTTGGCATCTTAGTTGGAATGGCACTGAATCTGCAAACTACTTCCAGTAATACATTTTGACGGTGTTGGTTTCACCTAGCCAGGAGCATGGTAAAATTTTCTTTTAATATCTTCTTCTATATCTTTTTTTCAGCGTTGTATAATTGTCCTCATAAAGGTATTCCACATCTTCGGTTAGGCTTATTCCAAGGTATTTACAGTTCTTCTCTATTCTAAAAGAGATTGTTCTTACAAGTTCTTCCTCAGTCATGGAGTTGTTTGTGTAGACTAGGGCCACTGATTTATGTTCATGGATTCTTCACCCTACTTCCCTGTTATGAATTCCACTATTGGTTCCCCTATTTATTGAATCATGTTATCTGCAAACTGGGATAATTTGGCTTTCTCATTTTCATTTTGAATCCCTTTTAATTTCTTTTTCTTACCACATGCAATAATGAGGATTTGAATACAATACTGAGTAGCAGTAGTGAAAATGGACATCCTTTTCTAGTGACAGACCTCACTAAGAAAACATTCAGTCTTTCCCCATTCAGTATAATGCTGGTGCTTGGTTTTTTTTGTATATTGAATTGACTGTGTTGTAGAATGTTACTTCTATGCCTATCTTGCCTAGGATTTTTAGCATGAAATGGTGTTGGATTTTATCAAATGCTTCATTTGCATCTATTGAGAGGATGATATGTTTTTTATCTTCATTTCATTGATGAGGTATATTAAACCATACCTGGATGTCAGGAATAAACCCCACCTGATCTGACTGAACTGACTCTGTTGTTGGATTCTGTTGGTTAGTATTTTGCTGATGATTTTTGCGTCAATGTTAATCAGGGATATTGGTCTGCAGTTCTGTTTCTGTTTCTTTTTCATGCCGTGGTATTAAGGTGATGTTGGCTTCATAGAAAGACTTTGGAATCACTGCCTCCCTTTCCATTGTTTTGAATAGTTTGTGAAACATTTGGTAGAATTCAGCGGTGAAGCCATCTGGTCCTGGGCTTTTGTTTGTTTGGGGGGATTTAATTGCTGATCCAGTCTCTGTCCTGGTTATAGGTCCTTTCTAAGTTTCTGTCTTTGCAGTTGTACATTGAAGTTAGTGGGGGTGTTAATGTATTGCAGTCTATGTCTCCCTTTAAGTCTATTAATATTTGTTTTATGTAGCTAGGTGTCCTGGCATTTGGTGTGTATACGTTTATCATCATTATTTCTTCTTGCTGGATGGATCCCTTACTCCTTATGTAGTGTCCTTCTTCGTAGCTTTTAATGCTTTTCACATTGAAGTCTATGTTATTATCTGGAATTAGAATGGCTATACCTACTCATTTTTCCTTTCCATAAACCTGGATTATTCTTTTCCATTCCTTTGTTTTCAGTTTTCACGTCTTTGTTAGTGATATGTGTTTCTTCTAGGCAACAGATTGATGGGTTCTGTTTTTTGTTGCATTCTGATAAGCTGTGTCTTTTGATTGATGACTTTGAGCCATTTGAATTTGGGCTTAATAGCAACAGACAGTGAACTGTTCCTCTTATTTTAACATTGGTTTGCTCATTGTTTGATTTAGGTTTCTTTTGTGGTCTTATTAAGATCTCCACTTTCTTCTTTTTTTTTTTTTTTTTCTTTGGAAGTTTTTATTTCACTGTCAAGTACAAATGGAATGTTTGCTTGACAGTTATTCTGGGCCACTAGTGCTTTTCTTTTAGAACCTATAGTATGTCACTCTATTCTTTTTTGGCCTGTAAAGTTTCCTGTGAGAAGTCAGCTGAGTCTAGCTGGTGTTCCTCTATGAGTTGTTTCATGTTTCTTGCATGTATATTTCAGTGTCTCTTCTTTATACTCAACCAAAGAGAGCTTGGATATGATGCGTCATGGCGAGGCTCACTTCTGTTCCGGTCTATTTTCGGTTCTCTGTGCTTCCTATAATTGGTTTCCGCTTTCCTTCTCCATGAAGAAGTTCTCGTTTATTATTTTGTTGAATACATCTTTCAATCCGGCTTCTCTTTCCACACTTTCAGAAACTCCCATGACCACTGTATTTGGCCTTTTGATGGTGTTACTTAGTTCTTGGATGGTTTTCTTAGCTTCCCTCTGTTCCCCTTCCGTATTTCTGATGTCTTCCATATTTTGCATGAGGTGTCTTCTACCTCTGAAATGCTTTCTTCTGCCTCATTCTGTTATTCAGACTTTCTATTTTTGACTTGCTCTATTGTATGTTGATTTTAAGCATTTTAGTTATACTTTATTTCAGTGCTGCTGCTGCTATGTCCTGTGTAGCATATACCCTGAACCCCTGCATCTGCTTGTTTTTAAAGAGCTTTATAATGATTTTTTTTAAAGTCTTAATCCAGAAGTTCCTTGATGTCTTCATCAGCTAATTCTGAGATTGAAATATCCCTTTGATCCTCTTTGGGGGTGGCATCGGTAATCTCATTCATGGTGCTTATGCCTCATCTTTTGCCCTCGGTCACTGCAGCTCGGATGAGCAGATTCTCCCACTCAGGGTCAGTTTTGAAGCTGTGTCATCCACAGGTCTACAGATCCATTTTGTGATCCTGTCCTGTGCCCACTTGTTTGTGTCACTCACACCATTCCCTCCAATGAGTTTCAGTCCTAGATTCCTGCGCTGTGCTCTTGCCATGTCCTCTGCAGCCTGGGCACCTGTCATGTCTTTCTACCCCTTGTGATCCTGTGTTGTGGCCGCAGCACTGTCTGCTCAGCGTTTCTCCCACTCATGTTTCCAGCAGTTACCAGGACTGGGGAGACACCAGCTGTGTCGAAACTGAACCACAGAGCTGTCGGTCTCACCCATCTCTGTCGGTGGTTCACCGATTTATTTTTTCTCTTTTCTGGCAGCTCTGCCAGCACCTAGGTCTGAGGACAATATGGACTTCTTTTGGATAGAACCCACGGAATGCCAAATGAGTATTATTTTCCTGGTGGTTATAACCAAATGTGTTGAGCCAGAAGTGGGTTCTCCCTGAGCTCAGTGTATGTGCATGTACAGTTTGCCACAACCCCACCAGGGGCTTTGTCACAGTACTGAAAATGGTATCAATGTGCCACTTATAGGGCTGGTGGAGAGCTGGGCTATGAAGTCCAGCCGCCGCTGCACCTGTCTGCAAGGGCTCTACCATTCTGCTTCAGCTCGCAATTAGATTTTTTTAAATCTGCAGGAACACACCCAGCACAAAGGCCTAGTGACTAAAGTCCTCACCTTGAATGTGCCAGGATCCCATATAGGCATAGGTTCTAATCCCAGCAGCCCCACTTCCCATCCAGCTCCCTGTTTGTGGCCTGGGAAAGCAGTCGAGGACAGTCCAAAGCCTTGGGACCCTGCACTGTGTGGAAGAGCTGAAGGAGGATTCTAGCTCCTGGCTCCAGATCAGCACAGCTCTGGCCATTGCGCTCACTTGGGGAATGAATCAACAGACGGAAGATCTTCCTCTCTGTCTCTCCTCCTCTCTGTATGTCTGATTTTTCAATAAAAATAAATCTTTAAAAAGAAGAATTTATTTGTTAATAAAAGTAAGGAGTTGGTGGTTGGATATGGGGCTAGGCATTTTACCTAAACAATGAAAAAACAAGTGGCAGAGAAGCCAGCAAAGTCATCTGACTGCCCCATGGCAATCCTCGTTCCCTCCCGAGATTATCTAATTAGAGAGTAATGCTGGGAGTGTCCTTTGCCTGCAGATTAATTAGTTGATGCTTAAGCAGGTCTTTGAGCATAAAAGGCAACTTGTAAACCTGAGTATATTCATTTGCCCCCAAGCTAATGATCATGTAATTAGTACTTTTTGCTGCTTTAACAGTCCCTCTTCTGGTACTTAAACACCCATGAGGGACAGAGAATAGGGATACCTCTGGGCATCACCACATATGTTCAGGATTAGCCACTGCAGTATGAATTGGTCTCATCTGATGTTCCATAGCAAAATCAGAAACTTACCTGAAGTAAAGTTCATTAGGGGAAAAAAAAAGAAAGAAAAACCTTGGCTTATTTGTACACATTAGGAAGGTGTTTAATTTTCTGCACTCAGGAAATTGATAGGATAGTTTCCTAAGCAAGAAATCATGTCCAAGTTGAAAATCATGTCATGATGCTAAGTGCTTGGCAAAATTTCCAATAGACCTTCTTATACTGTTTTCCAGTTACTGCTTATTTCCCCTAGTAGAATACATATTCAAAGCCAAACACCTTGGGATTTTGTTTTTTCCCTCTTTCTGTTTCCAGTTTTATCTAGCCCAGGGTTAGCATCCATTAAGTGAGAAAGTCAAACAGAAAAACGAAAAGAAACTAGAATTCCTGTATATACTTAAACAACAGCAATATGCAAATATGGCTCGGTGGATAAAGAATTATCCCTGGGCCCATCACTGTGGCCTAGCAACTAACGTCCTCATCTTGAATGCGCCAAGATCCCATATGGGCACCAGTTCTAATCCTGGCAGCCCTGCTTCCCATCCAGCTCCCTGCTTGTGGCCTGGAAAGGCAGTCGAGGACGGCCCAAAGCCTTGGGACCCTGCACCCATGTGAGAGACCCGGAAGAGGTTCCAGGTTCCCGGCTTCGGGTCAGCGCAACACCGGCCATTGCAGTCACTTGGGGAGTGAATCATCGGTCGGAAGATCTTCCTCTCTGTCTCTCCTCCTCTCTGTATATCTAAGTTTTCAATAAAAATTCAATAAATCTTAAAAAAAGAATTATCCCTGTGATCCTTAATAGAATTTTGCCAAAGGACATTGAACAGCTCGGTTTTCCAGTCCAGCAGTTGTCACTGTGACAGTTGGAAGGACATTGTCCAACGCGTGTTCCGCATAGGCTAGCACTGGAAGCAGCTGTCTTGCTTTCTTCAATCAATATCAGCTTCAGATGGCCTTTGTAAGGCATACTTTTCTCGGTCATGGAAGGCAGCAGTTGTGACGGTTAAATGGGATAATCCCAAGGCTAACCAAAAGCAACCACTTAATAAGTGTCAGCAACAGCAACATCAGTTGACTTTTTACCAAAACAGTAACTCAAGAGAGTGGGGAACAAATGTCAAATTGCTGAAAATATGAAAAGCTTTATCATCCCAGGACAGGAACCTTCTTTGCTAACTGATCATTCAAGTAGCACAAAGGCAACCCTGGAGACAAGCACAGGCATTGGGTAAGAGGCCCACACCCTACACTTAAGCCTTTGAGGATGTCAGACCGCTCATCATTTAGAAAGGGCTTTGAAAAGTCAGCAGCATCTGCAAAGACAGATTTCATAGTAGCTGTTTCTCCAAAGGAAAAAAAATTAAAATAATATAAGGAATTGGATATTGAAATATTACAGTTGGTGGGGAGAACAGAATACTAACACTATTTGAACTTTTGCTCAAAATAAGAGATACACAGGCAGCCAGCTTTTAGCGTAGCAAGCATGGTGTCTGGGTCCCACTTCGGAGTAGCTGGATGGATAGCTTGCTCTGGTTTCTCATGCCAGGTTCCTGCTAATGTGGATATTCAGACACTGTAGCGACAACTCAGGTCAATGGGTTCCTACTGTCCACGCGCTGCTGTCTTGGGCATTTGGGGAAAAAGCCAACAGACAGGAGATCCCATTCTTCCTGTCTCTCTGTCCCTTTCACTCTTTCTCTGCACACGTTTCAAATAAATTAAAAACCCTTGAAGTTTATTTTCATTTTATTTGCATTTGAGACACAGAGAAAGAGCTGCTAGCCACCGATTCACTCGCTAACTTCCTGCACTCGGGAGAACTGGGCCAGGCTGAAGCCAGGAGCATGAAATTCTGCTTGGTGGCTCGCGGGAGCAGAAGAGACTCAGCTTCTCAAGCGTTCATCGGCTGTGTTCCACCGGAAGCTGGATCAGGAACAGAAGAGCTGAGACTTGAACGCGGCACTCCAACATGAGATGCTGGCGTTGTGAGCCACAACCCCAAATGCTGTCCTAAATGTCCACCCAATAAATAATCATAAACAAAAAAGAAACACTCCAGCAACAGCACTGGATGGATACCGTACCCAAACATCGACCTGTCTTTCGCAAGACTTTTTTCTATGCCTCATTCTGAACCCTTAGATTACTTCCTAAACCCAGTTGGCCCAGCCCCCCAGATCAGCACAGCCGAGTCTGACAATGGAGAAGACAGCCTACTCCTTACGCATTAGGCTGGACCCACAGCAGCCTGGGATCCCAAGCACAGGTGCTAAAAGGCTCTCATTGATTAGAGAGGGCCTTGCAGAGGACCCACACGGGATCCATTTGGTCCCTGTACCCACAGGCAAAGTGTAGGATGGGAACAAGGCATTTCCAACCCCCCACTCACCCCTGCAGTCTTGAGAAGGGTTTGACCTGACTTCTCCAGGTTCTAAGGCAAGACCCTGCTACCCTCAGCTGGCATGATATAAAAATGATTTTTTTGCACCCGAACTTCAATAAGATAGCGTCCAAGAATCTATCTTAACCTGAGCAAAGCATCTGTTTGGAGAAGCCCACCAAGTCAGGCAAACAAGGCAGTTGGAAGCAGGTACAGATCCACTGCCCATCACGTAAAATAAAGTCTGAGAAAACGGCTCCGTCTGTGCTAAATTTGATCGATGTGAAATATTTGGCTAACATTTTCCCCATCCCCTTTTCAGACTGAAAGCTATCTGCCTTTGCAGGAGATAAAGAGGTTGCTTAAACATTCAAAAAACAAAACAAAGAAAAACCTCGCAAACAGACCGAAACTGCCTGCATTGATGACTTGTTTGATTCCCAGGCTTTTCTTCTTTTTAGAAAATTGGAAAGGAAATGAAAAAAAAATGCACAACAAGCCAACACACCTAAATCATGAGACAAGATTCTGTGACAGTTACCATGTCACAGAGGCACTGGCAAAACAAAATAAAACACACGCTCGCGTCTGTTCAAGTCGCAAAGAATATGAAATCCAGAGGAATTGGTAATGCATGTGGAAGTCAAGTGTACTGTATGAAGGTCTGGGTTTGAATGACTCAACCATGAACGTATTTCAGGAAGACTGTGCCTGTGGACCGCTGCCCTCACTGTCTTTTCAGCCCCTTTGGTGGGACGCTCTGAGACCATTCTGCCCAGGGGCAGAAAGGCGACTTTCGGGTAGTGGGAAAAATGCCAAACATCCACTGGAACTTAGGATTCTTCCACTTTCTTTACATGTTCAGTTGGGACCTTCACAAAATTATAAATGAAAGGACACATTATGAGCACTTTCTTTGAAGGGGAATAGAGGAAGGGGGAAGGGTGGCAGGAAGGTCTTCCCTGGAAGTAAAATGTTAGAGTCTGTACCAATCTCTGCAGAACATTCTGGAATTCTCTGGGAGCTTTCTCTGCCAACAGCAAGGCCCCCCACACACACACACACACCAACTCCACCACACTTCCCAAAGTGGAACCAGTGGCTGCTCCCCTGACTGTGGATGAGACATTGACCCTTAGGCAGGTAGAGGGATGTATTGGACTCCCCAGCCCAGTCCCTGTGGAGGTCTGTGTCCCTCAGGGGCTGAGGTTCACGTGTCTTAGAGCCCTCCCTCATCCAGGATTCACTCCTGTTAATCTTGGGGAGAGACTAAAACCTGTGTATCTTCCTGCTTAAAAGAAATTTAAAAGCTCAGGGGGGAAAAAAGGCTCTTAAGTATTCTGATGAGTTAAATGTAAATGAATCAGAAACTTAGGTATTAAATTTCCCTTGACAAGCACATCAGCTTAAAAAAAAAAATAGCAGAGAAAGTGTGTATGGCTGTTAGTGTTTGAGGTTTTCTCAAACCCAAAGCTTGAATGTGGACTAGAAATCCATTAGGATTGGTGAGGTTGGCCGATCCCTGCCTTCCCTGAGACCATCAGTTATCACAGAGGGTGGAATATTTGAGGACGGTGCCCGGCTGGCTAGGCACAAGTCACATTCCTGGTGGTTCTGCTCGGCTCTCAGCAGAAATCAAAGCCACCCACGGCTGTGCAGCTGTCCAGCCACACCGCTCACTGGAGGCTGACTCTAAAATCTGACTTTTAAGACCAAGAAAAACTAAATAAACAATCACGGCAGATCATAAATCACTGACAAAGATATTTAGGTTTGAAATGGCCCTCGGAAAGCACAGGGTGCCGGAGTTCGTCCCTCAAAGATGAACTCAGTTCTGGATCCTGTGCTTGCGGATCCCGGGACCTCTGATGATAAATGACACACTAGCGAAAAGTTGGAGAGCCAGTAGAGTGTTTTTGTTTTGTTTTGAATGTCGATCCGGGGTCCAAGAGAACACCCCTGGGGCCAGAAGTCATCCCAAATCCTACAACCAAATGTGATCTGCAAAGCATCGTTTTTCGGCAGGATGTTTGAGTGTTTTCTTACTGCTTTATTTTGGAAAAGGACGGACTCACCAGGTGAGCAACATGGAAGGAAGACAGAGTCAAGCAAAGCAGATCCAAGGCCAACCTCACTTGTCCCGTTAGCTGAGGAGGGTGAGTCACCACACTTGGGAACAGTCTGGAACTTTCTGATGCAGGAGTACCATGTGTCCAAAGCTGTGCCCCTTCCAAGGCACAAAAGGAAGTAAAGCTGTTATGGGGTGCAGCCAGTAATAGTCAGCACCCATTGACAGTGGGCAAATGAAATTTGGCTGGGTCCCCCAACCTCTGTCCTGAAGGTGGGTCCTACACAATGGAATAGTAACTGCATCCTCAACCACTTCCCCCACATCCTAAATGAGCCAGGATATTGGAAGTCCAATTAGTCTAGGTGTTTTTAGCTCTAAGCCCAGTTCCTGTTCCTGCCCATCCTAACGAGCACTAATCAACTCTTTAGCCCACAACTCTTAGCTATTCCCTCCAGCCCACCTGTGACTCACCTATCAACTGAGAGGGGACGGTATTGTGTGTAACCACTCCCCTCACAAGCCCCTTTAAAAGGCCCGTGAAGCAGGGGCACTCACTCTCTTTCTGGCCAGGTGCTTCCATTACTCTGGCACCTCGACTCTTGGCTGACCCAGGACAGGTAATCCCCTGAGCATGGTCCCTGTGTGCTACTTAGGTGGGACAATGGTTATAATGATGTTGTTTCTAGTCTGTGTACTATCTGGAGTTCCAGGAGGGGTGAGGCCTGGCAGTAGTAGAATGTGGGCAGAGAAGCCAGGGAAAGGTGAATGTCCGCAGCTTTGTAAGTGTGTCTTGGTTCTTTGTGAGTGTGTCCAGGTTATTTGTTGCATGTCTCTTAGGATAACATATATTGTTGGGGAAGCTGGGACATAGGTCTTTAGCTTAATGGATGGATTTAAGGATGATGACCATTTGTTTCTTTTGGGATTATGGTTGGTTGGATTATGATTACGTGGATTGCTGTATGGACTTGTGATTTGCTATTGTGCTCTGTTATCACCAAGCTTGATTAATAAAGACTCCTTAATAAGCCTTAGACATGTCTGGTGTGATCTCGCTCGCACCCTGCAACAAAGCGACCAACAAGGCAGGGAACGGGACCAATATCAGAAATGATCAATGACAACACGTAGTCTCAAATTCCTTTACACAATTCAACCCCCTTTCATCTTAAAATAATCAACGGCAAATCATTCCCTCCAGGCTGGTCTCACGTTCCACCTGGAAACTCGGGATGAAAAATGGATGGCTACCCTCCTCGTTTTGCCCAGGTAGGTGTAGCTGACAGTGATGGCTACGCAGCCACGAGCCTTCGCAGCTGTCCCTGGGTCACATGTGGTCTTCGATGCCTCTCATTCATTCCCAAGACAGTTGCGATGCTTTCTCCTGCCATTTTCCCCCACACTTTTGTACACCAGGCTCATTGAATGTGACCTCATACAACCACTAGTTAGGGTCACCTTTGGGGGAGCATGTGTCGTAAAAGAGCAGATTAAGCCACTACTTGGAGTGCCTGGGAACAAGTCTCATCTCTACCTTCTAGCTTCATATCTGTGTACACACTAGGACGCAGCAGGTGACTGCTGTGTGTGTCTGTGTGCACATCCATGTCTGTCTGTCTGAGACCAAATTCTGGTCCTGGCTGTGCCCTGGCCTGGTCCTGGCTGTTGCAGGCATTTGAGTATTAAGGCAGGGGATGAAAGATCTCATTTTCCTGTCACTCTGTGTGTGTGTGTCTTTCAAATAAATAAAATACACTTATAGAAAAACCACCCTTCTCTACTTGGGATTCTACATAGATAAAAGCCAAACAAAATCAACTACATGGAAAATGTCCTCCTCCCATTTACCCAGCCCATTCCTGTACTGCTTGCTAAGAGATTGAATCTGATCCTATATTTGTTCGCGTATTTTCTCTGAAGAACCAACGTCTAAGGTCTAGGAACTCAGATGAGTTCGGACACCTTTTAGGGCCGTCACCCGCCCCTCCCTCACATCCCCCTTACACACACACACACACACACACACACACACACACACACCAGTCCAGGAGCTGTGGCCGTTCCTTTGATATGTAACCTGTGCCTCCAGTCAGCTCTCGGAGCTAAAGAAAACAGCCCTTTCAGAATCGGGTGTGCCCCTTGCCCAGGCTACTGTTAACGTGCAGCACGCCTCTGCCACACCAGTGCCGCGCTCGGAGTCCCGCGTCACAGGGGGAGAGGGGGGGAGCTAGCAGGGGTTCTTTCTTCTTGGGGTTTGATACATCCTGCCTTCCGCTACTCCTTGCAATCAACCTCTCAGGGAAGGAGGGAAGCAGGCAGGAGGGAGCGCGGGAGGCTTCCGGAAGCCTCTTTCCTCCCCTGCCTTCACGGGTTGCCCCATAATGACCCTGGACATTCACCTGCCCCCCCTGAAGGAATTGGTTACTCTCCTGGAGCCCTCCCGGGCATCAGTGCCTGCTCACTTCCTTCTCTTCCTGCCCTCAAACCTCCAGCCCTCCAGCCTCCTGTGGCTTCACAGCCGAGGCCCCCAGCTCAGGAAGAAGGAGGCAGAGGTCGGCTGGTAAGCATTCCCGCTTTCCTTTACAAACCCCACAACCCCAGATGCACAATCAGCGCATGCAGTGGTTTTCCTGGTATGTTTTTGTGTGGATTCTGAAGCATGGTCAAGGTTTCAAAGGTAACATATAGTTTATTCTCCCTTCTGCCAATAAATAATGTTCAGGGTGCTGGAGGAAACACACTCTTAATTTAGGTTTTTAAGTAGCTCAGAATTGGTTTATTTTGAATACACTTGCTCTCTGCCTTCCCCTCTGGTCAGACAGTAATGTGAACCCCAAACCTGGGGTTTCTGCCGTTTAATGGGGGACCCACTCACTGACTCACCCACTCATCTGGAACGACAGGGTGGTTTATTTTGTCAGTATTAAGTGAGCCAGGTCCTTTTTTGCTTTACCAGCCTCCATAGGCTTTAAGAAAAATGCCAATCAGTCAAAAATTTTTAAGCCAACATGTATGCCTCTTGTATGAGGTCTGTGGCCGAGTGAGACCCCAAGCAAAGGCTTTGGTGTTAAGAAAAAAGTTTTGTTTGTCTCTTCCCTTTGAATTCTCCTGTTAAAAGGATCTTCGCAACTACAAGGCAGGTGCATATCCATAGTAGCAGGGGGAGGCATATTAGAGTACTTGCGGTACTTAAGATTTTCATGGCATCAGCCCCTTCATTGCCAATTAATTTTGCTCTGTTTCAGGGTCACAGATCATACCCCCAGTCCCAGCCAGTTGTCTCACCAATGTGTGTCATAAGGAGCCTGGGGCAAGAAAACACAGAAGGCTCATCACAACCTTTGCTTCCACTGGAGCAAATCAGCTCAAAGGGCAGATCCAGTGAAGAGCAGAACCCGATTAGATGCAGGCATAATTGCACTCATGAAATTAGCATAGGTCTCTCAGCCAGGGGCTAATCTAAGCCAGACCTCAAAATATATCAGGCTGTGAGTGCATCCCAATTCAAACGAAAACAAAAAAATCACTCCTGACTCCCAAACATTTAATTTTAACATGCCAAGTATCCATGCTGAGACACATGGAATAACCAAGAAAGGTGAGATTTGGGTCAATAATCCTTGCAAAGCTAAAAGGATTTTCTCCGTTTTTAAAGATGTATTCATTTATTTGAAAGAGTTACACAGAGAAGAGAGAATCTTCCCTTCTCTGGTTTACTCTCCAAATGGTCACAATCACCAGGGCTGGGTCAAGGCAAAACCAAGTCCCTGGAGCCCCAACAAGATCCCCCACATGCGTGCAGGAGCCCAGGGACTTGGAGCAAAGGATCCCCAGTGTTGTCTAAAGGACAGAGTCCTCTTCATGCTCACTTCAGTCTGCCCAACAGCAGGGACACTCCCCACCCTGCTGCCTGTGTTGGCCCTGCCCAACCTCCTGTCATGCAGAGTCACACCGGGTCTGATGTTTCGTTCAGCCTTCTCGACGACGCCTTTACTTACTGATGCAGCCCCACCGCCCTCCCCCAGCGGCCACAGGACTGAACCCTGGAAGCTCTATATTCTATTTTTCTTTCTAGCTCTGCCTCATGTCAGTCAGGACCCCATACCTCCAGACCACACTCCAACCCTGAACCTTTAAAACTCCCTTTCAACATGACAGCAGAAATCAAATCCGGCAAGGCCAAAATAAATGTGCTTTCTCCATGATGGAGCTGGAAATGATACTTCCTTCTACAATGAATATGGATTGGTTCTGCATTCAAAAATTGTGTGTGCACACCTATTAGAGTCCAATTTCAAAACAATGTACCACACATCCAGATTTGCTTCTTCTGACGTTCTTAATGGTTTTTCGACCCCACAGCCCTGCATTCACCAATGCCTGTTGTCTTGGAACTGGGCACTGGCATTCGTAGAGGTGAAATCCGATGACAGAGGTGCCAAGGATTCGTTTTCATGAGCGGATCAAAAGGCTTCTTTTTCAGTTTTCTTTTTGCTTGGGGACTTTGACTTTCATAAAAAATTGGGCCTTTTCCCACCTAGGACGTGGTTCCTGCTCCAGCCACATTATAAGGAGATCCAACCTCCACTTTTTCAGAGTAAGTAGGCTATCAGCAAGACTGGACAACTTTTGATCCTACAGAGAAACTCATTGTAATAGGAATTTTTTCTGTGTTAATATCATGATTTAATAAAGACAGTTGGCACATAAATGAGACTCCCTTAGACCAAGCATTTTTAACAATGAGCGGATTGAAATCAGCCTACAGGGTATATTACTGGAAGGGCCTTTCCTATCCTTCACAAAACTCTTTCATCTATTGAGAGCCAAATGTGTTATTCTTAACTAAAAACCCTCCTGAAATAGGTTTGGAGGAGAAAAAAAAGTCCTACCTCTGAACCAAGTTGTTCGAAATAAGTTTAGAATTGCTGAGAAACAAAAGGCAGAAGGAAAAAAAAGAGAGAGAGCCGTGTCTCCAGATAATGAAGTTGTACCTTTGTGTTTGATCTGTAAAACAGCATAGCTTTAAAAGTCTGGATCCCATTTCATTTGGACTGAGCGTAAATGTAGTGCCTGGAACCCTCCCAAATGAATAAAATTCTTTGCTGATAATTTTTCAGAGAGGAGAGATCAACAGGATAGGGGTGTGAGAGGGATTACAGGCCGTGAGTGTGCGTGTGTGCGTGTGTGTGTGTGTGTTTGTGTCCACACAAGTGTACCTAGCACAACAATTGAGAGAGCTCTGCACAAAATCCTTTGTCTTCCTTTTCTTTTGCATGAGTCAAGCTAGTTTCTTTCTTGAAAGTCAGAACTAGACACACTTCCTCTGAAACATTTTGGACTGCCAGTTCTTGTTCACTCCTCCTCAGCCTCACCATCCCATCCCATGGCCGACATTTAAAAGACAACAACAGGACCAACTCTCTCTCTCAGGCCCCGCACTGGCTCCACATCTTTTACTGTTCCTACAGGCTGGTTTCTCTCCCATGGAGTATGGGCAAAATGATGTCAATATATGACCAGGCAAAAAGAAAATCTACACCACAGATCATTTCTCTTTAATTTCATTCTATGACTTTGCAACTTCTGCACTGATGAGGCAGACAGAAAAGCTGAAAGACCATGGAACTTGTGCGCAAAGAAAAAAAAAAAAAAACAGTTCCTCTTCTGACTTAATATTTTCATTTAGCTCTGTTGTTAAAGCAACAGATGAAGAAGATGGGGACAGAAAAAATCATTAATTCTCCTTCATATTTGACTACTGGAAGAAAAGTTTGAGAAAAAAGAAAAATAAAATTAATCAAGAAGGGACCACGTCTCTCCTCCTTCCTCCTCCTGTCCCCATCCACAGGCAAAATCTAATAAAGATGATTAAATTACATGTCTTTTCCTCCCATTGAAATCCACTGCATACTATTCAAATATTAGAGCTCAGGAAATAAGGCAGGACAAGGTCCCTCGTGAAACCTTAGAAGGCGGTGCAGGGGTCTGAGCTGCAGGTCTGCCTGGCTGGGCTGCTCTCATTAAGAAATCGCCCTGCTGAGCAGAACTTAATCTAAATAAAATACAAAAAGGAATCCAGTGAAAACCATTACCTCCCTACCCCACTTCCCACACAGCTCTAGTCCAAAGCCTTCTTTCCCCGTCCTAGGAACTTGCTTTCCCACCATGGTACAATTGGTATGCTTTCTGCCCCATAGTACAGTCAAATACAGACAAGGATCCTGAAGAGGAAGCTGGGTCATGCACCAGCCTCTTGCTGTCTGACCAGACTTTCTGATGGCCACAGGCAAATTTAATCAATGCTGTCTTCGTTTGGAAGGTTGGGGGAATGTGGTTTGATCAAGGGCCAATCAGAGACTTGGTCATCTGGCCAAATCATTCCAACTCCGCAGCCAACCTCAACCTTTTTGGAGTTGACTGAGTTCTTCTCTCTCTCTTTTTTTCCCTTCCAATATCTATTTCTATATTTGAAAGGCAGAGAGATTGATTTTTCCGTTCACTGATTCATCCCCCAAGTGATCGCCAAAGTCAGAGATGAACCAGGCTGAAGCCAGGAGCCCAAAACACAATCTGAATCTCCCTTGGGGATGGCAGAGGCTCAAAGATGCAGGCCATCTTCGGACGCTTTGCCAAGCACATCTGCAGGGAGGTGGATGGGAAGCAGAGTGACCGGAACTTAAAAGTCAATATGAAATGCAGACGTCACAGGGAGTGGTGTAACCTGCCATGGCTAAGTTCTTGCCTATGACTCATGTCAGTTGCTTTAGATGGAGTGTCTGTTGGCAAGCAAAGACCAAATCCATTTAACTTGATTTCACTCAGTATCCCTGTACTAGTTAGTCCTTTGTCTTGGACTGAAGCAGCCTCAAATCCCTACTCCCTCCAGGTCCTAGACCAGGCCTGTGATGAAGCAGGATGATTGTTTAGCCTCATATTTCTCCACATCCTCTCTGTGTTCTCATGGACTTCACCGCCAATCCCCAAAAGTGTGTTCCTCTATAGCGTTTTTGTAATTCTTCGTTTGCTGAAAATCATGGAAAGAAATAAATTGACCTTTTAATTCCCTTTGCTCATAAATTTTTGGAATCGCCCTCATAATTATTCATTTTTCTTCCCCCAAAAATACAATGGTCCTCCAAGGAGGAGTATACAACCTCTGCATTTCAATGTCTCTCACACTCCCCAACACATAAGCTTGTCTAAAATACTTGATTAACCCATGTCTGTCTACCTGCATTTTGAGTGTCATTGAATTCCTCCCATTTGAATGATACAATATGGATCCATGCAGGAATAGAACAAACTATGTAGCTGAGTAGGGCAGAAGTCTTTGAAGTTAGAACGTGTCTGGATTTGTACCTGGTTTATGACTTTCATACATTCAATAGTGGGCATTTGGTTAAGACAATAGTCGGACACTCACAATCCACACTGGAGAGCCTAAGTCCAAGTGCTGACTCCAGAGTCCTACTCATGTGCACCTGCTAGGCAGCAGTGCTGGCTAGAATGACTAAGTCCCTGCCATCCACGTGGGAGACCTAGATTGAGTGCCTCCTGCTAGGTTCAGTCAGGCACAGTCACAACCACTGTAAGGATGTGGGGAATAAACCAGCAGATGAAGTGCACTCTCTCGTTCTCTTCTCTCTCTCTCTCTCTCTCTCTCTCTCTCTCTCTCTCTCGTCCCTCTGTTTCAAAAATATGGTTCATCTACTCCATGGAATACTACTCAGCTATTAAAAAAAACAAAATGCAGTTCTTTGTGGCCAAATGGGCCAAACTGGAAACCATAATGCTAAGGGAAATGAGCCAATCCCAAAAGGTTAAATACCACATGTTTGCCTTAATTTAAGATGATATGATGTTATGTATAACATGTTATGTTTTGAATGTTATATGTTGTGTATAAACTAAAATTGAAGTATAGGTGAGGTGGTCACAGAAGGTGGCTGGGAACCCGCATTTACTTTTAACATATTGGTTACTCATTACTATGTCAATTAATTCCATAATGATGTAAATTTTTGCTGATGGTATGTTGGAGCTTTCAATTGACTGGGATGATACTCTGCTGGCTCTGTCATCAGACCAGAGAGGGTATACCTAAGAAGCCGTTGAACTTGACGGGACAATAAGATGCTGGACTCTATGTTTGGTATACGCTTGCAATGGGGAAATCTCAACTGAACTTGAGCTGTGGTTATGCAACAAGGTGGAGGAATCCACCATGGTGGGAGGGTTTGGGGAGGGGTGGGGAAAACCCAAGTATCTATGTAACTGTGTCACATAATACAATGTAATTACTGAAGTTAAATAATAAATAATTTAAAAAAACAAAACAAAAAAAAATTCTTCAAAAGAGTCACATTTCTGTACAAAAGACTTCCAAGTTGGTACTTGCCACCTAAAGAGGTCTTAACCTTCATTGGCCCAAACACACTGACTTGCCCCGTGGGAGGTCTACCTAATTATTTAGATAATTCCCCTCTCTTCCCTCAATCTGTATTTTACAGAGGGTGATGAGAAGGATGGAAATAAAAAGAACTGTAATAAGTTTTTTTTTTTAAGAAAGTGCGAGAAAAATGAAAGGAGAGAAAAAGAAGCACCAAGACAAGAAGAGGCCAGGAAAAGTTCAAGAGAAATGATTCCAAAAAAAAAAATTCTGATTTTCTTGTCTCTAGTCATAAACATTTTGACAAGGAGCTTCGCATTTTTCAAAAAGAAAATTAAAAAAGAAAAAAGCAGAATCTGTCTTTCAAAGGACCCAACACTTTTGGAATTCAATGACCTAGTTCTGTACAAAGTTGCGACAGAGACATTGCCTCTCTCGTCTGACTTTCATAGCACTGGGTTCTTTGCTTCAACAACACAAGCCACACCAGTACCAGAGGACAGGGATAAAGAGCGGAAGATGTGGGGAAGCAGGCTGCAAACTGCTTGGAAGACATGTTCGTATCAGTGTGGATGCTAACTTACCGGTTGCTTATCTCAGCAGTTAAGTCAACATTTTATTGATTTTTTACACTTTACATGATATCTTCTCCCCTTGCTTCAGCCACCACCTGCCAGCCAACATCACCCATAAAAGGATGGGCAATGGCTGGCTTGAACATGGAATAATGCTTTCCATGCTTACACAGGATGGAACCAATCCCCAGCTGCTGAACAGATCCAAATGTTCCACAATGATCATAGAGGGGATAAAGTTATCTCAAGGAGGAAACCTGAGAGTGTTTGAAGGTCCAAACAGTTAGAGCTTGTTCCTTTACACCTAAGTGCCATCACCTATCAAGGAGAGACAGTAACCGTATGTGCCTTACAAGGTCATTTGTAGGTTAAACGTGTGAAGTGGCTGCATTTGGCATAGTGGTTAACTCACTTCTTGGGATGCCTGCAACTCGTCACAATGCCTACATTTGAGTCCTAATTCTGTTTCCAGTTCCAGCTTTCTGCTGATGAATACTCAGGGAAGGACTGGGTCCCTTCTACCCAAGAGAGACCTCAATTAAGTTCGAACTCCTAGATTTGCCCTGTTCTAGTCCAGGATGTTGTGGGTATTTCAGAACTGAACCAGCAGATAGGAGTTATTTCTATTTATCTCCCCTCCCACGTCACCTTTCTGAAATAAATGGATTTTTTAAAAATATACTTCAAAGTCTCAGACTACTGCAGGGCTATTCAATTATAACACTACTGACATTTTGGGTGAAAAAAATCATTTAATGAGGGCCCAATACAATAGCCTAGTGGCTAAAGTCCTCACCTTGCACACACCGTGATCCCATATGGGCACTATTTCAAGTCCCAGTGGTCCCTGTTCCCAGCCAGCTCCCTGCTTATAGCCTGGAAAAAACAGTCAAGAATGACCCAAGTTCTTGAGACCCCTCATTTGCATGGGAGACCCAGAAGAGGCTCTTGGCTGCTAGTTTCAGATTGGCTCAGCTCCACATTGCAGCCACTTGGGGAGTGAAATCAACAGACGGAAGATCTTCCTCTCTATCTCTCCTTCTCTCTGTATATCTGACTTTCATTGGTGGATACGTTGCACTTTGTTCTGCCGTCAGGCAAGGATTACGTCAAAGCCTCCTCGTTTAGAAGATGCGACACAGTCTGCCACTGGCATCAATCCCTCGGCCGTAGGAAGCCCATGACAGAGCTGGCTCTGGAAGTTGGTCTCAGAGGTCTCCAGGCTCCCGTCAACCTCATCTGGAGAAAGAAAGAAAAAAAAATCATCAGGAAGGTGAATTTTTTTTCAGTAGAAGTGACGTCCTTTGCTGCTTTCATGATTTGGTGCTTGTTTGGGGGTGACAAGGATGCTTTTGGCCCAAACAGTGTCTGCCTATTCTTGCTTTCAGTGTTTCTGATACCGTGCTGTTCCGGAGGTGCAGATGTTGTCCATGGCAGGAGTGGCTTAATGTGAGCAAACTAAGGGGTGAACACAGGGGAGTGAGTGGAGTGCTGAGGTCCTCATACTTGTAAAAATGAAAGAAGGTTAATGGGAGAGCCCATCTAACCATTGAAAATGCTGGTGTCTCCTGTCTTTGATGCGCTAAAACACTGTTTCTACAGGTGTAATCAGAATCCTACATCGGTCCTGCTCCACCTGTGATGGCTCCTTTTCCCTGATTTTTAAATCAGCGCAGTACAGTTGTAAGGGTGTGGTACCCAAATGATGATGGCGAGAGAGTATAAAACATTTGAAACTGCTGAGTGGATGCCACAAAGACTAACTACATAAAATATACGGTGTGATTAGCCCTCCCCTTGCTTCTCAATAGGCTACTTTCTATATCATCCCGATTCCAAAAGGAGCTCCCTCTTTCCCTCTACCAAGAGAAACAGACTGAACTATTGAACTTCTACAGGACACCATGGCCCATGCAAGCGCTGACACTGGAGTCATTCTTTATAAGGATCACAATCCTAGAATCTTCTGGACCTGAATTCCAGTCCTGGCTTTACCACCAACAGACTGGGAGAATTCAGATGTATCACTTAAACCTGACAGCCTCAGATTCTGCCTCAGAAATGGGGAAACCAGAAAGTGCCCATGCAAACACCGTTAGAAGAGACGGTGATACACGTGGCTGTGAATTACATCCATGTAGCAGGGTGCCAGGCACACAGGAAGGGCTCCAGAACCAAGGGCTGATGGAATTAACCTAAGAGGGAGCATGCTGAGGGTACGACATAGCCTGGTCTGAGCCCCACACCTCCATCCTGAACACTGCCTGTTCATGGCAGCAGTGCCCAGGCTGGCCTGGCTGCAGTACATCTTGTTTCCTAGGCCTCTCTCCTGAAGATTCTGATTCAGTTGCTATGGGATGAGAAACAAAGATGATTTTTTTTTAAAAAAAAATCGAAAATCATTTATTTGAGAGGCAAAACAACATAGTAAGAGGATCCTGGAGAAAGAAAGAAAGAACTTCTGATAGTTCATTTCTAATGTGTCTACGACAGCCCCAAGCCAGCATCAAAACTTCGAGTTGGCAACAGAGTCCTCATCTAACAGGTGAGTGGCAAGCTCTCAACCACCTGAACCTTCACCACTGCCTCCCAGGGTCTGAATGAGCAGGAAGCTGGAGTCAGGAACCAGGGCTGGCCATCAATCCTGAGCACTGATAGAGGATGCAATTGTCTTAACCCCCTGGCCTAAAGTCCACCCTAAAGACGCTGCACTTTCAGAAAGTCCCACATGTCTGTGTTTCTGAAGTCATTGCAAGCTAGGAAAGCAAGTCATCGTGCTATCGGCTTCTGCTACTGCCAGACCCAGAACAAAAACCAAGAGGCAATGCGTTTAAAAATATTAATATATATTAATCATGGCAAAATTAATCACAGATTGACAAATGACCATTATATATGGTTATATATGTATAACTAAATATGTCAGATATATTTACTATACATATGAATATACCTATACATAAATGTCATATATAAAATTCACACATATACTACCATATATATTACCACATACATGAATATCACTATGCATAAATGTCGTACAAAGGGATGTTACGTCTTATGAACTCACTGTGGAGTCAGAAAATCAAGCCAATAGTCAAAACCCACTATTTTCAGATTCTGACCAATTTTTTGTAATGAGAGCATTTTGAATATACTCTGTGACTCTTTAAATATTTTTTCTCAAGCCTGTTTATTTTATTTTATTGGAAAGGTAGATACACAGAGAAAAGAACAGAGAAAGACTCTCCGTTGGCTTGTTCACTCTCCAAGTGGCCAGAAAATGGCCAGAGTTGAGCTGATCCAAAGCCAGGAGCCCAGAGCCTCTTTCTGGGTCTCCCACGCAGGTGCAGGGTCCCGAGGCTTTGGACCGTCCTTGACTGCTTTCCCAGGCCACAGGCAGGGAGCTGGATGGAAGCAGAGCAGCTGGGACACAAACTAGCATGCAAGTGCAATCCCGGTGAATGCAGGGCAAGAATTTAGCCAGTAGGCTATTGCGCCAGACCCCTATCTGTGATTTTTTTAAATACATAATATATTAATATTTACCATGCTTATCATTGGCCATGTTGCCAAATATACCTCAAAGTACAAACAAAAAATCCTTCCTGCCTAATTGAGATCTTTTTCGTAACTTTTGACCATGGTCTCCCCATTCCCCAGAGTCACATTACGGAATCAGTCCTTGTGTCCATCCATAAAGGATGAAATCATAAGCTTTTTTTAGTGCCTATGTTTGTGTAATTTTTTCATTTCATAATACACCTTTTCCATAATATTTTTTAAGACTCCATGTATGCATGGATTTCATGAATTTTTACACCAAAAACATTGGAAAAAAAGAGTTAATTTTTAATTCCAGTTTTCACAAACTTTTTGAAGTACTCCCATGCACACGATTGGATAATACTTAACCTTCAAAGAAAGAAATGTCATTTGCAACAATGTGGATGGAATAGGAGAACAGTTCCCGAAGAGAGTCTTCTACTTGCAGTTCCCACAACTGTATCTTCTTCCCCACTCCCCTTCGCTGGTCTGCTGTTACCGGTCTCCTTCCCCTTGGCCTGCCCTGGGTAACCTTCACACTCCATCAAAGCTACTTTGAATCTTAAGCCACCACAGAGCATTTCCGATAAGACATACTCCATGACAGCGCACAACGCATCACCAGTCAACAAAGACCTCATCACAGAGAAAAGCTTAATAGAATTTAGTGTCAAGCTTTGTTCTCCCATGTTTTAAATGTATTTATTTCCCTATTTATTTATTTGCCTGAAAGACAAAGAGGAGAAAAACAGACAGAAAACCGTCCCACATGTAGTTTACTTGCCAGATGGCTTCAGTGGCCAAAGCTGGACCAGAGCCCAAATTGGGAACCAGGAACATAACCCAGATTTCCCACATGGAAAGCAGGAACCAGCCACCACCTGCTGCCTCCCGGAGTCTGCAGTAGCAGGAAGCTGAAAACAGGACCCAGAGCCAAGACTTAAAACCAGATGTTGTGAGGCAGGTCGTGGGCATTATGAATAGTGTCTTAACGCTAGGCTCAGGTCCCACTTCTAGTTTCGATTTTCAGTTGTTCAAGCATTGTTCATTGGTCTGTCTGAACCTGATCAGCACAACGGTACTCCAAAAATCTCAGGTTTTCTACTAATAACAGATTCACTGTTGATTCGTTATCTGGGCCATGCCTTCTTAGAAGCCCTTGGAGGACAACAAGCCTGTCTTTTTCCACCTGACTTTTTCCTTACTGACAGACTCAGAACTTCAAAGAGTCACTATGGAAGGAATATCCGAATGAACAACAAATGTATTCTTGCACTGTTGGCTTATGAGTTTGAGTGGTCTGAATGTTTTAGAAAATGCACAGGCAGCTTATGATACAGTATCAGCATCTTAACTTCTACCACCTGTTGGCTGCTTAGTTTTAGGTGTGGTCGAGGAGTCTTCCTTGTGTATGCTTGACCTTAACATACCTTTCATATTTTTATTTTTACAGAATATTCCATAGTAAGTACTTTAGAAATGTGATAGAAAGCCCCTTGCTGCACAATGCGAAGAGCATCTGGATGAAAAGCAAGCCATGCAAGTAAAGAACCTCCACCTTCCCCAGGAAATACGTGCCTGCTTGGATGACATGTCAGTAGATGGAAGAGAGGCGTGCGATGAACAATGATGGACAGACTCCAGCGGCAGCTGTCTTCCCTCACTTTCCAGGGTGCTGAGGTTATGTCCTCTAGAGTATGAAGGCTTTGTTTCTCTAGAGTCTTTGTGTTCTGAAACATCTCCCAAGTAGGAGGAAGCCTGCTTATTACAAGGAAGCTGTGGTCTTTTGATCTATTAAGACCTCAATTAAAAGTCATAAATAGTTGTAATAATGAAAGTGTCCACAGACCAATTCTTGAGGATTTTCTTCACTAAACAATACTCTTGGGACTTTCAAGATGGAAACAAACCAGTAGTCAACAACAGAGTGAGGGGACCAGCGTGGTAGCCTAGTAGCTAAATCCTTGCCTTATGTGCTCCAGGATTCCATAAGAGTGCTGGCTCAACTCCTGGCTGCTCTACTTCCCATCCAGTTCCCTGCTTGTGCCCTGGGAAAGCAGTCATGGAAGACCCAAAGTCTTGGGATCCTGCACCCATGTAGGAGACCTGGAAGAAGCTCCTGGCTCCTGGTTTCAGATTGGCTTAGCTCTGTCCATTGCAGCCAGTTGGGAAGTGAATCAATGGATGGAAGATCTTTCTGTCTCTCTCTCCATAAATCTGATCTGTGTTTCCGATAAAAATAAATAAATCTCTAAAAAAAAGCACAGTGAGACAGAATAACATCAACTGAGGGAAGAGGAAAGAAAGAGGAGGTCTTAACGGGGACAAGTAATTCACGAAGACTAAGATGTCACCTAGACCACAAACACCTTCCCAATGCTCCCCCTCTAGAGTGCTGGCAACACTTAGAGCTCATGTGCTGCGCATTGTCATTAGAGGCACAGGATTTCATTTGGAGCATCACACAGACTCCAGGACTTACCATTAATCTTCTAAAGTGCCCAGTGAAAGCCGACTGAGGACCACACTGGACAGCCTGTACCTTCTGATCAGTTAAGGGTAGAAACGGTCTTCCAGCAAAAAGACCCCTTTCAATTCACAACAAGGAGAAGACGGCTTTGGGGTGAGATATCTGTCACTTATTTTCAGAAAGAGTGAAACTACAGTTGGATGACAAACACGCTCAGGAGGAAAGTTTCTCCACATTTGGCAGCTAAACGGCATGGGAACGCACAGCACAGGACTTTCTGCAGGATGACCTGTTCCGGTGGCCACAGTGGAGCTACCAAGTCTGTCATTGGTAAGACATGTTCTATGACCTTTGGTTCAAGGCCACAATGTGTGCAAGTGATCAGTCAAGTGCCTCATTTAACAGTTGGCGTTTAATACATGCTTACCTCAGGGAAAGGACCAATAACCAACCACACATTTGACTTCAAGCCCAAGAGGTCTCAACTTCCATAAGACAGTGTTAGCCCAAAAGTCATTGGGTGTGTGTCAAGGGCACATTTGCCAGCAAAGTCACTTTGTAGCTCATAAGGGGTGACAAACTCAATCTGCCATATGCATCTTCACAAGCAAGGCAATGTCCCTGTGTGACTTCTAGACAGCTGCAACTTGCCTGCTGCAGGATTCTTAGCACTTACGATACTTCCCTCTGTTGCAATAACCCTCTACTAGGCAATCTAGGGCCAACGGACCCAGGAACAGAGGGCAGTTGGTATAAAGCACCCAAGCTGCCAAGTGCAGAGATTTTTTTTCACAGGTTTCTGGGTGAGTTTTTCAGCCAACACCCTTGAAAGGGAAAGCACAGCCCTCCTGCCACAGGCATGTGGGATACAAGGCTCACACAGTATTTTTGAAAAGTCAGTATCACTCCCGGACGATAAAGGGGCATTCACAGTGAGCAGAGACAGTCCACGGGAATGGGTGGAGCTGGGCTACCAGGCAGGCCGTGGGCTGGTGTGCTGCCAGTTTTCCTTTTCCACCATCTCTGGAGCTGAGCAGGTGCCAACCCAGCTAAAAGCTCGAGGAGACACTGGTGGACACAGATAGCAAGCCCCTGGCTTTTCCATGGAATTTAGCAGCAGCAACCAGGGCCGTCATCGCAGAGGGTTCATTTTTTCCCTTTCCTGGTTTCCCACATTCAGTGACCACCTTGGAGCATGCCAGGGAAAATATTGAAAGCCTAGGTAAACGAAGGGGAACCCAACATCCACCAGTCCGGCCTTAAAATAGCCAGAGGAACGCCCCCATCTCAGAAAGAACACAGGCCAGTGACTGCGCTCGGTGTAGGCAGGGCACCCGCCCACCCCACCCCACGGCTCGCCCCAACACCCATGAAAGCCTATCTCAGAAAGAACACAGAGCCGTAGCCAGGCAGCCAAAGCCCTCGTTCCCGTTGGGCCCTGTGACTTGGGCGAATGTTAACGAACACCCAGTGACCTGATGCAACACGGCACAAGCGCACCATGGGGCGGGTTGTGGACATTGGCAAAACGGACGTCTGGGGTGGGGTGGCGTGGAGGGGAGAGCCAAGAGGAAGAGTGTTCCTGGAGTAGAGTGGAGGTCTGGGGAGTTACTGGGCACACCCCAGAGCTGAGCATCAGGCAGAAAAAAAAAAACACATCTTGGCACGGGCTGTCCTGCAGCCCAGGCTATGGCTCTAGGAGGCTGCCATGGCACCACAGGGCTGTGCGTCTTAGATGGAGTGCGTGCCGTAGATGGAGAACAGAGGAGGGGAAGGGAAAGAAAGATACGTTGCCTTGTCTAGAGACAGTAAATAATGCATAATTCACAAGCTAAGTTCCCAATTTAGCAAAAAAAAAAAGTGCACGACACTCAGCAATACCTGAATGTTAGACTAACACTGAAGAACAGATTTCAGATGAATATGCCCCATGCAGTATTAGAATTTTTTAGATACTATTGCAATATCGGGACATACATATATACTAAAAATAAAATAAAATAAATAAAATCAGAAAACAAATGTCCTATTAAATGTTGAGTTTTAGATTTTAAAAAGAAAAGTTATTTGTGTCATTACATCCCATGCAATATTTTAAACACGCTTATGCTAAAAACTGTGCTTGGTGTTTATCCGAAATAGAAACATACACGGGTGTTCTACATTTTATGGGTAATCCAAACCCCGTATCTTGACCCTGCAGTTAGCATGAAAACTGTCCCAGGTGGAGGCTGCTCTCGTCACACTCTCTCTGCATGCACTGCATGCTGCTCTGAGATGCTGTGCAGACAGCATGACACGAGCAGTGTGCCACAGGCTCTACCTTGCCTGCCTGTGCCAATCAGCATGGGTCGCACGGTCTTGATCTGGGGCAAGTAACTTAATCACCATTTCCTATGTCAGCTTAAATGAGGAAAATGATGGTTGCCTGCCCTAGACAAACTGCTACAAGGAAACAAGTATGTACCCAGTTTATCAGAGGAGTTGGCAGAGTTCTCAATAACTGTGAGCCCTCAATATTTATTACTGTTGTTAGAATGACATTTTCAAGAAATGATGGGGTACAATAAAGAGAAGCTACCTTACGGGTATTAGAAGCATGCTTGAGGCAACCCTGGGCTGCTTTAACTGTCCTTGCGACTTCAGAGAAAGACTTTTTCTTGGAGTTCTTTCCCTAAACGTAAAGTATGTGACTGTTAGTGCTGTCGGCCTGAGCAGGGCTAGGTTTTCAGCGACTTGGACAAAAGACAACAGCGTTAGAGCAGAATATTTCTACCTCAACTCAGATTCACACCCGTTGAAACACGAGGGTTGTGATTTGAATGCTTGCATCTTCCCTAAATGCATATGTTGGGTTCCTAGCTGCCCAGCTTAGGTTGGCGGCCTTCGGGAGGTAACTGGATTGAGACAGGCCCTTATGAATGGGATGGTGAATAAGATCAAAGGGGATCTTTCTTGCCCCAACCCCAGACAAGGACACAGGCAGAAGTTACCATCTATGACCAGTAAAAAAAAAAAAATGGAGCATCCATGGACACCACATCCACTGATACGCTTGTCTTAGGACTACCCAGGCCTGAGAACTGTAGGGAAATTGATTTCTACACAAGCAGACCAATGTCTGATATGTCGTTACAGCAGCCTGCACCATCTAAAACAGCAAGTGTAAGACACGAACAGCCAGGGCAGAGCGCCTTCCCGGTTGGCAGCCAACTGGTCATGATAAATAAATTCATGGCAGCTCAACACATGAGAAAAAGCTACTGCCCACATGCCGCTTGTGGCCGGCAGTTACCCCACTGCGATTTGCAACAGTTCCAGATAATTTCCAATCTCACCAGCCATCTTCATAGCTATTTCTCACTGCTTAGTGAAGTTGTCACTTCACCACAAAGAAAATATTTGTCCCTCTCATGTTATTCTCAGGAAAGAGGTTGGGCCTTGGGAAGCCTGGGATAGGAGGACACCTTCGTAGGAAGGGTTTCCTCCTCTCGGGTCGCTCTTTCCAGTAGCAGGTGATGGAGAATGTGGAGGAGAAGCTAGGTAGTCGGCAGCTCTGTTAGTAACACAAACTCATTTCACATGGGGCTCAAAAAGCCTTTGCGGATGAGGCAAGGAGATGACCATACGGTCCTTTTCCCTAGTATATTCATAAGAAACATGGAGGACAAACCAGCTGTCAACTTGGCAATGACTTAGCACAAAAACACGGTCGCAAAGCCATGAGAAACTTGGACCAATTAAGAATGTTCCATGCGAAAGCAGACATTTGCGCTGGTGATTAAGAGGACTGCATCCCGCAGCACAGGGCCTACAGTCACTGCTTACGGCGGCGTTCTGATTTCAACTCGCTGCTGAGGCCGACTCTGGGAAGCAGCAGGGGAAGGCAGCAGTTGGGTTCCTGCCATTTGTTGGGGAGATTTGAACAGATCCCTGGTTCCTGGCTTGGACTTGACCCAGACCTGTGGATATTTGAGGAATGAACCAACAGACGGGCAGAGGCTCTCTGTCTCTCAAAAGGAATGTTCTATGCAAAGAGAGGAAAGTTTCAGAAACATGCCAGAGAGTAAGTACGAGTGGAAGCCTGATCAAGAAATGAGATAGGAGACTGAGAAGGTCTTCGGCAGGTAGGCTGGCCTCTAGAGCCATTCAGTGAGCTCGCAGGAAAGGTCACTCTTAATTAACTGGCTTTCCTGTACTTATTCCTATTGTGCTATAATTTAAAGAGCTTTACAAGGCATTGAGTTAAATTTTTTTTCTAGCAACTACATCATTTTAATTAGACATCAATGCAAGTGGATATAAATTCATTCAACAGCAAAGGGAATATATCAGCAACTCTTGAAATTGTAGATCATGTTTTCCTTAAGTAGCCATTCACTCTTCAGGTATTTCTCAAGCAGGAATACTTGAATGTGAACTAGATTCCTTATTTCAACATTGCATGTAACATCAAAGTGTTGCATTAAACTAAATGCCCATCACAAATGTACAAGTTTACTCATTGGCTGTATTAATACATTCAGAAAGAAAATGCAAACTGTTGAGTGGGGAAGTTGCTGGGGTTACTGACATGAAACAACCTCTAAAACATCCTGCTTTCGAAAAAGACAAAGTCTGCCACGTGGGCTGCCACATAGTTAAAAATAAACAATTCCACAACATTCAGGAAATGGAGCCTAGCACCCCACTCATTGCGTACAGGCCACGCACAGACTATGGAAGGTTAGGATACATCAGGGAAGAGAAGTTATTTCCCCTCACAGTGAAGACAACTGTCACAACCTAACCCAGCCAGGTGACCAAGGTCAGCATCCCCAGTGGGCAGTCACGCTGATGTAGGTACCCTTGACATGATGGTGAAGTGTGTGTCTACTACAGTGGCCACCTCACCCGGAAGCCATCCTCTGAAAACCCATCCCCTCTTTCCAGCCACAAGACAAACATCAATCAGGTGTAAGTTGAGTACCTTTATCCTCATGTTCTGAGGATGTCTCAGAACATGTTAGGGACCAGGAGAGGCTAAAAAGATGTGAGAATGAATTTTAAGGGGGTATCCCAGATGGACTTCTGGAGCCAGCAAGAAACGTGGGGGTCAAAGTCTGCAAGTCGGATCAGCTACAGAGGTTAGTTCATTGTGATTTACCAATGCTGGCTCCCTGGCTTGGCAAACACTCCATAAACAAATGTGGCGTTGTCCAAAGGTTCATGGAAAATGTGCACTGTGGAAAAAAAGTGTACACGAATTTCAAAATTATTTTGCACCAAAATAAACTTCTTTTAATTCCATTCTTTCATGATTTTTTGAGGGAGGGAGCAAGAGAGGAGAAAGAGAGGAGAGAGGAGAGAGGAGACAGGGGAGAGAGAGAGAGTGCTTCTATCTACTGGCTTACTCTGCAAACGTGCACAACAAGCCAGGGACAGGAAATTGATCCAGGTCACCCATGCACACGACAGGAAGCTATCACTGCTCCTTCCCAGTGGTCACATAAGCCAGAACCTAGAAACAGAGCCAGGGGCAGGTACTTCAACAAGACATGCAGCAGGCACCTTCAGGACAGAATATCCACCTTGAAGTATCCTCGTATGAGGTTCTAACAAGCAGAAAGAGCTGATGAGACACACGAGGCAAACTTAAAATTATTCTGCAATAAAGTAGCATTAAATAGAACTAGAGATTATATGATTGCAAATTACATAAAATGTCTCCCAAAAATACGTTAAAAAAACAGCCATTTCAATTGTCTCCAGAGAGAGACCTACATAGGTAGCGAAAAAGTTTTTATTGTGTATGCTCTTACATATGGAGAATAAACCATGCAAATATACTACCTCTTTAAACCCAAGGCCACTTCCATTTCAGACAGAATCCGTAAGCCAAAAGTTTCTAAGAGTTTTAAAATACACTATTTTTGTGTAACTAGGAACTCCTTGAATAATTCATTAACTTGCATTAATTGCTCACATTTGATAAGTCGCACGATTTTAAAGCACAATCTCCCAGGAGAAGGGAACCGAAGAGGTTTGAAAGAAAAGGAACTGTGGGTGATGATCTGAAGATACAACATTGTCCAAGAAGATCCAAAGCATCTAAGAGGCGAATTGATGGGTGTGGTACCCAAATGATGATGGCGAGAGAGTATAAAACATTTGAAACTGCTGAGTGGATGCCACAAAGACTAACTACATAAAATATACGGTGTGATTAACCCTCCCCTTGCTTCTCAATAGGCTACTTTCTATATCATCCCGATTCCAAAAGGAGCTCTCTCTTTCCCTCTGCCTCTCTGGCCCTCTACCAAGAGAAACAGACTGAACTATTGAACTTCTACAGGACACCATGGCCCATGCAAGAGCTGACACTGGAGTCATTCTTTCCTGCCTTAACCCAGCACCCGTCCGTGTAGCCACTCCTTGGCAAAAACCAGCTGGGAAGGTGGCTGGGAAGTGAATTCAGATTTGACGCTGTGAGGGAAACCAGGCCCTCCGGGCAGTGCCCTAAGCCCCAGAGAGAGGGTGCAGGATTAACAAGTACTGGAGGCAGCAGGGGCCGGGAGCCAGAGGACACCCACCGAGTGAGGCAGGGAAACGGTTAATAACTCAAGGTGACAAATTAAGCCAGCTACTCAGGGGCTCCAGTTTGGCTGATGACGAAGTCAAAACAGAGCTGTCGGAAACTGGGAAGGCGCTGTCACTTGTACTGTATTTTTCCACACGTATTTTTTTTTTTTTTTAATTTGGAAATGTTGGTGGGGAGGTGGAAAAATGCAGGCTGGAGAACTCCTGGGGACTAAGAGGGAGAGACTGTCTCCGCTCCCGGGGTCTCAGTTTAACACAGACACTTGTGGCCCAACCTTCCCATTCCCCCTGGGAATGGCCTCACCACCTGCGTTTTAACCGCCCTGTGTACACATGACACTCACGGGTGCTCTGTCCACCAGCCACATCAGCCTCTCCTCACTGCTGATCCCAGCAGCTGCTCACTAGGGAATAGACCGGTGCGGTCATCGGATCCCCCAAAGTGGGCACAAGGGAAACCCTACAGAACATACGGAAATGCTCTGTCCTGATACCTCTTGGGGTGTCAGCCAGGTCCTGGCATTCTTGGGACTTCATACTGACTAAGTAGCCTGTGGAAATTCACTACAAGGAAGTGGCCGGCTCAGGATGTTGAAAATGACCACAGGCTCTGTTTCAGGGAAAAGGCAGGAAATCAGCCCTGAATGACAGATGTACCTGTCACAGCTTTCCCTGCCCTTGGATCTTAGCACCCTGGAGCTCCTTAGTCTAATCTCCCAGCCACAGGTATTAACTCACTTGCTAAATTATGAGATGCATTCCCGCAACAACTTATCTAAAGAACATGTCCTTCAGTATCTATGGGAGGTCATTTTCGGAACTCCCCTGCCCTTGCACCAAAATTCCCAATTGCTCAAGCGTGTCATATAAAATGTCACCGTATTTACACAGAATCTAAGGACATCCTCCAGCAGCCTTTCAATTTTCTCTAAATTCTTTACACAATACCGCGTAGTACACCACAAACGCTATGTTAATAGCTGTCTGTATTGCTGAAGGAATAATGAGGAAGAAAAAGGTCTGTACATGTTCAGGACAGGAGAAATTTTTTAAATATTTTCAACCTGCAGAACCAACACACTCGGAGACTGTTCCAACTCCCTGCAGTAGACCTCAAAACCTCTCTTGAAAATTACAGGTAAGCACATTCTGCAGGGACATCTCCAATTGTCATCGCTACTCCAGACTTTAGTTTAAGCTCACCATTTTTTTAAAAGATAATGATTTTATGGAGGGAATTTTAGATAAGAGGTATAGAGGCAGAAAGCACTGCACACGTATGCACACACACACACACACAGACGCACACTTGAACACACACGCTTTTCTTATCCAGCAGGCATAGCTTTTATTTCTCAGGGCACTGATAACCTCAACGCCTGAGCTTCAAAAGGATCTGCTGGTGTCCATAATGTTCGGCCAAAATTATAAATGTTCCAGTCTCGGGTTCCTTAGCGAGGGCTCAGGGCATGAGTGAGGTGGGTCATTCAAACATCCACCAAGATGCAGCCCGCATGCCAGCTCTTAAACCAGCTCTCTCTGCTTGTTCTCTGACATATGGGTCGAGAGACCAGTAATATACACACACAAAAGATGAGTACAATTATTAACCAACAGTGACAGCCATCAGACAATCAGATCTCAAATCTTCCCAGGCACCACGTTGCCTCAGAGACCCTGAAAGCGACCACACCCCTAAAAAATGCTGAATTGAAAAATCTGGAACCCATGGCTGTTCTGCCCTAACCCCAAGGCTAAGGAGCAAAGAAAGATCAGTGAATAATGTACCTATCGGAGTCATGAGTCCCGAAGCCCCATAAGTAGGTGTCTTGGTCCAGGCACCATTGGTGACCGCTTCTCCTAGTGCTATTTGGGAAAGATGTTTTTCAAACATAACCATAAACTGTGCCCCTGCATGAGTGTGCAGGGTAGAAATGCCAGGCTAACAGGTGCTTGTCTCCCTGTTTTGCCCACTGTGACAACAGGCTCTGGATGTCCGTGATACCACTTTGTTGGCTGTTCCAAGTCTCCTACCGGGAGTTAAAAGAGAAGTTTCTGTTCGAGGACTTTGTATACACATATGACAGCACATGTCTATTTCAAGCCATGGTCTCAGGGAAATCGGGGTCTTTACACTGAATCTATATACATAATGACAGGAGAAATACAAAGAAGGAAAATGGACGAACACAAGCGTTTGTTCAATAGTTGTGTGGCAACAAAGTAGTTGGCTGATTCACTGAATTTCGGTCTGCTGATACATTGAATAAGACATTGGGGAAAGAATTCGCTGGGAGTGGGAATTTAGCCTAGTGGTCAATATACTGCCATCCCACAGCAGAGTAACTAAGTTACTCTGTTATTTCCACTTCTAGTCCCTGATTGCAGTCTCCCACCAGTGCAGAGCCTGCAAGACAGCGACAATAGCATAAGTGAGACCTGGTTTGAAGTCTGGGGTCTCAGCTTCCGTTTTGGCCTGGCTACCACAGGCAAGCAGGGAGTGAATCTGTTGTAAATTGAATATTTTATGAAAAAAATCACAAAACAAGCATACTTCAAAAGGTTTTGGGGAGGAAAATGGATGGAAAAGATACATTTATTTTAGTGAAAAAAGCATTTGTAAATTTTTTTCTTAGTGTGCATCTTTTTCTCAAGCTTTTGGAAGAGTAAATACAGAAGTGCAAATTACCAGAAATCAATACTTGCTGTTTAAGAAGCTGCTCAGTCAATATTCAAAATAAGGACTGGGTTTCTACTATGTGCCTGGAACAGCTAAAATTATGCATTTGGGGAGAGTTCTCCGAGAACACCCATGGTTAAAAGTCCGGTTAATTCTAAAGTAGTCCATGCTGCTTGGGAAATGCAGTCACAGGGAAAAAAAAATTCCTCCAAGCTGAGTAAATAAAGAGGCAACTTGTAGGTGAAGACAATCCAGGGAAGGTTCTAGCCATTTGCTGTTTGTTATGGAAAAGACCTGCATATGGTACTTGCTGTACACATCCATGAAACACATTTATGTAGTACTACGCAGAACCCCGTTCCTACGAATTAAGACCTCTCGTCTTTGCAACGTTTGGCCTCATTTCCCGCCCTGCGGGCTGCCAGAAAGGTCGCTGTTAAAAGATGCTGAGGCCGAGTCCAACTCCTCAAGCAACCAAGATTACATACCCTTCAGTATGGCTATCTTTATTACTCTCCAACACACACACACACACACACACACACTCCTGAACAGAATGGGTGATGCACTCCTGCTTGTATGCAGCTCACTCAATGCACATGCTACTGAAGATGCTTAAACAAAACACCAGTCTATTTCTCCTCCCAGAAGCTACGATTTTAAACAGCACCAATTCCCCCACCCCCAGAAGAAAAGGAAAAAATCTTCCTTTAACAACTGAAAGACAAATGAAACCCTTGCTAACTTGATTTCTCTACTCATGACATGAAGTTTAATAGGAATAATAAAATGGGTCATTTGGAAAGCACCTAAAATCCTGTGGCTAAATGTATTGTGCAAACATAGGAGAATCTAGTCTTACAGAATGTATACGTTAAGCTACCCGTTAGAGTTCTTCACTGATAAAAAAAAAAAAAGGCAAACATGGAGATGAGAGGAAGTTTTCTCCTCCCGAGTTCTTACAATCAAGCACCGAATGCAAAATTACACTGTCCACAAGCAAGACTTGTCAGGCAGATCTTTGAAGAATGGTTATCACACAGTGCAAACACAGGCACGAACCTCGGACGCCATTCTGCAAAAACAATGTCATTTCATTCAGTTCTATTTCTAAATCATATTTCCAGCCACAGTTATTGTAATCTGGGGGGGGGGGGGAAGAGAACAGATTACAGGGGCCAAGAGTAGGCTCTGATGAAGCACATGACCCCTAAACCTTAAGGTCCCTCTTTTCATTTTTAGACACCCAGGCGGGCTGCCGGAGCCCAGAAAACTGACATCTCTGTGAGGAGGAACTTTCTAGATAAGTGCATTGACTACCAACGCTCTGTAGGAAACTAAACCCAGAGCTGCTGTTGCCTGTTTGCTTGCTGCTCCTTCTGGTCTTTGCAATCAGGCAGGGCCCACATGCCAATGGCTCCTGTGTGCTACTCTGAGTAATTAACACCGACTGATTGGGAGAAAACACGACAGCGGAGGCAAAGGCAAAAGTCAGAGAGCAGATGGGAAGCAAACACGCTGCCCAGAAAGCTCACAGTCTGGGGCAAAGAACCATGCCTGCCCCTCTCCATCCACTCTCAGCTGAGTATCTCCTCCATGGAAAGGAACTCACTTGACCACCCCATCCCTTCACAGCCATAAAATTTCATTACAGAGCTCAGCCTGACGTACGTGCAGAAAGGCAACCAGAACAGACTGTGTCAGGGCGGGGGGCGGGGGGGAGCACAAAAACATCACTGCCTCAACCAAGGATCACAGCTCAATCATCTCACCAAGTTGGGAGGGAAAGTCAGGTCAGACTGACGGCTTTTGCATCCAGGCAGCTACTCACCTGGACTGCAGGCTTGACAAAGAAAATCAGGTCAAAATCCAAACTCCAAAGGAACGGGTCAAAGGACTCCTACCCCTGCCGTCCTTCCCTCTGCCCCGCAGCCAGCAGGTGTGCGTTAGCTGACCAAGGGCATGGCCTTCAATTCAGCCAAGTTGGCGAGAGGGAGGCAAGGGGCTGCTCTAATCCTGCCCCAGTGTCAAGGCAGCTGCGGAAGCCGAACGGACGAGCGGTGAGTGCAGAAGGCTTGCTCCAGACATCGAATGAGCCCGGAGAATACCTCCATCTGATCTTTTATAGTGCTTTGTTTATTACCTGTGTGCCCTTATTTCATAAGGGAACTGAGAAAGAGAGAGAGAGAGCGCAAGAGTGATGAGGATGACTATTAGTAGCAATCCAAAGACACCTTTTCTTAAGCCTCATTCATAGCGGCAAACGTGGCCAAACAACCTTGCAATTGTTCTCTGAAATGTCACCTTGCTGTATAGGCCACTGTGCCGATAAAACTCGGCTCTCTCGTTCTGGCTCCCCATGTGTCCCCCACCCCACCCCCCTCAAGAAAAAAACTACTGTGTTATCCTCCAAATATCTCTGGAGAAATTGAACCGACAAGGGAAGCTTTTCTTCTCCTCTCTTCCCTCCTCCCCGCCCCTCCCTCCGGTTTTCTCTTTCTTCTTCACGCAGCTCGAACAATTTGGCTCTGTTCAGGTTGCATTCCTGTGGCCCATTCTCTTTCGGTCCCCTGTGCAGGCATGAGGACGGTGGGCCAGGAGAACACAGGCCTACATTCAGACCCAGGACGGCGCTTTGGGGGATGGGGTGACGGTGGGGGTTGGGTGGAGAAAAGTGAAGCCAACGCACCTATGATCCTTGCGCCACCAACTTAATACCTGGGCAGAAAGACAAAGGCTCTTTAGAGAGAGCCCAGGTCTAGAGGGAACCCATCCCCCAGCCCTCCAGGAGTTCAAAAGATAACAGGAGCTCAAAATAAGGCCCTAACATAATTAAAGTTTTCTAAGTCATTTGGGGAGATATTACACATGATGACAGAGAACTCAATGCTAACCGTTTCCAACACACAGTCTGCACTGATCTAAGAAGATTCTTCTCCTCTTTTCGGGGGAGTGGTGGGGGTAAGAATGGGAGGCAGGGGGGTTGTCTGTGCACACAAGCATGTGTGTGCTCACACATCCGCGCATCCATTCTGGACCGTACCCTCAGACCCCTATCTGTCTTCACAGATGCAGAGGTGGGGTGGGGTGGAACCTATAAACTGAGGGATCACCTCAACACTGCATTCTTAGTCAATGGTAAGTAGCCATCTAAACATTTTTAAAACTGTATTTGTTTTTTTTTTCCAGGAGGGCAGGATTTGCTCTTGTCCACAGATGCAAGTCGAAGCATCAGGAATAAATTCTGGCAGCAGAGGAGGTAGGCTGCTGAAGTCTAAACACACTGGAAGGCGTTTAGAGGACCTCTCTTCCAAATGAGGCAGGTGCCATGCCCATTAGGAGTCAGACTAACAAAGCCAACTTCAAGACAACACTTCATGGTTTTGAACTCCATGGTCCTTAACCCAAGTTCTTCATTAAGAAAAGGAATTGTTAGCCAGAGGCCTGGAAAACAATGACGCAAACAGCCAGGCCTAGAAGGCAACAGAGAAGTAAGTTTGGAGCCAATATGCACTTTAACACCGAACAGGATTTTTGCCAAATCTTTGTTCACACACACCCGCATGCATACTTACTTAGAGACCTGCCCTAGATCACTGCTTGTTTATTTGTTGTTCAAGAAGACTGTAGGCTCCATGAGACAGAGACTACGCCACCAGCTCCCCAGCATCTAGCTCGCAGAAGCACTCAATAACTCTCTTTGAATGTTGGAAACTGTCAGACCCGAGAGGAAGAGAAAAACAAACAGGCGGAGGAGAGCTGGAGCCAGTGCGTCCACGGCGCTCACAGGAGCCGATTGTGAAACTATACAGGAGTTTTGTGAGCCAATTGTTGAACGCAGCCGCTATGAAAAGTTACATTCTAGAAACTCGCCATTAAATAAATGATATTAAAAAGCAAGGGTAGTAAGCTCATCCTTTCCTTATTAGTCTACACTGTCGCACCACTGTTGGTGCTCTCGAGGTTGTCCACATGTACCCTGCTGACCAGGCACAGATGCTACGTGGTAGCACGTCCCCTGCATCCATCCCCACCCCACGCTGCTCTGAGCATGTCACACTTTTAGCCCACTTTTAGCAAAATCCATGCCATGAAAATCTAAAACTGCAACAGTTCCCATGTAAGGTTTTGTAACTGTCTGGACTTAAGAACATGAAAATCACAACCACGCAGAAGAAGCATACAGTTGATCATGTCTAGAGATTTCCACATTAAGAGTAGCGAAATGATGGGGAAAAAATGTTAAGGAAGTATTCTTTCAGCACTCAGAAATTACTCCCTGATTAAAAGTAGAAATTGACTGAGTTTCCAACATATGTGTTCGATCTTCCTTCATCTTCCTAATCAAAAGAATGAAAATGTCAGCCAGGATTTATTTGTATTAGAAATGCACTTTTGCATGCACTGCAAAAGCAAAATTGGGAAAATGCTTGTGTGAGAATCAATCAGCTATATGGAATTTGCAAGCAGGAGCAGTAGATACATATTTTGTGAAATTTTGCAAATTATATGCTATATACCTTTTGATACATACATACAAATGCAGTGTGTTTTTCAGAAACCTGGTTATTTATCATTGACTAGTACATCCCTGTCCAACAACATTACTTTTTTAATTAATTAATATTTTTTGTTATTTTTTGACATTCTTTACATAGTTAATTAGGTTAAAAAGTTTCAAGGGCTACAGGAAAGTGGGTAAGACTATTATTCCCATATTGTTTCCTTCATGTTTAAAGGAGGGTATTAAGGGAGAAGGCCCACCCAATTTCCCACCCACCCCAGGTCCCGGATGTAATGCATGCTCCGAGGGTCTTGCTCAAGTGGTTTTGATATGAATCGCTGCCAATCTTGCCACTCCAATCACGATGAGGTCTTTGAAGAATCCACTGATTGACATAGTCCATCATAGAGTCTCCGTTTCTCACGTATTTCACTGCCAACATATAGGTGAGATGGTTGATTGACCTGTTCTGTCTTCTGTCTTTTCTTGGTAAGGGTTCTGAGTCCAGCATTTTGATTGGGGAGATCTCCAAAGAAACTTTGTCTGAGGTATTCACAGACCAGATTCTTGTATGTACTAGCAAGTACAGGGCACAGCACAGTCCATCGCCCTGATCAGCTGGTAGTTGCAATCGCTGGGTTGGTTCTGTTTTCAGCCACGACTTCCACTGGAACCAATGGGTCCAACAGCATTATTACTTGCAAAGGAGACAGAGGCATGTGTGTGTGTGCACATGTACATGTATTCAGGTCATCACTAACTTCAGTTTAATAGATGCAGATCACAGAACACTGAAATGGAGCTATTGGTAAGTATGTCAATGACACAGGGCCCCTATGGACAAGATGCTCCCAAGCTCAGGCAAGGTGGGCCAGCAATGGGACACTGAGGGGTCAACTGTAGAAGTGGTACCTGTGTCCCATGTACAAGAGTGCAGGTCCAAGCCCCAGGTTGGGTCCAAGTTACTCCCTTTTTCAAGCCAGCTCTCTGGAATTCCCAGCTCCTGACTCCACACTGGCTATTATGGCCACTTGGAGGTGAACTGGCAAATGAAAGATTTCTCTTTGCCTCTCTCTCTCTCTGTTTTTCAAACAAATAAATCTTTCCTTTTAATTCAATGAAGGAAGAGCACACCTTGAAATTTTCATACCTCTGGATGACATTTCAGAAACTCCGAAAGGACTGTTGCACAAAAAATATCATGAGTCTACTAACAGCTTTGTGAGAAAGACAACGTAATGCTTGTTCCCATTCAGGAATAACAGATTAATGTTCAAGGAGCTGGTGGAGTTTGCCCAAAACCACATGACTGAAGATGGACAAGGCCTTCTGATGAGGATGCTCAGCCCAGTGGCTCTCACAGGAACTCAGAAATACCTTCAGGCTGGCCCTTCTGGAAAGTTCCTAGATTGGAGGAAATCTAAAAGCTACACTGTAACCCCTAACCAAGTTTACCAGAGGTACCTCCTTGGAAAATAAATGTTTAAGAGTCTAGATTTGGGGCCCAGCACAATAGCCTAGTGGCTAAAGTCCTCACTTTGCATGTGCCAGAATCCCATATGAGTGTTGATTCATATCCTGGCTGCTCCACTTCCAATCCAGCCCCCTGCCTTGTGGCCTGGGAAAGCAGTCAAGGATGGCCCAAAGCCTTGGGACCCTGGACCTGCATTGGAGTCCTGGAAGAAGCTCCTGGTTCCTGGCTCCTGGCTCCAGATCAGCTCAACTCCAGCCACTGAGGCCACTAGAGAGTGAATCAGCAGATGGAAGATCTTTCTGTCTCTCCTTCTCTCTGCAAATCTGACTTTCCAATAAAAATAAATAAATTTTTCAAAAAAAATCTCAGTCTGTCCCTGCTGATTGCAACTGACCACATCCAGTTCTAAGTCCCCTGGCCAGAAGCAGCAACTCAAGGGACGAGTAGCTACGGCAATGTCCAGGCCCCTGTGCCACAGATTAGAGCACTGATTTTCACTCTAATGTCAACCCTTGTTTGGTTTTGGTAGGACAGCAGAATCCTTCTTATTTTTTCAAGCAAAATCCTGTAAAATCCTGTATGAGATCATGTCAGACAGTTCTGAGCAAAAGGAAAGGTGGTGGTTGAGAGACGATGGTAGATAGGAGGGAGTGGTTGCTTAGCAACACTGTCTGTTCATGGAGACCCTTCAACTACACCAAAGAACCTGTGGTCTTCTAGAAGTCCCTCAAACACACACACACACACACTTTACCAGAACTCCATGACAGTTGCGTGTGTCTTTGTATGCACTGTGTGTGTGTGTGTGTGTGTACCAGGGAACAGTTCCCATGTTCTATGCTGTGAGTCTCCTGTGAAGCCTAGATAGATATTTTGGAATCTCCTGCCACTGGTCACAAAGAACCTAAATGAAAGCCCCTTGATAGGAGTAGGTAAAAAAACAATTCAGCTCCAGGCACACATCATCCCACAGAACGGCCAACAGGTAACCGCAGTCATGCTTAACAGTGCTTCTTCGGGGGCAGGCGTGCACTAAGCACTAAAATGTATCATTGTCCCTCATGTTTTACAGCATCCATTTGAGATGGACACTCTTCATCACCATCATCACTGAAGGTGATTCTCAGACTCTTACTGCTTTGAGTATCCTAAGTGCGTGTACTGGGTGCAGAGGGCAGGTTAATTCTAAACAAGTGCAGTCTTAAAATTCCCGATACTTTTCCCTTTGAAATCATGTCTTGTAAAAGTCAGACGGTGCATGCATGGTGGAGGAGGGAAAGGGACTGTGTGGGACCACCGATTGGTCTTGTACCCCAAGGCTTCCTAGCTACCCTGACATGAATTCTCAGGCAATTGCTCTCCAGCCCCCTTAACACATAGCCCACCTGTGTTCCACCGTTCCACCTCTCCCCTGTGGTCACTGCTGTCCCCCACTTAGCACAGTGCCTGGGTCCCAATCATGAGCAAAGACCCAATGCTCTGTCATTAACCTCTGTGCCCAGTGGGAACCTGGACACACATCACACACACACACACAAACACACACACATGGTTGCAATCAGGAGCACATACTGTACTTCAGAATGGAGAAGGTGTTAAGCATTCCCACCTCTAGGGAAAACTCTTACCCACATCCAAACCCTAGTTAATATATGTCCTCACATAGAGGTTGTTGTCTCAAAGCAGGTGTCAGGCCCCCATGGGTTGGGACTGAGAGCAGACTTCTGGATGGGAATTGACATTTTCATTTTGCACTGTCCTCACAGCTCTGGATGAAACACAAACTCAGTTAGCTCTAGGTCAGAGAAGCAGCTAGTAAGCACTGTGCAAGGGAGACCCCTAACAGGCTCTTCCTCCAGCACTAGGAGTCTCCTTCGCTGCTGGGGCACAGCTAGCAAGTGTACAAGGTGTCTGACTGGTCACCGAAAGGCCCTAGGCTTGTCACCTACTCATCCCTTGAGATAAAAGACTTTCCAGTGTCCCTTAGTACAAAATGCCCCTTCTGTGTCCTCTTCAACTTTGAGTGACAATTTCTCTATGAGCACAGGAGCACTGCTGAGGATAAAATCATGCATGCCCACAGGACAAAGGGCCAGGTTCCTTAGGCTTATGAAATAAGCCATAATGTTGGGCCTTACTCCAGCTCAAGAAGAGCCCCAGGCAAGGGACCAGTAAGTTCCTTGAGCAACCACTGTCCCTCTGCAGCCCAGCTTCCTAGAATCCTGACAGATGTTCCAGTTCTGCCTTCTTTGCTTGCTCCTAGCTCAGGACAATATCTTGCCGATCACTGGTGCTTCATCAATATTTAGGGTACTGGGGAGACGACCTAATCCAGATACAGATATCATTCTTCTCAATTCTATTGCTGGCTTTTTTGATCACTGCTAGCACTAGATTGTTAGAGTTGGGATTGAGGGGGTGAATCTGCCTCCTCTTTCTGGTCCTTTCCTTTCTCCCCATTGTATCACTCACTGTAGTAACCAATAGTAAGCAGGCCAGGTCCCTCGTTTTCTTAACAAAGCCAAACAGGTGCGAAAGATTAGCTCCCTGGACGGAGCCTCTGTCCAACAAAACAATGTCAAATTCTCCCCTAATAAAGTCCAGAGCTGTGAGCCATTCTCCCTTGTTATTAAGCAGGAAAGAAAACACAGCCCGGCTCCTTCCCAATTAGCTCAGAGGACCTTCCGATGAGCCGAATTTAAACCAGAGACCTGCCATGATCTGCCTTCAACCACAGGCAGGGCCTGCCTCCTCCTCCCAAGAATGGAAACTCACTGGGCCAAGTTCCCAGCCATCTTGGCACAGTGGCACAGTTAGCCCCCCAAGCCCCCACCCCAATATCCATGGGCTGTCTCTGCCGCTGATTCAAACCATCTTTGCAATTCCCTGCCAGACCCTCCCTTTGATTTTCCATATGGAGCTGGTCTCCTGTGCCAGGTTAGTGTTTATAAGGAGGGGCTTTTGACAGCTTTTCTGTCAGTGAGACAGGGGATGGGATTCCTCCCCTTGAACATGAATCACCAAAAGAAAAGGGGTTGGGGGGAGACCAACATCCTGAAGCAATAACGGCAACAAAATAGAAACTCCAAAGCTACCTAGAAATGGGGATGTCTCCTCTTCCCTTCCCTTCCTTTATCACACCATGGAAGACTCTTCAAAGATACTCAGGGTTGAGAATTCAGGACACAGAGGGCAGCCACTTCTTCCCTCCAGCCCCTCCCCACCTTAGACAGCAGTTGGAAGGCATCTCTTTCAATGTGGATCACAAACTTTGTACCAACGGGCTCCCAGTGTATATTATGACCTCCAAACACTTCCCTAAGCCTGTGGAGCACAAATCCATTGAGTTCTCACAACAGCCCTTTGCACATCCCTCAAGGCCATAACTGAGTATTGAAAACGTGAAATGTCCAGAGAACATTGCTAATACTGCTAAGACAGAAGCAGCCCCAGAACCAGGAAAGACTGTCACACTCTTTGTCAAATATTTCATGTATCTCTCCTCAGTACCTCCTGCAGGGCACAGCATGGGATTACATGTCTTGGACTTGGGTCTTTAGTGGGACCCTATAACCAATGCTACCAATGACAAGCAATGTGTATGGCTCCCAGACCAGCCAAGGAAAGTTATCCTAAAATGCACTATCCCTTTTGCCATGTTCATTACCAATGTTCCAGAGAATTCTGACAGCCTGGGTCGCAGAATAAGGAGGACAATGAGAAGGCAGACACACCCTCAAATTCTGATGATAGGTACATAGAGTTTGGGGGCTGTTGCTATCAAAGAGAGAAAGATGGATGACTCAGTACGGAAAGGAAACGTGGAGTGTGTGGAAAGGTTTTCCTTTGCTCTATGTTCTGACCCAATGCTGGTTATAGGGATGATGATTTTATAATAATACAATAAGTGTTCACTTAAAGTTCTACATGTATGTTTTGTTTTACACAGAAAGGTTAAAATATTTGAAAGTTGTTTATTACCCCACCATAAACCAGAGAACCCTGATGCACTACTGCAGTCCCTCCTATAAACTGATTGCTCTGTTTAATTCATGTATTTGACAGGCAGAGAAACAGAGAGAGACAGAGCTCACACCCCCTGACTCACTCCCTGCAGCCCCATCAAGGCAGGAGCTGTGAACTCACTGCGGGTCTCCCACAGGGGCAGCAACAAGCAGACTCCTTGTGCCATGGCGTGGTGTGCTGCCTGCAAGGGTCTGTCCGCGCTAACAGGAAGCTGGAGTCGGGAGCTGGAGCTTGGAATCGGGCTAGGATGCTAGCTAGCATCCTAACCAGAATCTTTAGGTTGAATACCTGCCCTTAAATGGCTTTCTTTGATCTCTGTTAATCCTCCTTTTATATGTCAACATCTTCGTATCTTCTGGTAGGTCAAAGTCTCATAATGGAAAAGACAGAGTAGAAACACAAAATAGAATCAGAAAGGCACAATCTGAGGTGCTACATGCCTGCAGGCTCCACAGGGATTCTGGCCACACTCTGAATGCAACACATGATTGACTCTGAAACAGAGAACTCACCGTTGGACATGACCTGATTTCTCCCGTTTGGCTCTACCCTCTGTTCTGGATTCCTCACTACAATCCCTTACAATTACTTTAATCTTCAGCTCACAGTGCGCTCCTGAGGGACACACAGAGTAAGACAAGTGGAAGAGCTTCATGAGATATTCAGTCAGGATGATTCACCCAAGGGCTCGGAGCTCCTTCCCAATGGCCTCCACCAGTTTGTCCCTGTCGGCAAATGCCCGAGCTTCTAACTCATCTAGAAAAACGATGATGACAGTAGAAACAGGGAAGCAGTAGGACCTTTCCTTGCCATGACCCCAGCTCAATCGACCAAGAACGACCCCTGTGACACAGGTGAATGTGGAAAGGAGCCATTTGATCTTGTACCAACTCAACTCCCTGCACCCTAACCCAGGTGAATCAAAGAGGGGCAGGGATACTTTTCACAGGAGGCCCCAAATAGAACCATGACCACATTGGGAAATGAGCAGGATCACCAACCTTTTTCTTTTTTTTTTTCCAAGACTCATTGTTTCCATCTTTGTTTTGCCTTGTAGTCTATAGCTTCCGCTGTGTTTTAGAACTCTGGCACCCTCAAAAGTCAGTGCCCAGGCCAACGCCCGGATTTGTATCACCCACTTGCAGGCAAACTGCTGAGTATTCACTCCGAATATAGCCCTGCAAGGGCCCTCTGTCAGCACCTGCAGGCTGTTGACCAACAAGTGTTTCCCAAGATCTCTGCTTGCTGATCTAACCTCATTAAACCAACGCAAAAAGTCTATGTGATTGATTTATCCTGTACAATAAAACCAGGCTATTACTCATGGGGCAACCTGGCATATTATTTGGTGCCTTCTGTAAAAAGTAGTAATCCAGTGACATCATAAACCACCTTGTGGTGGGAGAGATAAATTATTCAGCTGTGGTTGTCATAACCTAAATGAATTCTTCTTACAGTCTGGAACGACACTAAGCTTCAAGGCCCTATAATTAAAATCCATTGTAATTGATTTTTTATTGTCACCTGCTAAAAGCAAAAGCATAAAACATAATCAGTTTAGCACCACGGTCCATTTGAGTGTGATTCCCTCCTGCTGTAAATTGCAGGTGGCAGTCAAGAGTGGAAGCCAGTGCTTCCCTCCCACCTCTTACCCGGAAACAAACCATAGAAAGGCCCACACCAGGGATGAATCATTGGCACAGTTATCAAGTTTGTCCTTCCTCTGTCCTGGCGTTTCTTTCTTGCCACCTTTCAGGAGATTAAGCAACATGCTGGTAATGGCCACAGGCTCAGGAAGCCAAAGGTTTCATTTTAATCCTGATTTCCCTCATTTATAATTATATAACCTTGAGAAACTCTACCTCAGTATCCTTCTCCATAAAACGGGAATGTGAGAAGTTCTAAGCTTCACATGCTCTTATGTTGATGAAATTGAGTTAACTCACCTCAAGCATTTAACATGGTATCCACTGTATGTCAGGTGTCTTCATTACTACTATTATTACAAACATGAATGAAAGTCTGGCAAGGTGTCATTCCTTACCTGTAAGTCACTTGCTAGTAGAAAAATTATTTTAGTAGTTTTTTCATATTTAGATATTTATCTAAGATCCTTGAATACAAATCATTGGTTTCACCAAATATTATATCCAAGGGGCCCAGTACTGTATCTGCAGTAGCAAGAGCGGGGCTAACACCCAAACGGATCTTAGAATTAAGGGTATACTGTTTTAGGCTTTGTCTATGTGTGTGTGATTTTCAGAAAGTTTATTAACCTATATATCATTAGGAAACTATGCTCTGATTTCAAGAAAATTTGCACCAGAATAAACATGCCCAACCAATTGAGCCATTACTGCTATATCCCCAGGTACATTAACAGGATAGGAAGCACACCAGCCAAGGCTCTAACTAGCACACACATACAGGATGCCAGCATGGAGGCAGCAACCTAACCAGCTTCACTGCCTTAGGAAGAAGACCCTTGAAGCATGAGAGAAAGCCCTCCCAGTGGACCGTGCTAGACAGGTTCAGAGATCTACGGTTCCCATACAGGATTATGTGATGCATTCCCACCTCAAGCAGAAGACTGGACAGAGGACCCGTAAGTTGCTGCTTAGGCTGGACCACAGGATTCAGTAACTTCCTCATATAATCTCCATCCCCTATTTCAGACACTTCATTAGCAAAAGAGAAACATGCGGATTTTGGCCCTGGGACTTGCAGTTCCACCATAGCATTTCTCCAAAACACATTCGATTTCCACCTGTTCAGGAAGAGAAACAAAGGGATTGCCTAGCACTCATCACAACCCAGCATGTCTAAGACTTTGCACCAAAGAAACCCAAAGCAATGAAATTGCTTCCCAGGCATTTAGAAAATGCTTTTCTACCCTCTATTCTCATAACTGAAAAAGACAGAGAACAGGAGGGGACAAAATACGGCCTTCCAGATGTGTCAGAGTTGCGATAAGTCATGTTTAAACTTTACCCAAAGTGAAATAAAGTGTCAACAGAAACTGCTGCCCAAACTCTCTGATCAGGTCAGGCAAACAACCAATCGAAAAAAATCAATCAAATGTGAAAGGTGGCCCACGGGGTGGGAATGCTTCACTTTGCGATTCCCATAGGATCCCAGTCTATTTGATATCATGTCTCTTGCTGACGTCTGCTTCCCTTTGTGGCCAAGAGAGCCAGACGCACTCCGGGGGGGCAGGGGGTGCTTTTACGAAAAGTTTGGGCCATAAGCAGGCTGAGAACACTGGCCCGTGGGCCAATGTCATGACGAAGGAAGGATTCCGGGAAGGGTGATTGGCCTTAGCCTGCGAGTCCATCCATCCTCAGGGGAATACAGAAGCAGCAAGATATAAGCAGCTGTGATTGATTGATAGCAATGTGCTTCCAGCTGGAGACAGGCTGCCTTTCCCCAGGGATAACAGATCAGCTCCCCTCACACAGGTTAATGTCTAGCAGAGTATCGGAATTGTTAAGTTACCCAGAAGCAAGGGTGGAATAATAATAAATTGGGTTTATTGGGCAGGAAAATGGTTCGGTCACAGTTCCCACAACAAATCTAAATCCCTAAACAGGATGGTACTTCCAGTGTACCCCCATTTTCTCTGGATGGGTTCAGGAACCAGCCATGCCCATCTGCCAGTGACCTCAGATAGACCTTGCTGTGAGCGAGCAGAAGCAACCTGCTCACTGGCTGCCCCCAAAGAGAAAAAACAAGTTCATGACACACCTTGTTCTCACCTCT